>NC_090924.1:49916922-52717234 GCF_040938575.1 Ambystoma mexicanum | reverse complement strand
TTCAATCTCACTCTTGGGTGTTATCAGAGTACAGTAATTGTAGCATATTCAGCAGACATCGATTTTATTCCCAATTTAGATAACTTTGCCCATAGGATATTCCTGTCGACGTGATCAAACACGGAAGAAAGATGCAAAGACACAACATAGAGAGTTCTGCCTGTACTATTCCCTGTCTGCGCTAGACAGGAGAGTAAAGTGAAGCAACAAACAATTGTACCAATTCCCTTTCTATATCCCATCTGTAATGGGGAGAGTACCTCAGCCTCGGTCACCCACATTGTTAAATCCCTAAAAATCATATTCGCCAAAGAAGGAAACATCTATTAATGAAATATGTCTAATTCAAAAGGATATTTTTCCCCAGTTTTAAAAATAGGAATTAGTATTACTTGGTTCCACGATTTTGGTAAACAACGTGCATTAACGACCTGAGTGAATAAGCGAAACAATATATCTGCCCAAAATGCGAAGTTATTTTTCAATAGGGCATTCCCAACTCTGTCCGGGCCACAAGCTCTCGATGAAGTTGATATATCGATAAACATCTTTATTTCATCTACAAAGTTGTAGTACCAGATTGGGTAAGTCTCCATATTATCCTTACCCCCTCCCGTGATCATGGGATCCCAGTACTTGTCATGAAAATGATCTACCCACACCTGTTCAGCAATACCAGAAGATTGTTTTGTTATCTGGCTTCCATGTTTGCGGTTAAGTTTCCACCAGATAGACCTTGAATTCCATTGAATTATATCTCCCATTAAATCTTGGTTCACTCTAATGCACTTCTGAAGTCTGTGATTTCTAAGTCAAGTTTTAAAAGCACACTTCAACAAGCAAATCTGCCTTTATTTTGCTTCCCAGTTATCAGTGCCTTTGTTCACCTGTTTTACATTCCTTCTGAGTGCACATTTTTAAAGTCATATTTCTCCATCATATTCATTTGTTTTATTCTCCAAGAAAATCAGCTTTTTCCGTACAGGCTTATCGGTTTGTATTTTCAACATCTTAAGTGTGTTTGCAAACTCCAGATGTGACCAGGGAGAATTCTTAGTATCGTCTTCTATAGATCGCCCACCAGTTTAACACCACTCTGTTAACTCTTTCAGTATCCCAACCAAATAGTGAAACTCGGTTACTGATCATGTTGTTTATCAAACCAACACATTTTCAAGTACACAACTCCTTTTGCACAAAGGGATTTGTCACCGACACAGTTAGAATAGCGTGATCACTTCTTACTGTTTTTGTTACTTCAAATGCTTGGATATTCACATCATCAATATTGGCCACAAACATGTAGTCAATGGTCGATTCTGATACCACAAAGAACCAGGTAGGGGTGACTCGCCATGGCCGAACAGCGCGTTGAACTGGTAAAAGCCCCACCTCACCAAGAAGTGTGCCCACAAAATCCCATCATTGCCTTTTTTACTTTGTTCTCTATTGTACATTTTATTCGACATGCCCATCATATCATCTGGTGAGACAGCCTCAATTTGAATTGCAGGACATACACTATTGAAGTCTCCTGTTATTATCAGCTGATTCCCACCTTTGAGGGAAATGTCCACTAACAGATTATCTATTTAATTTATGATTTCATCTAAAATTGCCTTGGCCGGGTTATAATTGACATTAATCAACATTACTGAGTGGGCGTTTCCTATTTGATGCTCTTCAATTACGGTTACTAAAATTGTGTATGGCGTGGTTTGTAATTTCTTAATGGTACAACCTTCAAAGTTCTTAATAGCTGTTAAAATCCTGCCATTTGGGCACAAGGGCCTTTTTTAGCTTTTTTCTCAATCACTATAAATCCATCTAATATTGGGGAGGAAAGGACACAGGTCCCCTGTAAACACACAATATTGCACTTTGAAAACAATTCACACGTCCCCCCCATCCAAAAATCTATTATGACCCTGCGTATTACACAACATAATCCTCCATTCTCTTTTAGTTTCTGGTAATTTACTTAGAAGGGATGCATTTGAGTAGGCAGGTGAGTAATGCCCAACTCGCTTGTTCCAAATCAATGGTAACTTGCCTAACACCACCGTTATTCTCAGTGCATTTAATGTTAAATGTATCCAAAATGCCTTCTGATGTATATTTATCGCTTTCCTCCTTTCTCTTAATCAAACAAGCGGCACAGTCATACTATTTTCTTCACTATTTTGGAGTAAAAATGTACTTCACATTTCCCCAAACTTTTCCGATCGTACATATGCACAAACCTAATGTCGCTAGATGAAATATCCGACACTTCTGAGATAACTGAAAAAAGTGAAAGAATTTTGTCCCTGTTTAACGGGACGTTTTCCACCACTCGCTCAACTGATTCTATGACTATAGAGAAGGATTCAGCATTTGGATTGCTGAGGCTTCTATATTGTTTAATCGCTCAGGCTGAGTGGGTTGTACTGCTCGTTTCTGGTTTACGCCTGAGTTATCGATGTTTCTGGTTTACGCCCAAGTTAACCAGACCCTCCAGCTTATAGCGATTTTGCGATCCCGCAAAATGCCGCGAAAACGGCCGTTTTGCGCAAAATGGCCGTTTTGTGCAAAAACAGCATCTTTAAAAAAAAAATTACTTTTTTTTAAGTAATATGCAAAAATTACCGTTTAAAAAAACATAATACTCAGGGTGCCAGGTTCTCAACTTTTTTTTACACAAGAAATGAAATGCGCTCACACATATCACTTGCGCCCCAAAAAAGTGCAGCCCAATCCACAAGGGACACATGAATGGGCACATTTTATATGCGCGCCCATTCAGATGGCCTTTTTCACCTCCTTGATCAAATAAAGTGGCGTTTCTGTCAATTTAAAAGTGCATCCCTCATTTCCAAGCAAGATGCACTTTTAAATGTGCAGAAATTGTAGGCAACCCTACGCGCATGGGATGTGGGGCTGACACTGCACGACAGGAGCCCTCATTACAACACCGGCGCTAAACAATGGTGCTATTAGCACCATGGTTGCTGCCGGTATTGTAACGAGTCCACCAAGGTGAAATGGGGAAGTACCACCCCATTCCAAGGTTGGCGGCCGGTACGTCCCCATTTCACCATGGCCCTTCCCCATTCCCATTTTTGCCCCATAGGGCATAATGGGAATGGGGAAGGCGGTAATTACGGTACCGCAAATTGCGGTACCGTAATTAGCACCAAGGTCCCTTTGCGGGTCCATTCCTTAACGGCTGGTAAAACCAGCCGTTAAGGTGGAAACCAGCAAAGGGACCTCGTAATCAGGCGCTAAGGGATTACCGGTACCGGTACCCTTAACGGTACCGGTAATCCCTTAGCGCCAGGGTCGTAATGAGGCCCAGGGTCTTTCCTGACCCTGTCATGCATTTCTTTTAAGGTATGAACCGCTGCTGTCGCTTGCATTTCTGTTCCTCAAACAGGATGAAAATGCATTTTCTGGGTTGCATTTTACATCGCAGGCACCTGGAGGGCCTGCCCCTGTGAAAGGCGCTGGGAGCTTGCAGAACACTGTCGGGAGAGCGATTCTATTCAAAGTACTGGCCATTTTGATGACAAAAATCTATCGAATGTTACAATTTGACCTATTTCATCCAGTACTATTCAGTTGATTTTGATAAATACTGAACATGTGTTGCAGGGGTGTCACCTGCTCCCCATGTTCAGTATTTTTGGTCTAGGGTGGTTGCAGAAGTGTTTTCCCCTTTTTCCTCAAAATTGGAGGTGGGGACAGAAAAAAAAGAAAATAACGAAAAAGGGACCCTGCAGAGTCGGATCCAACCCGCGTTCGAGGGACGGATCTGGCACCGCAGGGTTGCAGGGGAAGCGGCAGCGACCAAGCAGTTAAGTAGGGGAGCGGGTGGGGTGGTGGTTAAAGGTACATTTTGGGTTGTTTGGCTGAAGTGCAAATCAATTTGCAGCGAAATGGACTACGGTCAATTCCGCCGCAAATAATTACACTTCGGTCAAACAACCCAGAACACCATTCAAGGCAGCTGGCCAGCGCACAATTTGCGCACCAGCTCAAGCCTGTGGAAATGCGCCGGTCACCTTTGAGAATAAGGTGACCTGCTCATTTCCAAAAATGGGTTGTCTAAAAATAGCACATCCTCCGTTCTTTTTTTAAATGCCCCATTATTTGAGGAACTGGGTCAAAATCTACATTTAAAGAAAATAAAAAAATGGTTACACTATGAGAGAGAGGGAGAGTGATGGGTGAGATGTGATGTGATGGGCAAGAAAGCAGAGGGAGAGCAGTGGGTCAGAGGAGGAAGCGCTGCACAAGAGTGCAGAGGAAGCAGTGATGCGGTGGGAGAGAAATCTGAAAGTGAGCAGAGGTACCGAAAGTAGAGGGAGCGTGTGGTCAGTGAGCCAGAAAGCAGAGAAGAAGCGGTTGGCCAGAAAGAGGCAGTGAGCTGCAGATTGGGAAAAAGGATGAGGGAAGAGTGAGATAGCATGGGAGAAAGGATGCAAGACGCAGAAGCAGCACAAAAGAATGAAGGACTGTAAATTGCGGGAGGAATTGTAGTGTGTAAGGTGTGAGCTGGGAGTATGATTTGGAGTGTGGCAGGGGCTGGGCAGTGCAAATTGTGACTTGACAGTGTGACCTAGCACGTGAGTATTTGTATGACAGAGTGAGAGGTTAAGTATTGTAAGTTGTAATAGAGAGTTGGTGAGATGTGTGTTGGTGAGAGAGGTGTGTGGGTGTTTGGGGGATTGGAGAACATATAAGGGGAATATTTTCAGCATTACAATTGATAATGATCAATTTAGTTAATACTATTAAATAGGCATGAACATTAAACCAGAAATGTAGCCAAATCAAACAATGTTCTGCCATGCCAGAGACATCTGGGACTCTTCCTATTAAATTAATACAAAAGATACATAATAATGATACCTTGGCTCTCTTGTAGCCTTGCACTCTGCCTATTTCCTGCAATGTGGCAATCTTACACACTCCAGTTAATACAAAATGTCCCGCAAAAATGCCGCAATAAATAAAGGTTTGTGCCGCAAAATTTGCCATTTCATGCCGTAAAATCCTGGAAGGTCTGGTTAACAATGTTGCTTCACTTCATACCTCTACCTATAACCAGTGCATTCGATGCATCTGATGCCTGTGTAGACCCCCCTCTATCATCCTTCCTCCTTCCCCTCTCACTATCTTGAGACTCTTCTACTATCCCAAATACAACCCCCTTAACATGATTGTGTTTCAACTGACTTTGAAACCTCTTCCACAACCTTATTTTTGTATCTTTCATCATCTTCATTCATATTTGTGCAGAACCAGCGCCGCAAACCTTTCTTTTTTTGCACCTTATTCCTACTTTGATTTTTACTCTTACCAATCTTCCAAGTCTTCGGTATTTTTTCATTCACTTCAGCATTGATACTCTGTGTGACCACTTGAGTATCATCTCCATTCACCAAAATGTAATTCCCCTCACTCTCATAATTGGTGCTGTGAAAGGCAATATTCGGCAGAGCATGATTCATCATGATTCATCACTAAAACCTCTGGTATCAAGTGCGTCCCCACCGATTGATAAGTTAAGTATTTGTCTAAGAAATTTCCTAGACCCTCTGTTATTGTGCGCCATGTAATTGTTCATATTCTTGGTCTTTTTGCCCTCCTTGTGATTATTTTGTTTAACCATCTTACACTGGGGACAATTCCCACAGTTCTTTCTTTCAGTGAGAATAGGCATGACTTTATCTACTTCCAGATGCTTACTTGTAGTGTCATTAGAGTTACTATCCTGCTGATTAATGATGAGCCTGGGATCTTTTTTTTTTTTTTAATAATAAGGAGTACACTTCATTCAGTAAAACAGCATTAGTTCTTACTTCAATTACAACCGTGTCACATAATATAATGAAAGACTGTAAAACAATGTTTAGAGCAATTAAGGGACTTGTTCCCGCATCCAGTAACATATTATTTTGCCCATTCTCATCTTAAAAAGGGCAAACTTGACCTGTCCTCCCCTTTGGAGTGATTTGCCGACCTTGTCCCACTCAAGAGCGCTGTATCATCTTCCTCCAGAGAGGAACTTGATCGTCTGTCACATTCAAACCATCTCGTTCAGTCCGAGTCTCATACAAACGAGGTGAAACATTTAATCTGCTTAACCAAAGTTCTTGTGCACATATTTCCTCTTCCAAGCTGGTACAAACATTAGTCAATGACATACTTGCTCTTCTTTCAGGTTCTCTTAGGACCGGACACAATAGATCGACACATTCGTTCAGTCCGTCGTTTATCAGAATCGTTAAAACATTGTGCAGTTCGTAAGGCGTAACTATATGACTTGAACTCAGCCTGTCAAAAAAAGCTGTAATTTTTTCACATTCCTGTAGATTAGAATTGAGCACCTCGTCCTGTGGATTGCACACAACCTCTGTCAAAAAGGTGCTTCTTCTGAACTCCTTAGATTATAACGCTTTTTCCCCTGCATTTTAGCTGGGGTACTTGAAGTTACTTCGATTTAATCTGTTACTCTGTTCAGACACACAACGTAGGGTTAAGCGAAATCGAGAGTAGCACTGATCACTTATCACAAGGGCTCAATTTTCCCCCTTGTTGCCTCCTCATATAACGCTGCTTATGTCTGATATTCGATGAAGGGCTAATCCTCGCTCAGTCACAGAGTGCGGACCAACGAATTGTCTCTGCACAGCAACACAGTAATTTCCAATGCCTTTCGTCAAGGAGACGCTAGTGAAATCTACCGACCCGTAGATATAACGTGCCCAGTTACCTGACTGACAGATGAGCTGTTCCTTCACCACACACGGTCTCATTGCTCACACTTACTAAGTTTATGCACTCACAGGTCTGGAATAAATGTAAATCAAGCTTACCATTCCCAGCACGTCAGGAAATGTCCCACAGGTATATGATATGGCATTTGTAACGCGCCTATACACAAGTGTTTCAAGGCGCGACGAGGCAGGGGGGGGACAAGGGGAGACAGACAACGATCCTACTAGGCCAGGTGTCATTCAGATCGTGCAAGTGCAAAGGGTAGAGGGAAAGGGAAAAGTGCAAGGGGGAAAGGGAGAGGGGAAAGTGCAGTACAGGGTTAATAGCATACAGCAAACAGGATAAAAAACAAGGGCAAGCTGGTGGCAAGTGCGAATTAAGTGCAGACAAATGCTGGGAAGGGGGGCTGTAGGGATAAAGACACAGTCCCGAGTGCAGGGGTTGCCATGGAGGCAGTGCAGGGGAGAGTGGCTGGGCCAAGGACCGAAAACGGTGAGTGGCCCATTTGCAGATTCAGTGCAGTCTCAGTAGTATTAGTAGGGGATAGGGGGAGAGAAAGCGGAGGCAAAGAGGAAGGTTTTGAGGTGCTTCCGGAACCGGAGATGGTTCTCCTCAAGTTTCAGGGAGGCAGGAAGGCTGTTCCAGAGAGAGGCCCCTGGAGCGGAGAGAGATCTGCCCCCAACTCGTTGTTTGGAGAAGCGGCTGACCCTGAGGGAGTTGGAGGCGGATGAGCGAAGAGCTCGAGAAGGAAGATATTTAGGAAGAGAGAGTTGAAGGTATTTTGGCCCAAGGCCCCAGACGGCCTTGTGGACAATGCAGAGGGTTTTGAACTTTATCCTCGCAGTCACTGGGAGCCAGTGCAGTGATTTCAGTCCTGGAGAGATACGGCCCTTGGGCTTGAGGCCAAGGACAAGTTTCGCAGTCCTGTTCTGGATGAGTTGCAAAGGGTGGAGAGTAGAGGCGGGCAGATTTAGATGGAGGCTGTTTCAATAGTCCAGCTTTGAGAGAACCAGCGCTCTAGAGACAGTGAGCTTCTGGGGGAAGGAGAGGAAAGTAAGGATACCTCTGAGGAGGTGTAGCTGGTAGTGTGACTTCTTAGAGACATCGGATATGTGAGGAGAGAAGGAGAGTGTGGAGTCGAAGATGACCCCAAGGTTTTTTGCAGGTAGGTGTTTAAGCACACACTGCGTACCGCAGACTGCTCACTTGTTAACTAACTTGCCAACACGCGCACTAATGCGCTAAATCCGTTTTTTGTTTGAAGTCCAGGTGAGTCCGTGCAATACAATGTTGCACAATGGATTACAGTAGACCAAAGCAAATGAGCACATGAACAAGGAGCCTCGCTCCACTGCAGACTGCTCACCTGTTAACTCACTTCCCATCTGTCATTGCAGAACAAGCATCTTTTGACCACTCCCTCATCGCCTTTACATTATCAAAAAAAGTTCAGATGGGAGACAAAAACAGGCAATGGTGCTGGAGCTATTCATTATTCAAAAAACAGGAATTCAGTCACTTACGGATCATATGACTAAATACTTTTAGGGAAAATATGACGGTCAGGTTTTCAATTCCCACTTTGATGGAAGTTTTTAAACTGGTGATATCTGGCAAGGTAATTAGTAAAGCCTCTGAATATAAAAAAAATCCCAGCTGCGCAAGTACCTGATGGGTAAAAGAGTAGCCCTACAGATGCTACATAAGCCCAACCGACCACTTAAAATATAGAGGTAAATGATGGAAGCAAGAGCCGAGTTGACTATAGATCTGAATCTACAACCTATTCCCTTCTTAAAACAAAACATTTCTATCACTCTCATTCCAATAAGGCAAATAGATTCTTTGCCTATAAATTAAGGTCACGTCAGACTTGTAACACCATCTCAGCTCTAAAAGATTAATACAGTTTATTACAGTGGGAAGAAAAATAAAAAACAGATATAGTAACTGCATGATACAGGCATGGTATCAAGAGAGACACAGACTCAAGTATTATAGTTTCAAAACCTGTATTTACTAGAATGCCACGGTTGGTGTAATACCAAACTGGCCCTAACTCTAAAGGGATGGTTCCCTCAACAGATTTTTCTAAGGGCTGTGGAGGTCTGACAGTCCAAAACCATGATCGGTCTGTTTCTAAACCTATGCTTGCCCTCACTCGCTGATAAAATGTGCAAGGAAGTTGATTTAAAGAAAAATAGTGATTCAAAAAGAAATATATTCCAAGGCTGGTTCAGGTGGTCTTCTAACCAGGTGTGGCTTGGTCAGTATCATCAAAGTTCAGCACAATCAAAGAAGAGGTTGTTCGTTAAGTGTTCTCCACAAAGTTCTTGCACTAATGGCTTTAGTTCCTGGAGATTCTCTTCGCCAAGCTTCAATCCTTCCAAGTTTCAGACACAACAACAATAGAACAGTTTCTCTCAGGCCCCTCAAGGTTCCCTTCCCCATGTGTATGCCTCCTTGTTTTCTCAATTAAGTATTCACCTTTGTTAGTCCTCTTAGGGTTCCATTCCCCAAGCTAGACCCCTTCAGTGCCAAACACAAAGTTCAACTTGTCAGGATGTACCTTTTACTTATTTACAGTTACATTCCCACAGAACCTCCTCATTGGGTAAAATCAGAGACTTTTGAAAATGCTAGGTTATTTGCTCCTGTTAGGGAGAATTCACATGTCTGTGCCAATTCCCTTCTACCTTAGAGACCCCTAGCTCTTTTGCTGGACTTTAGGACTTTTCATTTTTATCCTGGAATGAGAGACCTTTTTCTCACTCATGTATTTTTATGTGATTTGGACTCAGTGTTTCTTTTAGTTTTAGAGGCTGACAAACTCCATAGGCATCACCTTTTGTATTGTGACACAGAGCACCTTCAGTGCAGTGTCACAGAAGTCCTTTGGATTTCTCTTAAGGTTTAAATGCCTTCTCTTGGATAAACTACTGTATCCAAGAGTAGTAAAGTGAAATTGACTTTACTTACCTTTTTCTTTGTAGACCCAGCACACACCATTGTATGTGGAGTGCTGGGGGGTTACTTAGTATCCCCTTTTTTCTACTTTCTCATGTAACATTTTTATGTTACCCTCACTACAATTAATGGCTGGTGGCAGTGGTTTAATTTTCCTACCATTGTGCGTTTTTACCGCAGGCTGAATCCTCAGCTGCAGTATTGCATCCATGGGTGCCCATTTTGTCAAAATGACCCCAGTCTTCTTTTCTTGCCATTTCTTGCTTGTGAGGCCTTTCTTGGGTTTTACTCTGTGCGCCAAACCAGGTTTGGTCCCTTTGTTTGTTTTGTGTTTGGCGAGAATCACGGGTGAAGCCCGCCTCTGGCTCCAACAGTCTGGCAGGGCAGGAAGCGAGGGAGGTTCCCGAAACTCCCTGTGCTTAGTCTCTTTGGTTACAGGAATGCACCCAAAGGTGATTGGCTGGCTGGTTGTCCTTGGAGGACAGCAACCCTGCTGTGTGAGTGACAGCTAAGCTGCAAATGAATGGGAGAGACCTGCATAAAAGGTCTTTAGCAAGGAGGTCTTTAGCAAGGAAGGCAGAGTTGACCGCTGGACGAAGGAACCAAAGAAGAAACTGGAAGAGAATCTTGCTGCACCCACCTGGACGGTTGGTTTGCCCGGTGAAGCCCTGCTGCAGTGCTGAAGCTCCAATTTTCTTATCGACTAGAGAAGCCCGGAATGGACGACTTCTTCCCTTGCGTTGGTGGGACCAACTGACCCCAAGACAAACTTGACTGGAACCCTTCTCCTGGTTGTTCCTCTTTGCTGCTACTGGAACCGAGTGCCATGGGACAGGAACACCAGGAACTAGTGCATCGTTTTTAAGCGGGACTCGAGCTCCAGGATCCTAAGGACCCTCCCGAAGCAGGATTACCCAAGCCCGATCCAACTCAACAGAGTGCTGGACTCCAGAAGCAAGGGAAGCCCACAAGGTGTCCAAGAAACACAGTGGTGCTATTTGCCAGTAAACGATTGATCTCAAATTGTGGGGTACCAATTAGTAAGCTACAACTGTAGTCGATCTTTGATCCCATTATCCTATTATTTTTTTTAAATTAATTTTATTCAAACCAAACAACAATACAAACCAAAGACACAGTGCTTATATCAACAGTTCAATTATTCACTACTTAATTTTGGTCACTGCTCCACCCATCCCACCCCCCTTTGTGAGCCTATTCATTCTTCACCCTCTATATCTGCCACACATGGCGGGGTCTCGCTTCCCGTGGATTCTGTCAGATCTTGTATTGTTCCAAACAATTCCGCTAATAATGAATTCCATGCCATCAGGGTTCCTGCCTCCTCCTCTCCCCCTGCATTACTTGCCTCTTGCCATACCATCGTTTCTGCCTCCGACCATTTCTGCAGCTCTTTCCACCACACCTCCACCCGTGTCCTGTGACATGTCTTCCAACCTATGGCAATCCTTCGTTTTGCAAGCACATATGCTAGGTCTTTCAGTTTACCGACGTGCTTAAGTTTCTGTGATCTACGGAACCTCTCCAGCAAGCAGGCCCAGGCTGCATCTATAATGATCGTGACCCCCTTTTCCGCTAGTTTCTGTGCCACTTTACCCCAGAAACGCTAAATTACTGGGCATGACCAAAACATATGCATCATGTCAGCCTTTTCTTCGTCACATTTGGGACATGCTTGTCGTCCAGTATTTTCAAACCTGGATAAAAATCTCATGCCCCGCCTTCCGATATATCATATATTGGTTCTATAGTAGCATCTGGTTCTTCTGCCAATACTGTTTCAGCCCATGTTTTCCGGATTCTCTGCACCATTCTGTGATATGTAATGTACTGGCCCGTGTGCAACCCCGTTTCCTCCCCAAGCACTTCAAAATCCGTAATGGTCCCCTCTTGCCAGATGTCGCTTAACGTTACCAACCCCACCGATTCCCAGCGGTTGCTGATTATCATCCTCAGCTGCTTATCTTCCCCTGCTACTGCAACCAGTGGTACCTGCGGAGAGCATGGGAATGGGTTCTCTATCATCCGGCATGCCCGGCGCCACATCTTCCACCCAAGCATCATCATCATCATCCTAGGGCGCTCTCCCATTTCTGTCTTGGACAGCCAGATCATCTCTCTTAAGTGAAATGGGGCGCAATCATGTCCAAACAACCTGAATTCAGGGGTTGCTTCATCCGAGTGCCATTTGGCCACATATTGCAGCTGGCTAGCCACATAATAAACCTCATAATTAGGCAGTTTTATCCCCCCTTTTTCATAAAAGTTTTGCAGCTTCCATAGCGCCACTCTGTTCCGAGCACCATGCCACAGGAAATCCCTACACATACCGTTCCGTTTGGAAAAGAACTTCTTGGGTATCATGTATGGAATGTTACCAAAATAATGCAGGAGCCTAGGTAGGACCACCATCTTCAGCATTGCACCTCGTCCCATCATTGCTAGGGGCAACTTCACCCAGAATTTCATACACTTCTCGATTTTCACAATAGCTACCTCAGTGTTGTGCCTATGTTCCTCTTCTAGATACAGCCTTAGTGAATGAAATCTATACCCTCATTCAGGCATGGATGGCAACCCATGGCCTCTGCCTGAATGACGATAAAACTGAGATCCTAATCCTTGGCTCAACTAGTCATTTAAAAAAGCTCAATGACAACTATAAGGCCTTCAACATAGACGGCAACATAATCACAGTTGCTAAAGACGTGAAGACCCTAGGCTTTTACTTGGACTCCACTCTCTCCTTAAAAAAACAAGTAACCTCCTTGGCCTCATCCACGGCCTACACCGGCAAACACATTAAAGCATGTAGACCCTTCCTTTCTCCAGCTAGCTGCATCATTCTAGCCAATGCTCTCATCCTCTCCAAATTGGACTACTGCAATGTACTTTATGCAGGAGCTAACAAATACATCATGAATAAACTACTGACTCTCCGAAACAACGCGCTTAGAACAGCCCTGAACCTCCCTGCCAGAGATCACATCTCCAACGCCAGGAGAAATCACGAGTGGCTATAAATCACTGACCGGATCCTCCTTAACATGGTCACCCTAACCTTCAAATGCCTAGATAATGCAGCACCACCATACCTGAAGGAAAGAATAACCAGAAAACCCTCTACACGCCCAATCAGAATAGCCAACTCATACGGTCTCCAAATACCCAGATTCCGCCTACAAAAAACAGGTGGTAATAGCTTCTCAGTAAAAGCAGCCCAGCACTGGAATGCCTTACCAGTTGAATTAAGAAGAGACCAATCTTACAACAGCTTTAGACGCAACACCCGCAGCTGGCTACGTCACAAAGACCAATAAATCACAGCTACCTATGTTCCCCTCCTCTCTCTCCGCCGTAACCTGCTACCTACAATGTGCACCCAGGCATATACACATATCGGTAATTATGTTAACTGTATCTACCACTGTGACTACACATACACATATGCTTACCTGTAACTATGTAAATTGTAACTATATCCACCTACAAATACTTATCTATGCATTATATATATTTATCTATGCACTGAAAACCAAGCCACAAATACTCTAACTATGTTAATTGTAACCCAAAATGCACCTGGATTTATTCATTGTAACTAAGCCATAATCCTGAAAGGTTTACTGGCAGGGTCGCTGGCTAGAGAGGAGATGTAGTCATGCATTTTTCATTAGAATGTATGTGTTGTTTCTCTTAGATTAGCAGGTATAATTTAACATTTTCCTTCTGTTGAATTATTTTATGCTTATGTTAGGAAGATTTTTCTTAGGCCCCATTTTGAAGGCCCAGATATGTTAACCTATTTACAGAGTGTGCCTTTTGATTGCCTGACTCTGCATGTGTTTGAATGGCTTGATGTATCAAGGCAGAAGAGGTGATCTGGGTTTAAATACTTATGATTATCACAATAAGGGCAAAATGATACCATTCATTAGGGCGTATATACAATACCTAAATACACTAAACAAGTTCATGATATTAGTTTTAGTTCTGTTCTACGAAGTAAGTCTTGTACTTGGCAGTTGTATACACTTTTGATTCACTTTGGACAAAAGTGCTTGATCACCTGCTACACCATTAACATTTTGTTTGTAGCATGAATGAATCTGTAACTTGTCTACATGCAACTTGGTCTTTTTGTTCGCCAAGGACTATAAGACATGTAGGCCAGAATGAAAACATGTTCACACAATGCTTTTGAACCCAATAGCTTTAATCGATCTACAAAATACCATTAATAAAAAATGATTAAATCATAGTATACAATTGATATTTCATGAGAACAGATTCCATTAGCTTTTTGGGAGCCTGAACCCTGATCCCTCTACCCCCGCATTCACTTACCCACTTGGGAGTGTTGGGGGTGGTGGAAGAGGCACAGGACTTAACACCTTGTCTTCCACTTCCCCAAAATTAAGATGTAGAATATACTGATTGTAGTAAAATGTAGCCATCAACGAGGGAATTATGGAATGCAGTAAAAAAAATAGCAGCTTGAAAAGCTAGTGTACACTGCTGTTGCCTAGGAGCCACCTAAACCATATTTGAAAAACAGATCTGTTCAATAAATTACTGAAGAAAACATATGAATGAACGGTCTTCATAGCCAGCAAAATCGCTATGTTAATAACAGATCACTGTTACCAACTGCCTTTTGTGAAAAGGGTGCAAGCACATGCCTTCTTCAGTCTCTCAAAGCAAGCTAATCCAACTTTGAATGAACACTACAAAACCTCTTTAAGAAGCAAACCCAAATATATATAGCCAATTGAAGATTAAAAGCCTGGTTACCTGTACTGGCCTGTTCCCAAGAAAGTTGAGATCCATGTTCTCTCCAAATAGATAGCCCTCTGGATGAGGAGTGTCAAACTTCTCACCGCCCATAAAAAAGTGACTGGCGAAGTAGTTGCCTAAATAAATGATAGTCAGTGGAATTACACGTTTGAAACACATTTACATTAGGACAGTTATTTTTCATGAGCACACAATAAATATATTAAAACATATTGTAAAACCCTGAAGAAAAAACAGACTTGGGATTGCACGTTACAGACCAGAGACTTATGAAAAAACATAAGTAAAGCATAATGTAAGGCAACTCGAGGGCAGAGTTACTAATCAGCAGATGCATGTTTCCCAGGAAGGATCTTCCACTAAAGCAATGGGGAGGCATTTTCAGAGGGTTGGTTGGAGGCGCCTGGCACTGGGCCTTCAACAACTCACTCCCATTCTCTGGGTGGTGGGGAGCAAGAGTCAGATCAAGGGTGAGTGGCTTACTTCGATCTCCAGGAATGCTGAAAAGAATGAGGAGAAAGCACCCCAAAAAATACTGGGTGTAACTTTAAAAAGACAATCCCTGATGGTCTACTGACCATTAAATTCGGCCAACAGCATAGATAAAGTGGGGTGGTCTAGCCTAGAGGAGAGTTGAATTGGGTATAGGCAGGTTTTGGCACAATGCCAATGAGGAAGTGCAGTTTGAGCAACAGTAATTCAAGAGGGACAAATTGTTGGTCAAACAGTGACAATGAAGGAATTCATTTTTCTGTCACATAATATTGTCATTCCTTGGTGTTGTACAAGACTCCTAAAAAGCAGGTGCAAGTTTTTAATTTCTATCCCTGCATAATCCCCTTTATTAGTGTGCTTCGATGTCCCGTGGTGCCAGTCTGCGCCATGAGGGGTGCTGGAAATTCCATAGTCGCCAGAGATTAAGAAAAAAACATGCACAGGATCAGAACCTCACATCAACCACCACGCCCGCGTGAAACAACGCACCCTCAAGCCTAAACCTTCTGCACCCTGCTACACCCCAAAACTCAACTTCAACAAAGGAACCATCAGAAAACAAGGAAAGACTTACGAAAATCCTGCATTCATCCGACCTAGCCCTGCTCAAGAAACTGCGTGCTACACACAGATGACTGATCACCATTGCCAAGGCCAGTTACTACCAAAACACCACAGCCAAGGTCAAGAAGCAAGCAGAGCCCTCTTCAAAGCCATCAAGCACTGTATCAATCCTCTGCCCGACACACCCATACCGCACTGCATCAAATAATCCACTGCCATCAACTCCTTTATCAACAAGATCAGCACGATTCGCCAACACATGGACACCAACACCACATCTGACAGCACATTATGCATCTCATGTCACAAAACCACAACTACCTGAGCAACTTTCAAGACACTGACTTTGGAAGACCTCACTGCCAGACTAGCATTCATCAAGGCCACATCTTACACGGGCGACATTCTCCCTGCCTCCGTACTCAAGACCCTTCCAACTGAAGCACTCCTCCCTTACCTAGCAATCATCAACTGCTCCCTCAAGGAACCTTCCCCACGACCCTGAAGACCAGACAAATCCTCACGCTTCCTCAAGAAACCAATACTGGACACTAACGACCTCGGCAACTACCGTCCCATCACCAATCTTCCCTTCCTAAGAAAGATCCTGTAAAAGCAGAAGCCACGCAAGGCCTCAAACACATTGAAGCCAACAACTTCCTTCAGTCCTACCAATCTGGTTTAGGACCCAGATGCTGCACAGAAATGGCTACCATTAAGCTTATGGACGATGGCCTTAACCCTTTAAGTGCCAAGGACGAGGTATCTCGTCCTTGGAAGTGCACACGCAGTGCCAAGGACGAGATAGCTCGTCCTTTTTGGCACCTTGTTTTGAGCGATCCCTGCAAAGCAGGGATCGCTCAAAACTGTAATCCAACCCCCGGGCTATGTGAGGGGGAGGTCCCCCCTCACTGCCCGGGGGTTGGATTTCCTTCAGTTACACGCCGACGTGCGTGACGCACGTCGGCGTGAAACTGAAAGCAATTCCACCGCAGCAGCCATTTTCGGCTGCTGCGTTGGAGAGAGAAGGTGAGTGCCCTTCTTGTTCCGCCTCGATCTCCGGCTGTATTTCAAGCCGGAGATCGAGGCGGGTATCGTTGGAAAGGGGAGATCTTCCCCTTTCCAACGGTACCCATTGTGTGGCTTTGCTGCCCGCGGATCGGGCGCAGGGCGCCTCGATCCGCGGGCAGCAACGTCACGGATCAAAGACGATCCTTTTGTGACGCGTGGGGGAGGGGGGGCTGCTTACTAGGTAAGCGGCCCCCTTCCCCCGTGGCCCCAAAGCATGGGGCCACAGCGCCAGGGACCCCTGGGGGCAGATGATCACTGCCCCCAGGGGTGGGGGGGAAAAAAAAAAAAAATCGAGGGAAGGAGGGAGGTGGGAGGGGGTTTTGGGCCCTGGGGCCCACTGGGCCACCAGGGATTGAGCTAAAAGTGGTGTCCCTGGAAAGGGGACTTTCTCCCCTTTCCAGGGACACCACTCATATGCCGCATTGCTGGTCAGGGATCAGCGCAGAGCGCTGATCCGTGACCAGCAACCCACTGAACCACCATGGATCTGTTTGTGAGTTGGGGGGGAGGGGGGCTGCTTCAGGTAAGCAGCCCTCTCCCCCCCCCCGGCCCCCAAAGCATGGGGACACATGAAAATGAACCCTGGGGGCAGATGGCTGGCCATCTGCCCCCAGGGAAATATATATTAAAAAAAAAATAATAATCTGAGGGATGGGGGGAGGTGGGAGCGGGTTTTGGGCCCTGGGGCCCACTGGGCCACCAGGGATTGAACAAAAAGTGGTGTCCCTGGAAAGGGGACTTTCTCCCCTTTCCAAGGACACCACATATGAGGCATTGCTGGTCACGGATCGGCGCAGAGCGCTCGATCCGTGACCAGCAACCCACTAGACTACCATGGATCTCTTTGTGAGGTGGGGGGGGAAGGGGGCTGCTTCAGGTAAGCAGCCCTCTCCCCCCTCCCGACCTCAAAGCATGGGGGCACGTGCATGTGAACCCTGGGGCAGATGGCTGACCATCTGCCCCAAGGGAATGTAAAATGAAAAAAAAAAAATGAAATGATGGGAAACAGGGGTGGGGGAAGGGGTGGGGGCCACTAGCCACCATGGATATTTTTACTGAATGAAAGGGGGGTGTCCCCCCATGGGAGGGTGCCCCCCCAACTGAAGTAGAAAGGGGGCACCCCTTGTAACCCTCCCTGGGGGCAGATATCTGCTCCTAGGAAGGGGCATCTGACCCCAGGGAGGGATGCATGAGGTGGGGCCCCCCCCTATCTGCCCCCAGGGAGGGTTGCATGAGGTGGGGCCCTCCATTTGGGGTGGGGGGGGTTGAGGGTCACCCCCCGTTGCGGTACATCAGGCGCTGCCAATTTAGGGTGGCCCTCAGCCCCCCCTAAAAAGCAGCCTGTGATTTTGCATTTTGTTTTTTGTTTACCCAACTTGGCTTGGTGCAGGTGGCAACATTAGTGTGGCTATCTGCCCCCAGGGTGCCCAAACCCTACTGGCCCATCTATTGGGGGTCCTGCCCCACCTTTTGGGGTGGCCCTCTCCCCCCTCACCCCAAATGGAGGTGGGGTGTACCTCACGCAGCCGTTTGGAGGAAGCCCAGGGAGGCCTGCATGAGGTGTGTCCCCCAGCCATTGGGGGTGGGGTGGGGGGGGGCACCCCAAAAGGTGGGGCAGGACCCTCAATAGATGGGGCAGTATGGTTTGGGCACCCTGGGGGCAGATAGCCACACTAATGTGGCCATCTGCACCAAGCCAAGTTGGGTAAACAAAAAAAAATATACAAAATCACAGGCTGCTTTTTAGGGGGGGCTGAGGGCCACCCTGAATTGGCAGCGCATGATGTACCGCAACGGGGGGTGGCCCTCAACCCCCCCCCACTCCAAATGGAGGGCCCCACCTCATGCAACCCTCCCTGGGCGCAGATAGGGGGGGCCTCACCTCATGCATCCCTCCCTGGGGTCAGATGCCCCTTCCTAGGAGCAGATATCTGCCCCCAGGGAGGGTTGCATGAGGTGGGGCCCTCCATTTGGGGTGGGGGGGGTTGAGGGCCACCCCCCGTTGCGGTACATCATGCGCTGCCAATTTAGGGTGGCCCTCAGCCCCCCCTAAAAAGCAGCCTGTGGTTTTGTATATTTTTTTTTGTTTACCCAACTTTGCTTGGTGCAGATGGCCACATTAGTGTGGCTATCTGCCCCCAGGGTGCCCAAACCATACTGCCCCATCTATTGAGGGTCCTGCCCCACCTTTTGGGGTGGCCCTCTCCCCCCTCACCCCAAATGGAGGTGGGGTGTACATCACGCAGCCGTTTGGAGGAGGCCCAGGGAGGCCTGCATGAGGTGTGTCCCCCAGCCATTTGGGGTGAGGGGGAAGAGGGCCCCCAAAAATGGTGGGACAGGCCCCCCCCAGTGGGTGGGGCAGTAAGGTTTGGGCACCCCGGCGCCAGATTGGCACACCAATGTGACCCTCTGGACCAAGGGGAGTTGGGTTACCAAAGGAAAAAAATGAAAATGGTGGAACGCTTTTTAGGGGGGGCGGTGGGGCACCCCAAAGGGTCAGGGAATTTTCTAATGGGATGGGGCGTTGACCCCCTCCCCCCCACCCGCAATGGAGTGGGTGCCAAGTCATGCAGCCCTTCCTGGGACCAGATATCTGCTCCTAGGAACGGACGCCTGAGCCCAGGGAGGAGTGCAGGACAACCCCCCCCCCTATCTGCCCCCGGGGAGGGCTACATTTTGCTGGTGTGACCGTAGGTAACACATGTTCTTTGTTTTGTTTACAGCTTTTTCTACCCGAGCAGCTGCAACGTTATGTGAGTACTGTTTTTTATTATTCTATGGTTAGGGCCCACTGTCAGTGGGGTGGGTGAGACTGGGGCTGGATTGTTGGTGGTGTGGGTGGGAATGGCCCGTCTGGGCAGATCACCTCCAACTGTCCTGGAGTTGCGGCTGGGCTGCATTACAGCTTTTCCCTTCGGGGAGGTATTGGCACACTGCCGAGACTCCTTGGTGGGGAGAAGCTGTAACGCAGGGCAGCCAGGGCTCCAGCAAAGTCGGCGGTAATATCCCTGGCCTTGGGCACCCTTCTCCCATGTGGGTCTTTGCTGGTGGTTCTGGGTATTACATTCTGGGCCGATTTGCGTAAGTCAGACCTCTGTGGATTCCCACGGGTGTCCTCTTTTGGGAAATGCATGGGGTTCCCTGTTTCCCTTGCTGGCTGCGACACCCTAGGCCCAAATCTGTAGGTTGCCCACATGAACAAAATGGGCAGTGGCGAATGGCTTGGGGTTCCCAGTCGGTTACCCTTTTCCTTTTGCGCCCCCGGTAGGTGCACCCACACATGTGAGGTACCGTTTTCATCGGGACACGTGTGGGGACACGGGAAGGTAGGCCACGTGTTGTTGGCGGTGTGTTTCGGTGGGTGGCCAGAGCGAAATGTCTGAGAATTGTCTTCATTTCCGGCCAATTTCAGAGACATTTCCCTGTGTCCACTCACCGAAACACGTCGCCAACAGCAGATGTCATACCTTCTTGTGTTCCCACAGGTGTCCCGACGAAAAAGGTACCTCGCATGTGTGGGTGCACCTACCGGGGGCGCAAAAGGAAAAGGGTAACCCGCTGGTAACCCCAAGCCTTTCGCCACAGCACAATTTGTTCATGTGGGCAACCTACAGATTTGGGCCTAGGGTGTCCAAGCCGGCAAGGAAAACGGGGAACCCCATGCATTTCCCAAAAGAGGACACCCGTGGGAAAGCACAGAGGTCTGATTTGCGCGAAGCGGGCCAGAATTTATTACCCAGAACCCCAGACAAAGTGAACATTGTGTTTTTTCCCCACCAAATATCACACTTTGTCGGGGATTGTGGCTAATAAAAACTGGGGCAATTTGCGCAAGGCAGACCTCTGTGGATTCCCACGGGTGTCCTCTTTTGGGAAATGCATGGGGTTCCCTGTTTCCCTTGCTGGCTGCGACACCCTCGGCCCAAATCTGTAGGTTGCCCACATGAACAAAATGGGCAGTGGCGAATGGTTTGGGGTTCCCAGTCGGTTACCCTTTTCCTTTTGCGCACCCGGTAGGTGCACCCACACATGTGAGGTACCGTTTTCATCGGGACACCTGTGGGAACGCGGGACGGTAGGCCATGTGTTGTGGGGGGCGTGTTTCGATGGGTGCGGCGAGCGAAATGAGCGGAAAAAGCGTTTTTTCCCCACATTTCCGACTTTGCAGGGCTGTCTGGGTAAAAAAATCTGGGGCGATGGGCGCAAATCACACCTCTGCGGATTCCCACGGGTGTCCTCTTTTCGAAAATGCATGGGGTTCCCTGTTTTCCTCGGTGGCTTGGACACCCGAGGCCCATATCTGTAAGTTGCGCCGGTCGGCAGAATGTCTGAGATTTCCCTCTGACAACAGACTTGGGGTTACTTGTGTTTTAGGCTTTCCCCTTGGCGGCCAGGTAGGTGCACCCACACATGTGAGGTACCGTTTTCATCGGGACACCTGTGGGAACGCGGGACGGTAGGCCATGTGTTGTGGGGGGCGTGTTTCGGTGGGTGCGGCGAGCGAAATGTGCGGAAAAAGCGTTTTTTCCCCACATTTCCGACTTTGCAGGGCTGTCTGGGTAAATAAATCTGGGGCGATGGGCGCAAATCACACCTCTGCGGATTCCCACGGGTGTCCTCTTTTCGAAAATGCATGGGGTTCCCTGTTTTCCTCGGTGGCTTGGACACCCGAGGCCCATATCTGTAAGTTGCGCCGGTCGGCAGAATGGACAACAGACTTGGGGTTACTTGTGTTTTAGGCTTTCCCCTTGGCGGCCAGGTAGGTGCACCCACACATGTGAGGTACCGTTTTCATCGGGACACTTGTGGGAACGCGGGACGGTAGGCCATGTGTTGTGGGGGGCGTGTTTCGATGGGTGCGGCGAGCGAAATGTGCGGAAAAAGCGTTTTTTTCCCCACATTTCCGACTTTGCAGGGCTGTCTGGGTAAAAAAATCTGGGGCGATGGGCGCAAATCACACATCTGCGGATTCCCACGGGTGTCCTCTTTTCGAAAATGCATGGGGTTCCCTGTTTTCCTCGGTGGCTTGGACACCCAAGGCCCATATCTGTAAGTTGCGCCGGTCGGCAGAATGTCGGAGATTTCCCTCTGACAACAGACTTGGGGTTACTTGTGTTTTAGGCTTTCCCCTTGGCGGCCAGGTAGGTGCACCCACACATGTGAGGTACCGTTTTCATCGGGACACCTGTGGGAACGCGGGACGGTGGGCCATGTGTTGTGGGGGGCGCGTTTCGATGGGTGCGGCGAGCGAAATGTGCGGAAAAAGCGTTTTTTTCCCCACATTTCCGACTTTGCAGGGCTGTCTGGGTAAAAAAATCTGGGGCGATGGGCGCAAATCACACCTCTGCGGATTCCCACGGGTGTCCTCTTTTCGAAAATGCATGGGGTTCCCTGTTTTCCTCGGTGGCTTGGACACCCGAGGCCCATATCTGTAAGTTGCGCCGGTCGGCAGAATGTCTGAGATTTCCCTCTGACAACAGACTTGGGGTTACTTGTGTTTTAGGCTTTCCCCTTGGCGGCCAGGTAGGTGCACCCACACATGTGAGGTACCGTTTTCATCGGGACACCTGTGGGAACGCGGGACGGTAGGCCATGTGTTGTGGGGGGCGTGTTTCGATGGGTGCGGCGAGCGAAATGTGCGGAAAAAGCGTTTTTTTCCCCACATTTCCGACTTTGCAGGGCTGTCTGGGTAAAAAAATCTGGGGCGATGGGCGCAAATCACACCTCTGCGGATTCCCACGGGTGTCCTCTTTTCGAAAATGCATGGGGTTCCCTGTTTTCCTCGGTGGCTTGGACACCCGAGGCCCATATCTGTAAGTTGCGCCGGTCGGCAGAATGTCGGAGATTTCCCTCTGACAACAGACTTGGGGTTACTTGTGTTTTAGGCTTTCCCCTTGGCGGCCAGGTAGGTGCACCCACACATGTGAGGTACCGTTTTCATCGGGACACCTGTGGGAACGCGGGACGGTAGGCCATGTGTTGTGGGGGGCGTGTTTCGATGGGTGCGGCGAGCGAAATGTGCGGAAAAAGCGTTTTTTTCCCCACATTTCCGACTTTGCAGGGCTGTCTGGGTAAAAAAATCTGGGGCGATGGGCGCAAATCACACCTCGGCGGATTCCCAAGGGTGTCCTCTTTTCGAAAATGCATGGGGTTCCCTGTTTTCCTCGGTGGCTTGGACACCCGAGGCCCATATCTGTAAGTTGCGCCGGTCGGCAGAATGTCTGAGATTTCCCTCTGACAACAGACTTGGGGTTACTTGTGTTTTAGGCTTTCCCCTTGGCGGCCAGGTAGGTGCACCCACACATGTGAGGTACCGTTTTCATCAAGACACCTGTGGGAACGCGGATTCCCACGGGTGTCCTCTTTTCGAAAATGCATGGGGTTCCCTGTTTTCCTCGGTGGCTTGCACACCCGAGGCCCATATCTGTAAGTTGCGCCGGTCGGCAGAATGTCTGAGATTTCCCTCTGACAACAGACTTGGGGTTACTTGTGTTTTAGGCTTTCCCCTTGGCGGCCAGGTAGGTGCACCCACACATGTGAGGTACCGTTTTCATCGGGACACCTGTGGGAACGCGGGACGGTAGGCCATGTGTTGTGGGGGGCGCGTTTCGATGGGTGCGGCGAGCGAAATGTGCGGAAAAAGCATTTTTTTCCCCACATTTCCGACTTTGCAGGGCTGTCTGGGTAAAAAAATCTGGGGCGATGGGCGCAAATCACACCTCTGCGGATTCCCACGGGTGTCCTCTTTTCGAAAATGCATGGGGTTCCCTATTTTCCTCGGTGGCTTGGACACCCGAGGCCCATATCTGTAAGTTGCGCCGGTCGGCAGAATGGACAACAGACTTGGGGTTACTTGTGTTTTAGGCTTTCCCCTTGGCGGCCAGGTAGGTGCACCCACACATGTGAGGTACCGTTTTCATCGGGACACCTGTGGGAACGCGGAACGGTAGGCCATGTGTTGTGGGGGGCGTGTTTCGATGGGTGCGGCGAGCGAAATGTGCGGAAAAAGCGGTTTTTTCCCCACATTTCCGACTTTGCAGGGCTGTCTGGGTAAAAAAATCTGGGGCGATGGGCGCAAATCACACCTCTGCGGATTCCCACGGGTGTCCTCTTTTCGAAAATGCATGGGGTTCCCTGTTTTCCTCGGTGGCTTGGACACCCGAGGCCCATATCTGTAAGTTGCGCCGGTCGGCAGAATGTCGGAGATTTCCCTCTGACAACAGACTTGGGGTTACTTGTGTTTTAGGCTTTCCCCTTGGCGGCCAGGTAGGTGCACCCACACATGTGAGGTACCGTTTTCATCGGGACACCTGTGGGAACACGGGACGGTAGGCCATGTGTTGTGGGGGGCGCGTTTCGATGGGTGCGGCGAGCGAAATGTGCGGAAAAAGCATTTTTTTCCCCACATTTCCGACTTTGCAGGGCTGTCTGGGTAAAAAATCTGGGGCGATGGGCGCAAATCACACCTCTGCGGATTCCCACGGGTGTCCTCTTTTCGAAAATGCATGGGGTTCCCTGTTTTCCTCGGTGGCTTGGACACCCGAGGCCCATATCTGTAAGTTGCGCCGGTCAGCAGAATGTCGGAGATTTCCCTCTGACAACAGACTTGGGGTTACTTGTGTTTTAGGCTTTCCCCTTGGCGGCCAGGTAGGTGCACCCACACATGTGAGGTACCGTTTTCATCGGGACACCTGTGGGAACGCGGGACAGTAGGCCATGTGTTGTGGGGGGCGTGTTTCGATGGGTGCGGCGAGCGAAATGTGCGGAAAAAGCGTTTTTTTCCCCACATTTCCGACTTTGCAGGGCTGTCTGGGTAAAAAAATCTGGGGCGATGGGCGCAAATCACACCTCTGCGGATTCCCACGGGTGTCCTCTTTTCGAAAATGCATGGGGTTCCCTGTTTTCCTCAGTGGCTTGGACACCCGAGGCCCATATCTGTAAGTTGCGCCGGTCGGCAGAATGTCGGAGATTTCCCTCTGACAACAGACTTGGGGTTACTTGTGTTTTAGGCTTTCCCCTTGGCGGCCAGGTAGGTGCACCCACACATGTGAGGTACCGTTTTCATCGGGACACCTGTGGGAACGCGGGACGGTAGGCCATGTGTTGTGGGGGGCGTGTTTCGATGGGTGCGGCGAGCGAAATGTGCGGAAAAAGCGTTTTTTTCCCCACATTTCCGACTTTGCAGGGCTGTCTGGGTAAAAAAATCTGGGGCGATGGGCGCAAATCACACCTCGGCGGATTCCCACGGGTGTCCTCTTTTCGAAAATGCATGGGGTTCCCTGTTTTCCTCGGTGGCTTGGACACCCGAGGCCCATATCTGTAAGTTGCGCCGGTCGGCAGAATGGACAACAGACTTGGGGTTACTTGTGTTTTAGGCTTTCCCCTTGGCGGCCAGGTAGGTGCACCCACACATGTGAGGTACCGTTTTCATCGGGACACCTGTGGGAACGCGGGACGGTAGGCATGTGTTGTGGGGGGCGTGTTTCGATGGGTGCGGCGAGCGAAATGTGCGGAAAAAGCGGTTTTTTCCCCACATTTCCGACTTTGCAGGGCTGTCTGGGTAAAAAAATCTGGGGCGATGGGCGCAAATCACACCTCTGCGGATTCCCACGGGTGTCCTCTTTTCGAAAATGCATGGGGTTCCCTGTTTTCCTCGGTGGCTTGGACACCCGAGGCCCATATCTGTAAGTTGCGCCGGTCGGCAGAATGGACAACAGACTTGGGGTTACTTGTGTTTTAGGCTTTCCCCTTGGCGGCCAGGTAGGTGCACCCACACATGTGAGGTACCGTTTTCATCGGGACACTTGTGGGAACGCGGGACGGTAGGCCATGTGTTGTGGGGGGCGTGTTTCGATGGGTGCGGCGAGCGAAATGTGCGGAAAAAGCGTTTTTTTCCCCACATTTCCGACTTTGCAGGGCTGTCTGGGTAAAAAAATCTGGGGCGATGGGCGCAAATCACACATCTGCGGATTCCCACGGGTGTCCTCTTTTCGAAAATGCATGGGGTTCCCTGTTTTCCTCGGTGGCTTGGACACCCGAGGCCCATATCTGTAAGTTGCGCCGGTCGGCAGAATGTCGGAGATTTCCCTCTGACAACAGACTTGGGGTTACTTGTGTTTTAGGCTTTCCCCTTGGCGGCCAGGTAGGTGCACCCACACATGTGAGGTACCGTTTTCATCGGGACACCTGTGGGAACGCGGGACGGTGGGCCATGTGTTGTGGGGGGCGCGTTTCGATGGGTGCGGCGAGCGAAATGTGCGGAAAAAGCGTTTTTTTCCCCACATTTCCGACTTTGCAGGGCTGTCTGGGTAAAAAAATCTGGGGCGATGGGCGCAAATAACACCTCTGCGGATTCCCACGGGTGTCCTCTTTTCGAAAATGCATGGGGTTCCCTGTTTTCCTCGGTGGCTTGGACACCCGAGGCCCATATCTGTAAGTTGCGCCGGTCGGCAGAATGTCTGAGATTTCCCTCTGACAACAGACTTGGGGTTACTTGTGTTTTAGGCTTTCCCCTTGGCGGCCAGGTAGGTGCACCCACACATGTGAGGTACCGTTTTCATCGGGACACCTGTGGGAACGTGGGACGGTAGGCCATGTGTTGTGGGGGGTGTGTTTCGATGGGTGCGGCGAGCGAAATGTGCGGAAAAAGCGTTTTTTTCCCCACATTTCCGACTTTGCAGGGCTGTCTGGGTAAAAAAATCTGGGGCGATGGGCGCAAATCACACCTCTGCGGATTCCCGCGGGTGTCCTCTTTTCGAAAATGCATGGGGTTCCCTATTTTCCTCGGTGGCTTGGACACCCGAGGCCCATATCTGTAAGTTGCGCCGGTCGGCAGAATGGACAACAGACTTGGGGTTACTTGTGTTTTAGGCTTTCCCCTTGGCGGCCAGGTAGGTGCACCCACACATGTGAGGTACCGTTTTCATCGGGACACCTGTGGGAACGCGGGACGGTAGGCCATGTGTTGTGGGGGGCGTGTTTCGATGGGTGCGGCGAGCGAAATGTGCGGAAAAAGCGGTTTTTTCCCCACATTTCCGACTTTGCAGGGCTGTCTGGGTAAAAAAATCTGGGGCGATGGGCGCAAATCACACCTCTGCGGATTCCCACGGGTGTCCTCTTTTCGAAAATGCATGGGGTTCCCTGTTTTCCTCGGTGGCTTGGACACCCGAGGCCCATATCTGTAAGTTGCGCCGGTCGGCAGAATGTCGGAGATTTCCCTCTGACAACAGACTTGGGGTTACTTGTGTTTTAGGCTTTCCCCTTGGCGGCCAGGTAGGTGCACCCACACATGTGAGGTACCGTTTTCATCGGGACACCTGTGGGAACGCGGGACGGTAGGCCATGTGTTGTGGGGGGCGCGTTTCGATGGGTGCGGCGAGCGAAATGTGCGGAAAAAGCATTTTTTTCCCCACATTTCCGACTTTGCAGGGCTGTCTGGGTAAAAAATCTGGGGCGATGGGCGCAAATCACACCTCTGCGGATTCCCACGGGTGTCCTCTTTTCGAAAATGCATGGGGTTCCCTGTTTTCCTCGGTGGCTTGGACACCCGAGGCCCATATCTGTAAGTTGCGCCGGTCGGCAGAATGTCGAAGATTTCCCTCTGACAACAGACTTGGGGTTACTTGCGTTTTAGGCTTTCCCCTTGGCGGCCAGGTAGGTGCACCCACACATGTGAGGTACCGTTTTCATCGGGACACCTGTGGGAACGCGGGACGGTAGGCCATGTGTTGTGGGGGGCGTGTTTCGATGGGTGCGGCGAGCGAAATGTGCGGAAAAAGCGTTTTTTTCCCCCACATTTCCGACTTTGCAGGGCTGTCTGGGTAAAAAAATCTGGGGCGATGGGCGCAAATCACACCTCTGCGGATTCCCACGGGTGTCCTCTTTTCGAAAATGCATGGGGTTCCCTGTTTTCCTCGGTGGCTTGGACACCCGAGGCCCATATCTGTAAGTTGCGCCGGTCGGCAGAATGTCGGAGATTTCCCTCTGACAACAGACTTGGGGTTACTTGTGTTTTAGGCTTTCCCCTTGGCGGCCAGGTAGGTGCACCCACACATGTGAGGTACCGTTTTCATCGGGACACCTGTGGGAACGCGGGACGGTAGGCCATGTGTTGTGGGGGGCGTGTTTCGATGGGTGCGGCGAGCGAAATGTGCGGAAAAAGCGTTTTTTTCCCCACATTTCCGACTTTGCAGGGCTGTCTGGGTAAAAAAATCTGGGGCGATGGGCGCAAATCACACCTCGGCGGATTCCCAAGGGTGTCCTCTTTTCGAAAATGCATGGGGTTCCCTGTTTTCCTCGGTGGCTTGGACACCCGAGGCCCATATCTGTAAGTTGCGCCGGTCGGCAGAATGTCTGAGATTTCCCTCTGACAACAGACTTGGGGTTACTTGTGTTTTAGGCTTTCCCCTTGGCGGCCAGGTAGGTGCACCCACACATGTGAGGTACCGTTTTCATCAAGACACCTGTGGGAACGCGGATTCCCACGGGTGTCCTCTTTTCGAAAATGCATGGGGTTCCCTGTTTTCCTCGGTGGCTTGCACACCCGAGGCCCATATCTGTAAGTTGCGCCGGTCGGCAGAATGTCTGAGATTTCCCTCTGACAACAGACTTGGGGTTACTTGTGTTTTAGGCTTTCCCCTTGGCGGCCAGGTAGGTGCACCCACACATGTGAGGTACCGTTTTCATCGGGACACCTGTGGGAACGCGGGACGGTAGGCCATGTGTTGTGGGGGGCGCGTTTCGATGGGTGCGGCGAGCGAAATGTGCGGAAAAAGCATTTTTTTCCCCACATTTCCGACTTTGCAGGGCTGTCTGGGTAAAAAAATCTGGGGCGATGGGCGCAAATCACACCTCTGCGGATTCCCACGGGTGTCCTCTTTTCGAAAATGCATGGGGTTCCCTATTTTCCTCGGTGGCTTGGACACCCGAGGCCCATATCTGTAAGTTGCGCCGGTCGGCAGAATGGACAACAGACTTGGGGTTACTTGTGTTTTAGGCTTTCCCCTTGGCGGCCAGGTAGGTGCACCCACACATGTGAGGTACCGTTTTCATCGGGACACCTGTGGGAACGCGGAACGGTAGGCCATGTGTTGTGGGGGGCGTGTTTCGATGGGTGCGGCGAGCGAAATGTGCGGAAAAAGCGGTTTTTTCCCCACATTTCCGACTTTGCAGGGCTGTCTGGGTAAAAAAATCTGGGGCGATGGGCGCAAATCACACCTCTGCGGATTCCCACGGGTGTCCTCTTTTCGAAAATGCATGGGGTTCCCTGTTTTCCTCGGTGGCTTGGACACCCGAGGCCCATATCTGTAAGTTGCGCCGGTCGGCAGAATGTCGGAGATTTCCCTCTGACAACAGACTTGGGGTTACTTGTGTTTTAGGCTTTCCCCTTGGCGGCCAGGTAGGTGCACCCACACATGTGAGGTACCGTTTTCATCGGGACACCTGTGGGAACGCGGGACAGTAGGCCATGTGTTGTGGGGGGCGTGTTTCGATGGGTGCGGCGAGCGAAATGTGCGGAAAAAGCGTTTTTTTCCCCACATTTCCGACTTTGCAGGGCTGTCTGGGTAAAAAAATCTGGGGCGATGGGCGCAAATCACACCTCTGCGGATTCCCACGGGTGTCCTCTTTTCGAAAATGCATGGGGTTCCCTGTTTTCCTCAGTGGCTTGGACACCCGAGGCCCATATCTGTAAGTTGCGCCGGTCGGCAGAATGTCTGAGATTTCCCTCTGACAACAGACTTGGGGTTACTTGTGTTTTAGGCTTTCCCCTTGGCGGCCAGGTAGGTGCACCCACACATGTGAGGTACCGTTTTCATCGGGACACCTGTGGGAACGCGGGACGGTAGGCCATGTGTTGTGGGGGGCGCGTTTCGATGGGTGCGGCGAGCGAAATGTGCGGAAAAAGCATTTTTTTCCCCACATTTCCGACTTTGCAGGGCTGTCTGGGTAAAAAATCTGGGGCGATGGGCGCAAATCACACCTCTGCGGATTCCCACGGGTGTCCTCTTTTCGAAAATGCATGGGGTTCCCTGTTTTCCTCGGTGGCTTGGACACCCGAGGCCCATATCTGTAAGTTGCGCCGGTCGGCAGAATGTCGGAGATTTCCCTCTGACAACAGACTTGGGGTTACTTGTGTTTTAGGCTTTCCCCTTGGCGGCCAGGTAGGTGCACCCACACATGTGAGGTACCGTTTTCATCGGGACACCTGTGGGAACGCGGGACGGTAGGCCATGTGTTGTGGGGGGCGTGTTTCGATGGGTGCGGCGAGCGAAATGTGCGGAAAAAGCGTTTTTTTCCCCACATTTCCGACTTTGCAGGGCTGTCTGGGTAAAAAAATCTGGGGCGATGGGCGCAAATCACACCTCTGCGGATTCCCACGGGTGTCCTCTTTTCGAAAATGCATGGGGTTCCCTGTTTTCCTCGGTGGCTTGGACACCCGAGGCCCATATCTGTAAGTTGCGCCGGTCGGCAGAATGTCTGAGATTTCCCTCTGACAACAGACTTGGGGTTACTTGTGTTTTAGGCTTTCCCCTTGGCGGCCAGGTAGGTGCACCCACACATGTGAGGTACCGTTTTCATCGGGACACCTGTGGGAACGCGGGACGGTAGGCCATGTGTTGTGGGGGGCGTGTTTCGATGGGTGCGGCGAGCGAAATGTGCGGAAAAAGCGTTTTTTTCCCCACATTTCCGACTTTGCAGGGCTGTCTGGGTAAAAAAATCTGGGGCGATGGGCGCAAATCACACCTCGGCGGATTCCCACGGGTGTCCTCTTTTCGAAAATGCATGGGGTTCCCTGTTTTCCTCGGTGGCTTGGACACCCGAGGCCCATATCTGTAAGTTGCGCCGGTCGGCAGAATGGACAACAGACTTGGGGTTACTTGTGTTTTAGGCTTTCCCCTTGGCGGCCAGGTAGGTGCACCCACACATGTGAGGTACCGTTTTCATCGGGACACCTGTGGGAACGCGGGACGGTAGGCATGTGTTGTGGGGGGCGTGTTTCGATGGGTGCGGCGAGCGAAATGTGCGGAAAAAGCGGTTTTTTCCCCACATTTCCGACTTTGCAGGGCTGTCTGGGTAAAAAAATCTGGGGCGATGGGCGCAAATCACACCTCTGCGGATTCCCACGGGTGTCCTCTTTTCGAAAATGCATGGGGTTCCCTGTTTTCCTCGGTGGCTTGGACACCCGAGGCCCATATCTGTAAGTTGCGCCGGTCGGCAGAATGTCGGAGATTTCCCTCTGACAACAGACTTGGGGTTACTTGTGTTTTAGGCTTTCCCCTTGGCGGCCAGGTCGGTGCACCCACACATGTGAGGTACCGTTTTCATCGGGACACCTGTGGGAACGCGGGACGGTAGGCCATGTGTTGTGGGGGGCGTGTTTCGATGGGTGCGGCGAGCGAAATGTGCGGAAAAAGCGTTTTTTCCCCCACATTTCCGACTTTGCAGGGCTGTCTGGGTAAAAAAATCTGGGGCGATGGGCGCAAATCACACCTCTGCGGATTCCCACGGGTGTCCTCTTTTCGAAAATGCATGGGGTTCCCCGTTTTCCTCGGTGGCTTGGACACCCGAGGCCCATATCTGTAAGTTGCGCCGGTCGGCAGAATGGACAACAGACTTGGGGTTACTTGTGTTTTAGGCTTTCCCCTTGGCGGCCAGGTTGGTGCACCCACACATGTGAGGTACCGTTTTCATCGGGACACCTGTGGGAACGCGGGACGGTAGGCCATATGTTGTGGGGGGCGCGTTTCGATGGGTGCGGCGAGCGAAATGTGCGGAAAAAGCGTTTTTTTCCCCACATTTCCGACTTTGCAGGGCTGTCTGGGTAAAAAAATCTGGGGCGATGGGCGCAAATCACACCTCTGCGGATTCCCACGGGTGTCCTCTTTTCGAAAATGCATGGGGTTCCCTATTTTCCTCGGTGGCTTGGACACCCGAGGCCCATATCTGTAAGTTGCGCCGGTCGGCAGAATGGACAACAGACTTGGGGTTACTTGTGTTTTAGGCTTTCCCCTTGGCGGCCAGGTAGGTGCACCCACACATGTGAGGTACCGTTTTCATCGGGACACCTGTGGGAACGCGGGACGGTAGGCCATGTGTTGTGGGGGCGCGTTTCGATGGGTGCGGCGAGCGAAATGTGCGGAAAAAGCATTTTTTTCCCCACATTTCCGACTTTGCAGGGCTGTCTGGGTAAAAAAATCTGGGGCGATGGGCGCAAATCACACCTCTGCGGATTCCCACGGGTGTCCTCTTTTCGAAAATGCATGGGGTTCCCTGTTTTCCTCGGTGGCTTGGACACCCGAGGCCCATATCTGTAAGTTGCGCCGGTCGGCAGAATGTCTGAGATTTCCCTCTGACAACAGACTTGGGGTTACTTGTGTTTTAGGCTTTCCCCTTGGCGGCCAGGTAGGTGCACCCACACATGTGAGGTACCGTTTTCATCGGGACACCTGTGGGAACGCGGGACGGTAGGCCATGTGTTGTGGGGGGCGTGTTTCGATGGGTGCGGCGAGCGAAATGTGCGGAAAAAGCGTTTTTTTCCCCACATTTCCGACTTTGCAGGGCTGTCTGGGTAAAAAAATATGGGGCGATGGGCGCAAATCACACCTCGGCGGATTCCCAAGGGTGTCCTCTTTTCGAAAATGCATGGGGTTCCCTGTTTTCCTCGGTGGCTTGGACACCCGAGGCCCATATCTGTAAGTTGCGCCGGTCGGCAGAATGTCTGAGATTTCCCTCTGACAACAGACTTGGGGTTACTTGTGTTTTAGGCTTTCCCCTTGGCGGCCAGGTAGGTGCACCCACACATGTGAGGTACCGTTTTTATCAAGACACCTGTGGGAACGCGGATTCCCACGGGTGTCCTCTTTTCGAAAATGCATGGGGTTCCCTGTTTTCCTCGGTGGCTTGCACACCCGAGGCCCATATCTGTAAGTTGCGCCGGTCGGCAGAATGTCTGAGATTTCCCTCTGACAACAGACTTGGGGTTACTTGTGTTTTAGGCTTTCCCCTTGGCGGCCAGGTAGGTGCACCCACACATGTGAGGTACCGTTTTCATCGGGACACCTGTGGGAACGCGGGACAGTAGGCCATGTGTTGTGGGGGGCGCGTTTCGATGGGTGCGGCGAGCGAAATGTGCGGAAAAAGCGTTTTTTTCCCCACATTTCCGACTTTGCAGGGCTGTCTGGGTAAAAAAATCTGGGGCGATGGGCGCAAATCACACCTCTGCGGATTCCCACGGGTGTCCTCTTTTCGAAAATGCATGGGGTTCCCTATTTTCCTCGGTGGCTTGGACACCCGAGGCCCATATCTGTAAGTTGCGCCGGTCGGCAGAATGGACAACAGACTTGGGGTTACTTGTGTTTTAGGCTTTCCCCTTGGCGGCCAGGTAGGTGCACCCACACATGTGAGGTACCGTTTTCATCGGGACACCTGTGGGAACGCGGAACGGTAGGCCATGTGTTGTGGGGGGCGTGTTTCGATGGGTGCGGCGAGCGAAATGTGCGGAAAAAGCGGTTTTTTCCCCACATTTCCGACTTTGCAGGGCTGTCTGGGTAAAAAAATCTGGGGCGATGGGCGCAAATCACACCTCTGCGGATTCCCACGGGTGTCCTCTTTTCGAAAATGCATGGGGTTCCCTGTTTTCCTCGGTGGCTTGGACACCCGAGGCCCATATCTGTAAGTTGCGCCGGTCGGCAGAATGTCGGAGATTTCCCTCTGACAACAGACTTGGGGTTACTTGTGTTTTAGGCTTTCCCCTTGGCGGCCAGGTAGGTGCACCCACACATGTGAGGTACCGTTTTCATCGGGACACCTGTGGGAACGCGGGACGGTAGGCCATGTGTTGTGGGGGGCGCGTTTCGATGGGTGCGGCGAGCGAAATGTGCGGAAAAAGCATTTTTTTCCCCACATTTCCGACTTTGCAGGGCTGTCTGGGTAAAAAAATCTGGGGCGATGGGCGCAAATCACACCTCTGCGGATTCCCACGGGTGTCCTCTTTTCGAAAATGCATGGGGTTCCCTGTTTTCCTCAGTGGCTTGGACACCCGAGGCCCATATCTGTAAGTTGCGCCGGTCGGCAGAATGTCTGAGATTTCCCTCTGACAACAGACTTGGGGTTACTTGTGTTTTAGGCTTTCCCCTTGGCGGCCAGGTAGGTGCACCCACACATGTGAGGTACCGTTTTCATCGGGACACCTGTGGGAACGCGGGACGGTAGGCCATGTGTTGTGGGGGGCGCGTTTCGATGGGTGCGGCGAGCGAAATGTGCGGAAAAAGCATTTTTTTCCCCACATTTCGGACTTTGCAGGGCTGTCTGGGTAAAAAATCTGGGGCGATGGGCGCAAATCACACCTCAGCGGATTCCCACGGGTGTCCTCTTTTCGAAAATGCATGGGGTTCCCTGTTTTCCTCGGTGGCTTGGACACCCGAGGCCCATATCTGTAAGTTGCGCCGGTCGGCAGAATGTCTGAGATTTCCCTCTGACAACAGACTTGGGGTTACTTGTGTTTTAGGCTTTCCCCTTGGCGGCCAGGTAGGTGCACCCACACATGTGAGGTACCGTTTTCATCGGGACACCTGTGGGAACGCGGGACGGTAGGCCATGTGTTGTGGGGGGCGTGTTTCGATGGGTGCGGCGAGCGAAATGTGCGGAAAAAGCGTTTTTTTCCCCACATTTCCGACTTTGCAGGGCTGTCTGGGTAAAAAAATCTGGGGCGATGGGCGCAAATCACACCTCTGCGGATTCCCACGGGTGTCCTCTTTTCGAAAATGCATGGGGTTCCCTGTTTTCCTCGGTGGCTTGGACACCCGAGGCCCATATCTGTAAGTTGCGCCGGTCGGCAGAATGTCTGAGATTTCCCTCTGACAACAGACTTGGGGTTACTTGTGTTTTAGGCTTTCCCCTTGGCGGCCAGGTAGGTGCACCCACACATGTGAGGTACCGTTTTCATCGGGACACCTGTGGGAACGCGGGACGGTAGGCCATGTGTTGTGGGGGGCGTGTTTCGATGGGTGCGGCGAGCGAAATGTGCGGAAAAAGCGTTTTTTTCCCCACATTTCCGACTTTGCAGGGCTGTCTGGGTAAAAAAATCTGGGGCGATGGGCGCAAATCACACCTCGGCGGATTCCCACGGGTGTCCTCTTTTCGAAAATGCATGGGGTTCCCTGTTTTCCTCGGTGGCTTGGACACCCGAGGCCCATATCTGTAAGTTGCGCCGGTCGGCAGAATGTCTGAGATTTCCCTCTGACAACAGACTTGGGGTTACTTGTGTTTTAGGCTTTCCCCTTGGCGGCCAGGTAGGTGCACCCACACATGTGAGGTACCGTTTTCATCAAGACACCTGTGGGAACGCGGATTCCCACGGGTGTCCTCTTTTCGAAAATGCATGGGGTTCCCTGATTTCCTCGGTGGCTTGCACACCCGAGGCCCATATCTGTAAGTTGCGCCGGTCGGCAGAATGTCTGAGATTTCCCTCTGACAACAGACTTGGGGTTACTTGTGTTTTAGGCTTTCCCCTTGGCGGCCAGGTAGGTGCACCCACACATGTGAGGTACCGTTTTCATCGGGACACCTGTGGGAACGCGGGACGGTAGGCCATGTGTTGTGGGGGGCGCGTTTCGATGGGTGCGGCGAGCGAAATGTGCGGAAAAAGCGTTTTTTTCCCCACATTTCCGACTTTGCAGGGCTGTCTGGGTAAAAAAATCTGGGGCGATGGGCGCAAATCACACCTCTGCGGATTCCCACGGGTGTCCTCTTTTCGAAAATGCATGGGGTTCCCTATTTTCCTCGGTGGCTTGGACACCCGAGGCCCATATCTGTAAGTTGCGCCGGTCGGCAGAATGGACAACAGACTTGGGGTTACTTGTGTTTTAGGCTTTCCCCTTGGCGGCCAGGTAGGTGCACCCACACATGTGAGGTACCGTTTTCATCGGGACACCTGTTGGAACGCGGGACGGTAGGCCATGTGTTGTGGGGGACGCGTTTCGATGGGTGCGGCGAGCGAAATGTACGGAAAAAGCATTTTTTTCCCCACATTTCCGACTTTGCAGGGCTGTCTGGGTAAAAAATCTGGGGCGATGGGCGCAAATCACACCTCTGCGGATTCCCACGGGTGTCCTCTTTTCGAAAATGCATGGGGTTCCCTGTTTTCCTCGGTGGCTTGGACACCCGAGGCCCATATCTGTAAGTTGCGCCGGTCAGCAGAATGTCGGAGATTTCCCTCTGACAACAGACTTGGGGTTACTTGTGTTTTAGGCTTTCCCCTTGGCGGCCAGGTCGGTGCACCCACACATGTGAGGTACCGTTTTCATCGGGACACCTGTGGGAACGCGGGACAGTAGGCCATGTGTTGTGGGGGGCGTGTTTCGATGGGTGCGGCGAGCGAAATGTGCGGAAAAAGCGTTTTTTTCCCCACATTTCCGACTTTGCAGGGCTGTCTGGGTAAAAAAATCTGGGGCGATGGGCGCAAATCACACCTCTGCGGATTCCCACGGGTGTCCTCTTTTCGAAAATGCATGGGGTTCCCCGTTTTCCTCGGTGGCTTGGACACCCGAGGCCCATATCTGTAAGTTGCGCCGGTCGGCAGAATGGACAACAGACTTGGGGTTACTTGTGTTTTAGGCTTTCCCCTTGGCGGCCAGGTAGGTGCACCCACACATGTGAGGTACCGTTTTCATCGGGACACCTGTGGGAACGCGGGACGGTAGGCCATGTGTTGTGGGGGGCGCGTTTCGATGGGTGCGGCGAGCGAAATGTGCGGAAAAAGCGTTTTTTTCCCCACATTTCCGACTTTGCAGGGCTGTCTGGGTAAAAAAATCTGGCGCGATGGGCGCAAATCACAACTCTGCGGATTCCCACGGGTGTCCTCTTTTCGAAAATGCATGGGGTTCCCTATTTTCCTCGGTGGCTTGGACACCCGAGGCCCATATCTGTAAGTTGCGCCGGTCGGCAGAATGGACAACAGACTTGGGGTTACTTGTGTTTTAGGCTTTCCCCTTGGCGGCCAGGTAGGTGCACCCACACATGTGAGGTACCATTTTCATCGGGACACCTGTGGGAACGCGGGACGGTAGGCCATGTGTTGTGGGGGGCGCGTTTCGATGGGTGCGGCGAGCGAAATGTGCGGAAAAAGCATTTTTTTCCCCACATTTCCGACTTTGCAGGGCTGTCTGGGTAAAAAATCTGGGGCGATGGGCGCAAATCACACCTCTGCGGATTCCCACGGGTGTCCTCTTTTCGAAAATGCATGGGGTTCCCTGTTTTCCTCGGTGGCTTGGACACCCGAGGCCCATATCTGTAAGTTGCGCCGGTCGGCAGAATGTCGGAGATTTCCCTCTGACAACAGACTTGGGGTTACTTGTGTTTTAGGCTTTCCCCTTGGCGGCCAGGTAGGTGCACCCACACATGTGAGGTACCGTTTTCATCGGGACACCTGTGGGAACGCGGTACAGTAGGCCATGTGTTGTGGGGGGCGTGTTTCGATGGGTGCGGCGAGCGAAATGTGCGGAAAAAGCGTTTTTTTCCCCACATTTCCGACTTTGCAGGGCTCTCTGGGTAAAAAAATCTGGGGCGATGGGCGCAAATCACACCTCTGCGGATTCCCACGGGTGTCCTCTTTTCGAAAATGCATGGGGTTCCCTGTTTTCCTCGGTGGCTTGGACACCCGAGGCCCATATCTGTAAGTTGCGCCGGTCGGCAGAATGTCTGAGATTTCCCTCTGACAACAGACTTGGGGTTACTTGTGTTTTAGGCTTTCCCCTTGGCGGCCAGGTAGGTGCACCCACACATGTGAGGTACCGTTTTCATCGGGACACCTGTGGGAACGTGGGACGGTAGGCCATGTGTTGTGGGGGGTGTGTTTCAATGGGTGCGGCGAGCGAAATGTGCGGAAAAAGCATTTTTTTCCCCACATTTCCGACTTTGCAGGGCTGTCTCGGTAAAAAAATCTGGGGCGATGGGCGCAAATCACACCTCTGCGGATTCCCACGGGTGTCCTCTTTTCGAAAATGCATGGGGTTCCCTGTTTTCCTCGGTGGCTTGGACATCCGAGGCCCATATCTGTAAGTTGCGCCGGTCGGCAGAATGGACAACAGACTTGGGGTTACTTGTGTTTTAGGCTTTCCCCTTGGCGGCCAGGTAGGTGCACCCACACATGTGAGGTACCGTTTTCATCGGGACACCTGTGGGAACGCGGGACGGTAGGCCATGTGTTGTGGGGGGCGTGTTTCGATGGGTGCGGCGAGCGAAATGTGCGGAAAAAGCTTTTTTTTCCCCACATTTCCGACTTTGCAGGGCTGTCTGGGTAAAAAAATCTGTGGCGATGGGCGCAAATCACACCTCTGCGGATTCCCACGGGTGTCCTCTTTTCGAAAATGCATGGGGTTCCCTGCTTTCCTCGGTGGCTTGGACACCCGAGGCCCATATCTGTAAGTTGCGCCGGTCGGTAGAATGTCGGAGATTTCACTCTGACAACAGACTTGGGGTTACTTGTGTTTTAGGCTTTCCCCTTGGCGGCCAGGTAGGTGCACCCACACATGTGAGGTACTGTTTTCATCGGGACACCTGTGGGAACGCGGGACGGTAGGCCATGTGTTGTGGGGGGCGTGTTTCGATGGGTGCGGCGAGCGAAATGTGCGGAAAAAGCGTTTTTTTCCCCACATTTCCGACTTTGCAGGGCTGTCTGGGTAAAAAAATCTGGGGCGATGGGCGCAAATCACACCTCTGCGGATTCCCACGGGTGTCCTCTTTTCGAAAATGCATGGGGTTCCCTGCTTTCCTCGGTGGCTTGGACACCCGAGGCCCATATCTGTAAGTTGCGCCGGTCGGTAGAATGTCGGAGATTTCACTCTGACAACAGACTTGGGGTTACTTGTGTTTTAGGCTTTCCCCTTGGCGGCCAGGTAGGTGCACCCACACATGTGAGGTACTGTTTTCATCGGGACACCTGTGGGAACGCGGGACGGTAGGCCATGTGTTGTGGGGGGCGTGTTTCGATGGGTGCGGCGAGCGAAATGTGCGGAAAAAGCGTTTTTTTCCCCACATTTCCGACTTTGCAGGGCTGTCTGGGTAAAAAAATCTGGGGCGATGGGCGCAAATCACACCTCTGCGGATTCCCACGGGTGTCCTCTTTTTGAAAATGCATGGGGTTCCCTGTTTTCCTCGGTGGCTTCGACACCCGAGGCCCATATCTGTAAGTTGCGCCGGTTGGCAGAATGGACAACAGACTTGGGGTTACTTGTGTTTTAGGCTTTCCCCTTGGCGGCCAGGTAGGTGCACCCACACATGTGAGGTACCGTTTTCATCGGGACACCTGTGGGAACGCGGGACGGTAGGCCATGTGTTGTGGGGGGCGTGTTTCGATGGGTGCGGCGAGCAAAATGCGCGGAAAAAGCGTTTTTTTCCCCACATTTCCGACTTTGCAGGGCTGTCTGGGTAAAAAAATCTGGGGCGATGGGCGCAAATCACACCTCTGCGGATTCCCACGGGTGTCCTCTTTTCGAAAATGCATGGGGTTCCCTGTTTTCCTCGGTGGCTTGGACACCCGAGGCCCATATCTGTAAGTTGCGCCGGTCGGCAGAATGGACAACAGACTTGGGGTTACTTGTGTTTTAGGCTTTCCCCTTGGCGGCCAGGTAGGTGCACCCACACATGTGAGGTACCGTTTTCATCGGGACACCTGTGGGAACGCGGGACGGTAGGCCATGTGTTGTGGGGGGCGTGTTTCGATGGGTGCGGCGAGCGAAATGTGCGGAAAAAGCGTTTTTTTCCCCACATTTCCGTCTTTGCAGGGCTGTCTGGGTAAAAAAATCTGGGGCGATGGGCGCAAATCACACCTCTGCGGATTCCCACGGGTGTCCTCTTTTCGAAAATGCATGGGGTTCCCTGTTTTCCTCGGTGGCTTGGACACCCGAGGCCCATATCTGTAAGTTGCGCCGGTCGGCAGAATGTCGGAGATTTCCCTCTGACAACAGACTTGGGGTTACTTGTGTTTTAGGCTTTCCCCTTGGCGGCCAGGTAGGTGCACCCACACATGTGAGGTACCGTTTTCATCGGGACACCTGTGGGAACGCGGGACGGTAGGCCATGTGTTGTGGGGGGCGTGTTTCGATGGGTGCGGCGAGCAAAATGTGCGGAAAAAGCAGTTTTTTTCCCCACATTTCCGACTTTGCAGGGCTGTCTGGGTAAAAAAATCTGGGGCGATGGGCGCAAATCACACCTCTGCGGATTCCCACGGGTGTCCTCTTTTCGAAAATGCATGGGGTTCCCTGTTTTCCTCGGTGGCTTGGACACCCGAGGCCCATATCTGTAAGTTGCGCCGGTCGGCAGAATGGACAACAGACTTGGGGTTACTTGTGTTTTAGGCTTTCCCCTTGGCGGCCAGGTAGGTGCACCCACACATGTGAGGTACCGTTTTCATCGGGACACCTGTGGGAACGCGGGACGGTAGGCCATGTGTTGTGGGGGGCGTGTTTGGATGGGTGCGGCGAGCGAAATGTGCGGAAAAAGCGTTTTTTTCCCCACATTTCCGACTTTGCAGGGCTGTCTGGGTAAAAAAATCTGGGGCGATGGGCGCAAATCACACCTCTGCGGATTCCCACGGGTGTCCTCTTTTCGAAAATGCATGGGGTTCCCTGTTTTCCACGGTGGCTTGGACACCCGAGGCCCATATCTGTAAGTTGCGCCGGTCGGAAGAATGTCTGAGATTTCCCTCTGACAACAGACTTGGGGTTACTTGTGTTTTAGGCTTTCCCCTTGGCGGCCAGGTAGGTGCACCCACACATGTGAGGTACCGTTTTCATCGGGACACCTGTGGGAACGCGGGACGGTAGGCCATGTGTTGTGGGGGGCGTGTTTCGATGGGTGCGGCGAGCGAAATGTGCGGAAAAAGCGTTTTTTTCCCCACATTTCCGACTTTGCAGGGCTGTCTGGGTAAAAAAATCTGGGGCGATGGGCGCAAATCACACCTCTGCGGATTCCCACGGGTGTCCTCTTTTCGAAAATGCATGGGGTTCCCTGTTTTCCTCGGTGGCTTGGACACCCGAGGCCCATATCTGTAAGTTGCGCCGGTCGGCAGAATGTCTGAGATTTCCCTCTGACAACAGACTTGGGGTTACTTGTGTTTTAGGCTTTCCCCTTGGCGGCCAGGTAGGTGCACCCACACATGTGAGGTACCGTTTTCATCGGGACACCTGTGGGAACGCGGGACGGTTGTGGGGGGCGTGTTTCGATGGGTGCGGCGAGCGAAATGTGCGGAAAAAGCGTTTTTTTCCCCACATTTCCGACTTTGCAGGGCTGTCTGGGTAAAAAAATCTGGGGCGATGGGCGCAAATCACACCTCTGCGGATTCCCACGGGTGTCCTCTTTTCGAAAATGCATGGGGTTCCCCGTTTTCCTCGGTGGCTTGGACACCCGAGGCCCATATCTGTATGATGTGAGAGTGTGACATTTCCGGTGTGAAAACAGACTTGGGGTTACTTGTGTTTTAGGCTTTCCCCTTGGCGGCCAGGTAGGTGCACCCACACATGTGAGGTACCGTTTTCATCGGGACACCTGTGGGAACGCGGGACGGTAGGCCATGTGTTGTTGGGGGCGTGTTTCGATGGGTGAGTCGAGCGAAATGTGAGGAAAATGCGTATTTTTTCCCACATTTCGGACTTTGCGGGGGTGTCTGGGTAATAAATTCTGGGGCGATTTGGGCATATCATACCTCTGCGGATTCCCACGGGTGTCCTCTTTCCGGAAATGCATGGGGTTCCCTGTTTTCCTTGGTGGCTTGGACACCCGAGGCCCATATCTGTATGATGTGAGAGTGTGACATTTCCGGTGTGAAAACAGACTTGGGTTACTTGTGTTTTAGGCTTTCCCCTTGGCGGCCAGGTAGGTGCACCCACACATGTGAGGTACCGTTTTCATCGGGACACCTGTGGGAACGCGTGACGGTAGGCCATGTGTTGTTGGGGGCGTGTTTCGATGGGTGCATCGAGCGAAATGTGCGGAAAAAGCGTTTTTTTCCCCACATTTCGGACTTTGCAGGGGTGTCTGGGTAATAAATTCTGGGGCAATTTGGGCATATCATACCTCTGCGGATTCCCACGGGTGTCCTCTTTTCGGAAATGCATGGGGTTCCCTGTTTTCCTCGGTGGCTTGGACACCCTAGGCCCATATCTGTACATTGTGCCGGTCGGCAGAATGTCTGAGTTTTCCCTCTGAAAACAGACTTGGGGTTACTTGTGTTTTAGGCTTTCCCCTTGGCGGCCAGGTAGGTGCACCCACACATGTGAGGTACCGTTTTCATCGGGACACCTGTGGGAACGCGGGACAGTAGGCCATGTGTTGTTGGGGGCGTGTTTCGATGGGTGAGTCGAGCGAAATGTGAGGAAAATGCGTATTTTTTCCCACATTTCGGACTTTGCGGGGGTGTCTGGGTAATAAATTCTGGGGCGATTTGGGCATATCATACCTCTGCGGATTCCCACGGGTGTCCTCTTTCCGGAAATGCATGGGGTTCCCTGTTTTCCTTGGTGGCTTGGACACCCGAGGCCCATATCTGTATGATGTGAGAGTGTGACATTTCCGGTGTGAAAACAGACTTGGGGTTACTTGTGTTTTAGGCTTTCCCCTTGGTGGCCAGGTAGGTGCACCCACACATGTGAGGTACCGTTTTCATCGGGACACCTGTGGGAACGCGGGACGGTAGGCCATGTGTTGTGTTTGTGTGGTTTTCATAACGTTTTGACCCATTTGCTGGAGCCCTTTGTCTCACAACCCTTTCTTTTCCCAAATGTGACCTACATTTAGTCGCTGCTTTAGCCACTATACACTTTTGTAACCTGCACAAGTCACCTACCCTTGAAAAGGTCTGCCTGTGCTCTTTCAAAAAATGTATGGCTGCCGTTCCTCACCACATTGGTTTTCCCAATTTACACATGCTAAGTGCGTCTGGTCAGGCCGTGAGCGTAAAACTCCTGTGTACCATGGCTCAGTGTTTGGCTTGTGGTATTGCTTGTTTTGTACAAACACTACAAAAATGGTATGCTCTCCTGACTGCAAGAGTCGGGGGAATGTAGCGGAGCATTGCTTTTCTCAAAATTCATAGAAGCCATTGCCGTACCAAGCCAACCATGTCCAACACATACCTTTTTTTTCAGTCATTTTCCCGCTTTTCCCCCATTCGATGGCAGTTTCCCCTACCTAGTTGTTGCCTGACCTATACAAATCACCCCTTCCTAAACTTGGAATTTTGTCTACTTTTCAGAAATATATGCCTTTCTGTCCTCCAATTTGGCTTTCCTGTCCTTTTCTTCCATTCCGTCCATGCATGTCCAATTGGCAAAAATGGCAAAAATCGCCTACCTCTCACAAAACGGTTGATATCCCCATCAAAATAATTTTTTTCCATTTCCACTCAACCTGTTCCTGAAAGCCAACACATTGGGGAACTCAGCACAGCAAACCATTTGTTCCTAGCTCTTACAAGGAAAAAACCACAGGCTTCTTTGTGCATCATTTTATTGGCATTTTTTGAAAAAACCCAAAATTTTCGCACATTTTCCTTATTTTCTCTTACCCCCCTACAGCAACCTGGGATTCCCATGTGGGAAGAAAAGGAGCCAAATTTGGCCGAGATATCTCATGTAACAAAAAAGTTACAAGCCATTGAATGGCCACATACCAAAATCACCAAAAAAGGCTCTGGCACTGGGGAGAAATACCCATGGCACTTAAAGGGTTAAACTCCTTCATGAGGACCATCCTTGCCTCCTCCTTGACCTCTCAGCAGCATTGGGCACAGTAGACCACCAGACACTCACCGACCATGTACATCGCCACATGGGGATCAGCGAGATCGTCCTCAGCTGATTCCAATCCTACCTTACTAATCCCCACAAGCACGTACAAATGGATTACTCCGGATCACCTACTCCACCTGTAACCTGTGGAGTCTCCAATGATCCATTCTCTCCCCCATGATCTTCAATTTTTGCATGAACCCGCTCTGAGCCCTCCTCGCTCCACACAACATCTATATCCACATCCACCAATACGCAGATGATACGCAGTTCAGACCTGCCCAACATTGATCCAATTGTGAATGTCCAGTACTTACCTGAAACTCAACCGCTCTAAGACGGAATTCCTCCTGCTAACCAACAACACTGAACATCCTGACATCCAGACCTGGCTCTCTGCTATGAACCTCAAGGGCTTTTGGGTTTGACATCGACCGGCACCTCTCATTCAAACAGGACATAGCAAGGAAGACACACACAGCTTGCTACTAACTTTCTCCCCAGCGAAAATCAAGTCCTTCATCCCAGAAAACAAATTCACATCTGCCGTCCAAGCCCTGGTCACCTACCACAAGCATGGTGGCAGTGTCCATTTGGAAAGTCTTCTGTTGACTACCCTAGCACCGCTGAGATGTGTGGTGCATGCTGCAGCACAACTCAAAGGAATCCGCAAATTCAACCACATCACCGCGACCTTCATTGTACTGCATTAGAGCTCCTGCTGCAAGCTAGTATCCTCTGCAAATCCTGCTCATCTTAAGTCGGACACCCTGAAGTCCCTAAGCTATCTCCCTGAGAAACCCAGCATCTCCGGAGGCCATTGATCCACCAAAAGTAAGAACATGTGCATAATTGAACTCTGCCGATGTAGGAAGAAAAGAACCAGAAGACAGGCCTTCTCTGTTTACGACCCATGGCTCTGGAACCTCCTCCCCCTTAACATCAGACTTGCCCCCTCACTTTTACAGTTCAGGAAGGAGCTCAAGACACTCATCTTCATGAAAAGGCTCATCCCCATCATTTAGGACCACACCCTAAACTCTCCACTCAACCAGAGTCTGTGTGATCTGCTCCCAACTATTTCCTCCCTTCGGTTGTAGAACCCTTGCAGACAAATGCCCACCCTCCTCCTCCCAACTCCCCGTTTCTCTGCTTCCTTATACTTCCCCCTATGATTCCAAAGAGCTTTGTTGGTTCCAAAAGCTAGGATTGCACTCAATAAATACCTTAATAATAATAATCCCTCCCCGGGCAAAGAACTAAATAACCCCACCCCCACCACCACCACATAACCACCCACCCAGCCAGCATATGTCATGGGGGAATGTAACCACCTCTTATTCCCACCCACAATCTACTGAAGTGAAGCTGTATTTACTCTAGGGATTTTGTGAAAGTGGCATACAGAATTTGGGGGAAGGCTATGACTGCGTAACAAGGAGCTAGTACGTTGTGTTACAACTTCCACATAAGATGCACGTGTTGTCCATCATTTATGGCCCCTTATGTTTTAACAGTTCTTCTTGGCACAGGACCATGTACATACCACTTAGCCAGACAACACATCAGTTGGTTTACCTCCATATGCAACCCCCAAACCAGGCAACCCACGATAGCTGACACCCAAACACTTCCAAGGGTCAGGGTTCCAAATTGAGGGGAGCTTGGAGCTATTTAGCTCCTGCTTGTAACCTAGAGGTGCTTGGTTACCTTAACACCAACAGCTACCAGAAGCTACTTTTGCTGCCCAAGCTAACTGATACCGAACAGACATACCTATGAGACATTAACTCTCCGCACTTGGGATAATCTGTATCAATAGGAAATAGAAATACAACATTTAAAGCATAAGGGGTCATAAATGTCACGTTCGCATCTTAGGTGGAAGTTGGAACACTATGTACTAGGTACTTGTTTCGCAGTCAGAACCTCTGTTCACTGGTTAATGATTGATACCCAGGAGATGGTTTTTGCTCCTGCTTATCCAGTCTTAATTTTGATCCCAGCAGGGTGTATGTTTCCTTTAAAACAAAGACATTTCCCATACACCTTTCAGTGCACGATGCCACGCTAGATAGTGGGTGGGCGGATGAACCACTAATCTCTAGCCTACACATGAAATTGAATAGCTACTAGGCTTTCAGTGATTTTATCGTAGTGATACACAGGAATTTTAGAGGGCGAGAGCAGCCCTTCTGACATAGGGTCTTGAACCCATGCTCCCTCACAAGAAACTCCATATGAAGATCTCCTGGGACACACATCAAGGGGTGAGAATACCATTTTGTGTTCCCCTGAGGTTAGCAGAAGCACATTAATAACTAGAGAGTATGATATTAAGAAATGATTGTGGTGGAGGTTCGTCCTCCTTGGCTACACTCATTTCTCTTCTGCCCACACATTTCCAGCTCCCTTGGGAGGCTAGGAGGCAAGGGCATTTGATAATGCCCCTACCCCCAGCTACACTCCAACTTGGCAATGGATGGGATTTTGCTAACCCAGCATGCAGAAGGCAGTTTGAGATGCCGCTCTGGCACAGGGATTGTCCTTCATCGGCCAACCCTTCCCCAACCTTTTGTCAGTAGCTCTGGAGGGGAAAATGAAATGTCATGGCTGAAGGATCAACAAACAACACAGAAGACAAGAAATGGAGTTCAAACAAGATTATTTCACATTAGCACCCTGGGAGGTGCCATCCACTAATAAGAATGCTGGGAACCCGGGCTGTATTCACAAAGTACACCCCACGTTCCAAGCATTCTCCTTGGTGGCAGGTGCTTCCCTTCCCAGGGCCCCTTCACCATTTAGCACCAGTGTAGTTTCCTACAAGGATGCTAATGGTGTCCTTTTTTGAAAAATGAAAAAAAAAAATGAATCTTACTTTTGTGGTGCGGCTCGGCCATGGCAGTGCTGCTTTTCGGGAAGTCATGTTGTGCATGTTGATGACGTCACAATCATCAACATGGAAAATGGACTTCCCTGACAGCACCACTGGAGCAGAGTTAAAGGTGTCTTCCTTTAAAAAAAAAAAAAAAAAAACATTACCACCCGCATAGGCAAACTGCACGGATGATTTTGGCGCTATTAACCTCGGCGGCGCAACGCAGTCGGTAACGGCAGCACCGCCCTCATTAAGGGACCCTCGCTTCGCTCTGGCCCATAACTTGGGCAGCAGGCTGTTACTGACAGGGTCGACCCACTGCCTCAGTTAAGATTGCCTCAATACAAATAGGCCCGGGCTAGTCTAGTTAAAAGAATAAGGGGTTTTCAAAGGAATCGATATGGAGCAATCTTGCTTGATGATCGTATCACAGCAGTCCATCCTTCACTTCCCTAGTGCTTCGTCTGCTGGTGCTCAAACAAAAAGTCACTCGATGTTAATGGGGTTTTGAGAGACTCCTCAACTTCTTTTGTGGCTTGGTTGCTTCCTTCAGCTGTCATTGCAGAGGTTAAGAGCCTGAGTTCTTGCTAGGTAGTCCGTCCTAACTAACAGACTCATGGGGCCCGGAGTGCATTGATGTGATGCCACAGCTGGGTCAGGTTTCGCCACATGTCACAGAGTTCAGGGAGGTTTGAATGTGTGCCCTGGAATTTTGGCATCCAACTCTACCACAGTTGTTACAAGTACAGAATGGAAAGCAGCGTCTCTCACAGGACGTCACCACTGCATAAAGTCCTGGTCTACTATTTTCTCACTATTCCTCACCCCTCTGTTACAGGCTCGTCCTGCTCCCACATGACACTTCAGGCACTTGCTCGGACACAAATAATACAAGGGAGATCCCCAAAGCGTTCTGTGTCACCCACCCCGATCCGCAAAGGCGCTGGTGCTAGCACCTCACAATTCTGCCTATCTGTGTGTTCTCCATGTGCCCACTCCTTGCACTCCCTCACCGGCACTGCTTTTACTCACTGACAGCCAGGTGAATCAGCTGCATTCAGAATGTATGCCTACCCCTGGGCGAACCTTAACCTTTCCTCCACATTCACCTTCCATTCCACCACCCTCATTATGTAATCTGGCAAGAGCCTCCATATTGTGGCCCACATGGAAGTTTGTGTAAGCATTACTGCAAAATCTGAGTGTCTCTGATCCCTCCTATCTTCATCACCTTCATGATATCTTTGTGCTTCGCCTGATGTTCAGCACTATCTCCCCTGTCCCTTCCCTGCAGTACCCTTTGTAACTGCTGTTCCCTGCCGAACCCACCTCCCTATTCTTTTGTACTAACTGGGGACAACGTCCCAATCAACCACTATGCTCCTCAACCTCTCCAGCACTCCCCTCAACCCCGATTTATATGACCGGTCTGCTCCATCCTCCCGCCTTGACAGTGGACCGGCGTCCGCCATATTGTAACTAATCTGTAACTGGTACCTGCCCTGCTGCAGGTTAACTCAGACTCATAACATCAGACTCCTACCCTGTGCCTTTTACAACATTGACCCAACACCATCTCTCCACTACCAGCGCTCTAACTGTATCACAGGTGCCCAAGAATGCTCTGACCCAATTGCAGTCTTGTAGTTCCTCTTCCAAACCCCTGTAATGTACCACTGCAGCACTCAGAGGCACTGTCTCTGTATTATTCCTCAAGTCCCTGAAGACTCCAGAGTCCACTAGTCAAGCGTGCAACAGGTACAGCGAAAAACACCCATTGTATTATTGTACACCCCAGTCATGTATGTCAGGAAGGGGAGCTCCTGGGTATCGGCCCCAATATGTTACAGTCTCGTCCTGCTACCCCACGACACCTCAGGCACTCGCTCGGTCAATTAGGACATATATGCAGGGGGGGGGGAAACCCCCCACAACCCTCCACCCAATCACCTTAGATTAGTTATAATCCAAAACAAACCCAATACATATATAAAATAACAAATTATATAAAGGTCAATTGTGCAGATGGTCAATTGGGACCACTGTAATTAGGTCGATTAGGACAAAGGGTCAATTGTAAAAGGTCAATTTGGGTAATACCTCCCTGAGGCTATGCTTGGCTCTCCACTCCACCCGGCCTTGTCTCCCGCGTTTCCCATTACCGGTTCCACAAATGGGACGCGTCACTGGCTTTTCCAGGGTTTGTGGTTCTTCTCGCCAGCCTCTCCGGTCCCCTTCTGCTCTGACCAGCTTTCTCAAGCGGCTCCACAAGCCTTGCTTGTTCCCCGCTTGGGAACAACACCTGTTTGGACCCTGTGGTCCACTTAGTAACAGGTGGGTGACTGCCATTCCCTCAGCAGTTCTGGTAGGAGTCTGTCCCCTGCTGGCTCCTTGGCGGCCTCAGCACAGGTCACATCTCGCCTCCATGCTCACTTCACCTGGTTCAATCTTCCTGGGTAGCTGACGTGGACTCCTGACTTCCACAGTCGAAGACGTCCATCTTCAGTTTCCTTCTTCTAGGGATTGTCCCGATGTTAGGGAGAATTCTCAGAAATGTGCTAATTCCCTTCTTCTACCTTAGAGACCCCCAGCACTTTTTGCTGGACTTTAGGACGTTTGATTTCTAACCTGGAGAGAGTGAGACCTTTTTCCCCACTCTCTCATGTATTTTTCGGTGATTTGAACTCTGTGTTCTTTTTGACTTTGGAGTCTGACAAACTCCATAGGCATCCTCTTTACATTGTGACACACAGCACCTTCATTGCAGTGCCACAGAGGAATCGTCTTAGATTTCCCAAAGGTTTAAATATCTTCTCTTGGTGAAACTACGGTTTCTAAGAGCAGTAAAGTGAAATTGAATTTACTTACATTTTGTAAATTTCTAGACCCAGCACACACTAACTTACCATAGGGAGGGGTTATTTAGTATCCCCTGTGTCTAGTTTCTCAGGTAACATTTTTATGTTACCCGTTCTACAGTTAATGGCTGGTGGCAGTTGTTTACTTTTTACTACCATTGTGTGTTTTTAACGCGGGCTGAAAATGCAGCTGCAGTAAGGCACCCATTGGTGCCCATTTTTTCAAAATGGCCCGGTCTTGTTTTTTTGCCATTTCTTGTTGGAAAGGCCTTACTTGAGATTTACTCTGCTCACCAAACCAGGTTTGGTCCCTTTGTTTGTTTTGTTTTTGGCGGGATTCATTGGTGAAGCCCGCCTCTGGCTCCAGCGTGTCTAGCAGGGGCAGAAGTGAGGGAGGTGCCAGAAACTCCCTGTGCTTAATCCCCTTGGTTACAGGTATGCACACAAAGGTGATTGGCCGGCTGGCTGTCCTTGCAGGACAGCCACCCTTGATAGCTAGGCTGGAATGAATGGGAGAAACCTGCATAAAAGGCAGGGCTTTTTGGCTTGGAAGGCAGAGTCGACCACTGGATGAAGGAATCCGAAGAAGAACTTGGAAGAGACGCCTGCTGCAACTCCTGGACCGTTGGTTTGCCTGGTGAAGCCCTGCTGCAGTGCTGAAGCTCTGAATTCGCCTCGACTAGAGAACACCTACAAAGGACTACTTCTCACCTTGGGTTGGTGGGACCAATCGACCCCAAGACAAGCTCATCTGGAAATCCTCTCGGAGCTGGCTGTACTTCCTTGCTGCTGCAGGAACCGAAGTGCCAGGGAGAGGAACACCAGAATCGAGTGAGTGACTAAGTTCGGAAACGAGCCTCAGGAAGATCCTTCAGACTCCCTTGAAGCAGTACTCACCAAGCCTGAGCCACCTCAACAGAGTGCTGGACCCCAGATGCAAGGAAAGTCTAGAGTGGATTCCGAGAGAGCACAGTGGTGCTATTTGCTATTGACGGGAGGAGCTGAAACCGCGAAGTGCTGCTGAATTGAAGTTTACCCATTGCTGACGACAACCTTAAAATTGTAGTGCAGGAGTCCCCGGATGTCCTACCTCTTGTCCCCACGACTGAGGCCCAGGAACAACAGGATCTCCAGAGCTACGCAGGAACAGAAGCCAACTAGAACCATTTAATCTAAGCAAAGGTACTCCAAAACTAAGGGGACTTACCTCTTGTTCGTGTAGCTGTACTTGTTCTCAGTTGAGACTTATCTTGGTTGCTTTTGCAGAGTTGGTTGCAGCTTTGCCCCTCACAAGCCTCCCAGCTTGTGGCCCTACATTGATTCTACTTTTTCTACAAAGACTTCTAATTTGTGCAAGACTTTTACTTACCTGCAAGAAGTGTTTCAGCTCATCTAGACGTTTGCTCAATTAACATGGACTAGCCTGGCTCCCTGAAAGACTCTTCTTCCCTCTGACCTTGTGCTTTATCTTTCCTCCAGGAAAGGGTTAACTTACTTTGCCTTGGGTGGAGGGGCGGGGGGGTTCAAAAAGTACTTACCTTCATCAGAAGAACAAGTTACTCTCTTACCTGGTAACGTTCTTTCGATGGGATGGTCCGACGACATATTCCATATCTATGACAGTAATCACCACAGCTGTGCTGCTTCGGAAAATCTTTCGGCGTCTGCGTCCTGCGTCAATGACGTCGATACGCCGCCCTCGAGGATCTCATCCGGCGGCCGACGTCACTGGAAGTAGGACACACGACGCCCATAGCCTCAGTTGTAGTTTTTTCCCCAGTACGTGTGCCACCAGTCTTCTGCCAGTCTGACACACAAAGCCTTGCGGAAACGTGAGCTGCAATTGCATAAGAAATTTTGTATTGGGGAAGGTAGGGAGGGAGCGATATGGAATACGTCGTCAGACCATCCCATCAAAAGAACGTTACCAGGTAAGAGAGTAACTTGTTCTTCGAGGGGATTGGGTCCTCCGACGTATTCCAGATCTATGACAGACTCCCAAAGCAGTACCAATGCAAGGAGGTGGGAAAAGAATTTTAGAAAACAGAAAATTAGCATGCCCAATCAAATTGCGGAGTAAAGGACCGCCTTGCCAAAGGCCAGATCCTGCCCCCGGTTGGAATTGAGGGAGTAGTGACGTACAAAAGTATGTACCGAAGGTGGCTGCATCACAGATGTTACGAATAGGAACACCCCTCTGCAGGGCAGTAGAGGCAGCCATACCCCTGGTAGAATGGGCCCGTAAGCTGACCGGTGGGTCCTTACCCGCCAAGCGGTAACACTCGGAGATAGCCAAAATAATCCAGCGAGACAAAGTCTGTTTCGTCACAGCCTGTCCCAAACGCTTTCTAGCGTAACCAATGAAGAGCTGATCGTCCACTCTGACCCGGGACATGCGAGAAATATAAAAGCTTAACGCTCTCCTAGGATCAAGCCTATGGAGCCTCTCCTCTTCCATACCAGGATGTGGAGGAGGATAAAATGACGGAAGAACCACCTTCTGGCCTAAATGAAATCCCGACACCACCTTCGGAAGAAAAGAAGGACGAACTCTAAGGACAACCCTGTCCTTATGAAACACAGTGAAGGGTGGCTTAACTGACAGTGCCTGTAACTCACTCACTCTGCGAGCGGAAGTGACCACAACTAAAAACACAGTTTTCAGGGTTAACAGTCTCAGAGGACAAGAATGTAAAGGATCAAATGGAGCACCCATTAGAAACTTGAGAACAGGGTTCAAATCCCAACCGGGCACATGGAAAGGTGATGGAGGGAACACATTAGTGAGCCCTTTCAGAAACTGAGAAATTAAAGGAATTTTAAAATAAGAACACTCCTCAAACGAGTGCTTAAATATGGACAGCGCCGCCAGGTAACTTTTAATGGTACCCACTTGCAAGCCCCTGTGGGCTAAAGAAAGCAAAAAAGACAGAACCACAGGAATGTCACATGAAAAAGGATCCACATTCTTAACCTTGCACCAGTCGCAGAACTTTCTCCAACGGTAACGGTACAGGTACTTTGTTGCTGGCCGTCTGGCCGAAAGCAACACCTCCATCACGTCTTCAGGGAGGTCCCAATCCTTATACCTCAGCCTTTCAGAAGCCAAGCGTGAAGGTTGAGGGATCTGATCTCTGGATGGAGAACCTGACCCCCCTCCCGTGAGAGCAGATCGTCTCAGTAGGGAAGACGACGTGGAGGGCAGATGGACAAGTCGAGAAGGTCTGGGTACCACGTCATCCGGGCCCATGCCGGAGCAATGAGGATCATCCAGGAACCAAACCTCCGTAACCTCTGCAGGACTTGCGGGATGACGGGGACTGGAGGAAACGCGTACAGCAATGGGAAGGACCACTCCACCACGAACGCGTCTCCTAGGGCTCCTCTTGGAGGAAATTTCTGCGACCAGAACCTTTTCGCACTTCCGGTTGACACTGGAGGCGAAGAGATCCACTTGAGGGGTCCCCCAAAGGGCGAAGATCTCCAGGAGAATCTCCTGAGCCAACTCCCACTTGTGAGAGATCGCGCTCTGCCTGCTCAGAGCGTCCGCCGTCTCGTTTTCGTCTCCGGCCAGATGAAGCGCCAAGATCGAAATTTCCTGCTGGATGGCCCAGAACCAGAGCTGCATCGCCTCCCTGCACAGAGGAAGTGACCCTGCCCCCCCCTTTTTGTTGAGGTAGAGCATGGCCACTGTGTTGCCCGTCAGAATCAGGACATTCTTTCCTCGCACAGTCGGCAGAAAAGCCTTCAGGGCAAGCCTGACGGCCCTCAGTTCCAACAGATTGATATGGAGTCTGGACTCCGACGGAGATCAACGACCGCTGACTGTCAGCTCGTTGGCATGAGCTCCCCATCCCGTGAGGGACGCGTCCGTTACGATCGTCACCTCAGGCCAGGGTAGCCAAAACGGAGCACCCCCTCATCAGATTGCCTTCGAAAGCCCACCACAGAAGGTCCTGGGCGACCGAGCGGCACCTGAACGGGGTCCGGCATCCTGCCGGAGGACTGTGACCTCTGGAGCTTGAGAGCCCATTGAAGAGATCTCATCTGCAACCTGGCTTCGGGCACCAGAAGAATGCAGGATGCCATGAGGCCGAACAACCTCAAGAACTTGAACGCTGGGAGACTCTGGGCATGTTGAAACTTGTGCACCATCTGCTGAATGTGGCGAGCCCTCACCTGGGAGGAAAACACTGCCCCAGGGACATACCGAGCACTGCCCCGATGTACTGGAGCTGCTGAGTTGGTGTCAAGTGGGACTTCTTTAAGTTGAGGGAGAAGCCCATCTTGTGAAGGGAGTGGCAGGTGACGGACAGATGATCCAGGACTTGCTCAGGAGAGCGCGCCCTGATCAACCAATCATCCAGGTAGGGGTAGACGTGAATCCCCCCTTTCCTGAGATACGCTGCCACCACCACCATGAGCTTGGTAAAGACCCTCGGGCGGAGGTCAATCCGAACAGCAGGACCCGAAACTGAAAGTGCGAGTCGCCAACCGCGAACCTCAGGTAATTTTTGTGCTTGGGATGAATCGGCACATGAAAATAAGCGTCCTTGAGGTCTAGAGACACCAACTAGTCCTGAAGTTGAAGGGCCTTGTCCTTCCTGAGGAGCTTATTCAAACCGCGCAAGTCCATGATGGGTCTCAATCCCCAGTCTTTCTTCGAAATCAAAAAATAAGGGGAACAAATAAGGGGAATACCATCCCTTGTTCCTCTCCACTACAGGCACCAGTTCTATGGCGCCTTTCTCCAGCAGGGATTGTATTTCCTGCGCAAGGAGCGTATCCGGACTCTTCAATGAGAGATTGCCTGGTGGATTGTCGTGAGGCCTCTGCCGGAAAGGAAGACAGTAGCCGTGGGCTATGATCTCCAGAACGAACACATCTGAAGTAATGGCACGCCATTCTACAAGATGCTGCGCCAGCCTTCCCCCCAACCGGCGAAGCATGGGCCTCATGACTGAGCTGAAGCGGCTGCGGCAGTGCTAGAGGGAAAAGAGGCAACTGCTTGAGCGGCCTTGGCACCTCGAGTACCTTGTTTTCCACCTCTGGCACTCCTATGGTGGCCCCTTTGACTTGCAGCTCCTCTCAATTTAATAAAGGATGAGTAATACCGAAAGGAACCTCCCCTCCATTGCTGTCCTCTAGGACGAAAAGGCGGAGTTTGGCGAACTGCAGCGCCCAATGACTTTGCTGCAGCTTTGGAGGTCTGCAACCTCTCAAGGCTCTTGTCAGCCTTGCTGCCAAAAAGATGTCACCATCAAATGGCATGTTGAGGAGCTGGGCTTGCACATCAGGACCAAACCCCGACTTCCTCAACCACGCAAACCTGCGAATTAGGGTGCATGGACCGGCTGACGCAATCAACCATGTCCAGACCCGACTTAACGGATTCACACATGGCATCCTTGCCATCCTGCACGATAGCAAGAAAACCATCCCGTTCCTCCCCTTTGGAAATATGATCAGCCGCTAAGGAAATACAGTTCCACAGAGTGTGCATGAAACGAGACAAGGCACAAACGGAGTTGGCAGCCTGTAGCGCCATACCCCCAGAAGAAAACACCTTTGCCCAGCCGTCAAAACATTTGTCGTCCCTATCAGGAGGGATGGTAGGGTACGACGCCTGCTTTATAAGGGCCGTAGCCGCCTGCACCACCAAACTCTCCGGAGTGGGGTGCGTGGTCAAGTAGCAGGGGTCGCCACTGGCTGGGCGATATTTCTTCGGCAAGGACTTGCTCACTGCCGGCACACTCTCCGGAGAAGTCCAAGCCGCAGCCACCCTTCTCTGCAAGGCCATATGGAATGGCAGCACCGGGTCAGTTGGTGGACCTTGGTCGAGGATATCAGTCAGGTCTTCCTGCTGAAAATCCCCAGGGGGGGCTGACCACCCCAGGTAATCCGTGACCCTCGACATCAGGCGCCGGTATGAGGACGCGGCATGCGTGCCAGGCTCAGGCCTACCAAACTCCACCTCCGGAGAGGTGTCTAGACCATTGGTGTCGTGCAACGACTGACGCAGGTCCTCAAGTTAGCTATGACCAGAAAGGAGGTCATCAGGAGCCTCTGCAGGAACCTCACCTTCCTCAGACCCCTCATCCACCTCAGAAATATAATCCAGAGGCTGGAAGGAGGATACAGAAAAAGGAACAAAGACATGTTTAGCCTTGGCCAGAGCCTTTCTGGGGGGTTACACCGTGCCACGGGGTACCCCCGACTACGCCGCCTCGAAAGGCATCAAGGGCGTCGACAGAATCAGCATCGACGTCGAGCGTGGCTTCGACAGCTTTGACAGCGTCGACACGGGCCTCGAGGGCAGAACCCCGAGCGTGTCTCTCGACAGCCTGGGCGCCGATGGCGTCGACGACTTCCTCGGAGGCGGAGCCTCGAGAGAGTCCGCTGACTACCTCGGCGCCGCAGGCGAAGTCTTCTTCGAAGACTTCACAGGTTCTCGCGGTCTCAAGGGCGTCGTGGACCGGGACCTGGAACGGGCATGTCTAGAGCAACCATCCTTGTCCGACCGAGACCTCGAAGGCGCCCGGTGGTCGAGATGACCGCTCGAGCCCAAAGGCATACGAGCAGCGTCTCTAGAACGGTCATGGCCGGCGTCTTTCGATGGCGCGGACGGACCAGAGCCCTGCGATTGGAAAATCGCCAACATCTCCTTTCGGAAGGAATCCCATTCCTCAGGAGTGGAATGCTTGTTGGGACAAGCAACCCGCCGATGGGCAGAGTCCTCGGACGAGGACAGGGAAGGCGACCTGTGACGGCACTTCCTGCAGTTCCTCGACGAGGCAGAGGAATGGCGGGACCAACTCCCAGACCGAGAACCCCCGGACTCACGACGACAATGCGGAGAGTCGCCCCTCGAATCACCCTTGGAAAGACCAGTGGGACGCTACTTCCGGGGCTCTGTGGTAATCCTTATGCCCCTCTTGAGCCACCTCGTCTTAGTACTTTTAGCTTTGTCAGTTTCCCAGGCACTGCAGCAATACCCGAGCTTACCATTAGTAGATGTTAACTCCTCAGGCTTACAGATGTACAATGAAGTGTTATGTAAAGCACTGGGGTCCATATAGAAGGGAGGTGTATAAGGTGTTGGATAAGGGGTGTTACACTACGTTCTCCCCAGATGGTCGTCCTTTCACCTAGAGGGGGAATCTCGCCCCATGAGATCCTCCCTCTGGTTACAACCCCCAGGCGGACTATCAAGTAGCAGCACCCCCTCCCTGGCCTAATGGAAAGGGGCGCCCCCTTAGGGAGAAGTGACAACAGAGGGCTTTGTCACAACACACACACACAAACAGGAACACACACAAACTATTGCTTTTCCAAACTCACAGTTTCTGTTTTTGAAGTCTGATCTTGGGATGAACAACATTAATTCAGGGAACCAGAGCAGGACCTATGTGGGAGATGCCATGAATTCTAATTTTAATCTCACGGTTTCTAGAAGTAAAGTACAGGCACCTCCAGACAGCCTGTTTCTCTGTCTCCCGTCACCCAGAAGCCCATTATGAAAGTACCCAATACACTATTACATACAATTGCTAGGTAAGCTTTTAGGGAGATTTACCATTTGTATGCTTCTTCCCCTCTCCTAGTGAGACCCCCAGCACTTTTTTGCTGGACTTCTGGACCTTTCTCTTTAATCCTGAATGAGTGGAGCCTTTTTCCACTCTTTCGTTCTTCTGGGTTTTGTCTTTTGGAACTCTATTCTTTGTATTTTACCTGTAAACTGAGTCTATTTTCCTCCATAGCGTTTCAAGGCATAAGTATTTTACTATTGCAACCCACAGCTCCTTATGGGGAGTGTTGCTGGGGACCCTTCGGGACCTCTTTTAAGATGCTTTTCTTTATCCTAGAGTAACTAAAGTTCTTAAGGATAGAGATACTTAGTATCTTTCCTAAAACATTATAGTCTTAGAGATTGGCACACCCCACCTTAAGTGATGTCCCAAAGGGATACCTATTACCCCCCCTTCTCTCTGCCCCTGTGACTTTTTAGTCACACAGACAATCTCCTAGTTATGGCTGGTGGCAGTGGACGGTGTTATGCCAACTATTGTGCAATTATTATACCACAGGCTATGTCCATAACCTTGGTAGTGCCCAATGGGGCCTCCCTTCTTTTTTTGCCATTACTAGCATGGTTGTTCTTCGTTAGCCCTTATACCATTGTGGGACGGGGAGGCGGGTGTGTGTGTGTGTGTGTGTTTTGCCTTTGGCGGGACCCTTGTGTGTCCCTGCCTAGGCTCCAGAGTGTCTGAGCAGGCAGGAAGTGGGGGAGGAGTTTTCCACCCCCCGTTCCTTTGTCTGCCAGAGTGCCTGAATAGAATCAGCTCCCACTTGGGGGGGGGGGGGCGGGCTATCCTGATTGAACAGCCAAAGGCCCCTTTCTGTCAATTGCTTAGAGATTGGAGAGGAGTGTGTGCTGGAACTGTATAAAAAGTGAGCCTCCAAGAGTGAAAAGGAAATCGACCACTGGAAGCTGTAGTAACCTAAGAAGACTACTAGAGATGCCTGCAGACCATTTGCAACACCATGAAGCGGCCACTGCTGTCCTAATCCAGTTTGCTGTGCGACAGAGGAGGTCCGAAGAGGACGACTCCTTCCCTTTGGCTGGTGGGAACAACCAGTCCCAAGACGAACTTTCATTTGAGCCAGCTCCTGAGGTCCTGTCAGTTTCCAGAGTTGCAGAACCCAAATACCAGGAGACCTGCTGCCCATTTCAAGTGCATCATTGTGGAAAGGCTGAATCCGTCCAAATATTTGCTGAGCCCTCATGGCCACTCCAGAGAACCGATCCAACTCACCCACACCCCCTCATCAGAGTGTGGGACTGCAGAAAGCAAAGAAGATTGACCGGGCAGATTGCGTCCTTTGTTGGTTTTGCAGAAAAGGCACCAAAACCGCAGAGTGACCAGATAAGTTGCTGAAAGTCATGCCAAGGATCCTCCCTCGAGACTGCTGCTGAGAGATCCCATCCATAGTCCTACCTTCAGTAATCAGGTCAAGGAATCCGGAGGTCGGGTCCAGAGCTGCAACATAGCAGAACATCCACCACAAACATTTTCTTCTAACCTAAGGTACTGTGGGGAAAAAGGTATTGCTTACCCGATTCCAGAAAGTCGATCCAAAGCATTGGGGTGCACATTCAGATGTCCAGGGCAACCCCCTCTGGTCTCTGACTCAAGCCACTGCTTGTGTCCCTTTAGAGTCCTTTAAACATGGTCTCCAACGTTGGTTAAGCATTCTTGTATCTTCCTGTCTAGAGACTAGAAAGTATCCACAGGAACTCTTGATTTCTACTGCTTTGCAAGACATTAAGCCGCTACAAACTCCCTTTTAGCTAGTGTTGCAGCTTTGACTTTGAAAGACTTGCTGTGCCGGGAAACTGCCTCTAGAACCTGAAGCTCTGCTAGGATAAAACTTACCAATTGTTTTCCTTCCCAAAACTCACTATCTTGTATGTGTATGCAGTCTAAATAAAATTACTTTATCACTTTGTGGGTATGCGGTATTACCGATAGAAATGTAACAATTGTATATGTTCAGCAACTACCAACTAAGAAGAACAAGTTACTTAACCCTGGTAACATTCTTTCGACTATTCCTCGAAAGTATTCCTCATCTTTTATATTGAAAATATCCAGCTTCAGCTGCTTAGGAAAAAGAAATTCGGCAGAGGGCACTGTGCGTTGAAGCAGTCGATTCAATGTCCCTCGAGGGCCTCCGTCTCGAGGATGATGTCATTGAAGGCATAAATAGCACACAAAGCCCCCATTGGCTTCAGTTATGTTTTTTCGTGTCATTCTCAAGTAGAACTACCTGTATTAACACAGGTTTGACCGTACTAGGCTTTCAAGGTGCGAAAGCTGTAATAGCATGGGAAATTCTACTGAGGGGCAGGCTGGGAGGGCAATGAGGAATACGTGGGAGGAACGGGTGATTAACTTGTTCTTCGAATGGATTGTGTCCTCCCACGTATTCCTCATCTTTGATAGACTCCCAAAGCAGTGTTAGTTTTTTAGGAATTTTGTCATCAATGGTTTCCATGAACAGAAAGGAGGGCATATTTTCCAAAGCTTCCATCCTGACTTTGGGTAGAATCAAGGCAGTCAAGCTTGGTGAAAATATCAGATACAAAGGTATCTTAAAATATAAAGTTTCATCAGACCAGCGCTTGAAGATGGATAGCACCGCCAAATAGCCTTTAATGGTCTAATGGTCCCAACCTGGAGCCCCAGGTTGGCTAGATAAAGTAGAAACGATAAGACCTCCAGTGTTTTGCATAGCAAAGGGTTCACATTCTTGTCCCTCAACCAGTTGCAGAATTTGTTCCAACGGCAGCGCTACAAAGACTTCGTTGCTAGCCTTCTGGCCGAAAGCAAAGTCTCCATTATGTCATCCGAGAGGTACCAATCCTTGTATCTCAGCCTCTCAGAAACCATGCGTGAAGGTGGAGTGTCTTGACCTCTGGATGGAGATCCCCGTCCCTACCCTCACGAGTGAAGGTCCTCTCTTTGAGAAAGACGTATTGGAGGGCAGATGGACATGTTCAGAAGGTCCGGGTACCACATCCTCCTGGCCCAATCTAGGGCAATTAGGATCATGTTTTTCCCAAACTTTCTCAACCTCCTGATCACCTGAGGAGTGATGGGAACTGGCAACACGCATACAGGAGTGGAAACTCCCAGTCCACCACAAACGCGGCTCCTAGAGCTCCTCTTGGGGGAAATTCCCTGGAGCAGTACAATTTGCACTTCCGGTTGACACTGGTCACGAATAGATCCACTTGAGAGGTTCCCCAAAGGGGGAAGCTCTCTTGAAGGACTTCCTGAGCTAGTTCCCACTCGTGTGAGACTGTGCTCTGCCTGCTCAGAGCATTTGCTGCTGTGTTTTCCTCCCCAGCTAGGTGAACTGCCGACAGGGAGATTCCTTCTTGAATTGCCCAGTACCAAAGCTGTATTGCCTCTCTGCACAGTGGTAGTGACCCTACATCTCCCCTCTTGTTAAGGTAGTACATGGCCACTGTGTTATCCGTCATTATCAGGACATTCCTTCCCCATACAGAGGGTAGAAAGGCCTTCAGCGCAAGTCTGATTGCCCTCACATCCAAAGGATTGATGTGTAGTTTGCACTTCAATTGAGACAAACGACATCTGATTGTTAGATCGTTGGCGTGGGCTCCCCACCCCATGAGTGAGGCATCCTTCACTACGGTTAACTCCGGCCATGGTTGCCAGAAAGGTTCTCCCTTCAGAATATTGCCCTCGCAGGCCCACCACAGGGATACTGTGCGACCCTGCCTGGAACCTGAAGTAGGTCTGACATGTCGCCTGAGAACCGAGAGCAATGTGTCCCGAGAGCCCAATGAAGGGATCTCATTCTCAGGTGAGCCTCTGGCACCAGAACAATGCAGGATGCCCTGAGGCCAAGCGACCTCAAAAAGTCAAAGGCTGGTTGACGCTGAGCACTCTGAAACTTGGAGACCATCTGCAGAATGTCTTGAGCCATCACCTCAGGTGGCAAGCTCTTTCCCAGGGATGCATCCAGTACAGCCCCGATGAACTGGAGCTTTTGAGATGGTGTCATATGGGACTTCTTGTAATTGAGGGTGAAGCCCAGTCTTTGAAGAGAGTGGCAGGTGATGTTGAGATGATGCAGGACTTGTTCGGGAGAACGTGCCCTGATCAACTAATCGTCCAGGTAGGGGTAGATGTGAATCCCCCCTCTCCTGAGACTCGCTGCCACCACTGCAATCAATTTGGTTTATACCCTCGGGCAGAGGTCAGCTAACAGCAGAACTCAAAAGTGATAATGAGAACCACCAATGGCGAACCTCCAGTACTTTCTGTGCTTGAGATGGATTGGCACATATAAATAAGCACCCTGAAGGTCCAATGACACCATCCAATCCTGGAGTTGGAGGGCCTGAAGCATCTGAGAAAGTGGGACCATCTTGAACGTGTCCTTCCTGAGGAACTTGTTCAAGTATCATAAGTCCAAGATGGGTCTCAGTCCTCTGTCCTTCTTGGGATCTGGAAATATGGAGAATACCATCGTTTGTTCCTCTCTGCTACAGGTACCGGCTCTACAGCACCTTTGTATAGTAGAGTCATAATTTCCTGCAAAAGGAACAGATCTGGAACCTTCAAAGAATGGCTTCCCAGTGGATAGTTCCGAGGTCTCTGAATGAAGGGGAGGCAGTAACCTTGTGCTATGGTTTCTTATGGCCAAGCATCCAAAGTAATGTCTCAGCATTCTTTCAGATGCCGAGACAGTCTGCCTCCCACTGGGGTTTTGTGACTAAAGACCTCACAGAGGTTTTAAGGCGGCTGAAGCAGTGGCTGTTGGTTAAGATGCCCCTGCTTGAGCGGGCTTTGCAACTCGCCCTCGTCCACCACGAGGAAATCTTCTTTGACCAGTCATTCCTCTTGCTCTTCCAACTGAGGAGTAGTAGCAAAAGGATCTACCCCCCACCCCTCCAAGACAGTCCACTGGGGTGAAAAGGTTGAGGCTGCCCAATAGTGGCACCCAAAGATTTGGTTGCCGCCTTTGAGGTCTGCAGCTTTTCAAGGCTTTCATCAGCCTTGCTGCCAAAAAGGTGAGACCCGTCAAAAGGCATGTCAAGGAGTCTAGATTGCACATCTGGTGCAGATCCAGACTTCCTTAACCACGCAAATCTGCAATTACGGTGCTTGCCACCATGGCTCTGCTGATGCTGTCAGCAGAATCCAGACCAGATTGAAGAGACTCGCACACATGGCTTCCTTGCCATCCTTGACAATGGCTAAGAAACCGTCTCTTTCCTCCCCTTCAGGAATATGCTCAGCCGTTATAGAAATGCAGTCCCATAGAGTGAATGAAAACTTTGCCAAGGCACATTTGGAGTTGGCCGATTTAAGAGCAGAAAAACCTTTCTGGACCAGGCATCTACCCTTTTATCATCCCTATACGGTGGGATGGTTGGATAGGCTGCCTGTTTTGAGGTAGCGGTTGCCGCCTGCACCACCAGACATTCTATGGTAGGGCGATTGGATAAATAGCTGGGGTTGCTACTTGACGGATGGTATTTTCTTGTCAAGTTCTTATTACCGGTCAGACTTGACTCTGGTACTTCCCAATTGGCGCTTACTCTCTTCTGAAGGAAAGATAAAATGGGATCCTTTGGAGGACCTTTATCAAGGATGTCTGTAAATTCATCTTGTTCGAAAGGGAGGGCACTGTCCAGGTAATCCACTACCCTGGTCATCAACTGCCTGTATGTGGCATCTGCATGTTCATCTGACTCAGCTTTTCTAAATTCTAAACCTGGTGAAGTGCCCACTCCACTGGCTGTTTGCACATTTTCATAAAGATCTTTCAGTCTGGAATCCTCTGAAATTAAGCTATCTGGGACATTTGGTGTGCCATACTGCAAACCAAAGGGTGCATCATTATCCGATGGATCACTGTCCTCATAAATGGAGGTCAGAGATTTAAAAAAATACTTTCTTGGTAAAGGAGTGAAGGTTTTTACAGGTAAAGGCATTGAAGGCTTCGATAATTTCGACCCCAATGCCGGAGGAGTCTTTGAGGAAGAACATTTCTTGCCTGAATGCTTCCTATACGGCAGGACTGGATTCCTTTGTGGGACAAGATACAGCTCTCTCAGGAGAGGAGTCGGACGTCGAAGTAGGCGACTTATGGTGCCTCTTCCTCGATGACGAGGACGGGTTGGAGCCACTCCTTGACCTGGACATTTTTGCCCTCATTCTTCGAGGAAAGTAGCAACTCGCATTGTCAGAAGGTTTAGTCGATGGGGATTTCTTAGGGAATCTATCTACCGCCAATTTCCCCTTCCGCTCCTTCAGAGCTTTTCCTGTCATCGATTGACATTTTGAGCAGGCCGAGGTCTTGTGCTCCACACCGAGACACTACAAGCATACTCAATGTGGATCGGTCAACAACATCTTGGCATCGCAGTCTTGAGACTTTTTAAACCCTTCGGGATAGTCTGTGTCGAAAAAGAAGACATTTTCGTATATTTCACAAGGAAATACTAAAGCACACGGTAGTTCTCGAAGCGTAAGCTTACTCGGAAAAACGGAACTGAAGCCAACAGGCGCTGCGCGTGCTATTTATGCCTTCGATGACATCATCCTCGAGTCAGAAGTCCTCAAGGGACATCGAGTGGACTGCATCGACACACAGCGCCCTTTGCCGAAAAAAATATTTCTGAAGCAGCTCAAGCTGGATATTGAATATCAAAGATTAGGAATACATGGGAGGACACAATCCATTCGAAGTGACCTTTGAAAGTATTGAAAAGTATACCTGTGTGTTGGTTTATTGTGCCAAGTATTTAACAGTGACTCGTGTATATATAATAAATCTATATTTTAATATACATTTATAGGTAAGTGTTTCTTTGATGTGCATTATTGACTGGGTTCAGTGTACTTACCTATGAAACAGATAATGGTGCCGGAAACAAGAGAGCAACTGAAGAACTAGGCAAAAGGTATTACATCAAATCATCATTTTCTTTTATTGTAAATTGTGATAAAAATCATCTTAAACATCTTTAATTAATGCATTTTTATAAAAAAACATCCTATATAGCAGACATTCATACATTCATTCAACTAATGCAACTCTAAAACTAGTACTTTTTTTAAAAAAATTGTGGAAATGTGAGACAAATGCAACAACAGTTCCGTTATTTAGATAAAAGTTATACTTTCAAAAAGACAATTAATATTGTCAAAAGAGCATTCGGTTACACAAGTACAATTTCTATGTAAAGAAAATATAAAAAACACTTCCAGTGCTTTGAGAATTAATGGTTCATTCCAGACAAAAAATATCAACTATTGGTGCCCAGACTGTTAATGCCAATACAAATATGTCGCCTTAATCACACAGGCTTCTTGATAAATAGTTTCGACTTAGATGGTTATCTATGTCTTCATCAGGATAGGTATGAACCTAAACAACATTTCTAAAAGAAAAACAGAATACATGATACAATTAAAATTATTGTTAAAAAATGCCTAAATGCCTTAATTCACTCAGTTGCTCTCTATGAATAAACAATAGTCCAAATCAGGGGGGAGGACAAAATGTACTAGTTTTAGAGTTGCATTAGTTGAATGAATGTATGAATGTCTGCTATATAGGATGTTTTTATAAAAATGCATTAATTAAAGATGTTTAAGATTATTTTTTATCACAATTTACAATAAAAGAAAATGATGATTTGATGTAATACCTTTTGCCTAGTTCTTCAGTTGCTCTCTTGTTTCCGGCACCATTATCTGTTTCATATGTATTGCCTTACTTCGAGGTGTCGGATTTCTGAGGTTCCCACCCCTGTTTGTTGGTTTACTCAGTGTACTTACCTACAGCTCACATCTTCCTCTTAAAATAAACCTCACTGCTCTGCCACTCTACCAAGGTCCTTGAGTAGTGCAGACTGATACGAAGAGTTGGGGGATCTACAAACCACTGGGATAACTTACTAAAGTTTTACTCCCCTTATGCCGAAGCTGTCATGATGCCTACCCCCGGGGACCCAGACCAAGTCCAGCAACCCGGAAGCAGGCATCAAGCTATTCCAAGCAAGCCCATCAACCCCTGCTAGGGGCTATTTGGGTGCAGTCCTGGCATCTATGGCGCCAGGCTTATATGGAGAGCCAGTCCTGGCGCCCTAGGCGCCAGGCTCATAGATTAAAACTTACCTGATGCAGACCATGCTGCAAGAGCTCCAAGCCATAAGAGGCTTGGAAGGGACTACTTTACCTATTTTTTACTTGGGTGGGGGTGGGGAGGAATACTTACCTGGGACTACTTTGGAGGCTATTTAAACCACGCCCGAAAAGCAGCACACGCTTCACGTTATTCTGCACCCCGCAGCGTAACGCTCACCGTGCCTGCAAGTCTGCATCCAGTCTTCTGCCACACCCGCCTCGAGTCTGGAGCTCCTAGAAAAAGGGAGAAAGAAGGAGAAAAGGTTAGAACAAGAGCAATACCTTTGATCCTTACCTGAATTCCCGATCCATCGCGCCTTCGAGCTGGAAGAAAGAATTTATTTTATGCGCGTCACCTCGCCTGCTGCAGCGCCGCGCTGACCTCACTGGCCTTCGCAGCATCTTCACATTCCACTGCATCCTTCTGCATGTTCCCGCCGCACTCCGGCACCTAAGGGGAGGACAAGAACAGCAAGGTGAGCCAAGGGAATACACAGAGGCAATATTAGTTACCCCCCATAGACTTACCTGATTTTACCACCGGGGGTACTATTCCTCTTCACGGGTCAGCGCAGCTTCCACTGCATCCTCGCCGAACCCCGGCCCCTAAGGGGAAACAAAAGGGCAGCAAGGTGAAACAAAGGGACAAACAAGGGAAAACCTCCTCACCATAATAGACTTACCTGATTTTACCGCCGGAGGCATTATTCCCCGAGACTTCATACTTTCTCTCAGCGCCTGAATAAGGGAGAAAGCAACCGGTTACATATTGACATTATTTTATTGAACTGTGTTGGATAATACAAATCCTTACCTGAATATTACCGGTTGCCACGAGGAACTCTTCGCTAGGGTCAAGCTGCAACCTGCAAGGAATCGGACAAGAGTCAAAGTCAGACATTTGAACTCTTACAAACTACTTACTTACGGCGTCTTGCCAGGAATCTCAGAGTCAATATTGTTCTGGAACTCACCAATTCCTTCGAGCCAATGAAGCAACTGGGTATCTACGCGCCCCTGCGCTTGATGCAGGATGGAGAGCTCATCTTTCCAAACCATCAGGTGAGACTATAAGAGGGGACATCAAAGGTGATCAGTGGGGAGAACAGCGGGAGTGGGGGGGGGGTTAACGCTCAACTCCACGGGTGGTTAATTCCCTTTCTCCATTTGCAGAAGAATATTCCTACGGGCCAAGCAAACAAAGCTAGGTGGGCCAGTCCAGTCCGTCATCTCGGCACTACGCGTCACATTGGTGGAGACCGCAGCCGTCCAGTTCAGATCGACGCCCCTGTGGGAGCCAGGTGAGCGTAACAGAACTAGCGTCTTTGCCATCAACCAAGTTAAGTGCGACTAAATCCACCCTAGGTTGTGTAACGCAATTCAGATCGCTAGGCCATAATCTCACGATACAATGAATCCAGCCCATAGAGACATCACAATACGACACAGGGGGTTTGGTAAAGATTACATGACTGGGTTTCCGAAACTTAAAGGTGCCTTTGAAAGCAACAGGTCCTTGATTGATCAATACACCCACTGGATCAGATACGTTAGAGGTAGCTTATCTGTCAATGGGGAAGACTTACCAAAGCCACTACAATTGTGACCCTGGATGATAAACTATTTGATCTAGTGGAACTTACTGTATTTAGGGAAATCCAGAGATGAAATCAACTTGAATCTGACTGAAAGGGTAGTGAATTATAGAATACCCAATATAATTTGACTTGATAACCGAACCCCCCAGGTTCTGATTGATAAAAGCTTTGACGATCCAATCTTTACAAAATTTCTCTTTTGCAATATAACAGGAATTCAATCAAATATTGAGGCCACGGAATGGCATTCCTTTTTGAAACAGTTTCATATTACTTTATTATAGGGCACCTGGGTGGTTGACACTACAGTGAAGGCATGCTATGCAAGCTATGTTATGAAGGCCAAGAGGTGGTCTAATAACATGGATAAAGATCAAAATAAATGTTAGTGAAGTCTATAATAATTATCTGGATATTCAATTGTTGAAATTAGATATCCCCCATGGCTATTGTTAAGCCTCTTCCATGCTTATATTTGTCCTCATGGGTGCTGTGAGGAGTCACGAATGAGACATGGACACAGAGAACTTATGATTGTGGTTACACACTTAATAAAGGGGTTGGTAAATGCCTTACTGTCCCTACTCTAGGAGGTATTTCCCCAACTCAGCCAAAAGGAATGGTTGTGTGTCAAGATGTTCAAGGCAAAATGTCCTGTGTCCAAAGTCCTATCCTAGCCCGCAGATTATAAAAGTAACTCCAAGGTGCTAAGGGTAATGTCTTTGGTCTTGAAAGTGCACAAAATTTTCAAGTTCAAAAGAAACAGTATAACTCCACCCCAAAAGTTCACAATGGATAGTGTTCACAGCTTCAGAGAATGGCTCCCTTCCCCAGGTTTCTCTTCACCTATACAACAGATCAACAAGACAATCAAAGTTCTTTAAGCCCAAGAGGAGAACTCCCTCCTCTAGGTGTTACACTACACTCCTAGGGAAAGGTATCCCTTCCCCAGGTCTGTTCAAACAATTCAAAATTCTAACGGCATGAGTCTTCCTTGGGATTCTTTGCTCAACAGAAAATCTTAGATGCAAAACAATGTGTATGCAGGTCCCAGTCTCGCAGGGCACCTGGTATACTCTCCTGCCATGTTCCTCTCCACATTCAATGCAATTTGACTCACAAGCTTGCCTTTGCCTTGTGCACTTTCCTTGACAGACCATTCTCATGTAGTTCACTTTACACACTTGCAAATCTGACTTTGCCTGGTATACTCTCCTGTGAGGACTTTCCTGTGTGGTTAACTTTTCACACTTGCAAACTTGACTTCTGTTTTTATTCCTTTTGCATATTGGATTTCAAATCCCTTTGTATTCACTTCACTGGCTCTTATCTGTCCTTGAACACGCTGTCAAAGCGTCCCGGTCTCCCAGCTTCCCTTCTCAGGACTCGCCGGCTTTGTGTGGCTTTCTCCGATCCTGTCGCAGTAAATGTGAAGCAACGCTGCCACATCCCATTTCTGCTTCACGGCCTCACTGGTTTCGCATAGCGGTTTCCACGTCCTTTGCCGCTCCAACTCTTCTGCTGAGCCCTTCTCCGTGTTTGGGCAGTGCTGTTGCTGCTTCTTGGATCCTGTGGCCACTAGGAAGACTTCCCTCCACTTCCTGCTATGGTCCCAGCAAGCAAACTCGCTCCAGGAGTCGTTCTACCATCTCCCCGAGCATCCAGGCTCTACAGCCTTCTCTGCTGGTTGGCAGTCCCTCGCTCGGTCAGCACCGAAAGCTTACACAGACAGCGACTCCCTCCTCCACGCTGGTTGGGATTTTTAAATGTCCCGGCACCCATAATATGCTCACAACCACTAGAGCGTATCCTGGGCTTCTCAGCATCACAGAGCCTCATTGTTCCATTCATCCTCCTCGTCTCATTGTTTCTATATACATGGGTATCATAGGCAGTCCTTGGCATTCTATTCACAGAATATAGAAATATGTCATCCGTAGGTTCTATGGGTGGTTGATGGGGCTGTCACAGTAGGCCATAAAGGCATGAGAAATGGAGGGCATATCCCTAAAAAGGGAAAGGGGGATATAGGTTTTCATCTGATGATGCCGTGTCAAACCCCTGAGGGGAAGAAGCTACCTCTGGGAAAGGAGTAAGGACATTATCAGATTAATTCGTAATGGCAACGCAAAGTCCTGTCTATTCCCATACTCTAGAGTAGTTAGAAGCTGAGGTGTTCGGCTGATGAGAGAAATAGCTGAGATGCTGATGTGCAGTACTTGACACAGGAAGAGACAGGACTTTGCATTAATGAGCATCTAATGTGTTGCACCCCACAAGTAACGGAAGTGCGGGCCCATCTGTGGATGGCCAGGAAGGAAGACGGTTTGGTGTGACGATGGATGATGACCCGGTCTTTTGGAATCGACACATAATGGCGTCCACGTATGGATTACGCCTTTAGCCATCCTGATGATTTAATTAATAGTGTTTTTATGAAAGCAGCAGAGAGCGTGACTCAATGAAGGCGATACCACCAAGTTTCTACAACCCTGAAGAATGTCCACAGCTTAGTGTTGTGACAGAAACATGTTGGGTTTAAGCATGGATGGAAACACATTTGGTAATAATATTTAGTGATCATTTGTACATACAGATGGATATTTAAAAACCAACCCTAACCCTAATCTAGGACTATAGGTTCTCCTTGGTGTGGTTACTCCTTGTTATCAGGTAAACTGTGGACACTTCTACAGATCGGATGTGTATACATGTGTTTTAAGATGTTTTAGATAATTGTGTGATCAACTTTTTGTAATTTGATATTTTGTATTATGCAATCAAATGTAATTTTTTTCTAGTTATGTTAGAATTGTTGTTGTATGGCTGCACATTAGTCATAGCCATATTGTCCTTTTTGATTATATTGTATTATACAGGGGACAGTCACATTCTGCAGCTATATATATATATTTTTATAAAAGACTGCTATGTATTGTGAGAAACCTGAAGGTGTCTCACCCACTAGTCCCCAGGGATCTATCATCCAGGTGGCCAAGACACGGCCATTGCTTTTGGATCCAGTTCCATGGGGGTGGACCAGTGAGGGAGGATCACCTGGATGAGGGGTCTTCGGGGAGTGGAAGTGGGACAGCGAGACACAATATCCCCTTCCCTGTAACATCTTTTCCCCATCCTACCAGGTAGGATACTTAGGAACTGAATCCCCCATCCCATTTTCTGCCACAAACACTTTCTGACGGACAGCTCACTGCGAGAGAAAAAAGACTAACACCTGAGCCGTATTCCTGACATGTCCCAACACAATGGTCAGGCAGAGTCAGGCAATTACTGATCATTACACACACCTGACTTCCATCACACTTCCCCACATGGATAAAAGGCGTAGCACGAAAGCATACTCTAAGCAAGGCAAAACACACAAGGAAACAGCAGTTGCAAGATGGCAGTTTAACACGAGGAGAAAGACGGCAAGACCAGAGAGGGTTGCAAGGAGGGAAGTGCCCTTGACCTTTTCAGAGAAGAACCGTTACTTTCACAAGCCTTCGAGAATAAGAAACATAAGACCTGCAATTCATACTTAAGAACCCTGCATTGTGTGTCGGAGGTACCCGGGGCTCTACCGCGTCATTAGTCAAGGCGAGGCAGAGCGTTTGCTGCTGTGGTACTATCCTTGGCTCCTACAGCAAAGCAGCGCAAGTATAGTCAGCACAGCCAGTGAGTCGGAGAGACTGATAGCAGACCAGCCTATGTTAGAACCAAGGTTGCAAGCGGCAACATTGTTTGGCGAAATCGGCAGAGAATAATGTGTGAAGCGTATGCGACGAGAGACGCAAATATAATTTAACAGCAAAGGAGTGACTGAACTTTTGAAGCCAAGATAGATACCATATACCGAGTAGTCCGGCGCCACGTGGGCGCTCATTTGAAGGTCTCTGTTTTGTATCCAACTGATAGATGAGAGGTGGCAAATGTGAAAAGGGAATTGTGAAATTGAAGTGGTCCTGCAGCTGGTCACGCTTAACCCGGTGCACATTCTAAAGTCTTCGATAGTTAATACGAACTGAAATTGGTCCGAGCCCGGCTAAGGGAGACCAATTGTGTAAAAGGAAGGATCTCAGCCCGGCTGAGGGGGATCCGAGGTGAACCGTGAGTCACTCGAGAAAGAATATTCTCTGAACTGTTAAAAGGGGGATCCAAAGTAACGATTGTTGTATAAAAGGGATCCAAGCCCAGCTGAGGGCGATCCAGGGTGAAGAGTGAATCACCCGAATTAAGTACTTGTAAAAGAAAAGGAACTTTGTTTGTTTTGGTGCATCAGGTCCTCTGAATCAAGAGACATTGATAAGTAAAGAGACTTGGGCACAGAAGTCCCTGATGCTGGTACATGCACAGTATCCTTGTGCCGGAGAAGCCAGAGATTGTGCTATGCTGAGAGAACCACCTTATCCTGTGCTGAAAACGTGGGAAGGGAGGCCAACGGCCTGAACATCCTGACAGTTTTGTGAAAACTTCTTTCTTTTTCATAAACACTACCCCACACTATTTGTATTTAGAGGTAAGGATTGGCAATAGTTTATTTTATTATAGGCCCTTTTATTTTGAGGAGACTCCACTAGGATGCATTATTATTATTTGATTGTCATAGCTTGCTCCCATCTGTAGATTTAGGATTAGATAGGCGTTTATCACACCCTTGTTAAAGTTTAATAAACACCCTTGAACTGTTGTCACTTGTGCCTGTCTTACTGTTGATACCATGCCTTCCTTACAGTACGCTTAGTGCAGGGGTTAGAATGGAGTTGGAACAATTTGGTATCGACTACTGTGATGAATGGAGTCGTCACTCCGTTCCCAACGGTGACCTCTCCCCATGTGGCCAGGGGACAGCAGCCATTACCTGATCCTGACCCTGGGGGCAGCTATACGAGTGAGGATAATATGGGAGAGGCAACCCGCAAGAGAGTGACACGACATCGGGTAAAACGCAGCATACCCGCCAATTAAGATACCCTAGACATCCTTCTTACAACCGTAGTGATAATCCCTTCCCTAATGGACTCATGGCTGGTACTTCTACCATTCTCCTCAAAAGTACTGGGCCGAGGAATAATAGGAGTTGCCTGGAAGAAAATCCCTTTCCCCCTTACTGTGTCGACAATGATTCCCAATAACTCACAAGGGAGTTATGATCAGTACTGTGACGAGGGAGGAGAATGGAGAAATGAGGATTACCTGTAAGAACAACATACAGCAGTCTAGACATTCCAAATATCCTATTGGCCAGAGCCAGTATAAAAGCAAGGAAAGACTCAGGAATTGTGAGAGAGGCCTTCCCTGGAGGACCTGGCTGCAAGATTCATTTGTAAGGGGAACCTTTGCACGCCAAAGGCTGGTGGAGAACTGGGTACTGCTGGGGAAACCCTGGGAACCGCTTGGTTCCCCCCCACCTTCAAAGCACTGTGAGGAATCTGAGGGCGTCCTCACTTCTTTCCCCAATATATCCTCCTCCCAGGTGGCCAGGGAAAGGCTGTCGCTTTCGGACCCTGAGCCTAGGGGTGGATATGCGAGGGAGGATCACCTGGGTGAAGGAGACTTGGGAGGAGGCACTCTTGGGTAAGACACAGTCTCCCCCATTTGCCTTTTGTAAGGAGTCAAATATCTCCCATACTCTTGTAGAGTATTACCAATCCCTTGCCTATTTTTCCAGAAAGCCCCCTTCCAATACACACCAGTCAAGTACTGAGAGGAGGAAGAGACAACCCAGAGCCATCCATTGTTTCTTTATTAACTCAGACAACTCCTAAGAAAGATCAAACGAGTACAAATCCAACGACTAATCTGGAACCATTGGTAACAAGTGAGATTCTTAAAATAAACAACCTCTGGAGAAAATGAGAGAGGCTGAGAAAAACGGTTCTATGCAAAATTGCATTTATGACAAGGTGCTACTAATAAGTGCCGAAGATTGTGACCACGGAAGGAAAGAAACCCGAGAGAATGAGATAAAGTCGAAAGAAAGGTCATCTAAATCGACTACAGCAATAGCAGCGCCTGAAAAAGAGGTGGCTAGGACCACTTCCCAAAAGAAACTAGAAGCCGTCAAAGAACTAGTCGCCTCTGATCCAGAGCCACAAAGTAACCAAAATTACAATGATGTAAAAGGAAAGGCAGCAACAAGCAATGCAACCTCTATTACAGCAAAAAAGACGGATGGAGAGTGGTTCGACATATTTGAGCAATCGAAAGCTCCATTGGGAGTGAGCAAAGGGATGAAGATTGCAAAAGAAAAACAAAGAATCAACAAGCTCAAAAGAGTAAGAATACTCGTAGCTCAGCAAATTTCTTTAGGAATATTAAAGCACTAAATATAACAGTGAATAACTCTGAGCAACCGGCACTGAAAGAGAAAAAAAAGACTGATGATATTGTACCCGTGGATGGAAAGGCACAATCGGAAATTCGGAACGAGGAAGTCAACTCCCAGATGGAAAGCATAGCCGAGCTAGCTTCCGACAGTGACGATGAAGAATTGCTGAATATTTCAACTTACAGCATATCCGATGGAGACGAAAATCAAGAAGAGACCACAAAAGGGAACGCTAAAGTAACTAACAAAGCCAATGGGCAAGGGGTCCCCGAGTCTATGGTAACTACGCCAAAACCGCATGCCCAAGAGTGCGAGAACGAGAGAGAAACAGAAATAACAAGCAAAAGAGTGATTTTGTGGCCAGAAACTCCTAAAAAAGCCTTAGCGACAACAAAGAAAGCTGACAAAAAAAGCTGAAGATCCTCTAATCTTCCTCACTTTGGAAGAAAAAAGGCGAAACAGTATGCTGAACCCAAAAATCATCTTGATGAATAAGGAAGAAACACAAGACTCATCAACAAACGAGCGAGAGAACAACAAAATGGAACTAGAATCCCATAAAGAGGAAATGAAGAAACCAGCAAGAGCTGAACTGGCGAACAAGGAAAGCGTTGAAGAGCTAGCTAAGCCATGGAAAAACACCACAAACGTCGAGGAGAATGTAACGAACCATCAATACAGAATATTAGTCGAAAAGATAGTATGTAAAAAAAAGTGATATTCCTCTGAACCGATACACCATTCTACAGATATTCCAAAAAATACCAGTGCTAAGAGCAATAAAGAGTCCACAGATTAATCGTGTAGAAATCATCCCTGATATGAACCAGAAATGTGTGCTGTTACACATCAACGACAAAAAAGACGCAGAACTACTCATGATGAGCGAAAGACAACTTCTGGACGCGGGATATCAAGTGTATGAAGTTGACAACACACTAGGGGACAAAGGTTATGAAAAAACAAAAGATGTAAAAGCACTGAAAATAAAAGATAAAGAGTTGCAGTCTAATAAAACAATAGAAAATAGAGCAACTCAGGAGTGCGATAATAACGTCAAGCTAACCTATGAAGATAGCGATGCAGAAAAATCATGCTTACCTGACGAGATAAGAAAGAAGAAAATCAAAATAACAATAGAAAATCGGGGCAAATCAAACGAGGAAAGAAGCAGCGATTTAGAACGAAACGATGGGGAAGGAGAATCGAAAAATTGGTCCTGGCTAGCAAAATCGCTAAACAATGTAAAAAGAGCTAATGCCACGAGGAGATAACGAAGCTAGTGATAGCTTTGTGGAATACTAGAGGATTTTCACATCTCCTAAGTTCCCCTCCTGCAATCTTAGAAAAGGCAGACTTGATATGCTTACAAGAGACATGGATCCCCACCATGCCATGTGTGGATGGATTCGAAGTAGCAATAAATCCAGCTGTAAAACAAAACAAAGGGCAGCCAATGTCAGGTCAATTGACTCTAATTAAGAGAACAAGCGGTCTAAAAATCAAATCGGCCCGCATCTGGTCACCTTTCCTGCAGGAAGTCTGTTTAGAGCAAGTGGAGCTGAAAGAGAAGCACTCACGCCTAGTGCACATACTAAATATTTATTGGAACTCAACACCAAATTCAAATCAAAAGCTTGAGGATGACATCATTGAAGCCATCGATTCCATTCTGACAACTGATTCAAAAGCAGTAATTTTGTTGTGTGGAGACTTCAATATGAAGTTAATTGAATTAGATCAACAGAGAACAACAAAGACTGACAGTGAAAGATACAAAAATGATTGTTGGCTAGAAGAAATGTCACTCAGAAATCTCTCAATGCTCAATGGGGCAACAAGAGGAGACATTCCGCCAAAGCCGACATGGGAAAGAGGAAACCAGAGATCTATATTAGATTATATCTTTGTCTCTGAAAACATATTACACGAAATAATCTCTTTCAAAGTCACCAAAGACAATCAAAGTGACCATAACATCATATCGACAGAATGGAAATGGATCAAAGTTAATAAAAGGGAACAGTGGTGTTGTGACATCTCAGTGGGACCGGCAAAAAAAAACAGACATTAAGGAGATATCTGACCAAATGCAAAGATGCCAAGTAAAAAGTTCAACTGTTGGAATCGAATATCAGCAATTGCTAGAAATCTACAAAACTGAAAATAAGTTCTGTAAAAAGACTCAAAACTATAGAAGGCACACGTACGACCCAGAAGTAGCGAGAAAGAAGAGAGAACTAAGGAAAACCTTAAGAGAAATTCTTGCGACAAAAGGAGAAATGACTCAAGGCTCAACAAAAAGAGCGAAGAACCAATATAACAACTGGTGTAAACAACACAGAGCAGAGCAAAGATGGAGCAAAGAGATGCCGAAATAATGCTGAAGGCACTGAATCAAAGGAACTCCCGAGGCTTTTGGGCCCTAATAAACGAATCAACCAACTCAGAAAAAGCCATGACAACGAATATGGTAACAGAAAACGACTGGGAATGTCACTATAAAAACCTATTCAAAAGAAGAGAAAGCACAGGTAAAACTGAGTGCCAAACAAAAGTACCATGGGATAATAAAATAGACAAAGCGGACATTCGAGCCACAATTAAAAAGAGTAGCGCATCTAGAGCGGCAGGACCCGACGGTCTTTCCAATGCCGACTTAAAACAAAATATTGAAGAATGGTCCGAATTCTGTGACATTTTATTCCAGGCAATAATAAAAGAAGGAAGAATCCCTACAACCTGGAAATCAGGGATCATTGTGCCTATATTCAAAAAAGGCCTGCGCTCTGACCCTGCAAATTATCGGCCCATAGCCCTCCTTGACGTTGTAGGAAAAGTGTTTGCAACCCAACTCCTTAACCAACTAACAACCTGGATTAACCAAGAAAAAATATATGAGCGCCAGTCTGGGTTTGTCAAAGGAGTAGGATGCAGCACGAACCTTCTAATACTAAACTTATTGAAAATAGATGCCATCCGAGCAGGTCAGAAAATCTACCTAGCATTTATTGACATGGCAAATGCGTTTGATGGAGTAAACAGAGAAATCTTATGGTACAAATTAAAAGAAAGAGGGTGTCACGAGTGCCTAATTGCTGCCATCAAGGAACTTTACTCAGACACCTACATTCAAGTACGGTTAGATAGGAAAGGAAATTTATCTAAACCAATTCCCACAGAGAGAGGTGTAAAACAGGGTTGCCCATTAGGGGCAACCCTGTTCAACTTCTACATCTCAGAAGTGGAAAAAGCCCTGGCAACCGTGACCTCATTCCCACCAAGCATCAATGGATTACAGTTACATCACATCCTATATGCCGACGATATGGTGATCTTAGATCGCACACCTATCAGTTTGCAGTGCAAACTAACAGCAATAAAGAACTATACAGAAGATCTTGGACTAGAGATAAACGTAGCGAAATCGGAAAACCTAGAAAATAAAAGAGGAAGGAAGCCATTGAAATATAGTACAAGCTGGTTCGTGGGAAAGACAAAACTGGAGAAAGTACATTATACAAGATATCTAGGTACACTAGTCAACTCCAGCGTAAACAACGAACCGATGATGGAAAAAATCTTAAATAGCTGCAGGCAACATACCACACAAGGAATCGTAATGCAAAAGAAATTTGGGAAATTCACGTGCGAGCCTGTGAAGAAATTTTATCAAAATAAAGTGACACCGATTCTAACCTACGGGGCAGAGAACATGTTTGGCTGCAACCACAAGATATGGGCCAGATGCGAAGGATTCTTTTGGAAAAAAATCCTCCAGATACTTCAAAGTACGCCGACATCTTGTTTCCTTTATGAAGTAGGGATGTGCACCTTGAATGCAAGGATCATATGGAATAAACTACTGCTCTTCAGGAAAACTCATGACGAAGCAAACTTGCCAACGTTCAAAATCCTGATGGGAAATGAAATAAGAAACAAATCAGCCCTAAGAGATTGGAAACAACAGTGCAGAGAGATCCTTAACTAATTGGGCACGGATGAGACCACACTCTGGTCTAATCCGGATTCTGTAAAAAAAAAAAACTGTTAGATCTCGACTGGATCAAAATTGGTGAGAAAAGAGAATCACAAAAATCCATGCAAAATCAGCCTAAAGAAGCAAAAAAACGGAACACACTCCAGAAATATCTGGTTTTATCACCATGCAAACGTGTGCGAAGACTCTACTTGAAGTTTCGCCTGAACATCATAGAAACAAAAGAAATTCTGAGGACCAGGCGCCTAATCCCAAAGGGAAATGTACTATGTAGATTTTGTGCGAAAGATGACGAAAACCTAAAACATCTTATCCTAAAATGTCCCGAATTGAATATGCAGCGTGAAAACTGTTTAGGTAAAGTGATGGAAAACTATCAAGACGCTGACCACTGAGGAGTGGTGGAGGCTATTACACCTGACCGAAAGCAACTCAGTGCTGATTGCGCTTACGCGATTCTTAGACATATTACAGAATCAATTAGAAATGAGACCTATGATTTCCAAAGGCAAGCCCGATTCAGCAACAAATCAAGGGAGAAAAATTTGCACAACGAAATCATAAGCAACAACATACAGAGGAACCAAGAAAAATAGTTGCAACCCAGTGACAATGAACAAGGTCTAAGACCAAAATAAGGTTAAAGAGACACTGCAAGTTAAAGCAATAAGCTTTGTGTGTCTCCTTTTTTAGTATGTGTATTTCTCTCTTTGTTTTTTCTATCTTTTTAAGCAAAAAGTTCTTTTTTCAAAAGTTTGTTCAAACTAAATGAAAATAAAAAATAAAATAAAAAAAATTAACTCAGACATACACAAACGCCACTCTTGTATTGTTTATTTATATAGTGCCTATACACAGGCAAGTGTTTCAAAGCGCTCAAGGAGGGTGGGAACACAGGGAAAAAACAACATTCGTTCAGAGCCCTTGAAAATCTGAGACGATAATAGTCTGCACAGGCAGAGCAAGTACATATAATACATTTAACAGTATGGGATATAGCAAATAGGCCTGACAGCGATTCTGCAATATTAACAGTACAATTAGGGGTGAGAACAGGGGAGAAACTGACAGACTATCTTCGGGCGTGGTGCGTACAGATCGAGCAAGTGCACAGAGGGTCACAGGGAGGGGAGGGTTAAGTGCACCCAGTCGGTTGAAACTGGGGTAAGTAGAGAGAGAGCCATTCTCTTGGGTTAATTTCTCAGGGCATCGAGTGTGGGTGGGGTGTTGGGCCCTGATGGAAGTGTGAGAGAGGACTGGCAGGTGTGCAGGGACCAGTGAGACTCTGAGGTACATCAGGCGGCCAGTCAGCATGCTGTAAGGAATAGGAGGGAGAGAGGGAAAGGACAGAGAACTACGTTAGCAGGGTGGAGGGAGAGATAAGGAAGAGGAGAAGAGGAAGGTCTTGAGGAATTTCCAGAATTTCAGGAGATCCGGCTCAGGACGTAGGAAGGCAGGGAGGCTATTCCAGAGGGAGGCACCTGATGAGGATAAGGATCCCCCACCAAATCTCTGCTTGGAGAACCGGCTTACTCGGAGAAGGTTGGAGGTAGATGAGCGGAGGGCTCGTGAGGGACAGTATTTAAGTGGGTCCCAGGCCCCAGAAAGCCTTGTGAACAATGCAAAGGGCCTTGAATTTGATCCTTGCAGCCACTGGGAGCCATTTGAGGGATTTCAAGGTTGGAGAGATGCAGTCCCTTGGCTTCAGGCCAAGAATAAGTCTTGCGGTTCTGTTTGGCATGAGTTGCAGAGGGCGCAGGGGAGAAGAAGGGAGGTTGAGGAGACAGTGAGCATCTGGGGAAAAGTGAAAAAGGGTAGAGTACCTCTGAGGAGGTGTAGCTGGTAAACTTTTTAGAGATGTCTGAAATGTGAGAGAAGAAGGAGAGAGTGAAATCAAAGATGACCCCAAGGTTTCTTGCTTTGCAGGTGGGTGCAGGTGCAGGGCCAAGGAAGGTCGACCAGCCAGAGTGAAAGTGGGAAAGCTGAAGCAGGGGTCCCAATGCGATCGATCTCAGTCTTAGTGGCATTGAGGTCATTTGCAGCACACCATGACTGAATAGCGGACAGACAGTCAGATATGTGCGAGGAGGAGGAGGCGGCTGCTGGGGGTAGCCGGAAAGAGAATTTCGTGTCTTGGCATAGCACTGGAAGTTAGAGGAGAAGGTGGCAATGACCTGTGCCAGGGCAGCCATATAGACGTTGAAGAACCAGGGGGATCCATTAGATCCCTGGGGAACACCACAGGTTTAGAGTGTGATAGATGAGTGAAAGGCTCCAAGTTCCACCTGGGATGGCCGGTCGGAGACGAAGGAGGTTACTGTAAAGACCGGTAGGGGGTATCTGTACCTCTGCTCCCTATATGGTAGAAGGGAGGCACAGAAGACCCCAGCCAAGATTCTCTATTACGGTAGCAATGGACGAGCAATCAAGGCCTAGCTTCTCAGGAGGTGATGCAGGCTGGTTCTTAAGTACAGTGTATCCCCAAGCCCCCACAAAGGAATGTCCACACACTGTATTACTGAAAACACAGTCTTTATATAATTAATATTCAAGGGTTATGTACACTTATCACAATAACGCACTTTGTGCTCAGGAAAATCAATAATGGTAAATATCTACAATTCTAAAGTGGTACCACTAATATTAGACCTCATTAAAGTGCATTCACAATACTGTAGAAATGGCACACAGATCAATAAGAAGGAAACCAGCAATAGAGAGAGGAGAGATAAAAGATGGTTGAAACAATAGGCAGAATACTGGCCCTAGCTACTGGACACAGTTCTGTGTGGAGATCCCCCCACCTGGGCAACCTGTAAAATAAAGAGATATAACACAAGCCCAGTCCATATATTGTTCAATAGTCTTATTCTCTCCTGCAATGTTTTTACCCCCCCAATGTACCTGGTGGAGTCGAGTTCTTCGAAGAGGCGTCGACAGATCCTTCTTGAATGACCCCCCCTTCAAGCGGGAGTCACGGATCGTCGAGAGGCGTCGAGAAACGTCGAAGACCTCGGGGTTCGGCGACGGGGAATCGACGGCCCTTCTTGAACGCCTTCCCTTTCAAGCGGGAGGCACGGGGCGTCGAACGTCCGTCGACAAACGAGGTAGAACGATGTCAAAGAGGCGGCAGCTTCGTCCGAGCGGTGCTCGTCGGCGTCGGCGTCCTGCAAGGCGGAGGTGTGCGGGGCACCTCGATGACAATAGTTCTGGACCGCAAAGATTGTAGAGACGGAAGCCCAGCAAGGGCGTCGGGTCGTCCGAGTCTTTGAGGTCGTTGGGTGGCGGGAAACCCACCGGCAGGTTTCTCCTCGGCGCGTTGGTCGTCCTCGACTTTCTCCGGCAGGTTAAGCGGTCGACGATGCGGTCGAGGGAGTCCTTCGATTGAAATGTTCTTAGGCAAGGAGCGGACGGCTCCGGTCGTCGGCGGCACGGCGTCAAGTGGTTCCCACGGCTGGGCAACACAACTTCGACGGGCCTCCAGCGGTTACACAGACCTGCGAACCCTGGTCGACGGCAATGGACTTCGACAGCGTCGATGTCCGGGTGCTTCACTTCGATCTCCTCGGCGGTCCCGTCTCGGGTCGGCAGCCTTTCGAGGGTCTGACTTCCAGGGCGCTTCGGCGAAGATTCAGCGGTGCTCGATGGTCCCTCGGAGCACGGGAAGAGGGCGCCTAGCCAGGTCCTCTCTCGGGTCAGTCCTCGACGATTTCGACAACCTTCAGTTTCTGTCGAAGCAAATGCCACAGCAAGTCTTCTTCTTCCAGCTGGACGTCGAGGATCAGCAAATCCAGTTACTCTTGAGTGGAGACTCAGCTTCTGAATGCTTCTGAACAATTTCCAGTGGTGAGAGGTCCCCAGATATACTATTCTGTCTCTCATCCACACTGCTGGCACACACACAGCAGCCAATCACACAGAAGGGCATTCATGCAGTCAGTCAGCCAATCAGGCACACAGTGCATTCAGGCCACACTCCTCCCTTTCAGACACTCACAACAAGGAATGTGGATTGGGACAAGTACCCAGCCATTCAACACTACACACTGCATTCAGGCCAGTTTCGGGCAGGGCTGTCTCAGTCTTTGTCTCACATGCCAGAAACCAGACAACCACAACAAGAAGTGTATATTGGTCACACACTCCATTCACCCAGGTCCCACCCACAGGAGGTACCCACAACATACAGTCAAAGGGAAGGCTCCAGTCAGTCTAGCTGGGCCTTCACAACAACACCATATATGGAACTCCCACCCAACAGCCAGTCAGGGGGAAGGTACAGAGTCAGGGCTTCCCAGGACTTTGGGAAAAACAAGACAACAGGCCATAGAAAGCAAGAGGCCACAGGGGCCATCTTGTTTTCTATCAGGAATCAACTGATCCCAATGGCAGGGCCTGGGTATCCCAAAATGGAGGACACCCAGAGCACCTGTCCAATTCAGCATGGAGCTGCCACCAGCCCATACCCTGCTCTGTGGGCCACCCACAGGTGCCCAAAAACATACACTAGGGGCACAGGGTTGTACCCCTACCCAGGGGTGCCATAAGGGTATCCCATGGGTCTGTTCACCAAACCAAAAGAGAGAGCTGCACTGCCAGGAGTCGCAAATGGACTCCTGGGCAGAAAACATAACAGAATACACACGATAAAAGGCAGAAAAGGACAAGGATTCAGAGGCCCTGTCCCTCTGATGCATTTCCAGCATCACAGTCGCCCCCCCCAGACTGAGGTGGAGGGTGTCTAATCTCCCACGGGATAGACACCCTCATCCAGACGGTCAGCATACCTTCTGGAAAGGCCATCTGCATTATCGTGACTCTTCCCTGGTCTGTGCTCTATGGTGAAGTCTAGCCCTTGCAGGCTAATGGACCACCTGAGCAATTTCGGATTCTCACCCTTCATCTGCATAAGCCACTTCAGGGGCTTATGATCTGTTTGGACCTTGAAGGTAGACCCCGTAAGGTAGGGCCTAAAACGCCTAAGGCTCCAAACTATGCTAAAACACTCCTTTTCAACAGTAGCCCACCTAAGTTCTCTACCCTTGAGTTGTCTACTGATGAATATGATAGGATGTTCTCTCCCTTTGTCATCTAACTGGGACAAGACAGCTCCGATTCCGGTGTCGCAGGCATCCGTCTGGACGATAAAGGGTCGGCTGTAGTCAGGCGCACACAACACAGGTGCCCTACACAGACTTTCTTTCAAGCCATCAAAGGCCCTCTGACAGTCTTCGGTCCAATTAACCTTCTTAGGCTGTTTGGGTGAAGTTAGAGCTGTCAGGGGTGCAGCTATGGTTCCATAGTCTGCCATGAAATTGCGATAGTACCCAGTGAGGCCCAAAAAGGCTCTCACCTGGGTTTGAGTAGTGGGAGTCTCCCAGTTCTGTACATCCTGTACTTTACTGGAGAGAGGTTGGATTTGACCCCCTCCTACCTCATGACCAAGATAGGTAACTTTCCCCTGAGCTATCTGGCACTTGGTGGCCTTGATAGTGAGGTTAGCCCTTTTCAAGGCCTGCAACACCTTATCCAGATGTGTCAAATGCTCTTCCCAGGTGGAACTGTAGACGGCAATGTCGTCTAAGTAAGCCACACAAAAGGCTTCCAGCCCACTGAGCGCATGGTTGACCAATCTCTGGAAGGTGGCAGGGGCATTCTTCAACCCAAAAGGCATGACCCTAAACTGGTAGAGTCCCTCAGGTGTTGAGAAAGCCGTCTTTTCCTTGGCATGGTCCGTCAGAGCTATTTGCCAATAGCCTGAGGTAAGGTCAAAGGTGCTCACAAACTTGGCAGCACCTATGGTGTCCACGAGCTCATCAGCCCTGGGCAATGGGTGCGCGTCAGTTTTGGTGACGGCATTGACTCCTCGGTAGTCCACACAGAACCTCCAATCTTTGGTACCCGCCTGGGAACTTGCCTTGGGGACAAGGACCACTGGACTGGACCAGGGACTGGTTGAGGGTTCAATAACACCCAGATCCAACATCTTGGCGACCTCAGCCTGGATGTGGTTCTTGACGGTATCTGACATACGGTAGCACCTGCTTTTGACAGGCACACTGTCACCAGTGTCAATTTCGTGCTTACACCACGGTGTAAGGCCCGGTGTCAGTGAAAACAGAGAGGCATACTGCTGGAGCAAAGCCCTGCAGGCCCTCTGCTGCTCTGTTGTCAAATCTGGAGAGAGTTGTACTCCCTCCACTGAGCCATCCTGAGGGTTGCTATGCAGCAAATCAGGAAGGGGCTCACTCTCATCCTCCTCTTGCCCTGAAGCTAGCAAGAGACATGAGACCTCTGCTCGCCTGTGGAAAGGCTTGAGCCTGTTGACATGGAATACCTGGGGGGCTACCCCAGAGGCTCCCATGTCAACCAGATAATTGACTTCGCCCATCTTGGAGATGATCCTGAAGGGTCCAGTCCACTTGTCTGCCAAAGCTCTAGGCTTGGTAGGCTCCATCACAAGGATTTCCTGTCCCGGAGTCCAATCCACTTGCGAAGCTTTCAGGTCATGCCAGTACTTATTCAATTCCTGGCTGGCCTTGAGATTTGCTGTTGCCTGACCCATCATTTGTGTCATCCTCCGCCTGAGGCCTAACACATAGTCCCCGACTTGCTTTGCGGGACCTGGAGGGGTGGCTTCCAAGCCTTCTCGGATCAAGGCGAGGGGCCCCCTCACGGGATGTCCAAAGAGTAACTCAAAGGGGCTGAAACCAACACCCTCTTGAGGTACCTCTCTGTAAGCAAACAGCAGGCATGGCAGGAGGAGATCCCATTTCCTCCTTAGGGGTTCTTCCAAAGCCCCTAGCATGCCCTTGAGAGTTTTATTAAATCTCTCAACCAGACCATTGGTCTGGGGGTGGTAAGAGGTGGAGAACTTGTAGGTTACCCCGCACTCTTTCCACATGGTTTTCATGTAACTAGACATGAAGTTGGACCCTCTGTCAGAGACAACCTCCTTGGGGAATCCAACACGGGTGAAAAGGCCCAGGAGAGCCCTGGCAACCACCTTGGCAGTAACAGTCCGAAGGGGTATTGCCTCAGGGTACCTGGTGGCATGATCTACCAAGACCAGGATGAACCGATGTCCACCTGAAGTGGGAGGGTCAAGGGGACCGACGATGTCGATGCCCACCCTCTCAAATGGTGTGCCAACCACTGGTAATGGCTGCAGTGGGGCAATGACCCTGCCTCCAGTCTTGCCAGACAACTGACAAGTGGGGCAGGTCCTGCAGTGGGACTCCACCTCTACTCCCATCCGTGGCCAGTAGAAATGGGCAGAGAGCCTCTGCTTAGTCTTCTTAGTCCCAAGATGACCAGCCAAGGGCACCTCATGCGCCAACTGCAGTAGGAAGGGCCTGTAAACCTGGGGTACCACCAACCTCTTGCGGGCACCAGGTTCAGGCTTAGTGGGCTCACTAACAAGGAGCTCACCCTCCCAATAAATCCGGAATGTCTTAGGCACTTCTCCTTGTGCCTGGGACAGGGCCTGTTTCCTCAGTCCCTCGAGAGAGTGGCACTCTCTCTGTCCCTTACAGAAGTCTGCCCGGGAGGGTCCCCCTTCAGCTAACAAGCATTGAAGGTCGGGATGATCCTCCGGGTTGAGAACCTCTCCCACAGGAGAGTCTTCTGTATCTTCTCCCACAGGAGTTGAGTTTGGGTTTTCCACTGGACCCAGCCCGTCCGGAGCATGGATCCCAATGGGTGCTGTCGGAACAGCAGGAAGAGATGGTGTTCCCTCCACAGAGGTGGCCTTCTTGGTCTTCCTTCTTCTTGCCTTAGGCCTCGCCTTTGGCTCGGGTACCGGACTCACAGCCAGACCCGGTGTCACCTGTGACCTAGTGACTGCAGCAGCAGTCATGGGAAGACCATCCGAGATCAACCCCAACTCTACTAGATCATTTCCTAACAGAATGTTAGCAGGGACATTGTCCTGAACCAGGACAGGAAGCTTTGCTGTCTTGTCTCCAATCATGAGTGTGACTAGGGCTACAGGCGATAATTTGGGAGGCCCACCAGCTAACCTGGTGGTTCTCAGAGGAGCACCTACATAGTCCTCTGGCTTGAGCAGGGTCCTGTCCACCACTGTCATGCTTGCCCCAGTGTCTCTCAAACCAGTAGAAGGCTGGCCATTCAAGAGGACACTTCTCAAAAACCTACGGGTGTTCTGCGGGATAGTTGCCAGTACTTCTGCGTACTGGTCCCAGGCCCCAAGGGACACTAAGGAAATCTCTACCGGAGCACCAAATGTGATTCCTGTAGAGGAGGGGAGGACAGTGGCCTCCACCTCAGACACGGGGTAAGGGTAGGTCAGGCTGACAGCCTGTACTCCAAGTGCCTTACCTTTACACTTGGGGTCACCCCTTTTGTGATCCAGAGCCCCACAATCCCAACAAGTGCCAGGAGTGCGGGGTACGGTACTGGAACCACTGGGAACCTGCTTTGCAGCAGGTGGACCACTACTCTTATTCCCACCCACAGAGGACTTATCCCCACTAGATTTTTGGGTCTTAGGAGAGGAAGGTTTTGGTTTACCCGACTGACTGCTTTTGGGACTCCTCAGCTTTCTGAGAGGCCCCCTTTTCTTTGTCCTTGTCCTTCCCACTGGAGTCCTTAGGGGACACCCGGTGGGAGACCCACTTGTCAGCCAACCTAGCCAGCTTAAAGGGGTCCAAAATGTTCTGGTCAGCCACATACTGACGCAGCTCTGGTGAACAGGCTTCAGAAAAATGCTCAAAAAACAAGAGGTGGGACAACTCAACAAAAGTTTTCACCTTGTATCCATCAATCCACCCCATCATGTTCATGTGCGCAGTACTCACCCAGTCAACCCAAGACACATTCTCTCTTTTCTTAAATTCCCTGAACCTTTTAAGGTATTGGGTAGGTGTCTTGCCAAACTTGGCAATCAAAGCAGACTTCATACACTCATACTGACCCCTTTCTTCCACACCCAGCTTCAGAATACAGTCATATCCAGTTTGAGGCACTCTGCTTAACAAACACTTAGCCCAATCTCTTTTATCTACATCATGAATTGCACAAGCCATTTCAAACGCTTCAATCCATTGGAGGATATCTGAACCCTCCACAAACACACCAACCAAATCTTTCATAAACTTGGTGGCTGGGGACCTGACACTCTCACTGGATCTAGCTGAAGTCTCCACTCTAGCTTTCTCTAGCTGGATTCTCTGACATTCAGTGTCCTGGCTTTTGAGTTCAAGGTCCTTATTTCTGAGTTCAAGATCCCTATTCTTGAGTTCCACTTGCTGTGCCAGCTCCTCTTTCTTAAGCTCAGCTTCTATTTCCAACTTGCGATATTCAAAGGCTAACTTCATCCTCAATAACTCAAGTTCCATGGAATTGCTGGGGTTTGGAACAGAGGCAGCAGGAATGGTGGCATTCCCAGAAACAGATTCAGTGACAACCCCAGGGGCAGAGTCCTCACTGGTTGCATCCCCCCCTTCATCAAGGGTTTCACCATCAGTCTGGTAGTCCACCAGGGCAGCTATCAGCTCAGCCCTAGACTTATCCACAAAGTCTAACTCCCTGGCTTCACAAGCACTCTGGAGAGCCTCTAAGCTCATCCGAGTCAATTTACCATTTGCAATGGGCTCCATTGCCTGTAATGCAGTTATTTGGTACACACCCAAACCTTAATCTAATAAAGTGCGGATATTTTGTGAGTGGCACGGTTATACACTGAGTCTTAAAACCATAAGCATCCCACCGCTGCCACCAGCTTGTAAAGACCGGTAGGGGGTATCTGTACCTCTGCTCCCTATATGGTAGAAGGGAGGCACAGAAGACCCCAGCCAAGATTCTCTATTACGGTAGCAATGGACGAGCAATCAAGGCCTAGCTTCTCAGGAGGTGATGCAGGCTGGTTCTTAAGTACAGTGTATCCCCAAGCCCCCACAAAGGAATGTCCACACACTGTATTACTGAAAACACAGTCTTTATATAATTAATATTCAAGGGTTATGTACACTTATCACAATAACGCACTTTGTGCTCAGGAAAATCAATAATGGTAAATATCTACAATTCTAAAGTGGTACCACTAATATTAGACCTCATTAAAGTGCATTCACAATACTGTAGAAATGGCACACAGATCAATAAGAAGGAAACCAGCAATAGAGAGAGGAGAGATAAAAGATGGTTGAAACAATAGGCAGAATACTGGCCCTAGCTACTGGACACAGTTCTGTGTGGAGATCCCCCCACCTGGGCAACCTGTAAAATAAAGAGATATAACACAAGCCCAGTCCATATATTGTTCAATAGTCTTATTCTCTCCTGCAATGTTTTTACCCCCCCAATGTACCTGGTGGAGTCGAGTTCTTCGAAGAGGCGTAGACAGATCCTTCTTGAATGACCCCCCCTTCAAGCGGGAGTCACGGATCGTCGAGAGGCGTCGAGAAACGTCGAAGACCTCGGGGTTCGGCGACGGGGAATCGACGGCCCTTCTTGAATGCCTTCCCTTTCAAGCGGGAGGCACGGGGCGTCGAACGTCCGTCGACAAACGAGGTAGAACGATGTCAAAGAGGCGGCAGCTTCGTCCGAGCGGTGCTCGTCGGCGTCGGGGCGTCGGCGTCCTGCAAGGCGGAGGTGTGCGGGGCACCTCGATGACAATAGTTCTGGACCGCAAAGATTGTAGAGACGGAAGCCCAGCAAGGGCGTCGGGTCGTCCGAGTCTTTGAGGTCGTTGGGTGGCGGGAAACCCACCGGCAGGTTTCTCCTCGGCGCGTTGGTCGTCCTCGACTTTCTCCGGCAGGATAAGCGGTCGACGATGCGGTCGAGGGAGTCCTTCGATTGAAATGTTCTTAGGCAAGGAGCGGACGGCTCCGGTCGTCGGCGGCACGGCGTCAAGTGGTTCCCACGGCTGGGCAACACAACTTCGACGGGCCTCCAGCGGTTACACAGACCTGCGAACCCTGGTCGACGGCAATGGACTTCGACAGCGTTGATGTCCGGGTGCTTCACTTCGATCTCCTCGGCGGTCCCGTCTCGGGTCGGCAGCCTTTCGAGGGTCTGACTTCCAGGGCGCTTCGGCGAAGATTCAGCGGTGCTCGATGGTCCCTCGGAGCACGGGAAGAGGGCGCCTAGCCAGGTCCTCTCTCGGGTCAGTCCTCGACGATTTCGACAACCTTTAGTTTCTGTCGAAGCAAATGCCACAGCAAGTCTTCTTCTTCCAGCTGGACGTCGAGGATCAGCAAATCCAGTTACTCTTGAGTGGAGACTCAGCTTCTGAATGCTTCTGAACAATTTCCAGTGGTGAGAGGTCCCCAGATATACTATTCTGTCTCTCATCCACACTGCTGGCACACACACAGCAGCCAATCACACAGAAGGGCATTCATGCAGTCAGTCAGCCAATCAGGCACACAGTGCATTCAGGCCACACTCCTCCCTTTCAGACACTCACAACAAGGAATGTGGATTGGGACAAGTACCCAGCCATTCAACACTACACACTGCATTCAGGCCAGTTTCGGGCAGGGCTGTCTCAGTCTTTGTCTCACATGCCAGAAACCAGACAACCACAACAAGAAGTGTATATTGGTCACACACTCCATTCACCCAGGTCCCACCCACAGGAGGTACCCACAACATACAGTCAAAGGGAAGGCTCCAGTCAGTCTAGCTGGGCCTTCACAACAACACCATATATGGAACTCCCACCCAACAGCCAGTCAGGGGGAAGGTACAGAGTCAGGGCTTCCCAGGACTTTGGGAAAAACAAGACAACAGGCCATAGAAAGCAAGAGGCCACAGGGGCCATCTTGTTTTCTATCAGGAATCAACTGATCCCAATGGCAGGGCCTGGGTATCCCAAAATGGAGGACACCCAGAGCACCTGTCCAATTCAGCATGGAGCTGCCACCAGCCCATACCCTGCTCTGTGGGCCACCCACAGGTGCCCAAAAACATACACTAGGGGCACAGGGTTGTACCCCTACCCAGGGGTGCCATAAGGGTATCCCATGGGTCTGTTCACCAAACCAAAAGAGAGAGCTGCACTGCCAGGAGTCGCAAATGGACTCCTGGGCAGAAAACATAACAGAACACACGATAAAAGGCAGAAAAGGGCAAGGATTCAGAGGCCCTGTCCCTCTGATGCATTTCCAGCATCACAGTTACCCACGCCAGAGCCTGACCTGTGATTCCCAGGCTGTCACAGAGATGTGTGATCAGGATGTTGTGGTTAACCGTGTCGAAGGCAGAGGAGAGGTCAAGGAGAATGAGGACAGATGGGGTGTTGGTGTCAGATTTTAAGAGCAGGTCTTCACAGGTGTTCAGAAGAGCAGTTTCCATGCCTCTGGATGCTCTAAAGCCAGATTGATGGTCATGGATGCAACCAATAGATTCAGTGTGTAGGGTCAGCTGGGAGATAGCCTATTTCTCCATGAGTTTGCCCAGGAAGGGAGTGATGGAGATAGGGCAGTAGTTTGCTGGAATGGAGGGGACGGCAGAGGGTTTTATTAGCAGAGGGTGCACAAGGGAGTGCTTCAGTGCAGTTGGGAAAATTCCAGTGGAAAAGGAGAGATTGCAGAGAAGGAGAGATTGCAGAGATCAGCCAAGACTGAGGCGAGGGAGTCGGTATTGTCTTTAATGGTTTTTGAGGGGCAGGGCCCCACCTGTTTAGATGAAGCCTTCATAAACGGTAACCTCCTCTGATGGGACAGGTGAGAGAGAAGAGAGGGTAAGTGGAGGAGGGGGAGCAAGGGTGGCTCTGGTGTTGGTGTATGCTGTGGTGTGGAAGAGATGGTGGAAAGGACGTCTTGGGTTTTTGTGGTGAAGTGTGCAGCCAGGGGTGAGAAGACAGAAGAAGATGCAGCTGCAGGATTGGCCAGCTCCTTGCAGACTTTGAAGAGTTTGGCCGTGTTGTTTGATGCCGCGGAGAAGCATGCTTGAATAAAGACTCTTTTCTTGGTGCAGATGCAGAGTCGATATTGCCTTTGAAGGAGGCGGCAGGCCAGTTTGTCAGATGGTTTGCCTGACCCATTCCATTTCCGCTCAGCTGCCCTACACTTGCGTTTAAGGGCAGCCAGGTCGGTGTTGTACCAAGAGTTGCACTTTTTGGAAGGCTTCAGTTTGACCCTCATGAAAGGGGCAAGAATGTGAAGGGTGTTGGAAATAGAGAGATTGAGGATAGCGAGGGCTGTATCAGGGTAGGAGTCAGCTGAGGGAGTAGGTGGAAGAGAGTAGGAGGAGGCAAAAGCAGCCACTGTCACTTTTTTCATGGGTCTGGTAACTTTGAAGCCCAGTGGCTGTGCCGGATGTATTGCTGCAAGAGGAGAGAAGAGCTTGAGATGAGTAGGGAGAAGAGAGTGGTTAGTCCAAGAGAGGGAAGTAGTGAGAGGGATAGAGAGAGGGATGACAGTAGAGATGAGAGCATCCAATGTGTGGCCCGCAGTGTGCGTGGGGCCAGAGGGAAGGATAGAAAGGGCGATAGAGTCGCAAAGGTTGCGAAAAGGGCCTGAGGAGTCAGGAGAGGCCAGATGGATGTTCAGATCATCCATCAGGAGGAGGAGAGTAGGGAGGAGACTAGGTCAGCCCATTCTGAGGGGAAGAGAGTGGACTGACCTGGTGGCCGATAGAAGGTGGCCATAATGAGAAAAGATTTTGGGGATAGTGAGAGTCTGCAAACTAGGCACTCGAAGGAGGAGTAGGCCCGAGTTGGGATGACGGACACAGGTATCTATTCTGGGAAGATAAGCGCCACTTCCCCACCGGTCTTCTTAGGCCTGGGCGCACAGAGGATTCTGTAGCCTTCAGGGAGGAGTGTGTCAAAGCTTGTTACGGAGCTCTCCTTGAACCAAGTCTCAGTGATGGAGAGCACTTCGAGATCCATGGGTTCGAGGAGATTTCAGACGTCAGTCGAGTGTTTGACGGCAGAGAGTGTTTGACAGCAGAGCAAGTGTTGAGAGTGGCAATGTGGAGCAGCTTGCCATCTTTGAGGGGGTTTCTCTGGGCGGGGGGGCACAGAAGACAGTGTTTCCCCAGAGGGTGGCAAGAGAGCCAGGGGGATAGTGGAGGATGGCGAAGCAGCCAATGCCGACAAGAGAGCCGGGACAGTATGGCAAGGCAGGGGCGCCTGTACAGAGGAGGAAGAAGGCACAGAAGGCAAGGAAGCCTTTGAAGGAGGAGGAGGAAGGCACAGAAGGCAAGGAAGCCTGGACGGAGGGATAGGGGAGGGAAGGGGAGGGGAGGTTAGAGAGGCGAGGGAGGAGCCTGTCGAAGAAAAGAAGGTTGAGTTGAGGACCCTGAACCATGATGGTTCCATTGAGATAAACATTAATGATGACTCTGGAAAAGTCGAAGAGGTCAAGGAGAACCTCCCAGCAAGTGCCACCATTAATGGGAGAAGAGGCGATAGGAGAGAGAAAGCAGACCATGTAGCGAGTCCATAGGTCAGCGGAGTTAACGAAGAGGATGTCAGTGATAGTCTCTCTGGCGGAAGCCGTGACATAGATGTCTACAATAGGAAGGCCTGGGTTGGAGGCCAGAGTGTCCTTCTTAAGTTTCTTCCGGCCAGATTTAGTGATAGGAGTAGGATAGGAGATAGTGAAGCAGTTGGAGAGGATAGGATATATAGCTAGCAACTTGGTTGGCTGCAGTGAAGGGGGGGCAATTACCGGGGGGGGGCACTTACCAGTAAGAGGCACAGATGCACTTGGAGGTAGAGAGAGGTGGAGAGCACAAGGGAGGAGGGGGACAGAGGGATGTGTGCCAGCTAGTGAGGAACACAGCAGCCACAAGGCAGCACCAAATTAGATTTTCAGCAGGACAGGAGAAACACGTGCAACAACTGAGCAGGCTAAAAACGAATTTCAGCAGGACAGGAGAAATACATGCAGCAACTGGGAAGGCTAAATTCGATAGTCAGCAGGACAGGAGAAACACATGCAGCAACTGGGAAGGCTAAATTTGATATTTAGCAGGACAGGAGAAATACATGCAGCAACAAGGCAGTGCTAAATTAGTGGAAGTCCAGATGAGGTGATGTGAGTGTCGTACAGTTCCATGTGTGAAGGAAGTTATCGAGAGGATAGATAGGGAATCTAACTTCAAAGAAATGTTCGGTTGTCCATTGTTTCATGTGTCCAGAGAACATGGAGTTTTCCTCAGCCTCCATGTGCAAGTGGGGTGGTGGTGCAGGAGAGGACCCCAAGACAGGGAGCAGACAGGGCTTTAGAAAGTAGGCCTTTGAAGGGGTGGGCCGGCTAAAAACCTGTCGGTCCACCATAGGCCAACAGGTATTGCAGGTGGCCAATGGCAGGCAAGGAAGCAGATGCTGGTGGCTGCAGTGAGCCTTTCAAACTAGGAAAAGGCAGCAGCCATCTTTAACATGCCAAGAGGCAGCAGAGAAGGACTCCTGATGTGGCACAGACCTCAGCAGTCAGCTCGGCGGGCAGCAGGCAAGTTGTGGTGAAAAAGAAAACTTGCAACATAAAAACGAAACGGTCAGTGTTTCTCTTTTTTTTTTTCAAATTCGACAAGCTTCAGATTTCAGCAAACACCTTTTCTTGATAAATTATTTTCTGCATGGGTTCCTCCTACCATTTTTGCAGATGAGATGCAGGTCGAAAGGTGCCATCTGTAGTCATTGTCAGGGCAGCAGGCAGGAGTCAACCAGCACAGGCTCCAGGGAGAAGGAAAGCCAGACCAATCAAGGTAGCATTGGCGGTGGTCAAGGCTAGGTCTCAGGGGGGTGGGAGTGACTGAAAGCCCACAATGAGCACACACAGTAAAGGACACTACAAATCTCTCCCAGTCAGGTGTATATATCAAAAATATATACATTTATTCAAGGCCTTTGAAATCAAACACAAAGCTAATATCAACAGTAATACTTCAAACCAATACAACACTACTATGAAACATATATACAGTTACCAAGTGGCCTAAAGGCATAGTGCATAGAATGGGTCCACAACCAGAAAGGGAGCAAACAGTGCAAATAGACTTTAGGCAGTTCTTCATCAATCAATCCCTAACTAAGAGGCAGGCCAGTCCCTACGACGAGTGGAGCCTGGCGCTCAAAAGTACTTTTGGATGCAGGTGCACGCGATGGTGCGGTAGAGCGAAAACGGGGTCTCTTGCAGGGGCTGCAGCGACTCAGGAATGTGGGTGAGGCGATGAAGAATACGTTCCCACTATTCCAGCAGGGTCTACCCAACAGGGCAGAACAGGTTCCAGGGTAGCCTGTGCTACCGTCCTATTCCCAAATCCTGGAACCTGTTACTGACTCTGGTTTGAGATGAGGAAGAGGGATGCTGAGTCCCAAGACTGTTATACAGTAAAAAAAAACATGACCTGCACCTAGGGCCCAGGGGGCAGTATAAATGGCCCACCCAGTTGAGGCTAAGGAGATCGACCTGTGGAACGCTTGCAGGAGAAGCTGGGGGGGAACCGAAGGAGGCGCGTGCCCAAAGCACAAAGGAGCTGCAGAGTCGTTGCAGCGGAAGCAGATGGTGGCGGGAGCATTCAAAAGTTTTCCGGTGGCAGAGCCAGTCTGCACATCTCCTGGAGTCAGGGAGACTCCTTCTCCGTAGAACCGAGGCAGCAGAGATCCTGGATGAGAGGTGTACCAAGCCGGGAGCAGCGACGGCCACAGAGAGCTGGCAGTCGCGGAGACCAGCACCTGGGGCCAGCGTACCCAGTGAGTCAAATGAGCCTGAATGACTCTGGGACGCTGTGGTGTGGATTGCGTGGTTGCTGCAGGTTGGATCGCTTGCGAGAGAGCAAGGGACTGTTTCAGCAATATGAATGCCAGTCCCACTTGAAATAAATGCTGTTGATGAAATGCTAACTTGAAGATACAAAGAAAACTGAATGAAAGGGCTTTGTGAATACCGAATTGCAAACAAGATGAAAGTAACAAGGCCAAGAAAGGGCCAGGGAAATACAAATCTTTGAACTTGTGAATACGCCCGTGAACAGGGTGCAAATTCCCAGCTGGAGAGTAAACTGGGAATTTGATGTTACTTTATCCAATGAGACTGAATGGAATGAAATGAAACCTTTCTTGAATTCCCGAACCGAAAGAAAGCAAGTGTGATTGAATACCAATTGGATGGAAAGCAAGTGGGGAAATTCCCTGATAAAAAGGAATTGTGAACTGTGTAAACTGAAGAGAACAAGCATTGGCAAGTGCCAGGAGAATATTTGAAAGTATAGCAAATGAATGGTGACAACAAGTATTGGGAAAACTGCAGGAGGACACATCCAGTACCACTGTGAAAGGTTAAACAGTGGCAGTGTAACTGAAGAAGAAGCAAGTAAGGAGTGTCAGTTGCGTGACCTGTAATGGGTGCACTGTGTGTTCCGACACCTGCGCCTAGACCGAGGACACCCACCTAAAGGAAAAGCCATGTAACTCACTTATAAGCTTGGAATTGAACATCAAGGAAAACGTGTGTGTGTTAAAGTTTATGAACTGAACTCTGTGATATTGGTGAAATTGATGAAAGACAACTCAGCCAGAAAAGCTGGGAAGTAACCAGAGGAATTGTGTTGGAACATTGAAAGACTTGAAAGCTTGGTGAAGGGTACCCCTCTTTTTGGTAAAGTGAACTATCCTGAATCTTGGGGAAGGGAAAACCACTTTTCCAACAAAGAGCTGGAAGAAGCTCTGAACTTTTATTTTAACACTTCTCATTTTGATGCGGACATCGCTACACATTATATACAAGTAGATGTGAGGGCAAGTATAGGTTTTGGACACATACAGATATTTGCTTTGGACTTCCTGACACAGACTATCATAAGTTAGGGAGGGACATCCCACCTTTGCCTAAGGCAAGTTAGGCCCTTTTCCAACCTTTTTATTTTAATGAAAGTTTGTAGCCCAAGTTATACTCGGTTGTCTGTATCTACTTCCTGATGCCTTCACAGCACCAGCACTGTGCCAGAGAAAAGCTGGAGGCTCCCTCTATGGAGAAATACAGCTGAAAGCGGGAAGTTTGAATCTGCTACTGCTACAACTGAGAGACGCTGGCTGGAGAACGCTACTTCTCTCAGTGCTGATCGAGTGATCACAGGGCTGCTGCGTGGTCCATGGAGCCGACCCGCACACAGAAAAGACAGAGGAGAGCAGACTGCAGGAGATGATAAGCAGCGGCATGGGACGCCACAGGAGGAAATGGAAGGTAGCCTCCTCGTCGCTTGAGCCCGAAAGACATCCTGAGCAGCAGAGCTGGAACCACGAGAGGCACCGAAGCCACAGAGCAGAGGTGGCGAACCAGGAGAAAAGGCACAGGGCTCTTAAAAGAGACAACAGCCACCAAAGAGAGCCGGTGAGTCCACCCAAGGGAAGCAAGGAAACTGTGGTCCTTCCGCAAGCCTACTGAAGCCAAATAGAAGGGAATGAAACATATGAGAAAGAACAAGAGGCTCAATATCTCTTAAAGAGGTCAAGGAAGGAGACAAAACCCACTCACCTCGTGAACTTTTGCAGAACCATATTAGTAGCGAGTCTGAGACCCGCAACAAAGGGAGCCAAGGCCTCAGGGAGGTCAAGGAGGGGTGTGGGGAAGGAGAGAAGAAAACCTCACACCTGGTGAACCTTTGCAAAGCCATAACAGTTACGAGTCTGGGACCATATACAAGGAGAGCAAAGCCTGAGAGGTTAAACAGAGAGAAAGAGCCCTTCACCTCGTGAACGTTTGCAAAACCACAAGTCTGCAAGTGTGTGTGTAAAGTGTGTTAATTTGAGAAAGCCCTGGCAGGAGAGTATACCAGACAAGGTTAAGTTGAACAGTGTGGAAAGTACATCACATGAGGAAGTCCTGATAAGGATATATCACGAATAGCCAAAGACTGAATTGAAGGCATCTTAGAGAGGAGAGGAAACCTGGCAGGAGAGTACACCAGGTATCCTACCAAGATTAAGATTAACAGCCAAGTTGCTATGTATAACAGTTATTGTGTTGAATAAAAGAAACTTGAGGAAACTGATATCTCTAAAAGTGTAAAGCACAGTGAATAGGAATCGTAGGGGAAGGAACACCCCTGGAACTGTGAACTTTATCAATTGGGAACTTTTACGTTGGCGTTACACCTTCCCTTTTGAACTTGAACATTTGTGCACTTTCAAGGTCAAAGACATTTCCCTTTTCAGCTTAGAGTTAATTTTGTTAGAATGTGAGGACCAGAATAGTACTTTGGACACAGGTCATTTTGCTTTGGACACCATGACATGGGATAGACCCTTAGTTTTATGTTAGGTAGGGTAGTATTGGAACAGGTATTATAGCTCAGTGGCAAAGCGCTCGTCTTGAAAGCAAGACCGTGCAGAGCAACATAGGTTTGAATCCTGGGTCCATGCTTAGAAACCTCTTCTGTATTAAGCACATTATAAAAAGACAATTATAATAATTATTATAAATAACTCTTAGAGCAGGGACAGAGGCATTTTCCAACCCCTTTTGTGTTTCAATAAAGGCTAATGGCCAAAATCATGAACCCCATGTGTGCGCATCTCATTCCTCACACTACCATGTACCAATTATGTGTATCCTACTTTGGCCCAACTCTGGGTAACTATAGGCCTAGAAAATTACAGAGGCGCTGTTCAGCACGTCCTAAATGGCAACCATACAGAACCATGGGCTGGATTGAAGCATGTTAAAAATGTTTTGAGTAAAATCAGCCTAGGTGGTCAGTAGGTGAATCCTGAAATTATGGAACAAACTAATCTGAGGAAGATAAAGGAATACTATTGGGGTTGGGTACTGGTAGATTCCTTGAGGAAGGATGATACTTAAATCACTTATTAGCAATGTATCAGAATTCAAATGGATTTGGGTACTGTATCACTGTACTTGGAGAAAGAAGTGTGTGTGTGCATATATATATTTTAAATTCTGCCTTGGTATCCTCCCTTTAAATTCCTTTACTAGGAACTAGCCTCTCGCCAAGTCCCAGAGCTGCCCAATGTGTGAATCAGTGAATGAAGATGAATGTCACTTTTAATTGTTTTGCCCAGTACTATTCGATGTTAGATATACCTGGTTGACCCAATACTGAAAGGGCTTGGAACCATTGGATATTTCTTTAAATGGGGTTTAACGGAATGGGCGATTTATATTTTGTGGCCTATATGGTGTTGAAGTATGAATAGTTTAAAAATGTTTTTCTTGTTTATTTTGTTCTTTTATATTTTTTAACCGAAATAATCCATCAAACCACTATTAGAAAATGTCTGGGGTTTCTAGCTTTATTACTGTGCCAAGACATTTGGGGTTCAAAATTATGATCCGCCATTCGTTTCAAATTTCAGTAAAGAAGAACATTCTTTATTTCGGGCACAAAGGCCCATAAAAAGCGATGACCAAACAAATACAGATATTGCATACAAAACAAATCAATATAAAACCTGTCCTAAAAATAACCACACTTGGCATGGCTGCAGTTTTAGCCTTCCCTTTCAGCTTAGGTACCCAATTATTTTGCATTGTTCTCAGTCATATTTCTGGGACGACAGCTGACATAATCCAGAAGTAATAGAAATAAATAAGGATTTTTCTATGTTTTCCCACCGTCCCTGCTATGGCTGGTCGGATTTCTTTGTGTGTTTTTAATGTCCAAGACCAAACCCAATTTATCTGAGCTTGCTTTCACTAAGTAGTCCAGCTATGCATTGCTTTCAGTCCTAAACTGTCTTTTGCCCTTTAGATACTGAGGTTTTTAGGTGCGATTATGGTTGGAGTTCCTTTTGGCCCCATTTAGTTTTGTATATCTGCTACTGCTACAACTGAGAGACGCTGGCTGGAGAACGCTACGCCGAATAAGCCGATAAGCCGAAACCATGGGCATGGGAAGTGAAGACAGGAAAGAAATAGGATACGAGTGGGGACACATAACCTGAGGGTGCTTGGCTTGCTTTTGACCCCCCTATGACCATGCCAGTCTCAATTGCCATTCCGGCCAACAAACTGTCCCTCCCTACTGAGGGGGAATGTCTGGAATTGAAAACTGTATGTACTCCCCCAGCATATTGCTGTATTAGAATATTGAGTAGGTACTGCAAACGGCCATGTTTAAACTTTTTATTGCCTGTGCGATTTGAGGCTTTACTGTGCATGTCTTTTTGCGATTATGGCCGTTTGCCTAGTGTGTAGCTATGCTCGCCTTCACATCTCTCGCTTCTGATGGGTATGTAAGCGTGTTTCACATCTCTCGCTTCTTTTGGCATATGTAAGCGTGTTTTAGGCTCCCGCTTTCTTAGGAAAAGCTGCTTTAGTAGACAGAAGTCATCAAACTGTAAGCGTGCTTGCCTGCCTCAGACCATGTCTCAACCTCTGCGGAGTATATTCAGCTCCACTAAATGCATCGCTTGATGCTGTCCTTCCTGATAACACTGTCTTACATGTAAGAACGTAACTGGTATCAAAGACTTGTATAGAGGGGCTTTGTTCACTGCTTGTAACGTTGTGTCAGTTTGAGTCCTTGCCCTGCCTGGCCCTAGCCTTCAACTTAACTGCATTTGTTGCTTTGGGTATAAGATAAAGGTGCATGGAGGGAGGTGTTCTCACTTGAGTCAAAGTCTCATACTGTTGTTGGCTTGGTTGGGCCTGGTGAACAAGTTACTTACCAACTGTAACGTTCTTTCGATTGGATGTTCCTCCCATGTACGCCTCATCTTAGATATCTTGTCTCCCAGCTTTGCTGCCGGAAAGATGTTTTCACCAGAGGGTGCTGTGTTCGATGCTGCGGAGTCGTAGTCCCTCGAGGGCCGCCGTTCAGCGTCAATGTCATCTGCTGTATAAAAGGCTCGAGCCGTGCCCATTACCTCAGTTCTGCTTTTACGGTGTTCACGGTTGCATCAGTTGATCAGGCTTTTAGGTCCTCAGGAAGTTAGAGTGCAACTGGTGTAATCTGAATGGAGGGGTAGGCTGGGAGGGTCGATGAGGAATTTGTGGGAGGAACATCCAATCGAAAGAACGTTACAGTTAGTAATTAACTTGTTCTTCGAATGGATTGTGTCCTCCCACGTGTTCCTCATCTTAGATATGCTAAGCAAGAATTTGGAGGAGGGAGTACCAGAAAATTCAGTCATGGACTGAATGAAGGACAGACTTTGCAAAGAGTCCTCCTTGATATGATGTAGAGTCCAAGCACTAATGCTTCACAAAAGTGTGCATTGACGACTATGTGGCCGCAGCACAAATATCCTGTACCGGGACACACCTCTGAAGAGCCGTGGAAGTTGCCATGCCCCTGGTTGAATGAGCCCTTAGCCCATCTGGAGGCTATTTTACAGTCAATTTATAGCACTCCGAGATTGCTAGAATTATCCATCTGGAAAGGGTTTGTTTAGACACTCCAAGGCCCAATTTGTGTCCAGTATACCCAACAAATAGTTGGTCACATTGTCGTAGATTTGCCAATCTGGAAATGTAGAAACCGAGAGTCCCTTTTGGGTCCAGTCTGTGCAATCTTTCCTCTTCCTTACTAGGAAATCAGAGACTATCTTAGGCAAGAAAGATGGTTTGACTTTTAGAATAACTTTGTCCCTATGGAAAACAGTGCGAAGAGGCTTACAAGAAAGCCCCTGCAACTCACTTAACCTGCGGCTGATGTTATGGCCACTAACAAAATTGTTTTTAGAGTGAGAAGTCTTAATGGGCAAGAATGTAATGGTTCGAAAGAGGCACACAAGACATTTTAAGACTAAATCCAAATCCCAGATGGGCACCTGAAAAGGTGTCGGAGGGTGCACATTTGTCAGCCTTCAAGAATTGAATGACTAAGGGCATTTTAAAATAGGACACCTCTTCCGAGGAGCGCTTAAAGATAGATAGTGCTGCTAAATATCCTTTTATAGTGCCAACTTGGAGCCCCAAATTAGCCAAGTGTAAAAGGAAAGAAAGTACTGAGGAGTATTACATAAAAATGGATCCATGTTCTTATCCCTGCACCAGTTAATGAACTTGTTCCAACAACACCGATACAAGGATTTTGTTGCTGGCCGCCTAGCCGAAAGCAAAATCTCCATTACGTCATATGGGAGGTCCCAATCCTTATATCTCAGCCTCTCAGAAACCATGCGTTAAGGCGGAATGTCTTGACCTCTGGATGGAGAACCCGACCTTCCTCTTGCGAGAGAAGATCCTCTCTTTGTGGAAGACGTAGTGGAGGCCAGAAGGACATGTCCCGAAGGTCCAGATACCACGTCCTCCTGGCCCAAACCGGGGCAATTAGGTTCCTGGTTTTCCTGAACTTTCTCAACCTCCTGATTATATGGAGGAATCACGGGGACTGGAGGAAACGCGTATAGGAGTGGAAATACCCAGTCCACCACGAACGCATCCCCTAGAGCTCCTGTTGGGGGAAATTCCCTTGAGCAGTACAGTTCGTACTTCCGGTTGGCACCGGTCGCGAACAGATCCACTTGAGGGGTTCCCCAAAGAGCGAAGATCTCTTGAAGGACTTCCTGAGCTAGTTCCCACTCGTTGGAGACTGTGCTCTGCCTGCCCAGAGCGTCCGACGCAATGTTCAGCTTTCCGGCTAGGTGAACTGCCGATAGAGAGGGTTACCTTCTTGCATTCCCCAGAACCAGAGCTGCATTGCCTCTCTGCACAGTGGAACTGATCCTACGCCCCCTCTTTTGTTGAGGTAGTACATGGCCACTGTGTTGTCCATCATTATCGGGACCTTCTTTCCCTGTACAGAAGGCAGCAAAGCCTTCAGCGCTAATCTGATTGCCCTCAGCTCCAAAAGGTTGATGTGTAGTTTGGACTCCGATGGAGACCAACGACCACTGATTGTCAGATCGTTGGTGTGGAGTGAGGCGTCCGTCACTACTGTTATCTCTGGCCATGGTTTCCAAAAAAGGTTCCCCCTTGAGAATATTCTCCTTGCAAGCCCACCATAAAAGATCTTGAGCCACTTTGGCTGGGACTCACAGAAGATCTGACATCTCCCCCGAAAATTGGGACCATTGAGTTCTGTGGGCCCATTGAAGGTATCTCATCCTCAATCTGGCCTCTGGCACCAGAAAAATGCAGGATGCCATGAGGCCTAACAACCTTAGAAAATCGAATTACGGCAGATGTTGGGCATTTTGAAACTTTTTTACCATCTGCAGAATGTGGTGAGCTCTCTCCTCGGGAGGCGAGGCTTTCCCTGAGACAGTATCCAGGACTGCTCCGATGAATTGGAGTCTTTGGCTTGGAATCATTTGTGACTTTTTGTAATTGAGGGAGAAGCCCAGTCTGTGTAAGAAGTGGCAGGTCATGGCCAGATCTTCCTGGGCTTGTTCGGGTGAACTTGCCCTGATTAGCCAATCGTCCAGATAAGGGTAGACGTGAATTCCCCCCTTCCCCTGATACTCGCTGCCACTACCGCCATCAGCTTGGTGAAAACCCTCGGGGCAGAGGTCAGCCCAAATGGTAGAACCCGAAACTGATAAAGAGAACCGCCAACTGCGAACCTCAGGTACTTTCTGTGCTTGAGATGGATTGGCACTTGAAAGTAAGCATCCTGGAGGTCCAATGAAACCAACCAGTCCTGAAGCTGAAGAGCCTGAAGGATCTGAGAAAGAGTCACCATCTTGAACTTGTCCTTCCTGAGGAATTTGTTCAAATTTCTTTAGTCCAAGATGGACCTCAATCCTCCGTTCTTTTTGAGGATGAGAAAATAAGGGGAGTACCAACCCTTGTTCCTTTCAGCTACAGGTACATGTTCTATTGCATCTTTCTCTAGCAGGGTTGAAATCTCCTGCACAAGGAGCGGGTCTGGAATTTTTACAGAGTTGGCTCCAAGTGGATGACCTTGAGGTCTTTGATGAAAAGGAAGGCAGTAACCATGGTTCACTATCTCTAGCGCCCAGGCATCTGACATAATGCCCCGCCATTTGTTCAGATACCGATTGATCCTGCCTCCCACTGGGGTCTTGTGGGTGAAGACCTCAAAGTGGCTTTGCAGCGGCTGCAGCTGTAGCTGAGGAGGTAGAAGCCGCTGCTGGGTTTGATCTAGCACCTCTCCCCTTTCCACCATAAAGGGGTTTTCTCTGTTGGCCTCTTTCACTGGCCTGCCCCCTCCCTCTTCCAAAAGAGGAGTAGAAACGAAAGGGGCGACTCCTCCAAGAAGATGAGCCTGTGTAGGAGTGTTGTTGAGGCTGTTTTATGGCAGCGCCGAGTGATTTCGCTGCCACTTTCGGGGTCTTCATTCAGCTTTTCCAAGCTCTCGTCTGCCTTACTGCCAAAAAGCTTCAAGCCGTCACAGGGCATATTGAGTTATCTAGACTGCACATCAGGTGCAAAGCCAGATTTCCTCAGCCATGCAAATCTGCGTAGGACCGTGCTAGATGCCATGGACCTGCTTATACTATCAGCAGTGTCCAGTTCTGACTGGAGGCATTCCTCCATAGCCCTTTTTCCATCTTTCACTATTGCCAGGAAAACATCCCGTTCCTCACCCTCCGGGATGTGTTCAGCCGCTGATGTCATACAGTCCGACAGGGAGTATGTAAATCTTGCCTAAGTGCAAATTACAATAGTCGATTTAAGGGCCATGCTGCCCGAAGAAAAAAACTTTCCGAGCCCAAGCATCAACTTTTTTATCATCCCTGTCTGGTGGTATTGAGGGGTAAACTGATTGCCTAGTGGAGGTTGCAGCTTGTACCACTAGACTTTCAGGTGAGGGATGTTTAGATAGGTATTCCGGATCTGATGAAGATGGCCTCTATTTTGCTACAAATGTTTTGTTTACTGCTAAAACCAAATCAGGGGTATTCCAATTTACCATAACTGTTTTTTGTAGTGCCTTATGGAAAGGGAGGGCAGGGTCTTTTTGGAGGACCCTCACTCAAGATGTCCGTCATATCATCCTCGTCGAAATTTGGGGAGCTGCCTTCCAACCCATTAAATCAATGACCCTTCCCATGAGATTACTATAACTAGGATCTGCATGATCTGTAGGGTCTGGTCTCTCAAATTCCACTTCAGTGGAAGTGTCTAGGCCACTGGCATTTTGGAGACAGTCATAGAGATCTGTTATCTTGGTACTCGGGTCCACTAACTCTTCAGGGACCGGACTCCAAACCTAACTCCAGCTGAAGTAACATCCTCTTCAGAGGATTGTTCTTCAAAGATGGATGACATGGATCAGAAAAATTCTTGCCTGGTTTGAGGATGGTAAACTTTTTCAGGTAAAGGGGGTGGTTATCGGCTTAGGCATGGGCAATGGCGTCGAAGGTATCGGGATTAAAGAATGCCTCGATAAAGGCGTTGAAGGCGTCGATAAAGAGGACGCTGGCTTTGAGGTTTTCGAAGGAGGCTTTGATACTGTCAAGGGTGTCGACGCCACTTTCGGCGCTGTAGTCGTCGAATGTGTCAATTCAAGTTTCGACTTCGATGCCGATGTCGATTCCGCTACCACCGATTTATGCACCAGAGGTTTTGCCTTTGTACGAGGTGTTGGAGAACTTTCCCCTGATGACACCTTCCACTCTTTTTCGGCTCTCATGTGTTTAGTCTTTGATCTCCCTCTGTCACTTTTAGAGTGGGTAGGGGCATGATCTCCACGCGGCTTCTTCGAGGGGGTCTGGCCCGTTTTCTCGAAGATTTTAAGCATCGAAGCCCTAAAGGCCTCTCATTTTTCAGGGGAATCGTGATTGGATGGATAAGTCACTCTCCTTTCAGAGGAGAGTGAAGACCTGTGACGTCGCTTTTTTGACTTCTTAGACGAAGACGAGGAGTATTTCCTCAAGCGACTCTTGGATCTCGACCTCCTCGACCCATGTCGAGATTTTCGACTCAATTCTCCCAAATCTTTTTGTCTTTTTAAAGACTTGTAAGATTCCTCCCCCACCGCCAGCTTACCTCGAAGCCTTATTGGACATGGCCTGACAGGAAACGCACTCGTCAACACGATAGTCTGGGCTGAGACACTAGAGGCAATTTCGAAGGGGGTCGGTTATTGACATTTTCCTACCACACTTCTGACATTTTTTTAAACCCGTCTTGGGTGTGGTGGGAGTAGATGACAAGGACATCGTCGAGAAAAAACCTGATGCCCCGTTCGAAGACACGGAGCAGTTGCTCGGAAAAACGGAACTGAGGTAACGGGCGCAGCTCGAGCCCTTTATACAGCAGATGACATTGACGCTCGACGGCGGCCCTCGAGGGCTACGACTCCACAGCCTCAAACACAGCGCCCTCTGGTGAAAAAAAAGAATCCTGCCAGCAAATATGGGAGACAAGATACCCAAGATGAGGAATACGTGGGAGGACACAATCCACTCAAAATTTGTTTTTACTACTAAATTGTTCACCAATGCACCTGAATAGTCAGTGGTAATTTTCAACGACAGGTTTGGGGCCTGCGACGTCGTATTCCTGCTGCCCTGTGGGCAAGTCCAAGGGTCGCCAGGTGCACCACCTGGTGATCCCCATGGGCCCATGAGAGATGATTTCATTGGAGGGAGGAGCTGGTGGGAGTGCCCGGAGGCTCGGGGAAGGTGGACAGAGCTTGTTGGTTGGTGAACAAGGGTAATTGCATCAGTGTATGGTCATGTCATTTATAGTATTGTATATAGCAACGGGTTGGGATAAATGTTTGTCTCTGGTTGAAGAATTTTTATCTGTTGCGATAATCAGCACACTGGAGGGAAGGTACCCTGCCTACAGAACTGTTTATCTGAATAAAAAGAAGTAAAAGCGGTTGGCCTCCGCAGTTAGAATAGAAAGTAAAAGCAGCGCGTCCAGGCTCCCTAGTGACTTAAGAGAACATGAGACCGCTGCACCGGTCAGAGTAGTGTGGTATGGATCAGGGAATATGTATGTGTTCTGTGTAAATGTGTAGAAAGTATTTTAGATGAGAGCCCCATGATTGTCTTGTCTAAACCTGCACCTTGACACTTAAAACCCTAAATGTGCAACTCAGTTGTGCCCCTCCTTTATATTTTACACTCTCCTCTATCCTAGTATGGGAGTTTCAACAGGCTTTGTTTCTACCGATTATGTGTCTACTGAGAATCAATGGCACCCTCTCTGCTCCAATCCCCCTAACCATTGGGACCAGGCAGGGATGCCCGCTGTCACCACTTCTGTTTGCCTTGATCATGGAACCCTTCGCCCAAAGAATCAGACTAAACAAGGGATTCCAGGTCGGGCCCTCCCAACATAAACTCGCCCTATACGCTGACAATGTCTTACTTACTATCTCAGAGCCCAGCCCCTCACTGGAACACGCCCTGGCTGAGATAGACAATTACGGAAGAGTCACTGGCTTCTCCATCAACTTCAATAAGTCTGTGGCCCTCGGGATAGGTCTGACCCCGTCCGAGAAAGAAGCCCTGATTCCCCGATGCCCCATCCGGTGGAAAACCATGGCAATTCCCTACCTGAGGGTCCAAATCCCGGCGAACCCCAAAGATGTTTACCGTGTAAACTCCCCCCCCCCTCTCTTCAAGGAGCTGAAGACGATCTGAAGTGCTGGAAATTACAGGAAATCTCACTAATGGGCCGCATCACCGCCTGCAAGATGAATCTCCTCCCCAGATTCTTGTATGTCTGCACATCACTCCCAGTGCTTATTCCACCGCCGGCCCTTCGGGACCTCCAGAGGAACATGTTACGGTTTATCTGGAGGGGGGAAAAAACCCAGGATCCCCCAAAGAACAATGCTAGATTGGGCGGCTTGCCCAATCAGCAAACACCCAAGCGTGGCAGATGGCCTCTGATCGCCCGAGATGGGTGGCACTTGAACAATCTCGCCTATTCCTCCCCTTACGCTTTCTCCATCGATGCGGCACACAGGAAGTCTATTGCTAGCTACCAAGCACACTATAGACATTTAGGACACAGCTCGAAGGAAAAACGGGGTTCCCAGAGGACCGAGCCCCTCATCATTGGTATTCCATAACCCAACCTTTTCGCCCGGTATAAATCCCCGGAATTTTAAGAACTGGATCGCAGGGGGCCTAGAATCTCTGGGACAACTGTTCGTGGGGGGGGGGGGAAACCCCACACCTTCATCCAATGCAAGGAAGCCTTCCAGCTTCAAGAGACAGACAGGTTCTCCTACATCCAGCTTCGCCATTGGTGCTCCCACCCGTAAACCTGTCACACAGCAACTCGCCCCCCCACAGCGTTGGAACTAACCCTGATGGATCTTCCGGCCAGAGGTAAGATCTCTGCTCTATAGAAACGTTTTCTGGGAGATTTCCTTGCCGCCAAAACTCACTGTATGGCACAATGGGAGGCAGACATAGGCCATCCCATAGAGGATCAGACATGGGTGGACATATGGACCCAGGCCCACTCATCTTCAGCCTGCGTCACCAACAGGGAATGCGCCTACAAATTATTGCTGCGCTGGTACTATCCCCCCTGAGGCTCCACCACATGAACCAATCTCTTGACTCGCCATGTTGGAGACAATGCGGACACACAGGGTCCTTCTTCCACATGTGGTGGACATGCCCAAACACCCAACAATTCTGGAGACAATGTGTGGGGATATCATTGAAGGAATTACTCAAACAGTGCTCCCACTAAAGCCTGAACCTATCCTGCTAGGTGCGCCGGTCCCTGGAATTTACTCAAGGTCGGAAGTCAAAGCCAAGCTGTTGTCCCAATGCCTTCTAGCAGGAAGAATAATGATTGCCCGTTCCTGGAAATCTAGGGAGGGCCCATTCCTCCCCCTTTGGTGGGTCAAATTATGGGACATTCTCATCGCAGAGAAGGTGACGGCGGCTAAGGCAGGGCTTCTACACCGCTTTAAGAAAATTTGGGGCCCATTTCTTGACTAGGACCTAAAATTCCCGGTCCTCACGTACAAACCCCAACAGGCCAGGAGGTTTCTAAGAGCGGGAATATACCCGATGACGAGGGATAAAAAGGGAGGGGGCAAAACTCCAACTCCTGGGACTGTAAGCCAGGCCGACATCCACAAAAGGGGAATGGGGGAGGGCAGAATTGGATTGAAATGTTGAATTAATGTATAACTGTACTTGTTTTCCTGCTTTGGTTTAAAATAAACATATTTAAAAAAAGAAATGAACAAAGGGACCAAACCTGGTTTGGCACGCAGAGTAAATCTCAACAAGGACCTTTCTAACAAGAAATGGCGGAGATTGGGGCCATTTTGACAAAATGGGCATCCACGAGTGCTATACTGCAGCTGTGAACGCAGCCCGCGGTAAAAACACACAATGGTAAGAAAAAGTAAACCACTGCCACCAGCCATTAATTTTTAGAAGGGGTAACATAAAAATGTTAAACAAGAAGTTAGACAAAGGGGAAACTAAGTAACCCCTCCAGCACCCTATTGTAAGTTAGTGTGTGCTGGGTCTATAAAGAGGAACATGTAAGTAAAGTCGATTTCACTTTACTGCTCTTGGAAACAGTAGTTATCCAAGAGGAGGTATTTAAACATTAGCAGAGATCCAAAGGATGTCTCTGTGACACTGCAGTGAGGGTGCTGTGTGTCACATTGTAAAACGAAGATTCCTATGGAGTTTGTCAGACTCCAAAAGAAACAGTGTTCAAATCAAATAAAAATGCATGAGAGAGTGGGAAAAAGGTCTCACTCTCTAATGTCCAGCAAAAGAGCTGGGGCTAAGGTAGAAGGGAATTAGCCCATTTCTGAGAATTCTCCCCAACAGTCATACCTTGTCTTACCCCTGTGAGAATGGGGTCAGGTCAGTCTAGACAAGTGCCACTTACTCTGCTTACTCTGGAAGTCCAGCACACTTTAGGTTTACTCACTTCTCACCCAAAGCATGCAAGTACCTGGATAAATGTGTCACGCTTACCTCTGGTGCCCTGCAGGAGTGCCTGGTCCTGTCTGTTCCTGAGTGTTGCCCTCCCCCCCACTCCTTCTCGCTGGATGCCTTCACCCTGACGATTGCCTCAGTCACTCCTTCCCCCACTGGCCAGCCGGGGATTGACCTCCAGGGGACAGTAAGGTTGGGAGGGACTCGGGTGGTTTTGCGACTTCGGGAACGTGGCGTTCTGGGGGTCGGGATGACCTAAAGGTAAGTATAAGGTAAGTATAAGGTAAGTGCTGGTCCTATTTTGCTCCTTCCCACCCCTTTTCCCAACCCCTCTAGTGCTTAGGTTGGCTGGCTGGCGTATAGCGAGCGCTGCCCACCGTATTGGTTGCGATGAAGGTCGCGGTCTTCAGGTACGTATCCGACTCCAGTTACTTCACTAAAGATGTGTGGTCCAGACCGGCTGCGACACACAGGATACAACAGGTGAGCAGGTAAGTCTTGGTTGCAACCTAAGTACCACTATCCAACTTGTCAAGGTGAAACTTCCTCTGTACTCTAGCTGAGTTTTCTTCTAATAATGTCTTTTTGTCTTTTCCTTTCAGGAGCGGAACAAGTGACTGCCAACACTGCAGTGGAGAGTCACGGGAGTGGAGCCAGTCGCAGAGTGCAGGTTAGTAGACGATACAACGGGTCAGGTAACGGTCAAAGACGGAATGTGATCCCTCACTCTGTCTCTTTAATTTCAGGTCCTCGGAAGCAGCGAGCATGGCAGAATTCAGACGAAATCCGGTGATAGCAAAGCTGAGGCGGTGAGGAGACAATGTCCGGGATCAGCAACAGCACTTGCTGGACTCCAGGTGAAGTTCGGGGAGGACGGAAGCAGCGGCTGTACAAAGGCATGCGGATCCTTGCTTCAGGTAAGTGTCCGATGAGTCCCTCTACGTGGAAGTCCTCTGCACGTGCGAAGGGAACAGGAGCAGTAAGCAAGACACTGCTAGTGCGGAAAGCAGAAGAAACGCCAAGCACAGGGTGCGGTCCTGGGCGTGGTTTTATACCCTTGGGCCACGCCCGGTCAGGACTAGACTGCCACGGGCGTTACTTCTTTGCACGTGCCCGGCGTCCTCCTGGGCGCTACAATGGTCTCTCCCTTGGCGGGCACTTTGGTGCGTGTTGAGGCCTTGCTCTTTCCTGCACGCTTGCGCCAGCCAGCCACCAAACCTGTCCACAACCTGCCTACTCTATCATGAGGGGAAACGCCCATTGCCCTGCCCTGCCCGCTCTGTGCCGTGGTGGAATCATGACAAAATGGCACAAATATGCACAGAGAGAGTCACAGACACTTCCCTGAGGAAAGCACATTTGATTACATGGGTTTGTTATCTTATCTAAAAAAGATAACGAACCTATGTAAGGCATTAGAAAGGAAAGGTGTGCGTATGCACCAATGGCAATGGGACAGCTATCCAGAATGGTATACTGAAGCTGCTAAAAGACAGGCTGAGTACAAGACCCAGGCACTGAAAGGCATGCAATTAAAGCTACAAGAGCAAAGTTAAATCCCTGAAAACCGAGAACTCCAACATGCAGGTACCGGCCACAAAGCCGGGTGCAAAAGTGCATCTCTCTTAGTCCAAGGGCGAGCCCCAACCAAAGGAAAGTCCCAAAGATATTCTGGACACATACAACCCAGCCATTTTAAATGGTGCACCCGACCATCAACCGGGTAGCCCAGACTCTGCCCAACCGCCAACCTATTTTATTCTATACATTTTATCGGTATTTATATAACACCTATACACAATATGTTTCCCATCATCAGTCCACCCCAATAAACTATGGTTGGCCAGTTCCACCCTGAAATAATGAGCTGTGACGAATCTAGACAATCGGCCCCTTACTCCCATAGCGCAGCCACCCCGTTTGAGGCTATGGAGCAGGCACGCTAATCAAGAACCTCCCTAGGGGTCTGGAAAGCGGGACCTCACTGGAAATGACTCCCCCCTGTGGGACAAGGACACCCATTCCTTTAAGGAACTCCCTTCAAAGAACACATTTTCTGCCTGTATGGAAATAGAATAAACTATTGTTACGACAATGTCGTCTGCAACTAAGACTGACAGCACTTTTCTATTATTGGCTCGAGGTAATGCTAGAGACCAGTTGAACTCAGCTATGGACATACAGCAACACACACTTTGATGTATTTCTGAGGGTCAAAAGAAGCGACTGAAGATTAAAAAGCTTGCCTAGTACTGAAGACTGCTGGTAACCAAGGAGACCCTTCTCAGGACTGGACCAATATCCTGCAAACACCTCTGAAGAATGTCCATGGACTGGGAAAAGCAAGGCAAGTATCATTTTCTTCAAAAGACTTAGTGAAAGGACACACAGCATACTGGTGTGGTCGTTGGCAATGCTGTTTGTAGAACCCAAAAAACAAGGGGGGCCTGGGAGTCCCTCTGCCAGACATTAGTCCTGGTTACGAGAGCCTTAGCCAGAGTCTTTAGCTCACTATCTTTCACAGAGGAGAAATATCTAAAACATATCAGTCTTTGTCCTGTCCTAGGGCAGTCCACGACCAAAATGCTAAGCAATTCTCCTCTGAACAAGAGTACCAACAGCAACCCCAGACATGTGTGTCGGTCTGGTTGGACCTCATCAGTAGGGTTGAGCTGTGCCTCTCTAAGAATAGTGAGCAAGGGGTCCACGTCTAGATTCTACTAGTAACTTAGGGTGAAGTCCAAAGTTACTTAAATATGCAAAAAACAAGGAGGGTCCTAGCACTTCCTGAGCTAGTTCCCACTCGTGGGAGACTGTGCTGTGCCTGCTCAGATCATCCGCCCGCCGTGTTCTCCTCTCCAGCTAGGTGAACAGCCGCTATGGAGATTCCCTCTTGAATTGCCCAGTACCAGAGCTGCTTTGCCTCTCTGCACAGAGGCAGTGACCCCGACGCCTCCTCTCTTGTTGAGATAATGCATGGCCACCATGTTGTCTGTCATTATCAGGACATTCTTTGCCTGTACAGACGGCAGGAAAGCCTTCAGCTCTAAAAGATTGATGTGTAGTTTGGACTCCGATGGAGACCAACGACCGCTGATGGTCAAATTATTGGCGTGAGCTCCATACCCTGTGAAGGAAGCGTCCGTCACTACAGTCATCTCCGGCCATGGTTGCCAAAAAGGTTCTCCCTTCATAAGATTTCTCTCGGAGACCCACTACAGAAGATTCTGTGAGACTCTGACTGGAATCTGAAGGCGATCCAACATCTTTCCTGAGAATTGGGACCATGTCATGGCCACTGGGCAGGAACCACAGTTCACACCCCCTAAAGGGTCCAGTTGGACCCAGTCCTGGCATCAAAACCTTACACAAGACTATCTCACGAACTTAAAAGAGGCCACAGAGACACTAACTAAGGCTAAAGAACAACAGAAAAAGTTTGCGGATAGGCACCGAAAGGAAGCCCCACATTTCCAAGTTGGGGATAAAGTTTGGTTGGCATCCAAGAACATCCCATTGAAAGGACTCCGAGCCTTCCGCCCTAGGTACTTGGGACCCTATCCTATCAAGGCTATTATTAATCCTGCAGCCATGAAATTAGATTTACCAATTAACACGCAGATCCATCAGGTATTCCACGTCTCCCTCTTGAAACCAATGAAGCCAGATACTCGGATTGAAGCACCACCCGAGTCAGATGTCATAGAAGGGGAACCGAAATATGAAGTCAAAGACATTTTGGATTCTAAGGTAGTACGATCCAAACTGTACTACCCAATTGATTGGAAAGGCTGTGGACCGCAAGACCGAACTTGGGAGCCCAGTGAATTTGTCCATGCCCCACGGCTAGTTAGACAATTTCATCGTAATAACCCCACCAAAACAAGACTAGGATGGAGGATAATCGTGTGAGGGGCCTAGAGGGGGAGTGCTGTCATGGCCACTGGGCAGGAACCACCGTTCACACCCCCTAAAGGGTCCAATTGGACCCAGTCCTGGCGCCTTTGGCGCCAGGATCATAAGAAAGTGTTCTCTGCACACTTTTTTCCTTGGGCATGTGTTATTACATCTCATATTAAGCCTCCACGTTCATCTGGGCCGGGTGTGGCCATAGGAATACATGAAGCTGCACGTGCAGCATCATCTGGGAGTGGCAGGGAGGAACCATCTAGCAGCCAAGGGGGCGTGGCCAGGACCAACCTATTTAAGCCTGCCCCGCCCGCAGGCCAACGATTTGCGTTATTCTGCTCAAGCAGCGTAACGCTCACCGCCGCCTGAAAAGCATCTTACCTGTTTTCCAGCAAAACCATCACGGAGTAGCATTTTACCTGTTTTCCAGCAAAACCATCACGGAGAAGCATCTTGCCTGTTTTCCAGCGAAACCATCATGGAGAAGCATCTTACCTGTTTTCCAGCAAAACCATCACAGAGAAGCATCTTACCTGTTGAGCCAGCAAAACTATCGCAGAGGCGCAACTTACCTGTTTTCTCCATCAGAATCATCGCTGAAGCGTCTCTAACCTGCTTGCAGTGACTCCATCCGCGGTCGACCAAAGCGCACTTTCCTGGTTCTTGGAATACAACTACTGGCAGCGCGCCTTACCCGATCCGCAGCTTGGTTAACAACACTGGAGTTCTACACAGTCAGCTTCTTCGCGGTTGCAGGCGTCCTTCACCCACCGACAGGGCCCCGCACTGCAACTCTTCTCCAAGCGCCGCCAGACTATACCTGCAGGAGGAAAAGAACAAACAAGGTTAGAAACTTAATAAGGACATTTGCTAAGGTTGCGTGCCATTTCATCTAGCGCTTACCTCAAGACTCCAACTTATCTTCTTGGGAATACTTTGGGCCCTCCACCGGTACAGCGGATCCGCTGGGCCTCCATCATCTATAAGGGAGAAAGAGACATTAATAAGGATACAAACTTAAATCATGTGACAAGACATTAATAACTAATAAGAACAATAATCATCACTAAAAACACCTACCTTCAAAGTGGTTCGGTCACAGCCGGCCTGGGCCACCACATCCATGGACCAGTGAAGCAACTGGGTCATCTTGAAGCGCCCCTGCTGATGAGAAGCAGGACGGAGAGCTCATCCTAACAATATATCATGTGAGCCATTATAGGTAAATGCTTACTCACCTAATCTTGGCACGAAAGGTCCAAGGGGAGTCACGATACCTCCACACCCTTCTCATTGCCTCTCGTGTTCTCGCAGGGGCAGTACCAGCATCCAGAGCAGTGTACTTGGCAGCAGCTGGGGGAAGAGAACCGATCCAGGGGAGCCGAATCCAGGGAGCGCTCAACCGTGCCCCAACGTCCCCGCAGAGACCGGTGAGCGTAACAGACCATTGTGTCCTGAGAGCTCATTGAAGGGATCTCATTCTCTGATGGACCTCTGGCACCAGAAAAATGCAGGATACCATGAGGCTGAGCAACCTCAGGAATTCGAAGGCCGGAAGACTCTGGGCACTCTGAAACTTGGTTATCATCTGGCCAATGTCTTGAGCCCTCACCCTGGGTGGCAAGCACTTACCCGGTGTACTGGAGCCATTGGGAAGGTGTTATATGGGACTTCTTGAAATTGAGGGAGAACCCCAGTCTGTGAAAGGAGTGGCAGGTAACGGTGCAATGATCCAAGGCTTGTTCGGGAGAACGCACCCTGATCAGCCAGTCGTCCAGATAGGGGTAGACATGAATCCTCCCTCTCCTGAGATGCGGTGCAACTACCACCATCAGTTTGGTGAATACCCTCGGGGCGGAGGTCATTCCAAATGGCAGGACTTGAAACTGATAGTGCGAACCGCAAACGGCGAACCTCACGTATTTCCTGTGCTTGAGATGGATTGGCAGATGAAAATAAACATCCTGAAGGTCCAATGACACCAACCAATCATCCTGAAGTTGGAGGGCCTCAAGGATCTGAGAAAGACTGACCATCTTGAATTTGTCTTTCCTGAGGAACTTGTTCAAATTTCTCAAGTCCAAAATGGGTCTCAGTCCCCCGTGCTTTTTGGGAATCAAAAAATATTGGGAATACTAAACCTTGTTCCTCTCCGCCACAGGCACTGGTTCTATAGCGCCTTTCTTAAGCAGGGTCAATATTTCCTCCACAAGGAGCGGATCTGAATCCTCAAAGAGCGATTCCCCGGTGGATTGGTGTGAGGCAGTAACCGTGGGCTATTGTTTCCAGAGCCCAAGCATCTGAAGTAATGTCTCACCATTCTTTTTTAGATACTGAGAGAACCTGCCCCTCACTGGTGAGCTGTGACAAGGCCTCAGAGCTGTTTTGAAGTGGCTGTTGCAGAGTCTGATGGCAAAGAGGCTGCTGCTTGAGCGGGCTTGGCACCTCTTCCTGGTCCACCACGAGGAAACTTACGTTGGCCCCTTTGACTGGCCGTTCTTGTCGCCCAAATGAGGAGTAGTAGCGAAAAGATCTACCCCTCCACTGCTGTTCGCTAGGACGAAAAGGCTGAGGTTGCCGAACAGCAGTGCGTAAAGATTTGGCGGCTGCTTTACAGGTCTGCAACTTCTCAAGGCTCTCCTCAGCCTTGCTGCCAAAAAGATGAGACCCGTCCAATGGCATGTTCAGGAGTCTAGCCTGCACATCCAGTGCAAAACCTGACTTCCGTAACCACGCAAACCTGCGTATCATGGTGCTCGTAGCCATGGACCTGCTGATGCTATCTGCAGAATCCAACCATGACTGAAGGGATTCACACATGGCTTCCTTGCCGTCCTTAATAGCCAGGAAGTCGTCCCTTACTTTCCCTTCGTGAAAATGCTGTACTTCCATAGATATGCACTCCCACAGAGTGTACGAAAATGTTGCCAAGGCACAAGTGGAGTTGGTTGATTTCGACGCCATACTATCAGCTGAAAATACCCTGCGCGCCCATCCATACACACGCTTATCGTCCCTATCAGGAGGGATGGTAGGGTACCCTGCCTGTTTTGAGGTAGCCGTGGCTGCCTGGATCACCAGACTCTCAGGAGTGGGGCGAATTGACAGGTAGCCGGGGTTGCTACTGGAGGGGGCGATATTTTCCCAATTTCTGGCCACCCTTTTTTGCAGAGCCACATGAAATGGCAACACTGGATCTGTAGGCGGACCCTGATCCAAAATTTCTGTGAGATCATCCTGATCATAATGCACAGGAGGTCTAGACCAGCCCAAATACTCAACTCTTGACATAAGTCACCTGTAAGAGGAGTTGGTATGCTCCCCGGGGTCTGGTTTGCCGAACTCCAGCTCAGGTGAAATGTCTATACCACTTGCATTATGCAAGGTATCACATAGATCCTCTATCCTCTCCTCCGAAATTAGGCATTCAGGCACATTAGGGGTTCCAAACTGAAGACCAAAAGGAGCCTCATCCTCATCAGAATGTTCCTCCTCCTCAAAAATGAAAGTGAGGGACTTAAAGAAATCCTTTTTGGTAGAGGAGTAAACCTTTTCTCAGGTATAACAGCCAGATGCTTCAAAGGCGTTGACTTTGACTTAGACACCGCCTTCTTTGGAGGTTCTGTCGTCACCAGGGTCTGCACCGGCACAATTATCCCAGACGGCGCCGTCGACGTCAACAACGGCGTCAAAGGCATTGAGGGTCTCACCGGGGTGGAGGAACCGATAGGCACTATCGACTGACGTGGGGTTGATGGCATCAACGGCTTTGAGGGCATCAAGGGTTTAGAAGGTTTCAATGGTGTCGAAGACCTAACCTCTCTTCACGCCTCAATCGATCCTTAAATACCTTGTCTGGACGAGGCCTCGAAGGCTCCTGATGAGGATCATGCCGTTTACTCGGGCTCAACGCCGTGCAAGTCTCCGGTCGAGACCTTCCCTGCCGGCTTTAACAGAAGGCGCGGACGGGGCCTTGCCCTGCTTTTCAAAAATCTTAAGCATCACCACACGGAAAGCTTCCCATTCTGCCAGCATCGATCTTTTGGACGGGCAACTCACGCTCTCGGGGCTGTCGCCTGAAGACAAGGAAGGCGACCGGTGGTGCCCCCTCCTCGAGCGCTTCGACTCGGACGACGAGTGGCGGGAACCACTCCTGTACCTTGAACGATTGCCCTTCTTCCTCCGAGGAGAGTCGGCTCTCAACTCATCGGTCGAAGGCCCAACAGGTCAGGACTTATGGGGCTTGGACACCTTGCCTACCTTGAGTTTCCCCTTACGTTCCCGCAAGGCTTTTCCAGTCATCGACTGAAACTTGGAACACGTATCTGTGTCATGGTCCTCGCCGAGGCACCACAGGCAGATGTGGGTTCGGTGATGGACATCTTGGAGCCGCAGTCCTGGCATTTCTTGACTCTGGACCGAGGTGTCGTCGGAGTGGAAGACGAAGACCTATCGATAATCTTCAATAGCAAATACTAGAAGTACGAGGCGCGCCAAGTTTCACGAAGCAAACACGTTTGCGGAAAAACCTGAACTGAGGCAACGGGCACTGTGCGTGCTACTTATAACATCCAATGATGTCACCCTCGACGGAGGCCTGCGAGGGACATCGACTCGACGCCATTGACGCAGGGCGCTCACTGCCGAAAAATTTCTAAAGCAGCCGAAGCTGGCCACTACATGTCAAAGATGAGGAATATGTTGGAGGACACAATCCATTCGAAACACAAGTCTGGGGTTGCTGTTGGTACTCTTGTTTAGAGGAGAATTGCCTAGCATTTCGGTGCTGGACTGCCCCATGGCAGGACAAAAAAATTATATGTTTTGGATATTTCTCCTCTTTGAAAGATAATGAGCTAAAGACTCTGGGTAAAGCTCTAATAACCAGGACTAATTTCTGGCAGAGGGACTACCAGGACCCCCGTTGTTATTTGGTTTTACAACCCAGCATTTCCTGATTTGAGCCAACATTGAACTGTCATCAAGCTGCAGACAAACCGACTTCCCCATCGTCTGTGCTGCAAGCCACGATTAGTTACATTAAGCTTCCCACAGAACTCACTGGAGCCATGAGTTGGAAGCCACTCGCTGCTTTCTTGCATTCAAGACAGACTCGCTGCATCGAATCATCAAGACCGAATCATCTGCTTTTACATTATTGAACCACGACACGTGCCGTAGAAAATGGGTGAAGACAGGCTTGATTCTATTTAGTAACTAAATAAGACTAAAGTAGACATGAGAATGAAATAGTGGACCCTGGAAAAAAGGGTTTTCTGGGTTCTGCTTTGCTTTCCTGGTCGTTCTACCCTGGACACTAGGGACAGTGAGAAAACAATTACCTATTTTAAAAATAGTTTTTAAAGTAAAGATAACGCATTTCTGTTTAGAGGTTTGCCTTGATCTCTGGGTTAGCTTTATAGGGGTGGGATTGTTTCGTGTTTTGATCATTTGTCTGTGTCATCTACATTTCATAAAACCCTGTATGGATACCCATTTTATGTTAGTAAACACACAGGGAGCAGTTGCTACCTCTAAAAAACAAGCAACTTCTGCATCACATACCACAAGACTCACATCAACATAAGAGTACAAATTAAGGCGTTTGTCCATTACGCTATAAATGCCCAATTATGCTTCACAGGTCTCAAAAGTTTTCCTGGCGCACCTTTACACAAATTCCTCAAAACAGGGAATTAATTTAACAGAGGTATGTTTGTAGGGTACCAGTTGGCCCAAGGAATCAACATGTAGCCGTAAGTAGCAATTTGTGTGAAGCCAATCATGCTCTTCCATACTACAAGCAAGAGCTACATTTCTTCCAGCCGCCATTCTGATCCTTGGAGCAACCAAGAGTTTGCCTAGGATCACCTCCCCCCCAACATATGTATATCACCCTAACTTTGAGTTCATAATATTCAACACTGAGAGTTGTGCTACATGCCAACCAATCTCTGAACTCATGTTATCCCCATGAGAAAGCAGGTTTGTACGGCAGGGTTTGAAATTAAGATTTGATGAGCAGGAGCTAAAGGCAGCTCCTGGGTGCCAGGCAACACCCAGTAGGCAGGAGCTACCACTGGGGAACCAGGAGCGAGTACAAAGTGCACTGCAAATCAAACTTACACATGAGATGTACACTTAAAATTGATGGCCATTATGTATGATCCATTGTATTTAAATGCGTTTAAAATTCTTCTTTATTTATATTCTCAAACATGAATGTCATATATGAATATTTGTAAGGCAACGGTTGGCCTAGGCAGCCAAACGTAGCTGCAGTAAAAGTTAATTTTGAGCTAACCAGGTTCTCCAAGGGTAGAACCAGGTGCTAAATAGCTGTCGGGTCCCAGCAATGTCGAACCTTGTAAGGAATACAATACTCAAGGGAGTCGTCTGTGGAATGCTGCTTATCCGACACGTGGAGTGGCCCTTACCTGACTTTGGAGGATATCTGTAGGCAGAGTTTGCCTGAATATCGATATCCTCTACTCCGGCAATTCTGCGACTCAGAACAGACCCCATGGTGTCCTGAAAAGCAAAGGAAAATCAAGTCAATAAAGTTTAGAAAGACATACAAGTAAATGCATCAATTGTACAAGCCCAAGTGAATAGAATAAGTCTAATTGTTGAAAGAGTCACACACTTAACAGTTTTTCAGTCCACTGGGATAGCATTTAGTTATTTGCTTTGTGCATGGTTATATCCCCATCAAAGGTCACACTCAATACCGACGTAAATAGACATTTCTAAACCCTTGATTAATCCAAGGTTTAGTAGCGTATGTTTTGGTTGTTGTGTGATATTTCCACTTGGACCTGTTGCAGAACAGCAGAGGGTTATTTTCTGTTACTTCCTGGATTAAGCAATGACATCTGAGGCGGGTTGGAAGGAGGATTCGGACATGCTGAGGACATTATTCTTTTTTTTTTTTAACTTATTTATTCAGCTTGGTAGCACAGGTACAGGTGAGTAACACACAGGGCATATACAATCAAAACAACGTAGGCATTGCAGATACATAGAGTGGGTACAAAAATCATCTTATGCACATGGGGGTTACATCGAAGGTAGGTGCAGGACTAAGAGGAAGACAATTCAAAAACTAGAAAGGGAGGAGCGAGAGGGGAGGGCTGGAGATGCAGGATCCAAATCGGTGTCAGAAGGAGACATAAATGAGCGAAACTTTAACCAAATATCTGTAAGTCTGGAGTGGGTGGGCTGTTGTATCGCCCAGGATTCTTCGGTGTAAGAGGCCCATGTAACTGCCCTGAGCCACTGTGCGCGAGTAGGAGAGTTAGGCCGGAGCCAGCAAAGTAGGATTGCATGCACTGCTAGTAGCATACAGAGGCCAGCCAGTTTCCGGGAATCACGGTGGAGCTCTGGGAAGTCATGAAATAGGCACTTCATTGGGGATGAGGTGATAGAGTGTTCAAGGATAGCTGACACGGTAGAGCATACTGCGGTCCAGAATTGAGTGAGACGGGTACAAGCCCAGATCATGTGGGTATAGTCAGCGTCATCGCAGCCACATTTGGGGCATCTAGGGGAGAAGTCGTTTGAGATACGATGCAGCCTGGTCGGGGTGTAATGGTACTTGTGTAGTAATTTAAATTGGATCAATTTGAACCAGGAGTTGAAGGAGACCCCATGGATACGTGCACACATGGGCCCAACGATCATCTGTCATTTCCAGTCCGAGGTCAACCTCCCAGGTGTGTTTTAGTTTGGAGAATGCGGGGAGCAATCCGGTCTGCACCAAGGCGTACAGCCTGGAAATTTTGCCCCTCATGGGAGAGGGTGAGGACAGCTCAGTGATTGCAGGCTCATCAGGTGGCAGTGCCGGAAAGCTCGGGTATTTCTGTTTGAGGACCTTTCGGAGGGATGAATACTGAAGCCAAACGGACGGTCTCCGCCTCGGGGACGGCGGGAGGTCAGGCCATTCTATGAAATTACCCTGTACGAATATGTCGCAGAGTAATTCGTATCCCGCCTCAGCCCATCGGTGAACAATCGAGGGGGGGACTTGTGGGACCTCTGGGAGAAAATTCCAAATTGGTAGGTTACCGTGAAAGGGATGGGTGATACCCAATGTTTGCCACGTTTTGGATAAGGCCAGTGATGTGCAAGTAACCGGGTCCAGTGAATCCGATACCACTGGCATGGGCGCGAACACCAGGGAACAGCTCTCTCGGTCGCTGACCGTTAGCATTTCCAGCCTGACGTGGGGTGGGGGGTCTGATATGTTAAACCAATATGCAGTGTATTGGAGTTGTGCTGCCAGCCAGTACTTGAGGAGAAGTCAGGTGCTCCGAAGCCTCCAGTCGCCATCGGGGCAGCAAGAGTCCCAAGCTTAAGGCGGACTGCGCCCGAATGCCAGAGGAAGGTATTAAGGGTACGAGTCAGTGCCCGGAAGAACCCGATGCCCGCCCACTGTGGAACATTGGCAAATCTATACAAGAGTTGGGGCAGCACCCCCATCTTCAGTATCCCTATCCTACAAGCCAATGAGATCGGAAGTTTGTTCCAACCCTGTATCTTTACCGTGAGGTTTGTGAGGTATTTTTGATAATTCCCCTCAAAGACCCGTGCTGCATGAAGTGACACTACTATGCCTAGATAAGTGAAGACAGACTGGGCCCATGTGAATCCCAGGATGTCAGGAGGGGGGGAGGGGGAGGGGGAGTGCGGGGGAGTGTTTTGGGAGTGAACGGAAAAAGGGTGGATTTAGAGCAGTTCACTATGAGACCAGTATCATGCCCGCGCCGATGGCGCACGCATTGGCAACCATCATGGACTACTTGGTACTCATTTATCTTCCTAATACTCCTTGAACAACTCCTTTTCACGCCTTGGTCTTTTATTTCCATTTGCTCAACTTTGGTTCTTTCTTATTTTATTCAATTAACATTTACCATAATGCACCTGGCTGCAGTCCTCAATCCCTGGCTATTCTCATTCATCGTTATTGGGACCACAATCCCCAGAAGCCCTAGCGGCCAGTGCTGCTTCCACCTGCTCAGGACCAGAGAGGGAGGAGGCAGATTGTCTTCAGGTGTGCTGCTACAGGTGCTGTCAATTAGCCTGCCTCAGAACAGGGCAGGGCTGTATATAAGCAGCTGCCTGCAGGAGCACAGTGTCTTGCATCTTGAGTCTCCCCGCTCCTGTTTCCCTTGACCCTTTACTTTGTATGCTGTTCCTGTTGCTGCATTATCCTGTTTTGTTCCAGTGCCCTTTCCGGGCTCCCTGCCTTGCAGCCGATCACGCTCCGCTGCCTTCTACCTACAGCCCTTGTCCTCTGGGCTTCCTGCCTTACAGCCTATTACAGTCCTCTGCAGCCCTCTACAGTCAGCGGCCCTGCTCCTCTGGGCTCACTCCTTGCTGCCCTGCTCCTCTGGGCTCCTTGCCCTGCAGCCTGCCTCACTCCGGCTGCCTACAGTCCTTGTCCTTTGGGCTCCCTGCCCTGCATCCTATCTCACTCCGGCTGCCTACAGTCCTAGTCCTCTGCAGCCCGCCTTGCAGCCTGCCTCACTCCGGCTGCCTACAATCCTTGTCCTCTGGGCTACCTGCCCTGCAGCCTGCCTCACTCCGGCTGCCTACCGTCCTTGTCCTCTGGGCTCCCCGCTCTGCAGCCTGCTTCACTCCGGCTGCCTACAGTCCTAGTCCTCTGCTGCCCGCCTTGCAGCCTGCCTCCCTCCGGCTGCCTACAATCCTTGTCCTCTGGGCTCCCTGCCCTGCAGCCTGCCTCACTCCGGCTGCCTACCGTCCTTGTCCTCTGGGCTCCCTGCCCTGCAGCCTGCCTCACTCCGGCTGCCTACAGCCCTTGTCCTCTGGGCTCCCTACCGTGCAGCTTGCAACCTTCTGCTGTCTCCAAGCCCTTTTTCCCTGGGCTCCCTACCTTGCAGCCTGCACCTTTTCGCTGCCTACAGCCCTGCTCCTCTGGGCTCCCTACCTAGCGGCCCTATTCTTTTGGGCTCTCTGTCTGTCGCCTATTACTCATCTCTCTCTGTCCTGTTCTTCTGGACTCCCTGCCTTTCAGCCTACTACAGTCCTCCACAGTCCAATATAGTTTGCCTGCACCTAGTGCCACTCTTGACTGCAGACCTGCTTCCTACTTTGCAGCCTTCTGTTTTCCTGACTGCTGCTCCTTGTTCTCTTCCTTGAGTCCTCTGTACTCCACCTTAGGTTATCTATTTCAGTCTAACTGCCTTTCCTTCATTTCCTTCTGCTAGATTGCTCATTGACTTCCTTTTCGGTGGATATTTCTGTTCTTGTCTTCTCATGCGTTTTATGTAATCCCTTTGTACAGAGCTTGCCTGTTGGTTTCCGGCAGGCAACCTCTGCCCCTTCCTTTGTCGCGTTTTCAGTGTTACAGACACCCACTGCTATTGTTCCCAGCCATGAGCATACAGCGTGGGCCTCTGTTATAGCAATCTGTGCAGAAGGCTGGAGTTTCCTAAGGTTCGTGGAACACTCTTTCCCATTTCAGCATACACCCCAAGAGGGAATCCAGTTTGTTTGTACCTTTGTATCTTTTGCCCCTTTTGGCTCACAGCTACTGTTTCCTACTCTTCTTTCTTGTTGAACTTCCTGCTGTGTGTGCTTATCTGCTACCTTACCTCAGCACAGCCACCCAAACCCTACTTGGGTACCCTGTGCCACTCTTGACAGAGTGCCATTCCTGACAACCAGAGATTCGACCAAAGAGAACAATATCCTCAAGGATTGGGGCCAGATTAATTTCAGGGGAGCGGATGAAGAGGAGAGCGTCATCCGCATATAGGGAGACTATATCCGAGGATCCGGCGGTACGCAGGCCTCTATGTGCATGGCGTTGGCAAAGCATGTCCGCAAATGGCTCCATTGCCAGAGCGAAAATTAAAGGAGAAAAGGGACAGCCCTGCCTAGTGCCCCTAGCTATATGAAAGAGGGGTGAACGGAGGCCACCAGGGGGCGCACAGGCAATGGCTGCCTGACTGCCATGTTCCCGCCGAGGCTGGGCCTATTTTGGGGATTGAGCCCCCCGAGGCCTCCCGAACGAACATACCACAAGGCCGGAGCGACTAAACCCCCCGTGATGCCCCCCGCCCGAAGGAACGGGCTCCTAACTCCAAGTGGAACCGGAGTTCGGGAGGCGAAGGAGCGCGACTCCACGGATGCCGCGCTCGGCGGCTCCAGAGGCAGAGAAGGCCTCCACATCGAGAAGGCCGCGGTGGCGGACCGCGACCCCACTGGCCCCGGGGGTGAGAGGCGAGTGTCGGTGGAGGGAGGCTCCCGGGAGGGGGACCGGCGGCACCCCCCCCCTGACCACACATAGAAGAACCGGCTGTCCCTCCGGCTCGGCCCCGAGTCCCCAGAGGAGAGGAACACATAAGACCCGGAGCTCGGGGGCGCCGCGCTCGGCGTCTCCGGAGCCGGAGGGGGCCTCCGCGCCGGGAGGGCGGCGGGGTCGGTCCGGGCCCCCCCCGATCCCGGGGGTGAGAGGCGAGTGCTGGGGGAGAAGTGCCCTCCCCCCACCGGACCACGAACAGAAGGACCTGCCATCCCTCCGGCCCGGCCCCGAGTCCCACTGTACGGCGGCCCGGGGGGGAAAGAGGAAATCAACGTCGGGGGCTGGACCCCGCAGGAGAAGGCCCAGGAGAGGAACCCCACAGCACCGCAACGCCACGGGGGCTGAGACTACTGACACAGCCACCTCATACAGGGCTACCCAGCACACAGGATTGCCCCAGAGGCACACAAGGGGTGAACGGCCCCGACCAGGATCCCATCCTGATCCATGATAGTGCACCGTGGACACGGCGGGGCCCGGCAGCGCAGCAGAGGACCACGGGGGAGATACCCTCGAGGAGACGACAGCAACTCTACGGCACAGGTGAGAGGCCCCCGCCAGTGGCCGGTGGGGCGTGTGCCCGCCTGGGGGGCCTATCCCATCCCCATTGGGAGTTGAAGCCGGATCCCGCAAGCCCCACCCGAGCAACGCACACTGGCACGTCCCCGGGATAGCGGAACACACCCACAAGGGCCAACCAAATCGAGATGGACCGCGCAGCTGGGGAGCAGTGCGCCCCCATAGATTGTTGGAGGACCCCTCGGGCTCTTAGCGAATAGAGGAGCGCCTTTGGTGTCCCTGACCTCAGCGGGCGCGCGGCCCACCCTACGCCCGCAGGTGGTTAGCGACCCAGGTGAGAGGCCCCCGTCCCCGGTGGGCAGGGCGTGTGCCCGCCTGGTGGACTGCTTCACCCCTGGCAGGGGATGACCCATCGCCCATAAACATCACCGGAGCGACGCTAAACGGTCCGACCCGGGGGCGACACGGGACCTCCTCGGACCGCAGCGATCCCCAGAGTGGGAAACCAGCACACCCTATGAGCTGGAAGAAGACCCTACAAACGTTTCGCTTTCGAGAGACGGAGGTTGCTACCAAGGTCCCACCTCGCCCCAGAACCATGGCCCACCCAGAGCCCGCTAACCAACCTGTAATGACAATGGAAAGAGGCTTCGCCTCCATCCTCCACGAGATCAGAGAAATGAGATTGGATATCGCCCAGAAGTTCGAGAAGTTAAACCAGAGAGTAGATAAAATCGAGGACAGAGTCCTACAAGTGGAAAACTATCATTCGTCCTCTACATCCCTGGAGGTCCAACTCGGTACACGGCTCGTGGCTCTGGAAAAGAGGGACGAGGAGAGAGCCAGGCTAATGGACGACTATGAAAATAGGGAGAGACGGGAGAGACGGAACAATCTAAGGTTCTTTGGGATTCCGGAAACGGAGGGCGAAACGAAGAGAGAGCTGACCAGAGTGGTGAGAGACATCATCACCCTCTTGTTCGCTGATGAAATGACAACGGAACTCATGTTTGATCGGGTGCACAGAGCCGGGGGAAGGTCGGGGAGCCCCAGAACGGTCCTGGCTCGCTTCCACTACTACACCGACAAAGCCAAAGTTCAGGAGGCGGCAAGGAAGGCAGGGGCAATAACTTATAACGGCACCCAAATCTCTATATTCCAAGATCTCTCAGCCTACACTCTAGCAAAACGAAGGATGTGCCGCCCCCTGACAACTGCTGAACGAGAAAGGCGTTTGTTATAGATGGGGATATCCTTTCTCCCTGTCTTTCGAATACTCTGGCAAACGCACAACGCTGGTAACGGAAGAGGAGATTAAGGGGGCTATCCAAGACTACGTGGGTGATCCCGCCCCCAGGAGAGGCCCAGTTGGCCCGGATGCGCTAGGCAGCCCGACTCCAGAAGGAGGAAAACCGGCGCTAGGAAGTTCAAGAAATTGAATACACCACCGGCCCCTATGGAGGAAGACCGAGCCGAATCGGAGGGATGATAACAGCGACTCCATGAGAATCAGCGGATCTAAACAACAGGAGGACTATGGGGACGCTTCGATTGCTGCAATATCTCTATTTGCAAGTATAGGGGGAGCCGGGGGGTGGGGGGGGGGGGCCGCAACCACGGGTGCAGTGTGAAACTCCATCCTGGTCCGGGGATGCGGTCACCCATGGGGCGGAGGGGGTAGCCCCGACCGCCCATGATTCGGGCCCAGTCAATCGGGAGGGGGGGTAATAGTTCCGGTTCCTCCACAAGCAATACCCGAACGGGGGTGCGCGGGAGGGGGGTTGAATTGGGGGGGGGGGGCTCACGTTAGTGTGCTTTATCTACACCTGGCTGACGGGAACCGGCTGGTGGTCCAGCCAGGTATCCAGGAATGGAGGGACTACATGGCTGGACGCCAGGGAGGGGGGTGGGGGTTCGTACACAAGTTGGGGTCTTTGGGGTAGGGAAAGAGCTGGGGGGCAAGTTGGGGAAATGTTTTAAAAGAGTTCATGCAGGGAAACCTGGAAAGCAAGGAGGGAACGACCGCGCGACACCGGTGACCAAGAGGGAAGGAGACAATGATCATGGCTGACGACCGACCAGCCCTGGGGGTCGGGACCCTGAACGTGCGGGGCCTCAACACCCCCACGAAAAGATCCCTAATAAGCAGAGAGTTGAGGGCCAAGCTGGACCTACTCTTTGTACAGGAGACGCACTGTGCAAGGGTTAGGGAGCCCAAGATGCACGGGGCGGTATAGAGGAGATGTTCCACGCTTCCCACAAAGGAAAGAAAAGAGGGGTCGCAATCCTCCTGGCTAAAGACTTGGGTTTCGAGAAAGACTCCATCATCAGAGACCAGGGCGCTCCTATAACCCTGGCTGCAATTTATGCTCCAAACTAAGGACAGGCCCAATTCTGGGAGGGAGTGGGGGAAAGACTGAAAACTTTTGACCAGGGCCCATTGATAGTGGGAGGCGACTTCAACATGGTCCTGGACCCATCCAGAGACAGACAGCGGGTGGGTGCAATAAACCCTAGGCCCGCAGAAGAAACCGTGTCACGCTGCTTTCAGAGGGTGAATGAGGGCTTGGGCCTGGTGGACACTATGCCCACCCCCAGAACGGGGACGGCCTCTTTCTCGTACTACTCATCCACTCACAAAGCCTTCTCCAGGATAGACCACATCCTTGTGGACGAGATATTACGTCCCCACACAGCTGGTTACAGTACAGACCCCGTACCCTGGTCAGACCACGATCTGGTCAAGGTCACCTTGGCAGGGGACTGGAGTAGAGAACGTAGGGGTCGGTGGAGATGCAACGACGCCATATTGAGAGACGAGGTACACGCCCAGGCAATCTTGGAGGCCATTTCTGAGTTCTTCAAGCTCAACGATAATGGGGAGTTGGGCACGCACACCCTCTGGGACGCCTTTAAGGCTACCCTGAGAGGGGTACTCATCAAATTGGGTTCTCGACAGAAGAGGGAGAGGGAGACCCAGGAGAGAATCCTGAGGGAAAAGATAGCACGCCCCCAACCAGGGGGGTCCCCAGTACAGACCTTGGACCGGGACCGCATGGCCACTCTGGAGGATTACAGGCTCCAATTAAAAGATCTGCTCCTTCACAAAACGGAGAGGAGCCTCCAAATGGTCAAACAAAGATACTACGAGAAGGGGGACAGAGCGGATAGGATCCTGGACTGGAAATTGAGGGAGGTCCAAAGAAGTAGGATGGTGAAGGAAGTGAGGGACAGTGGGGGAACACTAGGTTATGACACCCTCCACATAAGTACCGCTTTTCACCAGTATTACGAGGCGTTGTACACCTCGGAATACGACGGGGGTGATGCCCAGATCGAGGAGTTTCTCGACTCCATACAGATACCGTCCCTTCCCCGAGAGTTGGCCAAGGGGCTGGAGGGTCGGGTGACCGAGGAAGAGGTGGAGAAGGCGATTAGTGGGATGAAGGTGGGGACCTCCCCGGAGGAAGACGGCTTTTCGGTTTATTTTTACAAGAGGTTTCGCTCATCCTCGTCTCCCTACCTGGCGAAGGTTTTCAACTCAGTCTTGGAGGGGGATACCCTCCCCGACTCCATGATGGGAGCCATTATAGTAGTCCTACCCAAGGAAGGTAAGGACCCGAGGGAATGCTCATCTTACCGGCCAATATCCCTGCTTAATATCGATGTCACAATTCTGGCCAAGGTGGTGGGTAGGCGGATGGAGGGGATAATGCAGAAGCTAGTCCACGGGGATCAGGTGGGTTTCATAAGGGGCAGACAAGGGTCGGATAACATCCGCAAAACAATAGACCTAATACACTTTGCCCAAAACTCGCACCTTGATGCATGCGTCCTGTCACTGGACTCGGAAAACGCTTTCGATAGAGTTGAGTGGAGATATATGTCCCTCCTTCTCCGGCGAATGGGCTTTGGGAAGCACATCTTGAGTTGGGTGGCCGCCCTCTATAGAGCCCCTACTGCACGGGTCCAGGTAAATGGCTTGCTGTCAGAGTCCTTTCCTCTTACCCGGGGAACTAGACAGGGCTGCCCTCTCTCCCCCCTGTTTTAAGTCCTCACAATGGAGGCCCTGGCCATAGCGGTCAGATCCCACCCAGACATTAGGGGTATTAGAAGGGGGGAGGTGGAATTTAAGCTATCCCTGTTCGCCGACGACATCCTGGCATATCTGGTGGACCCGGCCTCTTCGATCCCCACCCTTTCTGTGCCTGCTCAGCGCCTTCGGGCGGTTCTCGGGCCTGAAGATTAACACGACTAAGTCTGTTCTCCTGCCAATGCGCCTGGCGGACCCGGTACTGGACCCCTTGCCCAGATTCCACGGGATAGCAGTTAGCAAAGACAACGTACAATACCTGGGCGTCCTTCTCACTAGGGACTTATTGGAACTGGGTACCTCCAATTACGGGCCCATTCTATCTGAAATCACCTCTGACCTGAGGAGATGGGGAAAAATGATTCTCTCCTGGTATGGCCGGATGACGGCGGTAAAAATGAATATGCTACCCCGGCTCTTGTATCTCTTCACGGCCCTCCCCACCCGGGTACCCGCCCAAACCTTCATAGACCTGCATAAAGGGGTCCGAGACCTTCTCTGGCAGGGGAGAACCCCGAGGGTTGGTAGGGCCACCCTGACGCTTCCAAGGGAGGAGGGGGGTTTCGACCTCCCAGTTATACTACCACGCAGCACAACTACGGGTCCTCCTAGAACACATGAAGGAAGGCGTGCAGACATATTGGTCGTATTTGGAGGACATGGACGTCCACCCCCTCAAAGTTCCAGACCTCCTGTGGACTCCTCGCAAGTTGATTCCGAAACAAGTACTGTCTCACCCGACCCTGGGCGTTCTTTGGGAGATCTGGAGGGAGTGTCCTTGAACGGCTCATCTTTCATCTTGGCCGTCCCCCATGACTACCTTGTAGGGGCCCCTTCTGAAATTGGGCAGTAGAGGATTTAGCCAATCCCAGCGCTGGTCCGACGAGGGCTTGGAATGGGCGGGCCAACTGTTTAGAGAGGGCGAGTTCCTGAGTTATGAGGACCTCAGGGATGGGTTGAGTGGTGGGTCCCTCTCCATCTTCGAATACCTTCGTCTTAAGGGTATCCACAGCAACACTGCATGGGGCCCAAACCTTTGGAGACAATTGACTCCCTTCGAGAAGCTCCTCGACTCGGCAACTTCCAGAAAGGGTGCGGTTTCCCGTATGTACACAGTCCTCAACACCCTTAACCTTCAGGCTAGGAGAGGTTTCCGTGGGTTCTGGGACGATCTGGCGGGGGAGGAGATATCCAAGGAAGCCTGGGCCCGCATCTTTAGGATATTGTTTCATAGCAATCTTTTTACTTCAGACATGGAACACAATTTCAAAATCCTGCAGGGGTGGCACAGGGACCCGAAAAAACTCTCGCAAATGTTCACAGGGGTGTCACCAGACTGCCCGAGGGGCTGTGGCCAGGCAGGGAGCAGAGGCCACATGTGGTAGCTATGCCCGAAAGTGCAGTCCTACTGGGAATCCGTGAAGGATTGGATAGCGGAGGTAGCGGAGGACTCTCTTCCTCTCAACCTGCTGACCATGCTGCTGGGCCTCCCGCCGGAGGAGGAGGAACGGTACCGGTACCCAAGGATGGTGGGAACTATGCTAAGGGCGGGCAGAGTGGCCCTGGCCCAGAGGTGGAAGAGTCCGGCAATGCCTTCCAAAGACGAATGGATGAAGAAACTCAAGAATATGTTCTTGATGGACAAACTGACTGCCCTGGTGAATAATGACTCTTGCTCGTTCCTCGCGGACTGGCATGGGGTCCAGCAGTCATGGGGATGGGACGTCCACTAGTGTTGGGTCTGCACCCCCGGATGACCGGGGCGCAAACGTCTCTAAACAGGTATACACCCAGTGGGGGGTTCCCACGACCCGGGGCGACATCGGCCTCAAGCCTGATACAATGCGGGTCTCGTGTCGCACTGCTTCAAAGACTGAGGACACGATATGGAAGTCTGGTTTTGTTTTTAAAAATGCTAATAAAACCAAAGTTTTTAAAAAAAAAGAAAGAGGGGGGGGGGGACAACGGTCCTCAGTGTGGACTCTGGCTACAGGGTTGGAGTAGAGTAGCCTGACCCAGGAGAGGAAGGTAGGGCCGAATTTGCATTTGTCTAGTACCCGCCAGAGATACCTCCACGAGACCAAGTCAAAGGCTTTCTGCATGTCAAGTGTCGCAGCCACCGCGTGGAGATCTGAGCTCAGCCTGCTTATAATGTTGAAAAGGCGCCTCAGATTCAAGGAGGTGGAGCGTCCCGGAATGAATCCCGCCTGGTCAGGGTGAACGATATGCGGCATGTAAGGAGCAAGTCGTAAGGCAAGTAACTTAGCATAGATCTTGACGTCGCAATTGACAAGTGAGAGCGGACGGTAGGAGCCGCATTGAGTGGGGGGTTTGCCAGGTTTTAGTAGGACGGTTATGATGGCTTCACGGAGCGAGGGGGGGAACTGACCCACCTCCACCGACTCCTCCCAGAGGGCAACTAAGCAAGGGAGTAAAAGTGATTTGAAGTGTTTGTAGAACTCGACAGGGATACCGTCGGATCCTGGGGATTTGCCCGAACAGAGGGAGCCTATAGCCTCCGAGAACTCCTCAGGGGTGAATGGATTCTCGAGGGATCCGATGGTGTCGGGGGAAAGGACCGAGAGAGGGAGCTCATCAAGGTAAGTGTCAATTTCTGATGTGGTGGCGCCGTCCGCGTGGGCATATAGAGATTCGTAAAAGGAGAGGAATTCAGAATTGATATCCTGGGGTGAAATGGCCAGAGTCCCGTCAGGTCTCTCATTTCCGGGGATGGGAGGGGCGCCAAACTCTCGGCAGAGGAGTCTAGCCAGGAGACGGCTTGGGCGCTCACCCTCGCCGTATTTCCTAGCGAGTCCCGGGCTGTCCAAGAACCTCAGTTTACGGTCCGCAAGCGCACGGAAGGTATCCAGCTCTGTGCCGATTAACACAAGGATTTCAGGGGTTTGGTGAGGCGTGCATTGAGCTTCCAACGCGGACAGCGTCACCTCGCTTTCGGCAATTTCGCTTCAAATAGTTTTGAGGATACCGTTTTCCTTAGAAAGGGCAATGCCCCTAATATAAGCTTTGAAAGACTCCCAGAGGGTAGCCTGCGAAGACACTGAGTTAGTATTAATCTCGAAAAACTCGATTGCCGACTCCATCTCAGAGCTGAAGACCGGGTCGAGGAGGGAGTGTGGTTTCATTCGCCAGTGTCTGGTTCGGTCGCGATCTGGGCCCCAACACAGGGTGGCAGTCACCGGGGAGTGGTCCGAGAGAGTCCTGGGTAGGATCGTTAAGCTGGATATATTCCTTATGAGTATATCAGACACCAGCCACCTGTCGATCTGGGAATAGGAGTCGTGTACCAAGGAATAGGAGCGGGAGTCGGGGTAGAGGAGCCTCCATGCGTCCACCAGAGACAAGCAGAGGAGAGAGGAAAGTGTGGTGTAAGCAGCTTTAGAAAGTCGACAGGGTCTGGATCCGGATTTGTCAAGGTCTACATCGAATATTGTGTTAAAATCGCCCCCCCCCAGAGAATTGGTAACAACGGGAAACTATCAAGGAGAGCCGTGAGGTGTATATAGAACTCGGGGTCATCAATATTGGGACCATAGATGTTTAATAGGACCACCTCCTTGTTTTGCAGGGTACCATGGAGTAAAACCTTTCTGCCCTGGGGGGTCAATCAACGTGGCTATGGGGTTGAATCTGAGGCTCCTGTGAATAAGGGTCATAACCCCACGGCTCTGGGTGGAGTAGGTGGTGTAGTACCTTGAGGGCCCCATGTTTTAGCAAACCTTTCACAATACTCTGTACATGCATGCGTCTCCTGCAGGAACAGGACTTTAGCTCCATGTCGTTCGGCCTGGAGCTGTAGTAACCTAATTTTCTTGTAGTTCCCCAGCCCTTGCACATTCCAGCTCATGAATGTCAGAGTTTCTTCACTCAACCCCCCCCCCCCGGGGTAGCCATAGAGGAGTGCGGGCGAGCGGATGTGTGCCCCCCCATGGACGGTGCATAGTAAAGCGAGATCTGCAAATCCATCGGGTCCATGGTGCCCGGAACTCTACCTTCTCTGCGAATACCAAGCATTTTATAACATAAAACCCCTTCCCCCTCACCCCCTCCCACTTCCATCCCCCAAACAGAGGAATGACAACCCCATAACCAAACAACCAAATCCAAAGCAATGGCATCAACGCCTGGGGGGCTGTGAACCGGCCTGGCGGCGATGCTCCGAACCAGGAGGCAATATTAAGATAAGCATGGTGCCCGATGATGATATCAGGCGCCACCTGGGGGATCCCCCAGGAGCGGGCAGGGCACGGTCGCCTAATAATGAAAGAATGTAACAAAATTGGAATAAATAGATTCTCAATCAACTGAATCGAGACAATGTGCGGGTTCAATCGCAGACATTGAAGGGATGTTATGATGATAGAGGAGCGCCGAGAGGGGGGATAGTCCCGGATAGCGCCCGGTAGTGGGTCAGGAGGCCCAGCATGAGACCAGACAGCCAAGCAACAGACTGTTGATTACACTCCATAGGAGCCAGGAAGAGGTCCCAGCAGGACACAATCGGCTTAATGGCAGTACTTTGTCCAGTAGGGCCCCCCCACTGAGAGATGATCATATGCAACATCAACATGTCAACCAGTATAACAGTGGTGGAGAAATATCGTTAAAAGGAGTGCAGTTTGAGAGGCAATCAGCATTGGGGCCAAAGGGCTCCCCCAGAAACCCAGGGCAACCCCAAGGGCGGAGGACGCGTGTGGTGGGCAGCTGAGATGCACCGGCAGGGAGCGGTCCCCACCGTCGTACATCCAACAGTTTGACCATATTGTGATAAGTCAGTAAGCCAGTTTGCAAACAACAGTGAGACGAAACAGACAATAACAATATATGCTGCAAATGTGACAAAGTCGGGATGGATGGCGTCTCTATCAGACCATGACGCTCTGCGGGTACAGCACGTGTTGAGAGCAGGTTATGATACTAGATGAATTCTGAAACTGACCCCAGCAACGTCTGCTCAACAGTTAGTCTATGTTGTGGTGAACCGATGTCTCAGTGCATGAACAAACGCGATAAGGAACAAAACATTAACAATGAATGTTACAAATGCGGGTCAGCCAGGGAAGTGTTCATCGATGAACCTGGAGGCCTCCTCAGGTAGCGTGAAAAAGTACACCCGGTTTGTATGTTCAATTCTCAATTTTGCGGGATATGGCATGGCATATTTGACCTGTAGATCACGCAGCCTCCTCTTCACCGCCAGAAAGGTTTTGCGCTCCCGCTGGACCGCCACTGAGAAGTCCGGGTATAGGTGGATCCTGGCTGCGCCCAAAAGGAGGTCTCCCTTGGCCCTCACCGCCCTGAGGAGAGCATCACGGTCGCGGAAATTTAGGACCCTGGCTATAATAGGCCGTGGTGGTGCACCAGGTCTGGGCTTCGCCTTGAGTGCACGGTGGGCTCTCTCAATTGCGAACTGCAGTGAGAGTTTTGGGGAGTCCAGCAGTTGCAGTAGCATGCCCTCTATGTAGTCCTCCATGGGTTCCTGTATACCATCCTCCGGTACACCGATGATGCGGAGGTTGTTACGTCTCGAGCGAGACTCTAGGTCCTCCTTCTTTTCCACCTCAGCGACATGGGCAGAGAGCGTGGAGACCTCCGCTCGGAGGGAACCCAAGCCGTCCTCGGCCGTGCCCACTCGTGTCTCGATTTCAGCATCCCGGCCGTCAGTTCTTTCCATATGTGCCTTGATGGAGGATATTGTGTCTTTCATGTCGTCCAGTTTGCGATGGAGTGTGGTGAACCCCTCCCGGATGTATTCCATCCTTTTCTGGGAGTCAGGTGGTTCCGACGTTGGTGAGATGGAAGGTTCCTGTGCCGACGTCTCCGCCACCGGACCCACCGGGGTCTTTGTGAACATGTTAATAGAGGATTGTTTCTTACCAGATCCCTTTGTCATGGTGTCGGAGAGGGGTGGGTTTAGGTCCAACAGGCGGCCGGGGCTCCGGGGCTAGGCAGGAGAGCGGACAGAGCACCCAAGGGGGGACCGCCGGACCGCCCCGGGCACCGTAGACACACAGGATTCAAATGACAAGATAAAATGCAGCGTCCCAGATCAAGAGGGGAGGACTAGTCACCGATGGCCCCCAGATCACAGGGGCAAAAGGGCCTCCTCGGCCAATAGGTGCATGTGTGAGGAACAAGTTACTTACCTGTAACTGTTGTTCTCCAGCATGGGTCTGGCATGGATTCACATGCTCATGAATATTCCCCGTCGTCAGGCTGGGAATCCTCGGTAAAGAAAAAACCAGTATCAGTTTTGTTTCTGATCTGTCTTTCGTAGTAGTAACCAATCACTGATCTCTGCGTCATACTGACCACAGCCAATTACTGCCCTCTACCTAAGCCCCGCCTCTGGCAGCCATCTTCAGATTTGGTAGCACGTGAAGTGGCAGTATGACCAAGTGAAGAGCCGCAGAGGGGTAGGCGGGAGGGTTCGCATGTGAATCCATGCCAGACCCATGCTGGAGAACAACAGTTACAGGTAAGTAACTTGTTCCTTCTCCAGCATGGGGTCTGGCATGGATTCACATGCTCATGAATAAAGAATACATAGCAGTACACACATGCACAACCACGGGAGGTGGCAAAGGCTCAACATTAAGCATTACATCAAACTCAACATTAAGCAAATCTTACCTCCTCACCAGGCTCACCTTAGGCAAACAGGTTGCGCAGCACTGCTTGGCCGACCCTGGACTCCTCCCTGGAATCCCGATCGACGCAGTAGAATTTTGTGAAGGTGTGCGTCGACCTCCACGTAGCAGCCCTGCAGATGTCCAGCAAGGGCACACCAGATAGGAACGCCGTGGTAGCTGCGATCGCTCTGGTGGAATAGGCTCTCGGACGGCCAGGCAGGGGTCGGTTTGCCAACCGATGACAGTACATGATACAGCCGGAGAGCCAACTGGAAATGGAAGCCTACGAGAGAGCCTTGCCCTGATTGACAGGTACAAAGTTCACAAAGAGTTGTGACGTCTTCCGAAAACCCTTCGTGCGGTCCACGTAGAACTTCAGTGCTCTAGCCACATCCAGCGAGTGCAAAGTCCTCTCAGCCGGCGACGAAGGCGACGGGAAGAAAACATGCAACACCAAGGGTTCGTTGAGGTGGAAGTCCGACGGCACCTTGGGCATGAAGGAGGGGTGCGTCCTGAGCACTACCATTGTGTCGTGAAAAGTAAAGTACGGGACCTTGCAGGAAAGGGCCTGGATCTCTCCCACCCGTCGTGCGGAGGTGATGGCCACAAGAAACGCTGTTTTCCACGACAAGAACTTCAACGGGGCCGAGTGCAGAGGCTCGAACGGAGGTCCCATGAGCTTGGTCAGCACCACATTGAGCTCCCACGCCGGGGCCGGAGCCTTCACCGGCGGGAACGATCTGAACAGTCCCTTCATGAACTCTTTCACCAGACGATGAGACCACAAGGACGTCCGCCCTGTGGTTCTGGTGTATCGGGAGATCGCAGCAAGATGAATCTTGATGGGACGCGTGCGCCAGTCCAGCTTTGGCCAGCGTCAGTAGGTACTGCAGTACTTGGGGAGCCGTAATCCGCAGAGGGTTAATCTTCTGTGCGTGGCACCAGACAGAGAACCTCTTCCATTTGTGTCCGTAGCATTTAAGAGTTGAGGACGCCCTGGCCTTTGCAAGAACCTCTCTGCAGTCGGCCGGTATGTCGTATCCTCCAAAAATCTAACGCTGCAGGAGCCAGGCCTGCAAGTTCAGCGACTTCGGTTCGTGATGGAGGATGGCGCCTCCTTCCCTGGAGAGCAGATCCGCGTCCACTGGCAGCTTGATTGACGGGGACGCTGACAAATCCAGAAGGTCCGGGAACCATATCTGCCTCGGCCACGCAGGTGCGACGAGGATCATCCTGCAGCGGGACCTCTTGAGCTGGTTGATGAGCTGGATCAGCAATGGCAATGGAGGGAACGCGTATAGGAACAGGCCCTCCCAGGGGAACGAGAAAGCATCGCCCATGCTCCTCGGCTGGGGAAACCTGCTGGCGAACCTCCGGCACTTGGAGTTCGTCGCCGTCGCGAACAGATCGATCTCGGGTGTGCCCCACCGTCGGAAGAGGCGGTCCACTAGATCCTGTCGTAGTTCCCACTCGTGGCACGAGCGCAGCTCCCTGCTGAGTGAGTCGGCGATGGTGTTTTTTATCCCTGCCAGATGAAACGGCACCAGAAACATCCTTTGGCCGACGGCCCAATGCCACAGATCCTGCGCCTCCCTGGACAGGGCTGGGGACCTGGTTCCGCCCTGTTTCCTGATGTAGAACATGGTGGTGGTGTTGTCAGTGAAGATCCTCACCACCTTGCCCTTGAGGGATGGAAGGAAGGACCTGAGGGCCTAAAACACTGCACGGAGCTCCAGGACGTTGATATGGAGAGCCTTCTCCATCGGGAGCCAAAGGCCTCTCGCGTGCAGATTCTTGGTGTGCGCTCCGCACCCTTCCAGGGAGGCATCCGTGGTCACTGTCTCCTGGTGGCCGGGGGTCTGGAAGTCCATGCCCGCCGTCAGATGTGCGCGGTTGCCCCACCACCGGATCGCTCGTCGGAAACTCTCGTCGAGTGTGATCCTCTCCTCGAAGCTGCCCGTCGTCTGGATCCAGCGCGCGTCCAGGAACTCCTGCAACGGGCGCATCCGGAGCCTGCACAGGGGGATGAGGTAAATGCAAGAAGACATCATTCCGAGGAGGGACTTGATGGACCTCACTCTGGCCGCGTCCGCAACCAGCATCCGTTGTACCTTGCCCAGAATGGCCCTCGTCCTTTCTTCAGACGGGGAGGCCAGAAGCGACACTGTGTCGAGCTTCGCTCCCAGAAACAGTGCGTCTTGTGCGGGCACCAGGTGGGACTTGGCGTAGTTTACGGAGAATCCCAGGTCCGTGAGAAGTTGGACGGTCCTTGCCGTGTGCTCCACGGCGAGCTCCCTCGTCTTGGCTCGGATGAGCCAGTCGTCCAGGTAGGGGTAGACGTGGATCCCCTCTCGGCGCAGCTGTGCCGCCACCGGTGCGAGGCACTTGGTGAACACCCTAGGTGCCGACCTTAGTCCGAAGGGAAGGGCTCTGAACTGATAGTGACGCCCTTGGACCACGAACCTGAGAAACTTTCGGTGTCCCTTTAGGATGGGAATATGGAAGTAGGCATCCTCCAAAACCAACGACGACAGGAAATCGCCCTCCTCCAGCTGACCCAGGACGTGTTGGAGGGTGACCATCCGGAACTTCTGTGCCTTGATGAATTTGTTCAGTCGTCGTAGGTCCAGGATGGGATGCCATCCTCCCGTCTTCTTCACGAGGAAGTATCTTGAGTAAACTCCGGAGCCCCGAAGCCTCTTTGGGACGAGCTCGATGGCGTCCTTCCTGAGCATCGCCTTTACCTCCAAGAGAAGTTGAGGGACGTGATGTTCTTTCCTGGCCACAGGGGGGACGCGCGGGCACCTTCTTTGAAACTCGAGCGCCTGACCCTGGGCTAGGGTGTCCAGCACCCAACCGTCGGTGGAGATGGACTGCCACACGCTGACGAAGCTCGCCAGCCGGCCCTCCCACGTGCTTCGGTGGGGGCCCGACCCCACGGCCGGTTCAGTCCTGCTTCGACGAGGCTTTGCCGCCTTGACCTCCTTGGCGACGACGGCAGGGTCCGCCTGACTTGCCTCGTCCCCTGTAAGCTTCCTGCGACGACGAACGGGCTGCTTGACGGTAGGTGGAAAATCCACCGCCGGAACCTTTGGAGGCACCCTTGCCTCCGCCGCTCCGAAAGGGCGGCCGCCGTTGCTGGAGAACCCCAAGAGCCTGGGCCATCTCCGAGTCTGCTTTGATGGCTTGAAGGGAATCGTCCACGGTTTTCCCAAACAGGTTATTTCCATTGAACGGCACGTCTTGACGGAAGTCAGTAGCCTTGAGCCATCCACGCCGCCTAAGGCACAAGCCGTTGCCCAACTGGCGAAATCCAGAGTCGGCGATGTCCGTCGCAATCGTAATGGCGTGGTCCGACGCCACCTCACCTTCCTGCAAGATCTCTAGGGCATCCGCCCTCTTGTCGTCCGGTAGGAAGTCCAGCAGGGGGGCCAGTTTGTACCACAGCTCCCTGTCGTAGCGGGCTGCGATAGCCAAGGCGTTGGCCGCCTTAATCGTCGTCGCTGCAGACGAGATGACCCTGCGTCCCATCGTATCCAATTTCTTTCCCTCGCCGTCCGGCGGGGAAGTCGACGTAGAGGCCGCACCCCCCCCCCCGCTTTCTTCCTGGCCGCCGCAGAGACGACGGAGTCCGGGGTCGGCTGTGCCCGGAGGCACAAGGGGGCCGCGTCCGGGACCCGGTACTTCTTCTCGTACCGATCCCTTCTAGCCGGCGTCGTGGATGGGTTCTTGAGGAGGGCGAGGCCCTCATCCCAAATATCGTCGAGTAGAGGCACGGAGAGGACCGTCTTCCTCTTGGCCTCGCGCCGTTGATAAAGGAAACCTTCCTTCTTCTCCTCCGGGCAGAGCTGGAAGAGCTCGGATGCCCTGGCGATCATGGAGTGAAACGATCCAATCTCGTCGGGTGGGGAAGCCCGGGTGGGAGGTGACGACGGCAGATCCTCGTCGTCCGTACCCGTCGCGGCCGTGTCAGTCCCCGTATCATCCCCACGAGTCGTGGACGGGGAGGAGGGCTGAACAGGGCGCGATGGCTGAAAAGGAGGTGGAGGGTGAATCCTTCTTCTCTTAGGGGGAGGGCTCCCAGAAGGGCCTGGCTCCGGGTCCCCCGTCGGGAGCGGTTCCTCCGCTGGTGTTAACGGCAGTCTCGTCTTTATCTCCGAGCATAAGGACTGTATAGCCAACAAAATGGCCGCCAAGTTGTCTTGCGGCGCCGGTTGAGGGGAGTCCGACGGGCGGTCAGGGGCCCCGTCGGCACCCTCGACGATATCATCGTCTCCTACGTCGGGATCCCTCCCGATGGGCTGGTCGTCTTCCACGCCAACGCCGTGGCTTAAGACCTCGATCAGCTCTTCCTCAGAGGTTGAGGCGGAATCCACGACGACCTCCTGCCCCCCTTTTTCTTCTCCGTCGGAGGTTTCACGGGGGTCCTTTCGATGGGCATAAAAGAGGACTCCCTCCGCGGTGGCAGGGAGACTCTGAGCCCCGAGGTCGCCACCACTGGTGTAGCCTCCACAGGCTGAGCCAGGGCCGCCGCGACTGTCTCGATAGAGGCCTTGGCCGGATGGATTAAGGCTTTCCCCACCTTAGGTGCGCTCACCGCCTTCTCCTTGGGGGGGGAAGACACTGCCTCGCTCTCCCTCCGATGGGGCCTTCGAGCTCGACCGGGGCCTCTCCAGGAGCTTCGCCGGGTGCTCGGCCTTCCTCTTACCCGAACCAGAGCGTTGGCTGGTGGTTGATGGTGCCGGGGAGGATGCGCCCTGCCTGGCGCCCGTAGAGCCCGACCGTTCGGCGCTCCCGGTGCCAGCGGACTCGCGGTGCTTGGCCTTGTGTTGGACCCCCGTCGCCGGGGCGTCCTCAAAGGTCTTAGAAGACCGCTCGGATTTCTTCCTCTTCTTCTCGCCTGACGGGCTCTTCCCTTCCAGCCAGTTGGCGAGACGTTGATGGCGGTCCTTCATGGTCTGCTCCGACATATTGCCGCAAAACGCACAGTCCTTCTCCACGTGCGTCTTGTCCTCATGTAGGCAGTAAAGACAAAAGGAGTGTTCGTCCTCCTTAAAGACATTCTGAAGCTGGCATCCAGGGCAGACCCTGAACACCTTTCCGGGCGTCGAGCTTCCCTTCTCCTGGGCCATGTCCGAGATGGGCCTGAGAAACTTCTGGAGTCCTCCAAAAGCGTAGCTCGACGAAATCTTCACCCTTGAGGGGCGTAGACGAATCCGACACGGGTCCCCGTTGATCGGATGAAGAATCGGTGGAGCTTGAGGCTCTTTTTGACCGAAAAAATCAAAGTTTTTGAGAAAAAACGTGAAAAAAATAGCACTAACGCTCGAGAGCATAGCACGAGGATCCCAACACTTGAACGTGCGGTAAAAATCTGAAGATGGCTGCCAGAGGCGGGGCTTAGGTAGAGGGCAGTCATTGGCTGTGGTCAGTATGACGCAGAGATCAGTGATTGGTTACTACTACGAAAGACAGATCAGAAATGAAACTGATACTGGTTTTTTCTTTACCGAGGATTCCCAGCCTGACGACGGGGAATATTCATGAGCATGTGAATCCATGCCAGACCCCATGCTGGAGAAGCAAGTGGACAGTGGCTGAGCCCACCAATGCAGCCGGCCCCGAGAGTCCCGGCAGGGGGCCAGGGCCCGGGGAACAACGCTCAGTAGGCGAGACGGAAGAGGCCGAGGCCCCGACGCAGTGGAGAGGAACGCGGGCACACTCCCTGTATCAATGAGGCGGCCAGCACCCAGTCCGGTGGACACGGAGCGCCGAGGGGCGGCAGGGGGAACCTGGAGTCCTGAATTCAGTAGAAAGAGCAGTGTGGAAGGCCAGAAGTCTCAGTCCATACAGGTGTGGCAGAGGGTCCAGCAGCCGGGTGGCCTGGTGAGGGGGGGGCGCAACTCCCGATGCCCCCGTTCTGGTTTGTTAAATAAATGGGTCTCAAGGGGTAGCTGATGGGTCTGGGGGGAGTGGGTGCAGATCCTCAGAAGAAGTCCCCCGTTGGAGTTATGGAGGAGTTGGTAGATACCGTGGCTGGGGGGAGGTCCCGCCGGGGGTAGACCATGGACCAGGACGCCAGCACCAGGAGGGCGCTGGGGGGGGGGGGGAGCGGAGCACAGTCCCCGAGTCAATCCAGATCCCCAAGCAGTGTCTGCCGCCTGCCTGAGGGACATGGGTCCAGTACAGCGGTCAGAGGAGGTAGGCGGTAAAGTGAATGGGCCACCGCAGCTCCCGCCCATGCACCGGGGGCCCAGGCGCCACTCAAGTCCTGCGGCAGTAAGGAGGTGCATGCGCGGGTCTGTAGTCACTGCGGAGTGGGTGGGGAGGTGATCAGGGCCTGGGCCGACTCACCGTGGCAGCCCGAGGGATGTCACGCGGGCCGGTCTGCCGCTCGATCACAGGAGGTTCAAAGAAGGCAGCACGCCGCCCAGGACGGGGCAGGAGAGCGGACCGCTCAGGATTCCAGCGCAGGTCCCCAGGCCATAGCAAGGAGGGTGAGGCCGCGGCACGAGCCAAGAGGTGCAGCGAAGGGCGGGGGAGGGCAGCACAGCACGGCACAATGCCCCTCCCCAACAGCAGGCCCCAGAGCCACGGGACAGAGGCGTGGCCCCCTAGAACCAAGAGCGGGGTCGGGGAAGCGCCCGCTCCCGGCCCGCCTCCAGTGAGCTGCTGCTCTGCGGTGGGGGCGACTTAGAGGGCGCCGTTCGAGCAGCAGATGCACGGCACCTCCAGCAGCCCAAATAGATGGTCGGATGTTCCTTTTACACGGGCAGCAAGTGAGGAATATGAAGGGAAGGTGCCTCACGGTGCGGAGCAGAGCATCAGGCAGCCATCTTCTTTGAGCGCAACAGCGCCCTCCCCCCGCTGAGGACATTATTCAATATCTTTTATTAAATTATAAGTAGAAGGCCTAACTTTCCCTATTACTAAAGGGAATATCCTACCAAAGTTGCTTGTCAGTTGTTAGGAAGTCCAAAGTAACAATGTCTTTCTTCCGAACGAACTCTATATTTAACTAACTTAAATAAGCCAAGAGAGGGTCTTATCGTCGCATGGTCTTTCTTTTCTCCTTTTGGGCTTGCTATTAACAGTGTTTCTCTGTGGTACAGATATTTCTGGACCCAATCTCCTTGGATAGTCGCTGAGATCCTCTTGTAGAATTCACACTTAGTTTTGGCTTTTGTACTTTCTTACCTTTAGATACTTGGGACAAGATTCTCTTCTCACATAATAACATTCTTCACTGGCTGTGTTAGGACTGGGACAAGTTTTTTTGTTTTGGTCTATAATGGTTCCCCCCAGCGGCCTTCCACTTCCCGTTCTACCTGTACCTCTCTCTCGGTCAGGGACGGTGGCGGGGCTTGGCTCTCGCTCTGGTGTGCTTTGTCGTTCTTATCGCTCTTTGGTTTCCCGTTCCTGGTTCCTCGTCGAGTTACTGCTCTGCACTCACGCTGGCGGTCGGAAGCTGTCCACACTTCCCAAACCGGTGATCTCGGTGTCGTTGTTGGGTGTTCCTGTCCACCACGCTGCATTTGTGGTCACGCCAACACCGGATAGCTTGTTCCTTTCCTTACAATGCTTTCTTTGCATCTGCATACGCCGGGCCTCCAGCGTCTCATACTGGCATTCTCTGCCTCGTTGAATGTCGCAGGCTCTGCGGCCTGACTTCGCTCCACCTCCAGAAGGCATAATGTCAGGGGGCTTCAACTGCGCACAAGGCTCTTCCTCCCCTTCTCTCCTACTCATCCCAGTTAATTACACGTCTCCTTTTAAAGAGACATCTTCCTTTCCTTTACAAATAGCTTTTTTTTGCATTGCCTTCAGCCAACGGTATGGAAGCCACATTATTCATTCTAATAGGTAGTCCCATATATGCAGATATGGTAGATGGCCTAGGGAGTTCCTCACAGGAACGGGAGTCCTCGTCCCCAAAGGGGGAGCCTGTTCCTCGACCCTTAGGGAGGGTCTTGAGGAGCGGGCTCACCGCCCTAGCCTCACAGGGGTGGGGCCTCCCCCAATGGAAGAAGGGACAAATACCTATGATTCGTCACACATCATTTGCATCCAATTGGTCAGATTATGTGTAATGTGGGGGCGGGACACTCTTCACTTTAGGGGGCAGTGATATGCCAGGGAAGTTATATAAACTAGTAGGGCCCATCTTGGTATTTAGCTCTCTTTACTGTTACTCATAGTTTGGGCTGTGAGAGAAGCCCTTGAGGTAGTTGCCAACTGAAAGTGGAGTTGAGAAGAGGTTCTGATAAGGGGAGTAAGATTATCTCACAAAATTAGGGGATTTTTCCTTGCAAAACTCTATCCTGGGGTTGCCTTCCCAGGATCATGAGGGAACCCTCAACATACTATACAGATGCCTCCTATTCTGTAATTGAATGGCTTTCTGCCAACAAAAGAGTCTATCAAGAATCAACATACCCAAGCCTGCGAATGGTCCCATCTGAAAATAGATACTGATTAAACACAACAAACAATCCTCTTTCAGTCGGTCAATCTATTCAGTATACAAGGTAATTTGCTGCAAAACATTCCCTGACATGCAGAATTTTATTTAGATATGTGCAACCGGTTCAATGTTCCACAAGTGCTCCTGAGACAGTGTTGCTTGGCGTGTAGTGTGATGAATCTGGCAACGTCACCACTGGCTTCCCCTGGGAAGGTCTCTACCCATGTGGCCAGGGAAGGGAGACCGCTACCTGATCCCAACCCTGGAGGTGGCTGTCTGAGGGTGGACCATATGGAGGGAGACAATCCTAATGGGGGTAAAGTGGATTTACCATATGGAATGTGGTATTTTCGTCAATCAAGAGACCCAAAACTTTCTTCTTATGACCCCAAGAACAATCCCTCCCCTAATAGTGTCATAAATTGTACGCCTCTTACCAATCCCCTTAAAAGTACTGGGACGAGGAAGAATAAGAGTCACCTTAATGAATATCACTTTCCCAGTACTGTGACGAGGAAAAGGAGTGGAAGAGCAATGATGATCACTCCCCATGAGAACCGCCATCAGCATTCTAGTCCTTCCCCAAATCATTTTGGCCAGAGCCAATATAAAAGTAAGGAAAGACTCAAGTGTGAGAGAGGCCCTTGCTGCAGGAATCTGTGTTGCAGAGAGAAGGGCCTTGGACTGCTGTGCCAGAAGAAGGAAGGGGGATCCCTTGCACTCCAACTGCCGATGGGGAGATGAGAAGTGCTGGATGAGCCAAGGAGAGCAGTCTATCCCCTCCAGAAAGAAGGGGAACCCCTGGGCTTCAACAGATTGCCACAGCACAAAAGACACTGCAGACTCCCTCACTGAGGGGGAACCAGGGAGAGCTTGTTTCCTCTCCCAAATGGCTTGAGACCAGTTGAAGTTGATGGTAAAGAGATTGTAGTCAGCTGCTGGCAGGGGAGAGCTGAACCTCTTTGCGAGAATGGAGAAGAAGAAAGGCTGGAGCTGGCGAGGTGGAGACAGGAGGCACGCTGATGGGAAAAAAACAAAACAAAAAAAAAAAGCAGCTGCTGCACCGGGACACGCTGCAGGAACGCCAAGAGCCAGTGAAGAACTTCTGGGCGTTCGCAGATGACCAATCTCAGCGATTCACTTACCAGAGCTGAGAAGGAAGCCGACAAGACTTTTGGAAGCTGTGAGGGACGGAAGAAAGAAGCAGAAGCAGTCGCAACAAGGAAACAAGCAGAAATCCTTTACCAGCAGTCCGCAGGAGAAACCAGGAACGCCATTCAGAGCCAGTGTCAACCCAAAGACAGTACAAGCAACCACGCTGAATGCAGATAATCGTATTGAAAGGACATATTATTTAAAGGAAAACGAACCACAAACAAAACCCTTACAAATATGAACGGGTGCATTGCAAGCAAATAGAAAACCCAAGTAAGATAATATATCAAGAGGATACATTATCCAACGCACTTGACACACAATACTGGAGAGTGGCAAAGGGCCATGATTAAAAGTGTATGAGAACAAGAAGCCCTGGGAGGAGAGCATACCAGGCAACTACAAGTGTGTGATATGATATATTTCATTTATAACGCGTCTATACGCAAGTGCTTCAAGGCTCAACAGGACAAGGGACGGAAGACAGAGGGAGGTCAAGACAAACGATCTTACTAGACTGTGTGTCATTCAGATCGTGCAAATGCAACAGCGCAAAGTGCAGCGGGGAAAGGAGAGGGGGAGGGCGGGGTGGAGTGCCAGAGAGGGGGGTAGTGCAATCAGGGGAGCAATTACTCTGCAAGTACAGCCCAAGCAGCGTGGCTCTGGGTAAGTGCAAGGAGACAGGGGAATGTAGAGGTTACAGTTACAGCCCCTAAGTGTGCAGTAGGCCCAGAGGCAGTGAAGTGGAGACTGATCATGGAGGAGCCTGGCACCCAGTGAGGCCCTGAGGGTTGCCAGGCAACCAGTCGGCACAGCAGACAGGTAGGTCAGCAGGGGAGGGATAGAGACAGAAAGAGGAGAAAAGGGAGTTATTGAGCGGCTTCCGGAACTTCAGGTGGTCCGGCTCAAGTTTGAGAGGGGCAGGGAGACCATTCCAGAGGGAGGCACCTGCAGAGGAGAGAGATCTAACACCCACTCTCTGCCTGGATAAGCGTTTGACCCTTAGAGAGTTGGAGGTAGCTGAGCGAAGGGCTCAGGAAGGAAGGTATTTTGGAAGAGAGAATTGCATGTAATGCAGGCCCCCGCCCCCAGAATGCCTTATGGATGATGCAGAGGATCTTGAACTTGATCCTTACAGCCACTGCGAGCGGGTGCAGAGATTTCAGGGCTGGAGAGATACAGTCCCTGGGCTCGAGGCCAAGAATAAGTCTTGTAGTCCTGTTCTGGATTAGTTGAAGAGGGCGGAGGGTGGAGGAAGGCAGATTGAGAAAGAGGCAGTAGTCCAGCCTAGAGAGAACCAGGGCTCTGGAGACAGTGAGCTTCTGGGGGAAAGCGAGAAAAGGAAGCATACCTCTGAGGAGGTACAGCTGGTAGTGGGCCTTCCCGACAAGGTATGTGCTGTGAGGAAAGAAGGAGAGAGTGGAGTCGAAGATGACACCAAGGTTTTTTGCCTCACTGGAAGGTCAAGGAAGAGTGCCCAACGAGGGGGGCCAGAGTGAGAGTGAAAGCGGGAGCAGGGGTCCCAAGGAGAAGGATATCAGTCTTGTTGGCATCAAGGCAGAGATCGAAGGAGGTGCACCAATCCAGAATCGAGGATAGACGGTCAGAAATGAGCGAGAGAGGAGAGGAGCCTGAATGAGAGCTGATGTAATCCGCATAACACTGAACGTTAGAGGAGAAGGTAGAGATCAGGTGGGCCAAAGGGGCCAAGTAGACATTGAAGAGCCAAGGTGAGGGGGTAGAGCCCTGGAAAACCCCACATGTGGAGAGCGAGGTGGTGGTGTAGCGAAAGGACCCATTTTGGTCCTGGGAGGGTCGGTCAAGAAGGAAGGAGGTCCACCACTCCAGGGCCTGATCCATGATGCCCAGGTTCTCGCAGAGTCAATTGCTCAAAATGTTGTGATTGACTATGTCAAAAGCAGAGGAAAGGTCAAGGAGGATGATGACAGAAGGAAGGCTGGAGTGAAGATTAGAGTGCAGATATTCACAGGTGTTCTGAAGAGCAATTTCCGTGCCTCTGGTTGCTCTGAAGCCAGACTGATGGTTGTGGCGACAACCAACAGATTCAGTGTGGAGAGCAAGCTGGGAGATGGCCGGATTTTCCAGGAGTTCACCCAGGAATGGAGTGATGTAGAGCAGGTAGGATTGGCCTAGGGCTTTTTTAAGGAGGGGGTGTGGAGGGAAGTGCTTGTGGAGATAGGGGAAAGTTCCAGTGGCAAAAGAGTGATTGTAGAAATCAGCCAAGGCTGGAACGAGGGTGTCGATGTGGTCATTGATGTAGCAGGGGAGCACCTGTTTGACCGACACTTTCATAGATCAGACTTGTTTAAAAACTTTGTCAGGTGTTGTCGGAGAGAAAGAGGAGAAAGGAGGAGGAGAGGGAGAGGCAGCCAGAGGGGGGCCGAGAGAGGGAGGAGGAGAGAGAGGACAGGATGTCCTGAGTTTTAGTGATGAAGTGAGAAGCCAGAGCCGTACAGAGGGCCTGGGAGGGAACAGGAGACTGCAGAAGGATTGGCAAGCTCCTTCCAGATTTGAAAGAGTTTGGCTGTGTTGTTAGAGGCCGCAGAGACACCGGCTTGGATGTGGACACTCTTTTTGGACAGAACAGAGAGTCTGTATTGCCTTTGGAGAAGCTGGCAGGCCAGTTTGTCACAGCATGCGTCCTAAGCCCTCCACTTCCTCTCAGCTTCCCTGCACTTGCGTTTCAGGGGCGGTAAGGTCAGAGTCATACCAAGAGTTGCACTTGGAGGTAGGCTTCAGACTGATTCTTATGGCAGGGGCAAGGATTTCCAGAGTGTTGGAGATAGCAAGATGCAGGTTAGTGAGGGCTGCGTCAGCGTGTGAGTCAGCCGCAGGAGTAGGAGGAGCAGAGAAAGTAGAGGCAAAGGCATCCACTGACACACACTTCATGGGCCGAATGACAGAGCAAATAGGTGGCAGTGCTGACGTGTGCTTAGCCTAAGGGAGACAGTTTCAGATGAGAGAAAAGCAGACCGTGGTCAGTCCAAGAGATGGCAGTGGTGAGAGGGTTAGAGAGGGGGATGTCTGAGGAGATGAGAAGCTCCAAGGTGCATCTGGCAGAGTGTGTCGGACCAGAGGGTAGAATGGAGAGAGAGAGTGTTACAGAGGTTGCTGAGGAGCCCAGAGGAGGGATTAGAAGCATCCAGGTAGATGCTGAAGTTACAGAGGAGAAGTTGAGAGGTAGATGCAAGGAGAGAAGAGGAGAGGTCAGTCCACTTTGAGAGGAAGAGGGCAACCTGGCCAGGTGGCCTGTAGATGGTGGCCACAGTTAGAGAGAGGCCAGGAGAGTTAGAGAGCCTGCAGACCAGGCATTCAAAGGAGGAGTAGGCCTGCTTAGTAACGACAGACGTAGGGGCCCATTCCGGAAAGATGAGTGCTACTCCACCTCTGGGGTCGGTTGATTTTGGGCTTGGAGAGGATCTTGTAGTCATCAGGGAGGGGTGTGTCAAAACTCGTGATAGAGCTGGCCGTGAACCGTGTCTCGGTGAGAGCAAGGACATCCAGGTCAAGTTCTTTGAGGAGGTAGCAGGTGTTTGACTGCAGAGAAAGAGTTGAGAAAAGCGAGGTGGAGCAGGTTGCCACATTTGAAAGTCTTCCGGGTGGGGTACATGCTTGAGGTACACCCAGCGGAAATGGTAGAGGGACCAGAGAGCGGGCAGAAGTGGTAGCGTGAGGCAGGATAGTAGCCAGAGAGGAGGAAGGTGCCAGAGAGGTGGCGGAAGAAGGAGGTGGCAGAGGGACAAGAGAGGTGCTAGTAGGAGTAGCGAGAGAAGGAAGGAGGTTGATAAAACGAGGGAGACGCCTATCAAAAAGGAGGAGAATGGGCTGAGGGGCCTGGACCAAGACAGTGCCATTCAAATAGACATTAATGATGGCCTTGGAGGAATGGAAGGAGGCCAAGAAGACCTCCCACCGAGTGCCTCCATTAATGGAAGAGGTAGAGATAGGAGAGAGAGCCGAGACCATATGAGGGGGACCATAGGTCTTGTGAGGGAGCGACGAAGAGGATGTCGGTGAGAGTCTGTCTGGAGGAAGCATGGATGTAGGTATCCGCGATAGGGAGGCCTGGGCTGTAGGATGTCCCTCTTGACCTTCTTCCTTCCAGACTTAGTTTGAGGGATAGGATAGGAGAATGAGTAGCAGTTAGAGAAGATGGGAGAAACGGATCGCACCGTAGAGGGTGCGAGGAGGAAAGTAGGACGAACCAAAGAGGAGCGAACGCACAGCCCAGCTCCGCCCACGCAGGGGGTGGGGGGTAGGGGAGGGCAACAATAGGGAACGACAGGAGAGCAGACAGGTGACACACAACAGTACAGCGTTACCTCCAGTGGGGTGGGACCAAGAGAGTGGGAGAGAGTCTAATGGGACGCAGTTCACAGTACAACAGTAACCGCAATTCTAAAACAGGAAGGAGAGTATACCAGGCAATTACAATTGTGTGAATGCAAGAAGCCCTGGTAGGAGGTATACCAGGCCATAAGTGTTCAAGATCCAAAGAAGTCCTAAGAGGTATTTTGACTAGACAAGGGATTGTGCTAACCAGAAGGAGAGAAACCAACCTGTGTGAGAAACCTGAAGGTGTCGCACTTGCTAGTCCCAGGGGATCTGTCAACCAGGTGGCCAAGACACGGCCATCGCTATTGGATCCAGTTCCTGGGTGTGGACCAGTGCGGGAGGATCACCTGGATCAGGGGTCTTCGGGGAGTGGAAGTGGGACACCGAAAGGTGAGACGCAGTATCCCCTTCCTTATGACACCTTATCCCAGTTCCCCAGTCTTGGGAGAATAGCTAAGGGGCAACATGCTCACATTGGAAGCAAGACGACACGGAGCAACACCGGTTGATCCCCGGGGTCCACGCTTCAAAATCTTTGGGTATTAAGTGCGTTATAAATAACCAATCACATCAATCATATCATACTCAGTAGGATATCTTGAAACTCAGCCCCGCCCCTTTGACACAAACACTTTCTCACAGACCGATTACAATGAAATGAAACGGACTAATACCAGAGCCGTATACCTGACATGTCCCAACACAAGGGTCAGGCAAATTCAGGCAATTACTGATAACTACACACACCGACTTCCCTTAGGTTTCCCCACCAGGATAAAAGACGGAGCACAAGAGCACACGGAGAGCAAGGCAAACGCATGAGGAAGCAGCTATTCCATGACAGCAGTTCAAACGGAGGCAAAAGGCGGCGAGACCTGAAAGGCCGACGAGGAGGGAATTGCCCTAGCCCTTTTCAACCCAGACCAACAGAGCCCCCAAGAAGGGAAACGTAAGACTGGGAATCGCAGCTAGCAAATTGTGCGAAGGATGTCAGTGGTACATGGGACCCTCCCGCACTGATGTCCAGGGTGAGGAGAAGCAGTTGCCATCGTGGTGCCCTCCTTGACTCCAGAAGGAGGAAACGCCAACAGAGTTCGGCACAGCTGGTGAGTCGGAAAGAGTTGATAATGGACCGGACTGTGCAGGGCTCAAGGTTGCGAAGAGCAACATTGTATGAAGAAAGAAGACTAAAGTACAAAGGTCTTTTGTAAGAAAAATAGGTATCAGAGTTAGAGTGGTCCGGCGCCACGTGGGCGCTCATTCGAAGGACTAACTTGTGCCCCGCTCCTCAAGGAGAATATGTTGAACTGAGAAATCGATGTGGTCCTGCAGCGGGTTATGTTGAATCCCGTGCATAGTCGAAAGTCTTCGGTTGTTGTATGTTTCACAAATAACAGTTCCCTAGGCCTTTCTTGGCCAACAATCACCTTTGCAAAAGAACTTGGTTGACTTTGTAGCTTTGTCTCTTTCAAGATTCCTGGTATAATTTTCTACCAGGTTTAAGGAAGGCATGGTATCAAAGTAAGACAGACACAAGTGATCACAGTTCAAGGGTGTTTATTAAAGTGTAAAACAGGTGTGATAAATGCCTTATCTAAACCTAAATCTAAGATGGGAGCAAGCTACGACCATCAAATAATAATAATACAGTCCTAGTGGAGTCCAGTAAACCGGGCCTATACTAAGAAAACCTATTGCCAATCCTTATCGCTATGCTACAAAAGAGTGTGGGATAATGTTTTACAAGAAAAGAAAGAAGTGTTCACAAACGGATGTTATGGCCGGGGTCTCCCTTCCCCACATTTTTAGCATGGGGCAAGGCGGGACTCTTGAGCACAGCATACTCCGGAGCGTCTCGGGCACAAGGTTACAGTTCCTTTTCTCAATATAGGGGCTTTCTGTGCCCAAGTCTCTTTCATGGAAAGTCTCTTGCTTCAGAGGGCCTGATATACCATAAACAACACAATAAAAGTTCTTTTTATTTGTCACCATGTCGGGCGATTACTCTTCACCCTTGGATCCCCTTCAGCCAGGCTTTGATCCTTCTCTCAACGTTAGCCTCCCTCAGTCCGGTTCAGACCAGCTACGCACTGTGGACTTCCCTCAGTCGGGTTCACATTTTCCTCCAAAATGTGCCAAAGACTTTCGACTGTACAAGGGGTTTGGCTTGGCCCTCGTATGACCACTTTGATACCTTAAACCCGAAGGCCTCTTGGTTCCCGGGCGATAAGCCCGACACACGGCTTAAATACAAGGTCAAATGGGAAAACAATCTGGCCAAACCAATTCATGAGGAACAGTTAAAGTTGCGTATGGGTTCGTATCCTTAGGATGTGCGCTATGACCACTTGATACATCGCGAGATGGCAAGCTGCGTCACCTCTTCCCCAAGGCCAACTCACAAAGGTCTTGTATAGATAATAGTGTAACAGGGTGGTTGGAAGTTAATACAATAATGAGTTCAAAATATCTTCTATGCAGGGGGGGCGCTGTTGAGCAGCCAGTAAGATGGCTGCCTAGTCTAAATGCTCCGTGGCCCGACTCCGACTAATCCGCCCCAATCAGCGGCTTGAGGAACTGCCTGGACCCCTGGATTCCAGTACTTGCTCCACAGCGCCTCTACACCGTCCGGACCGAGTTTGGACCGGAACCGGAGCTTCTCCGCGGCGGGCTGGCTCTCTCTGCTATACCGCGGGGACCGCAGGGGCGGCCCCCGCAATTACCACATCCGGCGGCTCCCGCCGGGGGTTCGGGCGCCCTCATTGCTGGCCCGGCGGATACGCTGCTGTTCCTGGCTTGTGGCCCACTGCTGGCCCTTGATCCGCCCACATCTGCCGTCTGGCCGCCGCCGCTGCTGGTCCCGCTAATACCTGCAGTTCTCGCCTGGCCAGCTCTCTCTACTATACCGCGGGGACCGCAGGAGCGGCCCCCGCAATCATCACATCCGCCGCTGCTGACCCCTCGGACACCTGCAGCTCTCGCCTGGCGGCCGTCGCCTGCTCTGCTAGCAGTTGGACTCTCTGTGCTTCCTGCTATGCGGACCGCTACGAATTCAGCTGCCCTGTGAGCACCTCCGGCCTAGCGGGCTGCCGCCTGCACTGCTGGCCCCGTGGTGTGGCTGGGCTTGGCTGCGGTGCTCGACCTGTCTTGGCCCGGCCTCCTGCTACAGATCCGGGGCTTGCTCTCGCCAGGATCACTACCCCCTGCGGGGTGGGCCCGCTCCCGCCTGGACAACCAACCACACACTGGCCCGCAGAGAGCAGAGGTGAGGAGATTGGGGGTGCGCAACGCTGCAAGCTACCCCATTTTGCTGCATTCTCCTCGAGTTACGCCCACTCCATCCCACGGGTGTCCCTGGCCCCCAACCGCACCGGGCTCCCTCGCGGCCATTCATCTCTCGCTGGCGTGGCTCTGAGAGCTCCATATCTCTCCCATCCCCGGACAGTCCATTCACTTGCTACGACCTGAGCGCGCCAGGCGCCTGGGACATTGCCGCCCGCCATTACTGACTCCTTCTGACTGGGGCTCTCCGGGCTCCCGGGCGGGCGCCGCCGGGCACCGTCTCATCCGGTCCAGACTGCTGCTTCCGCATCAAACCTCCTCCCTGAAGCGGACTAATAGTCATATAACACTACTGCTGTGAGTCCCACGCGCCTCGGTCCCCTGGACGGCTGTCGCCTCATCCCGGACTGGGCCCTGGTCCCTCCATAAACCCCCTGGGCCTGGCGGCACAGCCTTCTACACTGCACACACTACTATTCTCTATTCTCGCTGTGCGCCCCGACCATGTCCGGTAAGGCACGCGGGCCAACAAGGCTGGAGCAATGGACAAATTTGCTAAATGACTTGCTAAACAAGACCAGAGCGGGGCTGCCCTCCCTCAGGACGATCTTGATGCATCCCCATGCCCTCCTCAGCCAGACCTTACGACACTCATGGAGTCTATGGCCAAAAACTTTGCGGCATTCCATGAAAAACTGGACGACATAAATGCCAATGTGGCCTCACTGCGTACTAAATTGGATCAGCATGGTTCTAGGCTGGTGGAGGCCGAGACTAGGATTGGGACCACTGAGGAAGAGGTACATGTGCTCCGGAATACGGTCTCTGATTTGGTGCGGGATATGAAGCAGGTCAAGGCGAAGTGCGACAACTTAGAGTCCAGATCCCGCAGGAACAATATCCGCATTGTTGGGGTTCCGGAGACAGCCCTCAAGGGTAAAATGGAACTTGCAGTGGAGACTCTTCTCAGAGACCTCTTGGGTGATCCTCAACTCTCCCCATTTTTCACTATTGAACGTGCCCATCGTTCACTGGCCCCGCGCCCCAAGCCAGGTGATTTCCCCAGACCAATTATTGCCAAGGTCCTCAGCTTCAGGGACAGAGACCACATTCTACGGCTGGCCCGCGAAAAAGGGGAACTGAAATTTGAATCCCAGACTATCCGCATTTTTCCCGACTTCTCCATTAATGTCCAAATGGAACGCAGACAGTTTAATGGTGTGAAAAAATTGCTTAGAGAGGAAAGTGGAATACGCCATGTTATTCCCGGCCAGGCTGAAGCTCACTCACCACAATAAGCTGTATTTTTTCACGGTCCCAGAGGAGGCGGTGAAATTCATTGAGGCCCATATCCCGGTCCCAGGACCGGCGGGTGACCCTGTAGATGAGGGTTGAGCCTGCTTTCCTTGTATCTAATACTGGAATCAGTGTGATAGTGTTAACACTCTTGTCATGTGTATTCTCCCTGTAATCCCATGTATCTTTACCCTTGTGCATTCAGTCATTGTTGTGATTCATTGTGCAGTCTCATGAAACGTAATGTTGGTCAATGATGCAGGTTGTACGGCTCGTTGCATTTAAGCTGTGATTTGCTATTCCTATACCCCCTGCTCCTCGTACTCTACTATGTGGTCTATTTGAAAACCCTGTTTAGTTACCGCTGTAAGCTATTTGGTGTACTTCACCGTCAATCATTTTAGTCAGGCTCACGGCAGGAGCTTCCCCCACTGCAGTTGCAATGCCGAGTTTGGCTGGTTTAGTTCTCTGGTTGCTCCCCTGTTGGATGTGGGGGCTTGGTTTGCCCCGTTGGGCGTGGCACGAAAGCCACAAGACTTTGGGTGGGTTCTTGGGCTTTGCTGTGTTGGGGAAGGCAGTGAGGGAGGGGGGTGGTTCAGTTGGGGAATGTTTTAACAAAAATGGTGAGACAGTGGTGGCCTCTGGTATGACGGTATGACGGATCTGGCCATTGTATTGGTGGCCGGCACTCGTTCGACAAACTATGACACACGATACTTTGATCCCCCCTGAAACCCTACTGAATGGCCATTAGGCTAATGTCATGGAATATTAGAGGGCTCAGCAATTTCACAAAGTCACGTAGGATCACAGCTTATGTCCAGAGGCATGGGGTCAAAATACTTTTCTTGCAGGAAACCCACGCCCTTGCACATCTCTTGGCCTCGCTCGCTCCGGCATGGGGCCCCAACAGATACTACACGGTGTTCTCTTCACAGTCCAGGGGAGTCCTCACTTTGATTCACAAGGCCTTGGAGTTCTCCCTTCGCACTAGCCATATCGATGCCAGCGGTAGATATGTGATTCTCCACTGTTTCCTTGCTAATACAGAGTGCCTTCTGGTTAACACATATGCCCCATGCATGGATGCACCCGAGTTCTTCGACCACATCCTTGACATCCTTCTAGGGTATGTGGGGGTTCCTATTATCTGGGGAGGGGACATGAATCTCATCCTGGATTCCGACTTGGATAGATCGGGTGCTGCACCAAGAACACCGTCCAGAGCCGCTCGCCGTCTCCAGGCGCATATGCTCACTGCTGGTCTGGTAGACCCCTGGAAAGAACTCGACCCAATGTCGAAAGAGTTTACATTCTACTCCTCTGTCCATGACAGCCATTCCATGATAGACCTTTTCCTTCTCTCTGCGGGGCTTATGGGCAAAACACAGATCCTGCAACGCACGTTATCGGATCACGCCCCGGTCACCTTGGACATTGCCCTGTGCCCGGCCCTCCCCCAGCACTCTAACTGGCGGTTTAAGTCAGATGCACTGCATGATATTGTCTTCAGGGCAGACATCCTCGCAGATATCACATCGTTCTTTGATAGTAATAAACGACACGACACAACCGACGGGGTGAGATGGGAGGCCTTTAAGGTCTACATCAGGGGCATGTGTATCTCCAGGGAGGCTGGTGTCCTGAAAGATATTAGGAATTCCCTGCGCCGCTCTGAGTCCAAACTTGGGAAGTTGGAGCGTGATTATGCGACCAACCCCTCACCATCCAAGCTTGCACAGATAAGAACTGAACTGGACTCGTTGGAGTCCTTTGCCCGCAGCGAGATTAGATACCTTGCCCGGCCCATTGCGGCCCGGAAATATGGTGAAGGAGAGAGGCCCGGCCGTACCCTTGCACGCCTCGCCCGGGCTGAGGGCGGTAGAGCTCGAATCGACAGCATCATAGACAACGACGGGATACGTCATTGGTCTGACAGGCCTATTCTCGAGACCTTTGCAGACTTCTATGCAGCCCTCTATGCCCAACAACCGGAGCACGGCCCGCAGGACCTGGATGATCTCCTAGACCGCATCCCAATGTCCCTCATATCCCTAGCCACCAAAGAACAATTAGATGTTCCCTTCACCCTTGAAGAAATCACTGCCGTTATATCGGCTCTCCCTAAGGGCAAAGCTCCCGGTCCGGATGGTCTGACCGCCGAGTTTTATCAGGAACATGTGGCCCTCCTTGCTCCGCGCCTCTACGAGGTCTGGGAGGAATCACTGCCTCTTGCTACCCTCCCCCGTTCCATGCGTGAGGCTGTCATCACCGTGCTCCCCAAGCCGGGTAAGCCACTGGATGAATGCGGGTCCTATAGACCTTTGTCACTCATTAACACTGATACCAAATCTTCGCAAAAATCATCGCAAATAGGTTTCTCCCCATCAGGAAACACACGATTCACCCAGATCAAAGTGGTTTTGTGCCGGCCCGCTCCACTGCCTTAAATATTCGACAACTGTTTAACGTCATCTCGAGAACAGACCCCAAAGCCAACGCTGTGGCCGTGACGCTGGATGCCCAAAAGGCGTTCGACATGGTCTCGTGGCAGTATCTGTGGGCGGTGCTCGAGAAGATGGGAATTGGCCCATACATGCTGTCCTGCATCAAACTCCTTTACACTCGCCCCGTGGCCAGGGTCCTAGTTAACTCTCACTTGTCGGCTCCCTTCCCCCTCCACCGGGGGACTCGACAGGGGTGCCCGTTCTCTCCCTTGCTATTTGCGATGGCCATCGAGCCCATGGCCGATAGCGTACGAAACAACCACGTGAGCAAAGGGATTCGCCTCCGGGAGGCCCCCGAAATTATTTCACTGTACGCCGATGACGTGCTATTATACATTAGAGACCCCTCAGTCCACCTCGACCCGATCATGCGGGAAATTATCAAAATTGGCACATTCTCAGGCTTCACCATAAATTACAGTAAATCAGAAATCCTGCCCTCACGCCCGCGACCCCCCAACCTGCATGCAAATTTCCTCTCAAATGGGCACCTGAGGGCATCAAATACCTGGGGGTTCATGTATCCCTGTCAAAATCCTCCTTATTGTCCGATAATTATGGGGCCGCCGCGCAATATGCCAGTGCCAAGATGGAAAGATGGCGTAACCTCCCCCTCTCACTATCAGGGAGATTGTCCCTAATAAAAATGATCATAGTGCCGAAACTCCTTTACATATTTGCTAATGTTCCTCTCCGGCCCGGGAAACAGTACTTTGCGGACCTGCATGCGGGTTGCGCCCGTTTTCTATGGCATTCTGGTGCCGTGCGAAGAAAGTGGCAGCACATGACCCTTCCGTATGAAAGGGGTGGCTTCAATGCACCGGATCTCACCCAGTACTGGATTGCCGCTCAGGCCCAGCACGCTACATACTGGTACCATCATCAGGACCCCCCCCCCCGCATGTTAAGCTTGAAATCCTGGCGACTGAGGGGGTGAATGTCATGTCAGTGATCCTGTTTCACTCGTACCGCTCGGAGGCCCCTGCTGACCCAGTGGCCTCTACTATAAGGGCGTGGCGGCAGATGCTGAAGTCTGGCTCTGGCTCCCCCCCGTATTACAAATGGCTACCCCTTTGGTCTTTCCCCGGCCTCACCCCCACACAAGATAAGCCCCTCATGCGTCACTGGTCGGACTTGGGATACAGATCACTCTCCGACCTGTTCCCTGGCGGGACATTCATCACCCCAGATACGTGGAAACCAGGGCACTCTAAATCCTCTCTGGAGCTCCTACAATACTTTCGACTTAGGGCGGCGGTCCAAGACATGTGGCCTTCATATCCGGAAGAACCCCCTAAGTCCCCCGAGGGGGACTACATCTCCAACTCTGCGGGTGTTAGGGGCATTGTATCCTCCCTTTACAAAATGTTGATGGCGCGAGTTGCAGAGCCCCCTCACACTGCTAGGGATGCCTGGAGCAGGGATCTGGGATTGGACATCACAGATGGTATGTGGACCAAAATGTGTGTGCATACACACAAGGTTTCTCTTAACTCCAGAGTTAGATGTGTTCAATACAAGCTACTCAATCGCCTATACTACACTCCCCATGCCATTGAGAAATTCACCCGAGATCAATCCCACCCCTGTCAAAGATGCAAATCTAGAAATGCGGACCGTGCCCATATGTTCTGGTCCTGTGGGGCACTGGCCCAGTCCTGGAATGCGGTGCTTGAGACCCTCTCTGAGATAGTGGGGTTCTGTGTTAACCCTGAACCCCTCTCTCTTCTGTTTGGGCTTTGGGAGGGTGCTGAGGCGAAACAGGAGGCTAAATTTCTGAATGTGGCGATGGCTGTGGCCAAGAAATGCATTCTGCAATGTTGGAAGCGCAGATCCTCCCCTTCGCTGGAAATGTGGCTGAAGGCCCTTACCTGGACACAATCTTGCGAAGAAGACTACATTAATATGTTGCCCAGTAATGCCCGTCCCCAAAACATATGGACAGAGTTTTGTAGCTATTTGAACCGTAAAGTGGATCTGGAGCTTTTGTCATCTCCCCCTTCTCCTGACCATGGCTCAGTTCGCACTACATGAGGAATGTTCCATTGTGTTTGACATCTGCCAAGATTATACGTGACCCTCTGTAGGGTTTGTGCTTTTCATTCAGGATCTAATTGTGAACTGTGTGTTCTGGTTTGACTGTAACTTGTTGTATGCCAACCACTACTTCTTGCCAATAAAGAAAAGTTAAAAATATATATATATATATATCTTCTATGCAAATCTTCCAATAGATGGTTTATTGACAATGGAGGTCAGCCGACACATGTTTCGACCTTGGTCGTCCTCAAGGCTGACAAAACAATGCCAAATCATGTGTTGTAATCACAAATCAAATGAAACAGACCATGAGCAATCCCATCATGGTTCAAAATGTGTGTAATATGATAATGAACCATATCTATATTCCTGATTATTGCATAGCATATCATTTTGTGTCGAAATAGAAAAGTACATTCTAAAAATACATGTTTGAAAATGTAGTTAAACAAGTTACTTTCTTACCTGGTAACGTTCTTTCGATGGGATCGTCCGACGACGTATTCCATATCTATGACATGTAATCACCACAGCTGTGCTGCTTCAGACACTTTTTTCAGCGTCTGCGTCCTGCGTCGATGATGTCGACGCGCCGTCGTCGAGGACCTCCTCCGACGTCCAACGTCATGCGATGTGATAAGTAGGACGCACGACGCCCGTAGCCTCAGTTGTAGTTTTTTCCCCCAGAACGTGTGACATTAGTCAACTGCCAGTCAGACACAAAGCCTTGCGGAACGTAAGCTGCAATCGCAAAAGAAATTCTGCAGCGGGGAAGGCAGGGCGGGAGCGATATGGAATACGTCGTCGGACCATCCCATCGAAAGAACGTTACCAGGTAAGAAAGTAACTTGTTCTTCGAGGGGATTGGGTCCTCCGACGTATTCCATATCTATGACAGACTCCCAAAGCAGTACCAGAGCAAACAGGAGGGAAATAATTTAGAATCAAAATTTAGAATAGCCAATCCAATAGCAGAGCAAAGGACCGCCTTGCCAAAGGCCAGATCCTGTCCTTGGATGGAATCGAGGGAATAGTGACGTACAAATGTATGTACTGAAGCCCAGGTGGCTGCATCACAGATGTTGCGAATAGGAACACCCCTCTGCAGGGCAGTAGATGCAGCCATACCCCTGGTAGAATGGGCCCGCAAGCCAGCCTGTGGGTCCTTACCCGCCAAGCGGTAACACTCCGAGATGGCCAAAATAATCCAGCAAGACAAAGTCTGTTTCGTCACAGCTTGCCCCAAACGCTTTCCAGCGTAACCAATAAAGAGTTGATTGTCCACTCTGACCCCGGACATGCGTGAAACATAAAAGCTTAAAGCTCTCCTAGGATCAAGCCTATGGAGCCTCTCCTCTTCCTTACCAGGATGCGGAGGAGGATAGAATGCCGGAAGAACAACCTTCTGGGCCAAATGAAATTCCGTCACTACCTTCGGAAGAAAAGAAGGACGAACTCTAAGGACAACCCTGTCCTTGTGAAATACAGTGAAGGGTGGCTTAACTGAAAGTGCCTGTAACTCACTCACTCTGCGAGCGGAAGTAACCGCAACTAAAAACACAGTTTTCAGAGTTAACAGCCTCAAAGGGCAAGAATGTAAAGGCTCAAACGGAGCACCCATAAGAAACTTAAGAACAAGGTTTAAATCCCAACCGGGCACCAGGAAAGGTGACGGAGGGAACACATTAGTGAGCCCTTTCAGAAACTGTGAAATTAAAGGGATTTTAAATTAAGAACACTCTTCAGACGAGCGCTTAAAGATGGACAGTGCCGCCAGGTAACCTTTAATGGGACCCACTTGCAAGCCCCTGTGGGCCAAAGAAAGTAAAAAGGACAGAACCATGGGGATGTCACATGCAAAGGATCCACATTCTGAACTCTGCACCAGTCGCAGAACTTACGCCAACGGCAACGGTACAGAGACTTTGTTGCTGGCCTTTGGGCCGAAAGCAACACCTCCATCACGTCTTCAGGGAGGTCCCAATCCTTATACCTCAACCTTTCAGAAGCCAAGCATGAAGGCTGAGGGAACTGACCTCTGGATGGAGAACCTGACCCCCCTCCCGTGAGAGCAGATCGTCTCGGTAGGGAAGACGACGTGGAGGGCAGATGGACAAGTCGAGAAGGTCCGGGTACCACGTCCTCCGAGCCAATGCCGGGGCAATGAGGATCATCCGGGAACCGAACTTCCGTAACCTCCGCAGCACTTGCGGGATGACGGGGACTGGAGGAAATGCGTACAGCAGCGGGAATGACCACTCCACCACGAACGCATCTCCTAAGGCTCCTTTTGAAGGAAATTCCCGCAAGCAAAACCTTTCGCACTTCCGGTTGACACTGGAGGCGAAGAGATCCACTTGAGGGGTCCCCCAAAGGGCGAAGATCTCCAGGAGAATCTCCTGAGCCAACTCCCACTCGTGAGAGATCGCGCTCTGCCTGCTCAGAGCGTCCGCCGTCACGTTTTCGTCTCCAGCCAGATGAACTGCCGAGATCGAAACTTCCCGCTGGATGGCCCAGAACTCGAGCTGCATCGCCTCCCTGCACAGAGGAAGTGACCCTGCCCCCCCCCTTTTTGTTGAGGTAGTGCATGGCCACTGTGTTGTCCGTCAGGATCAGGACACTCTTTCCTCGCACAGTCGGCAGAAAAGCCTTCAGGGCTAGCCTGACGGCCCTCAGCTCCAACAGATTGATATGGAGTCTGGACTCCGACGGAGACCAACGACCGCTGACTGTCAGCCCGTTGGCATGAGCTCCCCATCCCGTGAGGGAAGCATCCGTCACGATCGTTACCTCCGGCCAGGGAAGCCAAAATGGAGCCCCCTTCATCAAGTTGCCTTCGACGGCCCACCACAGAAGGTCCCGGGCGACCGAGGGCGGCACCTGAACCGGGTCCGACATCCTGCCGGAGGACTGCGACCATTGCGTCTTGAGTGCCCACTGCAAAGATCTCATCCGCAGGCGAGCCTCTGGCACCAGAAGAATGCAGGATGCCATGAGGCCGAGCAACCTCAAGAACTCGAACGCTGGGAGCGTCTGGGCATGCTGAAACTTGTGCACCATCTGCTGAATGTGAAGAGCCCTCACCTGGGGAGGAAAACACTGCCCCAGGGAAGTGTCGAGCACTGCTCCGATGTACTGGAGCCGCTGTGTTGGCGTCAGATGGGACTTCTTTAAATTGAGGGAGAAGCCCAGCCTGTGAAGGGAGTGGCAGGTGACGGACAGATGATCCAGGACTTGCTCGGAAGAGCTCCCACTGATCAACCAATCGTCCAGGTAGGGGTAGACGTGAATCCCCCCTTGCCTGAGATGTGCTGCCACCATCACCACGAGCTTGGTGAAAACCCTCGGGGCGGAGGTCAATCCGAACGGCAGGACCCGAAACTGAAAGTGCGAGTCGCCAACCGCGAACCTCAGGTGCTTCTTGTGCTTGGGATTGATCGGCACATGGAAGTAAGCATCCTTGAGGTCGAGTGACACCAACCAGTCCTGAAGCTGAAGGGCCTGGAGGACTCGAAAGAGAGTAACCATCTTGAACTTGTCCTTCCTGAGGAGTTTGTTCAAACCGCGCAAGTCCATGATGGGTCTCAATCCCCCCGTCTTTCTTCGAAATCAAAAAATAAGGGGAATACCATCCCTTGTTCTTCTCCGCTACAGGCACCAGTTCTATGGCGCCTTTCTCCAGCAGGGCTTGAATTTCCTGCGCAAGGAGCGGATCCGGACTCTGCAAAGAGAGGTTCCCCGGTGGATTGTCGCGAGGCCTGTGCCGAAAGGGAAGACAGTAGCCGTGGGTTATGATCTCCAGAACCCACACATCTGAGGTAATGGCTTGCCACTCTACAAGATGCTGCGCCAGCCTGCCCCCAACCGGCGAACCATGGGACATGGCCTCATGACTGAGTGGGAGCGGCTGCGGCGTTACCTGAGGGCAAAGAGGCAACTGCCCGAGCGGCCTTGGCACCACGGGTACCCTGTCGTCCACCTCTGGTACCCCTGCGTTGGCCTCTTTGACTGCTAGCTCCTCTCGCTTTACTGAAGGAGGAGTAATAGCGAAAGGAACCACCCCTCCACTGCTGTCCCCTAGGACGAAAAGGCAGAGGATGGCGAACTGCAGCGCCCAACGACTTCGCTGCAGCTTTTGAGGTCTGCAACCTCTCAAGGCTCTCGGTAGCCTTGCTGCCAAAAAGGTGTTCACCGTCAAAGGGCATGTTGAGGAGCCGGGACTGCACATCAGGAGCAAACCCCGACTTCCGCAACCACGCAAACCTGCGTATCACGGTGCTTGCCGCCATGGACCTCCTGACGCATTCAGCTAAGTCCAAACCCGACTGAACGGACTCACACAGGGCATCCTTACCATCCTGGACCATAGCAAGGAAACCATCCCGTTCGTCCCCTTCGGGAATATGTTCAGCCGCTAACGCAACACAGTTCCACAGAGTGTGTGTGAAACGCGACAAGGCACAAATGGAGTTGGCCGCCTGAAGCGCCATACCACCAGAAGAAAACACTTTCTTCGCCCAGCCATCAAAACGTTTGTCGTCCCTATCAGGAGGGATGGTAGGGTACGACGCCCGCTTTGCCGGGGCCGTGGCCGCCTGCACCACCAAACTCTCCGGAGTGGGGTGCCTGGACAAGTAGCAGGGGTCGCTACTGGCTGGACGGTATTTTCGCGACAAGGATCTGCCCACCGCCGGGAGACTCTCGGAGCAGTCCAAGCCGCCGCCACCCTTCTCTGTAAAGCCATATGGAACGGCAGTACCGGGTCAGTTGGGGGACCAACATCAAGGATGTCCGTCAGATCATCCTGCTCAAACTCCGCTGGGGGAGCAGACCATCCCAAGTACTCAGAAACCCTAGCCATAAGGCGCCGGTACAAGGAATCGGCATGAGAGCCAGGCTCAGGACTACAAAACTCCACCTCCGGAGAGGTGTCCAGTCCACTGGCATCATGCAGTGACTGCCTCAAATCGTCAAACTGACTATGGCCCGAGACAATTTCATCTGGAACCTGACTAGGAACCAGGCCATCAGAATCCTCATCCGCCTCTGAAATATATTCCAGGTGGCGAAAAGAAGGCACCCGAGAGTGCTTGCTCTTAACCAGAGCCTTCCTAGGGGGTTCCCCCGTGCCACGGGGTACCTCCGACACAAACGGCGTCGAGCGAATCGGCGCCGGCGTCGAGAGAACAGGCATCGGCGGCGAAAGGATCAGCGTCGAGGAAATCGGCGTCGTCGACACAGCCCTCGAAGCCGGAGCCCCGAGCGTGTCCTCCGACGACCTGAGCGTCGACGACTTCCTCGGAGCCAGAGCCTCGAGAAAGCCTGTCGACGCCCTCGACGCCTCAGACGTCGATGTCTTCCCCGAAGACCTCACAGGTGCACACGGTCTCGAATGCGTCGAGGACCGGGACCTGGAACGGGTACGTCGAGAACGAGTCTCCTTGTCTGAACGGGACCTCTCCCGTGACTCGTGCCGACCACTCTTGCGAGCAGTGTCTCTCGACCTCTCACGACCGACCCCACTCGGGGGCGCGGACGGCTTAGTACCCTGCGACTCAAGAATCGCCAGCATTTTCTTCCCGAAGGAAGCCCATTCCTCCGGCGTCGCACGGCCGGTGGGGTAAGCGACGTGCCGGGCAGAGTCCTCCGAATAGGACCTGCAAGACGACCGGTGTCGGCGCTTCCGAGAATGCCTCGAAGAGGCTGAGGAGTGGCGAGACCGACTCCTAGAAGGAGACCCACGAGACTTCCGACGATGACGTGGAGAGTCACCCCTCGAATCATCAGTCGAAAGCCCCGCAGACCTCGACTTCCGGGGCTTGGACACCCGACCTACCGACAACTTCTTCTTACGTTCGCGTAAGGCTTTGGACGTGACCGACTGGCAGTCGATACAGTCATACGTGTCGTGGGCCTCCCCGAGGCACCAGAGGCAGGCGTCGTGCGAGTCCGTCACCGACATCTTGGACCCACACTCCCCGCACTTCTTGAAGCCCGGACGCGGGGGTCGAAGACGAAGTAGAAGACATCTTCACACAAAGGATTTTCACAAAAACGAACAGGTTCGAAGAACCGAGAAGAACAGAACTCCAAAGAGTCGAGGCGTTAACCGAGATTCACGAAGCAACACGTTCGCGGAAAAAAACGGAACTGAGGCAACGGGCGTCGTGGGTCCTACTTATCACATCGGATGACGTCGGAGGAGGTCCTCGACGACGGCGCGTCGACGTCATCGACGCAGGACGCCGAAAAAAGTTTCCGAAGCAGCACAGCTGTGGTGATTACATGTCAGATATGGAATACGTCAGAGGACCCAATCCCCTCGAAAAATGGTTACATACCCATAACAATAATATCTGCAGGGGGTGGCCCAGAAACGGAAAAACAAAGATACATTTTCATGAGGCTAATTCAGTCATCAATGTAGTGTTCACACAGAAATTTGCTAAGACTACGATGAGTGAGGCACCTTGCCCACATCAAACCAGTTAGTGCTTAAGCTGCCAATTCTATGTTGGTTAAACATGTGTGCTCTATATTCATTTGTCTGATCACCATGTGATATACTAGTGTGTTATTTAAGATATCCTTTAGCCCAAAGGTGTATGGTCGCGTTTATCCCATCATTAACACCAACCCATGTGCAATAAATACATTAGCACCCTGTGTATTCCCTCATCAAGTGGTTTTGTGAGGTTGTTCTATTCATAACTCACCCAATCTAGTCCAAACCGATAAAGAACCTGATACAAGATGTACGGTTAATTGATGTATTGCTGCATTGCCATGTTGTTATAATGTAACGTGGACACTGTGTCCACATATCAAAAGGTTTGGAGACCTACTATTGATGGCTCTAGAGCGTCATTATATTTGTTAAATGTCACGTCTCATATCGACTGATTACAGTTGTGTGGCGAGGGATTGTTACTCAATTTGCAATAAAGATTCATGGGATAATTGATATAGCATTGCCATAGCTGTTGTTGAGAAGCAGTTAGTATGTTTAATACTGCCAATTATTGTGATCGGTTTCTTACCGCATAATCGCTGCGGATTGCTTAGTCTGATATGCGTGTTTGTATCTGAGCTAGGTCTTATCCCCTGTGTTTAGTCGTCAAGTAGTGATCCATGATCTAAACGAATAACACAAGTAGTGTGCTTAATAAAGATTGCCCACGTTGGTGCCCTTGGACCTTATAGGTAGTACCTTGATTGATAATTGAAGTGTAGCCACTTACCAATATCGTCAAGTCGTCTTAGTTCTCTATACCTTCTGTCTCGAGCATGAGTGCTGCTCGCTAATGGCACTAGAGAGAGACATCACACCGGAAGACATTAGTGAGGCGATTAGATCCCTGGCAACTTGCAAGACCCCGGGTAGTGATGGGCTCCCCCGGAATTCTATAAAGCATACAAATCAACCCTGACCCCAGTGCTTCATGGGGTGTTCAAGGAGGCATAGGAGGTGGGTGCGCTCCCGATAAGCATGAGAGATGCTGGTGGTTCCAATACCCAAGCCAGGCAAGCCCACAGATGACTGCGATTCATACCGCCCACTGGTGATGTTAAATTATGATATCAAAATATTGAGTACTGTATTAGCCAAACGGTTATCTAAGGTAGTGGGTGGGCTGGTCCACAGTGATCAGAACGGTTTCATACCAGGCCGTAACACAACGGCGAACCTCCGCAGACTACAACATGTCGTGGCACAAATGGCGGAAATGGTGGGAAGATTTGCGATTCTTTCACTGGATGCTATTAAATTGTTTGATTCCATGTACTGGGAGTGGCTAATTGCAATGCTAAGAGAATTCAGGTTTGGGGAAAACTTTATCAGGTGGGTAAGGGTACTGTATACAACACCGACAGCAAGGGTGAAGTCTGGTAGAACGGCATCATCGATCTGGGACATCCAGAGGGGCACCAGACAGGGATGCCCACTATCTTCTATGCTCTACATATTGAGGCTTGAACCAATTGCAATCTATTTTGGGAAACAATTATTTGATGGTGGGATTCGGGTGGGGGAAACGAACAACATAATCTCAATATATGCAGATGATGTCCTCATATATGTGAGGGACCCACTCCTTAATGTGCCGGTAATGCTAGTGGTATTACAGAATTATGCTAAGGTCTCAGGGATAAGCTTCAGCAGACAGAGGTCCTGTATATTCCCGCTGGCGAGTCTTAGGGGGAAGAGTATTCAGGAGCTACCAGATGTGGGAATTGAGTGGCAATTGGAATCGTTCAAGTATTTGGAAGTAAATATACACCACACACCAGAGCTGATGCATGACAGTAACACTGCAGCAGTGGTGAAGGGACTGAGAACATCAATGAAGTTCTGGCTTCCTCTATCAATGATGGGCAGAGCGACAATTGTGAAGATGATCATACTTCCAAGATTTCTATATCACGTCTAAAACATACATCACTACATTAGGGCCTCCTTCTTAAGAACACTGGAGGCGCTACTTCTTAAATTCCTATGGGGCAAGGCCCGACACAAACTAACTTTAGCCACTTTGACCCAACCCTACAGAGCAGGGGGCATACAACCCCCATATCTGGAGAAATATTATTTAGCTGCGCAACTTAGCTTTGTAACTCGGTGGCTCTCGGACGACTGAGACGGGGCTGCTACGACACCTGGTGGCCCTGGGACGTTTGAAGGAGATACTCTGGGTCCCTCTGAGCTGTATCGGGAGCACCTCCTTGATCTTAACACTGGGGAGACAGATATGGAACAGAGCCCTTCGTCTGGAGCATCCATACTCACCCCAGACTCCAATTGCTGCCGATATGTGCAAAGCTGTAACTGATCTAGCAACAGTGAGATACTGGGAGAGGTGGGGCATATACACATTGGGGGACCTACATGATGAGGGAGTCTTCAGGGAATTTGACTCGCTACAGGAGAATGAGGGGTTGCCAAAAGGGCCAATTTTTGTGGTACCAGAGGGTCAGAAGTGTGGCCAAACAGAAGTGGGAGAAATGGCCGGAGGAGCTGCCTACGGGTACCCTACTGACACTAATGCACACCCTAAATGATGGCTGGAGGCCAGTGTCTAGATTGTACGGCCAATTGACGGACAAGCATAACCCCCACAGTGCAGCACTAAAGGCGAAATGGGAAACAGATCTAGGAATAAATTTCACGGAAAAAGAGTGGGAGAGAGTGCTAGCGTATGTTACGCTTACCTGGTATCCACGGGGACGCTACCCAGCCCTGGTTGGATGATTTGCACTCTTGAACCGTCTCCCGGTCCCTTGGTAATGCCTCTGGTTAAAGATGGGTCTGCAATATATTAGAGCGGGATTCAATACCAGATTGCCTTCATGTTTTCCCACCTCCCTTGGCCTCAACTCCTTCCTCCCTCTTGGGCCTTCTCCTTACCTTAATATTGTAAAATGTGGATTCTCTGTCCTGCTCCTCGTGGCAGGGGCGCGTAGATGTGGAGGCGAGCAGCGACCAAGTTCCTTCACTGGTGCAAGCCCCCCTGTGGGAATCCAGGCCTGCTGCGACTCCGTAGGTTTGGTGCTTTACAGTCTTTATATGCAGTTCTATGTTCCTCTTAGTTCGAATAATAATGTCTTGCTTCTTTCCTTTTAGGTATGGAAAGGTATTTTGGTGTTGTCATGCAGTTTGAAGAGGAGCATGGGCCGGTAGGCGAAAACGCAGTGTGCGCGATGCTGTCCGGTGAGTAATGCACGATGAGCGGCGCTGTTTCACCTTTTATATTGCTAACCTGTGTCTTTTCTCTCCTTGCAGGTTGCGATGTTCCTCGCCGAGCACCGTAATGTTCTAGCAATGATACTGACCAGGAGAGGACTAACCAGGTAAGAATTGTGTGACTTTCTTCATTCGGGAGGAAACGTGAGTAAACACTTACTAATGCTGTCTTTCTTTCTCTTCTTTCCAGGTTATGGTATTCCAGGATGCATTCGGTGCCGGATGATGGACCTTCAGGTGAGTGGAACTGAAGTCAGCAATGGAATGAAGACAGGATACTGTTCCAGGCAAGTTTCGTAGTGTTCTTTCTCTCTCTGCAGGTCCTTGGTTTCAGGTAAGCTGGCATCAAAGAACTGGAGACGGTGAGCGTTACGCTGCCCACAGCAGAATAACGCAAAGCATGTTCTGCCGTTTGGGTGTGGTTTAAATAGTCTCAGGTAAAGTAGTCCAGGTAAAATAGTCCCAGGCCTGCCACACCCAAAGTAGTCCAAGTAAAGTAGTCCCAGTCCTGCCACACCCAAAAGACTAGACCGCATAGCTCAGTTCCTTGTAACAGAGCTATGTGTGTGCCTCCATGTTGGCTGAACCCCCTCCCCCCCCAAAGTTAAATGGTCCCATTCTAATGTTGGTCTTCATGATGGTTATGAGCCTGGCGCCGAAGGCGACAGGACTGACTCCAAGAAAGTCTTGGATGAGGTTTTAAGGCCTTTGACCTGGCCCTCACTGGAAGGCCGACTTGCCAGTGAGGGCCAGGAGTAAGGGTCATGACAGCGTATCCCAGAGAGGTATCCAGGAAGGTTAGATTCCGACTAATACATCTAAATGTACCATCGTACCTACATGACCCCGGAAAGGGTGGCCGGGTTTAATAGACAGGCCGTGTCCCAGTATCCATCGTGTGGAAGGGAGGAGGCGGGTATGATCCACATGTTTTGGGGTTGCGTAAGGGTACAACGCTTCTGGGATAAAATAGAGCAAGCTTGCAGGAGAACGGGAATAGTCCGATATGGCTGGTCCCCAAAAGAATGCCTCCTGGGCACATATCCCAGAATAAGCAAACTCAAACATGTAGTGAAATGTATGGACATGGCTTGCATACTGGCTAATAGGGTAATTGCAATGGCATGGAAAACGAAGGGGGGGGGCCGACAATATGCAGTGTGGTACAAGGAATTGGAGTGCTGGACGGAGGCGGTGACCAGTACATGGGAAGCGGGAGTCTCTAGGGTGGCGTAGGATGTGAGCGTGGCATTTGAGGCTTGGAAAATGTTGGTCTGGGATATGTTCCACCCCTCTGATGACAAAGCACCCTGAAAACATGACTGGCATCCATATAGTGGAATTTGAGGAAAGGACAGGGTATGCCCAGTCCAACCACCCGAGACAAGGAAACTGCACATTATCGAGCCATATCCACCGCGAAACTGACAATGTCAGAGGTCCTGAATACGAATGATGACAGTTAATGTTGGTTTTTAATTTGTTTACTTGTTGTTAAAATTCAGACTTGAGCTGTATACCTTGAGAAAGGTAATATGGAAGCTATTGATTTACTGTGATTTTTTACAAATACCAATAAAAATATTTTAAAATAAATAAAAATAAAAAACACTGGATCCCTATGCCCAGTCAATCGACCTCTTCAAGTTCACATTAGTCAGGGCTTTGGGGTATATTGTGCTCTTTTGTTGTGGTCTTTGGACCAAAACCATGATGGCTAGTCTCCCCATTATGTGTGGTTTTACTTGAGCCCTTGAGGCAAAGGAATTTGGCGATTTTAAGACAATTTTAGTTTTGTTTGTAGGGTATGCTCTAGGGTTGATGCTCAGTAGGCCCTCTACCAAGTCCCAGGACCGTAGGTAAATTCGAATGTAGTCCCATTGTGAGTTCTGGGTACTACCCCTATAGCAAGTTGTAATATCGCCATGAATAACCGATAAGCACTCATTTACGTGCATAATCCAGCATATCAGGCCTCCAGATAAGGTGCGTACGAGGCCTTTTTATGCCTGAAAATGTTGCAAATACAACAGCTTTATTATTTTCCTGTGTACATTTACACACAAGTGCAAAGGTCAGGCTACTTGACAGAAACCAGAAGACTTCTTTTGATTTTTATCTACGTGGATGTAATTGCAAGCGATGGATAAAAGCCTCTGAACAGAACGTATTTCTCTGAAACCTTTAAAAAAAAGAAACTTTACAATGTGATAAAAAGGAATGGTTATTTCCATTCAGCTTCTGCTGTGTTGCTGCTCATGGAGAAAACAGAAGCACTGTGTATATTTTCCTAGCATTTTAGGATTGTAAAATGAATAAGATGGAAAACTAAGTTGCAATTGAGAATTAATATTTTGTAACAAATTATGCTTTTTTTCCCCCACTGAAAAGTTTTCCTCAAGGGTGAACGATTGTCATTATACCAATCACCGGTGTTCTAGCCTCTCAAATCTTCAAGACTACAATTAAAACATCCAAAACCTGACCCTCAAGGAAGTGCAAGTGCTTTTCAAAAACAAACAAATGAAAGTTAGATTTGTAATTGAAATATAAACTCAGCCAAACCTGTCCCTGTGATAATCCAGATAGGCGTTTAACTTTATGTAGTGCTTCATACATGGTTCGTCCAACATCTAGGTACTGTGATTATTATACCTCAGTCGATACTCAGTTAACCGACATCTGAAGGATGTTAGCCAATAAGCTAGCTCTGCTGGTTAAGCACTCGTTGCAGCCATATGTGCATGATCTGTAGGTTGCAGGTTCGAATCCCGGCAAGGCTAACTCAGCCTTTCATCCTTTCAAGGTCTATAAAGGAGGCCCAACTTCAGTTTGGTGATAATTGTGATAAATATGTTCCATGTACAGTGCTTTGCCAAAAGCGCTATATAAATGACCATTTGACCATGAAATTAGATATAGAATTTAGCACAGAGTCCTTGCCTCTCTGCACTGTTGTATACTAACATTGGAATACCATTAGATAGTAAGAGCTCCAGGAAATGAGGGCTTTCATTAAACATCAAAAGACAAATCTGCAATTGAACCTCAAAATAACACAATACAATTCATGCTTGCTTTAACATGTAATTTGCTAGGTTTTCGTGTTTTCACCATTTAAATATATACAGGAGAGATCAAATGGCAGACCTTAGAGAAATAATGAAAGGTGTATTCTGTCACAATGTAGAAAGGTGTCGCATAGTAATGATTTCCATACAGTTTTTGCACACGTCGGCTGGATGTCATACATTTTACTCTCTTGCAAAGGAGAAAAGTCATTTTTACTCTCTTAAAATCACATTTACTCTCAAAGTTTAAAAATAGGGAGTAAAATAATCCCACCTCAAAATCTTATCTGGAGCACTGCTCATGATCCTTATAGAGTCCAGCAACTAGTCGGGGAACCTTAGTCATTACAACAGATGGGCAAATGTCATTATCAAGGAAGTTCACCCCACTGCCTTTGAGCCAGGGGGGGGGGCTTCCTTACTGCTATCAGATTTGGGCCTGTCTGGGGAGAAGCCACCCTATGCAGTGGTCATCTATTCGCATTTGCAAGACTCCTATGACCCAGAGGCTGGGAACAGAGACCCCCCTACCCTGGGGGACATAGGGGCCCTTTCTATTCTGGGCAATTTGCTTACAGGGGCAGCCTGATAGTTATTGCAATTCCCCTTTACATTGCCAGTAGGCCCATCCATTGCACAGTTATATACCGGCTTAGGAGCCTGAGATTTTCCCATTTCTATCAGTTTAAGTTTAATTTCCCCATTCACATCAATTAATAGTTTTTACATATTTGCAACTTTGGTCTCTAGTGGATCGTTGACGATCATCTCTGTTGTTACATTGTGGGAAAGTAATCTGTGTGTTTTGTTACTGATTTCCACAGTCTTGGGGAACTCAGTCTGGGTGCCCACTGAGCACTGCTTGTGCCTCATCGGCAGCTGCGCATCTGGGCAAGTCATCTTTCGTTTCCACTTTAACTGGATCCTTTTTTCCCCTTTTCTTCATGATTGGGGTCAAGTACCCATTTTATTCCTTTGCTTTTCCCAGAGGTTCTAGCTAAATAGGGATGGTTGACAGGAGGGGGTGATTGCTTGGATAGCGGTTAGCTGTCGGAATCGTAATTAGGCTTTGCAAGACGCCCCCAGACTTTACTCTCTCCAGGGAGGGTACTGGGATTCCCCCCCAAAGCCCCCTTGTCCCCCCACGTGTTAACTGAATGGGCAGTGAAACTTTCTTTGAGGGTGGGATCAGTCTCACTTAAAACAGGAGTCTCGTTATATATTTCAATAATATCCACCCCCTCTGATCCCATAGCTGTGGAGTTACTTTTAGTTGGGAAGGAATAGTTTATACCTCTCTTGCCCTGGGAGATGCAAGACTTAAAATGGCGCTAGCAAATCCTCCTTCACAGCTATCCTTTTTGTTGTCCCTACAGGTTTCAATTTTCGGATTGGATCCATTTCGCAAAAGTCTGTCAGATCTGCGTTCTCAGGCAGAACTGCACAGTTCGAGCTCACACCAATAGAGCCATTATAGGTATATGCAATAAAGGAACCTGCCCATCCTCCACAGTGTTTACTTTCTTCCATTTACCACAAATCTGTGTGAGTGACTGAGCGCAGCAAGGAAGCCTGAATCGAACCAAGGGCAGCTTGGTTGGGGCGTGCATGACTGCTTATGTGCATGTGTACATGAATGGGTGTGTGTGTGTGAGCTCCTGGGGGCAGTGGTGCTGGCCAATACCAAGGTAAGAAACATGTCCTTGCTGGCTGCATGTACGCAGTCAGCAAGGGCATATTGTCTCACCCTGGTATTGCCCTGCACCAACGCGCCCTTCAAACCCGAACACACACACAGTCATGCACCCATACAGACTCTTTCAATCATTCACATGACACCACCAGAAAACTTCTCTTGCACATACACACGTGTATATATACATGCACACAAGCAGCCAAGCCCCCATAAATCTTCTCTCAAGCATTGAATTACTGAGTGAAACTGTATGAGGCGTGATTCCTTGTGTACATGCATGTTACACAGTCCATGTCTCTTTAAAATAGAGACAGGGCTGGGGGAAGGAAGTCACGTGGTTTGTGACGCAAGTGGATGGAGGAGGAAAGGGGAGACTCACTTCCATTAATGTATGTGAATAAACGAGACGTTTATCCGACCCGCTGGTGTGCGTCCACTTATTTCCTAAAGGCCACAAGGAAATAGGGTGTCTGCCTGAGTAAATGTTCTGGTGTGGGCTGTTGTGTTAATGATTAATTCACAGCACCCAGCAGAGCACTTCAATCACGCAGACAAATTCATTCACATAAGCAATCATGCACCCATACAACCTCGCTCCCTCTCTCTCAATCATACATATGACACCCACCAGAACACTTACAGACACACACACACACACACACATTCTGATTACAAGCTCCATGTAAAATAAGAAAAGTGTCTTTCCACTAAGGAATTTTACATGTAGCTCAGAATCAGGCCCTCAATACACAGTCACAGATGCAGTCACACACCCATGCAGCACATCTATCAATCACAAACACGGCACTCACCAGAACACGTCATTCACGCAAGTACATGGTCACTCGCGAATGAACACTTAAAAAATACAATATCTCTCTCTCTCTCTCTCTCTCTCACACACACACACACTTTTTTTCTCCCCAAAACGTACTTGAGAGGGCCCCAGTGTGATCTTCTCTTGGGCTTTCTGTTAGGCAGAATGATATGCAGTACCCTTTGGGAACACCACACACAATTAAGACTACAAGTGACAGTACAACTTCACCTTTGGTACAAGCCTGTACTACACAGTTAAAGAGGTAGCAGTAGCAGAGCAGCCAGACTTATCTCAAGAGTAAGTGAGCAGTATCAAATAGTTACACAAAGGACAGCAATTACTATGATTCAGGCAAACACTGAGTCAAGGTTTCTAAGTAAAAGAATATATATTTATTTACTCAGTTGTATAACATTTCACTATTCTAAGCAAGTTAAAAATTACAATCATAAATACACCACACCACTTCCCTTAAATTCCAGACAAGTTAAGCTCACAAAATAAAGTGGGAGCAAAATGGCACTCCAGCAATTTAAAAGGGAGGGAAAGACAAAGTTATTAGAAATTAGGCAAACCAACAGGTACGTACTCAGGGCAATTGAACAAGAGAAACTACAGTGAGGAGATCAGCTAGAAAAGGCGCAGGGCCAAAGTCAATGGGTCAAAAGTATTTTGCTCAAGATCACACAGTTCAGGATAGTTTGCGGTAAAGTTTGTGGCACAGAGGTTGGTTGGTAGAAAAGTTAGTTCAAAGAGAAGAGAAGGACAAGACCTCAGATTGGCAAAAGATTTAAAACACTTTTACCGCGGTTGAACGAAACGGCCAACCGGATTTGCACAGTACCTTAAAACGGAGAGGGAGCTGTAGCTGAGGCGGACGTTCCTGGTGGTTCCTGCAGGCTCACGGTTCCTGAAGCGAGTGTCGGACTGACAAGAAGTAGGACGACTGGAGGGTCCTGCGCCAACCAGGGAAGAAACCAGCAGCAGAGCAAAACAACGAATAAAAGGTGCGCTCCTTAATACCCAAGCAGGGTCCGACCTTCCTGGCTATCCGGCCCACTGTAGCTCTGTACAGCGAATTCGACCAGAGGAGGGGTCCTGGCTTGCAGTTTGGGCAAATTTGGTTGGTCCCACTAGCTCAAGGGAAGAAGTTTCCTGGAGGATCTTCTCTGTCTTCGGATTTGGGAGATTCAGACCTGCAGCAGGGCTTCGCCGGGCGGTTCAGTTGTCGTAGGGGTCCTCTTCTTCCAGTTCCTCGTTGGTTCTTTTGTTCCAGTGGCGACTCTGCCTTTCCAGTCCAGGAGACTTGCTTTTTATGCAGTTTTCCCCCATTCATACAACTTGGCTGTCAAACATACAGCAGGGTGGCTGGCCTGGCGAGGCCAGTCCCCTTAGCCAATCAGACAAGAGTGCGACTTGGGTTACCAAGGGAACCCATAGCAGGGGTCCGAAAATCCCCCCCTCACATCCTGCCTACCCAGACTTTCAGGGGCCTTAAGGAGGACTTCTGTGCAGAAGCCCACGAAAAGACAGCGAACAAAGGAATCGTCCCCGGTTTGGCGCGCAGAGAAAAACACGAGAAAGACTTTAACAAAAAGAAATGACGAATAAACCCTGCTGGAGCCAAAAAATGTATTTGGTCAAGCGGGTTTATGTTCAAGGCTAATATAATAGCCTAAAACAATACCATGTTTATATAAGATAATCGCTGTAGAAAAGTTGGGTAGTTACCACTGCCACCAGCCAAGTCTTAATGTTAAGGGAGCGAAACAAGGCTCCAAGAGGTACAGACAAAAAGGGATAAGAATTAACCCTTTCCAATACTCCATGTAAGATGGGGTGTAGTGGATCTGTGGTTTAAAGAGACTACATAAAGTTAATGGCAACTTTACATGTTTCTGGGGGACAGTCGTCAGCCCAAGAAAAATGGAGTCAGTTGGAAGTCTAAAAGACAACCCTGTGTCACTGCACTGAAGGTGCTGTGTAACACACACAAAAAGTGGTTCTCATGGAGTAGGTGAGGCTCCAGAGCCCAAGAACACACAAAAAGTGAAAAGACACACAGCAAAATACATGTAAGAGTGGGAAAAAGGCTCACACTCTTACCAGGTGAAAACAAATAATCCTAGAAATCCAGCAAAGCTGTTGAGGGACTCATTAGGTAAGGGAAATCAGCCATTTATGAGAATTCTCCCAAACACTTTCTTCATCATCCTTCACCTCATCACGTTAGTGTCAGGAGACGTCCTTCACCCCTCCTCAGGCCTATCTATCAGGCAGAGGGCTGGCCTGAGATAGGCAGAGGGAGGGATGAACAGCCCTTCAGGATGCCACCTGCACTAGATTTTCTAGCACCCTCGAGAGCTTGAAGGGCGGGACGTCCCCCGTGGTTTCCCTATGCCTTTCATAAAGCTTTACATGAGTGAAGGCATGGGTGTTTTATTCGCTGGCCTTCCCCCAGGTAAAGTGCTCTGTAGGGCATAAGGGACACCACCATTCTTTGAAATGGCAAAGAATTTAAATGTTTCTAGATTCTTTGCAAATGCAACATTTGCATTATTATGGCAGGAGTTAAAATTACTCGCCCCCATAAAGCAAATGCATTTTTTTGGCTTCTCTGCGTTTCTTCAGGGGGGCCAAGTGGAGGATGCTGAAAATTAAGGTGCGCCCACAAAGGGCGAGCACCCACTGTATGTTATGCCATACATGCTAGTGATATATTGCTTTCACGGATAGCATGTTTACATTTGAATAGGAATATAAACTAAACTCGTTTTAAAACGCAGGAATTGTCAGGGGGGGGGGGGGGAAGTCTTCTTGGATGCAGTCCTGAGCCATAATGCCATTGCGGTTATGTTTCCCCCTCCACACAATCAATACACACTTGCTACAATATCCCATAATACTGCATCGCCCCTTAATACCAATTCTGCCATCTCCTTGTGAAAAAAGGAATCCTGCCACAAAGGTTGTCTATATCAAATGGAAGGGGAACATGCATTTCATGGCCTGTGAGAAATCGGGCACGCTTCAAGCTCTTGCAAATACAGATGTTGATTGGCGACTTCTGTGCCACTGTGGGTGTGCGGTAAGGTTTACTTTTAAAATGCCAATATAGATTTGAAAGCATTTCTTCAGTCATTCACGTACCTCACTCCCACGCACAGTAAAGTTTGCAGTAGGGATCTAGCAAAGCTGTATGTTTGCCATTGCCTAAACACATGCTGGTGGTGCAAACCAGAGACAAACATCCTTCTAATACATGCAGCAAAGCTGTATATCAATATATTTTAAAACGATAAAAGAATGAGAAATTAACAGGCGTCAACAAGTCTAGTTCAAATAAGTAGAGTCATATTTTCTACTTTTGTGTTAAAAGAAAAAAGTTAATTTATTGAAAGAAAGGCATATGATTTACTTGCAAACAACTAGATTTAGGATAGATTTTATTCAGTTATGGCTTTGCCATACATGCTCATATACGCATGAACTGATTACTGGTCGATAACTGGATACGGTTATTAGTTTTACAATGTTTTAAGTTCGAGTTGTTGCAGAATAACAAAGGTATGGCTACTTTCAGGACACAAGTGAAGCACCCATTCAATGTTGTTCAATATCCTAACATGTGTAGGGAATAGAAACTGCAGCATACTTGGTTTCCATATACGCTTATTAAAAACAGTATAGGTAATATAAGGATGCCAACTTGACAAGCCAGAGTAGTAAAGATCGAAGTTGAAGACTGAATAAGCTACAGGCTCCCGTTCCTATTGCTGAACTGCCTTGTGCCCTATCAGGATTTCCCATCCCCTCTGTCACTAAAATCTCCCGCCACCACTACTAGGATAGGTGCTTCTATGGTGTGGGGCATTGGGAAGGCCGCTAGATTGGAGCATATGAAGTGGCTGTGGTGCTTTTGAGCAAGTTGTTTTTAAGGGAAGGTCTCAGTAGCCTGTGGGCAGTGCTTTAAGTGGGACTAGAAATCGAGGAGGGGTTCTCGTTATGGGGTGTGGCCTAAGGACACACCCGCTAACGAGTGACCCCCCCGCCCGCTCATGGGCGGGTGGGGGCAGCTATTGAAAGAGGTGGAGCTGGGACACACTGGCATTATTACCTTTGAGGCGCCCAGTCCCACCTTTTAAACAAAAGAAGGGGCTGGCTACAGCACAAGATACACAAGATGACACACCAGAGTGCCGCAGGCAGCCCTTTCATTCAAGGAGCCTGCTTTAACCACAGGCTGTTTGAATGAAATGTGTGCCTGCTGCTTGCATCTCTGTATACAAACAGGAGGAGAGCTGGAGGGCCCCTGTCTCGGAAAAAAAGGAGCGCTGGGCAGTTCATCACTCCCCCTGTTTCGAGTACATAGAAAGGAGGCAGCCCGCACTGCACAGTTACACCGGCTGCTTGCAGGTGTCAGTACTTCGGTTTAGAAAAAAGAAAAGGAGATTTTTTTTTTTCTAAACCGAAGTGCTGACACCTGAAAGCAGCTTGTGTAACCACACAGCCTCTACACTGGGTGTCTGAGGTGTCGGCAGGGGCTAGTCGGGAGTGGGCCCGCTCGGCAGCCCTTTCTGGAGACTGCCGGCTGGTCCCGACACACTTAACATACTTGCCAACCCTACAGATTTAGGCAGTAGGCTACTGCTTTTTAAGCAGTGTTATCACCTACAGATTTGGGCGACAGATCCTACTGCTTTTTACAGTGGCAGGTCATTTATGTGACTCTAAGGCAGGCTGCTTGAGGCTAAGCCCAGGACAAAGCATGCAACACATTAGTCTATCTGTACAGTGGGCTGGTAAGTGATTACTTTGATTGGGCTCAGATCAATCCACTGACCTGACATCTATGTCACTCTGTCCTGCATTCTTGCCAGTACAACCCTTAGGTGAAGCACCAGTGAAGGCACGTGGCAGAGCGTAACAACATCACACCGCATCTGCCTATCAGACTGAAGGGGGTATCAGTCTCCATGTCATTCAGTGTTCAACTTGCACTGCAGGAATACATATGTATTACCCAGCCTGCTGCTATAGAGCAGTGGCAAACGTTGCCTACCAGCTCTGTAGGATTATCTTCTGTGTAATTGAATTTAGTGTTAATTTACCATTCAGAATAATACATTTTTAACATTTGAACATCTTCCCATGTCGTGCTGTTTGATGGGTTGGGCATTTTAGAATGCTCCAGTGGTAGGAACAATGTATGTTTTGTATTTTTCTGTGAATAAATAGTTATGCGAAGCATTATTTTTGAAATTTGAAAAATCCTACATCTTTTTGGTCACAGAATGTTGGCAAGTAGGACTTAAAGGGGAAGTAACGGCTGACTTGTCAACGGGATGTTTGGGCTCGTTCATAACATTATTGGAAAGTTCTTTGGGGAGAGGGTCGGCCGCTATTGAAGCCTGACTGGTGATCGTTGAAGAAGAAAAGGAATTGGGGTAGGTGCAGTAAATAATTGGTCTTTGGGAGGTACTATACAGTATAGGATTCGATTGGCAGGTGTTCTCGTTTGCCACTAGGCGCACAACCAACCTCTAAACATGCACTCACCAAGCGGCTTGGATTCCGACTGCTCTGTGCCGTCCCGATAACACAAAAATCACAAAACTAGATGGTAGCGACTAGTTCCCATCCGAGAAACGGACCATAGCAACGCCCGCCCACTCTTCTTCACGTGACTTATCACGTCATCCTTGTGCTTTTTCCGGAGCATAGAAGTGGTTCCGGAGCATTTTCAGCGAGCGCTGAGCGGGAAGGCTGTAGTTGTCTGTGCAAGTGGGCATTTTCCTCTGGATACCAGGACGTTTCTACATAAACCCTGGAGCGTCCGACTTCATCTTGTCCCTCTTCATTTTTCAGAGAGAGAACCCGGAAGGCACTGCCTGCAAGAGCAGCAGCAACCCGTGTACTCTTGGCTGGCTGAGAATACAATTAGCATTGTTTTCGGAGTACCGTGAACGTTCTTACAAAATACCAGTTTGAGTCGGGAAGAGGAAAATTACGTTTACTTTAAAAATCAGGCTCAGCTTGTGTCTGGAGGGAGGGATAGGGACACTGGTCTGGGTATGGAGGGAGGGTTGTGGTACAGTCATGTGGGTCTGGAGGGAGGGATAGGGACACAGTGGTGTGTGTCTGGAAGGAGGGATCGGGTACAGTGGTGTGGGTCTGCAGAGAGGGATAGGGACACTGAGGTATGGGTGCCAACATTTCAACCCACCCGTGTGGGAGATTACGTCTGAAAAATCGAGAAACAGTTTTTCCCATAGGAATGTATTGGGCAAAGATTTATTTTAGGTGGGAGAACATGAAAAATAGCAATATTTTCCACGAAAAAAATCAGGAGTCGCCCGTCGAAATCGGGAGGGTTGGCATGTATGTAGTGGTGTGAGTCTGGAGGGAGAGAGGTAAACAGTGGTGTGGGCCTGGGGACAGGGATTGGGACACAGTGGCATGGGTCTGGGGCCCAAGTTGTGTGAGTCTGGAGGGAGGGTTGGGGTACAGTGGTGTGGGTCTGGAGGGAGTGTCAGGGACACTGGTGTACGTCTACAGCAGCAGTATTTGTGGCCGCATCCGCAGAGGGCTGTGAGCCCAGCATGGCATTTTTTTTTAAACTTTACCTTTTTTTTTAGATTGGAAGGAATGGGCAGGGGTGGCTCACATGGTCGGGCTGAAGCACAACACCATCTCCGGCACCAATTAAAAAGTGGCCCGCAGTTGTAAATGGATATTCATTAACAGACTTTCTGAATAGTACCCACAGGGGTGCTTTGATGGTCAAAATTACTAACTGCGCAGGGAAGTAACTCATCAAACTTGTCCACTTTGGCCAAAAAAGGTGGCCCATTTTGACTGGCCCACACTAGCATATATATGATATATGATATTTTATGTGTATCGCGCACGTGCACAGGTGTTTCAGAGTGCGATCAGGCAAAGGAAAGAGGAACAGGCCAGTCTGAGCCTGGCGGCTCATCCATAATAGCGAAAGGGTGCCTACCCAGTGGCCCCCTTACCCATTATGGAGGAGCTAAGGAGCCAGCCCAGTGAAACAATGAGCACTCCCTCTGCTGCTTTTTCCAGCTGAAGGAGTGCTCCTATTTCCCTTTGACAGTTCAGTTCATTCCCCAGCTGCACATGTTCACTGAGCCATGCAAGGCTGGGGCGTTTTGCTTCGCCAGCATTGCATAGCTCATTGGAAATGCCTTCTCGCACATATGGACAGAGCAGCCTGGAACAGGGCGTTTCAGCACCCACATGCAAGCCAATGCAGAAGGTATGTTTATGTTCATTTATTTTCCTGAATCGTGTATGGATGCGTGAATGCTTGTGTTATGTGTGAGTGTATAGTGATTGATTGATTTATTTATTTATATAGTGCTTTATACCAACGTGATGGATGCTCGTATGAATGATAAGAGTGGTTGCTGTATGAATGTGTGTGTTAGTTTGTTTTGGTCCGTTCAGCTGATTTTGGCAAGTGGTGGATTGAGGGGGGAAGGAGGGTTGGACAACAAAGGCATTTTAAAAATGCCTAAATGCCTTTGAGGCGCTGTGGAGCCCAGGGGACAGGGATGGTATTTATTTACTGGATTTCTATCATAGATGTCCAGTCAAAATACCATACTTTCCCCCTTGGCACCCCAGCGCCTGGCATACACACATAACCATGTTGATTGTGTTAGGTCATGTGGGCCCCAGGGGATAGGGATGGTATTATTTTGCTGGACATCTATCATAGATGTCCAGTAAAACATGTCATGCCTGCACCCTGGGCCCCCCCTCCCCGCAGCAGCAATTGCAAACTGTTTGGATATTTACCCATTTTGTTTTTTAAAGAATGCCCTACAATGCCACATTTTAACCCATTATTTTATTTTAAAAATTCACGGGGTGAAACCCCCCGAACATCCCTTGATTGGTTCGGACTCCCTCACTGCGCTCAGTTGCTATGGCATTTTTGGGGGAAATGGTTATGCCCCTCCACTTAATAAATTCACCAGACACAACTGGCTCTCGGACTGTGTTGGGAACAGGATGGGGGAGCCCAGGGACTGTGGTGTGGGCAGGAACCATGGGATAGTGGTGGGAGCAGGGTGGGCAGAGCGCACGGTGTGATGGGGTGGGGAGAGCCCAGGGACTGGGTAGGCGTGAGATGAGGGAGCCCAACCACTGTGATGGGAGCAGGTGGGGGAGCCCAGGGTCTATACTGGGAGTAGGGTGCAGTGACGGTGCGCAATACATACTGTCAATTCAATTTGGCATTTTTTGGGGGGCCCGGCCTGCCCAAATTTTGCTCAGGGGGGCCCAGGCTAAACATATTTGAAGACCACTGGCCTAGTGAATTTACAATGTGAGGTGACTTCTTTGATTGGCATGCTCGTCAGAGTCTCATATACAAAACAATCCAGTGTGCTCATGTATGGATATCACAGATTTCGCCGGTATCTCTATAAAAAAAAGAACACCAACACAGAGGGGTGGGGCAGGGGGTCCCGAACAATTCATTGTTTGTTCAGGGGGGCCTTGGCATAAAAAGTTTGAAGACCACAGGTCTACAGGAATGGATAGGGACACAGTGGTGTGGGTCTGGAGGGAGGGATAGGGACACAGGTGTGGGTCTAGAAGGAGGGATAGGGACACAGTGCTGTGGGTCTAGAGGGAGGGATAGGGACACATTGGTGTGGGTCTGGGGACAAGGATTGGGACACGGTGTGGGGATGGGGCACAGTGGTGTGGGTCTGGAGGGAAGGATAGGGTACAGTGGTGTGGGTCTGGAGGGAGGGTTGGGGCAGATTGGTGTTGGTCTGGAGGGAGGGTTGGGGTACAGTGGTGTGGGTCTGGAGAGAGGGTTGGGGTATAGTGGTGTGGGCCTGGAGTGACGGATAGGTAGGATACAGTGGTGTGGGTCTGGAGGGAGGGATAGGGTGCAGTGGTGGTGGTCTGGAGGGAGGGATAGGGACCCAGTGGTGTGGGTCTGGAGGGAGGCTTGGGATACAGTGGTGTGGGATAGGGACACCGTGGTGTGGGTCTGGAGGGAGGGATAGAGACACTGGTGTGAGTCTGGAGGGAGGGATGGGGTGCAGTGGTGTTGGTCTGGAGGGAGGGATAGGGACACGTGTGGGTCTAGAGGGAGGGATAGGGACACAGTGGTGTGGGTCTGGAGGGAGGGTTGGGGTGCAGTAGTGTGGGTCTGGAGGGAGGGTTGGGGGAGGGATAGGGACACAGTGGTGTGGGAGCGAGAGGGACACTGGCGTGGGTCTGGAGGGAGGGATGGGGACAGTGGTATGGGTCATTAGGAAGGGATTGGGCATCTTGGAGTCTTGATCAGAGGGGGGCATCATTGATCTGGAATGGAAGGACAGGCCATATGATGGGGGCATGTCAGGGAAGGATGGTGTATGTGGGTCTGAGTGAGGGCTGGAGCACTCTGTTGGGAAGGAAGGGCGTCTGGGTCTGAATGGAGGGATGGGGTATGTATGTCTAGAGAGAAGGATGTTGGTTTATGGGAGGGGTGGGAGCATGTTGTTGCGGGATGGGGTAATCAGGTGTGGGTATAGAGAGTGGATGGATGGCGCCACCTGAGTGTGAGTCTGTAGGTAGAGGTGAAGCATGGGTGTGGCTCTGAGAGGTGGAGTTTCTTGGTGTAGGTATGGAGGGACAGATGTTGGTGTTTGGAAGGAGGAATGGGGCATTTGAGTGTGAATGCGGACATGTAGGGCTTTGTGGACATGGAGGGCTGGGGTATCTGTTTGTGAGTGAGGGCATGAAGGATCATTAACAGCAGAGCAGCCGGAGGGGGAGCTGAGGGCCCGACCTCTGTTGCATCCCAGGCGTGCACACCCACAGTCTGGGGCACCTCTCGCACAGCGGTCCGGTGTGCGTGGGAAACTAGGCGCCGGGTAGTGGGGATTCCCTTCCACCATAGGGGGTTCACGACCCAGCAGATGGACAGGGACGCCTGGCAGGGTTAGATTAACCTGCAGGGGATGTCCCCAACCACGCACCGGAAAGGGAGCCCCGCGCGGCACCCTCCTCACTGAGCCTGCCGGGAGCGTGCACTCGTCTCTGACCCGCCAGTGGGTGGGCAGGGGTGGGTGAACCCCAGTCAGCAGGGAAGCCCCAAGTGGTGTCACCTGGGAACTGAGGGAAACCTGACTGCTCTCGAGGGGCGCCTCCCCAGGCTGACAGGGGTCCGGCACAACAGACGCAAGCCACTCAACAGGTGGGCGAGCAATGGGGTGTGGATAGCCGACGACTGAGCTGGATGTTGCCTCTGTGAGCTCTGAAGTCTGAGCCCGTACCGTGGGCCCCTAACCCTCTCAAATGTGGCCAGTTAAACCCCCAATTTGTCAGGCTGGGGTCTGAACCCCCCAACAACAAACCCTCTAAGCTGAAGTGAATAGGGGCCTGAACACTGGAGATTAGATCATTGTAAGATTCTGACACCCTCTCCCAAGATGGCGGGCGTGCTACCAGCGTAGCAACGAACAGCCCGGTACGACTAATGTGCCCCGCGCTCGGCTACTCTGGTGTGGCTTGCAGGCCCCTGGCTGCAGTAGCAAGCTGGCGCTCCAGTGAGACGACTTCTAACTGGGCAAGCTGAATCTGCACTACGCCGATCAAGCGAAGTGACCGCCCTGCCTCCCCCCTCTTCCGACTCGGATGCGCAATTAACCGAAGGTGCTGTAAGGAGTGCCGCAGACCTGGGGGTGGATGGCATGGTCATGGAGCCCCATTGCAACACACAGGTCAGCCTGGTAGCGCCCAGAAGGAGACAATAAACCTGGGAGTGGGGCCCGGTCAAGATGCGTTGTACCGCGCAGCAGCAAGAAAGCTTGGCAGAAGGCAATAAAGCAGGAGGCTACACCCCTTCAGTCAAATAAACAATCCTTGTGGCCTGCCATGAGAAGGGAGTCGTTGCCCTGTGCTTCTCTCTCTCTTTCTGGTGTGGTAGCAAGGGATAGGACAGTCCTTCCCTACTTCTTTTCTCGGGACGGTCTGGAATCTCTGAACCACAATAACTGGATCTTGCCAGCTCAGATCAGGTGGACGAGGGGAAAGGAGACTTGCTAACAGCCATGGCTGTAGCTACTACCCTGATAACTAAATGGCTGCAGCAAAACTAAGCATGGCCAAATAATCTGGTACATAGAAAGCTGTGCTCTCGGGTGACATTAAAGACATGATGCAGGGGCAAGAAACCCCGAAAAGGGCACGACAGTGGCGCAGGTTCATGTATCCCTGAAGCGGAACGTACAGGCTGAGGTTGAGGATCTACCTACGAGGAGATCGGATTTACAAGATATGCTGGCTGAAATTAAAAAGAAATTAAGACTGTGTTGTCAATTTCACAAAATCTATTACTGGTCTTAATAAGCAGGTGCTGGCGGTGGAGGAGACGGAAACAGCCTTGTGTGAGCAAGAGCATGAACAAGACGAGCTGGCACATAGGATGATGGTACTTGAACAGCACATTGACTGGGTTTCTAATAAGCAAGAGGACTCCAAAAATAGGTCCAGGAGGAACAACATTAGGCTCCGGTGGATACCCTTGACAGTCCCGGATGCAGAGTGGAGGGTTATATGCTGGCCCTGTTTAGGCAACTGCTGGGCATTTTCGCGGACGACATTATCCTGGATCGTACGCAGAGGGTTTATACCGCTTACCAGCAAAGGAAAAATCTGATTGTTGATGAGAGTACATCTTTTTACGACTAAAGTGTGGATTATGACGGCAGCACGCAGGCAAGAACCAGTTAAGTTTTGAGATTCAACGCTCATGCTGTTTCAGGATATGGCCCAGACGACACTGATTAAAAGGAAACGATTGTGACTGGTCACAGGCTGGCTTAAGGACAGAGATGTCCGGTACAGATGGACTTTTATGTGTGGATTCAGATTTGGGTATCAAGGCAAATCGTTGCACATATATATATATATATATAGAGAGAGAGGAAGAAATGGAGGATCTAATGGGGACGGACAATGCCTCCCGGTCAGCGGATGTCTCACCGCAGGAAGAACTGGAGAACCGCTGTCCTCGCACAGCTAAATTAGAATGATGGCGACAGGGGCGTCCTTCCACGAAAAGGGGAGGATGTGAGCAGCGACAGGTGGATGCCACCTGAGAAGGAGTTGGACATTGGTTTGAAAAAAAGAGCTCTCTCTTTTTGGACTAAACTGGTATGCTGTGTACGGGGTGGAGGGGCGTTCGTGGGATGATCTGCATTTGGCTGGATGGTGGGGTAAAAGGAGGTTTAGGTGGATTGGGTAGGAAGGAATTTTTTGTAGGAATTGGGGCTAGGGGTGGCCGGGATGGGAGTGGTGAGGGCGAGGGTACTCAGAATTTTGCCCAATGTTCCCACGGATATTTTCTCAGTCCTGTTTGGGTCAGTGACATTATGTGTTGCTGAAGGAAGAGGTGGGTGGGGTTGTTATGGGGGTGGTGGGGTTGATGGTTGTTTGGCTTGTTGACTTGGCTTGGTGCCCAGGAGGCATGGGGAGTGTTGGGATGATAGGAGGGCGACACAGGGAGCTGCATTTATTTGAGAACGGCTGATATAAAAATGGTTACCTCGGTGGCATTTATACAGGAAACACATCTGCTTCCACAGGATGAGACACAAGGGGTTTTCTCAGAGGTTTTTTGTATCAAGTGGGACCAAGAAGAGAGGTGTGGGAATATTGATGGGTGCCATGGCTGGGATTTAAGAAGCAGTTTGTATATTGGGACGCAGATGGTCAGTTTTTAGTATTTGATTATGTTTGGTGAGCAGAAATTCACGTTTATTACGGTGTATGCTCCCAATGAGGGGTAGGATCATTTTTTGGCCATGATACTCCAGCGGGTTGGAAGTTGGTGTGAGGGTCAGGTAGTGGTGGGAGGTGGTTTTCACTGTGTGATGGACCGCACGCTAGACAAAACATTGCCCCCCCCACGAGTAATGATAGTAGATTCCGCAAGCCCTGGGGATGTTATTTAAGGGATTAAGGGGCTCATCGAAGCATGGAGGTACTTTTATCAGACGGATAAGGACTACACCTATTAACCATCGGCACACAAGAGTTTCTTGAGAATAGATATGGTCTTGTGTCCGCGACACTGATACCACAGGTGCTCTCGATTGATATTGGGGTCTTCTATCTCACAGATCACGGCCATGTGATCCTGCACGTGGAAGTACCCGGTCCGGAAGGGGGTAGGAGGAAAAGCTGGAGGCTGAAATAATTGATACTTGGAGATAAAGCACATATGGAGGTGGCAATTGCAAATTACTTTCAAGAAAACAACACAGGGAGGTTGATTGGCGTGTGGTATGGGAAGCAGGCAAGGTGGTAATTAGGGGGAATTTATAGTGCAAATGTCGGCTTACCTGAGGAATAGGGAGTTACAGCAGAAAGCCTTAGAACAGGGGGTGTAGGGCACTGAGATGATCCACAAAACCCGGCAATCCGTGAAACTGTTACAGGCATTATGGAAAATCAGAGCACAGTTGGGGGCCCACACAGCAGATCACTCTGCGCAAGTTTTACTTCGTACAAAGCAGAGTTATTATATCTATGGGTGGCAGGCCAACCATTTTCTGGCGGCACAACTCAGGAAACCAAGAGAGCGGAATTATATAATACAATTGAGGGATGGGGCCGGCGTGCTGAATAACAAGGAGGACGACAAATGAATGATCATGGAACAATTCCATGCAGATCTTTTGACACAGGAGGTTAAAAGTCCGGCCCGGCAGGTTGGCTTTCTGCAGAAGCTTCAGCTCCTGCAACTGTCTGACGAGGACAAGGCATACTTGGAGGGGCCTATAACCTCAGAGGAATTAGCTGGGCCATTAGCTTCTTTCCAGCTAACAAAACACTGGGTCCGAATGGTTTTGGGAATGATTATTATAAGGCATTTAGGGAGAGGCTGATAAAACTTTTAACCAGGCTTAATAAGATCAGGGACTCTGGGTTAATGACAGAGACTATGGGGGTTTCCACAACATCGCTCTTGCTCAAACCCGGCAAAGACGCAGCGGACTGTACAAGTTATCGCCCAATATCGCTGTTGAACGGAGACACCAAAATCTTAGCAGCCAGGCTGGCAGATGTGTTGCCTAAACTGATCCATATGGACCCAGCTAGGTTTATCCTTGGAAGACACACTCGGGATCATATACGGTGGGCAATCAATGTGATAGAGCTCGGGTCTAGATCTGGACAGCGCTTCTCTGTGGTGGCACTGGATGCAAAGCAGACTTTCGATAGTCTGAATTGGGGGTTCCTGGGGCATACACTGGTGGCTTTTGGGTGTGGACCTGCCTTTACCCGTATGGTGTTAGCAAATTTTAAGATTCCCTCCACGCAATAAGTGGTTAATAACCAGCTAACAGCACAGGATCAAATTAGGCGCTGCACTCATCAGGGTTGCCCTAAGTCTCCACTGATTTTTGCCATGGCGATGGAACCCTTGGAGGCCCTGATTAGGCAAGATCCGCGGATACAGGGAGTGGACAGAAAGGAGGGCATGTTTCTATTCATGAGGGACACAGACGACACTGCCTAGAGTGATGTCAGTGCTCCAAGACTTCAGAGAGGTATCTGGGTTTGCTATTAATTATTCTAAATCTAAAGCCTTAAACATCACAGAGGAACCAGGGGGTACTGCGATTCTACAAGGTGAATTCCCACTGGTTTGGGAGAAGGAGCTGGAATACCTGGGAATAACCCTCACAAGGGAATATAGCACTCTACGTGGGTCGAATATTCCTCTGTTGTGGAAGCGGTTGTGGGAAGATCTGAAGCGATGGGATTCACAAGAACTCTCACGGCTCACTCTGTTAGCTGTAATAAAAATTACACTACTGCCCTGCCTCTTGTACGTTATGAGTTAGCTCCCGGTTGGAATCCCAGCTCACATGTCCAAAGTTCTACAGTCTGAAATACTTTCTTTCATCTGGCATAAGAAGCGCCCAAGGGTTCCCGGATCGGTTCTTTTTCACCCACCATGGCTAGGGGGGCTGGGAGTTCCTTAAACTACACGGTATGTTCTGGTGCCTCAGCTGGATCCAATAGGGGGAAAGTTGGTGTAAGCTTGAACAGGAAGCCATGAGTATCCCGCTTGAGATGTTGCAGTGCGTGAAGGGTGCAGACCGGGGGAAGGGGGCCCACTGTTGGAGGCCACTAAGGCCTCTCTGGGTTACTAGGATCAAGCGTTGCGGTGGAAGAGGATACCCCTGGGGCTTGGGCCATATAGTCTGATGGTTTATAATAAAAACCTTTTCCTGGATTGGAGTAATGCCTTCTGGGAACATTGGGGTGGGTGTGGGCCTCTCACTCTGCAGGAAGGGGCACTTTTATATGCAGATAAGGCATTGGATTTCACAGAAGTAGGTAAAAGTAGCAGTCACTTGAGCACCATCAGGCTTAGAGTTGATCCAAGAAGGGTTGGGGCAAAAGGAATCCCAAGGTTATATTGGGTACTGAATAAGACTAAAGTGGGTGATGGGCTTTCATATATGGGTAGGTGGCAAGAGGATTTTGGAATAGTAATTGAAAAGGCAGAATGGAACCAAGTATGGGAACGGGCGTGCAAGGCATCTAGGTGTACAGCAATCAAGGAGTCCGCATGTAAGATTTGCTACAGGTGGTACTTGACTTCATAGCCAATACATAGAAATGAATTCTTACCCTTGTGTTGGCGGCAATGTGGGAGGTAGGAAACTTGGGACACGTGGTGGTCCTGCCTGAAAACGCAGCTTATTTTGGAAAAAAAAATTGCGGCATATTAAGGATATAGCTGGGGTCTGCCTCCCATAAGGCCATAAGGTAATTTTGTTGGGTGTGACAGTGGAAGATATATACTCGGCCAGTGGAGCCAGGGCGACCTTGATCACGCAGATGTTGACAGCGGCCAGAATGAAAAGAGGGACCTGTGGTGGGTCAAGATTTGGGTGGTTCTGGCCGTGGAAAGGATATATGCTCTGGCACGGGGTACCTACCTGAAACTGCTTGAAGTGTGGTCTCCTTTCATGATCATGTTAAAGAAAGAGAGCAACCGTTTTTTAGATCGGGGCTGCTTACAAATGTCTCCATCTTGTGAAATGGAGAAGAAAAAACTTGTGGATCAATGGGGTGCATGAAGGTACCTAATAATGGTAGTCAAGCCAAACCTGGTTATCTGTTTTGTCGGGGTGGGGGCGGATGGAGGTTATTTTGAAATAATTGAAATTGTGGTTGTCACTCGAGAGCCTTGGCGATTTGGATAAAAGATGATTGCTCATTTGTTTTTACTGAATGTCATGTAGTGACCTGAATTTGAAGGAATAGTTCAATTGAACTAAAGAATCATATTGCTCTGGTGACAACACTCGAATAAAGAAAGTTTAAAAACATATCATACATTCTCATCTATCAAACTACACCCCAACTCCCAGCCCCTTAAGGTTTGGTTTGCCTCAAGGGTACTGCAAATCCCTGAGCACCTTTAACAGAGTACTACAGATAGATCTAGGAAACATACAAACACAGCACACTAATACAATATGTAGATGATCTTTTAGTGTGCAGCACAACAGAGGAGCAGTGCAGAAAAGACTCAGTGAAGCTCCTGACGTTATTGGCAGAAAAGGGCCATTAGGTAGACAAGGAGAAGTTGCAGTACTGTCAAAAGGTAGTATACCTGGGACAGATAATATCAGCAGGGAAAAGAAGAACGCCATAGAGAGTTACAGCAGTATAGAACAAACACAGACCTACCACGATAAAGCAGCTCCATCTGTTTTTGGGATTATGTAATTACTGTCAAGCTTGGATATTTGATTATTCGTCTTACACTAAACCACTGCTTAAAGAGACACAGAAGGTAAAAGGGCCAATTGTCTGGACAGATTAAATGACCGAAACATTTCAGTTATTCAAAAAAGCGATCAGTGACGCCCCTGTTCTAGCCACACCAGATTACAAAAAGCAACTCTGTTTTCACATTCAAATGGTCAGGTAATGATGGCAGTTCTCACACAGAAGTCATCAATGGGTCACACCCCTCTAGCTCATTATAGTGGTCTATTGGACCCCGTCATGCAGGGACACTTTCCATGTGAGCAGGCTCTCGCGGCCGCAGCTTTCGCCACACAGGAATCAGCCACCATCACGATGGAATTCCCAGTGACCCTCTATGTAGAGCATGCTGATTTCACAATACTAGAAAAATCCAAATCTGCACTCACAACACAAAGAGCGTCAGGGTATTGTGACAAACCCCTCCATACAAATAGTGAGGTTTCACGCTGTCAATCCAGCCACATTCATTGCAGAACCAGTACAAGAGAATGACATGGAACATGATTGTGCCACATAAGAGGACGCCACAGGTGACATGCCCTATGCAACCGAGGGCCCACTGGAGGAAGGGATGTTTCTCTTCACAGATGGGTCATCAACAATTGAAAAGAACTCCGGTGTGAGGCACACAGGAGCAGCGGTAGTAAGCCTTGAGGGTGGGGAGTACTATGTGGAAGTGAGAGTGCCACTTCCCCCGCACTACTTGGCGCATGCAGCAGAATTAGTAGCACTGATAAAAGCACTGCAGCTATCCAAGGGGTGCCTCACTATGGTTTATTCTGATGCAGCATACGTAACTTCTATAGAACACTCGAGCTTGTCCAGATGGCACAGGACGGGGTAAAAAAATCCAATGGCACACAGGTAGAGTAAAACAAAAAGGTGATGGCTGGACAATTTTGAACCAATCACAGCCATGGGCGTAGCTCTGGGCAACCCTCCAGACCATCACAATTGCACTTATTTATACATGGTGTAGACCCTTTCCTGTATCCCCTTGCCTTGATGAGAGTATTTACCTCCTCTCACTCCCTTTTGCCGACTGGAGGGATCCGTCATCCTCCATATAATGGACTTCAACTCTTCTTTTAATTCTGCAACGCTGCCTTTCCTCGACAATCGGGGGAAGTTCCCATTTACTCTCTCTTCAGCTCTTTCCTCCTAATATATGCTGTAACACCCTCTTATATAAAAAACCACCATACATCACCATGTGGCATGTGTTAGGCTGTCAGAAATGTGAGGCTGACAACTTTGTGAAGATTTTTCAAAAGATGCCATTGTATTAAATTAAAAGGTTGGATAAACACCTCACTATCCCTACCCTGACGAGGATTTGTCTGCCTAAAATAAATTAAAGGATACACTCTAACAAAGGATATCTGTCCCTCACACTTATACATACAATAACTCAATAAAGTAGTATAAATGACAGTGAAAAGGCAACACAAATATAACCATTGAATTTGTAATATGATAATCGCCTCTCTTTATAATCTGGGTGAATTCCTCTTCCCCAGATTCAAGCAGAAATCTGCTCCACAGTTCCAAAAGAAACAAGGAAATCCTGGTTTGTAACGAAGTTCCACACATTACTTTATAATTCTAATCTTGACAATGGAAAGTTCCAACATTCCAGTGTTTCAACAAAGAAAATAGTAGGTTCTTTCTCTTCGTTGTGCAAGAGTAAGATTAAGAGTTATCCTCCTCACATAAAGAATATTTTCTTAATTCATCAATAGCAACAATGATTGTCTTTGTCAAGATGGTTTGCCACAATTGATCATTTCTGAAGAAATATAATAACTCCTCTATAGCAGCTTAATACAGTTATTTCTTCAGCACCCCCAGCAACATAAATTGTCTTTGCCAAAATGTTTGCCACAACTGAGTCATGCTAGGCCTACTACATCAATCCCACCTAGTTTACTCCCATGCCAGGCCCACTAATTCAAAGGTTTGCCATTCGGGTATAGTCCCCTGCCCGAACAGCGATTCACAAACAAGTGCTTCTGTGGTTAGGATCAACTCATAACAACTTTACAACAGCTTCACAGTGTTCTTTGTTTTGCAACATCAAACTTTAGCAAATTCTCAGGGAAAACAAGATTCACATTGGTGCTCTTGAATACGCCTCTCCTTCTGAATAACCTTTTCCAGAAGGGCAGCCTTCTTGCCACTCTTGTTCCCCTATTGCATAAGTAACCAAATACTGACAAAGACGTGATCTTGTTCTACTTCCTCCTTGGCTTTGGTAATGTGGTTTAGACCAGCTTTAGTTAGATACTTCTCAAAATATGGGCAACAAGCTTCAAAACGTTCAACTATTCATTAATCCCCTTCTGCCTTTGGCAATGTCTGTTGGGTTTGAATTGCCTTGGTTTTGGTTTCTCTTGGCTTGGGCAATGGTTGTATGCATTAGCTTTTAATAGAATTGCCCCATTGGGTTGCTGGATTCGCAACAAACCCACACGCTTTAAGTTACAGTCATTTGGTTTCAACAAATGTTGCTTTCACTGCTTTTTGACAGTTTGGTATTCAAAATTACTTTTAGTATCACTTCCACTCATATGTGAGCGTTTGCTACTTGGAAAACGCCTGCCTTAAGCACGCATGTGGTCTTGGAGCGCTCCAGGGTCACGATTAGCTTGTGAACTCACCGGATAAGGTGTGCAAGTCCAATCCCCTCGCTGTTCGCAGGTGTTCTGCGTCAGTGGCTCCTCGCGACCTTGGAAACAGTTAGTGTAGGACCGCCGAAGCACGTGCCACTTGTAGAAGGAGCTTCCTTTGCTCCGGAGGCTCTCTGGTGCTCGCCAGCCACCAGAGACAACCTCTAGGGAAGGAACCTTACCCTCGGTTTCGCTTCCCGCTGCGCAGCATCTGCACTTAAGGTTTCTGGAGGTACAGACCCTCTGAGGACCGGCTACTGTTTTGTGCCTAACAGTGGTACCGGCATCTTCTTGTAAAGGTGTGCCCCCCGTGACGTCCACGTACGTGGTGTTTTGCCTTTTAGTCGGTCCAGGGTATGGCAATGCGGGAAAAAAGAAACAGAAGCCGGTCTGTGAACATTTATGTGTATCTCACAGCCAAGGACCGCAAGCCCCTTCCCAAAACCACGGGGAAGGACCAACCATGGATTTGCAGGGTGTCGGTTAGGCACTGACGTGGAAGGCCCAAGGAGCAGAAGAGAAAGACAGGGCAGGAGAAGAAGTGAAAAGAGGCACCCAAGAGGGGTGCAGAGGAATGAGGAGCAGAAGGATGGCAGGATCAAGGCAAGGAAGGCAGGCAACAGCAGGAGCTATCAAGGTAAGGCAGAGGGGAGCAGCAGCAGCAGGGCTGGCAGCAAGGAAACGGGCTAGGTACAAGGCAAGGAAAGTGGCAGCAAGAAGAACCAGCAGCAACTAGCGCCCCTTTCAGAAAAAGTTGCGACACGTAGTGAGCTGGTCGGGGGTGGATTTATACTCCCGGAGGCCTATGTGTGTATTCCTGTTTCCATGGGCTAACGCTAATGCCAGCCTCACTGCGTATGCGTGGAGAGGGGCTGCTGGTCATGTGCACAGGGCAAAAGGTTGCGGCCCCCATGAACCAGAGTTATTACCGCAGAGAGTGCTGTGGCAGCCCCTGACTGTCCCTCAGCCTCCAGGTCAGTTTCCAGGAGGGCACGGTGCGGAAAGTATAAGAAGGCTGTACTGTGACACACCGCCCACCCCAAAGACCAGAGGGGGTACTGGGCTTCCGGAGAAATCGCAGGTAGAAGCGACAAAACAAACAGGGGGGGTATGCACACCAAAGGCGGGCTCCCAATAGTTGTCACAAGCAGCGTAGCATTTCCAGGACACCAGGTAGTACATACAGGCAGCCATGCCGAATCTGGGCATCACAGATGTCATCCATTTCGTATTCTTAAGTCCCAGCCACAAGCAGAGGACAGGTCGCGGGGTGTGACAGCGGAACACATCAGGATGGTAAGGCTTCAGGAGAGAAACGTGAAACTCTGGATGAATCCTCCAAGAGACAGGTAAAACGAGGCGAAAAGCCACAGGAGAAATACAGTGGGGAATCCGAAATGGGCCAGCAAAGCATGGAGCAAGTTTCATGGGAATGTTACTTAGAGGCATGTTTTTAGTAGAAAGCCAGACCCGATCCCCCACCTGGTATGTGGGTCTCACCGAATGCTGTTCATCGGCAGCTGTCTTCATCACAGCCTGAGAGGCTCCAGCACTTTACGATGTGCCTCCTGAAGGCATAGAACAAGGGCAGAAGTGGATACCACCACACCCGGTGGGACGGAGGATGAGGGCAACCTAGCAGGATGATAGCCCAAACATCAAAAGAACGGACTAACCCCAGTAGCAGTGTGAACAATATTGTTATAAGCCACCTCAGCCATATGTAGGTAGTCGTTCCAGTCCGACGGCATGCCACTGGTAAAACAGCGCAAGTATTGTTCCAGCGTTTGATTAGTCTGCTCAGTCTGGCCGTTTGTTTGCGGCTGGTAGCCAGAACTGAAGGCATTGGAGACACCAATGAGTCTGCACAAGGAAGTCCAAAACTGGGACGTGTACTGCGCACCACGGTCCAAAATCATCTTTTCAGGGAGACAATGGAACTGATACACGTGGGCAAAGAGCATTGCGAGGTTTGGGGCAGTAGGCAAGCTGGGCAGACAGGAAATGTGGCATCTTGGAAAAACAATCCACTACAACCATAATGCACGTTGAGCCATTAGATGGAGGAAAGTCCAGGATGAAATCTGTGGCAATGGTATGCCTTTATGTTCCACCTTGGTCTGAGCGGATACCGGACAAGCAAGCACATATTCACGAACAAACTTCCCAGACCCGGCCACCAGAAGTGTCTCTGTATTAGTTCAGTAGTAGCACAACATTCACGTTGACTGGCCATCTTTGAGTCATACATTTGAAAGAGAACAATCTGCTGAGGAGAATCAGTGGGTATATACAACTGATCATTGTAGAATAGAAGGCCATTTTGTGAACTGATTCGTGGATTAGCGAGTAGTACTGGGAGGGCTGGATCAGATGCTGTGTCCTGCACTGTTTGATGAAGCAATGGAAGCATGGCAGCTCGAAAGTGCATAACACGAGACAGTATGTAACCAAGGCGTTCACAGGGTTCGGTCTCAGGCAGGAAACGAGACAAAGCATCAGCCTTCTTGTTTTGTGCTCCTGGGATGTAAGTGACAAAAGAAATCGTATTGCAGAAAGAAATACGCCCATCTTGCTTTTCTGCTATTCTGACATGGCTGGGTTTTTAGGTATTGCAGGTTTCTGTGATCTGTCCTCACCACAACCTTGTAACGCCATCCAACAAGCGCTGGCCCTGGGCTGTTACGGACTGCGGATGACATGCTAACTCCATGAGCATGCGCGGACACATAGAGTGGCACTCGGTTCGGCAGATCTGGGGGACCCCTACATGAGAGGGATAATAGCGCACTAACCACACTGGGCAAGCCTGGAACATAGCTTCGACCAAACAAAGGAACCCACGGATCACTACCTAGAGGCGGGTGTACCACAACTGGTGCACCGCGCTGGGACACCACCGGCATATCAATGGGGTGCTACAAGGCTGCACCGGACCCCTGCGGACAGCTGACGGCCCGACAAGCAATCAACCAGAGAGCGTGAACCAAGTCAGAGAGGGGCGCCGGGCCAAACACATCTGAGGGGCCCCCACATGGGGACGCGAACAACACACAGGCAGTAAGGCATACAACAGCCAGTGAAAGACCCGGAGCCTCACGCAGCGAGGTCCCGGCGCGGTTGGGACATGCTCTCCATGAAACACAAGAAGGACTCGACAATCATGGACTCTTTTAATGCCGCCAAGCAGAAGGGGCAACCACAAACCGCCCCGGAAAAACAAGCCGAGCAGCCAGGTAAAAACACTGCAGCTAAGGAGGATCAGGTCCTTGAAGCAATCACAGCCCTTCGAACCTTCATAGACACAAAGATGGAAGAAATTGAATATCAAATACATGCTGATGTACCCATCAAGACTTAAGGTATTCTATAGGGGACGGGCCGTCTTTCTGGAAACGCCGATGGCTGCCAACATGTGGTTGAAACATAACAACTTGGATGATGGCAAGGACACAGTCACATGAGGAACAACAGGACCGGAACCTGAACGGGGGGGCAGGGGGAGAAGCACACAGCCACGAGAACCCCTGCGGATGCTAAGAAGGGGCCAAGTCCAACAAACATCCTGTTATGAGGCAGGAGCAGGGCAGGCGCCTCTAACGGGGCAAATGAACATGCCCTACGAATCGTTTGGCGTCAGCCAGTTGCTGACGCACACAGCCAGCACACCGGGACCCAGGAGGCCCAGGCAGCTGTGAGGGCGCTCGAGCGCCACGGACGTAAGATGGTCGTTAAGCGCAGTTATTTAACTTTTGTTTGGTCAAGAGTTTGTCTGGTTTTGGAGTTATAAATGGTTTAATTCCTACACAAGACGAAGTGCGCATTGAGAAGTGCGGGAGAGATGATGAATGTGACAGAAAGGGATGAGGGGGCAGCCTGGGGCGTGAGATTTACTGGGGTAGATAAGGCTGGGGCGGGAGGGGTGAAGTGGCAATGGAGGGGCTCACACACTGAAATGGCCGGCAACATTAAAATCGTAACATGGAATGTCCTGGGCCTGGGGACATATATGCGCAGGAACCGGGTGAAATCCTTCCATAACAGGAAGAAGGTGGCTATTGCACTCCTTCCGGAGACCCATTTGACGAAGCAAACCATGAGTAAGGTGAGGGACCACTGGGACGGCCAAAGTTACGGGGCACCCTACTCCAAATATGCCAGGGGGCTACTAACCTGGATAAGCCCGGCGATCCCATTTAAAGCGTCAAGCTGGGAGGCGGACCCGGAGGGCTGGTACCTGGTTGTACGGGGATGGATCGAACAGACTGAAGTATGCATAATAAACTCATACTTCCCCAACCATGGTATCCCGAAACACCTAGACATGCTGGGAGCCAAATTGCCACACCACCAAAACTGCTTCTGTATCTGGGGAGGTGACCTTAACTGTGTAAGAGATTGGGAGCTGGACAGGTCCAAAGCGATAGCAACCAGAAATGACGCGGCGTCAGGGGCACTGAACGCGATAGTCGAGGCCCTGGACCTGGCAGACGTGTGGCGTGAACTCCACCCGGCGGAAAGGGGTGCTCATACTTCTCCTCACCACATACTCTGCACACCAGAATTGATTACCTCTTCGTGTCCAGGTCTTGCCAGCCACAAATAGACTCAGCCCAATTCCTGGGCAGGTCGATATCGGACCACTCGCCACTGCTGGCGACGTGGAAGATAAGCGGTCCTAGGCTACCCATACCGCTATGGCGCATGTCAGCGGATACCCTGACTGATCAGGCCTTCGTCGAAGGGCTGCAAGAAAAGCTGGAAGAGTACATAGAGGTGAATGTGGGCAGTGTCGAGGGATGGGGGACGGTCTGGGAAGCACATAAGGTGGTGGTGAGGGGCTAAGCCATTGCAGGAGCGGGTGGAAGATAAGCGGTCCTAGGCCACCCATACCTCTATGGCGCATGTCAGCGGATGCCCTGACTGATCAGGCCTTCGTCGAAGGGCTGCAAGAAAAGGTGGAAGAGTACATAGAGGTGAATGTGGGCAGTGTCGAGGGATGGGGGACGGTCTGGGAAGCACATAAGGTGGTGGTGAGGGGCTAAGCCATTGCAGGAGCGGGTGGAATCAGGAAAACACTAAAGGCTGAACTTGAAAAACAGGAGGATGACACACAAGGGACACGGGAGGAGAGGAAACTGGCGCAGCTAAGAGGGGATTGTCAGGAGGCCTGGGGGGAGACACTCCAAGTTTGATTACATAGTAAAAACTGCCAGGGTGCATGCTGAGGGAGACAGACAGAGCAGGCTACTAGCATGGCTGTCCAGAAGGGAACATCCAAGACACCAGGTCACGGAACTTAAAGATGCAACGGGCGCAGTACACTTGACACAACAGGAAATAAATGATACATTTCGCGACTTTTACTCCCGCCTATATAGCCACGAACACCAAGTGGCGCAAGCTGACATACTGGACATATTGGAGGAAATAGGTCTCCCCAAAATTGAACAGACACAGCATGAGACCCTAGACGAGGAAATCACTGAGGACGATGTCGCGGAGGCAATAAAGTCCCTCTCCTCTAGCAAGACACCCGGCAGCGATGGGCTCCCCCCGGAGTTCTATAAAACATATATGGCTGCTGTCACACCGGTGCTGCTCGAGGTATACCGAGAAGCATTCACCAAATGGGAACTGCCGGGGTCCATGAGAGAGATGCGTATTGTCCCGATACCCAAACCTGGGAAAGCAACGGTAGACTGTGATTCTTATTGCCCACTGGCGATGTTGAATCATGACGTCAAAATCCTCACTGCCATACTGGCCAAATGCTTGAATAGAATAATAGGAGGCCTAATACATAGTGATCAGACTGGCTTCATACCAGGGCGCAGTACCGCACTAAACTTGTGCAGACTACAACACATCTTGGCGCAGACAAAAGGTTCTCAGAGGGAATACGCTATACTCTCTCTAGACGCTGTAAAACCATTCAATTCAGTCTATTGGGAATGGCTGCTGGCGGCACTGAGGGAATTTGGGTTTGGGGAGGCCTTCATCCGCTGGGTTTGCATCCTATAAATTAACCCCAAAGCCAGGGTCAAAACTGGGAGGTGGGTGTCAGCACTCTGGGACATAGAAAGAGGGGCCAGGCAGGGATGCCCGCTGTCCCCAATGCTGTACATCTTGGGCCTTGAGCCGATAGCGGTATACCTTAGGAAACAGTACCTGGATGCTGGCATCTGGGTCAGGGGAGTGGGACACTTATTGTCACTCTATGTAGATGAGGTGCTTCTATACGTAAGAAACCCACACCTAAATGTCCCAGTCATTTTAGACATACTAGACAACTATTCCAAGGTGTCAGGAATCTACTTCAGCAGATCTAAATCCTGCATATTCCCAATAGCGGGGTTAAGAGGGAGGGACATCAGCACACTTCCAGAAGTGGGACTCAAATGGTAGGTGGACTCGTTCAAGTACCTGGGGGTCAACATAGCGCACATGCCAGAACAGATGCATGAATACAACACAGCAAAGGTGGCCCAGTGCTTGGGGAAATCTATGAAGTTTTGGTCTAAGCTACCACTGTCACTACTAGGTAGAGTGGCCATCACCAAAATGATCATCTTGCCAAGATGCCTTTACTTCTTTAACAACGTGCACTACTACATCAAGGCATCCTTTTTCCGGTCATTGGAAACACTAATTCGGGAGTTCCTGTGGGGCCTGCACGCCACAAACCTACATTAACAACGTTATACCTCCCGTACGATAAAGGGGGCGTGAAGCTACTAAACCTAGAGAGATAATATTTAGCAGCCCAACTTAGCCACATGACCAAATGGATGGCGGACGAGCCCACCTCTGAAACCGACCTGCTACAGCACCTGGTGGCTCCCACCAGCCTGAAAGAGATACTCTGGGTAATATACGGGGACACAGAACACCCCCCAATGATGGTATCGTTGGGGAGGCAAATATGGAGAAGGACACAGGTCCTATTAAAACTAACGCAACCTTACTCTCCGGAGGTCCCATTGGCGGCGGACATATGTCGGGACAGCGCGGATATGGCGGTGATGAGGAAATGGGAAGGGAAGGGAAGGGAAGGGGATTTACACATGGGGAGATGTATACGAGGAGGGGGCCTTCCGGGAATTTAGCTCAATGCAGGAGAGAGAAGGGATCCCGGGTGGACAGTTCCTCTGGTACCAACGAATCCATAAGGTGGCAAAGGGCAAATGGGAACGCTGGCCGGAAGAACCACAAGCGGAACCTATACTCACGTTAATGTACAACCTGGCCGATGGCTGGCGTCCTGTTTCAAGGCTGTACAGCATGTTAATAGACATATCCAATCCCAAGAGCATAATATTAAAAGGAACAGTGAGAGGCAGACTTGGGCACAGTACTAACGGAAAAGGAATGGGAAAGGACACTGGGTTACCCCAAGGCAGTTTCGTGAAATCATCGCTTCAAACTGATACAACTAAATGTCCTATACCGCACCTATGAGACTCCACAAAGGGTAGCCGCATTCAACAGAAATGCCAGGTCACTGAGCCCATGGTGCGGAGGCGATGAAGCAGGCATGATACACATGTTTTGGGAGTGTGGGAGGGTGCAAGGGCTCTGGGCGAGCATAGAGCGGGCTTGCAGAGCGGCAGGTGTGGTGAGGTTCGAATGGCCGCCAAAGGAGTGCCTGCTCGGTGCCTATCCCAGGGACAGTAAACATAAACGTGTTTAAATTCATGGATTTGGTGTGCATCCTGGCAAAAAGGAACATCGCCATGTCCTGGAAGAAAGCTGGGGGGCCGCAATACGTGCAATGGCACATGGAATTTGAGAGGGGGGCGGAGGCGGAAACCAAAGTGTGGATGGACGGGGTCAATAGAACGGACCCGGATGGCAATGACAAATTGGCCGCATGGAAGGCACTGGTGTGGGACATGTTCCACCCATCTAATGACAAACCTCCCTGAACGAGTTGCACACGGGGACATATCTGCTGCATAAAGCGCAATCCTCCCGGTCACGCCTAAATTATGAAGACCACCGGTGGCACCTGGCAGGCTGGGGCATGGGCCGGACCCGGGGCATCTGGGGGTCTACCCTGATGAACTATACAGCACATCGTGAATTGCGTAGGAAATATTTGTTAGTTGTTTATATGTTAAATAAAATTGGGCATACCATGGAACATGCACAGAAGACGTAACACTGAGTTGCTTGGTTGTACCTAATCAAATGCCAATAAAAACAACTTAAAATTAAATTACTCTGAATTAAAAATGGCCGAAAAAAGTGTTTTGAAGGCAGTCTTCCATTCGTGCCCGGAACGAATACGTACTAAATGGTAAGCTCTGCAGAGATCTCGTTTAGTGAACACTTTAGCGGTATGTAAAGACTCCAGAATGTCATTAATCGGGGGCATTGGATACCATCCTTCACTGTGATTTCAGTGAGCACGTGGTAATCGATGCAGTGTCATGCTTCGTCGTTTCAGCCCCTTCTGGACTACGTGGTCCATAAAACATTGATACATTCCCTCCAAGGTACACTCAACATGGATGACGTTAGTGCGCGATTACTGCTCTAGCGTTTTCAGGAGTTCGCCAGTTCCTTGAAAAGTGACACGCCCACGCAGCGTTCCGCGTCTCAACGCTAACTTCCAAACTTTGGCAAGCGTGGTCGTACTTTTCCTGTGCTCGTACCTTTCTTCCAGGTTCTATAGTCCTCCTCTACCTTAAGCCATCTTTCAGTGCTCTCCTTCTAGGGCCTTCCACCCGTAGCACTCGCTCCCTTCCTTGTTGCATACTGGATCCTTCCTGCTTCGTTCCTTCCGGGACTTTTGTTACTCGTTATCCTTCCTGGAATTGAACGCATACTCACCTCAGTCGGACTCGCCTGCACGCTGGCGACGGAGGATACGTGACCGTGTCTCTACAAGTCCCGAGCTGTCCGGAAGAAGGAAAAGACCCAGTCCATGACTTCAAAAGAAACAGGTGAGATTTCAGGCAAAGTGTGACATGCAGGGTCTGAGTGTGCAGGGTCTGAGTGTGCCTTCTTTCTTGTGCACAAAAAACAAAGGAGAACCCATAGGTGACGTGGAAGGCATGATATATCCATGTTGTAAGTCTCCAAGGTATTTCCTCAGTTCACTCCTTTCGGTTTCTGTCAAAGAGTATACTCTTGTATTTGGCAGGACATGCTCTGGAACCAAGTTTATTTCACAATCAAACCCACGATGTGGAGGAAGAGGAATGTTCTCAGGCTCCCTAAAGACATCTTGAAAATGCTGGTATTCAATCGGCAGGGCCAGACATGAAATCCTCTGTATTTAGTGTGTTTGGGCTTCTTCCTGGAAAGGGTCTGAAATCGTAGTCTGAACTGTCGAGGCAGATCAATGCGAAGTACAGAAATCAGAAGTAAATATTAGAACGCGGGTAGTGCAGTTTATGTAGGAATTGTGCTTCATTAACCAGGACAGCCCCAAGACCACATGATAGGCTGGCGTGCAAATGATGTAAAAGGCCAGTTGTGAGTACCATTTCTTCTTCATGTTGTGCTGCTTCACTGGCTCCACGATCCATCCGAGGTTTCTGAGGAATCTAGTTCAGGCTGGTAGTTGTAGCATCTGAAACCATAGAAAAAGAGACCTGGCCAGAACAGACAGTATAGGTACAGGGACAGAGAAAGAGGCACCAAGGAACATACATGGACCCATGCATATGAGAAGCCAGGGATCGGGGTCCCTCACACCACCTCTGGGGTAGGTCTGCCTATGGTGTTGCCCTGAAAGGCCAATTACCCCAGGTTGAGAGGGGTCCTTAGCCCCCCATAACAGGGTCTTAGCCATGACTCTGTCAATCATAGCACCATAGCTGCAGAGAGAATAAAATTGTGGGGCTTGTTCACACATTTTGTGACAACACTCCAATAAACTCCCACCTGTTAAATCCAATCCATTTGCTCATGGGGAAACAAAGAAGCACACATCACAGCTTTCTGGGTTAAAGACTACTGTCGAGGGCATATCTTAACCAGAAATGGTAGGGATGTTATTATGATGAGATGTCTCAAACTAGCATTGTTTGGAAGTGGGTATGGCTTGGATTGTTGAACTGCAAAATGGAAGTCTACATGCAACGTATATTTTGAGGAAGAGCATTTTCAATGCAAGTAAGGTTGGTAAACTAATGACAATTTTTATCATCTAATTTTGCTCTTTCATTTACACTCATGTCTGAAAAATGTGCCGAAACTGAGCTACTGTATTGTCTGAGGGTAGATATAAGACATATAAGATTTTCTCCAAATCCGATTTTTTTAGCTCATGGCACTTTGCTCCCTTACACTGCAGTGAAGCTTAATTTCCCAGTGTAAATGCACAGATTTAGAAGTAACAGATATGCAAGAGGATGCAGGCTTGGAGCTGGTGGAGTATCTAACAGTTGACACTGGACATGTCATATACTGTAACATAAGTGGTCTTGTATAGCGCCTGCCTGACACTATTGTTGGCCTTGCTGCGTTTGACTCTTTAAGAGAAAAGGGGGTGGGGTTCATTAGTGGGACAGTGGCAAAGGCAGATGCGAAATGCGAAACCTGTGGTGTTGATGGGTGCAGTCAGAAGTACCCGGTTCCTGAGTGCCAATCTGCTTTCTATGGGTTTAGCAGAACAAACTAGGGAGTATGTTATCCATAGGGAAGAGTCCAAGATCTGATAGATTACAATGAGTTTGACGGAGCTGAAGAAGAGAGCTTAGTCTTGGCTCGGTTAGTGTTGATGTGCTAATAGCTATGCCTGTGTCGGCCTTCTGCGGGGGGTTCATGTGTGTAGTGTAAGGTGGTAGGAGATCTTTTTTTAAATTTTTATTTTTAAATTTGTTTATTGACGAAATTGCCACAGCTTCACTACACATTTGCACTTTTAGCATTCAATGAATAGTTCAACAGTGTGTTTTTTGATATTGTATACAGCATTAACAATTCAACCAATATACATAACCATACACTTTTCCAACATGTAACTAGCGCTTGTAGTTCCAGAACAAATGTTTTAGACGCAGATCAGTGAGGCAACTCCTGTATGATCTAATCAGATGTCCGTGGCGACCATAACTGTGAAGGGTTTCTGAACCAACCCTCTTGATCTTTAGTATTAAGGAGGACAATTAACGCTTATAGGGGGAGATTCAAGGTGGTTTATCGTCAGTTGGATAGAAAACATTTTCAGTAAGGACTTTCCATACCTCAAATGCAACAGCAGTGTCCCCATCAGATACCTGTGTTGCCCAAGCTAAGCCCTTGTTTCAGCATCAAACCAGGTTCCAAGCTCCCTAAACCATATACCAAACTGCGGGCCCCCTTAGATGTCCATGACATCGCTAAACGCCTTTTAGCAAGTATGCACACAAGGTCCATGAATGTAGTGATATGTTTATGATTGCGTGATCTAGAGTATATGCCCAATAAGCATCCGAGCAGGTTCCATTGATACCTACTGACACCAGCAGCTACACAGGTCTGTTTAATTCGGAACCAAAAGCTGCGTACCCTCACACATAAGATCTGCACCATCTTGATTGCACCAGGGACAGTTTGAAGGCTCATCTACCTTAAATTTGGCTACTCTGCTAGGGGTCATATATGTGCGATGTAGTACATTAATTTGGATCAGCCTGAATCTAGCATTGCTAGACACATTTTTAACAAAACTCAACGCTAATTCCCATTCCTTGTCAGCAATTTCTAAACCAAGGTCCGCCTCCCAAGAGGCTTTCAACTTAATAAGCCTGGTGTTAGTTCTGTCTAACAGGTATTTGTACAATTTAGACACAGGCCTCCAGCCATCCTCGAGCACATATACTAGGGCTAAGAAAGTGTTCTACTCCGGTTCAGCAGGCCATTCAATCCAATTACATCTAGTGACCGTTGCCACCTTCATATATCTTAGGAATTGACCCATGTAGAGTCCCTCTTGTTACGTAAGGCTGTCCAACTCTCTGAACAGACCATTTTCATACATGTCTCCCCAATTAGTTATGGCCACACCGTCCCAACATCTAACAGCCTTCAATTCCTCAAGGCCCCCACATATGGCTGCCAGAATCGGAACATTGGGTGAATAAGGATGTTGCAGCCGGAGTACCTTTTAAGATTCTAATCCAGATCTGTCTACCTAATCGTAGGATCAGTGGCAGAGGGTCAGCTCGGCTTGTTGGGAGCCACAAGACCTCTTTAAGCCATGGCGGTCTCACCAGTGCGTAGAGTAGTTCATGTCCAGACGTAAACACATCTGATAATCATTTTACGACAAAACTTAACTGGGCCGCCAGGTAATAAAGTTCAAACCTTGGAAGTTGTGTCCCACCCTTCCCATAGGGTAGAGATAGAACATGAATTGCCAATCTGTGTCTTTTCACACCCCAAAGGAAGTCTCGAAGCATGACATCAAGTTCTCGAAAAAAAAAGTGGCAGTGATGTAGAAATTAACATAGGTAAACCTGTACAAAAAACTAGGGAGAGCAATCATTTTATTGATAGCAATCCTGCCCATGAGAGAAAGGGGCAACCGAGTCCAGAATGTCATTGACTTCTTCACACCCTCTATCACCCTGCCCATGTTAAGCATGTGCGTTACTTTTGGGGAATGTGCTATATGTGTTTCCAGATATTTAAAGGAATATGGCTCCCATTTTAGTCCCCATTCAGGTAAAGACACTGCTCTCCCAATACACAATCCTGCCAGGGGGAAAAGGTAAGACTTCTGTTTATTTAAGGAAATTCCAGAGAGCCTGACAAAATCATTTAGGACACCTAATATCTGTAGATTATGTTGTGGTTTGCATAGATAAAGCAAGGCGTTGTCTGCATAGAATATTAGGTGTGTGGCTCCACCAATTTTGATACCTGCCTCTATATATTCCTGCCTTAAATATACCACTAAAGGTCCCAATCCTAAAATGTAAAGCATGGGCGAGAGTGGGTATCCCTGTCTCGTTCCTCTTTGTATATCCTCTGTCTGGATATCTGTCTGCCTGACCTCACTCTAGCCATTGGGGAAGTGTACAGGAGTTTCACCCATCAAATGAATCCCTCTCCGAACCCAAAATTCTGCAAAGCCACAACTATACACTCCCAGTATACTGAATCAAAGGCTTAAACCGCATCTAATGATGCCACAACATAGCGCTCAGTACAGGTGTTAGTTTGATGAATAACGTGTTGTAGTCTATGTAGGTTCAGTGTGGTGTTTCGACCAGGTGCAAACCCATTTTGGTCAGTATGTATCAACGAAGAGATACATGTGCAGAGATGTGCGGCTAATACTGTGATCAGTATTTTAACATCATAATTGATATTTTATTTCTATCGCGCTCGTACACAAGTGTTTCATAGCGCGACAAGGCAAGGGAGGGAACAGGGGAGAACAAAACAGCAATCTTACTAGGCCCAGTGACATTGAGAACGCGCACGTGCATGGGAGAGGGGGAGGGGAAAAGTGCATGGAATGGGGGAGAAGTGGAAAGTGCGAAGCAGAGGAGAAACAGATAAATAACAATAAATAAATAATAAAGGCAACAAACAGTGATAGTGCAGCCAGCAATTTGCAAGTGCTAGGTTTAAGACAGCAGACAGGGTAGGTCTGATAAGTGCAGGAAGAAAAAGGGGGGGCTGTATGGGTACAGGTACAGACCCCAGTGCAAGGGGTGGCCCGGAGGCAGTGCGGCAGGGTGGCGGGGTGAGCAGGTACCTGGGCCCGGAGGACAGAGGGTGGCCAGGTGCACGGTGCCAAGACATAACAGATCAGCAAGGGAGAGGGGGAGCAAAGGCAGAAGAAAAGAGGAAGGTCTTGAGGTGCTTCCGGAACCGGAGATGGTTCTCCTCAAGTTTTAGAGTGGCAGGGAGGCTGTTCCAGAGGGAGGCCCCAGCCGAAGACAGATCTACCCCCAGCTCGTTTCTTTGAAAAACGACTGACCCTGAGGGAGTTGGAGGTAGAGGAGCGAAGAGCTCGAGAGGGGAGGTATTTGCGGAGGGATAACTGAAGCTGAGATCCCCGTGGGACAGCGCAAACATAAAGCGGGCAAAAGCGGAAAGGAACCATAAGCTAGGAAGCTGCTGTCAGCAGAAGCCGCATCATAAAACCGGACGGATATTACTCCTTACAGCACAGCGTGGGAGGGCGAAATGCGCCACTAAAGCACCACAGACACATGCAGGTCACACAAGCAAATAACCCTGGGAAGCAAGTGCATCAGGCGCAAAGTAAATGGTGTAACATACGAATTGCATGACAATGATCCATAACCATCATGCAGGAAAGTGCAATTAAGAGGTCTGCACAGTCTACACACCCCAGGGTGCCCGGATCAGGTGGGGAGAAGGGTGGGAGGAGAGTGCCAAAGAGGCCCACGTATCATGGAATACTTAGGCGCCCAGGGCCCTGCTGAGAACTAGTGAGGGCATACCAGCAGACTCCACAACGACTAAAAAACGTGGGGGGACACAACCCATTCGGTGCGTGGCACAGCACAGACTGACGCCTCCTGAACCCCACAGAACAACGCCTTTAAACATCCACTCCGTTGACGCCAAGGGGGACCTTGGAAATTGAACTTGGGTGCTATTGAGCAACTGGAGCATGGGGAACTGGCAGAGTGGCACAATGTCGGCAGGAGGAGCCAAAGCTAAGAGCAAACAACCCACAATGGACGCCTTTGCCAAGACGCAGCAAACCCCCACTGCCCCGGCACAAGGCACGAGCGTAGCGCCCGAGGAAGCTACACCAGCAAACTACTTGGTCCTTGCAGCCATTTCGGAGCAGAGTGCCTCATGGGGGACAGCAATGGCGGATTTAAGAACGCCCCTAGAAGCCAAAATAGACGCTGTAGGAATAGAAGTCGCTCTGCTGCGACAGGATGTTCGATCGCTAGCTGAAAGAACGAGCGGACTGGAGAGCGCAGTGAAAACAAACACAGAAACCAGTGCGAGCAACGCAAAAGAGGTACATATACTAAAGCAACAAGTGGCCAACCTAGAGAGCCGAGCAGAGGAGGCCGAGGGGAGAGCGAGACGGAACAACATACACGTGGTCGGCCTGTCGGAAGGAGAAGAAGGCCAGTACCCAACGGACTATGTGGAAAATATGATCCTGCAGGAGATAGGGGCCGAGCAGCTTTCACAAGGATTTACAGTTGAGCGAGCGCACAGGGACTTGATGAGGAAACCACAACCGGGGCCCCCCCCCCCCGCGCGCAATAATAGCAAAAATCTTGAATTACAAATACCGAGAGAGGATCCTGGAGTACTTCCGTAAAGGGGGAATGATTAAAAGGGCGGCTGCCACGATCACAGCGTACCCGGATTATACCATGCAGGTGCAAAAACAGCGTTACACCTATGTGGCCGTCAAGAGGAGGCTACGCACAGCTGGGATCAAGTACATGCTACTGTATCCTGCAAAGCTGAAAGTCTTGCATAAAAGTAGGGCGTTTTTCTTTGATACCCCAGAGGATGTGACGGCGTGGCTGGACATGCAGGGTTGCTCGGACGAGGAACAGGAGCAAGACCGCGAGAAGCACGATAAGTGATGGGGACACAGCATGCATAAGGGAATGGGGGAGGGGGATCTGCAATTGACTGTAACAAAGTGGATTGGTGAGGAACTACGGAACTACAATAGAGGTCGCCTGGACCTGTAGAAATTGATGGACTGGAATATAGTGTATATAATGCATAAACAAACTAGGCTACACTAGGCTGCGGCAAATCTGAAGCACATAGGAGCAACAGGATGTAGACAGCCTATCCCCCGGAAGTAGTAGAAGAACAGCCATTAGGGCGGTTCATCCTGCGGAGACGCGCGTATAGGCTATTGCCAGAAAGCGCTAGATGCGGGGGTGCCTGAGATCCAGGGATGGAGCTGGGCAACAGTTGGGGAGGGTATTGTTGGGGTGTGGCAGGAGGTTTGGGTGTTTGATGTGTTGGGAGTTAGGGGAAGTTTGCGAGTAGGTGGGACTACTGTAGGTGTTATATTGGGGAACAGCCCTATGCAATAAAAGGAAGGATTCGGGAGCGGACAGAGCCGGTGGGGACCCGGGGAGGGAGGGGAAAGACCCAGATAGACTATGGGAGACCTTAAAGTAGTCACCTGGAACGTGAGAGGGGTCAACAGCTATTTAAAAAGAAATAAGATTATGATGTATTTGCAACGGCAGAAAGTAGATATAGCCCTGTTGCAAGAGGCACACCTCACAAAAGAAAAACTGGAGGTGGTATGGAAGAAGCGGAGAGACACTGTGGTGGGGGCAACATATTCAGCATATGCTAAAGGGGTCATCACTTGGGTGGCACCGCATGTACCGTTTCAAATATTGCAATCCACGGTGGAGGCAGATGGAAGGATGGTAATACTAAAGGGATTGGTGGAAAACAGGGAGATATGTGTGGTAAACACCTATGCCCCGAATCAAGATACGGCAGCATACTTCAGAACCCTATATAGTAAACTTAGCGCAGATCTAGGAGGGGCGGTAATTTGGGGGGAGATTTCAATTGTGTAATAGACCCGAAGATGGACAGATCAGACTCTAAAATGGATAGACCGACCCCAGCAGCCAGGGTACTGCAGTCCTTGCTAACGGACTTCGGGTTAGAGGATGCATGGAGATTACATTACCCGCAAGAGCGACAGTATTCGCATTATTCAGCCCCACAGAATCTACACACCAGATTAGATTATGTGTTTGTCACGAGTGCGCTCATGACAGAAATAACACAGATAGAATACAAGGCGAGGGTCCTGTCGGACCATTCACCTCTTATGTTGACGTGGCAGTATCGATCCCCGCGAGCGAAAATACCGACATGGCGTCTCGGAGCGGAAGCGCTCAAGGACAGAATCTTTAGAGAAGATATGAGAGAGGAAATAGTAAGCTATTTTGAGACCAACACGGGTAGCGTGGATTCGGCGGGAGTTCTCTGGGAAGCCTTTAAGGTAGTGATGAGGGGGATAGCAGTAGCCAAGTCCAAAGGGCTACAAGGAGGAATTGTAGCGGATCTTCAAGAGGCGGAGAAGGAGCTGGAAAAGGCAATGAAAGGGGGAGGTAGCACCGAATGTGATAATGAAGTGATACTTCAGTTACAACAGAAATGCGCGGGATATTGGGAAAGATTGTGCAATCTAAACTATAAAAAATATATAGAGAGACAGCATGCGGGGGGTGATAAACCAGGGAGAGTTCTGGCATGGTTATACAAAAACGAGACCCCCCAGACCAGTAATCAGGACGATAGTAAAAGAAAATGGAACCATAGCAGATACTCGGGAGGAAGTGAATCAAGAATTTGCAAGATATTATCCTGCCCTATATGAAGACGTGGAGGAATGTGACATTAATGCAATAAGCAAAATATTAGAGGACATAGGATTGCCGCAGATTAGTGCTGCAGAACGAGAGGAGCTAGATGCACCAATTACCTTAGTGGAATTGGAAGAAGTGGTGAGGCAGCTACCCACCTGTAAAGCTCCAGGGGTGGACGGACTCCCCAGTGAATTTTATAAGATGTATAAAAATGAGGTGCTCCCACCACTCTTGGAAATGCTTAACGAAGCGTACGAAGTTGGGAAGTTACCAGAATCTCTGGGAGAAGCGATTATCATACCGCTCCCCAAACCCAATAAGCCTAGCAGCGAGTGCGGATCTTATAGACCCCTGCCGATGCTGAACCAAGACAGCAAGATACTGACGGCGGTCTTGGCTAGCAGAATGAAGAGAGTCATTACTGCAAAGATACACCCTGATCAAACTGGCTATGTCCCTAATAGGAACATATCCAACACCCTTAGGCGACTTCATTGAGTCATTGAATATGCAAATGAAGAGACAAATGAAATGGCAGTCGTGTCGCTGGATGCAATAAAGGCCTTTGACTTGGCCATGGCTGATTGCTGCACTGACACATTATGGAATAGGGCCGGGGTATCTGAGATGGGCCAAACTGCTATACAGTGAACCACTGGCCAGAGTGAAGACAGGATCAGTTATATCAGAGAGGTGGCAGCTTGGCAAAGGTACCAGACAGGGATGCCCGTCGTCCCCCATGTTGTACATCCTGGCCTTGGAGCCTCTAGCGATATATTTGAGGCAGCAATATGACACAATAGGCATAATCATCAAAGGGGAATCACATTTAATCTCTCTATATGCGGATGACATGCTGTTGTATCTGTGCTATCCAGAAGAAAATTTACAGTATGTCCTGGAAGTGCTGGATCAATTTGCAGGGCTCTCTGGTATAGCAGTGAACCCCAAAAAGTCTTGCGTGTTTCCATTGGGGAGGTATAGAGGGATCCCATTGGAGCAATTACCGATCCTCAAGATACCGTGGGTGGTTAACACGTTTCGATACCTGGGGTTAGACATATATCATACAGTATAAGCAGAACATCAGCACAGTACTGAGAAGGCTGTACGGCATATCGAAAATAGCATGAAATTTTGGGTGAAACTTCCCTTGGCGATGATGGGTAGAGGGGCAATGCTTAAAATGGTAGTTTTGCCAAGACTGTTACATTATTTTGCGAATATCCCATATTTGATATCCAAGCAATTCTTTACTAGGCTGAGCAGTATATGCAGAGAATTCCTCTGGCAAGGGACAAGGAACAGGATGTCCCTTTGGAAACTACAAAACTCGCACGAGAAGGGAGGCATAAAACTTCCAAATTATGAGATCTATTACATAGCAAGTCAACTCCAGTACGTAGCTAAATGGCTTTCTGAGGAGCCGACCACGGAGACCAGGTTGTTAAAACAAGATTGTGCCCCATTCTTCCTTAAGGAGATGATGTGGTTACCCAAGGCAGACATGGAGGGACTCCTGAGGATGATGGTACTTGGGTGGAAGATATGGCGAAGAGCCTGTAAACTGATAGAGGACCCCTATCCATGCTCTCAGCAGGCGCCATTAGTAGCTCTGGTGGGTAAAGAAACACAACTAAGGTTACTAATTAGGAGGTATTGGGAGCCTGTGGGGATAGCAACTTTGGGAAACATATGGCAAGAAGGGAATATAAGGGATTTCGAGGGGTTTGTGGAAGAAACAGGGGTACAGGTAGGACAATATATTACGTATCACAGGGTGGTGCAGAGAATCAAAGAGACGTGGTCAGAAGGAAAATTATCGAGTGAACCTGAAACCACCATAGACACAATATATGACATAGCAGAGGGGGGCCACGAAATATCAAGGCTATATGAGCTCATGATAACTAAGGTGGGAAGGGAAGTGGCACAAATAAGAATAGATTGGGAAGAAGAAGTGGGGACCCCAATGAGTGATGGGACGTGGGAGCGTGTCCAACTGTATCATAAAAAAGTGTTGAGGAATGCTAGGCTACAGAATATACAGTTATATATCACCCACAGGGCATATATGACGCCACAAGGGATAGCCAAATTTAAGGCTGCAGGACGACAAGCATGCCCCAAATGTAATGAAGAGAACGCTGGAATGGTACACATTTTTTGGTCATGCCCGGAAATAGAACGCTTTTGGGGCGAAGTGACACACAGGATAGGGGAAAAAGGGATCAGAGTAGAGATAGATACAGCATGGGCTTGCTTACTGGGAGGGTTCCCTAGACCACATAAGCTAAAGCATGTGAGCAAATTGAAAGACCTGGTGTATGCACTAGCGAAGAGGAAAATTGCAATGAGATGGAAAGCATGTCACAGACCAAGAATGGAAACGTGGTGGAAGGACTTACAAAAATGGACAGATGCAGAAACAACAGTGTGGCAAGAGGCGAGTAATGTTGGGGGGAGGAGGAAGCAGGAACGTTTATGGCTTGGAAATTATTAATTGCAGAATTATTTGGGCCCACAAATGACGAGGTTAGAGACCAGGACCCATCGGGAGAAATCGATACAGATATCCTATCACATGATGAAGAAACGGTATAGGAAGGAGAGCAGGCTTGAGGGGTGGGCGGGAAAAGGGGAAATACAATGGACAAGATGGATGATGTGAATTAATATTGTTATGAAAACTGTAAGTTTGGTTTGTGTTGGTTGTTGCAATAAAATCAATAGAATTTTTTTTTTTTTTAAAGGATGGTGGGGGGTGGCTAAAGGAGGGTCAGCAAGCACAGATGGAGAGGGGATGGGAGAGGAGGGGTGGGGACGGAGAGGGTGGACAGGATGTCCTGGGTTTTTTAAATGAAGTGAGAGGCAAGGGCATTGCAAAGAGCCTAGGAGGCCACAGGAGGGGTAGAGACTGCAGCAGGGTTGTCCAGCTCCTTGCAGATTTTAAAGAGTTCGGCCAAGTTGTTAGATGCCGCAGAGACACAAGCTTGAATGTGGACTGCGCATTGCTAGGGGACGGTAAGAATCACACTGCTCCGCAAGTTTTGCAGGTTTAAGGATAGGCACCACCAGCTTTTCTCGCATACTGGCCGGAAGTATACCTTTGTCATTAGCCTCTTCAAAAACCTTATGTAGCGTTGGAACCAAGATGGCATGGTATGAGGCCATCGCTTCCCGGCATTTTTCCAGCGCAGAGGGACACAATTGCTCCCCCCAGCTCTTCCACAGATAGGGGAGAATCCAGTAGCTCTTTATGGCCACTAGTACATTTTTCGAGTTTGATCTGTGCGAAAACCTCGACCATGTACCTAGTGGGTATACACAAGTCATGTCTATACACATTGGCATAATATGTTGCATAAATATCATTGCCACTTGGGCTTGCCACGGGGCCTTGCACTCATCATGAAAGAGTGTGGTCAAGAGTCTAGATTGCTCCCTTCTACACAACCATGCTGGCAATTTCCCGGCTTTATCCCCTTTTTTGTGTGCCCAAGCCATTTGGGTAGTGTAGTCAAACTTCTCCAGCTTCTCCCATGCCAGTAGACATTGAGATCTCATCTCCTTAAGCTCCCCCTCAGCCGTCCATAGGCCCAAACCCTGACTCTCAAGAATAGCTACTTTCCCTTCCAGCGCTTCCAAGCCCTTCTTCAACTTCCTGCATACAGCCCCTGCCCCAGCCATAACTTTTCCTCTAATAACCCCCTTCAGGGCTTCCCATATTATCCCCCAACTGTCTACGCTCCCTACATTGTCATCCATTTAAAAAATATATATATTTTTATTATTTTATAAACAACACTTAACATTGCAAACAAATAGGACGTTCATGATTAAGCATCAAACATTATGTTGCGGAATACACACTTAGGTCCTCCCCCCACCCACCACACTAACTCGAGCCATTATACCCATGTCATCAACCTATACATCTTCAGGCGTGTCCACCATAACTATCCCTTCCATGCTATCATCACTGTGGTTGGCCTGGGAGAGGCCTGCCATTGAGGCCACCAATTGTCTCCAAGCTATTAGAGGGGCCACCTCTTCCCCCCTACCCTCCCTAGTGACAGCTTCATACCAAGCGGCCGTTTCAGCTTCTGCCCACTTTAAGAGGTCCACCCACCACAACTCAATTCTGGGCCGATGGGCCACTTTCCAACACATTACGATTCTCTGTTTGGCTAAGATGTAGGCCAGGTCCTTCATCTTGCTAATGTGCCTCAGGTTACGCGGTCTGGTGAAACCCCCGAGCATGCAAGCCCATGCCGACTCCACATCCAGCGTGACCCCTTTGTCTGCTAGACGTGTTTTCAGTTCTGTCCAGAACCTACCCACCTCCGGGCAAGCCCAAAACATATGCAACAACCCAGCCTCTACCTCCCTGCACCTAGGACATTTCTGTGTCTCCGGGCCGCCAAACCTGGCTATTTTTCTGGGGGTCAGGTATGCCCTGTGAGTGACGTATAATTGGATCTGCTGAAGTCTCACGTTTCTGGACACCTTCTTATGGTACCTTTGGGCTCTTTCCCATTGTCCATCTGTCATGGGTGCCCCCACCTCCTCCTCCCAATCTCGCCTTAGTTGGAGCAACTCCCTCCCCGCCCTGGTGCTCAGCAGCACGTATATATGGGATATTTCATGCCCACCCTCAGAGACATCATACATCGTCTCTACAGTGGCATCAGGTTGTTCCACAAGCGCTGCCCCAGGCCAACGTTCTCTCACAAATTTATTGATTCTAGAATAAGTTATGTGTTGGCCTCTATGTATCCCGGTATCCTCCACTAAACACTGAAAATCCACTAGCTCCCCCTCTTGCCATATATCACCAAGGGTGGCTAGACCCACCAGTTCCCAGTATCTATGGACCCCTTTCATCAGTTGAGAGTCTTCCCCACACAGTGCCACTAGCGGCACCTGCAGGGAAAGCAGGGCCGGGTCTCCTGTATTCAGCCATGCCCTACGCCATATCTCCCATCCAAGCACCAACAACCCTGCCATACTTGATACCTTTGATTTCGGCAGCCACACTGTCTCTCTGAGGAAGTAGGGAGCTGGATCCCTACCCAACAGCCTAGCTTCAGCCGATTCCTCTTCGGACAGCCACCCTGCCACATATTGCAGCTGACCTGCCATGTAATATAACTCAAAGTTCGGTAGCTTTATACCCCCCCTGTCACACGAGTTTTGTAATTTCCAGAGGGCCACCCTATTTCTAGAATTGTGCCAGATGAAACCCCTGCACAGACTGTGAAGTTTAACAAAAAGACATTTAGGGATCACATACGGGATGTTTACAAAAAAGTGTGGCAATCTGGGCAGGACTACCATTTTAAGCAAAGCCACCCTCCCCATCATGGCCAAGGGCAATCTGGACCAAAATCCCATGCTACATTTAATACTGTCAACTGCTTTCTCTGTATTGTATTTGTGTTCTGCCCCCGCCGAGTGATATATATCGATACCTAGGTACCGAAACGTCTCAGTTCGACATGGTATTGGAAAAACGGGCAGCTGTTTCCCTGGGGTACTTTTATACCTCCCTAGGGGGAATAAACTGGACTTCCTAGGATTCACTGCTATGCCTGAGAGGATTGTGTAACATTCCATCACCTCCAAGATATATTGAAGGTTCTCCTCCGGGAAGCGCAGATACAAAAGCATGTCGGCAGCGTACAGTGATATAAGGTGAGTACCTCCCACCGTGCAGATCCCTATCTCCCTGTATTGTTGTCTGAGGCACACAGCCAGTGGCTCTAATGCTAGGATATATAACATGGGCGACCAAGGGAATCCCTGTCTTGTGTCCCTGCTAAGTTGCCATTTATCTGAAATTATGGCACCCATTTTAACCCTTGCAATTGGGGAGCAATCAACATCTTGACCCATCTCAAATACACCGGTCCCATCCCATATCCTCTCAAGGTCACCAGCAACCAGGGCCACCTCACTGAAACAAAGGCCTTGGCCCTCAGTACAACACCGGCGGTAACCAATGGCGCTATTAGCACCATGGTTGCTGCTGGTATTGTAACGAGTCCGCCAATGGTAAATGGGGAAATACCGCCCCATTCCAAGGTTGGCGGGGCGGTAATTCCCCATTTACCATTGGCCCTTCCCAATTCCCATTTTTGCCCCATAGGGCTCAATGGGGCTGGGGAAGGCGGTAATTACGGTACCGCAAATTGCGGTACCGTAATTACCTCGGAAGTCCCTTTGCGGGTCCCTCCTTTAACGGCTGGTCCAGACCAGCCGTTAAGGTTGCGAGCAGCAAAGGGACCTCGTAATCAGGCGCTAAGGGTTTAACGGCGCCGAGACCTTTTACAGCGCCGTTAAACCCTTAACGCCAGGGTCGTAATGACCCCTCTTGACCGCATCCAGCGAGATAATTGCCAACTTGCCGGGGTCTTTCTCCGTTTGGTCAATAAAGTGATGTAATCTCCTGTGATTATCAGTTATACATAGCCTGTTTGGTCAGGGTATATCAATTTGCCTATGACTCGCTTAAGCCTGTTAGCCAGCACAGCTGTGAGGATGTTGCTGTCCTGATTAAGCATCGATAGGGGCCTATATGACCCACAGTCTGTGCTTGGCTTGCCTGGTTTCAGGAGCGGGATGATCACCGCTTCCCATAGGGATTCTGGCAACTCCCCACGTTCATAAGCCTCATTAAACATGGCCAGTAGTGGCGGGAGCAACTCTTGTTTATACGTCTTATAAAATTCACTGGGGAGCCCATCGGATCCCAGGGCTTTGCACGTGGGCAGGTGCTGGATCACTGTCTGAAGTTCGTCCAAGGTGATTGGGGCATCCAGGTCAGCCCGCTCCAAGTCATCTAGGGATGGCAAGCCTATGTCCTCTAGTGTTTCTTGGATCTCCTGGTCCCTGTTTCCCCCCTTCTTCATACAGGCATTTATAGTATCTGCAGAACCCTTCGTTTATACCCTCTTGAGTATCCTAGATCTGGCCCTCCTCGCCTCCAACTTCTCTAGTCACATGTTGTGGGGTTTCATTTTTGTATAGCCAGGCCAGCAATCTGCCCGGCTTGTCTCCTCCCGCATGCTGCCTTTCCACGTATTTCTTATAGTTCAGCTTACATAATCTATCCCAAAGCTCAATGGTAGTCTGCTGCAGCAATGTCATCCTCTCCCCCCTCCTCCCAAGAGTCTCCGCCCTTACGCATCATGGCCTCCAGGTCCCTTTCCGTTTCTTGTAATTTCTGAGCTATGCCTCCTTGGAGCACACTGGATTTTGATATGGCTACACCCTGCACCACCACCTTGAATGCCTCCCACACTGTCCCCACCGATTGCACGCTACCAGTGTTAATTTCAAAGTATCACCTCCCTCAGGTCTTCCTGAAATACCGAATCCTGCAGGGCCTTCGTTCCCAGCTTCCACGTCGGGATCCGCACCCTAGGGGGTTGGTGCCGCCACTCCAGGACCAAAGGAGAATGGTCAGAGAGCAACCTGGCCTTATATTCCGCGCTCACCATTTCACCCACTATCTCAGCCGCGGCGAACACATAATTCAGCCTCGTGTGCAGACCACGTGGCGCCGCATAATGTGAGTACTGTCTGTTTACTGGGTGCAGCCGCCTCCATACATCTTCGAGCTTAAAGTCCGTCAGCAGGGCCTCTAGCGCCTTCGCAGCAGGGGTGGGTTTGTCTAGATTGCTATCTGATCTGTCCATCTTGGGGTTCAAAGTACAATTGAAATCGCCCCCCCATAGGATCGGTTCACACACCATGGGGCTATTTTACCATATAGGGTCCTAAAGTAAGCCGCTGTATCATGATTAGGGGGGTATAAGTTTACAATTCTCACTTCTCGGTTTTCCAACATCCCTTGCGCTATAATCATTCTGCCTTCCGGGTCCACCGTTGACCGAGTCAGCTGAAACGGTACGTGCGGTGCCACCCATATGATGACTCCCCTAGCGTAAGCGGAGTACGTGGCGCCCATGACGCACCCCCTCCATTTCTTCTTGACCACCTCCAGCTTCTCTCTAATGAGATGGGTCTTCTGTAATAATGCTATATCAATCCTCATCCTTCTCAGGTACATCATTACTTTATTATGTTTTAGGTAGCTATTGAGGCCCCTCACATTCCAAGTCACCACTCTGAGACTACTCGACACCATTTATCTGATGTCCCGCCTCCTCTCCCAGTCTCCCCTCCTGCCCCTGATGACACAAAGTTTGGCTAGCTCCCTTCCCAACAAACTCCCCACCCCCCCATTCCCCAACTTCAAACCACTGCACACCCCACTACCCTCCCCCCTCCCCACCCAGCCTCGACCCCAACCCCAACAAGTGCCCAGCTCCATCCCTGGATCTCAGGCCCCCCAGCGTTTGGTTCTGCCCTGGAAAGCCCAGGCCCGGAACCCAGCAGGGTGTCACCGGACTACCAGTGACCTAACTAAACTTCTCGTTATGGGAGTGTGAGGTCTGGCTCCGTAAAGCTCCTACATTAATGCCAAAGTTTCCAGTGCCAACGGATCATACTTATAACTATAGCTTAGGCGTACTCCCCAGCAGGTTATATGCAGTGCTATATTCAAGTCCCATTGCCATAGGCTGCAGCACCCTGGGTGCTCCAGACACATATTACTTATCTTCGCCTTCTTTTTCCTGGATACCCGGTTCTTGAGGGCAACTCTGCGCATCCAACCATCCCATGGCGTCCTCGGGGGTGTCAAAAACATGGTTCTGCTCTTGTGGAACACCTTCAGTTTCGCTGGGTAGAGCAACATGTACCTGTGGCCCGCTTCCCGCAATCTTCTTTTCACTGACCCAAAGTTCATGCGGCTGCGCTGTACCTGCAAGGTATAATCCGAGTATGCTGTTATGTTTGCTGCCCCCCTTTGTATTGTACCACCCTTCCGGAAGTGTTCAAGGATTTTTTCACGGTCGCGGTAGTTCAGGATCTTAGCGATCACCGGCCTAGTGCGGGTTTCCCGGCGGCAGCTTCCTCATCATAGCCCTGTGCACCCTCTCCACAGCGAACCCCTTGGATAGTGCTCCCCCAGTTATCTCCTGCAACAGCATAGACTCGATGTATTCCGTGGGGTTGGTTCCCTCAGCACCTTCCGACAATACGAATATTGTTTCTTCGGGCGCGTCCCTCTGCCTCCTCCGCCGTGCTCTCAAGGTTGCCCACACGTTGCACTAGGGTATGAAGTTCCAATTTATGGGCCGCGCAGCCCGCCGTGTTTGGGGCACCTCTTTTTCCAGGTCCCCCGTGCGCTCAGCTAGTGACCTTACGTCTTGCCGGAGAAGGTTTACCTCCTCCTGTACTGCCCTGACTTTGAGCACAAGTGCAGCTTTCAGTTTGTTCATTGCCAGTCCTAGTTTAGTCTACCAGGCCACTTTCAGGTCTGCAATCGCCGCAAGTATCTCCTGGTTGCCCATAGTGTCTGGGCCCCCGTGGGGGGTCTTGTCTTTCTTCCTGGCCCCTTCAGCGCCTAGTGGTGTTTTGGCATAATCATCAAGTGTGGGCTGCTTGCCTTTCGGTCTAATGGGTTTGTTGGACATCGTAATGCGCCAGAGACACGTGGGCTGGCCCCACTGCGCGCGGCCCCCAGCCCGAGCGTGCTAAGCTGCCCAAAGTGTCAGGGCCCGGCCCGATCGTGTCAGGGGTATCCTCAGGCTGCCTATCTTACTCCCGGAGTGGACTGTGTCCTCCCACGTAACCATGTGGGTTTGTTCCTTCCTCTCAGGTCTCAGGCTCCTGCCCCAGTCGGGTCAGATCCCCAGGCGTTCTGCCTGGTGCTTATGTGGCTCTACAGGCTTGTACACTGCCACTGCGTATGTCACTTAGGTGCCTCTGCAGATTTTCCCCCCACCACGCCTGTGGTGTTTTGTGCGGCTTCACGCCGGATCCGCCGTGCCGGCTGGTCATGCTGCGAGTTACCCCAAGCTTCAGTGTTGCCCTTTTTGGTCAAGCAGTGACCCGCTGCCTGGTATTTTTCTGCCGTATGCTGGGGGGGAGGCGTCTCCTCCCTCTCTCTTATACAGAAGGTATCCGGGCTTTAAGGATCAGGTGGGGCACCGTGCTAATTTCACAATACTCTGCATGCCTCCACCTGAGTGCATCGCCTCACTTTTGGCCACACGCCCAGGTGCAGCACAAAGCACTTCACCAGATCCGGGGCCCCATTTTAAACATGTGCGCCGGGAGCCTCTGTCCTGTCCATGCAGGGTCTGCGCTGCGGGAGCAGCGAGGCCACAACGTTGCAACAGCTCTCACCCACAGAGCTCACCGCGGCTCTTCTTTGCGAGGGGGGCCGGGGCCTTCCGTGCCTCCCCGCTCGCAACGCGTCCCATCGCTCAGGGGCGTCGGGGACAGCAGGTGTCTCAATGCTGCTGGTGTCCTCCGGGGGGGATATCCAGGGGTGCCAGTATCAAGCCCGTCCCGCAGCAGGTCTCACGCACACGATGCAGCCAGTCCCCCGCTCCCTCCAGCTCCGGCGGCAATCATGTCTCCTCACCTCTGTCCTCCAGGGCACCCCCGGAGTGGGGTCCATTAGGGGCGCACTCGTCCGCCAGGCACCGGGCCCCCCACGCGACCGCCCCAGCGGGCTTGCCGCTCGTCACCGTCTTCGCCCACCGGAGCGCCTCAGCCTCTCTGTCTTTGGCAGCCGGAGCTTTTGTTAACGCATCTTGGCCGCCATTTTGGGGGTCTCGGCCCGAGGATCACGAACACGGCTGAGCCCCCAGGGCGGTCCTCTTTCATCTTTTGGGCATAAGATCTTCAGGATGCCTGCGCTGTATCTTCATAGTCAGGTTCACGCCATTTCAGGGCTTCAGTCCGTGTATTCAGGCACTTATTCACAGGATCAGGCGCCGGATCTCAGGAGCTCATCCAGAGCTCGACCACTCACATGGCTCTCGTAGCCACGCCCCCCAGGTAGGTGACCAATGTTGTTCTAAGTTGTTCCCTAAACAGGGAATCAGACAGAACTTCCGCAAGCATTCGCCGCGTAGGGATGGGAGGCCTAGGCATGTCGTTGAGCCATGTGACTATCAAGGGGGAGGGATCTGGCACCGTATGACCTGCGTATTCCGTGTCAATTATTTTAGCGAGCTGTCCCTCTCCCACAAATATGTAGTCAATTCTAGTACGGAGCCTATGCGGTTATGAGTAAAATGAGTATCCCCGACCTGGGTGAAATTACCTCCAGACATCTACCAGATCTAAACCAGACACTACTTCATTTAGGGCATTGGTGGCAGGGTGTGAACCATCCCAGGGGCTGGGGGTTATAGACCGATCTAGCTTTGTGTCCCGCACACAGTTGAAGTTGCCTCCCCATATGAAAAGAAACCTTTCTTTTTGAGGCGATATGTGTATACAACACCCGAATATGGGTGGGTATCATGTGGTTGGGGAAATAGGAGTTTACAATAGATATTTTTCGGTTGCCAAGATATCCCCTAAGGATTATATAGCGGCCCTCCCTGTCCCTGTCAAGGTCTAACAATTGGAACGGCAGATGAGCGGCTATCCATATGAAGACCCCTTTAGCAAATTTAGAGTATGTGGCACTGTATCCAGTCCCACCCCAACAGCTTAAAATGGTCTCTTGTTCATCAGCCATCAAGTGGGTTTCTTGTAGGAGTGCAATGGAAATCTTTTTGCGTCTTAAGTAGGATTTCACTCTGTTGCTGCGCATGTAGGTTCCCAATCCTCTGACATTCCAGGTCAAAATTTTAATTTGTGCCATAGTCAGTTACCGAAGTCCTTGTGCAGCCACCCGCTGGGATAGTATAAATACAGTTGGCCGACCAATAGCACTCACGTGGTGCCCACTCATCTGTGACCAGCACATGCAAAGCAACCTCAGTAACAAGGGGTGGCATCTTCCCGCCCACCCATCCCCTCACAGTCTACGAGTTGTGTTGCAGGCCCCTTACCATACGTTGGATACAACAAACAAAACAGCAACAGACCCCTGAACGCAGGGTATAAACAGTGTCCAACAGAGTGACTCCATTCAGACACCCCAGTACCTTCCGAGCATGCCAACGCAATCTGGTACCAGGTTATAAAGTCGGCAACAAATCGAGGCCGACTGTCCATCTGGACAGGGGTAGTCCAAGTATCACCCAGTGGGCGAAAGCGCCGGCCCGCACTAATGTCAGCCTATCATAGGAGTAAACAAAACAGTAAATGTAGGCTCAAGTCCATGTGTCTATCAATCCAATATCTTCTTTCTAGTTGTGCTTATTCCTGCATCATATATATGTTCAGTAGTGCCACAGCTTCATGCCATCACTACCTCAATGATTTCATGGTAATGGGCCCAGAAACCTCTGACGAATGCAACAGGGCCTTGGCGAAATTAGAAGGAATGGCTGCAAAGTGCAAGGGAAAAAACGGCCAAACCAGCCACCAACATAATTTTCCTGGGCATTGAAATTGACTTTGTACAGGGACTATGCAAGATCCTGAAAACAAAAATTGCAGAACTATTGGAGAAAATACAAGCCCTGACAACAAAAGACAAGGGCACAGTTAAAGAAATTCAATCATTAGCAGGCAGTCTCAACTTCGCTGCTAGAATAATCCCCCAAGGGAGGGTATTTTCCAGAAGCCTGGAACTAAAAATCAAATCATACACCAAACCCCACCTACACATCCGACTAGGCGCAGAGGTGAAACAAGATCTGGAAATTTGGGGGAATTTCCTCAAAGATTTCAACAGGACCTCACTTTGGCGAACGCCTTTGAACACATGGACAAAAAGGGTCCTTTTCACCGATGCAGCCGGGAGCAAGGGGTTTGGAGCCATACTAGACACAGAGTGGGTGGCAGGACACTGGCCCGACTCATGGCAACAGGCAGGGTAGACTAAAAACATCACCCTCCTAGAAATATTTCCCATCTGGCTAACATTACACATCTGGGGCAGGCAGCTAGCTAACATGGAACTCTTGGTCTGGTGCGAAAACATGGCAGTACTAGGCTCCATAAACAGAAGTCTACCAAATGCTCTTTAGTGCTAAAAGTCCTATGAGCTATCACAGCAGTCACACTAAAAGAAAACATTGTGGTCAAAGCAGAACACATAGCTGGGGCGGATAATAACATTGCAGATGCTTTATCTCGCTTTCAGTGGCCATGATCCCGGGAGCTAGCGCAGCACGCCCGAGAACAGATGACGCCAATACCGGCGGAATGCTGGGAAATAATGGGAAACCAAAAATAACGGCATCAACGCCAGCGCCAGAGAGCCTAGGCCGGGATGCCCAACAAGAACCAGGCACCTCAAAGACGGGTGCCAACAACTCCCTAGGCTTCCTTACAGAGATGGCAGGGAAAGCACTGGCAAGCACCACCGCAGCGCAGTACAGTAAGTGCTTACAAACAGTATTTAAAGCAACAGGCATAAACCATGTAGAGTTAATAACAATTAAAGACATAGAAATATTTCTAAAATGGGCCCATGACCAGGGTTTTAAGAGAGATTGGGCAAAAAGACACCTAGTTGCAATCTCATATTTCTCAAAAACAGGGGGTGATTCAGACCCCACCCAAAGCGCTCTCATTTCTTACGCATTGAAAGGTTGGGGTAGAATAGAGGGCCCCCAGGTGGATACCCGCAGCTCCCTGGATTTGAACAAACTGGTACAAATTGCAAACCAGCGGAAGCCATATGCTGGCATCCATACGAGAATTTATTGTTCAAAATAGCCTTTTTCCTGGCATACTTTGGAGCTTTCTGTGTGGGAGAGCTCATTGCTTCCAGCACTAAGGCCACCATTGGTCTGGGCGTCATGGAGGTCAGGGTCAGACAGGAGAGCGTCAGCATAGAAATCCAACAATCTAAAACTGGGGCCAAAAGAACTATCAACATTTGTTGCATTGATGAGGCAGTAAACTGCCCAGTATGCATCACCAACCTTTATTAAATGCAAAGACCCAAGGTTGGGGGGAGGTTTTTAATCCACAAGGACACCTCAGCACTAAGCCGCTATCAATTCAAAGGGGTGCTGATGAAAGCAACCAGCAATGCAGGGTGGGACCCCAAAGGTTTTGGCACCCACTCCCTCAGAATAGGTGCCGCCACTTCAGCATGGCAAGGAGGTTTTGCTCCACAACAACTAAAAAACATAGGAGGTTGGAAGTCAGATTGTTACAAAAGATACATCAGACCACAACTAATATAGCCAGCTGCCCTAATTTTTCTTTCTCCCCCCTTTCATACAGAAACACCAGGCAAAGGGAGGAACTCTCTCCAATCAGAATGGATAGTACTGAGAGATGTTCTGTTATTATTGCTAATGTTGTGGATTATTATGCACATGACGGAAAACAATAAAAAAACTTGTTAATAAAAAAAGACTTTGTTTCACTAATATTCTAGAAGTTGTATTTCTTTTGAACTGTGTCACATCTTCCTGGATAATTAAAAGTGGTGAAAAAGCATTGTGGCTGGGAATAACAAGGACGCTATTTTGAGGAAATGCAAAGTCTTTGTTTCACCAAGAAGAAGAACTTTTGTTGTTGTTGATACTGTGGTTAACAAAACATTACCCTACCATTGAGACTATTACCCTACCATTGAGTCTTCAAGAACTGAATTGAGACTTTGCTACCTATGTGGATTTCCTTATTTTCTTTTCATGAACATTGAAGCTGAATATACCTTGAATCCTGGCGAAGGGAATTTACCTAGGTTACTATAAAGGTAACAAGAAAACGTGATTTTCATTATTGTGGCAATAAGACCCGAGGCGGCGGGCCAATACCGCCCCAGGGCATTACCTGCGGCGGTATTGGCCCGCGGCCGAGGGTCTTATTGCCATTAGTACCCCGGCCCGTTGGATCGGGGTGCTAATGGCATTTTTTTTCTGTTTTGCCGCTTTTCGAAACAGAAAAAAAAAAAAAAGAAATGGCCACCGGGAAAGGGAAAACGGAGTCCGTTTTCCCTTTCCATGCTGGCATCGGGAGCGGACGCGCTGGGAACATAAGTTTTCCCAGATCGTCCGCTCCCGAAGAAACAAAAGAAAAAAAAAAGAAGCAGAAGGTAAGTGGGGTAGGGAGGGAGGGGAAGAAAGAAAAAAACGTACCTGCGTCCACGCTGGGGGACGATGGAAGCCTCCAGCCGTGTGGAGGAGCGGAGCGGGGATAGCCCGCTCCGAGTCTCCACATTGCTGGAGTCTGCTATCGTTGCCCAGCGGGGACGCAGGAGCAAAAAGGTAAGTGGGGTAGGGAGGAGGGAAGGAGGGAAGGAAAAAGAAAAAGCTTATCCGAGTCCCCGGCGGGGGGCGAAGGCAGCTTCTCAGTCGTGGGGAGGCTCGGAGCGGGGATGGACCCGCTTCGAGCCTCCTCATTGGCTGAGGGGCTGCCACGCCCCCGCCGGGGACAAGGCGGCTGGAATCCCGGCCGAGAATCGAAGGATTCTCGGCCAGGTAATGACCCGGCGAGAGCCAATCAGAATGCTTCTTGCATTCTGATTGTCTCTCGCCGGGTACTAATGATGTTAATTGAATTGCCATGTATGTTCTTTTCTATTTCGATGTTTAGTGTGAGGGCCAGACATCCTGTGTTAGAGTGTTCTCCCTTTAGTTTTGTTAGGCAGGGAAATCCTCATCAGAGTAGGCATAATGAGGCATTTGGTATAATGTATAACTTAATAAAATGGCATGTTTTGAACAATCATCAAACAGCTGTCCGTATGCATTGGTAACCCCTCGCATAGGGGAGTCGGTCAGTTGGGGGAAGGCAGGAGTAGGCCTTACAGGGTAAAACAATATGTAACCCTGTACTCATACACATGGCCATTTGCAGAAAGGTCCCATTTCTCTAGCTTCCAATACCACCCTCTTTCTTTCTTTCTTTCTTTTTTTTCTCTTTTCTCTCTCTCTCTCTCTCTCTCTCTCATACTTTGTACCCCATGAGGAACAAAACAAGCATTTACAAGTTGGCAGATGACAGAGAGGGCCATTGTGGAAACTCAGACATTACACAACGTGCTAAGGTTTAGGGGAATGGGAGGCAAGAACTTAAGGTTCAGCTTAAAATGAAATGCAGCTTAAAATGTGAAGAACGCGGTTACCCATTCCACCTTACTTAGTATGTTGGCTAGCAGGCTGAGAGATGCATTAAATGTTACTCTAACATGCTCTAGCGCTATGCTCAGTGGCCTGCTGGGACCTTTGCCTATCAAGGGCAGGGCCTGTGAAGGCAAGGCATTTGTCAGCCATTCGCAAGGGGATTGGTCGGGACAGAGGCCAGAATCCCTGCTCATTTTGTCCTGCTGTCTCCTATAAGCCCCAACTCTTCGGAGACTGTCCAAAACAAAACTCCCTCCCCTGATACCAACAGTTCTGGGCATCAGTGTGATGCTGCAAACCTGCAGGTGATTCATCATGATGAAAAGAGCAGCAGAAAAGATGGGTGTCCCGTCAATTCGTCGAAAATAAATGATCGAATGACCATTTGGTCGAAACCAAATGGTCGAAAAAAAAATGGTCGAATTTTTTTAAAATGTATTTATATCTTTTTTTTTAGTTTTGTTTGTTAAAAAAAAAAATATAGAAAAAGGGGGGTTGGGGGCGGAACCCCCCCCCCCCCAAAAATAAAAATGTAAAAAAAAAATTCGACCATTTGGTGTCGATCATTTGGCCATTCGACCATTTGGTTGTCGACCAATTGACTGGGTACCCGAAAAGATGCAAGGTGGAGTAAGAATTCCTCAAAATACAAAAGAAATAAAAGAAATGTGCAGCACCATGCCCAAACAAGTGGCCTAGGGAGGTGAGACGGCTGCAGGATGGTGAGGAGCAGTGTATTGTGTGATGAATCCCGCAGAGTCATCACTGATGCCCAGCCAAAGTCTCCTCCCATGTAGCCAGGGGAAGGCATCCGCTACCTGATCCTGACACTGGGGGTAGTATTTTCAGGGTGGTTCATATGGGAGGAGATGGCTGTAAGGGGAGACTGGTGACTCCACAAGGAGAGAATCAATATAATTATCTCTATTGTGAAGATCTATTAATGCCAAGGTTTTATGGCTTGTTGCCAATATTCAAAAGCATCTGATTATAAAGCCCTGAGAAATACTCTGTTTAAAAAAAATCCCATTCAGTCTCCATGTAGATATGGTGAAAGTAAAACATGTGAAACATCTGATGTTTATGGTAATCGTAATGATATTACAACTGTTCAATCATGTAATGTAAAATCCATTACAACCTCCTTGGACTCAAGTCCCAGAAATCCTCAAGTATTATGACAAGGAAGAGGAGCAAGGAGTTCATGTGGAGGAAATGTGACCATTTAACAATATGCAGTCTAGTTGTTACAAAGATAAACAGCTGCGTGGCATTTTTAAATGCCCACATCACCGGCAGCTGAGAGAACAGGAAGAGAAATTGGAACGTGAACGTAGATGGAGAGAGAAGGCAGGTTGCAGAGCGATAATCGTGACTGTGACTAGTGGCAGAAGAAATCCTTCGAAGGACTGTGGGAAGATAAGCACGTCAGATGTCAGCTGGCGGCATTCAGGGCATTTGGAGAGGAACTGCGGTCAAGAGAAACCAGATGGTGCGCAGCGAAGCCGTGTGTGGAGACACGGTCCTGAAAACCAGTGCCAGTCTTGGCAGGGAAGGCTGGAAGAGCTGACACAGAGACCCAGTGGGACTCTCCCACCAAAGGGCAGCCAGCCCCTTGTGAGCATCTCTCAACCGCCGCACAAAGACCCAGCGAATCAGACATATAGTGAAGGGGCCCCCGGGACATGCGGATATGCTGATGAGCGTATGAAAAGTATTTTTGAATACAGACCTAATAGAACTAAATGGAAAATGCAAATGTGGTGCAATTTTGCTGACATGAGATCTCAATTGGTGGAAATCTGGGACCAGCATTGTCTAAACCAAGAGACATTTCCAAAAGAACAACAGGGGCAACTAATTCTCCTGACTTAAGAGGTCAGTTGGAAGATACTTGGAACAAGCATTGCCAAGAGTCAAGAGAGATTGTTAAAAGGTAAAGCAGAATACAGGGCACACTCTCACACAAGTGTGAGGGGGAGGGCATAGCAACACAGGAATGGTATGGACAATGAAGGTTACTGGCTGGCGTAGGCATCTATTCACAAACACTGGCAGCCCCCACCAAGATGGCCACCAGGTTAAGACTCTGTACAGAACTAAAGATGGCCCCCAAACAGCTCATGCTTTGAGTTCCTTGATGGTCTAGTGTCACAGGTTTCCCCTTTTCTCACCTGTGTTCTGGTTTTATATAACCCCGCTCGGCCGTCGTCGGTTTCCAGTGTTTGTTCAGTTTCAGTGTCCGGGATCGAGGAAACGTCCAGGAAGTCCAGGAAACAAGAAGTGTACTCGGAGTCGGGTACAGGCAGTCCGGAAGGAAGACAGGAAAAGGGGGGTTGAGAATTATAGGAGAAGACGGAGGGACCACGAACCAGGAATAAACAGAGTTCCGCGAAAGCGAACTTACGGAGCACACGTCTTGCCAGAGCAATCAGTAGTGTTGAGACGCGCAGACCCGCGGGGGTGTGGCTACTTTATAGGATCTGCTGCATCAGACGCAAAGGCTGGGAGGCAGCTTTTGGTGCTTAACGGCCATGTTGGAAGTAGCACGGAGTGTAAGCCCCGATGTGTCAAGGACCAGGAGGTCCAGAAGGGGCGTGTCCGACGGCTCATGACAGCATGCCTCCTCCGAAACCCCGTCCCACCTGGTTTGCCCGGGTGTATGAGATGGAACCTCTTGAGCAACCTGGGGGTATTTAAGTTTGAGATTGGTTCCCAAGTGCGTTCACTGGGAGGATATCCTTTCCATTCCACCAAGTATTGGAGCTGACCACGCTTATATCTAGAGTCACATATTCTGGAGACTCCATATTCTAGTTGGTCATTGACTAGTACAGGATTGGGTCTAAGGTTAGTCCGGGAAGTCCGGATGTATGGTTTCATCAGAGAAGTATGGAAAACTGGGTGAATTCTTCTCCAGGAATCTGGTAATTTGAGTCGAAAAACCACTGGGTTAATGACTTCTTTTATGGAAAAGGGCCCATAATACCAGGGGGGCAGTTTATTTGGTTGTAGATGTCTTGGCAGTAGTCTCGAGGACAACCATACCTTATCTCCTACTGCGTAGGAGGGCCCTGGACCTCTTTTGGAAGCTGCGTAATACTTGGTATGAGTCTGAGCCTTTTCTAACTGCTCCTTGGCTTCTTTTTGTACATTGATCAGTGTTTCAATCCAGGAATCAACTGTAGGGACAGGTGTTGGGTGTGGGAGGACAGAAGATAGCACTGAAGGGTGAAACCCTTGACTGCAGAAGAAAGGGCCGGTCTTGAGAGCCGATTATTGTAGGAGAATTCGGCCAGAGGTATTAGAAGTGACCAATGTTCCTGGACCTTGGTAGTGAAACGACTGAGATATTGTTCCAGGGTATGGTTCACACGTTCGGTAGCCCCATTAATCTGTGGATGATACCCTGAAGAGAGGGCACGTTGTATTCCCAGTATTCGGCAGAGGTGTTTCCAAAAGTGAGATATGTATTTAGACCCTCTGGCTGATATAATCTTGGAAGGGAGTCCATGGAGTCTAAATATGTGTTCCAGAAAGATTCCAGCAAGTTCCGAGGAAGAAGGTAGTTTATGTAAGGGTGTAAAATTAGTCATATGAGTGAATAGATCTATGGTGACCATGATAGTTGTATACCCCCTGCAAGGTCGTAGTTCCACAATGAAGTCCGTAGCAATAATTTCCCAGGGCCTTGTTGGTAGTGAGGGCTGAAGTAGGAGGCCCGCTGGTCTCTTGTTGTCATGCTTGTTTTGACTGCAGACTGCACAGGCTTGAATGTACAGTCGTACGTCAGACTTCATTCTCGGCCACCAGAATTGTCTTTGTAGAAGATGGAGGGTGTTTGTAATACCACGATGTCTGGAGTGAAGGGTATCGTGGCAGAGATTTAATACCCTTTGCTGTAGTTTCTGTGTGGGATTGACTAAACTCTTATCCTTGAAAAGGTATCCATCCTTAGTTTCGAGATTCCATCGGTTCCTTCCTGAATATTCTTCCTATAGTTCAGAGGACTGCGTTTGTATTCGACCCTCGTCTAGGAGGCTGTTTGCTTGAGCCACGAATATCGTGTGTGGGAACATTTTAGGGAACGAGCGGTTTTCAAGGGTTTCGTAGTCGGGACGTCGAGATAAGGCGTCAGCAATCAAATTCTGTATTCCAGGGACATGATGAATTTGGAACTGATATTGGGCAAAGAAGAAGACCCAACGGGCTTGTCGGCTATTCCTACATTCCAAGGCCTGTAATACTTGAAGGTTACGGTGGTCTGTGCGTACCTGGACTGGATGTTTTGCTCCTAGAAGTAAATGACGCCACTCTGTGAAGGCTTGACGGATGGCTAGCAGTTCTTTTTCTAAAACAGAGTAATGGGTTTCACTGGGAGTTAACGTCCGTGAAAGATAAGCAATAGGATATTCTAGGCCATCGCCGAATTCCTGTTTTAGAACCGCTCCGATGGTGTAGTTAGAGGCGTCTTTCTCTACTAGGAAGGTTCGGTTGATGTCAGGTTGAGCCAGGATGGGAGCTTGTGTAAACTCAATTTTTAGCCGTTGGAATGCCTCCTCTTGGGCTGTTGTCCAATGAAAGGGAGCGTCTTTTTTCAACAAGGCTATGATCGGTTGAACTATCTCGGAAAAGGAAGGTATGAATTTCCGATAGAAGTTGGCTAACCCTAGGAAGGATTGAATCTGTTTCACAGTGGTCGGAGTTGGCCAAGATAGTATGGCCTTTACCTGGTTTGATCCATTCCAATACCGTCTGGACTAAGGACGAATCCTAGATAATGAACAGTAGAAACATGAAAAAGACACTTCTCGGGTTTTGCTAGGAGTTTGTTTTCGCGTAGCCGTTGTAACACTGCCTTAACATGCTCTTCATGCTTTAGATGGTCCTTAGAGAATATCAAGATGTTGTCCAGATACACAATGACGAAGAGGAATAGCATGTCTGAAAATACCTGATCCATGAAGCGTTGGAAGACCGTTGGGGCATTTGCAAGTCCGAAGGGCATGACCAAGTACTCAAAATGAACAAAAGGTGTTCTAAAGGCTGTCTTCCATTCGTCCCCTTCTCTAATATGGATCAGATGGTAAGCACCTCTGAGATCCAACTTAGTGAAGATTACGGCTCCTCTTACAGCTTCCAAGATATCTGAGATCAAGGGCAATGGATAGCGATCCTTGAGTGTACACTGATTTAAACCTCGATAATCAAGACAAGGCCTGAGCTCATTGGTGTCCTTTTTTGGAACAAAAAACAGTGAGGCTCCGGCTGGGGATTTGGATGGTCGAATGGTGCCATTTTCAAGGTTTGTATATAGGTACTCACAGAGGGCATTCTTTTCAGGTTTGGATAGGATGAACATCCTTCCAAAGGGAATCACAGCTGAAGGATTGGTTATCAATAGCACAGTCTTCTGGTCTATGAGGAGGTAAGGCTTGAACAATAGCAGAGGAGAACACAGCAGAATATTCCTGATAGATTTCGGGAACCTGGATGATATTTGAGACCGTGAGCGCCCTCTGATGATTTGCTGAAACTCCTTCCGATGGTGTCAAGACGGGATCCTGGAGTAAGCAATGAGACATGCAATATTCGGAACCCAGGAATAAGGATCCTGCTGTCCAATTGATGTAAGGGTTGTGTCTCTGTAGCCAGGGCATTCCCAAAACCATTGGGTAATGGGCGGACTTAATGATGTCAAACCTTATCTTCTCTCGATTGTGGTTTATTGCGAGCTCAATTTCCTTGGTTTGAAGCGTTATGGGTCCTGAAGAGAGGGGTCTTCCATCAATTGCTTCTACAGGCTGCATGATATCCCGGGATTCGTATGGAATATGGTGTTTAAAGACCCAGTCTTGATCTATAAATATTCCCATAGCTCCACAGTCCATCAGTGCCAGAATGGGGTAGGTTTCCTTCTTGGATGGTGATAGAAAAGCCTGTAAAATCACCAGATTGTTTTGTCCAGGAGAGTTCAAGGATGGAATAGATGTGGAGCAAACATCACTCACCCGAAACTGTGCTCCATCTAAGATCGGGAGCTAGCGTTTCCCGAACGCCGGTGAGGAGCTATAGGACACTCTCTCACTAATTGTTGGTCCGAGGCACAATACATGCATAAGCCCGTATGGATCCTTCGCATTCTCTCTTGTGGGGAGATGGGTCAACGAAAGGCCCCTAGTTGCATGGGTTCGGGTTCGTTACTACGGACAGGAACAGGCTCGGACTTCGAGGATGTCTCCATAGGGTTCTTCTGGAAGGGCAACTTGGTCTTCTTTTTCTCTGCTTTTCTTTCCTGGATGCGGAAGTCAATCTGTAGAGCGAGATCCATAAGGGCTTGGAATGAACTTGGGCGAGCAACTCTGGCTAGTTCATCCTTGATGTCTTCATTTAGGCCTCTACGAAAAAGAGTGAAGCAGGCTTCTGAGGACCAATCTGCTTCTTTAGCCATTTGCTTAAATCGTGTTACATATGTGAGCATGTCCTGAAAGCCCTGTTGGAAATCGAGTAGACGCTCCTGAGCGGTATAAACCAGTTCTGGGCGGGTTAAACATGGTCTTAAGGGCTTGAATGAACCCATCATAATCATCCAGGAGGGCATCTCCGGCATTAACTAAAGGTGTGGCCCAGGTTAATGCATTCCCGGAAAGGTGTGAGATGATAAAGCCCACCTTAGCCCTGGGAGTAGAAAAATAATAAGGCTTAAAGGTAAAGTGGACCAGACAGGAATCAAGGAATCCACGAAGATCTTTTGCAGACCCATCGTATTTGTCAACAATGCCGCCCAATAGTACACTTTCCTTCGTGGCGGAGTCGCGGGATAAGACTAATTGCTTTAACGCAGCATTTTCTGCCTTTAGGTTTTGTACTTCGGTCGTTAGTTCTTGCATGCCGCGCATAAGATCTTGAATGGCCGCCTCCATATCTGTATTGTCTTCAGTTAGGTGGCGTCTCAACCTGTCACAGGTTTCCCCTTTTCTCACCTGTTTTCGCTGCTTGCCGGTATCTTTGGGAGGAGTTTTCTTCTTTACGGTTTGGGTTTTATATAACCCCGCTCGGCCGTCGTCGGCTTCCAGCGTTCGTTCAGCTTCAGTGTCCGGGATCGAGGAAACGTCCAGGAAGTCCAGGAAACAAGAAGTGTACTCGGAGGCGGGTACACAGAGTCGGGAAGGATGACAGGAAAAGGGGAATTGAGAATTATAGAAGACGGAGGGACCGGGAACCAGGAATAAACAGAGTTCAGCGAAAGCGAATTTACGGAACACACGTCTTGCCACAGCAATCAGTAGCGTTGAGATGCGCGGGCCCACGGGGGCATGGCTACTTTATAGGACGTGCTGCATCGGACGTAAAGGCTGGGAGGCAGCGTTTAGTGCTTATCGGCCATGTTGAAAGTAGCACGGAGTGTAAGCCCCGATGTGTCAAGGACCAGGAGGTCCAGAAGGGGTGTGTCCGACGGCTCATGACATCTAGTGGTACAGGGCGCAGCCCAGGGCTACAAAACCACGCCCCGGGCCACACCATGTGCTTAGCGTTTTTTCCTGCTGACTAACAAGCGGTGTAATGCTTGCCACTCTGTCCGATTCACGTGCAAGAGGACTCTGCAATCCGGCTCCATGCTGGTCTCTCTGCTTACCTGATTTCCAGATTTCTGCAGTCGACAGGTTCTTCGGTTCCCTCGCCGACTCACATACTTACTCGGACTCGAGTGAGGAACGGCATGGTCCATTCATCCACTGTAGCGTTTCTCTGCTCCTGGAAAAGAAGAAAACCACAGTAAGCTTCTCAGAACTGAAAACCATGTGATCTCCGAGCCCCCCTTTGAAACCCGATTACATGTGGTTTCGATTCCGTGCATTCCGCACATCATCCGCTAGAGCTCCAGTGATTTGCAACTCAGCAGCTGTCAGCAAGAAACAGCATCGCAGCGCCTATAGAGAAAAACACCAAAAAGAGACAAGAACGTTCTTTACATAAAAGCACACACCGCGCGGCAGCCCCCATAAGGACTTGAGGAACGCTGCTGCAGGCCAGACAAGGACATTCGCAGCACAAATAAGGACACTTACCTGCAAAGAGCATCACGTGCACCGCAGCTGGATTGGGCTTCCAATCACCAGTGACGGAACTGGACCAGATGCTTACCTGGCACTTTGAGTGCACAACTTAGTATTAAGGTGAGCCACTTTCCTTGTCTTGCCAGCAAGCATACCTTGGGGTGCAGGAAGGAGGTGGGAGAAGAGTAAGACAACAGACACTAATGCCCTTCACATGTTTGTTCATAGGGTCATCCAGATTGCCCACCATCCCTAACAATACTGAGTAGCTTTACCAAATCACTCCCAAATGCACTGCTCACTGGGCAGTAGCCTTTCAGCGGAACAGTGGGATGGGAGTGGCTTGGACTACGCATCCCATCTCAGAGGGCCATGCTTCCAGTGATCCGGACCAGCCGCTCCTGCAGGGCACCAGAGGTAAGCATTACAGAATGCTAAGCCCACGTACATAGTCCCTGCCCGAGCATCATGGAGTCAGAAGTAGACCAGTTAGCTGCCTTCTTGGGGGAATTGAGGGCAGAGTTTCATGCCGCCCGCTCTGAAACTAATGCTACGAGGAAGGAGTTAGTGGTGAGTCGGGTAAGAACAGAGGAGCTAGCAAAGCACATAACTAGGACCCAAGTAGGTCAGGTACTCTTACCAGGCCCACCAGATGGTGCTGCAGCAGCGCCTGCTCAAATACAAGTCACCACCCCGTCACTGTCCCCTTAGCTCCTCCCAAACGGTTCTTGGGGGATTCAAAGGGGTATGCCATTTTTATGAACCAGTGCCGGCTGAATTTTCTGTGCTGGCCAGACGCATTTCCAACAGACCAAACCAAGGTTGCTTTTGTTTTATTTTATCTGGAAGGGCATGCAGCCAGTTGGTCAGTGCCACTAGTTAATCAGGATGACTCAATTTTGTATAATTTCACAGGCTTTCAGCAAGATTTAGACAAGCTCTTTGGTCGCAGAACACAAGGGCAGGCCTTAGGTGGGGAGCGATTGACCCTTCAACAGGGTTCGCAGATCTTTTAGTGTATATCACCACCTTTAATCGGCTGGTAGCTGAAACGAATTGGCCAGAAGAAAAACAAACTACCCTGTTTTACCGACGTCTCTGTAGTGAACTCAAACATGTCTTGGCACAAGTTGTTAATCCACCTGAGCGCTGCTCTGAGTACATAGATTAAGAGTACAGCTAGACCATCTGTTACGGGAAAGAAGAACTGATTGGTCCCGTTCTGAAGGATGCCCTTTGTACGAACGTCCAAGGGAGACTCCATCTCGTCCTACGGAAAATCCACCAGAACCTATGCAGTTGGGTAGTGTGAGGGGACCTTTGACCAAGGAAAAGAGAGAGAGGCGCAGACAACAACAACTCTGTCTACACTGTGGTAAAGCTGGACATTTCCTGAGAGACTGCCCAAGTAAATAACCTCAGAAACCATTGGGAGTAAATCGACGCCGGAACAGTGGAGACAAGTAAGCCTTTGGAAAACTTCATGGCTCGTCAAGAGTAGAGGTCGGCTTGTTGAGAAAGGAGAAGGCATCAACGGTCTCACATCTCACGACACCGGTAATCCTCCTCTGCCCTGAGCAGCCACAGCAGATGCATGCTCTTGAGGCATATGTTGGCTGTGGAGCAGTAGGAAATTACATGGACTTCCCTGTAGCCCAGCGGATAGGTGTTCCCATGCAGCAGAGGGAAAAGGTTGATAATATAGTTTGAGTTGACAGAACGCAACTGTCATCTGGACCAGTGATCCAGTGTATGAACAAGGTTGTACTGTTGTGTCACAAAGGCCATATGGAGCGCATGGTATTTGACTTGATCAACGTACCCCAGTTTCATCTCATATTAGGCATGCCCTGGTTGGAATGCCACACTCTGGTCATAAACTGGTGAACACATACACCTGCCTTCTGTGCCGAATGCTTATAGACCTATTATCCATCTACAACCCTAGTAGCCCATTCACCAGTTACAGTAACACAAAACAAGGAACACAGAGTAGTACTCGGCATCATCGGACAGTTACCCCCTGAATATGAAGCATACCAGGATGTTTTTCAGAAGGAACAGGACAACACCTTGCTGCCACACAGACCCTATGACTGTCAAATAGATCTGGTTCCGGGGTCCCAAGAACCATGCTGCCGTATTTATGTGCGCACAGAGAGGGAGAATCAACACATACGCAGTTACCTTGACCAATATCTGGCTAACGGGTTTATATGACCTTCTAAGTCACCCGTCTCCTCACCTATCTTCTTCATCCCCAAGAAGGAGGGAGAACACAGGACCTGTATAGACTACAGAGGGCTCAACAAGATCAAGAACCGGTACCCTCTGCTGTTAATCCTGGTACTGGTTGTTAGGGAGAATTCTCCAGAATGGCTAATTTCCCTTACCTACTGAGTCCCTCAGCGGTTTTGCTGGATTTCTAGGATTTATTTTTTTCACCTGGTAAGAGTGTGAACCTTTTTTCCCACTCTCACATGTGTTTTACTGTGTGTGTTTAACATTTTCTTGTGTTCATAGACTGTGGAGCCTCACCTTCTCCATAGGCATCATCTTTTTACTGTGTTACACAGCGCCTTCAGCGCTGTGACACGGGGTTGTCTTTTTCAGACTTCCCAACTCCGACTCCATTTTCTGAGACTGACTACTGTCTCGTCTCTCAGAACATGTAAAGTTACCATTGACTTTATTAGTCTTTTAAAACTCACAGACCCTGTACAAACTATCTTACATAGAGTTCTGGAAAGGATTACTACTTACCCGTTGTTGTCTGTTTCTCTTGGAACATTGTTTAGTTCCCTCTTCATTAAGACTTGGCTGGTGGCAGTGGTAACTACCCTATTGTTCCTACCGTGGTTATCTTGAATAGCCCTGGTATTGTTTTAGGCTATCTTGGTAGCCTCGAACTTAAACCTGCTGGACCATATATGTTTTTACATGGTTCTGGCTGGGTTTATTTGCCATTTCTTTTTGTAAAAGTCCTTCTCGTGTTTTACTCTGCGCGCCAAACCAGGTTTGGTTCCTTTGTTCGCCGTCCTTTTGCGGGCTTCTGCACAGAAGCCCTCCTTAGGTGCCTGTATGTCTGAGGGGGACAGGATGTGAGGGAGGGGTATACGACTCCCTGCACAGGGTCTCTTTGGAGACCCATGTCGCACTCTGTGGTCGGGACAGCCACTCTGCTGTGTGACTGACAGCCAGGCTGCGTGAATGGGGGAAAACTGCATAAAAAGCAGGTCTCTGGGACTGAGAAGGCAGAGTCTTCACTGGATCGAGAGAGCCGAGGAGAAGCTGACAGAAGAGGACCTCTACCATGACTGAACCGCCCGGTGAAGCCCTGCTGCAGGTCCGAATCTTCAAACTTCAACGACAGGGAAGATCTGCAAGGAATCTTCTCCCCTTGAACTGGTGGAAACAACCAGTTCACCAAACTGCTCACCAGGCCTCCCTTCTCTGGTCGAATTTGCTGTACAGAGCTAGAGTGACCCGGATAGGCAGGAGGAATAAACCCTGCTTGCGTTTTAAGGAGCACACCTTTTATTTGTCGCTTTGCTCTGCTGCTGGTTTCTTCCCTGGCAGTGCAGGACCCTCCGGTCTTCCTCCTTCTTGTCAGCCCACAGTCGCTTCAGGAACCGTGAACCTGCAGGACCTGCCAGGAATGTCTGCCTCAGCTACCGCATTCTTCTGCTTTAAACGTACTTTGCTAACCCAGTTGTTCGATTCGTCCAGCCGCAGTGAAAGTGTGTGAAATCTTTCGCCAATCCGAGGACTTGTCCTTCTCCATTCTTTAAAGTAACTTTTCGTCCGACCAACTTCGTTCTGAACTCTTGGCAAAGACTTAACCGCGAACTACTCTGAACTGTGTGATCCTCTGCAAAGACTTTGGTCCATTGACTTTGGGCCAGGCCCCTTGATTTCGATTTCCTCACTGTAGTTCCTTTTTCTAGATTGCCCTGCTTACTCACTTGTTGGTGCTGCTCAATTTCTGTCTAACTTTGTCTTTCCCTCCCTTTTAAATTGCTGGAGTGCCATTCTGCTCAAACTTCATTTTGAGTTTAACACGTCCAGAATCTATTGGGTGCGGTGTAGTATATTAGTAATGTGCTTTTTCTACTGCTTGATAATAGTGAAATGTTTAATAACTGATGTGTAAATAAATATATATTCTTTTACTCAGAAACCTTGAGTCAGTGTTTGTTTGAATCATAGTAATTGCTGTCCTTTGTGTAACTATTGATACTGTTCACTTTACTCTTGAGATAAGTCTGGCTGCTCAGCCATCCATACCACTTTACTGTGTAGTACAGGCTTGTACCAAAGGTGAATTTGTACTGTCACTTGTACTCCTAATTGTGTGTGGTGTTCCCAAAGAGTACTGCATATAATTCTGCCTAACACTGGTAGACCAGTTAAAAAGTGCCAATATCTATACCAAACTCGACCTCAGGGGAGTTTACCACTTAGTACGTGTAAAAGCCGGTGATGAGTCGAAGACGCCCTCCGTACTAAGTTTGGGCTATTTGAGTACACTGTCATGCTGGATGATTGTGCCATGGTATATATAGACAACATTCTGATCTACTCTTCGACACTGGAATAGCATGTGCAACATGTGAAAGCAGTCCTGGAAAAGCTGCGACAGCATCGGTTATATGCTAAACTAGAAAAATGCAACTTTCATGCGGCTGAAGTAGAGTTCTTAGGTTTATCTTAACTCTGCAAGGGATCCAAATGGACAACCGCAAGGTAGAAGCAATTCTCCAGTAGTCTTCACCCACCTCGGTAAAAGCAGTCCAAAGCTTCCTGGGGTTTGCCAATTTTTACTGATTATTAATCTCTGATTTTTCAAACATAGTGTATCCCATCACTTCACTGCTTCGTAAAAACAAGACCTTTACCTGGACCACCGAAGCCGAACAAACTTAATTCGGCTCAAGCACCAGTTTACCACTGCACCAGTACTCAGGCACCCGGATCCAGAACTCCCATACTTGGTAGAGACTGATGCGTCTAGTGTGGCAATGAGCGCTGTACTGTCCCAATGAGATCTAGAGACCAAGCAATTGCACCCTGTGGCGTTCTAGTCCAAGAAGCTCACCTCGGCCGAGTTAAATTATGCAGTAACTGATGAGGAGCTACTCGCCATCAAAGCAGCCTTCAAAGAATGACGGCACCACCGCTTTGGAGCACGTCACACCATCATAGTGCTTACTGATCATCGTAATACCTATGAACAACCAAAGCGCAGTCTCCTCGCCAGTTAGGATGGGCTCCGTTTTTGACAGAATATGACTTTCCGTAACATATCGTCCTGGAGTACGAAACAGAAAATCTGATGGTCTCTCCCGTATAGGCTGGGATGCTGAAGGGGAAGTCGTTTATGCAACCCCCATGCTAGTTGCAATAATCCCGGAAGAAAAGTTGTTGGGGGCTTCAAGCATTAACCCATCTTCGTTAGAGTCACTTCAGGATGAGATCAGATGTTCTAAGATGCCTGACCAATTACGAACTTGGGTCTCTCAGGATACTCTGCAGACGGTAGACAAAGGGCTCCCTTATTTCCAGAAGCGTATATATTTATCAAGTCCCACTATGCAAAACAAGGTCCTCCATGCCTACCACGATACACTCACAGTGGGCCATCCAGGAATCACAAAAACCATGGCAAAGATCAGACAAAATCTTTGGTGGCCAACATGGCAAAAAGATGTCAGAGTATTTCAAAACCTGTGATACCTGTGCAAGAAACAAGACGCCAAAAATCAAGCCACCCTACTCCGCCTGTTACTCATTCCACCTGCCCCTTGGCATACAATATCTTTGGACTTTATCACAGACTTTCCTCCATGTAACGGTTACAATACTATCCTAGTAATTGTCGATCTCCTGACCAAGATGGGGAATTTCATAGCTCTGAAGGGATTACCGAATGCAGGAACTCTGGACAAGTATTTCTAGCAAACATAGTCAAGTTGCATGGTTTTCCATCCATGTTTATATCCTACTGTGGAAGTCCGTTTGTTTCCAAGTTCTGGAAAAGTTGCTGTACTAATGGCCAAATTGAGATCCGTTATCAACCAGTCCTCACCCACAGACCGACGGCCAAACCGAGAGGACCAATCAAACCCTTGAACAATTCCTGCGCTGTATGTTCACTTAAGCAGATAAAAGTTGGGTTGACCTCCTTTGGGCAATAGAATAGGCGTATAATAATACCATCCATAGTTCCACTTTTTTTCACCTTTTTTTTCCTACATGGGAGAGACCCACGCAGCACTGCCTTTGATCCGCCCACACCGTTAGAAATGCCTTCTATAATCTTCCTGCACACAAGCATTAAGAAATCCTGAAAAATGCCACCAAAACACTCCATGACACAAAAGCAGCTCACAAGTACTTTGCAGACAAACGAAGAACAGAGGCACCCAACTACCACATAGGGGATAGGGTATGGCTCACCACAAAACATTCAGTTGAACGGTCCAAAAAGGTTCCACCCAAAGTATATTGGCCCATACCCCGTTGTTTCCATCATTAACCATGTTGAGGTAAAGCTAGAGTTACCTTCCACATTATGTATACATCCAGTCTTTCATGTATCATTGTTGAAGCCTGTGCAACCTGGTATTCGGGAATCCATAACTAGACCCCCCTCCAGTCGAAACACAAGGAGAAGAAGTTTAGTAGGAGGTCTGAGAAATTGTAGACTCCACAATAATAAGGAAGTAACTGTATTATCTGGTTGATTGGAAGGGGTACAGTGTACTAGACAGAACCTGTGAACCAGCGGTTAACATACACGCACCACGCCTATTAGCTCACTACCATCAGAACCACCCGGGTCAGCCTGGGCCAGGTATAGCTTTCCTTGGGGGGACCTTTGGAGTGGAGTGCTGTCATGACCCCCAGCAGAATACAGGGCACACTCTCACACAACAGTGGTGGGAGGCGTAGCAACATGGGTATGATATGGACACTGAAGGTGGATGGCTGGTTTCGGCATCTATTCACAAACACTGGCAGCCTCCACCAAGATGGCCACCAGGTTAAGACTATGTACAGAACTCAAGATGGCTCCCAAACAGCTCATGCTTTGAGTGTCCTTGGTGGTCTAGTGGTACAGGGTGCAGCCCAGGGCTATAAAACCATGCCCCGGGCCACACCTTGTGCTTAGCGGTTTTTCCTGCTGACTAACAAGCAGTGTAATGCTTGCCACTCTGCCCGATTTGTGTGCAAGAGGACTCTGCATTCCAGCTCCCTGCCAGTCTCTCTGCTTACCTGATTCGGGATTTCTGCAGTCTACAGGTTCTTCTGTTCCCTCGCCGACTTGCATACTTACCCAGACTCGAGTGACGAATGGCATGCTCCATTGATCCACCGCAGCGTTTCTCTGCTCCTGGAAAAGAAGAAAACCACAGTAAGCTTCTCAGAACTGAAAACCACGCGCTCTCCAAGCCCCCCTTTAAAACCTGCTTACCTGTGGTTTCGTTTCCACGAATTCCGCACATCATCCGCTAGCGCTCCAGTGACTTGCAACTCAGCAGCTGTCAGCAAGACAAAGCATTGCAGCACTGTCAGGAAACACTGTGCTAGGAATACAAAAAGTGTTTCTAATGTATCACCCAAGTCTCTAGAGCTGTCAGTATTAAGGAGAAGAACACTGTTCCTTAATCGCTGGTGATTGCCATGGCGACAAGTGAAGCCTTTCGTTGCACGCAACCAGGCGAGAACAAAGCGCACGCCGTCAAGTCACGTGATTCTTCGGCGCTTCATGGCGCGTCACCCAGGGAAATAAAGCCTGCCTTCTGTGAAACCTTGGTGCTTCGGATTGAAGTTTCCTGGACCTTTGTGCTCTCACTTTCGTCTTCAGTTCTTGGTGCTTTTTGACCATGCTTCGTTTACTGGACACGCTTTGCTCTACGTTTTGTCTCGTTCTATGCCTGCTTTTCAGACAACCTTTGCTTCAAGTCTCGTCAGTTTCATTGCCCGCACGTTTCCAAACTCGACTTCACAACAGATTTCTTTGCTCTACCTCGTCCTGCCATAGATCCTCGGTTTGTCAACTCAGGAACTATTCCCCTTCCTATCACCTTTGAGGCACTGAATTCAGCATTTGGACATTGCTTGCTGGAATTCCACTTTCACCCGTACAGCACACAGACTAGAGACGCTTACTGTTTGTGCTGCTACCATCTAGGCGTCCTCATGCCGTCGGGATAGGTTGCTTGGGCAGGATCTGTATTCCAGACTTCTGCCATTCAAGGAGTACTTAGGCGTCCTCGTGCCGTCAGGGTAGTCTTGGTTACTGCTGGACTCTGGACATTTTATTCACTGTTTGGATCCTGCTCCGGTAAGACTGGTTTCAATTCTCTATTTTTATATTCTGTTTGATTGCCTTACTTTCCACAGATTAGTGTGGGTTTATTTTCCTCCAGATATCCACCAGGTCGTGGGAAATGGGAAATCTCCAGGGACGCTTGTCATCTGATCCATTTCCTTGCCAAGCTCTTTTGCAAATATTCCTACTCATGGTGAGGTTTGTTTACTCCCTCCCTGTTCTCTGCTGGGGCTCTTGCTACATCTCCCGCAGTACTAATTATTGGTCTTTGCTTCCACAGCCGGCGTGTCGTGGGTCTGTGTCCCATCTTCCAACTACTTGATCCATCTGGTTCTTTTGTCTACACAACAGAGGGTTACAATAGTGGGAATAATTCTTCAGCGACTTAGTGTTCCATATCTGTGGCTAGTGCTCCTTCTGCACTACACGGCAGTATTGGCCGTGATTCTTGACAGGCGCCTACAGAGAAAAACACAGAAAGAGACCAGAATATTATTTACACAAAAGCGAGCACAGCGCAGCAGTCCCCATAAGGACTTGAGGAACGCTGCTGCAGGCCAGACAAGGACATTCCCAGTGCAAATAAGGACACTTACCTGCAAAGAGCATCACGTGCACCGCAGCTGGACTGGGCTACCAATCACCAGTGACGGAACTGGACCAGATGCTTACCTGGCACTTTGAGTGCACAACTTAGTATTAAGGTGAGCCGGTTTCCCTGTCTTGTCAGCCAGCATACCTTGGGGTGCAGAAGGAAGGTGGGCGAAGAGTAAGACAACAGACACTAATGCCCTTCACTTGTTTGTTCATAGGTTCATCCAGACTACGCATTCCATCTCAGAGGGCCATGCTTCCAGCGATCTGGACCAGGCGCTCCTGCAGGGCACCAGAGGTAAGCGTTACAGATATTGGATGTCAGTTTGGGGGAAATTGGTGCAAGTGACAGTTGAAGTTATCAAAGTGTGTTAGTGAAAAAGCACAATTGTTTGATACTTAATGAGAAATTGAATGTGCAGATAAGCCTGATAAGGATATCAGGTAGTGAAAACTTTTTGGACAAGCATACCTGGCAGGAGAGTACACCAGGGGATCTCAGTGAGCCAAAGGGAGGATATTCCTCGCAGGAGAGTAAACCACTGTATCAAGAGTTTACAGTTGATGAGTTTCCTGGCAGGAGAGTGTACCGGGAAACTCACTTTAAATTAGTATATTGAAAAGAGGTTTGTTCATCTTAAATTCTTGTTTCCTTTGAACATTTTGGCAACCAGAAACTTTAAAAATGTGCCTTTTGCCAAGCTTGAACCTCAATTCTGAAAAAGACATTTGTTTCGCCATCCTGAAAAATAGTAAAGACTTTCCTTTACCTTATTCAAACTTAAACTAATACAGTGGTAATGATACTTTGTTTTGGCATTCTGAAAGATCAAGAGACACTTCCTCTTTTCCATATCAGTCTCATGGAATTAACATTTGTTTTGTCACCTTGAGGAGAGTATTGGGAGAAAGACATTTGTAATGCCTTTAAGAGACTGGTCTTGACACAAAATAGTGTGAAGAGTTTGCTTGAAATAATCCAGGTGAAAGGAACAAACCCCTGGATAAAAGAATTGTTTTGTTAACGTTATATGTTTGAGTTATTGCACTTTTCTGTTGAGTTGAACTTTGAAAGTTTTCCCTTGCACACTTTGTATGTATTAGTGTGAGGGACAGATTGAGTTTTTTAGATTCACAGGTAGGGACACTCTTGTTAGGATAGGTAAAGTTAATGGGCATCATCATGAATTGGGCGGTAGCGCTTAAATGCAACGGTAACGCTAGTACCACCACGTTTAAGGGCTGGCTTTTTGCTGGAGCTAAATGGTTGCCCGGCGTTCCGAGATAATTGTTTTTCAAAACACCGGGAGCGCGTGAGAAGTGAAGAGGAAACCGGATGCAAACTGTGCACACTAGACGTAAAGACGCCACTACACACCTTCTTGAGAGGTACAGTTGCAAGGGGCCAATTGCAGTACCGATTCGGATTTTGAGATTCAATTTCTTTGAGATTCCAATCGCTGAGATTCCTGGCACGCCTCCTGGGAGACTGATGTTTTTGGACCACACCAACCTTGGTGAAGGCATTGCACACCAGGGACGGATTGGGTCACACATCCGATTGCTGCAACCTTAATTAACAGAGAGAGAAATAGGGATTCAATCCAAGTCCCTAATTGTGACGTTTATACAGCAGCAAAAGAGTCAGGTAATTGCGGTGGCCGATTCTACTATAACCTTCCGAAGCAGTGTGTCTGGTGTGAGTCGTGAGGACAGACCGCTGCTGAAAACACGCTTCACTCTGCTGTCCTCTTTCAACCCTACAGATTTCTACTGAACCAGAAAGGACTCCCTACTTAAACACCGCGCAGGCACGGAGCGCGGCGCGGTGTGCGAAGCAGTGTGTCTGGTGTCCGGTGTCAGGTGCCAGGTGACGAGGTAAGCAGCCCTTCGTGGCAAGGGCCGTGCGTTCAACCTCAAGTATTCACTCTGACTCTTACGGCAATTCCACTTATAGTCAAGCCACAGTCAAGCCTTTCCTCAGGGCGCCTCTTTCACCACCCGGAGACAATATAAGCCGTCGTCTGCGGAGCAGCAAATCATCCCAAGAACAGCTAGAACCACAAGACATCCAGGATCCTAAGGAACCGAGGGAGGGTAAAAGTTGCAAAACAGGAAAAGGTTCCTCCGTGCCATCAACATCGACCCCAACTGATAACATCAAAAACCCCTCCCCTTCGCTCTCACAAAGTTACTGCAACTTCTGAAAGAGTCCTCCCAGCCCTTAAACACACATCCGCAAGCGGACGTTGAGGCCATTGTGGTCCTCGAGGGGGAGAGCTTAACCACCATCGAGCCCCTTCCAGCGTTGCCTGTGGCTGAGGCGGCGGGGGTTGAAAACTTGCAAGAGGCCGTTAAAAAGAAGCTCACCCCAGCGGTTGTATCTTCGAGTCCATTAGGATCACCTTCGCGCAAAGCACCCAACAGTCCCACCGTCTTGACGAGTGAGTCTTCGCCTGAGACTGTCGGAGGACAGTCGCGGCTGGGCTCTGAACGGCTGGGTGCGGCGCGCACGACTCGACCCACTGCTGATGCTACGGCTCTCAGGCCTCCCTTAGCAGCACTGCGCTTCCATGCAGTAACTCGGGAGAACATTAAGTAACTTAAGCGCAAGCGCTCAGCTGCCAGCCCCGACAGCCGAAGGGAAAGTGACTACAGCCCAAATTCACCAAAGTAAATTCACACCTGGAAAGCAGCAAAAGCGGCCAAAGCAAAGCAAGCAGCTAAATCCACAAGCTACCCCTAAGAGAAACATTTCAAATGACTCATGGGATACCGAAAACGAGGAGCAAACCCATTCGCCAAACGACTCAGTGCTCGAAGTATCTCACGGGTCATCCTCCTTCCATCAGATGGCGGCCGCAGAAGCAAATGAGCCGACAGGCCAAAATTCGCCTGGGAAGGTCCCAAAGTTCGGTGTGTGCCCACCGCACGCCACCTCTACGCAAAGCCCTAACTCCGCCTCGGTTGTGGATCTCCCTCCAGCCCTAGGTGAGACTCAGTCGACGCTTCAGGGACCTCAAACTAGAGTGCCAGGACACCAAAACCAGGCCTCAAAGACTTTGTTCACAAAAGTGACCACAAAAACAAGACCTACGTCTGAAAAAACATTTACCAAGAAACATCGGAAACTAGTCCCAAAAACTCAGGGGGACTCAAAATGTCTACCAGCTCCCCTGATATCTACATCTCTAAAAGAATACTTCATAACACAACACAAAAGAAAACTAGACCAAGATCCTGAGTTGTCCGACGCAGAAATCCTCTATCCAAGACTCGCCCCAAAGATCCAAAGCACGAAAAACGGACCTGACCCGCAGGGCTCGCAGTTAAGCCCAAAATCTCAACCACAACGTGGCCCAACTACGGACAGGATCGTGGTGACTGACAGCTCAGCGCCACAAACAAAGAGCAAACATTAAAAAAACAGAGAGCGGCCAAAACAGAACAGATATTGGATCTCAAAACACCGAACCATCACATGACAACTCTGACACTGAACCCGCGCCGGAAGTCGAAAAGAATCACACTCCAGATACCCTGGTAAGAGACAGGTGTATTCCAGATCCTAGAAATCGCCAGACCGTGGACCACTATGCATGGACTTGGCCACACATTCAGGGAAACCCTAGCAGACTTTCGGGAGAATTCCCTCTCATCACCCAAGGAGAAACGACACCAGCAGAAAAAAGATCCTCGGAAAGATTGTCCCAGCCTTCTGTGGACAGAGGCCTAAAAACTCCAACAAAACCACATCGCTCAAGTGAAATCCCACTTATGGGAGACAAGGAGACACCTTAAAAAAAAAAAAATAGATCTTCTATCCATCATGTCGGCATTCACGATAGCCCTAAATCCATTTGGCAAGCTCTACGAATCAATCCACGAGGCCCTCACAGATAATACCGCAATGATAAGCACCATGAAAGACAAACTGTCTTTCATAGAAGGCTACCTAACTGCAGTTGAGCGAAACTGTAACAGTACGGAAAAAATCTTGAGCAAAAAAATAGACAAACTGGGCGAGGAACTGTGTAAGAACAGAATCTCGGGGCAAACCACGAAATCATGTCCATCAAAATCTACCCAGACTTCAGACAGCGAGAAGTTCATGGAACTGGCCCCCTAAAGTCTACACGTATCAAAATCAAAGGGGGAACAACAGTCCCAAAACAGCAAAGACCCAAATCAAGGTAGACCCCGCGGTCATCCTGATAACAAACGATGACCATGACCTTTCCTTGGACCTGTCGGAAACATCCCAGCACCTAGATGCCGAAGAATCTACTCCTGCTCCATCGACAAATCCAGTGATAGTAACAAAGACAGTCCCTGATCCTGGTAAGGAACAAGTGGCACCTACCCTTCGGGACAAAGAAAAACGAACAGTCGAAAAGTGGGTGGCTCGCACTCAAAGGCCGCGCTCAAACTCTACAAGCGCTGCTTTAGAAGCCCTCAAAAACCTTAAGAAAAATGAAAATCACAGACCTGATCGGAAACTCGAACTGAGATTAGGACAAAACCATCGACACAACAGTCACCTAGTCCACTCTTTCTAGAAGTCCACGAGAACTAGTGAGGCGGAAGTCAAAATAAACTCCAAACTGGCTGACTCGTCGCTTTTCAAATTGGAACAAACCTCAGCTAAAGACAGCTACCTGGTACTAAATCGAAGAACAGTATTGAGAATAATGGGAAAAATCGACAAGCTCAAGCACATTACTTCTGACGACTTCATACTCATCGAGCCTTATCATCGGGAGCACAAAGCAAAAGCATATCTCCATATAAGAAACAAGGCGTTAAGTGAAATCACCTCCGAAGTAACAAAAGACCTTCACTGCATAGGTCTAAAAATACAACAACTGCAGAAGCCCAAAACAGTCCAGGTGGACGGCGACAGGGCAAGTGTTAAGGAGTTCCCCCCTTCTCACCTGAATCCATTCTTTACCAGTGTTCTTGGAGGCTGCCTTCTTTCGGATGGATCGGGTTTTGAAGAAGGCGGCCCGGGTCTCTGCCGAATCCAGAATGCATTCAGTTTTCCAGGAGGTCGAATCCAGGAATCCAGGAGACAAGGTAAGTTCGCTAGAACTAGAATCCAGGAGGATAGAGAAGGGGGGGGTTCGAGGAAGGGATAGCGAAGTGGAAAGAAGAAGAACCGCGAGCTACGGAGCACAAGTCTGGTCGCTAATCGCTATAGCATTGAGACGCGCAGTGCTGCGGAAGGCGTGGTCTAGAAATAGTGAAGGTTACGTCCAACGCATGGAGCGAGAAGGGAATGCGTTGGATGGCCATATTGGAGGTATTAGTTAGTTTAAGTCCGTTGTGACAAGGACCATGAGGCCCAAAAGGGGCGCACCCTGCGATTCATGACAGCATGGCTCCTCTGAAGACCCTTCCCTCCTGGTTTGCCCGGGTGGATGAGGTGGAACCTTCTGAGCAGCCATGGGGCCTTGATGTTTGAGAGAGGTTCCCAGGTTCTTTCGCTAGGAGGATATCCTTTCCATTCAACCAGGTATTGAAGCTGGCCCCTTCTATACCTGGAGTCACAAATCCGAGATACCTCATATTCCAATTGGTCATCGACCAGTACAGGAGGAGGTCTGGAGGGTTTTTGGGAGGATGGATAGTAGGGTTTCAATAAGGATGTGTGAAACACTGGGCGTATCTTCTCCCAGGATTCAGGCAACTCGATCCGATAAGAAACAGGATTTGTCCTTCCACAGATCAGAGGATTGGGTTTGGGCTTGGATTTCTTCGAGGAGGTTGACTGCCTGGGCCACAAAGATCTTGGGGGAAAACATCTGTGGATATGCCTTGTCTTCAGTGGGCTCTTAGTCTGGTCTTTATATAAGGCGTCGGCGATCAGGTTTTGTGATCCAAGAACGTGAGTGATATGGAACTGGTACTGGGCAAAGAAGAATGCCCAACGTGCCTGACAACTGTTCCTACACTCCAAAGACTGTAGAATCTGCAGGTTTCGGTGGTCAGTACAGACCTGAACTGGATGTTTAGCTCCCAAAAGTGAATGTTGCCATTCAGTGAAGGCTTGGCGGATGGCTAACGATTCTTTTTCCAGGACTGAATTATGTGTTTCACTAGGAGTCAGAGTTCGTGAGAGGTAAGCAATTGGGTGTTCCAGTTTATCTCCTAATTCTTGTTTCAGGACTGCGCCAATGGCATAATTTGAAGCGTCTGTTTCTACCAGAAAAGGACGGCTAGTATCGGGTTGAGCCAAGATATGAGCTTGTGTAAACTCTGTCTTTAAACGCTGGAACGCCATATCTTGTGTTTTTGACCAGAGGAAGGGAGTGTCTTTCTTCAGGAGAGCAACAATCGGTTGAACTATCTCGGAGAAAATAGATATGAATTTCCGGTAGAAATTGGCGAGTCCCAGGAAAGATTGAATTTGTTTCACGGAAGTAGAAGCAGGCAGGGTCAATATGGCTTTTACCTTTGAAGGGTCCATACTGATTCCTTCTGGGGTAAGAATAAACCCAAGGTAGTGGACGGAGGTCACATGAAACAAACATTTTTCAGGTTTGGCCAGGAGTTTATGATCTCGGAGTCTCTGCAACACTGTCTTCACGTGCTCTTCATGTTGCTTAGGATCCTTGGAAAAGATCAATATGTCATCCAGATATGCAATAACAAAGAGAAACAGCATGTCAGAGAACACCCTATCCATAAAACGTTGGAAAATTGCCGGGGCGTTAGCCAATCCGAAGGGCATTGACTAGGTACTCAAAATGGCCAAAGGGTGTTCTGAAGGCAGTCTTCCATTCGTCTCCTTCCCTGACACGGATCAAATGATAGGCGCCCCTGAGATCCAACTTGGTGAATATCACTGCGCCTCTCACGGCTTCCAGGATATCCGAAATCAGCGGTAACGGGTACCGATCCTTGAGGGTACATTGATTTAGCCCGCAATAATCAAGGCAGGGTCTGAGTTCCTTGGTATCCTTCTTGGGAACAAAGAATAGAGAAGCACCAGCAGGGGATTTCGAAGGTCTTATGGTTCCATTTTGAAGGTTGGTATCCAGGTATTCTCTTAGGGCCTTCTTCTCGGGTTCGGAAAGAATGAACATCCTGCCGAAGGCAATCACTGCAGAGGGTTCCGTATCTATTGTGCAGTCTTCAGGTCTGTGTGGGGGTAAGGCCTGGACAATGGCAGTCGAAAACACATCAGCATGAGTTTGGTAGACTTCAGGAACTTGCATGACATTGGATACCATTAGTGGTGTCTGTTGTTTCTTTGTTGGTTCCTTAGGGTGTGTTAATGGAGGTTCTAGGGATAGACAATGAGACATTTAAAACTCTGAGCCTAGGAATAGGGAACCCGCAGACCAACTGATATATGGATTGTGTTTCTGTAGCCAGGGCATGCCCAATACCAATGGGTAATGAGCTGACTTAATAATGTCAAACCTGATCAGTTCTCAATGGTGATTTATTGAAAGCTGGATCTCCTTGGTCTGAAAGCTTATGGTTCCTGATGTGAGGGGTCTTCCGTCGATAGCCTCAACAGGCTGCTAGGTGCTTTGTGACTCGTAGGGAATCTGATGTTTATCAACCCACTCATGATCGATGAAAATTCCCATAGCTCTGCAGTCTATCAGGGCTAAAATGGAATAGTTTGTATTCTTGGATGGTGATAAAAAGGCCTGCAGTACCACCAAATTGTTTTGTCCAGGGGTGTTCAAGGATGGAATGGATGTGGAGCAAACATCTCTCTCCCGAAGCTCTGCTCCATCTAGGTTCGGGAGCTGGCGTTTCCAGAACGCCGAGGGGGTGCTAAAGGACACTCTCTAACCAAATTTTTATCTGAGGCGCAGTACATGCACAAGCCCGTATGAATTCTCCTCATTCTCTCTTGGGGAGATATGGGTCCACGAAAGACCCCGATCTGCATGGGCTCGGATTCTGAAACTGGGCTTGGGTTGATTTCCGGTCTGGGGGTACCCTCAAATGATACCTTGGAAGGAGTTCCCCTGGATTTCTTCTTTTCTGACTTCCTTTCCTGGATACGGAAGTCAATCTGCATGGCAAGATCCATTAGTGCCTGGAATGAGCTTGGTCGTGCCACTCTGGCCAGCTCATCCTTAATTTCTTCGTTCAATCCTCTCCTGAACAGGGTAAAACTCGCCTCAGTGGACCAGTCGGCTTCCTTTGCCAGTTGTTTAAACCGGGTAACATACGTGAGCATATCCTGGGCCCCTTGCTGAAAGTCTAACAAGCATTCTTGTGCGCTATAGACCTGCTCAGGGGGGTCAAACATGTCTTTTAGGGCACGTATAAACCCATCATAATCGTCCAGGAGGGCATCGCTGGAGTTAACGAGGGGAGTGGCCCAAGTTAAGGCATTCCCGGAAAGGTCAGAGATTATAAAACCCACCTTGGCCCTGGGGGTCGCAAAATAGTAAGGCTTGAAGGTAAAATGAACTAAGCACGAATCCAGGAATGCACGAAGGGTCTTTGCGGAGCCGTCGTATTTATCCACGACTCCGCCCAGTATAACACTCTCTTTTGTAGCAGAATCCCGGGATAGCACCAACTGTTTGAGAGCGGCGGTCTCCGCTTTCAGATTCTGTACCTCGGTTGATAGTTCCTGCATACTACGCATCAAGTCCTGCACGGCAGCCTCCATGTCGATATCGCTTTCGATTGGGTTGCGTCTCAAACTGTCAAGGAGTTCCCCCCTTCTCACCTGGATCGGGTTTTGAAGAAGGCGGCCCGTGTCTCTGCCGAATCCAGAATGCGTTCAGTTTTCCAGGAGGTCGAATCCAGGAATCCAGGAGGCAAGGTAAGTTGGCTAGAACTAGAATCCAGGAGGATAGAGAAGGGGGGGTTCGAGAAAGGGATAGCGAAGTGGAAAGAAGAAGAACCGCGAGCTACGGAGCACACGTCTGGTCGCTAATCGCTATAGCATTGAGACGCGCAGAGCCGCGGAAGGTGTGGTCTAGAAATAGAGAAGGTTACGTCCAACGCATGGAGCGAGAAGGGAATGCGTTGGACGGCCATATTGATATTGGAGGTATTAGTTAGTTTAAGTCCATTGTGACAAGGACCATGAGGCCCAAAAGGGGCGCACCCTGCGAATTATGACAGCAAGGAGGGGGCCCTTGAGCCATCGCCACGATAAGCGCTCCCCATCAAGAGACTACAGACGGACAGACGCCAGAAAGAGATGGGAAGAGGAGGGGGTCAAACTCTATGACGATCGCTCAAGAAAGTGGAATCATGAAAATTATGCACCGTCCACCTCCTCTCACAGACTCGCTGAGAGCACCCAGGAGAGACATCGGACAGAAGCAAAGGTGACCCCGCCGAAGAGGGAGTCGACAGAAACACCTGCCTGAAATCCATGGAAGTGGATTGCTGACACTCAGGAAATCAAAGGAAATAGCAGCGACCGTTGTGTTCCACTGATAACAAGAGGCCGTCTGAGAACTCAACGACCCAGCTCAAAGAAAGTGCCCTCACAAAGGCATCATATAACACCAGAGGATACTGCCACTTAACCAGACCAAGTGTCATAAATCTGGGCGCATTCGACTTGATCTGTTTGCAAGAAACATGGCTCGTGGACAAACCAGCCTTGGACGGGTTTGAAATTGAAGTCTCACCAGCTACAAGTTCCATGGTGGGCCGACCATCAGCGGGCCTGCTGACTGCCATCCGTGTGGGTTCAGGGATCGCCCCAAAGGGTAAAATTGCAGAGGGCTACGGCATGCTTGCTTCACTTTCCACATGGCTTCACCACGACCATGGCCGAGACTCCTGGGTAAACACAGATTTAGCCATAATCAACTTATACTGGAACCCGGCGAGAACAACCACGAAAGATTTCTGCAACTCAACAGCAAATATTATCGACAAAATTACAATCGACCGGAAGGTTCCAAACATCATAATATGCGGAGACCTGAACGCCAATTGTGAGGCAGATACTAGGAAGGGCAAAGCACACAAGCCACAATCGCTGGCCGACGAAAGAGGCAGCGCATGGTCAAACTTAATGAAATCAAGAAAATTCCATAACGCGGCAGCTCTACGAGACAGCGGTACCCAAGTACCAACCTGGGAAAGGGCCGGATCCGTTGCTACCTTAGATTACATCTTCATCACAGAAGGCCTGATCCCATACTTCGTGGACTGCATAAAAACAAACGAAAATGACCACAATCTCCTGCAGATGTCTTGGGATGGAGCGTTACTGAAAAGACCTCAGTACTCACCCGACATAGAATCAAACAAGCAACAAAAATGACTCCGACTAACATCGGAAAACATAAGATCCTTCCAGGCCAATCTAAGCAAGAAACATGGTCAAAACAGCTCGGAAGAAGCGAGACCCGAGTACACGTCTCTATTAGCTGCCCACAAAGTGAGTTTTACTGGCAAAACACAAAACCATCCTACCCACATCCACACGTTCAACAATGCGGTCGTTGGAAAGCGATTAGAGGTCAGAAAGTAAAAAAAACTAGGAGTGAAAACGGAAACCACAGACGCTTGGACTACATACTACATGTCAGTCAGGTCCTACAAAACCTGGCTAAAGCACCAAAGGCAGACCATGTACCAGAATGACGCGGAAGCCATGCTACGTACCTGGGCATCAAGAAACATCAGAGACTTCTGGACGCTCCTTAAGAGCGTAAACGGCCAGACCGCTCAACAGATCTCAAACTCCGTATCTGAACAAAACTGGATCTCACATTTCACAGATCTTTACCATTCTCCTCAAACTTCAGCTAAAACGATCCCTCCCACGACCACGGAACCATGGATCAAATTGGACAATGTGAAAGACATCTCCAGAATAATTGACGTCTTAAAATCGTCCAGGGCTCCCGGACCTGACGGGCTAACTAACTTAGACCTCAAGGAGCACCCCAAAGACTGGGCACACGCAATTGGCGAGCTGTTCAAACAGTGCCAACAACAGAAGCAAATTCCGAAAACCTGGACAGAAGCAGTCTTAGTCCCGATTTTAAAGAAAGGGGACAGGGGCTCCCCGGCGAACTATAGACCAATTGTCCTATTAGACATTATCGGCAAGATCTTTGCGTCCCTTCTACTGTTTCACTTCAGAAAATGGGCCAGTAACTCACCCTCAGCTGATATTTTTCAAACTGGCTTCCAAAAGGGTGCTGGCACAACAATAAATCTGCTAATTCTCAACATCATCAAAGCGAAAGTAAAGAGAGGGACGCCCAAGGTCTACATGGCGATGGTGGATCTATCTCAAGCCTTCGATATGGTGAATCGAAACAAACTATGGGCAAAGCTAACAGCTTGGAACTGCCCGGGTCCTGTGCTGGAGCCAATAATGGCCCTACATACATCAACATCTCTACGGGTGCGCCTCAGTCGTCAAGGTACCCTCTCAGACTAGATCAACACAGAACGAGGGCTCAAACGGGCTGTCCACTGGCCCCTGCGCTGTTCATAGCCTTCATCTGTGATTTTCAAGAATCAGAAAAAATGTGTGATCTTTTCCACCCAAAGTTGGCACCTATATGATGTCAAGATTGTGGTACGCCAACGGCCTGATTCTCATGGATCAGACTGCAATAGGCCTACAAAGACAACTTACAAACCTAGCGGCATACATGGAAAGCAATAACCTAAAGATCAACAAATCCAAGACCAAAAATCTGATATTCTCAAAAACATCAAAAAAACAACAGGCAAATAGCTCCTGGCATCTCGAAGAGACCAAAATCGAACAGGTCAGCGAATACAAATATTTGGGAATTCAGATTGACAACACTCTTAAAGAAAACTCTCTTCAAAACTCACTCTGGGGAAAAATGAGAAATCTAACTGCACAAACACGTGCAGTGGATAAAAGGTTTGGGAAGTTCTCGTGGTTTCCCGCTCTCCAGTTCTACAAATCAAAAGTAGTTCTGGCTATAACGTACGGAATGGTGGCCAACCTAACCCTCCCAGCGGAGTATTGGATCCAGTTGGAGGGATTCCTTTGGAAATCAGTGCTGGGCTTGCCCAGGTGCGCCCCTATGCCGGCGATCCGCCGAGATCTGGGCTTGCCATCTTTAGCCGGGATGGTGACGCAAAGCACCACACAGCACTACAGAAAAATCTTGATGCCCATCTCACTTCCAATTTTTCAGGTGGTAGCCTCTGAAATCAACAAGGGATCTTGCAAACCTTTTAACTGATTGGGTTACCAAAATCCAAGCCAAACTGGAAGAAGTAGCGTGCAATGAAGAAACCCTGATCTCAAACCCAAGACGAGTAAAGACCAAACTCGAGCAACAAGATTGAATTAACACAAACGAAAAAATTCAGCTTTACAAATCCTTAAAGCATCTCCCACCATCATACAACCAGCTGAAGGTCCCTCTCAAATACTGTGAGAAATTTCCTGCTAAAGAAATAAGGAAAACATTTATGCGTGCTCGACTAAATCTCCTCCCGACCAGGGAAATTTTGAATACTAGAGCTCTTTCTCCGGTTCCAGACTGCCGTCTGTGTGGAGTTTCAGACGAAATGTACAATCTGTGCGCCATCTGCTCATGTCCTGCCCAACGTTTTCACACGAAAGGCAAGCATGCATGACACCACTTACTTCGCAGGCAACGACACTAGACGAAGAAACTTGTTGGTCCCGTCTGATAGCAGGCAAATTCGTCAGATGGTCCAGGACGACGGCCAAATTTCTGTCAGTGGCCCTAAAAAAAGCAAACGCAAAGGCTGACATTCCACCTTTTGTTGTCTGTCTGCCACGACCGAAACTGTCACCTAACCTAGGATCAAACCAACTGTGCGACTAAACCTGATCCGAAAGTGGTGTCCTTACGTAGCTTGTAAACGGCCAAAAATTGCACCAACGCTGAAATTGCTCTTTTGTAAAAACCTAACAGGTTATAAACACGTTTTTTTAAAAAACAAATAATAATTATTAATCCTGCTTTTTGCCTTTTTTTGTCGTTTCGGTGCTACCAGTGGTAATAGCGCCCCCCAAACCGATTGCGTCCAATGGACCAATGGGGTATGGGAACATACTGCTGTACCGCTAACCGGGATCCAGCGCTAATAGCGCCGGACTGAGTAGCGGTTTCGCTAATAGCATTGCGCAGTATCCCGGCGCAGTTAGCACTGGGATACAGCCCAACCCCTGATGAGGCCCAATATAGGGTTATTCTTTCACTAACCTGTATGTACGTAGAAGCAAAGCTTATGGGAGCAGCCTGAAAGTTATCCGGAGGCCCAAGTGGAAACATGGCTCAGTGTACCTCGTGGGAAAACACCCTCGGGAAACCTTCTGGGGAAGAAAACACAATCTGGTAACTGGAAAGTTGAGTGACGACTGATGAGGATCCTTGTTCTTGTAGACAAGTTGTAGCAAAATAGAGGTCCTGATATCAATATATAAGTTGAGAGCATTGGCACTTGGAAGTCCCGAATTAAATTGCAGAGATGATCAATCCTACAGGTAGGAAGAAACGGAGTAGAAGAGACTGGAAAGATACAAAGGAAAAAGGGCAGTAAACGAAGAAACAGGGAATGGATGCGAGCAAGAGCGCAAAGAAGTGCTAATAGGGATGGTTTAAAGGTCAGGACGGAACGTTCTGGCAATAATCAGCAAATGCAAGCCAGATATCTTGGTACTTAGACAACCAATTATTCATGCAAGCCGTAACTTTCTTGGCGACTAGGACATCTCACACTTTGATCCACCACTGTACCAACACAGGCCCGGAGGGACACTTCCAACATTATGTGATACTTATCCTGGCTGCTAGTGATAGTTGAGTCACCAGTTGCACCCTGCAACCCAATTTGGGGTATACATCTTCAACTGAACATCCCAGAAAAAAATTAAGGGATCCAACGGTAGGTTCACTCTGGAAATCTTCCTGACAAGAGACAGTATGGCTACCCAAAAAATATGAATCACCGGCAGGACCACCACATGTGAGGGTAGCTCCGCTGAAAATCGCACCCCCTCTATAGCCTGCCCAACATCCATATCCCAGTTGATGTTATAGGAAGGTTCAGCTGCCAGTAGATCATGCACCCCCCAGCAATTTATAGAAGCATGAGATCTTACCCCTTTCACCTCCTCAATTAAAGTACGCTCCAATCCCACTACCTCTCGAGCTACACAGTTCCTCACCACAGGCTAGGTGATCCAATGACGAATCTCGGCATTTCAGAATTGTTCAATCTCGTCCAGCGAGAATCGGGTCTTACACTCAAAATACAAAAGGGGGATCAATTTTGATACAACTGGGATAGGTTATGAAGACCCCTGTTGTGCCAATGTGAGAAGCTGTTCCCTAAAACCCTGGCAAAAACTCTGGATTAGCTAGAACTGGGGAGCATGGGCCCAGACCTGGGACACCCCCTGCTTCCTGAGAGACCTGCATCAATAAAAAAACAAGATCTTCATAGAGCTCTGATGCATAGTAGTTCTGGGAATTCTAGAATGGTACAAAAAGGGCAATGACGAGAGCTTACATGATGAACTGGCCTGTTCTAGAGCAACACATCTGCAGGGGCGATACTCTCCAGGACAGAATACGTGATATCCAGGCAGCCAAATTATTCCTAAAAAGAACCGGGGCACCCATACCTCCCCTCTGAGCATCGCTTAACACGACAGCCTTTGGATTCTAGGCTTTTTACCTGCCCATATGAAGTGTTAAACCCCATATTACAGTTTTGTCAGTTCAGCTATAGGCATTTTGACCGGGAGAGCTTGGCAAAGATATACAAATCTAGCCAAGAGGTTCATTTTCACAGATGAAATGCACCACATCAGTGACATTTCTTGTTTATTCCACAATTGGAGGTCGTCAGCGAGGGCCTTAAATCATCTCGGAAAGTTGGCCTGATAATTCTCCTGTGGAGAAGCCGGAATTTTGACACCTAGGTGCCCTATAGAGCGGACTCCCAAATGACTGGACAAATGGGTCTCAAGGCAGCAATAATCTCCTCAAGCAATTGAACACTCAATGCCGTAGACTTTGTTTTTTTTAGAGTGGAGGGAGAGTGATAATTATCTAAGACCATGTGCTGAAATGATGGGCAAATCCGAAAGCATGCAACACCTCATGCAAATAGGAGCATCACACTCTATCGAAGGCTTCAGTAGCGTCCAATGCCAGGACCATGAGGCTAAGGCAATACCTATAGGATATGTCAATCAAGTCCAGGACCAGCCTGATATTATCGTATGTACTGCGTTTCGGGACAAACATGTCTTGATCAGGGTCGATCAGTCGGAATACAATTTAGCATCCAGGTTTAGCATCCAGGTTCAATGACCATCCTGCAAAATGTCCCTGGCTTAAGAATTAGAACAGTACAGTAATTGACTCCTCCATAGATGGAATAACCCTGCCTGATGCTAGAAAAAAGTTGAATAAGTTTATTATCAAAATCAGCTGTGGTTGAAAGATCTTATAAAAAGAGGCAGCAAAACCATCAGGACCAGGGGTTCTATGTTTGAGAGACGCTATCCCCGCCTCAACCAAGAGATTGAAGATGCATATGCCATAGTTATAGGGGCATCTATGGTCTCTTGATCCCCCGGTGAGAGCTTAGGGAGAGTCAGGAGCTGGGCAAAAGCTGGGCACAAGGGGAAAAAAAAAGAGTGTCATAATTTCTTTAGCAAAATATATTTCAATAATTTCCACCAACCCTGTTCAGTGAAATGAACTGTCCCATCTGTATACGCAAACCAGACAATAGTATTTCTCGTGTGCATGAGCTTCAGCTTGCGAACCAAAAATGTGTTTGCCTTATTGTCCTTTGCATAGCATGATTGCTTAGTATGAATAATCGCTTGAGCAGTAACCCCTGCCAAGGGGGCTTCCAGTTGATTTCTTGCCTTCCGCAATTGCCTTCTGGCCTTCACAGACCCTAATTGCTTGTGAAGTGTTTCAGCCTCATGAACCTCCCCCCAGAGAGCCTCCCTGAGGGTTCTGTTCCTTCTAGTGCATGCAACAGTGTGAGCAATCGCTTCCCCCTGATCACTGCCTTCATGACATCCTATACCGTGGCCTCCGGGACCATACTGTTCAATAGTCAACTATAGCTTTAGCAACAGAGAGAACACACATGTATCATGTATCATGAGCCGTCGGACACGCCCCTTCTGGACCTCCTGGTACTTGACACATCCGGGCTTACACTCCGTGCTACTACCAACATGGCAGTTAAGCAGCAAACGCTGCCTCCCAGCCTTTACGTCCGATGCAGCACGTCCTATAAAGTAGCCACGCCCACGCGGGCCCGCGCATCTCAACGCTACTGATTGCTGTGGCAAGACTTGTGCTCCGTAAGTTCGCTTTTGCGGAACTCTGTTTATTCCTGGTTCCCGGTCCCTCCGTCTTCTCCTATAATTCTCAAACCCCCTTTTCCTGCCATCCTTCCGGACTCCGTGTACCCGCCTCTGAGTACACTTCTTGTTTCCTGGACTTCCTGGACGTTTCCTTGACACCAGACACTGAAGCTGAACGAACGATGGAAGCCGACGACGGCTGAGCGGGGTTATATAAAACCCAAACCATAAAGAAAAAAACTCCTCCCAAAGATACCGGCAAGCAGCGAAAACAGGTGAGAAAAAGGGAAACCTGTGACAGATGGAGACGCCACCTTATTGAAGACAATACATATATGGAGGCGGCCATTCAAGATCCTATGCGTGGCATGCAAGAACTAACGACCGAAGTACAAAACCTAAAGGCAGAAAATGCCGCGTTAAAGCAATTAGTCTTATCCTGCGACTCCGCCACGAAGGAAAGTGTACTATTGGGCGGCATTGTTGACAAATACGATGGGTCTGCAAAAGATCTTCGTGGATTCCTTGATTCCTATCTGGTCCACTTTACCTTTAAGCCTTATTATTTTTCTACTACCAGGGCTAAGGTGGGCTTTATCATCTCACAACTTTCCGGGAATGCATTAACCTGGGCCACACCTTTAGTTAATGCCGGAGATGCCCTCCTGGATGATTATGATGGGTTCATTCAAGCGCTTAAGTCCATGTTTAACCTCCCAGAACTGGTTTATACCGCTCAGGAGCGTCTACTCGATTTCCAACAGGGCTTTCAGGACATGCTCACATATGTAACACGATTTAAGCAAATGGCTAAAAGAAGCAGATTGGTCCTCAGAAGCCTGCTTCACTCTTTTTCGTAGAGGCCTAAATGAAGACATCAAGGATGAACTAGCCAGAGTTGCTTGCCCAAGTTCATTCGAAGTCCTTATGGATCTCGCTCTACAGATTTACTTCCGCGTCCAGGAAAGAAAAGCAGAGAAAAAGAAGACCAAGTTGCCCTTCTAGAAGAACCCAATGGAGACATCCTCGAAGTCTGAGCCTGTTCCTGTCCCTAGTGACGAACCCGAACCCATGCAACTAGGGGCCTTTCGTGGACCCATCTCCCCACAAGAGAGAATGCGAAGGATCCATAGGGGCTTATGCATGTATTGCGCCTCGGACAAACACTTAGTGAGAGAGTGTCCTATAGCTCCTCCTCGGTGTTCGGGAAATGCCAGCTCCCGATCCTAGATGGAGGACAGTTTCGGGTGAGTGATGTTTGCTCCGCATCTATTCCATCCTTGAATTCTCCTGGACAAAACAATCTGGTGATTTTACAGGCTTTTCTATCACCATCCAAGAAGCAAACCTATCACATTCTGGCACTGGTGGACTGTGGAGCTATGGGAATATTTATAGATCAAGACTGGGTCTTTAAACACCATATTCCATACGAATCCCGGGATATCATGCAGCCTGTAGAAGCAATTGATGGAAGACCCCTCTCTACAGGACCCATAACCCTTCAAACCAAGGAAATTGACCTCGCAATAAACCACCATCGAGAGAAGATAAAGTTTGACATCATTAAGTCCACCCATTACCCAATGGTTTTGGGAATGCCCTGGCTACAGAGACACAACCCTTACATCAATTGGACATCAAGATCCTTATTCCTGCGTTCCGAATATTGCATGTCTCATTGCTTACTCCAGGATCCCGTCTTGACACCGTCGGAAGGAGTTTCAGTAAATCATCAGGGGCCGCTCACGGTCTCAAATATCATCCAGGTCCCCGAAATCTATCAGGAATATTCCGATGTGTTCTCCTCTGCTATTGTTCAAGCCTTACCTCCTCATAGACCAGAAGACTGTGCTATTGATACCGAACCTTCAGCTGTGATTCCCTTTGGAAGGATGTTCATCCTATCCGAACCTGAAAAGAAGGCCCTCCGTGAGTACCTATATACAAACCTTGAAAATGGCACCATACGACCATCCAAATCCCCAGCCGGAGCCTCACTGTTTTTTGTTCCAAAAAAGGACACCAATGAGCTCAGGCCTTGTCTTGATTATCGAGGTTTAAATCAGTGTACACTCAAGGATCGCTATCCATTGCCCTTGATCTCAGATATCTTGGAAGCTGTAATCTTCACTAAGTTGGATCTCAGAGGTGCCTACCATCTGATCCGTATTAGAGAAGGAGACAGATGGAAGACAGCCTTTAGGACACCTTTTGGTCATTTTGAGTACTTGGTCATGCCCTTCGGACTTGCAAATGCCCAGCGGTCTTCCAACGCTTCATGGATCGGGTATTTTCAGACATGCTATTCCTCTTCGTCATTGTGTATCCGGACGACATCTTGATATTCTCTAAGGACCATCTGAAGCATGAAGAGCATGTTAAGGTAGTGTTACAACGGCTTTGCGAAAACAAACTCCTAGCAAAACCCGAGAAGTGTCTTTTTCATGTTTCTACTGTTCATTATCTAGGATTCGTCCTTAGTCCAGACAGTATTGGAATGGATCAAACCAAGGTAAGGGCCATACTATCTTGGCCGACTCCGACCACTGTGAAACAGATTCAATCCTTCCTGGGGTTAGCCAACTTCTATCGGAAATTCATACCTTCCTTTTCCGAGATAGTTCAACTGATCATAGCCTTGTTAATAAAAGACGCTCCATTTCATTGGACAACAGCCCAAGAGGAGTCATTCCAACGGCTAAAAATTGATTTTACACAAGCTCCCATCCTGGCTCAACCTGACATCAACCGAACCTTCCTAGTAGAGACAGATACCTCTAACTACGCCATAAGAGCGGTTCTAAAACAGGATTCGACGATGGCCTAGAACATCCTATTGCTTATCTTTCACGGACGTTAACTCCCAGTGAAACCCATTACTCTGTTTTAGAAAAAGAACTGCTAGCCATCCGTCAAGCCTTCACAGAGTGGCGTCATTTACTTCTAGGAGCAAAACATCCAGTCCAGATACGCACAGACCACCGTAACCTTCAAGTATTACAGGCCTTGGAATGTAGGAACAGCCGACAAGCCCATTGGGCCTTCTTCTTTGCCCAATATCAGTTCCAAATTCATCATGTCCCTGGAACACAGAATTTGATTGCTGACGCCTTATTGCGACGTCCCGACTACGAAACCCTTGAAGACCGCTTGTTCCCTAAAATGTTCCCACACACGATATTCGTGGCTCAAGCAAACAGCCTCCTAGACGAGGTTCGAATACAAACGCAGTCCTCTGAACTAGGGGAAGAATATTCAGGAAAGAACCAATGGAATCTCAAAACTAAGGATGGATACCTTTTCAAGGATAAGAGTTTAGTCATCCCCACACAGAAACTACAGCAAAGGGTATTAAATCTCTGCCACAATACCCTACACTCCGGACATCGTGGTATTACAAACACCCTCCATCTTCTACAAAGACAATTCTGGTCGCCGAGAATGAAGTCTGAAGTACGACTGTACATTCAAGCCTGTGCAGTCTGCAGTCAAAACAAGCATGACAACAAGAGACCGGCGGGGCTCCTACTTCAGCCCTCACTACCAACGAGGCCCTGGGAAATTATTGCTACGGACTTCATTGTGGAACTACCACCTTCCAGGGGGTATACAACTATCATGATCACCATAGATCTATTCACTCATATGGCTCATTTTACAGGAGAATTCACCCAGTTTTCCATACTTCTCTGATGAAACCATACATCCGGACTTCCCGGACTAACCTCAGACCCAATCCTGTACTAGTCAATGACCAACTAGAATATGAAGTCTCCAGAATATGTGACTCTAGATATAAGCGTGGTCAGCTCCAATACTTGGTGGAATGGAAAGGATATCCTCCCAGTGAACGCACTTGGGAACCAATCTCAAACTTTAATACCCCCAGGTTGCTCAAGAGGTTCCATCTCATAAACCCGGGCAAACCAGGCGGGACGGGGTTTCGGAGGAGGCATGCTGTCATGAGCCGTCGGACACGCCCCTTCTGGACTTCCTGATCCTTGACACATCGGGGCTTACACTCTGTGCTACTTCCAACATGGCCGTTAAGCACCAAACGCTGCCTCCCAGCCTTTACGTCCGATGCAGCACGTCCTATAAAGTAGCCACGCCCCTGCGGGCCCGCGCATCTCAACACTACTGATTGCTGTGTCAAGACTTGTGCTCCGTAAGTTCGCTTTTGTGGAACTCTGTTCATTCCTGGTTCCCGGTCCCTCCGTCTTCTTCTATAATTCTCAAACCCCCTTTTCCTGTCATCCTTCCGGACTCCGTGTACCCGCCTCCGAGTACACTTCTTGTTTCCTGGACTTCCTGGACGTTTCCTCGATCCCAGACACTGAAGCTGAACGAACGCTGGAAGCCGACGTCGGCTTAGCGGGGTTATATAAAACCCGAACCGTAAAGAAGAAAACTCCTCCCAAAGATACCGGCAAGCAGTGAAAACAGGTGAGAAAAGGGGAAACCTGTGACAGAGAGGCAATGCATACTTCCTCCGGACTACAGGGAACCAGGGATGGAGATACCAGCAACAAATCAATCCTTGAAAAGGTCCTGTGTACGTGTGAGAAATGTGTGTAGTCACACTCTTTCCACATGTAATAGACTCCACAAATCAACCAGATTTATTTCCCTTATGTATGGAATCCAATGGGGTCATCACAGATTCCCCGGGGGTGACTCCCTCCGATTTCACCAGGGGTCGGCAGCTGCAACCTGATCCTGACCGTGGGGGCAGTTATACGAGGGAGGATTACATGGGAGGAGACAACAACCGGGGAGAAGTTTTGACCTAATTGGACAAGACGCAGTATTCCCCATTTCCCATCAGGAAGACACTCTAAGATCTGAGTTTTTAATGGCCTTTTGACATTCTGGTCAGGCCTGCACCTTTGACCCAAACACCCACAACTCACACAGAATGCCTTTTGTTTCTGATGTGCCTGTATGTGAAACCTCTGAGGAAAAACCATCTAAGAGTTAAAAGTCCAATGACATCCATGGACTCCAACTCCCATTAGCAACCAGGTACTGAGACGAGGAGAAGGATGAGAGAGTTTGTGCAAAGTGACAGGAGCTCAAAGTACAACATGTAGTCTAGTTGTTTTTCCAAGTCTTCAGCGCGCTGGACATTTAAAGATGGCAACAGCAGTATTGGTTCAAGCAGTGCAGGAGAAGACATTGAACTCCATCCTGAGGCTCACGAACTCGAGGGACACAGACAGGTGTGGTGGAACAGAGAAGGCCAGCAGGGGCTGTGTGTGAGCAAGAAGGGCCGTGGAGCCGTTGGGAGCCCCGTAGAGGCTGCACAGGAACTCCTGGATGTTGGGGTGCTCGAAGAGACTGCGTCCTCCAGTCCAGGCCGAAAAGGAAAGAAGGCGTGTAATCACAGGGCTGCGCAGGATGCTGGAAGAACATCTGCACACTCTAAAGTGGAAAGTGGGTGAAAGAACCACGCTGCAGAGGTGCGAGCAGAATCAGAGACGCTGGAAGGATCCAGTGAGTCTGCCCAAAGCACCTATTGGCACCCATTGTGGACTATTTGGGACTCATTCATCTCCATAATCCTCTCTGGACAATGCCTATTCATATTTTTATCTTTACTTTCCGTTTTCAAGACTTTAGTACTTCCTTGCTTAATTTCACAAACTAAATATCCCATAATGCACCTTGTGGCAGTTCTCATTGCCTGGCTATTCCTATGCAGCAGTCTAAGAACTACAATCCCCAGAGGCCTTGAAGATCAGTGCTGCTTTCACTTTCCCAGGACCAAAGAGGGAGGAGGCAGATTATCTTAGGTTTGATGTTCCAGCTGCTGCTAATCACCACAGGGCATGTCAGTATTTAAGCGGCTGCCTGCAGGAGTAAAGGTGTCAGGTCACTTCACTCTTGCATGGAGGTAGCACGAACACCTACCTCCCTGTAGGGTTTTGGCAGCTGAGAGTCAGCAAAACCGCGGCCACCGTGACCCACCGGGGAAAGAGGGTTTGGGTCTGCAGGATTGGATGGGTAGGGGTGTTTAGGGTAACCTAGTAGAGGGTTAGGTAGAGGTTGTGGTTGGGTAGGGGTTATGGGAAAGGTATTCTTTGACTGTCCCTCCTGGGATCTTGTGGTCTCTACCCATTCACACATGCACTCACACCCAGAGCAGGTTGTATGCCAGAAAACCTGATCTTGCCTTCTTGCCCTTATAACTTTACCTCATGTTACACATTGATCCATTACAGTACCTACACATTGACAGTTCTTTGCATGCATGCAACGTGCTGCTATGACAAGCAACACGTATCTAACACATCACATTGCACATCATATCAATGTTTTGCACTTAGCTTGGGTAGTTTTGTGGTGCGGTGCAGCTTGCCCTTGAACTGCTCTCCCAGAGTCCAACGTCCATGTTGGTGCAGAGGCTCCTCTACAAAACAAGCCAAAGAACAGTGTGAGTAAGCGCAACGGAAGCAGGTTCGTACAAGAGCGTATTCCACCGGTCATTCATCATAACACTAATCTGAGCGTTCACTGGTTGAGAGTTCAGATATGAGTCAGCTCTGACTCTCTTACGCGTTATGCGGCTTTCAGTTTCATTGCCATGCGGATTGTGAGCTTCCGGGGGTCGGCTCCGATCAAGTTGTGACTCTGAACAATGATTTTGTCACCATCTGTACATTATATTCTTCGAAACACTGCTCAGTATGGCGTGCGGTTCACGTTCCACAAGTTGCCCTCTGACATGTGTTCGCATTAAATCCCTCGAAACACTCCCATTCAGAACTCGTTCTTAAGCTTTATCATCTAGTACTTATCTGCTGTGCAGAGCCGGGCCTGCAGTAGTGAGCTCAGGCGTGGAATGGCCCCGCGGTGAGCAGCCTGCAGGAGCTCTCGTTTTGCATGCCTGCTTCCTCTCGCAGTCTGTAGCACAAGCGGGAACCTTCGGGCGTGGCGCACGAATGTTCGTTATGCTGGGCGTTATCCTTACAGTCCTGGAAGGCTTGTGGTCACATGGGTCTTCTGGGTAATGTAGTTTCCTGGCTTCCTTCTTGCTTTTGAATGTCTTCTTCCCACACCAGGCCTTTTGCCTACAAGTAAAACAAAGGAGCCTCCTGTAATTCAGACATCTCAGTCTTTGAACACTCTTACATGGTTTCTTGTGCTGGCTTCTTTTACCATGAGCTATTAAGCTCTTGTCACTAGTGCTTGCCACCGGTCTTCCTTTGACAGTGCTCCGCCTACCCCCAACAGGTCCAGGTTTAGTGGGGTGATCACAATGGAAAACACGCAGGAGGCGGGGAGCATGAACATGCTGTGCTGGTTCCCAGGACCGATCTTCAGGACCATAACCCACCCAATCTATTAGGTAACTTAATTGTCCCCTTTTGATATATGAATCAAGGATAGCCCTAACCTCAAACTCAGGAATCCGTCTATTACTACTGGTGGAGGTTTGACTTCACGAGTGGTTGTGGGGGCAGGCATTGAGTAGTGCTACATGGAACACCGGGTGTATTCGCACCTGCGCTGGAAGGGTCAAATGAACCGCTACTACTTTTACAACTTTCTCTATTGGGAAGGGCCCGATGAAGCAGGGCTGAAATTTACGGGGACCTAGTAGACTGAGGTTATGTGTAGCCAACCACACCTTATCTCCAACCTCATAGCTGGGACTTTTATCAGCATATTGCTTGAATGTGTGTTTGGCTCTCTCTAAGTTAGTGCGAACACTCCGCCACACTTCTTCTAACTGCTCCTTGCGCACCTGTGCTGCTGGGATTGCCTCTATTGTGTCTGTGACTGGCTGGAAATGCAGATGGTAACCATAAGGGCTGAAAAAGGGAGTTACCTTTGTGAAGTATGAACAGCATTGTTGTAGGCCAGCTCTGCTAACCAGATCGTGCTCACCCATGTGGACTTGTTGTCATGTGTCATGTAACGTAGGTACTGCTCTAGGGTTTGATTTACCAGCTCCGTTTACCTGTCTGTTTCTGGGTGGTAATTGGTGGATAACCTCATGTCTATTCCTACAGCTGTACAAAAGGCCTGCCAGAACCAGGAAGTGAACTGTGAACCACGATCTGACACTATTTTTTGGGTTATACCATGAAGATGCACTACGTTCTGAAGAAAGAGGTCGACTAACTCTTTCGCTGTCAGCATTCCTTTACATGGTATGAAGTGAGCTAACTTGGTTAATGAGTCTACAACTGTTAGGAAAGATTTCGTAATTGTAGGGAATTTTCCTTCCATGTGGCAACCCCTAAACTTTTTGCTATTGTTTTTAACCTTGTTCTTGACTTTGCCAGAGAAGTACAGCCTTCTGCCGCACTTCTCTGGGCTTTCGCTCCTTTTCTTATGGGGAAACTGACATGCCCTTAAGACAGTCAGTACCGGGGAACACTGTTTCCCGTAGTTTCTTCTATCGTGTTGCGGCTTTAGTGCAACATGACACAAGAGGGCACTGTAAGCTAAGTTACAGCTCTCTTGGGTCTCTAGCCTTCTACAGGCCCTAGATACTCTTTTAGGATGGTATTTGATCGGTGCAAGTCATTCAGGGACTCGAATGGTGGCAGCGATCGTTTTGTTTATTTTGAGCTCCTTTTGGCGTTCTGAGCACGTTTTTGCACTGAACCCAAAATGGTGGCCTGGCTCCCAAAATGGCCAGGCCGCGAGGCTCCTTTGTCTTGTCCACTGACCGTCTTGCTCCCTTCACCTTCCCCAGGTCAGACGACCCGGGGCCTTCCTTATTTGGGCATGTACTTTCCCGCGAAACGTGGTTGCTTTCACGGGCTTCTACATGTCGTTTGTGTGCCTCCAGGGTGTGGGCTGGGATGTCTGGTCCCAATACACATCCTGGGTGCCAGAGAGTCTAGGGTGGTGTGAATGCCTGGGACCACCGTGGTCCGTGATTGGTCCACGTATGGTATGTGTTTTGATGAGCGGATCTCCCATTGGCTCCCCTCCGTTTTGGCGCGAAGGGAACCGTGGATAAGAGGGGGCTGGAAACACCACTACCATGTCGATCTCCTGAGTTCTCACGAACGAAGGAATACAGGAGCCAAGTATCCTGCAACCCAGAGGCTGGACCGAGGAATCGCTGGTGACCCGCTGAAGGAATCCTCCTTTGCACTGCTGTCGTCCTGTGAAACCCTTTCCTCCTTGGATCGAACCAGAAGGCCTGTACTGGTGCTTCGACCTTTGGAATAGCAGGAACAGCTATTCCCGGCGACTTCATCATCTCCTGCCAAGTAAGCCTTCGGAAGTGTCTCTGGGCCATCCAGTTGACTGACCAGCTTACAAGGGAGTCCTGCTCTGTAACTGCCGCCAGGTTGTGTTGTATTTCGAGTCCTTGTCACTCTCCCACGCTTCGTACACTTGGCGTTCCCAAGTCTGAAGGGAGGAGTGTACATTTGGCTTGAATACACACAGCCGCTCCGGTGTCCTGCTGCGGCAACAAAACTGTGCTGGTTTCGTCGATTGGGACGTCTTTTTGCTCTACACGACTACGAGGCGTTCCCTGCTCTTCTGAACCTGCCAGCTGCTGAAACGAACGTGGAGAAGCCTGGGTCTGCTTGCTTCGGGGACCGGTGAGTAGTTTAGCTAGGATCTGGTCGCCCTCCTGCAGTATCCCATTGCTTTTCCCTGCTGTGTAAAAACAGCACCCTTTTGCCGCGCTCGCGCTCTGCTTCTGCCCGCTGTGGAGGCTGCGCTTGAGCTGCGGAACCTGTTCTTCTTCTGCTGTGCACTAACGTGAACCGCCTGACTTCCTCCGAAGAGCTTCCCCTTGTGCCCGTCGGCACCGGCGTGGCAGGTACTTTGAGCACAAGGCTCCACTCTTCGCAGAGCTCGGACTTCCATCTAGTTAGGTGCCTATGAAGGTGAACTGAGTCGAAAGCATTGTCGCACTGCCTGTTTTCCTTCCCTGGCAGGTGGACTACATATTTCGTGCTTTAAACGCTTGCGACTGTGTATTTGTATATATATTGTGTTGATATGGTATGTGTTGGTTTAATATTGTGATATTGTGATTTTCTCGCTACGGTCATTATTTTAAAGGCCTTAAAATAAATGTGTATCTATTTTTGATATAACAACTGTTTGGAGTAGTTTGTAAGCGCTCTTGCTTTGTGTGCTCACTGCGGGCTTTCAGTCACCCTCACCCCTCTTGAGACCTAGTCTTGACCGCCGCGATCGCTACCTTGATTGGTCTGGCTTGTCCAGAGGTTACCCTGTTCCAAGTAATTAGGTTGGCCTTCTGAACTTCTGCGCCACCAGGACAGAGTTCAGAAATCCGTCTTAACAACAACTACCAGAATAGTAGTGAATCCTTGGCTGGATGGGAGTTCAACAATGTTTTGCTTCTGAATAAAAGGCCAGTAAGAAGCCATTTATTTCATTATCATAACCAGTCTGTGAGTGATTTCTTGCCTGTGCGAGTCCAATAACTTGTTTTGGTAGCGGGCCTGGGGGATATAAGTGAATGTGTTTTACCCCCCTCCGCCAAACAGAAGCAAAACATGTTGGCGCTGTGAGCAAGGTCTTTGTGCTGGTATGGATGCCAAAGAAGCCTACTAATAAACTGAAGTTAAGTTTTGGACGTGGAACGGCAAGAACATTTTATTTTCTCTTTCTCTTCTTTTCCCTTTTGTTGCAGAGGAGAACAGAAAAACGAAAAAAGGAATGTTTATACACGAGTATACGAGTTGATGTTATAAAATACGAGTGTTTGATACATTTGTGTGCAATGAAGTATTGACAGTAGGGAAGTGAAACATCCATTTGACACAATGACTTCCCTATTTAGGAAAAAGGGTAGCTCCGCAGGCGTAGACTGTCGTGAAGTGACCATCCCAGGTTGGGCTAAGGGTCCATATGATAAAATTGTGCAAACCTGGGCATGTGGTGCAGGTTCAAGTGAGACCTGGGATACTAGTATAGGTGAAGCGAGCTCTGCTGATGTGATTAAATGTTTACAAAAGGATCCGGTTGAGAAGGGGAAGGAATGTTCAGCTCTGGGTAGGAGAGGCTGGATTTTATTACATGCCTTTAGGAGAATGCATCAACAGAATGTGTAATTGCAGACGAGCGTGCAAAGATTGGAAAAAGAATTGGCTGCTAAAAAACAAATTGTGTTAATGCAGCAACTTCAAATGAATTTATATCATGATAAAGCTAACAAATATCAAGCTGTTGCTGAAAGGGCTGCGGCTAGAGTTGCTCGTTATAAATATTGTAAGAGAAGAGGAAGGGTTCATTCTCATAAGGTAGCATCTCTTATTGCTTTGGCAGGAGTAGATTGGGACCCTGATCAGTGGGATGGTGACGTATGTGACAGTACGACCACTGATAGTGGTTCCGAACCAGATGTTGTATCTAAGCCAGAACCAGCATGTAAAGAGATGACGGTTAAGCCAGTGATCCGTAGGAAAATGGGCTATCATCCAATGAACCCGGGAGGTGGTGTAGTGGATATGACGGCACTGGAGGATTATTCCCAACAGGAGGTAGGGGAGATAATTAACCGATTGAAACAGAGGGCTGATGAATCTTTGCTAGCATGGATGGTTAGATTATTGGATGGTGGTGCGGCAGGTCTTTTGGTTGACTCAACAGATTCTGCTACATTTCTGCCTTGTCGCATGATGTGCAAATACAAGAGACCCTGCGTGCAGGTCCTCCAACGGATGGAAATGGTGATGAAGGCCAACTATCTCTTTTGCAATTAACGGCACAGGGGAGTAACAATAAATATCTGATTACGTCAGATTGGCCGACTGATGATAAAAAAATTGTATAGATTGAAAGAAGCCATTCAGAGAGTTAGGGAACATGCTATGAAGGAGGCCATTCATTTGGAAACTCCGGAGCCTATGGGGTTGGTAAATTTGGCAGTTTCTGCTCAGAACACTATAGTTCGAACAGCCCCTCCTACATATAAAAATGTCCTAATGACCATATTAGTGGGTATGACTGGTAAAGTAACTGATGAAGTTATCGATGCAATTAGACAGCTTCCAGATCTGGGAGAATGGGACCGACCTGAGGAACGTTCCAGAGACAGGGAGGGGTGAAATGAAAAGCGTACCCCTGACAGGAGGTTTGACAGCCGCGATTCCCGTGTATCTAGACAAGACATCTTTCTTGCCTTATTAAAGGATGGTGTGCCACGTGGGATCGAAACATGTGAAATGTACTTGTTGTACAAGAAACGTGGTTTAGATGGAAAGGAGAGTTACAAACAAGTGAAATGGTAGGACGTACGCAAGCCGAAGAAAGAGGTGGATCCTTTTGAATCATCACCAGAGGGGCGGGGGGTCTTCCAACAAATCGGTGCATTCCCAGCCAACTTATGCTGATTTGAGAAAAATGGTTGGTACGATGGTTGAAAGGGAATCTAAGATCTTGCATTCTAAAAACAAATGGGATGTGGGTCAAACTCTGGTAACAACTTCCCATGTTAAGGTGGATAGACGGCCTCATGTAAAAGTGAAATTATTTTGGAATTCAGGGAATACACAAGAGGTTCGTGCCTTGGTTGATACCGGGGCGGAGGCCTCTTTGATACATGTAAACCCTTCCAGGTTTAAGGCAAACATTTTATGATTACAGGTTTGGGAGGTAAGGAAACCTCAGCAGTTCAAATGGAAATCGACATGAAAATTGGTCACTTAAAAAGAGATACGTATCAAATATTGATTGTTCCCCTTGCTGAATATATTATTGGATTTGACATTTTGGAAGGATTAGCCCTCGGTTTAGGGTGTAAAATGTATCAATTTGGGGTGAGTCCCTTCACTTGTACCCCTTTGATTGTTGGGCAGTTAAAAATGCCCCTGGTGCAGGTTCCAACAGCCACAAAAAGGGTGTCCATGAAACAATATTGGATTCCCGCGGATTCCCGGGGGGCAGAAGGAAATATCTGTCATGATGCCTACCTCCAAGGAGCCAGACCAGGCCCAGCTACCCCAGAGGCAGGCATCATGTCCCTGAGGGAAGTCTCAGCAGCCCCAAGTAGGGGCCCTTTGGACTCAGTCCTGGCGCCTTTGGCGCCAGGCTCATATTGGACAACAGTCCTGGCGCCATAGGCGCCAGGCTCATAAAAGATGACTTTGTGTTTAAAGGTGCTTGGTGGAAACTTACCTGATGCAGACCATGCTGCAACATCCGGGCCATCTAAAGGCCTGAATGGGACTACTTTATCTTTGGGGACTACTTAACCACACGGGTGTGGCCGGAGGAAGAATACATACCTGAGAGGAAGGATACATACCTGGAACTACTTCGAAGGCTATTTAAGCCACGCCCAAGCAGCAACTCACGCTTCGCGTTGTTCTGCATCTAGCAGCTGGACGCTCACCGTGTCTGCTCCTGCATCCTGACTTCTGCCACGCCCGCCAGCATCCTGGAACACCTGCAAAGGGAGAAGAGAAGAGAATAGGAGAAAGAAGAGTCCTTACCTGCTAAAAACCGCATTCCGGAGACATTTCGCCGACGATCCTGAAAAGGAAGACATTCATTTTAAAAGCACATCGCATCGATCGCTGCAGCGCCGCATTCCACTCACCTTTACTAGGCGCCTCCATGTTCATCAGCGACCATCTGGATCCGCAACCACATTTCAGCGCCTAGGGAGAAAAAGACAAGAACAAAGGTGAGCTAGGGAAGAGAATAAGAAAACCTTAATTTGCCATCATAAGACTTACCTGTTGGGTCATTCCCACTTCTTTTCGGGTCGGTGCCGCATCCTGGCATTTCCGGACCCCAGCCCCTAAGGGGAAAAAGAGACATCAGCGTTAGTGAGCGAATGCTAAGACATTACCTGAACGCTCATTAAAGACTTACCTGATATCTACTGGAACTGCACCTTTCACTTCGGGTCGGTGCCATATCTCTGCCATTTCCGAACCCCGGCCCCTATGGGGAAAAAAGACACAAGCATTAGTGCATTAATGCAAGGACACTGAAGGAACCTCTCATCAAACAACTCACCTGAGTTTCCTTTGTCGGTTCCATTGCTCATCTTGGAATCTTTGTTCTGCACCTGAAATAGAGACAACAGACAATTATTATTTCGGGCTCATACTTATAAACAGAATTCTCACAGAACTTTACCGGGAAGGTCAAGCAAACTTAAACTCTCTACAATCCATGATCCAGTGAAGTAACTGGATTACAACGCGCCCCTGCATCAGAAGCAGGATGGAGAGCTCGTCCTTTCAGACCCTAAGGTGAGACTTCACGGGGAATCGAAGAAGGGTTTCGTGGAGGGTGAGAAGGGAGTGGGAGGCTTACACATTATCCCGCAGATTGTTAATACTCCCTTTTCACACACAGAAGAATATTTCTGCGAGTCAGACAAGCCAGATTTGAAGGTCCGGTCCAGTCCATCTTTCGAGTCCTGCGCTTCACCATAGAAGAGGCAACAGCACTCCAAACCAGGCCTGCGCCTCCGTGGGAGTCAGGTGAGCGTTACAGAACGCGAAGCCTACCTACAATTTCCCACCCGGGCGCTATGGAAGCTTCCGAGACAGACCAGCTGGCCCAGCTTTTGGGGGAATTACGGGCAGAAGTACACTCCGCCCACCAGGAGACTAACGCTCTCAAAAGAGAACTGATCCTATCTAAGGAAAGAACTGATGACCTGGCCAAACGGTTGTTGCAGGGCCAGGCAGGACAAACTCCTTTACCTAGTTCCGGGGGTAATCCCACTTCTATGATTTCGAATAACCGGGTACAAATCAATCTACCTGGAAACATGCCTTTGGCCCCGCCTGAACGTTTTGCTGGGGACCCCAAGAAATATGCCATTTTTATGAACCAATGTCGCTTACACTTCCTATGCAGACCTGGGGCCTTCCCTAATGACCAGACCCAGGTAGCTTTTGTATTATCTTATCTCAGCGGCAGTGCTGCCGATTGGTCAGTTCCTTTGGTAAATCAAGATGACCCAATTCTCCAGGATTTTCAAGGCTTCCAGGAAAGCATGGAAAGATTATTTGCTCGACACTCTCAGGGACAGGCCCTAGACAACAAACTGCTATCCTTACGACAAGGTAACCAGGATCTCTTATCTTACATCGCCACCTTTAATAGGTTGGTTGTGGAAACTGGGTGGCCAGAGAATAAAAGGATCACATTATTTCATCGAGGTCTGCGCGGAGAACTTAAAGACGTGCTAGCCCAAATAATAAATCCACCCCAAGTCTGCGCGGAGTACATAGACCTTGTGGCCCAACTTGATCACAGACTTCAGAATAGAAAAGCAGATCGATCCAAGTTTGAAACCAGAGTGTTGATCAAAACTCACGCTAACCCCAAGAGTACCGACGTTTCCGAACCTATGCAAATCGGTGGAGTTAAAGGACCGTTAACGCAGAAGGAATGGGAGAGAAGGCGGCAAAAGCAATTATGTCTCTATTGCGGTGCTGCTGGTCACTTTCTAAGAGATTGTCCGGTAAAACCACCTAAGAAGGTGGTTGGAGCCACTGACAACAATTTAACAGAACCTGATTCGGGAAACGACCAAGCCCGACAAGCGTAGAGGTCCGCTTGCCGTGCTTGAAAACAAACTCTTTGACCTCGCATTTCATCATGCCAATGGTCCTCGTGGATCCAAAACAGCCTCGGCGGTTGCATGCTATAAAGGCATACATTGACAGCGGAGCTATTGGAAACTATGTAGATTGTGAATTGGCCTCCAGGATTAATCTCCCTCTCCGTCCGAAAACTAACAAGGATGTCATTACTACAGTTGATGGAACCGAAATAACCTCAGGGCCGGTAACTCATTCCACTACAGAAGTGACACTAGTGGGTCAGGATGGACATCGGGAAGCTATTGTGTTTGACGTAATCAAGGCCCCACAGTTTCAAGTAATTCTAGGAATTCCTTGGTTAGAAACACATAATCCTCGAATAGACTGGCGAGCAAAGAGAATAACCTTTCCTGATTGTGAACAAACTTGTTATCCAAGAAATCCAAATATGGGCCTGGCCTCAGTAACTTCCGCCACTATACAACTACCGGCTGAGTACCAAGAATTCCAAGACGTTTTCCAAAAAGAGCAGGCCAACACGTTACCTCCCCACCGGTCGTACGATTGTCAAATCGATCTGGTACCCAATGCTCAACCACCTTGCAGTAGGATTTATGCTCTTACTGAACCTGAGAACCTTCATTTGCGTCAGTATTTAGATCAGTACCTTGCCAATGGTTTTATTCGCCCGTCAAAGTCTCCTGTTTCCTCAGCTCTGTTCTTCGTGCCGAAAAAAGAAGGCGACCTTAGAACATGTATTGACTACCGCGCCCTAAATCAAATAACGATTAAGAATCGTTATCCTTTGCCTCTGATCCCTGAACTTCTCGACCAGGTAAAAGATGCTTGTATGTACACCAAGTTAGATCTCCGGGGAGCTTATCACCTGGTGCGTATAAAAGAAGGCGACGAATGGAAGACTGCATTCCGCACCAAATATGGGCTCTTTGAATATCAGGTGATGCCCTTCGGATTGTGCAACGCACCTGCCGCCTTTCAATACTTTATGAATGATGTTCTTCGGGAACTTATCAATGTTTGTGTCATCGTATATATCGACGACATCCTGGTGTACTCCTCTTCGGAATCCGATCACAGAAAACATGTCAGGGCAGTTCTTGAAAAATTGCGCCAGCACAAACTGTTTGCAAAACTCGACAAATGCGTTTTTCATACCACAGAAGTCGAGTTTCTCGGATTCATCCTGACACCTAAAGGAGTCCGAATGGACTCGCGAAAGGTGGATGCCATCCTCAAATGGCCATCTCCTAGCTCTGTGAAGGGGGTTCAGAACATGCTTGGTTTTGCCAATTTTTATCGAAGATTCATCCCGGAATTTTCTCGAGTGGTCCAACCCATCACAGCTCTCTTACGGAAGAATAAACGCTTCGAATGGACTCATGAGGCAGAACAGGCCTTTCAAGACCTAAAGACTAAATTCACCTCCGCACCTGTGTTGAAGCATCCACGCCCAGATCTCCCTTACATTGTTGAAACCGACGCATCCAGCTTGGCCATGGGAGCTGTCCTGTTGTCACGCTCACCTGATTCCCACGGAGACACAGGTCTGGCTTCGAGTGCTGATGCTTCTTCTATGGTGAAGCGCAGGACTCTGAAGATGGATTCACTGGCTCGCAGGAATATTCCCCTGTGCGTGAAAAGGGAGTATTACCTACTGACGGAATAATGCTCAAGCCTCCCACTCCCTTCCAGCCCTCCACGATACCCTTCCTCGATTCCCCGTGAAGTCTCACCTTAGGGTCTGGAAGGATGAGTTCTCCATCCTGCTTCTGATGCAGGGCGCGTTGAAACCCAGTTACTTCACTGGATTGAGGTTTGATGGGAGTTCAAATAAGCTTGACTATTCAGGTAAGGCGCTGTAAGAGTTCTGTAGCAAGTTCAAAAGTTCAAGCTTAATAATAATGTTCATTGTCTTATTGCAGCAAGCGCTAACGCTTATGTCTTTTTTCCCCTTAGGGGGTGGGGTTCGGAATGCCGGAGATATGGCGCTGACCCGAAGTGAAACGTGCAGTTCCAGTAAATGACAGGTAAGTTCTGGATGAGCGTTCGGGTAATGTCTTTGCATTCGCTCATTCAATGTCTTTGTCTTTTTTCCCCAAAGGGGCCGGGGTCCGGAATGCCAGGAAGCGTCAGGACCCGAAATGAAATGGGAATGACCCAACAGGTAAGTCTTAGAAGGAAACTGAGCTTTTCCTATTCCCTTCCTTCCCTCACCTTGTGCCCTTGTCTTTTTCTCTCTAGGCTCTGGGAAGTGGCTGCGGATCCGAATGATCGCTGCTGAAGATATAGGTGCCCAGGAAAGGTGAGTGAAATGCAGCGCTGCAGCGATCCAAGCGAAATGCTTTTAAAATGATGTCTTCCCTTTCAGGATCGTCGGTGTGAAGTCTCCGTGATGCAGCTTTAGCAGGTAAGGTATTCTTTCTCTCCAATTCTCTCTTAGCAGGTGACCCAGGATGCTGACAGGCGTGGCTGAAGTCCAGATGCAGGAGCTGACACGGTGAGCGTCCAGCTGCGAGGAGCAGAACAACGCGAAGCGTGAGTTGCTGATCGGGCGTGGTTTAAATAGCTTTGGAAGAAGTTCCAGGTATGTATCCTTCCACCGATCAGGTATGTATCCTTCCCCGACCACACCCAGAGGAAAGTAGGTCCACAGGTAAAGTAGTTCCATTCAGGCCTCAAGAGGGCCTGGATGTAGCAGCATGGTCTGCATCAGGTAAGTGCACCTTAACACACTTGAACACATGTCTAGCTTTATGAGCCTGGCGCCTAAGGCGCCAGGACAGGGGTCCAACATGAGCCTGGCGCCTAAGGCGCCAGGACTGTGTCCCAAGGGCCCCAGCTTGGGCCCGCTGGCACTTCCCTGGGGAAAATGATGCCTGCCTCTGGGGTTGCTGGGTCGGACCTGGCTCCTTGGAGGTAGGCATCATGACACCTGTCTCAAAGGGATCCAATAACTAACCAACTACACCCTGTAGCCTTTTGGTCCAGAAAATTCTCGGCTCCTGAAATTAATTACGCAATCACTGACAAGGAGTTACTAGCTATTAAGTCCGCCTTCAAAGCTTGGCGTCATTACCTCCTCGGCGCAAGACACACCATCACAGTGATTACAGATCACAAAAATGTGCAATATTTAAAGACGGCCAAAGCCCAGTCATCACGTCAACTCCGATGGGCTTTATTGTTTGCGGAATTTGATTTTGTAATCACATATCGCCCTGGTTGTAAGGATGGCAAAGCGGACGCTTTATCCCGGATTGGGATGGAAGAAACAAATTCGAGCTTAGAACCTGTACCGATCATACCTGAACAGAGAATTTTGGGTTTGACCTCTTTACAAACTATTGAGGACGTTCAAACTCGAGTTAAACAACTATTAGACTCCACAGCCTTACAAGAATGGAGCCAAAAGGGGTCACACTTTTCCGTTAATAACGATTTACCGTACTTCCAGGGGCGATTATTTCTGCCTAACAAAGAACTGCAGGAACTCGTTATTGCCCATTATCATGATACATTAATGGAAGGACATCCAGGTATCGCTAAAACAGAGGAAAAGATCAAACGACAATTCTGGTGGCCATCCTGGAGAAAAGACATAAAATCTTTTGTGATGTCTTGCGGAGTTTGCGCCCAAAATAAAGGTCAAAAGAAAAGACCAGCCGGTCTTCTACAACCTTTAGATATTCCACCGGCACCTTGGCACACCTTGTCGATGGACTTTATTACCGACCTGCCTTCTTGCTATGGATACAACACTATCTTGGTGATTGTGGATCTCTTCTCCAAAATGGCCCATTTTATCCCTTTAAAAGGGTTACCCTCAGCCTCCATCTTGGCCAAGGAATTTCTGGAGAACATAGTTCGTATGCATGGTTTTCCATCCATATTAGTCTCAGATCGAGGAAGCCAGTTTATTTCCCATTTTTGGAGGAAATGTTGTCAACTGGCGCAAATTGATGTACGACTATCCACCAGTCACCATCCCCAAACTGATGGCCAAACCGAGAGAACTAACCAAACCCTTGAACAATATCTTCGGTGTATGTTGCACCAATCTGACTGCAATTGGAAAGACATTCTTTGGATCGCAGAATATGCATATAGCAATTGTGTACATTCTGGAACAGGACAAACTTGTATGGTCATCAACCTCGAACCTCAGACCTGGACCCTCCTCAAAACCTGGAAATGCCTGCGGTAGATCATTTGCATTCCACGATAACCCGAGCTTTCAAAGAAGCTATGACTCATCTTCAGCAAGCCAAGAGAAAGTACAAAGAAAATGCTGATTTACATCGAAGTGAAGCACCTCCGTACCAAATAGGGGACCAGGTGTGGCTAGCAACTAGACATTTACCTCTCAAAGGACCGCGGACTTTCAACCCCAGATACATAGGACCCTATCCCATCAAAGCTATAATCAACCCGGTGGCCTTTAAACTCGATCTACCAGCGAACATGCAAATTCATCCCGTTTTTCACGCCTCACTGTTGAAACCGGTGCAACCAGGAACCAGACTGATCAAACCACCAGAACCAATTCAGATTGATGGGGAATTAGAATTTGAAGTTAAAGACATATTGGATTCCAAGGTGTTAAAGTCAAAACTCTTCTATCTAGTTGATTGGAAGTGGTATGGACCTCAGGAGAGATCTTGGGAACCAAGCAACCACATACACGTGCCGCGATTAATACAAAAATTCCACTGCAAATTCCCAAACAAGCCAAAGCCCCCGGAGAGAACAACCTTGGGAGGGGTCTTGGGAGGGGGTACTGTCATGATGCCTACCTCCAAGGAGCCAGACCAGGCCCAGCTACCCCAGAGGCAGACATCATGTCCCCGAGGGAAGTCTCAGCAGCCCCAAGTAGGGGCCCTTTGGACTCAGTCCTGGCGCCTTTGGCGCCAGGCTCATATTGGACAACAGTCCTGGCGTCATAGGCGCCAGGCTCATAAAAGATGACTTTGTGTTTAAAGGTGCTTGGTGGAAACTTACCTGATGCAGACCATGCTGCAACATCCGGGCCATCTAGAGGCCTGAATGGGACTACTTTATCTTTGGGGACTACTTAACCACACGGGTGTGGCCGGAGGAAGAATACATACCTGCGAGGAAGGATACATACCTGGAACTACTTCGAAGGCTATTTAAGCCACGCCCAAGCAGCAACTCACGCTTCGCGTTGTTCTGCATCTAGCAGCTGGACGCTCACCGTGTCTGCTCCTGCATCCTGACTTCTGCCACGCCCGCCAGCATCCTGGAACACCTGCAAAGGGAGAAGAGAAGAGAATAGGAGAAAGAAGAGTCCTTACCTGCTAAATCTGCATTCCGGAGACATTTCCCCGACAATCCTGAAAAGGAAGACATTCATTTTAAAAGCACATCGCATCGATCGCTGCAGCGCCGCATTCCACTCACCTTTACTAGGCGCCTCCATGTTCATCAGCGACCATCTGGATCCGCAACCACATTTCAGCGCCTAGGGAGAAAAAGACAAGAACAAAGGTGAGCTAGGGAAGAGAATAAGAAAACCTTAATTTGCCATCATAAGACTTACCTGTTGGGTCATTCCCACTTCTTTTCGGGTCGGTGCCGCATCCTGGCATTTCCGGATCCCGGTCCCTAAGGGGAAAAAGAGACATCAGCGTTAGTGAGCGAATGCTAAGACATTACCTGAACGCTCATTAAAGACTTACCTGATATCTACTGGAACTGCACCTTTCACTTCGGGTCGGTGCCATATCTCCGCCATTTCCGAACCCCGGCCCCTATGGGGAAAAAAGACCCAAGCATTAGTGCATTAATGCAAGGACACTAAAGGAACCTCTCATCAAACAACACACCTGAGTTTCCTTCGTCGGTTCCATTGCTCATCTCGGAATCTTTGTTCTGCACCTGAAATAGAGACAACGGACAATTATTATTTCGGGCTCATACTTATAAACAGAATTCTCACAGAACTTTACCGGGAAGGTCAAGCAAACTTGAACTCTCTACAATCCATGATCCAGTGAAGTAACTGGATTACAACGCGCCCCTGCATCAGAAGCAGGATGCAGAGCTCGTCCTTTCAGACCCTAAGGTGAGACTTCACGGGGAATCGCAAAAGGGTTTCGTGGAGGGTGAGAAGGGAGTGGGAGGCTTACACATTATCCCGCAGATTGTTAATACTCCCTTTTCACACACAGAAGAATATTTCTGCGAGTCAGACAAGCCAGATTTGAAGGTCCGGTCCAGTCCATCTTCCGAGTCCTGCGCTTCACCATAGAAGAGGCAACAGCACTCCAAACCAGGCCTGCGCCTCCGTGGGGGTCAGGTGAGCGTTACAATATCAGAAACCATTAAAGGGTATGTTGAGGCTGGTGTGTTGCATACTGTGACCACTGCCTGGAATAATCCGATCTGGCCCGTCAAAAAACCAGACGGTAGCTTCAGAATGACGAATGATTATTGGGAAATGAGCATACTCCTCCATGAGTGCCAGCGGTGCCGGATGCCATAACTTTGAATGAAAATGTACACAAATTTGAAGGTACCTGGTATGCAGTGTTGGATTTGGCTAACGCTTTCTTCTCCGTACCGATTGCAGCTGAATGCCAGGAGCAATTTGCATTTTCATGCAATGGGAGACAGTATACATTCAATTGTTTGCCAATGGGCTACATGCATAGTCCAACAATCTGTCACCGCCTGGTGGCAGAACATTTGGTTAAAATCCCTTGTAAACCGGATGTACAGATTGTGCATTATATTGATGATGTATGGATTCAAGGCAAAGATTAACAGAGTGTGCAGGTACACTTGGGTCTCATTAGAGAGGGTTTGTGAAACGAGGGATGGGAGATTAATGATGCTAAAACTCAGGGTCCGGCGGAAACAGTGATTTTCCTGGGGATACAATGGCATAATGGCACTGTGAAATGGTGCCGAAGGCAAAACAAAAAATCCTTGCGTTTTTAACTCCGAGGACTAAAAAACAAGCACAACAGTTTATTGGACTATTTGGATTCTGGAGACAGCACATTCCCCATTTGGGACACATTTTAGCACCTCTTTACAAACTGACTCGTAAAAAGTTTAGTTTTGAATGGGGTGAGGAACAGGAAACTGCATTTCAATTGGCCAAAAACACCATTTTGAAGGTGCTCAATTTATGGCCATTAAGGGGTGGTGAGGTTGAGTTGAATGTGTCCGTGCAAGATACCTATGCCAACTGGAGCCTTTGGCAAAAACAGGACAGGAAACGGGTGCCCTTAGGATTCTGGAGTAGGAAATTGCCTGATGCAGGTGATAGATATACTCAATTTGAAAAACAATTATTAGCTTGTTACTGGGCGCTCATTGATACTGCGCAGATGACAGTGGGCCATGATATAGCGATCCGCCCTGAAATACAGATTATGCAATGGGTACGGAGTTCCCCAAAGATACACAAAATTGGTCATGCACAGGGGGGTAGTAGCATTAAAGTCGAAATGGTACATTCAAGATCCTGCCATGCCCTGCAGGGGTGGTGTTACGAAATTACATGAGCAAGCGGCAGGTGTTCCATTCATTGACATGGAACCAGAGGATGAGAGGATTGCTGAAAACTCTCCTGTGACATGGGGTATTCCGTATGGTGATTTGTCGGCTGATCAGGTCGAACATGCATGGTTTACTGATGGTGCAGCCAAATACGCAAGAATTGATTGTCATTGGAAGACGGTGGCTCACAATCCAAAACTGAAAAAGGTGCTCACCACCTCCGGTAAGGAGAAGAGTAGCCAATTTGCAGAGCTATATGCTCTGTATCAGGCGTTGAAACAGGAAACGCTTGGAAGACTTTACATTTACACTGATTCATGGTCTGTTGCAAATGTGTGGTGGTGTGGCTACCAACTTGGAAAAAGAATGTATGGAAAATTCATGCTAAAGAGGTGTGGGGTAAAGAAGTATGGCAAGACATTGCTGAGATACTGATGCATATAACTGTAACTGTATATCATGTTGATGCTCATTGCACAACAGGCTCATTAGACTGATGGTTCAATTCTGTTGCAGACAAACATGCAAAGATTGAAATCATGGAGGCAAGGGCTGCAGAGGATGATTTTGGATGGAATTGCCAAATGGCCCCACCAAAAGAGCGGACATCTTGGAGAGAAGGCTACTATCAGGTGGGCACAAGAATTAGTATTCAGATATGAATTGTGAAAATGATAATCTTACAATGCCCTATGTGTCAACATCAGAAAAATCACTCTATTCCACACATAATTCACGGTACATTGAAACGTGGTAAATTACCTGGACAGATTTGTCAAATAGATTATATTGGTCCTATGCCCACTAGTAAAGGATGTCAACAAGCGTGCACTATTGTGGACACATATTCTGGTTACCTGATGGTTTTGCCATGCAAAAGCGCTACCCAATTGAATACAATAAAATTGTTAGACCAAGTGATTGTATATTATGGTGTCCCTTTGCAAATTCAAAGTGATAACGGGTCCCATTTCAAAGGGAAAATGGTCCTAGATTATTGTCAAGAGAAGTGAATCGAATTTATTTTTCACGTCCCTTATCACCCGAAAGCATCTGGCCGTATTGAGAGAATGAATGGCCTATTGAAAGAACAGTTGCGCAAAAAAGGTGATGGTACTTTGCATTGTTGGCAGGCACATATTTTTGATGCAGTCCAAATTTTAAATAACTGTCCTATGGTGAACGGTGAAACCCCATTAATGTGCATGCTGATGCCAGCCTTGTAAATCAACCCTAATCATGCCATTGAATCTTTGATGTATTGGGAAGTTTCCCCTGGTACCTTGGCCCCTTATCGTGCCACTCCTGAGTCTGCTGGGGTGGGTCTGCATGCAAGGGAGGAAATTAGACTGGAACCAAGAGGTATTTCTGTAATTGATACTGGGATTGGAGTAAAAATTCCTTCTTCACATATGGGATTGATTGCCCCAAAATCAGATTTGGCCTTAAAAAGGTATTCAAGTGTTGGGAGGGATTGCGGATTCCTACTACTAGGGGGTGATTAAAGTTATCCTTATGAATAGTGGTGAAAATATGTTGCCAATCCATATTGGTGATCGTGTGGCCCAACTGATTTTAGTACCTGTGAAATTATCTGCAGTAACAAAAGGAGAGCCACCCACGAAGCTAACAGTCGTGGGGACAAGGGTTTTGGCTCATATGATAAAATGGTTCCAGGTACCAAGGTATGGGTCGATAAACCTACTGGTCCACCTGTACCGGCTGATGTAATTGCAGCAGGAGAGGACCAAATTGTTCTTGTTATGGAACCTGGGAAAAATAAATGGAATCATATCCCTGCTGACAAATGTTATTTGCGTGAGGGATGTACTCCACTGATACCTTGTTTTTGGATTCTGACTTTTTAGATCCCAAGTATGCGGAGTGCCTATGTGTGGCATGTTGGAGTCCATTCAGGAGGATCCAGGTACATGAAGGGGCATGTGGCAGATGTCTCCATTCTCCAAGTACAACGTGGGATATGGTTGAATGATGATACACCTCCTACCAGTTTTACGCCTAGGGATTCATCTATTGCAGCCTTTCGTGCTGCATTGAGAAAATGGCAAGGACGGCACAACCAAGTTTTAAAGTAGCCTGCTGCTGGAATTTCACAGTCCTTTTCACACCACGGTTATTCAGTGCTAGTTAAGCAATGCGATTATGGATGGGTCTACTTGGCCCGGCAAGTTTCTGCTAGACGTATTTAATTTCTACATTCCAACGCCCACACCAGTCCTGATAGAAGTATTTTGTGTACTGCATAATGATTTGTTGGTTGAGAAGTCGGATATCCAGAATTCTTTTTCAGTATATGAGTTTTGTAGGTTTTTTGCTGCCACGATTCACAAATGGAGAAACATGACCCGTATCATGATGCATGGTATTGCTCCTGCTGACGTTTGCTATTATATGACCTTTGATCCTTCCTATATTGGCAAATGTCAGCAGCTAAAAATGAACACAAACGAGAAAGGGACTGAATTTGAACAACGATTGCATACGAGATCTGTTAATGTTTGTATTGATGTTTCTAACAATATGATTTGTAATTTTACTGTTTTTTCGGTGGGCCACCTCAGTCATGTGAAACTTCATTCTGGCTGGTTGTTTTCTTGTGGAAACTATACTTACTCTTATATCCCTGCTAATATTTCAGGTGGCCCATGCGCTTTAACTCGCCTCGGTTTAACGATGTTCTCTCTAAAACCAATTAGAGGACTTGCTCAGCGTGCTGCTTCATATACTGCTTTAGCACCAGATTGTAATTCTGAAGTGCATCTGTTTTCTGAAGCTGAAGTATTAGCATTAGCTGTTTTGATTATTGGGATCTGGGGGCTTAGCTGCTAGGGGTTATAAGACCATGATTTATTTAGCATGTTAGGTGGTTAAAGGGCTTAATGAAACCTCACAAGCTTTAACTGAACTACTATTACATAATAGACATTTTAGGAAAGCTATTTTGCAGAATATAGAGCAGCTATTGACTATTTGCTTTTTAGACATAATTTAGGTTGTGAAACAATGGAAGGTATGTGTTGTTTTGATCTGGATGACCATTCCTGTTCTATTGAAGACATATCGAGGGTATTAAGAAGCCAGTTGCCCAAGTTACTGAAGACCATAACAGGGATTGGTGGGAAAGTATGTTTTCATGGATTTCTGAAGCAGTATGATCCGCATTGCTTTGGCTTTTTGGTATTGCTATGATATTAACTTGCTTTTGTTGTTGTGCTTCATGTATTCCTACTTTATGGAGAATTATTAGGAGGTTTTGGGTGTCTTCTGAATGCTCATCGGGTTATGGTAGTTGACTGTCGAAAGGGTGGAGTGTAATGCTTATGCAAAGTACTACCTCGAACATGGCATCGGCGTGCAGCCATTTTGGACACTCATCTCCCATCACCGTGATAAAAAGCCTGCGCTCCTGACAGCCTCGTAGAATAAAAGAGCATTTCAGTAGCGAAGGCAGAGCAAGGTCATATGTAGACATAAATATTATCGAGTGGACTTGCTGTGAAGAATAGTTATTGTATTGTTCACTGAAGGACGAATACGAGGAAGGGAGTCGGAGCATCTTGCAGGTGAATCATAAGGGACTGTGAATGAATACGAGGAGAGGGGCGCTAGATTTTTCCACCCTCTGTCCCTTCGACTTGTGATCTGCTCTTCGCCCGAGGGCAGACATAAATGAGAAGGGCGGGGAAGGGAGAGAGCATAGTGCGGCAGAGAGTTAGAACTGGGATCCCCGGGTGATGAAGTCTTGCTGAGAGGGAGGACGCTCTGCCTCAGACCCTGTTAGTACGAGTGATCTCTTTGCCTACCTGCTGAGGGACTAAGCAGTGTTGTGGTAGCTAAGATGAAGATGTCTTTGACTCCTTTCTTAACAGTGAAGTTCTTTATACCTGTATCTTTTTATATTTGAATGTATTGTTTGTCATGAATACTTATATCTGAGTGTATTTGCATATATACATATATATACATTCCTATCATGAGTGAATAAAAGGCTAGTAAGAAGCCATTTATTTCATTATCATAACCAGTCTGTGCGTGTTTTCTTGCCTGTGCAAGTTCAATAACTTGTTCTGCTAGACGGACTGGGGGATATAAGTGAATGTGTTTTACCCCCCTCTGCCAAACAGAAGCAAAACAGACGATCAGATCTAAGGATATGGTGTGCCAAGGAGCTGGCGGGGTAGGCAATGGCTGTAGTTTCCCAGCTGGTCTTTGGTGGTCTTTGTATTCCTTAAGCAGTTATCACAGGTGAGTGCATATTTTTTTTTTAAATATATTTTTATTAACTTTTAAACACACACAGCAAACCAAACAAACAGTGCAAAAAGGTTAATAATCAAATATGAGTTGTTATATCCAGGTCCACTGTCCCCCACCCTCCTCTCACCCCCCAGCCTACTTCCTTATTTATTCCGCCTCTGATTCCTGCGTTAGGGGTTCCTCTTCGTCTGAACACATTGAATCATGACCACTAGCCTCATCATACATGGGCCCAAAAAGTTCTGTTACTAGTTGCCTCCAACTCGCCAGGGAGCCCACCTCTGCCCCCTCCCCACCTCTGCCCGCCTCTTGCCACACCCCGTCTCTGCTTCTACCCACTTCTGCAGATCTTTCCACCATAGGTCGAGTTTAAGTTTATAGCACGCCTTCCACCCCAAAGCAATTCTTCTTTTTCCCAAGACATACGCCAGGTCTTTCAGCTTGCTCACGTGCTGCAATTTACGTGGCCTGGGGAATCCTCCTATTAGGCAAGCCCACGCCGTGACGACCCTCATTTTAATTCCTTTGCCATCTATCTTTCGTGCGATTTCACCCCAGAATTGTTCTATTATTGGGCATGACCAGAACATATGCTTCATTCCGACGTTTTCTTCATTGCACTTCGGACATACTTGGCACCCTGCATTCCTGAATTTGGCTATTCTCTGGGGTGTCATATACGCCCTGTGGGTTACATATAATTGCATCTGTTGCAATCTGGCATTTGACACTTTTTTGTGGTACCCTTGAGCTCGCTCCCACATCCCATCACTCATCTGGGTCCCCACCCCCTCCTCCCAGTCCAACCTGAGTTGTGCCACCTCTTTCCCAACCTTGGTCATTATCATCTCATATATTCTAGATGTTTCATGCCCTCCCTCTGCTATATCGTATATCGTATCTATGGTGGTATCCGGCTCCTCAGCAAGCACAATCTCTGACCAGGTCTCTCTGATACGCCGTACCATCCCGTGATATACTATGTACTGGCCCACCTGTAGCCCAGTGTCTTCCACCAGTCCTTCGAAGTCCTGTATGGTCCCCTCCTGCCATACATCACCCATTATTGATATCCCAACCGTTTCCCAGTATCTCCTAATAGCCTGCCTCAATTGCCTGTCCTTGCCTGCTACAACTACCAACGGGATCTGCGGGGAGCATGGGGCTGGGTTTCCCCTTAACTGACAGGCCTTTCGCCATATCTGCCACCCGAGCTTCATCATCCCCGGGCGTCTCCCCATTTCCTGCTTGGGTAACCAAATCACTTCCTTTAGAAAGAATGGGGCACTATCCCTTTTAAATAGTTTCAATTCCAGGGTCGGCTCATCAGAGAGCCATTTCGCTACAAATTGCAGTTGGCTGTCAGTATAGTATGCCTCAAAATTCGGTAATTTAATGCCCCCCTTTTCATATGGATTTTGTAGCTCCCACAGGGCCACTCTGTGCCTTGTCCCATGCCATAAGAAGTCCCTGCATACACTTTCCCATTTGGCAAAAAAAGTTCTAGGTATCAAGTATGGAATGTTCGTGAAGCAGTGCAACAACCTGGGCAATACCACCATCTTAAGCATTGCTCCCCGTCCCATTATTGCCAGGGGGAGCTTAACCCAAAACTTCATGCTGTTCTCTATTTTCTTAACCACCATCTCCGTGTTTTGTGCATGTTCCTCGTCTACTGTATGATATATGTTTATTCCCAAGTATCTAAAGGTGTTAGTCTCCCACGGTACCTGCAGGATCGGTAGCCTATTTGCAGGGACCCCCCTGTACCCGCCCATTGGGAATACACAGGACTTTCTTGGGTTCACCGCTATGCCAGAGAGCCCCGTGAATCGGTCCATCACCTCCAGTATGTACTGGAGGCTCTCCTCAGGGTAGCGTAGGTATAACAATATATCGTCTGCATACAGGGAGATCAACTGCAGCTCCCCTCCCAGGGGGATGCCTATCACATCATACTGCTGCCTCAGGTATATAGCCAAGGGCTCTAGTGCCAGAATATACAACATAGGGGACCATGGGCATCCCTGCCTGGTAGCCCTGCTTAGTTGCCACCTCTGTGATATAACCGCCCCTGTCTTTACCCTGGCCAAAGGCGCACTGTATACAAGCTTGGCCCACTGAAGATATCCTGGTCCCATGCCGTAGCCACTCAGCGCCGCAAGCAGCCAGGGCCATCTGACCGAGTCAAACGCCTTAATTGCGTCCAGCGATACCACCGCCATCTCCACTTCATCATCCTTTGTATGCTCAATGATTCGGTGCAGCCGCCTTAGATTATGGGATATGTTCCTGTTAGGGACATACCCTGTCTGGTCAGGGTGTATCAGCTTGTGTATAACCCTCTTCAATCTATTTGCCAGGACTGCCGTTAAGATTTTACTATCCTGATTTAGCATTGAAAGGGGCCTATATGAGCCGCAATCGCTTCCAGTCTTATTAGGTTTAGGGAGCGGTATTATAACCGCTTCCCTAAGGGAATCTGGCAATTTTCCTGTCTCGTACGCTTCGTTCAGCATCTCTAAAAGCGCGGGGGAGAACCTCTTTTCCATATGTTTTATAAAACTCTCCTGGCAGCCCGTCGTTTCCCAGGGTCTTACTGGTGGGTAACTGTTTCACCACTGCCTCCAATTCCTCCAGGGTAATCGGGGAGACAAGTTCTTCCCTTTCTTCTGCGCTGATCTGCGGCAACCCAATGTCTTCCAATGTCTCTCTAATTTCCTGGTTATTGCTCTCCCCTTGATCATCATACAGGGTCCTATAATATTCTACAAATTCCTGGTTAACCTCTTCCTGGGTATCTGCTATGCTCCCGTCCTCTCTCTCCATCGTCCTGATGGTAGGTCTGGGAGTCTCATTTTTATACAACCAAGCTAGCACTCTACCGGGTTTGTCCCCCCCCTGCGTGTTGTCTCTCAATATACTTCCTGTAGTTTAAGTTGCACAATCTCTTCCAGCATCCCGCACATTTTTGTTGCAGCTCAAGCACTGCCTCAGCGTCTTCTGTGGTGTTCCCTCCCTTCTCCGCTATTTTCTCTAGCTCCGCTTCCATTGCCTGTAGTTCCGCTACAAACCCACATTGCAACCCCTTGGACTTCGCTATGGCTATCCCCCTCACCACCACTTTGAACGCTTCCCATAGTGTGCCCGCCGCCTGGACGTTACCCTTATTTATTTCAAAAAAGCTAATCATTTCCTCCCTCATATCTTCTCTATACATATTATCCTTCAAAGCCGTCCGCCCTTAAGTGCCACATTGGTATTCTTGCCCTGTGGGGCCTGAATTGCCATACTACAATCATCGGCGAGTGGTCTGAAAGGACTCTCGCCTTATACTCTGCCTGTGTAATTTCTGTCGTCTGTTCCTGTGTAACAAATACATAGTCTAGTCTGGTATATAGGTTGTGCGGGGCTGCGTAGTGAGAGTATTGTCTCTCACTTGGGTGGAGGGACCTCCATACATCATCCAACCCAAATTCTGCCAGCAGTAATTGCAACGCTATAGCCGCAGGGGTGGGCCTATCTTGTTTATTATCGGATCTATCAAGTTCCGGGTGCAACACGCAATTAAAGTCTCCCCCCCAGATCACCGCCCCCCCATATTCCCGCCTAATTTACCATATAAGGATCTAAAGTATGCCGCTGTGTCCTGGTTTGGGGCATAAGTGTTCACTATACATATCTCCCTATTTTCTACTAGCCCTTTCATTATCACCATTCTCCCATCTGCTCGGCCGTGTATCGCAGTAGCTGGAACGGGACATGTGGTGCCACCCATATGATGACCCCTCTCGCATAAGCCAAATACGCCGCCCCCACCACCGTCCCCTTCCATTTCCTGCACACCATTTCCAGCTTTGCCGACGTTAGGTGCGTCTCCTGCAGCAGGGCTACATCAATCTTCTGCCTGCGCAGGTAACTGTTAAGTCCCCTAACATTCCAGGTGACTACCTTAAGGTCTCCCATGGCTCAAGTATATCCCAAGTGCGTCGGCCCCCACCCCAACAATGCCCCAAACTATCCCCCCTCCCACCTGACCCCAACTCCAAAAACCCCCAACTATTCCAGCTCTCCCCCGCCCTCCAACACCCCTGCCCCAACTTCCACTGCATACCCCTTTCCCCACCCGCCACTCCCCAACTGTTGCCCAGCTCCATCCCTGGATCTCAGGCACCCCCACATCGAGCTCCTTTCCGGCCTAGGCCGTTCTAGCAGCACAACAGGGAATCGTCACCCTAGTGGTGACCTAACTATTTTACTTCATGGGGATAAGCCTCCTCCAGCATATAGCTCCTATTAATTACATCGGACTGAGTGGCATGTTCGCTGCCCATCCTGCATTTTACTTCCGATTGATTATATTCAAGACCAACATGTCCAAATGCCATTAGTTCTAACTTAACTTCTCAAATCACTATGCTATATCACAATTCAATTGCTCTTTTACTGGCCGCTTGCTCCCATCCCACCAAATGCAGTGTTACTATCACTTATTACGTTCTCGTTGGGCCTGCTCCTCATCACGATCAGGACATTCATGCGCATCCAGCCATGTTGCTGCCTCCTCCGGAGTGTCGAAGAACAGCACCTTATTCTTGTAGACAACCTTGAGTCTCGCTGGGTAAAGAAGCATGTATTTGTATCCAGCTGCACGTATTATCCTTTTAACTGCCATGTAGCTGTATCGCTGCCGCTGCACTAGCATGGTATAGTCTGGATATGCCGAGATAGCCGCCGATCCTCTCTCCAGTGTTCCTCCCTTCCGAAAAATTTCTAGTATCTTCTCACGGTCTCTGTAGTTTAAAATTGTTGCTATTATTGCCCTGGGAGGAGCCCCAGGTTGCGGCCTTCTCATCAGTGCTCTGTGAGCCCGCTCGACCACAAATCCCGGGGACAGCACGCCAGCCCCTAACGCTTGCAGCGGCATGTGCCCCACGTATGTCGTGGGGTCTTGCCCCTCTTCCCCTTCCGGCAGTCCGACAATCCTGACGTTATTGCGCCTCGCCCGGCCTTCCGCCTCCTCTGCTTGCTTCTCTAGGTTTGCCACCTGCTGTTTTAGTATATGGACCTCTTTGGCGTTATTCGCTCCAGTGTCTGCATTGGCCTTCACCGCACTTTCCAGTTTGCTCGTTCTCTCCGCAAGGGCTCTCACATCTTGCCTCAGCAAATTCACGTCAATCCCCACCGCATCGATTTTATTCTCAAGTGCCGTTCTCATGTCCGCCATCGTTATGCCCCATGCAGAATTCATATCTGCAATGGCTGTTAGAATGGAACTGTCTTCGCGCGGGGCGCCTGTTTCCTTGGGCGTGCCTGCTGCCCCTTGCGCTGGTGTAGTAGGGGTCTGTTGGGCCTTTGCGAAGATGTTCATCGTGGGCTGTTTGTTCTTGGCTTTTCTGCTCCTACCGGTCATTGTTCTGCAGCTATCCTGCCCCAAGACCTTTTCTCGTCGGGGATGACTGTCTCAGCCCACCTTCCGTCCTATGCCTGTGAGGCAAGCTCTGATGCACCCCAGTGATAGTCCTTCCGAGTTCTACCTCCATGTTGGAGTTACTGCAGCTTCTGTGAGACACCCAGGCCTTCGTCCACGCCCCCAGTCACCACTGCTGCGGCCGTTACACTCCGCCTTATCCGTTGTTTCGACTTTGATCAGTGGTCAGGGGGCATGCTCCGGGATCACTTACCCAGCTATTTGCCCCACATCGGCATCTTTGGGAGACAAAGGGGGGGGGGAGAATCTTGTCGCACAGCTCTCCTTGTTGGGTGTTAGCTATCCAGGGGATTTTCACAGCCCGTGCCTGCAGGTGGGCGGTGCGATTGCACCGTGGCAAGTGTGCTGTGGCCAGGGTGCATGTCTCCGGGTCACTTGCTCAGCAATTTGCCCCTCTCCGTATCCCAGGGGGAGGGGGACTCTTCATCACTCAGCTCACAGCATTAAGTGGTGGCGGTCACTGCCAGGTTCACGAGGAACGTTTTGGAACGTTTTGGCTCCTGCTTGCCCTTCTTAGCGTGGGCTGTTGGGCAGCGTCAATGTTCTGTGCCCCCTGTGCATTCAGGCACTACAATCCTGTTTAATCATCCCCTGCCAGGCTCCACTTATCTGCAGCGACCTATATTCGCCGTGCCCAGCTGTGCGCTCCGTGCTGTTATTCCGGGCTGCCGGCCTCAGCGCGTAGCTGTGCCTGCGGGTGTTCCTGTGTTGAAGTCCAGCCCTCCTGCGCAGGCACGGGCTTCTTCCCCCACTCCGCTTCTGCCATGCAGAGGGCTTCCCGCTCCCCGGGTGCCCGTCCCGGTCCAGGCCGCGGTGCACCCAGTGGGCACACTCACTCCAGCCATGCTTCTGCGCTTGTGGCCCCCCGCGTGGCTCAGGGCTCGCGCCCACCAAGTCCTCCCGATTCTTCTCCCGTTCCGGGTCGTGCAGAGGAAAGCACGATATAAACTCCCGACACACGTTTGTTCCGATGGATTGTTCGCTGCTCCTCGACACGCCACTCTCTCCGTTGTGTCTGCTCACAGGCCCCCCTGCCTCGACCTCGCCACCATCTTGCCTTTGTACTCCCTGTCTCGGCAGCCGCTAGTCGCAACAAAGTTGCAATTCCTGGGAACGCCTCAGGTTTTCAGCATGCAGCCGCTCGCATGTTACTCCAGACTCCTTTATACTCCTCTGTTGCTATTTTATAGCCGAATGTAGCCGGCAGCTCTCGCTCCGTAGGATCTGCAGACGGATCACAGAGCTAGATGAGGATGCAGCCTACTCCATGGCTGCCTGGCCACGCCCCCCCAGGTGAGTACGTATCGTTGGATATCCTACCTCATACTAGGGCACCAGAAATTACAAGTTAACAACTCGTTGGTTTTAGCTACTCCAGGATGATCCATGAAGGGTGAATCATGACACCAACTGATAGCTTGTTGTTGAATCGCCTGGGTAGGCAAGTGCAAAGCTGACTCATGGAAAGGAAGACTGTCCTTAACTGTATGTTGCTTCTCTGGCTGGTTCCATCTTGCCAACTCTTGAGTCGACATCGATTTCTGAATGCTGTCAAACATATCCTCCACCCCAACACTGCCACTAATGTGTGCCGGGGGCACTACAGGCTTTAGGTCTTCTACTTCAGTCTTGAGAGAGGGCTCTGGATAACGGGGCAAGGTATCAGCCTTCTTGTTTTCAGCTCCAGGCCGGTCAGTCACCGCAAAGTCAAAGTCTACAAAGTACATGGCCCAACACAGTTGTCTCGGTCTTAGTGCCTTAGTTGATTTTAAAAACTGCAGGTTACGATGGTCCATTAGAATTGCGATAGTGTGCCGGGCACCCATTAAATAATGGCACCATTCGCCAAATGCTGCTTTGATCGCCAACAATTCCTGATCGGCAATGATGTAATTTCGTTCTGCAGGTAACAGGGTTCGTGAATTGTTTGCCACTTGATGCAGTTGTCCTGACTTATCACACTGTGACAGTATCGCTCCAATGGTATAACTCGAGGCATTTGTTTCTATGACATAAGGCCAAGTGGAGTCAGGGTGAAAGAGTACTGGAGCTGTCACGAAGGCTGTCTTTAAGGCCTGAAAACCTGCTTCCGCCTCTGCATCCAGGCAAAACGCAACTCCCTTCTTCAGTAGTAGAGAGATTGGTTGTACCTTTTTGGCAAAGCCGTCAATGAGACGCTGGTAAAAGTTGGCAAAGCCCAACACAGTTTGCACATTCTTCACAGACGTTGGTGATGGCCAGTCCAGGATCGCCTGCACTTTCTTCGTATCCCATCAGGCGAAAGGATAAACCCCAGAAATTCCACAGTGGTCTGGTGAAACTCGCACTTCTCAAGCTTTGCGTATCATTGCCGTTCTCTCAGGCACTGAAAAACCGCCTTCACATGGTCTCGATGCTCGTCTATGGCTCGGGAGTAGATGAGTATGTCATCCATGTAAACTATAGTAAAAACATGTAAGTATCCATGCCAAACCTCATCCAGGAAATGCTGGAAGGTGGCGGGTGCGTTGCAGAGAACCAATGGCATAACCTGGTACTCATAAAGTCCAAACTTAATTCTGAAGGCCGTCTTCCACTCGTCTTCTTCGATGACACCAGTACCTGATGGTAGGCACCTCGTAGATCTAGCTTGGTATAGATCCTAGCATCTCGTATTGTTCCAATAGAGTAGGGATTAGCGGTAAGTGGTAACAGTTCTTTACCGTGATGCGGTTCACCGCTCTGTAGTGTATAAAGGTCCTCGGGTCCCTGGTCTTCTTGGGGACGAAGAACAAAGGCGACAAGACCAGTGACGTGGAATGCTGTATAAACCTGTTAGCCAAGTTAGTTTCGATATACTCTTTCAAATGTTCGTTTTCGGACTTTGTTAGCGCGTAGATCTGGATACACGGTAGGACTGCTACGGTTTCAAATCAATCCTGCAATCAAATGCTCAATCAAGTGTTAACGTTTCAGCAGCCGCCTTGCTGAAGACATCCCTATATTCTTGATATGCAGTAGGTAGTACCCTTTGCGCATTCCCAATAACATGTTCCTTGCGTTCTGTTTTAACCTGAAGCTCATGGCTTCCACTAGTCTGATGACAACACCGTAAACAGTGGTCTGACGAGAAGCATAGGGAACCCTTGCTTCAATCTACCCCAGGATTATGGAGTCCAAGCCAAGGCAACCCCAGGATCAACCTGAACTGGGCACGGCTATTACGTCAAACTTGATATCCTCATGGTGCTGCCTAGTCGCAGTTAGTACAGTCTTGAGCACCTGCAAGACAGCTAGCACTTCATCCATGATTAGTCGTGCTACCCGGGTGCTTGACAGTACTTGGGCTTGTGCTTCTGTCAGGTCCCTTCTGTCCCGCACAAGACTGAAGGGACCTGACAGAAGCACAAGCCCAAGTAGCACGAACACCTACCTCCCCGTAAGGTCTTGCCACCTGGGAGTCAGCAAAACCACAGGCCACCGCGACCCGCCAGAGAAAGAGGGTTGGGGTCCGCAGGATTGGATGGGTAGGGGTATTTAGGGTAACCGGGTAGAGGGTTGGGTAGAGGTTTTTGGATGGGTAGGATTATGGGAAAGGTATTCTTTGCTGTCCCTACTGGGATCCTGTGGTCTCTGTCCATTCACACATGCATTCGTGCACTCACACCCTTAGCAGGTTGTATGCCAGAAAACCTGATACTGCCCATTTGCCCGTATAACATTATCTCACGTTGCACATTGATCAATTACAGTACCTACACATCGACAGTCAGTTCTTTGCATGCATGCAATGGGCCTCATTACATGTTTGCCGGACCGGTAACTACGGTACCGGTAAGCTTGCCGGCACCGTAGTTACCGGACCGGCAAATTACGAGTTCTGGTCACGGGTGCTTTTTCACCTGCCTGGTCCAACCTGGCGGGTGCAAGGCACCCGCGAGCAGAGCATGTCAGATGCACCGGCACCATTCTGAATGGTGCCGGTGCATCCGACCTCCCCATTCCCATTGAGCCCCATGGGACTCGAATGGGGAGTATAAGTTTCAGGCGCCTGTCAATGGGGAAATACAGGGTCCGCCAAGGTTGTAATGACCCTGTATTTCCCCATTGCTAGGGGCCGGAAAAATTAGCAAGTTTGGCGACAGCCTGCCGGTTCTACCGGCAAGGCTACCGCCAAACTCGTAATGAGGCCCAATGTGCTGCTACGTATCTAACACATCACATTGCACATCATATCAGGGTTTTGCACTTAGCTTGGGTAGTTTTGTGGTGCGGTGCAGTTTGCCCTTGAACTGCTGTCCCAGTGGCCAATGTCCGTGTTGGTGCAGACGCTCCTCTACAAAACAAGCCAAAGAACAGTGTGAGTAAGCGCAACGGATGCGGGTTCATACATGTGCGGTATTCCGCCTGTCATTCATCAAAACACTAATCTGAGCGTTCACTGGTTGAGAGTTCAGATATGAGTCAGCTGTGACCCTCTTGCGCATTATGCAGCTTTCGGTTTCATTGCTATGTGGATTGTGAGCTTCCGGAGTCAGCTCCGATCCAGTTGTGACTCCAAACAATGTGACTTTGTCACCATCTGTACATTACACACTCCGAACACCGCTCAGTATGGAGCGCGGTTCACGTCTCACAAGTTGCCCTCTGACATGCGTTCGCATTACGTCCCTCGAAACACTCAGATTCAGAACTTGTTCTTAAGTTTTATCATCTAGTACTTATCTGCTGTGCAGAGCGGGGCTTGCAGTAGTGAGCGCCGGTGGGGAACGGCCCCGCGGTGAGCGGCCTGCAGGAGCTGCCATTTTGCACGCCTGTTTTCTCTCACAGTCTGTAGAATAATCGGGAAGCTTTCGGACGTGGCGCGCGCATGCGTATTATGCTGGGTGTTATCTTTACAGTCCTAGAAGGCTTGTGGTCACACAGGTCTTCTAGGTAATGTAGTTTCCTGGCTTCCTTCTTGCTTTTGAATGTCTTCTTCCCAAGCCAGGCCTTTTGGCTACAAGTAAAACACAGGAGCCTCCAGTAATACAGACATCTCAGTCTTTGAACACTCTTACATGGTTTCTTGTGCTGGCTTCTTTTTTCCATGAGCTATTAAGCTCTTGTCACTAGTGCTTGCCACCTGTCTTCCTCGGACAACAGGGCTCTTGCATTGAGTTTGCTCCCAGCCCTTTGTGCTTTGATTCCTGCTGTTTCCTGTTGCTTCCACAGCCTGCTCCTGTTCCAGTTCCCTGTGTTCCCTGCATTGCAACCCTGCTACTCGGCCTACACTCCCCTGCCTTCTGGCCTGCATCTTCGTGCTTCCTGCACTGCAGCACTGCTCCCCTGCTCGCAGTCTTCTATTCCCTGTCTCCAGCCCCTTGCTCTCTATCACCCATTATCTCATTCGTTCCCTGCAGTTCCTTTTTCTATGCCCATAGTCTGTGTTACTTGGCTTAAGCTTCCACGGTTCCAGCTCTGAGTTTCCTTGTTATCTGGCTGCACTCCTGCCCTTGTTATTCCAGTCCAGATTTATAGTTCCTTAAAATCCTTGCTATCAGACTGCAGTTCAGTCCTGGTTTTCCTAGTTCAGAATTTCAGTCCTGAGTTTTCATGATCCTAGTCTATAGTTTAGTCTGCTGTTCCTTGATCTGGTCCTTAGTTTCTAGTCTGTAGTTCCAGTCTCATTGCACTTAGATCATTTTCTTCTTGCTTTTCCTCTTTAATTCCTGGCCTCTGTCCTGAACCTTGCTTACCTTGACTTCCTATTCTTCCCTGGATATTTCTGTTACTGTTCTTGTCCTCACTTGTGCTTGTGGAATTCCTTTGTTCAGAGTTTGGCTGCTGGGTTTCCCAGCAGGCAATCTCTGTCCATTTCCTTTGTCACGTTTCAGTATTGTACCTTGTGCCATACTGTTAAGTGTGATGGTTTCTGTTTCAGGAGGCAGCCATTGTTCAGATCCTGCCTGACCCGTATAGGCTTCAGTCTTGTGAGTACTGTTTCCTTGTTCATGCCTTAGGGTCCATACACAGACACCCACTCCTGCTGTTCCTTTCCATGAGCATTCAGAGTGGGGCCCTGTAATAGTAACCAGTTCAGAAGGCTAGGGATTCCCCTAATCCTGTTGGAAACTCTTGCTCCATTTTGCGTACACTCCAAGTGGGAACCTAAAGTGTTTGTCTTACTTGTACTCCCTGACCCTTTCCATTCACTGCCTTTGTTGCCTGTCTGTAGTACTTGCCTATGCTTTCTTGTCAGCAGGATTCCTCACACTCCTATCTCTTGTGCACTTTCTCCCCTCTGCTTGGTGGGCACATCGCTGCCCTCAAGCCCCTGACAAAAGCAGCTGGGGACGCCAGGGTGTTCCGAAAGGCTCACCAACAATTGTTTGAAATTGCTGATACAAAAAATACTAGAAGTTTGTTTGAAGGTAGTCAAGGCAAAGTACAATTCAATAACCAATGAGAAGAATGTTTGAATTGTATAAAGATATCTGGCACGGGAGTATACCAGGTGATCTGAAAAACCATACGCGAAGTCCTGGCAGATGAGTACACCAGGCAGTTGAAATTGTATAAAGATTCCTGGCAGGGGGGTATAACAGGCGATCTGCAAAGTTACAAGAAATTCTAGAGAAAGAACTTATTGATAGAACTTTGTGAGTCCAATGAAGACACAAAGGAACTGTTCACTAAAGAGACCTTTTTGCCATTTTATTTATCTTATCTTATTTAAGAATCCACCCTATGGATCCAAGGATCTTTACCTTGGAGAACATGTTCATTGGAGTAATTCTTATACTTTTGGTCTTGAACACTTTTGCCAACATCAAGTTAAAGACATTTTTTTGCACCCATTTGCTGTTTTGTTTATAGTGTGGGGGTAAGGATAGGATGATTTGGACACAGGACAGCTTTTCAGTTACTGACATCCTGATACAGACAGATCCTTAGTTTCTGGTTTATAGGTAGGGAAGTCTTTAACCAAAAACATGACAACTTTGTGTCCGGCTTTCAATTCTGATTCCACAAATATGGTGTCAGAGGTGGGATCGGGCTCACTTGACAAACTGGGGAACCCTTAGATTTGAGAAACTCAGTAACCAAGCTCCTGTTCCATCGATTGTCACTGAACACTTTATTGGATTTTACATATGAAGCGGCAAGGGGGAACTGATTCAACCTGGGGACTGAGTTTTAATACCTACAGACTTAGGGCCTCATAACAAGTCCAGCGGTAACCCTTAAAAGTGGTGATAACGGAATTAGCGCTCCAATACCGCTCCGCTGGATCATGAGCCAGCCCAAATACAGCTAACTGTAAAATCAGCTGGTGCTATTACAGCCGGTGCAATTACAGTTGGCGCTATTACAGCCAGCCTCACGAGGTGCAAACACAGCTGCATCACAAGTCCATGTCCGGCAGTATTAGCGCCGAAAATACTGCCGAAAACATGGTGCAGTTACCTCCGGCCTCCAGTTGGAGGTAAATGAACACAGGTGCTGAAATGAAGCCATAGGTGATCCCAATTCACTCCATAGGGCTATATATAAGGCACATCATACCCCAAACATCCCTATCCAACACCATGCTGCCACTAGCCACTGTGAGCTGGGACAGGCAGCTGCTCATGCTGCACTTGGAAGTAGAGAGGCTGGACAACCAGGCCAGGGCACAGGGAGTACAAGGGGTGGGGGATGGGCAGGAGGAAGAGGAGGAGACTCCAAGAAAGGCATGCCACGATCCCCAGGTTCACGCCATCACCTTTGACCCTCACTGACAGCCAATTGGTCACCCTGTACGCCTCAACAGGGAAACCATAACAGAGCTTCTCACCACAATACAGGACGACATAGGGAGCAGGATCAACATACGGACAGCTGAAACTAGTGCCCGTCCCACAATTCCTTTGAACTGGCACTTCCAGCATTCTGTGGCCATGATGCATAGTATGACCCGGCCCACATTCTGTGCAGTGCTGGCCTAGGTGCTTAAAGTCCTCCTGCAGCAAGTGCAACGTCGCATCTCACTGCCTACCACCCCAGCACAGGTCAATGCCATGAAGGCACAGTTCTACGCCTTTGCCCAAATGCCAAATGTGACTGCTGCTCTGGACTGTACACATGTTACGATGGTGGACCCCCAGGAAGCAGAGTACCGAAACTGCAAGCACTACCACTCCATGAATATGCAGGTGACCAGCAACTTCAACCACATCATCACCCACTGCTGTGCCCGCTACCCTGGTTCCACTCACAATGCCATGGTCCTACGGAACAGCACACCGCCAGGATACATGGAGAGGCACAGAAGAAAACAGACCTGGATAATGGGTAACTAGAAAAGCTAGCACACATACGCTGCAGGTCACATGCCCAAATTGGTTTGGGGGGGGGGGGGGGGGGTTGAATTACCACACAAAGGATGGCATGACAAGCAAATGCGTAATACGCACTTGAACACCTCCGGCACCAACATCACAGTACAGACCAGGGAGTATGCACATGACAGATTAACCTGCATGGAGAAGCAGTAATACACATACAGTATCAACTAAATACACCAACATGACTACAGGTACCATAATGCAACATGCACCCACCAAAGCAATGCCGACAAATGGCCAAATTGCCCCACAGCACAACATCCCTGCAAGTGCCACGGCCATGCACCCATGTGCGGCCAGCCCACAATGCCCACCCATTACCACCAGATGCCCAGGGAGTGTCTATGGGGAACCCAGCATGCCACATGCACAGTGTAAATGCACAGCCACCTGACAGCCACCATGTCCGCTGCACATGTCACCAACAGACACTGTACGTAACATATTCTGCAAGGGAACATAGTACATGCGAAGCATAAACAATGCATGTCACGAGTTACACTGCATACACAGACATAGAATAGACATGAAATGAAGGCCCATCTGTATGCACAAGTAGTCCATTGACCTGATATTGTGTAGGTCCACCCCCACACATTACACCATGACTAATGCCTGTGCCTCCACCTATGCAGGTGACTCTGGATACCCACAGCCGCCCTGGCTAATGACCCCTGTGCGTGAACCACAAACACTGCAAGAGGAGGCCTACAATCATGCTCACAGCAGGACCCCTGTGTGCATCGAGCGTACCTTCGGATTCCTGAAGGCACGTTTCCGCTGCCTTGACCATACCGATGGAGCCCTCATGTACGCTCCAGATAAAGTTGGCAAAAATGTGCTTGTATGTGCAATGTTGCCGGGAGAGAAATGTTCCACTACCCCCTGAAAGGGACATGCCACCCCCAGAGGATGAGGATGCAGTGCCTCTGGCAGAGGCAAATGCATGCATTGCCAGAGATGATATGAGGGATGGGGGAACGGCATGCCAAGGACGGATAGACAGTTTCGTTTGACACTTTCACATGGCACAAGCCATGCACCACTGTGTGACACCACTCCAATCAATAAACACGACAACAACACAAGCATGAATGTCCTCGCATTGATGAATTTGAGCATTTTTTATGCAATTAAGTGCCCCAACTATCCCCCCTACCCGTCCCGCCGCCAATACCCCATCATACTTTCCACCCTCCCCTTCCCACCACCAACACCCCCTCACACTACCTCCCTCCCACCACCAACACCCCATCACACTATCTCCCCTGTCCCCCTCCACCACCAACACCCCATCGTACTAGTCCCCCTCCCACCACCAACACCCCATCACACTTCACACTATCCCCCTCCCACCATCAACACCCCAGCATGGCCACTAATGTCAATCAATATCCCCGAGTCTTTCACAATTGTGGCTCCCGCCCCCCCCACCCCTCACCGGCCCACAGTGATTTTGGGAGCAGAAGGCGCTCTGGCTGTTGCCGCTGCATGCCCTGCTGTGACCCCTCTGTGGATGAAGTGGATGGGAAGGAGCCTGTCCCCAGTTTTTGCTGCCGGTGCACATCTGTGCTCTGCCGGATGGCCTCTGCCAATACAGAAATGCATTCTGTCATTTCCCTGACACTTTGGGTGTACAGTGTAAGGGTTGACGTGTTGGCTGTCTTCTTGGCCCTGTTCTGTGCCATTTCTATTTCTATTTAGATTTGTAATGCGTCTAAGGGCACAAAAAGACATTAAGGCAACAGAAATGATGGGACAAATAAAAAGGAAGTACAAAGGAAGGAGAGGTCTGAGTGGTAGGAGGTTAAAACAAACCTAGGAATCAAGTGAACAAAAGAGTCTTCAGTCTCTTACGGAACACTGAAAGACGCTTTTCCACGCGAAGTTCCACATGGAGAGAATTCCAGGCTGCAGAGGCATACACTGGAAAGGAGCAGCCCCTACCTCTTGATCTTTTAGGACAGGTAATCTGAAGGTATTAGAAGACCAAGTCGATCTGGTCTCCTGTAGCTGGATAAGACTCAACTTGTGATAAGAAGGAACAGCGCCAAATAGACATTTGTGATGTTTATCTTAAACTGAATTCTGGATGGAATAGATAGCCAATGGAGGGCTCTCGTATGGTCCAAAATGTGGTCTCTTTTAGAGACGTTTTTGACAATCCGTACTGCATCGTTTTGAAGTACTTGCAGTTTATTTAAAGCAAGTTTACTAGCCCCACTAAGGACAGAGTTACAATAATGGAGTTGTGGCATAATAATCACTCTTACAAGGGTCTCACAATTTTTGAAGATGCATAGGGCTTCACTAGCCTCAGTAACCTCAAATCTATTCAGGCATAACAAATTTGCTGACATCCAACGCTTCACTAAGTTGTATTACTTCTGTATCTTCGTAGAGTGAACAATGTGGTCACCTGTGAGTTCAATCAGGAGCTGAGTGTCATCAGCATAATTTGTGAAGAAGACACCGGACTCATCCAACAGGTTGCATAGAGATTGAATGTAAACATCAAAAAAGGGCTGGTGACATGCATGCGCCCTGAGGCACACAAGTAATGTCCAGTTCGGGGGAGGATGCTTTATCACAGGCTACCCTTGACATACAATTACCAAGAAAAGAGCTAAGCCAATCAATAGCTTCTCTTGAGCATGCACCAGTAGTCAACAAGGTTGACAGTAATTTTTTGTGGTCCACCAAGTTGAATGCCGATGATAAATCCAAAAGCATGAGAAGACCAGATTTACCTCTGTCGGCTGTGTCTAGTGTTTGTATCTGTGCGTTCTGTGCTGAAATTGGAGCAGAAGCTAAACTATCTGGGGGTGTAAGATGTTAGAAAATTCAAGGTGGCTTTGAAATTGGCACGCCAACCCTGCGGGTAGCCCCCTGGATACTGTCCCTGATGGCCTGCAGGTGTGCGTCTGGCCAATCTCCTCCATCTGCTGCTGTCTGCGCTCCACGTCTTTGTGCCTCTGCAACAGCATGCTGGTTGTAGTGTGCTGTGTGGGAGAGGGTTTCTGCACTGGCCCAGGGCTGTATGAAGGGGAGCCATATGTGGGAGTATCCAAGCCTGGCTCTGGTGTCCCATGCACCTGGCGGTGTGGCAGGCTCTCTGGGGAGTGTTGGCGCTGGCAGCGTGAAGGGCGCTCTGGGGAGGATGGCCCTTTGGCAGGTGATGACACCGGGCTGGGGTCCCCCTCTAGCTCCTCAGTCACTCTGGCAGCAGGTGTGGCCTCAGTGTCAGTGCCTCCGGCTGCGGCTATGGGTGCAGTGTTCCCTGCACTGCTCATGGTGGCCTGTGGTGTGGGTGTTGCTGTGGCCCTGCTCTGCTGCGTCGTTACGCGCTGGGTTATCCGCCTTGGTGTGGCCTGCATGGTGGTGGTCGCAGACCTCCAGGGCCTGGTGGCTGTGCTCCCTGATGGGATTGCACCCTCCTCCTCCTCCTCTGATGCCTCTGGCAATGCGCGAGTGCCTGTAGGGGACATAGGAAATGTTGTCAGGTATGGTTCCCCCACATGTGTTGGCATGCAAGGCAAAATTGCTATGGTACAGAGTGTGACCCCACCCATATGGGCAAGTGGGCATGGTTGGTCATGGGAGGATGCATGTGGGCCCAGCGTCAACGGGTTGCTTGTAGCGATGGGTGGGTGAACCATGGCCTGTTGGTCTTTGGCCTCTGTGTGGGTATGGCAGAGTGTCCATAATGGGGCAGCATACGTCTGGCATGCATGCTTGTGCTCCTTCATGGCCCCACATACCCTCCTCGGGTGGTATTCACATGGTAGGGGGTGGCTTAGTCCATGGGGCACTGCTGTTCAGCCGGCAGGGCTGCACTGTGGTGCACAGTGATTGGCAGGCTGGGCACATGTCGGTGTGTGGGACGTGTACTTCCTTGTGGCTTGTCTGCCATGCTGAAATAGGGCAGGATACTGGGCCCGTAACATGCTGCTGTGACTGCTGCAGTGTTTTGGTTGCTCACGTACCTCAATCCCGCCACCCAAGGGTGCGCCAGTAGGCGTGTGGTGCCCATGGCATTAGTGTGGTTCACTTGCCTGACTTTCCTGCTGCTGGGACGCTCAGGGGTGCCCTTATTGCCCAGCCCCATGACTGATGTAGAGGGTGGCTGATGTGCCACCCTGTCACTCTGCCCTGTTGGCATGCCCAGCTTCTGGGTCTGCTGACTTGTGTCCCTGTCCACTGGGGCAATGCTGGCCTGTTATTTGTGCATGCATTTGTGTGAGAGGGCGATTGACTCACCTCCTGCCTCTTTACTGCTAGCACCTGCCTCCGTACTGCTGTCTCCCTCTATCCCTTCAGGGTCCAGCACTGTGCTGCATTTCTCCTCCCAGACGGTGAGGATCAGTGGCTCTACAGTGCCTCCTCCAGTCGCCAGGGACTCCTGGCGGTGTTGGGACAGAAGTCCCTGCACGCTGACCCTCAGGTCGTTCCACCGCTTCCGGCAGTCCTCTGTCATGGGGTACGCTGGATACTGCTGCCACTTTCAGGGAGATGAAGTCCAGATGGCTGTCCTGCGCTGCCCAGTGGTCTTGCGTTGGGGACTACCCTAGAGTTCCTAACAGTGTGAAATTACCTAATCTGTGACGACCACCAGCTCGCCCCTTGCTAAATTTGGGTTTCGGCAGGCGATATTCAGCCACCTTGCTTCTTATACTCTCCTTTTTGCTGCTTACCAGGACTGGATGGCTGCAGGAAGTGGAGATATTTTAAAGGCTTGTGTTTTTCAAAATGGCTGCCGTAATGCTTCCCGTTCCAGCAGTGATGCAATTTCTGCCGGTGCTAATAGTGCCGGGATAGGCTGGTAGCACTTCGGCTATAGCTGTTATTTTATGGAGCAGTTACCACCGGGTGCTAATAGCGTTACTGCCCGAGTCAGGGACGTGTTTATGCCAGGTTGTGATGCAGTGGTAATTCCACTGCACGCCACAGCAGTAACGCTGGATTACCGCCGGACTTGTGATGAGGCCCTTGTTAGGAAAGATTTTATAATTGTAGGTAATTTTCCTTCCATGTGGCAACCCCCAAACTTTTTGCTGTCGTTCAACTATTCTTGGCATCTTCACCAAATCCTGTACATAAGCCTTCAGAAGCGTCCCTGGGCCATCCAGTGGACTGACCAGCCTACACAGGAACCTTGCTCTGTCACCGCCATCTGGCTTACTGCTAATCCTGTGTCCTCGGCACTCTCACATGATTCGTACATTGGCGTTCCCAGGTCTGAAGTGAGACGTGTGCTTTGGGACCGGTATACACGCGGTTGCCGAGTTGCCCTGCTGTGGTAACAATCCTGTGCGTGTTCGCTGCATCTAGGATACCCTCGACCCTGACTCCTGCTGTCGTGGAATCTACACGGCGTCGAGACATCCTGTTGATCGCATCTGAACCTGCCAGTACCGAAACGGAACCGTAGAAGCCTGGGTCTGCCTGCATCAGGGACCGGTGAGTAGTCAATACCATAACCGGTCGCCCTCCCGCAGGAGCCTGTGGCTTTCCATCGCTGTCGTAAACAGCAACCCTTTTCCGCACTCGCGCCCTGCTTCTGCCCACAAGTGGAGGCCGCGCTTGAGTAGCAGGGAACTGTTCATCATCGTTTTGCTCACCTCTCTGAACTGCCTGATTTCCCTGAAGAGACTCCCCTTTGCCCATTGGCACCCGCGTGTGCAGGTACTTTTGAGCACAAGGCTCCACTCTTCGTAGGGCTCGGACTTCCTTCTAGTTAGGTGGCCTCTGATGTCGAACTGGGTCTAACGATTACTTGGACTGCCTGTTTTCCTCCCCGTCTAGGTGGTCTGCATATTTCGTGCTTCTAATTCCTTAGACCCCTTGGTCTTGTATATATATTGTATTGCTTGTGATGTTTTGGTTTATTGGAATTTTACTGTGATTCTTTACTATGGTCGATGTTACAAAGGCCTCGTAATAAATGTGTCTATATTTTTAATATAACACCTGTCTGGGGTAATTTGTAAGCGTCCTTGCTTTGTGTGCTCATTGCGGGCTTTCAGTCACCCTCACCCCTCTTAAGACCTAGTCTTGACCACCGCCATCGCTACCTTGATTGGTCTGGCTTGTCCAGAGGTTACCCTGTTCCAAGAAACTAGGCTGGCCTTCTGAACCTCTGCCCCTCCTGGACAGAGTTCAGAAATCCAGCTTAACAAATTGGTGTACAGCAGTGGGATACGACTGAAGGTATCCAGTGTTGCGCACGAGCAAAGGCATTTCAAGTTATTCCTAACAGGACACGTAGTGATTTGTCGTAGTATAACTCTTTAAAGGCCATAGTCCTATCGAAAAAGTATGGAAAAAAGTACCTTGTTAACTTTAAATGCTTCTAAATCCGAAACATTGAAAAAGATGTGTGCTGAAAGAGGTGTCTCCGCGAAAGGCACAAAAATGAAAATGATCCAAAGAATCATGGCGTGGCAAGAAGCTCAGCTTGGCGCTATACCTTCCGAGGACAGTGCAGAAGGAGGTGGGGCTGCTCTCACTGGTAGAACTGACAGTTCTGCCGCTGCACTGGTCCACCGCGACCATGAGGACAGGGAGGATGAAATGTCCAATGTTTCATCTGCCAGTGCTGATAGGGAGGCCATACTTGAATTCAAGAAACAAGAACTGCTGTTTAGGCAGAAGGAGCTTGATTTCAATATGGCCAAACTAAAAATCGAACAGGCAGAAAAACAGAAAGACAGGGATCACCATTTGGAACTGGCCAAGCTTCAAGTTGCCAATGGATCCAAGGGTCCTGGACACGGGTCTGGGGCCTCCTCTCATCCACGGTTTCCAAATGATCTGCTCAGATTGTATGAGGAAAAGAATGACATTATGGACTGGCTGAATACATTTGAGTATGCATGTGAAGTTCAACAAGTTGACAATGCTGATAAAATTGCCTGGTTACTCAGCAGACGGCCTCATTCTGGCTGCAGTGCCATTACGGAAATGTCGAAGGCTGAGCGAGCAGATTTTGCAATGTTGAAGCAAACTCTCATTTTAGAGTTTGGAAAGACAGAGAGTATAAGAAAAAAGAAGGTGGTACTTGGGTATCTTATGTAACCAAATCCTTAAAAAACTTGACTGGCTGGGTCGAAGGTCATAAGGTTTCTACCTTTGAAGGTATGATAAGTCTTGTCATGCTGGAACATATTTTTGCATCTTCTTCCCCTGAGCTTAAGCAGTATTTGGCAGATTCTAAGGAGATAGATCCAAAGAAGCTTGCCATTGCAGCAGATTTGTGGGTGTCACCATCGAGTGTCCCATAAGGACAAGACTCAGCCTAGTAAGCAGGAGGAAGGGAAAAAGTCCAAAGATAAGGCGGGTGGAGAAACTGATAAATCTTCTTCTCAAAAGGGCCACAAAAAGAAAAATAAGACACAAGAGAACTCACAGGGTAGTGGAGGTCAACCTCCGAAACAGAACCCTGGTTATAATAAGCCTCCCTATGTAAACAGACCCAATGGATCTAGTTTTGCTTGCGAAGCAACTGACCACGTGAAGGGGGATCTCAGATGTAAGGTCAAAACCTTGGGGGTCCACTCTGCTAATCTGGCCTTCTCCTCCTACGAGGAAGAAGAGATTACCGGAGCATCCTTCTCCTCAGACTCCTTCCCCAGCGGGATAGAAGCTGAGGTAGTTTTAGTTTCCCTGGGTTCCTGGGAGCGTAAAGTCACAGAGGCTTATGCTAGGATTCCAGATAACACCAAGCACTACTTTAAAGACAGTGTGCTGATCAATGGAGTAGATACTCCAGCTCTTAGGGATAGTGGGTGCAGTCGAACTGTAGTGGATTCTACCTTGGTAGACTCAGAGGAAGTTGCCAGAGCTACTCTGATGCCCACTAAGTTAGCTGACGGCCCACCTCTCATGTTCCCAGTAATACCTGTAAATCTTAATATCAATGGTACTGCAGTCAGGATTCCAGTGAGCATTCAGAGAAGCGTCCCAGGAAAGGTCTTGTTGGGCAACGATCTCCGAGCGTTAGGGCTTGTGGGAGACACTGCCGACAGACCCTGCACAAGGTCTCAAACAAGGGCAGCACTGACCAAGATCAGTGAGCTTCCCCAGCCAAAGGGGAAACCCAAGGCTAAAGGAGTCAGAAAACCAAAACGAGGGAAAGAAAATATTCCCCCAAACTCACATACCACTGCGGTGGAGGAAGTTGGTCAATCACCCGGACCGGACGAGGAGGCGGCGATACCGGAAGTGTTTTACCCATATGACCATCCTGAACTAAATGACTTGTTAGTAGAAGGTGGTCCCGACAGGGAGGAATTCAGTAAAGGCCAACGTGGGTGCCCATCACTGGAAGGCCTAAGGAGACAGGCCTGCTCCCAGCTTGAGGGTGAACCTCCTGGGAAGCATCGGATTTATTGGGAAGGTGGACTCCTGTATAGGGAGCCCACAGAGTGTACAGAAGGAGACCATAGGAGGTTGGTGATTCCCCTAGCTGTAAGACCCTTCCTCCTGCAGTTGGCGCATGAAGTGCCCCTTGCTGGTCACCTTGGGATTAAGAGGACCAAGCAAAGGTTATCCATGCACTTCTACTGGCCCAAGATGGGGGTGCAGGTAGAAAGTCACTGCAGGAGTTGTGCCTCCTGCCAGTTATCTGGTAAGAGTGGCTCAATAATCCAAACTCCATTGGTACCACTCCCAGTTGTGGGAATACCATTCGAAAGGGTAGGGATCGACATCGTTGGCCCCCTTGACTCGCAAACATCCTCAGGCAATAGGTTTATCCTGGTGCTGGTCGACCATGCTACCAGATATCCTGAGGCCATACCATTAAAAACTGTAACTGCCAAGTCAGTTGCAAAAGCATTACTTGGCATCTTTACAAGGGTTGGCATCCATAAAGAAGTTTTGTCTGACCGAGACAGCAACATTATGTCGAAGTATATGCAGGCTATGTGGAAAGAATGTGGGGTCACCTACAAGTTCTCTTCTGCATACCACCCCCAGACCAATGGTCTGGTGGAACGGTTCAACAGAATGTTAAAGAGTATGATTGGGGCTCTGGAAGAACCCAGAAGAAGAAAATGGGATCTTCTTTTACCGGAAAGTTTCCCTCATCAACTTCACACCTGGTCAGCAAGTCCTAATCCCATAAGGCCTAGAGGTTTACAGGATAAATGGGCAGGCCCTTACACAGTGGTGGAGCCCCTGGGTGAGGTCAACTATTTAGTGGACCTTGGAAGGCCTGGACAGGCTCCAAAAGTGTTCCATGTAAATAGGCTGAAGGCTTTCGTCCCAAGAGTCAAAATCGCAGCACTGCTACAGGCTTCAGATGTTGAGGAAGAGGAGTCGGAACATCTCCCCGACCTGTTCCAAAGCGGTTCTTCAGACAGCTCCTTTGAGGGTGTCCGAGTGGCCCCTCACCTGACTTCTGATCAGCAGGCTGAGGTGAAAAGTTTGCTTAGGCAATTTTCCCCCCTGTTTTCGCAGTCCCCTGGTTTGACACCTTGGTGCAAAAATAACATAGACACAGGAGACAGCGTACCTACCAAAAGTAGAGGATACAGAATGTCAGACAAAGTACGGTCTTACCTTAAGACAGAGGTCAACAAAATGTTAGATCTTGGGGTGATTGAACACTCTAGTAGTCCTTGGTCCAGCCCTGTGGTTTTGGTTCTAAAGGCAGGTACTTCTGAATTGAGGTTCTGCATGGATTACAGGGCTCTGAATGCTGTCACCAAGACAGATGCACACCCCTTGCGTCGAACAGATGAGCTGGTGGATACCTTGGGTGCCTCCAAGTATCTCAGCACGTTTAACCTCATTGCAGGCTATTGACAAATAGCCCTTGCAGAACATGCCAAGGGGAAGACAGCGTTCTCAACTCCAGACAGTCTTTACCAGTTCAGGGTAATGCCGTTTGGGTTGAAGAATGCACCTGCCACTTTTCAGAGGCTTGTGAATCATGTGTTAAACGGGTTGGATGAATTATGTCTTGCATATCTGGATGATATCGCAGTTTTCAGCGCCACCTGGGAAGACCACGTGAAACACCTCAGGATTGTGCTAGAGGCTCTTCAGAAAGCACACTTGACCATAAAGGCTAGTAAATGCAAGATTAGACAAGGCTCCGTGGTTTACCTTGGACATGAAGTAGGTGGAGGGAGGATACAGCCTCTACCCAGTAAAGTACAAGCAGTACAAGACTGGCCTACCCCCACTACACAGACCCAAGTGAGAGCCTTCTTAGGACTCACAGGGTATTACCGCAACTTCATGGCAGACTATGGTACCAAAGCTGCCCCTCTGACTGCTCTCACCACTCCGAAGAAACCCAAGAAGGTAACTTGGACCGACGAGTGTGAGAAGGCCTTCAATGGCTTAAAAGACTCCTTGTGCCAGGGCCCCTGATTACCAAAGACCTTTTATTGTGCTGACAGATGCCTCTGACACTGGGATAGGAGCTGTGCTATCGCAAGTAGATCAGAAGGGTAAGGAACACCCTATTGGTTTCATTAGTCACCAGCTTAAGGACAGAGAGCTCAGATGGTCCACAGCCGAGAAAGAATGTTTCTCTGTTGTGTGGGCCCTACAGAAGCTGAGGCCCTACCTCTATGGGACCCACTTCACTGTGCAAACTGACCATAAGCCCTTAAAGTGGCTAATGAACATGAAGGGGTAGAATCCAAAGTTGCTTAGGTGGTCCATAAGTCTGCAAGGCTTTGACTTCACTATTGAGCATAGGCCAGGTGTCCAACATAGCAATGCTGATGGGTTGTCCAGAATGTTTAACCGACCTGAAAAAGAAACTCATCCAGGGGTGGATAGTTCCCCCTGTCCTTAGTCTGGGAGGGGCTGAGTGTTAGGAAAGATTTCATAATTGTAGGTAATTTTCCTTCCATGTGGCAACCCCCAAACATTTTGCTGTTTTACACCCTGATCTAGACTTTGCCAGAGAAGCACAGCCTTCCGCCACACTCCTCTGGGCTTTCGCTCCATTCTTACGGGAAACTGACATGCCCTTAAGACAGTCAGTACTGGGAGACTTTGTTTCCCTTAGTCCTTTCCTCATGTTGCAGCTTTTGAGCAACATGAAACAAGAGTGCACCGTAACTTACATTACCGCGCTCTTGGGTCTCTAGTCATTCCAAAGGCCCTAGAAACTCTCGCTGGACTTATCATGAAATGTGCAAGTGTGTCACGGACGGGACTGGTGGCAGCTATCGTTTCTTTGTGTTTTGAACCCCTTTTCTTTGCCATGTTAACCGCGCTTCCCGCGTTTGGCCCAAATGGGTGGCCTGGCCTCCAAAATGGCCATGCCACAAGGTTCTTTGTCCTGTCCGCTGACCGTCTTGCCCCTTCACCTTCCCCCAGGTCGAACCAACCTGGGGCAGTCCTTATTTGGTCATGCACTTTCCCGCGAAACACAACGCTTTTGCGGGCTTCTGCATGCCTTGTGTGTGCCTGCAGGATGTGGGCTGGGATGTCTGTTCCCAATACACATCCTGGGTGCCAGAGAGTCTAGAGTGTCCCTAATGCCTGGGAGGACCGTGGTCTGTGATAGGTCCACGTATGGTGCGAGTGTTTGTGAGCGGATCTCCCATTGGGCCCTTTCCGTTTTGGCGCGAAGGGAACTCTGGATAAGAGGAGGCTGAAAACCCCACTACCATGTCGATCTCCTGAGTTCTCACGAACAAAGGATAAGGAGCCAAGTATCCTGCAACTAAGAAGCTGAGTCGAGGAATCGCTGGTGACCCGCTGAAGGTTTGGCACCCTGCACTGCTGTCGTCCTGCGAGACCACTCGTCCTCTGATCGAACGAGAAGGTCTGAAAAGGCGCTTTGACCCTTTAGAATAGTGGGAACAACTATTCTCGGCATCTTCACCAAATCCTGTACGTAAGCCTTCGGAAGCGTCCCTGGGCCATCCAGTGGACTGACCAGCCTACACAGGAACCTTGCTCTGTCACCGCCGTCTGGCTTACTGCTAATCCTGTGTCCTCGGCACTCTCACACGATTCATAAACTTGGCGTTCCCAGGTCTGAAGTGAGACGTGTGCTTTGGGACTGGAATACACGCGGTTGCCGAGTTGCCCTGCTGTGGTAACAATCCTGTGCGTGTTCGCTGCATCTCGGACACCCTCGACCCTGACTCCTGCTGTCGCGGAATCTACACGGCGTCAAGACATCCTGCTGATCACATCTGAACCTGCCAGTACCGAAACGGAACCGGAGAAGCCTGGGTCTGCCTGCATCGGGGACCGGTGAGTAGTCAATACCCTAACCGGTCGCCCTTTCGCAGGAGCCTGTGGCTTTCCATCGCTGTTGTAAACACAACCCTTTTCCGCACTCGCGCCCTGCTTCTGCCCACAAGTGGAGGCCGCGCTTGAGTAGCGGGGAACTGTTCATCATCGTTTTGCTCACCTCTCTGAACTGCCTGATTTCCATGAAGAGACTCCCCTTTGCCACTTGGCACCCGCGTGTGCAGGTACTTTTGAGCACAAGGCTCCACTCTTCGTAGGGCTCGGACTTCCTTCTAGTTAGGTGGCCTCTGATGTCGAACTGGGTCTAACGATTACTTGTACTGCCTGTTTTCCTCCCCATCTAGTGGTCTGCATATTTCGTGCTTCTAATTCCTTAGACCCCTTGGTCTTGTATATATATTGTATTGCTTGTGATGTGTTGGTTTATTGGAGTTTTACCGTGATTCTTTACTTTGGTCGATGTTACAAAGGCCTTGTAATAAATGTGTCTATATTTTTAATATAACACCTGTCTGGAGTAATTTGTAGGCATCCTTGCTTTGTGTGCTCATTGCGGGCTTTCAGTCACCCTCACCCCTCTTGAGACCTAGTCTTGACCGCCGCGATCGCTACCCTGATTGGTCTGGCTTGTCCAGAGGTTACCCTGTGTCACACCCTCCCTTGTACACACACCTGTTAATCCTGCCATTGCCCAGAACTCTTGAATTACTATAGCTCGTCCCGCTCCCTCTGTCCCATCTTATTCACCCTTCACACTCCGGCACTCACGTGGGCCTCCTGATGACTCGCGTGCACATGCACGCTTCACCCGCAACAGAACGCTCTCCAGGTTGCGTCCTTTTTTGCATTGGCAGCTTCCTTGGCGCCTAGGGTATCGGCGGAACGTTACTATGCTTCGGCGTCGCGTGACCAGCGCTGTGTGCTCACGTGACCCGGGGATCCACTCACGTGATGCGGCAGCACGTCATGTGACGGGAAGTAATGCCAGAAGCGCGAGTATTTAAACACGGCTCTCCCTGTACTCACTGCTTCACAGCTGTTCTTTGCAACCTGTTTGGCGCTACGTGTTCCTTTGGATTTCTTGACTCTTTTGGATTTTTGACCTCGGTTTGCTTACTTGGACTTCGCTTGGATTACCTTACTGGCTTTGTTACATTGGATTTGCCTGTACTTTGAACTCGGACTGCTCTTTGGACTGCAACACGGATTTCCCTTTTGCATCTGGTTTTCCTTAGAACTTCTTGCTTTCAAGCTCCACAGCTACCAAACCACGTTCTTGTCATCAGGTGGTTCTCACGTCATTATTGGGACTACAGTCTACCTGCCCACGTGAGTCCCGGACCCTTACCTCAAAGGTTCATTGCCTTTCTCCTGACCCCTCTAGTAAGACCTTTTTCACGTTATTTTGGCACTGTCATTTACTGTCATTTGCTTAGTACTTAATCAGTATTTTCTTGCAGCAGATTGGGGTCCCAGAGGTTCGCGGTTCCGGAGTTGACCATCTCCACCTGTGGCCTCAACGGTCGCACAGGGAGTGACTTTGAGTTCTCTCTGTGTGGCATTTGGGGACAGAGGACTCTTCTGCCTACACGACATTCAAGTCTCAACACCCTGTTCCAAGAAACTAGGCTGGCCTTCTGAACCTCTGACCCTCCAGGACAGAGTTCAGAAATCCATCTTAACAGCCCTTCACCCTCATTCCACCCCCTGGATCCTGCATTAAGCTTGCCTCTAAGTCAGGTTTAGCCTGGCGGTATGGCCTAGACATATTATCAGGTGCCATTGACCCTGATTGCGGGTGGTCAGGGGAGATATAAAGAATCTAATGCAAAATAACGGCAAAGGGTCCTTTGAAATCAAGGCAGGGGAGAGAATAGCCCAAGGTATTTTGGAGGAGGCTCTGTTCCCTAAACCCCAGGAAGTTAAGACTAATACTAAAACTGAAAGTGGAACCAATGGTGTAGGGGAGGCAGGCATATAGCCTCACATTACACTTGAGGCAGCTCCACCTCCTATGACAGAGGAAGAAACTGAAGTCAGCCCCGATTTAGCCTTTGCCCAAAGGAATGATACCTTGTTTGTTGAGCCTTTTCTTCAGGTCTTACACGAAGAGGAGGGAAGGAAGAAGGGTGGACGATTTCTTTCTTGGAGACCATCCTGTTGTATAGGGGAGATAATTGACTTGATGGAATCCCAAGGTCACAAGTTGTGGTGCCCAAAGGCCATAAGAAAATTGTGCTGGAGGTCGCCCATTCCCAGCTGACAGGCAGGTTCTATTGGCCTGGGTTAGACTGTGATGAATCCTGCAGCGTCCTCACAAAAACCCTACCTAAAGTCTCCTCCCAGGTAGGCAGGGGAAGACAGCCGCTACCTGATCCCAACCGTGGAAGTGGTGTTAGCTGGGAGGATAAGGTCCCCAAGGGAACGGAAAGACTCATTGGGATTGACACAGTATTTTTCTTCCTCTAAAGAGGAAGAGGCAATAATATCGGAGTCTATAAAAGCCTGTTGCCAGAAGAAGCTTTTCTTCCCTAAAGGTAATTATTATCATGGGGATAAAAACTGTTTTCATCAGTCCTGTATTGGAAGTAGAAATCCTTTTTCCAAGGTAAACATAATCATAAAGGTAAAAGTTCAAGGGAATATGAAAGATGAATCTGGGAATATTACCATATCAGATTTCGGAAATCATAAATTCCCTAACGAGCAAAACCATGCAGTAAAACCTTATTATGATTCTTTAAAAAAAAAGGGGTTTAAGGAAAGAAACAATGTTTGTAATAATTATTTCTTTTAAAAGGAGTGAATTGAACATTGGGGGCTTCAAGTCCCACAATGGCAAAAGTACTGAGACGAAGAAGAGGGGTGCAGAGGCTTTGAACTGCAGGTTGCAGTCCATTAAGGTTAATGACCCACACCTAAGGGAGGTTGAGAGACATAAAAGGCCCCCTCAGGTGCAGGTCAGAGAGAGTAGCAGCAGTAGTGGAAGGTGGAGTGTTTGCTGTGACTCCATAGCACGTTTGCAGGTGAGGGGAAGCAGAGATGTCGGAACCGCTGACTTTTGCTCTCTGAATGCTGGTTTTGCGAGGGTCTCTCCCTTCAGGGATTCTGTTTGCAGAGGTCGAGCAGCGGGGAGCATTTTATGGAAAAGCTTTCCCCTGAGGATCATGTTTGCAGAAATTGTGCCCCGGGAAGCGTGAAGTGCGAACACTCTCCCCAAAGGAGAACAGGCTTGGGTGGCAAGCGAGCACCTGAACGCCCGTGGGGCAGGAAACGCTCCAAATTTGAAAAGCGCAAAGAGAAGAAGACCAAGCGGGGCAGTTTTACCATTTGCCAGAAAACGAAGCAGAGAGCCCACTGGCAGCGGGGCAAGCGGACCCGCAAGCCAAACCCGGTGAGATCATTTGAATACTGTGACCCCGGAGCGTCCGTGACCACCCGCAAGCCGAACGAGGGCCTTTTGATTACCGAACTAATGTGAAAGAAACTACATGGCAGAAAAGTAAATATGGCGCAAATCGAACTGGAAAAAAGCTCAGAGATATTTATGCTGAATGTCATGTTGATACGAAGGGAAGGAAGTAGCAGAACCATTGTGAATTTAAAGGTCAGAATAATTGCCACCAACACTCAAGGGCAATATTTCTAAAACCTAAGACCAACAACTATTGCCAAAGCCAAAAGGGGGAAGTTAAGCAACCAGCTGTGTATGAACCCTATTGTAAAAGAGAAACAGAAGCAATAGAAAGAAATGACCTGAACAAGCATGGCATAAGCCAAATAAGAGTAGGAATGGGAGAAATCAAGTGTCAGCACTTGGTTAAAACCAGAGTGGGAGAACAAGAGTGGCAGGAAAGCTACCCTTCTGATCAAAGGTGTTCAGGAGGAGAGGAGCATAAGCTGCATTGCATGGGGCAATCACAAGTGTGGAACAAACAGCACCAATATGTCTCATGTTTATCCTGAAGATGTAGTCGACAAGGAAGTTGTGGAAAACCTAAGACTTTGGGCCTCTTTCCGAGTTTGCCCAAAAATTTGTGGCATCTCCGCCGTGGTGGAATTAGCGTTACCACTGGGTGGATTTCTGTCACAATCCTTCACCAATGCAATAACTTACCAGGAATGAGGAAGGAATCCTGGCCGGCACTGGTTACCTTCTTATCCCTGAAGGGGATGCTCAGACTCAGGAATCTTTTGTAGTCAAAAAGACCTTCCTAACAATGTACCTCACTGGCTGATAGTAATAAGGAAAGCTAGAGAAGTTAATCACTGGAATCTGCCAAAACATGAAAGACACCAGACTGCAATAAAAGGCACAAATCAGTATCTATCCTTGAATAGATCGTAGCAAGTAGACCCAGGCAGATGCAACACTAACCTGAGTGCAAGGAATCCTGGCTCCCTGGTTGGCTGTAAAACTCCTCCTTAGCTTCTCCTAGGAAGGCAAGTTATAAGAGTAAATACTGGGAGACGTAAATGCAGCGCTTTCCACCTCTTTCTTTTGCCCTTGAGTGCATAATTCACCCTATATGTCCTCTTACCGTAAGGAAGGCTAATGGAGTCCAAGTTGAACCAGAAGGTGATACCAAGGCAGGGAAAACTAGGAAGGGAAGTTTACTTAGGGACTAAAACCCAGACGGCACGAGGGACGAACTAGTGTCGAGTTGGTGCACTTGTTGAATATACAGGAGAGTGTCCATAAAGTCCTGTGCACATTTCAATGATGAAATGGTAGGATGACAATGAGGAGGAGTGAGTGGTTCTCAGGCAGTGGATCCTCGATGTGGGATAGAACAGAGTGGAATATGTAACTTCACCTGGATGGAGCAGCAAAGTTACATGCATAGGAATGCGCAAGGGAGCCCTGCTGCGTGAAGCAAGGTCCGAAATATTAAGCAACACATGATGCAGGCAAAAACAAGGAAGTCCGTTAGACAGGCCGGGGTCGAAGAAGTCAGTAAATGACAATTGCCTTGGGCGGAGACACAGATGTCCAATAAAGCAGGCTGGGGTTGTCAACAGAGAAACACAGGGACAGCCCAACAGGCGTAGGTAAACCGGACAGAGCTTCAAAGAATCACAATCACAAGTACCGGATTCCTGCCCACCCATGGTTTAAATAAGACGTATCCCTGACGTGAGACGCGGTACTCTGTGTCACGTGATCTCCAAGAGCCGTGGTGTCTGGATGTATTGCGCGGCAGCTCGGCAGAGCAATGTTGCCATGGCAACCTCCCTGTGCGTTTGCAGTGAGTAAAGAATGTTTTTGCAGACGTTCTATGGGTAAACGGCAGATGTATATAACGCGAAACAGCAAGCAGTCTGGCAGTGGTGCTGGAAGGCAAACAAGTGGAGGAAGAATCAGCAGGCATGGCAGTTTGAGAAATTACTGCTGTATTACAACTTGGCAGGTTCGCGCCCACCCCACTGGGAAAGCAGGGAAATCCACGATAATCAGCAGAATTACCATTACCGCACAACCTTCAGCAGAAAATCTGCTGGCGGAATTACCGCTGGCGGAAATCCTTCATCGCAGGAAAAGGAAGCACATCAGTGGTCATTTTGAAAAACAAAATCCACTCAAAATCACCAGAAGGGATTGTCATCCAGGCCTACAACACACTGTCACAACTATGGTCTACTGTAATTGGATAATGAAACACTCACCTGGACGATAAAAGGATACAGGCTGTTTCCTGGCCAATAATCACAGTTATCTCGATTAGTTCCTACACGTTGCTCAATGAAGGAAGCCGGTTGCGTTCTTGGCCCATGGTTTTATAACGCTCGAACTAAAGTAAGACCTTCCAATTGATGAACCCCTCTAGCTACTATGATCTCCACAGCTAGAGCGATGAATCAATGGAAAGGGCAGGGAGTACAACAACGCTGAGCTGTATAAGAAAAGAAAAAAAAACTCTATTCAGTGTCTGCCCTAAACTGATTACAAAGAATAACTCAAAATTAGGGAGAGAGACTAACCTATTGATGTCGTAGGGTAATGCAGAGAAGAGTGTCACTTAGTGATTCCAGGAGCGTCTTGAAACCAGTCCTAAAGGCAACAACAACCAGGGAAAAGGAAGTTAGTAGGGAAGCTAGCACCCGAACGGAATGAGGGCCGCACTAGGATCGGGCTGGTCCATCCCTGGGAAGCATCCATAAAGTCTGGTGCGCATCTAAGGAGGAAACAAATGAGGAAACTGTATCCGGTTGTGCAGTAATACTATTTCAGTTCAATAATGTCTGTACTCCATACTAAAAAGCAATTACTGGGTCTGACACAGTTGAAGTCCAGTGCACTTGTGTAGCTTAAACAAATCAGGAAGATGTATCAATATGCGTGGAAACAATAGTTCAGTTCACTATTGTCTGTACTCCACACGTGTGATGAGGGAAAGCAACTGGGTCCCATTAGATTGATAACAAGTGAGGGGAGAGTATTGGCAATGCAGAATTCTGGGAGCGTCCGCGAGGACTTAGAGGCAAGGTTAACTTCCTCCCAAAAGGAAGTTAAACAAGGGTTACGAATGAGGGATCAGTAGATGCCTGCCCGCTCGGAGAACAGGAACGCTGAACGGCAGGCGACGTTGAAGTATAACAGGATAGTTTGTAGCAGGATAGCATCCGCAGCTTCGGTACAGGAAACAAACAACAATCAGAAGAAGCGAACGCCACCAGATGTGAATCTAAATACATTCGCTGTAACAACACCTGACAGCTGGAACGTGGTGACGTGTAGTTCATGCAAGGTGTCCCCGCTGCAAACACCGTTTCCCAGGCAATCTGTCATACAGACGCCAGCGCAAATAGAATGGCCTGACTGCAGATCTACACGCAAAGTGTCTCATTTGCAATCCTTCGGGCTTGATAGCAGAAGCAATCGAAGTTACAATAACACTACCATCTCGCACCTCTGGGGATACCGGTACACCAGCCAAAGGGGTGTCAGTGGAAGGGCAATCCACAATGGACACCGGCACCACACCTGCTGTCACAGCATCACAGACACTGGCACTGCTGGCTCCTCCTGCCCAACCGCCCCAAGTGAGTGAGATGTCCCAGAGGTCATCCCCCCTGTCCGGTCACTCACCCATGCAGTCCTCTCCCTCCCCCTTGCCTTCTTGCTGTGCCCTCAATTGGCCCAACACTGAGGGTAATGATCCAAACGGGCAGACGACAGTGACATGCATGGTGAGCAGGCGTCAAGCCACCAGGAAAGGCACCACCATACATCACCAAGGCCAATGCAACAACAAGCCATGGATGACATATGGGAGGGGCTCAGGCAGATGGAACAGCATTACAATGCAATTGAGTGACTGGTGGTGCGTCAACAGACTGACGCACATGTACTGCAAGAGGTGGTGCTCATTGCCTCCAGGAGAGTGTCCAGTGCTCTGGACGACTGTGTTGCTGTACTGCTCCGGGAACTGTAAGCACCACCATCATGAGCAGAAGGGTACATGAGTTGTGTGCCCCGTATGTTGGCCACCAATGAAACCATCTCTAGGGCCATCACCCTCAGCCTGCAGCATGGCCGGGGCAGTGAACCAGGTAGTTCCATGTCGTACACCCCTACGGAGGGATCTGTGGTGACCATGCCACCAAGGAGGTCTCGGTGTCGCACCTCACGTCGGTACTCCCACATCAATGGGTGCCAAGAGGAGGCAATAATGGAGAGGTGTTACAATGAATGCAGGGGTATCTTGTTGGGGATGAGGGTGGGGGTGGGTATCATGTTGGGGATGTTTTACACTTGTGAAATAAATGGCAGTTAGCTTGGAGCTATGCTTGTATGTCCCTTCTTGCGTGCACGTGATTCCTACTATACCTGCAAATGCACAATGGTGAGCAGTTTGTGTACATCGATGTGACTATCAATGGTTGCATTACAGATTTTGTCACACCAGCCATCCATCCCTTCTCTACTCCCGCTCGATGACTGTCAGCACTGCGGCAGGGGGCATTGGCTCTTTTTTGTCTCCTGGTGGTGGCATGTCCTCATCAGAGGGCAGGGGGTGCTTTCACCTGAGCAAGATGTTGTGCAAAAAGCATCACAGGCATACTATTGCATTGCCCGGCATGTACTGGTCCAGCGTGTTGTGGCTGATATGTGCAGGTTGGGTTGGCAGGTCCTGCATGTACAGTGCCTTGAGTGGCCATGCATTGTACGGTTGTTGTATTGTCCTGCTTTCACATTGCATTCCATTGGTGCTGCTGTGTCATTTAGTGCCCATTTATGTTGCCCTCTGTGGCTCTCCATGTGTGTGGGCAGTGCAGGGTGTTCAGCTGCTTGTTAGTTGGGGTACAGGGTGGGGAATGACCTGACCTACTACTACTGCTCCGCCTCTTCCTCCTCTGTGCACCCTGTACCCTGCGCTGATGTTCATGCCTGTGCAACTCAGTGGGGGGCGGTGGCAGCTGTGTGTCCCTGTTTGCAGCAGCTACTGGCAGCATAGTGTTCGGTGATATTTTCGGGTTAGGTGTGCCCCTTTTGTGCTTCTCTTGAGTGGTTCTGGCGCACCTGTGCCTTGATTTCTGGGACCTGTATGCATTTACATCCACCTTTTTTGTGGAGGTAACTGTGCTGTTTATTTGCTGAATTACCGCTGATTTCTTGAGGAAATTCTGCTGATTTTGAACCTGTAATGTGTCTGAAATAGATTTTTGTTTTTTGGAGGTAATTCCGCCAACGGAATAAGCCCCGGTGCTATTTCCACCATGGTTTGGAGGAATTACCTCCAGGGGTAATTCCGCAGGGCTTGTTACCGCTGATTTTCCAGTAGGTCATAATTTGGCATTGTGGTAAAGCCGCCAAACTTGTAATGTGGCATAAGTTGTACACAGCAGAACTGTGCCACAGAAGTACTTGTAGTAGTAGTAGTAGTAGTTTCACATTTTCCTGGCAGGAGAGTACACCAGGGCAAAGGATGTTTGTAGTGTAGGCCTCGCAGGTGGGTGGACCAGGCAGAACTCTTTAAAGTACTGTGGTATTACTAAAAGCATTGAAGAAGAGGTGGCAAGCCTACCAAAGCTCATGATTAATTGTTGTGGAATTATCTTGGTTCGTCAACATTGCTGATGATAGTGCATTATGAACTGTTGCAGAAACCATTTTGATAAAAAATAAGCTCATTAACACTATTGATGAAAGTGCATTGCGAACTGTTGCAGTATTCTACCGACGGAAGTATTTTCATCGATATAGATGCACTGTGGAAGTACACCTTTTTGTTGCAAAGAAGTAATTGCTGATGAGAATGCATTGTGAACTATTGCAGAATCATCCTGACAGAAGTCTTTTTGTTGACATTTATACAGTGTGGAATTATACCTGCTGGTTGCAGAAGTAGTTGTGTTGAACTCGCTACTATCAGTGGGGAGACAAAAGACTTGCGGAACAATTTTGAACTGTTGGTTAATCACAAGTGGAAGACTTATCACAGAAGAGGAACTTTGTTTTGAACTTTGTAACATTATCGAATTTCCTTATCCTTTTGAACTATTGACTGAGATCCTGATTGAATCTGGGGAAGGGCAATTCATCCAGATTGCAAGGTGGAATAATTACCAGGATTTACAGACCAATGCTCATCTTTGTTATGTTTAAACTGCTGTGCATTACCCTGTTAAGTTCATTGTATGTGCAAGTGTGAGGGAAGGAATCCTTTTGTTAGAGTGTTTTCTTTAGCTTATTTTATATGTAAGGAAATCCTTGTTAGGTTAGGCATTTATCAAATGCTTTTGAGTTTAATAAAATGGCATCTTTTGAAAAAACTTCACAAAGTTGTCCGCCTCCCATTTCTGACCCCTCACAATACGCAGATGTAAAGACATTTGTGGTCACTTGTTCCCTATGTCAGAAGGCCAGTATGCAAATGCCCCATCCAGCTCCCTTGCATCCCTCACCCATCATAAATCTACCTTTTTTTACACATAGGTATGGATATAGTTGGACCCATAGAACCATCAAAGTTGGGAAACCGATAAATACTGGTGATATTAGACTATGCAACTTGTTACCCTGAAGCCTTTCCTTTACGTTTTTCAAGAGTTCGATTACCAAGGATCTTTTAATAGACCAAGGATTTACCTATATGAGTAAACTCATGTCAGAGGTAAAGGAAATTCTTCGGATCAAAACCTTGTATACTTCTATATATCACCCTCAAACTCATGGTTTATTCGAATGATTCAACAAGGTTTTAAAGCATATCTTAAAGAAACTGGATGAAGTTGATGGAAAGAATTGGGAAGTTATAAAACCATGGGCCCTTTTTGCCATTAGGAAAACACCAAAATCCTCAACAGGATTTTATCCATTTGAACTTTTATATGGGAGAGAACCATGATATGTCTTACATATGTTGCGTGAAACCTGGGAGGAATGAGAGAAAGCTACTTTACTGCTATCGCAAACTGCCCAGAGACTAAAAGAGCACATGGAGGCAGTTAGATCCATAGTGCAAACGAACATAATTAAGACCCAGGAACATCAGAAGGGCTATCATGATAGAAAAGCTGTATTAAGATCCTTTTCCATTGGACACAAAGTCCTAGTTCTCCTCCCATCTTCCGAAAACATAAGGCTTTCTAGGTGTCATGGTCCCTACGAGATAATAAATCAGACAGACTGGGCCTTACGATACCTTAGTGTCGCGACCAGACCGAAAAATTAAGACTCACATTTATCACGTGAATCTTTTCAAGGAATGGAAAGAAAATCCCATTGAAGACACAACCGTGGTATTAACAAGCTTGTTATCTGATGAAACCAGCACGAACACTCTGATTCCCTGCGACTTAGCTCAGAATCAAAAGGAGGACCTAATGGCCCTCTTAAAACAGTTCCCTGATGTTTTCAGAGCGGAACCTCAGAGAGTAAAAGGGATATATTATCACATCCTTACCCCCGCCCCCAGAAAAAGTGGTACATCTGAAGCCATATCAGATACCTGAGACTAGAAAAAGCATAATTGAAGAGGAATACGAAAATATGTTAAGAGCTGATAATATCGTGCCTTCTCAAAGCCCCTGGTCATCCCCAATTGTGTTAGTCGTCAAGCCAGATCAATCGTGGATGGTCTACATTCCTTTCATGAAGGTTAACAGTCTCCCAATTTGATAGCTACCCCATGCTCAGAATTGATGATTGGGGGCTACTGTTTTCCTCTCCACGATTGATCTGACAAAGGGTTACTGGAAAGTCCCTGTTAATCCAGCAGATAGAAAAAAACTGCGTTCTCTACTCCCCTTGGGCTTTTCCAATTATTGCCTTTTGGTTTGCATGGGGCACCAGCTACCTTTCCAAGGTTAATGGATCGAAACCTATGGCCCTATGCCTCTTTCTGTGGAGCATATATCGATGATAAGTTTCAGTAAGTCTTGGAAGGAGCATGTTTTCCACCTGAATTTAGTTACCAGGGAACTAAGAAAAGATGGGCTCACAGCAAACCCAAGGAAATGCCATTTAGATAGATCAGCAGTAAAGTATCTTGGGTTTTTAATAGGAAACGGGCTGGTTCAGCCCCAGAGAGAAAAAGTCAGAGCGGTTGAAGAAATCTCAAATCCCAAAATAAAGAAAGATATGAGAGCCTTTTTTGTTTAGAAGGATCTTACAGACGTTTTATCCCTAATTTCTCATCTAGAAGATCTTTAACTGGAAACCCTGGCAATTAGGTGGCCCATAACCTACCTCAAATACTATCTGACAGGCAGGATATTCAAACTTGTCACAGACTATGCCCTATTAACATGGATGAGCCTCCACAACGACACTAATGCAAGAGTCATTCGCTGGTTCTTAGATGTACATCTCTATTGTTTTACCGTGGCGCACAGGAAAGGAAAGGAACAGGGTAATGTGGACTTCCTTTCCCGTTTTCCAGGAGATGCTGAGAGAACCAGCGACATTAGGGAAAGGGTATGTGATGAATCCAATGGAGTGATTACGAATTCCCTGGCAGTGACCTCCTCCCATGTGGCCCAGGGACGGCAACAGCTACCTGATCCTATATGAGGGAGGATCACATGGGAGGGGAAAACTACCAGGGAGATGTTTTGGCTTCATTTGACAAGGCGTGGTACTCCCCCCCTTTCCTATGAGGAAGACCCTCTAATACCTGCATTCCTAATGGCCTATTGTCATTGTCAGGCCCCTAACGTTGACCCAAACACCCACAACGCACACATAACACCTTTTGTTTCTGATGCGCCTTTATATGAAATCGCTGAGAAAAACCATCTAAGAGTTAAAAGTCCAATGACATCCATGGACTGCAACTCCCATAACCACCCAGGTAGTGAGACAAGGAGGAGGGAGTTTGTGCAAAGTGACAGAAGCTGGAAGTACAACATGCAGGCTAGTTGTTTTTCCCAGTCTTCAGTGGACGGGACATTTAGAATGGCACCTGCACAATTGGATCAAGCAGTGCAGGAGAAGACGTTGAACCCTGTGCTGAGGCTCACAAACGCGAGGCACATGGACAGGTGTGGTGTAAGAGAGGAGGCCGATGAAACAGAAGGAGAAATGCCTCAAATGCGAGCAAGAAGGGCTGTGGTGATGCTGGGAACCACGCAGGAGCTCTGGGATTTTGGGCCGCTCGAAGAGACAGCCCCCTCCAGTCCGGGTCAAAAAGGGAAGCTGGTGTGTGAACACAGAGCTGCACAGGGGCGTAGGAGACACATAAAATCTGGGGGGGACAGGGGACATCTTGGGGACTTTGCTTTATTTATTTATTTATTTATTGTGTTTTAGTCAAAGAACTCGACTTTTCACAAAATTAGAATTAAAATAGCAGTACATATTAAATTACAAATATCACTGTATAAAACAAGAGAAAAGAAGAAAAGAAAACAGAAGAACATTAAAGGATGCAGCAGCAAAGAACAGGTCTTTGTATGTTGCATTTCAAGATTTTTCATCTGACTATGAGCTCATGGTAAGAGAGAGGAAATAACAATTACTTCCAGTGGGCCACAGCTAGGACGCCAGCCCGTTAAGAGGCAGATCACCTGTAAGTGGACTCCTGCCAAATAAATGAGTTGAAGCCTTTTCTACCAACTGCAAGTTGCTACTTTTTTGTGTGGGGCAAGGAGACGTGTGTGTCTCTTGGAATGGAAAGATGGGGGTTTCAAAGAAAGAGGAAATCTTGTTTGTACCTCTGAGTAAGCCCTGCTATGGGAGTAGAGGGACCAGGTGTGTGATGTTGCTGCTTTGACTGTCCTCCCGGGGGGAGGTGGGTACAGCAAACAAGGAGGATGAGCGATCGCAAGCCCACCCCCTTATAAGCATTCCCCAGGTCCGCAGCCGGATGTGTCGGACCCGGGGGATGCCTAGTAGGTGGGTGTATGTGGCCCGCTATGTGGGCTGCCCATCTAGCGCCCCTGCGAGGGCCGGGCCAGCCTCTCACGATGAGTCTGGTCCCCCTTATTACATCTCATGCTGGCTTCAGAGCCTAGCCTTTCTTTGCCTGTGAGGGCCGGGCCAGCCTCTCACGATGAGTCTGGTCCCCCTTATTACATCTCATGCTGGCTTCAGAGCCTAGCCTTTCTTTGCCTTTGTTATTCTGAATGCAGAGCTGGACTCTGTTCCTTTCTCGTTTAACATTTGCTGCAAAGCCTGATCTATTTGATTCTCTCATATTTTACTAGGACAGCAGAGTATGGGTCCTCTGCCCTGTTACATTATTCAAAGAGCCCCTCTGGCCTTTCTTTGCCTCTCCCTCATCTTATTGCTTGCTTGCTTAATACATACCTCCTAGCTAGAACGCTCAACATATTCTCCCTAACACAGCAATGGCAGCTGCATTCTGTCTTAACTTCTATTGGTTCCGTGTCTTGAATTGGCCTCTTATTTCCGCTTTTCTGTCTGCAGGGGAAAGGCATTTGCCAGTCACTGCCATGATGGTTCTACCTGGCCATAAGAGGGCAACAGCTAGCCAATATTGGAAGAACATGGCATATTTTGCCAGAGGCTGGCAACTGCCTTCCTAATGCCTACACAAGAGAATTTGTTTCTAACAGTAATTCAGTGGATGAAGAAACGCGAGAACACACATATTGCTTATAAATGAAGGGGATGATGTCACACTTGGTTAAGACATTTTGATCACGCCAGGAGCTAATTTCCAGCTGCAATTAAGTGATTACCTTTTAGACGTCTGGCTTTAAATAATGTTAGCATCACCTGGAAAGCACAGAGGTTGCTCAACAGGGTTTCTGGAGCACAAGGGGTACCCTACTCGTGGGCATTGATGATTGGAGGGCATTCTTGCCCTGGTTTGGAGCTTGGCCCCTACACCCATGATGTGGGGAGGGGCCCATTACTTTTGGTTGTACGTACCTTTTGAGGGTGGGCAGACATTGACTCCTGCTTTAGCCCACTAACAGCTTTGCTTTGCAACTTTATCACACATACCTGTCAGGTGGCATGTAACTCAATGCTACTAATGTTATCAGCCTCAGAAATCTGAAATCCTTTGCCACATCAACTAGGTTACAGGCTTGCGATCTGAGACTTACCCATGCCTGAGTCGGCATCTGTCGCCCTGTGGAGAAGACACACACAGAAAGAGCAGGGCACAGTGCCCTTGTGGGTTTTTCACACTTCTTTCTCGGGGTGAGCACAATTCACTGCGCAGAGAAAGTGGCACATGCTGGGCAACATTCTCCCACTTTGACAATGTCACCCAAAGAGTGTAATTGGCCATTTGAAATAACTCAACTTATTATTGTGCAATCCACACTGATGAGTTTAAGTACCTGCTTAGGCGAGATGGCAATTAAGGGCATTTGCCAATTCACTCAAGAAGCACAGGACACCCTCTTACCAGCGATATGCTATGCTCACTCATTCTGATCACGAATTGTCTTTTATCTGGGGCCATGTTAAATGTATGTATTTATTTATCACTTGTGTAACATCATGCGAAACCCCCAAGCATCAATGCGCAAAGTAAACTGCATGGAGTGGACCACTTCCATTGGCGCACATTTTTACTTTTCCGCCACAAAATGGAAGATTTTAGCATAAAAGGCAGGTGAAATCACATTGCTTTTCCACTTTGGAAGAGTCTAAATACCTGGCGCAATTAGCGATTGCTGGCGGAATTGACAATGGCTTCCTCTGGACTCCACCCGCTTTTACCAGGTTTCATTTCCAAGCGGATTCCAGAGGAATCCCTTTCCTTATTTCCAGCATGAGAATCCATGCTGGCAGTAAGGCTGCATTTGTCTGGTGGAGCGGGAAATACAGGGGGTCCTGGTGTGTCCACTCGGCTCCTGAACCCCACCCAGAAAATGCATGAAAATCTGGCCAATTAGAAAAAGCGACAGTAAATAGAGTTTTCCACCACTTTTTCTGAACCAATTGACCCACCAGAAGATTAAGCCAGGTGCTGAACACAGGTGTTACATATGCCTGTGAACAATCTGCATTTGGAGAATTAACTAACTGAGCTACCTTACAAATGATATCTCCTCTGGGGCTTTACCGTCTTAACCCCTTAACTGTCCTGGGTATTTCTCCCCAGTGCCAAGGCCTTTTTTGGTGATTTCGGTATGTTGCCATTCAGTCCCTTGTAACTTCTTTGTTACATGAGATATCTCGGCCAAAGTTGACCCCTTTTTTCCCATATGTAGGCGGTCTTAACGCCACCCAGGAATTCTAGTTTGCTGTAGGGAGGGTGGGAGAAAATAACCAAAAAGGAGATCATTTGGGTTTTTTTCAGAAAATGCCAATAAAATGTTGTACAAAGAAGCCTTGGTGTTTTCCTTGTAAGAGCTAGGAGCAAATGGTTTGCTGTGCTGGATTCGACATTTTCCAGGCTTTCAAGAACAGATCAAGTGGAAACCAAAATAACATATTTTGATATGATAATCAGCCGCTTTGTGAGAGGTAGGAGATTTTGGTGTTTTTTGTCCAATAGGACATGCACAGACGGAAGGGAAGAAAAGGGTAGGAAAGCTGAATGGGAAGCCAGAAAGGCATACATTTCTGAAAAGCAGACAATATTCCAAGTTTAGGAAGGGATGATTTGCGCAGGTCTGGAAACAACTATGTAGAGAAAGATTCCATCGTTTGGGGGAAAAAAATCGGGAAAATGACAGAAAAAAAAAAAAGAAAACAATTTCAGCACATTTCATTTTGGTCACCCACCAAAACACGCTGCACATGGCCTACCTTCCCACAGGTTTCCCGGATGAAAATGCTACCTCACATGTGTGGGTGCACCTAACTTGGTGCAAAGGGAAAAGCCTAAAACACTGGTAACCCCAAGTCTTTTCACACACAGCAGATTTTCAGAAATTTTGCTCATGTGGACAACCTACAGATTTAGGCCTAGGGTGTCGAAGCCACGAAGGAAAACACGGAACCCCATGCATTTCCAAAAAGGATCCCGTGGGAATCCACAGAGGTCTGACTTGTGCGAATCGCCCCATAATTTGTGACCCACAATCCCTGACAAAGTCTGAAATGTATTGGAAAAAACACAATTTTCACTTTGTCTGGGATTGTGGGTAATAAATCCTGGGGCAATTCGCGCAAGTCAGACTTCTGTGGATTCCCACAGGTGTATTCCTTTCAGAAATGCATGGGGTACCCTGTTTTCCTTCGTGGCTTCGACATCCTAGGCCCAAATCTGTAGGTGTTCTCCCCAAACTGTTTGGGGGTTACAAGTGGTTTAGCCGTTTCCCTTTGCACCCAGGTAGGTGCACCCAGACATGTGAGGTACCGTTTATGTCGGGACACCTATGGAAACGCGGGAAGGTAGGACATGTGGTGTTGGCGGCGTGTTTCGGTGGGTGGCAAGAGGGAAATGTCTGGAAATTTTTGTTTTTTCACCAAATTTCAGACTTTGCCGGGGATTGTGGGTAATACATTCTGGGGCGATTTCTGCAATTCAGACCTCTGGATTCCCACCGGTGTCCTCTTTTTGGAAATGCATGGGGTTCCCCGTTTTTCTTGGTGGCTTCGACACCCTAGGCCCAAATCTGTATGTTGGCTACATGAGCAAAATCTGCTCTGCCAAAAGGCTTGAGGTTACCAGTGGGTTAGCCTTTTCCCTTTGTGCCCAGGTAGGTGCACCCACACATGTGAGGTACCGTTTTCGTCGGGACACCTGTGGGAATGCAGGATGGTAGGACATGTGTTGTTGGCAGCGTGTTTCAGTGGGTGGCCAGAGTGCGAATGTGGACAACGTACAGATTTGGGCCTAGGGTGTTGAAGCCACCAAGGAAAACAGAGAACCCCATGCATTTCCAAAAAGAGGACACCCGTGGGCACCCCCCTTTTCACTAAAAACATCCATGGTGGTTTAGTGACCCCCAAACCCACCCAAAACAAATTATCATTTTTTTATTTTTGTTTTGCCTCTTTCCTAGGGACAGATTGTGCTAGCAATCTGCCCCCAGGGAGGGCTACATGAGATGCCCCCCATCCATTTAGGGTGAGGGGGAGAGGGCCACCCCATTTCCACTAAAAACCTTCATGGTGGTTCAGTGGCCCCCCAGACCCACCCAAAACACGTTATAATTTGTTTTATTTTTGTTTTGCCCCTTTCCTAGGGGTAGATGGGCACATGTGTGTGGCCATCTGCCCCAGGCTTGGGGGGAGGGGGTTGCTCTGCCAATATTTTCAGTGGCCTTCCCCCACCCCAAATGGATGGGGGCATCTCATGTACCCCTTCCTAGGGGCAGAAATCTGCCCCCAGGGAAGGCTACATAAGGTGCCCCCATCCACTTAGGGTTGTGGTAGAGAGCCACCCCCCCTTTCAAACACAAAAAATCCCGGTGGTCTAGTGGGCACTCCAACCCCACCCAAAACAAGTTATAATATATATATTTTTGTTTTGCCCCTCCCTAGGGGCAGATGGGCGCATGTGTGTGGCCATTTGCCCCCAGGGGGGTCAAAACATACTGCCCCAGGCTTGGGAGGGGTGGCTCTGCCAATATTTGCAGTGGCCTCCCCCCACCCCAAACGGATGGAGGGCATCTCATGTACCCCTTCCTAGGGGCAGAAATCTGCCCCCAGGGAGGGCTACATAAGGTGCCCCCGTCCACTTAGGGTGGGGGGAGAGAGCCACCCCCTTGCAAAAATCCCTGGTGGCTAGTGGCACCCACCCCACCCAAAACTATGTTTTAAAAAAAGTGTTTGCCCCACTTCCCTGGGGGCAGATGATCACCCATCTGCCCCCAGGGTATTGCCCCCATGCTTTAGGGGCTAGGGGGGGAGAGAGCAGCTTACATAGTAAGCATCCCCTCCCCCACTTCAAAAACAGATCCCTGCACGACACACCAAACACATATTCTGGGGAGATTAATGACATTACACCGCCTCACTTAAATTTGTGGGGGGGTTTGTCCCCTTTGCCCCCCCATGTCCTACGCCCATGCAGTCAGCTGCGCAGGATGATGGAAGAACATCCGCACACTACAAAGTGAAAAGCGGGTGAAGCAACCACACCGCAGACACGCAAGCATAATGGCTAATCCCCCACACTAACGTGATATGGGGGTTTAGATTCTATTAAAGACAAGGAGGCGAGTATTATGCATTACAATGTTTACTCTGAAACCACAGCAGCAAAGAAAAAAACGTTTACAAACAAAAATGTTGTAAAGAACAGAACTAAATAGCGTTCAATGTCAATGTAAGGGAGCTCCCCAATCCATCAAGGAGGACAGGTCATGCCCTGCAGGAGACCAATGAGCAGGGAGCCTTCCTTACATAAGTCCATTACTCTAAACCCAACTCCTCTTTCTTTGCTGCTGACACCACAGCTAAGTCACTCCTTTTCGTTGTGTCTTGCATGTTAGTCAGTAGTGAGCCTTGTTAGTACATTAGGCCTTAAAAATGTGTAAATATAATGTACTTCTTAATTTTTATTGGGTTCCTCTATCATGTGAGGAATATTTATGGTTTTGTCATTGTATCTGGAAAGGCCGTGTGCAGCCGTTACTTTTGCTAATGTGTTTTCTTTTCACAATTTAGCGCTCGCGCTGGTATGCCTCTGGCTATTAAGCCTGGTTGATAATGTTTCCTTTCTAGTGTTTATTTAGCCCGCACGCGCTGGGCTAATGGAAGCTTCTGCTTCTCTCCAGGCATGTGCAGGCCTCTTTGATTACTGCTCTGGGAATTCCAGGTGCTGAAGGCTGGGCCTGCGGTGCGCACCGGTCTCATAGGAAGCTACTGCTTCAGACACAGTGCTCACAGGCTTTTGTTGTTTCAGGAAGCCTCCTTGTGTAGGAGACATTGGGGAAAACTAGGTCTGGTCCATGAGAAGCTTATGCTTCAGTCCCAGTGCGTGGCCCCATTTCATTTCATTCGTTTTCATTTCTTGGAGGAGCGTCTTGTGTCTGTGGCACAGCCAGTTAGCTTTGTGACTTGTACCTGAAAGGTTGGGGGTTCGAGCCAATCCTCCTACATCAAAATTCTTAAAGTGTTATGAAATACAATTATAATTTTAAAAGAGGCGCACGGCCCTCTTTTTGTTGGTAAAGCTCTTTCAGTGAGCATATCTACAGCGTGCAGCTGTAACCTCCTTTTAGGTTGAAAAGCCTCCATGTTTTTTCCTTATTTATATATATGGTATATTGTTTCCGCTTTAACTTGGCCCTTAATTGTGGGGAAGTATAAGGAAGGCTTCTGTTTCTGCACATAAGCGAGATTGCTCCATAAGGAGGCTGCAGGTTTACCATGCAGAGGGACCTGGGTTTGCTTCCCGCCATTGGCGGTGTACACATATGGATGTGTATATATGTATTTACATGTGTATATGTATATGTATTTATATATATATTTTAAAAACGTGACTTTTTATTTTGTTTTTAAATTGATATTTTCAGCTATATTGACACTAGTTTGCCTACTGAAGAGCCTCATACACTGCCAATCTGCTGTTTTATTTATTTATTTATTTATTTATTTAAGCGCTGCACAGGGCATAGGTGATTTGCCTTCACTGTAGGTGCCATAACCTGTTTGGTTTCAGGTTCTGCCTGAGTTCTAATACGAGGTTAACCCCTCATGTACTGCTGGTTACCACACCCTGCTGGGGTGAGCAGTTTGAGGTACACTTGCTCAGTGTATTCCTACCTTAAACTTGGCAGTTTTGTTTAGGTGCTGCTTGTGGCAGATGTCATTACCTTTCCCATAAGGGTGCCATCACCTGCTCGGTGGCAGGCTTTGCCTGTGTTCTTCTGCGAGGTGACCCCTTGTATACTGCTGGTTCCACACCCTGCTAGGGTGAGCAGTTTGAGGTACACTTGCTCAGTGTATTCCTCGCTTAAAGTCTGCAACTTTGTGTGCTGCATATGGCATTGATGATTACCTTGACTGTTTGTGTGCCATAAACTGCTCGGTTTCAGGTTCTGCCTGAGTTCTAATGCGAGGTTACCCCCTCGTGTACTGCTGGTTGTCACGCCCTGCTCGGGCGAGCAGTTGGAGGTACACTTGCTCACTGTATTCCTCCCTTAAAGTCGGCAGCTTTGTTTTGTTTAGGTGCTGCTTGTGGCAGATGTCATTATCTTCCCTGTAAGGGTGCTGTCACCTGCTCGATGGCAGGCTTTGTCTGTGTTCTTCTGAAAGGTGAACCCCTCATATACTGCTGGTTCCACACCCTGGTAGGGTGAGCGGTTGAGGTGCACTTGCTCAGTGTACTCTTTTGCTAAAAAATATGTTTAATTAATGCCTGGAATACATTTGCGTTTTCAGAATTGTCAGTAGCCCGGATAGCTCAGTAGGTATCAGCTTCTATAAGGGTCGGGGTTTGGACCCCTGTGAGGGCGTAACCCCTCTTCCTTGGATATTTTATGTTTTATATTATTTTATTTATTAAGTACTTTAAAGAAAAGAGTGTGTGGAGGTAGTTGTAAACAGACCCATGTGGGGGTTGTACCTTCCTCTCTAGCCATCACCCTGGTGTTAACCTTCGTCTCCGTTGTTAAAATTCTGTCACCTTTTGCCTTAGTTAGTTTCAGGACAACACAGTCCTTTCCTTAGGTTTTGCTTTCCCCAATAACAATTGCGCCACCCAATACCTGTGCTGATTAAGCTGCAGAATTTTCTCTCGACATGAGGAAGAAAAAATGAGGCGTTATGCCCCTATTGAGGTCTGCAGGGCTTGATGCTTTCTTTAGTGGGTGGCGTGTTTCCCTTACTATTTGTCCCATTATGACATTCATTATACTATTTGGACTATTGGTGGAGACAAAGTCAGCTCGGGGGTATCTGTTCAGTTTTGTTGCAAGGCAAGTTGGGCAACCATGTTCTAATTGGATGGAGTGTTTGGAAACACTTGTTGATATCAGAGGGACGAGTTGCCAAATAATAACTTTCTGACGCCTGCCCCATGGTTTTCCTCCCAAGGCTTGGCCTGTTTTCAGCTATCCGTCTAGCAGTATGTTACAATTTCTCCTCTGCTCGAGGAGTACAAGCAGGCGTCTGTACCTTCAAGAGAGTTGCTTAGCCTCTTTCTTTATATATATTTATATATATATATATATTTTTATACAGTGCAGCGAATAGTGCTGGCTTTCAGATCTGTGCTGAGCCTACTGATGCAGGTTCCTAATTTGGGAGGGTCTAAATCAGTCTTTCATCCTGCTGACATCGATAAGTGAACACCTCACACCGTTGGTAGTAGTGATGAGCAACACTAGTATACCGGAGGGTTCGTAGAACTATATAAGTGCTATTTTGCTATGGGCAATGTGCTTAATTTTTTTTTCCTTCCCCTGATCCCCATAGTGGCCAGTCAGCCTCAAATGCATACAGAGACTCAGACCTCAGTGTTTGAAGGGACAGTGGTCCCAGTATTCTTTCACAACCCTTCATTTACGGTGCATGATAATTATCCCAAAGTCCCTTTCCCCTCATTCCCCTTCCCGCCATCCTTGAGGGAGATGGCATCATAATATTACACCTCTTGGAGTAACACCTGATGGTTTCCGTTTTTCCTTTAACAAGAGTTCTGGCTCATGACCAGTGCAGACTCGCACTGAGAATTTCCCTCCCGTCAGTTTACTTCCCTTTGCGCTACTTCCTGGTATTTCACTAAGTTAAGCGGAGCCCCCTTCCACTGTTAGGGGGTTGGTTAGAAGTGTAAGAGTGTATTTATTTTAAGGGTGTAAAGCGGGGCTTTAGTGTGGTCCTCAGGGTAGCCTTCTTCTGGGTTGCAGGATTTTTCCTTAGTTAAGTGGGGGAGGTTTTCTCCTCCTTTGGGAAGGCACAATATCCCTTGGTGGGATAGAGGGAGTGTTATGCATCTTCCAAGTTATTATGGCCCTCTATCACAAGGCGTTCCAACGTCTCTACGTTATCTATCTCAAAAGGTATCCGTCAGTGCGAGCTCCATAGGGCTTGGATATATATTTAGTTATTGACTTGTTTCTCCTAGTCACCTGCATGGCAGGTAGACCTTTTGGGTTTTCACAGGAGATTGTTTTGCAATAAGGTGCCAGCTCAGGGTGCTGGGGGCTTCAAGGTTCTTCAGATTGGCTACGGTAGATGTTAGTCTTCTTCTGGTGAGAAACTTCATTTTAACTGTTTAGTGATCAGTTCTTTGCAGTTTAGAGTCTTTGCTAAGACTATGGAATTTAGTGGTCCTCCTTCAGTTAGTTTATGATCCTCTAGGGGATTTATCAACCATGAAGGAGGGAGCAAGGTCCAAGCACCTGGCACATCTACAAAGGGGCTCAGATATCACTATAATAGTAGCGATTGGATGTAAGATACATTTTGTCTCCTTACCAAGTTCGGTCTCTTAAGGGTCAGGGTTTTGTAAATATCTTCCTTTTGTCAGGGTAGCAGAGTCCTTCTTCAAGAGCTCGGGAGATCTGTTGGTCTCCATCTTGGCGGTTTGGCAGGTTTAACTTTTCAGGTGGGACCCCTCTCTTCCATTCTGCTTCTACCTCCAGAAGACATACCTTTCTTAGTATACACATATGTCTGGGGACAATTGTGGGTTAAGTCTATTGCTTCAGCTCCGCTCAGGATAGGTCGTCCTATTACAGATTAATAAAATGACCTTTTACTCCTATTTTACCTTTTATGAAGATTTGTCTTTCCCACTTGGTTCCCCAGTGTAGTTATGTGACATGTCCTGTTTCTAATATGATATCTTCCTTTAACGCATGTGATGGAACCTACAAAGCTTTCACCCTCTAAGGGGTATTTTTCTTTATCTCCAGGAGAGCTAAGTGTTTATCTTCTTTGTTTGCTATCTGGGCTCCCAAAGATGGTATGAATTTAAGTGTTTTAAATGTTTGATTGGACAGCAGGGGAGTTTATTACTCCGATGGGTTTTTTCCTAACCTATTAGTATAGGAAAACTTTGTTCAGTGTTTTTCCCCTCTCTTTTTAACCAGTTGGTTTTGGTGGCCTGTAAGGAACGCTGGAATTGGCACATCTTCCAGTTGTTTTTCTTGCAGTGTATTTGGCTATGCCTTATAAGACAGTTTTTCGGCCAGCCTAGCTTTGGGCAATACTCTTGCGGTCAGCTGATTGATCAAATGAAAACATTTTTAAAACATTTCTTCTCCTATTATTTTTATTATATTGTCACTATTGTATTGATCATGTTGTACTAATGGGATGCAAGGGCTTCAAACTTGCATAATATGAGCCTCCTGTCTTGTCATAGAATGGCTAATCCCCCACACTAACGTGAGATGGGGGTTTAGATTCTATTAAAGACAAGGAGGCAAGTATTATCCCACCCACCCACCCTTGATATGATATGATATGGCAGTTATGACACACATATACACAGGTGTTTCAAGAGAGAACATTCTTTGGATTTTTGTTCTTCCCATCCACCCACCCTTCTTGCTTGTTGCTTTTACAGCTACGAGTTGAGGTTCTGATCAGGAGTGGGGATCACAGTGACAAGATGTGGAGTGCGTGGTACGAGAGCTTTGCTGGATTTGTTGTCATCGTTTATCATCTGATCTGTGCAGTGGAGGTCTGGTTCAAGACAGCTACGGAAAGAGGAGTTGGGTTTAGAGTAATGGACTTATATAAGGAAGGGTCCCTGCTCATTGGTCTCCTGCAGGGCATGACCTGTCCTCCATGATGGATTGGGGAGCTCCCTTACATTGACATTGAACTCTATTTAGTTCTGTTCTTTACAACTGTTTTTGTTTGTGAAAGTGTTTTTCTTTGCTGCTGTGGTTTCAGGGTAAAGATTGTAATGCATAATATGAGCCTCCTGTCTTGTCATAGAATCAGAGCTGCTGGAAGGAACCAGTGAGATGGAACATAGCTCAGCACTCCGGGACGATGGGATCCATGGACACACTGCCATCTGCCTCATCGGGTCACCCATCAACAGCAGCGTTTTCAGGCTCAATTCAGTCCATAAGTCGGCAGCAGACCTGGCACGGTACGGAGGCTAACAGAGAGGCATCCTCTCATGAGCCTCAGTGAGGCTAACCTCCTGAGTCTCAGGATATGGACCATGAAGAGCCAAACCAACCCACCCACAAACATAGGGTTAACAGAAAACACTGTACTGGCAGCAACGGGATAGCGACTTTGGGAAACCAGTGATCACAGAGTGCAGTGGACTTTGGGAAACCAGTGATCACAGAGTGCAGTGAACTCACGGGCACAAAAGAGGGAAAAGGTGCAACCGTGCAGCACATAAATCAAAAAGCAACTCTGACAGGAGTTTCCAAAATTAGATCTACTGAGTCTGCATGTCCGAAAACTACTACTCCCACAATGCGCTGTTCCGAGCCACGGCAAAAAGCTCCTAAATCTCATATTTTCAAAACGCACAGTGGCATGCACCTACCTTACCACCTCGGCAGGAGAAAGACATTCAGAACGGGAAGAATACCAGGGTGGCGGGTTGGATCCAGTAATAAACAGGGAGGTCGGGTGGGAGAGAGAACGCCCAGGGAGGAAGGCGAAGAAAGGGTGGGGTTGATTCTCAGGAGCAGGGAAAGATTGAACAGGGCGGGCGCCGGGGAGGGCGGGGCGCACGCAGTTCGTGGCGCTTCGAGGCCTTGGGTTTCGGAGGCGGCAGATGGAGTGCGGGCCCCCGGGGGTTTGGGGTTTGGACGTTGGAGTGCGGTCGGTGTGTTTCGGGTCGGTGGTCGGGCTGTTGAGGGGTGTTGCGCGGGTGGCGGACGCGATTAGTAGTGGCGGGAGTAGCAGAGCTGGGGTCGGGGAGTGAGTGGGTGGGGGGCGTTTGTTTGTGGTAGGGTGGCTGTTGGTGTGGATTGGCTGGGTTTGGTTTGTGGTAGGGTGGCTGGTGGTGCGTGTGGTAGTGTGGGTGTCGCTCGGGTTGGTCGCGGTGGGTTGGCGGCAGCCCGCGGTGCCTCGCCTGAAGCGCATGTGTAGGCGTACGGGCTGGGGTCTCGCGGGTCTGCGCGCCGTTCTCCGGGCTCGCTGGGTGGTGTGTGTTTGGTGTGTAGTGTCTGTTGGTGTGGATTGGTGGGGTGTGGTTGTTTGCGGTGGGGTTACGGGTGGCTGGTGTTGGATTGGTGGGGTGTGGTTGTTTGCGGTGGGGTTGCAGGTGGCTGGTGTTGTTTTGGGGTAGTAGTTGTTTGTGGCTGGAGGTTCGTGTGTGGGTGTCGCTCGGGTTGGTCGCGGTGGGTTGGCGGCAGTGCGCGGTGCCTCGCCTGAAGCGCATGTGTAGGCGTACGGGCTGGGGTCTCGCGGGTCTGCGCGCCGGTCTCCGGGCTCACTGGGTGGTGTGAGTTTGGGGTGTAGTGTCTGTTGGTGTGGGTTGGTGGGGTGTGGTTGTTTGCGGTGGGATTGCGGGTGGCTGGTGTTGGATTGGTGGGGTGTGGTTGTTTGCGGTAGGGTTGCAGGTGGCTGGTGTTGTTTTGGGGTAGTAGTTGTTTGTGGCTGGAGGTTCGTGTGTGGGTGTCGCTCGGGTTGGTCGCGGTGGGTTGGCGGCAGCGCGCGGTGCCTCGCCTGAAGCGCATGTGTAGGCGTACGGGCTGGGGTCTCGCGGGTCTGCGCGCCGGTCTCCAGGCTCACTGGGTGGTGTGAGTTTGGGGTGTAGTGTCTGTTGGTGTGGATTGGTGGGGTGTGGTTGTTTGCGGTGGGGTTGCGGGTGGTTTGTGTGGAAGTGTGGCCTGTGTGTTGATTGGTGTAGGTGGTGCAAATCATCCTTTAGGATGGGGAAGCGCCTGCGTGGGTCCGCCCACGCGTTCGTTAATTAAGAAGAAGAAGATTGAACACACCTGAAACTGGGAGGGGAACGGAGGAAAGCATTTTGAACGCATGCGTGGACTCAGAGGTGCTATTTCTTTATCCAGGGAAAGGGCAAGCGTGGCGAGGAGACGGCTGGCTTTAACTGGGCATATTAATCCTAAGAGCCACTGATATTTGAGGAGTCCAGTATGCTCGAACATACAGAGACAAACGCAGAGCACCACTGGCAGGGGTGATTAATTGAAAGCGCAATTTGGTCTGTGTTATCTGCTGGCTGACACACGGAAGGGGGAATTTGATTTAAGGACTGTTTCCTTTGCACACGGAACCTGGTAAAAGGGTTACCGGAATGGACATTTGTGTTATCTATTGAACTACCGAGAGACCGCCATGAGCAGTGTTTAATTGGTGCTTTTTGGGAAAACGGAGCAGACACAAAGAGGCAACACGTTTCAATGACTTCTGTTTTCTTTTGATTTGTTTTGGCCTTACCCCCTGTCCACGCACGAATCCTGATTTATGGTATAAGTGGAAGCAGTGAATTCCCTGCATAAAGGAAGAGTTGTTCTTGTGTTGGAAAACCGCATTTAAAGTTTGCCTGAATAAAAGGTTTATTGGGTCATCCTGAATTACGACTCCCGCCTGCTGATTGACAGCCGCCCAAGCCACGCCACGGCTAGGGCACTTTTTACAAGTATAGCCGCAATGTTGCTAAAATGAATTTAGTTTCGGCAGACTTTTGTAGAGCCACACCTTTTTCTAAGTCATAATATAATACTTGATTAAGAAGCATCAATAGACATCTGTATAATGTGAATGGATTCCCTCAGGGCCATTTAGGAAACCCACACGAGGAACACTGGAGTGTCATATATAGATGTGGATATGTGCAAGTATGCACCCAATGGCTGGCGCCCATCTGGGTAAGAACACCGCCCTAGTTAAAGCACAGAGCACTGTCAGAAAGAGGGACTAGTCAGCAGATCTGACTTCCATGAGAGAATCCGTTTACTTGAGCTTCTCATCCTCAAATGTACAAAATCTGGGAAAGGTTTACCTAACAACAGGTGATGGACATTTGTTGTGTGTATAAACGCAACATTTTCGACTGGATGGACTGCTTTCATGTGAAATCGAACACATTCGGTTGATTGTAGCATTTGTATTGTTTACATGTCGAGATGCAGAGCACAACTAAAATGATGCTTTGTGCAGCAGATTTGATTTTTTAAAGAGTTGCAGAATAAAATGGTTCCAGAGCGCCCAGAGATTTAAACCAGAAATCTACTATGGTTCTTTAGGTGCGAGTGGTACATCCTTTGCCTTGTGTTTTTCTGTACTCTGGTACCCACAATTAGCATTTCAAGTATAAAGGTTACGCTGCAACTGATTGTGCAAGAAAAGGAGGTAGGACTGGCTGTCTTAAATACATTTGCAGAGATGCCAAAGTCGACTTCATTTTTCTGGAGGTCTTTCATCCCTCCAACTGCAAACCCTTTACCCGCCAAGCTCACCATGAAAACACACGATTTTCGAAGTTTACATTTTGGGAAATGTCCCACAACTTGCCTAAAAACAAAGAAAAAAAAGGAAATGCACCTGTTTTATTCACAGGCTTTCAGACACGCATATGTGGGAAACCAATATAGCCACATGCATATGTCCTAGCCTAGGGCACAATTACCTGCACATATGCATTTTACAACACTTCCTAAGTTGCCCTTCTTCTGCCACGAGAGCGCGGCCAGAAGCCATTCATTTTGCGGGAGGATTGTGTCTCCATGTGGGAGTGCTGGGGTTTGCCTCTGTTAGGGAGAATTCTCTGTTTAGGCTGAATTTCCTAACCCAGTGAGTCCCCCAGCAGCTTTGCTGGATTCCTGGAGTTTGTTTTTTTCCATCCTGCCAAGAGTGAGACTCTTTTTCTCCCACTCTTGGACATGAATGTGTGTAATTCCTTTGAATGGCCATGTGTTCTATTGGCTATGGGGCCTTTTACTCCATAGGGTCTCATATGTTTTACTATGTGTGTTACACAGCACACTCCATGCCGTAACACTGGGGCGTCCTAGAGGATCCCCACCATAGACTCCATGCCCGGGGACTGACTACTGTCTCCCCGGGCATGTAAAGTCACCATTGGCTTTACTAGACATAAATTTACTAACAGAACTAGTACAAACCATCCTATTGTGGACGTACTGGTAGGGGTAATTCGATTACTCCTGAGTCTGTTATTCGAGGGGGCACTGTCCCGTCCCCCCTCGTCGAGTTTTGGCTGGTGGCAGTGGAAACTACTTGTTATATTCGACCCCGAATGTAACTCTATGGGATTCTTCCCATTGTTGGAGGTTAATACTTTTTCTCGTTAATCTCTAACATACCACTGTTTATTTATCTTAAATAAATCTATCGGTTGGTATTTTCTGCCAGAACTCGGTTTTTAAAATGGCGTCTGTGTTCGTCTCTGTGACTCCTAAACCAAAGGTTGAGCCCTTTGTTCCACTTTTGGCGGGCCTCTACACAGAGGCCCTCCAAAGTGGTGCCATTCTGTCTGGGTACCACAGGGGGTGTGGGAGGGGGTTTAGGCACCCTGGACTGAGTTGCCTTGCCAACTCAAGTCGCACTCTGGTGTGATTGGCCCAAGTGGTGAGCCACCCCGCTCACCACTTAGCGTGTTTTGATTGACAGCTAGGCTGAATGAATGGGGGTTTTCTGCATAAAAGCAGGGCTTTTGGGACTGGATCTTCAGAAGTCGCCACAGGACCTAAGAATCCGACGAGGGTAACGCTGAGCCGACCTGCACGACGACACCTCCGGTGGAGCCCTGCTGAACCGACTCACCACTTCCCGACGACAGAGGAGATCTCCCGGCCGGAGAGTCTTCTTCCCCTGACTGGTGGGAACAACCAGTCCCCTTTGCTTTTTCTTCATTCCAGGACGTAGTGGTTGAATTGCCCGTGCAGAGCACCCTGGCAACCGGATAGCCACTACACCTCTACCGCGACCAAAAGGTGGTGCCTTGTGACGGAGTACTCCGCGGCTGGTCTCTTCCCTGGTGGTGCAACGATCTTCAACTTTCCTTCGACGACGAGAGCATCTCTTCTCTTGGCAAAGCCCCGACTTGCATCCACCACCAGGAACAACTGCCCCCGCCGGAGCTGTCTCTCCACAAACAAGGTACCGTGTCCGCCTGGCTTCCCTTTTTGACGGTTAGCGTGAGGTGTCTTAATCCTTGCCTCTCCATTGGGTCGCCTCCAAGCTTTCTTAACTTTCTGTTCTGAACTAGTCCAACCTTTCGATAACAATTTGCAACAGAGACTGGAAGTGCATTTCCGCTGTGATACTTTTTGGCCTCTGAACTTTGCGATCTACAGTAGACCCTGCCTTACTTGCCTTGCATTTGTTCGTAAAAGTGTTGGTACCGAGTTGATTTCATAACCTGCCTCCTTTTCTCTCCCGTCCTAACAAAATACTAGAGTGCCATCTAGGTTAAAGCATTCACCTCTGTCTGCAAATAAGTGGTGCCGTTGAACCTAGACTTGTCGAACTATTGTTAGGGGGATTGATCTGCTTATAGTAATTGTGATTGAAGTTGTTTACCGTATTAGTGCCAGTGTGTTTTTCATAGATGTGTTTTTATAAGTAAATAACTATATATCTTACACCGAAGCTCTGTTCGTGTTTGCTTGTTCTACTGTGTAAATTGCCCTATTTTGTATACTCCACATACTGCTTAACTCTTCTTCAGGGAAGTCTGACTGCTCAGCCACAGCTACCAAGTGAATCTGTGTGGTACAGACTGCTACCAAGTGGGTTTACTGCCAAACACCTGTAGTCCTAAATCTTTTGCAGTGGTCCCAGAGGGAACTGCACAGGTTTCCGCCTAACAGCCTCCCTCTGCTGGAGGCTATCGCAAGTGCGGGAGACTTGGCATGTCTGTTTTGATGTGGGGAAACTAGGATGTCTATAGTCTACTGTGGGTTGGTTGAATTATCAACAAAGACTGCTTGTTTTTTTAAATAATTTAAACTGGCATGCAGCATGTTACTAAGATTTGTACATAGAGCGCCAAGCAACCATGCAGGCGGTATAAGAACCTTTAACGTAACCATACATGCCAACAATTACGAGCACCTGGGAGGGAGATTTTGCGACAGAAAGCGGGATATAGGAATTTCCCCATAGGAATGTGTCCTGTTTCTCTTTTATGTGGGTGTTGAATATGGCACCAGTGTTCAACAAGCAGATACAGAGAAGGAACATACACACAATGCCAGGTTGTGGCAATAAATACCAAGAGCCACACAGAGAGTGAACTGCTCTTTATTCTTCACGGCAGCGAACGTCAGAGCGCAGAAATTCCCCAATGAGAATGCACAAGCATTGCGCATTCCGATTGCCGGGTGGCGCACTCTATGATGGAGCCGTCGCACAGCTCCATTAATGCTGTCCTTTCCAGGACACAACACCTCCCCCTTTCGGCAAAACAAAAGTCACTTACAGTTCTGAGTTTTTATATCTCTTCGATTAGATGCACAGGTCTTCTGATGCATCTTGTCAGCCTTGCACGGCCTTATTCTGGTACCTATTCAGTTTCTTCCCTCGAGGTCTCATCATGTGATACTGCTGTGTTGTCTCTCACAATCTTCTTGATCTTCTACTGTGTAAAGCTTAAAGTGAGAAACATTTAGAGTGACTACTCACTTGGGGAGTGAGCAGTAATCGTCATTCCTTTCACGTGAGCTCCCGTCAGGTGATCAGGATCAAATCTTGAATCTGGCTTTTTGTCCTGCCCTCTGCATACGAGAACTTTGTCCCCCACTTGTAAATTGGAACTCTAGCTTGTCTTCTGCGGTCTGCGTAGTGTAAGGAAGGCATGGTATCAAGAATAGACAGACACGCGATCACAGTTCAAGGGTGGACAAACGCCTAATCTAAACCTAAATCCAAGACGGAGCAAGCTACGACCATCAAATCAAAATAAGGCAGTCCTAGTGGCGTCTTTGTGAAAGAAAAGGCCTATACTAAAAGACCTATTGCCAATCCTTACAACTAAATACCCAAAAGAGTGTGGGATAGTCTCCAAAATAACAAACAAAAAATTCCTTTCAAATGTTTGTTGGGTGATGCCTTCATCCCTGGGTGCCCCTCTTCCGGGAGCAGACCCTTCTCGACTGTTTGCCTCCCTTTGTCACGTGCACTCTGGCTTTTGCAAAGATATTTTCTCCTTGGTGTTCACAAATTTTAATGTCTTTTTAAACAGTTTCCCATGTACCTCCCTCTGTCGGGTTCACTTTTGTCAACACACTGTTTCTTGGGACTTTAGACTTTGCCCCTCTTTATTGGTATGCATCCTTCGGGTTCACTCTTGCCACTTCACAATTCCTTTTTCTTACTGTGGGATTCACTTCCCTTGCATTTCTCACCATATGCTTCTCAACGGTTATCGGCCAAAGACTTTCAACTGTACAGGGATTTTGCTAGACCCGTGTATGACCACTTTCACCTTCATGGCGGCTCTTCTACGGCCTTCTGGTATCGGTAGTTTCGCTCACATTGGGATTAACCAGTGTCTCTCGACTGAGCACCCACATGGTGCCGGTTCCCTCTGCAGCTGGTCTTCCCTTAACAATTTACAGTTCTTTGAACCTTCTCAATGTGCCACTTTGCGACTTTCATTCAACACAGTTTTGTTTCTTATCGGTTCTCCCCACGACTCACCGGCTGTGATGAGACGCTTGGCTTTCCTTGTATCTGGAGTCCAGTACGGTACCACGGTAGCAGGCGTTTCCCTCAGTCCTGCTTATCAGAGTCGGCACGCTCTGTGTACCGTTGACATCTGCTGCAACACACTTGAGCTATTGTCTGCAGTCTTTCGATGACTTCTGCAGAGATCTCGTGGGTCAGGGTCTGAAAGGGCAAGGTTGTTTCTCTCCTTGTCAGCCTTTTGATATTCGCCTCCTTTGTCCTGCTCTTTGACTGCTGTGCCTGGATAGCTGTCTCGTTGTGTGGTTCCCTTGCTCGTTTTGTGCTCTCATGCTCCATCTTTTATCCCTGTAGGGAAAGGAAAGTGTTGTCGGGGGGGTGTGAGTCTGGTTAATTGCCTGACCCTTGTGTCGGGACATGTCGGGTAAGCAGCTGTAGGGATAAGTCTGACGTCTTCCACGGAGTAAGAAAGTGTTTGTGTCAAAAAGGGGGACGATTTGTCATAAGAAATTATATTCTTCATCCTAGGGGGATTGGTAAATTCAGATGGGTGAGATTGGTAGGGTTTGTGAAGCAAATGGGAATGACTGGGATTATTATCATGAAATAAACAAGGGAGATTGTGGGAATAGTAGTGTTTTACCTGAGCATGTTGGGAGTGCGGGAAATAATAATCAGAGGGATGTGAAGGAGAATGACCTGGAGTATTTGGGTAGGACATAGGGAAACAGGGATTTTGGGATAGATAATCTTTGGGTGCAACCGAGTTTGAGATCTTGAGGGATTGGTTCTGTACGGAAGGGCGTCATTGGCTCTAAGTAGGAGAGATATAATGGGAGGACGCAAGGCAGATGTATTATAGCCCACAAAGGCCTCAGGCATATCATCCGCTTCTCCTTCCACCTCGGCATAGTACTGCGTCTCACCTCGGGCATTCCCCTGAGCATAACACTAGGGTCCCTTACCCAGGTGATCCTCCATTGTCTGTCTATTCCTAGGGTTGGACTTTGAGAGAGCCAGTTCTCCCTTGGCCACCTGAATAAGGGATTCTCGAGATCTACCTGGGAGAATACCCTCAAGTTTATCACATACCTTTACCCTATGCTGGTTGGACCGTGGCATTGCATGTAGAAATTCCACCATGGAACACCTATAGTGTTGGTCCAAGCTTTCAAGCATATTAATAGGATCGTCATCCTAGGCACTTTAAACCCTTTCCCAGTTAATCAGGGCTTGTGTGGGAGATGATTTAACAAATTCTCTTCTCTTTCCATCTTCTTTTCCCTCTCTTGAGTTTCCATCAACTCCTCCTTATCTTTTCGGGCCAAACCTCTGTGAGATGGGTCCACTCTCCACAAAACAGGAACTGGTCTACTAGGGATGTTTCTGACTCATCTAAAGGTATAGTAGATGTTGACCCTCTCCTGTCCTTATTTAGGGGTCTAAAAGAAAATTCCAGGATTTATGGTTCTCTAGTTTTTGCTTGTCTTGCATTCTGCCATTTGAGTTTCTTACCTCTTCCCTTATTTGGTCGCCCTCTATTTTCCCATCTGAGTAGTATGGATGGGGATCCTGGATTTCATTTTCGATAGAAGGGGTTTTAAGATCTCCTCCTGATGTTTCACAAGATGGTACTTTCCCCAGATCTAATATACCCCCCCCTGGAATGAATTCACAAGTATGTTCTCTATCAATGGATATGTGTACTTCCTGTACCAAGGTAGAGGAAGGTTTATGGGGACTTCCAATTCCTGTGTTGCGGGAGTTGGGCCTTCAGGGAAAAGGAAGGGATGATCTATCGAAGGCTCATCAAATCCACCAGTGTTTTTAGAAGTTCTTTTATAGGGAGAGTGCCACAGATGGTCATATATAAGGGTCCACAGGATTTCACCTCAATGGATATCCTGGGAAGGAGAGAAATTAAGGGAAATATGTTTCAACTCCTCTAGACACGCTAGAAGGGGAAACGTCTCTATATCCTTCTTCTTGTGGGGTACCACGTAAATCGCTGAGGTGGTACGACAGTCTATTTGTAGGCTCAGAGAGATCACAACTTTATCCCTCCCCGCTATCAGATATTTCTGGGGACATTGAAGGTGATAACTATTGCCCTTCACTGATATCCATTCAGGGGAAATCCCCTCTGGTGTTACATGGAGAAAGGTAACCCCCATTCTAAAGGTGGAGTTCCTGTGAGGTTGATCAGTTTTGTCAGGGTCAGCTTTCTTTGAACTTGGGTCTATGTTGGCGTAGGGTCCCCAATTTGTTTCAATTGAGCCATATCCCACTCTGACACCATATGTGAGGAAGGCATGGTATCACAAATAAACTGACACAAGTGATCACAGTCAAGGGTGTTTATTAAACTGTATAGGAAGGGTGGAAAAACGCCTAATCTAAATCTAAGATGGGAGCAAGCAACGAACAATCAAATCAAAATAAGGCCGTCCTAGTGGCGTCTTTGTCAAAATAAAAGGCCTATACTAAAAAACCTGTTGCCAATACTTACAACTAAATACCAAAAAGAGTGTGGGATAGGATTCACAAGAAATAAAGAAGAATTCACAAATGATAAGTCAGGATGTGTTAGCCGGGGGTCTCCCTTCGCCGCGTCTTTAGCACAGGACAAGGTGGGACTTCTGATCACAGCATGAGACGACCGTTCCGCTTCAGGTATCAGGGGCTTCAGTGGTTAAGTTTCTTTTCTACAAAGTCTCTTGCTTCCGAGAACCTGATGGGCTCCAAAATAACAAACAAAAATGTCCTTTCAAATGTTTGGTGGGTGATGCCTTCAGCCCTGGGTCGTCCTCTTTCGGGTGCAGACCCTTCTCGACTGTTTCCCTCCTTTCATCAGGTTCACTCTGGCTTTTGCAAAGATATTTTCTCATCGGCGTTCACAAATATTAATGTCTTTTTAAACAGTTTGCCATGTACCTCCCTCTGTCTGGTTCACTTTTGTCAACGCACTGTTTCTTGGGACTTTAGACTTCGCCCCTCTTTATTAGCATCCCTCCTTCGGGTTCACTCTTGCCACTTCACAATTTCTTTTTCTTACTGTGGGATTCACTTCCCTTGTGTTTCTCACCTTATGCTTCTCAATGGTTCTTTGGTCAAAGACTTTCGACTTTAAGGGGATTTTGCTAGACCCCTGTATGGCCACTTTAACCTTCCTTGGCGGCTCTGCCATGGCCTTCTGGTATCAGTAGCTTCACTCAACATAGTATTAACCAGAGTGTCTCGGGTGAGCATCCACGTGGTGACAATTCCCTCTGGAGCTGGTCTTGTCTTAAAAATGTACACTTCTTTGAACTTTTCTCAATGTGACACTTTGCGGCTTTCATTCAACACAGTTTGGTTTCTTATCGGTTCTCCCCTCGACTCACCGGCTGTGATGAACCGCCTGGCTTTCCTTGTCAAAGTCGGTACCACGGTAGCACGCGTCTGCCTCGTTCCTGCTTATCCGCGTCAGCACGCTCAGTGTACTGTTGACATCTGCTGCAAAACACTTGAGCTATTGTCCGCGGTCTTACGGTTCCTTCCGCAGAGGTCTTGCGGGTCTTGGTCTGAAAGGGCAAGGTTCTTTCTCTCCTCATCAGCCTTTTGATATTTGCCGCCTTTCTCCTCCTCTTGAACTGCCGTGTCTGGATAGCTGTCTCATCGTGCAGTCTGACTTGCTTGTTTTGTGCTCTCATGCTCCACCTTTTATCCCTGTAGGGAAAGGAAAGGGTCATCAGGTGTGTGTGATTCTGGTTAATTGCCTAACTCTGCCTGACCCTTGTGTCTGGACATATCAGGTAAGTAGCTCTAGGGTTAGTCGGCCGTCTTCCATGGGCTAAGAAAGTGTTTGTGTCAAAAGGGGGGTATTAGTCATAAGAAATGATATTCTTCCTCCAAGGGTGGGATTGGTAGGGTTTGTGAAGCAAACAGGAATGACTGGGGCACCCAACAAGCCAGAGCGAAACTGGGTCAGGAGTATAAATCCTTCCTCATCAAAGACACCCATACACAGGTGACAGGAAATGGAAGCATCGTTGGGCTCTGAGGCCCAGGTGCTTCATTTGCATAAAAGTAGTTTGTATTATCTCTGCCTACTTAGAGCGATTCAGCCTTTTCTGAGTGAAAATAATACTGCAATCATAGCAAGAGCCATTACACTACCCCATTTGGACTATGGCAATGCCCTCATGTTAGGGGCCAATAAGAATTGCCTGGAAAAAATGTCAGGTTATAGAGAATAACATCATTAGAATAATTAATGAAAAATAAAAGAGCAAACATACCTCCAAGGAGAGGATAGCCCTGCACTGGTTTAGGATTGAAGATCGGGTCCAGTTTAAGGCCTTGACGTTGGCACATAAATGCCTTTTTGTCCTGGCTCCTAGGTATTTTAGGGAAAAGATGATGTCACATCATTCAAATCGCGCACTAAGATCAGAGACAATGGGAAGGATTAAAACTCCATCCTAGAAACGTGCAAAGGGGTTGGGCAGAGCCTTCCCCGCTCGAACAGGAGGTTAATGGAACAGCCTTGAGCCTAATTACATGGCTTTTAGAAGCAGACTGAAAACTTCCGTCTTCAAGTAAACTCTGACACATGCGTACTTTGCACAGATACCAGCAAAGTTATTCATTTATTGGGTTATTTGTAGTAGCCCAGTTCTATGTGATGCGCACCGATGCCTGCAGGCTTTCGACGCTTTATAAGTACATAAATAAATATTATCATGAAATAAACAGGGAGGATTGTGGGAACAGTAGTGTTTTATCTGAGTAGGTTGGGAGTGGGGGAAATAAATAATCAGAGGGATGGGAAGGAGAATTAATGGGAGTATTCGGGTAGGGCATAGGAAAACAGGGATTTTGGGATAGATCATCTTTGGGTGCAACCGTGTTTGAGATCTTAAGGGATTGGTTCTGTACGGAGGGGTCATTGGATCTGAGTAGGAGAGATGTAATGGGAGGATGCGAGGCAGATGTATTATAGCCTACAAAGGCCTCAGGGAAATCGTCCGCTTCTCCTTCCTCCTCAGCATAGTACCGCGTCACACCTGGGGCATTCCCCTGAGCATAACCCTGGGTTCCCTAACCCAGGTGACCCTCCCATCATTTGTCTATTCCTAGGGTTGGACTTTGAGCAGGTTGTCCCTTGGCCACCTAAATAAGGGATTCCCGAGATCTTCCTGGGAGAATACCCTCAGGCTTCTCACATACCCTTACCCTATGCAGGTTGGACCTTGGTGTTGCATGTGGAAATTCCACCATCGAACACCTATAGTGTTGGTCCAAGTTTTCCAACATATTAACAGGATCGCTATTATTGGGACTTTTAACCCTTTCCCAGTTAATCAGGGCTTGCGTGGGATATGATTTAACAAGTTCTCTTACTTCTCTTTCTCTTCAATCTTCTTTTCCCTCTCTTGAGTTTCCATTATCTCCTCCTCTATCTTTTCAGGGCAAACCTCAGTGAGATGGCTCCACCCTCCACAAAACAAACACTGGTCTATTTGGGATGTTTCTGACTCATCTAGAGATATAGTAGATGTTGACCCTCTCCTGTCCTTATTTAGGAGGCTAAAATACATTTCCAGGGTGTTATGGTTTTGTAGTTTTTGCTCTTCTTACATTCTCCTATTTGAGTTCCTTACTTCTTTCCTTATTTGGTCGCCCTCTATTTTCCCCTCTGAGTAGTAAGGATGGGGTTCCTAGATTTCATTTCCGATAGAAGGGGTTTTAAGATCTCATCCTGATATTTCAAGAGATGGTATTTTCCCCCAAGATCTCATATATTGGGTTCTCTTTGGGTTTTTTTACTCAGCTTGGGTTCCCTGGGTGTTTTATTTTCTACATCTCGCAATTTTCCATCTTCCTCTGTCCTACAAATGTGAAAATTTGATATATCCTGTACATCCTTTCTTTTCCCCAGAATGAATTCACAGGTAACTTATTTATCAATGTATTTTTGTACTTCCTATGCCAAGGTAGAGAAAGGTTTATGGGGACTTCCAACTCCTGCGTTGTAGGATTTGGGCCGTCTGGGAAGAGGAAGGGATAATCTATCGAAGGCTCATCAAACCCACCAGAATTTTTTTTTAAATGTATTTTATTTGCATTTCTTATATAATACAAAATAACAACTGCTGTCCCTTCCCCCCAGCTCCCTCTAATCCCCCCCACTCCCCTCCTCCCCACCCTTACCCATTTTTGCTGATAGTCACATCTTTAATGCCAAATGTACACCCATCAACTATGCATCAACTTTTCGTAGCAGCTCAAGCAATACCTAATATGCACAGTTTTTGCGGACAGTACATAACATTATAGTCCTTGTGTAAAAGGTCCAACATATCTTGCCATTCCCTGGAGAATGCAGTGTGATCCCCCTGTATGGAGTAAGTCGTCCATTCTAGCGCCAAAAAGTTCCATATTTTGATGAACCATTCCGAGAAATGGGGGTGGGGTTCTTTCTTTTGTTCAGTTTTGAGCGATCACTAGTAAGGCCGCCAATTGAAGTATTACATATGCCCTCTGTGAGGCTTTTGGTTTCTATCTAAAGTCCTCATCCATCAGCATGAAGAGACATATACGCTGTGATTTTGACTTGTGCAAGGGAAACATTGTCATGTGCTTATTCACTGCTTCCCAGTACTGAGTCAGCACTGGGCAACCCCACCATACATGTTCTCTTTGCCCGACCCCTCCACAGTCCCGCCAACAATTAACCAACAATGATAATTTCATTTGACCCAATTGGGCTGGAGTCTAGTGCCAGTGCCCATTATTTTGTACCAGAATTCTCTGATCTGTAATGATCTGGTGAGTTTGGGAATTGTTTTCCAAAGGTTTACCCCTTCTGAATCTATAATTTCTTCCCCGAGAGTCATTTGCCAGCGTTGCATATAGCTGGTTGTCCCTTTAGCTTCTTCCTCCCACATCAACTTATATAAATTCGAAATGAGGGCTTTGTCCCCCGGATCTGATGCTACGTAGTTTTCTAAAGGCGTTAATACTCTGACTGCTGCGGCAGGAACCGGTGTGGCTAGAATCCAATGCCTCATTTGAAAGTATTGAAATCTTGAATTTTCAGATAGTCCCAGTTCTAATTTACATTGTGTAAATGGTTTAACCTCCTCCTCCTGAAACATATCCCTACGTTTTACACAGCCTGCCCGTTTCCATTCCTTAAATACATTAAGTTCTAGACCAGGAGTGAATTGAGGATTAAAGAATATGGGGGTAAGTGGAGAGGGATATGTTGTCCATTGGTACTTTTTCACTGCTACGTCCCATATCTCCTCTGTGACACCAGTTATATCACTCATGTGTATGTTGGCGGGTGGTCTCGGGAGCCATAGTATTTCCTGGAGTCTAGGTCCCCCCACTGGTTGTTCCATCTTTTCTCCAACTCACCCATAGACCATTCTTTGATCACCCTTATTTGGGCTGCAAAATAGTATTTTAAGAAGTTTGGGAGTCCGATCCCTTCCCTCTCCGTTGGAAGCATTAGTGTTCTTAGTGCGACTCTCTGGGTTTTCTTCTGCCAAATGAATGCAGATATAACTTTATGTATTCTGTGGAAGAAAGACATGGGCACCCTAACCAGAAGGGCTTGGAAGGGTAACCATTTTTATTGAATGTATTCTTCCCAGCCATGAGATGTAAGGGGTCCCACCTTTTTAACTGTTCTTCTATCTTGTTTAACAATGTGGGATAGTTAGCTGTGTTTCCATTTTTAATTGTAGGAGTGATTACCACCCCAAGTAGTTTGATACCCATCTGCGCCCACCCCAGTTGTGTCAGTTCCTGTAGGTTCCACATTTCATCCTGTGACAAGGATACATTTAAAATCTCAGATTTAGTTACATTGATCTTTAATCCTGCCACCTTACCAAAGTTCTCTAGTTCAAGGGTAGACATCTGTAATGAGTTACCTGGATTCATTACCATAAGCAACATATCATCAGCATATGCCATGATTTTGTGAGAAATGCCACCAAATTGTATCCCCTTTATTTCCTTTGACTGTCGAAATGTTGTCAAGAATGGTTCTAAGTGGAGTGCAAATAACAGTGGTGACCTTGTTTGGTTCCCTGTTGTAAATAGATAGGTGGGATATATAGCCGTTTATAGATAGCCGTGCAGTTGGGTTATTATAATTAGCCTTTATCATGCCTATGAATTTTAGTCCGAATCCCATCCTACTTAAAGGTAAAAAAAGACATTAACATTCCACTCGGTCAAAAGCCTTTTCTGCATCTATAGGAACAAGCACTGCTGGAATCTGTTTCTTTTCCACCTTCTCCAGGACATGGCACACTCTTCTGATAATGTCATACGTTTGCCTATATTTTATAAAACCTGTTTGGTCTGGATGAATAAGGAAAGGCATAAACTCCACTAAACGATCAGCCAGGACTTTGGTAAGAATTATAGCATCTAAGTTCATTAATGCTATTGGGCGATATGATCCGCAATTGTTTCGGGAAGATAATTATTTTCGCTCCGTCCATTGAAGGGGAAATTTGGCCTGTGTCTATGAAGGAGTTCTATGATGTAGTCAATCTAAGGGCCAACATGCAACTGAATGTTTTGTAAAACCTGGCCGGAAAGCCGCCTGGACCTGGTGATTTATTCAAGGGAAGATCCCGGATAACGCGGAGTACCTCCTATTGACTAATAGGTGCTTCCAATATTTGATTATCAGTCAGCGCCAGTTGAGGAAGAGTAACCAACGCTAGATATTTTTTTTGAGATTGCGTATCTGGGACTTCTGATTGGTATAGAGTAGAATAGAAGGAGTGAAATTGGTGCAGGATATTGGTAGTTTCGGAATTAAGCTCACCTGAGGACAGTTTAATCTGCTGAATAATCCTTGATGCAGCTCTCTGGTGAAGTTTACTAGCTAAAAGACAGTCCATTTTATTGGCCTTTATATAGAATTTTTGTTTTTAAAAAAGGAGGGCTTTTTCTGCTTTCTTAGTTGTATGCAGATTTAGTTTACCTGCCACGGTCCTAAACTCTTTCTGTACCTGTGGGGCTGAATTCGTCTTCATTTTCTTTAACATGTGCACTAATTCCACCTCCAATTCAAGTTCTAAAGCCATACTCTGCTTGCGTCTATTGGCCTCGCTGCTATAAAAAAGCCTCTTAGTGTAGTCTTTAAGGCATCCCAAATTATATTCATTGAGCTCTCACACTCCTGATTTAGCTCGAAAACATTCCCTTATTTGGCCTGCCGTGCCATCCTTAACCACCCGGTCTTGTAGTAAAGCTAACGGGAATCTCCATGACCATAGTTTATTTGCAATTTTTGGAATTTTAATATCTACCATAATTGGGGCATGATCCGAATGGGTGATTGTGTGAGTCGTAATCTCAGAGATTAAACCCAGGAGTGGAGTGGAAATCCATGCGTAATCTATCCAGGACAATGATCGATGTACGTGGGAATAAAATGTGTATCCTTTTTTTCCCCATTAAAATTTAGCCAGGCGTCTACTATGGATAGATCTGCAAATTTCTTTTTCAGGGCTATCGATGGGGAAGATGTGATATATCTTGTTAAAATGCTGTGATCCTGGTCTGGACCCCAGGCTATATTAAAATCCCCCAAAATTAGCAATTCCCCTTCCATAAAAGCTTCTAGTTGCTCTACAGCTTTTTTCAAAAAGCCGTCTTGGCCAGTATTTGGAGCATATATTGAAGCTACCGTCATATTCACAGCCAACACCTTTTAGTATGGCAAATACAAATCTACCCTCCTTGTGGAATTGTGTGCGGACAACCTGGATGTCCACTGTCGTCTGTAATATGATCGGATATTGCTGTAGGTGAAGTTTGCCCCTATTCGCCTTTCTTATGTGGGTTGCTTGGAGCGCCACCAAGTCTGGTTGCTGACGCCTCAAGAAAGATTCCACTTTCCTGTGCTTCTGTGGGGTATTAAGACCCCTCACGTTCCAGGATAAACACTTAAATTGTGTTATATATTAATTTTACACCGTAACCCTGATACATACAAGAATATTTCTGTCGCATCAACCAAATGAGTTATCAGCAAAATGGGTATACCCCCCACCGTTGACTTTGTCACCCCACCGCGCCCTTTTCTTTTTTTTATTACTTTGTTTATTGATAGCCATGTCTGTATTCACACAGTACAACCAAATTATCTTCAGTGCAATACGGTTACAACAGTATACATATAGAAAGAGATTAGAAGATCATGGCGTGGAGGTTGGGGAAAAGTCATTTTCAGATATCATTTCACATAGATAACTTCTAGAAGGGGCCCATATATCTTTAGGGCGATTTGTTACAGGCATGGTCAACACATACTGCTCTTCACATTCATTCACAAATGTCAGTTCCCGGAGGAAATCGTTCATTTGGGGTGCATATGTGGCTTTCCAGCATTTCAATTGACATCGTTTTGCAACAACAGATGCCACATTGCAAAGGCGTCTAGTGGTTTCAGCCACTTTACCAATGTCTCCAAACAGATACTTCAGGGGAGTGAGAGAAACCGGGATTGATGTTATTTTCTCAAGAATATCAGCAACATTGCCCCAAAACATAGCAATCAAAGGACGCGCCCAATACATATGAAAAGCATTTGCATGTGGGTCACTGCATTTCAAACAATCTCCTGAACAGTTCTTTGTAAACTTGGCCATCTTGACAGGAGTGTAATGAAGTTGATTGATGATTTTGAACTGGATCAGGCGTAAGCCTGCGTTTAAAGACACAATTTTAGTCAATTGGCAGTATTTGTGCCATTGTTCCTCCCCCAATGTCATTCCCAAGTCTGACTCCCATGTTGTTTTTATAGTGTTCAGGGATTTGGAATGTGCTTGTATCAGGGCATACAGATTGGAGACCCCTGTCTTTACACCACCTTGAGGTGTTATAGCACGTATACACTCATGTGTGATAGGCTCTTCTGGAAACGTCGGCCATCTCGCACCGAATGCAGCCCTCATGCAAAGATACTGGAGCAATTTAAGCTGCCCTCCCCCGTTAGTATTCACAAAGTCTCCCAGGATCACATATTTACCCTCCGGGTACATATCCTGCATCTTCAGTTGTTTATCTGGGTCCCATGTTCTTTGTAATGAATCATCAAATGTGGGGGAGATTATAGGGAAGTACCATAGCGGGGCCTCAGGGTCATAAGGTACCTCAACATCAATTCTCCTATATATCTTGGACCATGCATGGATGTTGACACTGACAGGGTCAAATCTACAGGAGTTTTTGTGGCAAGCACTGAACATGACTGAACGAAGATCAGTGGGGGATACTGCATATTTCTCTATGGGGATATGTGTGGCGTTATCATCCGGATCGTACCAGTGTTTGGCCAATTGGGCTTGTGCCGTTAAGTAATGAAGCTCGAAGTTAGGTGCCTCAATGCCACCGCTTGAGTATAATTCCACCAGTTTTTCCCATTTCATCCTCGCAGCTCCCTTGCCCCATACAAACGAGGTAGTCAGGAATTGCAGTTTCGTAAAAAATACTCTACCTGGCCAAAGGGGAACATTGCCAAAATAGTACAGTAGTTTGGGAAGAACAACCATTTTCAGGAGTGCCATCCGACCGTACAAAGAGATGGGGAGTTTGGCCCACAATTGGAGTTTCACCGTTAACAACTGTATGAAAGTATTGTGGTTATCCGCGTATACTGTTTGCTTCTCTCTGGACACGATTATACCCAAGCAGCGAACTCAAAATAGGCGTACATTTGAATCCACTGATATTTGATGGGCATTCGGTAGCAGGTGTGAGTGAAAACAATTCTGATTTGGAATTATTTATTTTATACCCAGAATAACTTGCAAACTCGTGTATGTCTTTCATGACAGGCTCCAGATTTACCTCAGGTTCTCGGATATAGAGGAGAGTGTCATCCGCGTAGAGTGATATTATTTGAGGTGGGCCAGACTTTCTGATGCCCCTATGTCCATGATTTTTGTGGACAAACTCAGCCATCATTTCGATTGTTAGGGCGAACAGTATGGGAGAGAAGGGACAACCCTGCCTGGTACCCCTTCCCAGGGGAAATAGTGCAGATAAAGTTTGGTTTGTGAGGACTCTCGCACCTGGGTTGGTGTAGAGGAGTTGGACACATCTTTTAAAGTACGAACCCAAACCAAAGCATTCAAGCACTGAGAATAGATACATTGAATTTGTGGGCGAAAATTGATGCGATTAAAATGGTTCTTTTGCCTAAGCTCTTATATGTAATTCAGTCCATCCCTTTATTATTATTTAAAAAACAATTAATAAAAGTTGATAGTCTTTCAATCCTTTTTATGGGGTCTTGGTAAAAAACCTCGAGTACCAAAGTACATATTACTACAAAGTGTTGAGGAAGGTGGTTTTGGGTATCCAGCTTTGATGAAATATTACAGGGCCTTTTTGCTTAAAAAGAGTTCGTATTACTTTAGAGATAGGGACACTAAAGAACCGATTTGGTTCCGTATTGAAAGAGAAATTTGCGCTCCATATGACTTAAGTAACATCTATAGTATGGGTAAACTACCACGTGCTAGGTTGAAACTGATCCCGGTGGTGGCAACCAGACAGGTGATAGGGATGTGGTTTAATGAAAATGAACAAGGTTATGGCTTTAGTCATGATGCTTCAATATGGCATAATGAAGCATTACAGATTGATAATAAATGTCTGAGATGGTTGAGTTGGATTAATAGGGGAATTCTGAGACTAGTGGATGTGATGGATGGTGATAGAGTGTTGTGCTTTGAGGAATTGCAGCATAAACATAACTTGGGACGGAGAGAGATGAATAGGTATTTGGCTTTAGCTTCCATGATTAATCAAAGATTGGATATGACTGGTGGCTCAGTTGGGAGGAAACCGGAGATTAGCAAATTGTTAGATGGACGAGGATACAATGTACGGACCTACATGCAATTCATGCCAGTAAAAAAAAAACATCAATTAGCATGGACTAGATTGAAGGAAATATGGTCACATGATGTTAATAGGGTCCTTTCTGACTTAGATTGGAGAGGTGTTTTGAGGGTGCATTTGTCCTTAGGAGTAGATATGGGTTTACGTTTGATTCGACAGAAAGTCATTGGAAGGCTGTATTGGACACCAGTTAAGATATTTAAATTGGGGTTACAATCAAGTGAATTATGTTGGTGTTGTAACAATAATAGAGGTACTCTTTAACATTTACTGTGGGAATGTCCGAGAGTACAATTGTTTTGGAGAGAGGTTATTGATAGGATTTATTTGCTCTTTGGTATACACTTGCAAAGATCCGCTGTTAACGTAATTTTACTCTCACATAAAGAAAGGTGTGTGCGCACTAGAAAACATTCTTGCTGGATTGATAGGGTTATTATGGTAGCTATTAAGCTTATCCTCAGGATTTGGAAAATGAGGAAAAAGCCTAGTATCGAAGAGTGGTTGTCGGAGTTGCAGGTTTTATCACAGTATGATAAGATTTCTTTGAAAAATAGAGATAAAGAAGAGGATTACATGATGTTATGGGGTCCTTTTCTGGCTCTTTATGATTGAGGTGGTGATGGAATTGTAAATATAACAGATATGACTGTGCCTTGTACGAAAATGTTGGTGAGGGAGGGTCCCCGCCCTTTTGTTTTTTTCTTTCCTTTTTTCTCTTTCTTTCTTCTTTCTCTTTTTCCCTTTTTTCCTCTTCCTGTTTGTGTTGTCTTTTGTACCTGTATATGTGTATTTGTTGTATGTTCCTTGAATTCATTGGATATAGTTATTATGCTAGAATGTGCAAAATGATATTTACAATGTACTGTAATTTTGATTATTACTGCTTATTATGAGACGTTGTGTACTTTTTATGAAAATGTTGTTGTTTATTGGAAACCTAATAAAATGTTTCTGAAAAAAAAAAAACTGGGAGCTGCTTTCTGTTACTGTATAGCGGTAGATCACCTTCCGACCACCTATTTTCCTCTGTCCCTCCCAAGTTCTCACTTTTGCACTTATCCCTGTGTTATTAGAAGTTTCGGTTTGATTTCGGTTGGCTGCTATGGTTTCGGCTGGGATCAATAGCGGAGCTCATGTGGGGAATTGTCTGCCAGGAGGCCGCCGATTGCAGGATGTACGGGGTCCTCCTCAAACCCCTCCGCTCTCATGTGTGGCAAGTACCCTTGGGCAGCGACTCTGGCTTTATTACCCACTTATGGTGCTGAAGTGCTTCAGAAAGTGTCCATCAGGGTGATGAAAGTACTGTGTGCTTTCTGCAATCCAGGGCTGCTACTGCTCTACCGGCGCATGTGCAAGATATGTGTAGCTCAACAATTCTTACTTCATGATCACCTGCAGTCCACGACAGCCTCTCAGCGAATCCGGCTTCCTGCTGCGAGCGATTGTCCATCTCCCGATCGGAGCCGCTCCACTGCTACACACCATGCACTTCAAGTGGACAGCCCCAGACCTCGGACGGCCCTGTCTGATTGTTATGAGACAGGCACGTCCGATAATCGAGATGGCCAGGGCGGGGCCCACGTTTGCTGCGCTCTTGGTGCCTCAAGTACTCTGCCATCTTGCATTGGAAATGAGGTGAGGGTTTGCTGCAGACGTTCTCACCTGTTAATTTCGGTCAGAGGGCCCACACAGGTCTCCATATGCTGTCCTAGCCTTTACAATTTGAACGGAGTGAGCCGCTGCCCGTCCGTCCTACATGGCGACCATCTTGGAACTCTTCCCCCCCACCCCTGAGTTTTTAGCAGTCATTTTAGAGGGAGAGCTCCACAGATGGTCCTATATAAGGGTCCCCAGGATTTTACTTTGATGGATGTCGCGGGAAGAAGGAGAGAAATTAAGGTAAATATGTTTCAACTCCTCTGCACACGCTAGAAGGGGAAACATCTCTACATCCTTCTTCTTGTGGGGTACCACGTAAATGGCTGAGGCGTTAGGATAGTCGATTTGTAGGCCCAGGGATATCACAATTTTATCCCGCCCTGGTATCAGATATTTCTGGAAACATTGAAGGTGATACAATTGCCCTCCACTGATATCCATTCAGGAGAAATCACCTGAGGTGTTGCACGGAGAAAGGCAACCCCCATTCTAAAGGTAGAGTCCCAGTGAGGTTGATAAATGATCTCAGGGTCAGCTTTCTTTGAACTCGGGTCTCCGTCGGGGTAGGGTCGCCAATTTGTTTCAATTGAGCCATATCCCACTCTGACACCATATGCAAAGAAGGCATGTTATCAAGAATAGACAGACACAAGTGATCACAGTTCAAGGGTGTTTATTAAACTGGAAAGGTAGGGTGAGAAAACTTCTAATCTAAACCTAAATCTAAGATGGGAGCAAGCTACGACCATCAAATAAAAATAAGGCGGTTCTAGTGGCGTCTTTGTCAAAATAAAAGGGCCTATACTAAAAAACATATTGCCAATCCTTGCAACTAAATACCAAAAAGTGTGTGGGATAGGATTAAGAAATAAAGGTATCGGGTAATGTTTATCCCTATATATATAGTCGCCGGAAAAGGCCATAGGCGACATTATTTGTGGGGATAATTTATGGGGTAAATGGGAGCAGGGTTTGCGGGGGTTTCCCCAGCTCCCTTTTAAAAAAATGGTGGTTTCGGGGGCTGTCCCTCCAGGTTCCATGGGTTAATATTGCTGCATACCACCTTTCTCCTCCTCTTGAACTGCTGTGCCTGGATAGCTGTCTCATAGTGCAGTCTGCCTTGCTCGTTTTGTGCTCTCGTGCGCCACCTTTTATCCCTGTAGGGAAAGGAAAGCGTCATCAGGTGTGTGTGATTCTGGTTAATTGCCTAACTCTGCCTGACCCATGTGTATGGACATATCAGGTAAGTAGCTCTAGGGTTAGTCTGCCGTCTTCCATGGGCTAAGAAAGTGTTTGTGTCAAAAGGGGGGTATTTGTCATAAAAAATTATATTCTTCCTCCAAGGGGGGATTGGTAAATTCAGAAGGGCGGGATTGGTAGGGTTTGTGAAGCAAAAAGGAATGAGCGGTGCACCCAACAAGCCAGAGCAAAACTTGGTCAGGAGTATAAATCCATCCTAATCAAAGACACCCATAGACAGGTGACAGGACAGCCGGGAGTCTCCCTTTATCACGTTTTTAACACGGGACAAGGTGGGACTTCTGAGCACAGCACACGCTCAAGCTTTCCCCAGCACGAGATGACAGTTCTGATTCAGGTATCAGTGCAGTCGGTGGTTAAGTCTCTTGCCTCCGAGGACATGATGGGCTACAAAATAACAAACAAAAAGTTCCTTTCAAATGTTCGGTAGGTGATGCATTTCCCCCTGGGTCCCCCTCTTCCGGGTGCAGACCCTTCTCGACTGTTTGGGTCCCTTCATCCGGTTCACTCTGGCTTTTGCAAAGATATTTTCTCCTTGGCGTTCACAAATCTTAATGCCTTTTTAAACAGTTTCCCGTTTACCTCCCTCAGTCTGGTTCACTTTCGTCAACACACTGTTTCTTGGGACTTTATACTTCGCCCCTCTTTATTGGCATCCCGCCTTCGGTTTCACTCTTGCCAATTCACAATTCCTTTTTCTCAATGTGAGATTCACTTCCCTTGCCTTTCTCACCTTACTTGGGTCTTCGGTCAAAGACTTTCGACTGTACAGGGATTTTACTAGACCCCTGTATGACCACTTTGACCTTACTTGGCTGCTCTCCTACAGCCTTCTGGTATCAGTAGTTTCACTCACATTGGGATTAACCAGTTTCTCGAGGAGGCACCCACATGGTCCTGATTCCCTCTGCAGCTGGTCTTCCCTTAACAATTTACAGTCCTTTGAACATTTCTCAATGTGACACTTTGCGACTTTCATTCAACACAGTTTGGTTTCTTATCGGTTCTCCACTCGGCTCACCGGCTGTGATGAACCGCTTGTCTTTCCTTGTCAAAGCTGGTACCACGGTAGCAGGCGTCTCCCTCGGTCCTGCTTATCAGCATCGGAATTTTCTGTGTACCATTGACATCTGCTGCAACACACTTGAGCTACTGTCTGCCGTCTTACGATTCCTTCTGCGGAAGTCTCGCGAGTCTGGTTGTGAAAGGGCAAGGTTGTTTGTATTTGTATTTTATTGAATTTATATAGCCCTTTACTCCAAAGTGCTTTACATGAGAACAAATTAACATACAGCAAGCATAAGATGACAATTGAACCACAACCTGAAAACAGTATAAAGAACAACTTACAATATTGCAGCGGTGAGGAGGGTGTGGGAGGGGAGAGGTGTGCAAGGGAATAGTAGGTGTTAGAGGAGGTAAGAATGGGGGAAAGGGTGAATGCAGGAATGTGAGGGAAGAAGAGAGGGAAAGGTGAGACTAGAATCGAGCAGGGTGAAGGGAGGAAGGAGGTAAGAGGGATGGAGAGGTTAAGGAAGAGGAGTAAGAGGTGAGGGTAAAGGGGAATAGAGGAGGAAAGGAACGTAGGATGTTAGGGAGGTGAGTGGAAGAGGTAAGATTTTAGAGAAGAGCGAAAGGAAGGGTAGGAAGGAGAAGAGCAGATGTGAAGGGGAAAGCGGTTCCAGTGGAAGGGAGCAAGGAGTTGGAAGGAGCGGAAGCGGGAGGGGGCGCAGGGTGGAGGAGGAGGAGAGAGGAGGAAAAGATTAGCAGAGCGGAGAAGGGGAGTAGAAGGAAAGAAGGGAGGAGAGGTAGGGGGAGAAAGACCACAGAGGGATTTGAAAATAAGACAGAGGAACTTGAACTTGAGCTGGGAGTGAAAAGAGAGCCAACCTAGAGAGGTGAGGGAGGAGGAGATGGAGTCAAGAGGTGAGAGAAGGCATAGGTAGCGGATGTCAGATTGGTAGATGGATTTAAGAGGGGAGAGATGAGAGGAGGGGAGTCCGAAGAGAAGGGAGGAACAATAGAAGAGTCTGGAGAAGATGAGGGAGGTAATTAAAAGTTTAGTGGCGTGAAAGGTAAGGAGGGGTCAAATTTTACGAATGTTATAGAGGTGGAAGCAACAGGATTTAGCAGTGGGAGAAATGTGGTGAGATAGAGAGAGGTGAGGGTCGTTATGGAGACCAAGGTTACAGACATGGGGAGAGAAGGAGAGCTGGGAGGGGGGAAAGAGAATGAAGGTGAGAGGGGAGGGAGGAGGAACAGTGTTAGCCGGGAAGAAAAGGAGTTCAGTTTTATCAGCATTCAGAGTAAGGAATTGTGAGGACATCCGGGATTTAATAGCAGAAAGGCAAGAAGAGAGTTTTAAATGAATGTCAGGAGAGAAGGAGGAGAAGGAGAGGAAGAGCTGGGTGTCATCAGCATAGAAATGGTGCGAGATGCCAAAAGAGGAGATAATGGGAGCTAAGAATGAGGTGTAGAGTGAGAAAAGAAAGGGGCCGAGGACAGAACCTTGGGGAAATCCCTAGTTGAGAGGAAAAGAAGGGGAGGAGGAGCCACCCCAGGAGACAGAAAAGGTGCGATTAGAAAGATAAGAGGAGAGCCAGTTAAGAACGTTGTCCTTGAAGGCAAATGAGGAGAGGGAGTTGTTTCTCTCCTTGTCAGCCTTTTGTTATTCGCTGCCTTTCTCCTCTTCTTGAACTGTCATGCCTGGATAGCTGTCTCGTTGTGCGGTCTGCCTTGCTTGTTTTATGCTCTTGTGCTCCACCTTTTATCCCTGTAGGGAAAGGAAAGGGTTGTCAGGTGTGTGTGATTCTGGTGAATTGCCTGACTCTGCCTGACCCTTGTGTCGGGACATGTCAGGTAAGCAGCTCTAGGGTCAGTCTGCCGTCTTCCACGGGGTAAGAAAGTATTTGTGTCAAAAGGGGGTATTTGTCATAAGAAATTATATTTTTCGTCCTAGAGGGGTTGGTGAATTCAGAAGGGTGAGATTGGTAGGGTTTGTGAAGCAAACGGGAATGACCGGGATTATTATCATGAAATAAACAAGAGGGATTGTGGGAATGGTAGTGTTTTATCTGAGCATGTTGGGAGTGCAGGAAATAATAATCAGAGGGACGGTAAGGAGAATGACTGGGAGTATTCGGGTAGGACGTAGGAAAACAGGGATTTGGGGATAGGTAATCTTTGGGTGCAACCATGTTTGAGATTTTAGGAGATTGGTTCTGTATGGAGGGGTTGGTGGATCTGAGTAGGAGAGATTTAAATGGAGGAAGCATTGGTAGATGTATTATAGCCTACAAATGCCTCAGGGATATTGTTTGCTTCTCCGTCCTCCTCGGCATAGTACCGCGTCTCACTTAGGGCATTCCCCTGAGCATAACCCTGGGTTCCCTTACCCAGGTGATCCTCCATCGATCCTCTATTCCTAGGGTTGGACTTTGAGGGAGCCAGTTCTTCCTTGCCACCGGAATAAGGGATTCCCGAGTTCTACCTGTGATAAAACCCTTAGGTTTCTCGCAGTATTCCTTCATATCCTGTTTCTTTCAGTCAAGCATTTCTCAAAGTTGTTTTGTGCCTTTGCTCGGGTCACTTGCCAGTTGAGTAGGTCTTGTTCTTGTCTTTCTGCCAAAAAGTAATTCTGAAGGACATTTCCCAGTCGTGCCATGTGGTGATTTTCTGCAGTCCTCCATCATGTTGCACAAAGCTTGATTAGGTGACATGGACTATAGCTAATTTTGCTGAAGAACTCTTTTCAAACTGCTCATGAACCTCTCCACCATGCAGTTTGCCTGAGGGCATAGTGGCATGATCTTCCTATGATTGATGCCCACATATTGCAAACATTTTGCAAACTCCAAGCTGCTGAAGGGTGGACTGTTGTCCGATTTCAGGACTTCTGGAATACCCCATGCAGAGAAGATGCTGTCCAACGCCGGTATGACAGTGCTGGCTGCGGTGGAAGATATCTGGTGTACCAAGGGAAACCGAGAATATTCATTCATAATGACCAGCCAATATTTTCTGTTTCCGAAAGGTCAGAAGAAGTCAATTGCATGGTGAGTCCATGGGAGTCCAGGCAGGGCAGACATCTTTAGGGGTTCGACGCGCACTGATCGTGCGTTCCACCATTTGGTCTATTCCTGGGAACCACATGGTCTCCCTGATCTGTTTCTTTGTGCCCACCATCCCCCGGTGACCTTTGTGTGCTAGATTTACGACTTGTTGTTGCAAGTCCGTGGGAATTACTATTTGGTGTCCTCGCAAGTTCTTCTGCAGATATCGACAACTCCTCTTGTACATTCCTGAATGCATGTAGTTCTGCAGTGGAACTTTCTCCATTTTGAATGCTTGTGACATTTGTGTCCCTACCATCTTCTGGATTTGATCAGATCATGCACCTTACCTAGCATGATATCTTCCCTCGTGTGATCTAGTATGATCTTTGGCGTGATTGCCCTTGGGGGGCCGTGGTGAGCGAGGAAGTTGACATATTCTTCTGCTATCGACACATCGGTGGATAGGTCCGGCAGCGGGTGTCAAGATATGAAGTCAGCTGGGTTGTATTGCTTTCCTGGTTTGTGAATGATGGTGAAATCAAAGTCTTGTAGTCAAAGACCCCATCTTTCTATTCATGGGCGCATCTTGCATTAAGAACTTCCATAGATGGTCATCAGGGTTTGGTGATCTGTCACGATTGTGAATGGTTTTCCCAGGAGGAACATTTGCACGCCCATACAACTGCGATTCCCTCTTTTTCAGGTTGTATCTTGTCCCTACATCTGATAAACTCTCGCTAGCATATGCGATCACTGTCCTGGGAGTTTCTCGCCCTGGCTGATGTTGCACTAGTATTGCCTCTAGACAACGGGACTGGCGTCGACAGTTACCTCTCTGCACATGACTGGATCGCAGTATGCCATGCATTCTGGTGAGTCAATGTTGCTTTTTATTTGTATGAATGCCTTTTCAAATTGTTGCAACCTCTTCACATTGTTGTGACCACTGAAAGATTCAACCTGAATAGTGAGTTCTCTGAGGGGGCGCTGGGGGTTGCAAAAGTCTCTAAGATTGCGGCTGAAATAGCTTGCCATTCGTAGGAAAGATCTAACCTTGCTGACATCTTTGGGGGGTGAGATCTCCGAGACGGCAGCAACTTTGCTAGTGTCAGGACTCATGCCCTCATGTAAGAAGATGTGGCCATAGAACTTGAGGTGAGACTTGGGGAAAGCACACTTTTTACGAGTCAGTGTCAGACCGGCCTTTACCAAAGCTGTGCACACTTGTCGGAGGGCCTGATCGTGCTATGCAGTAGTGGCTTAAAAAATCAGCTATTGCCACTGTAGTTGAAACAGTTGTTCACATGATGAATTACTTTCCACACGCTTTCCTGGAAGATTTCCACTGCCGAGGAGATGCCAAAACAGAGTCTCTTGTATCTGAAGAGTCCAATGTGTGTGTCATGATGCCTACCCCCAGGCATCCGGACCATGAGCCCCGGGAGCAGGCATCTAGACATTTAGTAAAACCTCAGCAGCCCCGGCTAGGGGCTATCTGGGTTCAGTCCTGGCGCCAGGCTCATAGTAGTAATCAGTCCTGGCGCCTAAGGCGCCAGGCTCATAGTCATTACTTACCTCAGGCAGACCATGCTGTAAATGACTCCAATCCAACATGAAGCCTGAAAGGGACTATTTTCTACAGGGACTATTTTTTACTCGGGTGTGGTTCTAGGGACTTCTTACCTGGGACTACTTTTGAGGCTATTTAAACCACGCCCGACCAGCAACACACGCTTCGCGTTATTCTGCATCCAGCAGCGTAACACTCACCGTGCCTGCAGCCTGCATCCAGTCTTCTGCCACGCCCGCCTCGAATCCGGAGCTCCTAAAACTCAGAGGAAAGAAAGGGACAAGGTTAGAAAACTAATGTATTTCTATTCCACACCTGATTCTGGATCCATCTTTTCTGCACGTGCCGCACCTCCAGCTGCAGCGCCGCGCCATACTCCCCAGGCTTCACAGCATCCTTCGGGTCGGCACTGCCTCCATCATTTCTTCGCCGAACTTCGGCACCTAGGAGACAAAAGAAAACCACAAGGTGAGCCGAGGGAACCAACAAATATAATTCTTACCACCATAGACTTACCTGATTTACCACCGGAGGCATCCTTTTGTGACTCGCCATATTTTCACGTGCCGCATCTGTAAAGAGAGACGAAACAACACGTTTTCCTCGTGCAACATTTACCGGACAGCGCCGGGTAATACAGACTCTTACCTGAGCGCCACCAGCTGCCACAAAAGCATCTTTTCACGAGCCAGCTGCAAGACAAGAAAGGAAGGGGGGAACAAGAGTGAACATCGGACATATTGAACTCTATGAACTTAATACTTACTGGTCCTCACCAGGAACCTCAGAGTCAATACTCTCCGGAACTCTCCCGAGCCTTCAAACCAGTGAAGTAACTGGAATCGACGCGCCCCTGCAAATCCACGCAGGATGGAGAGCTCATCTTTCAAGAATATAAGGTGAGATTGCTGTGAGGGCATTTCGGAGGTGATTAGTTTGGGAGGACTGTGGGGGTGCCATCACTTCAATCCACAAGTGGCTAAATCCATCTCTCTACTTGCAGGAGAATATTTCTACGGGTTAAGCAGACAAGATTAGGAGGGCAGATCCAGTCAGTCATCGCTGCACTACGCATCACGTGGGTGAAGACCGCAGCTGTCCGGGTCTGACCGACGCCCCTGTGGGAGCCAGGTGAGCGTAACAGTGTGTGGCAAAAGTGGTGATGTACCAGGATTGTTCATCTATTCCGATCTGATGATTTCCTTTGTTTAGGTCAAGAACATATTTTGCCCCATTTAGTAGTCTGATCATGTCATCTAAGTGCATTCCTGGGTACTTTTCGCACCCAATGGCCTTGTTCACCTGCCGCATGTCCACACATTTGCGTATTTTGTCTGATGACCCTCTATTGGAAACAGCCACTATGGGGGATAGCCATGGAGTTGGACCGTTAGCTGGTTCTATTGTGCCTTCACTCAATGGACATTGTATTTCCTTTTCTACGAGCGGGTGTAAGTGGATCAGTATTCTCATCGGTTGTTGGGCTACAGGTGGTATGGATTTTTCAATGTGAAGTGTCAGGTGATCTCCTTTGAGGCACTCGATACCTTCGAACAGAGTTGGGAAAGCTTGCACAATAGAGGGGTTTGTTTTGCTTTTGTTTGACCACGTGGGGAGAACACTTACACTTATGTTCTCCGGGCCCCATGGCAAAACAAGTTATTGGACTCAGACGGGCAAGAAATCACACATGGGCTAGTTATAATAATAAAACAAATGGCTTGTTACTGGCCCTTTATTCACACAATATAGGAATATATATATGTATATACCGCAAACAATAATATACTCAGATACATAAAGATAAAGATATAAGTAACTTCACAGTTAGAAAAGAAGTCAAATACATCTTCATCTTAGCCACCACCACACTGCTCACTCCCTCAGAAGGTAGGCGAAGAGATCACTTGTACTAACGGGGTCTAAGGCAGAGCATCCTCCCTCTCAGCGAGACTTCATCACCCGGGGATCTAAGTTCTGTCTGTCTGTCACACCATGCCCTCTTCTTTATGGGGGCATTTCCCCGCCCTTCTCAGTTGTGTCTGCCCTCGGCCGAAGAGCAGATCACAAATCGAAGGGACAGAGGGTGGAAAAAAATGGTCAGAAGTGGAAAAACCCAGCACCCCTCTCCTTGCATTCATTCCCAGCCCCTTATCATACACCTGCAAGATGCTCCAACTCCCTTCCCCGTATTTGTTGTTCAGTAGACAATACAATAACTATTCTCCACAGCAAGTCCACTCGGTAATAATATTTATTTTTATATATGACCTTGCTCTGCCTTCGCTACTGAAATGTTCTTTTATTCTACAAGGCCCGCAGCAGGCAGGCTTTCTATTACGGTGATGGGAGATGAGTGTCCAAAATGGCTGCGCACCGACGACATGTTGTTTTAGCTCGTATTTCGCATAAGCATTACAGGATTGTGTTGCACCATGTATATCACTGTCAGGATCTCCGTCTTGAGAGCAGTGGGTCGGCCCAGGAGATTATTCCCAGGGACTTCCCCCTGTAATACATGAAGATCAGCATGTGCGCACTTTCCTTTGTATCGTAGTGTTGTGGAAAATGTCCCATGATTTTGTACTGGGCCTTTCGCTGCCCACTGGAAAACCTTCAGGTCAGACGGTGTGTCAGAGGTTTCCCCTTTTCTCACCTATTTTCGCTGCCTGCCGGTATCTTTGGGAGGAGTTTTCTTCTTTACGGTTCGGGTTTTATATAACCCCGCTCGGCCGTCGTCTGCTTCCAGCGTTCGTTCAGCTTCAGTGTCTGGGATCGAGGAAACATCCAGGAAGTCCAGGAAACAAGAAGTGTACTCGGAGGCGGGTACACGGAGTCTGGAAGGATGACAGGAAAAGGGGGGTTGAGAATTATAGGAGAAGACGGAGGGTCCGGGAACCAGGAATAAACAGATTTCTGTGAAAGCGAATTTACGGAGCACACGTCTTGCCACAGCAATCAGTAGCGTTGAGACGCGCGGGCCCGCGGGGGCGTGGCTACTTTATAGGACGTGCTGCATCGGACGTAAAGGCTCGGAGGGAGCGTTTGGTGCTTAACGGCCATGTTGGAAGTAGCACGGAGTGTAAGCCCCGATGTGTCAAGGACCAGGAGGTCCAGAGGGGGGGTGTCCAACGGCTCATGACAGCATGCCTCCTCCGAAACCCCGTCCCGCCTTGTTTGCCCGGGTGTATGAGATGGAACCTCTTGAGCAACCTGGGGGTATTTAAGTTTGAGATTGGTTCCCAAGTGCGTTCACTGGGAGGATATAATAATATAATATCCTTTCCATTCCACCAAGTATTGGAGCTGACCACGCTTATATCTAGAGTCACATAGTCTGGAGACTTCATATTCTAGTTGGTCATTGACTAGTACGGGATTGGGTCTGAGGTTAGTCCGGGAAGTCTGGATGTATGGTTTCATCAGAGAAGTATGGAAAACTGGGTGAATTCTCCTCCAGGAAGCTGGTAATTTGAGTCGAAAAGCCACTGGGTTATTGACTTCTTTTATGGAAAAGGGCCCATAATACCGGGGGGCCAGTTTATTTGGTCGTAGATTTCTTGGCAGTAGTCTCAAGGACAACCATACCTTATCTCCTACTGCGTAGGAGGGCCCTGGTCTTCTTTTGGAATCTGCGTAATACTTGGTAAGAATCCGAGCCTTTTCTAACTGCTCCTTGGCTTCTTTTTGAACATTGATCAGTGTTTCAATCCAGGAATCAACTGTAGGGACAGGTGTAGGGTGTTGGAGGACGGAAGGTAGCACTGAAGGGTGAAACCCTTGACTGCAGAAGAAAGGTCTGGTCTTGAGAGCCGAGTGGTCCAAATTATTGTAGGAGAATTCGGCCAGATGTATTAGAAGTGACCAATCGTCCTGGACCTTGGTAGTGAAATAACAGAGATATTGTTCCAGGGTTTGGTTCACATGTTCGGTAGCCCCATTAGTCTGTGGATGATACCCTGAAGAGAGGGCATGTTGTATTCCCAGTATTCGGCAGAGGTGTTTCCAAAAGTGAGATATGCATTGAGACCCTCTGTCTGATATAATCTTGGAAGGGAGTCCATGGAGTCTAAATATGTGTTCCAGAAAGATTCCAGCAAGTTCCGAGGAAGAAGGTAGTTTATGTAAGGGTGTAAAATGAGCCATATGAGTGAATAGATCTATGGTGACCATGATAGTTGTATACCCCCTGGAAGGTGGTAGTTCCACAATGAAGTCCGTAGCAATAATTTCCCAGGGCCTTGTTGGTAGTGAGGGCTGAAGTAGGAGGCCCGCCGGTCTCTTGTTGTCATGCTCGTTTTGACTGCAGACTGCACAGGCTTGAATGTACAGTTGTACGTCAGACTTCATTCTCGGCCACCAGAATTGTCTTTGTAGAAGATGGAGGGTGTTTGTAATACCACGATGTCCTGAGTGAAGGGTATCGTGGCAGAGATTTAATAACCTTTGCTGTAGTTTCTGTGTGGGGATGACTAAACTCTTATCCTTGAAAAGGTATCCATCCTTACTTTTGAGATTCCATTGGTTCTTTCCTGAATATTCTTCCCATAGTTCAGAGGACTGCGTTTGTATTCGAACCTTGTCTAGGAGGCTGTTTGCTTGAGCCACGAATATCGTGTGTGGGAACATTTTAGGGAATGAGCGGTCTTCAAGGGTTTCGTAGTCGGGACGTCGAGATAAGGCGTTAGCAATCAAATTCTGTGTTCCAGGGACATGATGAATTTGGAACTGATATTGGGCAAAGAAGAAGGCCCAACGGACTTGTCGGCTATTCCTACATTCCAAGGCCTGTAATACTTGAAGGTTACGGTAGTCTGTGCGTACCTGGACTGGATGTTTTGCTCCTAGAAGTAAATGACGCCACTCTGTGAAGGCTTGACGGATGGCTAGCAGTTCTTTTTCTAAAACAGAGTAATGGGTTTCACTGGGAGTTAACGTCCGTGAAAGATAAGCAATAGGATGTTCTAGGCCATCGTCGAATTCCTGTTTAGAACCGCTCCGATAGCGTAGTTAGAGGCGTCTGTCTCTCTTAGGAAGGTTCGGTTGATGTCAGGTTGAGCCAGGATGGGAGCTTGTGTAAACTCAATTTTTAGCCATTGGAATGCCTCCTCTTGGGCTGTTGTCCAATGAAAGGGAGCGTCTTTTTTCAACAAGGTTATGATTGGTTGAACTATCTCAGAAAAGGAAGGTATGAATTTCCGATAGAAGTTGGCTAACCCCAGGAAGGATTAAATCTGTTTCACAGTGGTCGGAGTCGGCCAAGATAGTATGGCCTTTACCTTGGTTTGATCCATTCCAATACCGTCTGGACTAAGGACGAATCCTAGATAATGAACAGTAGAAAAATGAAAAAGACACTTCTCTGGTTTTGCTAGGAGTTTGTTTTCATGTAGCCGTTGTAACACTGCCTTAACATGCTCTTCATGCTTCAGATGGTCCTTAGAGAATATCAAGATATCGTCCAGATACACGATGACGAAGAGGAATAGCATGTCTGAAAATACCCGATCCATGAAGCGTTGGAAGACCGCTGGGGCATTTGCAAGTCCGAAGGGCATGACCAAGTACTCAAAATGACCAAAAGGTGTTCTAAAGGCTGTCTTCCATTCGTCTCCTTCTCTAATATGGATCAGATAGTAGGCACCTCTGAGATCCAATTTAGTGAAGATTAAGGCTCCTCTTACAGCTTCCAAGATATCTGAGATCAAGGGCAATGGATAGCGATCCTTCAGTGTACACTGATTTAAACCTCGATAATCAAGACAAGGCCTGAGCTCATTGGTGTCCTTTTTTTGTAACAAAAAACAGTGAGGCTCCGGCTGGGGATTTGGATGGTAGTATGGTGCCATTTTCAAGGTTTGTATCTAGGTACTCACAGAGGGCCTTCTTTTCAGGTTCGGATAGGATGAACATCCTTCCAAAGGAAATCACAGCTGAAGGTTCGGTATCAATAGCACAGTCTTCTGGTCTATGAGGAGGTAAGGCTTGAACAATAGCAGAGGAGAACACATCGGAATATTCCTGATAGATTTCGGGAACCTGGATGATATTTGAGACCGTGAGCGGCCCCTGATGATTTGCTGAAACTCCTTCCGATGGTGTCAAGACGGGATCCTGGAGTAAGCAATGAGGCATGCAATATTCGGAACCCAGGAATAAGGATCCTGCTGTCCAATTGATGTAAGGGTTGTGTCTCTGTAGCCAGGGCATTCCCAAAACCATTGGGTAATGGGCGGACTTAATGATGTCAAACTTTATCTTCTCTCGATGGTGGTTTATTGCGAGCTCAATTTCCTTGGTTTGAAGGGTTATGGGTCCTGAAGAGAGGGGTCTTCCATCAATTGCTTCTACAGGCTGCATGATATCCCGGGATTCATATGGAATATGGTGTTTAAAGACCCAGTCTTGATCTATAAATATTCCCATAGTTCCACAGTCCACCAGTGCCAGAATGGGGTAGGTTTCCTTCTTGGATGGTGATAGAAAAGCCTATAAAATCACCAGATTGTTTTGTCCAGGAGAGTTCAAGGATGGAATAGATGTGGAGCAAACATCACTCTCCCGAAACTGTGCTCCATCTAGGATCGGGAGCTGGTGTTTCCTGAACGCCGAGGAGGAGCTATAGGACACTCTCTCACCAAGTGTTTGTCCGAGGCACAATACATGCATAAGCCCGTATGGATCCTTCGCATTCTCTCTTGTGGGGAGATGGGTCCACGAAAGGCCCCTAGTTGCATGGGTTCGGGTTCGTTACTTGGGACAGGAACAGGCTCGGACTTCGAGGATGTCTCCATATGGTTCTTCTGGAAGGGCAACTTGGTCTTCTTTTTCTCTGCTTTTCTTTCCTGGATGTGGAAGTCAATCTGTAGAGCGAGATCCATAAGGGCTTGGAATGAACTTGGGCGAGCAACTCTGGCTAGTTCATCCTTGATGTCTTCATTTAGGCCTCTACGAAAAAGAGTGAAGCAGGCTTCTGAGGTCCAATCTGCTTCTTTAGCCATTTGCTTAAATCGTGTTACATATGTGAGCATGTCTTGAGAGCCCTTTTGGAAATCGAGTAGACATTCCTGAGCGGTATAAACCTGTTCTGGGCGGTCAAACATGGTCTTAAGGGCTTGAATGAACCCATCATAATCATCCAGGAGGGCATCTCCGGCATTAACTAAAGGTGTGGCCCAGGTTAATGCATTCCCGGAAAGGTGTGAGATGATAAAGCCCACCTTAGCCCTGGGAGTAGAAAAATAATAAGGCTTAAAGGTAAAGTGGACCAAACAGGAATCAAGGAATCCACAAAGATCTTTTGCAGACCCATCGTATTTGTCAACAATGCTGCCTAAGAGTACACTTTCCTTCGTGGCGGAGTCGCGGGATAAGACTAATTGCTTTAACGCTGCATTTTCTGCCTTTAGGTTTTGTACTTCGGTCATTAGTTCTTGCATGCCGTGCATAAGATCTTGAATGGCCGCCTCCATATCTGTATTGTCTTCAGTTAGGTAGCGTCTCAATCTGTCACAGGTTTCCCCTTTTCTCACCTGTTTTCGCTGCTTGCCGGTATCTTTGGGAGGAGTTTTCTTCTTTACGGTTCGGGTTTTATATAACCTCGCTCGGCCGTCGTCGGCTTCCAGCGTTCGTTCAGCTTCAGTGTCCGGGATCGAGGAAACGTCCAGGAAACAAGAAGTGTACTCAGAGGCGGGTACACAGAGTCCTGAAGGATGACAGGAAAATGGGGGTTGAGAATTATAGGAGAAGACGGAGGTACCGGGAACCAGGAATAACCAGAGTTCCGCGAAAGCGAACTTACGGAGCACACGTCTTGCCACAGCAATCAGTAGCGTTGAGACGCGCGGGCCCGCGGGGGCGTGGCTACTTTATAGGACGTGCTGCATCGGACGTAAAGGCTGGGAGGCAGTGTTTGGTGCTTAATGGCCATGTTGGAAGTAGCACGGAGTGTAAGCCCCTATGTGTCAAGGACCAGGAGGTCCAGAAGGGGCGTGTCCGACGGCTCATGACACAGTGTTAACTGTGGAGGTGTAATTTTGCGATATTCTGAGACACACATCCAATGACTAAGCTCATTACTTCTCCCCGCCTTCCTCTTGGTTTTCTGGACATCTTGCCTCTCCTCTTACATGCTGTGCACTGAGGCCCACGGGTGTGTTGCACACTTTAAAAGATATTTAACATTAAAATTAGCATGAATACATGTTAGCACCTGTGTCGATGATGAATTTGGCCTGGTGATCCCCTACCAGCAGGTTGACGTCGCTCTCAGGTCAAGTCAACTCGTTCATCATGTAGGCATAGTCATGCTGGCTCGCCTCTCTGGAAGGTGAGGGCAATTGTTACCTTCCTGTGACTTGTCTGACGTGTCTCACGAGATCTCGTGCGCCTGCATCGCTTCTTACACTAGCGCTGTGCATGCTATGTTCTTATTTGGGAGGCATGAGGTTGTAGCTTTGTAGCCGTCCAGGTGGGGAGTTGCAGACAACTGTCAGGTGGTTTTCTCTGCCACATTTGGTGCAGGTGTGCCCAGATGTGGGATACGTCACTCCTTCTTGATGAGGGAATGGGAGGCTGCATCGATAACATCTCCCAGACAGAGCAGGTCCCCTTGATGTGTTGCCACTTGTCTATTTGGCCCTTGAGACTTGATATATTTGTTCTCTTCAAGAGACCTTGGTGGTTTCGATTTGCAAGGCCTGTGTGCCCGCTCTGGCTTCCGTCCTGGGCATTTGCAGTATGGTGGCCAGATGGAGCGGGTCTCAGAGTAGCTTCTTTCTAAATGATCACGAGAAGCATCCTCCAATGATTCTTAATCTGATCCCCTCCTCATTCATGAATTTGTGGAATTCACAGTGCGCCACTAGTTTGTGAAGACGAGTTGGAAAGGTGTCCATGGATTCGTCCACTATTTGGCATGCCGTGTTGAAGTTGTGTCTTTCATGGTCGATGTTGTGCCTTGCGGGTCAAAGTATGTGCTTAGCGCTTTTTTGAGACCTGTGTATGTTTTAACCTCTTCTGGCTGGAATGTAGGTATGAGGTCTTCTACCTCGTATCAATAGATTCATCAACATTCTCCTAGCAAATTTGTAAGGCGCATTTTCATCGTGAGTTTGTAGATAGTTTCACAAATCTCCTTATCCATCTCTCTGTGGTAGCACTTGAATTAAATTGCTGTTTGATATGCATCCTTGTCCCTGAAAACGAGGAAAAAGGTGCTTTTTAAAAGTGTAAAACACAGATATCTGCCTCTATGAGATGTATATGCAAGCTTGCACCTATCAAGGGCTTTTCCATATGGTCATGCTGAAATCATAGCGGGGCTTCGCAGACCCCCGGACATTCCTCCGATCGGTTTCTTTGAAGCCTTATCTTGTATTACTGGGAAGGGGCGGACACAAGTGTGAAATGGAGAGTTCTAATGGCCCTTTTCTCCGACAAGTCTCAGTTCACTGGGAAGGGGTAATTAGCATTCCAAAAACCCTCATTCTGTGTATTCTGCAAACAGTGGTGGACTGGCCTAGGGGTAACTCTGGAGATGTCATGGTAGGTCTCTGAACCCTTGGCCTCCTGTGTGTGGTAACCTAATTTATTTCACATTTTCTCATAGGAAAGGGTTGGGCTTGCTGAAAAGGTATAATATGGGGACTCGTGGGAGTACCGGGAGAGTACCGCTTGGCTGCTACACTCTGCTGCTACTGCCGGATTTGCCTTGCTGTCTGCACTTGACTGTGCCTGTTTGAAGGACTTACGAGCGATTACTGTGGATGTCAAGGTGACTGTGGACTATTGTGATTGGGTTTGCCTCGCCCACCGAGCTCTGTGTTCCTTTATTGAATATGTTCTTTGTGTTTTCCTATAGGAACGCAACGCCCACTCCCAATGTCATGACCAACTCCCATATTATGAGCGCGCGCACTCGTGGGAGTACCGGGAGAGTACCGCTTGGCCACGCGGTGGTGCAGTGCCAAACGGCTGTGTGTTAATTATTTAGCGGGTGCCGTTCATTTATGAGCTGATATTCCGTTGAAAGTAAGACATAAATGATTGCTTTCACAATTCATTTACCGATTGCTTCCTCAGTGCATACTTTGTTTGATTTGTGAGCAATTTTGTTCCGTGTCTTCTTTATTGTGACCTGCATTAATAATGGCATATAAACTAACAAGTATGCCGTTTAATATTCCACATTTATCATTAATGTCTAAGGAACCCAGCCAGGCAGAGTCTGAAGTTCCCCCTCAAAAGTTTTACACTGCTATTTTTATCACATCAACCTGTGCCTTCTTGCCCAACATCTAAATTCACTTTTGACGAGCATACAAATGAATCTATTTTTTCTATATCGTCATTGTCAACCTCTCCTATTGCAAGTAAAGACACATCTTGCCCTTTAGAGGTTAACAATGTGCCAGCTCCTTCGAACACGCCATGAGCAAGAGTAAACCCCCAACCACTCTCTGAAAACATAATGTTAGCCTCTACTAAGAATTGCTTGAGACTGTCATCCTCACATATTGTCATATCCCCAATCAATTTTCCACCTTTGTCCCATGAGCAATCTGGTCTATCCATTAATGCAAGACAATGTGAATCACCAATATCATGGAGGGGAGATGACTGGCCCGGTGAGGGTTCTTATGAAGGTGAGGACGATGTATTTAACCTCCAGTCCCAGGCAGACATCCGCAATTCCATGCTACATTCTTTTGCTTTACCCACACCCAAACCAACCAAATCAGTTCCGTTTGACTTATTTCTACAACACTCATCTGTGATTCAGCCTGCCCTTACTGCTATTAATACCACCATTATGAGTTTGTGTAAACTCTTTGAGTCACTTGATACAAAGGTTTCTCATAGTCAAAACAATTTGATGAACTGACGAAGTGGTTATCAGTGCATTTCTCACCCATACAGTCTGAGTGTTCACTTGTCTAATACATTGGGTAATTCGGTGGAATATGTTGATGTTCAGAATCTTTCTAAATCCATCACACAAGTATACACCTCCAATCATGAGATAGATTCTAATTCTTGTGTTCCACCTTTGATTCCTGGCATCATACGCCCTATTACCAGCATGTGCCCCCCCCCCAATCTCAAATACAAAGAATGTAACCATTGCTCCCCACCCCATGTTAGCTCTGAAGAGGCAGAAAATGTGAACTTGGTACCAGTAACTGAGCCACCATCGGGCCAATGCTTAAGCCACTCAGATGCGCTCAAAGTCAGGAATTCCAAATTTGCTAAAAAGAAGCCTCTGTCTCTGTTGAAGAAAACAAAGAATATGGCAAACGTGAAACACACCAAAAAAACACTCAATTCCTTTTTTAAGAAGGCACTGAGCAAAACGACTGTTGCATGCTAAAGCGGCTGCTTCGACTGAGCAGGTACCGTTCTCAGCTCCAGTGCCTTTACTCCCCACAACTTTACCACTGGTGACCTGGGCTAATTGAAGCTCACATAATAAAGATCAAGTAGGCGGATCTCTTTCGTCTCTTTCACAGTTAGTACTATCCATACAACGAACTAAGGAGGCAGAGAACCATCAAGCCCCATTAAACAAACAAAATGCTGCTTTGTTTCTCCCTACTCCTGATATTTCTAGCGGCCTGATACCGGCTTCCACAGTTCAGAATTTGTTAACTATGCCAATTCAGCCCTCAATTGTACAGGACCTATTGCCTGTCACTTTGCCACCCTCTATAAGAAATCTGTAGCCTTTTGTCCGCAAGTTCATGTAAACACAACAGGCGCTGTACCAACGTCACAAGATGTGTTTGAGAACTTCAAACAGAGAGTGGATGAATACCTAGCCACAAGCACGGCCAAAGTTCTTTCTGCCTCCTCTGATCCATAAAGAGGAGTGCAAACTACTCTTCCTCCCTCTACGGTTGGTTTCAGTGGTCACATCCCACATACCCCCTTATATACTGATCAAGCCATGTGGGAGGAACCTAGTCACGCATCCTCCAGAATAAGCCCAAGCTCAGACCCTTCAGAATTGAAATGGATTCCACAGAAACATAGATTGCAACCAGACTCACGCCATCTGCATTGGGTTCTACGTTATTTCGCCGCAGTATTTTTCATCGCAGGTTTTTTCATCGCCGTTTTTTTTTTAAAAACTCATGTTTTTTTTTGGGGGGGGGGGGTTATCCACCCAAGCCCCCTTTTTTTTTATTCCCTTACACCCACAACCATATATTTCATTTTCTAACCCCACCCCAAAAAAAAAACGGCGATGAAAAAACACACAATGAAAAATACCGCGGCGAAATGCGTGTATACCCTGCATCCACGCAGAGCAAATTTTCATACATTTATTTTGAAATGCAGAGAGGGGAATTTCCCAGTCTATGACCTGAATCGCCAGAGTGTCCTAAACCTCTTTGGTGATGTCCCTGAATTGCACAACTTGACAACACAAGACATCGACCAAATAGAGTTCATCTCTGATCTCACACGTTCAGTAGTGCGGCTACTGATCCCTTCCGGAGTAGTTTGGGCCTCTATCTGGCGATGCAGGATGCAGTTGCTTGAGATGGGTTTTCTCTTAGCAGAGGATCCGGAATGCGTCCCACCCAAAACCCAAAATCAAAAATACCATCTTGAAACCGAATATTTACAAATGCATGAATAGAGCCAGCCAAGATACCCAGTGTGTTTCCACCCAACAGCATTAACCACTAATGTCAGATGCCCTTTCCATCCTGAAAATCGCAAGCTGGAACACCAGAGGCCATTCTCATCTGCACTCATCCATTGATAATTTGACAGGCATCCATCATGTGATAGCACTACAAGAAACTTGGCTCATCAGTCCTCCACTATGGGATGGTTATGATATTACCCTGCTTCCATGTCTCCCTAGTGGAGGCAGACCATCTTCAGGCCTTCTTGTAGCAGTTACCATTTCTAGTGGTTTCACTGTTAAGCCCTGGTCATCTGTTGGTGCTGAGATCCAGCTAGTCCAAATTATTAGCAATACCCAGGTGATTGCACTAGTTAACATCTACCGCAACACTGCCACAATGTCAGATGACATCATCTATGATGGTTTAACCACGATTTTGGACATGATATTGTTGAAGCATACAATCACCCACACAATTATTGTGGGTGACCTTAATTTGGACTGCTGGAACCTGACCTGTAATACCCGTGACGTGTAGAGATGGACCAATGTTATGAAAGATCAACATTTTTATATGCTCAATGGTTCTGTCGATGGGGACCTGCCCCCTAACCACACATGGCACCGTGGGTTGAGCACAAGTACCATTGATTTTATATATATGAGTCACCAACTCTTTCAAAGTGTAAAAAAATTAATCATAAGTGATCAATCTCATAGTGATCACAGACTCTTAGTTGCACACATTGCTTGGGATTTTTCGAAAATCAGAGCAAAGACAGTTTTGCAGGCAGAGGTGACAATCAACTCAGCAAGATGTCCTCTCCGGTGGAACACAACCACACTAACTGCCTTTAAGAACATAGTTGATTTTAATGCATCACATTCCAATACTGAGCAATATTCTGAGCTATTAAAATCATTTATGAAGACTGTTACAATTCCACTTCATAATCAAGTTCGACATTTTAATACCTTTTATGCAGATACTCACCGAATCAAAGCTGAGTTAAAAAAACTAAAGAAAAACTTTCATTATCACAAGACCCGTACTGTTGGCAACATCTGAAAACGGCTAAATGCCGTTGCAAAAATTGGTTGAGAAGTCGGAAAGCTTCTCAATTTCAACAAGACAGTGAAGCGATGCAAAGCGCCATGACCAATAAAAACTCCTCTGATATGTGGCAATTGCTGAATAACCGAAAATGCCATCTACAGGGAGACGCACAAATCAACGGCGTCCATAAAATAGACTGGGTCAACCATTTTTCATCTTTGTATGCTGACCCAGATTTTGCAAAAATAGTTTATACACCCACATCTCCATCTGCATGACACCTACAGATGTCTCCAGACACTATTTGAGTTATTATAATGCAGGCTAGCTCGTCCAAGGCGATGGGCCCAAATGGGTTATCAAACTTTATGTTCAAATCTCATCCAGATGAATGGGCTAACATTATATACAAAATCTTCTGCAAAATATTAAAAACACGCTTCATTCCACCGTCTTAGAAAACTTCAATAATCATTACTATTTTTAAAAAAGGTGATCGCAGTGTGCCCTCTAACTATCGGCCCATCGCCTTACTGGATGCGCCAGGAAAAGTTTTTACTAAACTGATCCTTTCTGAATTTAATGCCTGGACTCTACAATCCCAGCTCCGAGACCCCCACCAGACGGGATTTGTTGCGGGCATGGGCACAGCCATAAACCATTTTGCCTTAAATTCCATCAAAATGCAATGCCACATGCATAAGCAGCAGGTTTTTTTTCGCTTTCGTCGACCTAAATGCTGCCTTTGACTCGGTGAGTCGCCTGATCCTGTTGTCAAAGCTCCACAAAGATCATTGTCCTGCAACACTATATGATGTTATCCATTCGTTGCATTCACAAACTTCCATTCGAGTCCGTCTCTCTCTAGATGGTTTATTAACAGACCAGATCAACACTTGATGGGGCTTAAAACAAGGATACCTACTAGCCTCTGCAATTTTCAATTGTTGTCTACTCACCTAGGCGGGTTGGACTATTATCCTGTGTCTGGACCTTCGACCAGTCTCCTATAAAAATGGTGCCTCAATATACCTATCTTGGCATATTGTTCGAGGGCTCTTCTCAAGCAAAGGGCCATCTAGCTCAAGTGGAAATGAGGCTTACTTCATCCATCTAACAAGCAAGAATTCTTATGTACAAATACAGAAAATGTTCAATTATGCCGGCATAGCATTTCTGGAATATGAAAATAATACCGACTCTTTTATATGGTTTAGAAACATTGAATGTCAACTCACCTTTTCAATTTTCAAAATGGGAAGCCAAATACTGGCGCCATATACTACATCTACCCAACTGCATTCCTGCCGCCTGGATAAGGTATGAATTAGGCTTGGTTTCCCTTCAGGCTCTGTACAATTGGTGTTTATGTTCTCTTTTCAGAAAATGTTTGGTCTCCACTAATTTAAATGTTTTGCTGAAAACCTTAACTAAATACATTTTTGTCACAAATCACTCATTCATCAAATTATGGCTCCCGAAGGTCTCTCATGTGTTAAACTCGGCAGACATTTCACTGGAATTATTAGTACACAATCCAGACAAAGCCAAATCAAAAGTGTTTGAGTCAGATTGGATAACCACCAGGGAATTGTGCCTTTTGTATCATGGCATAGAGGGATGTCGTTTTCCATACAAAAAACTACGAATCTTGCCCTCCTATTTGATACGTTGTCCTTCACACAGTCTTCGTAATGGCATTTTAAGATTACGTTTTAATTTATGGATCACCGGGGACATACAAGCCAAACGAAAACTTTTGGCCATAGCCGATAATTTCTGTCGATTTTGCCTAGTGATAGACACTCGTGAAACTTTAGTGCATCTTATTACAGAATGTAGTGCACTACGACCTGCACGAGAAATACACTTTTCAAGACATTGCAAATATTTGTGTTCAACAGATCCACATTTTTGTTGGTCATTAATCTTGGGTTCATGTTATCTACCACTACAAATTACAACCGTAAATTTCTTGTCAAGTCTAAAATTGGATATTACAGGAAATTAATGCTATTGATGCCCAAATTGAGGCAAGTCATGCATTATGCAATCTTCATGTATCATATTCTCAAGTATTTAAGTTCATTGCAATGATAAAATGGCAAATGGCCAAAGATGCTAAATCTATTCATTTTAGTATGTATTGTCATATGATGGTGTTTATCTTTGTGATTCTATTTTATCTATGTTAAACGTGAATAATCTTGATTTTGTATTTTTATGTATTTTGTAATTGAAAGGTTGATTTGATTCAGCTAATACAAATATAAAAAAATGATAATAATAATGTGGGGACACTTTTAAAATTATTTCCAGGGTCTCTTTTGGTTCCAGTCCACCCCTGACTGCATAGTAAATGTCTGCACCACATAAACCTGATTTTTGTAGCTAGTCTATGATGTGTCTAATTTGTTGACATGAAAACACAGTGGTAACAATGCATGCACATTTCAGTCACAAGATGCTTGTGGGCCTTCAAACACATTGTGTATAGACGCATTATAAATACCCAATATATAAACAATAAAGAATCCTATGATGTGAAGACAAATAGGGCAATACACAGATGTCTGGTTGTCTTGTGCAGGTAAGAAATTTGCAAGCATTAGGGTTTTCGTAATTGTTTGACGGACTCCTTGATTTTGGGAATAAGGGATGTTTAAAATGAATGTTGAAAGCACGAAAGTGGGTGTTTTAAAAAAATTGAGACGAGCATGGGTCCATCTCTCCCAGCGTGGTCCCAGTGCTTGCTGGTCGCCCATGTCAAATGCTTGAGGTCGGCGAAAAGCTGTTGCATGCCTCATCTTCATTTGGCTCACCTTCTGACATCTCGGGAGTGAAGCGTTCTTTGTTGCACCCTGAGGTTCTAATTGTGCTGTGGCGTTGAAGCTGAGACTGTCTTCAGTGAGAGATTCATCCCACCTTTGTCGCTATTGTCCTGTTTCTCTTTTATGTGGGTGCTGAATGTGGTACCAGTGTTCAACAAGAAGATGCAGAGAAGGAACATACACACAATGACACACTGTGGCAATAAATATCAAGTGCCACGGAGTGAACTGCTCTTATTCTTCGCGCCGGTGAACTGCCGAGCGTGGGATCATCACCCCAATGCGCATGCATTCCGAATGGTGGGCGCACTCTATGACGGAGCCGTCGTGCAGGTCCATTAACGATGTCCTTTCCAGGACACGACAGATTGCATTGGGGATTTAATAATTATTTTTGGCAGGAGAACGTAAAAAATTGCAATATTTTAATTGGGAGTTTCCCACTTAAGAGGCCGATTCATGGAATAATTAGCGCGGCGCAAGTGGCCAAAAACGTGCGAATCGCAGTGGAATAGCGAAAATCGCAGTGCAAGTGTGAAAATCGCACGAAAAGCAGCGCACCTCGATTCATGGAAGGCCGTGCGCGAGAAAACCATCGGATGTGCGATAAAAAGTGTGCGGCGCACGTTGGCGCACAGGCCATCTAACTGCGTGCGCCAGGTCACAGCGAAAATCGCACAGGCCACAGCGAAAATCGCACATAGCGCGGCGCACGCAACAAAAGTAGGCGGAACACGGGGCGTAACACTCGGAATGGGGAACAACTTGCCAAAATGTGGGCGTCACGGGGGAAGTACAGGGTACAAGTGCGCGGAACGCCCACACGCCCGCCTACAACACGTATTCATGGAATAGAATAGGGCAAAAAAGCGCACGCTCAAACCAGCGCACAGGGACAAACACGACCGCCACAAGAAAGCAGGCGGTAGCGTCTCTGCGCCTGGAAGAAATGTGCGCCAAAAGGTGCGCCAAAAAATAGCACCTATATACTGCCATGATGAATGTCCCATACTGTGGCCCTCCAGGACAAATGACGTGCAAAGGGGTACCCACAAACACGGACACCCGCTGACAAAAAATACGTGTGCGTGTATACCGGGGTGCGCGGGAAGTCTCACACGTGAATTGGCAGGGCATGTGAATTCCAGGGGTTTGCGGGAAGTTCCACACGCGATTTGTCAGGGTACGTGGATTACAGGGGTGCGCGGGAAGTTCCACACGCAATTTGGCCGTGTACGTGGATTTCAGGGGTGCGCGGGAAGTTCCACACGCGATGTGGCCGGGTACGTGGATTTCAGGGGTGCGCGGGAAGTTCCACACGCGATTTGTCAGGGTACGTGGATTTCAGGGGTGGTGGGAAGTTCCACACGCGATTTGGCCGTGTATGTGGATTTTAGGGGTGCACGGGAAGTACCACACGCGATTTGGCCGGGTACGTGGATTTCAGGGGTGCCCGGGAAGTTCCACACGCGATTTGTCAGGGTACGTGGATTTCAGGGGTGCGCGGGAAGTTCCACACGCGATTTGGCCGTGTACGTGGATTTCAGGGGTGCGCGGGAAGTTCCACACGCGATTTGGCCGGGTACGTGGATTTCAGGGGTGCGCGGGAAGTTCCACATGCGATTTGTCAGGGTACGTGGATTTCAGTGGTGCGCGGGAAGTTTCACACGCGATTTGGCCGTGTACGTGGATTTCAGGGGTGCGCGGGAAGTACCACACGCGATTTGTCAGGGTACGTGGATTTCAGGGGTGCGCGGGAAGTTCCACACGCGATTTGGCTGGGCACGTGTATGACAGGGGTACGCGGGAAATTCTACACGCAATTTGGCTGTGTGCTCCCAGGTATTCCCTGTACACCCTCCACGGCCCCTGCAGGCAGCACACACCACAGGGGACTACCCTGCACACCTGCTCATGTCACCCAGCACCCCCACCCCCAGCATCCAGGGGCACCCTCCACCAGGCCCCCACTTATGTCTCCCACCACCCCCACCCCCCAGCATCCAGGGGCACCCTCCACCAGGCCCCCACTCATGTCTCCCACCACCCCCACCCCCCAGCAGTGCAGGGGCACCCTCCACCAGGCCCCCACTCATGTCTCCCACCACCCCCACCCCCCAGCAGTGCAGGGGCACCCTCCACCAGGCCCCCACTCATGTCTCCCACCACCCCCACGCCCCAGCAGTGCAGGGGCACCCTCCACCAGGCCCCCACTCATGTCTACCACCACCCCCACCCCCCAGCCACCAGGGGCACCCTCCACCAGGCCCCCACTCATGTCTCCCACCACCCCCACCCCCCAGCAGTGCAGGGGCACCCTCCACCAGGCCCCCACTCATGTCTCCCACCACTCCCAGCCCCCAGCAGTGCAGGGGCACCCTCCACCAGGCTCCCACTCATGTCTCCCACCACCGCCACCCCCCAGCATCCAGGGGCACCCTCCACCAGGCCCCCACTCATGTCTCCCACCACCCCCACCCCCCAGCCACCAGGGGCACCCTCCACCAGACCCCCACCCATGTCTCCCACCACCCCCACCCCCCAGCAGTGCAGGGGCACCCTCCACCAGGCCCCCACTCATGTCTCCCACCACGCCCACCCCCCAGCAGTGCAGGGGCACCCTCCACCAGGCCCCCACTCATGTCTCCCACCACCACCACCCCCCAGCAGTGCAGGGGCACCCTCTACCAGGCCCCCACTCATGTCTCCCACCACCCCCACCCCCCAGCAGTGCAGGGGCACCCTCCACCAGGCCCCCACTCATGTCTACCACCACCCCCACCCCCCAGCCACCAGGGACACCATCCACCAGGCCCCCACTCATGTCTCCCACCACCCCCACCCCCCAGCAGTGCAGGGGCACCCTCCACCAGGCCCCCACTCATTTCTCCCACCACCCCCACCCCCCAGCAGTGCAGGGGCACCCTCCACCAGGCCCCCACCCATGTCTCCCACCACCCCCACCCCCAGCAGTGCAGGGGCACCCTCCACCAGGCCCCCACTCATGTCTCCATCGACCCCCAACCCCCAGCCACCAGGGGCAGCCTCCACCAGGCACCCACTCATGTCTCCCACCACCCCCACCCCCCAGCAGTGCAGGGGCACCCTCCACCAGGCCCCCACTCATGTCTCCCACCACCCCCACCCCCCAGCAGTGCAGGGGCACCCTCCACCAGGCCCCCACCCATGTCTCCCACCACCCCCACCCCCCAGCAGTGCAGGGGCACCCTCCACCAGGCCCCCGCACATGTCTCCCACCACCCCCACCCCCCAGCAGTGCAGGGGCAGCCTCCACCAGGCCCCCACTCATGTCTACCACCACCCCCACCCCCAGCCACCAGGGGCACCCTCCACCAGGCCCCCACTGATGTCTCCCACCACCCCCACCCCCCAGCCACCAGGGGCAGCCTCCACCAGGCCCCCACTCATGTCTCCCACCACCCCCACCCCCCAGCAGTGCAGGGGCAGCCTCCACCAGGCCCCCACTCATGTCTCCCACCACCCCACGCATCCAGGGGCAGCCTCCACCAGGCCCCCACTCATGTCTCCCACCACCCCCACCCCCCAGCCACCAGGGGCACCCTCCACCAGGCCCCCACTCATGTCTCACACCACCCCCACCCCCCAGCCACCAGGGGCAGCCTCCACCAGGCCCCCACTCATGTCTACCACCACCCCCACCCCCCAGCACTGCAGGGGCACCCGCCACCAGGCCCCCACTCATGTCTCCCACCACTCCCACCCCCCAGCATCCAGGGGCACCCTCCACCAGGCCCCCACTCATGTCTCCCACCACCCCCACCCTCCAGCAACCAGGGGCACCCTCCACCAGGCCCCCACTCATGTCTCCCACCACCCCCACCCCCCAGCAGTGCAGGGGCAGCCTCCACCAGGCCCCCACTCATGTCTCCCACCACCCCCAGCATCCAGGGGCACCCTCCACCAGGCCCCCACTCATGTCTCCCACCACCCCCACCCCCCAGCCACCAGGGGCAGCCTCCACCAGACCCCCACTCATGTCTCCCACCACCCCCACCCCCCAGCCACCAGGGGCAGCCTCCACCAGGCCCCCACTCATGTCTACCACCACCCCACCCCCCAGCAGTGCAGGGGCACCCTCCACCAGGCCCCCACTCATGTCTCCCACCACCCCCACCCCCCAGCAGTGCAGGGGCAGCCTCCACCAGGCCCCCACTTATGTCTACCACCACCCCCACCCCCCAGCCACCAGGGGCACCCTCCACCAGGCCCCCACTCATGTCTCCCACCAACCCCCACCCCCCAGCAGTGCAGGGGCACCCTCCACCAGGCCCCCCACTCATGTCTCCCACCACCCCCACCCCACAGCAGTGCAGGGGCACCCTCCACCAGGCCCCCACCCATGTCTCCCACCACCCCCACCCCCCAGCAGTGCAGGGGCACCCTCCACCAGGCCCCCACCCATGTCTCCCACCACCCCCACCCCCCAGCCACCAGGGGCAGCCTCCACCAGGCCCCCACCCATGTCCCCCTGCACCCAGGTCCTCACAATCACCAACCATGTGCGTAATGGTCAGCCTCCACAGCCAAAAGGCCCTACCAAGTAACCCATTCACCCACATGGAAATGAAAATTACATGTTACACCCCCAACGTACATAAAGCAAATGAACCCATGTCTGTCACACACAATGGTTGCAAATGAATTTGAAAACACCCAACATGACATGCATGAAACCAATGAGATGATACCACACAGTGAAGTATGAAAACAAAAATGTATTAAAAAATATGAATGCAAATGAAATGAAACAAACTACAGTGCCAATGAAAAAAAGAAAAGGTGCATGTCCGTCCCAAAAAATGAAAAACACCAAATCCAAAAAAATGTACTTCAAAGTCACATTAAAAATGAAATCAATCCGACAGAAAAAAAATAAATTCCAAACACCATTGCTCCATGGAGAAGAAAAAATAAAATTAAAAAATAAAACAATCCAATGAAGAACTATGTACAAAATATCCAAGGGTCCATGAGCCCAACGGAACAAAGGAAACCTACAAAAAACCCTAACAAAAATGCAACTATATACAAAAAGTGGAGCTGTGTCCGTCGACTCCAAATCATAAGAATAAACAAATGAAACCTAAAACTAAAGAACTATATACAAAGGCGGCGGGCAAGTCCAGCGGCTCACTCCGTAGTGTTCCGGGCCAGGGCATCATCAAACTCCTCGTCTATGTCCCGGAGGCGGTCCTGTTCCATGGCCCTGAGGGTCCGCAGGGACTACGCCATCTGCTCCTCCAACCCCCTGCGGATTGCCTCGAGGCACTCGGCCCGCCTCAGGGCCCTCCGCATGGAGTTCTCCGCCCTGACCATCGTGAGCCGCTCCTCTTCCGCCTGCCGCCGCTCCGCACCTATCTGCTGGCCCAACCGCAGCCACACGGAAGACACTTCCTGTCCTGGGTCCTCCTGCCCTCCGGCCGATGCCTGCCCCTCCGATGTTGATGGCCCCGAGCCATGATGCCTCCCACGTTGACTCTGCTGCTGCCTCCGATGCAACTGCCTCTGCCAGCACGACGGCATCCAGGCTGATGGAATCCACCGACGCCGTCGTGCACGTGCCCTGCCTGATGATGCCGGCAAATCCTCCATCTGCTGGGGTACAGTTGCTGTGGTGTCCACCCCTGCTTGACCTCCGACTCCCGACTGTGGCAGGGATGGGATCCCCACCGAGCTGGCTGCATAGGTCAGGGCAGGTCCACAGGGGGCCCTGGTGGCATCTGGGCCGGAAGACGGCAAGGAGAACGACTGGCGTATAGCCTCCACAGAGGAGGAGAGGGCCGCCAGATTGGCCGACACATGCAGGAAACCCCCGAACATGGAAGATCCCAATTGGGCCACGTCGGCACGGTGCTCTTCGTGATGATGTGCGTGCTCCTCCCGGGAAGCACGCACGTCATCACGAATTGCACCCGTGCGCATCGCAACCCCAATCAGGACCTTCTCCATACGGACACGGGTCCCCTCGTCCGCAGGTGGAGGTGAGTCAGGTGACATGGACATCCCCTCTACCTGCGGACGGGCCTGGGACGGGGCAACCCTGCTGGTGCATGGTGGTGCAATCACAGGGTCAGGGACAGCGACATGCACAGGCCCCTCCACGGTGACCTGTGCTGCCTCCTGCCCATGGCCCTGGACTGCACCACTTGCACCAGCAGGGATGCCCCCACCAGGCCCCATGTGTGCCCCTGTGGCGGCCTCTTCCCCTTCTGTGGAAACCACCAACCTGGATGGCTCCTCACCGTCTTCCACCGTAGCAGGCCCCTGTGGGGGCTCACCCACCCCTTCCGCTGCAGCCGTGGGGGCATCCCCGCCGCCTTGCTCCACAGCGCCGTCTCCGCCCTCTTCTTCACTAGCCGCTGCGTAGAGGGAGACAAAGAACACAAGCATCAGGGTACTGTACAATGGTCCCCTAAACAGGAAGCAATAGCAGATGAGTACCACTGTCAAAGTACACTTCCATCATGTCCCTCCACAACACATGGGTCAATCCAGGCAAAACACACACAGTAACAGGCATGGTGCATGCCATGGACATTTCCATACATGTCCAATGGACTCTTGAAACATACAATGATATGGAACTCACATGCATCATGGGTCATGCCTATCACATGCACACACTTCACCTCAGTCACATCCATCTGGCCCCATACACCCCAAACACAGCGGATACAAGGGTAACTAGGCTGCATCAGTGAATCTGTGCATTGTCACACACATGTGTCATGCATCCATGGCATGCACAAGTCACAGACACGTAGGTCAGGCACACAGACATGGCTACCATATATGTACCTGCCATCAGCACCCATCCCTCACCCCCACCCATGTCCAGGAACAGAGACTGGCATGCTCTCATGTCTAAAATCTGCATAGGGGTCCCCATGTGGCATTTAAACACATGCAACAACCATGTGGTTCACACATCACTGGTCGCACATGCATTACCATGATGTCCCTGCACACATACATGCATACATGGCCTATGTCACACATACAGGCAAGTATCAGAGAACCAGCGCACCGCAACATGCCCTGTCTCACACAGCAATGCTTGGACACTTACCGCTCAACTCCAGACGGGTCTCCCTCTCAAGGATCTGGGCGTGGAGCGCTGGGCGTACGCGTTCCAGGACCCTCATCTGGATGGAACTCATGCGGCCCCGGCCCCCCTCCACGAGGCGCCGGGCCTTCACGAGGGTCCTGGACCTCAAGTCCTCCCAGCGCTTCTTGATCTTCTGGACGTCGCGGGTTGCCACCCCCTCCGCGTTGATGGCAACCACACAGTCGGCCCAGATCCTCTCCCGCCCTTCCTTGCTGGCGCGGGACGATCCAAAGAGGGCATCATACTGCCCCAGGACATGCTCCACCAGGACACCAACTTCGGTGGCAGTGAAGCTGGTGCCCCTCTGCCCCTCTGGCCTGGGGTTGCCACTGGTGCCAGATGTGGAAGTGCCCGACATGGCAACCCCAGAGGCAGGTGTGGGTGGGCAACTGGGTCCTGGGGCTGGGCTGTGGAGCGATATAATCCCAGTCGGGAGTCTTCAGTTCCAGCAGGGGTGGACACAGCATCTGGACCCCTGCAGATGGCTGATGTGCAGGCACCAAAGGGCAGGGCACGGTGGCAGCAGGCAGGCAGGCAGCAGCAGATGGCACGTGGGAGGCTGCTCGGGGCACTGGGGGGCAGTAATTCTGCCTTCTGGGCAGGAGCGTAGTCTTCCGTGTGTTTTCGCCTGGCCAGCTTGATACGGAGTGATTTGGCACGTGAAAATCCTGCACGTCAGCGTGAAATTCGAGGAAAGGCCCTTAGCGCGTAAGCGCGTCAGCACGCATACGCGATTCTATTGGACCAAAGGCCCTCAGCGCGTAAGCGCATCTGTGACGTGACCCGCACGGGTGTTTCCCACACAGCACGTGATGACAGAGCACACGTGGAAAGACTGCACGTCAGAGTGTCATCGCGTGTAATTGGACAAAAGTGCGCGTACACGCGATTGGCCTATGTACGTGTATATCAGGGGTGCGCGGGCACTTACACACGCAAGTACGTCAGCGCACCTGTATCCCGGGGTGCGTGGGAATTTCCACACGCTATTGGACTGGGTACTGGATTTCAGGGGTGCGCGGGTCACACGCTCGCCTACAACACGCGCAACGCATAAATTTGCGCGCTAACAAAATAACAAGCTCAGACCCAGGATGAACATACCGTTCCTAGCAGCAGTGGGTGTGGGCTACCAAAGGAGGAGGAGGAGGATAGTCAGGGCCAGAATATTCACACCCAGAACCAGCCTTTTCGGGATGCCTGATGACCAGGTGTATGGGAGGTACAGGTTTCCACCACACATAATACTGGACCTGGTGAGTGAGTGGGAGGATGACCTCACATCACCCACCCTGTGCTCCCAAGCACTCAGCCCCCTGGAGAAGGTCCTCAATGTACTGAACTTCTTAGCCACTGGATCATTTCAGCGGACAAGTGCCATAGTGGGTGGGGTATCACAGGCCACCCAGTCACGCTGCCTACACCAGGTTTTGAGCATCATCACTGCACGCCCATCAGTCCGCAGGCACATATACCTGCCCAGAACACCTGCAGAAAGGCATGCTGCCGCCCTGGATTTTTACGGTGTGGCACGATTCCCCAAAGTGCTAGGTGCCACCGACAGCACCCATGTGGCTCTACGTCCCCCCAGGGCATCAGAGCACATCTATAGGAACCGCAAGCACTGGCATTCCATCAACGTGCAGGTAGTATGTAATGCCAAGGGAATCATCACCTCAGTATATGCCAACTATCCCGGGTCCACCCACAACAGCTTCATTTACCGAATGTCCACCCTAAGCCGGGACCTAGAAGCTGGGCGGCATGGCGATACATGGCTGCTTGGTGAGTATGAATGCCACTGCACATGCATGCATGTCAGATACTGAGCAAGGTCACAACCCCACCAATGATACCAATCACCACCTCCACAGGGGACAGTGCCTACCCTCTCAGCCCCCACATGATGACGCCAATTCGGAACCCCACCCCGCCACCCCAGGTAAGATATAACACAGCCCACATTACAACCCGGGGCATAGTGGAGCGCACATTCGGAGTGCTAAAGTCACGCTTTCGCTCCCTTGACCGTTCTGGCGGGCAGCTGTTGTACGCTCCCCCAGTAGTGTGCAGGATCATAGTGGCAGCATGTGTCCTGCACAACATTGCAACACGCCGGGGCCTGGCCGTGGACATGGTGGTGGCCCCACATCCCCAACCACATGCACAGCCGCTGCGCATGGGAGGGGAAAGGGCACGGGGGAAGGCAGCCCGTACACAGCTAGTGGCTAATTATTTCACATAGAAATCACACCCCTGTGGAGTGCACACTGCCCTGGCACATTCCATCTGACAATCAATGATGACTCAACCTGACACTGATCCTGAATGTCTGGAGAATCAACCGTGAAAACCATATCAGCCTGAGATTGTTCACCTGGAAGTGTTACAATATGTGCATCCCTACCCACACAGACACCACCAATGCAGTTTTGTGAAGAAACACATTCAAGCAGCTAAAATGAATACCCACTTGCAAAATGCAACAAGAGGACAGTGCCATGTCAGCCAACCCATCCCCAGCACCACCACACGACACACCGTGCCAAGTCATGCTATTTGCAGCTAAACAAAGTAATCCCCACAACATGACACTAGATTCACAATGTACAGTGTCCCTAATTGAAACTTGCAACACCTGAAATGCTCACAGTAATGCAGGGCCAACAACAAACTTGAGCAGGTACTACCATTAACATGACATCACAAATGTAATAAATTAGTAGTCTCACCACCTGAAAATGCCTGCACTCCCACCACTACCAACTGTGCAGTGTTGGCGCCATGTAGAGTTGTAGGTGCACTGCTGCCAACATGGACCCCATCTCCAAACTAAAGGGCCTTGTGTAGACATGAGGAAGGGACCTGCAAATTGGGAGGTAGACACAGATGATGAGTTACACATCAATGCAACATGCAGTGTACAACACAACAGCAATATGCACTAGGAATGTATACACAGTATTGACTAGACTACCCACACATGTAGTGGGAGTCCAATGTCACCATGTACGTCAATGTCACTTGGGCACAACCTTTGCAAGCCCATGGAAATGGGAAGCAGGAGGGGTGTGTGTGACTCAAACCCAAGCATCTGAACCAAATACATGACAAGCCTGCATGTGCCCAGCCACAATGCAGCGTATGCCCACAGGAACCACGGAAGGCAACAAATTGTCCCAAAAAAATTGGGAAAAAATAAATTAAAAATAAATAAAAATAAAAATAAAAAAAAATCAAAAATGGCCATTGATGGGCCCGGGGGGGTTGGGGAGGCCACCCAGGAGGTCCGAGGACAGGGTGCACACCAAAACCCACCTGTGTGGATCCTGGGAAAAAAAAAAACACCTCCATGGGCTCATGGCCCACACGGCTACCCTATTGTGGGAGTATCACTGCTGTCGCTATTATCACCCTGTGCAGCTGCATCCGGAGGTGGTTGCACTATGGGAGGCAGCCCACGCAAGGCCCTAGTCTGCTCCTCCATGGCTGCAAGCATGCGGGTGTGGTAGGTCTCGTTCTGGAGGATGAGTGTGCGGAGGTCCCCATGCAACAACTCACGGGATGCCCGGACCTCCGCCCTCGTTGCCTGCATCTCAGCTGAGAGCGTACGGGTGAGACGCTCCAGCTGCTGTTCTGTCCTTTGGTGTGTTGAAGCCTCAAGCTCAACAAGAGTCATCCTGAGGTGAAGGAGCTCCTGCCTCAGGGCTTCCCTGTGGCCCTGGGACTCTATGGAGATGGCTTCCTGCAGAGTCGCCAGTGCCGCCCGCCTGTCCCTGTTGGACGCCAACATGTCCTCCCTGTGTGACTGGCAGATGGAGTCGGTTGCCTGCTGTAGTCGCTCCATCAGCCTTTCAGGGGGGACAATGGAAGTGGCCACCCTATCCATGGCCTGAGCCATCATCTCGGATGATGCTGCCTGTTGGGTTGCCATACCGTAAATGGATTGCTCCCATGCGGTATTGCCAGGTGGCGTACGGCCACCACGTCGGCGGGCACCACACCTGTCTGGGGCAAGGTGAACTGCGCCTTGCTGTGCCGGCACTGCCTGAGGCTGCAGGACTGCATTCCACCTCTGATCTGCTGGCCCAGGAACAGGATCAGATGTTGCGGAGTGTGACCCTGCATCCGTAACCACCAAAGGCGTAGCTGCCAACACTGACATCCCCATTGAGGGTTCTGACCCTGGTGCAGGTGGGTGGGACAGAACAGAAACCCTCCCAGGAACACTCACCTGCGACGGCACGTAGGTCTCATCATCCGAATCAACACCTGAGTACAGCTCGGGGGAGGTGCAGCCAGAGTCACCCCTTGAGAGCACGACCTGCAGCACTTGTGGGTTCTCACCCACCACCACACCACGTCCCTCACTGGTGGTTGGTCGGCCCTCGGACCCCTCCTGGGTCTGCACCATCTCCACAACCCCAGCAGTATCAGGTGCGTCTTCCCCTGCAAAGACATAAAAACAAAGAAATGGAAACAAGCATTAGCACCATGGCACACAATGAGGGCTGAGAAGCAAGAGAAGCAGTACTTGATTGACACATGTCCCACATGACTAAAACCCTCCCATGCATGCACCCTCACTGCATATGAAGGGCAGGCAAATGGCACACACTGATGACACCAAGATGGAAGATGAACACATTTTCTGCATGCTGCCTGGCAGTGGCATCACACATTGGCCTGTGATTGCCAGGTGAAACACACATGCCATCACACAGATGGCATGTACCATTGCTATTGAGTGAAGATGGAGAGGAGGGCAGCACCTATTCATTCAGTCCAGTTCCCGCATGTAATAGCTTTTCTAATTCAAACAGGTCAGATTTTTCACCTGGAGCTGCCAGTCCAAAATGGTCCAATTGCACAGGGACATGTGTGAACAAATGATATCCAGGTAACAAAGTCACTCCACTTTACCATAGCCATGTCAGACATGTGACTAGAGGACTGCGAAATGCCTAGTAAAAGTGGTGGAATGCAAACAATCTGACTGAATGAACAGTGAAAATGAGCAACAATGTTGTGGCAAGGTGACACTTCAAGGGCAACTGGCGTGCAGTTGGGCTAGATGTCTACTGTTGGCAGAAGGGATACTGCTATGGCCAAATGCAGCTGCGCAGGATGTATTGCATGAAGCACATGGCTGACCCATACGACTCAGGCGCACACACTCTCACCTGGCACACAAACAGAAGCCCTCACACACACACCATGCACATGGATGACACACACATGCATGTGCACTCACCGGACAATGCCTCGTAATCAGGCAGATCTCCCACGCCTTGGATCTGTTCCTCCGTGACGTAGGTCCCAGCGACTGACTCAGGTGGAGTGAGTTCCATGTCTACTACTGGAGACCCACCTCCAGTCACTAGAGTTGCGGCATGACTTGAGGCCAGCTTACTCTTTGCCCTTGCCTTTAGGTCATTCCAGCGCTTACAGCAATCATTGGCTGTGCGCCTCACGCTTCCAAGGGCACTTACGATGTCCGCAACGGTCTGCCAGTGTGCCTGGCGTTGTGCAGGTGTGGTCTTGGATCCTGCAACAATGACCATCTCGTTGTCATGTGCGGACACATACTCGACAAGTGCATTCAGTTCGTCATCCGTGAAGCTGGGCTTCCTCGACGGGCCGGACTGTGTAGCCGTGTCTGGGGCATCAGCCTGTGCCGGACGAGCACTCTTCCTCTTCCGCTTGGAAGGTGGTGGTGATCCTGAGTGTCCTGCGCCGCACTGGACACTAGGGGCAGGAGCCCTGGTGGACTCTGTATCAGGAGTGTGGGATTGCACACTCAGCATGGGAGTTGGTGCAGGCATTGGCTCAAGTGTAATGGTGTCAGGGGGAATGTCAGCAGGATGGACTAGGACCGACACTGTCCTGGCTGGGTGTGTGAGAGCTGGGGTGGATGGAGCCGCAGCTGCCCCTGCAGCCTCTCCGCCCTGCCTACTTGGGCCAGCAGATGACCTTGCTGGCCCAGATGCACGTGGCATGATGACATCAACGTGCACCAGCGCACGTGTCATAGGCCTGCTGACCTGGAAGTCAGCCATGGAGTCAGCCAGGTCTGGTGCCACAATGGGCTGGTCCAACAAGGGCTGAGCATGGATGGTGTCAGCCACATCAGCCTCAACAGGAGGGGGGGGATTATGGGTGCCCTTGACTGGTCCTCCACACATGGGGGGACAGGCTCACCCTGCAGGTAACGACCACGTCCCCTACCGGATCCACCACGGCCACCACTTGTGGCTCTTTCACCTTTGCCACCCTTACGGAATCCTCGCCTCCCAGCCATGGCACTGATGTTAATGTGCGTATGGGAGTGGCTGTAAACTATTGTCCTGGGCAATTGGGGGTCAAAGGGGTTGGGTACCAGATGGTAATTGTACCCTAGTGCTCTAGCAAGGCTGAATGTAACCCCTGGGGAAAGATGACGGGTCATGCTACGCACAGGAGCCCCAAAAAAGGGAGATGACGTGCACGCAACCCCTCCTAGACCACGTGTGCAGAAAGAAAAACCTGCACTACGTTGTGGCACCCAGTAACACAAGAATGAACGTATGCGTGTCACACGCAGCCTAGAATGACCTCTGAAGGGGTAGGCTACACACGGGGCAAGCACAGATGTTAGATACGTGCGTGACTCACCGTTGCCAGGTAAAAGAGCGTGAAAAAGGAGCGCGTTTGGTTGGCAACACCCCCGCCAAAAGAATATTTGTACGCTGTCTGAGGAGACAGGACAACAGTAGAAGGGAACACTGTTTGAGGGAACAGGCCCAGGTAAACCAGTAAAAGAGAAAAAAGAGAAAAAGCTGTCAGAGGTAACAGGGAATACGAACTTGAAACGCTGTGAAGTAAATCGCGTGTGAAACAACAAGAAGTACAGAATTCACCCACTCGCTCTCCACGAAAAGCACGTACAAGGAAATGGTGTTCTACACGTACCTTTTATACAGGCCCACACGTCCAGCGTCACTTACGCGGCGTGTACGCGCTAGGGCCATTTCCACCAATTACACGCTTTGTCACTTCTGCGTGTAGGGCCATTTCCACCAATTACACGCTTTGTCACTTCTGCGTGTAGGGCCAGTTCCACCAATTACACGCTTTGTCACTGCCGCGTGTACACGCTAGGCCCATTCCCACCAATTACACGCTTTGACACTCGGATGTGTCTTTCATTTTTTTCACACGCAACATTTTCAAACGTGTGCCCAATTCACCGTGCACGTGACTTCATAGACGCGCATACGCTGGCGACGCGTTTACGCGCTAAGGGCCTTTCCTCGAATTACACGCAGACGTGTTGGATTTTTCACGTGCCAAATCACTCCGTATCAAGCTGGCCACGCGTAAGCACACGGAAGACCACGCTCCTGCCCAGAAGGTCGAACTACTGCCCCCCAGAGCCCCGAGCACGCTCCCACCTGCCATCTGCTTCTGCCTGACTGCCTGCTGCTGTGACCACCCCTGCTGGAACCGAAGACTCCCGACTGGGATTCCATCGCTCCACAGCCCAGCCCCAGGACCCAGTTGCCCACCCACTCCTGCCTCTGGGGTTGTCATGTCGGGGCAAACACCATCTGGGACCACTGACAACCCCCGGCCAGAGAGGCAGAGGGGCACCAGCTTCAGTGCCAGCGAAGTTGGTGTCCTGGTGGAGCAAGTCCTGGAGCAGTATGATGCCCTCTTCGGAAGTTCCCGCGCCGACAAGGAAGGACAGACTCGGATCTGGACTGACATCGTGACTGCCATCAACGTGGAGGGGGTGGCAGTCCGCGACTTACAACATGTCAGGAAGCGCTGGGAGGACTTCAGGTCCAGGACCCTGAATAAGGCCCGGCGCCTCTTGAAGGCAGCGGATGCCAAGGGGCGCCGGGGCCACTTGTCGGAAGAACAGATGAGGGTCCTGGAACGCATATCCCCAGCGCTCCACGTCCAGGTCCTAGAGAAGCAGACCCGTCTGGAGTCGAGCGGTGAGTGTACATGCATCCTGATTGTGAGCAGTGCGTGTGGTGATTATTCGGTAGTGTGCAGGTTGCACATCTGTTTGTCTGGGGTCGAGTATGGGATGGGTGTACAGGGCCGTGGGGCTGACACATGCGAGGGCTGTAATGTGTGAGACATGGATGGTGCTTGTGTGTGTAGGCTTGCATGCCAAATGCAGTTGTGTGGGCACACATGTTTGGATGAATGTGTATGTAAGTAGACATGTCCGTGATGTCACGCATGTATGTTGTTTTCGGCTGCATGTATGAGCACTGTGTACATGTGCATGTGTGTGTATTTGACAAGGGTGCAACAGTGATGCAACATGGATGCATGTGACAGCGGTATGTGGAAGCCTGATTGGCAGATGTGACATGGATGCCCGTCTGAACAGTGCGACACTTGGCAGAGGTGTACACATGCATGCAAGTGTGGTGGTGTGTGTACATGTGTGGTGCACTTCCTGTGTTGCATGTGATGTCTGGCTCACCTTTGGCTGCTCATGCTGTTGTATGTGTAGGGATGGTGGTGGCAGTTGTGATATGGCTGTGGTATGGCTCATGTGTGCGAGTTGTAATGACATGTATGTTGGGGATTGTGATGACATGTCTGAGGTTTGCCAATGCCACTCATGTGCAACTGTCATGTGTGTATGTGTCCATTGTACAGTGCCCTGATGCCTGTGTTTTGTTTCTCCCTGTCTGCAGCGCCAACTGATGAAGAGGGCGGAGAAGGTGCTGTGGAGCACAGCGGCGGGGATCCCACCGCCAGAGGGAGACGCAAGGCCCGGCTCCCCTCCCGTGTTGTCATCTCGTCGGGGAGTGAGGAGTCCGGTGCCGCGTCCCAGGCCGCAGCTGCCGGGGGGAGGTCCAAGAGGCGGAGGTTGGAGTTGGACTCCTCGGCAGCAGAAGGGGAAGCTGGGACCCCACAGGGCCCAACAGGGGAAGATGGCACGGAGTCATCCAGGTTGGTGGGGGGTTTGGTGGAGGAGGAGCGTGCAAGCACCAGAGAAGGGGTCTGGAGGTGGGGATCCCACTGGTGCTAGTGGTTCAGTGCAGGACCAGGGACAGGAGGCAGCACAGGCCGCCGTGGAGGTGCCTGTGTGCAATCCTGTCCCCGATCCTGTCCCTGCATCATCTTGCACCAGCAGGGATGCCTACGTCCAGACCCGTTTTCAGGCAGGGGATGAGCTGACGTCAACTGGCCTTCCTCTGCATGCGGACGTGGCTATCCAGGTCCGGGTTGAGCCTATCCTGGCTGGTGTAGTGTTGCGTCAACGCGCCATGCGAGGTGACCTGCAGTCTGTTCATGGAGAGACTGCACGTCATCTTGAATGGCTCGTTGACCACGTCAGCCTGCTGGGACAGGTCACCCAGGCCGGATTCCTCCGTCTGATGGGGCTTGCTCCGACCCCCTCCTCAACTGGACCCCCTACGCGCCAGTCGTCCTCTGTGCCATCTTCCCACCCATCAGTCACCTGGGTGCCCTGTGGAGCTGCCTCTGACGGTGCGGCCAGGCTGGTGGAGGAGGCATCCCTGCCACAGTCGGGAGTCGGACGTCCAGCAGGGGTGGCCACATCAACAACTGCACCCCAGCCAGCGGAGGATGTGCAGGCAGCAGGAGGCAGTGCACGGGCAGAGGCACAGCAGCAGCAGCAACGTGGTGGGAGCCATGAAGGCTCTGGGCCTTCAACATCGGAGGGGCAGGCATCGGCCGGAGGGCAGGTTGACCCAGGACGGGGTGTGTCTTCTGTGTGGCAGCGGTTGGGCCAGCAGATAGGTGCGGAGCGGCGGCGGGCGGAAGAGGCGCGGCTCACAATGGTCAGGGCAGAGAACTCCATGCGGAGGGCCCTGAGGCGGGCCGAGTGCCTCGAGGCAATCCGCAGGGGGTTGGAGGAGGACAAGGCGTCGTCCCTGCGGACCCTCGGGGCCATGGAACAGGACTGCCTCCGGGACATCGAACAGGAGTTCGATGATGCCCTGGCCGGGAACACCACGGAGTGAGCCGCTGGACTTGCCCGCCGTCTTTGTATATAGTTCTTTAGATTTAGGTTTCCTTTGTTTGTTCTTATGATTTGGAGTCGACGGACACTGCTCCACTTTTTGTATATAGTTGCATTTTAGTTAGGGTTTTTTGTAGGTTTCCTTTGTTCAGTTGGGCTCATGGACCCTTGGATGTTTTGTACATAGTTCTTCATTGGATTGATTTTATTTTTCATTTGACTTTGGACAACATTTTTTTGGATTAGGATTTGGTGTTTTTATTTTTTTAAACGGACATGCAGCTTATCTTTTTTTCATTGCCATTGTAGTTTGTTTCATTTCTTTTGCATTTATTTTTTTTTAATACAATTTTGTTTTCATACTTCACTGTGTGGTATCATCTCATTGGTTTCATGCATGTCATGTTGGGTGTTTTCCCATTCAATTGCAACCATTGTGTGTGACGGACATGGGTTCATTAGCTTTATGAACATTGGGGGTGTAACATGTAATTTCCATTTCCATGTGGGTGAATGGATTACTTGGTAGGGCTTTTTGGCTGTGGAGGCTGACCATAACGCACATGATTGGGGATTGTGAGGACCTGGTGGAGGCTGCCCATGGTGGCTGGGGGGTGGGGGTGGTGGGAGACATGGGTGGGGGCCTGGTGGAGGGTGCCCCTGCACTGCTGGGGGGGTGGGGGTGGTGGGAGACATGAGTGGGGGCCTGGTGGAGGGTGCCCCTGCACTGCTGGGGGGTGGGGGTGATAGGGGACATGGGTGGGGGCCTGGTGGAGGGTGCCCCTGGATGCTGGGGGTGGTGGGAGACATGAGTGGGGGCCTGGTGGAGGGTGCCCCTGCACTGCTGGGGGGTGGGGGTGGTGGTAGACATGAGTGGGGGCCTGGTGGAGGGTGCCCCTGGTGGCTGGGGGGTGGGGGTGGTGGGAGACATGAGTGGGGGCCTGGTGGAGGGTGCCCCTGCACTGCTGGGGGGTGGGGTGGTGGGAGACATGAGTGGGGGCCTGGTGGAGGGTGCCCCTGGATGCTGGGGGGTGGGGGTGGTGGGAGACATGAGTGGGGGCCTGGTGGAGGGTGCCCCTGGATGCTGGGGGGTGGGGGTGGTGGGAGACATGAGTGGGGGCCTGGTGGAGGGTGCCCCTGGATGCTGGGGGGTGGGGTGGTGGGAGACATGAGTGGGGGCCTGTTGGAGGCTGCTCCTGGTGGCTGGGGGGTGGGGGTGGTGGGAGACATGAGTGGGGGCCTGGTGGGGGGTGCCCCTGGATGCTGGGGGGTGGGGGTGGTGGGAGACATGAGTGGGGGCCTGGTGGAGGGTGCCCCTGGATGCTGGGGGGTGGGGGTGGTGGGAGACATGAGTGGGGGCCTGGTGGATGGTGGAGGCTGCCCCTGGTGGCTGGGGGGTGGGGGTGGTGGGAGACATGAGTGGGGGCCTGGTGGAGGGTGCCCCTGCACTGCTGGGGGGTGGGGGTGGTGGGAGACATGAGTGGGGGCCTGGTGGAGGGTGCCCCTGCACTGATGGGGGGTGGGGGTGGTGGGAGACATGAGTGGGGGGCTGGTGGAGGGTGCCCCTGCACTGCTGGGGGGTGGGGGTGATAGGGGACATGGGTGGGGGCCTGGTGGAGGGTGCCCCTGCACTGCTGGGGGGTGGGGGTGGTGGGAGACATGAGTGTGGGCCTGGTGGAGGGTGCCCCTGGTGGCTGGGGGTGGTGGGAGACATGGGTGGGGGCCTGGTGGAGGGTGCCCCTGGTGGCTGGGGGGTGGTGGGAGACATGAGTGGGGGCCTAGTGGGGGGTGCCCCTGGTGGCTGGGGGTGGTGGGAGACATGGGTGGGGGCCTGGTGGAGGGTGCCCCTGGATGCTGGGGGGTGGGGGTGCTGGGAGACATGAGTGGGGGCCTGGTGGAGGCTGCCCCTGCACTGCTGGGGGGTGGGGTGATAGGGGACATGGGTGGGGGCCTGGTGGAGGGTGCCCCTGGTGGCTGGGGTGGTGGGAGACATGTGTGGGGGCCTGGTGGAGGGTGCCCCTGCACTGCTGGGGGGTGGGGGTGGTGGGAGACATGAGTGGGGGCCTGGTGGAGGGTGCCCCTGCACTGCTGGGGGGTGGGGGTGATAGGGGACATGGGTGGGGGCCTGGTGGAGGGTGCCCCTGCACTGCTGGGGGGTGGGGGTGATAGGGGACATGGGTGGGGGCCTGGTGGAGGGTGCCCCTGGTGGCTGGGGGGTGGGGGTGGTGGGAGACATGAGTGGGGGCCTGGTGGAGGGTGCCCCTGGTGGCTGGGGGGTGGGGGTGGCGGGAGACATGGGTGGGGGCCTGGTGGTGGGTGCCCCTGGATGCTGGGGGGTGGGGGTGGTGGGAGACATGAGTGGGGGCCTGGTGGAGGGTGCCCCTGGTGGCTGGGGGGTGGTAGGAGACATGGGTGGGGGCCTGGTGGAGGGTGCCCCTGGATGCTGGGGGGTGGGGGTGGTGGGAGACATGAGTGGGGGCCTGGTGGAGGCTGCCCCTGCACTGCTGGGGGGTGGTGGTGGAGGGTGCCCCTGGATGCTGGGGGGTGGGGGTGGTGGGAGACATGAGTGGGGGCCTGGTGGAGGGTGCCCCTGCACTGCTGGGGGGTGGGGGTGATAGGGGACATGGGTGGGGGCCTGGTGGGGGCTGCCCATGGTGGCTGGGGGGTGGGGGTGATAGGGGACATGGGTGGGGGCCTGGTGGAGGGTGCCCCTGGTGGCTGGGGGGTGGGGGTGGTGGGAGACATGAGTGGGGGCCTGGTGGAGGGTGCCCCTGCACTGCTGGGGGGTGGGGTGATAAGGGACATGGGTGGGGGCCTGGTGGGGGCTGCCCATGGTGGCTGGGGGGTGGGGGTGATAGGGGACATGGGTGGGGGCCTGGTGGAGGGTGCCCCTGGTGGCTGGGGGGTGGGGGTGGTGGGAGACATGAGTGGGGGCCTGGTGGAGGGTGCCCCTGCACTGCTGGGGGGTGGGGGTGGTGGGAGACATGAGTGGGGGCCTGGTGGAGGGTGCCCCTGCACTGCTGGGGGGTGGGGGTGGTGGGAGACATGGGTGGGGGCCTGGTGGAGGGTGCCCCTGTACTGCTGGGGGGTGGGGTGGTGGGAGATATGAGTGGGGGCCTGGTGGAGGGTGCCCCTGCACTGCTGGGGGGTGGGGATGGTGGGAGACATGAGTGGGGGCCTGGTGGAGGCTGCCCCTGGATGCTGGGGGTGCAGGGGGACCTGAGTGGGGGCCTGGTGGGGGCTGCCCATGGTGGCTGGGGGGTGGGTGGGAGACATGAGTGGGGGCCTGGTGGGGGATGCCCATGGTGGCTGGGGGGTGGGGGTGGGTGGGAGACATGAGTGGGGGCCTGGTGGAGGGTGCCCCTGATGGCTGGGGGGTGGGGGTGGTGGTTGACATGAGTTGGGGCCTGGTGGAGGCTGCCCCTGCACTGCTGGGGGGTGGTGGTGGTGATAGGGGACATGGGTGGGGGCCTGGTAGAGGGTGCCCCTGGTGGCTGGGGGGTGGGGGTGGTGGGAGACATGAGTGGGGGCCTGGTGGAGGGTGCTCCTGCACTGCTGGGGGTGGGGGTGGTGGGAGACATGAGTGGGGGCCTGGTGGAGGGTGCCCCTGCACTGCTGGGGGGTGGGGGTGATAGGGGACATGGGTGGGGACCTGGTGGAGGGTGCCCCTGCACTGCTGGGGGGTGGGGGTGGTGGGAGACATGCATTGTTGATCAGTAGTGCAAGGTGACATGTGGGTTGGCTGGGGGGCATGCCCATGGTGGATGGGCTGCCTGCGGGACATGAGCAGGGGTGCAGGGTAGTCCCCCGTGGTGTGGGCTGCCTGCAGGGGCCGTGGAGGTTGTGGAGCGTACACCTGGGAGGACCCACACGGCCAATTCACGTGTAGTACTCCCCAGAACCACTGAAATACACATACCCTGCTGAAATCGCGTGTGGAACTTCCCGCGCACCCCTGGAATACACGTACCCTGCTGAAATCGCGTGTGGAACTTCCCACGCACCCCTGAAATACACATACCCTGCTGAAATCGCGTGTGGAACTTCCCACGCACCCCTGAAATACACATACCCTGCTGAAATCGCGTGTGGAACTTCCCACGCACCCCTGAAATACACATACCCTGCTGAAATCGCGTGTGGAACTTCCCGCGCACCCCTGGAATACACGTACCCTGCTGAAATCGCGTGTGGAACTTCCCGCGCACCCATGGAATACACGTACCCTGCTCACACTGGGCCAATCGCATGTGGAACTTCCCGCGCTCCCCTGAAATACACGTACCCTGCTTGCACGGGGCCAATCGCGTGTGGAACTTCCCGCGCAACCCTGAAATACACGTACCCTGCTCGCACTGGGACAATCGCGTGTGGAACTTCCCGCGCACCCCTGAAATACACGTACCCTGATGAAATTGCGTGTGGAACTTCCCGCGCACCCATGGAATACAGGTACCCTGCTCGCACTGGCCCAATCGCGTGTGGAACTTCCCGCGCACCCCTGAAATACACGTACCCTGCTGAAATCGCGTGTTGAACTTCCCGCGCACCCATGGAATACACGTACCCTGCTCGCACTGGGCCAATCGCGTGTGGAACTTCCCGCGCACCCCTGGAATACACGTACCCTGCTTGCACGGGGCCAATCGCGTGTGGAACTTCCCGCGCACCCCTGAAATACACGTACCCTGCTCGCACTGGGCCAATCGCGTGTGGAACTTCCCGCGCACTCCTGAAATACACGTACCCTGATGAAATCGCGTGTGGAACTTCCCGCGCACCCCTGAAATACACGTACCCTGCTTGCACGGGGACAATCGCGTGTGGAACTTCCCGCGCACCCCTGAAATAGACGCTCCCCGCTTGGCGTTTGCTGTTTGCCAGCCCGGTGAACTGGTCCAGGGTTAGCGCAGCCCTTTGCGATGATTTAGCGATTTTGATGGCTTTTCCTTGCGCGAGGGCATTCTTGGGGGCGTTACTGGCGCTGCTGCAGGGTCGCTGCGATTCTCTGCGCCACGGCTGGTTTGGGAGCCTAAAATCCATGAATACGCTGTGCGCGGAAATCGGTTTTAGCGCACGTGCCTGGCGCAGACAATCGCACGCGGACACTCTGCGCCAGCCGCTTGCGACACTTTTCTGCGAAATTCTATGAATTACCCTGTAAATTGGGAGGGTTGGCATGTATGCAGAACATTACCAAGGTATTGTCTACCACAAATGATCTAATTCGCTGCTTTGACCTGGATTTGGCTTTAGGGAAGGAAAAGGGACATGTTGGTAATTAAGTTTACAAGTAAAGTAATCAAAGGATTATTTTCTTAGCATACATGCCAACATTCTGGAGCACCTGGGACGGAAATTTTGTCCAAGAAAGCGTGAGAATCGAATACTCGCATCGGATTGCATTAGGCTAACAATTAGTTCAGACAGGATAAAGCAAAAAACAGCAACATTTTTACTTGAAAAATCGGGAGTCTCCCGTTTTAGGACCACTCACTCGCCTCAATCCTTTTGAATTAAAACACTTCATCCGGTTACCAAAACCTCTTCTTGGTGATATGAGTTATTTTTTTTTTTACATTTGGATAATTAGATATCCCAAGTTAACTCACCACGCTTGATCTGGCCAATGAAAGATCAATCACATCTCATACGTGAAATATTCTAATCAGAGCGCTGCCTTTCTTAACTGTACAAGCCACATGGTTCCGTGATACAAATGGACGAACATAATTTCTGAGTCTTGAATAGGATCTGGAAATGAAACACGAAAAAGAACCTACTCCCAAAATCACTCAAGAATCTTGTCTGAAACCGAAGATTTGTAGCTAATGGAACACACTCAAGTCATGTGACACGCACGCTCTACCCATGTCTCTCTGTAGAATACGTACTTGTCAAATGACGGAGTGTCGTCGCGCATGCGAGGTGCCCTGTGATGGGAAGCGGTGGGCGCGGTGGTGGCTGTGGGGCTGGAGTAACTGCTTGGTGTGCGGGCTCAGGGGAGGGCTGGGTTCTAACACCGGCCATGGACCTGGAAGCGCTGAAGCAGCAGCTGATGATAAATCAGTTCGTGTTAACTGCTGGTTGCGGTGCTGATCAGGCGGAGCAACTCCTACGCGGGGCACATTGGGAGTTTGAGGTGCGTTTCATGTACACACAGAGCACCATCCCCACTCGTGTTGCTTGATAATCCTGTCACTGCTCACAAACTCAAGTTGTTCTTCTCTAGCATTGCGCGCCTCGTATGTTAATCTTCACCACCGGTTATCATTACTGCTCACAGGCACCTTACATCCAATGAATACATCACACCATTGTCAACACACACACTGCGTGTTTCCCTTACTAGACTGGAGAGATAAACGTGCCACTGCTTCCACCGGCAGTCTCTACAATGTAGTTCCGTGTTTTTAAACACGATAATGCCCCATGCATATATTAGCAAACCGATGTCTGAAGCCCCACCCGACATTAAAAAATAATTGCAAAATAAAGCTGGCTTTTTTTTTTACTTGTAATCAGAGTGCTTAATAACACGTTTAGTTTAATTATCTCGTAGAATATATTCCGTATTAAATAAATGCACTTTTATGGTTTCTGCTGACTTATATATTTGGTTTTCATAGTCTTGTACTCAGTTGAAAGTATAACAATATTTGTTTACAATAGGATTTCGAGTAGTCCTAGCAACAGGAAGCATGTTTTAAGAAAATATCCCTTTAATAATTGTTAATCTTTTCGATTTTCTTTTTTTTTTTGGAGGATACTTTCCAAAACACGTTGTTTCTTGTCCTTTTTATTGTGCCATTGTTTTACCCAAGAGTTATTTAATTTGAAACGAAAAAGTTTCATTGTCTCACATCAAAATCCGCTTTTGGGTAACCTCCAGTGTATTTGGTCGATTTAAGTCCAATTTATTACGAAGCACATGGCGTCTCATTTTTTCGTTCATCCATTACAATCCTCTATTTTTAATTTCTGTTCACGTTGGTATCACTGGTGTTGCATGTCACCCCTCCTGGGGAACATGGTACCTTCCAAGGATCTGTTTATGGTCGCATGGTGGCAACCATGTGACCAAGTTAATAAAAAAAACGAGCCGCTTCCGGCTCGTCAGTCAATCAGAAGCTGACTCTGGTGGTGTTCTTCCAGGCACCATGCTGGTGCCACACCGCATGCAGGGCTCCCAAGGACGGGGCCCTGCACGAGGACGGTGCCCCTGCTGGGCAACACAGTCCCCTTTGAATTTCTGGGCCATGTGACCATGGCTGAAGGTGCAACCCCGGGCTGGGTGCCCCCAGAGACGGGGCTGCAGTGAGCTGGGTACCCCCAGCCCACGTGTTTGACTCCGGTGATCCAGAGCTCGCAGGGTGATCTCTGTGATCCATCAGCTGCATGAACGCAGCCCCCAATTGTACTGGTCAGGTGATCCCGACATCAGTGTGGCCCGCTCCAGTGACCCGGGAGCGGGCCACAACAATGGCGACGAGGTCTGGTCCGGGCCCTGCGAGCTGGTGTTGGCGGGTTTCGGGGAGCCCATGTGTGTGGAGGCGGCTCTGCGGGTGGCCCAGGATCCCATGCTGCTCATGGGCATGGGCCGCCTGGTGCCCGATGGATGGAACGCGGCGTCGGCCGCTGATGGAGAGGAGGTGGCTCTGCGGGTGGCCAGGGCCCTGTGCTGCTCATGGGCACGGGCTGCCTGGTGCCCGCAGGATGGTACATGGCGTAGGGCGCTGATGGAGAGGAGACGGCGTCAGCATTTCGACACCGGCGGAGAGAACAGCTGTGGCGGGGTGTGTGTGGTGGCAGCGGCCGCCCAGCAAAGAAATCAAGAATGGTTGGAGCGGCCGCGGTGAAAGGGGGCGTGGCCGCAACACCAGGAGGCCCGCGCAACAAGGAGAGCTCGCTCCGAGGAGCGAGCAATTGAGGAAAGGTGCCGAGGGGGTTGCCAAACAGCTGAGGCGGACCCATCACCACCTGGGCCCGCGATAAAAAAAATTGAAGGCAATATTGGCCCCGAAATGGCTAAAGGAAGGAGCGTGGCCTAAAAGTTCCTGGTCCTGCAGCCGCCCGCGCAGTGCCACAAAAACCAAAAGGACATTGAGGCCCGCAGCGCCCCGATAAGGGGTGTGGCCTAACGAGACCCAGGCCTGCCGAGGTGAAAATAACAAGGGAGGTTGTGCAGATAAAGGGTGAGGCTCTGGTCCCTGGAAGGGGTCACTGCATCCATGCCCTGAACTCTCATCTGGCCGGCCGGCATCCAGTCACGATTGTGTTCTGCTGTCTAGAGAGGGGGTCCCTGCTACCCCCAGGTGCTGCCTTACCCGTCTGGGAACCCCGAACTGTCCTGAAGAGTTCTCAATGGAAGTCGGACTGGTGGCCTGCGGACCTGGACTGGCCCAGCCGAAATATTGTGTGATACTGTATTATTGAGTTTGGGGCTGCGGGGTGCCAGTGATGGTGTTGTGTCAGGGGTGCAAGATCCCCTCACCCAGGTTAATAAAGGGTGTGCCTGGATGTGGAATGTTAACATGTCACCAGGAACTCACCAACCCAGACCGTCGCCCTGTGGACAACCTGGGCCCCCATGAGTGTGAAGACTAGTGGGAGTTATGATTGTAGTATTTTATGCAGTGTACTGTTATTTTGCATTTTGTTTTGTTGTTATGAAAAAGGAGGAGTGTTGCATGTCACCCCTCCTGGGGAACATGGTATCTCCCAAGGCTCTGTGTATGGCAAACATGTGACCAAGTTAATAAAAAGAACGAGCTGCTTCTGGCTCGTCAGTCGATCAGAAGCTGACTCCGGTGTCGTTCTTCCAGGCACCATTATGCATGATACTCCATACCAGGGGAGAGAATTCGACACTCTCTCCCGAACCAAAGAAGCCGAATGAAGTCGACCCTCCACCCGTGGTTGGCACAGGCACCTGATAGAATAAAACAGGACACCACGTGACAGCCAATGGGGGGAAGAGGAGTTAGGGAGAGGTTGTGGATAGGGTAGGGGGAGATGGAAACACCGGTAAGAGGATTAGGAAAACCTATGTTGGATAAGACAAGGGGAAGCAACGGGGAAAAACCCTACCTATTTACCTATGAACACTTTATACCTGTACCAGGCATACCATACACAGCATATATAGACCTGAGTTCAAAACACCATAATACGTGTACATAAAACACAGCATCTACCATAATCTTAGACCATTAAGCAACATGCCCTTATGACTTCATAAACACAAACATAGATGGTAAGCAGCACATACCACACTTGGGAGAACATCCAGAACATCAACAAACACAGGGCCCGTGGGGCATACAAAAGCAATGAGTATGAACACATAACATGAAACGTAGGACGTTTTTGCAAAAAACATGAATAACGAATAACATGTGCCCCTTTTGTTTTTAGTGCCTAGTTTTTCCCAACACTATTGCTGTCATAAAATGACTTAATGGGGCTCCCGCACCGAGGACTGAAAACTTGCAAGCGAGCAAATATTTGGCGGATGATTTCAAACGCAGCAGGGTAATGAGAACCAAGGACAGACTACTTATGTCCGGGCGGCGTGCACGCCTTTCCGAACAGAGCAATGACAAACACCCCGTGTGAGTGATTCCACCCGCCGCCACTCCAACATTCCTTGCCCAGTACTTAACTCAAGTCCGGAAGGCCCGCAAGCCTTCCCGGACGTAGTAGTTCCAGCTTCTACATTTTGTCTGCAGCCGCGCCCCTGTATAGACTCTTCACACGCTGCTGCATGCATCGTAGCTCCGCCTGCTCCTGCCTCGATACACAAAATAAGCCACACATGCCGTGGCTCCGTTACTTCTTATAAACTGTGGTTAATCCTTACCAGCTGTGTCACCGGCCGCCCGGCCTGCAACTACAACTTCCCCAAAGAATGCTGGGAAATGTAGTTGAAATCCACATTACCTTTTACCGTCTTTTGCACACTCCTTTCTTGCACCAGCCCTTTTTCCTGACAACCATGTTGGGCAACACCGTCCCCCTTGAATGTCCAGGCCATGTGACCATGGCTGAAGGTGCAACACCGGCCTGGGTGCCCCCAGAGCCGGGGCTGCAGTGAGCTGGGTGACCCCAGCCCACGTGCTTGACTCCGGTGATACGGAGCACATAGGGTAATCCCTGTGATCCATCAGCTGTGTGAAAGCATCCCCCAATTGTACTGGTCGGGTGATCCCGACATCAGTGTGGTCCGCTCCGGTGACCCGGGAGCTGGCCACAACAACTGGCATGTTGGTTTTTATCACGGGTACCCCAAATGAGAAAACGTTAGTGGCACGATCGCCCCATATGAATTGAACCTTGATCAATTGGTAATCGTGATGCTCTACTGCTGTGAATAGATGCCATCCTAGGGAATATGGCTTTCATGACGCACGCACATTTTAGGGCTCAAGACACATTTATTTTAGTATTTTGCCATTTGCAACAAATGTTGCATGATTTTGTTATCGATTAGACAGATAGACATCATATGGATTATTCAGTGTTTTTCAATGTGATTGTGCAGTCATTATAAAAGGCTTCAGTTAATTGGGCAACATGACTATTCGGCTAGTGTTTCTCGGTTGTGTGGGTGTGACGATTATTTAAAATATTTTTACACACAATACTGCTGATAAAACGTAACTGTTTATGCCCATTAGTACACCAATACATGTTCACCATCAAACTATTTGCTGGTTATGTTTTATGTCATACTAATACATTGTTTAACATAACCTTTTACCTATTTATAAAAAACCCTGTATGACCATTTTGGAACAGTTATGGCATTTTCTGTTTTTCGAAATGTTAATTCTATTTCATTCTGCCTTATTTTTGGTCACTAGAATATGGAAAGTGTACTCCATAAACTATTTTGAGATTTTATGAATTAGATTAATTTGGTTGAGAATAATGATCAACAATAAGTCTGTATTCCAATAAGCAAGTGCAGATACAGGCATGGCTGAGTTTTCTTCAGTAACTCATTTGCGGTCAAAGAATGTTACAATGCTAGGAGAATATTAAACGTTTTCCCATTGAAAATAATTCTCATTGCTTTTTTACTGCAATAAACTTGATATACACACGTTTTTTATAAAATGGTAAGTTAGTAACATTGATAAATTGATAGTATTGGAACTAGAAATGTATGGATACAATAGTATTTTATTTTTAAAAAATAAGGATAGAAGAACATTGTTTTAAAAAAATAAAAGACGAGAGCAAGGCCAAACAGTACAGTAAAAAATGTACATCTAGGTAACTGACGTCTGACTCTAGAACCATCAAGTCTCGACTGATAGAGGAACATTGTTACAGAGTGATATAAAGACAGACACATCACTTGAAACAGAGGTGGAGGAGAGAGGGAGAGAGACAGGGAGTGAAGGATAGGGAGGAAGTGAAAGGTATTGTGATGGCAGTTGACTGGAATGGAGAGGGAAGGACAGTGTCGTAGGGCGTGATGGCAATGGAGGCAGGGATGGTTAGTTTGGGACAGTGAGGGAGTGATCAAGATGGAGGTACAGGGGGGATGTTGGGGAAATAGAGGGAGAGAGTTAGGGAGAGAATGAGGAAGTGATGGAGAGGGAGTGTTGCAGAGGGAGAGAAACTGAATTATCTATAGGGACACATAATGGAAAAAGAAATGGAAATGCATACATTTTTGGACAGTTGGAGAGATAGTAAAGAAAATAATAAAAAAAAGAAAATGATAAAAAAAATTCATATAGTAAATATGTATTATATAGTGTATGTATGTGTGTGTATATATATATATATATGGATAGATCAAGAAACTCTAAAAAAAAAGCCAAACCTATGCCCGCTTACCCCATCGAATTACAGGCCAATTACCAACACTGCCTTTCTTCTTAAAATTCTAGATCGGGTGGCATATAACCAGATTTCCTCATTTATGGAACAAAATCAAATTCTGCACAAGTATCAATCAGGATTCCGTGCCAATCATGGCACAGAAACAGCACTCCTAGCCCTTAAATCCCATCTCATTCAGGGTATGGCCTTACTGATGATATTAGATCTTTCGGCGGCTTTTGACCTGGTGGACCATTCTATACTGTCCACCAGGTTAAGAGAAAACGCGTCCTTCTCGGAAGAGGCTATCCTTTGGATATCATCCTTTCTTAAGGATAGGCAAATTAGAGTTGCCAGTGAAATGGCAGAAGCAGATCCAATGCTACTACTATTTGGAGTCCCTCAGGGAGCGTGCGTGTCCCCGTGTTTTTATAACATCTTCATGATCCCCTTCTTTCAGATGCTGGAGGACGAAGGGATTGGTTTTGCCAACTACGCAGATGACACGCAATGTATCCTTCCCATTTCAGGAATTTATCAAAAGGACTTAGCTTTCATTAATGCCACTTATTTGAAAATACAAGATTGGATGGTATGCAATGGCATGGCTCTAAATAGTGCTAAAACTGAACTTCTTTTGGTAGGCTCGCCAAGTAAGTTGGAGAAGTTAGGAGCAGAATACAAGAACATCAATCTGGACAGTTGTATTATCAAAACTTTATCTAAAGTTAAGACCCTGGGCGTATGTTTGGACTCACATCTTAATATGAAGGCCCAGGTGAATAGTCTTGTCTCATCAGCCTCCTACTTTCTGAAACTCTTCCGTCACCTTCGTCCTTTCATTTCGGAAAAAAATGCTGAAACCTTGGCGAGAGCCATCATTGGCTCCAAATTAGACTATGAATGTAGTCTTCTGGTGGGAACTACTCAAGAGATTCATCGCCTTCAGGTAATTCAAAATGGGGCTGTGAGAATAGTTAAGGGTTTGAGTAAAAGAGATCATGTATCAGATGCCAGAAGGAGTCTTCATTGGCTGCCGGTGGGAAAAAGAATTCATTTTAGGCTTCTGCTCATTACCCAAAAATGTATTGTTGGAAAAATGCCTTCATATTTGCAGGAGGCTATAGTCGCGAAGGATAAGGGTAGGTCTCTTAGATCCGACTATTCCAACGCACTTAGTGTTCCTAGGCATAAGAATAACAAAACAAGGCAGGGATCATTTGAAGTTGCAGCACCCATCGCATGTAATGCCCTTCACATGGCATTAAGAATGCTGGCCTCAACTGAACTCTTTAAAAAGAAACTGAAAACATTGCTCTTTGCCTAAACCCCTCTAGGGTTACTAGGTCTAGATAATTACTCTACTGTATTTTTTGTATGTTTTGTGTTTGTTAGTCTGCGCCCATTAGCCTTCGGTTACCAGGTGCGCAATATAAATTTGTTAACATAACAAAACGGATACAATTAAGTGCCTTAGTGATTTAGACAGTGATAACCAGAGAGAAGGCACATAGAATCATAAACAAAGTGAGAAAAAATTAGATAAAGCAACAGATATGGATAGACCAAGAAGGACTGTTATTGAGATTTGAAATTAATTACAAAAGAGAATAATACAAATCTGTGGGTACAGATACAATTCAAGATGGACTTAAGCACCCACATATATGAGTAACCGTTGGATTAATTAGAGATTAGAAAAAAAGAAACTGATAGATAAATAAAAAAAGATTAAGGGTGGGAGAAAATGTGAGAATGAGAAAGATGCCTTTTTTAAAGACCTGCAGAAAAATATATTTAAAAACAATTCATTTGAGATAGCGCAAATTGATTAGAGATGTTATTTTGAGATGTTATTTTAGAAATAGGTATAGGATTAAAGAGGTAGAGATAAATTTTAGATCTAATGAAGAATAGACACATGAACAATATTTTTGTAATAAAATCATACAGACAAGGTTGAACATGAGACTGAAAGATATAGTAAAGTTTTGAATACTATATCTAAATATATAAATAAAAAGTTCAGAAAGTGAAATCTGTTGAAATGAATACAAATAGGGAGATGAAGAGTGGCAAACATGAAATAAATAAAAAAAAATCATAATGAATGGGAGACAGAAAATAAGCCTATAACTATCATAGTTCAAACCTTCAAACAGCATATTTTAGTTTTGTGTTTTTTGTAAAATAAAGCTATGTAAGGTTCAGATGAAGGAAAAAGATTCATTAATACCATACACAATAAAATATTCATGAATAATATTTGGACAATAAGAACACTTTTGATCGACCACTTCACTTTAATCTTATTGTTAGTTTTGCAACAATGATTGACTTTGGGCAACACTCCAGTTGCAATGTTCTTTGACATAGATCGTTTACCGTCAACATGGTCATACGATTCCATTCTGCTACTGTCAAAGTTAGATCTTTCTCATCTTCAAAGTGCATCTGCTCCAGTACTGGCTTAGCCACCCTTTCATTTTTTCTTTCGGTAAATGCCATGTTGTAACGCAGAATACCAAAAGCATTAGCAGTTGGTGCTTGTTCTCTACCAATGTTCTCCTTGTGAGCAAGTACCGTAAGCCTTGTACAGACCTCCATATTGCCTACTCCATAATGTAAGCTATTGGGCCCGTACTTTAGACACATTATGGAAAACCTCTAAATCCACAGAGTGGGAAAAAATCAGTGAGGCCCATCACATCTTTGGCCCGCACATTCTCGCACACTATCTTTGTAGGAATGTGTGAGCAGGGGAACCAGCACCAACCATTTTCTCCTACGCTTCAGCTCATTACTCAGGTCCATGTCGGCACACATGATAATGCTTGTTATATTCACATGAGTGTTTGAAGAATGTTGGAGCAGCGTTTCACCACTTCTTCAACTGAATCCTCACGCTTTTTGAAACCCCCCCTGAAGTTGGTTAGACTGGGTCTTTTTAGAATTCTTCTCCAGCAGCATTAACTTTCTTGGCTGTTGATTTGAACACATACCATATGCCATACATTAAATTGATGCTGTATCTGGGAAATTAACTTTTTTTTTATTTTTAAATCCTGCGTGTACCTATCAATTCAATTCTATCTTATCTGCAATCCCCTTGAATGCAGAAGTTCAGTGGATTTATTGAAGCCATATTTCTCCATGGAAATAGGATGCACGTTTTGACACTTGCACCACGACAGAGCTCACTATTTTTTGGGTGTCCATGCCCTGGAAGTATTAAGCGCAGTACCAAAAATAAATCCAGAACTGTTGCACTGTCCATCACCAGCAAGCCTAAGCCATTATAGCAGGGAACACATGTCTCTGATATTTGTAGTATGCAGTTTTATCAATTAACTCTAGTCCTAGGAATGTACATAAACTTGATCTTGCTAAATGTTGATCCGTGGAATAAAAGAGCAGAAGAACTAATTAAATTTCCTGCAGGTACTTCGCAAATAATGGGTTGAGCGTGACTTAATTGCCCCTGTAGGGCGTGATTTCTGCCCTCCCCCTCTACCCCAGGTAAGGCTGTGTGAAGTGTGCATGGAATCAAAAGTCATATCTTATGATAAGGGCGCCTCAGGAGTTCGGCCTAGCGCTTGGGGCAGTATTCCTGAGTGTTTGCTCCCCTTGACATAATTAACAAAAATATAGCCAGGAAACTTTGTGAAGTTATTTTGGACTCAGAGAGACATCATTCTGAACGATTACTCAGAAATGTGAAACTGACACTTGAAGGTAGTAAGTTAATATATTTAATATCGCATCTATTTCCTACCAGCTCTAATTCTCATTGCACCTGCTATGGAAGCAGCAATTATAACATAGCATATTGCCCTACATATGAAAAGCGCTGTAATATAAGCTAAAAGCACGATTTACCTTTAATAAAGAACAAGTAAGAGCAATCATTTTAGGGTACCAGCTGAGTATCATAGAATTAATGTTATATTGGTCTATACTAAGCTATGGTCTGGAGTGGTGTAACATACCAAACGCCTGCTGTCTCACAAAATGCATACAGTTTGATTTCCACATTTAAACTCACGCTTTTATGGCTCGCTGGGCTGCATACGAATTGAGCACGGCTTCCTGTCAATCGGGACTGCTTGCGCCTCTGCTCGAGGACCTGTGATGGATGTACCTTTCCAACTCCCCAGAGTTAAGAGTTTTTTCTGCGGCACTTTGTGTCTGACCCTGTCAACCTGTGCTTTTTGTCTTAAGATGGGCCTTTGGTCTGCCTATCATGCGTGCGTTATTTCCACCCCTGTAAAGTTAAAATCTAGTGTTTAAAACTGTTCCTGTGTTTTGCTTCGCTTTGAACACATGATATACCTATGTGCAAACCGAAGAAAAAGGAGCTGCCTTTGACCCTTGGTTGTTTCCCTTAGAGTTGATGGGCTTCTGCTTGGGGGGAAGAGTAAAGCGTGTCATTTGCTCCTAGACAACTTCAACCTCCATTATAGTAACTGCTTTTGAAGAGATAAAGAGCGATATTTGTTTTCACATGCTTCTTAACTGTGTGCATGCATTGGGTATCTATTGGTGCTTCCCGTTTTATCCGATGTAGCTTGTTTAAAAAAAGAAAGGCATCTCTTGAACTCGCTATTTGCCGTTTGAGACAGGAAGCTGCCTTTTGTGGTTATGGTTTATTCAAAAGAGGAAGCTAGTTCATCGCCCTTTGCTAAAACCACGCAACACGCTATTCATATGTTTTGCTAAACCTATGTGCGTTATTCATTCAAGGCACTATTTTTCAACAGCGAGTGTCTACATCTGTCTCTTGACACTAGTCCTTGCCTTATGTGGAACCGTGTACATTGTATTCCATGCACATTAGTGGTCTCTTGCTGTTGCCATTACTGAAGTCGCCTGATCTGTGACTAACTGTCTTAGCTCGTTCGTCCATCATCCATAATTCATAACACGCGGACCATGAACATGTTTAAGTTTGTGCACACAGCTCCTCTTGGTAATCAGGTTGGTTCCAACAACTTCTCGAATAAAATTAACTAATGGCTCTCCACAAGACCCCCCCTCGTTCCCTAACGTTGCATTTTTAATCATTTTTAAAATCTGAAGCCGGAAGCTGTTGAAGACAATGTATTTAGACTCTCTCAGTAGCCAATCAACCTGTAATGTGATGCATTCAGATTTGATGGTGGTAAATTCCGCCTTGCTACCCCATGGTGTAGTTTGGGTGGGGGGGTGGTGTAGTAGGGTTGTGGGGGTTTTCTTTCACCTTGTTAATCAATTAATACACTTCTTCCTGATATTTCCAGATTTTGAGACTATTTTGAGGAAACTGGGAACAGTAGATCTTTATATTTTACCAATCCTTTCAATGGCGTAGATTGGGTGAGTGAATAAGCAAGTAATGATGACCATCTTCTGTGGGGTCTGTCAGTTCAGGTGGAAATTGTGTGCTGTAACAATGATCCATCATTACTTTTCATGACTCGCTGGAGATAATCAGTTCAAATCTGGGTACTGCACATGGGCATCCTGAGTCTCTTACCTTTTGGGACAAGTTTTTGGAAACGCACACAAGTTCCTCCAAAGTCATAGCAGTTTGACAAGCGGCCTCAATTGTTAGTGGGATGGTCTGAGTATTCCTGTTCTTCTTCCGAGGCCTTTAATTGATTAAAACATGTAATACTATCCTATTTACTAAACATATCAATATAAACCATACAATATAATCCTCCATAACCAATGTAAAAAAAGAACGACTTTGGGCAAAAACGTCAATTTGTATTTCAAATTCGTTTTGAATAGGTCAATGTTGGTGTGCCAATGTCATCCCCATATATAATGGTACAGTCAACAAAATTGGTATCAATTGCAGATCTCGGTGATTTATGAACATGGTTTTTAAAAATCTATAATTTTAAATTTACATAACAAATACTTCTAGAATTACTTTTAATGTGACCTATAAAATAGACAATATTTCTATGTCCATTACTTTTTCATATCCGTATGGCTGAGGTCCTTGAATAATGTAGTATAAGCCATTATGATATCATTGGTTTAAAAATAAAGTGATACATACGCACATTGAAAGCAATAACGTAACTTAATATGTATACAGTTATGAAAATATATGTAATTCTTTCAAATTTAAATCTAATCGAAAACTACTGTCAGTTTAACTTTTGTCTCTGGGCTCATTGCGTTTGTTCATGGTCAACTGAATCAGTGGCCAATTCCTTGTACATAAAGCACAAATGAAATGAATGATGATTTTAATAATGTTTCTCATTAATTAGAAGTTTCATGTTTTTTTTGCTGTCTAACCATTTACCATGTTAGGCATAACTTGGCATGTAAACATGGATTTTACTTTAAAGTCTCATCACACAGCAAAAGATGTGGGAACAGATTTACAAGGTATACATTAGTTTTGCAAAATTAATTAGTCGCGATTGCTAAATAACCCAATTTTGATTATGAATCCAACTTAAATGATTAACAACTTTTAGATGATGAATTTCAATGAAACAAGAACGTAATCGCTGCAATTCATCAATAAGATGAATCCCTTTACTGCGACCTGAACGCTAGGTGCTTTCCACTTTGTTCCGCACCGTCTTTCCACTTTGTCCGTTTCTCTCCCTCTTTGCAGGCGGTTCCCCGTCCGCACTCTTCCACAGGTTTTCGCACCTGTTCTTCGCTCGGCTGTCCCCTCGGAGAGCCCACTCGCTACATTCCTTCCTTCTCTCGCCGGTCTCTCCGGTTCCTGTGGCCGGCCTCTCGGTCTGTGTGCCTCCTCTCTTCCTCCCTCTACCTGCTTTCCCTGGCTGCTCTCACTACAGCTGCGTGCTTGCTCTTCTCCTCGGATTCATTCCTCGTCTCTTTGGTTTAGCTCATTCTGCTCACGTTACCTGCAGAGCCATTTTCCCCAGAATGTCCCTCCGGACCGTGTTGTGTCTGCCTTCCAGTCAGAACCCTGCCCCCCGCTAATACCTTTTTTGGGATATATTGGAAGAGATCCTTGAAGACGTGCATTGAGACCAGTTCATCAGGTTCAGGTGAGGAGGTGGTCACTGATTCGGGGAAGAAACAAAGGGAGAATAAAGCAGCCGTGGTAGCTGTTGATGCTAAGCTAACAAGGTTTTCCCATGCTGCAAGCAGGAGAGTAAGAGCTCCCAGGGAATTGGATTCCCATTTTCCATTCAATCCTGAGAAAATATCTCCAACGAATACAAACGGGGGAAATTCTCAACTGCAGCTGCAGCTGAAGGTTTTGGGGCTCAGGAAAGGTTGTGCAGAACGTTGAATCGGATTTTAAAAATTACAGGGATGTTGGTGCAGCGTGTGCCTGCCTCGGTAGGTGAATGAAAACGGAGCCAGAACCTGGAGCACCAGAGATGCAGCTTCTCAGACACACAAGGCACTTACACACATCCAGAAGACTCCTCAATGAAGCATAGGAAACCACCCATGCTGAGCATATATTTCCCACCCTTATATTATCTGTGAAAGAATTGTGGAGTCGGCTCTATAACACATTTGGAATTCTCCTGTGATACCCCCTTTACATACTTCCCTCAAGTTCTCCGACCCAGCCAAGGCAATGACATTGCAGAGCAGAAAGAAGGAGCAAAAGGCCCACAAGGCATCATGGATATACACACAACACTGAAGATACTGCCTTCATTTACTGCTGCTTTTACAGAAGTCCGTTTTTCTGCTCCTGGGCCAGCAAGTTACCAGATTGCAAAGCTAACGAGACACTCCTGGTGTATAGATTGGTCTCTCTAGAAGTGCAACGCGTGGCCAGAGCCAGGCAAGGCCGGCTTGTGTGGTGCTCAGGCCCTGCACTCAAGAGACCACACGTTTTGGCCATACTTCTCACCACACATCTCCAGAACCTTGATTAGTTTGTGCCGCCCTAAGAAACCTAGCAGGCTCTCAAATACCTTAACGGGTCTCTGCATATTTGAAAGGATAGCCTCTCATTGGGGAGAAATGGCAAGTCTTCCTGTTTAATTGTTTGGTTGATAAGAACTGATGTTTTCTGCATCTGAGAATCCCCCACGCAGATCTAGATGGTTACCGAAATCTGTGCAATAAGCCCATGTCCCCATTTTTGTGAGCAATCTAATCATGACATATTTACATTCCACTACTATTGCGTCCGTTTAGAATGGGAAGTAAACAATCATTATTTGTATATTTGTCCGGGATATATTTTACCAGCTGGACATGAGAATATATGCAGTAATCGGTGGTCGAATTGTAGATTGGGCTGAAATCCCAGCTTCACGCCAACTAAAGTTTGTGACCTTGGGCAAATCAGGCAATGTACACTTTTCCGAAAAGCCTCTGTAGTTTACCAGTTTAGCATTGCTTCCTTTATAATTAAGTGACTGTTCCATTCACAGGGTCTTGGTCTCGTTTGGCTGTGTTAGTGAAGCACATCAACTAGTTTATTTACTTTACAAGCTATACCTACAGAGGGCTTCTTGTCTGTTTTTACCCATCTCGTGAATGTTCTTTTGAAGTTAGGTACTCTACACTGTCAGTTGCGAGGGCTTTAGATTTATGATGGGGTGGGACTTGTGGGACTGGGGGGGGAGGGGAAAGGGAGGGCGGGTGCGAGGACGCGGGCATCATCCATGACTATGCATACCCAAGGAGAGGAGAAGTAGAGTGCACCCCACTTTCAATATCCCAGAATAGAGCAACGAAAATTAACTTATTCTGCTTACAGCTACAGAATCCTGTTCAAGCCCTTGAATGTTGTGTTCAGTTAATTATAACTTATACAAATAGTGTTTTGCTGTTATTGCATGTGTGATAGCGCAGCAAGTAAATGCACATACCACAGAGCTCTGTGAATAAATCTAAATCCCTTGTTTAACATCCTCGTGATAACTACCCTCCCCTTTCTCACCGCCTGATTTCTCTATTGTCTTCTGGATGTTGAATTTAGTGTTGCCATCTGTTGATTCTGCATTTGATAGACATGGCGGAATTAGTTTCATGAATGGTCTCCTTCCGCCGTTCAAGCTCTTTTTTTTGATTCAATGCAGAGTGCATAACATTTTAGTAAGGTAACCTTGCATGATGTATGTCAAATGTCAATATGCAAATTGGGACTCCCAAACTTCTTTGCTGCAGAGAGTCTAGCAAATCCTAGAGGTAGAAGAATAAGGTGGCATTGCAATGGAAAGGGGGTAAAAGGGTCTCAAGGTAGGGTTTTGGCACAGAGAAACCCTTGGGGCAATTGGTGACCACCTGCTATTTGTCGACACAGAGGTGTTAAATGGCTGATTTTCCTCTGCCCCCCCCCGCACCCCATTCCCAGCCTCTTTGCTCTTGCTGACAATCCCCCTCACCCCCATGTACAAACAGAAAGGCAGGATTTGCCCCAGAGGCTGTGAAAGACCTTAGCATGGCCTGCAAACAGAGAACCTCTGGGAACTTGCACACAGCCTACCGACTGACACAATTTACCCCAGACTTGCTGATACCACAGACATGGTCAACACTTTGAGCATCACTGAGTCAGAACGCTCTGCGTAGAGATGACCACAGAATTCGGGCTTCCACCATGGCATGGCCTCCTGATTCCAAGATGATAGCCAGGTTAGTTACACCAAACCCCAGAGCCGTGGGCAAACTATTGGGGATTAGAGTTTCCTCAGATAGACCCGAGGTGGGGAAAAGGTCTGGACAACACATAATTGCCAGCATGATCCATTCCAATCTGTAGGTGCTTGTCCAGTCCTGGGTTTTATGTTGCATTCTGTGAGTCTCAGTTTTATAGTGGGAAATGCAGAACCACAAGTCCCAAAGGAAAAAACGGAACTGGATAAGTACCCACAGATTGGAATGGGTTATGTTGGCAACGATGACAACATAAGCCAGCCATCATGCCTGATCCATGTCTTCAAGTATCAGTCGATGACTTACTGAAAACATTAACCCATGGGCCAGGGTATAAAAGGGGGCAGAGCTTCAGGTTTAAGGTGGGTGTTTGCAGGCAGTTGGAGAGCTTTCAGCAGAGGGGGTAAAGAAGTAGGGAGGTGTGGGCTCTGGCGAGATCTTGTGTTCCCCTATATGTCAAAATAATGCCCTTTTGTCCTGTCGTGATTGAGGCAGTTTGATTTAAGCATTCTTTCCGGGTCCAGCTCCAGGTAGCTCTGTTTTGGATGTGTCAGTTGTTCACATTTTTGCTCATGGAAATGTTAGTTTCGTAGTCTGGCTGGCATGTGGCGCAGAGGGAGAGCTACCTTGGGCAGTAGGTTTACCTGGTGTGCATAACTTTTAACTAATGTTCCGATTCATGGTTGGTTTCCTGACTTCATGGCTGATTCTTCGTGTTTTTTTTGTGTTGTTTTTTTCAGACGGCACTGAGCACTTTCTTCCAAGAATCAAATGTCCCATACGCTCACCACATGGTAAGTCGCACACTGCTCCACTTGGTTTGATGTACATTAGTACGAAATATAGTCTAAAGCCCTCTTGCCTGCTGAATTTTCAGTGACCTGTAGCACAAGTGGGCCTCATTAGAAGTTTGGTTGTAGCCCTTCCGGTAAAACCGGCAGGCAACCGCCAAACTTCTGAAAATTTCAAGCGCCCGTGAATGGGCAATTACAAGGGCATTATGGCACTGCCCATTCACGGGTGCCGGAACGGAATGCTCCTCATTTCCACATAGGGCTCAATGTGAATGGGAAGGTCGGAAGAACCGGCATCGTTATAAACTGTGCCGGTGCATCCGACATGCTGTCCTCGCGGGTGCCACTCTGCCCGTCAGGTCAGACCTGGTTGGCAGAAAGGCACCTGCGAGCACAACTAGTTCCCGGACAGGCAAACTTATAATGAGGCCCACTGTCAAGGTTTGCCCTAATGGGTAAGTAAGCTATGCAGTGGAAAAAAAGGCCTTCCTCTTCTGGTCACATTCCGACATGTTAAAAGTAGCACTACCTGCTTTGGCCAGCAAACAATGCTGTGAAAGAATTATTATCAGTCCTGGACAGAGGCCAATGCTGTAAAAACATCAGTACAATTCTAGGTCTGCAGCTGACAGTGCTGCTTTCACAACCAGTCTCAGCTAACTGCGGATTACTAAATGCATTGCTTTGTCATCAGCAAGTTGGTTGAAAGTTCCCTATGTAGTATGATGCATGCTGTGTTCTAAAGCTTCTAGGTCCTTTGTGCAAATGTAACCTTTATGGAAACCTGACTAACAGATAAGAAACCAAGATGTTATCCATGCTCAATAACCTTGGCTGTAATAGACCAGGCTGATGTTTAGCTATTCACTACTGTGTCAATAGGTGACCTACAAGTCCTGGTGAATGCTTTGTATTCTTCCTGTCAAAGGTTCACATTTGGACTTACAGAGTTCAGTTGTTTATACAAGTCACCATGAGCAGTGGCACTTGAGTTGAAGAACTTGAAATTGCAGTCTGGTAAACCTTTAAACTAGAATATATAGATCTTTGGGTTACCATAACCGAATTAAACGCCTGCATGTCAATCACACATTTCCTGAGGGATTCTTTCATAGATAATTCACTTGTAGCCCTTCGGCCTTGCTAAAATAGTTTTAGTGTAGCCAAGTCCAACATGCTCCAGGGAAGCGACTGCTGCCACGTTGTTGTAGTGGTGCCTTTGGGACAAATGTGTCGAGATCTGGGATGACAATACGTGGTCGAATAACCTGGCCAGTGTCAGTGAAACGTTTTAAGCTCGCGGTTTATTTGTTTTTATCTAGTACCTGGATCTCTACCATGCCGCAATTTTTGTTTAAGGCCACACCAATCCCTTAACACTGCCCCAGCCACCACCATGTGGCAGTGAATTGCTTTTTTTCCTCCTGTGACCGGCGAGTAAATCTGTAATGAGTGAAATGGAATGTTGTGGCTCCAAGCAGATCCTGATTATCTTTAATTATTTAAATTAGGGTTTGGTAGGCTTAAAGGACCAAAACACCAAGCCGCTGGTCTTTTTGAATATCACTTGACATGCACAGGCAGCACATGGACATTTAGGGTCCTATTGTGCTTGGAGTGTTTTAATGCAGATTTGTTCTCAACTGCTATCCCACGTTCCTTGTGATTGTAAGAGTACCCAGACACAATGAGGGAGATCGACGGCAGAAGCTCCTTGGACATTTTTGGATGTTTCACGAGGAATTAAATATATCGAATGACTAGGCAGGCTATAAGTTTTTCCCTGTTAGAAGCGAAGTATGTGACAGTGAAAACAAGTAATATTTGTTATTGGTGTTTATTGCTTTTTAAAACCTCCTTCTGTACTGTTGAGTGCCAGCTTTTACGGGAAGGTTTTGCACAAGAAGATATTGGTGTAGTTATTTTAACCTTCTTACGGAATTTCTACAATACTAATCGGACCCATGAACAGGTATGTTATGGACGCAGTGGCAGTATTGTACCATGATTCGTAGTTCAACCTTGCGTTTGCCTGGTCTGTGTCCTCTCATTTCTCTAAGTTTTGGATAATTGTAGATGCTTATTTTGAGGTATTTATTTTAGGTGTTCCTGTACCAAACAAATACAAATGTAAACAAATGTAGCAGTAGCAGTACTGCTGGGTGAAGATGACTGTGTTCTTTTGGCAAGGACCAAGCAGTACTTTCGTTCCAAGGTAGCAGCCTTAGCCACTTACTTTGAGAAGAAACGCCTCGGATGAATAGGCCTAAATCTAACTAATGGCAATAGGCAATGGCAACTGCCACGTAAAAGGGATGCCACTGGAAATAGTCTTCCCCTTTGATTATTAAGGGCTGCGGTTATGTGAAATTGATTTTGAGCTCTGCAAATCTGCGATGAACCTGGAGGAATTTTCACATTTGATAGATATGGGCATCTGGAATCAGGGGCATACCATGCAAAAGCTGTGTATTGGGACGAACTGTCGGGTTTGTGACCGGGTCAGTATTTTGGCCCGTTTGTACCAAATTTTTCTGACCACTTGCATTTCTCCTGGTGAGACCCCTTCTCTTGCATTGCTTCGTAAGCTGAATGTCACTTCAGTAGCCGACCAAGTGGACCTTATGGCTGTCATGTACTGTGTACAGATGTGGCCTAACCACGCTGGATCAAGAGACAAGCGATTTAAGATGTTTTTTCCGCTCTTAAATTATTCTGGTTTTGAATTACTTGTCCTTTTTCATCAGAGATGTCTTTGATAACTAGGCTTAAACTGATTCTGGACCCATCCCACAAGCCTTAAAAGGGGAGGGCTTGTGGTTCTCAGAGAAAGATTCTGAGACCGGAGGATGCCCTTAACCCTGGCAGCAGTGGGGCCAGGTTAACTTGTACACATTTGCCTGCAAAGTGCCAACAACCTTACTTATCAGTGATATCCCCCCTCCATTCATTCCCTTCTCTCTGCTCCCTAGCCCCTGGACATGGAATTCTTACTTGGTTTCTCGCCAATGGCAAGGTCAACAGGAGGCTGGAAGGGCTCGTCTAATTCAGATGGGCTTTGCTTTTGGAAGATTTGTCTCAGCATACTGTTTTGCACTTTTTATTATTTTGTCCTAAATTGCACTACCTCGAGAAGAATGGTTGAACTGTTCTTTTCGCAGTTTGAGGAAAAGGGACTGCAAGTTAGCACGTCTGATGTGTCAGACAACTGTGGCAAATACAATTCAGTTTGCTGTTGCCCATTACATTTATGTAGCATGGCCAGTCTGCGAAAAATGTTAAGGTGACATTTATTGACATTTCCAAAAGAATCGCATCTCATTAGAACTGTAAATAAATCATGATATTGTAATACAATTAACCTCACACTTATTCTTTCTTGGATTAAAACAAACAGGACTGTAGTAGTTGATATTTAGCACTACAGTGATATCGGATGACATATATGTTCTATATTGACGCTAAGGGAATTGTTTGCCTTGAGTATATCACTATAGTGCACACCACTTTTGGCGCTGCTTTGCACATTTTTGAAATACGTTTTTATGCATTTGTGAGACATTTGTCTGGCTCTACTGGAACCATGTGTTTTTTTTGTAACGATTGAATGATTATTTGTTACGTTTTTATTTATATATGACTGTAAAAGAATTAAATCACTTGGATATTATGACTCCTGACCTATCGCACTCCTTTCTACTATTTTGATCTTGATTAATAAAGATTATTAATTAAGATTCATCTTGCTGCGATCTCCCGATACACCAGAACCACGGGCCGGACGTCCTTGTGGTCTCATCGTCTGGTGAAAGAGTTCATGAAGGGACTGTTCAGATCGTTCCCGCCGGTGAAGGCTCCGGCCCCGGCGTGGGAGTTCAACGTGGTGCTGACCAAGCTCATGGGACCTCCGTTCGAGCCTCTGCACTCGGCCCCGTTGAAGTTTCTGTCGTGGAAAACAGCGTTTCTTGTGGCCATCACCTTCGCACGACGGGTGGGAGAGATCCAGGCCCTTTCCTGCAAGGCCCCGTACTTGACTTTTCACGACACGAGGGTAGTGCTCAGGACGCACCCCTCCTTCATGCCCAAGGTACCGTCGGACTTCCATCTCAACGAACCCTTGGTGTTGCCTGTGTTCTTCCCGTCGCCGGCTGAGAGGACTTTGCACTCGCTGGATGTGGCTAGAGCGCTGAAGTTCTACGTGGACCGCACGAAGTGTTTTCGGAAGACGTCACAACTCTTTGTGAATTTTGGACCTGTCAATCAGGGGAAGGCTCTCTCGAAGGCTTCCATTTCCAGATGGCTCTCCGGCTGTATCATGTACTGTCATCGGTTGGCAAACCGACCGCTGCCTGGCCGTCCGAGAGCCCATTCCACCAGAGCGATCGCAGCCACCACGGCGTTCCTTTCTGGTGTGCCCCTGCTGGACATATGCAGGGCTGCTACGTGGAGGTCGACGCACACCTTCACGAAATTCTACTGCGTCGATCGGGATTCCAGGGAGGAGTCCAGGGTCGGCCAAGCAGTGCTGCGCAACCTGTTCGCCTGAGGTGAGCCTGGTGAGGAGGTAAGGTGCTTAATGTTGGGTTTGATGTAATGCTTAATGTTGAGCCTTTGCCACCTCCCGTGGTTGTGCATGTGTGTACTGCTATGTATTCTTTATTCATGAGCATGTGAATCCATGCCAGACCCCATGCTGGAGAAGGAACAAGTTACTTACCTGTAACTGTTGTTCTCCAGCATGGGTCTGGCATGGATTCACATGCGAACCCTCCCGCCTACCCCTCTGCGGCTCTTCACTTGGTCATACTGCCACTTCACGTGCTTCCAAATCTGAAGATGGCTGCCAGAGGCGGTGCTTAGGTAGAGGGCAGTCATTGGCTGTGGTCAGTATGACGCAGAGACCAGTGATTGGTTATTGCTACGAAAGACAGATCAGAAACGAAACTGATACTGGGTTTTTCTTTACGGAGGATTCCCAGCCTGACGACGGGGAATATTCATGAGCATGTGAATCCATGCCGACCCATGCTGGAGAACAACAGTTACAGGTAAGTAACTTGTTCCAAAACTGAACTGATGTTAAAAAATGTCTGTACCTCACACACCTACATACAGCACAATCATAAAGGGTTATCTGGCTTTTCAAATTTCACAAAATAATATTTAGATGCACATAGAGAAATTATAAACGTACATCCTTGTATCCAGGGTTGAATCCCCTTCCCATGGGTCCAATCAGGATGTTTCCAACACAGTCAAATATAAGTAAGTTTTTCCACTAGCCAAGTTCCAGTTAAAATATGACACAGTTCTGTTCATTCCATAGTTTCATCACTTGGCAACACAATTATCTTATTGCCCAATAGGTTTTCATCACTCTTCAAGGCAATCTTCAAAATGTCCACAAACTGCTGTTTGTTAAAGCAAGAAAACGTCTCGTGTAGCACAATTTTGTCAGGATGATTTCACAATAGTTCAACAAAGCACTCCAAAAGATGTACTACTTTCGTTCTGCCACAACCTTCTACCACATTGCAGTACTTCCACCTCTTCCTGGCCCACTCACCTGCCAGGACTAACCACCAAGTTTCCCTTTCCTGGTCTACTCGTCTGCCAGGACAAAACTACTGTCGGTACCTTGTGGTAAGGCTTGCTTCAAAACTTTCCACACTTGAATCCTCAATGGGGAAATTCACATCAACAATTGAATCATGCATTGACAATTTATTTCATACTGATTCACTTGCCCCCAGCAATGCAGATTACACCTCTCTCCCCCATGATAATTATCACAAGGAGGGCGTCTGTTCTGCCAACTTTGGTTTTCTTTGTTTGCATTTTTTTTGGCTTAGGCAATGCTTGGTACAATCTCCTCCTAAAGTTGAATCACATTCACTACGTTTGAATATTGTACCCCTTTGGCTTTCGTAATAGTGGTTACAATATTCAGTTACACTTTGCTTAAATATTGTCACCTTTTTGCGTGAACAATGGTGGTGACAATGTTTCTTTTCACTTTCTCTCTTAAAGTGAGAATTGTGCCCAAATTGCCTTAACTCATTAATTTGGTATGCAAAAACGTTCTTTTCATTAGTTCGGCATTCAAAATCCATTCCTATGAGCCAGCAGTCGGGTTAGGAGCGACCTGTGGGTTACCTAACCAAGGCCAACTCACCGGTATCCTCACACGTCTCCTCCGGACACGCTGCTCGTGTTCCTGCTCTTTGCGGGGTAACCCAGGTGTTTGACAGCTGCGTAAATGTTTCTGTGATTCGCACCTCCCGCAGTTGGAGCCACCTTTGCTCCGTTTACATTCTGGTGAACGTTACACCCCGGAGCAGCATGCAGGACTGGGAAAGCTTCTCTTCCCCTCTGGGCAGCTAGTTTCTTAACCGCTTTCTGCTGTTCTTTCTGCATTGCACAGGATTCCCGACTTCTGCCACAGCTTTAGCATAGTGTCTTGCTTTCATACCAACTGTGGCTTCATCTCCTGCACCTTCTTCAAATTGCTGCTTCTACTGCTTCTCACTCTTAAATATTTGAAAGTGCCGCTCAAATGTGGGTCATTGGAACCACTAGACTGCATACTGCAGTTCTGCACCTTCCTCACCCCAGTACCTAGAGCATTATCGGACTTGAAGTCCCTAATTTTCTATTTAGTTAAAGTTCATTCAATTTGCTCTGCTTTAATAATTCATGAGATATAGACTGTGGGGAAGGTTTTAGAGGAAGTAATTGTTACTTCTTAGCCTCACACCTTTAGTATAATGTAGAATTATGATGAGCAGAAATAACATTAATTCCTTGATTTTTGCTTCCATGTTTACTTAAGGATTTTCACACTTTGTTTGAAGGAGGTTTGGATGGGGAAATTGTATGATGACAAACAAGCCTTTAGGTAGTCTGGTTTTGGGGAACCGTCAACCTGAAAAAATGACTCTGTGTGTTAAGTAGGGTAAATTCTAGCAAATTTAAGGACTCTGGTCTAGGCTCTTCCAGTTTCTTTTCTTTTTTGGTGGCATGGAGTATTTCCTTTCTGGCTGGAAAGCGGGTTGGGAGTTTGTAGAATGGTATCTAGTGGTTGCTCCATACCATTTTGGTGAAGGTTGTGTGGATGCGCATAGTCCTTCTCTGCAGAAGATTGCATCGAAGGTGTGTCTGGCATTGTGGGTAGATCCATTTACTATTTGCTTGAAGTGCATTGTTTCCAGGAGTGCGCAGAGTGAGTTTGCTGAGGTTTTGTTTTTCCAATCAGATGTTGAAGTCTCCCATATGACTAGGTTGATAATATGGCAATGGAGTCTGCTAGCTTTGTTGCGAAGTTCGGGTTGTTGGATGGTGGTCTGTAGATCAGGAGAAACGCTGTTGGCTTGGTCGTTGAGTTCGATCTTGATGAGGAGGGGGGTCACATTTTGGGTAGTGGGTGCACCCCCCTTGCCTCATGGGAAAGCCCCGAAGCTCTGACCCAAATACCGCTGCCCGTCACGCCTGTAATTTCTGTGGCTCTAAGGGGACCTTCACTGCTCCAGTCCCATGTAAGCTGAGGAATCTGGTAATTGCTCCACTATATCTTGATTGTTACGCTCACTTTCCCTTGCTTGAAAATCCCAGTCCCAAATAATCATAAGTGCTGATTTATGTCCTCACTATCGACTTACGTGGAGCTTTACTTGTCTTTCCTGTGAGCCTACCATAGATATTGTTTTGGTCTAATGGTCAAACATTTATCTGTACAGAAATCATTGAATACAACCAACTGCTTTTTGGTTATTCAATTGTGTTTAAAGGTATTAGAATTTTATGATCGGAAAATAGGAAGCAGACTTGGCCCCTTTGCCCCAAAGCATGGTGCATCCAGCAGCTGACAATATTCTTTCCATCATACCTTTACTGAAAAGTCAGATGGTACACAGCCTTGCCACAGCCCCTTCTGCACTTCAAACGGCTGAGATACTTTGCCACTTATACTCCACCTAACTACTACCTCATTACATGTGTATAAAAGGAGAAGTTCTTTGAGTAAATTTGGGGGAGTTGCCAAAGTAACCAGGGTTCCCCAGAGCTTGATCCTTGAGATACAATCGAAGGTGTTTTGCAAATCTATCACTCAAACATTCAGGTTCATTTTTATTAGTGTTACATATTTCTTTTCAAGTAACGATAATCTAAAACTCTGGTAATTTGTACTTCGACCCGACTGGATCCCTGTCTAAATTGGTTAATATGGCTATTATCTTCCATCCAAGTTCTTAGATTGTACAAGAGTGTCCTTGCAAATATTATTCCCGCTGCATCCAACAATGAAATACGGCAGCATTTAAAGGGAATTTCCCTACCCCTTTTAATACAGTGGGACGATTTTGGCTTTAATCCAGGAATTGGGTGCCTTGTTTGAGGCCAGTACCTTATTAAACAAAGTATATATGGAGTTATGCTTTGTAGCTATCCATCAGAATTATATTTGGGCCTGGTGCTTTGTTGTTCTTATGCGCTTTTATTTCGAGGGTTACCTCTTCCACAGTAAAGACCAGATAATACATTACCAGGTAACTTGACATGCTGTCATAATGCGTGAATGCTCTAGCGCCGCTGTAAAGAATTTTGAAATGGCCATACCACGTCTTCTCATGGATGTTGTCCCTCAGGGTTACTGCATTTCACCCGCCCTAAATAATATGCACACCAAACCCCTGTTTGACCACCTTGATAATCTTGAGATTCCTTACACAAACTTTGCCGATGATACGCAAATCTTGCTGAAACTCACAGGAAATTTCATCCTAGATTCAACCAACCTCATCCATTTCTATTGCATCATTCAGGCTTGGATGGCCGAACACCATCTCTGCCTGAACGATGATAAAACTGCCCCTCAATGTAGGTTCCCCACATCTGCTTAAATGCCTTGACTGACTTTTCCTTTGATGGCAATATCACTGTTGTCTCCAGTCATGTGAACACCTTGGGCGTTTACCTAGATGCAGAACTATCATGTCAAGGCTTGTGCATCATCCGCAGCTTGCACCACTCAGCTCATCAATCTCAGCAGAAAGTGTCTTTCCTCTGACATTTGCCTCACCCTTGCCAGGGCCATCATTGGCAGCAAAATGGATTATTGCAACACCATTCTCTCAGGCACGTCGAGCAAAAAGGTATCTAAACTCCAACTGGTTCAAAACAATGCCCTTTGGGCCGCCTGGGACTTAAAGTGTACTGACCACATCTCTCAAGCATGACGAGGGGCACACTGGCTGGCAGTCGAAAGACTTCATCAAGTTCAAGATCTTATTGATAACCCATCGATGCATCCATAGCATTGCTCCTGCCATCTTCAACCAGCGCATCTTCAAAAGGTTCAAACCTTGCTGCCGGCTATCCTCCACCACCCTGACCCTAGCTACACCGAGAGCAGGGGGCCAAGCTTTTCTGTCATAGCTCCCACCCTGTGGAACGCCCTTCCCCCATCCAAAAAGAAACATCCTACTTAATCTATAAAAAGTCTAAACACCTGGTTGTTCCATAAATATGACTAAGAATGCTAGCTGGTGTTATCCATGACTTCTCCTGAAAACGCCTGCATCCCTTGCTTGCCTGCTTACTTTTTGTTTTCTTTACTAAGATATTACCAGTGCCGTGATACCTCTGGCCCTGGGCGCTGGCAATAAATGCAATAAATATAAATGCTCTGTGAGGTGCTCCTGATGTTTGGCTTGGGTGAAAAGAGGGGAGGGCTATGTGGGACAAACCATAGGGTACAGTCTATCACTGGTGGCCAGGGTCCCATTGGTCAGGGCCTGGCAAAGGAATTCTGCTCCCTTCAACATGGCAGGAATGTGCAAACTGCAGGAAATCTATTTTTGAAATGGAGTACATGACACACCTGATTAACGACACGTGCAGTGGCCTACAGCAGGAGTTGGGTCCCCTTCACTTCGAAGTGCATGCCTGAATGGATTTGAGTGCTCAAGGTCTGGGTTGGATTTAGACTTGATACATGAAAGAGGACAGTACAGGCACATGTCAATGACTTTTGAGCATAGGGACACATGGTTCAAGCTCGACGGTGGGAGGAAGGGGTTAACTTGTTAGGCAATACCTGAATATAGATGCCAAGGGGTCACTCATGGATAGTTGTGATGTTGGTTTCCCTAAATACTGTGAATATTCTGTAATGGTCACTGTTCTTGAACCTTGATGTTGAGACTGTGATTTATGTGGTATTTATGGAAAATTTAATAAAATCAATTAAGAAAAAAATAATCCCTCCTGCACTAACGTCAGGGCAGAAAAACAATCCATCTGAGGCCAATAGATGCCTTATTGGTCATGGGTACTTGTACACGTAGATTAGGGATAGCACGACAGGGGTTTTGAGCTCTTTGAGCTTTGTAGCGGGTCGAAAGAAGGAGTCTGACACTCAGAACCTGAACCATATATTTTTATTGGCATTTTGTTTAAACAAAACTTGAAATGAACTCCCCTCTTCCCTTCCCAGGTCTTTATTGTTCCAGTCTTTTGTCCTCAATTTGGTTTTGCTCGTTCAGTTTTCTCCTGTTTGCCTCCTCACTTCCTCTTCTCGTAGGTTTGTGGGTTGCTGTCTCTGGTTCCCCTCCCTATTGACTCCCCCTCCTTTCCCTTCCTTGGTTTAAGGTGTCTGTTTCTCTGGGTTGGGGTGAGGCTTTAGATTACTCCCAGTTGTGTCATCCTCCTTGGACACCATGTGCTTTTGGAGTCCATCAATAGTAATGTCCAGTCCATAAGGAATCTCTGGTGGTCCCCTCGGAGGAAGTATGACTCCCACTACATTGTGATAAAGTCCCATATCTTCCCAACCCATGCATGTTCTTTGGGTGCAGTCTTTGATTTCCACTTGCAAGTTACTAGCAGGGACCCAGCCATTACCAGAATCACGTAGACTTTGAGTTGTGCTCTCGTGGGAAGGCTCTCCAGTTCTCCCCCAGGCCCATTATGAACAGACCCAGGTTGCCCTTTTATCCCACCTCTAGAATTTCTTTCACTGCTTCTTGAATCTTTAGCAAAAACGGTTGGACTTTCTGGCATTGCCACCAGATGTACCTCCAGTTCCCCTCCTCACTGCATTCCCTCCAACAGAGTTTGGATGTAGTCTGGTAGATTGTAGAAAGTTTAGTGGGGATAAGGTGCCCTTGGTACATAATCTTTATCCAAATTTCCTGTATCTGCAGTGACAGTGCGACTCTGGTGATGTTTGACCATAATCGTATCCATTGGTCGCTGTCAATTGTATGTTCCGTCTCCTTTTCCCAGTTGGCCATGAAGCGTCTATCCCCTTCTTTGTCTCCTGCGTTGGTAGAAACAAATTTCTTGAAAGGGTTCAAGTCTCTTTTTGCCGCCTCCTTTTACTTTAGGGTCCTGAAGCCAATGTCTCCGTTGGGCATAGTGGAATCTCTCCCCTTCCCCAACCCAAAGTCCAATTTGCACTGGGGAAGGTTTTTATCTCCCCTCCTTCAAACATGTCCCTTATCTTAAGGCACCCACCTTCCCGCCATTTAGCAAACCCATTTCCGGACATTCCTGGTGTGAATTGTGGATTCCTGAAGATCGAATTGAGGGTTGACGGGAAGGTGGTTGTCTTGGAGCGTTTTTGCCATCGCATCCCAAGAGTTCCCTACCAGGGTTTCGATTTTGCTACAGTACATGTTATGGGATCTGTCTTCCCTGGGCACCCAGAGGACTTCCTCTAGTAGGTGCGCCCCCACCACTGACCTGTCCGTTTCTCTCCACGTTTTCTCTGTCATCCCTTTACCTGTCACTGATGACCCTGATCTGTGCTGCTTGATAATGGGCTTTCAGGTCTGGCTCGCCCATACCCCTGCTTGTTTCTGGGTAGTAACAACACCTTATTTGAGATTGTTGTTTTTTTGCAATCCCAGTTAAAGGCTCTCGTGAGTTTCAGGATAGCCGAAAGTATGATGTGGGAATTTTTGTGGGGAGGGCCATAAATACATATAGCAGCTTTGGTAGGAGAACCATTTTCAGTACATTGATCCTTCCCATCCAGGAAATGGTCAGAGGGGTCCGGCTTTGCAGCATATTCCTAACAGTAGTGGGGGATAATTTGCAGTGAATAGCTGGGCTAAAGTTTTAGTGATAATGGATTCCTAGGTATTTTATAGTGTTTGGGGCCCAAGAGTATGGAACGCTGGATTTCAGTTTTTTCCCTTTCCAGTGATACTGACGATTTCAGTATTTCAGATTTGTTTCTATTAATCTTTAGGCCAGCAACCTCTGCGAATTGGGCTAAAACTTAATCTATTGATGGAGGGATTTACCTTGGTTTGTTATCATTAATAGCTTGTCTTCAGCGAATGCTGCCACCTTGTGTTCCCTCCCCTGTCTATATCTTGATTGCCTCTTATCTTGCTCAATAGGGGCTCTAGTTGAATGGTGTCTAAGAGTGGGGATAGGGGCAGCCCTGCTTCATTCCTCTTGTTCCTGCTATTGGGTCTGACAGGTCTCCATTAATTAGTAGGCGTACAGAGGGATTGCGGTATTTGGTGGCTATTTTGGCCATACAGGTTTCCCCAAAGCCCATTTTAGTCATGGTGTGGAGTAGGAATGTCCACTCCACCATGTCAAAGGCGTTTTCTACATCTAGTGCGACCAATAGTACTTGTGTGTGTGATATGCCAATTATTTCGACTATGTGGGTGATTCTTCGGGTGTTATCGCGTGTCTGTCTGTTTCTTATGATCAGAATCTATCAACTTGGGGAGGAGGTGCTTCAGGCGGGTTGCTAGGTTTTTAGTAAAGATTTAAGCATCCGTGTTAATAAGGGCCTGCCTATATGAGTCGCATAATGTCAGGTCCTTCCCTGGTTCGGTCAACATTGGTTCTTCCATTGAGGGTGTGTTTCCCTCCCCCTGGCCCGAGCTTGTTGAAAAGGACGGTTAGGCGGGGGGGTGGCCAGGATCTCCCGGAATTACTTGTAAAAGTCAGTCGTAAATCCGTGTAGATCTGGGGCTTTATTGGGTGGGAGCGATGAGATGGCTTTGCAGACTTCCTCTATGTTGATGTCTTTCTCTAGTACTGCCCTCTCTTGGTCTGACATTTTTGGTAAGCTACAGTATTTTAGGGTCTTGCTCTTTAAAACCTCTGTCCTGTATAGGGTTGAGTAGAATTTTGTAATTTCCTGATTATGGATGCTTTGGTTCGAATGTTCTTCCCCCTCTGGTGTCCTGATTTTTAGGATGGTCCTAAGTTTTTCCTCTTTTCACTACATTCTTGCTAGGAGCTTGTTTGCTTTCATGTAGTATCTTTGTCTAAGATGTGTTAGTGAGCGTTCAGCTCTACTGGTTTGGATGATTTCAAGTTGGCCCCCAATTTCCCTGTATTCCCTTCTGATCTCTCCTGTCCTCCCTGCTGCCATCTTAAGCATAACTACTTTCAGTTTGTCTTCTAGGTCCTCTTCTAGAAGTCTGCACTCTGTCCCTTGGGGCCTTTATTGCTATTATCTTTCCCCATATCGTGGATTTGAATGCCTCCCAGATCATGTGAGGGCTTATTTCCCGATTGCCGTTAGTACCAAAGAAAGTCTCTATTCCCTCCTATAATTTCCCTTTCACGGTCTCGTCTTTAAAGATGTTTGCAGGGTATTTCCATTTCCATAGCCGGAGGGAGTTTGTTTCCTTCTAGTTTTTAGTGTGGTAGAGGCATAGTCAGAAAGTATCATTGCTCCAACTTCTATTTCCGCCACTTCCCCCAACAAGGATCTTGAGACCCAAATGTAGTCTATTCTTGATGCTGACTGGGTACATGCGAATAAAACGTGTAGCCCTTCGTGTCTCCTCTCCTCTCCCTCAATGCGTCTACCAGTGATAGGTTGTCAATTACTTCCTGCAGTTCCTTAGAGGGTTTATTTTGTGAGTAAGAGATCCTAGCGCTCTTGTCCTATCTGGGTTCCACGCTAGGTTAAAGTCACCTGCAAGTATTATTCTTCCTTTCGCATAGCCCTCCAGTCTTTTTATGAATCTTTTCTTGTCCTGAGTTAGGTGCGTATATGGTGGCCAGAGTGGTAATCTATCCCTTACCCTGGAGGAGTATGGCGACGTACCTCCGTTTAGTATCTTTGTTGACGTCTAGTGTCTTGAGGTCCAAGTTGTTCCTTACTGCTATTAAGACCCACTCTTTTTTGCCACGTCATTAAATTGTTGGATTTGTTTATAACATTGCAGCCGGATCCTATATTTGTCTTTCTCTTGTATATGGGTTTCTTGCAGGGTAATAATGTCTGGATTTTCTCTCGACAGGTAGTGTTCTAGTTTTTTCCTTTTTACTGACGAGTTTAGGCCTTTAATGTTTAGTGATAGAACTTTTAGTGTTGTTTCCTCAGCCATCATTTGCGTTTTTTCTAGCTGCTGGCCTTAGTTTGTGTACGTATGTGACTGGACCTAGACCCGGTTCCCCCCTCTACACCCCCACCCTCCTACCCTCCGCCCGGCACCTCTGGGGCTCACCCCTTTCCCTCCCCTCCTTCCCATCCATTCCCCCCTGTTCCCCCTCTGCTGGGTTGGTTCAACCGGCCTCTAGCCCTTCCTGACTCAGGGGTTGAGTTCCCTTCCTCTCCTAGGTTGTCACCTTGCAGGTTGCCCACGAGCCCTTTCTTGAGACCAAGAGTCCTCCTCTGCTCCGCCTCCCTGCCCCCACTGCGGTTGCTTTGTGTGTCCCTTCCCTGGGTGCTTTTTCTTCCGTTTGTCTTCCCACAGGTTTGCCTTTAAGTGCATGAGGCCCTTTCTGGGGAGTCGTTTTCCTGCCAATTCTTCTCTGGCGATGTTCCTGGACCTCTCGAGCCACTTCCCATGCCTTTTGTTTTTGACTGCTCTTTTGATGAGCCCTTGGCCTCACTTCTGGGTGAGTCGAGCTCTATTCCCAGGATGTTTGCTCCTTCCTCTGTCGAAGTGATTCTCCTTTGACTGCCTTCAAGCTCGAACGGGAGGCCGAAGGGGAATGTCCATCTATATTTGACTCCTCTTTTCATTAGCTCCTGCACAATTGGGCGCATCAACCTTCTCTTAGTGAGCGTGACCTGAGAGAGGTCTTGAAATAGTTGTATAGTGGATCCATTAGAGTTGAAATCATTTGCTCTTCTTGCGGCGGCCAGGACTTTCTTTTTGGGTGTAATCATTCATGGCTACCAGAATGTCTCTCGGTCTAGCACCCGGTTCATTTCCTTTTGGCCCCAATCTGTATACGATCGACCTTGATTTCTGTCGGTTCTGACACGTCCACCAGGTCTGCAAAGATGTGTTTTATTGTCTGGGGCATTTCCGCATCTCCAACCACTTCAGGTATTGCTTTGACTCTTAAGTTTGCTCTCTATCTGTTTTCAAGGTCTTCGGTTTGGATCTCCAAATTGTGGGTAGCCCTGGCTAAGTGCTCCATCAGGTCTTCCACTTTATGAGAGTCGTCGACCAGCTCCTGCAGGGCTTTCTCGTTGGTGTCTACTTTTGCTTCGAGCGTGTGTAGGTCTCCCTTCACTTCCTTTAATGCCCCCGTCAGGTTTTCTCTCATTTAATCTAATTGGGACTGGATGGTGTTCGCCATCCTATCTCCAAAGTTCGGGAAGCCTTGTTGGAGGAACTTTTGTGTGACCACTCGTTCCTCTGGCATTTCCTCTTAAGGGGCCTCATCTGCGTGCCTGCCTGCCTCCTGTTCGTCTTCGGGGTGTGCTCCCCCCTTCCTCCACATTTTATTGCTCCTCGTGAGCTTTTTTAGCCCCTTTCGTGGGGTTCGGGCAATATTTCTCTCTATTTATAGACCTATTGCCTTGGTGTGCTGTTGTGGGGCAATGGTCCCTTGACAAAGTTCCCTATGCGTCTCTATTCCCCTGGATTTTGGGTGTGGATAGGGGGCTGGTTTTATGGTTCCTACCGGCAATGAATGTGGCTCTTGCGGCTGTTGGATTACGTTGACTTGGATCTTATCAGAGATGACTTCCTCAAGAGAGAATAGATATTGCAGGTGACAGCTGGTTTATAGTGGGCTGGCAATAGGGATGAGACCCAGGATTTTCTCTTGTCGGCTAGGTCAGGCTGGCAGCCAAAATCGTCGGCTAAGTCTCAGGGGGTGTCCCTCTGTGTTGCCTCCGTGGCAGCTATGTATCCTGTGCTGCGCGGGTTACGTGCTGCTTTCCACAGCCTAGGCCCAGCCTCTGTTGAAACGTGATGCCTGTTTGACTGCTTTTCTTCCTCTTTCGGCCCGGAAGGGCCTCTTGTCCCTGAGCTGTGCCCGCTAGCCCCTGCGCCCCGGTGGGTTCCGGTGAGTTTCCTGGTTCTGGTAATATATCTCCCCTGGGTCGATCCTGCATCAGTGTGGTCAGGGGTTCGCCCCGCCTCTTTGTGTGTGCTGGGCAGCGCTGGAGAGAGGCTTTGGGGTGGTGGTTTGTGGAGCGGATCTCTGTGTCCCTCCTACAGGGTCTGGAGGCTTATCTGTTTTTGTCTTGCCCCCAGGGGCTTTATCATGGGGGCCTTGGCCAGGGTTCGGGGGCATCCTCGGCTGGTCTACGCCGACCTTGGGTGATCATTTGCTTCACCTCGCGGGGCCCGCTGCAACGTTGGTGTTCAAGGTGTCGCCTCTTTCATTTGGTGTTTAATGGGCCAACCCATGTCGGGTGAGTTCAGTTGGCCTACGTGTGCGAGCGGCCCGTGCTACCCCTGCCGGCGTCTATGCATTTCGAGTTGTCTCACCAGGGGCGGTAAGGGGCGTCAGTCTGGGAGGCCAACAACCTCTTCAAGACTTAATTAATGAAAATTCAGAACAGCCTCAGCGCCAGCACTCATCCATGGTGGACTCCCTTCTGTATAGCAATACTACGGTAAGAGCTTCCCTTTTGGCTCCAGCGGACCACCGCCGAGTTCTCTGTGTAAAGACGCTGAATTGCTGAAAGCAGAGCCACAGGGATCCCAAGCGCCTCCAGGACCTTCCACAAACTTGCCCATGGGACCGTATCAAAAGCCATGGGGAGGTCCACAAACACAGCATAGACGCTGACCTTTCTCAGAACAGAATACTTTTCACAGATCAAGCGCAGCCGAAGACTTTGGTCTATCGTGCTCAGGCCCTCACAAAATCCTGTCTGACGATCAATTACACCGCAGGTCAATACCCATTCATCCAAATGGAATAAAAGTGCCCTGGAAAACGTCTCACCCTCCCACCCCCCCCCTAGCATCCAGCAAAGAAATCTGTCCAAAGTTGACGGGGTCATTGCGCGCACCCTTTTTATGTATTGGACTATTTCAGCCCCAGCCCAAGACTCCGGAACCATGATGCTGGCCAACACAGTGCTGTATAGCTTGGTCAAATAGGGCACCCATATTAAAGACTCATTCCTGTGTCAAGTGTATAATTCAGAGTAACGCGACAGAGTGGTATCTCTTTGAGTCTACAAACTTTACAATTCCTGACTGTACATGTTTATTCATGTTGATAAGCACATGAACCTAGGCATGCCTGTCTTTTAGCGCTGAGAGACGGCCTAGGGTGAGTTTTAACAGTGACTGATGACATGGGGTCTGTTTTCACAGCCTAAATCGAGGTAGAGATAAGAGGCTTGTGGTCACACCTAATCATAGGCAATCAAGACAGGAGGCACCCCAGATAGATTGGACATCTTAGAGATGACTGGAGCATTGCTAATAATAACCTCATCCCCCAGTCCTGATAAACGGACCAGGCAAAAATATTATTTCTAAAAAGCTTTTTAATAATAAAGAGGTTAGGTGGGTACAGAAGAGGGCCCATCAGGAAATCGATATACCCATCCATTGTAGATCTGCTGTCTTTTAAAACTGAGGGGAAGGACGTGAAAGTTGAGAAAACACACTGCAGCCCTGCAGTTTTACAGAATGGAAAGGCCACGCACTCCTTGATTCCTAAGACTAAGCGACACACTGACTGGATAGAGGTCCTGTTGGACTCTGGGTCTGATATTTCCATTTTCTGATGCAGCCACAAGGCACTGTTGGAACATACAAAGTCACACATGAGTACATAAATAACTACACCCACTGGGCAGACATTAGCAAATAATGAAGTACATTTTGTAAGCATTCAGCTGGAAGGTGAACATCCCAAAGAGATTGAAGCACTATTTTGGCCACAGTTACATATCCAATATAAAGGACTTTAGCATTTCAAGATTGTCCCACCATTGTATGTGAGCACGCACCAAGAGGTAGTGATGCCTGGCTTTTCAAAAGAAGTGAGTGGGGAAATATTACAGAAATATGCACAAGACTGGGCAGCGCTGGCAGCCGTGCAGCTGTATAAAAACCATGTAGGGCATGATCTGGAATGTCCAGCGCATGTGATTCCAGTGCTGAAGCCACCCCGATCACAGAGGCAGTATTCAGTCAAGCCGCAAGCAATTGCCCACATGCAAACCCTAGTGGACCAACTAATAGACCAGGCGGTAATTATAAAGCAAGCCCACATAACATTCCGGTGCTGCCCGTTTTAAAACCCAATGGTATTTGTTTTATTGTGGATTTCAGAATTTTGAATGCATATTGTAAGACAGACAGTCCAAAACCAACACAGTTCTGGACTTCTAGCCAATTTACACAGATGCAAATATAAAGCAAACCTTGATCTAGGCAATCAGTATTTCACACAACCTTTAAGCGTAGAAAGCCAGAAATGCACTGCATTCACTTTTAAGGGAACGCATTTCCAATTCACTAGAATAATGCAGGGGTATAATAATTCACCCCCAGCACATTCTCAAGTAGAATACAGAGTTTGCTGGCAGACATCCCTAACTGTTGGCAATATGTAGATGACATTTACACCACCCATGAGGATCTCAATGAAAACTTGCAACAAATAGACGTCGTCATTCACACATTGGTTGCAAAAGGGTACCTGATTAACTTCAAGAAATCAAGAATAGCTCGCTGTGAGGTTACCTTCTTAGGATTCACTCTTAAAGATGAGGGCAGAGGCTTGTCAGCAGTTTTTCATGAGAAATGTGCCAGGATACGACGCCTCACACACTTTGGCAATTGCAGGCCATTTTAGGGCTTTTGAATTTTGGCAGATCGTATGTGTCTAATTTTGCTGAGCTAGTGAAACCATTGTATGCGTTGATAAAACCAAATTTCAAAGCAGTTCATTGGTTGCCAGAGCACACTAGTATTCTGTACCATGTGTACTCGTTAATGACTCAAAATGGTCCTTTGCAAGACAGAAATACAGAAAAAGACCTAGAAATAAACCTGTTTGTGGGAGATAATGCTTTCACATACAGTTTGTAATCTAGGGGAGAATAAACCAATTGCATATACGTCACATGTATATTCCACACCTTTAGTGGATTGATTTAGACAAAGGATACAGAACCAGACACCTCATTGCCTGACATGCCACTGTTTGATTTTTTTCCAAATAATTTACTGTGGTGGCTCTGCCATACCAGCTGTTGGAATATGTTCCAAATATGCAGCTGTATGTGCATCAGTGGTTGGACATTTTACACACAAATATGCATTTATACATACTGATATTGCAACAAAGCATCTGGGAGACATGCCTGCCCAGACTGCTGAATTGCATAGATTGCTGCTTGCATTGTGCCAAGCAAACTCAGAGAAGCCCACACTAGTAGTGTCCGATTCAGATTACATTGTCAGGGCTTAACACACTGATTTGAATTGGTGGATTTAAAATAATTTTAGAGACATTAGGCATACAACTATTGCTTCCAGGCAACTCTGGAAACAAGTGTGGGACCTTAAACAGACTTACCCTTTGCTATGGGTGACAAACAGAAGAGTTCATACTAAATGGCACATTCATAACATTGGCAATGCATTGGCAGATAAATATACCAAAGAGCGCACAATGAGAAAAACGAAAGCTGCCTTAACTCGCTCAGCAACTTCAATGAATGAGGAAATAAAATAACTTGCTTGGGTGTTATATCCAGGCCAAAAGGTTTCCCAAGTAGTTACATTCATGACATTGAGAATAATAAAGCAGTAGTCACAATTCCTATGAAAAAAGGGGATCCTATTCAAAGATGAATCCCTTATTGAGCAGACGGGGAAAAGCTGATTGCAGCCACACACATGCTGGACTTTCTTCTACCCATTTTGGGATTACTGCAACTGCACAGCTACTCCTTGACCGGTATTGGTGGCCAGGACTAAGGCAACAGGTTTAAGTATACATAGCGAACTGTGACATATGCCTGAAGACAACTGTGGACCACAGCAAAAAACAGAGGTATCTTTTAAGAAAGGCAACCTCGTCTTTGAGTTTTAATATCTGGATCGTATTGGCCCAATACCAGCAATAAATAAGTACAAATATAGTCTAGTAATAGTGGATCCTTGCACTAGGTTCACCTGGATGATATATCAAAAGAGAGCAGACTTCAAGTCAGTCATACAGGCACTATGGGGTGTAGTAGCCATGACAGCAACTCAAACCCTCCATGGTGATAATGGACAAGCTTTCGCAGGGCGGGCCCTGAGAAAGGCATTAGAGGCTTAGGGATCAGAGCTACACCTTTCTAAACTCGTCTCATCCAGAGGTGAAATGGGCACATAGGAAGGGCAAACCACTCAATAATGTTGTGCCTGACTAAATGCATCCTTTCGATGGGGGGTAACTGGGTAGACCAGGTGCATCTTGTTGGCAGACGTTTAAATAATTTACCACGCCAGTCTCTCTGCAGCGGTAAGACTCCATTTGAACTCTTGTTTGGGAGAAAGATGTTGATGCCTGCTCTGCACTCTCTCCCCAGTCCCCTCTCTAGGCAAGAGCAACTGCTGGTGACAACGCTGCTGAGGGAATGCCTCCTGGTGGAAGCTGCTGAGGCCAGTCCTGAGACAACTCAAAGCAGGAGGTTGGGTCCTGGAGAAGATCCATTATAAGACTGTTTGGCCCGTCCTACAGACCAGCAGTACAAGTAATCCGATTGAAAGGTTCTAGAACTGCTGTCCTGGCCGCACTTCCACCCAAGAGAGGTACCAGACAGCTTTCTGTGGATCACCTGAAACCCACTCGAGATGGTTACCGCAATGTTTTCATGCAATGATCCTCTTCCAGTTGAGGAGCCCGCAGAAGAAGGGATGGAGATCTGACAAATGATGGATTGGCGTGCAAGCTGAGGAATAATATGCCACTCTGGACTATAACTCCACAATTCAGGGAAGTACTGCAGGTCTGCCAATTTGGAAACCGAAAGCCTTTCTGGTTGTTAAAGTAATGAAATAATTATTTTGGACAGACTTTCTGAAACCGTGTTATACAATTGGCAGTATACTTTCTTCTGCTGTGGCTGAGCCCCATTGTGTTTCTCATCTCACGAGCTTTGGGGCATTTTTTGAGCAAGGTTTCCACTCCACCTGCAAGCAAAGAAGTTGATCTAAAGCCTTTAAGTTCTTCACACATGTTAGAGAAAAGAGAGCTCAGAGAGCCTGGCCCTCCAGCCTCAATACAAATGTTTTCTCTTGTCTTTATTGCCTATACTTAGGCGTGACCACACGCCTCTTATCTCCACCTTGTTTGAGGCTGTGACAAAAGACCCCTGGTCATCAGTCATTCATGTCAGAACTCACCCTACGCTGTATCTCAGCGCTAAAAGACAGGCATGCCTAGGTTCACGTGTTTATCAACATGATTAAACATATACAGCCAGGAAATGTAAAGTTCTTGGACTCAAAGAGATACCGCTCTGGTGCGTTACTCTGAATCATACACTTGACACAGGAGTTTTCATGTTAATGCTTTTAAAATGACCACATATCTTCTGAGATCTCTTATTTTAATTAAACAAGCTAAAACAAAAGCAGATATTACATAACATCACACCTATGAAAAAGATGTGTGCAAAGCACATGTTTGAATGGATAAATAATAGAACAAGTGGTGGTTTTAGTTTAATAGCATATGTAACCTTTATGCCTCATTAAGCTATGCTACACTGTACTACACGCCATCAGTCTAAATGCACACAGCAAGCCCCCACCTGTCACTCACATTTAGAGCAGTGTGTACTTCAAATGAAACGGCTCCTTCTTGGGTTGCAGAGTTCTGCTTATCTGGGCCTGGCGGTCTCAGTCCTATGCTGCTGTTACTCTGCTCTGCACTCCTCCGTAGTCCCTCCAGCTTCAGTGGACTGGCAAGTCTGCTGGGCTTCCCACCTTTCCCTTTTTGTGCTCGGGCTTTATATGTATCAAGTAACATGGTTTCCCTGCATGTGTGCGTTGTCATATCCACTATTTTGAACAGTGAGGACTAGGGCTAGTGTCACTGTGTTCGTTGAGTTAGGACTCCTATGTAAAACTACATTCGGTGGGTTTTCGCACCTCACTGTGAGATCTCTGTACCAGTTAGGTGAATGCCTTCACTGAACTCTATGGCATTCTGCTATCTGTTGTGAAGAGACATTGCTCTCACTCGTTACTTATTTTTCCCTGTGGTACTCTACGCACCTTAACTGTGTGAACGTGGACGTTTTTCTGTTAGTGTCTATCAATTTCCTGTTCTAGAATCCTTATCTGATGTAACACTTCCCCTTGTGAGGTCAACTAGCTGCTCTCAGATAACACTTAATGGTGTGGAGTCAAAGCTCACACATAATGGTGTGCCGGTAAAACAGGCTGTTAGCTGTCATTTGTGGTTTGCTCATCTGCGAGAACAGGAAAGCAACACCTCCTGGGCATCGGTGCTCTTGCAACGCCTACAAAAATGTGTTCAGCAAGTGTAACACACTAGCCTTCTGTGTTAAAGTGTGCTGTATGTTTGAAGAACATCTTTGATTGCTTAAAAGGCTACAGGCCGCATGATATATGAAAAAGTTGTTTTACATTATGCTGGGTTCATGTCACCCCCCTCAAGACAGTTGTTCTAGATCAAAGATCTGTAGCCCTGTGAAGCGATAATTAAAACTCTTAGGAACTATATTTGCAAAGCAGGCCACCTATATTGGTGGCAGAAATAAAGCATACACATCCTCGCAATTGTGAGTAATGATTACTGCATGCAAAAGTAAATGAGTTGCTTGGTGAATGCATGAGCGCCTAGCAACATATTGTAGGTGATACAAAAAATTAAAGGAATAAATGCATCACACTTCGAAACAGTTAGTGGTTACGCCCAACAAAAGCATAAATGAATACATGTATTTAACAGTGTGGTATTCAGGATAAGTCCAATATATTGTTACTGGAACTAGCTAAGAATGCATGAATTAATGCAGGTTTTTAATGTGAAGTATTTGGGTTAATTCAAACTCCTCCTTACTGGCAATAGTTGGCAATAGTTTCATTGTAAGACAAGGGATTCTTTGAGAATCCATTAGCAATTAACAACCAGCATAGCTTGGCTCCCGACTTTCTGACCCAATGCGCTTTAGACACTGTGATCTTGAGTGTGTGGCCACACGTGTAAACTGTCCACAGTTTAAATTGGTGTTCCTCGAAGTAGACCAAAATGTGAGTGCCTCTGTTACCCACTGTGATTTGCAAGTGGAGGTCAACCAATACGTATGTATGCTGTGTGCACAAACCTTGAGGTATAATGGGGTATATTTTCTGTTCTGTGCACCCTAATTGTGATGCCAGCAGTGGCGGATTTCGCAGAATTTCAGGTTTTCTGAACTCAGGGTTTGCTGCTAATTTCATTTTGATGTGCGTTAGGAAGCAAAGTGGTGAAGGAAACTAAATGTGCATGTCAGATTTCTGCAAGGACATGGCCATTGGCTCATAATGCTATATATTCCTGGAACCAGAGGTATCCATCACTTGTCTCAATTGTGAAAGCTCCCTGGGACTCGGGGTTTGAGACTAGGCATGTTTCATCTTGTGTCTGGCTTGAATCGGGCTTAATGACTGGAGGCTCAGCTGTTTCCCCCATGGGAGACATCTGGACATAGTCGTCGCTTTCGTCGTTTTCGACATTCTCCAATTACAAGCCATGGCTTTTGTGGGAGGGTTTCAAGGAAATCACAGTAGAACACTCGAGGGAAGATTCTCTGGATGCCACACACAACTCTGTGCACAGACAATGTTTTGGCCAGTCTGGTATGCCACAATGTAAGTCTGGATGATTTGACCACCCCCATGTTCTTGGCAAGAAGTGATTCCTTGGCACACACCGTGCATCTGGCAATAGCCGATACCGTCGACTTCTTCCTGTTGAATGAGAAAATTAAATGTTTTTGAAATTGAGCACATTACCGGTACCCAAGGTGTCTGCATAGCTCAGCGCTGAACCGAAAAAGAGTTGCTTCAAGGCTCTTCATGTTGCGAACATTCATAATTGTGTCTAGAGCAACATAAAAGAGAGATTCCAAATATCGGCAGCAGTCCATAACCCAAAGCACTTGGCGAATAAGTCAGTCTTTTAATGAACGTGTCCAGCGTGGTCAGCTCTTTTTGAAGAGCTTTTGTAGCAGCTATTGTAACCACAGAAAAAAACGTGTTCATGCCAGTTAACTATGAGCAGTCAATGGCCTCTACCATTATTTCTTCAGAGGCTAGTAGAGATGCAATCTGTTTGACCACTGCAGAGTGTGCTTCAAGATAAGACTCTTCACTGCTGTATACTTATATATGCATGTTTTGCAGGCGTGCCACATGTAAGCTCAATTTTGGAAATTCTAATGGTTATAACTTGAGACTGGGTCAGTATGGGAATTTGAATCGTGATGGCCTGGGTGTATTCAGAATAAACACACAGCACTTAACTTGTGTACTCACAGTAACCAGGGTTGGAACCCGAATGGCAACATGACAACAGGCCTCATTGAATTGCACCAGATATGGCCATTAGATAAACTGTGTACTTAATTATAAAAAAATGCAATTGGTGTAACATGTAGTGTACATTTATTGTAACTGTCACAGGAATGTACTGGTGCAGCATGCACGCAAACTATAAGTGGAGCCTTCTCATTCACATAATGAATAGTGTTATTTCAGGACTTGAAGGTGACACACATGCATGTGACTACGGCACACCATAGTCTCCCCTGATCCAAGTGTCGTTAACTAAGTGCACATTACCCCTTGAATGCAGTTCCTGAACTACCTTGTAAGGTGTCGTCTGAAGGGAAATATTTAGCACACCATGCAAAATCAAATTACTCAAGCCTGGTACCCAGGCAGACGATGCTGCAAAACATTTGTAAGTACACTTAGCAACAAGAACGTAGCGCCTGGGGTATGGCAACCTTGGACAAGTTAAGTGCATCTATTTGTTCTGGCCATGAAATTACATTCCAATCCTCTGGTAAGATTGTACAGAAAATCTGTTACCACAGAAAGACTTGCTGCAGTTTCTTGGTCGCTTCTAATCATAGACAGGTCAGATGGCAGATGGCGAACAGGTCACTCTGAATCAATCCCACTACATCTGTAATGACATCTCTTAGCGGATAGAAGCGCTGCTCTAGCGCTTGATCATTATAATCTGATGCATGAAATCCTAGCCGCACAGCCTCACTTTGTCTGCAGGATTGGCATTGTTGCTTGTGACCAACTTCTACCTCTTAGCGACGCTTGTCCCACCTCATAAGGTACTCTAGGGTCAGAGGTGGTGCGGGTAGCTGATCTCTTGACACGCCCACTCTGTGTGCCCCTAAGAACAGTAGCTGACTGAATGATAGCTGTCCAATTCTCTACTTTTATGGAGGTATCTAGATATTGTATACCTTCACTCGGGTGATACTGTGAAAGCATTCCTTGGCACAGCTTACCGATGGATATAGCTTGTATCAGGGAAGTGTTATGGGAATTTCAAGCCCTATATGGCCTACACCGGTTCCTGCTTTTCCTTTATTGCATTTACTTGAACCACCCATAATACAGGCCTCCCTGATGCATAGGTAATATGCTTGGTTCCATTTCGTTCTTTTTCTTCCCTCCAAGACACTCCAGAACTCACTTTCTTCCCTCTTCCAGTCAAGGTAGAAGTTCCAGTTCCTATTACTGCAAGTGGTCTGGAACTGCGTATAATTTAAAAAATGCATCAAATGTGGGAATATACATGCCATGTCTAGCGTGTGAACACCTTTGATTTGCCATATCTGTTGACCACAGTTAGACCACTGAGGGACAGTTTCCTGCTGTGTTTGTTCAGTCATGTTTGAAAAGTACTCTTGTTAAAAATTACTGAATCTGCAACATACATGTGCTGTTCATCATGTGGCTCTTGAGTGGATTTATACAGATTTTCAAACATGTAATCCACTGCTTTGTATGGTCTCGGTGAAATATATGTGAACTGTGCTTGGAATTCAGGACTATCTGTTTGGAAAGGCACTGTACAGTGTTCCCAGAAATAGTATTTGGGCCACAGGATGGGCTCACGTTTGACAAGTTAAAAGGCATTGTAATAGCGCACATAACACACATGGGACCCCATCTCGTGGAGATCCTCAACATTATCAAAAACATCAAACGACGGATTTTGCGCAAATGTCTGGAGCCTAGTTCTTAACAGTTATCTGTATGTTCTGGACACATGATTACTGGGTGCAAACAGTCTGGATTCATCAATCAAAGAAAAAGTGTGAACTTGCAGCCGCTTGGCTGGGCTTTTAAACGTCTTGAATGATGGGATCCACACATGACCCATGGTTAGAGGAAACATTTGTATTGAGGCTGGTTTTCCTGGCTCTTGGAGCTCTCTTTTCTCAAACATGTGTGAAGAACTTAAAGGCTTTAGAACAACTTCATTGCTTGCAGGTGGAGTGGAAACCTTGCTCAAAAAATGCCCCGAAATCAGTGAGATGAGAAACATAGTGAGGCTCAGCCACAGAAGAAGGAAATATACTGCCAGTATTATATAACACTGTTTCAGATAGTCTGTCCTTCCCAGAATAGAGGAGTTGTAGTCCAGCGTGGCATGTTCTTCTTCATCTTGAACGACCATCATCATTATTTGTTGGATCTCCATCTCTTCTTCTGGGGCTCCTCAACTGGAAGAGGAGTGCATGGAAACATTGCGGTAACCATCTGGAGCGGGTTTCAGGTGATCCACAGAAACTTGTCTGGTGCTTCTCTTTGTTGATATTGCAAACGGGACAGCAGTTCTGGAACCTTTCACTCTGCTTACTTGCACTGCTGGTCTGTAGGACAAGCCAATCTGAGTTACATCATGGATCTTCTCCAGGACCCAATCTCCTGCTCTGAGTTGTCTCAGGACTGGCCTCAGCAGCTTCCACCAGGAGGGATTCCCTCAGCAGCGTTGTCGCCAGCAGTTGCTCTTGCCTAGAGAGGGGGCTGGGGAAAGTGGCATAAACATCTTTCTCCCAAACAAGAGTTCAAATGGAGTCTTACCGTTGCATAGAGACTGGCGTGGTTCAATAATCTAATCTTCTTATCAGTAGAGGGACGTGGTCCGCACAGTTACCCCCATCGAAAGGATGCATTTAGTCAGACAGTTTTATGGAATTCTTAGCTTGTTCGATAATCCCATTTGTCTCCGGAAGAAAGATATGGGAATAGTGCCGCTCTGATCCCCACGCGTCTAATGCCTTTCTCAGGGCCATTATCGGCATGGAACGTTTGAGTTGTTCTATACAGACAATTGATCAGGGCGACCCCGGTTGTACAATAGAACACGCAAACAAGTTTATAACATATTGTGTATTAATACAAGAAAAGGAAGAGTATTACACACAGGGAATCATAAGTAAATGAACCTGACATGCAGTCTTGAACAGTATCCTTGCCTGGAGAGGAAGCCAATGTAGTTTGCGTAGGGTGGGGGTGAGTTGGTCAAACTGTGGCCCAGCAAGGGCATTGAGTCGTCCGGCATGTCTACGGTCGTCAGGTGGCGGGAAACCCACCGGCGGAGGCTCCTCGGTGTGTCGGCGGCCTCGACTTTCTCCGGCGGGACAAAGCGGTCGACGGTGCAGGCGAGAGCGTCCTTGGATCAAATGTTACTTAGGCAAAGGGAGCACGACAGCTCCGGTTGGCGACGATGATGGACAACAGTATCCAGGCGCTTCTCCTTGTGATTCCGCAGCGGTCCGTGTCTCCGGTCGGCAGCCTGTCGTAGGTCTGTCTACCAGGGAGCTTTGGCAAAGATCAGCTGGTGCACGATGGTCCCCCGTAGCTCGCGAAGAGGGTGCCTTACCAGGCCCTCTCTGGGTCAGTCTTTGGAGACACTGCAGCTTTCAGATTGATGAAGTAGAGCAGCATCAAGACTTCTCTTCCAGCAGGGCTTCAAGGTTAAGCTTCAGTTTCAACTCCAGTTTCTCTTCAGCTTCTGAACACGAATTCTAGCAGTGAGAGGCCCCCAGATATACTAGTTGATCTCCACTCAGGCAACCAATCGGTCAGAAGGGCATTCATGCAGGCAGGCAGCCAGCCAATCAGGCGCATAGTGCATTCTGGCCATTCACTTCTCTCCAGACACTCACAACAAGTTATGTGTATCGGGACAAGTACCCAGCCATTCAACACTCCCCACTGCATTCATACCAGTTTCGGGCAGGGGTGTCCCAGTCATTGTGTCAAACACCAGTTACTAGACATCCACAACACAGAATGCGTATTCGTCACACACTCCATTCACCCAGGTCCCACCTTCAGGGTGTACCCACAACATACTGGGACTCCCTGTATGTATAGACTCACTGGGAAGGCTCCAGCCAGTCTGGCCTGGACTTCATAACAACACCATGCCTGGACTTCATAACAACACCATGTATGGAACTTCCATCCAACATCCGGTCAGGGGGAAGGGGCAGAGTCAGGGCTTCCCAGGACTTCGGGAAAACAAGGTAACAGGCAATAGAAAGCAAGAGGCCACAGGGGCCATCTTGTTTCCTATCGGGAATCAACTGATTCCAATGGCACGGCCTGGGTATCCCAAAATGGAGGATACTCGGAGCACTTGTCAAATTCAGCATGGAGCTGCCACCAGCCCATACCCTACTCTGTGGGCCACACACAGGTGCCCAAAAACATACACTAGGGGCACAGGATTGTACCCCCCACCCATGGGTGCCAAAAGGGTCTCCCATGGGGCTGTACACCAAACCAAAGGAGAGAGCTGCACGCCAGGAGTCCCACATGAACTTCTGCGCAGAAAACACGACAGAACACACGATAAGAACAGTAAAGGACAAAGATACGGAGGCCATGTCCCTCCGATGCATTTCCAGCATCACACCAGAGGCGACTCTCGGTTCAAGGCACTCACCTTCGGCCTGAAATCGTCCCTAAGGATTTTTACTAAGTGGTTGGCGCCGGTGGTGGCGAATCTTCGTCTCAAGGGCATCCATTTCTACCCTTACCTGGATGATTGGCTCGTCCGAGCCCCCTTCCACGCTCCGATGAGCCAGCACACGGTGAGGACTGTGCGTTTGCTGACTAATCTGGTATTCCCCATTAATTATACTAAGTTCTGCTTGGAGCCATCGCAGAATGCTCTTTTTCTGGGAGCCCGACTCAACACAATAACTTGTCTGGCATCTCACTCAGAAGAGAGGGTGATAGCCATCCTAGGTAAGGTGCACCACCTGCTGTGCATGCTGAGAAGTTGCTGCTGGGCATGATGTCCTCCTGCATCAACCTCGTCCTCCTTTGCAGACTACGGATGAGGCCTCTGCAGGAGTTTCTGGATGGGCAATACCGCCCGGAACAAGGAATCCCGACGAGCAATACAGTGGTGGGGTGGGTGCTCTCATCTCGCGCAAGGGGCCCCATTCCAAGACCCTCCTTACCAGTCGACTGTCACCACGGATGCTTCTCTGGAAGATTGGGGCGCTCACACCCGACAGTTGCACGCCAGAGGCCTCTGGCTGCCGGAAGAAAAGACCCCTCACATCAACGTCCTGGAGCTTCAGGCCGTCTTCTGGGCCCTAAAGGCCTTCCTGCTATCGCTGAGGGGCAAAGTAGTGAGTATTTTCACGGACAACACCAGAACCATGTTGTACATCTGGAAGCAGGGCAGAATGCACTCTCCGGCTCTCCACAGGGAGGCCCAGGATCTGTGACATTGGGCCATTCTTCAGGACATGTTTCTTGTCCCTTTTCACCTGGTGGACATGAAGAACACCATTGTATACTCGCTCAGGGGGGGGGCTACATTCTTGCCATGAGTGGGAGTTTCTCTAGGACCAAGTGGATCTTCTATTCCATGAATAGGGTCAACCCCAGATCGACCTTTTTGCAATGGAGACAAATTTCAGGTGTGAGAAGTTCGCCAACAGGTTCCCGCAGCTGAGGAGAATTGGGGATGCAATCTCGTTCCCAAGAGATGGACTTTTCCGATACGCTTTCCCTCTGTTCTCACTTTAGCTACGAGTGATCAACACAAGGTCAACGTGTCGCTGCAGAATTATACTAGTCGGTCTGGCGTGGCCGCGACAAATCTTGTATCCAGACCTGCTACATCTGTCGGCGGCTCCATCCATCGCGCTGCCACTACTTGCCGATCTTCTCTCCACAGAGGTCAGGGCAATTCTGCACCATGACCCAGCGTCGCTGAACCTACGGTCCTCGCTCCTGCAGGCCTAGAATTTTGACATTATTCTTTACCTGCGAAGTGTAAGGACATTCTGGCCAAGGCCAGAGCCTCTTCAACAGTGACGTCCTACGTCAATAAGTGGAAGCGTTTCTGTGTGTGGTGCCGGGCTCAGAAGATTACCCCTCTGCGTGTCACAGCCCGAAGCTCCTACCATACCTACTTACATTGGCCAAGGTTGGACTGGCTCACGCCTTTACAAGGTGCACCTGGCCGCCATATATTGTTACACCAGGACACTGGATAGGCTTTCCTTGTGGTCGCACAGGCTTGTCAAGGAGTTCCTCAAAGGCCTCTTCTGGACATTTCTGCCGGTGAAGGCTGCTGACCCAGCTTGGGAACTCAGTGTGGTCTTGACTAAAGTCTTGGGGGCAACCTTTGAGCCGATGCATGAAGCCCCGCTCAAGTTTCTCTCATGAAAGACTTATTTCCTTTTGCCGATTACCTTGGCACGGCGGTTCAGGGAGATCCAGGCCCTTTCTTGCAAGCAGCCGTATTTGTCCTTCCACGCTTCAAGGGTGGTACTGCATACCGTAAGGAAGGCATGGTATCAACAGTAAGACCGTCACAAGTGACCACAGGTCAAGGGTGTTTTTGAACTCTAGCAAGGGTGTGATAAACGCCTATCTAAACCTAAATCTACAGTGTGGATGAAGCTACGACCATCAAATAATAATGCAGTCCTGGTGGAGTCTTGTCAAAATAAAAGGGCCTATACTAACTATTGCCAATCCTTATAGCTAATTTGCAAATAGTAGGGTTAGTGTTCATGAAAAAGAAGTGTTCACAAAATGATATGTCAGGATCAGGATGTTCGGGCCGCTGACCTCCCTTCCCTACGTTTTCATCATGGGGCTAGGCGGTTCACTCGAGCAAAGCACACACTCTGGCTTCTGCAGTACGAGAATACAGTTCTGGTACCAGCGTCGGGACCTTCTGTGTCTAAATTGCTTTACTTCTTAAGTCTCTTGACTCAGAGGGCCTAATGTACAAACAAGTAAGATGCAAAAAGTTTTTTTCCTTTTACCAGTATTCAATTTTGAGTGTTCACCCTGGATCCCCCTCTTCCAGGCTCGGATCCCTTTCTTTTACCCAATTAGTCTCCCTCAGCCGGGCTTGGACAAATTACTGTATATTTTTAATCATCAAAGACTTTCAAATGCATAGGGTTTTGCTTGGCCCATTGCAGGACCACTGCGATCTCAAGATTCCCTTTTCTCTCTCGTAGCATCAGCTGGATACCTGAGACTTTCAAATGCGCACTCACGTGGTGCCGGACCACTCTGTCTACGGTATCTTTGCTTGGCTTCCCAAAGTTCAGTTACTCCTTTGGTTTCCAATTATATTTGTGTCGCTCGTCGCTTATCTCACACACTGTTCTCTTTCTTTATCCTCATACAATGTTGCCGCTTACAACCTTAGTTCAAAACACAGGCTGGTTTGGTATCGGTCTCTCCGACTCACTGGCTGTGATGTCTGCTGTTTTGTTGTAGGAGCCAAGGACAGTACCACAGTGGCAATTGCTCCGCCCCACCTTGGTTATCTGCATGGGAGAGCCCAGAGTACCTCCGACACACTGTGCAGGTTTGATCAGCTTTCGTTCGGGTCTTGCAATAAAGTAACAGTATTTATAGGTCTGGTCTTGGCGTCTTTCTCCTCGTGTTACTGCCGTTACCTTGTGTGTTCTGCCTCGCTCAGTGTGTGCCTTCTTGCTCTGCCTTTTGACCGTGTGGGGAAGTGCGATGGAAGTCAAGTGTGTGTAATGATCAGTAATTGCCTGACCATTGTATTGGGACATGTCGGGTATACAGCTCTGTCTGTCGCTCATGGTGAGCTGTCTGTTAGAAAGTGTTTGTGTCGGGAAAGGAGTGGGGGTAAGAGTGCTTATGTAGAGTACCTCGTAGGATGGGGAAAATGTGATACAGGGAAGGGAATACTGCGTCTCACCATCATGTGTCCCACTTCCACTCTCCGAAGACCCCTCACCCAGGTAATCCTCCCACACTGGTCCACCCCCAGGAACTGGATCCAAAAGCGATGGCTGTCCCCTGGCCACCTGGATGACAGATCCCTGGGGACTAGCGGATGAGACCCCTTCAGGTGTCTCACAGTACGCACCCCACCTTTATGCCAAACGTGCCATCGGAGTTGCACCTCAACAACCCTTTGGCGTTGCCTGTCTTCTTCCCGAATCTGTCTTCGCCAGTGGCGAGGGCCTTGAATTCTCTGGACGTTGCCCGTGCCTTGAAGTTTTACGTGGCACACACAAAGGGGTTTTGGAAGGCTCCTCAATTGTTTGTCATTTTTGGACCTATGAATCATGGGGAAAGCCTTGTCGAAGGCTTCCATCTCCAGAAGGCCTTCCCGGCTGCATCATGCACTGTCATTGGCTGGCTAAAAATCCCCTTCGAGGCCGACCGAGAGCCCATTCCACTAGAGCCATCGCAGCAACGACAGCGTTTCTCTCTGGTGTGCTCCTATTCGACATCTGCAGGGCTGCTATGTGGAGGACCATGCACACCTTCACAAGGTTCTTCTGCGTCGATGGCGATTCCAGAGAGGAGACTACGTAACCTGTTCACTTGAGGTGAGGCTGTTCCAGGGATGAGTGTTTTACTTCTGTTGAGCTTCGCCACCACCACCTGTGGTTGTGTATGCGTACTGCTGTGTAATCTTTATTCATGAGCATGTGAATAAATCTCAGACCCCATGCTGGAGAAGGAACAAGTTACTTAACTGTAACTCTTGTTCTTCAGCATGGGTCTGGCATGGATTCACATGCAAACCCTCCTGCCTTCCCCTCTGTGGCTTTTCTTGATTCATACTGCCACTTTACGTGCTACCAAATCTGAAGATGGCCTCCAGGGATGGAGCATAGCGAGAGGACTGTCATTGGACGTGGGCAGTATGACCCAAAGGACAGTGATTGGTTTAGAGGAGAAATGCAGTTTTCAAACTGAAGTGAAACTGTTTTTTCGAAGGGATTGTGTCCTCTGACGTATTCCTTATCTTTGATAGATCATCTCCCAGCTTGCTGGCCTCGGAAATTTTTTTCAGTAGAGGGCGCTGCGCGTCGACGTCCCTCGAGCCGATGTCCCTCGACAGCCTCCGTATCGGCGCCGACGTCATCACGCGTATAAATAGACTCTCACAGCGTCCGTTGCTCAGTTCCGTTTTTCCGCGCTTCGTGGGGCCTCGGAATATCGCTGCTCACTTCTTCAGTCAGATATACTTCATTATTCCTCGTGAATACGGACTCATACTCGATGGCTTCCTCACCCGAACCGACGACTCCATGGTCCGGCTTCAAAAAATGTCGAGACTGTGGAAAGAAAATGTCGTTGACGGATCTTCACAGGATCTGTTTGTGGTGCCTGGGAATCGAGCACCATTGTTCGGAGTGCGAGGACTGCATGTCCATGACGGCGAAAGCCTTGAAGGAGCGTAAGGGGAAGCTCGAGAGAGGTAAGGCAGTTAAAATTTCTTCGAAAGTTTCCTCGGCGGAGTCGAGACATTCGTCTCCTCGCCATCACAAAAGACATTCTCGTTCTAGGTCTCGAAGCAGTTCCCATCACTCTTCGAGATCTAAGCATTCAAAAAAGAGACGTCGAAGATCCCCTTTCTCGTCGTCGTCTTCTTCCGTTTCCCCAAAAAGGGTCTCCTGCCCCACAAAACATAGCTCTCAGGCTGAGTTGGAGGAATTCTAGAAAAAGATGCTGAGCGTCTACAAGAAGGCGGCCTTGGCCACCTCGAAGACTGATGAGGGTGATACCCTGGGTGAAAGACCCGAAAAATCAAAACGCTGCGAGTTGCAGCACCCGGCGAAAGAAGCCACTCGAGAGCGTCACAAATCCTCGAGTAAAGGCAAAGTCGCGTCTTTGTCGTCGAAGATCCCTTCGATGCATAGATCGGCGTCTACGACGCTGTTATGGAAGGGTTCTTCGACGCACAGGTCAGTCGAGTTGACGCTGTCTTCGACGCCGAGAAAGGACAAACCAACGGCCACCTCACAGCCAGTGGCCATACCCAGAGCCTCGATCACGAGAATGTCGTCGACAACCTCGAGTAAAATTCCGATACTCTCAAATTCATCGAGGCCTCTACCACCTTTCTCGATGCCTTTTTCGATGACTTTGAAGCCGTTAACATCCGCATCGACGACATCAACGTTTTCTCAGCCAATCAAGACAAATTTGGCCCCTTCTGCTCTGGAAATGGGATTTATACCATTTTCAAGACCTGATCACTCCAGAGTCTTATCTATTTATGAAGAAGGGGAGGATTCGGATCAGGAAAGACCTTTTGAGTTGCAGGGATCTGCAACTCCTGTACCAGAGGAATTTACCTCTGAGGAAGGTAGGTTGATAGACCTCCAAGAATCCTTACAGGAAGCAAGTGGGTTGGACACTTCCCCAGAAGTGGAATTTGCCAGACCAGACCCAGGGGAACACGCTGAAACCCCTTATAGAACCTTGATGGCAAGTTAATAGAGTTTATGGGGTGGTCCACACCGTCACCTGCTTTTCAGCAAGACGACCTCAGACATCTTGGTCAAAGGTCCACAGGAGGATCCTGTGGTGCCATTTCATGCGGCATTACAAAGGAGAATATTGGCAAACTGGGAAACACCTGAGGTAATCCCGGCGGTGAACAAAAAATTATCAGCTAAATATAAGGTGTCTTCTGCTGACCCTGAATATTTATCCAAACACCCAACTCCGGAGAGTCTGGTTGTTCAGGCAGCTACTTCATCAGGTAGTAAATCGGCTTACCCTACTGTTCCACAGGACAGGGATGATGAGAGATATGAGACTATGGCCAAAAAAGTATTTTCTCATGTAGCATGGCATTGAAATCCATCAATGCTACTTGTACGCTCGCCACACTTTGGGAGTGTGCTTCATCAGCGGCTGACTGCCTCCCGGAGGGAGAAGAAAGGGAAGCGTTCCTAAACATCAAGGATGGTAAAGACGCTATGTGCGAATCCCTTCAAACTGGCATCGATTCTGCTGACAGCATCAGCATGGCCATGGCGGCAAGTACAACAACCCGGAGATTTTCTTGGTTGCGAAAGTCTGGTTTTGCTCCAGATGTGCAAAGCAGACTCTTGAATATGCCCTTTGACGGCTCTTCTTTGTTTGGTAAGAAGGCGGATGACAGTTTAGAAAAACTACAAACATCAAAGGCAGCAGCAAAATCCCTGGGAGATGCAATCAGTCAGACACTATATAGCCTCTCAGGAACCTCTTGGAGAGGTAAGTTCTTTCGCTTCTATTCCGCATTCGGAAGAGGCAGAGGACAGCCGGTTCAAAGGGGTCAGAAAAAATTCACCCGAGGTGGACGGGGTAAAAATACAAAAGCCGCAGCAGGTGCCTCTTTACCCTCAGCATCTGCATCAGCTGCCTCCAAACCGCTCTGAGGACTCTCCTCACAAGACACCAGTAGGGGGCAGGTTAACTCAACATCTGACGGAATGGCAGGCTATTATGTCAGATGCTTGGGCATTGGAGACAGTTGCCCAAGGTTACTGCCTGCCTTTTCTATGCATCCCTCAGAGTCATCCACCGGGGAACAGCTCTCTGAAAGTTCCAGATCCGCTCCTCTTGCAGGAAATTGTAGACCTGCTAGAGAAAGGTGCCATAGAACCGGTACCTGTAGTGGAGAGGAACAAGGGCTGGTACTCCCCCCTACTTTCTCATACCGAAGAAAGACGGGGGGCTGAGACCTATCTTGGACTTACGAGAATTGAACAAGTTCCTCAGGAAGGACAAGTTCAAGATGGTAACTCTCTCAGATCCTTCAGGCCGTCCAGCTCCAGGACTGGCTGGTATCTCTGGACCTCCAGGATGCTTATTTCCATGTGCCAATCCATCTTAAACACAGGAAATACCTCAGGTTCGCAATTGGCGGTTCTCATTATCAATTTCGAGTTCTGCCATTTGGGCTGACCTCCACCCCGAGGGACTTCTCCAAGCTAATGTCGTTAGTGGCTGCAAGTCTAAGGAGGGAAGGGATTCACGTGTACCCCTATCTGGACGATTGGCTGATCAGAGCTGTATCTCCGGAACAAGCTCAGATTCAGCTAGATTATATCTGCCACTTCCTTCACAAACTGGGCTTCTCCCTCAATTTAAAGAAGTCACAGATGATACCATCGCAGGGACTCCAGTTCATTGGAGCGGTCCTGGACACTTCCCTGGGAAAAGCCTCACCACCAGAGGTGAGGGCTCAAGATATTCTGCAGATGGTCAACAAGTTTCAAAATGCCCAACGTCTCCCAGCCTTCGACTTTTTGAGGTTGCCAGGCCTCATGGCATCCTGCATCTTCCTTGTGCCAGAGGCTCGCCTGAGAATGAGATCTCTGCAGTTGGCACTGAGAACTCAGTGGTCGCAATTCTCAGGGAGAATGACAGACCTCCTTCAGGTTCCGGACAAGGTGGTTCGAGACCTTCAGCGGTGGGCCTGCCAGAAAAACATCTTGAAGGGAGAACTGTTTTGGCAACCATGGCCGGAGATAACAGTAGTCACAGATGCCTCACTCACGGGGTGGGGAGCCCATACCAACGACTTGGCCATCAGTGGTCGTTGGTCTCCATCGGAGGCCAGACTACATATCAACCTGTTAGAGCTGAGAGCAATCAGACTAGCGCTGAAAGCTTTTCTGCCATCTGTACAGGGGAAAAATGTCCTGATAATGATGGACAACACAGTGGCCATGCACTACCTCAACAAAAGAGGAGGCGTAGGATCACTGCCACTGTGCAGAGAGGCAATGCAGCTCTGGTTTTGGGCAATTCAAGAAGGAATCTCTCTATTGGCAGTTCACCTAGCCGGAGAGAAGAACTTGACAGCGGACACTCTGAGCAGGCAGGGCACAGTCTCCCACGAGTGCGAATTAGCTCAGGAAGTCCTTCAGTAGATCTTCGCCCTTTGGGGAACCCCTCAAGTGGATCTGTTCGCCACCAGTACCAACAGGAAGTGCGATCTGTTTTGTTCAAGGGAATATCCCCCTAGAGGAGCTCTAGGGGACACGTTTGTAGTGGACTGGGAGTTTCCACTCCTGTACGCGTTTCCACCAGTCCCTGTCATTCCTCAAATGATCAGGAGGTTGAGAAGATTCCGGAGGACCATGATCCTAATTGCCCCAGACTGGGCCAGGGGAACGTGGTACCCGGACCTTCTGGACATGTCCATCCGCCCTCCAATTCGTCTTCCACTCAAGGATAATCTTCTCTCACAGAAGGGAGGTCAGGTTCTCCATCCAGACATCAGAACCCTCAACCTTCTGAAAGGTGATGACATCATGGAGGTGTCGCTTTCTGCCAGAAGGCCAGCAACAAAGTCTTTATACCGCTGCCGCTGGAACAAATTTTGCAGCTGGTGTAGAGAAGAGTATATCGACCCCTTTTCATGTGGTACACCAACGGTGTTATCCTTTCTACTCTACTTGGCAAATTCAGGCCTTCAAGTTGGCACTATCAAGGGCTATCTCGCAGCGCTATCGATCTTCAAGCGCACTGCAGAGGAGCCATCATATTTCAAATTACCCTTAGTAATACAATTTCTAAAGGTTTTAACTAATGTCTACCGTCCAAGACCGTTTCAGGTTCCTTTATGGGACTTAAATTTAGTCTTAAATTTCCTGATGAGTACTCCTTTCGAACCACTCCACTCTTGTTCGCTAAGATTTCTCACCCTTAAAACTGTCTTATTAGTGGCTTTAACATCTGCTAGAAGGGTGAGCGAATTACAAGCTCTATCTTGTAAACCTCCTCATACATTTTTTCATAAAGACAAAGTTGTCCTAGAGGTGAAGCCTAATTTCCTCCCAAAGGTTGTTTCTGAATTCCACATCACTCAGAAAATTACCTTCCCTTCATTCTATCTGCCTCCCCATCCGGGGAAAGAGGAAGAAAGGCTACATAGGCTGGATCCAAGGCGGGCTTTAAGCTTTTACATCAGCAGACTTGCTAGGATTAGTCAAGCAGACCAACTGTTCGTAGGTTACTCAGGACACAAATTGGGACTACCAATAACAAAACAAACCATTTCCAGATGGATTATTTTGGCCATTCTGGAATGTTAACAAACTAGCAGGGAAAGAGCCTCCTCAAAATCTTAGGGCTCATTCAGCCAGGGGTATCGCAGCCTCCTCGGCCCCCAAAAGAGGGGTTCCGGTTCGAGACATATGTGCGGCTGCCACATGGTCGTCCGCACATACCTTCACAAGATTTTACAACCTGGATTCCTCCTCTAGTCAAGAGACTAGGTTTGGTAAAAGCCGTATTACATTCTGTTCATTCCTAAAAGGAAACATGGCGTTTTACTCCAACCTCCAATTACACATCACTGCTATGGGAGTCTATCAAAGATAAGGAATACGTCGGAGGACACAATCCCTTTGAAGAACAAGTTACTTCTTACCTGGTAACGTTCTTTCGATGGGATGTTCCTCCGACGTATTCCTTATCGCCCCTCCCATCCATCCCCACAGTAATACTTCCCTTGTGGTTGCAGTTTACGCTTCTTCAAGGTCAATAACCAATTCATGTAAAACAACTGTTAACGTCAAAACGGAACAGTGCGAAGGAACGCTGCGCAAGTCTATTTATACGTGTGATGTCGTTGGCGCCGATACGCAGGCTGTCGAGGGACATCGGCTCGAGGGACGTCGACGCGCAGCGCCCTCTACTGACATTTTTTTCCGAGGCCAGCAAGCTGGGAGATGATCTATCAAAGATGAGGAATACGTCGGAGGAACATCCCATCGAAAGAATGTTACCAGGTAAGAAGTAACTTGTTCTTTACCAAGGATTCCCAGCCTGATGACTGGGAATATTCATGAACATGTGAATCCATGCCAGACCCATGGTGGAGAACAGGAGTTGCAGGTAAGTAACTAACTTGTTTCTAATAATATATAATTGTTGAAATACAATATGTCTTTCTTTCTGTTCTGAAAATGCATTGCTGAAAAAAGGGAAGTCAAACTGGAATGTGTTTTGTGTATTTATGCCAATGTCTGTGTTACATTTATTTTATGTTCACTTTGTTACTTAAGGTGGGTGATGTGCTTTGTGCCATTTTGAAGCGACATCAAAATTGTGTTGGCCACAAAATCTAGTAAAGAGAATACATTTTCACTCTTTTGAACCGCAACTCTGATGGCAGCGTTTGATTTATATTTTGATATATTTTCCATCTTTTTTTCTTTATGTCCAATGTTCCATCTGTGTTTAACATTGGATGTCTTGTATTGCTGTAAGTAATGTGAACTATACATGAACTATACATGAGCGCAAACAAACGTACATACGTCCATTGGAATCATCAGCACCATTGACACTAGGCTTCTGTGGTGCTGTCGGGTCGAACCTTAAAACTGTGACAAACGCAAGTTTGCAGCCGGTAACTGTAGAGGACAATAACCTAACCACATTTAGCCCATGTAACCCCCCCCACCACCCAACAAATCACAAAAGACCCTTGTCACTATGTGCTAGCTGCGTTAATGTCCCTGTGACACCCTCCATGCAGTCCTTTTAAAAAATTTTTTTAAAAAAGTATCGTTCCATTTTGCACCTTGTACGCCAATCCTTTGTTAGGACAAAGCGATACTTGTCCTAACACGTAATATTAAATTCAAACCCTAGCATCAAAAATATCAAAACGAAAGCAGAGCGACCATCAGCTGACTCAATTGCTTTTTAACGATCTCCCAGACATTGAAGTGACCCCTTTGCCTTAAAGGAAGCATCAGTCTGGCTGAACCCATCAATACGATTCAACTGAAGAATCATTTTTTTGCCAGATTCAATCGCATGAAATCTTATTTGTAGATGCCGCACAGACATGTTTTGGGTATCTTGAGACTAAGTTTGTGAATAGGTGCACATACAATTTGCATTGCATACAATGTTACAATCCACTGTTTTGTTACCTCTCAATTGAATGGATGCATCCAGGAATGAGAGTTTATTTTAATTCAAACAACTTCCAGACAAACCACACTCAGTTGCTGACATAGAACTTGTATGTAGTTCGTAGGGTCCAAATGGAAAGTTATTAGTTTCTTTGTCTAGGGCATTAAGATTGTATTTAGAACTTGATACTTGGTTTCAATGTTGTTAGCATGTTAGAATCATCTCTTTTTCCTCAGAAGTGTATGCCAAATTAAGATATTGAACTGGATGTTTTGGAATTTGAGAAACAATTTAAATGACATGTTTGATTCTCCTATTTGTTGTGGGTGCACTCAACAAGTGGATATGTCGAGGATAATGAGTCTGAGTAGTGGCTCACATGAAGCCACTTTGCATGGTGCAGAGGAAACAGCTTGGGTGCTGCACATGCTCTTTGATAAAAAAGCACATACTGTCCAACAAGGTACGTCCTTTTTACAAGGGACCAAAACAGACACTAGCCTCTGATAATATAAGTTCCTTAAATAAATAAATGACGCATGTGGTCCTAGCAAAAGACACATGCATAACTCGCCGTTTGGCCTCAGTGAAAGGCGATGTGCAGGAAATTGTAGCTTCCCCTTCCCGGCAGAGAAACCTAACCACAAGTGGCAGCTTCCTGTCTTAAACAGCTTGTAGTAAATTAAAGAGCTACTTTTCACACCATTTAGGTCTGATAAGCAACCAAGGACAGGAAGCATGACACCAAAATACACGCACACAGTTAAGTGTGTGGAGGCGAGTGATCTGCTTTACCTCTTCAGAAGCCCACTTAATATAATGGAGTTTGAAGTGGTGTGGAAGCAATTGACATGCTTTGCCTGGTCAATGAATAGAAGCCCAATTACTATTGTAGAGAAAACCAAGGGTGACAGGCACCACCTGTCTCGTGAGTTAGTCCATAGTTATGTTGTAAATTCACAGCTAAGCAAAGGAACGATCATAAACCCTAGGCTTCAACCTTCCAAGTGGCGGAAATGACACGCACATGCTAGACAGACAAAGTTCAGTCTTAAAATAAAAAGTACAAGCTGACTGGGTAGGGAACAGAGGTTCGCAATGCAATCGGCAGAACTCAAGTCATGGGGCCTGGGGAGATGGTCATTGCAGGTCCCAGAGCAGAGGAAGCTGTGGTTGGTTCGTGTGCTGCACATCTTATTCTAAAGGGTGAGTTGAATGTGGAGTCTGGCTGTGTGCAATTTTGAGACTAAAGGCATTTGGTATCTTTCACCATAGCATAGCATAGCTGAACATAGTATATATCCCAGGTCACTCAAGCTGCTAAAACTAACATGATTACTTGTTCTTTTTTCTATTAATGCAAACCATGCTCTTTGCTTACGTAACAGCTCTTTTCATATGAATGGTAATGTACTACATTATCGTTTTTTGCTGTTATAGCATGTGCAATGCAAATCAGAGCTTTTAGTAGATAGATGTGATATTAAAAAGATATGAACCTATTATCCTCCTTGTCAATTGCATTTTTCTGAGTAATGTTTCATAATAGTGTCTCTCTGAGTCCAAAAGAACTAAACAAAATTTCCTGGCAGTGTTTGGAACAAGCTAGAGTACACAAAAAGGTATTCCTATGTATGAAATTAGTTAACTTTGTAAGTACAATTTATGCTATTTGGATGTTTCCTTAAGTGGTGATTTAATCACATATTTGTACAGATCTATGGTATCTGTGTGTGTGAGATATATATTGGAACATAAGCCATGTGAGTATTCAGGGTCTCAATTAGGGATGAAACGGTATAACGTTAAAGATATCGTGAACCACTTAATTGAACAATAATAACCGTCACATTGTTTATACCGGTATACCGTTAAGGGTGCTTTTAAATCTTATTTGGAAAGGCTGCAGTAAGTAGGTGCTGCACACTCTTGGTCTTGCTCTGTTGGATGTGCCGTCTGCCAAGTAGTTTCAGTTGGAGCAGTTTTTAATGCCATTCCATAAACCACATGTGCCTGACACAAAATCAATATGTTAGCAATAGGAAGAATAAATACAGTGCCAAGAAAGAAAAGGGTTTACTTTGGGTTGGCGGCTTTGGGGTTCACACTGCGAAATTCACTCATCTCTGTGGGTATTCCTTGCTGCCATACCAAAGGGTAACATGTCCGTGATTACTGAACACCTTTTGGCCTGCAAGTAAACTAAAGGCTGTAACGTAAAGAGAGTGCGTTTTTGTGTGTGTGTGTGTATGCGCACAAGCATATACCACCATCAGTCTCCATTGATCTGTGGCATGCAGGTTATCAAGAAGTCGACATGTTCATCTTCACCAGTAGCCATTGGGGGAGCAAAATTCCTAAAGGACCACTTAAGAAAAGCTATTCAGTTTGCTTTGCCAGTCGCAGCAGGGCTCCCCCCAACCACCTCCTCCTCCTCTCCACACGTGTGTTTGGTGGAAGCAAGGGGTGGCATTTCAGTGGAAAGTATGTTGAAAAGCCCAATTCTGACCCTGGGTGCCTGGTTTTGTTTATGATGATAAATCTGTCAATTTATGACCTTTTAGAAAATATTTGTTAAGATTAGTTAACTCCAACTGCTATACCGCGATAACCATGATATACCGTCATTTGCCAGGAAGGTTATCGTACCGTCATAAAACTAATACCGTGACACCCCTAGTCTCAATGATGCCAAATTCGAAAAAAGGAAAGGAAAAATAGAGTGTACAACAAATTGTTTTTTTATTTTTTTAGTGGAAAAGAAAATTGTCTGAGATTCATGAAATAGACATTACGGCTTAATATAGCGCCGATAAATCAAAAAGTAATACAAAAGCTAAATAAAATAGAGCAACTTGCTATTATTTCAACAATTAAACAGTGATTGTGAAAAAATCTAAATGTACATTTGAACATAATCATATGGGGAATAGCTAGCAACAGAGAAAATATTGTTGTGAGGAAACCCAAACGGTAAGTACGAAAACAGTTTCAACATGAAATGGAAAAGCACATCCAATGTAATTTGAAACAATATTAGTCCCAAGAGGGATCTATGTATTGGCAAAACAGAAAATACAGCTGAATTGGCTGACTGTCCCTGGCAAATCAGTGAAGCCAAGCAATCATCATGTGCATTTGGACGCAAGAAAAACCAATTGCAACTTATTGTGGACATCAATACATCATTATAAACATGAATACATCATTCCAAAAAAGTCCTGGTTAGAAGATACGAGTTTAAGGCTGATGTAGAGGAGCCTACGCCCTCCTCTTGCCCAATTGAAAGAAAGCATGGCTAGCCAACCGCTATTGTTCTGATGGTACAACACAGTACCCAAGCGAAAGTTTGGCACAATGGGCGTTTCGGTGGAATTAAAGGGGTGTACCACCTTCATCAGGTAGAGGATTTCTCTGTTCAGCTCTAGAGGAAGTATTTTTTTTAAAACCTTTATTTTTGCATTTGCCAAAATACAGTACTACATAAACGGCCCTAATTGCGGGCGCGTTAATTTGTGCCAAAACCCTTTCCCCTTAACCTCCCCCGCCACTCGCCCCCCCTTTTCCCCCAGTTTACTTTAAGGTGGTAGTCCATTGTCCCCTCTGTGTGCAATTGTGGAGTTACCTCCTAGTCGGCCTGGTTAGTTATTTGGGATGTTGGCGTCAACGATGATGGGGTATCAGTATTAGAAAGCATATATGAAACATATGGTCCCCAAATGTCCGGTGGTCTCGCATGTAGAGACAGTGTCCTGATGAATTCTACTTCCATCTCTTGGCAATAGAGGATATCTTTCTGCCAGTTCGCTAGCGTGGGGGCTGGGCCTCGTCCCCAGGATATGGCTATTCTTCTACGTGCCAACACCAGTAGGAGGCTTGCCAGTTTCCTTGTTGATGGAGAGATGTATTTGGTCATCCCCAATAATGCCACCGTGGGAACGGGTCTCAGTTTCTCTCCTATAATTGCTTCAATCTCACCAAGTGCGTCCGACCAAAAACGGGCCACCACTGGGCAGCTCCAGGTAAGGTGTAGGAAGTCAGCTGTCGATGTGCCGCACCTTTCACATGCAGGGCCTGACTCTGGGTGTTGTATCTTCTTTTTAACTAGTGTGTAATATGTTTGATGTACAAAGTTGAAGTGTATTTGTTTATGGCATGAGTTTAATGCCACCTTCTGTGTCTGCAGTAGTATAAAGTTCCATTCTTCCTCTGGAATCGGGGATTGTAGGGCCTTTTCCCATCTTTCCTTTATTCGTGGGTTTATTGGCATTGTATCAGTTAGGAGGGTTCTATATATAGTTGAGACTAGCTTTCCCTCCCCCTGCGCCTGTATGACCCTGTGTAGTAGCTGCCATGTTGCTGGCTGTTGTGGGAACGAGGGCATGAGTTTCTGCCTGGCGTAGCGGAATCTAAAATAGATGAATATGTCCAGAGACGTGGTGCTGCCTCTTTCTTTTGCCTGTTGGGGGTTTATAAAGGTTTCTTGAGCGAATAAGTCGCCCATTGTGCTGATTTTGAGTTTGTCAGCCCATTGGAGGAACACTTTTTCTGTGGTAAGGGGTATTCCTGGTATGAATTTTATGGGCAGGAGGGGGGGAGTACCTAATCTGTACATTGTATTTTTGGGTTATTTTCTTCCAAATTGTATATGTGGACTGTACAATGTTCAAAGTTGTGTGTGGCACTGCTTGCTGACTGATGACCACAACTCTCAGCAGGTTCGGCAAGGCCAGGACACGTTCCACCTGGACATGTGTCCGGATGAACTGGGACAAATACCAGTGGCTCAAGAACTGAGCTTGGGCCGCCCAGTAATATCTTTCTAGGTCAGGGAGCGCAAGGCCCCCTTTGGTCACTGGTAGTATGAGTGATGAGTGCGCCACCCTTGCTGGTTTGCCAGCCCAGACCAAGTCCAACACGAGACTCCTCACCGACCTCAGGAAGCGACGCGGCAGTATGATTGAATGTTCGAGAACAAATATAGAAACTTGGGGAGAATTACCATTTTCACTAGTGATACCCTTCCCCACAGGGTTAGTGGAAGTGAGTTCCATCTATTCACATTTTCCTGTAGTGCTTTTAGGGCACTTTCATAATTGTCTCTGAAAATATCGATGTAATTCAGTGACACTAGGATCCCCAAATAACGGACGTGGGCCTGCTCCCATTTAAAGTTGTAATCGTCTACAAAATGTTTAGTGTTAATAGTTAGGGGGAAGATGATCGACTTGGAGTGGTTGATTTTTAGCCCTGAAACCAGCCCGAATTTTACTATTTCGTGCATGATGGGATTTAAGTTTTCACTGGGGTTTTTAACGAAGAGCACTAAGTCGTCGGCGTAGAGGGATATTATTAGTTTGTGTGGTCCTAAATTGAGCCCTCTTTGAATTTGCCGCTCTCGTAGGCCGGATGCTAGGGGCTCCATTATCAGTGCAAAGATCAGGGCGGACAACGGACATCATTGCCTGGTCTCACGTTGCAATGAAATGGGTGCAGACTTTTTTGTTCCTAGAATGTTAGTTGATTGCAGTCGGATATATAAGAGGCAAACTAGCTTGATAAATCGGTTCCCAAGTCCGAGTTGTTTTAGTACTGCGAAAAAGAAGGGCCATTCGACGGAGTCGAAGGCTTTCTCCGCGTCTAATAGTACTGCTATCGCCTGGTGATCGGGATCGAGTGCCGCCATTATCCCAAACATTCTCCTTATGCCGAATGTTGTATTGCACCCAGGCACGAAGCCCGCCTGGTCAGCGAGTACCAGTGCAGGCATCAGTGGGAGTAGTCTGTTTGCCAGAATCTTGGCTAAAATCTTATTGTCAAGGTTTCTTAATGAAATTGGTCTATAGGACGTACATTCTTTGGGGGGCTTATCTTTTTTGTGTAGAAGGATTACATTGGCTTCTCTTAATGTTTGGGGAAGGGTGTACGTTTCAGACGCTTCTTCATACACTTTTATCAGGAGGGGAGCTACTATGTTCGCATAGGTTTTGTAGAATTCCCCTATAACCTGTCGGGCCCAGGGGCCTTGGAGGTAGGCAAGCTCTTTATTGCTTGAAGGATTTCCTCAACCATGATGGGATCATTGAGGGGTTCCCGTAGGTCTCGCTCCACCCAATATAGCTCAGTGCCTTTAAGATAATTGCTTCTGGTGTCAGTGGATTGTCTGGCGCTGTAGAGCTCTTGGAAGAAAGCGCGGAACCCCTCAACTATATCTTCCTCCCTGTGATTATTTTTCCTTGTGGGGACCTGATTCTCTCAACTCTTGTTGGCTTCCTATCTGCTGTGATTAGACGCGCTAGTAGGGCTCTTGGTCTTTGACCCTCGCCGTATTGTCGGATTCTATGTCTGTGTCCTAGGAACTTTAGTTTGCATTCTGCATTCTGCACTTTAGATCATTAGCAGAAGTTCTTTCTTGAGTTCTGCTTGGGAACCGTTTCCGTTAGGAGTAAGTTGTTGGCTTTCTAGGGACTTGAACCAGTTTTCGCTCAGTTCGCGGCGTACCTGTTTTACTATACCATTTTCTTTTGCCATGCACACTTTTTAGAGCTACCCAGATCGTGCCTGCTGAGTCAACTGTTCCCAAGTTAATTTCGAGGAAGGTCGTAATTTCTTCTCAAAGCTCCTCTGCAAACACCTGGTCCGCAAGTGCTCTGGGTTTGAGCTGCCATTGGGGTGGCCTTGGCCTGGTGTCCGGGGGGCTGCACTCGAGGGTCACTGTGGCGTGGTCTTAGGTTTTTGGGAGAATTTGGCATACGCCCCATTGCTACTTGCTCTGTAGGGAGACGAGGAAATAGTCTATGCGCAAGCTCATATTGTGGACGTCTGAGTGGAAGGTTTAGTCTCTAATCTCCCAGTTCTGGTATCTCCAGATGTCTATTAAGTCATATGTTTTGCAAATTTCCAGCACTTGCAGGCTGGCTTTGGATGGATGTGTCGTTGCTGACTGAGATTTATCTTTCTGTGGGTCTAGGTGCCTGTTCAGATCTCCTCCCCAGATTATAGTTGGATTGTCCAAGTTTGCTAGATGGGAGAATACCCAATAGAAGTTGTTTGCGTTGTCTGTATTAAGTGCGTATGAGTTCACAAACACCACCTCCTTGCCCGCTATGACTCCGTACACTAGGAGTGTTCTACCCTCTGCATCTTTTTCAGCTTTTATCAGGCGGAAACCTAACGCTGGATGGATGAGGATCGCCACTCCTCTAGCATAGGACGAATAGGAGGAGAAATACTGATGGCAGCCCCAGTTTCGCTCCCAAAGATTTTTTATTTTGAGGCAGAAGGTGGGTCTCCTGGATCATTGCCACCTCCACTTTGTGGCGTCTGAGGAGTTGAAGGATTTTCCTCATTTTGGAAGGATGATTGCTGCCTCTAATATTCCATGATGGTACCTTGAACTGACTGGTGGATAATTCGTTTAACGCTCACAGGGATTCTGAAGAGGCGAGTTCTTGTGGCTGGTGGCCCGGGGACTGGTGCCGCGGAGGTGCACTTGTGTTTTGTACCCACTCTGATGGGGTCCGGTTTGACATTTGGGGTCGTGGGGACAAGAAGGTGTCGGGAGAGCGACGAGTGGAGCTTCTTCTTAACAATAACACAAACCTTCCTTTACACGGACAACCCCCAACTTGTCCCTTAGGAACCCCCCACAACTTGGAAGATAAAACATTGCTGCGCATGGGACGCTGGTGTCCTCCCAAGAGATGGGCACCTAGTCCTGATTTACTTATATTGCCCTGTTACGTTCGATTTGGTTTCGGGCAGGCTTCGTGGATTTATTTCATGGCGGCATTCTTCCTGCCCATTCTCTTCTCGGTGGCCCAGGAGTGTTATTTGTGTTTTTTGCATCCTTGTCTGTCAAGAAACAGGGTGGCCTCATCTGGGGAGCTAAAAAACGGTGCCTTTCCTTCGTACTGAATGCGCAGTTTCGCAGGGAAGAGCATTGAGTAAATAATCTGGTTATCCCGTAGTCTTCGCTTGACGAGGGCAAAGGACCTTCTTTGGGCTTGTACTGTTGCCGAGAAGTCCGGGTAGAATTGTATCTCATCGCCATCAAATGGAAGCTTTCCTCTTTCTCTTGCCATTCTCAAGATTGTGTCCCTGTCTTTATAGCTTAGTAGCTTGGCTATAATTGGTCGCGGTTGTGCCCTAGGGATGGGTCTGGTGTGCGGAATCCTGTGGGCCCTCTCCATCACAAATAGTTGTGAAAGTTCAGTGGCTCCGAAGAGTTCCTTGCATATTTTCTCGATATGCTCTTCCATTTTGGTTTGCAGTTGTTGCTCTCTGATGCCGACCACTCTTTTTTTTTTTTTTAAACATATTTTATTGACATATCTCGTACAATTGCAATTGAACTCTGTTTGGGTTACATGAGAGTTGATAATGCCACATTTTATTTTCTCCTTAAAAACTGTGCAACAAGTAACAAACAAATAACTAAACCGTCAACAAAGACAGTCTTCTGCTTTCTTCGTGGCGACCCCAAAAAACCTTCGGGCCGGGTTAAATCTACATCAGGCCTGCAGTTCATGAATCGCATTGGGCTCATGTCAGTCAGTTTTGGGTGTTCAGGCGGGCTTCTATCTCCTGGGCCACATCAGTGGAGACAATAAAGTCATGGTGGTTTGTGGTCAGCAGCGAAGCAAATGTCGCGCACGAGGGCCTTCCATGATTCGAGTGCGTCGTTCGTTTCCTCAACCCCTGTGTTAGCACCGTCTTGCCAGGCCCTCGTTTCAGCCTCTGTCCATCTTTCCAGTTCCTTGATCCATATTTCGTGTCTCGGACCCCTTGGGGACTTCCATGCCATTGCTATGGACCTCTTTGCCAGTATGCCATTAGTTTGAATATGTGCTTGTGTTTGGCCACTCTGAGGTGGGTACCTAGTAGGCATTCTTTGGGGGACCATGTATATCTGGTTATCCCTGCTTCTGTGCAGGTCTGCCTCACCTTAGAACAAAAGGTTGCTGCTCTGATACAAGTCCAGAACATGTGCATCAGTTCGGCCTTGTCTCTGCCACACCAGGGACACGTTGGTGATGCCTGCTTGTTGAAGCTGGCCACTCTCTGGGGGGGTCATGTAAGTCCTGTATAGCACATTCAGTTGGATCTGCCTGAATCTAGAATTTCTGGATACCTCGTTGGGTTATAGTAGCGCTCTCTCCCATTCTTCATCAGACAGCGTGGCTTCCAAATCTTTCTCCCATTTCTCTTAAGTGTCTCGCTTCTGGGGTTAGGTTTGTCCATCAGACGGCTATAGAGTCGGGACACTGGTTTCCAACCATCCGTGAGGTCGTGCATTTCCTGTAGTAGGGGGTCTGCGGTGGGTTCCTCTGGCCAGTCGCCCCATTTCTTCTTGGCAATCTGTTTGATCCTGAGATACCACAAGAACTGGCCATTTGGTAGTCCTTCATTTGTTGTAGTGATTCGTAGTCCGTGAATTCCCCGTCTTCGAACATGTCTCCCCATGTATAGATCCCGGCGCTTTCCCAGCTTGTTGCCGTTGTGAGATCTGCTCGAGTTCTGCAAACATCGGCCAATATGGGGGTGTTGGGAGAGTAGGGGTGCTTGGAATGCCTCAACGAGCAAGCTTTAGACCATATTTGCCTGCCTAATTGTAATTGAGCGGGTTCCAAAGTGTCTTTTTAGGGAACAACAAGGATGGTATTTGGCACAGTAAGCCCGTCTCAGCTGTGGGTTCGTCCTGTAGCCACTTAGTCAAATGGGCGAGCTGTGCCGCTAGGTAATACATCTGCAGATCAGGGAGCTGTATCCCGCCCACTTTGTAGGGCAATGTGAGAGTGGATAAAGATAGCTTGTGTCTTGTTGGTCCCCAGAGGAATTCCTTGAGTAACACTTCCAGCTTCTTGAAGAAGGGTGGGCTGATGTAGTGGCAAATGTTTACGAAGTGGTACAGGAATCGGGGTAGAATTATCATTTTGGTGATGCCGCTCTGCCCATCATAGAGAGTGGTAGCTTCAACCAGAATTTCATGGACTTGCGCAGCCCTATCATTACAGCTTCCGTGTTGTGCTCATGCGTAAGCATGTATGAATGAGCATGTAGAATGTTGACTACCAGGTATCGGAATGCCATTGTATCCCGACTTCTGGCAGGTCCTCCTTCTCTACATGTCTGAGTCTAGCTAGCCGGAAGGCACAGGACTTCGTCTTGCTGAACTTGATTCCTGAGTACTTTGCATAGTTGTCTAGGATGTCCAGGGCTACTTGTGCGTTAAGTTGCGGATCCTTTAAGTATAAAAGCACATCGTCTGCATATAATGATATTATGGAATATTCGTTGCCCAGTTTTATGCCCGCGTCAAAGTACTGCCTTCTCAATTATATAGCGATTGGTTCCAGCCCCAGTATGTACAAAATAGGTGATAGCGGCCATCCCTGCCTGGTGCCTCGTATCGCCCAGGGTTTTGACATTGATCTTCCTGTTTTCACTCTAGCCACGGGTGAGTTGTAAAGCACCTTGACCCATCTCACAAAGCCCTCGCCGAAGCCAAATTTTCTCAGTACCTCGACCAACCACTCCCAGAATATGGAATCGAAGGCCTTGATGGCATCGAGCGATAGTACCGCCAGGTCCTTATCTCTCATGCTGGTTTCTGCCATAATGTGTTGTAGTCTTCTTAGGTTGAACGTGGTGTTGCGTCCTGGGACAAAGCCATTTTGATCTTCGTGTATTAGAGTTCCCACCACCCGTCTCTTGGCTAGTATGGTGGTCAGGATTTTACTATCGTAGTTCAACATTGCTAGTGGGCGGTAGGAATCGCAGTTGTCGGGTGGTTTATCTGGTTTAAGCATAGGGATGATGATCATTTCCTTCATTGTATTGGGCAGGATCCCATTTTTGTATGCTTCAAGGAAAACTTCACATAGTATCGGGGTGAGGGTTGCTTCATACGCTTTATAAAATTGTGGCAGGATGCCATCAATGCTGGGGGCCTTACATGTGGATAGTGATCTGATCGCTTCTGACACATCTTCTGAGGTTATCTCTAGTTCTAGTGCCTCTTTGTTAAGCAGTGAGTTTCGGGAGATCTATCTCTTCGAGAGTTTCTATGATTTCTTCTCTGGGTATTTGATTGTCATGGGAATATAGCTTGGAGTAAAATTCCACGAATGCGTTGTTAATGTCCTGTTGTGTTTTGTGTGTCTTCCTATCCTCATCCGTGATCTCAGTCGGGGGGTGTCTTGGGTTTTCACGCCTACATAGCCATGCCAGCAGCCTACCGGGTTTATCTGCCTCTTTATGTGCTCTGGCAGTGTAGGTCGCAAAGTCGAATTTGGCTAGTCTGTCCCAAGCCACCTTGCAGTCCTCTCGGATTTCCTTCAGCCTGGCCTCCTCCTCAGGTGTGGGTTCAGAGCAGATCTCGATTTGTGTGACTTATGCTTCTTTGACCTCTAGTTCCCTCTTCAGTTGTTTCCGGATGCCTCCTGATCTTGCAATTACTTTGCCTAGGCTCACCATCTTCATGGCTTCCCATAGTGTGCTCCAGCTTGTTACTGTGCCCTTGTTGTCAGCTCCATAATCTTCTAATCTGATGCCGAGGTTTTCTCTAAATTCTTTGTCTGTGAGGGTTGCGGTAGGCATCCTCCATGTCGGGATTGGTGGTCTGGGCCCCCTGAATTTACAGTGCATATAATCAAAGGTGAATGATCTGAAACTGATCTGCCGAGGTATTCTGTGGTCTCCGCCATTAGGATTTGTTCCCTGTCGACTAACAGGTAATCGATTCTCGTGTGGACCCTGTGTGGACCCTGTGTGGGGCTGAGTAATAGTTCCTCCCAGTGGGGTGGTGTTCTCGGGAGATGTCCACCAAGTCGAGATGTTCCAGAGCATCGTTCAGCGCCTTGGTTGCAGCATTGTTTGGGGTCCGAGGGGGTACGGACCTGTCGATAGTTCCGTTGCTGACACAATTGAAGTCTCCTCCCCAGATAAAAGTTCCAGATCTGTGGTGGGCTATCTTGGCACATAGTGTCTTGAGGTGGGAGGGTATTCCGTAAGCGGGGAAATAAGAGTTCACAAGGCATATCTCAGTGTTTTCTGTGGTCCCCCACATTATTAAATATCTGCCCTCGCTGTCCGCTTCCAGCCTCAGTATTCGGAATGGAACACTAGAGCTCACCCATGTGAATATATACCCACCCACATTATTAAATATCTGCCCTCGCTGTCCGCTTCCAGCCTCAGTATTCGGAATGGAACACTAGAGCTCACCCATGAGAATATACCCCTTGCATATTTAGAGTAGTGTGCACCTCTGCCGGTTCCTCCCCATCGTTCAGACAATTTGGAGGAGGACTCTATTGTCAGATGGGTTTCCTGCAGCATCACAATTGAGACTTTTTTTATGCATAGGTAGGATTGAATCCTGTTTCTTCTGAGGTAAGATCCCATACCCCTTACATTCCATGTCAAAACTTTGAGTTGTGCCGCCATCTAGATAATGTAGCGGGTTCGCTTTCACTGCCCCTCTTCACGTACTGGTGAGGTCCATGTTGCCAGCAGTGGGGCTTCCGGTTCGTGTTCCTGAGCCTGCCGGGTCTAGGTTCTCGGGGTCGACTTGCTCCGTTTATCCTTGGTTCTAGTGGTTTGAAGACTGTGCAACAAACAAAACTGGTAACATAACTATAACTGGTGCACCCAGCAACTGCAGTGTCCATGTGGTGCTCGGGCGCTCCCACGCCGTTTAGACCCGTCCCGGTGTCGGGCGCGAGCAAGGCCGGGAAAGGGGCTGGCCTGTCCTAATCTGTCCGTGGGGGTTGCGCCTTGCGCCCTGTGGGAGGCCGAGCGAGGGCTGCTTCCATTTAGCAAACTGGTGTGTAGGTTACCTTCTGGTTTTCGTCTAGCATTTGTTCCTTCCGGGGGGGGGGGTGAGATTGGATTTGTTCATTTATCCCCTGCTTCGTCTCTTGCCGTGCTTCAGTCGTCATCGGGATGATCATCTTTACCATCCGCCAGGTTATTGTCTTCCATCCACATATTGGCGGTTGCCGGAGTCTCAAGGAATATCACTCGGCCCTTGTATATGACCTTCAATCTGGAGGGGTAGAGCAGCATATATTTCAAATTCAGTTATCAGAGTCTCGCTTTGATTGGCACGAAAGAGTTGCGCTCTCTTTGGACTTTGGGGGTATAGTCTGGGTAGATGGTTATTCTCGAATTTCCGCGTTCATGGCTCCCCCCTCTCTGGAGTACCTTAGGATCTGAGTATTTTGGCAATTATAGGGCGAGGATGCGAACCAGGTGGGGGCTTTTTCTGGAGGGACCTGTGCGCCCTCTCCACCGCGAAGCCTTGCGTTAGTTGTCCTGCACCTATCTCTTGCCGTAGAAGGGCTTCTATGTAGGCTGTTGGGTTGGGGCCCTCGGTTCCCTCCGGTACTCCCAAAATTTGGACGTTGCCCCGTCTGGCCCGTCCTTCTGCGTCTTCAGATCTCGCTTCGAGCGTGGTCAATTTCCTCTCTAGGTCTACCACCTTGACCTTCAGATTAGCAGTGTCATCTGATGTTTCTCTTATAGTTGTTTCAGCGTTTGTCACCTTCTCCGTTAGGTTCCTAGCATCCTGGCACATGAGTTGCATGTCTGATTTAAACTCGTCTATCTTGGAGTCTATAAATGTTTGCAGTGAGGCTATGGCTTCCAGCACTTGGGCGTTAGATTCTGTTTCCCTCACCTGCACTATGTCAGGGGCGGAGGGGTGAGGTAGAGCTGGAGTCTGGATCTTGGTGGTGACAAATTTATCCAAGGAGGATGGTTTCCCTTTGTTCCTGGAGGACATGGTGGTGTCCCTGTGGTGTGATTCCAGGTAAGACACTGGGGCAATGGATTGAGGTCACAGATGCTGGCTAGAGTAGAGCGCTTCAGGTGGTGGCAGATATGTTGGGATTAACCCAATGGTCTCGTGGATCAGTATGTTGGACTGGCCCCCTACCGCAGAGAGCCGAGTGCCCCGTTGTGGAGGGCTGGAGCTTTCAGCAGGGGTTTGGGTTCAGTTGCTGGTGCCCTATTGGTCTGTCGAGGGGGGCTGGATGGGGGTCAGTGTGTCACAGTGCAGCTTCTGGTGGAGCTATTCTGCTGGCCTCGATAGTAATTAGGTGGCCCCACAGACCTCCTCACCTCAGATACTTCTGGTCCTGACTCCTCGAGGCAGAGTGACTCCCAGGTTGTGGGGGGGGGGGCACGTCTGGTCCGCTTTGTGTCCCCCGCTCCTCCGATTCAGTTTGCCTCGTCCCGCTAGCCTCCAGCGCTGCGGGCAGGGCTCAGGCTTGAGTCCTGGAGCGGGATAAGGGCTCCCGCCGGCGGCGAGGGACCTCAGTTGCTTCTCTCCGTCTCCTCGGCGGAGAATCTCATGTGGGTCCGTGGTCGGCACGCCTCCCAGCGCACCGCGCTACTGCTCTGTGTCGGATCTCCTGCGTCCGCTCCAGACGGGGAAGCTCGGCGCTCCCCGCAGTGTCGGGCGCGCCCGATTACGCTCTCGTTGGCAGTGCCAGTGGGGGTGGTCCGCCTCAAGATTGCAGTCAGCGCTGGCCACGAAAAGCGGCGGACATCTTGGATGCAGCCGGAGGTGGGAGGGGAGGAATATTTCGAGTGGATTTGGGGCTGGATCCAGGTGTAAATTAGTAGGGCCGTGCTCTTGCCACCCTCGGAACTGTGTTTCTCGTTCTGAGATGGCCACAAAACCGGCGAAAAGGATTAGGAAGCGGCGCCTCGGCCAGAGCTCGGCAGATCAGCCTCACATCACCATGAGCTCTTGGCCACGCCCCCCGACGCGACCACTCTTATGTTATTGCGCCTACAGCGTCCTTCCAGATCCTCGTTTTTAGCTAGTACTCTTTTTATTTGCCCCTCAAGCATACAGACACTTGTGGTTAGAGACGTTGCACCGTCATCAAGGTCTGAGACTCGTTGTTCAACATTGTCAAGCCTGTCGCTGTGCTTGTCCAGGCGATGTTGAAGGTGGTCTAACTTAGAGGACAGTGTGTCAATCTTGCTGTCCAAATTGCCTATTCCTGCCTTCAAGTCCATTAGTATCTCACAAATGTCTATTGGTTGTGGGTGGTCTTCTGAGCATGTCCGGTTCGATGGGGAGTTTGGGCGACCTTCTGACCTGGGCGCCTTAGGCGCTGGGCCTGCATCAAAATTGAGTTTTCTTTGTGACTTGTCGGTTTTGCCCATTGTGACTCTGGTAGGGATGCTTCACTCGCCTTGAACTGTAGCCCACACTGTTTGGGGAGCAAAATGAGGATTCCGACTTAGTCGTGTTATGCTGTTCTTCGGGGTGCGAGGGGTCGCCTGCTGTTACTTTATGGAGGTGGTTTCTAAATTCTCCACCCGTGCGTGCTGCACAGTGTCACCTTTCTTGTGATTCCCCATCTTGGGCTTTTTGGAGGTGCCGGGAGAGGAGGGGGCGAACCGCGGCACAGGGATCCCGGCTTGGGAATGCCCTCTCCCCCGTGTGATCTTGCGTGGTGAACGCCGCTCTGTAGGTGTGTACTCCTATCCCTCCGCGCGTGTGACAACTGGAGTACGTTATGCTGGCTTCGTTCGAGAGGGGTTAATGGCCGCCCCGGGGGTTCGATGCTGCCAGCCGTGTGGGGCTTCGTTCAGTGCCACTTTTAAGTCCTCGTGGAGGGCCTGCCTGGTGTTTGGCCAGTGGAGTCGCCTCCTCTATCTTGCGCACTCCTGGCCACGCAGTCCTTATCTAGGCATATGCGCCAGTCCAGGCGGCCCTCCTCTGTAGGTGTTTATGCCTTTGTATTTTCTGTAGGGGGGGCGAGGGGGTTTTACCCACTAGCTGCTTTTGTTTTATATGCTCTCCTTTGTTTTTTGGTTGCACTCCCCTGGTCACTCCCGCACGGCTCTCACCTTCTGCTGGGCCCCCTCCGCCACCCAATCCGCGCCGCTCCGGAGCCCCTCCTCCTCCCATTCCGGTGGTGTCGCGGGCGCTGTTGCTCTCCCCGCAGGGTTGTGGTGACTTGTCTGCCGCCTGTTTTGATCCTCTGTCGCTGAGCTTGTATTCCGCGCGACCTCCCGCGGCAGAGCCCAGCCTCCACAGATGTCCGCGTGGACTGCAGTTAGTTGCACCGCCACTCCGGCCTCCTTTCGCCGCCTCCACCCGACCGCTGGTGCTGGTGGTTATGGATGCCTGGGTTTGCCCACCACACCGTGCGGCTGTCGGGAGTGTGTTCTGTGTGCCTTGGCTCACGGATGGCCGCGCTGGGACGCGGAGGCAAGGCCCGCTCCGCCCCGATTCCAGCGCGGCTCAGCTGATAGGGATGCCGCGTTGCTCTTCCTTCCGATTTGTGGGCAGAGACGTTGTTATCCAGTTGTTTTAGCAATGTGCCTGCTTGCCAGGGACAGTTTTCTGCAGGGATGCCGCAATTTTGACAGGATTTATTCAGGAGCTTGGCAGAAGCTCACAGAGGAGCCGCCCTCTTAGCCCTAGAGGAAGTATGACCATAAATGATGTCTGGAAAAATATACAGGTGTCATAGTTTGTAGTAGCGCTACAGCTTATAAAAATCAGTGAAGCTAGGTTATCAGAGCCAGAGAGAGTGGATCCAGGACAGACCCAAAATGTTTTAGGACCCATCACCCAATGTGGTCACTAGGGGAGTGCAAAACATCAAATTGAAGAAAATAATAATAACCTTTTGCATTAAGATGAATGGAAAATGCAAGTGGTTTAGTACATAAGAAAACCAGAACAAAATTGCAGGGAAGTCACCCAGCCTGAAATCGGTGGAATCCTGCGCAAGGTGCAGCGAAAAGGAACAGTGCAATTCAGCTTTGCTTACCTGAATAAAGTATTGTGCTCTTAGGCAAACTGTGGTATGCCAACGGTATGTTAGCTGACGGGACGAATGATTCAGTTGAGGAAAATGACACCAAAGACTTAATTCGTAGCAAAGGGTACACACATTGGTGCACGTCTGTAGTTTTAAGCAGCTAGAGCCCCCCAAAAAAAAGAAACAGAAAATGACCCTCAATTTTCATTAAGGAAAATAACCTTTAAGCAGAAAAGCAAGACGACAAGCTTCTTACCTACATGTAGCCAAAACGTATGGCAGAAATATTTGAAGGCACATGTCATCGAAATCACGTGATTAAGTAAATCATCCAGAGCTGAAAAGAAACATAAGGTGCAGGACTTCAATACCAGCTTGAAATGGGTTTCTTATATAAGGACAGTAAATTAGGGGCAGCAGACCATAATGCAGTTTCGGGCGGAAAGACCTGCTAGAAGCGGGTTACTATTAAGTCTGAGGAATGTGCCAGTGGGAGTCAAAGTCCAGAAGACTGGACGGCACGAAAAAGACGAATTCTGGATACATTTGGGCAAAGGCTGCACTCACCTGTATGTGAGTGCGCTGTTATGAGAAATGAATTCTCTACAGGCAAAGTCCTGTGTGCAGGTCAGCTGTATGGGGACGCATAAACGGGTAAGGCAGGATATGGCTGTATACAGCAGAAGCCTGCCTGTAAACAAAGAAAGAGGACTATGGCATGGAGGCTGTCTGTGTCCTGTAGTAAAGAGAGAAAGGGGACTGAAACAGAGTGCCCACTGGTAAATGTAGGAAAGTGCCTGAAGAAAGACCGGCAGGTATATTTGCTATTTATGAGGCAATTAAAACTGCAAGATAAAGCCAGAGAAAGGAGGCTGAATTGGCTGCCTAGTAAGATACATGCTTGAACTGAACACAGTCTGTATGGCGTGAATAGTTCTAGTTAAGTGAAGGCTTCGATGAAAAAACTAAAGTAAAATAAAAAGGAGGGTAAAACGTGATCCTGCATTGTATGTGCAATCCCCAGTGTACAGTACAGGAAGGTGCTGAAGCCGATACCAGATGCATGGTGAAGTCAAATAAGACTTCAGAGGGAGGGAGACTACCAAATCGGCAGTGCTTCATTCAGGCCTCAATCGATGGTAACTAAACGAAAAATCCAGCAAGCTTTTTTATTTGCCAAGGCTGCTTGTGAATTGGTTGCCTCTTTTACCATATCTATTATGTACCATGATACGTCATCAGCGGAGTGACACATGTCCATATAGTGACTGACAAGTGGGGAAGTAATTGACTTGCATCTAATGCAGGATCGGTGTTCAGTTGTACGTGTATGTACCGGGCGGGTGGTCTTGCCAATGTATTTAAAGCCGCAAGGGCATTCAATAAAGTAAATCGCCCAGGGAGTTTTGAAGTTCGTATGCTGCCGTAACGTCCATATTTTGCCATCTATAGTAATTGATTTGGTCCTATGGACGAATTTACAGACCAAACAGGATCCACATGGGAAATGGCCAGTGAGTGGCCGCAGATCCCAGCTTGTGGATCTGTTGGATTTTTTTAAAGATGCGAGTACCAATTGATCCCGCAGGTTTTGTTGTCTTTTCATGGCAAAAATGGGTAATCTGTTAGATTTTTTCACAATCACTTTAATTGTTGAAATAATAGCAAGTTGCTCTATTTTATTTAGCTTTTGTAAAACTTTTTGATTTATCGGCGCTATATTAAGCCGGAATGTCTATTTCATGAATCTCAGACAATTTTCTTTTGCACTAAAAAAATTAAAAAACAATTTGTTGTACACTCCTATTTACTTTTTTCGATTTTGGCATCATTGAGACCCTGAATACTCACAGGGCTTATGTGTGTGTATATATATATATATATATATATATATATATTCATATTCATAGATCTGTAAAAATTTGTGATTAAATCACCACTTAAGGCAACAGCTAAATAGCATGAGTTGTACTTACAAAGTTAACTAATTTCATACACGGGAACACCTTTTTGTGTACAATAGGCGCAGACACTCTGGAGGGTTGTGCCAAGCGCTAGGTCAACTCCTGGGGTACCTATTATCATATAATATTACTTTGGATTCCATGTCATCTCCCGACAGCCGCAACTGAAGTGGAGGAGAAGGGGCAGAAATCAAGCTTGACCAACAGGCAATCAAGTCAGGTGGCACCCCACATGGTAGCATTACTAATAGATAAATAACCTCAGGTCCCAGTCATGATAAAAGGTCAGGGCGCATTTTTTTTTCTTTCTAAAAAGCTTTTTTTTTTTAAATAAGAGGTTGGAGTGAGTACACGAGATGGCTCACCTTGAAATCAATATTCCCATCCATTGTAGAATGGCGCTATATGAATGGCTCCGATCAGCGCACTGTCAGGCAGTGAATACCAACTTCACAGTCGCAGTAGCGCAACTTGGTGGATTGCCAGCAGAATCGCTTTTTACTTAAAGAACCGAGCCAATAAGACAAATAATGTGTATGCAACTCTTCTGGTATGGGGAGATTTAGACACCATCCAGTATCGCCCATACCAGTTTCCTGAATTGGCTTTAACACATACAAATCGTGTCAACTGGTTTGGAGGTAATCTAGTTTACACACAAACAAGTGCTAGGTGTGGACCGTTGGTCACACCCAATCTGTCACTAAAATTCTTAGCCCCGTTTCATCCAAACCGCAAAGTCCCATATCTGCAAACTGACTACCGATTGCTAGCTACCCATTTTGACACAGTGCGCAATATTGCGCTACAATATGCATCACAGCAGGGTATAGCACTGGCTCAACAGGCACAGCTGGATGCATGTGAGGTACAACTACAGACATTCAGAATCATATTCGGATCTTGTCCATCCGAAAGGAAGACCTACCCAAGTGGTATTCTGAGAAACTAGGGCAATTGCAAGAAGCCTACCCTCAAGTCACCCCATAGCACAGACATAGGGCACTAGCCATGTTCCTTCCATCTGGCTGCACACTGCCTTTAGAGAGCTGTGACAGCTGGATCTCAATTTACAGCTGATAGGCACACCGTCCATCACACCACTAGCACTGACATTAGCAGACATCATGGGAACACAAGGCACGGCCGCCGCCAAGAATTTAGGCCTGTCCATAGCATCTAATAATTATCAAATGGTTCAGAGCATAATTCTACCCTTATTAAAAGGAGAGCCTGCGAGGTTAGAGGTCCATAGGCAATTGGCCCAATTGAATGAGCAAGAAAAAAGGGAGCAATTTGGGGACATAGTCACATCCACTTATCAATCAATAGACACGGATCACTTAGGCAGGAGTCCTGCAGAGACACAGAAAAAGGCGAACAAAGAGGGTAAGCCAGATAAGGAAACCCACCAAGAAGGGAGCCCCTGTAAAGGACGAGGATTGTTCCAAGGTAAAAAGGGCAGCAAACTACGGTGAGGGCAATTGTCGCTAATAGAGGAAGAAAAATATCCCGAGCACAGGCCCCGCAGTGGCAAGGCAATCAGGTAGACGATCATGCCTGGGGGGGGGGCAGTCCCATCTCAGACTTACTGACTATGATTTTAGAGATAGGAGACACATGAAAAGTCCACAGAAGTACGGCAATGATGAGTCAGTCTTCTTCTCAACAGGCAAGGACGCCAGATCGTTCTAAGGCTGAGGGGAAGGAAGTGAATGTTGAGAAAAAACACACGGCAGCCCTCCAGGTTTCACAGAATGCAGAGTCCACGCACTCATTGAATCGTTCCTAAGACTAAGCGACACACGGATTGGATTGCGGTCCTATTGGACTCCGGGTCTGACATCTCTGACCTACATCTCAATCTCTCTTCCTGTCTTACTGCCATTAAAAACTGGATGTCATCTCACTATCTCTCTCTCTTAACACTGATAAGACTGAAGTTTTGTTCTTTCCTTCTAAAACACTTCCTCCTCCATCTCCCCCTCCTTCTATTCAATTTCCCCTTTCTAATCTTCCTATTTCTAACCATGCTCGTAATCTTGCCATTTACTTGGACTCTTCCCTGTCCTTTACTCATTAGATCTCCCTCACCTCTCGGGCATGTTGCTACCGTCTCTTTAACATCCGTAAAATCCGTCGTCCTCTCACATTTAATGCTACAAAACTTTTAATTTCCTCCCTCATTTTTTCTCTCCTTTTCTATTGTTCTTCTCTCTTCTTAGGTCTCCTCGCTTCCCATCTTGCCCCCCTCAAATCCCTTTACCACTGAGCCATCCGCACCCTCTGTCTACTCTCCCCTCGCGACTCCATTTCCAACTCCCTTTCTCACTTAGGATGGCTTCCTTTCCACTCCCAACTTAAATTTCACTTCCTTTGTCTTGTCTTCACAACCTTGCTTCTCCTTACCTCTCCTCTCCTCTTTCTACACCCCCCTCTCGCTCTCTTTGTTCTGCCGATCTCTTCTTACTCTGTCTCCATAACCCTTTTGTGCCTCCTTGTTTCTGCTCTTTTCAGCTCCTTGCTCCTTTACACTGGAACTCCCTACCTTTTTTCTATCCTCTCCTCCCTCACCTATTCCTCCTTCCACTCCTCATTGAAATCACTCCTTCATTCCCCTCCCTGACATCCTTCCCCCTCTCACCGTTCTCTCCCTCCCGCTAGTACCCTTCTTTATGTTCTATTTTTCTTTCCCCTTCTCTTCTAAACTCTCCTCCCTCCTATTATTCAATTTACTCACTACTCCCTCTTCCCTTCCCCCTTCCTCTCCTTTCCCCTCCTTCCCACTTTCCTCTCCTTTCCCCTTTTCTTATGCAAATTGTTCTACATGCCGATTTTCTGGTTTGATTTATGTTTACTGTTATTTCTTCTACTGTTCCATGCTGAATCTGTTCTTGTTAACTGTAAAGCGCCTTGGATTAAGGCGCTATATAAAACAATAAATACAAATTATTGGAGCACACAGAAATGAACAGATAACTACACCTACTGGCCAAACATTAGCACATAAGGAAGTGTATTTTATAATTATTCTGCTCGAAAGCGAGCACCCAAAAAAGATTGAAGCACTGTTTTGGCCACAGCTACACATCCAATATAAAGGACTGTTAGCATTTCAAGACTGGCCACCATTGTACGTGCGACAAACGCCCAGGGGTGAAGAGGTGATAAGGTCTGCTTTTTCAAGTGAAGTGAGTGAGGAACTAATGCAAAAATATGGAAGAAATTGGTTAGCGCTGGTAGCGGTGCAGCTGTTTAAAAATCATGTAGGGCATGATAAAGAATGTCCAGCGCATGTGATTCCAGAACTGAAACCACCCTCGCCACAGAGGCAGTATCCGTTTAAACCACAGGCAGTTGCCCACATGCAAACCATAGTAGACCAGCTAATGGACCAGAGGGTAATCCTAAAGCAAGCTAGCCCAGATAATAGTCCAGTGCGCCTCGTTTTTAAAACCTGATGGTACTTACCGTTTTATTGTGGATTTTCGAATTTTGAATGCACATTGTAAGACTGAGGTAGTCCAGAACCTACACAGTTCTGGATTGCTAGCCATTTTAGCCAACTCGCAGACATTCCAAACTGTTGGCAATATGTAGATGATATTTGCATCACCCATGAGAATCTCAGTGAACACTAGCAACAAGTAGGTAGTCATTCGCACATTGGCTGAAAAAAGGATACCTGATCAACTTCAAAAAATCAAGATTAGCTCATCGCAAAGTTACCTTTCTAGAATTCACTCTTTCAGATGAGGGCAGAGGCTTGTCAGCAGATTTCTTGAGGTGTGCCAGGATATGACCACCTGCCACACTTAGGCAATTGCAGGCTATTCTAGGACTGTTGAATTTTGGCAGATCTTATGTTTCTAATTTTGCTGAGCTAGTGAAAACATTGTATGCTTTGATGAAACCGAATTTTAAGGCAGCTCACTGGTTGCCAGAACACGCTCACATTCTGCACCATGTATATTCATTAATGACTCAAACTGGTCCTTTGCAGGACAGACATACAGGGAAAGACTTAGAGATAAGCCTGGAGGTGGGAGATAATGCTTTCACATAGTGTGCAACCTAGGGGAGAATTAACCAATTGCATATAAGTCACATGTATATTCCACACCCTAGTTAAAATTTACACCTGTGGAGAAAATTCTGGCTTCAGTTCAGGTGATGATTCAGAAAGAGCGGCTATTGGCAGCAAATAGAACTATACACACAAACACGCCTTTAGCTCAACTTGAGGCTGCCACAAAAGCTAGCGTGCCTAATTCAAAGGCATTACATACCAGATGGATTCAATGATCAGCATCTCAACATGCTCCAGATGTAAAGTACCATTATTAGGCAAAATTGCAGAGACTGAGTGGATTGAGTTGGACAATGGACACAGAGCCCGACACCTCACGGCCTGACATGCCATTGTTTTGATTTTTTTCCAGGTAATTGACTGCGATGGGTCCGCGATACCAGCGTTAGGGACACGTCCCAAATACGCTGCTGCCTGCGTAGCAGTCTTAGGACAATTCTCCCATTAAGTATTTTTACACACTATATTGCAACAAAGCATCAATGAGACCTGTCTGCCCAGACTGCTGAATTGCATGGATTACTGCTTGCATTGCGCCAAGCAGATTCAGGGAAGCCCACACTAGTAGTCTCAGATTCAGATAACATTGCCAGGGCTTATAATACTGATTTCCATTGGTGGATTCAGAATGACTGCAGAGACATTAGGCATAAAACCATTGCTTCCAGGCAACTCTGGAAGCAGGTTTGGGATCTTAAACAGACTTGCCCTTTGCTAAGGGTGATGCACACAAGAGCACATAATAAAGGACACATTCATAGCACAGGCAATGCATTGGCAGATAAATATGCTGAAGAGCCCACAGTGAGAAAAAGGATAGCAGCCATAATTCGTTCAACAACTGCAATGGATGAGGAAATAAGAGGCTTGTTTAGGTATTGTACCTAGGCCAAAAGGTTTCCCCTGTAATTATGTTTATGACATTGAAAATAACAAAGCAATAGTCACCCTTCCTATGAAAAAAGGGATCCTATTAAAAGATTCATCCCCAATAGAGCAGACAGGGAAAAGCTGATTGCAGCCGCACACGCTGGACGGGGCTAAGCCAAGAAGTGAAGGTGTATATATATATATATATATATATATATATATATATATATATATATATATATATATATATATATATATATATATATATATATATATATATATTTCTGAGGCTTGTGGAATCTGCTTAGATCACATGCTGTGCATAGGCCGACATCTAGTGGAAGCTGCGCAGTATTACAGTTTGTTTTTCGAAACTCGAAAATGGGCGTCGACACCGGCGTGCCAGTAATACTATCCCTAGTGTGACGTCCACTGTACCCAAGATCCCTCACGCGTCTAGGATCCTCAGATTGTTTTTTTCCGCCATACTGGTCGGAAGCATCTTGCGGAGTCCCCTGGCCTTAGCCATACTTTTGCTAATTATTGAAGTTTAAAATTATTTATTGACATCCTTCCCCACCCCAACGTCGACCCTCGACACTCGACGACGGCTGGAGAAGACATTGACCGTCGGCTGCTGCACGACGGATCTGGGCCTCGGAAGGCCGCTGGCCTCGGCCCGGGCCTAGTAGGCCGCTGGCCTCGGCCCTGCAAGTAGGGAGAGTGGGGGGTGGTACATACTCTTCACTCTTGGTATATAGGTACACCTTATATATTTCCTACACTTACCAGCCCGCTGCCTCAAGGTGCGTATGGAGGGTACCCCTTTCCAATTCTGCCCCAAGTGCAACCGCAAATACCCTTGGGTCGACAGGCACGCCACGTGCAATCTCTGCTTGCCGAGGGACCACCCCGAAGCGAACTGCAGAGCGTGTAGTAGGTTTAAGCCTAAGACACTTAAGGACCGTTCGACAAAGCGTTGGGCCCACCACGCCAGGCAGGCGGCCATGGCAGCGGAGGGCACCTTCAGCGATGGCAGCGACGCCGTACTTTCGGACGGCGAGGGCATTACGGCGTCGAAAGACTGCCGAGCGCAGGTCCCCGACCTCGGAAGGTTGTCCGGCAGGGCGGCTACGGGGAAGACCCCCGGCGACGCAAGCGCTACACACCCTACACACACAAAGCACACTAAGTCCAACCGAACCTCGACGACGTCGACTTCTCGGAAAGAGGCACAGATAGAACGGTCCGACTCGGTGTCCTCTGGGCGCTCTCGATCGAGATCGCCTCATGACGCAAGGCAATCATCCACTCTTGCCAAGAGTGCCTCGCTCCCTAGATTAACGGAAGTTCGATCGTCGGAAGACGAAGAACACTTCCACCCCCAGGCCGCGCTCCAGGAGACCGAGGCCGCAGTTAACACCAGCGAGGCCCCACGCTCGAAACACACAGATACCTCTCCCGACCCTCAACGCCAGGCGTCGAAAGTCTCTGGGGCCTCCAAGGGGCAGGGAAAACATTTTTCCACGCACGGGGAGGGGGGGAAACAGCGGAAAGCACAGCCTTCCACTCCTAAGCAGACAGACAAACACAAATCTACTGGGACATCAACATCCAGCAAGGGTACCCTTGACAAGTCCTCTAAATTGCCTACTAAAGTCATACCCTGTTCCAAAGAATGGTCCAGTGAAGACATAGACAGGGTCATGTCAAGGATGTCTTCCTTAGCTGATTTTTATGACAAAAACCCAGAACATTTCCTTTCGTATGACCCTCAAGGGGCCACACCCTCAGGCTCCTCTGATCCTATCCCCCTAAGTAAAAAGGCCCGGTTCGAAAGACCTGAACCCTTAGAGGTGCAGCATTATTCTACTCCATACTCTACTCCACACCCCAGATACCAAGGACAGCCTTTCCCTGAAGGGGACCAGGAGTTTGAAATTATGGAGGAACAAACCGGGACTGAATACTATGCGGATGATGAGGACCTGGAGGAGGTAGAAGATGAGCAGGAAATTTACAGAGTAGATTCCCCGGTAGAGAGCGAAGCCCCAGTTACCGACTCGCCAGTTGATAACCAGCCCCTCCTTAATGAAGTTCTCGCTCGCGCAGCAGAACATTTTCACATCGACACCCCCGGTGTACAGGAGGAAAGGGACTTCGCAGAAGAGTTGGTGGGAGAGAGGAGGCCGGTCGCTCAGACCATCCCTATCCTTAAATCCATCCAACGTAGAATAGATCCATCCCTGGTGAATCCTAACCTCACCAGAGCCGTCAACCCCAGAGTTGAAAAACTTTTTCGGGCAGCCCAGTCTGACCCTCTTTATATAAGAGGACATCTTAAACCAGACTCCCTAGTGGTTACTAACACTCGGAAGAGGGCTGGGACACCCTTATCGTCGTCAGAAGCTCCTCCCGACAAGGAGAGCAAAAAACTGTACGGGTTTGGCAGGAAGGTAGCCTCAACGTCCGCCTACCAAGCAAGGATTGCAAACTCCACCACCCTGTTGGCAAGTTACAACTGCCATCAATGGGAAGAGGTTGCGGTGCTCATAGCCTCTGCTCCTGAACCGTTAAAGGGCCACTTGGCTCGGATCTCGGCAGAAGGGAGAGCCGTGTCTGGTTGCATATTAAAAGCAACTTTCGACGCCGCGGACAACGCAGGAAGATTGATAGCAGAAGGTACTGTTATCAAGAGACATGCGTGGTTACGGCAGTCGGGGTTCAAAACAGAAACCCAGGCTTCATTAATAGACAAGCCGGTGGAACCCGATCTATTGTTTGGGAAAGCGGTCGAAGACGCACTTAAAAATGCCAAGGACGAATACGAGACTCTCAAATCCCTTGGCCAGCTTACCAACAAACCCCATAACCAGAGGGGGAACAGTAATTTTCGTCGCCCACGCGGTCAAAACTCACAAAGAGGCAACTATGCCCAAGGACAGGGTACACAATGGAACAACAACCAGCAGTCTACCCAAAGTTACGGCAGGGGTAACAAAAGAGGTCGTGGAAGAGGCAGAGGCAGCCCCAACAAGGGAGGTGGCACGCCTCCACCAAAGCAGTGCCGCTCAGTTCAGGGTCCCTTCTCACGCAACCCCAGTAGGGGGACGCATTTCCAACTTCACCCAGGCTTGGGAAGGGATCACCTCAGACAGATGGGTGCTGTCAACAGTGTCCACAGGATATTGTATAGAATTACTGCAGCGTCCCCGGAACCACCCTCCACGACAAAGAATACACTCCTTAGAACATCAGAAGATCCTTCTCGAGGAGATCGCCATTCTGCTAGAAAAGGACGCGATAGAACTCGTCCCAGGACACCAGGTAAACAAGGGTATCTATTCAACTTACTTCCTTGTGCCAAAGAAAGATTTGACAATGCGCCCAGTATTGGACTTACGGCCTGCCAACAAGTATGTCAAGCCCCAAAAATTTCCGTATGACCACGCTACAAGAGGTTATCCCCCTCCTAAAAAAGGGGGATTACATGGCAACCTTGGATATGAAAGGTGCTTATTTTCATATTTCCATGCTCCCAGCGCACAGAAAATACTTGCGCTTCAAGGTGGACAGTCGCCACTACCAATTCAAGGTACTGCCCTTCGGGATAGCTTCAGCACCAAGGGTATTCACCAAGGTACTGGCGGTGGCAGCTGCACACCTACGCAGGGAGGCAATCCCAGTGTACCCTTATCTGGACGACTGGCTCATAACGGGGGAAACCCCCGGAATTTGCAGGTAAAACATTCAGAGGACTATCGACCTCCTCCACGAATTAGGCTTCTCTATCAACGAGAAGAAGTCAAGTCTGGTGCCAAGCACCTCAAAACAGTTCCTAGGAGCTATCCTAGATACTCAGAAAGGGTTGACCTTCCCTTCGGAAGAGAGAATTCGGAATATACTACTGCAAATTCCACATTATCAGTCAGGTCAACAAATATCGGTACGCAAAGCAATGCGGTTACTGGGCATGATGGCGTCATGCATTTACCTGGTCCCCCACGCGCGTCTGCGCATGCGTCCCATGCAGGAATGGTTGGCGAAACAGTGGTCTCAGGCAAGTGGTCAGTGGGACGATCTAGTGGTCGTTTTGCCAACACTCGTACAGAGCTTACACTGGTGGACAAGAGAGAATCTCGCAAGGGGAAAACCCTTTTACGATCCCGAAGTACAGGCAGTGGTAACTACAGATGCATGCCTGACTGGGTGGGGAGCTCACCTTCTCCACCACACAGCTCAGGGTCTCTGGTCTCACTCAGTAGCCAAGAACCACATCAACCTGCTAGAGCTTCTGGCAGTATTCCGAGCGCTTCGGGCGTTCGAGCCCCATCTGCTAAACTTGTCGGTGCAGATCCGGACGGACAGCACGACAGCCATGTTCTATCTGAACAAACAAGGAGGGACTCGTTCGCCAAATCTGTCCAAGCTTGCCCAGAAAATCTGGATATGGGCACTCAGACGGAACATCTTCCTGTCATCACAACAATGTTCCAGGGGAGCTCAATTCCCTAGCGGATGCCCTAAGCAGAGACTCCCTCCCAGAAGAACACGAATGGGTCCTTCACAGAGATATCGTAGAAGATCTCTTCTCTCAGTGGGGTTTCCCCACTATAGACCTATTCGCCACAAGCGAAAACAAACAATGCCCAGGATTTGCATCCAGGTTCCCCCAGCCAGACTCCCAAGGGAACGCCCTGTGGATGAACTGGTCAGGGATGTTTGCGTACGCTTTTCCACCAACTCCTCTCATCAGGAAGGTGGTGTACAAGATGAACAAGGAATCGATGACGCTCATCCTAGTTGCTCCCATGTGGGCGAGACAACCATGGTTTCCACACCTACGCAGGATGGCGGTGTGCGAACCCATCAAACTCCCAGCCTGGTACAACCTACTGTCCCAGCAGCAAGGTCAAACAGTGCACCAGGAACCCAACTCAATGAACCTGGCAGCATGGCTCCTGAGGTCATAGAGTTTGGGCATCTCAAATTACCACAGAGGTGTATGGACATCCTAAAAGAATCCAGGAAACCAAACACAAGGCACTGTTACTTTGACAAGTGGAAGAGATTTGTTATTTGGTGCCAGAATAAACAAATCAACCCAGTTGATTGCACTCCTTCCAACGTTGTAACATACATGCTCCACCTGCTGGACGCAGGTTTGGTTTTTAACTCTCTGAAGGTACACCTGGCAGCCCTCTCGGCTTACACCACATCCCATAACAAAGTATCGTGGTGGAAAGTACCAGTAGTTAAAGCCTTCATGGAAGGAGTAAAGAGACTTCACCCTCCTATTTCGAACCCACCGCCAGGATGGGACCTCAATGTGGTGCTAGCTAAGCTCATGGGCCCCCCTTTCAAACCCATGCATAAAAGTAGTCTCAAACACCTGACTTATAAAACGGCCTTCTTAGTAGCCATTACCTCTATAAGAAGGGTCGGTGAAATTCAGGCTCTGTCAGTGCAGGATCCTGTCTTTACTATCCACAAAGACAAACTGGTTTTACGCACGCACCCTAGGTTCTCACCTAAATTTATATCTAAGTTCCATGTAAACCAGTCCATCGAGCTTCCGGCTTTCTTCCAGAACCCGCAAAGCTCAGCTGAGGTGAAACTACACACCCTTGATGTGCGTAGGGCGGTCCTCTACTATGTAAATAAAACCAGACCGCTAAGGAAAACAGATCAACTGTTTGTCTCCGTAGCTACAGGCAGAGAGGGGGATCGCGTCTCTAAAGGCGCGATCTCGAAGTGGATTATCAACTGTATACAGCTGTGTTACTCTTTCTGAAAAAACTCTGCCTTTTACGCCAAGGGCCCATTCTACTAGAGGCATAGGGGCCACTCTGGCTTTCATTGCAAATGTTCCCCTCGACACCATTTGCAAAGCAGCTAATAGGAGCTCTATTCACACTTTTACTCAGCATTACTGCATTGACACTCATTCCAAGACAGATACACAAGTGGGACAAGCGGTTCTAAGACACCTGTTTGCTCATGACCCTTCTCACATCCCACCTCCTTCTGCTGGTACTGCTCGCTAATCTATGCACAGCATGTGATCTAAGCAGATTCCACAAGCCTCAGAAGGGATACATTACTCACCGTAATCGTATTTCTGATGCTTGTATCTGCTTAGATTCACATGCGACCCACCCTTCCTCCCCTCGGAGAGAAGGCGCATGATTGCTTGTAGTCTTACCTTTCTGTCTATCTGCTTGGATTATCTGTACTCACGCTACTCCTCATGCTTCCTCATGTCAGAAAAAATACAATCTGAGGATCCTAGACGCGTGAGGGATCTTGGGTACAGTGGACGTCACACTAGGGATAGTATTACTGGCACGCCGGTGTCGACGCCCATTTTCGAGTTTCGAAAAACAAACTGTAATACTCCGCAGCTTCCACTGGATGTCGGCCTATGCACAGCATGTGAATCTAAGCAGATACAAGCATCAGAAATACGATTACGGTGAGTAATGTATCTAATATATATATATATATATATCTCTCAAACTGTGATATATGCTTGAAGACAATCGGGGACCACAGCAAAAAACCTAAGGCGGTTCCTTGCCTTTTCCCACTAGCAGCAATAAATAAGTACAATTACATTCTAGTAATAGTGGATTCTTGCACTAAGTTCACCTGGATGATTCCTCAAAAGAAAGCAGACTGCAAATCAGTCATACAGGCACTTAGGGGTGTAGTGGCTGTGACAGCAACTCAAAAGTTCCATGCTGATAATATTCCAGCGTTTTTGGGGCGGGCCCTGAAAAAAGCATTGAAAGCATGGGGAACAGAGCTGCAATTTTCCCTTCCTTTTCGGGCCCAAACGAAAAGGAATTGTGGAAAGAGACAATCGGTCCATAAAAGTGAGCCTGTCTAAATGCATTCTGTCACTTGGAGGTAACTGGGTAGACCATGTTCCCTTAGCGGTCAGGAGTTTAAATATTTTACCACGCCAGTCTCTATGCAACGGTAAGACTCAGTTTTGAGCTCTTGTTTGGGAGAAAGATGTTTGTGCCTTATCTGCATGCCCTTCCCAGCCCCCTCTCCAGGCACGAACAACTGCTGGCGACAACGCTGCTGAGGGAATCCCTCCAGGTGGAAGCAGCTGAGGCCAGTCCTGAGAACACTCTCAAAGCAGGAAATTGGGTCCTGGAGAAGATCCATGATAAAACTCTGTTTGGCCCGTTTTATAGACCAGCAGTGCAAGTAATCGGATTGAAAGGGTCCAGAACTGCTGTCCTACCCGCATTACCCCCAAAGAGAGGTACCAGGCAAGTTTCTGTGGATCATCTGAAACCCACTCCAGATGGTTATCGCAATGTTTCCACGCAATCTTCCTCTTCCAAGTGTGGAGCCCACAGAAGATGAGATGGAAATCCGTCAATTTATGCCGATAGGCATTCAAGATGAAGAAGAATATGCCACCCTTGACTATACGTCTACAATCCAGGGAAGTACTGCAGGCCTGCCAATCTGGAAACCAAAAGCCTTTCTAGCTGCTAAAGTAATGAAAGAATTCTTTTGGACATACTTTCTGAAACGGCGTTATAAAATGCTGGCAGTGCATTTCTCCTACTATGGATCAGCCTCACTTTATTCTTCATCTCCGTGACTTCCGGGCATTTTCTGAGTGAGGTTTCCACTCCACCTGTAAGCAAAGAAGTTGTTCTAATGCCTTTAAGTTCTTAACACATGTTGGAGAAAAGAGAGCTCCAAGAGCCAGGAACTCCAGCCTCAATACAAATGTTTCCTCTAACTCTGGGGCATGTGTGGATGCCATTGTTCAAGACATTTAATGGCCCAGCTGCACAGCTGCAAGTTCACACCTTTTCTGTGATTGATGAATCCAGACTATTTGCACGCAGTAATCCTGTGTGTAGAGCATACAGATAACTGTTAAGAACTAGGCTCCAGACATTTGTGCAAAATGCATTGTTTGATGTGTTTGATGTGGAGGATCTCCATGAAATGGGGCCCCATATGTGTTATGTGCGATGTTACAATGCCTTTTTACTTGTCAAACGTGATCCCATTCTGTGGCCCAAATACACATTCTGGGAACAATGTGCAGTGCCCTTTCAAACCGACAGGCCTGAATTCAAACCACAGTTCCCATATATTTCATTGAGACCACATCAAGTAGGGAATTACATGTATGAAAATCAGTAAAAATTCCCTCCAGCACCATATCATGCACAACACTTGTATGTTGCAGATTCAGTCATTTTTGACAGAGAATACTTTGCAAACATGACTGAACAAACATGGTGGGACACTGTCACTCTATGGTCTACTTGGGGTCAACAGCTATGGCAAATCAAAGGTGTTCACACGTTAGACATGGCATGTAGATTCCCACATTTGATGTATTTTTTAAATTATACGCAGTTCCAGACCACTTGCAGTAATAGCAACCTGAGTTTCTAACCTGAGTGGAAGAAGGCAGAAGGTGAGTCCTGAGATGCGTCTTACAGAGAAGCAAAAGAACGCAATGGCACCAAGCATACTACTTATGCATCAGGGAGACCTGTGTTATGGGCGTTTCAAGCAAATGAATGCAATAAAAGAAGAGCAGGACTCAGTGTGGGCCCATAAAGGGCTTGGAACTCCCATAGCCTGACGCAAGCTATATCCATAAGTAGGTTGTACCAAGGAATGCTTTCACAGTATCGCCTGAGTGAGGTGATACAATTTCTAGAGAACTTCATTAAAGATGAGAATTGGACAGCTATCCTGCATCTGAGGCGCACCCAAAGCGGCCATGTCAGGAGAGCAGCTACCTGCACCACCTCGGACCCTACAGTAAGTGTGAGGTGGGACAAGCGTTCATAACAGGTAGAACTTAGACTTGGTCACAAGCAATAATGCAAATCCTACAGACTGAAAGTGCAGCAGTACAGTTAGGATTTCATGCTGCAGATTCTAATGATCAAGCGCTACAGCAGGGTTTTTATGCGCTACGAGATGTTATCATAGATGTAGTGGGATTGATTAAAAATGATTAAAAATGACTTATCTATGATTAGAAGCGACCAAGAAGCCGCAGTAAGTCTTTCTGTGGTAACAGAACAAATACATGCACTTAACTTGACAAAGGTAGGGACACGTCAGGAGCCACTTTCCTGTTGCTTAGTGTACTAGCAAAGACTGTAGTAGCAGCATCTGCCTGGTCACCAGGCTCAACAAATTGGATGGTGCACAGGGTGCTAAGCATCCCCATTCAAACAACACCTTCTATGATCTGTCAGGAACTACAGTCATGGGGTAATGTGCATTGGGTCAATGACACATGGGTCAGTGAGGATTATTGTACCGTAGTCGCATCCATGTGTTTCACCATCTAGTTCTGAAATAACACTGTACTCATTACGTGAATGCAGAGGCTTTACTCGAATGATGTGTACACATGCTGACCCAGTGAATTGCTGTGAGATTAATAACTCTAAATGAACACTGCATGTTGCACCAATTGCGCATTTTTACAGTAAAGTGCATAGTCTACAAAATGGTTCATATCTGGTACATTTCAATCAATCTTGTTGTGATGTCACAGTGGGAATGCAAACCCTGATCACTGTAAATGCACAAATTAAATGTTGTGGTTTTATTTTAAAGCTGCCTAAATTGGTTCAACTGAAATCATTGCATTGGCCCAGCTCCACGCTTCGGCATTTAGAATACCCTAAATTAAGCTTAACCATAGCACGGCTGTTGAAAACGCGTTTGGAGGTGCGAAGCACTGAAGATACAGATCTCCAAGCACACTTCGCTGTGGTCAAACCAATTTACATCTTTGGTAGTTTCCCAAAAAATGATGCACGAAGCCATGCACTCGTTGATTGAAAGTTCACAGTTCTGTGGGTTCAATACTGGCCTTTCTGTGGTGGCAGCATAAAAGGGTTAATTGCCTTCGGCACAGTCATTGGAACACTGACTTCGTCGAGTGCGTGGTACTTCTGGCTATTGATAATACCTGGAATTTGTCTCATATTTTGCTGCAGACACTGAAATTATGACAAGTCACAATATGAAGGGCCTGGAAGCAACTTGGTTCATTGCAGAACTTTGCAGACGCCTTGGATACGAACAGTATTCTCAGTTTCAAAAACATTTCATTTTGTCATTGATCAGGAAGAAGTCTATGTTATCAGCCATTGCCAGGTGCAGAGTGTGTGTTGAGGAATCAGTTCTTGCCCAGAACGTGGGAGTTGGTCTCACCGCTAAGGCTTGCGCTGTGGCGCAGCAGACTCGCCAGAACATTATCTCTGCTTAGACATTTGCAGAATCCAAAGTTACCTCCCGCAAGTATTCTACTGTGAGTTCATTGAAAGTCCCCCTGGAACCACGACTTGTCATGGGAACATGCCAGAGCAAGATAAACTACTCAGGAAACGACGAACGCGACTCGGACTATTGCTTAATGTGTCCAGTACACCCAACGGCACAACCAAGGAAGCAGCTGCACCCTCTGTCACAAAGCCTGTCACAAGCCAGCCACAACATGATCAATGCTTACACTCAAACCCTGAACCCCAAGGACCTCAGACAGGTGTGACAAGTGATGGATTTCTCTGGTTCCAGGAGTACATGGCACAAGGAAATGATGCAACTTGACAAGGGGGGTCCTGGGAGTCTCTCTGCCAGACATTAGTCCTGGTTACGAGAGACTTATCCAGAGTCTTTAGCTCACTATCTTTCACAGAGAAGAAATATCCCAAACATATCAGTCTTTGTCCTGCCCTGGGGCAGTCCATCACCGAAATGCTAGGCAATTCTCCTCTGAACAAGAGTACCAACAGCATCCCCAGACACGTGTTTCGGTCTGGTTGGACCTCATCAGTAGGGAGGAGCTGTGCCTCTCTAAGAATAGTGAGCAAGGGGTCCACGTCTGGATTCCCCTAGTAACTTAGGGTGAGACCCAAAGTTACTTGAATATGCAACTTGACAAGGGGGGTCCTGGGAGTCTCTCTGCCAGACATTAGTCCTGGTTACGAGTGGCCTTGCTCACTATTCTTAGAGAGGCACAGATCCACCCTTGCTCACTATTCTTAGAGAGGCACAGATCCACCCTACGACCCCCCTTGTTAATCTGCATATTCAAGTAACTTTGGTTCTCACCCTAAGTTACTAGGGGAATCCAGACGTGGACCCCTTGCTCACTATTCTTAGAGAGGCACAGATCCACCCTACTGATGAGGTCCAACCAAACCGAAACACGTGTCTGGGGTTTCTGTTGGTACTCTTGTTCAGAGGAGAATTGCCTAGCATTTCGGTGCTGGACTGCCCCAGGGCAGGACAAAGACTGATATGTTTGGGATATTTCTTCTCTGTGAAAGATAGTGAGCTAAAGACTCTGGGTAAGTCTCTCGTAACCAGGACTAATGTCTGGCAGAGGGACTCCCAGGACCCCCCTTGTTAATCTACAAGGAAATGATGCCCAAGCCAGTACAAAATAACGACATGAGCATCCTGTTTTCGTCCCCTCTGTGCTTCTTAACACACCTCAGAAAAAGGCTTGCAGAATGCCTGAAATTCTACAAAATTCACCTGAACTGGCATCTCAGTCATCAGGGGTCAAAGAACTGAAAATATATTGCATTATACCTCAGGATGCAAGCTTGATTACAAAGCAAACGTACAAACTGGATGACCTCCATGTGCAAATCTCTGTGGGTAACAAAGGCACTCCCATATTGGTTTATTTTCAAGGACACTGATTCAAACTGTTGACAGTTTATGCATGTGAGCATGTGCTGAAGATCATACAGTACACAGCTCATTGGGTCAAGAAGCCAGGAGCCAAGCTATGCTGGTTGTTGATTGCTAATGGATTCTCAAAGGATCGGATCGGAGGTTAGGTTGTCCATTCCGAATAACCATTTTAAAGCCTCTTACCCTAGCGCGCTATGTCATCTTAATACATCTGTTTATGTGATTTTATGTGTGTTACTGGAATTGTGTGCTCATTTACTTGTTCAGGATGCGGGCACTAATTTAACATCCTACTTTGTAGTGTTTGAACGCTTCCGGCTGCGGCACTAGTCCTCTTTTTACTTTGGCTTAGTGGGCATTGCCTGCCTCACTACCCCAACCAGTGGCGTTTGGCATTTAATGTGCCTTCCCACTCGCCCGCGCAGTGGGCACACCGTCAGTGCGCCGTAGGCACGCTTAAGGCAAGCTCGTCTGTGCCCGTCCGTGCACAGGATGTGCATTATCCTACTAGCCCTGCCTACGAATCCAATTACTTGGATCGCGAGATGTTGTTACTACTTGCTCCTCCTACTACGCTATGGCCTGTGGGTTTCTCTAATATCCCTATGCATAGTGCATGTAAACAGTCCCCAGTGCCAGTCTTGGAGTGCGGGCTAATAAACACCTGCTCCCTTGTAGCTCATGCAATGAACGCCTATGATCTAATATCTAACAATGGCTATGATCTTCTGTTTCTAACCGAGACCTGGCTGACAGTCATCTGGTCCTGCCATTGTGCAGGCCACCCCCCCTAAATTTGAGCTGGTACATATATATAGAATAGCCTCGCATCCTGGGGATGGGGTCGCTATGATTCATAAAAGCAAATATAAGGTGACCTATAGGGTCTCGAAACAATCTTTAAAATTGGAATGCCTTTTGGCTCGCGTATGCATTTCTTCCAGCTGTACTCTTACTAACTTGGTGGTATATCGCCTCCGGGAGCGGACAACATGTTCTATGCAGAATTTCCTGCGCTGGTGTCTGAGCTGCAGATTAAAAACTCCTGACCTGCTCATCACTGGGGCTTTTAATCTTCGTGTGAACCCTGTCACCACGGGGCAGGTGGCCAACTTTACTGCCCTAATGCAGGATCTGGGACTCCCGCAAATTAACCCACTCACCAACGAGGGAATATTCTTGATATGGTCTTTGCGCTTTTGACTTTTATTACTATGCTACCTCTCTGCCCAGTTGTGTGGTTTGACCACTTCTTGGTGCCTTTCTCGATTTCCCTCAAAACTTTCTTTTTTGGCCAAACCTGCTATCTACAAGCAGAGCTGGCGAGGGGTATCTAACCCTGATGTGGCTGCCTCCATTCTAGCTCACTGTGGTGCAGCTACTGGGTGCTCTCTGTCGGCTTTAGAGGCCTCCTTCACGTTAACAGGTGACCTGTTGGCCCCAGTCAAACTCTGTCAACAACGTAGTGCCCCCCAGAACCTTGGTTCTCGGAGGAGCTCAGAGCAAGCAAATTGTGCTGCCGGTAGGCTGGAAGGAAGTGGTGTCTTAGTTACTCCGAGGAAGCTAAAACTTTCTTTTGTCAATCCCTCACAGCCTATCACAAAGCTGTTAACCCAAAAAAAGCTTATTTTGGTCACATGGTGGAGGCGGCATTGAATAAACCAAAGGCCTTATTTGACCTGGTTCAGGCGCTATCCACCCCTGAGAAAGGACGTGCATTGGTGTCTCCTTCATAGGATCTCTAACTCCCTTTCTGCATTTTTTGGACCAAAATATCTACCATCCGGGACAATATGAAAGCCGAGGCATCTTCGCCTTTAGCCGTCGGGGACTGTATTGAGCCCCCCTGCTGCTAACGATGTGTGGTCCAAATTTCCCCTGTTCTCTAGCTCCGATATACTACCAGCAATCCATCGTCTTAAATCGGCATCCCCGGCCGATGCTATACCATTGGCCATTCTACAAAAAGCATCCACTGAGCTGATTGCTCACATTACTACCGCAGTCAATGCTTCCTTTGTCACCGGAGTGATTCTACCTTGTTTGAAGCATGCACTGGTGATTCCTCTGTTAAAAAAGCCCTCTTTGAACCCAGAGGTAGTGGCCAGTTATCGTCCCATCTCCCTCCTTCCATTACTGATTAACGTTTTGGAAGCACTTGTCTCTCCTCCTCTTGTCTAATTTCTTGGAGTCATTCTGCTATTTTGATTTGTTCCAGTCTGGGTTCAGACCTGGGAGAGGGACCGAATCTGTATTGAATTTAGTACTAGACGGCTTGGTGCGCTTGGTTGATCAGGGGGGTGTTGGAGCAGTTCTGGTGTTAAATCTTTCAGCTGCGTTTGACACGGTTGACCATTCTACCCAGATCTCCCGTCTCACTAAGGCCGGCCTTTCTGGCCAAGTCTTACTGGTTCAAGGCCTTTTTGGCCGATCGAGCTCAGTCTCTCTGCCCCCCTTTCGCTCTGATGCAGTCCCTATATTCTGTGGGTTCTCTCAGGGGTCTGCACTATCCCCTATCCTGTTCAATGTCTATATTAGGCCCCTCTTGCTCCTTATCCAATCTTATGGGTTTCGTTATTACTCATACACGGAAGATACCCAAATTCTGGTCCGCCTGGACCTTGCTCCATCTGAGACAGCTGCTTGCCTCAAAACATGTCTTGAGGATTTGGGGATCTGGATGAGGGCAAATTGGCTAATGCTGAACAGTAGTAAGGCCGAGGTCTTAGTCGTGGGTAGTGCATCTCCCCACCTATTCTGGACCACTGATTTTTGACCCTCCCCTCCTAGCCCACCTCTTGCCAATGTCGGTCAGAAACCTGGGGGTTAAATTCTCTGCATCCCTCTCCATGGATGAGCAGGTGGCAGCGGTGTGCAAATCCGGCATTCTCCGAAAGTTTCTCCCTTTGATTCCTGTAGCATGCCAGGCTCCGGTGGTTGCAGCTTTGGTCTTCAGTGTGCTGGACTACTGCAACTCTCTTTACATGGCTCAACCTTGTTATCTGATGAAGCGACTACAGCTACTGCAGAATGCGGCTGCCAGAGCTATTCTTCACCCTCCTTTTGGAGCCCACATGTCTCCACTGTAATGGAAACTGCACTGGCTGCCTGTTGCAGACCGGATTTCTTTTAAGTCCATGTGTATGATGCACCAAGCCTTCTATGGCTTTGGAGCTGAATACCTGCAAACCAAATGTAGGCGCTATGTGCCAAATCGATCTCTGCGCTCCCAGTCGGCTCTTTTGGTAGCGGTCCCACGCTATCGACTTGCCCAACCAGGAGGACGCCCCTTCTCGGTGGCAGCTGCAAAAGCCTGGAACGACCTTCCTCTTGCGCTACGGGGTATTGCTGATCACCTCGTCTTCCGACGGCTGCAAAAAACGACACTATTCTAAAAATTCAGTTCCATTACTAAAATTGTCTATCATTCTACCAGTGCCAAGATGCCTTAGGGCGTATGTGCGCTCAATACGCTTCTGTTAACATAACATAACATAGGTCCAGTTGCAATATAATGGACTCATTCTGAATACCGCAATGTTAAATCCATGTATTCCTTCATGATGGTGTTTGCAATTAGTGTTCACTATGAGAAATATGATGCAGCCGCTAATTTCTATCGTGTATAGCACACATGACATGCTTCTAGGCGCTCAGCAATCTATCAAGCAACTCATGTTAATTTTTGCATGCAGCAATTATTTGCTAAAACATGAATGTGTAAATTTGTTTTTGCCACCAAATATGGGCAATTTTTATGTAAATATAGCTCCCAGTAGGTGTATTAATGACTTCACAGAGCTACAAATTCTTTGATCTGTGTCAAATTGCCTTGAGGGGGTTGTCAAGGCTAATGGGTCTGGGAAGACAATTTGGCTCACATCAAGCGACTTTGCTTGGTGCATAGTAAACAGTCGGGGTGCTACTTGATAAAAATTCACAAACTGTACAACAAGGTATGGCCTTTTTACAAGGGACAAAAACAGACACTAGCCTCTGATAATATAAGTTCCTTGAATAAATAACGCACGTGGCCCTAGCAAAAGACACACGCATAACTTGCTGTTTGGCTTCAGCGAAAGGCGACGAGCAGGAAATTGTAGCTTCCCCTTTCCAGCAGAGAAACCTAACCACAAGTGGCAACTTCCTGTCTTAAACGGCTCGTAGCAAATTCGAGCGTTGCTTTTTTTACCCTTCTGATCTGATAATCGGCCATGGACAGGAAGCATGACACCAAAATGCATGCGCACAGTTAAGTGTGTCGAGGCGAGCGATATGCTTTACCTCTTCAGAATCCCACTTAATATAACAGAGTTTGTAGCGGTGTGTGGAAGCAATTGACTTGCTTTGCCTGGTCAATGAACGGAAGCCCAATTACTATGGTAGAAAAAAACCAAGGGAGACAGGCAACGCATGTCTCTTCAGTTTGCACATAGGTATGCTATATGTTCAAAGCAAAGTAAAGGAACAATATTAAGCGCTACGCTTTAAGGTGGCAGAAATGATGCACACATGCTAGACAGACCAAGTCCTGTCTAAAGATAAAAAGCACAAGCTGATGGGGCAGGGTAACTGAGGTTGGCAACGCAATCAGCAGAACTCAAGTCGTGGGGGCTGGGGAGATAGTCCTACGAAGAATGAGCCGAAGACAGACGACCAAGGTCAAGTTAATGAAGGGTTTGAGATTTTTCCCACCGGCGCTTAAGTTTCCAGAGAGAATTACGAAGAACCAGCAGAGTGGGGATAAGCCATGGAGGAGAAGATTTACGGGAAGGAGTAAAAGTATGAGAAGGGTAAAGCGAATCTAGAGTAGATGTAATAGTCGTTTGGAGAACATAAAGAGCAGAATCCGCAGAATGTTACATCAAAATGCTACAAGCTGATAAAGTAGATATAAAAATGCATATTAAAAATGGCTCTACAAAAAAATAATTCTGAACTGTTTTCTATTTTTAGGGAAATGAACAAGAGGTTATTTAAAAACATTGAGTTTTCCTCTAACGCAGAGAGTCCCTTAGAGGTTAAATCGGGTAACAAAAGCTTGAGATTTGGATTGGTACGAGACAAACCTTGGCACTAATAACAAATATATTATACTCCTAAGTCCCGTCCCCATTACTCCATACTTGTGGGACATTCCGTCTTTCGGGACGGGACCGGAGCACTTTTGTTAAAAAGCATCAAAAATGAAAATGTTTGTCCTTCTCCTTTTACCCGGGGTACTGTACACGGCCGTAACTCCGTCCTCCTGAGCTCCGCCCCTCGCATCGCCCTTCAGTCCTTTTCTCCGCGCGGTCGGGGCTGGACACACTTGCATCACTGTGAAGTTTTTTTCTTATTCCCGTTGTCCTTCTCTCCTGCTCTGGTTCTGCGGTTGCTTAGTCCTCCGTCTATGCCGGAGCGTCTGGGATTTGTGTCCTGTTCTTCATGCGAACGTCGCTTCGCTAGGGCGTATCCCCATTCTCTCTGCTTGGAGTGTCTCGGGCCGGATAACCGCTGGGATTCGTGCGTCTACTGTGATTCCCTTTCCGTCCGGGCACTCCAACGCGGTCTTCTTCGGTGGGAGGACATCTTTCAGCATGTTCCTCCACCTCATCTTCAGCTTTTCATCGACGAGAAGAAGAGACGCCCGGTAAGTTCCTTACTTTTTTCTCGGGCCGGGAGGGGCTCGAGCAGCTCTAACACCAGGATTTCCCCTGAGGTGCCTCAAAGGCCTAATAGGCATACCAGAGTTTTCTTCGAGGGTTCCTACGTCGGACCTGCCAAGACCGGACCGCGTTTCGAGGTTCACCTGTCAGGTGCTAAACTTCTGCCCAGTTCATCTGTGGCTTTCGACACAGGGGTCTGCTCCAAGGTCTCAGTTTCTGGAGCTTTCCACACAGACACTGTGGCACACCCGAGGCCTCCTTTTCTGGAGCTTTCTGTACCAAGCCACGGCTTGAGGCCCCTTGCAAGGGAGCTACACATACCGGGGCTAAACCAGAGGTTCCTCTTTTTGAGGCTAAGGTCTGTACCGACAAAACCGAGAGACCTGCTCCGAAGGTCTTGTCTGTAAGGGTAATTCCTCCACATTCCAGTGCTCAGGGTTGCGGGGATAACGATTCTGTCGAGGGGGCAAAGAGGGTGGTCACAGACCGTAACTCCTCTGTTACCAGCTCTGCTGAGGTTCCTCCTCTGGAGGCTAATTTTGGAACCACCTCCAAGATGTCAAGTAAACATCTGAGATCCCCCCCAGTACTGCTCTGCCGAGGATCCTTGTGTTAAGGCTAAGGTATTACTTAAGTTCCCTGACCAGCATGAGGAGACGGTTGCCTCATCTGCACATGTGACGCAGTTCTCTTCAGGCATCGACAAAATGGCGGCCCAACCCTCATGGTGCACAGCGGCCATTTTGGATTCTTCCCTTACACCTATGTTCTCGACGAGGGTGCTGTGAACCTTAATTTTGTGGCTGAGCAGCCTTTTTCACCTCAGGTGGAAGGTAAAAATCTGTTCCGCCCTTCTTATGACTGGTGTGCTCGGATGCCGCTACCTCATACTGTCTCACTTCCACCTACTTCTGCTCCGCTGGTCTATGCGGACCCGATTGGTGGTGGGCCTTCCTGGCAACCATTCTTATTGCGTTCGTGGGGGTATGCCCCATATGGGAGGCCCCTGACTACCTCAGTGCCTAAATCTCAGTCAGAGGATGTATTTTTCAGGAAGTTAGAGGCTCATGCACTCTGACCCCATGAAGGAGTATTCTTCTTTTAAAAAAAAAAAATTTAATTTTGTTTTTATTGGAAGTTTTCAAAACAAATCAAAGTCCATACAGGTAGGCCATTAGGAACAGGTTGCACCCACTTATATTCAAATAATACCCTCCCCCCAACAACCTTTGCATAGAACAATCTGAACAATGTTTCTCCCCATCCACCCTCCCTCCCCCTTTGGAACAGTGTTTCCTCGTACTTCACATGTCTTGCACAGATCTAATAATCATGTTCTTGTTTTGCAATCAAGATTGGGCATGGTTGCCTCCTTAAGGTCTTTTTGAAACAACCGCATTGATCTCCTCTGGTGGGACAATTGTCCTGCTTCCAATAATTAGGTGGGGCCAGATGTTCAATCCCATTCCCTTGAACATAGTGAGGTCCTTGGCAAGTATTTATTCACAAAGTCCCCCCACATTAGGCCATATTGCATGGATTTTGAATGTAAGGCTGCATTGATCCTTTCCATTACACAAATGTTGGTGGCCACATTGACCCATTCTCTCTTCCTCGGCACCCTCTTCGATTTCCACTTCATTACCAGAGCAGCTTGTGCCACCAACAAAAGTGGGGCAGCCAGACCCGTGATCCTTCTACATTCATCCTCGCACTTTTCAAACCCAAATAGATTTAAGAGGGGGTTGGCTACCCGTTGAATCCCATCAAGGTCTCTGATCCACCCGAAGACCTCGTTCCAGAAAATTCTAATGCGTGGACATCCCCCACCACATATGCCAATAAACGTCACTCTCTCCACATTCACGCCAGCAAAGCGGGCTCATTGACTGGAACATCTTCTTGCCATCTCTGTAGTAATTTAATGGCGTGAAGCTTATACTGACTGGCTATCGAGGCCTGGGTGGCAGCCTTGCACATTTTCCCCCACATGTCAGGATCTATTTAGTCTTCAAAGTCTCTCTCCCATCTACCCTTCAAGTGCAAGGTAGACCCCTTCCCAGCTTCAATTAATTCTCTGTAGCTGGCGGAGAACAGGCCTATCATTTCGGTTCTGGCGATCAGCAATTTTTCGAATGGAGTGAGGTCCCTACTGGTCCCCTCCTTCCGTTTGTCCCTTGTAAGGATACCCTTGAGCTGCAAGAATTGAAAGATGGAAAGGGGGCCCAACCCCACAGCCTCATCTAATTCTGAGGTTGTAATAAAGGAGCCGTCCCTCTAGAGTTGGCCCACTCTCTCCAATCCTGCTTCGTACAAGGACTGACATTTTTCTATATTGGGGATGTCCTCCCTGATGCCTGGGGCCCGTATGTGACTCAGAGGCCATGGGCAATGGGAGACAATAATGGACACTCCCGCAATGGGAATAAGGCCAAGACAGAGTGCGGGTGAGCGTAAGTGGGAGTTTATCAAAAGAATATGGCATGCAAAGAACTCTGCAACCTCCGAGAGCGCTCTGCCTGACAATCGCAAAGGCAGGCGTATTTCTAATACAAAAAACGTCATCAGAACCTACACACTATAGGGGGCACAAGTTAATTGGGATTGGGTGGCGTCGACTAACTATAGGTGTTGCTGCAGCGTGGTTGGTCCGGGTGAAAGGACGTCACTGGTCAGCCTCGTGGGTTGGGTTGGGCCTGGCAGGCCGGCTTGAGGTCATCCGGGCGGTGTTGGTACGCTGGGGCAGCCTGTGACCAAGATGAATGCCTTCCCTGACTTAGGTGCCCTAGATCATGCACATTGCAGTTACTTAAAACCCCATATCTAACTTCTACAGTAAATCTTTCAATCAATACAACACAGGAGGAATGCACCTTGTGAGGGGTCTGGTGGTCGTCTGTTGGATTTACCGGTGTTCTGACGTCTGGTATTCCAGGTCGAGGGGCTGGGCTCTGGGGGCTTGTGGCGGGTGGTACATGTTTTCTACTATAAAGGGGGGTTCTGTGTCTTGTCTCATTGTCGGGGGTAGCCTTTGTGCGGGGTCAGGCTTCTTGGGGTGGTCTGGGGGATTGTGGGATTTACGAGAGGGGGCTGGTAGATCAGTGGATTCAAACGTAAGTTTATTACTGTGCTGTAAATAACGCAGGTGGCGGCCGGTGGCCTTGGATGCTGCGTTGGGGCCTCTGACTCTCTGAAGCGGTTCCAGCTTGGTCGGGGGGAGGTGGGGGAGCACGGCACAGGCCTTAGCTTTTTTCTACTTGGCAGGCTTCGTAGGATAGGAGGGAGAATGGCCTTGCATATATTCACAAAAGGTATTTTCCTCGTGTGTTGTCTAATTTTTGAATACAAAACTTTTATATCATTGGTCTTCTCTAAACTACTATACCATACACATAGTCTACGAGTTCATTAAACATTCTGTTAATATATTCAGTCCGAGTACCTTTTCGTTACCTAACATTACATTTGCTACAGAGTTTGATTATTTTATGTACATTAGACGTTACATGAGGTAGTTCTAGATTATGGCCTACAGAGATTGATACTCGCCGCTTTGGGTGATTAAGAAAACATATACGAGTTCAGGTTTCTACATAAAATTGAAAGAACACTTATACAGATAAAGGCTATACGTTTGGTCGACATCTTTCTCTGTGGTTATAGCAGCACTAGTCCAGACCTGGGGTGATATCATATAACGTTACATCTTTATGGTTTATTCACAGTTTACAGGATTTGTTTAAACAGAGGTAGTTCGTTAATACCAATACTTGAATTATTTTCTACTTTCTTCAGATAGTGATGCTTCAGCTTTTTCCCCGTCACCCCGGCCTCGCGGACCAGGTCATGCGGGGTGCAATATTACATTGTGAACGATAAAATGTTACAGTGTTGGCATCTCGGGTTTAGCTCATACCCGACTTTCTCATGGGAACGCGCTCGCAGCGGATCTACCAGGGCTACTGCGGCAGGGATACTTGGAAAGCCCTCCAAAGGTGGGGGCCGCGCCGCAGCGCGCTGAACTCACGCCATCTTTGCTGGGCAAGAAGGCTTCTAGGCCTGTCTAAACGTTAGTGTGTATGTATGATGGATACGTGGGGGCAATGTCATCGGCGGGCAAGCCCTCCTCCACCTGGGCCCGGGTGGCATGAGGGAACGCCCGGCGAGCCATGGTCCTCACCGGGGGAGAATAATGCAGGAGAGGGGGGCCCTAAGGCCTGTCCTCCCCTACATTTCCCCCCTTTCGTTACTAAAGTAACGAATTCTTCAGCTCTTCCAACCTTCTACACTCTTGCTCCTCAACTATCGCGTCATCCCATGCAGGTGTTCCCTTGATGGGCATCCATGCCCTACACACCCCCCTTAAGCTCTCTCCTCTTCTAGCGTATTCGTCTGGTGTGCACGTTAAATATATACAGTCACCACTTTCCTCCAGATCTACCCAGACCTCTGTGTACCATTCTAATTCCACATCTCGGGGCTCCTTGATAGTGGTATGCCATAGCTTGTCTACTATGTACTTGTCACGGTACATAGGCACTAACCGGTACTGGGGGGTGTTGTCTATTCCTGTCTGCACATGTACTTCTTGTGTTGCCCTCATTGTACCACCAGAGTTGCCCATTGTCACCATCATCATTGCGCCGTTAGGGACCGCATTTGCACAACATCGGAGGCCCAACTGGCACAGGCAGAACGCCACGAGGAGGAACACCACAGCTGGTACCAGAAATTTCATCGTCATTCCAAGCCAAGAGGGAACCCAGGAGAAGATATTGTCGAACCACGTGCTGGCTTCTGCTCCACCTTCCATCTTCATCTTCTCTCCCAGATTATGTACTGCTTCGATCACGTGGGATAAGGACCCATTTTCCGCGTCTTCAGAAGGTACGAAAGTGCAGCAGGCACTTCCTATTTTTCGGCAAACACCTCCGTCCATCGCTGTCAGTAGGTCCAGAACATACCTGTTCTGCATGGTCATTAGGCGTAGAGCTCGCAGTTCTACTTTTATTATGTTGAACCCTTCTTCAGTGTCATTGGCTAACTGAATCAGTTCCCACCGTGTTATCTGGAGCCATTTTGCATTTGCCCTTGCTTGGACACTTGAAATTAGCGAGGCAAAGAATGTTTCTACAGAGCTGAACAGCCGGTACCTGTCTGGGATCTGTGCCAATAAATCAGACGAAGCTTGAGATATGTAATTTGATGCCCGTCTGTTCCGTGATAGCTCTTCTCCCTTTTCTCCGGAGGACAGGACATAGAGGTGTGATTTTGCAGTGGGAGGAACCACACCCTGGTGCATGTTCCCTGGCATCCTTTTATTTCCGTCAACGTGGCTTTCTGGAATCACCATCAGGGCCGAGTGCAGAGTGGCCATCGAGCAGCTGCCACTCCATGCCTGGGGAAGGTGTAAGTAGGCCTGGTTCCCACATACCCAGTATGTGTCCATCAATGCAGCTGTTCCTTTTCTCATCTCTGGGATGGTGAGGGTTTTGTTGCAGTTTTTATTCGTCCCTATCGCCACTTTTCCTTCTCCCTTAAAACATAGTTCGTTCTTGATCTCGCTTTGTAGCTTGAAGGGTTTTTCCATTGCTGTTACCCATGTCAGTTTGGAAATGTGCTCCTTCCATACTGGTGTGCATGTTTCTTCCATCCATCGCAGTCTGGCTGGTTGGACACCTCTCAGTGCTTCCGCTTTGCACAGTACTTCTTCATCTTTCCATTTGTTTTCAGAAAACAGTGTCCCTTGTATCGCAAAAAATGGTTCTTTGAGACATACCACTCCAGCTGCTTTTGGGTAGCACGTTTTTTCAGTCTGTATAATCTTGAAAGTGACGTCGTGTGCCTGGAAGGTGTTTTTTATTCGGCATAGCGTGAGATGAAGGAGACACTGGGCATCTACAATGGGCAATTCTCTGGGCAACAACACTTTAGGTGTGCCTGATGCATGGGGAATGAGCGAGCAGACATAACAGCTCTCATTTGTCGTTCGTTTGGCTGTGGCACTCATATCAGCATACCATTTATTTGCTTGGTGGGGGTGCCGAGGGTCTTCCATTTTGTCTAGACCTAACCCATAGTACTCATCATACCCCCTCCTGCTTGTCTCTCTTCTCCTACGTCTGCTGTTTTTAATAGATGAAAAAATGGGCCCCCCTTTCTCCTTCCCACCCCCCTTGTCAAAGTTCTGATATGTTTCCTTATGTTCTTTAATGGTTATAATATTCCCATCTTCCTCAATAAACAACAAGTCACTTTCTTCAGATGGGGTGGGGAGGGTGTTGGGGCTGTTATATAGTTCAAGTATGGACATTGTGTTGTTTTCCATTTCTGTTTGTATACCTCTTGAATCAGACAGGACGACAGTTGGTGGTTCAGTGTAATAACGACAACATAATCAAAAGTTGATGGAAATTCCACTCTCAATGGCTTGACGCGTTTCGAGGTAATACCTCTTCTTCAGAAGCCTCTGTGGATCTACTGTCTAGTCAAAAATGCATTTAGGGGAAAAAAATAAACAAAAGGTATACTTGTAAGTTTGTCAACCAAATAAACAACAAGCAGCATTACTTCATTCAAATTAAATATCTACATGTGGTGTGCTAAACAGTGCAAACATTCAATTTAGTTTGACCAGAGTAACTATCTGGCCATGTTTTTAAAAAAAATCCAGAACACTGTCTAGTGTAGTCCCGTGCACCTCTAATGGGAATCCAACCAAATAGAATGTCATTAGTAATTTAAAAATGGAGGCTATAATGAAGGCTTCTAAAATTCAATTCAACAGATGAAACATATTCGATTTTGAGGGCATAATCAACCAGTGTAGGTTTACTGTTAAGCATGGTAAATACAAACTACACACCAAAGAAGGTTTTTTTCACAAAAAGGATATTCTACATAAAAAAGTACTAACCTATTGAGGGTTAAATGTTGTAACAAAAAAGCCATCTATGGCGAAAAAATAAGTCCATGTGGACATGCTTGCAGTGCCAAGACCTCGATTTAGGTGTTTCCTTGGTGCAAAAAGGTACTTCGATACTTCCGGTAATCTCTGTGGATAGCAATGTAAATGTACGGGTTACTGTGTGTGGCTAAATATCTATTCACAAGTACAATAATGTGTTCGTTAGTGAGAAAATGACCATATACCTGCTATAATTCGTGCGGTAAAGCACGCGGGTATGTTGCGGCAGGATTCAATGTCCAGTGGACGTGCAGGATTCCTCTGTGTTGTATCTAACGTTGCAGGAAGGACAGGTGCAGATAGTTCTGGGAACTCGTTAGTGCGAATGCTTTCTGTGGATGACAGTGTAGTGCTAGTGAGTATTCAAGATCATATGGATCATTGATCACACGGTCAAACAGCGTGTACAGTGTTCTATAGAAAGTGCGTACCTGCACTGCCTCTATGTACATCCAGTTGTGCTTCTCTCTGTTCGTTGTTTGCACGGTGCCCATGGAAACGAGGGACCCTGTTCAAATAGCCTAGTATTTGGCGGGCTAGATTCTGGGGGTTGAGATCAACAACGGACTAACCCGATGTTCGAGAAATGTTGTCAAATGTGGCGGCCATCTTTAGCTATGTAAAAGGACCCTGTTAGTAAAAGTGATTACGATGTTCGAGAAATGTGGCGGCCATCTTTAGCTATGTAAAAGGACCCTGTTGGTAAAAGTGATTACGTGTGTACAGTTCTGCAAGTCCTCTTCTGACAACATAATCAAAATTCTATTAAGAGTAGCCTAAGTTTAAACAATATGATGATAACAGCAGCGGTCGGAAAAACGGAGTTATTTTACCAAACATATTCTGCACGTGGTGCTACTTATGCGTATGGCACTTCTGTATCGTTCGAGTGTATCCAAACATCACAATATGAACATTTACATCCCTTTATCTGATTTGCTGGACAATCTGATACAAGGTACCAGATGTCCTCACATTCTTAGTTATGCACACTGTTTACATGTTCAATATTACAAGTGGCAAATGTACATTGTTGTAAATTCCATCATGTATTAGGACTAACAATACTAAGTCCTAGCATGTAACAATGCATTAAAATATGTATAATATGTACCGTGGCGTGAAGCCTGTTCTTCAATAACTATGACCTCCTGATTAGTGCTGCTGATCTATCAAATGTCTAGTTATTTCAATAGAGTGCAGGGTGAAATTAATTATCCCATTCACTAGACAGTCAGTTATGAGGACGTTACTGCCTTCCCATATCCAAAAGCATAGTGAATTCTTGGTGTATGGTAGAGAGTGCAGGGTCTACAGGACAGAAATATCTGAAAGTTAAAAAGTATCTAAATGAAGCAGTTCAAGGATGTCTCCTCGTTGAGACCCCTTGGGTATTTGGTGTCTAAGAGGTATATCCAATATTTTTCTCTTTGTGCCAATAGTCTTATGTAGTTGCCACCTCGCTGTGGTTTGCTTACAACTTCGACGACCTGGAATCTTAATTGACTGATGTTATGTTTTGCTTCCATAAAATGTCTAGCTACTGGTGATTTCTGGTTTTGACACCGGATGGTGGACTTGTGCTCTGATATTCGTTCTTTCAAAGACCTCGTAGTCTGCCCAATGTATAATTTGCCACAAGGGCATTTCAGAGCGTATATGACGCCTGCTGTTATACAGGTGGCGAAGCTTCTGATCTTTATCTTTTTGCCTGTTGATGGGTGAGAGATGGTATTACCCTTGATTACATTGTTGCAGTTGTTACAATTAAGGCATGGAAAAGTGCCCATTTTTTTAGTCTGTAAGAGCATCTGTTTATCCTTATTTGGTCTTTCAGCTTTCACGAGTCTGTCCCTAAGGTTGCGGCCCCTTCTAAATGCCATCATTGGTACTCTTGGGAAGAGTTCTTTCAGGTGTTCATCACTTTGTAGTAAAGACCAGTGCTTTCTTATAGATTTGCCAATCTGAAAACTTTGACGTGAATATTTGGAAATATACATCAATGGAGTAGAATTAGTTCTGGACTTAGGTGCTAACAGGTCTTTCTGTGTTAGATGGTTTGATCTATCGTTGGCTTCTTGTAGAATGTCCTGAGGATATCCTCGTTTCTCAAATCGCTCAATTAGTTGAGTGCATTCAATGTCAAGGCCAGCTGGGTCTGATATGATTCTTTTTAGTCTCAATATCTGACTGTAAGGGAGACTTTTTAGCATGGGTTTTGGGTGAAAGCTGGTAAAGTGTAGGAGATTATTGGTATCTGTGGGTTTGTGATAAATGGTGGTCACTACCTTTCCTTCATAGATCTTCAAGCTGACATCTAGAAAGTGGAGGTCTGGTTCTCCAACGTCCATCGTGAATTTAATTTTTGGGTGTACTGTGTTCATGTAGAGTAAAAACTCGTCCAATTCAGTTCTTGTGCCGCACCAGATTCCAAATATATCGTCTATGAATCGTTTCCACAGTATGATCTTACATGACCATATTTGATTATCTAAGAGTTCATCATTGAACTACTTAAACTCATCTTACATAATAGCTACTTTCGGTTCCAAAAGACCTTCTACAATCAAATATCCGGCACATCCATGGGCTCTGCTATGGCACCTGTCTATGCAAACTCATTTATGTATAGATTTGAAACAGAACACGTCTTAGATAATCAAATATGGTCATGTAAGATCATACTGTGGAAACGATTCATAGACGATATATTTGGAATCTGGTGCGGCACAAGAACTGAATTGGACGAGTTTTTACTCTACATGAACACAGTACACCCAAAAATTAAATTCACGATGGACGTTGGAGAACCAGACCTCCACTTTCTAGATGTCAGCTTGAAGATCTATGAAGGAAAGGTAGTGACCACCATTTATCACAAACCCACAGATACCAATAATCTCCTACACTTTACCAGCTTTCACCCAAAACCCATGCTAAAAAGTCTCCCTTACAGTCAGATATTGAGACTAAAAAGAATCATATCAGACCCAGCTGGCCTTGACATTGAATGCACTCAACTAATTGAGCGATTTGAGAAACGAGGATATCCTCAGGACATTCTACAAGAAGCCAACGATAGATCAAACCATCTAACACAGAAAGACCTGTTAGCACCTAAGTCCAGAACTAATTCTACTCCATTGATGTATATTTCCAAATATTCACGTCAAAGTTTTCAGATTGGCAAATCTATAAGAAAGCACTGGTCTTTACTACAAAGTGATGAACACCTGAAAGAACTCTTCCCAAGAGTACCAATGATGGCATTTAGAAGGGGCCGCAACCTTAGGGACAGACTCGTGAAAGCTGAAAGACCAAATAAGGATAAACAGATGCTCTTACAGACTAAAAAAATGGGCACTTTTCCATGCCTTAATTGTACCAACTGCAACAATGTAATCAAGGGTAATACCATCTCTCACCCATCAACAGGCAAAAAGATAAAGATCAGAAGCTTCGCCACCTGTATAACAGCAGGCGTCATATACGCTCTGAAATGCCCTTGTGGCAAATTATACATTGGGCAGACTACGAGGTCTTTGAAAGAACGAATATCAGAGCACAAGTCCACCATCCGGTGTCAAAACCAGAAATCACCAGTAGCTAGACATTTTATGGAAGCAAAACATAACATCAGTCAATTAAGATTCCAGGTCGTCGAAGTTGTAAGCAAACCACAGCGAGGTGGCAACTACATAAGACTATTGGCACAAAGAGAAAAATATTGGATATACCTCTTAGACACCAAATACCCAAGGGGTCTCAACGAGGAGACATCCTTGAACTGCTTCATTTAGATACTTTTTAACTTTCAGATATTTCTGTCCTGTAGACCCTGCACTCTCTACCATACACCAAGAATTCACTATGCTTTTGGATATGGGAAGGCAGTAACGTCCTCATAACTGACTGTCTAGTGAATGGGATAATTAATTTCACCCTGCACTCTATTGAAATAACTAGACATTTGATAGATCAGCAGCACTAATCAGGAGGTCATAGTTATTGAAGAACAGGCTTCACGCCACGGTACATATTATACATATTTTAATGCATTGTTACATGCTAGGACTTAGTATTGTTAGTCCTAATACATGATGGAATTTACAACAATGTACATTTGCCACTTGTAATATTGAACATGTAAACAGTGTGCATAACTAAGAATGTGAGGACATCTGGTACCTTGTATCAGATTGTCCAGCAAATCAGATAAAGGGATGTAAATGTTCATATTGTGATGTTTGGATACACTCGAACGATACAGAAGTGCCATACGCATAAGTAGCACCACGTGCAGAATATGTTTGGTAAAATAACTCCGTTTTTCCGACCGCTGCTGTTATCATCATATTGTTTAAACTTAGGCTACTCTTAATAGAATTTTGATTATGTTGTCAGAAGAGGACTTGCAGAACTGTACACACGTAATCACTTTTACCAACAGGGTCCTTTTACATAGCTAAAGATGGCCGCCACATTTCTCGAACATCGTAATCACTTTTACTAACAGGGTCCTTTTACATAGCTAAAGATGGCCGCCACATTTGACAACATTTCTCGAACATCGGGTTAGTCCGTTGTTGATCTCAACCCCCAGAATCTAGCCCGCCAAATACTAGGCTATTTGAACACGGTCCCTCGTTTCCATGGGCACCGTGCAAACAACGAACAGAGAGAAGCACAACTGGATGTACATAGAGGCAGTGCAGGTACGCACTTTCTATAGAACACTGTACACGCTGTTTGACCGTGTGATCAATGATCCATATGATCTTGAATACTCACTAGCACTACACTGTCATCCACAGAAAGCATTCGCACTAACGAGTTCCCAGATCTATCTGCACCTGTCCTTCCTGCAACGTTAGATACAACACAGAGGAATCCTGCACGTCCACTGGACATTGAATCCTGCCGCAACATACCCGCGTGCTTTACCGCACGAATTATAGCAGGTATATGGTCATTTTCTCACTAACGAACACATTATTGTACTTGTGAATAGATATTTAGCCACACACAGTAACCCGTACATTTACATTGCTATCCACAGAGATTACCAGAAGTATCGAAGTACCTTTTTGCACCAAGGAAACACCTAAATCGAGGTCTTGGCACTGCAAGCATGTCCACATGGACTTATTTTTTCGCCATAGATGGCTTTTTTGTTACAACATTTAACCCTCAATAGGTTAGTACTTTTTTATGTAGAATATCCTTTTTGTGAAAAAAACCTTCTTTGGTGTGTAGTTTGTATTTACCATGCTTAACAGTAAACCTACACTGGTTGATTATGCCCTCAAAATCGAATATGTTTCATCTGTTGAATTGAATTTTAGAAGCCTTCATTATAGCCTCCATTTTTAAATTACTAATGACATTCTATTTGGTTGGATTCCCATTAGAGGTGCACGGGACTACACTAGACAGTGTTCTGGATTTTTTTTAAAAACATGGCCAGATAGTTACTCTGGTCAAACTAAATTGAATGTTTGCACTGTTTAGCACACCACATGTAGATATTTAATTTGAATGAAGTAATGCTGCTTGTTGTTTATTTGGTTGACAAACTTACAAGTATACCTTTTGTTTATTTTTTTCCCCTAAATGCATTTTTGACTAGACAGTAGATCCACAGAGGCTTCTGAAGAAGAGGTATTACCTCGAAACGCGTCAAGCCATTGAGAGTGGAATTTCCATCAACTTTTGATTATGTTGACATTATAATGTTGTTACGCAATTTCTCCTGTCTTCACTACATTTTTATGTATAAATAAATAGGTGTTTACTTCATCCCAGTACACCTAAAATACAGAAACCTTTGTTCCTCTGTTTGATGTTATAAATTTTGTTGAATCAATTCTCTAAAGAATATTGCTAACTATATCCTTAAGAATCTACGCCCTTGTTGCGTAGTCCAAGAGTGTGCAGGGGACGGGAGGACTCGAACTTTGGGTCCTCTTCCCTTGCTCTTATTTGCTATAGGGTTTTTGTGCCAAAACCCTCTTTTCCTCCTCTGCACCTCACAAAAGTATCGACACCACTCCTTGTGGCTTTCAAAATAACATTTTCAAACATCTCCTCTATTTGGGTGTGCACTCACTCCACCACTATACCTGGTTCAGTGTAATAACCCCATACAAAATGTGATCCATCCCATATCAGAAAATCACCTTCTTTAATATTTACACTTGTGGTTGCGTTGCTCCCAGGAGCTCGAGTGATGTTACTCCCCCCTCCCCCCTCGGTCATCTCGATAGAGATGAGCGCTATAACCCAATATGTCACCAGGCAAAACATTGATAAGAAAAATGCAATAATACAAATTGACAATCCACATTCGTATGAATATGTAAGTCTATCTATTAACATTTCTTTAATCCTAACAAATCTATTCGTTGCAGGCTGCCCATTAGATGCCATGGTGATTCCTGTTTGAGATACAAAAGTGCATTAAGTACAGGCATGTCAACATAACCTTTTTTTTTTATTATTTTTTTCCCTTTCATAAAACATGGACGTGGGTGGGGGAAGGGTTTTGTTTCCACAGACACAGGTATTTACAATTAATACTTTTAGATCATTGTGCATTGTATAGAAAAATCTTCGTCAAAAAGAAAGAAAAAACGTCAAAAAATGTGAGATCAAAAAAAACCCATTCAATTTAAAGAGCAAAAAAAAATATATTCTTTTTTTTTTTTTTTTTTCGCACAAATGCCATGTCCTCATTTGCATTCATTGTCAATCGCTGCACATACAGAAAATCACCTTCACTCATTCTGCTCAACTGCACTGTCCGCTGTTGCCTGTGCCTCGTCCTGCACCTCACCTTCCACGGCGCTATAGGCTCTGTGTACGTCTGTCAAATGCACCCAGTATCTTAGGCCCTTCACCTTTACTGCCGTGGGCGTGCAAAACACTACCTCATAAGGGCCATGGAAACGTGGCGCATTCCACCTTCGCACAAAACTTCTGACATATATAAAGTCACCAGGCATTAGCTGTAATGGTTTGTCAGGCCGTGTCCCTGTTTCTGTTGTGTTCCCCTCCTCTCTTGTAGAGGGGGGGGCTAGTTGCTTCGCAATTACGCGCGCTGCCCGTGTCAGTTTTTTCAAGTACTCTGTGAACTCCTCTCCCAATATCGCTGCGCTTCTGTGTGCATCAGAACGTTCACGGAGAGGCGAATGCGCTGTGTGCATTCTCCTTCCCGTGACGATTTCATGCGGGGACAAATGGTGGTCTTTACTTGGCTGATTTCGCAATTCGAACAGGGCCAAAGGCAGGCAGTACATCCAGGTCTTTTTAAGGGAAAAACACAGTTTTGACAATCTGCTTTTTAACAGACCGTTCATCTTTTCCACTACGCCATTACTTTGAGGATGATAAATCGAACATAATTTGTGCTTTATTCCCAATAACGTAGTCACTTCTTTGAATAGTTCATTAACAAAATGCGTGCCGTTGTCTGAGCGAATAACTTCGCAAATTCCCCAGCGCGGGAATACTTCCCGCACTAGGAACTTCGCGGCGCCCTTCGCATTAGGGCGCGCACAGGGGCCTGCCTCCACCCACCTCGAAAATGGACATACAACCACAATCATGTAGCGAGCCCCGTTACATCTTTCTCCCATGTCTACATAATCAATGTGGAGCTCTCTGAATGGGCCATTTGGTTTTGGTATCGTACCTCTTAGTGTGCGCAATGTCATACCTGAGTTGTAAATTTGACATGTCGTGCATTCTAAAGCCAGCCTTGTGATGTGTTCCTGGAGGCAAGGTGCAAACCAATCTTCTTGTATCTCCGCCATTATGTGTTGCTTTGCGTTATGTGCGGGAAAGTGTAGTTTTTGAAATGCTATTTCTAACAATGTAACTGGCATTACCGCTTTTCCTGAACTTTCTTGTCGCCACAATAAATCAGTCGGCGATTTACTGCATCCCCTCTTAGTCCACAGCAATTTTTCTTCTGCACTAGCTCCCTCTTGCAGCTCTATTATTTCCTGTGTGGGCATCATGTTGTATCCTGTGGGGACCTCTTGGCTTGCTGTGTGGTGCAACATGTACTCTCCTACTTCACCTTTCTGTAAATATGAAGCTTCTTTGGCAGCGGCGTCTGCTGCCGCGTTCCCCAAAGATATAAAATCTGTATTTGTGGTGTGGGCTTGGCATTTTACGATGGCCACTGCCGTGGGGTCTTGCAGGGCCTCAATCAGTTCTTTCAATAATTCTGCATGCTGAACCGGTGTTCCATCTGCTCGTCGAAACCCTCTCCGCCCCCACCGTGCCAACCCGCCGTGTACTGTTGTTGTCATGTATGCTGAGTCTGTATATATTGTCACTGCGCACCCCTTGGCGGCATGCAATGCTTCTATTAGCGCTATTAGTTCTGCTGCTTGGGCTGAATAGTGTGATGGGAGGCGGTGTTGCACTAGTGTCTCGTATTCATCTTCCTCTAATCGTACAACTGCCATACCCACATGTTTCTCTCCTGTCTCCATGTCTATTGATGCTGACCCGTCCACGAAATACACCTCTCCCTCGTTCAGGGCATTCTCAAAAATCACTTGGTCCTGACCTTCGTCACCTGTGTACGTAGCGCAGTTGTGGTTCTGCATGTCCTCTATGGTGCACGCCTCTGTGATGAATGTGGCTGGGTTCACTGTTTTACATCTTACTATATGGATGTTTGCGCTGGACAATATTATTTCATATGCTGTGGCGCGTTGTGTCGTCAATGTGCTCTTTGATCGCTCTAATATTGCAAAGAGTGAGTGTTCCACAAACAGTGTCACAGGACAGCCCATTACTATCGTGGCACTTTTTTCAATAGCGAACGCGGCTGCAGCTAGGGATTGCTCGCACGCGAAATGACCTTGCATTACTGCGTCTAGGGTGCCACTATAGTAAGCCAGTGGTTTGTGCCCTAACGATGTCTTTTGTGTCAGTACTGCTGTCATCAGTGTTCCTTTGCAGTGTGAAAATAAGAAGAATTCGCGCCCATAATCTGGATTTGCCAGTACTGGAGCGCTTGATATCAGCTCTTTTAGTGAGTTAAATGATGTGTTCATTTCTTCTGTCCATTCTATGTGTTTGTTTTCCTGCTGTGCTTCTTTTAGTGCCTGTAACAAGGGCCTTGTGTACGCAGCATAATCCAATATCCATGCTCGGCAATAGTTGCACATACCCAGAAATTTCTGCATCTCTTTTACTGTTTTGGGCTCCCCAACTGTTCTAATCGCCTGTGCCCTGTCTGGTATGATCCGCTTGCCATCCTTTGATATCAGCTGTCCCAAGTATAGGACCTCTGTCAGACAGTATTGTAACTTCCCCTTGTCCACCTTGTACCCTTTATTGGCCAATAATGTCAGGAGTGTTATTGAGTCCTTTCTACACTCCTCCTCAGTTTGTGCACAAACCAATAAATCATCAATGTACTGAATCACTGTGCTTTCTACAGACAAATTCCCCAGATCTTCATGTAGTACCCTGTTGAATATGCTTGGGCTCTCGCAATATCCTTGTGGTAGTCTGCAGTGTTCGAACCTCCTTCCCCCTAGTGTAAACGCTGTTAAGTACCTGCTCTCTTCTGCTAAGGGAATCGAGAAAAATGCATTTTTCAAGTCAATAACTGTGAAGTGGGATGCCGTTTTCGGAATGTTGCATAGTATTGTCGCCGGGTTCGGCACTAGAGGGAACTCCTTCTGAATCACATCATTGAGTGGGCGTAAATCTTGTATCATCCTCCAGGAACCTCCCTTCGCCTTTTTAATCGGGTAAATGCATGTGTTACATGGGGAGTTTGAGGGCACTATTATTCCTTGCGCTAGTAGTGCATCTATTGTCTCTCTGATCCCTTCTTCTGCTTCGCGTGACAATGGATATTGTTTTACCCGGGGTAGAATTGCTCCCTGTTTAAGTTTTATTACCACAGGCTGAACCCCATGTAGTAACCCCACATCGTGGGGGCCATTTGTCCATATGTTAGTGGGTACTAACCTCATGTCATCATCAAAAAATGTATGTGGTGCTCCTACTACTGCCATTAATTCAACTTTAGTTTTTCTGGCTGTAACTACAATGTCGCACGGCATTGCTAGTTCCATCACTATTTCGCCATCTGTCTCAGTGTCAGAAAATAGCTCCTCGTCCGAGAGCTCCCTCAGTGGGATATTTGCATTTGTACACAGTACTGTCCGCCACTCACATCCTTCCATGTCAACGCCAATCACACATATTCTGTTCGCTGACACGTGTACTGCGTGCAAATCCAACGATAGCACTGACCCGGGAGCAGTGTCGGGGCTCACTATGGGGCGGAAAAGGAATTCGGCTGGAATCCTCCAATCCATCCTTTTTAGTTCTGGTACTATGAGAGCCAATGTTCTCATGCCCTCAACAAACATCTCCTCGTTTCTTGGTAACCCTCTGATCTCTTGCATGATTGTGTGGCCGTGTATTACTGCTAATATGCGGAGGGGGCATATGCCTGGTGTCGAACATACGATACCGCTCTCTGTGAATGATATTGTCATATTTAGTTTGCTTAAGAGATCCCTCCCCAGCAAATTAATGGGAGAGTGTTCATAGTACAGTAAGGGTGCTTTCACTGTTTTACCCCCCACTGTCACATCCAATGCCTCTGTGTAAGGAACTTCAATTACAGCCCCAGAGAACCCCTGCGTCTCTAACGTTCTATTAGATAACGGGAACCGGCCCTCTCTAATACATGATTTCTCCGCTCCCGAATCCACCATGAATATGAACTGCTTGTCTCCTATCTGCGCTCCTATCAATGGTTCCTCTGATGCATTGTGGGTCGTAGATAGTAATGGACACGCAAGTGCTCTCTGTGGGCTGTCCTATGCGGGGTGTCTCATTGCCCCCCCTTGATCAAAAATGTTCCCCGAAACTACTGACACCCCGCTATAAGGTGCGGGGGCAGGCGCTCCATTAGCTACTGTGGCGAAAGTGTTACCTGGCGTGTATTGCATATTGTCATTATTCTGTGGGTGGTTTTGTGTTCTGTACTGATGTCCGTGTATTTGTGCGTTACTTCTTTGTCCTACATTTTCTGGTTGCTGGTATTGTCCCATGGGGAGGCCGTAGGGGCTTCCTGGGTGGGGGTGACCGTACTGCTCTGTCTCCTGGAACCCGTTGTTTTGTCTGCTCCTGCACTCTCTTGAGTAATGCCCCCATCTCCCACAATTCCAGCAGCTCCCCTGTGGACCTCTGGGACCCTGCCACCCATTTCCTCCCATTCCTCCATACCCTTGTCCTCCTCTTCGGCCCCTGTACCCACCTCTTCCCCCTCTTGGGGCCCACTCTTGCCACGCGAGACCTCCGTTCTGCTCTTGTTCGTTCCACTGTTGCTGTCCTTGTCCGGCCCAATTAGCTGCTATTCTCCCTTGTATTGCTATCTGCCCCTCCTCTCCTTCGTCTCCCTCCCTCATGAGTGGGAGTCCGGCTACCGCTGCTGCAACCTTCACTAACTTTGACTGTACCAACTTCGCTTCGTCTGCCAACCTTTTCTGTGCTACTTCCTTCTCTCTTTCTTTTATTCTTTTGCAATGGTGCACTATTATGCTTTGGATCTCCGGCCACCCCTTCGCCTCAACACCTGCTATTTTGTCGAGTGCCTTCTGCACCTCTTTTGGGAGCCCTCTCTTGATGATAAAGTAAAACAGAGACGTTGACTGATGCCAGGGCGTGCCCGTTTCCGCTCTCCACATCTCCTGCACCCGGAGAATGTAATCCATAGCATCCTCCCCGTCATTCATTGTACATTGCATTACTGACTGTAAATCAGGGGTATCTGGGAATGTCTCCCGCAGTGCGTCCCACACCCTTGCGCGTACTGTATTAAAGGAAGCCCCATCATGGCGATCACAGTCTAACGTCACGGCCGGGAAACCAGCCTTAGCCCATACTCTGTCCGCTTGATCTCCTACTGCGGATACTAGTAGGCTTTTCACATCGCCTACTGCCAACGGTATGCCGGCGGTATGTTTCTCAAATGCATATATCCACTTGCTCGCCCCTCCTGACAGCTGGGGCAATAATTTCATTAAATTAGCCTTGTCCATCTGGGCCCATGGTATATAGTTTGGTCTCCCCCCCCCTCTGTGTATCAATGGAAGTTGTAACTTCCCTTTTGCAGTTGCACCCTCCCCTGCCTTAGTCGCTGCTGACTCCAATGACGCCATCTTCCCCACCCTATTTCTTAGTCGTCCCATCCATTCGTCGTCTATAGTCCCTAGCGAGCATGCACCGTCCACCTCCTCGCTTTCCCCTCCTACTGCCATACTCAACCTATCACTCTCATCCATCCCTCCTCTGACATCACATAACAAGTCCTCTCTGATCCCTCTCTCTCGTGATACATCACCAATGCTCCCTTCTACTGCTCCTACCTCTATTATTCGTGTCGGCTCTTCCTCAATTCTGAACAGTATTTCCCCCTTTTTCCATCCTTCCTCAATTTGTCTACTTTCGCTTGACGCTCTAGACGTGCGTCCTGATTGTGTAGGGGCGCACGCTGTGCGCTCACATATGTCTTTTATTCTTGAGAGTTCATCCCTTGCCACAGTAAGCCTCGACTCTAAGTCACTCGTTAGCTTCTCTATATCCACTCTCTGTGTGCTTCCCTGGGCGCGCTCTCTGGTGCTTTCGTATGGCGGGGGGGCTGTTGGTCTTTGTGGTGTAACAGTTGTGGGGGGAGGCACATAAGTAGGGTCGCTATATCCTGCTGCGGGGGCTGGTTTGTTTAATAGTGGGTACAAGCTAATCACCTCCGTAGGTTGTTCTGTATTTAACTGGTCCTTTTCCCCTCTTGGAATCATGAGTGGGTTGTCTGTTGTGGACGGCAGATCGACATTTGGTGCCGGATCCTTGGGTGGGGGTACTTCCTCAAACAATCTCCAGAGGTCTAATATCTCCTTCCTATTTTGCCATTGTTTCCCCTTATACTTGAGGCTAATGCATGCTCGTACCATATCAAGAACGCTTTTGTCAAAAGACCCTCCCTCGGGCCAAATCTGGGGCAGACCCTCCCCTTTCAATTCTGTTACCCATTGATCGTGATATTTATTTATTCGTTCAGCGTATCCCGGTAAGCTCTTACAAATATGTGACAAGGGAGTTTCTGCCCCCATATTCTAAATCACTAGCAACAACCGTGTCCACCTCCTTTACTTTTAGTTAGGTGTAGATATATGTAGCTATATCTTTGTGGCACAGACAAGAGCGGACGTCTCAACAATATCACCCAAAGTTATTCACTGCGCAAATCCTTTCTTACTCACCACAACTCATCCCCTTCCCATTCCCACACACTCATGTGATTTCTCTTACAACCAATCAATTACTAGTTATGGCCAACACTCTCTAGCACCCCCTCTTGGTCAACCGTTCTTCTCCAATACTCACACGGTGCGCGCACCCCTCACAATGCTTTCCCACTCACACCTCGTCTTTTTTCCTCCCTTTCCTCCCTGGCCAGCTGTCCCTGTTTTTCTGCTAAGGTTACTGTGTTCACGTCTGTACGTGCCACTACTTAATCCCCACTCCTACAAATGTGCTCCCTATTTTATAGTTCTTCTACAAGTATATTTACCTTATACCCTTTTCGCTTTCACCCCTTGCCCCGTGGAATGGAAAAAAGAAATAGAAAGAGTAGCAATCACTAAAAATATTCTCCGTGTCTCCCTTTGCCAGACACCAATAACTTATTATTTACTTCTTCATATATTCCCAGTACTAGTTTAGATAGCACTATGCGGCGCCGCCTTCCACCCCCTTTCGGAGCTAGGTTTCCGTCACTTCTACCTCTTCACTTATTTCTTACTCCTAATGGCCATATGCAAAGAAAAGATAAAGAAAGTTTTAAGACCTGTCTTTAGTAGACACCCGTGATTCTCTCCTCTACCTGCCCACGTTCTCCTGTTCACAAGTTCCCCTCCCTCTCCCTTTATGATCGCTCGCACTCGGTACTCACGTGCCCGTCTTGAACCGATAGTCTCCGAAACTGGGTCCGTCCAGGCGGTGTTGCCTTTCTGCTCAACAGTCAGCCCCGGCTCCGGCGAGCGGTACTCAAAGGGGATTTTGCAACCGGGATCCCGTACCCCTTCTAGTTTGAGTGCGCACTTCTAAGCGTACCGGTCGCCGTTGGCGGGTAGCTTCCCGGAGCCGGCCCACCGTGCGTTTCCCTTTCTGACCGGAGATTCTCGTGCCAAAAGGGGGTCGTTAAAAGGAGTTCAGGAAAAATAAATTTGGAAATATCAAGCTATCGGGGTCACCACTGAGTGGAAGCGCCCCCAAGTTAGCACGATCCTCCCCGCAATGGGAGACAATAATGAGAACAGGCCTATCATTTCGGTTCTGGCGATCAGCAATTTTTCGAATGGAGTGAGGTCCCTACTGGTCCCCTCCTTCCGTTTGTCCCTTGTAAGGATACCCTTGAGCTGCAAGAATTGAAAGATGGAAAGGGGGCCCAACCCCACAGCCTCATCTAATTCTGAGGTTGTAATAAAGGAGCCGTCCCTCTAGAGTTGGCCCACTCTCTCCAATCCTGCTTCGTACAAGGACTGACATTTTTCTATATTGGGGATGTCCTCCCTGATGCCTGGGGCCCGTATGTGACTCAGAGGCCATGGGCAATGGGAGACAATAATGGACACTCCCGCAATGGGAATAAGGCCAAGACAGAGTGCGGGTGAGCGTAAGTGGGAGTTTATCAAAAGAATATGGCATGCAAAGAACTCTGCAACCTCCGAGAGCGCTCTGCCTGACAATCGCAAAGGCAGGCGTATTTCTAATACAAAAAACGTCATCAGAACCTACACACTATAGGGGGCACAAGTTAATTGGGATTGGGTGGCGTCGACTAACTATAGGTGTTGCTGCAGCGTGGTTGGTCCGGGTGAAAGGACGTCACTGGTCAGCCTCGTGGGTTGGGTTGGGCCTGGCAGGCCGGCTTGAGGTCATCCGGGCGGTGTTGGTACGCTGGGGCAGCCTGTGACCAAGATGAATGCCTTCCCTGACTTAGGTGCCCTAGATCATGCACATTGCAGTTACTTAAAACCCCATATCTAACTTCTACAGTAAATCTTTCAATCAATACAACACAGGAGGAATGCACCTTGTGAGGGGTCTGGTGGTCGTCTGTTGGATTTACCGGTGTTCTGACGTCTGGTATTCCAGGTCGAGGGGCTGGGCTCTGGGGGCTTGTGGCGGGTGGTACATGTTTTCTACTATAAAGGGGGGTTCTGTGTCTTGTCTCATTGTCGGGGGTAGCCTTTGTGCGGGGTCAGGCTTCTTGGGGTGGTCTGGGGGATTGTGGGATTTACGAGAGGGGGCTGGTAGATCAGTGGATTCAAACGTAAGTTTATTACTGTGCTGTAAATAACGCAGGTGGCGGCCGGTGGCCTTGGATGCTGCGTTGGGGCCTCTGACTCTCTGAAGCGGTTCCAGCTTGGTCGGGGGAGGTGGGGGAGCAGGCTTCGTAGGATAGGAGGGAGAATGGCCTTGCATATATTCACAAAAGGTATTTTCCTCGTGTGTTGTCTAATTTTTGAATACAAAACTTTTATATCATTGGTCTTCTTTAAACTACTATACCATACACATATTCTACGAGTTCATTAAACATTCTGTTAATATATTCAGTCCGAGTACCTTTTCGTTACCTAACATTACATTTGCTACAGAGTTTGATTATTTTATGTACATTAGACGTTACATGAGGTAGTTCTAGATTATGGCCTACAGAGATTGATACTCGCCGCTTTGGGTGATTAAGAAAACATATACGAGTTCAGGTTTCTACATAAAATTGAAAGAACACTTATACAGATAAAGGCTATACGTTTGGTCGACATCTTTCTCTGTGGTTATAGCAGCACTAGTCCAGACCTGGGGTGATATCATATAACGTTACATCTTTATGGTTTATTCACAGTTTACAGGATCTGTTTAAACAGAGGTAGTTCGTTAATACCAATACTTGAATTATTTTCTACTTTCTTCAGATAGTGATGCTTCAGTTTTTTCCCCGTCACCCCGGCCTCGCGGACCAGGTCATGCGGGGTGCAATATTACATTGTGAACGATAAAATGTTACAGTGTTGGCATCTCGGGTTTAGCTCGTACCCGACTTTCTCATGGGAACGCGCTCGCAGCGGATCTACCAGGGCTACTGCGGCAGGGATACTTGGAAATCCCTCCAAAGGTGGGGGCCGCGCCGCAGCGCGCTGAACTCACGCCATCTTTGCTGGGCAAGAAGGCTTCTAGGCCTGTCTAAACGTTAGTGTGTATGTATGATGGATACGTGGGGGGCAATGTCATCGGCGGGCAAGCCCTCCTCCACCTGGGCCCGGGTGGCATGAGGGAACGCCCGGCGAGCCATGGTCCTCACCGGGGGAGAATAATGCAGGAGAGGGGGGCCCTAAGGCCTGTCCTCCCCTACACCACCTAGTAATCTCGTGCATGCCACTCCTTTCCCTCCATATGTCCCATATGGTCCCCACTTTGCGATGATCCCTTTATCTCCTTAGTAATTTGTTCCTCGGGACCCAAAGCCATTCAGAGACTGTTGCTGTGGCTAGATAGTAGTTGTCTTGTTCAACCCATTGGGGTTCTTTGTGGTTTCTCAGATGAGGGGTCAGGATTCTTAACTAAGCCGCCTCGTAGTACTTCCTCAGGTCTGGAAGGCCCACCCCACCCTTATCTTTGGATAGTGTTAGAGTCTCTTAGGCTACCCTTGCCTTTTCCCCTGCCACGTGAACTGTGACATCGCCCTTTTAACCTCATCAAAGAAGTGTTTCAGCATTCGAATCGCGAGCATCTGAAAGGGGTAGAGGAATCGGGGGAGACATTCCATCTTCACTGCATTGAGTCTCCCTAGCCATGATATCGTAAGTTTCCCCCACCTGGCCAGATCAAGGTGAAATCTCGAGAGGAGGGAGGGGAAATTGGCGTCATACAATCTGTTAAGGTCCCTCGTAATGTTTATTCCGAGATATTTCAGAGTGTCTTTCTCGATCTTAAGACCCAACGGGGAGAACCTTTCTGTGTCCTCTTGTGCGAGTTCATGCATGGGGAATAGGATGGCTCTATTTATTTAAAAAACCAGAGAGCTCACTGTATTCTTTCGATCAGATGGACCGTTCTGGGTATGGATGACGTGGGATTTTTTAATATGTAGGAGTAGATGGTCTGCATATAGGGCCACCTTGTATTCTTTCCCATCCATCTGGAGTCCCTTCCCCTGTCTATCGTTCCTTAATTTCAGGGCTAGGGGCTCCACAGAGAGGGCAAACAGTATTGCTGATCCTTGTCGTGTTCCTCTACCCAATTTAGACCATTTACAAACACTGAGGCTTTGGGGGAATGTGTAGACCGCCTGGATCCCTTTCCTAAATTTCGGACCGATTCCCACCTTTCTCAGGACCGCCATCAGAAAGCCCCACTCGACCCTGTCAAAGGCCTTCTCTGTGTCCACCGAAAGGAGGGTAGGATCGTCGATAATGTTTCGCGACTCATAAATCAGGTCTAGAGTCTTTCGCATGGTGTCCGCTCCCTGTCTTCCCAATATGAATCCAACTTGGTCGGCATGTATTGGACGAGGCATGAGCGTTTCCAACCTTTCAACAAGGACCCTAGTATACATTATTGCATCTATGTTTAACAAAGATATGGGACGATACGAACCACACTGCTTGGGGTCCCGGCCCTCTTTGAGAATCACTGAGATGAGATCTGGAACAAAGAGTCGGGGGCCATACCAATATCGAGAATAAAGAGTTCCAACATGTAGGGGAGGAGTGAGGAGAGGAAGGACTTATAAAACCCAGCGGTGTATCCATCCTCGCCAGGGGCTTTCCCCAGTGATAGCCTCTTTAGTGCACCCTTAATTTCATCTGCCGTTTATAGGGGCCTCTAGATTGAGAGACTCCTCATGTGAAAGTTTTGGCATCTCAACCGATGCTTGGTAACCATCTGTTCCCAATTGTCTAGGATCCACTTCTGATTTATACAGGGTCTCGTAAAAGGTTGCGAAAGCTTCTGGGATAGCTCAATCCACCGCCTTCTGAGGACTACCCCCTTCTTCTATAGTCAAGACCCTCCGCTCAGTTCATTGTTCCCTTAATCTGGCGGCTAACAACGCGCCCGCCTTATCCCCTTTTTTGTAAAAGTCGAAGCTTGTCCCTTTTCCACTTTGCCTCTAGGATCTTGTCTGCCCTTCCATTCCCAGCCTTCCTTGCCTCCTAGTCTAGTTGGGTTATCTCTTTCCTAAGTTTGTCTTCAACCAGGGTTCTCTCCCTCTTCTTGTTGGCACCCTCTCTGATTACAATACCCCAACACGTTGCTTTCCCCGCCTCCCACACCGTCATTATGGAGACTACTCCTGTATTATTTGTCTTCAAATATTCCTTAATATCGCTTTCCATCTCCATTCTAAAGATGGATCTTTCCAGAGGGATTCATTATACCTCCACCGTCCTCCTTTGCTAGGGAGGATATCCCAGCTCAAGTCAACCCTGACCAGGTCATGGTCAGGCCAGGTGGGCGGTACTATCTCTGATCTCATCGCTGCGCCCCTAAGTTATTCAGATAGGAATATGCAGTCCATCCTAGTGAACGTTTTATGAGGGGCTGAATAGAAGGTGTATCCCGTTTCCTCAGGGTGGAGCCCGCCATGCATATTGCAACCTGTAGGGATCAATCGTGTCCATGATCTCTGCCTGACCGCTGTCGACTGGGTCCCGTGCACTAGGGTTGCCTGCCCTCCTGTCCAGTCTGGGGTCAGCCCATAAATTGAAGTCCCCCCCACCTCCAGGAGAACATGCCACGTAGCTTCCAATATAATTTTGGGAATCGTCCTAGTGAGGAATCGGGACTGCCCTGAGTTGGGGGAGTACACCGTGGCAAACGTGATGGTCACCTTCTCTGAGACCTACCACCAGCAGCGCTCGTCCTTCCACATCAGCCCATGTCTTGTTGACCTTGAAATGTAATCCTTTTCTAATAAGTATTCCAACTCCCGCCTTCCTCAGAGGCCCAGAGCCCCCCAGTATTCTGACCCTATTCGCATGTTCAGTATCTTTCGCTCTTCCCCACGGGCATACTTAGTTTCTTGTAGCACAGGACATCGAGTCCCGCTCAATGAAATTCCCTACGTATCAAGGACCTTTTGGTCGGTGAGTTCAGACCCTTGGCGTTTAGTGTCCCTACCCTGAGGACACCTCTCCTCTGCAAGTCCAAATTATCCGCCATTTGTTTTGGTGTGTGTCCAGTGACCCCTCCATGGGGGTCGGCAACCAGATGCATAGGGGGTCACGAGCATTTTCATGAATCTATAGTTTAATGAGGATCCTGTTCTCCCCCTCCCGCCCCACCCCATCCCCCTACCTCTCACTCCCACCCACCCTCTCCCCCTTTTCCAGGATTCTGGCCTTGTCTTGATAATTATGAAAACGGACCAGGACTGTCCTTGGTCCGCTGGCTGTTCCCCCGCCCCCCCACACCCCTCCCCCGCTCTGTGTATCCTTTCTATCTTTGGCTCATCGACGGCATCGTCCTCAAATAGTTTTATCATGTCGTGGAGTGTTTTTTTCAGGTCTCGATCAGATTCCCCCTCTCTTTCCGGAATACCGAAAAAGCATAGGCTATTCCGCCTCTCTCGATTTTCCAAATCGTCCATCTTAAGGCAGAATTCCTCCTCACCCAGTTCTATTTCGGCGATCATGTGATCCATTTGAGCCTCTAGGGTGTTGAGCGAGGTTTGGTTTTTTCGACTCCTTCAAGTCTCTCCTCCATCTTGTCCATTCTCTGAGTGATCTTGTCAATCTTACCCCCGATGTTCGCCCCCATGTTTTTGATTTCATCCAATAGGGCTGCAACACCACTGTTGGTAGCTGCTGCCTCTGCCCCTGCGGCCACCATATCTGCTCTTTGGGAGATCTCTGTTGCTGGGCGGGGAGGAAGGTATTTATATGGTGCCAACTTCTGTCGTACGTCCATGAATTCTGTGATAGGCACATGGGTAGGAATCAAGGGGGGGGCAGATGGGTTACTTGAGGGAGAGCTTCTCAGTCTGTTTTTTATTCTGAGGTGGATCCCTGGGCCCGTGTATTACAATGCTTCATTCCTTGTAGGGGGGCACACGCCCCGGTTAACTGTGGGAGCCCAACCCTCCAGGCAATTGAGCCAAATTGGCTATGGGGTCCCGGACTGCTTTTGGTGGTTTGCGTGGGGGGAGACCAGTGTCCTCCAGGGGAGAATCAAGGAGTGCAACACGGAAGTGGGTTTTTGTCCAACAGCTGTGTATGACTACTTTATTTACTAGAAGTCTCCTTTCTTTTCGGGACCGTGCCGGTTGATGACCAGTGAAAATCCCAGGTTACATGGGTGAGGTTGGTCCGTTGTCGATTTTGGCCCAGCCTGCTGCTCCGGAAAGGAGTCTAGTAGTCCCCTCCTAATGTGGCGTAGGCCAGGGTTTTCCCCTTTTTTGTCAAGCCCTGTATCTTCTCCAGGCTCTCTCCAGTTTTGTGGATGTTTGTTCCTGACCCTTGGAGTCCCTTTATCCCACTTTAACTATGTTTGGGTTTACTTTGGTGGGGCCGAGCCGTTCAGATCTGGAAGGAGGGAATACGCCCCAATAAGTGGAGGCCCAACCCTTCGCTCTTCTGGAAACCTGTGTCCGGCCAGGTCGCAAACAGTGCCAGTCAACGAAGGGGCGACATACTCTTATAGGAGAGGCTGGGGTCTGGCTCTGTTTTTGTGGGAGGGCTTGGCCTCTAAACTACCGACTTGAAACTTTCTGAGCACTTTTGCAGCAGATTTGAATGGGCACACACGCGGGTCTCGCAAGGCTTCTCACGCAGGGCCCAAGCCCCCTGTCCGTGGGGTCACTGGTGCATGTGGGCGAGGGGCATTCCCTTGTTTTGGCACCACTACAATCAATACCCCCCCTTCTACTTCCGGAGTCCAGGAGTTAGGAGGTATCACAGTTCCGTTCTGGGTATGCTTTCTCCTCCTCACTATCTCCTCAGGGCCACCCAGTCTCCACACGGGGCAAGACCTTCCGTGAGCATCCAGTGGTCTCCCTTTGTTTGGACGTTTGCATGCTAGTGTGTTTTCAGTATTTCATGGGGTTACCAAGTCCTTATTTGCCTGCGCACCCACTCCGGAGTTCCCTACTTCGGTTAGCCAACAGGTACCCAAACGGAGCCTGGTGCTCTGTAACCCCTGTCCTGCTTCAGTGAATGTGAGGGAGGGGGGGTATTCCTCCTCGAACCTTAGGGTTACTCTTCAGCTACTTGTGAAGTCATGCAATCCTGATACATATACTCCATCATACAAGAATGGATGGCTTATGCCTCAACGACGACAAAACTGAACTGCTCCTCCTAGGATCTCAAATCAGACTCAACAACCTCAACAAATCATACCAATCTTTCACTATTGACGGCAATAACATCCCAACCTCCAACAACGTCAAAACTTCAGGAATTTCTCTCGACTCCTCCCTCACTCTGACCAGACAAATCAATGCCACCTCATCCGCCACTGCCTACACTTGTAAGCTTATCAATGCGTGTAGACCCTACCTCTCAACAGCAAACTGCATTACGCTAGCCAGAGCACTTGTACTCTCGAAAGTCGACTACTGCACAGCCCTATATCTGGGCACAAGCAACAAGAACATCAACAAACTTCAAATAATCCAAATAATCCAAAACAATGCACTTAGATCAGCACTGAACCTCCCCAAGTATGACCACATATCAAACATCAGACGCTCTAATCAATGGTTATCCATACCTCAAAGAATCGATTACAAAACGCTCTCCCTTACACACAAGTGTCTACACAACCAGCACCCAGATACCTATCAGACAACTTCTCGTTCCACATTCCATCCCGCCCAACCAGATCAGTCTCAACACAAACCTTAATCATCCATAGGTTCAAGCTACAAAAAGCAGGTGGCACCAGCTTCACCGTACTCGCATCTAAGCTTTGGAACTCCCTCCCCACCACGCTCAGAGCTGAACCCTCCTTTTACCGCTTCAGAAGCGGAGTCAAAGCATGGCTTCTTGCCAATGAAAGACAACAGCTATACTCAATAGGCAACTAGGAGTAATCATGTCCCACTCCCTGTACATATTGACCCTCCCGGATAATTTCCTAGGCTTTCACCCGCTGTACATAGATCTCTACGACCTGAACATGCGCTGCTTTGTATTAACCCTTCCGTATTGTATTGTATTGTATTGATTATTGCACTTAACTATGTTTACTTCACTGCATTAACTATGTAACCTTGCCAAGCGCCTGGATGCCCCAGGGCCAGGCGGCGCTATACAAATAATAAACTAAACTAAACTGATGTCATAGGTGATTATATGCCTCCTTCAGCCATTTCGTGCATAAGCAGCCATCCAGTTCAGAGAAACTTCTCCTATTCGCAGCCCTGGGTAGGTCTGTGCAGTGTCACTATCCCCAAGGGCCAACATAGCATGCAGGTACTGGTATTGTGGTCCAACTATTCATTGGGCTGCGTAGGACGGCTATTATGTTGGCGGCCAGGTGGACTAGCCAGAGGGTTGATTAAACTCTACTGGTCTGGTAATAGGGTCCGCCCCCTATTGTTTCTCTACATGCCCTGGGGGCTAAGAGTGTTCCCGGGGCCTGCTCGTGAAGAGGCCGATTGGTCAAAATATTTGGATACCGTGTAGCGGGGCAGCTGAGTCCGAGAGAAGAGAGCGGGTCCTGTGGCGCTGCAACAGCGGCAATAGGCGGCACGTGAAAATCTCCTGGGAGCCAAAAGGCCCTCGAAGTAGTTATGCCCACAGTTCGGAGGGGGGGGGCGGGCACAATCGCCTCACACACCTACCGCTGGTGGGCGGTAGTACAAACCTTGGCAGAGATCAAGTCAATGGGCCGTCACTGCTGATCGAGGGCTGCGCCCAAGTGTCCGTGTATCGGTCTGGTGATCCTGACCTGAGGCGATCTGGCAGACACCTTCTCGACAGTGTTTTGTGCCTCGGGCCGGGGGGGTGCAGGTGGAAGGTGCCCCTCTCGTTCACCATAGCCTTGCCGCCTTATGTAGTCCGGAGGACTGCTGCTTCAGGTCTTCTGCAGTTAAATTCATTATGGAACGCGTATCTCGGGTTGCTTTCACTTTCCTTTTCCCTGGAGCTCCGTTGTGCAGGACCTCAAATCGATGCGAAAACTGGTCCGATTTTCTCTGCTCTTTTGATCAGTCCATGGGGGGAGGGTGGGCATGTTCACAGCCAATTGAGAACTGTTTATTTCAAGGTGGGGGGTCTCTTGGTGGGGGCTCAAACCACATTCAGGACGGTTAGATGAGGAGCTCACACGGAGGTGGACTCCATCTGTGCGCCCCCTGGTGGCCAGTCCCTGAAGGAGTATTGTAAGGGTCTTTCCAGCTCCTGCGGTGGTACCACCTCTTCCTCTTGGTCGCCACCAGCTCTTCCTCACCTACCCCCGCGGTCTCCCATTGAGAAGACGCTGGTAGAACAGGATAGCACTTTAAAACCTGCGGCGGTATAGCCGTCTGCTCCCGATTTGCTGGATAACCTCCAAGCAGATCAGGATAGCGATGAACAGCCCCGCTCTTTCAGAGCATTCCATGACCGGGTAAAGCATATGATGGCCCTCCTTGACATTCCAGTACCTGAGGCCCCATGGTCCCCTGCAGGGGGTGCTTTCGGGAGCATTCATCTTGTCACCACAAGAGCGCACTGGCCTGTTCCTCCAGAAAGACGTTTTGCCTCAGGACGGCAAGGTCTAGGATAAACCCCACACCGGGCTACATATCAATAAGAGAATTGACGCCCGTTACAGGCTCCACACCTCTGAAGAGATAGCCTTGGCGTCTTGTCCGCTCCCTTCCTCAACAGTGGTAGCTGCGGCCACGCTTCAATCCAAGCAGGCCTCTGCAACCTCTACGGCTGCGGCTCAGATTCTCTCCAAGAAAGACAAGATCCTGGACTCCTTGGGCAAGAAAGTCTTTGCCAACTCAGCACTGCAACTTCACCAAGCAAATACCGAGCTGATCCTGGCTGCAGCTAATATGAAGCTGAGGAAGGAATTTGCCAATTTCCAGGAGTGTATTCCTGCGGATAGGCTAGACGACTTCAATGCCAGTTTGTCAGGCGCCAGGGTGTTGGCATAAGAACTTCAGGAAGCTCCGGCACACCATGTGGATACCTCAGCTCGAGACCTGATGGTGGGAATTGATACCTCCTGCCATGCGTGACTCCATGCGACAAAGTTTTCGAAGGAGGTGCAAGATAAAGTTCTAGACCTCCCCTTCAACGGCATGGAATTGTTTCATTCTTCTACGGATGATGAACTTAAAAAGACCAAGGCGAGCACCCAAACCGCCAAATCTTTGTTGGTCCGGGCAAAGGTCCCAGCTAAGGATCCTTATACTCAGAGGTTAGGGTCTCCGTCTCGATCCTTCTCTAATTTCAGGGGGTTTCAGGACCGCTGGGCACGCAGAACTGAACCTCCGGTTGGCGGCACCCGTCGAAAACAACGTGGTTGGTTTTTCTCTTGGCCATCATCCTCCTCTCCAGGGGCAGGTAGTTTCCCTGCTGACATATCTGCAAAATTATATTTTTTTGTCTGTCGCACGAGACACCGGTGGGAGGACAAATCTCGTCTCATCTGGAGGCGTGGCAGACCATCAGCGAAGACCGGTGAGATTTGTCCATCGCTCGGGCGGGCTTTCGCTTGCCCCTTCCCTCTCTGCCCCATCCTTCAACCCTCCCTTCCAACAGATCAGGACACCCTTCCTCAGAACCGATGTCCAGAAGCTTCTAGACCTCAAGGTGGTGGAACTTGTTCCCCTCGGGGAACAAGGGGAGGGCTTCTACGCTCGTCTGTTCACGGTGCCCAAACCCAACCAGGCTGGCCTGCGCACCATCCTCAACCTTTCTCAGTTCAACCTGTCTCTTCCCCAAGAGAAATTCAAGATGATCGCACCCTGCCAAATAAAGTCCTCTCTTTGGAAGGGTGACTGGCTCAGCGTTGTGGACCTTCAGGACGCATATATGCACATCCTGACATGGAGGGCGCATTGAAAATATCTGCGGTTCTCCCTGGGAGGGGAGCACTACCAGTTCTGTGTACTCCCTTTTGGTCTCAGCTCGGCGCTGTGTGCCTTTACACAGGGTGTTCATGTATATTTGTATTTGGACGACTGGCTCCTACGCAGCCCTTGTCCACTGACAGCTTCAAGCAATCCCCAGTTTTTCCTTCAGCTCCTGTTCCATCTCGAGCTGTCGGTGAACTGGCGGAAATCTTCCATGACGGCGAACAGGATTGCAGATCTTTTCGCCACATGTCAGCTCTTCAGCCAGTCAGAGCACATGACGGCCTTGTGGTTCCAGAGACTCCTGGGCCTCATGGCCTCCTGCGTACTTGCTCTTCCTCTTGCGCATCTCAAAATGAGGCGTACGCAGCTGGTTCTTCGGAGCTCTTGGTGTCAGGCTTCGGACTCGGATTCCAAGATGATCCCAGTTCCATCCTGCATGATGATGGACCTTCTATGGTGTTCTTCGAACCAACAATCTTACAGTGGGTGTGCACACAACTGACGATTATCACGGACTCCACCCTTCTGGGGTGGGGCGCGATGCTGGATCGTCTCCGGGCTTTTGATCTATGGACTCCGCAGGACAGGCTGTTTCATATAAATTATTTGGAACTCCTGGCTGTATTTCTGGCGCCGAAAGCTTTCCAACCATCCATTACGAGCCGGGTGGTCCACGTCTGCACGGACAACTCGATGTTGTATATCAACAAGCAGGGTGGTACCAAGTAATCACCTCTTGTGGACCTTGCCATTCAGATTTGGGAATGGGCCATCCAGCACAGCATTTGGCTACTGGCGGTACACGTTCCGGGGCAATTCAATGTGGTTGCAGACTCACTCAGCTGACACAGCGGCCAGCTACAAGTGGGAACTGAACATGGAGGTCGTCGCCACCATCTTTCACCAATGGGGCACTCCAGAAGTGGACCTCTTTGCGACTGTACAAACAGGAAACTTCATCTCTATGCATCCAGGAACGGTCCCGGGGCCTCCTCTCTAGGGGATGCTCTCGAAATTCTGTGGCACAACATGAAGGCGTATGCCTTCCCGCCTCTTTCTCTGATTCATCGGTCACTCTGCAAGCTTAGGAATGCATCAAATTGTTCTTAGCTCTTGGTAGCCAGCCGGATTTTGGTTCTCTGAACTTTGGCATGTTTCAATTTGTCCTCCGATCAGACTGCCGTTGATTCCCAACCTGCTTCACCAGTACGATCAGCAGATGTGGCACCCCTCCCCACAATCATTCAGCTTTTCGGCCTGATGCCTGAATTCAAATCCTTAGCGCCGTTTAACCTGTCCGAGGACAATATGTGCATTATCCAAGCGACCAGGAAACCCTCTACGAGCTCTCAGTATAGGAGCAAGTGGCTCCGTTTTTGTCACTGGTGTTTAGCTAAGCAGCTGGACCACAGACATGCTACGATTGACACTGTACTTTCGTTAGTTTCTCATCTGGCAGCTTTGGGCATTCATGTCTTGAAGAACTTTCTTGTCGGCTATTGCCGCCTACCTGTCCACTGACAGCTGTTCTTTTTCTTTGACAAACCCAGTCATAAAAAGGCATTTCACAGGTGTTAGGCAGAATCCTGTGCAGTTCCCGTAGGGAGCACTACAGAAGATTAAGACTACAGGTGAGAGCAATAAATCCCCTTTGGGATCAGTCTGTACCACAAAGATTTAGTTGGTAGCTGTGGCTGAGCAGTCAGACTTATCTCAAGAGGGAGATGAGCAGTATTCAGGGTTTACACAATGGGCCTTCAGCACTTTGGAACAAGGAAACACTGACAAAAGCTCTGTAGTAGAAAGAATATATATATTTATTTTATACACTTCTAGTTAGACACATCTATCACAGTTATTAAAGCAAGTTAAATTCGGTCAAAGAAAGTATACACAACTCCCTAATTAAATTGTAGACAAGTTTCCGCAAGAGTGAAAACTGAACAAAACGGCGCAGTGAAAACCAAACACAAATGGTACTCGTGCTTTCTCTCCTTTGTGAGAAATTGCTAAAGTTATACAGAAATATCTTCTTACTCACCCTTGCAACACTTCCCCTAAGTTTGTGAACCAGTTTAAGCAAGACAGTGCATCAGTATAGCAAATACTTAAATGAAAACGGAGCAAAATGGCATTTCACAAGGTTTAAAAGTGGGGAGGAAAGGGTGGTTATAAGAAGTAGGTGCATCAACAGAGTTCTAGTTGATAAGCAATCTAGAGAAGGCAGTTTTAACACATTTAGCCAGAGTCAATAGGCCTGTGCCAGAGTCTGTGGTACAGGGCAAGGACCCAGGAGCAAAATGTTCTTGTAGCTGCAGTCAAGTCTTTGGTTAACGATTTTGAAAAGGTGGATGCAGAAAGTGAAAGACAATATTAAGAGAGAGGGGCGGCCAACCCAACAGGTAGGTAAAGGATTTAAAACACCTTTAGCTCTACCGCGAAGAAAGGGCGGCCTGGCGGTACAATGTACGTTTAAAATGAATAAGTGGCTCCTGCTTTGGCGGTTGTTCCTGGTAGTTCCTGCAGTTCGGGGGATCCAGCAGAGGAAGAGAGGCTCTCGTCGTGGAGGAAGGTTAGAGTTACTGCACTACCCAGGGATGAAACCAGCCGCGGTGCTGCCCGACGAATAAAAGGTACGCTCCTTTAAATCGCGATCCGGGTGGACTGGTGCCTGGCTATCCGGCCTCAGAGTACAGGGTACTGGCGATTCGACCAAGGCAGATCCAGGAATGCGATTGGCAAACTGTTTGGCCCCATCAGCTCAAGGGAAGAAGGCTCTTTCGGATGAAGATCTTCTCTCGTCGTGTGGAGAAAAGTGGCGAGACGCTGCAGCAGGGCTTCACTGGTGGTTTAGTTGTTCCAGGTGTCTTTGGCTTCTCTCCTCTTCGGCTTCTTAGTTCCAGTGGCGATGTCTTGCTCTTCCAGTCCTCAGGACCCTGCTTTTATGCAAAAAGAGCCCCATTCATACAGCCTAGCTGTCACTCACAAAGTGGAGTGGTCATCTTGGCGGGAGACTCTCCAGCCTATCAGGATAGAGTGCGACATGGGTTGCGGAGGCAACCTTGTCCAGGGGTCCTACTCCCCCTCCCACACAACTGACCCACCCCAGAAGCCCGCCAAAAGGACGAACAAAGGATCCCCGACCTGGGTTAGGAGTTTAGAGAAAGACACGAGAAAGAAGTTATATTAAAGTTCTTGCAAATAAAACCTACTGGCGTAAAGTTAATATTAAAATACACCGGCGGTATGTTAGAGGCTGTAAGAAAATGTGGTAGCCTCGAACAATGGGAAAATCCCATAGGAAAATATTCACGGTCCAATATTTATGATAGTAACCACTGCCACCAGCCAGACACTTTTGAGAGAGGGACTGTACGGTACCCTCCTTGAAAATGAACATAAGGGAAAAACTATTAACCCTTCCCAGTACCTCCATAGTAAGATGGGTTGTACTGGTTTAGTTCACAAAAATTGACTAGTAAAGTCAATGGGGACTTTACATGCCCTGGGAGACAGTAGACAGTCCCAGGGTATGGAGTCTATGTTTAGGGGCCTCTACGACACCCCTGTGTCACTGCACTGAGGGTGCTGTGTAACACATGTGAATAAAGATGGTTCTTATGGGTGAGAGAAAATCCCATAGGCATTAAACACAAAAATAGCCTACAACACACATAGCAAAAATTCCTAAGAGTGGGAAAAAGAGTCTCACTCTTACCAGGTAAAAAGAAACAAACCCTTCAAATCCAGCAAAGCTGCTGGGGGACTCTCTAGGTAAGGGAAATTAGCCATAGAATGAAAATTCTCCCTAACAGCAGGTCTATTACATCTTTTTCCACCGGTACGCAATCCTCATCCAAAGTGGGATTTAAATGTGGTCCTGACCACCTTCTGCCATAAACCATTTGAACCCATGGCTACGGCGGACCTAAAGTACCTTTCATGTAAGGTTGCATTTTTTATTGCAGTCACTTCTGCAAGGCGAGTAAGCGAGCTTCAAGCTTTGTCTGTGGAACATCCATCCGTTCCTCACCTTTCATAAGGATAAGGTTGTGCTCCGCACTCCTCCTTCTTTCCTTCCTAAAGTAGTGACTGATTTTCATTTGAATCTATCTCATTACCTGTCTTTTCCGAAACCGGCCTCACGTGCCGAGAGAGTATTACACAATTTAGATGTGACACGATCTCTGAAGTTCTATCTGGACAGAACTGAACTCAGGGACTCCTCAACTCTTTGTTATGTTCGGAGACCCAAAAGGGAAACCAGCTTCAAAGGCTACTATTTCCTGATGGATGGCCTCCTGTATTTCAGGAGCGTATACCATTCAGGGCCTTCAACCTCCGAAGGGCATTCATGCCCATCTTGTACGTGGCAAAGCGGCTGCTGTTGCCTTCCAAAAATATGTCCCCTGGGAAACCATTGCCAAGGCAGCTACGTGGGCTTCCCCATCAGCTTTTTGTAAAGCATTACTGCTTGGACCTGAGCTCCAGGGCCGATGCTCAATTCGGTCAGGCTGTTCTTAAAAACCTTTCAGTAAGGAGGTTCCATCCACCCGTATTACCTGTGAGGAGTGCTTTGGATCTCCCACAAGTATGGAGGAAAGGGGACCGGACGTAGGAGTATAACAAAGTTACTCACCGTAGTGACTACCTTACTCCTAGTCCATTGTCCCTTTTGCTCCATACGCCCGCCCGCCGTCCCCTCTAATAAGTATTCTCTATTATTGTTTAAATGGTCATAGACCTGGCGATGGAAAAGGACTGAAGGGCAATGTGGGGGGCAGAGCTCAGGAGGGTGGGGTTACAGCCACATGCACTACCCTGCGTAAAAAGAGAAGGACAAACATTTTCATTTTTGATGCTATTTAACAAAAGTGCTCTGGTTCTGTCCCAAAGGACGGAATGTCCCACAATTATGGAGGAAACGGGACTATGGACTAGGAGGAAGGTAGTCACTACGGTGAGTAACTTTATTTTTTTTCCCTTCCTCATGAATCATTCCTTTTGTATTTTTAAAAAATGTAAGTTAAACCTGCTGGAAGCCCTAGAGATTACAGGCCCAATATTAGAGTATACCGAGGTTTGAACCCGTTTGTCGTTTATGTAAATCTAAAAACACAGTAGACCAACTTAAGCATATTTTTCTTTACTGAACAGCTATGGGTAACACCAGGCCACTTTACTTTGAGAAATGTTTTCGTGACGTGCGCTTTCTTTTTGATTCATTCTGAGTGCGATGTTTGCAAGGACAGAATGTGGGCTTATAAGTGGCCCTGGCATGTTTTTGGTTGCATGTTTTACCTAGACTTAATTGCGAGTTGTTCTACATGTTTTACTTCAATGTACTGAATGTGAAGTTATTAATGTATTAACTAGATAGGTATGGATTATATTTGATCTTTGACGGGTATGTATTGCGATATAACATTTTCAATTCCAAAATATGGAGGTGTCTAAATGTATTCTGCTCCACAGCAAATGAAGTATTTTACCCACAAGTACTTATGAACTTCAATTCCAACTTTATTTAAAGTAGGCACAATGAGAAGACCGACATTACTTCTTAGGCTTTCATCCTGAGACTAATGTTGGTATAGCAAGATAACTGCCATGAACATTCTCCTCACCACATTCCGCTAGTTTGTAGTCTGGGATCCACATTTATTTCCGAATTGCATTACTACAGCTAACCCGTTCATAAAAGCATGCTGCTTTGTTTAACCATTGCTAGTCAATACTGGTGAGAATGCACATAGATGGACTAGCCAAACGTTGTTGCATAGAACCATTGTTCGTGAAATTAGTTTTTATTGCTCTGTTTAGTTTTTTTAACAGGCCTCAAGTATGTCTGTTGCCACAGGCCATTGGCAGGTAATGGCTAGTCAGAAATGGTGTGATGTGTGAAGGGGAGTACTAAACGGGGCAAGAGACTTTTTATTCCTGGCTAGTAGATTGCACATGTTTTCCCTAGTATTATTACCTCTGATCAGAAATACCACATGAAACCCCTCTAAATTATAAATCACATTTTTTATTAGTGTCGTTCCATTTTCATTTTTTTTAGCCAAACTGCAGCTACACCACACATACCATGCCATGTTCTGGGTTGGGCTAGACATTATTTCTTATGCAATTCAAGATGAAAACATCCACTCTTAGCACTTTAAGGATTAAACAGTTGGAGTAGGTGACTTAGTATAGTAGCAGATTATTAGACCATACAACAGTCCCTCTTAGATACCCCACCTTTTGGAGATCAGTGAGCAGAGACAAAATCTGTAGTTTGTTTGGTAGTCTGTGAAATGTGCATATGAGGTATTCAGCACGAAAGGGAAAATGGAATTGCAAAATCTCCTTCCCAACTAGCACATTCCCGTGTTGTCCAGATTTACGGGAAGGATTGGGGGAAGAGAGCTATGATGTGTGAGGACATTTAAGCAACTGCTTACACCTGAGATGTTGATGTTTATACGATTGGGGTTACCCATTAATTGTCTAATTGCTTAGCTTTCCTTTTTTTTTCCAGATGTGCACACCAGCCAACACTCCTGCCACCCCACCGAACTTTCCAGATGCCTTGGCCATGTTCTCTCGCTTGAAGGCCTCTGAAAGCCTGGGTGGCGGCAGCCCAATTGGATCCATGGCTACCTCACCACCACCACTTCCTCCTTCCCGCCATGGCAGTTTCAACGCTGCTTGGCCCATGATACCACCTGCCAGCCAGCAGCATCAACCTAGTATGTGGACTTCAGTCCCACCAACCCCATCAGCAGCAGGCACTGCAACAAATGGCAATGCTGAGCCAAAGCTCAATGCCACCATGGAGGCTGAAAGATGAGACCTAGACAAGAGAAAGTAGCTTTGTGTTGGTGTCCTTATTCCCCACCCCTGAGGACAGTGTAGAGGAAATTGTCTGAGAACAGACTATACAATATTGTGAAGAACCTCAGGACTACGGTGCATCTCCTTATGTGAAGTCTGCACTCACCAGTTTATGAAGCACAAAAGAAGCCTTTACAAAAGGAAAGTAGATGCACTTAAAAAAAACTAGTCTGGTGGATCTCCATAGAGGAGTTTATGTGCGTGAATGTGAGCTCAAGCTAATGGCTCATGCAAGCCCTCCAGCTCTGTTATTAAAAAAGGTGATCACATCTGTGACTGTCAGATGAGCAACACTTTAGCCCCCTTCATCCTTAACAATCATTGGGAAGACAAAACGACAATTTGGGCCTTATGGAAAATGTGTGCATGGGTTTTATTCACTCACCACTTGTGTCCTAGCACACGTTTATGCAAGAACTACCTTCACTGGAAGCGGCCTTTAAGGCACCAAGACGTTTCGGAGCCGGGATTGGGGAATGATTGATCAACAAAAGAAATGATGTAATGTCAGATTTTTAACTTTAAAATTATTTGTGTGTTTAAAAATATGAAACCAATGGGAAGCTATTTTGGGGTTTGAACTGGGACACCCTACCACCCCAACAAAATCTAGAAACCCTTTTAACATCTGCAGGGATTAAAATCTGGTGATTTCTGCATCGGCATTGTACCTCCAGCCCTATCTAATATACAGTGAACAGGAGCATCATGTTTAACCTGTTTTTCTTTGTTTAGGGATTTAAGGAGATTGAGACCGATATTTTGCCGTTAGCATGATGACACCGTAAAAAGTAAAATAAAACCGATACTAATCTTCTTGAGATTCCTGCAGTTTTGTGGTTGATGTCTGTGGTTCTGCATTCAGCTCCTCATCTCTAGTCGTGCCTCACTGCCTCATACCCCACAAGGCCCTTCAGAATGACTCCCTCAAACTGAATGCCCAATCTCACATTCTTTGTTTCATCAATCTCGGAGTGCACCATCAACAGACTGTGCATAGCTCTTTTTATGGACAATCTCTCCCCTTCCTGTTTTACACCCTACCTTGCCCTGAGCATCTTCACCCTCCCAACTTTCCTCAACAGTGAATACTAAGGTGCTTCTTCACATTCATTTTTGAGCTGTTTAACACAAGATCAGCAACCGGCAAAGCCGTTCGCGTTGCTGACTTAATCCATGTAATGATAATGATGTTAATGATAATGATGTGTTTATATAGGGCCTTTATCCAAAGCGATAATCAAATGAGACGGCTTAACCATGCCCCAAACTAGGCTCTTACGGAGCAACAACAGCTTACTCAACATTGCCTCTTCTCAGTGGGGTTATCATCCTAGCATCACCCTTTAATAGCTCTTGAGAACACTTCTCACCTGAATCTCCATCAACATCAACCACTCTAATCAAATTGATGTTCTCTATAGACCTCTATGCAGCGGTGTGGGGGGATTAAAGTTTCAAGCAACCAGCAAGCCATAACCGGCATCTCAATTCTATACATATCGACAGCACATCATTTCTTACTCGCCAAGAGTCAATTATCACTAGCTAATGGCATGTTCACATTTTGCACCCTGCTGTGAGATCTCCTTTTTTCTTGATCGATTTTTTGCACCCACCCATTGAAATGTGTTAGTTTGGGAACGTAACCTTCATTCTCTGGGACCTAAACATATGGGTAGAAGACTTGGAGAAGTGCATCACTTCTGAAGTTTTGGAAATAACATCAACTTCTTCCATCACTCATTCAGACCTCAATTTTACCTTCGACAGTCCTATAAATAGTCTTTACTAAATGACTCTCTTGGTCAGACCACCTCTTATTTAACTTCCTTTGCTCTTCTTTGGCATCTACCACCACCATGCTCTAGGGAAACCTTTGGTGTAACATCACTCTTAAGGCTTTCAGAACGACCTTCACACTGCTAAATCTCAATTGGTGAATTGCCATTTAGACTGTCCACTTGATGACCATCTTTCTTCATTTGTCGATTCTCTCAGACTCCTTAACCCTGCCAGAACAAACCTTCAGAAGTCATGCTCTACTGCCCATAACAAATTATTTTTAAGGGACTTGGCATCCATCAGACAGGAATGCAGGAGACTGAAAGAGATATGTAGGAAGTCAGGATCACAAGCAGACAAACCTCTGTACTGGATAAATCAAAGATGGCCATAGAAATCCTCCTTTGTTGTCCCGATCATTAATGCTGATGGCAACACATCTGCCATTTTGAAAGCCTACCACCAGCCTCATAAACCAAAATGCTTAACATTTTCAAGCCCACACTTTCAAGACAGTTGCAATCTTCTCTATGCCCTCTCTTCCAAAATCTTCAACTTTACAGCCAAGATTGACAATGGTAATACTAAATTTTCATCAGCTTCCCTACCTCCACCTGCAATTCTTCACCATTTGAAGTTTTTGGAAGTCATTCTGGAAACCTTTCAAGCTGCAATGGGCGTCCTGAATACCCCCCTTCTCTGCCTCTTTTCCATCTTACTGGTGAGTCCTAAGTACCATATTTATCATTGTCAACTAATCATTTCAGGTTTGCCCCTTCCCGATGAGACTGAAACATGGAATTGTATCCCCTCTTAAAAAAGCCTGCTCTAGGTCCCCTTTGTCACCATAAACTACAGGCCAATTTCAAACCTTACTATTGTTAGCAAGGTGATGGGAACAATTCCTGTTTGCCATCTCGAGCATTGCCTTCAAATTGAAAAGCTGCTTGATTTTATTCCATTTGGCTTTAGACAATATTAGAGCAATGTAACCACCTTTCTGGATGTTCAGGAGCATCCTCTGAAGGAACTGGAATATATCCATCTGACCCATCCTCCTATACTGGTCGCCTGCTTTTGACACTGTAAGCATGCAAAGAGAATGGCATGACCCACTGACCTATTTCTGCACCACTGACCCCCCCTCTTTTCCTTGCAGATATTTATCTCGAACTGATCCCAAAAAGTAGATCTCTCCTTCTGCAGCCTTTCTCTACACTTCAAAGTCCACAAGTACTCGATCACCCATCCCCTTAAATGCTTTCCAATATCCACGTTTTAAACCTAGACTTGCAAATGAATTCTTTCAATCGCTTTTCCGCGCTGGAATTCGATCAAGAATTTCATGATGGTAATACAATTTTTGATGACCCATGGCAAACTATGCAGAGAACATCCTCATCAAAGGCACCCTCTAGCTTCTTGTATATTTTTAGCTTGATTATTGCTCTGAGCTGCGATCCAAGCATGTTCTTATCACTTCTGCCCACTGTTCTCTTCTATTATAAGCACTTCATATGTTGTCGGGTACCGAATACAGTAAAATCATGCCACCTCGAATGGTTACTGATGACTCATCTTGAATCTCGTTTTCTAGTGCCACCCTCTTGCCACGGCCCTCAACATCTGTATCCACAAAGCAACCATTGACTAGGTTCAGTGCATTCAAAAGTAGTAAATTGATCTTTAGTGTCAATCCCCACAACCTAAATGTTTCAGGTATTGTTCAATTAAATTCAAATTGCTTTTATTCAACAAGATAGTTGTTTGCCATAAATGCACATGTTGGGAGCATACAAGTGCAATATCTTCAAAACAGAATTAATTTGTAACCAAAACATAAATATATTCGATAAAAATGATTATTAAAACCTGAAATAGGTTCTAAAATCATGGGCTTGTTTCAGTCCGCATTAGTTTAGCACCATTTATCATATAGTCTGAAAAACTCCTAAAATGCAGACGGGTAGGAATCGCTCGAGTATCGTGGCACTGTGTTTTCATCTTTTATGGTTTTCGGCCTTACTCGCCAAGCCTGGGCCAGACAAGATGCTACACAATAAATCATTTTCATTTCATCAGTTTCTAAAAAGCTGGAGCGCGAGACTAGTAAGATGGTTGCCATACGTATTACATATTGATTTTAAAAACGTACACCATGCTACTCAGTAGCCCTGGCAAAAGAAGAAATTGACTAAAGATTCCTAACCACAAACTTGAACATGTCTCATTTTCATTGGCAACCATTTCTTATTATGTATGCCAAGTTCAGTTGTTCAGAATCTAAACCTGCTGTAAAAGGCTAGTGAGGGCCTGACATGGTCTAGATATTTTTCAAACCCCAAAGATGGCTTGTGGGACAAGTAATGCCTCAACAATCATTGATGAACTCGACCTCGATCAGTAATTTTTTGCTTTGGGAATATCTCCATGGGTGATTCCCTGGGGTTTCTGCCAGAGATCTCCCAGTTCCATTTGTTCCAACAGGTTTTTGACATGCCGCAACCATGGCAAAGATCTACCACCCTCGGCCTCCAGAATGTGAGATGTAGCATCGCGATATTTGCAACTTTGGGACCGACCACAATCTCAAAAAAACGGTTGAATAGGACCTCTTTCTGAATTGATCTTAGGCCCAATTCAAAATAGATATGGTGCTTGGACATTATTTGGGCAATCATAGGAGTTTTTTCAGAAAAGATCCTTTGGTCAGGCCCAATTTGTTGGTGTCCGAATGGCCCCAAATTTCAGCCCAGTACATTGCTGCTGACTTGGGCTGAATACATTTTGGTGGCGAGTGAAATGGGGCCTTAGCTGTGTGAAAAAAAGAATCTCAATATGCCCCCCCCCTCATATTTTTCCAAAGACGAGCTGGATTTAGACATTTGGGGAGGCCAATTGCCTTAGTTACTGAATTTTACCCCTAGGTAATCCTATTGTTGCACTTGCTCGAGGGTGGTATGGCCAGCCTACATTTTCCAAATTTTCTAAATCTATGTCGAAACACCAATGTCTCAAGTTGGAGCTCCAATTATTTCTCTGTGAAAACCTCTAGTGTAGTCATAAGGCCCTTAGTAGATGATGATAAAAAGACTGCATCGTCTACAAAGAGGATTGGGCAGGTCTCTTGTCCCAATTTCGGGCAATCGAGACATTTTGTCCTAACCTTGCAAACCACCTCGTCAGTATAAATCGGGAAGAGGAGGTGGGGGGGCAGGATGCAACCCTTCTAACGCCTCATGAAACCTTAAATGCATCTGTGTGCCCCCCACCCAACCCCCAACATACTGAGGTGATGTTGTTAGAGTAAAGGTGGGTTATTATCTGTAGAAGTCCAACTTTTTTGCTAGTATTGCCCACAGTGTCTCCCTAGACACGCTGTCAAACGCGAACCTGAGGTCAACGAAGACAGAACATATTACCAACACTTGTGGGATCGCTATTGGGTCATGTGCGCTATTTACCACCAAAAATCTTAAAAAGACAGAACATACCTTCATCTTTTTCAGGACCGAGTATTTCTGCGTGATTGAGTGGAGGCGGACAGCCTGATCTAGGGTGCTTATCCGTGGTTAGAACCCGGCTTGCAGGTGGTCTTTTACGTTACACTGGGAGACCCACTCTTGCAAATGCATATGTATGGCCCACTCTTGCAAATGCACATGTATGGCTTTTGCAAAGACTTTCCCCACTCCATCCAATGAGGAAATTGGCCTGAAATTGACTGGGTCATCCCTGCTTCCCTTATAGATCAGAATAATTCTTGCCTTTTGCCATGGGTGTGGGGTGGCTATTCTGTTTGAGGCTAGTGTTAAGAAGGAGCCATAATGTGGGCACCTATACCATTGGTTTATCAATGGTCATTAAATTGGGACCCAGACCCTTGGCCCACTTCTGGGTAGATATGGCATTACATAACTCCCACAGCTCTAATTGGATTGGTTCAGTGATATTCCCACCATCTTGATTTTGTTGGATAGTACCCCGGTCATTTATCAGGTCTCCCATTCCATAGAGGTCCTGGAAGTGGTTCTTTCAGGTATTTGGGCTCATCTCTGTCACCACTCCCCTATCTTGCCCTTCAGTGTTCCCATTCACTATCCTCAAACACACAGGAATCGCCAGATTGTAGGGCTTCCTGCATTTTGTCCCATTCTTGCCAAGCGTAGGCCTCTTCTTTTTTTTTGGCTTAAATCAGGGTTTTATAATATGCCCTGTGTGATCTCAACTCGATTATCTGGGCCTTGGCGTCTTTTTAGGCAGTTCAATATACCTAACTTTGCTAACCTGCAATCCTCATCAAACTTTGGATGAGATTTTATTGCATGGTTTTTTATTCTTTTACTGGGTTTTGTGACAAAGGGTTGGACAGTCTGGGCAATTTTATTATATGCAGGAAAAGTATCCAGATCCCCGGGTTCCATCACTGAGTGTGTTCTAATTGACATAAGATGGCATCATTAATATGTGGTCAATATGCTGTTTGTATTGGCCCTGTATATGGATAGCATGACTGAGGTTGCTAGGGTGGTCATTTACGTGACCTCCCATGTTGGATAATTGAAAGACCAATGGCTTATGGTCACTCCCATGTGTGCTCATGACTTCAAAATCTTTTTGCCCCATAATATCATTGATAAAAAGATAGAATCGATATGGGAGGTGCCAGTGGGCCTGTCGAATGTTGGCTTTGGCGCGCATCTTTATTAAAACGGTCATTACAGGCCCTGAGCCCAAAGCCTAGGAGCAAGGTAGCATGACTAAGGGCCATCAGATGCGCTTTAACCCTCAGTGGTGGATCCAAGGGAAGTATTTCCCATGACTCATCCAAGTCATCACAAGCCCCCTCAAAATCTAAAAGCGGTTCTGTTTGGAGGTTTAGGTCACCTACTAGTATGATTTGGTGATCTAATTTGTTCATGATCAATCTTGTCTCCAAAGGATTACCTGCCAATTCTATAGCGTTTGTCGCTGCCTTATTGGCAACTCGATTGTACCCATTACAAAGGGATATTGGGTGGGATCCCAGGGAGCTCAGTACCAAGTACTGTTTATCAGGGGAGCCAGATTCTATGTTAGCTATTTGATAATCAAGGGCTGTACTAAACCAAAGGACAAGGCCACTAAAGGGCCTACCCTTGGGTCCGTTTGAATCTGGCACTCGAAAGATCTTGTATCCCTGGAAAATAGTCAGCTCAAGTCCCAGGTTTTCTGAAAGCAGATGATATTGTGTCCCTGGACAAAGTCACACAAGTCTGGGTCTACTAGGTGTTACCTGAGACCAGCTATATTCTAGGAGATCAAACTAATTTCTCTCTCTCTGGTTTGGTACCTCTGTGCGGGGATGGCTTTGTGTAAATCTAACCTCAAGGTCCGTCATTCTGGTTTCAGGTATTATACAATTTGCACTGGCTCTCCATTTCCTCCAGGAGCACTTTGTCACATATGGCTCAAGAATCCCCCTTGTACCCTCCCCAGTCTCGAAGGCGATTCACAGGTTTTTATTGAATATTTTGTGGGGCATATACCTCCCTCTCTCTCGTCATGTATAGAACTGCCACTGTAACCCAGGCATCCTTGGCCCCAGGTTAGCACATACAGATAGTTGATCCCTACTGTCTAGTTCTAACTTCAACTAGTGTTGATCTAAAGACTGACTGTCTTATCTCACTAGACTCCCTTAACTCTATGTACACTAGCCAAAGATTGGTATTCAATTGGAATTGGGATAGTGCCTCACAAATGAATTCCTTATCTTACGCACTCTCATACCTCTCCCTACTCTTTATGCTTTCCCACTGCACCTAAGTCCTGCCACTAATTCTGTCCTCTCGATGTTCTCACTCCGCCTAGATCTTGCCTCCACCTGTTCTTTTCACCTTTCTCCACACTAGTACTCCCTTATCCACACTAGTACCTCTTCCTCCTCCTCCACTACTTAAAAACCATGCTTTCACGCAGTACCATCCACTTTACAACACCACCTTACACTAATCTTTCTCAAACACACACAGTTCCACTTCCACTATGTAACCAATACCTCACCTGCTTCACAATCCACCACTCCTTTCTTTCTTCCTTCCTTCCTCCCTCCCACTGGTTTCTTGGTTGTCCTCCAACTCTGAACCCCACCCTGGTAACCCACTCTTCCCACATCCTGCTCCTTCCTTTTAGCTTCCTCCTGCTCCTTGGATTGGGTCCCTGTCCTTTGCCAGTCCGGTCTTGTTTTTCCCTCCCCACACGTGACAGAACCAGGAAATGTAATAAGTAGGCCACATAGCCTTGCCCACTTTCTCTTCGCTGATGTGCCACAGCACTTCCATTGTGACCTGGGAGGGCCAATGTCAAGGTTCAGTTTATGGTGTTTTCGTTCTTGCCTTCTGCAAGTACGGTGGTGGGGAGGTTTGGAATCCTCTTTGAATGTCTCTGGTGCTTTAGGGTTTCAAGCACAAGCTCATTGGTCTTTCCCAGGCTGCTTCTCACAGTGTCAAAGTTGCTTGCATGTGGCCGCTGCCTGTAGTTTCCCTTGTGCTGCAGTATTAGAACGCAGGGTTGCTGCTGCATCTGGCTCTCGCTGGGCTTTTCTGCAATGTATGACTGTTGAGCAATTATGGTAAGGGGACCAGTTTCTGTGGTTAGTTATGACGGGTTATGAGCGCTCACTTCGGGGTCTTTGCGGTTGTGCCGTTGTGATGTGCAGTTTCTACAAAAAATAGAAAAACACTGGCCATAATCTTGTAACAGAGGCATGGCTTGCTATAACAGTGGTCTGTATAGCCACAAACCTGCACAAAAGGGAATGGGGGGCATGAATTGGGATCTTAAACTGCTACGGTCCACCTCAGGGGTAGGCTCTGGATTTCTCCCTGGTATACTTCCCACCTATGGCTGAGTAGGGTTCACATCCCCGGTTACTGGCCTTGTAACAGTTAAAACTATTATTCAAACATCTGTGCGACCAAGGACCAGCCTACCTTCAGAAGAAAATTAAAGCTAATCATCTGCATAGCCCTATAATGTTTTCATACTCTGTGCTCCTTTCAACATCTTCAAACAAAAGGGCAGTGCTGGATGAAGATTGCCAGTCTGATGCCCCACCCTCCTGAAATCATTGCCCCAACAAATTTGCTGGGAAGAGGATCTCTTCTTCCGCTGTGTTCGCAATACTTCTCGATTTCCGACTTAATCCAACCCCACTTTCTTTCTGCCTACCCCACCATCGCAAATGTATTACTTATCTCTGGCTCCACTTGCATCAGGTCTCGCCCACATTGGCGCAATGGAGTCACTGTTTTCACAGCATGGGCACTGTGACAGATACCTGAACCTACGAGGTGTTAATGGGGCCTCCTCTCAGCCTGGAGTGGGAGGTCTCCGACAGATCTTACTAGAGCCAGCTCTGCCCCAGTGGCAGTGTGTGGGAGTTGAGAGGAGCCAGAGTCCCTGTCCCTTCCGTTTGTCCCTGCCTGCATGATATTAGTACCACCTTATTTTGCCCAATACCTAGATTACGCGATCTAGGTATTGGGCCTCGCCATTCTGTTTCCCGTGGGAAGCTGCAGCACCGCTGAAGACCTGGCAGGAGAAGGAGCAATTTCCCTGACCAAGAGAGAAACCGGAAGAGACATCCAGACTGCAGAAAACCTCATCTATCAAACCGGCAATCTCCACAGCCCAAGCGACCAGAGCACCACCTGCGGCTTCACCCAAGCACAGACATCTTAGCACTCAGTACCACAGTGCAATGAAGACGACCGCAAGGACTAAATTGTTACCTGTTGCTGGCTGCAGAGTGGTCCGGTTGTCAATCCAGCATCCCATACATGCCGGGGTGCCCTCACATGAACTAAGATACTGGAATTGCTTGCAATAGCGTTCCACCATTACTGAATACCATTGGACGTGTGTATCAGAAAGGGTGGGGCTTAAGACCCCGTTTATGTTTGCACTCACCTATGTTTATAACACCTTTCAGTGGGAAAAGGAAATCATTGCTTGGTCTGGGAACCAGGTGAGTTAGTTAGCCAATGGAGAGGCTTGGGCTGAGGGGTTGTGGGGGCGGGGTGGAGTATAAAAATGACAGGAAGCAGGACAGTGTGGGTTATTCGGATAAGGCTGAGGAAAGGAGGACCACCAGAGACCAGATGAAGTAAAGACAGTGGAAAAGGTCTAGAGGAATTGCTGAAGGAGCGTTCAAGGCGCGGTATTGGTTGGTGAGAGAAAGTGTTACTTGGTTGTTAGTGTGTGGCAAGAGTGAGCGATATTGTAAAAAGTGAATGGTAAGGTGAGTGGAATAGTGAAAGTAAGGTGACTGGGAAAGAAGGTGTGGGTGGATAGTGGTAGTTTGGAGAGATTCATAGCAGGGTGGTAAGAGTCCTAGTGTGGAGAGAAGCATAGTATGGAGAGGTAGTAGTGTAGCGGCATAGATCAGATAAAGGCATAGTAGTAATGTGGAGCATGGGGTAGTAGGAGTGAAGAGGGTTGGAAATTGTGTAGGAGTAGAAGAGAGTAAGATCGGAGGGTGGAGATAGAAGAGGAAAGAAGTGAGGTACTTCAGAGGAAGAGAGTGGGAAGTAAAAGGGAAAGAAAAGAGATGTTTGGTGGCGTAGGAGGGAAGTTAATAGGAGAACAGTGTCGGACACAGAAAGACTTAGGGAGCGGAACAAGAGGACTTTGAAAGAAAAAGACAAATGAGCCATGTGTCTGAGAGGCACCTATCATTGCAGGCTATCTTTGTAACTTTAGGTCAGGGATCATTGAGATTTTTCCCAGAGGGAGTTGGAGAGATAAGGCGTTTGCCTTTAGACAATCACTGCCAGTCAGACAGTCATAGATAGTGGGGGTTATCAATCTCTAGTGACAAGCATGGGGTTGAGACATGCCTGGGTTAGGAAGGACAGAGGGAGGGCTCTTACAGAGCCCGTTGACTACCAATCAAATAAAAACCCTTGAACAGTCTTCGAGAGTTGGTGTGTTCTTGAATCCACCTATGCATGCTAGAAGAAACCAAGGCAATGAAAGGATCCATTGCTGCCACTTACGAGCTTGCCACTATGACAAAAGGGATGCAGTGCATGAAACCTTGTTCTTTGAGTACATGTGGCACAGATGGCACTGGGCAAATTCCCTCACACAGCTCTCTCTCGCTGACAAAGATGATGTACAGTCTCAGATCCTGCGTGCAGTAGTCCCTTTACTTGTGATCATCCTGGACAGACCAGGCTCTGACAGTAACGAAGTATGGCCTGGCATTGTGCAAGGGTGGTCCCTTAAGTGACCATAGTTTCAAAAGAATAATGAAAAAAAAATGAAAAAAATAAATCCAAATATACGGAAAAACCTCTGTGTCTGAAAAAGTGTTACAACCAAAACTTTGGGGCTTCTTCTCAAATCAGTTTTTGGAATTAGTTAAAATCATCAGGGTGCCCTAAAAGTAACTCCCATCAATCCATGATTTAACCCACACCCTACGTAACAATAGTTAAACAACTCGTTCTTAGTGTCTGGATGTTTCTGCAAGGGTCAGTGCTTCTATTCATCAGTTATCCCTGAGGATCTCTGCTTCGCTCCATCGTTGTGTGGCGGTGGGTGCTGGCTCGAAGGGACTGTAGTAAGATCTTTAGAGACAAAGATGAGTCAATGCCCTGTACAGGGAAGGTGGAGACATGTTAACACAACCTTGTGTTGATCAGCTGGTTCAGCTGGAAAATTAGGATGAAGGTGGATGATTTGTGTAACAAAATGGAGGTGAGGTAATCATGGGCTTCTATTGCCCATTGTAGATTGGTATCTGTTCTAGTTTCTGACTGCTCCTTTGTAGCCAACTCATTTGTGTAGGATTGTTCTCATGCCTTCCAACAGTGGAGAGTAATGAACAATTTAAATGTATGAAATATAAATCTAAACTGTCGCCTTCATTCCAATTACTAATTAATCCAATATAATTGTTTACACACCTTTGTGTAATTAAGTATTCTCATGCATATTATCAATACCGAACAATATTGCGGTTTGAGTCTACCCTTAAGGTTTTTTTTCTTTAAAAAAGAATTAACACGGCATTGGCTTTGTTCATTATCTGTGTGCTGCATTTTTAGCTCTGCTTCCAGATATGACCACAAGCTTATTAATAAAACTCACCTCCAGGACCTTTCCCTGGGGTCACTGGTTCTGAGGACCAGTGTACTTCATTTTGGCATGTGGCTGTTTGCTCTGTGTGAGAAGAGCATACATACAGCCACAGGCTTGTGTGAGACAGCAAGTTAGACCTCTGGGAGAAACAGGCTGGATTTCCCCCCCCCCCCCCCCCCGCGCAGATTCCTTGACAAGTTCCTTACCCTACCCCTGATAGCAGTTCCCTGAAAACAGCACCTATTGTTAGAGTGCGGTTTGGGTGCATCTCTCACCCTGCCAACCAGCATTCTTGGGAAGGTCAAATGGGTGAATGTGTTAAATCAGCCCTTTCCCTGAACCCCCTTTCTCTGAACCAAAGATTCCTGCCTCCCCTAACCCTTTGCATATAGCTTATAAGGATGAGTGGAGTTTCCATAGTGCCCCTTTACATCATCTACCAACTCGCAGAAGCTAGTTGGGTTGCACATGGAGTACACTTTCTCTATTTGAGATTCAGAGCGAGCGAGAGTGTGTGTATGTGCGAGGGAGACTGTGTGGGAGTGTGTGAAGGGTTTGGGGGAGGCAGAGGAGGGAGGGAGAAGGTTGTGTGGGAGAGTGTATCGGGGAGTGTGAAAGTGTATGGTGGGTGTGTGGGGGAGAGTGCAAGGGAGTGTGTGTGTGTGTGTTTGGGGGATGTTGGGGGAGGGGGAAGGGTGTGTGTGTGTGTGGGGGGGAGTGTTTGTGTGTGTGTGAACGAGGTGGGGTTGTGCGTCCGTCTCTCTCCAAGGACAGTTCAAGGGTTTTATGGAAGCTTTTACAAAGGGTGACTCCCTTAGAGCAATCGATCTAAAGGTCCTCAGGGACTTCGTAGCTTTCCCTACTCTAACCAAAGGTTATTGTTAAAGGGTGATTTGATAATGCCTTGCACTTGCTCTGAGGTATTCAGACTACTTCAGTGATGCCCACTCGCTTCCTCTACTCCAACACTCCCTCCGACTTACTTTTCCCACCAGTCCCATGTCCCTCAGATGTTTCAATTCTACCCCTCTTCTCCGCCATTGATGTTACCACTTCTCATACTACTCTACTTTCGCCTCTCCAAGCTCTCTCCACCTCTCCTTCCACCCTGTATCATTCACTTCACATTCACTCCTTACACTAACGTCTTCTGCTCACATGCCATACAAACGCACACACTTAAACTGCAGTACCCTTGAAATGTATCTCACCTACTCAAATAATCGCTACCACACACTGCCACGTCCTCCTGATCTTCTGACCTCACCCGAGCGACCCACAACTTCCTATTTGCTTTGCCGGCCTTTATACTGCCCTATCTTCTACCATTGATCAACTTTCCCTGCCCAATCATCCTGATGATGTCACAGACCGCAAAAGGTATACATGCTGAGTTTATCCCACCCTCATTCTCCCCTCGGGACCACTGTGAGACAATATTGGCAGCCCGAGGTCCAAAATGTCCCTGTTGGTTTTGGGGTTTAGTTTCACTATTGTGGCAAGTCCTGTCAGAACTATTCTGTGGGGTTCTAGCGGGGTTCCACCCACACAACGGCTGTTTGCATTCTAGTGCACGCTGTGATTGCTGTCTCACTTCTCCTCAATGCTACTCTCTGCCACATGCTTCAACTGACAATAGCACTGGGAGGATTGTCTGTCCATTCATTGGTGTGTCTCTCTGGCTTTCTTGGGGTGCAGCCTGCTGATTCGAGCTTCTGCTGGCGAGTTCCTTAAAAAAACAGGAAAAGTCCGCATTTTTGTCTTAAGGCATTGTGTAAGACCAAAGGCATACTGCTGTTAAACAGGCTGGTACAAGGAAACTGGTTAAGGATTGGGTCCCTCCCAGTTTTCCCTATCCCCCTCAGGCATAGGGCTGTCTCTGTCATTCCGCCTGGTAGGTCTCCCAACCCCTACTCAGCCCCTTCCCTTACCCCCTCTTGACAAGGCCAAGTCGTTTGCCATGGGGGGGGGGGGCAAACGACATCCACACCCACCCTACCATGGTTCAGCTCTCCTTTTTAGCCCAATCACATTCCATTACCACAGCTGTTCACCAGCCTCAGCACTGTATCAGATCTTGGGTTCTTCCCTATGGATAATTGTCTCAAGTTGTTCTCTGCCAATCTCATGGAAAGCAGGTTGGCACACAGGAACCGGGTACCTTTGACCTGAACCCATCAACATCACAGGTTTTGCATCTTCCTCTCTTACAATCCCACTAATGACCCATCTGTCCTTTTTCTTAGAGCCACGCATGACGGCCACCAAAATCGGCAGAAGGTTCCTATACAAGACCACTTGCGTTACATTACTTCTACTTTGGGTCTCTGTGTTTGATCTACTGGTCACAGGTTCAAATCCTTGCATGCCCATATAGCCTGTCAACCCTTTTTGATGAAATGAGTACAGTTCAGTTAGGGGACAAATACCAATGCTGTTCTGTAGCACTAAGATTATTGTGCATAATCTAAATATGCTGGTTATTTGTTGTGTTCCAGAGTTACTGTTTATGCCTGTCATCTCCACATACTTAGCTAACAATACTAATTTTGCCAAATTTGAATGTGTGCAATTAAACCTTACTATAATCTCACACATACAATCAAAAAAGTGTTCCTATAAACGCCCTGGCACATTCCCCCTACAGTGGTAATATCTTTGTTGAATGACCTTACTAAACTTAAATCCACACTGCTCATGCCACTGATAATTGTAATGAAATTCCTGCTTTGTAGTGCTTGTATATTAAGTCCCCATCTTTCTGCCTTTTATTTATCCTAGACTTTTCCAACAAATCATGATTTGCTGTTCTAGCTTGCATAATTTCCGTACAAAGCTTCACATTCTCAAATACCCTAGTTATGCATGGAGAATTGCTTATTCTTTCTGTTTTACAAATATCTTAATTGTTTAATTCACAGATAACACTAACACTATTGTCTATTGCCAGTACATAAGCATTCTTTTGATTGCATCTCATTTGTTATATTTGTTTTCAGATTTTTCTACCTCTGCCATATTAATCTTCAAGTTCAAAGTCATGCAGTAATGATTAAGTAAATATATATTTTTGGAATCCTCATGTTGACCAGAACATTTATAAAAAATTCAAATTGACCAAGTCCAAAGCATTTATACCAACTAGTACAGGTAGGTGTATTATTAGGCTTTCATACTGCACCAAATCACCACTGTAGTAGTTTGAGTGCCTTGGCTTGTTCATGCCCTTGGCGTACTGTACCACGCACAGATTACATTTGTCTGCTAAAGGAAAGACCATGACCAAGGCGTGAGCATCATTGCTCCCACGCTCCTTATCATTTGGGGGGAGCCAGGGGTATTAGCTGCTACCCTTGGATATCCTGGCACTGGTATTTAAACCTCTGCAGATGCACTGATTGCATTTGACCAATCCTCTTCTAAATGTAAAATAGCTATTCTGTAGCTCATAAGACAGCAATGTTTTCGACTGGTTTAATTCAGCTTCAACGATTTTTGCACTGTGAAGTCTGCGGTGTAGACGGTGGATGATGAGGTTTACATTCATTTTGCATGTCAGAAATCCGGAGACTGTTTTGTATTTATCCTGCTCGGCATGTTTTCTCCTTTGCACAATAAGTGCAAATAAGTGGCTGTAAGTTGAAAGTCTATTAGCATAAAATCAATATTTTTCGTTATAACATTTTTGTTATTCCAGCATTCTCTGTAATTTAGTTAGTTAAACTCACTGCATACCCATTAAAATGTAACTACAAATGTATAATCCCTTTTGAATGGCATAATAGATCATTTCTGGGTGTCCAAGATTTACACACTACTAAATTGTTGAGCAATATCCGGTGAGCATGCCACTGCGAGGCTATATTACTTGCCGAGTTTCAGCACTATCAAGCCAGACAACCTATTATCAAACCTACCTTTCATGTTTGCCACTGATGCAGTTGCTTCCTTTGTCATCCTTTCCACACTTGGAAAGTCCTGTTCCCCCACTGCCATCTTTGTTAAATCTTTTTTTGTAGAGTTCACCTTTCTATTCTGACCCATATATCAACCCAAAGTTAGGTCTTCATTGAAATTCCTGTTTCCAGAGTTCGAACCTTCCAATTTCTATTGTAAAGAAGGGACATTTAGGCTTGTCATCGATTAGGTCCCTCAAACAAATGAAAGGCCACTCGTTTCCCCTTCTTTGTAATTATTCATATTTTTGCATCTTACTTGCTCTGCAGTCGAATCTAGTTCAAAAACGATATGCAATCATGTTTTGCCACTTTGTTTTTACTGTGATGTGATTATTTTCTCCTGCATACGTGAATTCAACACCTTTTCTTTTAATTTATAAGTTCAGGCTATGTATTGTGGAGAACCAGGAGGAGGACGCGAGACTTATTAAAGAATAAGAAGGCCTATCTCTCTGTATAGCTAGTGGGTGTTGCCTACCTATAACTAAGGTGCTCGTCACTCGTCCAGAAATGTCAAAATCAAAACAGTTTACTGTCCACAAACTAATCTTATCTGATCCTACCACTATTAAACGCAAACTAAGGCCAGGAGAATGACTCCCTTCTCCAGCCGAAGCAAGGTTCTGCTTTGTGTTAGTATCTTATTTTTCAAATAGTCTTTAGCCACTTTTTGTACCAGGTTTTGCCGTTCTTGGATAAGGTTTGTAGGTATTCCCTCTTCTTGTGGGATTACTTTCCAAGGGTTCTTTCGTGAAGTTTTTTTTCATTCTTCAATCCATGTGGTTTGTCCGGGTCCGATCTTTATTTATTGGGTATTTATAATGCATCTATACCGTAAAATGGTGTTTCAAGGCACATCAAGACAAGGGTGGGGGAGGTACATGGGAAGAGGAAAACAAAACAATAACGTTCCTACTAGGTCTTGAGACGGAAGGAAGGGGAGAGGGGGAGGAGGGGGAAGTGTAGGTGGGGAGGAACAGTGTGGAAAGACAACATTCCTACTAGGTCAGGAGACAATTGGGATTATGCAAGTGCAGTAACAGAAACGAGGGGAAAGGGTGGAAAAGGGCGAAATGCGGGGCTGGGAACAAGGAGTAATGCTAAGGGGTGGGAAGGGTACTTTAAGTGCAAGTGAACAGGTTGATACGCAGCACAAGGCTGGAAATGAAGAGCGGCATTGGAGTGGGTGCACACATTGGGAAAGCCTCACCCTGTGGTGTAGGGGGCAACAAGTATGCATGTACAAGTAGGTAAAATGCAACAAGGAAGCCCTCACCCTGTGGTGCAGGGGGCAACAAGTTTGCATGTACAAGTAGGTAAAATGCAACAAGGAAGCATCACTCAATGGTGCAGGGGGCTGTCAAGTATGCAGGTACAGGAAGGTAAAGTGCAGCATTGGCATGCTGCAGGCATCAATGGTAACCGGTAGGTCAGATAAAAGAGCAGCGCAGTGTTGCGAGTGTCAATCCATTGGTCACAGGTAGGTTAAATACGAAGGGCTGCAAGTGACAGTCCAGTAGTCGCAGGTAGGTCAATACAAAATACAGTGCAGGGCTGTGAACGTCAATCCAGTGGTTAAGGTAATTAAGGTACAGGAGCATCAGGTACAGAATGGGAAGCCGGGTATCCTCGTGAGTGTGCATGTAGAAAAAGAACCCTCAACTCGTGGTGCAAGGGGCCGGTATGCCAGAGAAATAAGTGCAGCGCGATGATCAGGTTGGGACAAGTCCTGAAGGGCCTTACTAAGTGGTACATGGGGCTGCGATTGATGAGGGACAGTGCTCTGAGGATAGAAGATGCTTCATGATAAGACTGTAAAAGTAAAGGAAGGAGAAGAGGGGTCAACAGGGACAAGGAAATTGGTAGTAAGGAGCAAGAGGCGGCGGTGGACAGGAACAATGATGTACCGGTGAGCGCTAGCGAGGGAGGAGGAGGTGCTGACACAGCATCTGCCACAAGAGGCTAGGAAGGACTCAAACCAAGGGGGGAAACTAAGATGGGGGTTGTCAGAGGGAAATGATGGGATGTGGATGAATTGGGGCAAGGAGGGCAGAACGCTTACCTTGGAGCTCATTACAGTGCACCTGTGCACCCAAACCACTGCCCGCCTACTCTTCACGCTCCCCATCGACCTAACCCACTCACCCCCCACCCCCTCTACCACCCTGCATCCATTCTCAGCCACTGAGACTGATCCAACCACACCTTCTATCGCAACGACTATCTCCTTACCCCCTGCCTCTCAATCCAAACGAGTCCTCCCAGCCACAAGTGTCAACAAAACAACCACACCTCATGATGTCACCTGCCTCCTTTTCAATGCCCGCTCTGTGGCAAGAAACAGACGCAGCATCTTCGACCTCCTATCCTCTGACAATCCTGACCTCGTTTTCATCACTGAAACTTGGTTCTCAAGATTTTGCACCAATCGTGCACACAGCGTTCCCCCCTGGCTACTCGCTTATCCCCCACAACAGACCTTCCAGAGGTGGCGGAGTAGCGATCCTCCTACAAACCTAATTTCTCAATTTCACTCACCGAAACCCAGACATGCAATGCTAACTGTGAATCCGTTCTAGTAAAACACTCTCTACTATCAACACTCACAGCTTCCTACTCGTATACAGACCCCCTGGATATGACAGACATGTTGCCAACAATCTCTGTGACTCGCTAGCTACCATTCAAGTGAACCTCCCAACGCTCACATTACTGGTGGACTACAGTATCTGGTTCGATGTGCCCAACAACCCCATGACCCAACCTTTGGTTGACAGTCTAGAGGCACTCAACCTCTCCCGACATACCACTGGTCCAACCCATTCCGTTGGTCACACCCTTGATGCAATCTTCATCCCCTATGACCTCTTCTCTGTATCTAGTCCCATACCGCTCTTCTGGACAGACCACTCCACCATCCCTTTCTCTGTCCACCCTGAAACCCTCTCTCCCCCGTCCCCGCAGCCCATGACACTCCCTGTCCTCTCATGATCACAAATGCTGGAACAAAGTTAAGGTTCTCCCTGACCTAGCCGAAGCCCTGCTACACAGTCTCCCAGCACCGCCGACCTAAGACCCTTAACAATTAAATCCTTTCACTCCTGGCTTAAAGAATCGCTACTCCCTCTCATCCCCTCACGCCACGCGCCATCTCACAATGGACCGTCACCCAAATGGTTCACTCCTCACCTGAAGACTTTTAAAAGCCAAAATAACTCTCTTGAGTGCAAATGGCGAACATCTAAAACCACTCTCAGCAGATCTATGTTCGCGCTCCACCACCGTAATTACAAATCCGAGCTCAGAAAGGTGAAAAAGGCCTATTGCAACAAACAAATCCTGAACTGCTGCAACAGCAGCAAAGAGCTCAACAGGATTGTCTCCGAATTTCTGAATCCCACTTGCACCACTACCCAGACCTCACCCTTGCAAACGCTCTGCGACTCCCTCTCGCTCCATTTCTCCACCACATCACTAGACAGGGTGGCAACCCTTAGTACCAAACGTTCAGCCCTCACCCCCTGGCCCACACTGGCCCCTCCCGACTCCATTGCTGTAACTTCCGCAATCCCATCTTTCGACTCTTTCAACCCCATCTCGAAAGGCAATTTCCTTGATCTACTATCCAGCAGCAGACCCTACGGATCCCGTTTGACCCCTGCCCGCCTCTCTTCTGAAAGAAATATTCTCCTTGACTTGTGCAGAAGAACTAGCAAGGTCCATACTAAATGACTCCCTCACTGCTGGGATCTTTCCCGAGGCATTTAAAATAGTGCATGTCAACTGCTTCTATAAAAGGCATCTCTCGACCCCACGAATTAGAGGCTGATCTCCAACACCCGATTCCTGGCAAACACCCGATTCCGGCCGCTCCATGGAACAGAAACCACCCTGATCTCGATCTGGGATGATCTCAAAGTTGCCGTGAACTCTGAGGGTTGTGCAGTGCTGGTTCTCCTTGATCTGTCAGCAGCCTTTGACACTGCTAACCATCTTATCCTCCTTGACCGACTCCACTCCCTAGTAATCCGAGGCTCAGCAATCAAATGGATTGCCTCCTTCCTCAACAACAGGAAACCAATCACTTTCATCTCCCCTCTTGTCTCAACCGCTCGCACCGTGAACACTGGAGTACCCCAGGACACCTGCCTCTCTGCTCTCCTTTTCAATCTCTATCTGACCACTCTACCAGGGATCATCAGCGCGCACAACCTCGCCTACTACAACTATTCCCAAATTATCCTGAGAATCCCCAAAACAACCCCTAACCCACGCCCGACCTTGAAGCCTCAGAGATATTGACCAATGGATGACAAGAAACTGCCTCCTTCTGAACCCAAGTAAAACTGAAATCATGGTGTGCTGCAACACTGCCCTTCTCCTGAGGAGAGGTTGCAGGAGAATCCCCCCTCCTACATCCAATATAGTCAAAACCTTGGCTGCACTATGGACTCAGGTTTAACCCTCTCCGACCAGATCAACAATGTATCTAAATCCTGTCACTACCACCTCAAACTCCTGAGACGCATCTTCCCTTATCTCACTTAACCCAACAGACTCGCCACTATTATGTCCATTGTGATGTCAAGACTGGACTACACCAACTCCTTATACCCGAGTGCTCCAGCATACCAACTTAACAAACTCCAAAGAGCCCAAAACTCTGCCGCCACACTCCTTGCTCTGAGACACAGGGACCACATCTCCCCCGCTCTCCACACCCTTCGCTGGCTGCCCTTTGGACCAAGGGCCATTTTCAAAATCTTGTCTGTTACCCACCGAGCAGTGCACATGACCGGCCCAGCCTACCTACAAGAGAAAATTAAACCCTACCTCCCATCACGCGCCCTGAGGTCAAGCACTGACCTACTAGTGATTCCAGCCTCCAATTCAACCAGGCTTGGAAGGTCTGCCTTTCGGCCTTGGCTCAGACTCTGTGGAACCCACTCCCTCTGCACATTAGACACACCCAAGACTACAGGGCCTTCCGCAAAGGTCTAAAAACCTGGCTCTTTCCATAAACCGTTATTAGGTCAATGTAGGGCTGGTGAAACCCACTGACATTTTGATTCATGATTTCAACGATATTACTCCTGTAAATATGTACAGCCGGCCGACTAATGTCACAACTGACTGACGAAGGTCCAGCCTGTCGTTTAGCATCACTGCCTCAGTGTGACCACGTCGGTGCGAGATATCTCCTGTCTTATAACCAAATATCCTCCCTAGACGGACCCGGCAACCCAACATAAACCCCAACCAGAAACCTGGAAAATCTGCTCCAAAGACACATAGTGCTGAGCCTATGAATAATGATACTCTGACCGAGCAAAACATAACTTACCACGGTCCTACCTGTGAATCGGCCTCAGAGTGACGCTACCGCGAAACCCGAGGGCGACCACTGCCAGCGCATCCAGATCCAGAATGTAATCCAGGAACAGTGGGCTCCTAAGAGTAAATCATCCACTCCAGACTCTCGCCTCTCCTACCACTATGCTCACTTTACACCAGCACACAATAGAGGTAAGCTATACCCCTTGATCAATTTCGGCCTATCTGCACACATACGAACAATACTCCATGAGCACATCAACATCCTGCTAGAATGCAGCTATACCTCTTGAAAAAATCGCCTAGCTGCACACATAAGCATCCTATACAGCCCTAATGCCACCAGAATGCAGTCGCAGAGACCAAACACCTGACCGCACACATTCGACTGATCTCTCACTATTACCCCACCTAATGTTAGGATGCAGCTACCATCAGGTAATCGCACTTGCTGCACACACATTGAGTGCACCCAAGCACCCTATACTACCCTACTCTCTCGACTGACCTGGACTGTGGTCACCAAGGACATTTAACCCACAAGCGCATTGAGCTCATACCAATGATATATAGGGCTCTATATAAATGCTCAATAACAATATGAACATAGGCATTGCAGTACGCAGCTGCATAATTCGATCTCATTGTATGGCCGATGGCTGCAAATATAGGGAGTGAGAAGCGGATGTGTAAACTGCCGGTTTTGGAGACATGCTAATTCTGGAAGCTGGCATTTTATTACAGATGTTGGATGTGTCCGTGTTGAAGCGCGCTGCCACAGCTGGGTGGTGATCATCGCACCAGCGGGGTGTGCCATTCAGGTGAGGCCAGTTAGTAGAGTCAAACAACGGAAGGCTTTTGGAAGTAGGTGCGGAGAGTGGTACTGGTGACCCGTCTCACTGCAAGGTAGGGAGGAAGGGGATAGGGGGAGTGTACAGGAGTGTGTAATCAGTAGGTTTGCTGAAGAACAAGCAGTGCGCAAAATGCCTCGCTGACTTCTGGATGTAGATTGTGGGACTGCCAATTGTGTACGGGATGTAGCAGCCACCAATGTGCGTCAAGGGGAGTGCAAATGGGCTCCCAGGGGTGGGTGATTGAGGGGGTTAAGCACCTCTTAGGAACGAGTAGCCCAGATGTAGGGACAGGAGACTTGTACTCGCAGGATTCGCCGAAGTATGGCTTGCAGCATTTGCCCCAGGGCGACCCAGCCTCCACAGCAAGACAGGGGCTTAGGGCTTTGGAACCGGTCCTTTGTGCCAGGCCTGGCTTCGCCTCTTGGCTCTGTAGAGCTGTGTCATTTGTTGCGGGCATTACCCAATCGGGGCTCTGGAGACAGCTGTGCTCTTCTGATGCAGGCAGGGTGGTAGGGCTCAGCGGTGGCCATTTTTTAAGTAGATCTCGGCCACTTATCGCCAATGCAGGTCATACAGCACTGTCAGGGCCTTGATGTTATCAGACACATCTTATTGAATAGAAGCATCCAAGGGAAAGGCCCTTGTGAGGTATCTTCTCTTGGCTGGCTTATTTCTTCTTGGTTATTACTATTCCCCCTTTTTTCTGTCCTAACTTGTCTTGGTTATTTTTGATTCCGTTCCTTTATTTGAACTACATGGTATTCTCTCTCTAACTGACTATTCGACCTGTAGTCAACTCGTTCTCCAGGCTCCTCATAACCTTCTTTCTCTTTGGATTGTTTAAATGTTTAAATTCCTTAACTTTCTTTGTTTGAGTCACTCTCACGAGATGTCTTAATTTTGTAATATTCTCTTTACTAGGTTCCCTTGTGTATCCCTTAAATGTTGAGATATTCTCCCCTCTTGCCATGGAGTAGTCTTTCTTCTTTTTAGCTCGCACGTTTCCTCTTGCATAGGTACAGTTCAGATTAACTTTGTAGTTCGAGTTTTGACAATTTCACTGGGACGAGTTTCTTCACTTGTATAATGATTCCCTTTTGGCCTCCCAGTCTGCCCGTTACCCCTCTTCTCATAGGGGAACGTCTCTTGGGCCTGCGGTCGCGTGCGACCTTCCTTCTCACTTGGTTTCTCTTTCTCGCCTCTTTACTCCATCAGCGTCTCCTCGCAGTCTTCTCACATTCCCTTTGTGCAATGGTCCAGTATTCCTCCTGGCAACCGGTGCTGCTACGGATGTCTCTGCTGGTTGGTGTTGGCGTAGCTGGTTGGGTCTTCCCACCACAACCTATTTGTGGTCACGCCACCAACGGTTCTCTGCTTGTCAAACCCTCTGTGTCTCTTCGATATACTGTCTCCCCAGCGTCTGGTAGTCTAACTTAGAGCAGCTCTGAACCCACCACTCTCATTGGCTCTACCTCCTGCTTGCGTTATGCAGCTCCAGAGCCTCCTCGGCTGCTTTGAGTCTTTCTCCCTGATCTCGATGTGTCCTCTTCTTTAAACGTCGTTGTCCCACTGAAGTCGAGGTTTGTCCTTAAGGAAACCGCTTCTTTTCTCTGATAATCATGGTACATGGTAAGGTTGTCTTCGGCCGTTTTGGTTTTTATTGCTGTTCGGCGTTTCATTTCAGATAATCCCATGTATGCCATCCTGGGGATTGGTTTGGGGAGTTCCTTAGAGGAACGGGAGTCCTTGTTCCTTAAGGGGGGAGTCTCTCCCAGTGAGACTCCACTTGTCCAGACTCCCTACAGAGAGTCTTGAGTAGCGGGCGAGTCTCTCTAGCCTGAAAGGGGAGAAGGGACAAACTCACTATATCCGTTTCAGTATATTCCATTCACTACTTTGAAAATTTCCTGTACCAGCAACCAGCATCACTGACTACACCTTATTTAAACAAGAAATAGTGCTATAATCTGTGCATTCAAAATTTGAACAAAAGCTAAAGAATTTAGAAGGTATTACTAATTTGGATGGAGAGACTGGCAAGGCATCATGGACTAATCTGTCATTCGTTCAGATGATAAAAGATCCCAGGTGAATCAAGGGGCTTGTTATCCAGAGGTGCCTGGTGGGGGGGTTTGTAAGTGTTGTTGTCTTACATTTCTCATTCATTTTCTCATATGAGCCAACTTTGCTTTCACCTACAGCTGTCTTTTCCAAGGAACTGACCTCTGTTTATGCGTTTGTTTGGCACAGAGCCATCCAGCAGTTTAAAAAAAAATCGAAAATCCTGTTAGTGGTATTTTAGCCACCGAATATCTGTTAACTGACTTACAAGGCTGTTGTCTGAGTCTTTATTGGCCAGTTTGAGTTTGCAAACATGCCACAACGCGTTTTGCTAAGGCGCAGCCAGATTGTATTGAAAAATAAGTCCATCAGAATGGTTTAGTCCTGTAATGTTCTTCCAAACAGCCACCGTTATTTTTCATGGGCTTTCTGTGCATTCCTGCCAACACTGTACTTCAAACATTTGATAGGCATATTGCTGCCCTCTAAATGTCACCCACCCTGTGGAAGGTGGTGAGGGGAGTTGACGCCAGGAGATTGAAATCTGGCAAAAAAACAATTTTTGTGGAGGAGGCGTCTTGTTAAATTAAAAATAAAATACTTTTTTCTGTTAGGGTACGGGAGAGGTTTTGGGAAAGCTCCAGAAGGATGAAGTGTGGCCACAGAAATGAAAAAATTATGTTTCATGGGGCCACACACGCCTGCATGTTCCACGTAAGTAGGTTTTGCTATTTAGTTACCCATATTCCATCCCTCTGGAGCAATCCCAAGGCTTGAGAGACCCACTTGTAGATAAAAACTTTCTCCAAGGTACTCAAGTCGTGGCTCTGACTTGAAATGACGAGACAGGCCAGTGGATCTATGTGTAGGATCTATGTGTAACCTGCTGACTTGCTATTGCCACTGGAGGACCCTCGAGCACGGCCGAAGGCTTAGTCCATATTGTTCTTCTAGAACCACGACTGGGCCAGCGTGTGCACTACTCTTGATTCCACATATGCCAGCACTGAAATGCCGTTACTCACAGTAAAGAAGGAACAAAAGATACACCCCACCAGTTTGTGCTCTTCAGCAATCCAACTATTTGCACTCCTCCCATCCGGTCTGTTTACCAACCTCGAAGGGATCACACCAAAACTAGCCCTAAGCACCAAACCAGTAGTCTATCATTGACTGGCACCTCGCCTTCAAATATCACATTCCCAAAACTGCCTGCACAGTTTTTAAATCATTGGTACTTTATCACAGATGGGATGGAACACCCTTCCTTTCGAGCATCCCTCTTAGCCTTTGCATCACTGAAATCAGTACATCACACCACTGGCATCAAAAATGTTTTAACATCGCCACCTGGAGGGACGTACTTGGGCAGTCTAAACCATACTTAGAGCTGCTTTTATTACTTACAAGCCTGTGCCAACTCAAGGGCTCCTCACTTAGCTGAATAGTCACCTGGGGAGGCCAGTGCAATTCCAGAAACTGCAACATTGCAAGACTGGAAAGCATCCGAAAGACACAGGAAACAGGGCTTTTCATGTTCTGCATTGGCATTGGGGAACACAAAACTAGCGCACATCTTCACGGCTTCAACCTTTGTACAGTTCATGACGTAACCGAAGACAGCGCTGTGAATCACAGAACACCTGACAGGTGGATGTGCTCACTTCCACCACATCCATTGAGGAGGACCTGAGAGTGGACATTATCTACCTTTTGTACATTGCACAGTTGCTTCCCAGCTAGATTGTGAATTATTAATGTCGTACAAAAAGGGGCTTTGCACTGCCGGCACAAACCCTGATTCGTGGAACCGTGCAAAGTGTATTTTTGCTGTGTAAGGTCCGGGCAAAGTCAGCGCATAGTCATTTTTGCAGTTCAAAATGACTTTGCCCGGACTTTGCACAACAAAAATGGTTTATAGTGATAATACCGAACTTTAAAATCTCGAAAAAAAAAATCTCAAAAAAAAAGGCAGAAAAAAAAATATGAATTTTTTTTGACGTTTTTTTTTCGAAATGGGGGGGTTCCCCCAACCCCCTTTTTTTTATTTTAACCCTTTTTTTACGTACCTGACCCCAAAAACCAATAAATAAATAAATAATTCGATATTTTTTTTTCGAGATTTTTGTAATTCGGTATTATTTTTTCGGCCTTTTGACTGACCACCAACAAAAATACCCTTTGCACAGTTCCATTATCAGGGTTTGTGTCGGCAGTGCAAAGTCACTTTGAACCAGGCAAATATTCCATGAATCGGGCCCTTAGTGTAGTATCACATTGCCTTCACGTTGATTTGTGCTGCTAAACATAACAAAGTCCAAAGCAGCTGTTAAGATTATTGTGATGCTGGAAATGCATTGGAGGGACCAGGGCCTTCATTTCCTTGTCCTGGACTCCTTTTATCATGTGTGATCTGTGTTATTTTCTGCACAGGAGCCCATGCGGGACTCCTGGCAGTGCAGCTCTTCCTCTTTTTGGTTGGGGTAAAAAGACCCTTGGGGATACCCTTATGGCACCCATGGGTGGGGGTACAACCCTGTACCCGTAGTGTTGTTGGGCACCTGTGTGTGGCCCACAGAGCGGGGTATGGGCTGGTGGCAGCTCCATGCTGAATTTGACAGGTGCCCTGAGTATCCTCCATTTTGGGATGCCCAGGCCCTGCCATCAGTTGATTCCTGATAGAGACAAGATGGCCCCTGTGGCCTCTTGCTTTCTATCGCCTGTTACCTTGTTTTCCCAAAGACCTGGGAAGCCCTGACTTTGTCCCTTCCCCTGACTGGCTGTTGGGTGGAAGTTCCATATATGGTATTGCAGGGAAGTCCAGGCCAGACTGGCTAGAGACTTCCCAGTGACTATGTTGAGGGGTATGCCCTTGGTGTGGGACCTGGGTGAATGGAGTGTGTGACCAATATACATATCATGTTATGGGTGTCTAGTTTCTGGTGTGTGACACAATGACTGAGACAGCCCTGCCCGAAACAGGTATGAATGCAGTGTGGAGTGCTGAATGGCTGGGTGCTTGTCCCAATCCACATTCCTTGTTGTAAGTGTCTGGATGGTGAAGAATGGCCTGAATGCATTGTGAGCCTGATTGGCTGCCTGCCTGCATGAATGCTCGCTGAATGAATGCCTGCTGAGCTTGGCCCAGCAGTGTGAATGAGAGACAGAACAGTATATCTGGGGACATTTCACTGACTAGAATCGTTCAGAAGCTGAAGTCAAAACTTGATGCTTACCTTGAAGCCCAGCTAGAAGAAGGCTTTGCTGCTGCTTTCCTTCGCTGCAATCCGAGAAGCTGTTGTGTCTCAAAGATCTGATCCAAGAGATGACCTGGCTAGGCAACCTCTTCCCGAGCTACGAGGGAACATCGTGCACCTGCTAACCTTCACCAAGGCTCTCTGGGAGTCGGTCATCGAAAGGCTGCCGACCGGAGACTGGGATCGCCAAGGAATCTGAAGTGAAGCACCCAGACATGGAAGTTCATCGTAGTCGACAGAGTTTCGAAGGACTGCTGTAACCTTGTGGACTGGAGTCTCAACGCTCCATTGCCTAAGACACTTTGAAATTAAGGACTCCCTTGTTCATCACTGTCGACCGTTTTGTCCCGCCGGCGAAATTCAATGTCGCAGACGAACCGAGGAGAATCCGCCGGTGGGATTCCTGCCACCCGAAGTCCTCCAAGACGCTGACGAAGATCCGAAAGCCAGCCGTGGTCGAGTCGCGGTCGCTGACACCAACCGCTGACAACCCGACACCCTTGCTGGGCTTACGTTCTTCATTCGACTCTTTGCAGCAACGTACTATCGTTGCAGAGGTGCACCGCATGCCTCATCTGCGCAGGACGTCCATGATCGATCGCCGACGAGCACCGCATGGACCGAAGCTGCTGCCTCGACAACATTGTTCACCCCTTTCTTCGAGGAATCTCGACGATCCGTGGCTCCCACCTTTTAAAGGGAGATCACTCAAGAAGGATCCGTCGACGATCCGTCGTCCAACTCTGCTAAACCAGGTACAATGGGGTAGTAGAACCTTTTCAGAAGACTATAGACCAAGACTATAGTAAACCGTATATGGACTGGGCTTCTCAATATACTTTATTTAAAGGTTGCCCGGGTGGGGGGGTCAGGGGGGATCCTCACACAGAACTGTGTCTTGGGTAGGGACAAAGTATTCTGACAATTGTTTAACCACTTATTTCCCTCCTATGTCTGGTGTTGGTTCACATTACTAATAGACTTGTATGCCATTGCAACTGTCAGCAGTTGGTGCATTTTAAAGGAGTCAAGAGTGAATTGTGATACCACATAGATATTGTACATATTTATCATTTTAGTATTGCCTGAGCACAAAGTTCTGTGTGTGTATATATAACTTGAACTTTATTTATATAAAGAACTGGGTTATCGCTAACCTAGTGTGTGGACATTCCTTTGTGGGGGCTTGGGGACTACACTATACTTAAGAACCAGCCTGCTTCATCTCCTGACAGCTTAAGCCTTGATTGCTCGTCCAACCTTACCATATAGAGAATTCTTGCTGGGGTGTTCTGCTTCTACTCTGCCATATAGAGAGCAGGAGTACAGATACCCCCTCCAGTCTTTACAATTATGTCTGAGACCCTTTTACATCAGTCAGCAAGTGTGAATTCAGAAGCAGTGCATGGCAGTGCCTGATTTATGGTTACATAAGGGTGCTGTTGACCGATGTATCAATGCTTTAGGAGCCGTAACTGGTGAATTTGTGGGTTACTTTTGTTTTGCGGTGCAGCAATATTCCTCTCAACAAAGTTGTTTTTACTGAATGTCCATGTTTTATTTTTAATGTATCCATACTGTCCCTTTAAACATGGCTTTTTTTAACCGTTGATAGGGCAAAAAGGTTTTCAGATGAGTTAAGTGTAGTTAAACAGATGAAGTATACAAACATTGGGAATGCAAATTTTAAGGTACCAACACGCATATGAACTATTTTCTCTAATGCAATGTTCAGCACACTACAGGTTAAATCTTTAAGTGAGCCTTGTGAAGTAAGGGTGTAGTAGGAGTGGATATTGAATCTGAAGTGTTTTGGACCTAGTATTAGTTATTTTGGATTTTTTGACTGCCAGTACTTTATCACTGGCATTCCGATAGTTTGTAGACTTCACATTTTTCTAGTAGTTCAAATAACTATAAATTCCCATTGATTTTTCTTTCCCCTTTTTGAAATGTTTGTATTACACTGTTCTGACATATCTGACCATAACACCTATTGGTTTCTGTGGACCAACTATGCATCTACAAATATCGATACAGCTCATTTTCAGAGATGCATCCTAAAGGGGTATATTTTGTAGATCTGTGGGAGAAAACCAGTGCAACAAACATTTTTCAACCTCATTTTGCACATGAAAACATCCATAAAACTTTGCCAAATTTGGTTTGAGTGTTCGGATGTAGCCAATCGGTTGCTTGTCATATTTTGTGAACTTTAGTGGACAAAGTCAAAAGTTAAAGGATCATGCTTTGTTTTCTTGTGTAAAGTGTCATGTAACCTCAACTGTTGTCACCATGCATGCCTATTACTTATCCTGTTACAGGGTCAGCGACAGTGACCCTATGGTTATGGTTGAGTTGGTGTTCCCGTAGAAATAGCCTGTTTTGAGAAACATGACATTGGCACTATTCAGTGAAACTTCACTTAACTACTCCCAAAAATATTTTCCGAGGTTCTGCTAGAGAGGGCAAAGTAACAGGGAGGTCTTAAACCTTGAGTTTCTCTAAGCAAAGGTTTGCTGAAGCTTATAACTAACCACTAGATATATTTTGACAAACATTTTCAGGGAGCGGGTGACTATTCTCAAAAGTATAGTTTTGCAAGTTGTGTGCAAATCCATCCATCAGTTTCTTAAATCTGAATTTAAATTTGAGTCTACATGAAACATTATGTTGACGGACCAACTGGCTCCAGAGAGTGGCTTGGCTTATCTAATCCTATGGCTATGACCATGGCCCCTCGACATGTGGATCCAGTAAGCAGCTACCACATTTGCTAGTCTAAAGACAGACAATCTGGTTGCTAGGAGGACTGTAACACTTTTTTGTACGGCCACCATTGTGGCCTGCTAAAGTGTGCTGGTGTGTTTGCGGCATAGTGAAGATACACCAAAAAGGTGCATAATGCACCCTTCTTGGGTGTTATCCCTATCTTTGAGAGTGCAAGGGGGTGCCCAGAGGGCTGTGATCCGTCAACCCTGCCCTCAAAAGATGAAATGGCTGTTTTGTCTGTTGGACTTTCCAGCATGCCACTACTAGCTCTGCAGCCAACTCTGACCTGCAGACCCGGTCTACGGGGTATCTAGTTGTCTGCATAACTTTATTGGGGACACATTGGTGACTTCCTTGCAGCAGACCATTCTTGGTGGTCTCTTTGGTGCCTGGTCTGGTCAACGTCCCTGCCGCAGCAAAGTGGTGATTTGGAGTGGCCCAACATGGCAGAATGCCTTGTCCCAGGTACATTGACCATTGTCTACTTTTGTGGTGGTGGAGGAAAGGGTTTAAGGCTGCCTAGGTCATGGCCCTGGCAACGGCCATTAGTTGTCAGGGCAGGTGCTTTGTCAAGAAGCCCAGGTCATGGTGTTCAGCCACTTTGGGTTGCTTGGGTTTTTCCTGGCCATGACAAAGTGAATGCTGAGCATGGTCTCGGAAGTTTAGGGCCTGGCTGAAGGCCATGCCCGGCCGAAGTGGCTACGTGGCCTGGCTGCAAGATACAGACCCCATTGAGATCACCCATACATACATTACCTCCTGCGGAGCATGTCCTGCAGCCTTACCTGTTTAGCTTGGCTTCTAGCTATGCACGTAACGGTTTTTCCGTAAATTTCCTGTGCTTGCAACGCCTGCAAGCTGTGGTCTTCAGTGATGGCTTGTGTGCTTTGCCTGGGCATGGCCTACAAACTGCATCCACATGAAATTGCTTGATTCGCGAGATATATGGCACCTGATGCTTGTCGTTTTCCTGTGTCTGTTATGTTATTGATATTTGTACAGCGCATTGTCACCCGTAGGTATCTTGGCACTAGAAAAGGAGGGAGACAATTATTAAATTACTTTGATGCAGTGCCCATCCGCTAAGTGCCCAGAGGTTAATTTGTGCAAAGCTGTGCCCCATTTCAATGTTTGTCCAGGTCTGGGGGTGTAACCTGCACCGTTGACCATAACCCCCACAGTATGCACAGAGCATGTGCTAGACGCTGTTTATACTAGTCCCGGGGACATGGCATGCTTCTGTGTACCCCATATTCTGAATAGGCATTGCCAAAGGTCATGTTCTGTTCTATTGCCATATCAATCCAACTACCTATATCCATCAGAGAGTCCAGATATTTGTGGTTTTGTATGTCATGCAATCAGTTGTGCATGGCACGGTTGAGCTATGGTTGCTTTCCTAACCATACCTGGTGAATGTCAGTGGTGGTTAAGAAGTTTGCATTGAATCGTAACGTTTATTCAATTACTATTTTTTTTTTTTGTGGAAGTGTTCTCTTGCTCTTCAGCTATTGCTCTTTATTTTCTTCTCTGTTCTGTCTCCAATTCTTTTTGCAATACTACTGGCATGGCAACATAGTTAAAGTTGTATTGCATTTTACATGGGTAAATGTTTCATGTTATGAATTGTGAAACAATGAATGGGGGTTAAACACATTTGCCAAGCAACCAGTCTTGATTGTTTCGAGTAAGCATGCTCAATTATATAATCTAGGCACTGGTTAAAAAGTTGTAATAAGTGAAACAATTAATTTTTTCACTTTCTTAGAATTGAGAACGCCATAGGATTTTTCCAAGAACAATTTTAAAATTGTCAGCTTTAATTATCTTAATTTTTTAGCACATAGGTTTCATTTACAATGTGAATTGATGCATACAGGATATGAATGTTTGAAAGGCAAAATAGGAAAAGTAGTGTAAAGTCAGATGACCTGCAAATTGTAGTATGGCCTGTAAAAGTATTTATATCAAGTGACTAAAATCCGACCTGGGTTTTGCACAGCACGTGACTACACCTACCCATGTGTTAGGTCACACACTGGACTGGCTTGCAGTCCTTAATATTACCTGTGAATGTTCTCACCACGCCTTGTCCGTGCATTTTACTGTGTCCCGTTTCCGGTGAAATCCAGGAATAAGCAGATAGGCTTTAGGTCACGAAATCTAAAACGTCTCACAATAAATAACATTGACCCCCTATTAGCTAGTTCTCTTAATTTCTCCCCAGAGACGTCCCTTCAGGCTATGTCTACCTCCTTAGCCCTACATTTTTTCAAATATTATAAATATCTTCGCTCCATTGAAGCAAAAAAAACAAAAAGCGGAAAGTAGATGTAAACCTTGCTTTTCGATTGAGTTGCGAAACCAAAAAACTCTCAACATGAAAGCATATTTCTCCTGGGAACTATCTCCAAGCCCAGCCTCACTAATAACCTATACAAACCTAGTAAGGGCCTATAAATCTGCTATCCTGGACGCAAAAAAGAACTTTCATAATCTTAGACTTGCCAGCGCCGAGTCAGATGCAAAGTAAATCTTTAAGATCTTGAAAGAGAAGGCCCCTCAACCCCTCCCCCTAGCCCCCATGGACCAACTAGTGATAAAGGACAATAACCAGTGTCAGCTTATACAAGATGGTCTTCAAAATAAACTGCTTGGCATTAGGACAGAAATGCTAGAAAAAAAGAAGGCGCCTCCACCATTAGCCCTTAATGAGCCTCAGAAATTATTTCAGCTTAACGCGGCTGTGCCACTATTTCATTTTCAACCCATATCAGAGACAGCTTTGAAGAAAATCATAGAACAGCTTAAAGCAACCCACTGTATGCTTGTTCTTCTATCATAGTAAAAACTTCCACTCCCCTCCTGGTAAAAGCAATGTGTATATTCGTTAACACTTCTTTGAAAGAGGGCATGGTCCTGGATGACCTGAAACAAACAATGGTCACTCCCATATTGAAGAAACCAGGGCTACCTAGGGACAACCCCTTGAATCATCACCCCATATCCGATGCCCCATTCTTGTTGAAAATATTGGATAGTGTTGCCTGTGGTCAGATTGCGGAGCATTTAGACCAGTTTCCCATTCTAAACCCCCACCAATCGGGCTTTAGTAAATAATTTGGGACAGAGACATCCCTCCTTGAGCTGAAGTCAAGGCTACTTGATCAGGTTGACAAGGTTGCCCTTTCTCTCCTAATATCTCTGGACGAATCTGCCGCGTTCGACCCGATCGAACATTCTATTCTGACTTCTAGATTGGAGGTGGTCACTAACTTTTCTCCTACGGCTGTCTCCTGGATCGCTTCTTTTTTGGAGCACAGATGCAGTAGAGTTTGCTCGGATGTTGCTGAGGCCTTTCCCATTCCAGTGCATTTTGTTGTGCCACAGGGGGCCAGTACATCTCCATGTTTGGGCAATTTATTCATGGCTCCTTTCTTTTCCATGTTGGAGGCTGAGGGAGTCTTGTTTTCAAATTACACAGACGACACGCAATGTGTCGTCCCCCTTTCGGGTTGCCATGTGCAGGATGAACTGGAAATCAATAGAGTATTTAATCTCCTAGAGAAGGGTATGCTCGAAAACCACCTAGCTCTTAATAGGTGGAAGACTGAGTTTATGATAGTAGGTAGCCCAGCCTCCTTGTGAAGACTGGACCAGACTTACAGTTCATTCACGCTAGACGATAACATTATCACACCTCTGCCTAAAACAAAAATCTTGGGTGATTATCGATCAGACACTTTCTATGAGACCCCATGCAACCGGTGTAGTCTCTGCATTGGTCTAATATGTCAAGCTGCTCTCGCATCTAAGGCCCCTTATTACTCAGACAAGTGCTGAAAACTATTGCGAGAGCTATAATAGGGGCTAAGATCGATTATTGTTGCAGCCTGTTGTCGGGTATAAGTAAGCGGGACATCCACAAACTCCAGATAGTGCAGAATTGGGCAGTCATTGATAGGCCTGTCCCACTGAGATCATGTCTCTGAGGCTAGGTGCTCCCTCCACTGGCTACCAATAGATGCTCAGATCAAATGCAGGGTACTGCTTCGCCTTCAAATGCAGACTAGGACAGATGCCACCCTATTTACAGAGGTACGTCACTGACAAAGTTAACGGTAGGGCGTTGAGGTCCTGCACCCAGAATTATCTATTTCTACCCTGATGTAGAACATTGAAAGCAGAGAAAGGCACATTCTATCTGGTAGCCTAAATTCTGGAATCAGCTACCGGAAACAATGAGGAGCCAAAGTTCTCTACTAGTCTTTAAAATAGACTTGAAAACACTGCTATTGTCTTGGTTTTTCCGAGAGCCCCTAACCCCATTAAATCTTTTTGTGTTTCCTCTGTGTTGTTTGTTCAAACTGTCTGCGCGTTCATGCCTCAGGGTCCACAGTGCGCACTACAAATGCTGTAATGTAATATAATGTAATACTGGGGGGTGGTCTGGATTGGGAAACCAGACCAAGGGGGAAAATCTTGGGCACGAAAGAACCTGAAGACTGTTGGAAGAAAAAAGGAATTTAGGCCAAGTTAACTGTGATCGGTATTGGTGGAAGAGTGAGAAAGAAGTGAAAACCCTAGTGAGGGAGATAATGAGCCCGACTATCAGGGTACTAGAGAAAGGGACCGGTTTAATAACATGGAAGTTCAGGAGGCACAGGGAGGACTTTAGAGATGCTGGCGTTATGCAAGGGAGCAGCAAGAAAACAATTGCAGGAGAAGGAAAGCAGGTCCAGGAGAAAATCTTGAGGGGAAGATGTGGACATCTAGGTGAAATAATGCACTGCCTAAACCCCACCAAGGTTAGCGAGATCTAGCAAGTGACGCCCTGAGCAACAAGGTGGAAAACGGAGATTGCAAAGGTTTGGCAGGGAAATGCAACATACCTTTGTTTCAAAAATGGAGTATTGTTGTTGAAGTTTATTTTTTGTTTTGGTACCACCATGGACTTTGAGGATGTTTTGTTCAAAATTTGATCAATGGAGTCTGTTAGAAGGATCTATTTTTGCACAAGAGGGGAGAGCCCTATTTGTTTGAGTTCTTGTTTATGAAATCCTTTGACACTATCCTCATGTTAGGAACTGAAACATTGGGAACATTATTCAGCACGTTATTAGATATAATCATCATCCAGAAACTAGGTTCCGTTTCAACCACAGCCTGACACTTATTTGTTTGTCCGTCTCTTTCTGAGAGCATAAGTGAAAAGTCCAAACCGCAACCTCACCAAAAAGCACAAGCAATAAAAATACCTTTCCAGTTCTTTGAAATGGAGAACGTTTTAATAACCAGTCATGTAATATTACATGCTATCACAAACAACATTTACATCTTTATATTTTCTGTGTACTCAATCACTTCAATACATTTATGCATTGCTAGGTCTTGGATTAGTGTGTTGTGTGACTGGTATTCCATAATCTCGCAGCACTGCTGATATGCTTTTATTCGTATTAAGTCATTTACCAATTTTTCAACCAAAATGTTTAAACTTCCAATTCTTCTGAGGTGCAATTGTTAAACATGGCATCTAGGATGTTTTTCCATAAGAATAATCATGCAATTGGGGGCAGCGTGGCTTGCTGTGAAGGCGAGCCGGAGGGGGAGCTCTCGGGGCGGATCCGCTGACTGATTCTTTGTGCCTGTATCTTAGCAGGATCCGCACCACTAGAGGGTGGGAGAAGGTCTGGCGGCCACCCAATCAAATTCGGAGCAAATCGGAGGCTCCGTCCGTTCATCTTGAACACTTCGGAATTGCCTAACACGGTGAAGGCAAAATGGCGGACAGCTCCACACGGAGGCTCTTCTGGCCAAAGTGAGGGGCGCGAGGGAGAGAGGCGCCGAGCACCCCCTCTGTGCGCATGCACAGACTGTCGTGGGCAAAACATGGCCGCTTGGCCAACTCGGAGATGATCCAGCGGGGGCCCAACGGGTCCCCGCGGCTGACGGAAGAGGCCCAAAGGAAAGACTTTGGAAAGAACGACTGGAAAGGAGCCACGCCATCGCTTGCGGTCAGCAAGACTCTAGTTCTCCCATGGCACAGCTCCACTGTGGAGCAGGAGTTTGCTACCAGCTGATCGCCTGACTAGTGCGGCGAATGCGACCTGTGGACGGTGGAGGACTCGTATGAGGCCAATATTGGAACATCGAGGCCACAAGGTATGGATCCCTTCCTGGCCAGACTACCCCATTGCTGAGGGGGAGGCATGCAGGAGGGGGAGTGCGGCCCACACCCAGAGTCTCTGACTGTGGCGTATTTGGGGCCCTGTGTGCGGCCTGCAGGAGCAGGGACTGCCGCAGGTGTTGACACCGGCAGTAATCTTTTTAGTGTGCAGGCTGAGCCTCCTGCATGGTAGACGGCCAGGGAGCTGGAAACAATAACGTTGAACGTTGCACTTTTAAAAATAAGATTAGTGGGAATGCATGCACAAGGCAAGGAACTTGGACACCAGCTGGGCCATCTGTTGTAGCCCACTAGAACTGTGCAGAAGTGCAGGAGCAACTGGTGAGGGGAGTACCCCTGTAACATTGGGTGTGTGCCTGCCCGAGGTGACCAGGCTGCTGCCTGTCACTGCAGGACAGGGGTACTGCACAGCTTACGTGAAGGACATCAGGGCTCCCCGAAATTGAATACGGTAATTGGAGGAGGCTGTTTTATTGGAGATTACGTGTTGTCCTCCGGGCACGCACTATCTGAGCTGTGGCTCCGAGCTGACTGATCTAGGCCGGCATGTGGGGGCTTGGCATCCGGACCGATGGACAAAACGCAAGTACAGTACAACCCTACCCCTCCCCGGTTACAGGAAAGGCAGTGTTGCAGCTGTCTGCTCCCTGCAGGAGCCCAAGATCATACTCCCAGAACGCTTAGGTGCATATACCACTACACCCTGTAGTGGCACAAAGTCGGTGCCCCTGTGACGAGGATAGCGGTACAGAGGGTACCAGGGTACTCTGCATGTGCTACACTACGCTAATGTAACCCTGCTTATGAGGGGTCTTCCGCCACTCTAGCTCCAGGAAGGAACCCAGCCACGACAAACGCCCGGGTATCTCTCTGGGCGGGGAGTGTGGCCTGTTGCTCTTATTTCATATCGCAGAGGAAAATCTGGATGCCTCTGAAAGCAGTCAAACTAAAGGTCTCCCAGACGACTCTGGACATGCACGCTAAGAGCATGCGGCAAGCACCCGAGGTTCACATAGTGTCACTGCAGGAGAAGCAAGGGGATGCCATGTAGATGCATAAACAGGTGATTAAAGCCATTGCAGATCTAAAAGCTACATTGGGCACCCAAATAGAAGCTGTGAAGATAGATGTCGGATTGCCAAGACGTTCGGAACCTGGCTGAGCAAACTGCAGATTTAGAAACCTGGGTGAAAGAAAACTCTGACGAACTTTGGAGTGCATCCACCAATATTCACATCCTACAGCAGAAAATCTGTTTACTGGAAAACAGGGCGGAGGATGCGGAAGGGAAGGCCCGCAGAAACAATGTACGGATTGTCGGCCTGCCGGAGGGCAACCACTCCACGACTTGTGTAGAAAATCTGTTGCTTTAAGAAATTGGACCAGGGAACCTCACGCAAGGCTTTACTATTGACTGGCGCACAGAGCCCTGTCTAAATGGCCTCCACCTGGAGCCCCACCCAGACCTATAATTGCTAAGGTTTCGAACTATAAAGACAGAGAAAAAATTATTTCCAACTCCAGACAAGGTGGAGTGCTACGAAGAGCCTCTGCAGACCTAGCAGTGTACTCTGATTACACCTTCCAGGTGCAGAAGAACCACGCACAATTTATAGCGACCAAAGCGAGATTAAGATCGGCTGGACTGAAATATATGCTGATTTACCCAGCACGTCTAAAGATCCTGTACAAGAACCGTGCCCTGTTCTTTGATCGCCCAGGAGACGCACAGGAATGGATGGACAGGGAGAGGATACATCCTGTCGCAGGAGAAAATGATGCTCCGGATAAGCACCAAGGAGTCGCTGAGTTTATTTATTTGTTTATATCGCGCTGGTTGCCTGCGGGCATCAGGGCGCAAGAGATAGACACTGAACCAATGGACATTTAATGACGAGACAATTAACAAGCCAGAGTGAACAGAGCGGTTAAATGGGTGGTGTCAGTATCTCATTTACTTGGAGATGGGTTTTCAATTTTCGAAAACTCATGAGGTTGGGATCTAATCTAAGGTTTAATGGAAGGTTATTCCATTTACCGGTGGGGACTATTGGAAAAGCCCTACCTAATCCATTTGCTCTCTTATATGGGGGTACCACAATTTTGCCGGTTGTTTCCGATCTAAGGGTATGGCCTGGCACGTAATGGGTGGTTTGGTATTTAAGATAGGTCGGTGTTTGCCCATGGAGACACTTATGGACCAGTCTCATTGCTTCAGTTGTTTTCTTGCGTTGGTGATGTGTTCACTTTTGGTTTTCTGCTTAATAATTCTGACTGCATTATTTTGAATGTATTGAAATTTGGAGTTGGCGGACGACAAGGGATGAAGCAGCACCAACGGCCATCATACCCATGAGGCCTTCCCTGGACATGGGTTTTCCCTTCATAGTGCCTCAGCCCTACATCTAACTGGGATTCAACCTGCGTTGACACTGTCTTCCTAGAGAAGGACCAGGCCACTAACAGGTTATAGTGCCCTCAGAGCGTCTTCTTGTTTCTCTGTCTCCTCCTTTCTTTTTTGTTGCTGTTTGTTTTTTCTATTTTTTTAGGGTTCTTGTTATTTGCATCCAACCGCTGTGCATAAGCCTCGGGTGTACGTACCAGAAGCGGCTGCAAGTAGCGGATACGCCCGAGCATGAGACAAAATGCTGGGTTGGGGTTTTCAGTTGGGGAAGTTGGAGTATTTAATAAGGGGTATTTTTTGCCAGTACAAAAGCCAGAGAAGAACCTCAGGGCAGTTACTCTGCTGCAGTTGCCGTCCGAAGAAGACATGGGTCGCTTGTGTGTCTTCAGAGGGGGGGGCCTTTCTTGCTATACACAAACGCACATGGCTAGCAAAGTCAACATACTTACCTGGAATGTATGGGGTTTAAATAACTATGTGAAAAGAAACAGGGTTTCGTCCTACTTGAGGAGAGGTTAAATTGCTGTGGCCTTGCTGCAAGAGATGTACTTGACAGCTGAAAAACAAGATTTCCTGGCCAGTAAATGGATTGGGCGGATGATTGGTTCAGCTTACTCCGTGTATGCAAGGGGAGTCTTGATTTGGATAGCACCCACAGTGCCATTACGGTCACCCAGGTCAAGACGGACAACTAAGCTAGGATGGTGCTCGTACAGGAGCTCTTAGAACACATTGACACATGCTTGATAAACACATACGCTCACAACCACAAAACTGTGGGGTTCTTCCAGATGCTATACCCTAGGCTCAGCCCATACATGAACAGCAGCATTATATGGGGAGGCGACTTTAATTGTACCCTGAATCCACTGCTGGACAGATCTGACACTAGATTTCGTAGGCTTGCCCCACCTGCTAGGTCTCTGCAGATGCTCGTGACATCATTCGACCTGCTAGACATATGGAGGACACCGAGCCCTGATGCTAGGCACTTCTCTGCACCACATTCAGTTCGTACCCGGTTGGATTACTTTTTCGTAGGTCAGGAAACTGCAGACCGCTATATACTTGCTGAATACAAAGGTAGAGTCTTATCAGACCATGCACCCCTCCGACTGGTGTGGCAGTATTTGTCCCCCAGACCGCCAATACCCACGTGGAGGCTTAGGAGTGAATCTTAGCGTGACATTCCCTTCCGAGAGCACATTAAGAAAAGCATTGAGTATGTCACGCTTAATACGGACAGTGACCCGAGCTCAGGAACGCTATGGGAGCCTCTTAAAATCGTCAATAGGGGCACTGCCATCGCAAAATCCATTAGCTTTCAGTCTTTGATACGCAGGGAACTGGCCTCCAGGGAGGAACAGTTACAGGAGTTGAAACAGTCCCATAGCGGCTAGAATGAACGAGAGGTAGAAGCTTTAGCGTTACGGAAGAAGTACATTGAATGTTGGGAAAGAGTGGGTAAACACAATTACTCTAAATATGTTGAGAGGCAACACAAGGAGGGGAATAAGCTGCGGGAGACTACTATCCTGATTGTATAGAAAGGAAGAAAACCAGAGCCCTAGTCACTTGATATACATGCAGAACGGTGACCTCTGCCATACCCAAGTGGGAATTAACAGAGCCTTTAAAGACTTTTATCAGACCCTCTATCGGGAGGGACCCCAAGTGCAACACGCACATATCCAAGAAGTGATGGATGAGATTAACCTCCCCAGGCGAAGCCAAGACGTGATTGACAGCCTGGAGGCACCCATCAGACTGGATGAAATACGAAGTACAAATAGATCCTTGGCTACAGGCAAGGACCCAGGTTCGGATGGACTGCCCGGTGAGTTCCTGAATGTATTCAACAATTGCTATGAGGCCGGAGTCCTCCCGCTTAGCTTGAGGGAATCAATTATCGTTCCCCTCCTCAAGCCCCGTAAACCACCGACGGAGTACAGCTCATACAGGCCTGTTTCCATGCTCAATCAAGATAAGATACTGACGGCTACATTGGCGAACTGACTAAAGAGGGTGATTCACACGATTATATATTCTGACCAGACTGGTTATGTGCCGGGTAAGAAAATGGCCTGGAATCTGCAGCGGCTGCATCACGTTATAGACTGCACCACGTCCTGGGAGAACCCCTGTGCAATAGCAACGCTTGATGCTGTGAAGGTGATTGATTCTGTGAGATGGGAGTGGGTCTATGCAATGCTACAAGGGTTTAGCTTTTGGCAGCAGTGTATAGGCTGGGTACTGTTGACTTACACACAACCAGTGGCTCATGAGAACTGGAAAAGGGTACTAGGATGGGGTGCCCGCTGTTCCCATTACTTTACATCCTGGCCATGGAGCTGATGGCACAATACTTGAGGTCTGAATATCTTGCAGCGGGTACAGTCATAGACTGTGTAAGTCATTTGATCTCCATGTACGTGGATGATACCTTATTATACATTCAAAACCCAGAGGGGAGCTTGGAGTTGATAATTTAGCAAACAGTGCTAAGGATTCCATTATCAGGGGGTCTTGATTAGCACAGACAAGTCCTCTCTGTTCTCGATCGCTGGTTTCCATAGAAAGGAGCGGAATACGCTGCCAGTTCTGGCACTCCAGTGGTCGGTTGATACCTTCAGATACCTGGGAGTTAATATATACCATGACCCCAAGGCAGAGGATACCTACAACACCTTGAACCTCTTAGAAGGTATTAAGAACTCTGAGGTTCTGGAATAAGCTGCCCCTCTTATTAATGGTTAGGGCCGCCCTATTGAGAATGTGGTATTGCCCAGGCTATTGCATTGCTTTGTGAATGTACTGTTCTACATTTCCAAACCCTTCTTTAAGACACTTGACTCCATTTGTGGTAGGTTCCTGTGGCAAAACGGCAGGTGCAGGATAGCACTGCCCTTATTACGCAGACCTTACGAAGACTGGGATCAGGGTCCCAAACTTTGAGCTATACTACCCAGCGGGACAGCTGCAATTCGTAGTGGATTGTTTGGCATATCAGCCCTCCCCAGACACGCATATGCTCCTGTGTACTGAACCACGCTTATTTTTCTAAAGGAGCTGCTATGGAATAAGAGACCACAGGCATGCCATAGGTCACACTTGATATCTTTGGGACAGTGCACTCAAGCAGATTGGACTCTTGGACCTGATCTTGGTACAGACTCCTTTGACTTAGGTGGTATCACATTCCACACAAGCGCGGTTGGAGATGCGAGCAAATTCGGAATTCGGGAAATCCTTCTTGCCCTTTGGTGAGTTAGTAGAACACACGGGTCTACATTGCAGCCAATACTTGTTACACTGCACTATTAAAAGGGAAATCACACTTAAGTGGCCCACATTTAGCAAGCTAATTTAAAAGCACTCCATTGTGGACATTTTATATTATATCTCAGAGGGGCACACACCATATCCAGGATATATGACTTCTGATGGGACGACCCCCTAAAGATTTAGTGGTGAAACCCAAATGGGAGGAGGACCTTGGCGCCCCCTTTTCAGATGCAAACTGGAAAGAGATCCTAGGATGGCACAAGTGTCCCGGAACGCCAGATTGCAGTTACTGTTCATAACACACAGGGCATACATGACCCCCTTGAGAATGTCATGTTTATCGGGCGCGGTCGCACAACACTGCACTAGGTGCAACTCTGAAGAGGCGGGGATTGTACATATGTTCTGGGCATGCCCCGCGGCGTGTATATTCTTGCAAGAGGGAGCATCCAGGATGAATAGGGGAGGGCTGGTATTAGTTGTACTGTCCCCGGGGGCATGCTTGTTGAGTCGATTTCCCCCACCCTAAATGGGCGAAACATATACATAAGATGAAGGACTTGGCGTACATCCTAGCCAACCAGAGAATTGCTAGGGGGTCCTAATATAGAGGACTGGTGGCAGGATTTGAGGAAATGGGCACAGGCAGAGTCGGAGGCTTGGAGAGGGGCAGTACAGTTAGACACTGCGGCTCCCGGGAGGAGGTGGCAGCATGGGACACCCTGACACAAAACTTGTTTGCTCCAACTGCTATGGTAGCAGAGAGAGGAGAAACATACCCATAAACACCATGAATATTATGGATACTGAGGACAACTGGTGCCGAGCGGAACGGAGTAAATATAAGTTATGGGTTGGTACCGAAGGCAAATTGGGGGAGGGAACCAGGGGTGGAGTGGGTGGGACAGTTGGGATAGTAGTTTTTTCTTAGCTCATATGAGACTGCAGATGGATATTCCACAAGATTGCATTATTGGAGGCTTATTGCATGTATATTCGACAGCTGTTGGCAGATGTTGTTTTACTAAAGGTTTCTTGTGTGTTTATGTTAAAACAAATCCCTTTAAAAAAATAATAATCAAGTGGTTGTGCATTGTTACAAATCAGAGCCTTTTATGTTTTCACAGACTGTTGCTTTCCACATGAGTAGTGCAATATTTGGAGCCACTCATGACATATTTTGGCATTCAGAAAGGACGTGATTGTCTTCTTATTTGCCCTTTGATGTCCCGACCCTTTAATGTTGATTTGCAACATCCAATTTTGTGTTCTACCACACTAACAGTTTCTCAGTGTATCCATGAATCATCAATGATCCAATTTGCTATATTCAATCAATGAAAAGATGGCTACTATAGATGGAAGTAAAGAATACAAACCACCTCCCACCTCTCTTTATTCGAAGATCGCAGTCTATCGCACAAATTGGTCACTTGGATCTCTGGGATAATGTCTTTTGGTGGTTCCGTCCTTCAGGTCCGTCTCTTGGGGAGATGGATGTTTCTCCTCTGCAGGGCTCTGGACTTGGAATATGTTGCCTACTGACCTACAGAAAATTGATGCTCTCAGAATCTTTAGGAAAAGGCTTAAAACATACTTTTTTGAATGACGCCTCTGATGTGTTTTAGCTCCCTGTTCAACTATTTTATCAAATGTGCCTAGATGCAGATTCTACATGGTTCCAAGTGATAGGCGCTGTACAAGTTCAAAAATCTAATCAACCGCTTTCAAATTTCAAAAACCTGCATCACTACTGGTGAGGCAATATTTAATAAGTTCCGCATAACATAAGCACACTTGCCACTACCAGAGAAATAGGATATGGCACGAACAGTCCATACCTCTCGGAAATGCATCTATCCTTAATGAAAACAAGCCTATCCCATCTGTTACTAATGAAACATACTCTACGATCTACAGTGCACAAACGAGGCATATAACACAATAGATACTAATGGTATACACAAAATACAACATAAATCTTATAATCTGTCGCGGTTGTATTGTCACAGTTATATAAAATTCCATATTAGTTACTTGTTTAAAACAAGTATTAGAAAAGCTACATCTAAAGTTATATTTTGACATTTACACAGATTACTATGTGGAAATACACAAACAAAGGTAAACTGAAATCATATTGCATCCATGAGTATAAGCAAATACAAACAGTATAAACATTTCTAAATCACAACACATTTGTCTTTAAAGAACAGACTGCATCTAATTATACCATGTATCATACAACATTTTAAATTTTCTTCAGTAAATCTAAACTCCTGCTCTAAACCCTGGATGCATATCTCTATAAATATACAAGCGAGCTTCGCTCTTACTGAAAACACTATATAGAAAATGTAAATCATACACAATTTAAAAACCAGAAAGAACAACATATTAACACTTTGCAACCCTCTACTTACTGTCACTGATGGCTCCAATAACTCCTAGACTCTTAAGGATGTTTTAATTGTGCAAATGGCCAAATTCACAGTTTAATTCTCTACTCCGAGTGTGGAGAGGGTATTTTAGAGGGCTTCCTTCCCACAATGGGCTTCCATCTCCCTAACCCAGGCATCTTTAACCCCCAGATTTCTCAGTTAGTGATCAGTGGCACCTACTATCTAATACCAATATATGGCCAATTTCCTTTTAGGGCCTCATCAAAGCTAGTATAATACTAGCTTTGATGAGGGCCTAAAGGAGATTAGCCATATCTGACTCTCTCAAGGGTTCTTCCATGGGTGCCCTAACTTAAAAATGCCCAGGGTTATCAAAATAGGACTTGATTTTTTTTTAAGGTGCCAAATTCTTAGTCCTAGTCCACAAAACCATCAATGGTTTTGCTCCTCTGTAACCTGTCTGGTATCTGTTTACTCACCCTTCACCCTCTTGTTTTCTCTGACCTGCCTCTGCACTCAACCTCATCAACCCATACCCTTCCTGTGCCTCCTCTCGCTTCCGTTCTTTCTCCCCACTCCACTGGGACCCACTGGCAATAACAATCAAAGCTCAGTTCAAACATCACTTGCTGAAGATGGAGTTCCCTTGGCCCTCTCCCCATCCTCACCACCTGACCCCACCACTGCCTCCAGTGATGCTTAATAATGTAATTTTGTACATTTGATTTGCACTCTTCTTTAGCTTAAAGCACTTGCCTCCTTGGGTTAATGGTAACTCATCTGTTTTCTTATATACTTCTGGTTCTGTTTTGTTTTGTACCCAGTATATGTCCTAAACATTTTTACATCATCATAAGCGGTCTCACTACTTCTAATCTTGAACCTATTGTACAGGCCCTCTTCATGGGACCAATTCAGCCATTTGTAAATGTAAGTCATTTCTGATCAAAATTGACATCCCTGTTCTTCAAATAAATACAAATGCATTCAAAAATACAATGTCAAACACTTTGGGTCTCCCTCTCTCTCCCCCCCTCTCCCTATATACCTCTGTCCCCTTCTCTCCCCCTCTCACTCCCTTTCACTCTCCCTCTCACTCCCCTTTACTCTCTCTCACTCCCCCTCTCTCCTCCTTCAGTCTTCCCATTCTCTCCCTCTGGTTTTCATACTTGCCCTTCTCTTCCAGTCTCCCTTTTCTCTACTTTTCCCTCTCTAGTACTCTTTTCTCCTCTCCTCTATTCTCCCCTTCTCCATACATACACCTTCCACTCACTCTTTCTCGCAATCCAGTGCTACTCTTTCACTACCAACACCTTGCCTGCTACAAGCTCCAACACATTATCTGCAACCCTCTGCTCCTCATCCTGGTCTCTCGATCTGCCTCCACTCATCCTGACCTCACTCAAACACCTCTCACTTGTTTTAGCAATTGCATGGACTTTCCTTTCCACCCTCACCCATTGGTTGTCTTGTTCATCTGATCTCTCTGGCCAGTCTGGTCTTTCATGTCCCCCGAGGCCGTGCCACAACACCTGCTGCTGGTATATAAAAAAAAAGTTGCCTCCTGTTTTTGACAATTTGTTGATTCTGGTGAAGGGGTGATTAATCCTATGGAGTCCTCCCTAATTCCCTGTCGATGACCTACTCCCATGTGGCCAGGGGACAGCAGCCGCTACCTGATCCTAACACTGGAGGTGGCAATAAGAGGGAGATCATATGGGAGGAGACGACTCCCGGGGGGAGGTGGCGATTCCATTGGAAGAGATGTGGTATCCCCCCACCCCCATTTCTCCTGACAGAAACCCTATGACACCTAAACTTCTGATGGAATAGTGTCAATTTAGTCAAAATCCCATTAATTCCTCCGATATACACAACACACACATAACCTATCCTGTTTCTGATGTTTCTTTAAATACAACTTTTGAACATCATCATTCTAGAAATTCCATAATCTCTATGGACTTTAACTCCCATAAAGCCTCAAGTACTGAGATGAGGAATAGGAGGAAGGAGTGACGCAGATTGAAAGAATCCCAAAACCAAATATGCAAACTAGTTGTTTGGTGGAATCACGAGTTTGAGGGACATTTAAAAATTGTATCCACACTCTAAATGCAGGTAGAACGGGAGTACACCATCCCGGAGGAAGACGAGAGAACCGGCGCATCCAGCAGGTTGTAAACGTGAGAGTTACATACCGGCAAAGCGCAAAGGAAGGAGAGACTGAGCGTGCAGGTTTTTGGAGGTTCGTCACAGCACTGCGAACAACAGCAGAGCTCCCGGGGATCCAGTTGTGCCAGGAAGCAGCATTCTCCGGTACAGCCCAGAGAGAAAAGCCAGCGGGTGAGCGCGAAGCTTAAAGAAATGCTGGAGGAACCTCTGCAATGCGAAGTAGGCTGTCCCAGAGAGGAGTTTTCATCGTGGAGACACGACGTGGATCGGGGATGCTGCAAATCAATTGGGAGTCTGCCCAGTGTCATTGGTGACCCTGGGGAATACCGACAGGCTTGTAAACAAATGAATGAATCAAGAATATTTGAATACTGACAAGATAAAAGTGCAACGACCAAGCTTGAACAAGTCGTATGTGTGAGATGTCAATATGGGCAAAGTTGGGACAAGCATTACCTTAAGCAAGCAAATAGAAATGCAGCTAAGTGATTCTGTGTCACATTACAGGATTGTGAAACATATAATTAGTCCTGGTGAAAGGAGTACACCATGCAGTTGATATTTTGGGGGGAAGGAACCTGGCTAAGAAATACACCAGCGGATCTGCAGGACCCCAAAGGAGGATTCCTAGCAGGGGAGTATACCAGGCAATCCACCAAAAGCATATGAAGTTATGACATTGTGGCAAAATGCCTGGCAGGGGAGTATACCAGGGGATCTAGGAAGTCCAAAGAGGAAGCCCTGGCAGCCAAATCGACTAGGCACTTTGAAATGAATAAAAAGATGTGTATTTATTTATTGTGTTTATTGGACGTTTGTATGGTGCCTATACACAAGTGTTTCAGGGCACCACAAGACAGTGGGGGGGGGGAGACAGGCAAAAGTATAACAGGAGCGATTCCGCTAGGCCTTGTGACATTCGGATCATGCAAGTGCAGTGACAATAAGGGCATTTGGAAGGGGGCCTGTCAGGGCGGGAGGGCTGGGGTGAGGTAAAGTGGGAGGGAGAAGTGCAGGAAGGCAGGGGACCCAGGGCTGGGCAAGTGCTGAGGGGGCCTAGGAGGGCAAGTGCCAGGGGGAGCCAGGGGTCAGGGAAGGGGTGGACCAGATTCTGGCTAGTCAGGGAAGGGTACCCGTGGGTAAGTGCTGGTAAGGTGAACTGGGGTAGACTGGATTAGGAGCCCTGGCCCCAGTAAGGAACATAAGGGTCCAAGCACCAGTCTCAGCAGCATGGGTAATGGTTTAGCAAGGGAGGGGCAGCGGGAGGGGGAAGGAGGTGAAAAGGAAAGTCTTGAAAAGTTTCTGGAATTTAAGGAGATCTGGCTCAAGTCTGAGAGGTGCAGGATGGAAAAGAAAGATCTATCCCCCACTCTGCTTGGAGAAACGTCTGATCTGCAGAGAGTTGGAGCTAGAGGGCCAAAGGACTCTAGCAGGGAGGTATTTATGGAGAGACAGTTGGATGTAGCGGGGTTCCAGGCCCCAGAAAGCCTTGTGGATAATGCAGAGGATCTTGTATTTGATCCTTGCAGTTACCGGGAGCCAGTGGAGAGATTTTAGGGCTGGAGAGATGCGGTCCCTGGGCTTGAGGCCAAGGATAAGACTTGCGCCCCTATTCTGGATTAGCTGAAGAGTGCAAAGGGAGGATAGAGGCAGATTCAGGAAGAGGCTGTCACAGTAGTCCAGCCTAGAGAGAACCAGTGCTCTGGAGACATTGCGCTTCTAGGGAAAGCTGAGGAAAGGTAGAATGCCTCTGAGGAGGTGGAGCAGAAAGTTGGACTTCTTGGCAAGGTCCTTGATGTGAGGAGATGAGGAGAAAGAGGAGTCAAAGATTACCCCAAGATTTTTAGCCTCACAAGGGGGTAAGGAAGGGGCCCAAGGAGGGAGGCCGGAGAGGAGGGGGGGAGCAGGCGTCCCAATGAGAAGGATCTCAGTCTGGCTGGCATTAAGGCAGAGGTCATTAGCAGAATACCATGCCTGAATAGCAGTCGGTTATGAGAGAGGAGGTGGTGGAGAGGAAAGGGCCCAGTTGCACTTGGGAAGGTCAGTTAGGAAGGAAGGTGGTCAGCCAGGCCAGTGTCCAGTTTGTGATGCAAGGGTATCACACAGATGATTTATGTGGATGGCATGATTGACAGTGTCAAAGGCAGAAGATCGAGCAGGATTAAAACAGAGGGCGAGTTGGAATCAAGATTTGAGAGCAGGTCTTCAGCTTCCGTGCCTCTAGCTGCTCAGAAGTCAGACTGGTGGTTGTGGAGACAGCCAACAGATTTGGTGTGGTGGGTCAGTTGAGGGGGTGACCAAGTTCTGGGCAGGAAAGGGGCAGTAGACTGCTTTCCTAGTAGAGGGTGCATAAGGGAGTGCTTGAGGGGTTGTGGGAAAGAACCAGTGGCAAAGGAATGGTTACAGAAGTCTGCCAAGAGCAGGGACAAGAGAGATGTTGTCCTTAATAGTTCTAGAAGAGCAAGGGAGCACCTGTTTGGAGAAGACTTTCATAGAGCGGACTACTCTAGACATCTCATCCAATACAATGGGGGAGAAGGAGTAGAGTATGGGTGAGGGCAAGAGGGAGGCCAAGGGAGACAGGAGAGGAGATGAGGGGATGTAGAGTAGAGTGAGAGAGAACAGGATGTCCTGAGTTTTGATGAAGTGGGAGTACTGTGCAGTGCAGAGGGCCTGGGAGGGAAGAGGAGAAGAAGAGACTGCAGTAGGATTGGCAAGTTCCTTGCAGATTTTGAAAAGTTCAACTGTCTTGTTGGTGGCCCCAGAAATGCCTGCTTGGACATGAGCCCTCTTCTTAGAGATGAAGAGTCGATCTTGCCATTGGAGCAGGAGGCAGGCCAATTTGTCAGAGGATGTGCCTGCAGACTGCCACTTCCGCTCTGCAACTCTGCACTAGCTTTTCAGAGCGGCCAAGTCTGAGTCATCCCAAGAGTTGCACTGGAGGCAGGCTTCATGTGGATCCTCATGACAGGGGCAAGGATGTCCAGAGTGTTAGTAGAGTCAGTATGAGAGTCAAAAGCATGGTGGGATGAGGAATTAAGGTGACAGCAAAAGCAGCGACTGACGAACGCTTCATTAGCCGAATGATGGAGAAGGAAACTGGCAGTGAGAGGCAATGCTTGGGGACCAGGGAGCTCCAAATGGGAGGAGAGCGCGATCGGACCAGGAGAGAGGAGAAGTTGGAGGGTTGGCAAAAGTGATGTCTGTTGAGATGAGCGCATCCAGGGTGTGGCCAGGAGAGTGGGTCGGGCTGGAGGGAAGAATTGTGAGAAGAGTCACAGAGGTCACTGAAAAAGATAGTTGCCACACACGGAGAGTCTAGGTTAATAGTCTCCAAGGAAGAGAGGTTTAGGGGAAGAGGTCAGGGGAGAGGAGGAGAGGTCGGCCTATTCAGAGAGCAAAAAGGGGGTAGGCCCAGGGGGCCTGTAGATAGTGTCAAGGGTGATGGAGAAGGTGGGAGTGATACCCAGCCTACAGACGAGGCATTCAAATTAAGTTTAAGATTGAGTGGGAATAATAGTAGCAGGGATCCATTCAAGGAAGACGAGGGCCACTCAACCACCAGACCGGTGAGTCCTGTGCTTGGAGAGGATCGTGTAGCCCTCAGGAAGGGGAGTGTCAAAAGCAGTGACAGAGCTAGCATTGAACCACATCTCGGTGAGTGCGCAGACGTTGATGTCAAAGTCTTCAAGTAGGTGACCGATGTCAGAGGAGTGCTTAACAGCAGAGCAAGAGTTGAGCGTGGCTAAGTTAAGCTGGTTGCCACCTTTTAAATGTCTTCCGAGGAGGGGTACATAGGCGTGGTACACCTGTTGGGGATGGTGGGGGAGATGCCAGACGGACGGCAGATGGCGGGGTGGCAGGAGAGGGGAGGAAGTTAATGAGAGACAGGAGACACCAATCCAGAAGGGGGAGATTGGGCTGAGAGCCCTGGGCCATGATAGTGCCATTTTGATAGACCTTAATGATGGACCTAGAAGATGAGAAGTATGCCAAGAGAACTTCCCACCTGGTTCCACCATTAAAGGCTTTCTTGGTCCTGGATCCAAAATACATTCAGCTATCCCCCCGCAAATACCTCCCCTCTCGAGCTCTTCGCTCCTCTACCTCCAACTCCCTCAGGGTCAGTCGTTTTTCAAAGAAACGAGCTGGGCGTAGATTTCTGTCTTCGGCTGGGGCCTCCCTCTGGAACAGCCTCCCTGCCACTCTAAAGCTTGAGGAGAACCATCTCCGGTTCCGGAAGCACCTTCCTCTTTTTTTCTGCCTTCGCTCCCCCTCTCCCCTGCTGATCTGTTCTTTTTTGGCACTGTGCACCTGGCCACCCTCTGTCCTCCGGGCCCAGGTACCTGCTCACCCTGCCACCCTCCCGCACTGCCTCCGGGCCACCCCTTGCACTGGGGTCTGTATCTGTACCCATACAGCCCCCCCATTTTTCTTCCTGCACTTTGATAAGTGTATGCTGCCTTAAACCTAGCACTTGCACATTGCTGGCTGCAGTACCACTGTTTGTTGCCTTTATTATTTATTTATTGTTATTTATCTGTTTCTCCTCTGCTTCGTACTTCCCATTTCTCCCCCTTCCATGCACTTTTCCCCTCTCCCTCTCCCATGCACTTGCGTGTTCTCAATGTCACTGGGCCTAGTAAGATCACTGTTTTGTTCTCCCTTGTTCCCCTCCCTTGCCTTGTCGCACTCTGAAACACTTGTGTACGAGCGCGATAGAAATAAAATATCAATATCAATAATGGGTGAGGAGGAGAAAGGGGAGAGGATGGAGACAATATGGGAGTCAATAGGTCAGGAGAAGGGACAGTGTAGAGGATGTCTGTGATGGTCTGTCTGGAGGAAGCATTGATGTAGGTATCTGCAATGGGGAGGCCTGGGTTGGAGGCCAGGAGCGCTTTCTTAAACCTTTTCCTTCCAGACTTTGAGAGAGGTAGGATAGGCGATAGAGTAGCAGTTTGAGTAGACAGGGGAGACACAGAGCACCATGAGGGCAGGCGTGTGGGGGGGGGGGTTGAGGAGAGAGACTGCACTGTGCAAGAGGAATTAATCAGGCGGCCTAGCAGCCAAAATAGGGGGGAAGAAACAGACGTACAGTAAGTCGGGTCACATGAATGACAGAAAGCACAACTTTGATATTAACAATGTAGCACAGATTTGAGATTCAAGTAATGCAGTAGGAAGTGACCAATAAAGTTAGACTAAAAATTGCTCATGTACAAAAGGCAGATGGAGTGGTGAAAACATCTGAAAGTTGAACATATATGACAATGCGGGCAAATTCTGAAGGGCAGCAGATATTACAGCGGCAAGATTTGAAAGTTGCACAAATGTAGCGCTATGTGCAATTCAGCAGATATCTGGCAAATGGAGTTAAATTTCACATCCTTATGAAAATGCAAGCATTAAAATGCACATAAATTGTAGGATGATGCCGTGCAGGAGACTAGACCAGGGTATCTGAAGAATCCACAAGAGGATTCCTGGCAAGGGAGTATACCAAAAGGTCCACCAAAGTTGTAAAAAAGGAAGTCCTGGCAGCCAGATAGACCAGGCACTTCGAAACTGAATATGAACTTTTAGATTGAGGGAAGATACCCGACAGGGGAGTATACCAGGAAGTCAATTAAAGTTATAGAAAGATATGTACCCATGGCAGAGAAGTATACGAGAGAAACTGGGAAGCGCATGGAGGAGCTGTTGGAGGATTATGCACCAGGCAATTGAAGTTGTGAAGTTGAACAAAGATTTTTAATATTGTGACCAGATACCTGGCAGGGGAGTACACTGGGAAATGTAAAGAGCTTACAAGAGAATTCCTGATAAACGCATAAGGTAATCAGCCAAAGTACAGGAGAAGGTAAAGAAAACATTGAGTAGAAATTCTCATCTGAATAAGAACTTTTGTGGATCCAGTACGAAGAAACCAAGGAAGAGTTGAATGATATGGAATGTATTGTCTGCATGATATGGAATGTATTGTCTGCATAAGAACTTTCTAAACAGAACTTAAAGAACCAAAGAAACTGGTGTTTGGAAGAGACACATTTGCCATTCTACTTAAATATGTAGGGGAAGGGAACCACCCTCTGGGGCAACGGTTTCTCCTTGGAAAATACTTTTCTGTTGGATTTACCTATTTACTTTGATTTATGGTTGGCAAAATGTGCTCATAGATGGAGCCATTTCCTTGCACCCTTAGTTGTTCATTTCTAGTGTGAGGGCCAGATTAGAAAGTTTTTGGACCCAAGGACAGTTTATGAGTTTAATGACTTGACACAGACTGATTTTTAGTTTCCTAGGTAGGGAAACACACCTTAAGATAGGGATAGAGAGGCATTTATCCATCCCATTTCTGTTCAGTAAAGATGTCTGATAATGAGAAAATTATAACTTTGTGTCTGCCTCTCATTCTGACCCCTCACACAGGGCACAGTTGTTTTCCTGTGGTTGCTCCGGTATTGTGAGTTTTTGTTTGCTTTATGAACCAGTAGCTTCTCTCACATTTTTTATCTAGCATCATTTGTGAAGCTGGTGGCTCCCTTCTATCTATTGTATGCGTTGAGAGGTAACTGCATGGTTTTCTGGGACCAGTAGTCCTGCAAAAAAACACAAACAACTCAGAGTAGTGCACAGCAGGCATTGGGTGACACACAGTGGTGGTACCCTCTGCAAGCACTTGTAGAGGGGTCAAGGCCTGCAGCCCTCCCAAGTCCCTCACCCACCCCATCCTTTAGGCAAAACTGGCTCTGGTGGAAACCTAGGCACCCTGCCCCCAGGACTGGAGGTGTCCCTGTTTGCTCCCTGACTGGGTCACACATCTCTTCTACTTCTTCTGAACTTCCCTTCTTCCTTGGCTGATTGAGGGTATTTGAGGTTAGGAACTTTCTCCCTCTTCTGACTTTGTATGACTTCCGGGCACTTGTGAAATAGGGGAAATGTGATCCAAGAAATACCTCTTTAAGCAGTCCAGGAATTGCTTTCATGGTGACTAACATATGTTGGCTCAAAATCCAGATCGTACTTGTGCTTGGGTGTATAGGGGAATGTTGCCATGGATATTTTTCTGATAAATAGCCAGACTGGAGATCTTCTAGGGCCACCAGATCGGCTCTGATGGCTTTTCTTCTGCACCCAGAATCAAGCAGGGCTTTCGCAGCCCTTCCCTGGATACTGAAGGAAAGATGGAATTGTTGGTTTGTTTCCCCGTTCGTGCATACCATCCAGGATTGATGTCTGGGACCTACTCTTCTGAAATGGGATCTGAAGGGTATTCTGGGTCAATCAGTTCTGTCTCAGTTTGGTTCTGGGTCCAGTGTGGACTCTTCCTGGTAACTGGTGTCCTGGAGTTGTCCTTTGACTGGCAAAATCTTGCTACTTGCTCTGGCTGCCCACAAGCATAGCACCAGACTCCCAATTTCAGGGGTGTAGCAGATATTAGTTGGCACTTGACCAATTGCGGCCTTCTTCCCTGAGAGGGAGAGAGGGGCAAGGGGAGGGGCAGAGGGAGAGACAGATACACTGACCCCTGGTAATGTTCTTTCAACTGGATGTTCCTACCATGTATTCCTCATCTTTGATATTTCCATCTCCAGGATGATTTCATCAGATGTGTATATATAGAACTTGCAGTGCCCGTTTGCATTCAGTTCTGTTTTATTTGTGTCATTCTTACAGTAGAACTACCAGCATTAATGTGTTCTAGAACATACTAGACTCTGAAGGAGCGTAAACTGTAATAAAATAGAAATTCTACTGCGGGGTAGGGTGGGATGCACGATGAGGAATACGTGGGAGGAACATCCAGTCAAAAGAACATTGCCAGGGGTAAGTAACTTGTTCTTCAAATGGATTTTGTCTTCCCACGTATTCCTCATCTTTGATAGACTCCCAAAGCAATATTCGTGTTGGCGGCGCGAGTACGAATTTTGTCATCAACGGTTGTTGTGAACCGATTGAAGGACTGCTTTCCCAAAGCTTCCATCCTGACTTAAGGTGGAATCAAGGCAGTAATGCTTTGTAAAAGTGTGAATGGTAGACTAAGTGGGTGCCTCACAAATATTTTTTATTGGAACAGAAGAATAGCAGAAGTAGCCATGCCCCTAGTGGAATGGACTCTCAAGCCTTCTCAGGGATCTTTCCTGGCCAGCCTATAGCATTCAGTAAGAGCAAAAATAATCCATCTGGACATGGTTTGTTTAGTAAAAACCTGTCCCAGTCTATGACAGTAATAAACAGTCGATCATCTAAACAAAACTTTGACATGTATAAACCCGCAGCCCTTTGTGGATCGAGTCTGTGTAGCCTCTCCTCTTCCTTGCCAGGATGAGGTGGATGGTAAAAAGTAGGTAATACTATATTTTGTCCGAAATGAAAATCTGATTTAATCTTGGGTAGGAATGAAGGTTTGACCTTGAGGACGACCTTGTCCTTATGAAAGACCGTAAAAGGTGGTTTAGAAGATAGTGCCTGAAACTAACTCACCCTACAGGCGGATGTTAACGCTACTAACAAGGTGTTTTTGAATGTTAGTAGTCTTAAGGGACATGAATGGAGTAGTTCAAATGGTGTATACATGAGAAACTTTAAAACTCGATTTAGGTCGCAAACCGAAACCTGAAAAGTAGATGGAGGGAACACATTGAGTCCCTTTAGAAATTGTATCACCAAAGGAATTTTTAAATATGTTTCCTCAGACGAGCACTTGAAGATGGAAAGTGCTGCTAAATAATCTTTAATGGTTCCAGCCTGGAGCCCCAGATTGGCCAAATGCAAAGATCCATATTCTTATCCCTGCACCAGCTGCAGCATTTATTCCAATGGCAGCGGTACAAAGACTGTGTTGCTGGCCTTCTGGCTGAAAGCAAAATCTCCATTACGTCAACTGGGAGGTCCCAATCCTTGTACCTAAGCCTCTCAGAAACCATGCGTGAAGGCCAAGTGTCTTGATCTCTGGATGGAGACCCTGTCCCTCCTCTCGCGGGAGAAGGTCCTCTCTTTGAGGAAGAATTATTGGAGGGCAGATGGACCTGTCCACAAGTTCCGGGTACCACGTCCTCCTGGCCCAAACCGGGCCCATTAGGATCATGGATTTCCTGAACTTTCTCAACCTCCTGATCATGTGAGGATTGACGGGGACTGGAGGAAATGCGTACAGGATTAGAAACTCCTAATCCACCATGAATGCATCTCCTAGAGCTCTTCTTGGGGGAAATTCCCTGGAGCAGTACAGTTTGCACTTCCGGTTGACACTGTTCATGAACAGATCCACTTGAAGGGGTCCCCAAAGTGATAAGATCTGTTTAAGGACTTCCTGAGCTAGTTCCCACTTGTGGGAGACTGCGCTCTGCCTGCTCAGAGCGTCCGCCGCTGTATTCTCCTCTCCGGCTAGGTGAACTGCTGATAGATTCCTTCTTGTATTGCCCAGAACCAGAGCTGCATTGCCACTCTGCACAGTGGTAGTGACCCTACATCTCCTCTCTTACATGGCCACTGTGTTGGCCGTCATTATCAGGACATTCTTTCCCCATTCAGAAGGGCAGAAAAGCCTTCAGTGCAAGTCTGATTTGCTCTCGGCTCCAAAAGATTGATGTGTAGTTTGGACTCCGATGGAGACCAACTACCACTGATTGTCAGATCGTTGGCATGGGCTACCGTCCCCGTGAGTGAGACGTCTGTCACTACTGTTATCTCCGGCCATGGTTGCCAAAAAGGTTCTCCCTTCAGGATGTTGTGCTGGCAGGCCCACCACAGGAGATCCTGTGCGACCCTGTTTGGAACCTGAAGTAGGCCTGACATGTTGCCTGAGAATTGAAAACATTGGGTCCTGAGAGCCCATTGAAGGGATCTCAATCTCAGACAAGCCTCTGGCACCAGTAAAATGCAGGATGTCATGAGGCAGAACAAGCTCAAGAAATCGAAAACCGGCAGACGCTGGGCACTCTGAAATTTGGTGACCATCTGCAGAATGCCTTGAGCCCTCACCTTGGATGGCAAGGTCTTTGCCAAGGATTTATCCAGTACAGCCCCGATGAACTGGAGCTTTTGAGATGGTATCATATGGGACTTCTTGTAATTGAGGGAGTAGCCCAGTCTGCAGAGAGAGTGGCAGGTTACGCTGAGATGATCCAGGACTTTTCTGGGAGAACATGCCCTGATCAGCCAATTGTCTAGGTAGTGGTAGATTTTAATCCACGCTCTCCTGAGACTCGCGGCCACCACTGCCATCAGTTCGGTGAAAACCCTTGGGGCAGAGGTCAGCCTGAACTACAGAACTCTAAACTGATAATGAGAACAGTCAACGGCAAACCTCGGGTACTTTCTGTGCTTGAGATGGATTGACAGATAAAAATAAGCATCATTAAGGTCCAATTACACCATCCAATCCTGGAGCTGGAGGGCCTGAAGGATATGAGAAAGTGAACTTCTTGAACTTGTCCTTCCTGAGGAACTTGTCCAAGTATCTCAAGTCCAAGATGGGTCTCCGTCCTCTGTCCTTCTTGGGGATCATGAAATATAGAGAATACCATCCTTTGTTCCTCTCTGTTACAGTCGAAAGACAGATCAAGGTTGTTTGTTGACCCCATTTACGCCAGCTCCGCCATCGCCTCCAGCGGGCCCATTGATGCCAGCGGGCCCAGCGATGCTATCGAAGCCTCTAGTGCCATTGAACTCGAAAACGTCTTCATCGAAGACAACAACTCCTCTGGCATCAGGCTCGAAGTTTTCAAAGCCTTCAATGCCTTTTGCCGATATTCAGAAAACGTTCACTCCTTTACCAAGAAAGCATTTCTTTAAATCTCTGACCTCTATTTATGAGGACCATGAACCATCCGATAATGACGCACCCTTTGGTTTGCATTATGGCACACCAAATGTCTCTGATAGCTTGATATCGGAGGAATCCAGGCTGAAAGACCTATATGAAAATGTGCAGACAACCAGTGGAGTGGACACTTTACCGGAATTGGAATTTGGAAAGCCTGAGTCATTAGCATGCAGATGCCTCTTAAAGGCCACAGATGACCAGAGTAGTGGATTACCTGGGATGGAGCAGACTTGCCCTCCCCTTCGAACAGGATGACCTCACAGATATCCTAGATAAAGGTCTATAAAAGGATCCCATCTTACATTTTCACATTGCTCTTCTGAAGAGAGTAAGTGCCAATTGGGAAACACCAGAGTCAAGTCCAAAAGTAAATAGGAACCTGACAAGAAAATACCACCCTTCAAGTAGTGATCCCAGCTACTTATCGAAGCACCCTACCCCAGAATGTCTGGTGGTGCAGGAAGCAACCACTACCTTGAAACAGGCAGCTTAAAATGCCTGGTCGAGTAAAGTCGTTTCTGCTGGGAGCATGGCTCTTAAATCAGCCAATTCCACATTGCCTTGGCAAAGATTTCATACACTCTAAGGGACTGCATTTCTATGGCGGCTGAGCATATTCCCGAAGTGGAGGAAAGAGACGGTTTCTTGGCCATTGTTAAGCATGGCAAGGGAGCCATGTGCAAGTCTCTTGAGTCGGGTCTGGATTTTGCTGACAGCATCAGCAGAGCCATGGCAGCAAGCACCATAATTTGCAGATTTGCCTGGTTAAGGAAATCTGGATTTGCACTGGACGTGCAGTCTCGACTCCTTACAATGCCTTTTGACGGGTCTCCTCTGTTTGGCAGGAAGGCTGACAAAAGCCTTGAGAAGCTGCAGACCTCAAAGGTGGCAGCCAAATCTTTGGGTGCTGCTATTAGGCAGCCTCAGCCTTTTCACCCCAGTGGACCGTCTTGGAGGGGTAGATCCTTTCGCTATTACTCCTCAGTTGGAAGAGCGAGAGGAATGGCTGGTCAACAAGGCCAAAGAAGATTCCCTTGTGGTGGACAGGGAGAGGTACAAAGTCCACTCAAGCAGTGGCATCTTTACACTCAGCCACTACTTCAGCTTCCTCAAAACCTCTGTGAGGTCTTGAGTCATGACACCCCTCTGGGAGGCAGACTGTCTCAGCATCTGAAAGAATGGTGAGACATTACTTCGATAGCCCAAGGTTACTGCCTCCCCTTCGTTCAGCGAGCTCAGAACCATCCACCGGGGAGCCGTGCTTTAAAGCTTCCAGATCCGTACCTTGTGCAGGAAATGTTGACCCTGCTAGAAAGAGGTGCTATTGAGCCGGTACCTGTAACGGAGAGGAACAAAGGAAGATATAATTCATATTTCCTAATCCCCAAGAAGGATGGAGGACTGAGACCCATCTTGAACTTGAGATATTTGAACAAGTTCCTCAGGAAGGACAAGTTCAAGATGGTCACACTTTCTCAGATCCTTCAGGCCCAGGCCCTCCAACTCCAGGATTGGATGAGGTTATTGGACCTTCAGGATGCTTTTTATCACTTGCCAATCCATCTCAAGCACAAAGTACCGCTGAGGTTCGCTGTTGGTGGCTGCATTATCAGTTTCGAGTTCTGCCATTCGGGCTGACCTCTGCCCAAGGTTTTTCACCAAACTGATGGCGGTGGTGGCAGTGAGTCTCAGGAGATGGGATTCAAGTCTACCCCTACCTGGACGATTGGCTGATTAGGGCGCATTCTCCCAAACAAGTCCTGGATCATCTCAGCGTCACCTGCCACTTTCTTCATAGACTGGGTTTCCCCCTTAATTACAAGAAGTCCCATATGACGCCATCTATGTCCAAATACATGTGTAATCTCTGCTACTGCTCATATACTCTCGAGATCAGCCTGGCTGCTCCGCTACTGCTACCACTTTAACATAGTAGTACAGGCTTTTACCAAAGGTGAACTTGTATTACCATCTGTAATCTTAATTATGTGTAGTGGTCCCTAAGGGCACTGCACATGATTCTGCCTAACAGAGGTCAAGACACTCAGCCTTCACGCATGGTTTCTGAAAGGCTGAGGTATAAGGTTTGGGACCTCCCGGATGACGTAATGGAGATTTTACTTTCAGCCAGAAGGCCAGCAACAAAGTCTTTGTACTGCTGCCGTTGGAAAAATTCTGCAGCTGGTGCAGGGACAATAATGTGGACCCTTTGCTATGAAAAACACCAAAGGTGTTATCCTTTCTACTGTACTTAGCCAATCTGGGGCTCCAGGTTGGGACCATTAAAAATTATCTGGCGGCACTATCCATCTTCAGGCACTCGTCTGAGGAAACTTTATATTTTAAGATACCTTTTGGTGATAGAATTTCTGAAGGGACACTTAATGTGTTACCACCATCTCCCTTTCAGGGTACCGTTTGGGACCTTAATCTGGTGTTAAAATTTCTAGTGTGCACCATTTGTAACACTCCATTCATGTCCCTTAAAGTTACTAACATTCAAGACCATCTTGTTGGTAGCACTAACTTCAGCCCGTAGAGTGAGTGAGTTGCAGGCACTATCCTCTAAACCACCATTTACAGTATTTCACAAGGACAAGGTTATCCTGAGGGTTAAGCCTTCATTTCTACATAAGGTCATTTCAGACTTTCATTTAGGACAAAATATTGTGTTACCCACTTGCTATCCTCCAGGAGAGGTTGCACAGGCTCGCTCCACATAGGGCTCTGAGCTTCTACATTTCAAGGTTGGCAAAACTTTGTCTGGATGACCAACTATTCATAGGTTATACGGGTCACAGACTGGGTCAGGCTGTAACAAAGCAGACCTTATCCAGATGGATTATTCTACCTATTTCAGAATGAAACAGGGTGGCGGGCAAGGATCCTCCAGAAGGATTGAGAGCCCATTCCACTAGGGGCATGGCTACTACTTCTGCTCTGCAAAGAGGTGTTCATGTTAAAACATTTGTGAGGCAGCTACGTGGTCTACAATACACACTTTCACTAAGCATTTCTGCCTTGATTGTACCCTAAGTCAGGATGGAAGCTTTGGAAAAGCTGTCCTCCATTCTGTTCATTTAAACCATTGATGGTAAAATTCTTACTCTCTTCACCAAACAAACACTGCTTTACGTGTCTATCAAAGATGAGGAATATGTAGGAGGACACAAGCCATTTGAAGAACAAGTTACTTACCCCTGGTAACAGTCGTTCGACTGGATGTTCCTCCCATGTATTCCTCCGTCTTTCTGTCTTCTCTGTGGTCGGGGTCCTTGTCAACAGCCCATACTCTGCCTGCTCCAACACGACTTGCCACACACTCCTGCCAAGCTGGTTCTCCGCTCTGCTGCTTTCTTGCTCTTTTGTACACCTGCAACCTTTTAACAGGTTGCAGGTGAGAGTTCTTAATACTCATTGCCTGACCATAGTTGTTGTGACATGTCTGTCCCTCACAACGGTCCTCAGACCTCCTTCTCGTCTCAGTACAAGAGTGGTGAAATAACATGTTAGTGTGCACTGTCCCAGCATTATGATGGTCTGAATGGGGGAAAATGAGAAAAGATGGTTTACAACAGCCTATAAAGTCAGGGGGAGGGTATGTTTGGTTCTCACCAGAAAAGGGGGGATACCATATCCCTCCTCCATATCCAAGGACCCTCCACACAGGTCATCCTTCCTCAAATCTCCACCCCCAGAGTCAAGATCCAAAAGCGATTTCAGGTGGCCAGGGAATGGCAAAGAGGATCCAAGGGGAGTAGGTGTGAGGATACCCTCAGGTTTCTCACACCCGTTATGCAAAGCGGCTGAAGTGAAGAAATGCTTTTATACCAGATATGAAATGGCATCAAATGGGAAAGTACACAATTATAGAAGTTGTCACATAATGTTGTGGTGTTTGTCATGCGATATCTTCGTGATTGACAATCCTTTTGGTGACATACTATCACGTAAATGCTAGTAATGCCTCTTCGTATCCACACCTTAGTGCTCATAGCCACACCCAAGTATGCCTCTACCAGTCCCACCCAGGCTTAAGTCAAGGAAGAAGACTACTCACCAAATGCACAAGTTCGGGAATTTATTTAGCCTTTATTTAACTACATTAGTAAAACATGTACAATAAGTATAAAAACATATTTATGGTGATCTTTTCTTTCTTTAAATAGAAATGGAATGTGATAGGGTGATCTCAGCATGTATTCGAACCTCCCCCATTCACCCAGGCAGTCCTTCAAGGCCACCTCTTCTCCCTCGCCATGCCTGGAGGCACACTGATTGTCACATACATTCAGTATAAAATGTGCATAGATGTATGAATTACCTCCATCTTACTTGTGTATGTAACAAACACACTGTGCGTATGTCCCTGCCTCTTTTTAGGGTCTTCAGAGATTTGAACAAGGAAGCTAGGTGATGGGCCATGCCCGTGGGTGATATACGGAGAATCCCCATGCCACCCATTCTTAGTCCCCTTCCCAGGGTTGGGACAGTGACATGAAACAAAGTAGGGACTGGGTTCCTCTTAATGGGTACAGTCCCTATACCTAGGATGCAGAGACAATATGGGGTAAGGAAAATCTGTCTGTTCCCCAAGCTTAAGATGGGGATTTCGTATATAATGTTCCTTTAAGAAAGTGGAAACCAGCATTCAACTCTGCAACAAAGCACTGCATCAAAAAAGGCACTGTTTCTCTTGCCAGGAGACCCGTTCCAGAAAACCCCCAGTTCGAAGACCCAGAGAGGTTTTACTTTGGATTTGCATTCCTGTAAGATACCCTATGACCATATTACCATGCGGAGCGAACAGGGAAGTGTGTCTGCGGAGCGGACATAGATATTACACATTTTTTTTTACCTACTTTTTGATCGTTTAAAAATAACTACTGGACGGATTTTCACCAAATTTACAAAAGCACGCTTTTGGGACCATGCCGCTGCTCCTGCTGCAAATTTGGTGAAAATCTGTCCAGTGGTTTGAGCTGTAGGCGTGCGCAAAGTTTTTTTCCCCATTCACTCTATGGGAAAAAAAGAACTTTTGGGACCCCCCTATAACTTTGCCCCCCCTGGAGCAAACCACACCAAACTTTGCAAAAAAATTCAGAGTGGGCCATATACTTCTAAGCCGCCCAAAAAGTGCTCTTCCTATGGGATTAGCAACTTAACCATAACTATATATATATATATATATATATACACACACATGATCCCTTGATTCCCATTACAGATGTGGCATCACACATTTTAGAACATGAATACATTATTGTTAAAAAGCACCTTATGTAGTCTTCTTATGTTTCTTCAGACATCTTTATTACAGGTTACAGTAAGACAGCTTGAACAGAACCACTGGGTCCCATCACCCAGGCTTAAATGACCTTGTCTGGAACACACACACATCATTCAACACCAAACATTCTATATGACCTCACCACCTCTTCCATACAATGACAAGCACTTCACAACACATCTCCTTCCTTTCCAATGACAACACACCCATACGAAACACGCCACCTACAAGCACTTCACAACACATCTCCTTCCTTTCCAATGACACACCGACATGTGAAATGCACCCTCTACCAGTACTACACTAGACACATCTCCTTCCTTACACCCACAAAACAAATACAGGCACACACATTCTCCACACAGCATTCATTTATACATGGGATGTTGGTCACACTCTGGGTACAACCAAAACTGATATAGGAGGCAGGATAGGTTTAGGCCACCATGCCAGACAACACCCATAGCATGCATCTGTTTATTGAGTGATACGGCGCAAAGCATTTCTGGGACGCTATCCCGATACTAAACACCACTGGGGCGCTTTCCCTACTTGACATGGGACGCTCTCCCTGCTTCGCACGGGATGCTATCCCTACTTCACGCAGGATACTATCCCTACTTCAGGCGGGACGCAAACCCTACTATACTACGGGACACTATCCCTACTATTCTATCATGGAACGCTATCCCTACTCTCCTGGGACGCTATCCCTACTTCACGTGGGAAGCTATCCCTACTTCATGCAGGACGCTATCCCTACTTCATGCGGGATGCTATCCCTACTCTACTGCGGGACGCTATCACTACTCTTCTGTTGTGGGACGCTATCCCTACTTACAATGGAACGCTATCCCTACTCACAATGGGATGCTATCCCTACTCTCCTAGGACGCTATTCCTACTTCACGTGGGAAGCTATCCCTACTTCATGCAGGACGCTATCCCTACTTCACGCGGGATGCTATCCCTACTCTACTGCGGGACGCTATCCCTACTCTTCTGTTGTGGGACGCTATCCCTACTTACAATGGAACGCTATCCCTACTCACAATGGGATGCTATCCCTACTCTCCTGGGACGCTATCCCTACTTCACGTGGGAAGCTATCCCTACTTCATGCAGGACGCTATCCCTACTTCACGCAGGACGCTATCCCTACTCTTGTGTTGTGGGACGCTATCCCTACTCACAATGGAACGCTATCCCTACTCACAATGAACGCTATCCCTACTTCAATGGGACGATATCCCGACACTTCACCCCAACTATCACACTTGAGACATATCTGCACTATCACACTTCTGATAAAACAACCTTCTACATTGGCGACTCAATTCTATAAAAGGACATCTTGCATTTCGAAATCCTCTTTATGCACATATCCTTAACCACTATGAGTCCATGCCGCCTTCTTGCAGCCTAAAACCTGCAACTCCTAGAATAATGGTACATCTACAGAACATTAATGACTTCAAGCAGTATTCACTACGGTTCTCACACAGACATTACTGACTGCATTCATCCACTCTACAAATGCAATCAAACGCCCTTCTGAGAAAAAAGAAATCCCTCACATACCACCAAGCAACTTTCCTTGTTGCTCTACATAGCCGTAAAACATATTAATCTCTTTGCGGGCCTTTCCTTAATGCCCACTGTCCTTCGTTATGCATAATATGCTGACTTGCTTGTTTCCTGTATGCCAGTCCATTAGCAGGTATTTTCCGATGCTGCTCTGCACTTTACTGCCACCCTTTACTCTTGGCTTCTCGACCTCATACTTGATTTTTCACTGTGTGATCTTGCTCCCTTGCAACCCCGCTGCTTTCATTTGCAGTGATTTGCAGCCACTGCCTTCACTGTTCATACAGAAGTCTTCCCCCTTCACGCCAAAACACGTCTTGGGGTTCTTTACTCAGCGTTCTAACGCTTCGCCATCCCCCAAGACAAAGTTTCTACGTCATCACTTGCAACACCGATGCAGCGCAGTGATGATCTCTTATCTGACTCGAGGCACCAACGGTCGTCCGCTACTACTCACCCACGCACGTGAGTGCTGCAGCACCGTTGGCTAAACAAGTTCCCAAAATGTCATTGGTGTCCCGATCTGCATTTTCTTTTCTGTGTTACCGCATACCACTGAAGTTTTGCTTATACTCCTGAGCATTTGCTATACTCCTGCGCATTCAATCATACGCCTTCACCTTCACTTCTCAATTACCGCATTGCCCTTTTGCTTTTGAAAGAAACCATTTATGTGCCTTCCCGCTTACAGAATAATTTCTTCCACACATGGAAGAAAGCTGTGGCTTTCTCTTACTGCACATCCCCTTACCCCCTTGACTCAACTTCTCCTTTTCAGAACTGCTTCACTCTTGAACCTCTGCTTCACATTTTTGTTTTACTTTTGGAGCTGGTTCAGTCTAAGGGCTTCACTTTTGGGGAACAGCTTCACTTCCCCCTCTGCTTTGCCCCATGTTTAGCCCCATATCTCTGCACAGGTACTTCTCCCTTCTCCTTGCCCTGGATGATACTGCTACCCCTGCTAAGGGTTTGATGTAGGCTGACCTTGGTCTGTGCTCGGGCTTTCAGTGCTTCTGACCCCCAAGCACTCTGCGCCCCTGGGTGATGGGACTTACTTCTGTTTCTCTGGGGGGCAGTGGTTCCTACCCTTCTCTTGCTGCTCCCCCCCTCAGCAGTTTCTTCTTCAGGTGGGTTCTTAGTAATCCTCGTCGCCAGTGTTAAAAAGCACCTTCTGTAGTCTTCTTATGTTTCTCCAGATATCTTTATTACAGGTTGCAGTAAGACAGCTTGAACCACTGGGTCCCATCACCCAGACTTATCTCACTTTGTCTGGAACACTCGCACATCATTCAACACCAAACATTCCATATGACCTCACCAGCTCTTCCATACAGTGACAAGCTCTTCACAACAATTATATTAACATGCACGTACGTTTGTAAATTATAAGATCATACCTCTTTTGAAGTCGTAATCTTTAAAGGAGGATGCCAGGGACGTAATTTCACCAAAATGCCAGGGGTAGCGGAAGTGACATCACACGACCCTTGACCCCCTGATGACATCACAGGAAGTGATGTCATTTGACCCCACCCCAAAGTGATATTGCGGGAAGCTATGGAACACGACCTTTCACCCATTGACAAAACAGGAAGTGGCATCACATAGCATTGTACACTACGAAAAATATGGTTATGATATCACTATAATGTGATGTACATTTCATACCTGAATGGATCGCCATATGTATCGTTAAGATCAGTGTGTATAGGCCCATATTACCAAATTACTGTGATTGCAAGCAGACGTCCATGACCAAATGATAATGATGTGTTATTATATAGCACTTAAGCTTAAGCGCTTTACATAGAAGAAATATACACCCAATATCAGCCTAGTGACTCACAGCACCCACCGGCTCCATTTGCCATCCCTGGAGCCCAGTGAGTGCGTGCCCCCAGGAAGCGCCTTGATTGCGTTTCTTTTTGCCCATCCTGTGGCACCCCGAGCCTGAAAGCAGGCCCCTTGCTCCCATTTCCCTCCCCGCACCCTCTCCCTGAATCCTCGTCCTCCCGCCTCCCGTCCCGCCCCTGCCCGCTCCCATTGGTCTATCCGTGGTGCCTGGCGAGCCTAGTGACTCGCAGCACCCACCGGCTCCATTTGCCATCCCTGGAGCCCGGTGAGTGCGTGCGCCCAGGAAGCGCCTTGATTGCGTTTCTTTTTGCCCATCCTGCGGCACCCCGAGCCTGAAAGCAGGCCCCTTGCTCCCCTTTCCCTCCCCGCACCCTCTCCCTGAATCCTCGTCCTCCCGCCTCCTGTCCTGCCCCTGCCCGCTCCCATTGGTCCATCCGTGGTGCCTGGTGAACCTAGTGACTTGCAGCACCCACCGGCTCCATTTGCCATCCCTGGAGCCCGGTGAGTGCGTGCGCCCCGGAAGCGCCTAGATTGCGTTTCTTTTTGCCCTTCCAGTGGCACCCCGAGCCTGAAAGCAGGCCCCTTGCTCCCCTTTTCCTCCCCGCACCCTCTTCCTGAATCCTCGTCCTCCCGCCCCCCGTCCTCCCCGTGCCCGCTCCCATTGGTCCATGCGTGGTGCCTGGCGATCCTAGTGACTCGCAGCACCCACCGGCTCCATTTGCCATCCCTGGAGCCCGGTGAGTGCGTGCGCCCAGGAAGCGCCTTGATTGCGTTTCTTTTTGCCCATCCAGTGGCACCCCGAGCCTGAAAAGCAGGCCCCTTGCTCCCTTTTCCCTCCCCCACTCGCTCCCTCTTTATCACTGGTCCCCCAGGGCAGCCCTCTGCCCGTGCAGCCCTGTGGCTAAGGGCCCCAATGCCAAGGGGGCTCCAACAGAGGCGGATCCAAGAAGTGTCAGCTGGTGTCTGCAGGGGAAGCAGTGGCCTGCCGTCAACCATCATCCACAAGGACCAGTAAGGTAGGAGTGGCCTGGGTCTGGACTAGAGCCACTTACCAAACCCAAAAGTAAAAAATGATTGCATTTCATGATGTTTAGATTGCACTGAAAGGCCTCTCTCCCACTATACAGGTCTCTCAAATTTAGCAGGGGCTCCGTCCCCAAACTGCATTGTATGATGTTTAGGTTGCACTGATAGGCCTCTCTCCCACTATACAGGTCTCTCAAATCTAGCAGGGGCTCCGTCCCCAAACTGCATTGTATGATGTTTAGATTGCACTGACAGGCCTCTCTCCCACTGTGTGGGTCTCTCAAATTTAGCAGGGGTTCTGTCTCCTAATTGCATTGTATGATGTCTAGGTTGCACTGATAGGCCTCTTTCCCACTACACAGGTCTCTCAAATTTAGCAGGGGTTCTGTCCCAGGCTGCATTGTGTGGTGTTTGGGTTGCGCTGGTGGACCTCTCTCCCACCGTGCAGGTCTCTCGGGTTTGGCAGGGGTTCTGTCCCCTAGTTGCAGTGTGTGATATCGAGGTTGCACTGATAGGTCTCTCTCCCACTACACAGGTCTCATATTTAGCAGAGGTTCTGTCTCCTAATTGCATTGTGTGATGTTTGGGTTGCACTGATGGGCCTCTCTGCCACTGTACAGGTCTCTCAAATCTAGCAGGGACTCTGTCCACAAACTGCATTATATGAGGTTTAGATTGCACTGATGGGCCTCTCTCCCACTACACAGGTCTCTCAGGTTTAGCGGGGGTTCTGTCTCCTAATTGAATTGTATGGTGTTTAGATTGCACTGATAGGCCTCTCTCCCACTATACATGGCTCTCAAATTTAGCAGGGGCTCTGTCTCCAAACTGCACTGTGTGGCGTTTAGATTGAGCTGGTGGACGTCTCTCCCACTGTGCATGTCTCTCAAACTTAGCAGGGGCCTTGTCTCCGAACGGCACCATGTGATGTTTAGATTGCACTGATAGGACTCTCACCAAATATACAGATCTCTCAAATAATCTAACTGCGCTTAGTTCAGTACTCTACCAATCCCGGAAACCCACCACTACCTAACCCAACCAGATCCCGTACCAGCAGACCGTTAACACTCCAACCCCCCCCCCCCACCGACAGTGCACCCTTAGGAAACATACCCTACCCACCGACAGAAAACAACTCCGAGCCAGAGAACACCCCAGCGTATCCAGAGAAGGAAAACCGAGCTCACTGCGACCGCACAGCACAGCATAAAGGACCAACTACCATACCACGCCTGCACCTAGACTGGAAAATAGCCCGTACCAGAAAAGGACGGTCAGAAAGAGAACAAGATCATGCAAGAAGAGACATCCTATTTGTAACCGAAACATGGCTAGACGACAACTACAAGATCCCCCTCAACAGCTGCCTGCCTGAAGACTTCAAATGCATCCAAACAAACAGAAAATCCAAAATGGGGGGGGGGGACTAGCGATCATCCACAAGGAACAACTGGCCATCAAAATGGAAGATCCACTAAACATCGACAAATGCAAATCCTTAATACTACGACTTTCAGTAAACCCCAAAACCAACCTGAAATTCATACTGATATACAGACCACCAACCTACGATGCGACTTTCGTAGACACTTTCACGGAAGCAATCACTACCCTAACCATCAAGTACAATCATCTGATCATCCTTGGAGATTTCAACATCTGGTTCGACGAAGAAACCACAACCACACAAAAATCCTTAACCGCCCAACTAGCAGCCATGAACCTACAACAACAAGTCAAAGGAGCAACCCACTCAGCATGGCACACACTTGACGCAATCTTCGCCAACAAGGATCTCATCATCACGGCACCCCCAATTCAAATACTTTGGAGCAACCACCTCATTATTCCGATCATAATCACAACCGCCGCTCTGACAAAAAAGCAACAAGAAAAGCAACCCATCAAGATGAAAAGAAATTGGAGAACCATAAAAAACTCCAATCTAACCGAGCTCCTAGAACTCAGCAAACCACAAGCATCAACCATGGAAGAAGCAGACCTAGACAAAAAAGTTGCCCTACTTCATACCTGGATTGCAACAACCCTTGACCACACCGCCAAAGAAAAGCCCTTCACCCCATCACGCAAGAAAACTACAGAAAAATGGTTCACCCCACTACTCAATGCCATGAAAAGGAAAAACCGAAAACTAGAATCTGAATGGAGGAACAACAACAACACTGCAAACAAATTGAAATACCTATAACAGATCTGCACATATAAAAAGGAAATACAAAAAGCAAAGAGGAAACATTACGACAACCGAATCTTCAGAGCACCAAACGCTCAAAAAGAACTATTCAAAATCATAAACGAAATAAAAAACCCACTGGCCTGCAACAACACGCCAATCCCATCGACAAAACTTTGCGAGGACCTCGGAGACCACTTCAAAAACAAAATAGCCTCCATCCAACACACACAAAACAGACCAAGCGTTCACAGCTCAAACCCCACCAACACAGACGAGGAACACGCAAACAAGCTAGGAAACTTCCCAGAAATATCAGTTGAGGCTTTCGTCAAACTGGTAAACCAAAGCAACAAATGGGGCTCTCCTGAAGACCCTTGCCCCGGACATATACAAAACAATTCTCAAACAAGGAACCCCCATGGAATACCACAGGAACCTCCTCAACCTCTCAATCCCAACAGGTAAAGTACCGCAGGCCTTCAAATCGGCTTACATCAAGCCACTACTCAAAGACACAACAGGAAACGTAGAGGACTTATCTAACTACAGACCCATCTCCAACATACCATACACAGTCAAACTGCTAGAAACGTACGTCTACCAAATAACCCAAGAATTCATAGAAGAACATTGCCTACTAGACCAGGCACAGGTTGGCTTCAGACCTATGAGAGGAACAGAATCGGCTCTCCTCTCAATATGGGACGACCTGAAAACAAACGCAGACTCGGACAACAGCACCGCCCTGATTCTCCTTGATCTGTCTGCAGCCTTCGACATTGTCAACCATGCCATCCTCATAAAGAGATGAGAAGGATTAGGGATAACAGACACTGCCCTACTATGGATCAAATCCTTCCTATCAAACAGAACAGAAACAATATGGATGAAACCTTGTAAATCCAAACCCAGAGTCTCCACGTGCGGAGTACCACAAGGATCATCGTTCTCCCCGCTTCTATTCAACATCTACATGTACCTATAAATAAAACTCATCAAAAAACACGGCCTCACATGCTACAACTACGCCGACGATACTTAAATAATCTTCAACATACAAGACACCCGAGAAGAAAACACCACACTAGAGAACTGCCTTCGTGACATATTCAACTGGATGAACCTCAACCATCTCAAAATCAACCCAGGCAAAACAGAGATAATGATTGTTTCAAAAAAGGGAGGAGACATCAACTACATCCCCTGGCCAAGAGAGCTCGGCACCACACCAGAACCATCATCAACTGTAAAAAACCTAAGGGTCCTGATGGATAACAACCTCACTCTGGAGCCACAATTAAACTTGGTAATCAAGAAATGTTTCTTCCTCTATGAGCAGTAAAAAGGATCCTACCGTTCCTGTTATTCGCCAACAAAACACTTACCATCATCGCTCTGATCATGTCCAGAGTGGACTATGCCAATAGCCTATACCTGGGCATGCCCGAACAACTTCTAAAAAAAACTGCAACAGATACAAAATGCAGCAGCCAGACTCCTCCTCAAGCTACCCAGAAGAGAACACATTACACCCGTGCTAAAATACTACACTGGCTACCACTGAAACAGCGAATAAAGTTCAAGGCCATGTGCATCACGCACAGAGCAATACACAAACAAGGCGCAGAATTCCTAAGCGACAAACTACGCCTACACCAACCGACAAGAACACTAAGATCAAGCACCGACATACGCCTAGAACCAAAACCCTACAACAGAAAAAAACTCGGAGGATCGTCTTTCTCTCACCAGGCACCTAAAACCTGGAATGACCTACCGAAGAATATACGGAATACAACAAACCACCTAGCATTCAGAAAACTCCTCAAATCATGGCTCTTCAAAGCATAACCACAACGGAGACGCACTAGAATGCCCAGACATTAAAACAATGACGTAAATAACTCCAACCTCGATCACTCTCAAATTGGACAAACACTCAAACCAAATAACCAACCACTCGACAGAGCATAGGACATCATGGAAAATAGCCACAAAGAAAGGCTGCAGAGACTGACCACATACCTAGACCCACACGAAAGCCCAATTGACTCTCCGACTCGCACGTACCGGATGAACATATCCAGACCGGCAGACGCATCTAGATAGACGCTGGCCTGCGTCGCACCTGGATAGGATCGATTGAAGGATAACATGCCCGCACCTAGAAAAACGTGAATGCTAACATGGGCCACACCTAGAGTTGTGAACACCAGCCTGCGTGGCGCTCAGATGGAGTTGTGAGTGTTAGCATGCCCACACCTGGACGGGTCCCCAGACACTAGCCTGCGCCGCATCTGGGTGGGAGTATGAGTGTTGGCATGACCACACCTGGATGGAGTCCTGAGCGTTGGCCTGCACCGCGTCTGGATGGGAATGTGAGGGCCGGCAAGTGCCACACTCAGACAGAACTGTGAATGTTAGCATGGTAAAGGCCAGGTAACCCACTAACCAATATAAGCTCAAACTCTGCATACTTATCTCACTCAAAAAACTCACACAACCATCTCTCGCACAACAAGCCGCACACACTTCACAACATTGCAACAACACATAATCCGGAACAACAGCACACGCGGACTGACACCGATCCGATACCCGCACCAAAGCTCAGCACCCGGTGTATACCGAGTTGAAGCTGCCAACAGAACACCACTCCTCTCACTATCCTACTCCCTTCTTCACCTTACTAACCCATCCCACCTTTATCATTTACAGATCCGCCTGAGCGCCTGGGGACCAATTCCGTTGGTGACGGTGCGCGGTACAAATACCTTTAACATTTAACAACCTGTGTTGGTATCCATTTATCGACCTCAGAAGGATGAAAGGCTGAGTTGAGGCGTTAGAACAGACTAAATCAGTGACTCACCCCCTGAAGTGTGACTGAAATAAACATTTAATGAGTCTAGCAATTATTGAATAGAATTCCAGAAAGACACATCTTTTGGCATTCCTATTCTTTATTATTTAGGTTCAGTCCTGAAAGTGTAAGACTTGTGGCTCTCATGTCCTTATTTTTCTCCTTTTTTAAGGGGCCTGAACAAGAAAGCTAGCCACTCCAGAAATAAAGAGCCACATGGTGTGTGCCACAGCCCAGGAGTTTGTATTGCAAAAAAGAAAAAAATAAAACTTTTTTTTAAGAGGTCTCAAGGAGATCGGAGGTCGCAAGGGAGACCTCAGAGGTCGCACTTGCGAACTCTGGCGACCTTTAATGATGTCCCTGGAGGATGCACATGTAGAAAGATTAACTTACTACAAAAGTCTATTAAATAAGTTAATTTGTAAATTGTGATTGTATACTGACATGATCTCAAAGTAAATATATGTTGATAATGTTTTATTTACAAATAATTATTGCAAAATCATTCAGTCGATATTTTAAAAATGTTGACATTAGTCATTACTGTTATGAAAATGAAGCAGTCGCACACCGTGACAAACATCATATATTATAATTACAGGTAGAACACTCCCATCAAGTCCTGGCAACCAACACTACCAGAGAAAGAGATAACTGGTATGGCTCCCAGAGTGATGCTGGAGATAAAAGAAAAAATAGGTCCACTCACAGGAAGCAGCATAAGCGTGCACCCAGCACAAACATGCTCTTTAACTAGCTATTTGTGACCTCATACCATGAAGTGTGTAACAGTTACAAGAGTAGGTGTTCACAGCTGTAAATGAGCATTAGAAAAATGTGTTATTACTATTAATAAATAACCCATACTTTACACTTGGAAACCTTACAATGTATCCTAAATACAACATGTTGGTAAGAAAAACAAACACACTGCTAGTATAATTAGTAATATGTTGGGAAAGAACTACTACAAAGTTAGTAAATACATTTACAAAAAACATATGCGCATTTATATACAGGTCAATCTTCTGAAGTAATGTGACCTACCAGACCCTTGAACCAAAACATGCAGGGGACTGGGGCACATCATTTTGCTTTTCAATAGATGGTCAGCCAAACATAACTTCTCAAATTGACACTACCTGTGTATGTATCTTTTTAAAAATGTTTTATAAAATGTTTGGTCAAAAAATTAAACATTTTGCACTGTTTACACACATTAATAATAGAAACAATTGCATATTAATCACAAACACAATCATTAATAGTGATAAAATCCGATTTTTTTAAATTTCCTTAATTCATCCAATAAATACAATTAATGCAATTATGACTAAAATATAGTAGTAATACAAAAAATATTTATCATTCAGAGAGCCAATGTTCTAGACCAAAAAGTGACAGGTGCGTATATGTGTCATAAAGTGCTAGAATCTCATATTCCTTAACGATTTTCCAAATACTATAGGTGGCTGTGGTAATTACCAAGGATTCCGCACCATAGGTCGTACTCTGGAATTGGTCTGTAATGTTGTTTTCCTTCGTGAACCAAGTCTCTATAACCCTTGATCTAGTTCGACTCAAGGGTACTACATGAAGTCACAATGTGCTGGGTGGTTTTTCTAGCTTTTGTTGACACAGCCGACATTTCCTATCACTTTTGGGTATGTTTGTCCAACTTCCAACATACTCCCTCGTAGGCCAAATGTTGAATCTAAGATACATGACAAATCTCTTAAGTTACTGGAAACATAATTTTGTTAGATAGGTACAAGGAGCATTGGAAATACAACTCTGTGTGGACTACTGGCCAGACCATCCACCTTATGGCGATTTTGCGATTTGCAAAAAAATCGCAAAATTTGCCATTTCCCGCAATTGCCGCTATAAATCATTAAATGAGCGCAAAAAAGACACGTTAGCTTAGTGTGTCTTTTTTTGCGCTCATTTAATGATTTAGAGCGAACACAGCTGGCTGCTGATTGCAGCAGCTTGAGGGTTAACACCTCGGCTCTGCGTTGCAGGCCCAGGATTGGGGGAGGGTCACGCAGGCCTGGGAGATGCGCAGCTTTTGGCTGTGACCCCAGGCACCTCCAAGGCTCATTGAGTGCCCGAGCTGACAGTTGGTGAAGCTAGCCAGGTAAGCACTGGCCTTTCCACTCATCTGCCCCCAACTCAGAGCACCCGAAGAGGCCACTGGACTGTTTTCATTCCCGGCGCTCGACAGGAAAGTAAATTACTTTCCTGTCGAGTGCCGGAAAAGAAAGCATAAACTTAATGCTTCCTGACGCTCATCTACAATTGGTATCATGCAGCCCAGCCTCAAGGCTGGGCTGCATGATACCAATTGAAGACTCTCGTAGCTGTATTAATTTCAAATTGCTTTACAATTGGTATCATGGGCTGCATGATACCAATTGTAAAGCAATTTGAAAACGAATACAGCTACGAGCGTTTGTATCATGCAGCCCAGCCTTGAATCAAGGCTGGGCTGCATGATGCCAATTGAAGACTCTCGTAGCTGTATTCGTTTCAAATTGCTTTACAATAATTGTAAAGCAATTTGAAACGAATACAGCTACAAGCATTTGTATCATGCAGCCCAGCCTTGAATCAAGGCTGGGCTGTATGACACCAATTACGCACAAAATTGGGTGTTAAAATTTATGAAAGGCAAATGCCATTCGTCCTGCGCAATTTTGGTGGTTATGCAAAGCCAATTTAATGATATATGCATATTTCACCTTGATATGCTAATTTCTGATGACATCACATGCCATTGCATTTGTTAATGAGTTCCCTCCCCCACTTTAATTTGTAGGACTTGACCCCTGGTAGTGTTGTGATGTTTCATTTCTGTTTGTGGATGTGTTTAGTCACCATGTGTGGGTGGCATAACCAAGGAATTATGACCACCCAAGAGAGTTCATTGTTTGGCTAGGTATTATGGGCTTGCAGTTACTGCCACTGCATTGCCCCTGTGTCTTGGCCTCATGGATTCCTTCCATGGAGAAGTGTAGAGTTGTTCCCCCTCTCTCCTGGGGTCATAGGACAAGCGAAAAGCAAACCTATGGGCTTCAACCAGGGTTACACTTTTGAATTCAAGCCTATCTGTTTATTTGCTTTCCACTTGTCTGCTGGAAGTAGTGGCACAGCACCATTTCCTTGGAGCTCATCAGGCTGTATCCCCCTTCCCCCACCACAATCCAAAATGTTAGGCTGTGGTGACTCGACCTGGCTGTCCTACAGAGCGCAGCCAGACAGAACACATTTTGTTCCTCACTTACAAAAGTCTTGCAATTACTTGGTTTTAGGCTAAAAAAGATGTTAAATGATATATTTTTCAACGTTAGAAAATGCCGCAAAAAACGCAGTTGGGTGCCGCAATTTTTTTCGTTTTTGTGCCGCAATATTTTCCATTTCATGCCGCAATTTTCTGGAGGGTCTGACTGGCTTCTTTTGGGTCAATCTAGACATGTTCTTAGAACAATACCACACCTTTTGTTTTCTTCTTCAGTATAGCATGAAAGTTAGATAATTCCAAAGCTTGTTCAAGAGTTAAACCAATGTTCTCCAAATGTGTCAAGACCAATGATTCAAAGTCGGCCAGGAAGGATTTAAATTACTATCCTAATGCCCCCAACAAAGTTCAGTTGTCTGTGCCATTAGCACATAGTCGCATAGAATATGCTATGCTGAATAAGCCAGTGGGCCCTGATCAGTGTTACTACAAGTTCACTCCATAGTGCTTCTACCTGCGGCACTTTTGAACAGACAGAATGGAATGAAGAATCTTTCCTTCAATCTTTTCAAACCAAAAGGAATGAGAGGAGGGCAGGACTTCAAGGCTGTATAACACACCAGTTATAACACTGGTAGTGTAGTTTGTACATAAGCCTTCAACATTATATGCACCCTTTTTGGTGATAAATCCCTTCGTATTATTGCCCATTTTTTCATTACCTTAAGGCATAGATGGACTAATTGAGGGCTTTCTAATAACAATTCATGCTCTGACCTTTTATAAATCAACTGAAACTCAGTTGGTAGTAAACATGGTGACTAAGATTATCCATCGGTCATGGCTGCTTAGGCAGCACCCCTCAAATGGTAACGCTGTTTCACCACTGTCATTACATCTATCAGCTAAATGAACATGACTTATAAGGATGGGTTGTGAGTCTCCTCCCCCACTAGTGCTGGTGATATTATGAACTGTTAAATTATTACTGCTGGAATGGGCTGCAAGATATTTTTGTCTCTCATTCATGAGTTTCTCAACATTGATACTGTCTAAGCATTAAGTCTGTTCAAACTGGGAAGAGGGTATTGTAGAATAAATCGAAAGGACAAGATTTTTCTTTTTTAACAAAACATCAACACCAGGCATTATTTAAAGTGTGAAGCATGTTAAGACAATGTTTTTATAAGTAGTTTTTAATCCAATTGGGGGAGTTGTGCAGCGGTATACATTGAACTGTCAGATCATATCTAATTTATGTACATTGTTAAAATAAAAGTCATGCTTTTTAAAAATATGAATGACATTTTGTTGTATGCTTTTATTGCTCCACGCCGGAATAAAGCTATTCGGTATCCTATCCAAATGTAATCGCCATAGTAGGGAATTGTTAGATTGATTGGATAGCCTAGATACAGATAATTATCTACCACTTCCAATTAGTGGCCGGCAAGAGACTGTGGGAAAATACTTATTTGTATTGCCGCCTGTGTTCAGAAAATAACTTGAGGCAAAAATGAAACCCATGAACATAATCTTGTCTTATTCTCAGACACAGGTTTATTTAATATAGCTGCAGCTATCTTCACATGGTCATACAATCTGTCATGCTAACCACCTGCCCTCTCATCTGTCTGTGCCTGCTCTTCCCCCATTCAAAAGTAGAGCATTTATACATGTTACAGCTAGCATAGTCTTAGTCTTTTACCCTGGCTAAATCTGCACTCCGGCCAGGGTGACAAATTACTCTTTCATGACTGTTCATAGTATACAATATGCTAAAATGTGTTCTGTAAGCACAAGTGGGCAGCTGAATCCATAAATAGGCATTTACTGTTATTGCAGACTCAGAATTTCTAAACGCAAGACATGTGTGCAGTTTTCTTTTTAAGAGAACCTATGTTAAAAACAGCTTCCAAAGCCTGCAATATTTAATGCACAGCTCACAATCAACCCTTTTCTTACATAGTTCTCTTAAACACCTACTTAATCTGCCATGTCTAGAGCTATCATTTCTCTAATCATGTTTTCTTGCATAATAAAACATTTGTAGTGTATTCTAAAATTGCCTGTGATCTGTGACAGTAAGGCATTGGAGATGTGAATTACTGTACTAAACAACGATAGTGCTACATAACATTCCAGTAATAACCTACTCACCTAATCTGAAAAACATTTAGTTTTGCAAGTACTGCAGTCACAACCCCTTGGCACGCTTTCTTTTTCTTTGCACAAATCCTCTCGGGATGAAATAGCCATACATGTGGTTTTGGCATAGCTTATTGTGGAGCAAAGTGAAACAGCACAGCGAACTTCCATGAGAATATATCTTATGGAGCCAAATTGCACCCCTTGGTAGTCTTTAATAGTGGCCTTACCCATTCAATAGTTGTTCCTTACAGGAATTAATTCCTTTTCTCCATTTGCAAATCCGCTTCCAGCGTCCTAGATATTGTGATTCCTCTATTGATCCAAAATTGTCTTTTTTGTTGAATCTTTATTCAAAATCAGCAAGTGAACAACAAAGCATTTAATTGCACATAATAGTTTCAACAATATGGATAAAGATGGGCAGCAAAAACATGATGTCAAACTAACAAACTCTTCGATATAATGAGATTAGACTAGTGCCTAAGAACAAGAATATTTGGAAATACAAAGTCCATCTGTAGAGAAAATAAAATGAGCGTTCACTGATATGACTAGTGTAGCGAGAGGAAAATGATTGCTCATAGGACTCACTGGGGGACAAACAAAAGACACATAATACAGTGAGGAGTTGGGGAGGTAGGGAGCGAGGGCACCATTAATACATACATTTACAGATCAATATGGATATATGCAACAAATGCAAAAACATTGGTTGAAATAGGTGAACATTAGACAAGGAGAAATAAGTTCATGAACCATGAGTGGTCATATTATAGAAATCTAAGTAGTCAATACATGGATCCCATTTCATATTGTATTTGGGTTTAATATCAAGGTAGGTAGCCATACAATGTTCAATTCTGTGTAAATTGCAAATATTGTTCCACCAACCCTTAATAGATATGTTTTGAAAATGTTTCCAGTTGGCAGTTATAAGCTTGATGGCATTGGCAATAAAAAGGTCATATAAGATGTGGGATGGGAGTGATTCACCTTGTGGGATGGCCATACTACCAAATAAAACATTAGCAAAAGAAAGAGGGATGTCAACTTTAAAAATAGTGTTCAAGAATTTCCAAATTTCCTGCCCCATCTTAAAAACATAAGGACAGTCATAAAACATGTGCTTAGAAGTGCAAGGGGTATCGCCACACGAGCAACAGTTCCCATCGGAATCCCTTTTGCATTTTGTCAATTTTGGAGCGGTAATAAAGGCTCTGTGCACGAAAAAGAGAAGATTTTGTGTGACATTGGCAGAGGTGGAGATGCACCTGATCCTAGTCCATAATTGAACCCATGTATTGTCATTGAAGACTTGATTACAATCCGTCTCCCATTGGGATTGAACCAGCACCTGAAAGTAGGAGAGTTAACATTAGCAAGCAATTTGTATAATTTGGCAGCGTTGACATCTGAGGCCATAGTCAATAGTTGTGACTTGGATGTATCCGTTGTGAGAACGTTGGTTGAGTGTTTGTAGGCTGCCAAGACAAGATTGACCAAAATGTTATAAAAGGTGAACTCTGAAACTGGTAAGGAGAAGGAGCATCTGAGGTCTTGAAATGATGTGATAGTGTGTTTTTGTACAATTTGATAAACTAATCTGATGCCCTTGATAAGCCACGACTTACGATACAATGCCCTTTCGTTTATAGTGATCGGCCTGTTGTGCCATAAATCTGGTTATAGTTCAAGGGGTGGGGATTTGATTGATGGGAAAAGGAAGATTAGGGCAGATCTTGAGGCTTTGATAAGGCCAGAATATGTAGCGCCAGAGTGGCCAAAAACATAGAACATGTCAGTGATTTTACCAGGGGAAACCAATTGTTTCTCAAGTCTGCACCAAGAAGGGATTTTGCCCGCATCGGGTGGAAAAAACCAGCGACAGGATTGTTTAAGAAGGAACGCTTTGTGGTACTTCAGGAAATCTGAAGCCTCCGTTTTCAAAAGGAGTTTTAAGTTTGTTAATAGCAATTCTCTTGCATTTACGCTTTTCCCATAGGAAATTAAGTATACTTGAGTTGATGGACTTAGAAGTATTAGTTGGTAGTGGTACCAGAAGCATTTGTAGGTAATATAGGTTAATGGGAGATAATATCATTTTGATAGTATTGACGCGTCCCACCAGGATAGATATAGAGGAGACCAAACAGAGGATAATTCCTTGAGTCTGTTGAGTAAGAAATCAGTAATCAATTTGAGAGTGCGACTAACGGAGAAAGCAAATCATAAGCCTAAGTAATTAAGTTGTTGCACCATTTAAAACCAAAGACATCTAGTTTATGCTTGAGGTAGAATGGACTGAGAGGTAATAGCTCTGATTTGTCCCTATTCAGCTTATACACGGATAATGAAGAAAATTCTTGCAACTTTGTCAACAAATGGGGCAAGTATAGTTTAGGGTTTTGCAAAAGAATGAGAATATCATCAACATAGGAAGCCATCTTGGTTTTATGGACACCTTGACAGATACCGGGGATATTTTTATCAGCTCCAATATGTTCTAAAAGAGGTAAAAGAGGGATAATACATACAAAACGGGATATAAGCGGCATCCCTGCCCAAGTGCCTCTTAGTAAAGGGAAAAAATAAGAGGAACGACCATTAATGCATATGGAGGATCTTGGACCAGAATATAGAAGTTTGACTACAGCTATAATAAAGCCCTCCCCACACCCATGCCAACGCAGGGCCTGGAACATATATTGCCAATTAACCTGATCGAAGGCTTTCTCTGCATCTAGAGCAATAGCGGCATAACCCGATTGGTACATTTTGTCCTAAGAGATAATTTGCATGGCATCAAAGAGAACCCTCACATTGGCTGAGATGTTCCTCCCTTTGCCATAACCCACTTGGTCGGATTTGATCAAACTGGGAAGGTAAGATTCAATTGTGTTGGCAATTAGTTTGGCAAACATCTCACTTTCTATGTTAATAAGGAAGAGAGGTCTCCAATTTTTTGAGAGATCCGGATCTTTCTCTGCATTTGGAAATAGGATGAGGGGTTCCTCAGAGAAGGTTCCAGATGAATAGCCTATGGAGATAAAAGAGGAGAATAGAGTTTTAATTCTAGGGGTTAAGGAGCCAGAAAATTAGTAAAAACTTTCTATGGAAAGACCATCTGGGCAAAGGGGCTTTGCCCCTTTTTAGCCCTTCGATGGCTTGGTTAATTTCCTACATTGTTAGGTCTCTTTCTAGGCAGCTATGATCTAATGACGGATAAGAACTTCTAGTGATGTTGTCAAAGAAAGCTTCAAGATTAGCCTCTGGGACCAATGCTTGCAGGGAATACAGGTCAGTAAAGACACTTTTGAAGACTTCAATAATACTGGTAGGATCTGTAATTATAGAGCCGGAAGAGTCTTTAATTTGGGAGATGAGTGTCCTTTCTGACTTTCAGATAAAAAGCACTAGCTTTGCCAGCTTTGTTGGAGGTTTGGCAAATTTTAAGATGGCTCCTGAGGCTTGTTCGGTGAGTTTTTTTTTAAATTAATTTGAAAATGTAGGGACAGGACAGTGCGAAGGTCAACCCTTGAAAAGCTAGAATAGGCACTTTCATGCTAGAATAGGCAATTATTTGACCTCTTAAGGCAGCTTTAAAAGCATCCCCATTAGTATATATTGAGTTATCTTCATCTGGTTTTCAACAAAGAACTGTTCTTGAAGGACATACATGACTGAGTAAATTGTTGGTCCTGAAGTAGGCTATTATTGAATTTCCATCTGGAGGAATCACATCATATCGGAGAGATCAAAGGTGGTAATTGCATGTGCATGGTCAGAAATAACAATACTGGTTATGAGGGAATCTATAATAGTACTGGTGAGGGATTTGGTAGTGAAAATGTAGTCCAGGTGTCAGAGTAATTTCTAAGTCAACTTGGTGGGCAGGTCTCCAGGTGTCAATGAGGCCTGTTTCTGTTAAGCAGCAGAGTAAACACTTTATAGGTTTTGGAGCTTTTAAATGAACATTTGGATTTTCTGTCTATAAAAGGGCCCAGGACATGGTTCCTGTCACAACATAAAATAAGATTAGTGATATTTGATTTGGGAATAGTCTGTTTGATCGAATCCCAAACATCAGGATCGGATAGAGTGGGACCATAAATATTCATAACCGTAACAATCTGTGATCCAATAAGCAATTGGACCCAAACCCATCTCCCATTTGTATCTGCATCTTGACATACAATTTTATAAGAGAACCTCTTGCTGATTAGTTTGGCCACTCAATTTCCACCCCCACAGTGTCACTAGCAATAAGATCCTTGATCCAGAAGGATTTCAGTTTCATAGCTTCCCTAAGAGAGAGGTGGCTTTCTTGTATGCAGGCAACAGATGGGTTCACCTTTTTGAGATGGGTTAAGTTTTGTACCTCTTAAAGTGGTAATTGCAGCCCTTAATGATCCACGCTACAAATTTAAAAACCATTGTACCTGAGACACCGGGTTAGTAATGTATTATAAAAATACCTCTGAAAGGGAAATGTATATAATGCTGTAAAACAAATCATCATGAAGCACCACATGAGAATATATATATCCAACTGAGACAAGTGCCCAAAATGCAAAGGCAAAACCCAAAGGGGTAAAACAAAAGGAATATCAGGGGAAGGAAGGGGAACTTGACCAGGTGGAATACACCAAAATGAGGTATGACATTGAGCAGAATAAGGAGTAAATCCACATAAAGTATAGGAAAAAGAGAAAGGATCAAGTTACAAGGAGGAGCAATGAGGGGAAAAGATACAAGTGTAGATGACACTGGCAGGGCCAAAGAACGATCTAGCCCTCGAAGAAGGGTACATCAGCTGAACCCAGCCCACCATCATTGAGGGCAAAAATGTGTTATGGCAACACCCAATGACCGAAAGAGTTCAGAACCGGAAAAGGAGGCGTTGGTAGGGAGCGAAGTATCCATATTGTCAGTCTTGAGGGGCCAAATGTGTAAGCCTTGAGGTCAGACTGATCATCAAATCTAGATGTATGATCATTGTATGTCATCTTAAAAGAGCACGGATGGCATAGGCCGTATCTTGTTTCAATGCTGGATGATAAGAAAGTAACTCCTTTCTGCATTGGGCAGTCTTCTTAGCCACATCTTCAGATATGTAAATCCTATTGCCATGCCAGACCAGCGTGTTCTTCTCTTTAGCTTTTGAGATAAGCTGCAATTGGGTGTATTACAGCAAATAAAAAATCAAAGTGCGCTGTGGAAATCAAGATGATTGCGAGCGTTGTCCTGGGACATTGCGGTGAGCATGTTGAATATTGAGTGACATTTCTTTTGGGATATGAAAAAAGGCAGGTAACAGATTTTGAAGAAACAGGATGGGGTCATTCCACTCATATCCCTCTGTGAGGCCCGTAGTAGATAGGTTATTGCACCTACTTCTGTTTTCCAATTCTTCATTATGTTTTTGAAGGTCTCTTACCACTTTTTCCAACTGAGACACTGTTAGTGGAACGTCATCTACATGACTGATTTTACTTTCCATTTCACTCATTCTATTTTCAAAGACATTCCCCCTTTCATCTAATTGTTGTCATTTATGGTTGGCGGTTTCAATAAAAGGTATGAGTGACCAATTTCTTGTAATATGGCCTCAATGGCAGGGTCAGAGGAGGATAGTGGCGGAGGCGAATCACTTTTAATTCTTTTATTAGTTGGAGACATGGCTTGCACATCCTTAGAGGCAGCAGATGATTTCTGGTTATTTTTAACAAAGGCCATTCTGAATGATTGATCTATAAATGAAGGGATAATGATTTAAAAGAAGAAATTTCACAACGGCACAAAAGAAATGCTTTAATTTCAAAGGATAAAGAGAAGGAGGTACCTGTGAGAAGGAGTTGAAAGTGTTACCTCAAAAGTGTTGATTTGTGTTTATTTGTTATGCAAGTCCTTTTCTTGTTAATTAAATCTTATTCTCTTCCTCCTCTTTGTTTATTTTCCTTTTCCTGATTGTGTCGCAGCAACTGAAGTGGCCATGAGGTGGCGTAGTGCAAACAACAAAGAGGCCCGACAAGACCTGAACCAAGTTGTTGCGTCACTGCCGCCACTGGGGTTCTCCATACAGAAGTCCGATACTTTGCGAGTGAGCAGCCACGGGGCACAAGAGACAAAGAATGGAGCCCTCTTCTGCAACGGAGCTCGTAGCAATGAAGAGATGGGCAGCCTGCGTCAGTCAACACTGCCAGGTAAGAAGAGGAGGCTGTTTGGTAGGTAGAAGGGCTTGCTCAATAAAAATAAGAGGTTGTGGGCTGGAGCAGCACGGCTATGCAGCCATCATGAGCATCAAGCCATACCCCCTGACCCCCAAAATTGTCTTTTGAAGAACAGCAATGATGCAAATGTCCAATGTTTCAACGGAAAGGGTACCTTTTTAGTACCAGACGGATCAGGCCATGGTGTGGGTTGAAGATGGATGAAACTTGCTTTTAAGCATAAAAGCATGGATCCAAAACTAGCAGCCATAATATTTGTGTTGCTGTGCGAGTGGTAAGCAGTGCCTGCTATGCCCTTTTTCAACTGGGCTGCAGTTCTGATGCTCACAAACACCCATTCACCAGACTGGATGCCGTGTCCTGTCCCCTTTCAATGGTATTTTCAAACCTGTTTGCAGAGAATAGACGGATGTTTAACTCTAACAATAGTTCACAGCGGATAAAACACATGTTTTGGTAGCTGGCATGGCCCATGACTACCTCATAAAGAGAACATTCAAAACCTGAATGCCAGCATTTAACAATGTATACATTGCTGTTGCTGCATATAGTATATGGCAGGCCAAATCGGGGTAAATACTTCTCTGTGTATTTTTAACAGTGCTCACTGCAGTACTCTTCTATCTGGCAAATGCGTCTGGTTCTTTGTTAAACATACATACTATCAGTAACATACTATTACTAACATATTTCTCTTTGACAGGCAGGCAACTTTAATCAACTCTGGCTGTAATGCTTCAAAAGAAATTCAGGTAGCTAAATGATGCTTTTTTTCCTTTTGGGCTTCTTTACTCTCACCAATGTTACAGGGCACAAATACTAAACAGTTGTACAATACGCAACCATGGCTGATCTTAAGTTTTAGTGTTGCTCCCCACTTGTAGTGAGCAACCCTACACGTTCCTTATGCACCTACATAGGATGGGCCCAGAGCATAGAACAACATTAAAGGTAAAAACATTTGTGGTCATTTCCATTTTTTCCTCATCTTACATTCATTCCATCTACATATTTCTCAGCCTGTTTCAATTCTTGAAGCTCTTTCTTAGCGAACTCAGCTTAAATAGATTGCTCTAAATAGTTTGCTCTATCTCAAGAATATTTATCAACATATCATTTCTTCTGGCGGCATCATGTGTGTAATATACATGTGTAATACAAACGACCGTATGATTACCTTTGCAATTTGGCCAATAAAAACATTCCTTTTAATTCATGTTATGGGAGGGCTAGCAAGGTAACAGGATCTAGAGTATCAACGCTACATGGTAATGTTCAAAGCTAACAACGTCTGCTCATATCTTTTTTAACCTGACATATTTCATGTGCTGTGTTTTGTTTCATTCAATAAAATATCAATTGCATGTAATACAATGGAACTTGGTGTCTTAATATTATGGCATCGGCCTGTTTCATAGAAAAGGCTGCACCCACTACACCCCGTAAACAATTTGGAAGTGCTGTTGCCATTGTGTCCAATGTAGAAGAAAAATATGCACACAGTCTGTTTTTCCTCCTTGCTGTTGAGTTACTATAGACCATGCACAGCCTTGCTTTTCATGCACAATCAACATAAATCAGGCTTGCCTAAAAACAGATGCATTACATAAAACCGATATTAAAACATCAAAACTTTCTTACAGAGCAGCATTCGATGACAAGGAAACTGGGGTGAGTTGCATGCAAATGTTTCAGCAAATCCATTCCCAACAGATTTAAAGCACATGTATTAGTGACAACAAGCTGAGCCAAGCACGATATAGGACCTCTACTGAACTGTACAGGACCTGATATTTGGACTTTGGAGCAGCCCGACACTGTGCAGTCTATTGTGCTAAAGTCACGTATCCTGCTGGATTGCTGCTCTGGTTTTGAATTCCTTCATGTTATTTTCCTTTTTCTTTTTTATCTTTGGCATGGTGATTGGCATAATACCTAGCCATAGTCAGAATATGGTCAGCAGTGTGAGTTGGCCATGTAAAATCATAGGTTTGTATATCATTCTTTAGGTGATGCAATCCTTCTACAAAATCTGAACAAAAAGCTTTTCACCATCAGCAGTTAACACTTACCTTAAATATCCTATTTTTTCTAGGTCAATAGAACCATGCTCTGGGAATTGCAAATCAGGGTTGTTGGCAGTGTATTCATGCAATTTTTGCAAAAACAGCACTACTCCCAAGACTTATTCGCTCCCATCCTGGCGTTCCTTCCAGTGAAGTAGACAAATGTTTTTTCTAATTCCTGTTGACTCTTACAACATTTTAATCCCATCCCTTTATCTATTACTTTGTACCTTATTTCCCTTTTTCTTTTGTGATCATAAAAGTTGCTTTGATAATGTCCCACTTTAAATCCATGAGTCCTCCATTCCACGGTTTCAACTGTGTACACAGAGAGTGTATTTCCCGGTGCTTCATTTTAGCAGTAAACATCCATAGAAACACATTACATTTCTAAGTGCATTTCCCTATGGCTCATTAACAGTATGCTTTCCACAGGGAATACAGCATTTCATTTTCATAATATCAAACCATTAAAGATAATTCTGGAATGGTCTCACCTAATTTTCTGCAGTATTCTGTGCAAGTGTTTCATCAGGAATGTAAATTCCTATTCCTCACACCGACTGGGATCCACAGTTGCAAGGATCAATTGTGTCGAAGTCAGCTGGTGAGTGAAAGTGTGGCTGCAAGGAAAGCAGCAGTGCGCCCTACTCACGACACTCACCTTTGCCTGTTCTCCGACCGTGGCATGTTTAGACCAACTGGATCTTAACTGCAATGAGGTGCCATCTTGGGTGCCAAATTGGGGAAAAATTCTTATTGGTATTACCGCCTGTGTTCAGAAAATGACTTATGGCAAAAATGAAACACCGGAACAGAATCTTATCTTATTCTCAGAGGCACAGGTTTCTTTATTATAGCTGCAGCTATCTTCACATGGTCGTACAATCTGCCATGTGAACCACCTGCCCTCTTATTATCTGTCTGTGTCTGCCCTCCCTCATTCAAAAGGAGAGTATTTATACATTTCACAGCTAGCATAGTCTTAAGAAAGGTCTTTTACCCAGGCTAAATCTGCACTCTGGCCAGGGCGTCAACATACTCTTTCGCAGCTGTTCCTAGGCTATACAATATGTGAAAACTTGTTCTGTAAGCACAAGTGGCCAGCTGAATCCAAACATAGGTATTCACTGTTATTGCAGGCTCAGAATTTCTAAAGCAAGATATGTTTTCAGTTTTCTGTTTAGGGGACTCTGTCAAAAACGGCTCCCAAAGCCTACAATATTGAATACGAAGCTCACAAGACCATTGTTTTTGGCTCCTCTCCCCTATTATCATGATTTTGGACTTATTGGGGTTAATTTCCATATCGTTCGACAAGGCCTATTCCAACAGTGCATTCATGGTATGCTGTAAGCCGATGGGTGTATGATCTAATAATACTGTACCATCCGCATAACTCATCCATAGGAATGTCTCCTTACCGATATCAGGTGGAAAGTTTCGGTAGAGGTTAATGCTTTCCTGTCGGCTACATAGAGGTTGATAACGGGGGTGCAAGAGGTTGAATAACGCACACAAGAACACACCCCTGTTTGAGTTCTCGATTGGTTGAAGTGCCCCTAGTGAGGGAGCCGTTCTGGTTTATGCGTACCATTAGGCTGGTGTCGGAATATAATTTTTGATAAGGTATAGAAAACATGGGTCCAGACCCCAAAGCTTGAGTTTATTCTGCAATTTGGTTTGATATATTTTATTTATATCGCGCTCATGCACAGGTGTTTCAGAGTGCGACAGTCAAATGCTTTGGAATAATCTACAAAGCATAAAAATAATCTCTTCCCATTAGATGCAAGCTTGTCTGCCATGATGTATTGCAATGTGCATATGTATGTATCTACACTATCCACTCATACCCATATGGCCTTCGCTCACATTCACCCACCCAAACACAAGCACCCTGCATACCAAAACTACAACAAATGGTTGCATTGCTTGCAGTCATGCACCCAAAAACCTCCACAAAAGCAATTTCAGCACACATACTTGAACAATCATAAAATCATCCACATGTCCAACAATCATCATTGCCTCTTCTTGTCTCCTACCTCTTCCCAGACCCCAAATCATCAAACATAAATATAGCCAGGCTCTTTAAATCAATCGACCCTCTACACAAAAACACATTCCACAAGCAAGCAAAGCAGTCATTGACAAATCAACACTCAATAGCAAGCTGACATTACCTGTGGGAAAGAGCGCTTGTGGGTATATTTTGATACCCCACACCCTAAAGAAGTCAGTACCGACAGTTCACTGACAGATACAATTTGCATATGCATTGTATGTGGCTCGATCCAACCATGCTTCCCCTGTGTAAAATTATTTGGTAGGACACTTGAGCAGTGAGCACACTGACATTTATACTCAACACGTTGCTATGCAAAAGACAGACTAAACTTAGACTTCCACTAGTGGCTGAAAACCCCAGACACCTGCATGAAACACTACGGACTTCCCACTCCAACCTACATGACAAGTGACAATGGCAAAGTCCAATTCCCCTCAATCTCAAAGGGCATGTAAAGTTGGTGCCTCTTTTTCTTTCCCTATTATCTGAAATGTAATTGAGTGAGAATATATACATTTTTATTTGTCCTGTATCCAATGCAAGGAATATGCTGCTTTTGGTGAAGCTAATACTGAAAGCTGTATTGAAAAACAAACCACTTCACAACAATGACAAAACGAGGAGAATCCTTAAACCTTTGATTTATGCATTCCATGGCAGATGTTCTGTATATGTTTGCTTAATATATACAGTTATAACAAACATAAGATATTTACATAAAGGTGGAAAGATTCCAGGGTCTTTCCAACATCTAATGGTATATTCTTCTGTACTCCAAAAAGGTTTAGGATTATCAAGGATAATTGGGCTAATAGGCCAGAAGGATAGTTTAGAGCCAATGCGCTTGCTTTAGGATTATGGGTTTGAACCTGATTCCAGAACTTAGAAGCTAGACAAGTCCATCATTAAGCATGATTTAAAGAACCCAGAATAAAAGCAAGAGCAGATACACATTTTCTTCAGATCTATAGGTTCACTGCAAAGAAAATGTTTCTATTCTAAAGAAAATGGTGATAGCCCCAGTTGAAGAGCAGGCCTAATGCTCCTAGCATATTGTCAGATTTAGACTAACTCTGAAAGGAAATAGTGTGCTAATGTTTGTATGGTGCTGTAAATGTTTATGTTCAGTTTCATTTTTTACACTCATGATCTAAAGTCATTTTTTAAAAATGTTTTTCCTGCAGGTATCTTCTTGGGATACATCACTGAGACACAGAATACAAGGTATTGGGACCTTAATAATACAATGGACCTTCTGACGCAGACAGGCCAATGCGCTACATTCTAAAGCACCCTAAGGCATTAAAGCCCTGAACCATGATGGTCTATATTGGTAAATGAAAAAGGCACCATTATACTACAATTCAACCAAGTGAATCCACCTGAGAAGCCTTGCGAATGTACAGCTAGGGATTCATCCCCAGAACTATTTGCCTTGCGAACGACCGATTGGTCGAAACACATGTCGGCTGTGCATAGAATAAGTCACCATTCACACCTCGTATGGCTACAAATATATTTCTTGATAGTGTTTTGGGACTTAAAACCTGTTTTAGAGTATTGATATGAAGTCTGTTTGTGCAGTATAAATACACACCCCAATCTCTATTGTCTATTACTTTTTGAGGTACCAAGGGGAACCTTGTGTGTATTTTCTGCTGCATTTTGACATGATTTTACGAAGTTGAGCGCACTGCATACTGTTACTCCCCTACTTTTTGGTATTTGCATGTTCTCAAGTTAATCTGCAAACAATATTTTACCTTATGTCGTCAATGGAGCCATTGTCAAAAAGGTGTTCTAATGTTGGAAACCTTCACATGGTCCACAGTCCAGAAGAATATATAATGCAGCAATTATTAGATATGTCCTCTTCCCCCACCCACTTTCAGTACCTGTTCAGGAAGCCTTCATGTGTGTACCTACAAAGAATATATAGTTTGTGTAACAACCATTACAACAAGATCCCGAAAACGGTTATAAAAATGCCTATATGTAACCTTTACAATATACCCTTTATTGTAAGAGACCATCCTTACAATTGTCACTTTTTACTTTGCAACTTCTAGGTACATCAGGCTTCTAGTAGACTGTGCATTCAATTATTTGAAAAGGAGTGAACCTTACACGCTTTGTAATGTCTATGTTCTACTGCTCCCCTAAACAATATATAGTCGTCTATATCAAAAGTAATGTTTTGTAGAGTATTCAATGAATGTTGACACGTCAGTATGTAGCCTTTACCATTAACATACTAGAACAAGAAAAGTAGATACTTTCATAATTCAAAACTGTTTATTTTTAAAAACCTAGCATTTTTCATACCAAGTTTCCAATACGCTCTGGTTAGGAGACACAAATCGCATAGTAATGCCAGTATGACTGAGATTCTCCTCATCAACACGCCCACTCCCTCCTTTCCTGTCACTCTCTGGCCGGCCTCTCTTGGCCCTCTTTCTGCTCCCACCTGTGAGGCTAAAAACTTCAGGGTCATCTTCGACTCCACACTCTCCTTCTCTCCTCACATCTGCGACTCTCTAAGAAGTCGCACTACCAGCTGCACCTCCTCAGAGGTATTCTTCCTTTCCTCTCCTTCCCCCAGCAGCTCACTGTCTCCAGAGCTCTGGTTTTCTCTAGGCTGGATTACTGCAACAGCCTCTTTCTAAATCTGTCTGCCTCCACTCTTCGCCCTCTGCAACTCATCCAAAACAGGAGTGCGAGACTTGTCCTTGGCCTCAAGCCCAGGAAGTGTATCTCTCCAGGACTGAAATCTATGCACTGGCTCCCAGTGGCTGCGAGGATTAAGTACAAAACCCTCTGCATTGTCCACAAGGCCTCCTGGGGCCTGGGGCCGTAATACCTTCAACTCTCTCTTCCTAAATATCTTCCAATTCAAGACCTTCCTCTTTGCTTCTGCTTTCTCGCCTCCTCTCCTCTGCTGAACTCCTGGCTGAAACGGCACTGGTCACCTGGCTGCCCTCTGTCTTGGGCCCAGGTCCTCTCCCCGCCAGTTCCACACCTGTGCTGCCCCCCTGGCAACCCTTGCACTCTGGGGCAGTTTCTGTATCCCTACAGCCCCCCTACTAGCACTTGCCACCTGATGTCTGCACTTTTTATTTACTGTTATTATTTATTGTTTTTATTTATTTACTGTTTATCCTATGTACTGCACTTCCCCTCCCCTTTTTCCTCACACGTTTCCCCTCCCCTGCACTTGTCACCTGGCCTAGTAGGATCGTTGTCTCTGTCTTCCATCTGTTCCCCTCCCTTGCCTCGTTGCGCCTTGAAACACTTGTGTATAGGCGCGTTAAATGCCATACCATATCTTCACATACTCCACTATTCTTAGTCTTGTAAAGTTTAGGCAGTCTTTCTTTCACTTCTTACTGTCTGTATGCAAAATATGTATTTTCTATCCTTTGAAGGGGAATACTGATTTAAATTAGAGATCACCTTTATGACACTACAGATGTATGTTACAGCAATCCCAAAATATCATACTATAAACACACATTAAATAAGCACTCTAATATAAGAATGGTACCCCTGTAAGCAGAACACATAAACTGAGAATAACCTTTAATAATTCCTTATGAAATTAGGCATCTTATATTTACCTTCTATTAAAATAATCTTAACCGACATCAGTATTATATTAAACGTCAGTCGAAATGCATTCCCGTATTTTAAAATCAAATGAACAAAAACACAACTCAGTAAAATGAGAGCTTACTTTTTTTAGTATACACATTTACAGTAAGGATGTGTTGAAAATTATCTTACAAGACTCAATACAGTCGTTTAAGTAGGTTTCACCAATGGATTAAAATTGTTATTTTAATGGTTGTTAAGTGAATGTGGTGAAACAAAGTTGTAAAGCATATTTATAGAAAAATGATTCCCTAGTATTGAAGTTGTTGGGTGAATGTGGTGAAACAATAGTCACAATGGTTGTAAAATGTATATGGTGGAATGTAATTGTTTGTTAAACATAGACATGGGAATACTGTACCATTGTGGATAAATCGTACAAAATGAAAATGTTAAATTAGTAGAGATAACCAACTCAAAACATTTGTAATGGATGTTTACAAAAATGGACAGCACAATCCTTTTCTGTCATGAAATGAGAAAAGAAGATATGTAAAATGTTTACCCAATGAGCATTTGAACTGTGAGAGTTTTAAAATGGATACCAACATTTGAGTATATTGAGTCTTACAGTAGTAGAAAATAGTGCAGTACAATTGGTAAAGAAAAACAATTAGCGAACATGTGGGAACTGATCTTCTGAGAACATACACAGCCACATAACTTATTTTAATTGTGGGGCCCCCTACTCTATCTACAACCATGTTTTGGTCCACTGTACCTTTCACAGGTCAGAAATATTCATTTGCATATTAGTGTGGTCCCAACCACAATAGCAGTCCACCTCTGGAATGCTATGCAAATCACCTCTGAGCAAGAACACCATCAGCAACCCCAGACAAGTATTTCTGCCTTGTTCGGCCTTAATTTGCATATTTTGAAAAACCTGTGTTTTAACTTTAAATTACTAATGGCAATCAAGACATGGTCCCTTTGATCTCAGTGCGTAGCATGGCACAGCTTCATTGAACATTGATGCCCAACAACAAGGCAGAAAGATGTGTCTGGAATTACTGTTGACACTCTTCTTTACAGGAGTATTGCTTAGCATTTTGATGTAGGAGTGTCCATGTGGTTGGGACCAGACTGATATGCAACGGGTTATTCTTTTCTCCAAGAAAGGTACAGTGAGCTACAATATGGTTGCAGATCCTCCTGGGTGGAAGCCAGCCCACAGAACAGGTTGTTTGTCCTTGTTTGTTTTCAGTTATGGGGCACTCTCATTTTTGCATATAAAGAAACAAAACAATGATTGTGTAGAAGCTTGCAATGTCTTAAATTAGACTTATTTGAATAACAAGGTGCACCCCATAAAACAATGAAACATAGTGCCACATGTTGTTCCAATTAAATATATTACAACTTAGTGCTGCTAAGGTTGTCATTATTCCTGAAGGCAGAACAAGGTGGATTTTTAAATGTAGCAATTGTTCAACTATTATACGTTGTAACCCTTCACAATCGAACGGTTAAAAAGAGCAAAGATCATAGTAATTCTATTAGTGTGTGCCAAAGCAAAAGTTACTTGTGGGAAATATACAATATAATAACAGCATATGTAAAGGTATGACAAAATACATATTTATTTACAATAAGTACATTTCAATTGTAACATAGTTCTTACAAAATTGCACACATGGTTTATTAAAATGAACTTTGATAATGGACCAGTGATGGAGAGCGCAAAATTAAGAGCAATGTCAATTTCAATGTATTTAACTCTGTAGCTTTGTGTTGTAGCAGCTCTTTCACGTTGAAGGTTTGCCTGCAAGTGATGGTAACTAAAATATGAAGGCAAACAAATGTACTTATAAATGTGTGCAAATGAAACTAATCATGCTGGACAGAATGTGTAGGAAAGGTTTTACTTGGACATACCATCAAGCATACATGCCACTGTTGTTTAGTTGAATAATTGAAACTAGGGACAAGGAAGGTAAATATATTAGAACGGTAAAACCAATACAATAACAAATGTGTACCGTATGCACAAGCATACACATTTTATTAGAGATGTGACATTACCTTCCCATTGTTTTAGAATGTTCAAGGTGATTAACAAATCACACTTCGACAGTACATGACAAAATGTTAATGAGCTGCCTTTTGGTTGAGACCACTATTATGTTATCTCAATAGGCATGCCTCACACACACAATTTTCTTTCTGTGTGTAACACAAGATGGTGAATGTGACCTGCTGTTAGTCTTTAGTCAGAGCAATTTCTTTAATCTTTTTGACTGTTTTAGGAAGTTGAACATCCCATGTAGACAAGAGTGAAACAAAATGTCTGTTTTTAGTCACTTGTAAATTATTTGCACTCTAAGGCTGTGAAGTAATTCATTCAGTACTTTACCACTGTTGATGAAAATTATGTAAAGTAAGCACTTATAGAAAAAATAGGGATGTGTTAAATTTGGGATGATTACATGTCTAAGTGTAGACAGTTTCCTAAAAGCCAACAAGTTTGGTTTATGTGCATACATTGTTATCCAAACATACTGGATACTATACCTCTGTACACAATTCTAGCATTCAATCATCAGTCCTACGTTTTTCATATCCTGTTTGAAAGTCCAACCTCATATAGTATGCAAATGCTGTAACATCATGCTCTGGGATAGCTTGTGTACCAAAAAAAAATATAAAAATCCTAAAGAACAGTGCAGTAGGTACTTTGTAAAAAAGATTCAAGTGAAATGTATGACTTTATGAAGTCGTATGAAGGTATCAAAAGACATTATTTTGTTTATGAAATTGCTCTGTTTTCATGTAATATTTTTCATGTTTCCTTTCTTTTCTAGTGCATAATTATTCAAAGTGAGGCACGAAGCACAAAATTATACCCTATTGAGCCCAAAGAACTTGAATGTAAGTACAATTAATAGGCCAAGAATATTTCCTAACAGCATCCTGTTGCAAGCTGAAAAAGTACAATTCGTAAGACTAGAATAACTTAGAAATACTTTCCCAAAAAATTAAATATAAAAGAAAGCCTTCATTCCAGAAAAAAACAACTTTTATTTGCTAAACAAAGCTACAAAACTTTGTAGACCCTGATTTTAGCACCCTCATACAAAAGAAAATGAATCATTAATTTTATTCTGTGAATAAATTATGTATATGCTGTATTTTGTAAGGATTTTGCAATTCAAGACAAATTGTTCCACTACATTGATGTTAAAAAATGTCAATTGCAATAATAATGGTAATCTGAGATCAATTGAAAAAAGTAGGTAGTTTCACAAGAGTGAAATTCAAAACAAATATACAGAGTGGTAAAATGAAAGTTGACCTAGCTTACGCTTTCATTGATTAAGCTAATGCTTTCAAATTAATACATTGTAAAATCCATCAACTTTTACAAGTGGAGGGAGAGCAAGCAAATGAAAATGTTTTCCAATATACAAGATATTTCAGAAATGAGGAAAGCAGTGAAAAAGTCTCTAAATCTGTAACCGCACAGCTACAACAAAGCTATTGTTGGCAAATACGCTGTACAGGTATTGAACAAAATTGTCAAAGCAGAAAAATGAACCTTTTGCAAAATATTGATCCATGCCCTATTAGCCAATATACCAAATTAAATGTACACCACATTATTTTTTTTAAAACTTTTATTTTTGTTGACAGAGGCATATAGCATACACATACATCGGAGCAGTAAAACAAATTTGGTACAAGTGTAGATGAACACAAAGGCATGTGAACAACAGTAGGACAACAGTAGTTGAGTAACGACATATCACGGAGCACCCAATTCTCAAACAGTTAATGGAGAGGGCTGGGAGGACTCGTCCACTGAGGAGGTGTCATTTAAGCTATTCAAGTAGCTGTTGAAGGCGGACCATATATTTGGGGGATGACAGCGGGCTGGGAGCATACCCAGGAACTTTTCCTCGCAATTATGGGACCACGTGAGTACATTTAACCATTTCTGGAATGAAGGGGGGGTGGGGCTCTTCCAGCTCTGCAATACACATTTCTTGGCTACTACACAACTCACGTTCAGGGACTTCACAATGTCCTTAGCCCCCCCAAGATGCCACACCCCAAACAGAACCCCCATCGGGTCAGGATCAACAACAGAATCAGTGATTGTGGACAGTGTCTCTATGATCTTACTCCAGAAAGTGGCCAGTTCCGGACCATCCCAAAACATGTGTAAATGATCAGCATCATCCGCACCGCAGCGAGGGCAGAGCCGAGGATCAGAGCATGTAAACCTTGAGATTCTATGCAGAGTGTAATACAGCCTGTTGAGCAGTTTATATTGTGTGGTGCTGTAGCGGAAGTTCAGGGACACCCTGTTGGTATGAGAGCACATCTTCTCCCACTGTTGATCAGTGAGTTCCAGGTCCAGCTCGGAAGCCCAGTCGTCCTGGGCCCTGGATGGCTGGGGGGAGGCAGTGGTCAGTAGGAGTTTGTAAAGTGAAGAAACCACCCCACGGGCGCCTCCCGAGTTGGCGATGTAGGCAATCCCAGGGGAGTCCTGGGGTTCATTGGGTAAGTCAGGCCATGCATTTCGGAAAGCAGCACAGAGTCTGTAGAACTGCAGGAGTTCCACGACAGAACCCGAGTGACCTGGTCTCCACGTCTGCAGTGTTATAAACTGCCCTTCTAGACAGAAATCATTGAGGGCATGGTATCCCAGGGCCTCCCCGTGTCGCGCCAGGGTGGTGTCATGTGTGGGTTCCAACCTGGGAAAGTTCCAGGCAGGGAGCCACTTGTAGTACGGGTATTGTTCGTCACAAGTTTTGAACATCTGGCCCCAGGCCTGCACCGTGGTCTGGACCGGGTCAATGGGCGAATCCGCTTCATACTGCCGATTTAGAATCAAGGACAAATGTACACCACATTTAATTTGACAAATCATTGTTAACCTATTTTCCATCATGGTAGAAAGTTGGCTGCTAATAACACACTTGCATAGTATATTTTAAGGGAAATGTATGCAAAAAAACAGATATCAATTTAAATATGGCAATCTTTGTGGAAATGTCCCCCTGTTTGAGTTAGTTGCATTGGATCAGCCCCAAATGGGACACAAATAGAAATGTTTCCTTTTGGATCACATCCACACAAACCTCTTTTGATGCACCATCTTCCCAGGCCTGCCTATCCCCTTTACTACCAGATCCATACTAATGGTTTCCCAGCATTCTGCCTGCTTCACTACACACACATGCTTGCCACTCCGCACCACCACCCACCCCGGCTTTCTTCCAGGCCTGTGAACTGCCCATTCACCCTACTCTTCCTCTGACCTGGCCCTGCATTTCCCCTTATCCTATTGGTTATAGGTTGGATTCAATAGGTGGCTTTTCCTGAGGGGGGCTTTTTTGTGGCAGTCCAGGAAGCGTGATCCATTCACCCACAATTTAAAATGATGCAATAGGAAATCAATAAAATAAATAACCTTTTAACAGAAATGGATCACTGGTTCTTTGGAGTTGAAAACGTGATGCTGTACATTTTGAGGTCACTTCCAACTGTACAAACAAATTTCATATGACGAAATCCAATGTCCAGGTTGCTAAGTACTACTATGACATTGCGTCAATACCTGACATTTGTGAACTTTGTCAGCATATTTTTATTTTATAAAAAGCAAGTGAAATATCTGTTCAAGAAAAAGAAGAGGCAATAAAATGAACTTTAACTTTGGATTATTCTCATTTTGTATTTATTCATTGAACAGGGCATTGAGTTCACAACAAATTGCCATGTAGATCTCTAGCAAATAACATGTAGGTAGAACCTTTTCCTGATTACAAAGTTAAACGTATATGCAAACATAATGATTAGTGCAGCCACATCCTACAGTTGTCAATCTTCAGTCTGGAATGAGACCCACAACTAGATTAGTGAAAATGCTGACACTTGTCTTCCCACATTTATCACAATATGGAATAATTAGGAGCACTACATGTAAAATGAAATGCATTTTATTTCTTGTTAATGGACACGCAAAAAAAAGTAAAGATGAGAACCAGTTGATCTGAACAAGTTTACAAATGATAAGCATATAATATCACATACACATCAGTGATGGTTAAGATAAGTGATGTGCTCTTTTAAATAACAGACTATAACATAACTGAAAATGTGGGAGGATAAACCTTTGACCTACTTCTTTCATGAAGTCATGGGGGATTACATAGAAATCGAGTCGATGCACAAAGTGTAAGGGACCATGCTAAATGTTTTGTAATCTTTTTTTTTTTCTTCTTTTTCTAAGAAACCACTTTTCCCCTGTTATTTCCAACTGTTCATGATGGGGAATTAGGTGAAGGACCAGAATAAATAACTGCCTCAGAATACTGTGCTAGTCTCCTGCATTCTACTGATCCATGTTTCTGACTAAATAATAATTGCACCTACTATACGAAAGTTAACGATCAACATTGTGTTTTGGATCAACGCCCACATTAAAAATATTAGTTTAACAAGTGAAAGGTAAGGATCAGGTTTTGACAACCAGTTTAGCCAACAAATTAGCCAATATGTTGGGGGACAAGGGAATTGCGGTATTGATGTTACTCAGAACTCAAGTTTCTTATCCAGGGGCCGTCAACATAGTTTGTTACACAGTTACGTACATTGTGCTTGGGAGTTACTAAATGTTTTATAAAAGCTAATAAAGACCTTCCAAACATAGGCACTCTTAGTCCATAATAACTGTGTTCCATGGACCCTGTGAATGTGTCAAGGAATTTCCTTCATAGATTTTTATCATGGTTAATTTCAGACAAAATCCTGCTTGCATGCCCTTAGGGCCTGTCACCTTTATTTGTGGAATAGGAATGCCAATACACAGGCATCCTCATGGGATTATAGATTAAATGAGCTCCACAAATTGTCCAAGACCGTGAGTTATGCATAATATATTTTTCAAACAAATATAACTTTTCAACTTATAGATACAAATGAGAATCTAGATTTCTAGAATAATGTGGCCCCCTACAATACACATAAATGCACACCTTACTGCAACAGAACAGTCTGTTTTTTTAAGGAAACCATCAGATACAAGCGTACACTTGACCATCTATCAGCTATTAGGTGCCATGTAATGCACAAAATGCCCAAACGATCTTATGCATTTAAACTGAACTCCATCAGTTACACACACGTTATGTGTCTACTATTCTCCTTGGTTTGTTGACTGCAAATATAGATGTTCAGATTATAGCTGGCAGCTAGTAGATACTTTACTTAATCTATATTTCAAAAAATGGAAATATCTGGGTTTGTGGCTTTGCGAAGCGTTATTCCTTATACAATTCCTCCGGTCTTGTGTGTAGGATTATGCAAGGTGGGGCACAGGTATCACAGACTCTGGTAATGTATGCGTGATTATTCAGATCTTTTGTTTCATTGTGGACTGCCACAATTCTAGTTGAGTCTGGGGGAGTTATTGGTTTGGTGCACAAAGTGGATCACAAGAATGCTGGGATGCAGGACAGTATGGGAGATTTAAGAGAATGTGATGAACACCAGACTAAAGGAACAGAAGAACCCTTCAACCATGGGGAGGGATCCCATAGAGGGATTTGGAGGTTTCAGAGAGACTCTGATGTGAAGAGGGCTACTAAAGAGCCTTTCTATCTCCCTTTGCCCTAGCCAGGTGCACATCTCTCCAATAATCACAAGATAGTCACCTTTAAGCTGTGCCTTGAATTTTTGACACATGGTCTTCTATCTGACAGGGTCCCCTTCTGCTGTGGTGAGATGGTTTCACCTCAAAGGCTGATGATGCACTGCAGAGCATGGGGGATCTCCAGTTTACAATCCGGAGCGAGTGGTGGTACCCATCTCAATAGTCACTACAGCTCCATCACTGAGTCCAAAACATGTGACCTTGTCAAGCAGCAACAATGGAAGTTACGATGAAACCTAGGATCTGTTAACACCGATGAAATCTCCACTTGAATGCATCCTGGTGGAGGTGATAATTTGCCCCAAGACACTATGTAATAGCCACAAAGCCGTCTTTAACACTGGACCTTCCTACCTGAAAAGTAGCTCAATTGGGAGGAATTGATGATCTGCAAATCTCAATGTTGTCTCACCTCAAGCTTCAGAAGCAATTGACATGAAGGTCACATCTTTGCAGTATTTGGTTCCAACGACTGGAATATTACACAGAGGGAAATCTTGCCAGAGCCTAATCGACTGAATCTCAAGTTTGAGACAGACCAAAAAATGGCTATTCAAACAATCTGTAAATTATCTTGAAAATACTTCTAAGTCATGGTATGTAAACACTGTTTTGAAGTAGACTACCAACTACAAATATGATGTTGTGCTTGCGTTGCAACCCATTGTGATGTACCATGATTACTCCCTTTTCTTCTCTTCCCTCATGATCCGAAGCAATTATGTTGTTTACAACTTCAAATACAAAAATTCAAATATATAGCATAACTTAAAACAGTCTTTGACTTAAAGGTCACAAGTGAACCATGTTGTTGCATGTTTTTCTGTTTGGATTCAGATGAGAGGGCCTCAATAGATCCCTTAAGAAGTTGATCTCGTTTACTGGGGAGAAAGAGAAATTCAAGGGACTTGTAATAAAACTGTTTATTAATTATCTTAATCACAGAAACTATTTTAATAGAATACAGAGTTTTCTTTTTCCAGCTTCTTTGACTATTCCAACAACATATTCCAATGTGTCTCTAAATCTTTAATGTACTTTGAGAACATTTTTCGGATCAAACAAGGTACCACACATTTATCACTGATGACAACATCCTTATTTAGAAGTCTGTGCATCACTGGTAAGTTTGGCCTCTTTGTGTACTAGAAAGGACTTCTAAAGAGGACTCCAAATGTCGAGGCCACTAAAGAAAATTACTTGTTCTACACATTTACTAAATGGCAGGAAAAAACACTGCAAAAAGCACATTTCAATAAATGTTTTAATTGCATGATGTAGGAAGAACATAGACATTGTTCAGATTTTGGCCTTTCGTTAAAAAATGTCAGGATCTTTTGACACTGCTTTAGGATTCTTCTTCTCTTTTTGAGGTCTTGAATTCTCTGCAATGTTTTCCTATTATGTCACCTTCTGGCAGGACAGGGCTATGCAGCCTGAAGCTCTCCAGATTTGTCTTCAATTCTTTGTAATGATTTTGTAACACTCCCTTCTGGTAGGAGAACCATGGTAACACTTGGAAACATATTTGCTAGGATTTTCTTCTGCAAGCTAAATATTCTGTTAACACAATTTTCAGTATCAGTTTCCTTTGGAGCCATCAATTCTCCTGAAAAGCAAAATAGTGAAGCCATGGCCTGTGCTACAGAAATATAACATTAAAAGAGTTATTTCCCCACTTGATTTGCAGCAAGACAGGGGCCTGCAACCTACAGCTCTCCAAAGGCTGATGGAAGTCAGTCTAAAACATCTGGAGAGCCATAGGTTGCACACCCCCAGAGGGAGAGAAGGGAATTGAGCCCTTGCATATACCAATGTAGAAGTTTTTGATTTGCCTGAGCTCAGGTCACCGCTGAATTATTGGAGCCCACAACAGAGGGCTCTGTTGAGCGAAAAGGGACTGCCACCAGAAGTTAGTGATCCTAAACCCAACGCAAGTGATCTTGATGGTGAGGGTCACCTGGAACACAAAAGAGCCTTATAATAAGGACTCTATAGCTATTAGAGCTTGTGTGGGGATAGAAAAGGAACCCTCACCTTGGACTTCCCATGACGCAGCTTGTCAATGTCTTCTTGCCCAGCACCCATTGAGAGCTAGAACCAGTGTGAAGAACAAGAGGAAAAAATTGAATTGTGGCTTATACAGAGGTGATGTAACCTACAGCAGTGGGCTGAACCTGCCAATAACGGCCCGCCACCCAAGTTAAGGGACCTTCACTTTGATTGGCATCTTAATGCGGGTGTTGGTGCCATTACCAGCAAGGTCAGTCAAAAGCTGTGGATTATATTGTCATTAGCACCCGCGGTTGCCAACAGTAAAATACATTGTAAAAAGAGAAAAAAATTACTTACCACAAGTCCCAGGAGGCTGCATCTGGAAAGGGGGGTCTGTTTTAAGTGTTCATTGTGATGACATAATTAACGCCAGAAAACAGCATGTCACAAGAATTAATGTGAGTTTTTCATTCTTTTCTATTTTGTTTTGGCCTTTAGTACTGCATGGGCTCCATAGTGGGTGTTAAAGGTGGCATGATGAGTTTGGAGGAGCAAGGGATGCACAGGGCAAAGGGTGCACAACACCTGGGTTGCTTGCAATGCAAGTTTATGCCAGTGAATAAAGCCAATTGTTCCAAGTTTCCTGATTGTATGGCACCCCCACCCGGATTGCTAATGGGGTAGTCTGCATTGCATGCATTCCGATTGTCTAAAAAAAAACTGGTTCTGGTTGTCTTTTTTGCTGTTTTTAGTTTAAAGGCATGCAACATCATACATTTTCAATAACTTAACAATGCTGCTATTTCTATATTGCAAAGCTTATTTTTATTTATTTTTTTATTTGCTTTTATCAAATCAATGATTTTGCAAAGAGAAGTAGAGAAGAAGGTTGGAAAAAAGAAAAGTAGGAAAGAAGTCAGAAGAAAAGAGAAAAAGAAAAGCTTAAAGTTTCTTTAGCCTAGTTAAAAGTTTCTTTGACGTGGTGAGAGCACGTTCCCTTCTGGTTTTCAGTGTTTGAGTTCAGATCCAGGTTCAGCGTTTAGTCAGAGCTTAGTTGGTCGGCTTCGCTTGATTTAAGGGAACATGCCCCTAACGCTGCTTTTAAAATTTTTGCAGTTGCTATTGACCATGTAGTTCTGGAACCGCTCAGTAGTCGATTCCACCAGGCGTCTTCTTCGTTAAAGAGATTGGGATTAATCATCATAACTTGACAATGCTGTTATATTGCAAAGCTTGTTTTTTTCTTAAAATAATAAAACTAAGATGAGAATGTTGAAGTGACAACCGTGGTCATGTGGGTACATACTCTGCAAAAGCGTGTGAGGAAGAGAACATTACTCGGGTAGGACCTGTCACAGGGTTCCACCTGGACCAAGCAGAAGGCCAAGACCAGTGTTTGTGGTTCACTAATTTCTTTAAAAACAACAATTGTCTGGATTGGGCCTTTTCCAACTCTGAGACTTGCTCAGTGTCTCTTCTTCGGCGGTAAACAGACCTTCATGCCGCAGAAGCTAATGTCTCAACCCATCAGTTAAAAAGTTAAAAAGAGGCTACCTCAACCCTTTACATCATTGCTGTCTTTGTGGTGACCCAAACCTTTTATCTTGGTCTGAAGTAGGTGAGAGCTTTCCCTGATCCTGTTCCACACAACTCACTCCATTATAAAGTCTCATGAGCACTACTCCCAAACCCTATATTTTTACCACCTCTGCTATCCAGTATTTTCCCTCTGTTGTTGCTACCTCCTCCTGTCCTATCCCACACCCTGATGTTACCACCTCCTCCTTGACCCCCTTTGCTGTCACCCCCTTAGCCTACTGTCCCTACTGCCACTTTCCCACTCGCCTCTGTCTCTCCAGCCTCTACTTCTTCTGATGCTTAGTCTTCGTCAAATGCAACCGTCAAATGCAAGACACCTGCTCCTACAACCTGCACTGACCAGCTGGGGTTGTTCCATTTAATACTGTGTTCCCGCTTTCCACTGTGCTGACTTTTTTAGTGAGGGTATGTGCTTGCGTACTAAAAGGGTCATTTTGTTTGCCCCAGCTCTTGTGTTGTCAATGATCATAACGAATCACAAGGGTGATATAAGTTACTTTAATTGTTTACTGATATGAATGTCTTTAGTTCATTATTTACATCTTCTTATTGATCCATTATAGTTAAATATTCATATTTGTTCCATTATGATTCAATATTTGCACTTATTGTTCCATTACAGTTCAATATTCACAAATCCAGTCTGATAGCTGCAGTTCTCAAAGTGTTCAATAGAGTACAATTTTTGATTTTGCAATTCTCATGAGGTTCTACAAAGTACAGTTCTTAATCTCTGCATTCACTTGGGTGCAATTCTTAACCACTTCTAAACCTTTACATGTGTTTCACCACTGTGGGCCTCATTACGACCCAGGCGGTAAGTTACCGCCTGGGTCGTACCCTTACCACCATGGTGTAAACTATGTTTACACCATGGTGGATGGCGGATTTACCGCCCCATTCCAAGGTGAGTGGGGCGGTAAATCCCCATTTCCCATTTACCCTTCCCCATTCCCATTTTTGCCCCATAGGGCATAATGGGAGTGGGGAAGGCGCTAATTACGCCACCGTAAATTACGGTGGCGTAATTAGCACCATGGTCCCTTAAAAAAAGCAGGCGTTAAACTCACCAAGGCGCAAAGGGACCTCGGAATCAGGCGTTAAGGGTCGGTGCCGTTTACGGCGCCGTTAACCCCTTAACGCCTGACTCGTAACGAGGCCCTGTGTCTTCAGTTAATCTTCAGGAGGTTGGGCAATTCACTGATTTATGTTTTAATTATTTGTTACCATTATTCATAAGGTCGTCTTGTATTCCAATATCTTGTTTACTTTGATTTCTTCTCAATTTTCACTTTTTGTTTGGGGATCATCTCTTGTTTAAAAAATGTTGCTGGATTCATCTGTCCCACTGTTGAAACACTGATTCCCCTGTATGTGGAAAAATAATAAAAACTTAAATCCCTTGGCTTCACCATCGAACATCGAACCTCCCCTTCATACACCACATAGCCGCTGTCACCAAAACATGCAATCACAACTACACCTCCTAGGCAAAATCAGGCCTATCCGTCGTCCTGATTACTTCTGCACTGCAGCACAAGCACCAGTTCTCTCTAAGCTGGACTATGGAAAGGAAATTCTGTCAATGTACTCCTCAACAACAACCTGGCCCCCCTGCAAGCCATAAACAACGCTGCAGCCCAACTCATCCTCCACCTACCCAAACATGCACACATCACCCCTGCTCTTGGCAAGCTCCACTGACTCCCCATACCCCAGATAATTTCCTTCAAAGGACTCTGCATTGCATTCAAAGTCATCAACCTCAAAACTCCATCTTATCTTCATGACAAACTCGAACCATTCATCCACACAAATAACAGACACGCCAGCTAACACCTTCTACGCATCCCACTCTCCAGACTCAGATGCAGACAAAAACGAGCATTTACTGACTGGGCACCCAAGGCTTGAAACACCCTACCTATTCACATACTCACTGAATCCTCCATCACCACTTTCAGAAAGAGACTCAAAACATACCTGTTTCCACAGAGATGACCCTGCCGTCCTCTACTGCGATCACTTGTCTATCATAATCTTCCTCTTCTTTTCTGTAAACATTTTGTAACTTCTTTTCCCACCTTTTCAATAGTTGAACCATGCAAGGTGCTCTTAGACCCTCTGGGTAGGACCAGGGCTAAACAAAAATTCTAATAAAACATCAACTGGTGTCATGAGGAGTATTGCCCATATTGTAATTTCTCCCATTGTAGGAAAGTACGTATGCTTCTGGTTTCACCCACTGTGCCAGGAGCAAGACACGTTACTTGGGGTATTGGCAATGGTACCTGGAGATGCCTAAGTTCTGTTTGATGATGGTTAGGCCATTTGGCTCGACTAGGGGCCATGGTGACAAGGTAAAAAAGCAAAAACTCTCAGGTTGTGCTTAAATGGGTCACTGACTGTCAAAGTCAAGTACACAATAATGGGGTGAGGTGTGTCGACACTCTCCCCTGAACCACAGAAGCCGAATGCAGTCGACCCTCCACCCGTGGTTGGCACAGGTACCTGATATACAAAATACAGGATACCACGTGGCAGCCAGTGGGGGGGAAGAGGGTTAGGGAGAGGTTGTGGACGGGGAGGGGAATGTTAGGAACACCGGATAAAGGGTTAGGGAATGCCGAGTTTGGATAGTACCGGGGAAGAGACCGGGAAAAAACCTACACTATCTAACACCTTCAAAAATACCATAGACCATAAAAACAAACTCAATGACAAGTAGAACCCCTTAATACGGGTCCCTAATACACCTTCCTTGATCACTTATACCCTAGTATCCCTTGATACATGCACAGGTTGTCATTCAGTTGCAGGGATCACATAGAAGCAAGCAAAAATTAAACATACACATGGGAGGTTTTCCCAGCAAGAAGAACATAACACATGGCCCTTTGGGCAAGCATTAGCAATACTTACAAACATAAAACATGAAGTGGCATGGACATGGAACAGACATAACCATTGTGCTGTTTTCCCGAACACACTCTGAGTACTCTAATTACAGCACTAATACTCGGCTGAAACCTGTGCTTCTTCCCAGTGCGAGCGCCACATGCATTGAAGAATCAATACTCTGAAAACTATGTGGCGAGAGCAACGTTTTCTCTCCAAGCACAATTGCTAGTAACTGATGAATTCTGGGCCCACTAACAATGCCCACCAAAGTCATTGCCCTCTCCTTATTCAAAATACAATGAATATCATCAGCGTTTGCCAGTGTAACAATGAGAGTTCAAAAAACCCCTCCCGCACTTATCTTTCATCCGGGAAGCTCGGAAGCCTTCCCGGACGTAGTCTTGTCTAGCCCGTAGCAGCCGCGCCTGTCCTCCTTCTGCCGCTGCGAGTTCAATGTGCCTGCTCATAGAAAATAAACACCGGCACGGAAACCGCGCGTCCTCCTGTCGCTGCTGCCAGTTCACGTTGCCTGCCTAGAAAGGAATACATACAGGCGCAAGCAGTCTCCCCGAATCCTACGGCATGGCTTTGTCCCAAAAAAGCAAAATAAGCCACACCTGCCGTGTGCCGTTGGCCCTTGATAAGCTGTTACTAATGAGTGTCAGCTGGCCACATGTGTGCACAGCAAGAACTACCAAATGTCCCAAGGACTGCTGGGAAAGGTAGTTCATTCCTGGTATACAGTTTTCTAGGTTCTCCTGAGTCCCTGATACCTCTTCCACCTCCTCCATCCCATACTACTGACACGTGCTCTCTTTCTAGTCTTTGCTGGTGATCTCCAAAGCAGTGTGAGATGCCTGCTGTGCGGTTCACTCCACTGTGTGTCCAGCCATTGGAGGAATATTTGGGCATCTGCTGCGGTTGCCCCCTCTAGTTACTACCCACGGATGCAGGGTGGGGTTGAAAGCAACACCAGTGGTGATAATCTTGGAATAAATATTGTTTTTGAAACTGTTTACTCGTAATTTCCCTCTGCTCAACACCCAGTACTTTTACCCATATTTTCTAGGACTGGAGTTAGATAAGTACATTTTTTGGAAGGAGGCAGCACCGCTCGTTGATAGCTAGAGCTACTCACTTTGCAACACAACAGTAATGGGCTAATGTTATCAAATAGTTCAAGCCGCTGTGTGTGAGAAAGACATGGTGGGGAATTGAAATATAATTTGACATCACAGCTTGACCCATTGGCAATTTCCTGGCAGGCCACTCAGCGCATGGTATCAATTACCAGAATTGCATTTTTTATAATGTTTTTATTTATGGGACATTTGTATGGCGCTTACAGACCGGTGTTTCCAGGCGCCACAAGGCACAACAAATCATGGGGGTAGTGGGTACATAGGAAAAGTAAACCACAGTAACGGTTGTACATGGCCTTGTGACATTCTTACCATGCAAGCACAGAGCCACAGAAGTGCAGAAGGGGTGAAGTAGGGTGAAGGGCTGGGAAGGGGGGTATAGTGCTTCAGTGTGGAGTCAGGGGGCTGAGCAAGTGCTGAGAGGAGCCACAGGGCAAGTGCAGGAGGATAAGGGGGAGAGGGAGGGCAAGTGCAGTGGACGTGGTGGAGCAGAATTAAGCTAGTCCGGGAAGGGTTCCCAATGGCAAGTGCTGGTAAGGTAAGCTGGGGAGACTGGTCCAAGGAGGGCCTGGCCCCTGAAGACTCATAAGACACCAGGCAACAGTCTCAATGGCAGAGGGACATTAGCAAGGGAGGGGGAGAGAGAGAAAAGGAAAGTCTTGAGAATTTTCCCGAACTTAAGAAGATCTGACTAAAGTCTGATTGGGGCAGGTAGGCCATCCCACTCTCTGCTTGGAGAAACATCTGCCCTGCAGTGAGTTGGAGCTAGAAGACCAAACAACTCTAGCAGGGAGGTATTTAGGGAGATAGCGCTGAATGTAGAGGTCCTAGGCCCCAGACAGCCTTGTGGATGATGCAAAGGGTCTTGTATTTGGTCCTTGCAAGACAGGGAGCCAATGGAGGGATTTTAGGGCTGGAGCGATGCGGTCCCTGGGCTTGAGGCCAAGGATAAGTCTTACAGTCCTGTTCTGGATTAGTTGCAGAGGGTGAAGGGAGGAAAGAGGCAGATTGAGGAGGAGGCTCTTGCAGTAGTGCAGCCTAGTGAGAACCAGAGCTCTGGACACATTGAGCTTCTGGGGGAAAGTGAGGAAAGGGAGAATGCCTCTGAGGAGGTGAAACTGAAAGTTGTACTTCTTGGCAAGGTCTCTGCTGTGCGGGGAGAAGGAGAGAGAGTAGTCAAAGATGACCCCATGGTTTTTAGTGCCACAAGAGGGTGAGGGGGGACCCAAGGACGTAGGCCAGAGAGTGGGCGGATGACAGATAGCAGGAGTCCCAATGAGAAGGATCTCTATGTTACTGGCGTTAAGGCAGAGATCATTAGCAGAGCACTATGCCTGAATAGCAGACTGCTATGAGAGAGGAAGAATGGGAGGTAAAGGAGAGTTGTGTGACATCAGCGTACCACTGGAAGTGAGGGGAGAAGGTGATCAAGTGGGCCAGAGGTGCAAGGTAGATGTTGAAGAGCCATGGTGATAGGATAGAGCCCTGAGGGATGCCACAGGTAGAGAGTGAGGTGGGGGATCGGAAAGAGCACAGTTACACTTGGGAAGGTCAGTTTGAAAGGAAGGAGGTCCATCACGCCAGTGCCTGGTCCATGATGCCAAGGGTATCATGGAGGCGATTAATAAGGATGACATGATTACTGTGACAATAGCAGAAGAAAGATCAAGGAGGATCAAAACAGAAGGAGGGGAGAGTTGGAGTGCAGGTTTGAGAGCAGGTCTTCACGGGTGTTCAGGAGAGCAGTTTCTGTGCCTTTGGAAGCTCTAAAGCAGACTGGTGGTCGTGGAGGCAGCCAGACTATTCAGTATGGTGGGTAAAGTGGGGGATGACCAGCTTCTACATGAGTTTTCCCAGGAAAGGAGTGATAAAGATAGGACGATAGTTAGCTGGGCATGAAGGGTCTGCAGGCAGCTTGCTTAGGAGAGGGTGCACTAGAGAGTGATTGAGTGGTTGTGAATAAGAGCCAGTGGACTAAAGTGATTGCAGAGGTCATCCAGGGAAGGGGCGAGAGAGATGTGTTCCTCGATAGTTCTGGAAGAGCAGGGGGGCACTGGTTTGAAGGTGACTTTCATAGAGCGGACTACTCTAGATATGTTGTCTGGTGAAATGGCAGAGGAGGACAAAAGGGAAGCAGTGAGGGGTCAAGTGAGGCAACAGGAGATGGGTGAGGGGAGTTTTGGTGGAGAAGTGGGTGGCCAGTGCAGTGAAAAGTGTCTGGGAAGGAAGAGCAGAGGAGGAGACTGCTGTAGGATTGGCATGTTCTTGCAGAGTTTGAAAGTTCAGCTGTGTTGTTGGTGGCCCCAGAAATGCAGGCTTGGCCATGAGTTATCTTCTTGAAGTGGATGGTGAGATGATAATGCCTTTGGAGCAGGCGGAAGACAAGTTTGTCAGAGGATATATTTGCGGCCTGCCACATCGCTCATCAGCCTTGCACATGCGTCTAAGAGCTGCCAAGTCGGAATCATACCAAGATTTGCATTTGGAGTAGGCTTCATGTGGATGCTAGTGACTGGGGCAAGGATGTCCAGAGTGTTAGAGATGATGGAGAGATGGAGGTTAGCCAGTGCAGAGTCTGTAGCAGAGTCAAAGGTAGGGGAGAGAGGAGGTATGAAGAAGGCAGCAAATGCAGCAACTGACACATGCTTCATCAGTCGAATGACTGAGAAGGAGACTGGCAGTACAGGCAAAGGCATTGTCAGGGGGCAAGGAGCTCAAGGTGGGCATAGGTGGGCGTAGGTGAGCGAGTAATCAGACCAGGAGAGAGGAGTAGTTAGAGGTTTGCAGAGAGGAAAGTCCGTTGAGTCAGTTGAGATGAGGCATCCAGTGAGTGTCCCGCAGAGTGGTGAGGGCCACAGTGAAGAATAGTGAGTCACAAAGATCATGGAAGAGAGGTATCGGGTAATAATATCCCCATACATATGGTCACTGTAAATATCGCCGGGAAAATGTTGTGGCAATATTATTTGGGTGACCATATATATGGGGACAGGGGCAACAAAAAAAAATTAATTTAAAAAAAACAAAAAAAAAATGTAAAAAAAAAAAAAAAAGTTTAGGGGTTGCGGGGGTGTCCCCCGCATGTTCCATGCAATAATGTCGCCACAAAAAACGCCCATTTTTCAGCGATATTTTTGCATGGCGAGATTTTTGTGGCGACATAACATTGAACCGGAAGAGAGCAGTGGCCAAATCTGGAGAGTCAAGATTGATGTTGAAGTCCCCAAGGAAAATAAGTTTGGGGGAGGAGGCCAGGAGAGAGGAGGAGAGGTCTGCCTATTCTGAGAGAAAGAAGGGGGTAGGTCCTGAAGGCCTGTAGATGGTGGCACGAGTGAGCGAGAGGGTAGGAGAGATGGACAGCCTACAGACAAGGCATTGATTGGGAATGATGGTGACCAGAACCCACTCAGGGAAAATCAGGGCCACTCTCCCACCTGACCGTGTGGGTCTGGTATTGGACAGGATCTTGTAGCCTTAGTGGAGAAGAGTGTCGAAAGCAGTGATGGAGCTGGCCTTGAACCACGTCTCAATGAGGCTGGACGTCAAGATCAAGGTCTTCAAGGAGGAGACAAATGTCAGAGGAATGTTTGACGGTGGAGCGAGAATTGAGGGTAGTTAAGTAAAGCTGGTTGCCCCCTTTGAAAGTTTTCCCAGGGGCTAACAGGGGTGATGTACTACAGTCTGCCTGGGGGGGGGGAGATGGGGAATTGGAGGACGGGATGCTGGGGAAGTTGAAAAGAGACGGTAGACTTCTATCAAAAAGAAGGTTGGTCCGAGAACCCTGGGCCATGATGGTGCCATTTCGATTGACATTTATGATGCAACTGGATGATGCAAAGTGTGCCAACAGCACTTCCTATCAGGTGATGCCATTAATGGGTGAGGATGAGAAGGGGGAGAGGACAGAGACCATCTGGGGAGTCCATAGGTCAGCAGAAGTAACAGCAAAGAGAATGTCAGTTGCAGTCTGGAGGGAGCATTGACGTAGGTGTCTGTTATGGGCAGACCAGGGTTGGGGTTAAGTTTCTTCCTTCCAAACTTTGTGAGAGGGAGGATAGGTGATATAGAAGCAGTTAAACTAGATAGGAGAGATGTAGAGAGCCATAGGGACGAGTTGTGGGGTGGGATCAGAGCGGTGCACAGGGGAGTAAGAGGAACTAAATTTCATGGCAGAACTCACCAGGCAGCCTAGCAGCCAACAAGAACAGAGGAGATCAGCACTATAGAAAAAAACAAGAGCCTAGCAAGGGCAGCTATACAGGGCTGTAGAGGTTATTAAACAACTCGCACATCAGAGCACCAAAATGCAGGTCAAACAAATACTGTGCAAGTTCCCAGGAACACCTAGATTCGATTTTGAAAGTAGAGCACGACATGTAGCACAAATATTGTGCAGGTTCCCTGGTACACCTAGTTTCTATTCTGAAAGCAAAGCACTAAAATACAGTACAAACATATACAGTAAATGTTGAAGGGACATGAAAAACAAGCACATATAGAAAAGCAGCATTTTAAGTTGGCATGCATCAATAGATCAAGGCAGCAGATGGAACAAATTGTACAGGCTGCAGTGAGGAAGTGATGCCATGCAATGCATACAAGCTCAAGGGTGGTAGATTAGGCAGGATAGTAGGCAGATAAAAAATGCAATTGCAGAGACACATAAGGCAAAGGCAGCAGCAATTAAGAGCAGAAGAAGTTAGATAAATGCCGCAATACTGGGTGGGTGGTGGCATCAAAAGGGAGGAGAGTGGCCCAGGAGAGCATAGATGAGGTAAGAGGAAGTCAATCAAGACTTGTAGGTAAACCACATTCGGGTGGGCTGCCAATTTGAAGCGGGCATCGGCACTGAATCACAGGTGGTGGTGAAATGGGGGAATGCGGGCGAGATGCAGTGGGACAGCAGCGATTGGTGTAAATGGGCTAGGATTCCCCATTGAAAGGTTTGAGGACTGCAGTAATGGGTGCTACAGCAATGGAACGGGTATGAACAGAGTAAGGTTAGTTACCCTGAAAACATTGTTGCAGCCTGGTGAAGATGAGATACAGGTTGTTGCAGGTGGGGGGGCATCTAAGCCCAGACATGGCCATAGCTCTCAACTCACACGCTTTTGGCGGGTGTCACCCGCCTTGTAAACAGATGACTCACCCGCCAAGCCTCCTGCACGCCCATTCATTTCAATGGGCCTCTCACCCGCCAAAAATAAAATCGGGTGTTTTCACCCGCTTTTGCAACCCAAATGGTTGAGAGCTATGCATGACCAGACAGGAAGAAATCCTGGCTCTTGCAGGAGGCCCTTCGAAGGGGCCGGTGATTTCCTGCTGGCTCTGGGGTGGTGTGCTCAATGAGAAAAGGCCCAGCCAATCAACGGGTGTGGCGAGGAACAACTGATTTCTCCGCCGAGCGAGGGTCCGCTGTTAGCTCCGCCGAGTAAGGCAGCCATGTTGGAAGGCCTTCGCAGCCTCTAATTCCATGCTGGCGAACAGGAAAACGCAGAAGGATAGCTCAGAAGCAACCATTTGTCTTGGAAGCAATACAATGCAGCGCAACACAGGCTCGAATCCCGATCCCACGCTTGGAAACCACTTGTTGGTATTGAGCATGTTGTGAATGAGAAATTTAAATAAATAAAATAAAGAAGTAGTGGTAGGCAGGTAGAAGTGCCCCAGTGAAGAGCACAAAGGCCCAACAGCTGATCCGGAGCACCTTCTTTAGTGCAACCCTCCAGGGGGACGGCGATCGCCTGCCGGCTCCTGGGACTGTGTGCTCAATGAGAAAAGGCCCTGCCAATCAGGGGGTTTGGCGAGGAAAAGCTGATTCTATGGCAAGACAGGAGGCTCATATTATGTAATGCATTACAATCTTTACTGAGAACCACAGCAGCAAAGAATGAAAAACTTTGTAAAACGAAATTTTTTGTAACATAACATTATAATAAAGCATTGGGAAACATCCCAGTCCAACATGGAGGGCAGGTCCTGCCCTGGGGATAGCCAATAGGGATCCAGCCAGCCCCATATAGGTCCATTCCTCTATCCACTCCCCCTCTTTCTTTGCTGCTGACCCACAGCTAAGTCACACCTATGGTTTTTTCCTTAGTCTGTGTGGAAGAAAGTTGTGGAGCGTTAGTTTCAGGAAATAGCGTTCGAGAGAACGCGTTCCTTTATATGGATACATTGTGTTAATGTATTTGGTTCCTCAGGCAGGCAGCGTGCGTTTGTTTATTTAGCCGCCGCGCGCACCTGAGGTGATTTTGTTTAATTACTGGAGCGTGTAGAAAGCCCGCTCAGTGTTTCAATTGTATCGCGTGCAGCCGGGAGCTGCACAGTTTGTTTGTTTAACTTCCTTTTGACCTTTCAGATGCGAACGCGCTCGCGTTCCTTTTTTTCGACGTGGGCCTGAGAGAAGGCCGGTTTAGTGTTTCCTCTGTATTGTGAGCACGCGGCAGTTAAGATACTTTCTGACTGCGTGCTGTTTCTGTGAAACTCACTGGCACTCGCTTTAGGCGTGCTGTTTTACCAGAGGCAAGGTTGGCGGTTCGAGCCTGCTCTCCGCCTCTTATTCTGTTTTTCCATATTGTGCTTTTCTATTTCATTTTGTTCATATTGCCAGATGTAATGTTTAACAGAGTTGCAATTTGTTTTTTCATTGCCCTCACACGCTGCTCGCATGTTTGTCTGTGGGATACAGACTTTGTACATACTCTGCCTGGGTGGCCCTTCCAAGGGTTTGTGGCACCCCGGTTTTGAAGTGAAAGTTTCAGCCTGCTTGGCTACTGTTGGTTCAGCAGAGACCCTGCTGTTTTGTTTATACCACTTTCATATATATATATTTGAATTTTGTACCAAGTAAGATTGGTGCTGTCATGGATAAAGGAGTGCTCCCCTCCTCTGCTGATGCCAGCACACAAGTGCGCGCGGCCAAAAAAAGTGATAAAGTGGTTGATAATTTGGGGGATCAAGCCTGTCATGCCCAGCCTTTGGTGGCTCAAGCTATTCAGTCCTCTCTGGACTCGGCTTTATCTGATTTAAATAATACCTTGGCGTCCGCCTTTGACAGGTTGATTACCCGTATTGCGGATTTTCATCCGTCCCAGGATGCTGCCCTATCTACGGCATCCCAAGCCCCCAAGAAATGTAAGGCCAAAACTAAGCATACCCAGGGACAACTCAGTCCCATAGTAGCCATATCCCCTAAGAGTAATTTAAAGAGAGGATGGGTTGAATCCGGTCAGCCTATATCTTCTACCCCCTGGCCGGCCCCCGCGCCTTGTGCGCCGGTGGAGCTCCCCATTGATGTCTCCTCCTCTGACAGTTCAGATAACTCTGATTTGCCCCCTAAGAGGCAGAAAAGGAAGGTGACTTCAGTAGCCCCTCTGGAGGGCCCCCTGCTGGATGGTAGTGGGGTTCCTTTCTTTGTTCGTGCCCTGATACAACACCCCAGGTCAGCCGAGTGGCAACCCTCTGAGGAGGTTTCAGCGTTCCTCAAGTTCTGGATCAGACGTCCTATGGCCAAGGAGGATCGTAATAAATTACGGTCGGAATGTCCCAGACCTTTGATCGCCGACAAGGTGGCTCTGGCGCCAGAAATAGACCAGTCTATGGCGGCTTTTCTTTCCCAGAAGGGGAAAGACCCCAAGAAAGGCGTTGATAAAGCGTGGCGTAGTTGTCAGGACAGACTGTTGGACATATTGGGTCCAGTCACGCAGATTTTTGAAATGGCAGAAGAGGCGGCGTCTTCTAATACCCCGATAGATGTTGACGCATTAAGGGGTTGGATCCAACGTACGGTATGCCTGCTCGGCAATGCTAATGCCTCCATATGTAGGGAACGGAGGATATCTTTATTAATGAGGTTGGATTCCAAATTGGCAGACATGTCTGAGAGGGAAGGTGGCCCCTCAGCTCAGGGTAATCTGTTTGGGGATTCCTTTCTGAAAGATTTGTCAGCATATGTGCACACATTTACGGCGCTGGATAAAGCGCAGGTTAATATAAAAAAGGTTTTTGCCCCAAAGGTTTTTAACAAGGCTGGACGAGGTAGGGCCCGCTCCTCCGGCCGGTTTTCCCAGGGCTCCTCCCGTCCCCGTCAGTTCGGGCCTCGAGGCGCATACCATACCTCCTCTGCTCGAGGAGCACATAACCAATTCTACCAACAACAAAACTCAGGTTGGAGAGGACGTGGCGGCAGAGGTGCCGGAAGATCAAGAGGGCAAGCAGGTACTTTCTCAGGTGCTAAGTGTTTTTTCCCCCAAAAGTCTAGGTGGCAGACTAACCAGGTTTCTTCCACAGTGGGAGGTCCTCACTTCGGATCCTTGGGTGTTACAAACGGTGCAAGGTTATCAGATAGAATTCTATGCCCCTCCTTGTCAGTTATCCATTCCCCTTCCTTTGGTGTTCGACGAAGTCAAACAATCCCTCATAGATGTGGAGGTAAGGGATCTCATCTCCAAGGGGGCGGTAGTCCCGGCCACTTACAGGGCCACTCAGTTTCTGAGTTCCATTTTTCTAGTCCCAAAACCGGACCAGGGGTTTCGCCCAGTAATCAACCTGAAGGCCCTAAACTCTTTTGTTGTTTATCACCATTTCAAAATGGAGGGAATTCACTTGCTCAGGGACACCCTTCTCCCGGCAGATTGGATGGTCAAGTTGGACCTCAAGGACGCTTACTTGGTAGTCCCCGTCTTTCCCCCGCATCAGGAGTTTCTTCAGTTCCAATGGGGGGGTCTGGTGTGGCAGTTTGCATCCCTTCCTTTTGGTCTGTCCTCAGCCCCGTGGTGTTTCACCAAGCTCATGCGGCCGGTGATGGCTCTCCTCAGATCCAGGGGGATTCGGATCATAATTTATCTGGACGACATGTTGCTCCTAGCCCAGAATTATCAAACCCTATGTTCCCATCTGGAATTCACTGTGACCCTTTTACAGGATTTAGGTTTTGTGATAAATGTAAGAAAGTCCATATTGACGCCTACACAATGCATCCAATTTCTGGGCTTCAATATAGATTCAAAGCTTTGCATCCTCCTTCTCCCAGACAGCAGGCTTTCAAAAATAAGGAAAGAAATTCGTCTCCTCCTCAGGAAGGGGAGGATCTCCCTCAGGCAATAAGCCAGAGTAGTGGGGATGCTGTCGGCATCCATTCAAGCTATCTTCCCTGCTCCCCTTCATTACAGAGCTCTGCAACGCTTGAAAGCCAAACATTTACGCAAGTCTCTCTCTTACTCCCAAATGGTGGATTTGCCGCCGGACGCCAGGTTGGAACTCATGTGGTGGCTCAGGCACATGGAGGCCTGGAATGGCAAGGCAATTTTTGGCCCATCTCCGGATGTAGTTCTGGAAACCGATGCAAGCAGATCGGGTTGGGGAGCCAGGTTGGGCAAGGTTTCCACAGGTGGGAAATGGTCAGAGTCGGAGAAACAGCTCCATATCAATTGCCTAGAATTATTAGCAGGGTCCTTCGCAGTTCGGAGTCTCCTCAAGGATCAGGGGAATTGTTGTGTTCTCCTCCGCATGGACAACATATCTGCGGTAAGATACATCAATCACCTGGGGGGTACCAGGTCCAAAGTCCTGGCGGATTTGGCAAGAGAGTTTTGGCATTTTTGCCTCGACAGGGATATTCTGTTGAAGGCGGAATACCTTCCGGGAGTCAGCAACGAGGTTGCGGATTGGAACTCCAGGCACCTGCAGGACAGGAGCGATTGGATGTTGAACAGGTCTCTTTTCGCCCGCATAGCGTCCCTCTGGGGTCCCCTGACCATAGACTTGTTTGCCTCAAGGCTAAATTGTCAAGTTCCCAGGTTTTACAGCTGGAGACCAGATCCGTTGGCTCTGGCCACCGACGCTTTCCTCCAGGATTGGTCGGGTCCGTTGGGGTATGCCTTCCCCCCCTTTGCCATGATAGCTCGGGTTCTGGTCCAGGTTCGCTCACAGATGGTGCCTCTGGTTCTGGTTACCCCCTTTTGGCCCTCTCAGGTTTGGTTCCCGGCCCTTCTGGAATTAGCGGTAGATATTCCCCGTCTCCTCCCTCCCGATCCCCTGTTGCTGGTGGATCCGGAGGGTCTCCCTCACGAGTTGGTCTTGCAGGGACACCTGGCCCTTATGGCTTGGAAGATTTCAGCTCTTCCTGGTGCTTCAGAGGACTTTCGCAAGACTCTATGGCAATCATCAGGGACTCCTGGGCGCCCTCCACGAAGGTGGGATATTCCGCAGCGTGGAACAGATGGGTTGGCTGGTGTGTGGCTAGGCACCTCAATCCCATTTCTGCCCCTCCCGTAGAAGTGGTCAATTTTCTGGTAGAGTTGTTTAAAGAAGGGAACGCCTACAGAACTGTTAATGGGTTTCGTTCTGCTATCTCAGCCGGTCACCTTTTGGTTAAAGGAGAGCCAGTGGGTAGGCACTTTTTGGTGCGGAGAGCCCTTAAATCTATTCGTATTAAGGTTCCACCACAACCGAAGTATTCGGTTCTCTGGGATGTTAATATGGTATTACAGCTCTTTAGGTCCTGGCCTCTTAATGAAGAGCTGTCCCTGCAGCAGTTGTTTGCCAAACTTGCTATGTTACTATGTCTGGTGTCTATTAAACAGGTCTCTGACATCAGAGCTCTGGATGTGGATAATAAGATGTTTACCCCTCAGGGGGTTACTTTCTTTATCTCACGAAGAACTAAGTGCATGACTTCCTCTATATCATATCCAGCTTTTCCTGAGGATTGTAAATTATGTGTGGTCCAATGTTTGAAATGTTTTGAGCTTAAAACTGAAGGTTTTAGACCTCCCAATACCTCTCAGCTGCTGATTTCCTACAGGAAACCCCATAAACCGGTCTCCCCTGCTACTTTGGCCAGATGGATCAAATGGATCATGCGGGAGGCGGGGGTTGACACGTCCTTTTTTGGTCCCCACTCAGTCCGAGGCGCTATGGCCTCAAAAGCAGCCTTTCTGGGGGGTAGTTTGGAACAGATTTTAAAAGCAGCTGACTGGTCTAGGGAATCCACTTTTAGGACGTTTTACCATAAGCGTATTGCTCATTTAGCGGTGAACGTAATGCAAGGGCTTTGAACTTGCATAATATGAGCCTCCTGTCTTGCCATAGAATATCTAATCCCCCACACTAGCGTGAGATGGGGGTTTAGATTCTATAAAAGACAAGGAGGCGAGTACTATCCCACCCACCCACCCACCCTTACTGGTGTTTGATTGTTGTTTCAGCTTCCAGTTGATGGCTTCGGTGTGGGAAGAAGTAAGCGATTTCGATCCAATTTACAGAAGGTTCAGCGCAGAAGTCTCCTTGGGAGTTTGTTCTTCGCTCTAATGGAGGAATGTTTCGGTGGTCGTGTGGAAATGATCAGCTTCAGAAAGAGGGGGAGTGGATAGAGGAATGGACCTATATGGGACTGGCTGGATCCCTATTGGCTATCCCCAGGGCAGGACCTGCCCTCCATGTTGGACTGGGATGTTTCCCATTGCTTTATTATAATGTTATGTTACAAAAAATTTCGTTTTACAAAGTTTTTCATTCTTTGCTGCTGTGGTTCTCAGTAAAGATTGTAATGCATTACATAATACTCGCCTCCTTGTCTTTTATAGAATCTAAACCCCCATCTCACGCTAGTGTGGGGGATTAGATATTGCTCTGCCAAGCAAGGGTCAGCTGTTAGCTCTGCTGAGCGAGGTGGCCATGTTAGAAGGCCCTTGCGGCCTCGAATTCCATGCCGGCGAACAGGAAAATGCAGAAGTAGTGGTAGGCAGGGCCGACCATAAGGGCAGCAGCGCCCTGGGCGAATTGGCGCCCCCCCTCGCCCTCTGGCACCCCTGGTTAACAGGGGGCGGGGCGAAAGGGGGGCAGGGCCAGGAGGGGCCACTTTTTTTCTTTTTTTTTTAAACCTCCTCGCTCCGCTCCACGAGGAGGTAATGGTGTGAATTGGGTGTGTTAACACCCCATTGTCATTGAATGAGCCCGCCGCCGCGGGTTCATTCAATGACAATGAGGTGCCTGCCACGCCTTCTGCCACCATGCCAGCTCGGGGGAGCCCTTGAAAGACTCCCCCGAGCTGGCATGGTGGGGGACTAATGGCGCATTTTGCTGTTAAAGGCACCCGCGGTGATGTGCGCTCTGAACAGCAAAAGGCTGCCTGCCGAGCCTTCTCCCACAACTCCAGTTCGGGGGAGCCCTTGAAAGACTCCCCCAAGCTGGCGTGGTGGGAGCACATGGCGCCCTGAGAGGCGTGACGCCCGGGTGGTCGCCCGGCTTGCCCCTCCCCCTAAGGCCGGCTCTGGTGGTAGGCAGGTAGAAGTGTCCCAGTGAGCAGGAGCGCAAACCATGGCAAGACTAATATAGACCTACTGTTTAAAAGACATTTCTGCTAATACTGTCAATGGAGGCCATTCATGCCAAAATAATTATTTCTGATGCAAGCCTCTGCTTCTAATTTTCCACTGACAACTTTGTGTATATTATGAACTCTGGCTGTATCAGGCCATTGTTTTCCATATTTCAGTTGAGCACGCGCTCACACAACCTTTATATATATATCAACCAAATCTCTTTTCATAGGTAACCCAGTGGATAATATATTAGTATACATGTAAAAATACGCCCACGTAGTGTCCATTTTTAGTTAATTGGTGATATATCACTACACCCCAACTAAAAATGTATTTGGTTGCTTTGTTGGAAGTAAAACGAATCCTTTCAAGAACATTCAGATTTTAGATTTACCCAATTGTTACTGGAAATAAGTGATATTTGAACAAAACGCGTGCTATATCACAATCTCTTCCTTTACATTTATCTAGCTCAGTAATACTGCACACTTTTTGCAGTAAGTAGTATACTTTGCCTATGACAAGGAGCTATTGTCTCTTGTTCTTTAGAGTTGTTTATGGAGTCTATTCAAGAAAGCTTTAATCTATGTCAACAGGGTATCGACAGATTTATTTATTTTGTGTTTTGTATTACAATGTGCGCAAACGAAATGCTTCAGAATGCTGTGGTTAAAAAAAGTAGTGAAGGAGACAGTGAAAGGATAAGGAGGGGCCCCAATACATATGTTTGGGTAGTTCAGATGCATTGTAAACACTGTCATGGGCGGCGCATTTCAGAATCTGGAGGACACATTATAAATTATGATTTAATTATCTGTGAAGACGTGACCCACAGAACACATGGGACAATGTGCGATGTAAGGTTTTTATTAACACAGCACTTTAATTGTAGACTTTCTCCATGAACAAACCCATATCGGGCAGCCAGAACACTGCTTAGGATGGGATTAAACTATACAGTTTGGGATTTCTTCAGTTTGGTAGGTTTCCCGAGTTTTCCCAATATTCCCGGGTTTGTCGTCAATCTCTAGGACAGGACCCATAGTCGGCCTTTTTGCTTGAATATACTACCAGGTAAGGAATGGGATTAAAGCCTAGTGTGACCAACTATAACTCAATAGAGATGACTGTTCTTAGTGAGTCTGGAAGGCTAACCCCAAAAGAGTCTAAGGACGATCTAAAGGGCTCCTTGTCAGGATTCCCTAATCTAATATACACAGTCGTAGAGATATAATGAGCAGCACTCTTCTTCACCTCTCAGGTTTGACGAGTCCTTTCTCTGAACCGATATTCCTACGCTCTGGCTACATGTTGCCTTTCTAATCTTCTTGAGGTGATATTTGTGAAGGATTGACATCTGGCAAGGATATAGAACCCCTGGCTTTTTAGATTTTTTATTAATAATGAAATCATGCAGGTAATACTTTAAAAAAAAATGGGTGTTTGATAACCACATCCCCTTTTCTGCAGATGCCAAAAGCATTGTGTTCACATGTGTATTGCTGCACCAGTACCCTGATCTGCAGCACCTGCTCTCCAGTGGCACAGAGCAGTTTCAGAGGTCACAGGTGCCCTCTTGACAGCTGGGGTGACCAACAAATTCACTTCAGCACAGAAGCTGTATTTAGAATATGTACCTCTGTTCCAAAATTACATAATCCTAATGATTAACCATACTGGTGGCAATTTAATCTTTAATCGTAAACCATTCCTGAATATGGGGTAAGGGGGCTGGTATTTAATATGATTTTTAAAGCACATCTGATCTCTACCAAACACTATGAGCCAGCTCCGCCAAGGAGATACTATGTGTATTCCTCCTAGACCAGGGGGTCTGAAAACTGCAAGTATACAGATGTTTTCAACTACAACTTCCATAACCACATACCATTTACCTTGCTGGCTAGGGCTGATCAGTTGTAGTTCAAAACGCCTGGAGAGCCAAAGGATGCAGATCTCTGTCCTAGACTGACTGTCTCTGCTGCACCAAGCAGGAACATAGCCAGTAGAAGCTTCCAATATTAGGATACTTTGTGAGGTCTTGTAACTCCTCTCTCCAGCAAGACAACACCTCAGCAGGAGCTATCCTGGGAAATAGGACTCAAAGGGCACACCCTACACAAAAGGCAGAGCTTCACACCAGGGCGTTGCATACCAAATGGCTTTTGATGCTATGGTTCAGAGAAGGGGGCAGGTTATGCAGACAGAGGGGGCACTGCCCAGTTGGGGAATGTTTCCACCATCTTGTTTCTCTCTGCACCCCTCCTTCCTGTCCACCTCTTCACTTCTTTTAGCACTAAGCACTTTGGGTATAATGAAAGAAGGTGACAACCCCTTATCACAAGGATGGGGATTGAGCCCCTTAAAACATTCTTGCTTTTGCCCAATGACCTTTTGGCCCTTTGCCTGTAAAGAGGGGCTCTCCCACTCTTTCTTTAGTTTACTTTTAGAACATCCAGGACATAAAGAATTTATTTGGACCTCCTTTTGTTCTTTCCAAAGCCCTCAGCCTTTCAGGTGAAGACGTGCTACAAGGCAGAGACCTGCTCTGCTCCCTACCCACTGCTAGGGCACATTGGGGGTGAAACTTGCTGGGGACCAGGACTTGCCACTCTGCACCAAACCTTCCTATGCTGGGAGAGCAGAACCTAAACATACTCACCCTGTCCTAGGGCCCCTGAAGTTGTTCTCACAGCATCAGGAGGGTCAGATCAGCCAGGATCCATGTTTTAACTGAATCAAACCGGTCGAATAGCATTCAAACCATGTTTAATGCACTGGATCCAGCGGGAAACCTTGGTGCTATTTTAGCACTCTACCAAACTTCGACTGCTGTGCATCAGTTGAACCTGCTTGTCACTGCATCGCACCAAGTAGAGCATGTCACCTGTTCAGCTCGAGCAAACCCACTCATTGCGCACAAACTCGAACCTGCAAAAGACCATACCAACCCTTCCTTCACACAAAGAGGATTATTTGAGATGCATAGACAGCTTACTCGTTATGAAACCTATGCTATATTGGATACAGTTATGGTCCTCTCCTCTAATAAAATATAGAGAAGCATTACAGATCTCCTCCAGCAGGCTGACTATTATACACTGCCATCCTGTAAACATGTCGGCATTTAGCAAATTATAATGGTCATCCTGAGCTATGGTCTGAACTGGCGGCTATTGTCTTGACTGCAAAGCAGATGGCCAAAACAGCCTCCGATATCAGAGGTTTGCATGGTAGGGCAGTTATGCAGTTCACTTGTGGCTTAAGGTACTGGGATTGTAAACTTGTCTTTGGCTCCAAGTCTTAGCGTGTCTTCATTATGCCTCATTATGCCCGTTAGCTCTATTTTTAAAAATTTAGGCTTGGAATGCTCCCCTTAGCACATTTCACTTAATTATGGGTATAAGTCCGAGCGCGCAAAGGGCATCGTCTGGAGAGTTACCTGGCTGTTGGGCTGTGGCTGCTGGCTGTAGCGGAGACCGCCGCGCAACGAGTAGAATTTGAAGTTCATTCTCCCACTACGAGGTTTGTATAGAGGAGCTGCACGACAGGATGAAACCAGCCCCAGCGACCATGGACATCTCTGCAACGGGGCTGAGAACTAGACTTCAGGTAAGGCAAAGAGTTGCCTCTTTACCAGAGGCAAAGGGGAGTCCTGAGCACTCGTTGAAAGTGACCTCGATGAAACAAAGCCGCCTACCTTTTTGCAGCAAAAAACGAAAGAGCCTTTCTGTGGGGGCAAACACGGATATGGGAAACAATGATCCTCTAATGCGTCTAAACCCAGATAACTCACAATTGATACCGAACTCCCCGAAGCAACCAATGGCATGTACAATTCCCTCTATAGGAGGGGTAACAAATCCTTTTCCTATGATTCAAGATCCATCAAAGTCCCAGAACGACGACACTAACCAGGAGAAGGGGAAAGATCAACACAGTGGTGAGTCAGATGTAACCACCCAAAGCGTTTGCTCTGCTCCCTCAAAAGAACGTACCGAAATTCCAGTAGACTCTAATCCGCTCCCGGAAGATCCACAAGGGGAGCCCACGTGTGATTTGGACAATACGGGAGCCGATAGGGAGAATGGATTAATCAATGCTAGAAGCGAAACTGAGGTGAGAAAGGATTTATCCACTTCTCGAAGTGTAGATGACGTTCAAACGAGCAACCGTGTTGACGAACCCGTCGAAACTCTTATCGAACCTAATCTCGACATGGAGCCAAGGATGGAGAGCTCGACAGAGGAGAAGGTGGTGAGCAGACGAAGCGTCACTCCAAAGGCGCCTAGAGAATCGAGAAAAAACTCCAGCAACGAGATGGCTCCATTATCTGAGATTGGAGGGACTCATGGAGATGATTGGGACGTCATTGAGCTGGGCCAATGGGAAAAAGCCCCGCAAGCTTCTACAATCGACATGGAGGAAAAATCACGTCACCTAGGCTCCAGGGAGGCATCCCCAGTAGCTATTGATATCTTCCAGCCATACAGGGAAGAGAATTGCACTCAAGACCTTATGGGTAAAAGTGAGCAAAAAACCCATATAAATAGTCAGAAGGATAAATTGGATATGAGGCCAAAAGATGGCACAAACGAGAGAATTACACCTATGTCCTTAGAAAATCCAATGATGGTGCCGCGTGTAATTGGTGGGAATTATCCTACAAAGACGTGTTTAGACATACACCCTCAAAATGATTCTGATAGGATGACTCCTTTAAGACCTCAAGGGTCCAGATTGCTGCCACCAGTTAACCTGAGTAACTCGAGCCTTGCAAGTAAAATCATGCAGGACCTTACGTTACTGACGGGGAAAATTCAAAGGGAAAAAAGGAAGAGCTTCTCCCTAATAAATGAGAGGATGGCAGCATTGGACATGGAACTAGAAGAAGGGAGATCCTTTGTGACCACCGCTTCTGAGTTACCCGCCATAAATCAGCAGGGTGATAATGCGAAGCGAAACACTGATCTTGAGAAGACTAATACTAGCTTAGGTTGCCGAAAACAAGATCCAAAATCGCAACTTCCAGTCGATGAACCTCGTATGATAACTAAAATGACCCAGACGCTGGCAAGGGAAGACCCAGTGTCGATTCCGAATATACTACGAAAAGACCAAATAACCCAACTAATCAGCGAAGCCTGTATAACTGAAAGAGCAAAAGACATGGAACATATACAACAAGTGATCATGACCTCGCTGACCATCTCATTAGTGCCTTTTCTCAAACTTTATGAGGTGATAAAAGACTCGGTACAAGAAGTTACTACTACGAATTTGCAAATAAAGGAGGCAAATATGCAAATGGATCGGTCTTTACAGAACCTGAATATACGAATAAATAAAGAAGCCGAACAAACTCAGCTCTGGCAAAACCGCCTCGGTGATTTAGCAAGAAGGGACGCTAGTGATAAGTCACTGCTTATGGAAGCAGTACTTGAAGATTGCAAATGGATGAGATCTTTGCATAAACAAAATAAATTGAATCCGCAGGCGGTGGAAAATCTAAACCGAGGGAAAGGCCCTATGAAACTGAAACAAAGCAACGAACCAGAGACACCACATGAGGAAATAATTCTGATTTCCCCTGGTCGTAAGGGAGATCAAAAACAAGACCCGAAATCCCAACCAGAGCAGTCTAATTTTGCAATTTTCTCAGGTACAATCATATGATATGATATGATATGATATGATATGGTATTTGTAACGCGCCTATACACGAGTGTTTCAAGGCGCGACGAGGCAGGGAGGGGGGGAAACAAGGGGAAGACAGACAAACGATCCTACTAGGCCAGGTGTCATTCAGATCGCGCAAGTGCAGAGGTAATGGGAAAAGGAGAAGTGCAGGGGGAGGAGGTGGGGGGGAAAGTGCAATACAGGGTAAGTAGCGTAATAAAATAATAAATAATAAATAAAAGGGCCAGCTGGTGGCAAGTGCGAGGTAAGTGCAGAGCAAGTGCTGGGAAGGCGGCTGTAGGGATGCAGTGACAGTCCCGCAGTGCAGGCGGAGCCAGGGAGGCAGTGCAAGTGGAGAGTGGCTGGGCCCTGGGCCGAGGTCACAGAGTGGCCCAGATGCAGGTTAAGTGCAGACTTCGAAGGGGAGTTAAGCAGGTTTAGCAGGGGAGAGGGAGAGAGAAGGCAGAAGCGAAGAGGAAGGTTTTGAGGTGCTTCCGGAACCGGAGATGGTTCTCCTCAAGTTTCAGGGAGGCAGGAAGGCTGTTCCAGAGGGAGGCCCCTGCTGCAGAGAGAGATCTGCCCCCAGCTCGTTGCTTCGAGAAGCGGCTGACCAGGAGAGAGTTGGAGACGGATGAGCGAAGGGCTCGTGAAGGCAGATATTTAGGAAGAGAGAGTTGAAGGTATTGTGGCCCCAGGCCCCAGAAGGCCTTGTGGACAATGCAGAGGGTTTTGAACTTAATCCTCGCAGCCACTGGGAGCCAGTGAAGAGATTTCAGTCCTGGAGAGATACGGTCCCTGGGCTTGAGGCCAAGGACAAGTCTCGCAGTTCTGTTCTGGATAAGTTGCAGAGGGCGGAGAGTGGAGGCAGGCAGATTAAGATAGAGGCTATTACAGTAGTCCAGCCTTGAGAGAACCAGGGCTCGGGAGACAGTGAGCTTCTGGGGGAAGGAGAGGAAGGGAAGATTATGTTTAGAAGTACAGTGCTCCAAGCACAGCTCCCCTACCTCATGTAGTCTCTTCCATGCTAGATCACAATATGGGTCGAAATCCCCACGGATAATCTGTCATTCCGATTATACCATAACTATTCAGTGTTGGAAATATGCAACATTATCCAATTTGTTTAATTGATTTGATGATTTTGTAACAAGGTGTCCGATTATTTTCCTGTATGGCCCTGCAGAATGCGTTATAGTGTGGATATTTAAAACCCCATTCTTTAAAATTGCATTTACTCTTAGCGCCATTAAGTAGCCCACCTCTAGGATGGCCTGGAGCCTTTCGAAATGGTAGGTAAGCCCACTCGGTCGCAGTAGTTCCACGAGAGGAGGCCGAATGCCGCTTCTCTTAACAGGAATTTATATCCCGTCTAGGCTGAAGCGAATCTTTATACAGAGAAGCAAATCCTTAAATTACCAAAAAAAACAAACCAGTCGAAATGCGTGGCTCAAAAAATTCCAATACAGAATGTCGCAAACTCTAGAAGTGTGCGAGATATAGGACATTTCGTGCGTTTGTCCTACTGCCTACGAAAATCTCAGCAACAGCTTTATCTGTAACGTCCAGCATTGCAGCTGAAGTGCTGGAAATTATATAAAGATTTTTCTGAAATGCATGATCGCAGGTCCTCGCAAAGCTCGCCACAGGTGAGCACTACCGGGTTCAGACTCGGGACAGCAAAGACAACTTGTCAGGAAGTAGAACTATAAAGTAGTCTACCACGCTGGAAAGACCCGCAATGGCCGACAAACGGGACCAAGTTAGAGGATCATTCTGCAGCACAAGAATCATCATTCATGGGGTGGGAGGGTGGGTAATATGTAAAGAGTGGGGGGACCGAATACACCAAAAATTAGCGAAATGTTAGTAGGCATCCGCAACATTTGAGACACGCAGGGCGCACAGACCCAGATCGCTTGCAGCTCCTAAAAAGTACACTATCACCCCCACAAGCTCAAACGCACTCTGGTCCTTTCAAACCCCTCAGATGCACCACGACGGTAGCCTGTGTGTGCACAAGGCAAGGATCCATCACTTTCGATTTCCCTTTACTAGGTCACCCCGAGAGAGGAGGGTCAGCAACCGCCACTAACAAGGGGGCACGCGGCGCCCCGTGCAGCAGCGGTAACCCCATTTACCCCTTAGTGACTCTCGCACATAACTCGGTGAAAAGTACCCCCCACCCGCTTTCTCCTCCGTGGCTCACCTCGAGCAGAGCGGCTGGGCGTGAACACTTTCAGCCCCGCCGCACGCTGTCTGCCTGCCTTCCTCCGCCTCTGAATTCGGCCGCCCCGGGTCCCCTCTCCCTTGCGCCGATCGTTCTAAAAGAGAAGGATCATCGGTTGGGAAAAGAGTTGGTTAATAAAACTAAAGATAATGGAAAAAAATCAAAAAATGAAACGCTCAAGCGGAAGGTGAATGGATCAAGAGCCTTCTTGAGGAATTTAAGAACTCCTCCGAGAAGGGAAAATTTGCAATGTACCAAGAAGCCAAGAAGAGAACTGGCGATGAAAGAATTAGATAGTATGGAGGCCGAGGGAGTGAATGAATCTAAAATCAGGGAGCCTATAGCGGACGACAAAAGGGATGATTTGGATAAACCTGCGGACTTGAGTGACCTGATCGATCTCATGGACAAAATTAGCGATGAAGATGAGTGGGGAAGAATCAGTCCGTCTGATTGGAAGACAATTGATAACTGGGACACGGTCGATTTGGATTTACCCTCGAAAGTGGGGAAGAAACCTCAAAAGGACCCAATTACTAAGTCCACAGGGGGGCTAGGAAAAAGAGCTGCCCCTTCTGAAAAAGATCAAGATGATAATGATGAACAGCCCTGGTGCTTTAAAACCTTGGAACAAAAAAGGAAAGAGTTGGCTCATAAAGTAAAGAATGTACTGTCTCAACAAGAAAATACTCGCCCTGAGCAAAGAAGTACCTACAGTGAAAAGGACTGTATGGTTGAAAAAAAAAGACAAAGGTCGCATGTTCCAATTCAAAAGAAACCATCTGCCTCCAGAATATACTATCTGAAGTTGGAAACTACATCTAATGGTCCAAGAAAGGCCCTTCTAAATAGACGTTATGTTGTGTCTCTCTGTAAGGAGGTTCCAGCGCTTCGGGAAATTTCATCAGACGACATAAAAGTCGTAGAATTCCCAAGGGAAAAGAGGACGGACCAAGTAATATTACATCTTACCTCAAATGAAATCAAACAGAAATTTCTAAAGGCCAACGAACATCTTAAAAAAAAGGGCTACCGCCTAGAAGATTGGGACCAGGATACCAAATATACAAATCCAAAAGATACAACAATGGGGGGAAGGAGACCCAGGGCGGAGCCAGTAGAACTTGGCAGGGAAAAACCATTGGCTCATGTCTAAAAATCAAATGATAGAGTGAGCGAGGAGGTGAGAAAAAGGGATGTAATAGCACGCGAGATGGAGGGGGAGGAGAAAAAAACTAGAAATGAAGGAAAAATCCATAACGACCAACCCCCCACCAAGGAATACTTTGTTGAGAAATTAAAAAACCTGAGATTCACAGTGAATGACGTGGAAAATCCAAGGAAGGGAAAATCTAACCGGAATAACCCGGAACTTAAAATTAATGATCGACTATGGACGATCACTACCTGTAATTCCTAGAAGAAGCAATAGAGTAAGGAAGAGCAATATAGACCTATATACTGTGCCTCGAGGAATACCAGAGGATTTCAACATCTGTTCTCGAAGGATAGTGGCTTCCTAGCCAACTACGATCTAATCTCCATTCAGGAATCCTGGCTGCGTGAAGCCCCAATATGTGAGGGCTATGAAGTCTACTTTAACCCGGCTAAAAAGGGCCCTAACGGTAGACCATTTGCGGGTCTGATGGTGTTAAAGAAACTAGATTCTCCATTGCAAGTCCTGGAACATGAGACACCTAATCCCTATGTGCAAATCCTATCAATTGCTCTTAAAGCAGAGAAACGGGAGGATTCTAAAAAAATGATTCTTATTAATACTTATTGGAGCGAAAACATGCCGAGCCAGGGGATTTACCTAAAATCCATCATGAATACAATTGACAAGTCCATGATTGAAGATAAAGATAAGTTGATCCTATTAAATGGAGATCTAAACATCAAACTTCTAGATAAGGATGGTAAAATTAGGGAAACAGAAAATCTACGAGGAAAGGAAAGTCGATGGATGAAGGAAATGTCTATCCGTGATATGAGGATGCTAAATAGCCAGACCAGAGGCGATCTAATGGGTGCAAATACATGGCATAGCGGGAAAACCGCTGCTTGCCTAGACTATTGTTTCGTAGGTGGAAACACGCTTCCATGGATTAAATCTTTCACAATAACCAAGCAAGCTAATAGTGACCACAGTCTGTTGAGAACCGAACTTGCATGAGGCATTAGACTAACAACAATGACTAACAAATGGAGCGAGACAGAAGTTTCATGGGGGAGAAATCGATTGAGATTAAAAAATCAAGCCATACCGAAGCTGGTGCAGGACTATTAAGAAGCCTCTAATAATGGTGAAGAATCAGTCGAATACAAATGGCTGTTGGAAGCATTCGTGGTTAAGTATGACCCAGCGAAAGTGAACATCATCAAAAAAAAGCACGCCTATGATGAACTTGTAGTAACTAGAAGAAAGCAATATAGAGCAGAACTCAAGTTTATAAAAAAGACTAAAAGCACGGAGAAAGAAGAGCTTTTGAGGAAATGCCGGCAAACCTATAAAAACTGGCTGCGTTCAACTCGTTTCTTAAGAACACAAAGAGACGCCGAAAAAATGCTGGCAGCGATATCAACAAACAACACAAGATGTACTTGGGATTTAATTAATAATAGAGACTTGAACCAGTCAGCAATAGGCGTCAATCAAGTCTCAGAGGACAGTTGGTTCCGGCATTATACTGCGCTGTTTAAAGGGAAAACCAAGGAGATGGGACCTGAGATAAGAACTGACGGTCCTGCCTGGGCCCTTGAATTCGAAAGAGATGATATCCTGATGCTCATCAAAAATCTCAGCCCCTCCAGGGCAGCAGGTCCTGATGGTATCTCCAACAAAATGCTAAAAGAGAACTGTGAAGATTGGTCTGACCTGATATATGCACTCTTCCAAAAAATAATGAAAGCCAGACAAATTCCAACCACGTGGACGGAGGCATATATAGTTCCCATCTTTAAAAAGGGGGATCGTGGTAATCCAAGGAACTACAGGCCAATTGCATTGTTGGACTCCATCGGTAAACTCTTCGCGTCCATCCTGTTAAGGAACTTAAAAAAATGGGCCTCAGGAACTAACATCCTGGACGAAAGACAGACTGCCTTTATAAGCGGCGTGGGCACTGCCATTAACCTGTTTTTGATAAACGTATTAAAGGCTAAAGCACTGAAAGAGAAGACCACGATATATCTGGCTTTTATCGATCTTGAACAGGCGTTCGACGGAGTAAACAGAGAGCGCCTGTGGTCAAAACTGAGTATCTGTGGTTGCCCGACCGACCTGCTGGAAGCGATTCAAGCTCTTTATACTGACACATCAATTCAGGTTCAAATTACTAGGAATGGTGGGCTATCAAGGAAAATCAAACAGCACGGGGAATTAAGCAAGGATGTGCATTGGCCCCCTTCCTTTTTGTCCTCTATATGGCTGACATGAAAATAGCTCAAGACCAAATTCGTGCTTTCCCTCCGAAGGTAAATGGAATGGAAGTCCCGTGGATGCTACACGCAGACGACGTGGTATTCGCTGACCAGACACCAATAGGCCTACAGCGACGAATCGAAGCCTTCAATAAATATCTAAAATGTAATAACATGCAAATTAACATAAAGAAATCGATGATTTTATGCATGAAATCGTGTCGTGGGAAAACAACTGCAGTGAAACGACAGATATGGACATTGGAAAAGGAAAAACTGGAAGTAGTGGAAAATACCATATACCTTGGTATTAGGATAAACAAGAACTGTAACGAACAAGCCCACTATACCCTGATTCGTGAAAAATTGGTAGCCTTGACCAATCAAGGGGTACTCCTACACCGTAGGTATGGAAAATTCTCAATGGTGCCAATCATTACATTTTATAAGCAAAAGGTGGTGGCCGTATTAACGTACGGAGCAGAGTCACTTTTAGCATTAAGATGGGATACCTGGAACTTATGTGAGTCCTATTTCTGGCGTAAGATCCTATACCTACCTAATTCGATTCCCTTAGTACTCATAAGATCAGAATTAAGACTTCAATCCATGGTCTCAATTACGCTATGGAAATCCCTATCCTTATACCGGAAATGCATTCTGGACAAACCGGCGCAGCCTTATAGAATTCTAGCAAGACCGGGCCTACCTAATGAAGACATAATCCTGCAGGAGTGGAAAAGGAGATGTGAGGAAATCCTGGTACAGCTGGGCATTTCGGAGGATATCCTGAAGTGCAACCTGGACAAGGCTAAACAAATTTACGGGAAAAAGATTGGGAGGAAACTCAGGAGAACAAACTGTTACGAAATTGGTGTCCAAACATCACTTGGGAACGCAAAGCACTTAACATCCTCCCACCGTACCTACAGAAATTTCCATCTAAACACTACAGAGACCTGCTGTTGCGCTGTAGACTCAATATATGGTGCTCCCGTGAGGTAAAACTGAGAAGAAAACTTATTGAAAAATCATCAGCGTTCTGCAGGTTCTGTAGAAATAAGGACCAAATTGAATCTGTTAAACACGTGATGCTAACATGTCCTACCTTGGCATCAAAACGCCAGTCATACTTGGGAAGCTACACAAGTAATATCTCCTTGGAAACTGAAGATGAATACTGGGAGCGTCTCCTAACAGTTGAAAGAGTTGGTCGGACACTTGATGCTCTAAACTTTGTATAATCCCTAAAGCTGGATCAGGAGGAAATTGATACAGTATTGTCCAAGGACAGAATAGTCTGAAGGATTATCTTTGGGAATCCTGTTGAGGACCCTGAAATGTGGACATGAAACCAAAAATAATCTAAGGATAATCATTTTTCTTCTTGGGATGAATGTTAAAGGTTTAACGTTGATTAACCAATAAAACATATATAAAAAAAAAATTATGGGTTCCTTTGCAATATGATGCTTGTCCTTTTTGTCTGAATGTAGATGAAATAGAACTATATTTTGTCCTTTATATAAAAGATTGAGGGCTGTGACGGTTTTATGGATGCCGTTCCCTTCACATGGGAGGATCACATGGAGAGGAACCCCCTTATGGGATTGAGGATGACTTGTACCTAAACCCTTCCCCCATGTTATATCTGCCTTCTCCTCTTGTGGATAGGACCAATGTCTGCTATTGCCAGGATAGTCCACTCAATATGCTTGACAACATTAAAACCCCAGCGAGTGCAAGGAAAACTCCATATGACGCTATCTCAAATATTGAAAAACCTAATATACTTGGCATGATTAAATCAACAGAGAATGCAAAGTATATTGCATATCTTCTATTTCATGTTTGGAACACCTAATGTACTTTGCAAGATTCAAACAGAGAATGCAAAGTATACGGCATATGGCTCGTCTACATGTATTGGGAAATGTAATCTATTTCACGAGACTGAAATTTTGAAGAATGCAAAGTATGTTCCATCTGACTCTTTAGGATGTACTAAGCAGGAAATGATCAGGAGTCCAAGGATCACTCTGGAGAAGCAGTGAGCGCGCTCTAGCTTCTCAACAAATGGTACTGGCCCAAAGCAACTCACTTTCCCAACGCAGGAGTTGAAATGTCCCACAGATAAGATGCAAAGGGAGAGCTATACTCCAGGGAGCAATTTGGAGAGCCATATAGCGGTGAAAAGGATGCGAGCCAGCATGAGGGAAGCCAGGAGAGGAGGAGGAGAAATCGGCAGGGTCCAAGAAGCAACAACTGCTCGGGCTGTTATCCAGAGCACTGAGGAAGTGTCCACAAGAGAGGACGCACCGCTGGGGAGAAGCAGACACCAGGAGAGCAGCTGCAGACTGCGACAAAGCCCTGCCCGCTACGAGAGCCTCAAGAGGCACAGCAGCTGCTCGGGAAATGCTGGTACCTACCAGAGGGAAGCAAGTGGGTATGTGGGTTAATTCAGTGGTGCTGTAGGTCCAGGGGAGCAAGGGGGTGTAGGTGGAAGCCGGGCCAACAGGGCCTGGGACACTGGGAATGAAGTGCAAATCTGGGACCCGCACCCAGATGGGAAATTGAAACCAAGCCAAACAGAATATTGTGAGTCTGTGACCCATACCCAAAAAGAGTTAGTCCACGTTGGGATTGTTGTCTGACAGGAGAGTAAACTAAGTAGCTGTGAATGTTATGAGTCTGGGACTCGCAGCCAAAGAAGAACAGTCCATGAGAGGACATTTGCTTGATAAGGAAGCAACCAAGGCAATTGGAATACTGCGTTCTGCAACAAAATTAATTGGAGAATACATTTTGCAAACAAACCCTATGCTTAGCAACATGAGTGTGCCAAGATGGTGGAATAAACAGAAGCATAAGGGGCATATTCTCGTGAACTGCCTATTGACGTTTGTGTAAGCAGGCGAGAAACACTATAAAAAGGAATCTATGGGAAAGGACTACAACCCTAACCTTGGAGTCCTATAGTTATGAACATTTCTTTATTGTTGGCACTTGTGATTACCCAAGAGATTGGGACCTTTTCTGTTGGTTGGATCTACACAGAACCCTTTACTTTAGGAACCGAACATCCTTGCACAGTTGGTTTATGTTAGATGCAGAAGTAGGCTTTTTTGAGACACGACAGTGACAGACTTGATAATTTGGACATTCTGACAATTTTCTTTTTCTTACAGGAAGGGAAACCCCCCTTAGTTTCAGGGACAGAGAGGCATTTTTCCAACCCTTTTCATTTAATAACCGTTTCTACCCAAACACATACCACCATTGTGTCTGAGCCTAACTTCTGCACCCTCGCAGAACTTTATTTAGAACCTCATTTTATTAGCAAAGCATTTTTAATTTTATAACGGCCATGGCATTTTGTAAAATAATATGTGTGGATAGTCTGGTGTTTGGCATTGCTAAGTTTATTCACAAGCTATTGCTGAGAAGAAAACATTTGTAAATGTTGCAAGTGGGTACATTATTTGTTTTATTCTTAATCTTCAAATTGTTTATTTACATTGTGATGAATTAAAAGGAATAAATCACCTTTATGGTGTCCCTGTGTTTTTAAGGATGTGATGGTTTTATGTTCTTTTCTATTTGTTTTTGCCTAATGTATTTAATGCTTAATGGAACAGTAGTTCTAGAATGATGTACTATAAGGAATCATTTGCTATTAATGATAAATTGTTTATGAATGGATTGCGATTTTTGTAATTGTTATATGCTGTACAATGACTCATTTTCAAATAAATGCTTGAACAGACAACAAAAAGTAACAAACAGCTGCTTCTTTGAAACCTGCATCGGATCACCATGAACATCTAATCGAACCGATAGACCTTGACTCGAATCACTGGAACATTGTGATTGTGTAACTCGCCGACCCTAACAAGTGGTTACCAACATCTTAAAACTCAACAGAGTCTGGTGAGCCATCTGAACTACACAAGCCGAACTCCATACTCGAGCCTCACCAAGGTCCCCCTTCGAAGCGACTAGATGCTAGCTTGCTACCTTGGACCAGCACAATGCGCTGCACAAGAACCTACCTCGAACTGCACCGCAGTACTGCTCAAAGCCGGGTCTGACTTTGTACAAACGCTAAACATTGGATTATGGTTCTTTGAACTGACCTGTCCCGCTGGTCTACCTTCTTGGATTCCAGAGATCGGATAAGTGCCTTTTGCACCTTTTTCCACTAAGAACATGTCCTTTTGAACTGGTTGCATTTTTGCCTGTTTTACCTCCCTGCTGAAAACCTTGAGTGCTGCATCACTATGTTCTGCATTTCGAATGGATTGAGTCCTCCAACGTATTGCTGCCTTGGAAACCTTTCGGCAGAGGACGTCCTGCGTCGATGGTGTCGGGTCGATGTCCCTCGAAGGCCTTCGTCGAGGGTGACGTCATCGAATGTTATAAGTAGGACTCACGTCGCCAGTAGCCTCAGTCCTGTTTTTTCGTCAAACTTGTTTGCTTCGAGAACTCAGAGCACCTCGTGTTATCAACTTCAATAATGTCTTCTTCTTCGACCCCTCCAATCCTGCGATGGGCTTTAAAAAGTGCAGGGACTGTAAGTCCAAGATGTCCATCACGAACCCGCACCATATCTGCTTGTGTTGTCTGTGTGGGAGCCATGACACCGACGACTGCTCGAAGTGCCATTCATTGACTGCCAAGACCTTGCGGGAGCATAAGGGGAAGTTGCAGGTAGGTCGGCTGCCCAAACCCCATAAATCCAAGAAATCTGGTATTTCCACCAATGACTCAGAAGGAGTCCAGGGGATCTCTGTCCCGTAGTGGTTCTCGCCACTCGTCACCCTCGTCGAGGCACTCCCGGAAATGGCATCACTGGTCGCCTTCCCCATCCTCGTTGGATGATGGCTCCGTGAGGAAAGTGGCTTGCCCCACTAAATCCTCTACTCTGGCAGAGTGGGAGGCATTCAGGGAGAAAATGTTGCAGATTTTTCAATCTCAGGGCACTGCCCGTCCGTACCTTCGGCTGAAGCTGGCAGGGAGTGTTCTCGGTCCGACGTTCACATGCCTTCGGGCCCGGGCAATTGGCGCGATAAGCATCGGAAACCGTCGAGGTCCCATTCGGACAAGGCTCCTGTAGATCGCCAGAGACGTGCCAGATTCAGGTCGAGGTACTCATCCCCGGCGGGACCGTCGAAGCCTGGAAAGGTGTTGAGGAAGGTGTTGACACCATCGGCGCCGTACCCATTGAGTGCGGCTGTCAGGGCCTTGCCCTCGACCAGGCCCTCGGAGCCCTCAGCACCATTGTCAACGCAGAAGCCATTGGCACTCTCAACGCCATCGGGGCCTACAGGTCTGAATTTGATGGCTTGGACTAAGAGTGTGAGGCCCCCTGTGGACTCCAGGTCTACTCCTGTACCTAGGAAGGAGTTCTTTCACTCTCTTCAAGATATTTATGAGGATGAGGAGAGGTCTGATGTGGAATTGGAGCCTTTTGATGCTCCTGGCACTTCTGAAGCTCCTGACATGGTTTTCTCTGAGGACAGTCAATTGGAGGATCTGCGTCAGTTTTTACATGATTCCAGTGGCCTGGACACCTCTCCTGAGATGGAGTTTGGCAGGCCAGAGCCTGGGGCTCATGCCGAGTCCTCCTATAGGAGGTTGATGTCGAGGGTTACGGAGTACCTGGGGTGGTCCGGCCCTCCAGTTGAATTCGATCAGGATGACCTGACTGACATTTTAGATCAGGGTCCCTTCACTGACCCAGTGTTGCCTTTTCACGTGGCCTTACAGAAAAGGGTGGCTGCTGCTTGAAACACTCCGGAGTCTCTTCCGGCGGTCAACAAGTCATTGACTAAGAAATACTGGCCATCCTGTAGCGACCCCGGCTAGCTATCCACTGACCCCACTCCTGAGAGTTTGGTGGTTCAGGCGGCCACAGCCACGTCGAGGCAGGTGGCGTACCCTACCATCCCTCCAGATAGGGACACAAGCACTTTGATGGATGGGCACGCGAGGTATTTTTGGCTGGGAGTATGGCGCTTAAATCGGCCAACTCCACCTGTGCCTTGGCCACATTTTTGCACACACTGTGGAATTGTGTCTCTCTGGTGGCTGAGCATATTCCTGAAGGGGAAGAAAGGGATGGGTTCCTTGCTATTGTGCAGGATGGCAAGGATGCCATGTGTGAATCCCTTCAGTCTTCGTTGGACACGAGTGACAGTGTCAGCCGGTCCACGGGTGCGAGCACCGTGATACGCAGGTTTGCGTGTTTGCGGAAGTCGGGTTTGCACCGGACATGCAGGCCCGTCTTCTCAACATGCCCTTTGATGGCTCTCATTTGCTTGGCAGCAAGGCTGACGAGAGCCTTGAGAGGTTGCAGACCTCCAAAGCTGCTGCTAAATCTTTGGGCGCAGCTGTGCGTCAACCTTCGCCTTTTCGTCCTAGGGGACAGCAGTGGAGGGGTTCCTTTTAGTTACTACTCCTCTTTTGGTAGAGCAAGAGGAGCGGCCAGTCAAAGGGGCCACCGTAAGGGTCTTTGCGTTTGACGGGGACAAGGTGCCAAAGCCGCTCAAGCATCTGCCTCTTAGCCTTCAGGCGCTGCCACATCCGCTCCAAAACAGCTATGAGGCCATGTCTCATTGTTTGCCGGTTTGGGGCAGACTGTCTCAGCATCTCGAAGAGTTGTGAGCCATTACTTCAGATGCGTGGGTTCTGGAAACAATAGCCCACGGCTACTGCCTACCCTTCCTAAATTGGCCTTGCGACAATCCACCAGGGAAACTCTTTGAAGATTCCGGATCCGCTCCTTGTGCAGGAAATCTTGACCCTGCTGGAGAAAGGCGCTATAGAACTAGTGCCTGTGGCGGAGAGGAACAAGGGCTGGTATTGCCCATATTTTTTGATTCCCAAGAAAGACGGAGGTCTGAGACCCATCTTGGACTTGCGTCGCTTGACCAAGTTCCTCAAGAAGGACAAGTTGAAGATGGTCACCCTTTCTCTGGTCATTCAGGCCCTTTGACTTCAGGATTGGTTGGTGTAATTGGATCTACAGGATGCTTATTTTCATGTGCCGATCCATCCAAAGCACAGAAAATACCTGAGGTTCGCTGCTGGCAGCTCGCACTTTCAGTTTCGGGTCCTGCCATTCGGGTTGACCTCCGCCCGATGGTCTTCAACAAGCTCATGGTGGTAGTGGCACCGTATCTCAGGAGAGGGGAGATTCACATCTACCCCTATCTGGGCGACTGGCTGGTCCGAGCGCGTTCTCCCGAACAGGCCTTGGAGCCTCTCAGCCTCACCTGCCACTCCCTTCACAAGCTAGGCTTCTCCCTCAATTTCAAGACGTTGCATATGACACCTTCCCAACAGCTCCAGTACATGGCGGCTGTGTTGGACACATCCTTTGGCGAAGTGCTCGCTTCCCAAGGTGAGGGCTCATCACATTGTCCAGATGGTCGACAAATTTCAACATGCCCAGATTCTCCCGGTTTTTGAATTCTTAAGGTTGCTCGGCCTCATGAGTGGACATTATGAGTGGAATGAAAGGTATGATTGGTTTGAGTAGAAGTTAGTAATGTGTTTTAATATGTTTTTATGAATCATGATTAAAGAGATTTATGTTTTTGCAAAATTGCATTCAGTTTAAATAATTGTTCCCATGAAGGCGACCATTCTGCTAAACACATAAGCAGTTTCTCTGTACCTAAATCTGTGTCCATACAGGACTTCTAGAGAGGGGTAGTCCGTCTGTAACAAGTTTCATTTGAGGTAGAAGGTGGTACTTCCTGCTTTCTATCCTCCTTCTCATCCTGGTAAGGAAGAGGAGAGACTCCATAGGTTGGACCCTAGGAGAGCTTCTTTGAGCTTTTATATTTCTAGGATGTCCAGGGTCAGAGTGGACAACCAACTTTTTGTGGGATACACGGGACACTGATTGTGCAAGGCTGTTACCAAACAGACCTTCAGGTGGATTATCCTCACCATTGCTGAATGTTACAGATTGGCTGGCAAGGACCGTCCTGAGGATTTGAGAGCTCACTCCACCAGGGGTGTGCCTACATCTATAGCCCTACAACAGGGAGTTCCTGTTAAAAATATTTGTGATGCTGCAACGTGGTCTTCCATCCACACCTTTGTCAAGCATTACTACCTGGATACTTTCCATGGTCAAGATATGGCCTTTGGTAAAGCCGTGCTCTATTCTGCCATCTGATTGGGTATATCCAAATTCTTCTCCCTTCTCCATTCACAGATACTGCTTTGGGAGTCTGTCAAAAATGTGGAATACCTTGAAGGACACAATCCATTCGAAGAACAAGTTACTTACCAACTGGTAACGTTCTTTCGACCGGATGTTCCTCCAATGTAATTTTGCCCAAACCTTTGGTCTAAAACAAACACATGGAGATTTATTGCTTTGTTTTTTACCTCCCCTTGCTTTGTTCTATGTCGGGAATTTTAGATATCAGACCTCCCTCCCACCCCCCTTTACTGAAAGGCCTGTCTTGGGGAAGCTGGATAAAAAGGTTGGACTGATTTAAGAAGACTTCCTTGAAGTCAGGGTCAGCTGGACAACAAGGTGTTAGGAAAGATTTCCATTTCATGTGTAATTTTCCCTCTAGTTGTGTACCCCCCAACATTTTGCTTTGTTTAAACACCAGAGTCTGACTTTACCAGAGGAGCACAGCCTTCTGCTGCACTCCCCTAGGCTTTTCGCTCACTTTGTTATGGGGAAACTGACATGCCCTTAAAGACAGTCAGTACTGGGAGACTTTGTTTCCCTTAGTCCTTATCAATGTTGCAACTTTTCTGCAACATGTTTCAAGTGCACAATGTACCTTCCAGTAAAGTGCACTTGGGTCTTCCTGTCATTTTTAAAGGCCCTCGATACTCTTGAAGGATTTTTTTAGAAGAAGTGCAGGTGTGCCTTGGACAGGGCTGGTGGCAGCTTATCTTTTCATGTATTTTTAACCCTTTCCTGCCAGGTAAACCCCGGTTAATGCGTTTGGCAGAAATAGGTGGCCTGGCTCCAAAGTGGCCATGCCATGAGGTTCTTTGTCCTGTCCTTGGCCATCTTGCCCCTTCACCTTATCCAGGTCGTGCCAACCCGCGTCAGTCCTTATTTGGACATGCGTTCTCTCGCGAAACGCCATGTTTTTGCAGGCTTATGCATGCCTTGTGTGTGTCCTTCCAGGATGTGGGCTGGACTGTCTGGCTCCAATACACATCCTGGGTGCCAGAGCGTCTGGTGTGCTGTGAATGCCTGGGACCCCCATGGTCCATGATTGGTCCACTTACGGTATGCCTGTATGTGATCAAATCTCCCATTGGGTCCTCTTCGTTTTGGCGCAGAGGAGATTTTGGATAAGAGAAGGCTCCAAACACCCATAACATGTTGATCTCTGGAGTTCTCACTGAACGAAGGATAGGATCCAAGTATCCTGAAACTAAGAAGCCATGTCGAGGAACCGCTGGTGACCCGCTGGAAAGTTTGGCATCCTGAGCCTGCTGTCGTCCCGCTCGACTCCTCTGCATCCTAGAAGGTCTGCAAAGACGCTTTGACCCATTGGAATAGTGGGACCAACTATTCTCGGCATCTTCATCAAACCCTGCAAGTAAGCCTTCTCGGAAGTGTCCCTGGGCCAACCAGTGGTCTGACCAGCTTGCGCAGGACCTTTGCTCTGATACTGCTGCCATTTCGAAGGGGCCCCTGAAACTTGGTATATTGCAAGCTGTTTGTTCACGGCACTCACACTGAATTTCATACACTTGGCGTTCTCAGGTCTGGAGTAAAGAGAGAGCGCTCGAACTGGAGTGCACACGGTTACCGTGTCACCCAGCCGTGGTGACAAACTTTGCAAACTCATTGCAGCTGTGCTCCTCGGTGCCCTGAAGTCTTCTACAGTGGAACTGGCCTGATCCATCCACCAGGAGCGGAGAAATCGCTCCTGCCCCGTTTGGGAATCAACAATGTAACTTCGTCACTGAAAGCCACAGAGCCGCGAGATTGCCGCATTTGAACCTGCAACTGAAAGTGGCCTCGGCTGCCGAAGTTTGGTCTGGAGTCTGCCGGGGGTCGGTGAGTAATTGCAACACTTACCGGTGGCCACTAGCGCATCCATTTTGATGCACGAGTTGCCCCTGAGGGCCCTTCTCCTTTCCACTGCTAGTGCAAACTAGCGAACTATTCCCAACTCTTCGAACCTGCTCTGCCCTCCATGAGAGAACCTCCACGAATAGTGGGAACCTATTCTGCATCACCTCACCCACCTTCCTGAGCTTCTACAGCCCCTACAAAAGACCCTGCTTTGCCCATCTGCACTACCGCATGCGCCAGCATCACAAGTACATTTGAGCACTAGGCTCCCCACATCTTAGGGATTGGACTGGCTTTCAGTTAGGATTGTGTTTGATGCAGAACTGCCTAAAGACTATTTGCACCACCTGCGTCCTTCCCTTTCTAGGTTGTCGACCCATTTTGTGCATTAACCCTTTGGTCTTGTATATATGTATATTGATAGGACTGTGTTGGCTTAGAAGTATTACTGTGATTTTATTTGTGTGTTGAAACCCAAAGGCCTTGAAGTAAATGTGTTTGTATTTTTAATGTATATACACACACCTGCCTGGGAGTGATTTGTAAGTGTCCTTTATATGTGTGCTCATTGAGGTCTTTCAGTCACCCTCGCCCCTCCTGAGATCTAGTCTTGACCGCTGCCAATGCTACCTTGATTGGTCTGGCTTGTCCAGAAGGTTACCCTGTTCCAAGAAACTAGGCTGGCCTTCTGAACCTCTGCCCACCAGGTCAAAGTTCAGAAATCCATCTTAACACAAGGGTTGCCCAATTAAATTATAGGCTGTAATTTTCACCGCATAGTGGGAAGTGAGCTTTGTTAATTTTGAATTTTAACAGAATTCCCACCGTAGTGTTCTGCCAAATGGGGAATTAATTACATTAATATTTTTGGTTACATAGGCTAAGGATCTACACAGCTTTACCTCCACTCCACCACCCAACAAATATAAAGGAAAAGTATTGAAGGCAGGCAGAATCCCCCACATTTTGGTTTTTCAGGTCTTAGTTCTACTTACATAGCAAACCTCGGTTTAAGGTTTAGGCAAGCCAGCTGCATATCAGTACACTCTGGGAAGATAGTGCAGGCGTCTGGTCACTCCACTCTCAAAGATGGCCTCCCGCTCTCCACCACACAATCCAGTCAGCTTTAAAGCCTTCCTAGAAATAGCTCCACCCAGATGCACTCTCACCAATCTCCTATGGTGTCTCCTTAAAGCTGTCAGATGTTTCAGCAGCCTTCCTTATGGTCTGTCTCTTCTCTCTTTCCTCCTGTCTTTCTCCTTTTTCTGTCACCGCAGTTTTTGTGTGTCCTCTATCCTAGTGCAGTCCGCCTTATATAGCAGCAATGACATCACTAATTTTATAATCTTGGGAGGTACCCTGCAATAATTCCTGCCACTAGGATTGGACAGTTAACCTCTCTCTCTCCTCCCAACTCTGCCTCCAAGTCAGGATTGGTTTAGGGGTCTTGAGCACCATATGGTAATTCCCATTTGTAATAGCTCCTTTGTTCTCCTTTGAACTTTTGGCAAAAACTAGTTATATATCACAACTTCCTAATTTTACTGGCAACTGCCATACTAAACATATTTTCTGTTTTAGCGGATCATGGAGAATTAGATAAGCTGACTACCAAATCCAGACGATGTAGCATGGCCATGTGGCACATTTCTGGAGTTTCCATAAAATGTACAACAGTTATGAATATGTAAGTTATTAAGCATATCCATAATTTCATTTTCCACCCACTCACCAACTCTCACATTCAGAAAATGTTCAGATCAGCCAGAAACCTAGTCTAACTGGCCATTACAGTACCCAGAGTCATAGGTAGATGCATTTTATATCCCCCCAAATCACATCGAAATTACATAGAAAATGGTACAAAAATGAAATCATTCCACATATGGTTGCTGAGAAAAAGGCCTAAATGGTAATAGTCCTTTTAACTTAATTGTGACTCTTCCTGTGGGACAAATGGCAATTTCTGCTTCCGGCCCTTTGTTTTCACTGTGTCAGCCTGTACCTTCATGGTGGTCGCCTTGGTCGTGGAAGCTTGCTCTTTGAAGTGGATGCCCCCATTTTCACACATATTAGTCTTGCCCCAGCCAAGGATGATTTTCCATGAAGTCTCTGCTTTCAGAGCTAGCAGGTCTGGAGAACATTGAATTTCGAGGCCTTTAGCAGCACATTTCTGTTGCGGTGGTCATTAGATGGGAAATGTGACATCCAGGCTGGAAGTGGAAGTTTTCCTTTTGTGAAGTTTTGCCCACAGCCAGAAACAGAGTCTGCCTTGGCCTGACATTTTCCATGAAGACGAAGTGACTCTTCAAATGTCACTGGAGTTTTGTAGGTGGAACATAATATACGTTTTTTGTCAATCCACACATCATGTTTTGTTTTCCTGGCAGTGATATTTTTTTCACTTTTACTTTTGAAAGCTGTTTTTATGTGCACGCATGTGAAGGACGTTTTAGTTTTCAATGTTTAAAAATCCTGTATTCCATGTGACCGGGATCTTTGACTCTTCCTTTTGTAAATTAAAATGCTGCTTGTCCATTGGTAATGAAGGTAGGCCCATTTCCATATGGCTCTTTAACTTTATTTGAAAAACAAAAGCCAGATCGTTTTTGTTTCAGTGTTAAAAATCTTGCTATTCATGTTAAAGGGACTTCTGTTTGGGGCCTTTAAATGCACACCACAGCGTTAATAGTTATTTGTACCGAATTAAAGTATAGATATATTTTTACAGAACCTTGATTATACATTCCCTTTATTTTCGACTATTGTACTTTGCTGTTTGGGTTGCTATTTGATCACATTCACACCCCTTCTGAGAGTACAGCCTTCCATCAGCCCATGTTACCACAAAAGGTGATGGAGAAATATCTTTTAGATGTGCCTATTTTATCTTTGATTGGGATCACTCTTGTATTGTGGAAGTGTGAAGGCTGAGTAGGGGGTTTAGCCACTACTCACCCTTGTTCTTATGTGGGGTGGAAGGCATTTTTTCACAATGTTACATGCACTCCTACCAGAAAGTATCCGCCCACACCCCTTGGCTTAAGGTAGTACTGTGGCACACGACTGCCAGCAAGTATTTCTTTCCCTTTGATTATGGTGATTGTTGGGGCTGTGTCATAACCCACCAGCCGAAGGTTGCCCTCCTTTGTCAATGCTTTAGGTACAACAGATAGTTGGTTCTCCGTTTGATTTTCTGGCTCTTGCCGGGGTTTGAGATATTAACCTCATCAGGCTCGCAGAAATGTGCCCTTTGACACTGTTCTTAGCCAGTTTCTGCAAGTAAATGTTTAGAGAGCCTGTGCCTTTCTCGCTCTTGAGCTCCTTGTTCACACCGACGCTCTAAGATCACAGACTTGACTTGCTGTTTTCTTCCTCCAACTGGGCTCTTATGTGAAAGACTTCTGTTAAACCTGATCAGCCAGTAATTCTCCAGATTGTCCCATCTCTATCCCTAATCACCATTTGTACAGGAATTGGCCCTGCTCCAGTTTCCTTTTGTTTAATTGAAGCGTTTCACCTTTCTCCATTAATTTACTGTGTGTATTCCCCCGTCTTTATGATTGGCTGTCTGAATTATCCTTCTGGTTGATGGTTTAAAGATCTGCCCCTCTATTTTGAAGTCAAGTAAACATGCCAATTGTGTTGTGTGGCTCCATGAAGCGAAGCCTGGCTTGGGCACTGTGTCCCTTGGGCTTCTTCAGGCTGAGTGTGAAAGATTAGTATATCAGTTTTAAGATAGAGTTTTTCCTCTTTTTTTCGGGGATTAGGGTGTGTGAGGAAGTCAATGTAGATAATAAACACAGTTACACCGCTAGTTACCCAACTTCCCTGCACTAGGGTTGTGAGATGGGTACTCCTTTGAGCGATAATTACTTACACTCAGCTGTATTGATCAGAGTCAGATAAGTATAAGAAAAACACATATTTTAATTGGTATACACATACTTTAAAAGGACCATATGTAAACAAAAAACATTCATGGTCAAACTAAAATGGAAAAGACATTAGCGTATTTTGGGTACATCAAAGCTCAAATCAAAAACATCATCACGTGGCATGCCGTGATAAATATACATTAGTTCATGCTGACCATTTTCCACCTTTGGTACTAACATCACATTTGTTTGAATAGAAATGACCAGATTCTGACTTGTGTGATGATGTTTTTGATTTGAGCTTTGATGTACCCATCTCACAACGCTGAGTGTGAAGGATTGCCATCTTGCAAGAGTGCAGAAGCCCTGGCTTTTTTATTGTAAAATTATGTGGGCAATTCACTCTGAGAGGGTGGTCAGCTGACCAGACCCCTCGCTCCACAAACGGCATGCCAAAAGCATATTTTACATCTGCACTGTGCTTAATCAGTCTCATAATCTGCAGCACCTGCTCCCCTGTGACACAGAGCAGGTTCAGTGGGCAAGTTGTAAACTTTAAATATAAGCCTTACTTGAGGTAGGTTATGGTGGCTAACATCTCTCTTATTACAGCCACATCAATTGGCCCTGTCTAGTGCTGGAGCAAGAGACTTGATGGCTATGCCTCTTCTTTGATTGTTTGTGAGGCCGGGTAACCTCTCTATCCAGTGAGCAAGCATCTCTTAAGAAACTGGCCTGGGAAACTGGAATCAAAAGGCACAGCCATTCCACAAGGACTAGCCTCACACCAGGGTGTTGCATACCAAAAGTACATTTGATGCTGTTGACAAAAGCAGGCTGCAGAGTTATTATGTGCAGGCAGTGCTCAGACCAGCTGTAACAATCCACCATTTTGTTTTGTCTTTTAACTCTCTTCTTTCCCGTCCCCACCACTTAAACACAAATCACTTTCGGTATGATGTCTGAAGGCAAAGTCTACCTTTCCCAAGCATAGGGTTTGGACTCCGAAAATCAGGCTTGCTTTAGTCCAATCACCTGTAGATGTTTGCCTATAAAAGAAGGGGTCTCCCACTCCACTGATTCACTCTTGGACAAACACTGGGGAGAGAATTAATTTGGACCTCTTATTGGAGAGTTGACCTTTCCAAAGCACTCAACCACTTAGCTGAAGAACGAGCAGTCGAAGGGAGAGTCAAGCTCTACTCCCTACTCACTCCCAGTGTACACTGGGGGTGATTCTTGCTGTGAGTCAGGACTCTGGAACAACACCTACCTAGGCAGGGAGAGCAGACCCTGAATGGTCTCATCTTGTCGTAGAACTCTTGGAGTGGGTCTAACAGCATCTGGAGGACCAGACCAGCTAAGGCTTTTGACATTGAACTGAATCTTCAAACCAACGTGCTTGCAACTTCAAACTAGCATCATGCTGCATAGTGTCCTCACAGAGATGGTCACCTGCTCAAATCAACCACTCATAGCTGGGCTCGACTTGAACCACTAGACTGTCGTATCATCTTGAATTGGAAGTTGCGGAATGACTCTACCGCGGACCACTGCTTCGGCCAACCACACACTGGAACATTGGGATCACCGTTTTGAACCACTGCCGACCTTCAACTCGAACCGCTCATGTATCTTGCATGGACACTAACCAGCGGTTACTACATGTTTTGAACCGGCTTGAATCCAAACTGATCCTGGTGAGCACTCCAACCTGCATCACTCAAATGCTGCTTTTGAACCACTGTAAGCCACTGCATTCAAATCAACTCGATGTAAGCTTGCCGCTTGGGACAACATGACTTGCTGCAACCCTCGAGGCCTGGTTTGATGCTGTGTAAACACCAAAGACCAGAAAAAGGGAACTATCTACCCATAACTGTCCCCATGTTCATTTTGGGCCCTATGGACTCGTTAGGTCACTTTGCCCTCTTTTCATCCAAAGACACATCTTTATTCAAAGAACATTGTGGTTGTTGAATTTCTTTTCATCCCTGTATATCTAGTATGCTGCATCTTTCTGTGCATCTTCTTTCCACAGGGAAGGGTTGTGTACAGTTTTTTTTTCTCTTTAGTTATTCTTGCAGATGGTGTGTTTAATTTGAGTATATCTATGTTATAAACTCTTGGTTGTACATTCCATTTCTTGTGGATGGTTATATGCTGTTTGAGTGGCTACTGAATCACATTAACACCTCTTTTGAGAGTATAGTCTCCCCTTGGCCCATGTTGCCACAAAAGGCAAATGAGGCATTTCTCTTAACTGTGTATGTTTTACCTTTACGATTGGGATCTCAGTGTTGGTTTGTAGATGTTTGCGGTCTGAGCTGGTGGTTTAGCCACAAAATAATGTTGCCACAATGAGTAATTGTGAAGATTTGGTGTCAACGTGACCTCGGACAAATACTGGTTGGTGGAAACTGATAGAGGGTTCTCCCTGATGGGCTGTCAACCCTCTTGGCAGATCTTATGACTCTCTGTTCTAAGCCCCGCTTAGTAACAGAGGAGGAGTGTGGTGTTCAGTCTGAGGTTGGGGATGGAGTGGGATTCCAGATGGGTAGAATGTGCACATTGGACAGCGTTGTTTCTCTGAATAAATTAGTAACACAGTGCTTAGTCTGACTTGGATGAGGACAGAATAGAGTAGTAACTGGCCTAATTTCCTTCTTGTATCCCCATGGAGGTGAAACACAGCTTACCTGGCCACTGCACTGGATTTCAGGATGCATGAAATGTTTGAGTCATGATGAGATTGAGTGACAAGTCTGCATGATGCTGAATAGAATGCCTAAACGATGTGTGATTTGTTCTAGACTAGATGAGAGCATGGTCATCCCTACATACTTGTTCTGAACCTATACTTGTTACTTGCAACAAAGAAGTCTAATGAAGAACTTGGCACTCCTTATTTTTGCAAGGCAGTTGCTTCCTTTGCTTACGGGTTTGCTTGGATGATATCTATTCCTATCAGTGCTGTGTGGATCGGGAATTGCTCAATGAGTAACTTCTCTGTTTACGAGGAGCCATCATCTCCCCTATTATTTGGGCATCGTCCGTCATAGTGTGGCATCTGGGACCATACCTAAAAAAACAACTGCGATGATGGGCATATAATAGTGAATCGTTTGCAAAAACTTGGTGAGTTGGAGCATTATCTATGTTGAGTTGCTGAGGATCCAGGTCTTATTTCTACTATACAACCAGATTAGCCAGTGGCCTGCTATACATGTTAATGAACAAGAGGGACAAGAGAGTGTCCACCAATGCTGCCCTTGCAAAGCCCCTGGCAATTATTCTCAGCACTACCTACGTCATGGTTTCTGCACAAGTAGCCTGCTGTATTCAAGCAAGCCCTGAACCCCTGGTAATGAGGTCCTGTTATCATTCAATGTGCTGACATTGTTGTTACATGTTCTGCAGAACCCTGCAACAACTGGCTCATTCTGTGTGCGCTGGAGCTAAGGTGCGTACATCATTTGAATTGGGCCACGATCATAAGCCGCGTAATAGGACCTCTGTGGCTTGACTGTGAGGAAGACAAAAAGGGTGATAGGCCATCAGCTTAAAATGACGTGTCTCCATAAAGCGTGTCAACACCATCTTTTTAGGCATCTGCGGGCATCTTTATGCCACGTGGACCCCTTGCGGAGTCCACAGACCAACAGTCAGAGAAAGCAATGCACTTCGAGCCCCGAAGGATCTGTGAACCTGACGCCAGATTTGTGGATCATTGGGTTGCCAAACTTTACTGTGAAAAAAAGAGACGTCCTCTCCTGATTCACAACAGCCCCATGGAGAAGGTTCAGAGTCCCCAGTGGATTTCTTCACAATGGAACTACCTTTTCAGCTTAGTTCCAGGAGCCGCAGCTTGTAAATAGTATGAACCGGGCCAGTGCAGTGAAATTCAAGATAACCACCTCCCTCTTATGGCTTCTGTCTCACTAAGAAAGCCCAAGGGAGATTCGACATAGACTGGCCAATGGCATCCTCAAACTCCCCATTTAATCCATGTGCAACCCATCAATCAGAATGGCGAAACAGCACAGGGGAGGAGCCAAGACACTATGAAAAGATGCACAGTTCCAGTTAGAGAGTGGGATGGAGCAGATGAAGGATGGCACTTGTAGAGAGTTGGTGACAAATATTAGTAAGTGATGCCGAGGCTGCAGGTGAGTGGTGGAGGATTAATTCATCTTTTATTACATGCTTAATACTGAAGACGAGTCTCTAAGCATGGGCCCGGATTGAAACCTTGTCTTACTTCACCTCAGCTATCCTCCTTGCCCTTAATCCTGAAGATAAGGGTAAGGAGCTAGTGAGGTAGAAGGTATTGGAGGCGTTTGGGAAACATCCGAAGGAGGAATGTAGAGATGTATTGGAGGAGTTTGGGAAGCATCTGAAGAAGGTTTGAAATTGTTTTATTACCCACAAAGCAGTCTAAAACAGAACACCAACATACTTAGTAGCTAACCTTTACACACCTAGAGGCTCTTGCACGTCATTTAGCAAAACTATTAAAAGGTTGGCATCTAATCTAGCCTCTAAAGCGAAGTCTTGCAAGCAGCCCTTCTTCTGCCATGCCCTGACCATCTGGAATTCCATGTTGGCAGTGGCTTGAAATTACCCCACCATCCTCCAGTTCTTAAAACATTACAAATGTGGCTGTTTCAACAATACCTGCCAGACTAATACAGACAACCTCCAAAAACAGTACTTCGATGATACTGTATAAAATGACAAGCCCAATGCTGGGACTCTCCGGTTGTAAAGCAGTATGCTGTTCTTCAGTGAGGTTCGCATTATAGGCAATAAAATAAGTTATTGGAAGAGATTGGGAACAATTATATGGAGGAGGTTGGGGAGTTGTAGAAGGAAGGTGATAAGGTGTTGCAGGATGTTGGGAGAGATTTAGAGGAGAAGAATGGAGAGCTACTGGAGGAAGCTGGGGAGGTATTGGTGTGGGTGAAGGAAGAAGGAATAGCAACAGAGGGGAGGAGGAGTTGGAAGAAATAAGGTGGAGCATTACCATGAAATAGGAGGCAGTGAGAACAGAGGAGTGAGAAGCTACTATAGACAGAACATAGGAGACACCCCAGAATGGGAGGACCTAGCTTAGAGTGATCCCCGATATGAAGGAGTGGATCCAGAGGTTACCACCCGCTGATGAAAGATCTTTCTAAGAGTTGGTGGAGGGCCCTGTTGACCAAACTGTCTTTAAGTCTTTGATATTTTGCGCTGAGTGTTCCTCTTTCCAATGTTTGGTGAAAAGGTATCTGTGATTTTAAATATACTTTTCGTATTACCAATATATAATTTATTGCAAATGCTTTGGGTAGCTTTGGGTTCAAAATATGCCCCTTCTGTAGCCAAATACTTTATGGAATGATGGAAGAGACCACCATAATGAAGTATTTATAGACGTGAAAATTGAATTATGGGCACATTACATCAATTACATATTCATGGCCTGGAATGGTACAGAAGGTGAACGTTTTGAATGTTATGAATATATCAACAGTAACAAACAAGATATCAAATGTACTTTGACATACAGTGAGGGAAGATGTAGTTCTCGATCTTGCTATTTATATCCAAATTGATAGGAAAGTTGCAAAAAGTGATGTCAGATAATCTGTATTATTATCTATTTATGCATAGTGGAATTGTTATTCATATTATTGTAGCCATTCGTTCTAAAATGTAGAATGATTTAATCGAGATAATGTTATACAGCAATGTAATATACATCTGCTAGGGACTGGAGTACGAATAAATAGTATACAACTAATATGATATACATATGTCCCAACAATGAGATAACAATACTCTGGTAAGCAGAAGGGTACACATTTAGAATAATGGATCGATTTAGGAGGGAGTTCATGTACAAAGGATATATGTCCTTAATTGTATTGCAATCTGTAACCAAAATAAGACATTTTAAGTTACTTGCCTTGAACAGTAAAGAACCCTTCTCGTCGCAGAAAATTGGGCAAACGCTAACAATGCATATGTGGCTATACACATGCAAAATGTCAATATATCGATAGGATTGTATTAGTTTGGACTGAGATAGATTAGGCATTTTAGACATTTTAATCTGGTATACAGGTAAACACATATATTTATATTACATTCAAGATGCTCTTATACTATAGAGCTCACTGATATATATGTTGGCCCTAATCCTGTAGAACCTTTTCACGTCTTTTTGTTGTTAACTATTTGTGACCATTTTCCTGCTTAAATAAACAATTCTTAGAGATGCAACTTATCCTCTGGAAGACGTAGCTTTATGCAAGGTTGTATTGAATAACTTACCAGGTCTTCTGGTACACTTTTATTTTGTTTGAAAATAATTGCACCATTTTTGCTTTAGCACTAGTTGTGCTTGACTTTCTCAACGTGGATCAAGTACTTGGGACTCTTGACTGATTTCTAAAGATCAGTCGCTCCACCCAGGTAGGATATCATGAAAATTGCGGGGTACCCTTGCCTCCAGTTCCCACGGTCCCCTTTGCCCCTGAAGGTGGTTCATTTAATGTGAGTTCATCTCACAGTATTTAAGGCAGGCTTGTGTAACAGACAGCCCTTTGAGTGGTCCAAGAGTTGACAACTATAGAGAACTTCTGAAAGAGGTTTTAGGGCTTTCTTGAACTTCAGGTGTTGGGTTCCACTCTTAGTTCTATAGGAAGTGCCATCCAATTCAAAGTCCTAATGGCCTGTCTTTTTCATTCAATGCATCAAAATGACCATTTACTGAGCTAGATCACAGAATTACATTTGGGGAGTGTTAAGACGGATTTCTAAAATCAGCCCGTGTTTAGGAGGCCACCCTATTTATGCATTTTAGGGCCACAATGTGTCCCCCCAGAACAATACCAATAATTTAAGTTATTCAATGAGTATATGTTATGTTGTCTTATACAGCGCATCGTTACCATTCAGGTGGTCTCCAGGCACTCACGTGGCTCTGCAAGAAAGAGGGTGGGGTGGGTTAGTGAGGGTAGAATCATAGGATAGGTCCAGAACCAGGAGAAACTGGCATCTGTGTGTTTTGGCTTGCAGATGACTTGATTACGTGCACTGGCTGATTATGTCCATAAGGGTAAGACCCAATGCCTGGGTTGTTTGTTGTATGCAAATGTTTGTTATGTTGGGTGTGTGATGTGTGTGTGCAGGTATGGGGTGGGTTAGTGAGGGTAGAATCATAGGATAGGTCCAGAACCAGGAGAAACTGGCATCTGTGTGATTTGGCTTGCAGATGACTTGATTACGTGCACTGGCTGATTATGTCCATAAGGGTAAGACCCAATGCCTGGGTTGTTTGTTGTATGCAAATGTTTGTTATGTTGGGTGTGTGATGTGTGTGTGCAGGTATGTGGTGGGGAATGGGGGAGAGTAGGGGGACAAGGAGCAAAAGGGGCCTTGGAGTGTGTGTGTGGGGAGGGGGGTAAATCCCCCCTGAATAAAAAAAAGAAAAAACCTTTCAGCCATGTGTATTTTCAGCTTTATGTGGGCTGCACATAATCGACCAAAATAAATCTTTCTTTTTTTATGTGCGACTTTCAAAAAGCAGAAAAAGGATATCAAACCGTTTGGCAAGCCCATAGGGCGTGTATAGTACTTGGGAGATAAGTTGGAGGGGAGCAGGGTGGTTATTACATTGGCTACTCTCAAAGTACTTCCAAGTATGTCCTCAGAGCTCATCCAGCTGCAACTCAATGGAACCCTGCAAGTATTCCAAGTGCAATGAACTGTCCAACCCACCACCACTCCTAATTCATCACACATGCTACTCGCACAAATTCATCCAAAGTGCAATATGTTGGCTACTCCCACTAGCCCCTCTCTGTATGTGAAAATAGTTATTGTTTAGACCCTAGTAAGCATAAATATATCACAAGTAAGGTACTCAAAAACAATCTATCAGATATATTTACATTAACGTTTAGGGATAATATCACTAACTAATAGTCAACAGGTATCTAATCAAATGCAAGAAACAGTTAGATTAGCTAGAATAATCATATCCCTCGTCCCTCTGTCTTATGAAGTCCAGCCCTAAGTTGTATGGGGCCTTGTGCGCAAAGGTAACAAGTTTCACCATGGTATCTCCAGGGAAGGTATTTCAGAAATGATGCAGTGGGCTGTGGTGGTCATTGCAAGGTTCCTTAAACCAATGTAAATATTTACTCTTTAAGGTAAATTAAGGTAAGCACCCCACTCTATCCTCTTACAAAGGTAATCCTTAGGACAGGATCCATGACCCAGGTTCGATGACCAAAGGCCAGGCCAGAGGCTGACGGCACGCCTTCTGTATACACATGTTAATGGGACATACCCTCTCTGCACATGCTAACTGCACACCCCATCGCTGCACGTACTAACTGCACATTGTGTGCAGCGACGGGATGTGCAGTTAGCATGTGCAAACTCCACATCTTGTCTCTGCACATGCTAACAGCACATCTCGGCTCTGCATGCTAATTGCACTTCTGTTCCATGGCACGTACAAATGACACATCTTTACTAAGTATGTACTATGGGGATATTTCTTCTCTGCGAGTGCTAACGTAGCATCTCCTCTGCCCATGCTATAACGGCACATCACCTCTCTGCCAGTCTTAACGGCAGGGCTCCCTTCTGCACAGGCTAATGTTGGCAAAGTACATGCTAACGTTGCATCCAAAGAAAGGGTAGAAAGCTACCGGGCAGTAGGGCGGCCTGCACTTACCAAGTTTCAATTACGTGACACAGCCTTTATGGGTGTGGCGCAGAGGGAAGACCGAAGATGAGTCGCTTCTTTCTTACAATGAATGCAATAATGAAGAATGACCATTCACACAAGTTACTATCAGTGCTGGAAATGGCCAAAATGTATTGGCGCAAAATGTACCCAATTTTCCCCCTCCCTTTCCTTATTCAGCTTGACTCTAACATATCCTCACTAAGGAAACAGACCTACGCCACAGCTGGCTGCTAGCCCGATTATCACCAACACCCACTTGGCGCCCAGAAGTGCCATGGTGCGCTTTCCCTTTTCAAAATAAGAGGGGGAACATGTGAGAAATGCGGTTTATTTGACTTAATTAATGTACATGCCTTGAAGGCTGTTTCTTTTTTCAAGTGAAACTGAGAAGACTTTTAAAACAATATAAGGATTGCAGACGCTCCTTAGTTGAAGTGGCAGACACGGGCAATACACGGCTGTGGAATAACACACTGTGCGATTTAAATTAGAGAAGTTGCACATGACGTGGGCCTGATTTTCAGAATCAGGTTTGCATCCATTTATCATTGTTGTGCTTGCATGGGGTCTCCCGCTCCTGCCCCCTTTGTTACAGTCAGCTTAATTTTATGCATCCTTGAGAATAGATAGTTCTGTGAGGGGCACTTCTCTAATCTAGCGCATTATAAATAATCTATCATAGCATATAATTGTGTTGCTCACTTGCTATGCTGCTGATGACTAAAGAAATACTGCAGTGCCATCTAGTGGTGGAAAGTATTTTTTTAATGAATAAATAAAGCGTACACGGTGCGCAGTATAAAATGAAGTCATCCGTATTGGCCATAATTACATGCGTAAAAAGGCACGATACGCAATTTATCTGGAGGGCTGGAGGCCGTGCCAATGATCAATATGTAGTAACTGTAGTTCATAGAGTTTGGCACATGCTTAATGACATTGTGGATTTCGGCTAGGAATATTTCGCCGGCTGATGAGACCCTGAAGCTTAATCGTTTGTACCTATTTAACCCTAGATGTGTTACAATTGTGGTGATGTATTTGTCTCCAGTGCTAATACCAACTGGTGGTATCCATTCTTCAGGTATAGTGTGAAGAATACCTTGTCTCCATTGAGCAGGTGTATCATGTCTGTTATCCTGGCATCCTGGTGGTGTTCTCTTTGTATAGCTTGGTTGGGTTGCCTCATGTCAACACATAGTCTGATAGTGTTTGACCCTTTTTGGGGCACGGGCTCTATGATAGAGACCCATGGATCTCAGACCTTTAGCTGGTTCTATAATGTCTTGTTCTAACAGTTTTTTAGTTCCTCGTCGACTTGGCGCTGTATGTACACGGGTATTCCTCTGTAGTGCTGTGCAATGGGGTTGATCTTCGGGTCAATGTGAAGGATAATTTGTCTATTCTTTAATTTTCCTATGTCCTTGAATCGTGTGCGCATAGTTGGTCCATTTTCTCCACTGTGTCCATGTATCTTTGAGCCATGCAGCTTGTATAGGACGTGTAAGAGTCTCATGTCCAGCACTGATTTGAAACTCAAGATGCACCCACTTTCAGCGGCTGCCTTGAGTACATGAATCAGTAGATTTCTCAACAGTGTTTTGTAGCTACAGTTGGCTTCGAACATCCCTTTGCATGGCAGTGGTGGTTTTGATCCATTTGGGTAGATGTCCACTTTGGCTGGGCGTAGGGCTGGTGCGTTGGTGAGCTCCCATATATGGCTTCACATATTGCATTTACTGTGGCTCCTGTGTCCTCCAGAAATTCTGCCTGTAGGCAGTTAACTTGCAGCAACAGTTTCAGACTGTGTTCTATACCTTGTTGGTTTCCTAGATACCCTTTTTGCCGCTCATTGTCTGAGGATAGGCTGGACTACCACTCCGAATGTGATTTCTCAACAAGATATTGCAGGTGTCTCTTTGGTTTTAGGTATTGGCATGTGGATGTGTATCGTGATGTGTATCATGATGGTCGCCATTCAAATGGAGTTTTGATTTCCGGTGATCGCTCTTCTCATGTATTTATGGTTTCTACTGTGTGTCTTCTCTTGGTGTAACGATGTGGACGCTGCTTAAGATCTTTCTTTTGCTCCCATTGGTGATTCTGCTGTGACCATCATTCTTCTTTTCGGCAGGTTTCGTGCTGTCCTGCACACTGCTTGACAGTGGTTTTTCCCTCTGCAGGCAGAACATAGTTGGCCAATTGCGGGGCATGCCCCTACATGTGGGTATTCGTATCTGCATCTGGAGCAGAATTGGTCTGCTGGTGTATGTGCTTGCAGGGATGGGGTGATCTTGTATATCATCGCTGTGTTCGTGGGATGCACCTTCAGCTTGTCCATGAACTCTACTTGCTGGTCTGTGTGTGCGAGTGTCCGGATTCCCTCCAGTGACCTTGGTCTCTGTAGCAATTTATTTCTGAATCTGGAGGTCTCGCAGCCCACTTTTATCTGTGAGTGGAGTGCTTCATTAGAGTAAGTACGAAATGTGCAGTGTTTTAGGCACGCTCGTAAGCGCATTACAAAAGCATCTGTCGTCTCAACTTTACTTTGCGTTGTGGAGGGGGAACACGTGTTGTTCGTAGTGGACGTTGATGTGTGGCATGAAGTAGGCTGCTGTAACGCTCACCTGATTCCCGCAGAGGCGCCCGTCTTGACTGGGCAAATACCGTATCTTCAAAGGTGATGTGTAACACACGGTTGGCTCTTTGGGCTGGACCTCTGTGCACTGTATGTCTGACTCGAAGAGTAAGATGTCTGCAGATAGAAAATATGGGATTAATGAACTGGGGTTATTGGGTGTCTCTCTCTTCTTCCCCTTCTCTTCTCCTGTAGAACCCCAAAGGTTAACTCTCTCACCTTAGGTAAGTGAACGCCGAGCTCTCCATCTGCCTCGGGGCAGGGTGCCGTAACCAGTTTCTTCACTGGATAAGGGTGCAGGCCTCTTGACCTCAGAGGACTGCTGTCCGTCGTTTACTGCACGAACGGTAAGTTCCGAGTATTTCAAATGTCTTTAAAAGTCTTTTGTAATGATGTCTCTTGTTTTGCAGGGTTCCGGCGATGGTGGATGACGGGCTGAAGTGAGTTGAGGATGGAACCCATGTGAGGAATAGAAGCGCCTGGAAGCACGTAAGTAAGCGCTTGTTGCCTGCTTCACGATGCGCACTAACTGTCCTTTTATCTTGCAGGTACAAGTTCGGAGCTGCTGAAGGGTGCCGGAATACCCACTGGGTTCGGCGTGGGAAGGAGTAATGGCACGTGAGTAATAAAGTTACCCAATGTCTTTAAACGCACCTTCTTTTGTCTTTCAGATGCGGGATGCAGCGCCGAAGGCCTCCGGGGCGTGCGAAGAGCTGGTAAGCTTTTGTCTTTCAGATGCCGGAATACAGTGTGAAGACCTCCGGAGCACGCGAAGAGTAGGTAAGCCTTTGTCTTTCAGATGCCGGAATGCAGCGCGAGGCGTTGGTGACAGCTGATGGACCAGGTAAGAGAAGCGCTGTCACCGAAGACCGTAATGCTAACCTGTTCTTTATTGTCTTTATAGGTGTTGCTGAAGACTGGATTCAGGATGGTAAGCCTTTTTCCCTTAGGCCCAGGATCAGATGCAGAAGACACGATGAGCGTTCTGCTGCAGAGGATGCAGAATAACGCAAAGCAAGATTCATCCATCGGGTGTGGTTTAAATAGCCTCCTGTAGTGCTTAGGTGTCTCCTTCCACAGCCTCGCCTAGGTAAGAAAAGAGTTCCTGCTTTCCAGAAGAGTTCCAGTGTTCTGAACCTAGGGAGTGGCTCCTGCCCCACCCAACAGGAAAAGTAGTCCCAAACAGAAGAGGATTAGAGGCTCAACTGGCAGATAAGTAAGCAGCATGGTCTGCTGCAGGTAAGTCCACCCAAGCATTATGAGCCCGGCGCTTCCAGCGCTGGGACTGGGCATATTTATGAGCCTGGTGCCACTGGCGCCAGGACTGGGTCCAAAAGGTCCCAATTGGGACTGGTTGGCACTCGGAACCTGGGTTACGGGTCTGCTTCCAAGGGAGTTTGGTAAGTCCTGACCTTTTGGAAGCAGAGATCATGACAGCTGCGAGTGATGTTTTTAGGCCTCCCAAATGGTCTGTCATATCTTCTGGTAGTTCATATAGTATGCCCCTTGTTTTTGTTCTTACTGCTAGGGCAAGAAGACTTTTCTTTTCTTGGTCATCCAGGGCACCTATTTACATTTTGAAATCCCTTAGGCTTCTCTTCCATTGTAACACCATGTTGCTGGTGTAATTCAACTCAAATGGGCCTGGAAGAAGTAAGGCTAATGTGTCCTGAAAACACGCTGGGAGCCTGTTTGGCATGCCCACTGCACAGGGGTGTTGCTAGGTCTGGAAAAGTTCTGGGGCTATGCTAATGTTGGGACTGTCAGGACTCTGGACTAGCTAGCCTTTTGGGTGTAGCCTTGAGCTTCTATCCGGGGCTGCAATCAAAAGACCTGGGGCTATAGCCCCCTCATCCCCACCCAGCAACCCCTCTACTGTTGCGACTGTGGCCGGTATGTCATCCCCTGAAATTTGTTGAGGATTACGGATGTCCCCTCTGTGGGGCACTCTATTGTGTGTCTTTCCCCTATGGGTTCTCACCCCCTATGGGTTCTCACCTCCTTGCAAGCTGGGTCCTCTTGATATGCTTCTTGTACACTTGGCGCCTACGTGTCTGATGGTCACTGCCTGTCCAGTGAGTCCGGTTCTATGTAATTTCATGTTTTATTTCATCAATTTTTTTCATAGGACATTTAATCACAAAGGTATGCGGGGGAGAACTTGCATCCCTCCAACTCCCCTACCTTTATTATTACCCTAACCCACCCCCCAAATACATTGCAGTAAACTCTGGTAGAACAAATTCAACAGAATCTCTGCCTCAATGGAATAACCTGGGATGGAATCTTCGTATCCCTGTGAGGCCTTGCTGTGTTGTAATTGTATGTGACTGGATCGCTTGCAGTCACCTTGCTGAGTGACAGCTTGTTACACGTACTCGTGAGCCGAGGATTCCTTGTGCTCTTCTAGGCGTCTCCGTGCCCTTTTGCTTGCAGCTGTGACACGCGCACAGCGTGAGCGCAGGTCGGCTGTTTCTTCTTGTGCGCCGCTCGGCTATTTCTTCTAGATACCGGCAGAGGTCAAAGTGAGTGGGAGCGGTGCTCTTCTACTTTTTTCAATTACGTTTTACAGCTCCTATAATTTTATTTTGAAAAGAAACTGTTCCGGAATGGTTTCGTTTTAAAATAAAAGTGTAGGAAGAAGTTGAAACTTGCACTTTCAGTGCAGTGCACTGGACGTTTCCTTAAACAGCAGGTGCAAGTGTTTGGCGGTGTGTGTGAGGGGGAGTGGTGATGAGGTTTGTGGGGAGTGGGTGCCGGCCAGCAGGTAACATAGTTCCAGTACTTCTTTTCGTACACCTCGACCACTGGATACTGGATACTGGTGCACGGTGCGGGCCGTTAACCTCGTTGCCAGTGTTGTGGGTGAGCCTGGGTCTAACAGGACCTCCGTTAGCCGACTCCACTCGCACTGCGTGCCCCACACACTAAGGAGAAACAGAGACCGGGATGAACCTGCACAACTTCCTTTTTTTCGTCCTCTTGCATCATACGGTCGTTCCTCCACCCCACCTCGCCACTTCCTATTTCCGATCCCTCCCGCCTCCCACATAACGATGCGGGTAGGCATTTGCTCTGAACCTACGACAATACACTACCCTAGACGTAAAGAATAACGACTAGGTGCTGAAAAGGACTTGCTTAGTGTGGCGTCAGCATAGAATCTTGGTGGTTTGTTGCATATTTTGTACATGCAAAAGATCTTTCTAGTTTTGTTAGGTCCAGACTACATGCGCTGGTGTAAGTCTTTTGCTGTAAGATACTGGGTTTGTAAGTGTGACAAGCAATCCTTTTTGTGTTCTGTCGCGCTCGAATTTTACCAGATTTGCTCAAGTTTGCGGCAAGCCACAGCTATGAATTTATAGAGCGCATCGTTTAACTATTCTGAGCCTTTAACTATTACTTTGAGTGCCAAGTATTAGAATTGCATACGTCTGTGCAGTGGTCGAAGTGAACGGGAACGTCTTGAACGGTGTTCCACTACTTTTACTTTTGACAGTTAACAGCTCCACTACTTTTTGCAACCATTTTCACCAGCCCGGAACTATTCTTTCTGAAGTTAAAGCACACTTCTCCACTTTACCACCGCAGAGCAGTTACAGCTACACTGACATCTATTTTAACTCAATTGGCAGCCAACCAGCACGACTGCAACACTAGAAAAATCTGTTGCACGATGCTCCTTTCCTTCTTGCTCTGGCCCCGTCGGAGTCCTAGGCCAGTTCTACTACTTTTTTGGTACACTTCTATCACTGCATCTGGGCATGTTTTACACAGGCAGTGCGCTCTTCCGGGTCAATCAAGTTAAAACGTTCGATGCAGACTGAACGCTGTCCTGAACTTGGTGGCAGGGCTTACTCTTTAGTTCATCCTTTCGAGGTTGATGCATTTAGTAATTTCAGTGGCTAGAAGCGGGATGAACGCGGCATGAGACCAGTGGCGTACAGAGCTGGGGGCAAGCTGGTCCCCCCTCACCGTCCCCTCTTTAGAGAGCCTGCCCGGGACATTTGTTAGTGGTCAGCAGTGGGCTCTCCCGTTCGGCACCTTAATGAGGGTGCCCTACTGGAAAGGTTTCCCTCTGGCAGGGCAATGTGTGCTGAGCAATTGTTCAGCACGCTCATTTTCCTGGCAGCAGGGCACCTTACCCATTCCGAATGGGGCCCTGGGGGCAGTTTGGGGGCACGAATGAGACTGTATGGAACTGCACGCATTGCATTGGGGTCTTCGCCAACCAGATGGTCCTTAATACCAAATGCATTTAACAGGTCACCTACGTTGAATGACATGCTGGACCCTTGAATAACGGTGTTTTTTCGGTTGTCACATCGGCCAATTGCTTGGTGTCGGTGCATGGAGGCGAGTTAGTGGATAGATAAACACTTGACCGGGATAGAAGGTTAGTTTAATACGCTAAGGGTTGTAATGCAGCGTGGGAATCCTATTTTACCAGCAGATGGCGCTCCGTCCTTATAGTTCAAACAGAAACGCACTTGCCCGTGCCCTAACATAATGTCACGGTAACTACCAGGTTGATGACTGAATTACTTTTGTAGGCAATGGCCGAACTGATATCTTGAATAGTTTAGTATGTTTTGATACGATATGACAATCTTGTCAACACATTAATAGATTGGTGTCCTTGGGAGTCGAGCACAGAGCCGCGAACAGGGCGGAGAAGCTACAGTATGCGGGATTGAAACACTAGTCCAGGATTTAAAAACACACGGTCGAAGCCTTTGAGTTAGAGCGGTAGATGTTTTTTGTTGCACGAGGAAGTTGTGGGATTTGATCTCTGTACATAGTTCTGCCTACGCAGTGGTTGTTCTAATGTCTCATCTCTGATTTGCAGAGGGACAGGTGACATTTCAAAGTGGTGACGGGAGGGATAGCAGACCCATGTAGAGGTCACCTGGCAACAATTGAGCCAAATGAAACCCATTGGCGGACGTTCCCACACCACTACCATTGCAGATTATTTTTTTTAACAGGTCAAAATAGTACCTTTTGTGGCGCAATTTTTTGTTAAAATTAGATAAACCCATACGGCTTTAGGCGCGGTTCTTTAGAGGAACACAGCTACAGAAACGGTGTGCTGCTTTCATGCTTGGGGCAATCTGGTTCTGCCAATGTGTCGTCAAAGAAGCAACTGTAATGTCCTGGCATGCGGTCAAGCAGGCCAGGCTGACCAAGGCTGGTGTCACCCAGCAGACACATAGACGGCGATCACGCAGATGGATTTCAGACAGGGGTCACCCTGCTTATGTCTGGATCACCCGACAGGACATCAAGGCTGGGGGCACCCGGTCAGCCCATGAGCACACTGGCTTCTCCAGGGCCTGTGGGCACTCGGGCTATGATGGCTGGAGTTGCCCATCAGGGGCACTGCTAGCTCAGGGTGACATGGGGGACAGCGCTGCCCAGCAGGGGCGCACCTCGGTGCATGACCTTAAAGGGTAGGCCATCTGCCTGCTACGCAGCACCACATTCCGCAAGAACGACACAGCAGGTAGGAGTCGTTGGTTCGAAGACTGACGAGCGGGAAGCCGCTCATTACTTTTATTACTACAGCCACATCGTCACTGACACTTGACCCCAGCACGAGCCCTGGGACATACCATGCTCCCAGGAGGGGTGACACACCACAGCAACCTAGCCCTTCTTCTTGCGCTTCCATGCCTGCACGCCAACATTGCTGTCTAGGGCAGGGCAGCCCGGGAATCTGCTAAGTAGAGGGGTTTAAATGTTTCTACTAAATTGTGAGCGCATCAGAACAAACCCATTAACGTTTTGTGCAGGTTATTCGCTGTTTTGTTTGAAATCAGGCATTTTGCAGCAACATTTCATGAACATCGTGTGACAATCCATAGGGAACACTCTACTAGATGGGTATTGGGTAATAAAATCGCAGCAAAAATGTCGCCGGTAAAAGAAATCGTGGCAAAAATGCAGTGGTTTGACCCGGTAAAGGTGTTCCCATTATACCATTTTTAGTGGAGCGGCGGTTGCAGGGGTGTCCCCCGCTCTCCTTAAATGGTATAATGGGTCCGGGGTTTGCGGGGGTGTCTCCCGCATCCTTTACATGATTGTGGTGGCAAAACCACAGCATTTTTGCCACAATATTTTGCATACACTGCCATTTTTGCCGTGATTTTAAGAAATGGAACCACTAGATGTCGGGTCATGAACAACCCGCCAGAGCATTTTGAGATCGGCTCCTTTTCATGCTGGCTGTGTTCAAAGAAAGTAACAAGGTTTGTCTTAACAATACATGCCAGCATTGCCACTGTAAAACAAACTTTCACGCTGCTAGTGCCCAAAGAAAAGACGAGGCATCTCTCAACAATAGAAGCCCACTCTGTCAGCCTTTGATGCTCTTATTGCCCAACACAAACCCTGTCTGGATATATGCCAGCGCAAACTGTGCCTTTGTTATCACACTCATGCTTTTGCATCCACAGATTTTCACACACACATGCAAAGACACGTATGTCATTTTTTAAATATATCTTTTTCTTCTGCTTGCTCCCTCGCACGCTAGAACCCAGTGGCCCTGCTTCTGAAAGTCCTGTGGAAGTATTTGAGGGCGCGGATTAGGAGCCTCAGAATTCCCTCTACTGTCCATGCCAGGGATTCAACCTAGCTGCCCTCATGGCCCCATTTGAACTGGAACTCCTTATCACCTTTCATCATTTTATTTAGTCCAAATGCCCCAGTGGTGGACGTCCCTCCAAGCTGAGGAACTTCCTTTCTGATATTGGTGATTGGATGGCCAGGAACTGGCTAAAGCTTAATGGCGATAAAACTGAGGTCCTAGTGGTTGGTTCTCCTCCCACTGGGGCCTCATGGAGTGATGACTATTAGCCTGCTTCTTTTGGGCTTTGCCTTTCGCCGGTACAGACGGTGAAGACCCTAGGAATGAAGCTGCTTGCATCTGGATCTAGAAAATCCCACATTTCTTCTGTGTGCCAGCATATTCATTGACAAGGGGTTAGGGTAGTTGTAGTCCAAAACATCTGGCGAGCCGCAGGTTGCAAACTCCTCTTATAGAGTAAAACACTGTAGCCCACTGGCCAGTACCCCCGCCCCCTTTTGGTTTCCCCTACTGCCAGATTTCCCCCCCAAGAGCTTCCAGAGGGACCATAACCATGACAATCATTGTATTGACTTCTCTTTGCACCAGAATAGTTCCTGTAGAAATAAAACGTCTTTTGATGACGGCTGCCATGATGGTACTGATCCAGTGATGTCAAGGGGTATGCACTTATCAGCTGCAGGAATAATGGGAGCAGGGACGGGTATACCTAGATGGGGAAGGGACATCATTGAAAGCTGCAATGGGTAGAATATGTGCCGAGTGCGCACCTGCAGCGCGAGAGGTATGAGGGCAAGACAGGGTGGGGACGCTCAAGGGGGGGAAACATTGGGACTAGGGGATTAGGGGTAGGAGCACAGGGTAGAAATGGTACTATAGTATAATATGAACCACATAACAGCATTATGGGGTGAAAACCACAGGTAAGTAATCCAATTGGGTTTTGCGCTAACAGGCCCTGCATAGCGGGCAGACATGAATTTCACAAGCACCTCTCCACAGCAGTGCAGGAGAAATATTGCAAGCTGGCTCCTTCCAGACGACAGCAGTCACTGGGAAAGGGGACCAGCAGATACATACAAATTCGGCGAGCCAGGCTCTCAGGCCCTCGCTGGGAAAGGAGAACATTTAACACATAGATGCCTGCTCTAGGAGGCACAGCCACAGTGAGGCCAGTGGTTTCAAATTGCCCCTTGGCAGATGGACCTAGGAAGGAGGCTATGTGATGTGGGGACGAGATGCAAGGGCCCAATCTGCAGATGAGTTTCGGTGTCTCAGAGATGCAACAGTGTTTTGTGTCCTCACTGATGTCTGGGAGGCACCTTATTGGCTGAATGCCATGTGAATGTCTCCTTTCCCACAAGCTCAGGGGGTCTCATGTTTCTCGTGATTGCTGAACACCAGCATGTTAATAAAGTTCTGGAGAACAGCACGATTACCTATTGCTAATAAAAAGTAACTTCTGCGGCAGAGCCGGAAGTTATGTGACTTCACAGGGATGGAAATAAATAGAGGGATTGTTTTGCTCCAATCATGTTTGAGTAACCTATATCCAGCTATAAGGGACTGACCCAGTCCCACCAAGCAGCTTGGTAGAATGTCTAATATTTTGCAACTGTTTCTGACTATGCAAATAACGTGTAAGGCTATAAAAGATTTGGCTGCAGTGGGCACTTTTGTCAGCGTGTATCAACCAGTTCTATTCCACTGTGCTGTTTGATTTGTGCTTGCCCAGCTGTTATAAACAGTGTTACTTGTTTCTTGGTGTACGCTCCTTTTTGGATTACTTTTTCATGTTCCAGCCATTACCTGTCTGAGAGGACCCCTGATAAACAGCGATGAGACGAAGACCATTACAATGTCTTCTTCAACTCTTCATGTGCACCCACTTCCTTTTCTGTGCTCCCCACTTTTCCCCTTCAGTCAAAGTGCCCACTGACCCTCTCCTAAAATCACCCTCCCACCTCTGTTTCTTCCTGTGGTGCACTTTCATTTCTGCTTAGATCTCAAAATGTATCAGAGGTAATCTTACCAAATTCCTGTGGAAGGGAATGAGTAATCAGACCAGAACAGACCTCACTAGCCCTGGCAGAATTTCCAACTCACCCTTTGGTCCTCTTTCACCCTCCTCCTATCCTTGTTGCTGTTAAACCTACCCTTTTCCTCCTCCAAATATCATTTTGAGAGCTTTTACAGCAGGGGAGTTGCTAGGTCTGGAAAAGACCCGGTGCTAAACTGATGTCGGAACTGTTGGGACTGGGGGCTAGCTAGTCTTTTGGCTGTAGCTCCTGAGATTCTATCCTGGGCTACAACCAAAAGATGAGGGGCTATAGCCCCCTTAGCCTCCCCCCCCAGGAACGCCCCTGTTTTACAGCTTGGCAGGGTTATTGCAGCAATAGCTGACATCAAGCAAAACGAACAAACATGGCAGCTTTTAATTTATGCAACACCTCAGTGCTTCAATGCCCCAAGGGGGTCGGGAGATGTTTTTTTGGACATGGGGTTTCTGCTAAATGTAAAAAAAAAGTACTAAACAGATTTTCACCGAGCCACGAACAGGCACATCTGCACTTCTTTATGCCAAACTAGTTTCTTATCCAGGGGCTTTCGCTGTGCGAGTGTCTGAAAGATGCACCTTTTGGTGAGACAAAGTGCACAGGCTCCGTCTAAAACAGGAGACTTTTTCCATGCGTAATAACCTAAATTTGTTCAATGAATTTGCAACACATTTTCCCCTTTGGGGTGGACCATGCTCGGTAACGTTTGAAGAAAATTCTGTTCCATTTGTTTGATGAGCCAAATGTGACTAGGAAAAGAATGTTTGCAAAAGTCAATTGTTCATAGGGTTCACCAAACCATAGGGAGGTATGCACCCCACCCACCCCCCCATCCCCACCCCACCTGATAAACTATATTTTCCAGGAGCAGGATTTCTTTTTTTGAACACTGAATGCAAATCCAGTAGGGTGTCTTCTCAGGAGAGCTGAGAAAAACACGGTTAGACTGTAACATCATATGATTCTCCTCATATCAGACGCCCCCTTTTCCATAGGGTGTTTGAAGCCTTTTAGAAAAACAATGTAGTTTTTGTTCCTTATAGCAGGTTCCTGAACAGATTCTCGAACTTTCCGTTCTGACTGGATTCCAAAACAGATTCAGCTTGTTGCAAAAATCCTGTGCTGGCCGTCTGAAGTGGATGCATCGTATGTGTGCCACTGGCAATGTCTACCCATGACCTACCCCAGCAGATGGGTAAACCATAAATACAATTTAAAAGCGGTCTAGAGTCTCTCTAAATAAATTGCAGGACTTCCAAATATATGATCTATTAGCGTAATTCCTAAAATAACTTTTGAAATTAATCCATTATGATTGCACATTCCAGAATGGCCATTAGCACCCGGGCGGCAGTAGCCAGCCAATCAGATGGCTAGGAATGCAGGCTTGAACTTCCGGTACAAGCCTGCGTTCCAAGCCGTCTGTCTGCTGGCTCTCCCGGTCGCCATCTTCCCGAACCCCCTTTTTTCCCCTCCCACTTACCTTATTTCAGTGGCGGCTGATGCCGCGCCGCATCTGTTCCTTTCCTACGCCTCCCACAGGCTGCCATGGATAGGGAATAGGGGCTCCATATGTTATGTTATGTTAATTTGCATTTATATAGCACCTTATGTACCATTGGTATGGTCTCAAGGTGCTGGTAGGTTGAAAGCCCTCGGGAACCGAAGTTCAAATCAGTAGAGAGAGTAATAAAGGTGCGTGTGAGCACCGGATATGTGTGCAGCTGGTGTGGCATTCGAGTGATAGCTGCTTCTTAGGAGTAGTCGTGGTGGCTGAAAGATCAAGAGTATGTGTTCGTCCTGGCCGGTTTTATCCAGAACGATTCTGGCTGCGTTTGGCCTGAGGAGAACGCCCAGGCTGCTGGTGCGTAACTAGCAGTGGTTAGTTAGAGTGATGGGGAGTATGAGGCAGATGATGGTATGAGAACAGCCATACCGAATGGTGTCATAGTATCGCTGTGTTCTAGTTGAGTGGTGGTGTAAGAAGAGAGTAAGCATGGAGATGCAATATGGTGGTTTACCTTAGGTGATTGAGATCGGGCCCATTCAAATAGTTCCATGTACTCATCCGTTCCATTCACTCTGACTGTTCAAGCATTACAACCGTTTCAAACACTCAGAACCGTTCTTTTCCATGCTCTTTCAAACCTACCATGCACTCCAAACCGCTCCATGTAAGTCGCGCATTTCTCTGTTCCGTTCACTCCAGTCCGTTCTTTGCACTCCTATCCGATTCCATACACTCCAGGCCGTTTCATGCACTCCCGTCCGTTTCATGCACTCCCGTCTGTTCCATGCATTCCAGTCCGGTTCATGCACTCCAGTCCGTTCCCTGCACTCCAGTCCATTACATGCACACCAATCAGTTCTATGCACATCATGCACACACTCTATTATCCACTCACACAACCTACATCTGCACCACAACCTGCATCCGCACCACCCTCTTATCTGTTCCATGCTCTCATCCGGTCTGTGCCCTCATTCTTTTGCGCTCTCATCTGCTCTACGCACTCATCTGCTCTACGCACTCATCTGCTCCACGCACTTGTTCGCTCCACGCACCCATCCGCTCCACGCACTCATCTGCACTACAGACTCATCTGCTCTACGGACTCATCTGCTCTATGCACTCATCCACTCTGGGCATCCATCCGCTCTGTGCATTCATCTAATTCGTCCATTCTACGCACTCATCCTCTATTACGCATGGCGCTTAAGAGGCCATTGAATCGCTCCGCCACGTTTTCTCACGCTGCTCCGCAGCGTTCTAGTCTTGGCGACCTCCGCCGCCAATCGCCTTTTTCTTTCGCTTCCACCCCGAAGTCAGCGCGTTGCAACCCTTCACGCTAGGCTTCCGGGTGAAAAGCTCCTCAGTTTTCTCCGACATGTTTTCCTTCGTGCTCTCTTTGTTTTTCCCTCTGGCCCTTTCCGGCCTTTTTTCTTTTCCCTTCTTGCTTCCCTATTTTCGCTTCCCCCCTCGCTTGCCAGCTCCCTGTGCTTTAGCTTTGGCTCCCTTCCCTGTCCCTGTGGCTTCTCCCTGTGCTCACCTCAGTCTCCAGGCTCCTCCAGGCTTCATCTCCAAGGCTCTCCTCCAGGCTGCATCTCCTAGGCTCTCCTCCAGGCTGCATCTCCAAGGCTCGCGTCCTACACCCAGTGTTTTTTTTTTATGCCGGAAGGCTTTTACCCCCGATAGTTTGTTCCGGTAGAGGGGCCCCCCCAGACCTCTCTGACTTAGGTCAGGGTGGCTTCCTACCGAGGCAGACCCTATCCGTCTCAAAAGAAAAAAGCCCTGTGGAAGAAGAGACTTCAACCATCCACGGACCCCGAGATATCAGGTGAGGAGGGGGCTGAAGGGCTGGATCAGGAAGGAGGGTCTAATCCAACTAGCGCTGACAGCAGCCTTCTGCTCTCCGGACTTGCCCGCTCTCCGCACTTGCCCACTCTCCGCACTCTTCCGCTCTACGCACTCATCTGCTCTACGCACTCATCCGCTCTGGGCACCCATCCGCTCTGTACATTCATCTAATTCGTCCATTCTACACACTCATCCACTATTACGCACTCGTCCGCTCTACGCACTCATCCGCTCTACGTATTCATCCGCTCTACGGACTTATCTGTTCCGCGCAGCCTTCCGCTCTCCGCACTCGCCCGTTCTCCTCACTCGCCCGTTCTCCTCACTCGCCCGTTCTCCGCACTCATCCGCTCTATGCACTCATCCGCTCTACGCACTCATCCCCTCTACGCATTCATCCGTTTTGTGCACTCATCTCTTCAGCGTACCTTTCTGCTCTGTGCACTCATCCGCTCTGTCCACTCGTCCGCTCTGCGCACTCGTCCGCTCTACATACTCGACCGCTCTACGTGCTTCATCCACTCCATCAACTTCATCCTTCTTCGTTTATTCATCTTGCATTATCGGTTTAGCTCATGTCACTTGTCGCTGACTTGATCCTTTTTTCTCGTTCTATTTTGATTGTCCTTTTTAGTTAACCAATAGAGGTTAATTTGTTTTTGATTTGTCGCTTGGATCATGATGCTGCATTGCTATTTATGATCTAGTATTTGGTAAAGTCATTGAGATGCTGTTATCCAGTATGAGTTTGTGTTCGGTTTTAGGGGAAGAGCCAGGTTTTCAATAATTTGCGGAAAGACATGAGGTCTTCAGTGAGTCGGATGTGGGGTGGGAGTGCGTTCCACAGCGTGGGGGCTAAGGCTGAGAATGATGATCCGCCTAACCTGACTAGGTTTGCTTTAGGTATGACTTGGTGGCCGGCTGAGCTTGATTTTAGAGTACGAGGAGGGTGATAGGGTTTTAGTTTGTCTTGCAGATATTGAGGGCCGGTTTTATGCAGCGCTCGGTGAGAAATGCAGACGGTTTTGAAGGTCACCCTTCGGGCAACCGGAAGCCAGTGCAGAGTTTTTAGGGCCGGGGAGATGTGGTCTCTCGGCCCGAGCGCTAGAAGTAATTTGGCTGCTGTGTTTTGTGCTCTTTGTAGTTTAGTCAGTTGGTGTGCGTGGACTCCGAGGTAGAGGGGGTTAGCGTAGTCCAGTCTCGATATAACAATCGATTGGACCGCAGAGTCTGTTGGGAAAGGAGAGGTATGGAAAGATGCACCTAAGAGTTTTAAGGTGGTAGTCGCAGGACTTTGAGACGTTGTTGACTTGGCGCGAGAGTGTTAGGTCAGAGTCTAGGGTGCATCCAAGGTTTTTTACTGACTTAGAGGGAGTCGGTGAGTTGCCCATGGCAGGTGGCCAGGGTAGTGGATGTGGAAGAAGTTCGGAGTTACCACATATCATGATTTCAGTTTTGGAGGGGTTTAGCAAGAGGTGGTTTGTGGTCATCCAGAGCTCTGTCGAGGAGGCAGAGGGTCGTGGGAGGGTGGCCATGTAGAGATTGAACAGGAGGGCTGATAAGCAAGCTCCTTGTGGAACTCCCGAGTCAACTGGTCGGGCTTGGGAGGAATAGTTGGCGAGTAGGGTTATTTGGTTCCTATCTTTGAGGAACGATGCAATCCATTTGAGAGCGGTTTCACAAATTCCTAGGGAGTGGAGGCGGCCAAAGAGGATTGAGTGATTGATTGTGTCAAAGGCGGCAGATAGGTCAAGAAGGATTAAAGCGGCGCAGCCTGCAGAGTCTGCAGTGTTTTTAAGGTCATCCCAGATTGAGGTTAGGGTGGTTTCAGTTCCGTGTCGGGCTCTGAAACTGGATTGTGTGGGGTCTAGGAGATTGTTGGCTTCGACAAAGGCATTTAGTTGGGAGTAAGCGGTTCGGTCAATGAGTGTAGCAAGGAACCTGCTGTTTGAGATGGGGCGGTAGTTTTTGGGCTCGAGAGGGTCGAGGGAGAGTTTTTTTATTAGAGGTTTGACATGAACCATTTTGAATGCGTCAGGAAAAAATTCCTGAGGAGAGGGAGTCATTTATGATGGATCTTGCGTGTCCTCCTGCGCAGGTATAAGCAAACATATCTTTGAGGGTTGTGGCCGGGCAAGGGTCTAGTGGAGAGCCGGATGGTTTGCACGCAGAGAGAAGTTTGAGAAATTGGTCAGGTGATATTGGACTGAAGGAGTCGAACATTGGTTAGGTAGTGGTCGCAGGCGGTGGGTTGGCCGGTATGGGGGGTGGGTTGCCTGTTGGGTGTAAGAGAGCTTGTTTGTTGGTTAGGGTGTTTGTTCTTTCGAGAGCTGTGGTGTAAAAGTGGAGAGAGAGTGAGTCGCACAGCGATTGTGAGGGGGTCTGGACGGTGGTGGTGGTGGTGCATGCAGGTTTGGTGAATTTGGTGATGATTTTGTGAAGTTCTTTGCTGGGGTTTTTACAGTTCAGGATTTGGGAGTTGTAATGGGCTTTTTTTGCTTTCCGGATTTCGGCCTTGTACTGATGAAGGTGCCGGGCCAAGGTGGATCTTCTTAAGGGGGTTTTGTCATTCCGCCAATATTTGTTTACTGGTCTTCAATTCAGGTGTGAACCATCTAGGGAAAAGGCCATGGCGGGCTGATGGTTTGCAAGAGGGTGTGAGCCGTATAAGTGAGGTGTTGAGCCATGAGTCAAAGGCGTCGGGGGTTAGTTGATTATTGAGTCGGCAGGTAGGCGGAGGAGACTGGAGGAGTGCGTCAGCTAGGTCAGGAAGGAGTATTAGTTTTTTCCAACATTTGCGTAGATTCTGAGGTTCAGGTTCGGGAGGCGGGTTGGGTGAGCGAATGGCGAAAGAAACAATGAAGTGATCGGACCAGATGATAGGGGTGGTGGGGGTTTAGATGTATCAGGTTGTGGGACCTGAAGATGGCATCAAGAGTGTGTCCTTTATAGTGAGTCGGGCTGTTTATGTGGGGTTGGTGGTTAATCACGTCTAGGCCGTCAACCAGAGAGTGTGTCATAGAATTGATGGGAATGTAGAGCCATATGTTGAAATCTCCTAGAAGGGTGAGGTTGGGGTGGTTTAGTTGAAGGGTGGCAATAGAGTCGCAGAGGTTGTTTGAGAATTGTCTATCATAGCCAGGGGGTCTGTAGATTTTTCGGAAGCTGTGTTAGAACGAAGGGGAAAGGGATAGTTTAACGAGGAGTGATTCGCAAGAAGGAATGGAAGGTTGGTTGTCGATGATTGAGGTGTGTAAATGAGACTTGAATGCGAATGCTATTCCTCCTCCTCTAGAGAGGCGGTTCAGAGGGATGGGGAAGTAGTAGGGCGGGAAGGCTTCATTTGCGATAGGGGCGAAGTCGTCAAGAGAACTAGGTTTTGGTGATGAAGACCAGGTCTGGTTTGTCAGAGGTGAGCGGGTCAAAGATGCTGTGTCTGTTTTTTGCTATGGATCGGGCATTAAATGGGATGCAATTCACTTTGGTAGATGAGGTTGGTGTCAGAGCTGCAGTGATGGGGTGTGGGTGGAAACTGGAGCGCGTGAAGGGTGGGCTGGATGATGGTCGATGGGAAGAGTGGGCGAGCAGAAAAGTTGGTTGGTTTTGGGTGGGAGTGGATGGACGTGTGTGGTAAGGTAATTGGGTTTGGCATGGGGGATTTGGAGGTGGGGTGTGGGGGGTTAGGAGTTTCAGTTGTAGTCGGTGAAAAATTGAGAGAGAGGGGTTTCAGGCAGGGTGAGGCGTGGGGAGAGTGTGGTGATTGGGGGAATGAGGTGGTGGGTGTGGACAGGGGAGGCGATGTGTGCTGAGAGATTGAGGGGGACCAGGTACGTTTCCTCTTTAGTGTCTTTGTTGCGATTGGTGTGTGCGAGAGTGTAGAGGGTCAGAGGGGGAGAGGGATGACGCTACAGATCTTGCTAGGGCTAGGCATGCAGTTTTTAGGGAGGGGAAGAAGAGTGGTCGGGCGAGGATGATGGTGGGGTTTGATGGGAAAAGCGGGTGGTGCATGATTGCTGGGCAGGGTGTGCATGGAAGACTAGTGAGGGGAGCGGGTATAATCGTAGTAGGCAGATCGCTGGAGGGGTTGGGAGGAGCAGGGGTCTTAGGGTGGTTGGCTCACCTTCGTGCCCCCTGGCTTGGTGTTTGGAGAGGGGATGGGTAGGGGATGTGGTGGAGGGTGGGATGATTAGGGGAGGGCGAGACAGGAGGCAGAGCTGGCTGGAGGGCAGGGGTTGTGCATGGGGGTCGTTTCTGGTAGACCTTGGTGGAGTGGGTGCACTCGATAAGATAGATAGGATGGAAGATATCGTTCACACCTTCACACTTTAGCTATAACACCCAATGTTAATTGTTCACTCTTTCTGTGATTAACAGAATCACAGCAGTACTTGCTATTCGGTACAGTTTTGGATGCAAGTTACACTTTGTATATGGACTTTGTAAGTTCAGCAATATCACTAGGTCAGATTATTCACGGTTTCCAGGTTCACTAAGCAGGATGATATTATTGACTTATTCTAAGTTTTAATGTACTAATTGTACATTTGGCTGCAGATATGCCTTTAGGGGCTTTTGAAAATTAGCTAGATCTTAGAATATGCAATTAGGATATTAGGTGGCCTATCCAGTTGCAACTCCAGCACAGTTAGTTGGGATAGCTTTCTTCTAGCAAGCTGGGTACAGGCATGCTAATAGGGAGAGTTTTGAATGTGACAATGCCAGAGATAAGCTTTTCGGAGGACTTTAAGTGCAATTAGGAGGATTTCTAAATGCAGTTATGATACAGATCCGTTATAGGGCAAACTTTCTAAATGCATCTTTCATATGCAATTATGACACAGGTATGCTATAGAGTTTCTGATTGTAATTATGATATAGGTAAGCTATAGGGCACACTTTCTAAATGCAACTATACCACAGATCTGCTATTAGGCAGGCTTTCTAAATGCAACTATACCACAGATATGCTATCAGGCAGGCTTTCTAAAGCAACCTTACCACATATATATGCTATTAGGCAGGATTTCTAGTTGTAACTATACCACAGATATGCTATTAGGCACACTTTCTAAATACAACTATATCACATATAGGCTATTATGGCAGACTTCTAAATGCAACTATACCACAGATATGCTATTATGGCGGTCTACTAAATGAAAATATAACACAGATATGCTATTAGGCAGGCTATCTAAATGCAACTATACCACAGATATGCTATTATGGCAGACTTTTATATGCAACTATACCACAGATATGCTATTAGGCAGGCTTTCTAAATGCAACTATACCACATATATGCTATCAGGCAGGCTTTCTAAAGCAACCTTACCACAGATATGCTATTAGGCAGGATTTCTAGTTGTAACTATACCACAGATATGCTATTAGGCATTTTCTAAATGCAACTATATCACAGATATGCTATTATGGCAGACTTCTAAATGCAACGATACCACAGATATGCTATTAGGCAGGCTTTCTAAGTGCAGCTATACCACAGATATGCTATTATGGCGGTCTACTAAATGAAACTATACCCCAGATATGCTAATAGGCAGGCTATCTAAATGCAACTATACCACACATATGCTATTATGGCAGACTTTTATATGCAACTATACAACGGATATGCTATTAGGCAGGCTTTCTAAATGCAACTATACCACAGATATGCTACCAGGCAGGCTTTCTAAAGCAACCTTACCACAGATATGCTATTAGGCAGGATTTCTAGTTGTAACTATACCACAGATATGCTATTAGGCACACTTTCTAAATGCAACTATATCACAGATAGGCTATTATGGCGGACTTCTAAATGCAACTATACCATAGATATGCTATTATGGCAGACTTCTAAATGCAACTATACCACAGATATGCTATTAGGCAGGCTTTCTAAATGTAACTATACCACAGAATATGCTATTAGGCAGACTTTCTAAATGTAACTATACCACAGATATGCTATTAGGCAGGCTTTCTAAGTGCAGCTATACCACAGATATGCTATTATGGCGGTCTACTATATGAAACTATACCACAGATATGCTATTAGGCAGGCTATCTAAATGCAACTATACCACAGATATGCTATTATGGCAGACTTTTATATGCAACTATACCATAGATATGCTATTAGGCAGGCTTTCTAAATGCAACTATACCACAGATATGCTATCAGGCAGGCTTTCTAAAGCAACCTTACCACAGATATGCTACTAGGCAGGATTTCTAGTTGTAACTATACCACAGATATGCTATTAGGCACACTTTCTAAATGCAGCTATATCACAGATATGCTATTATGGCAGACTTCTAAATGCAACTATACCACAGATATGCTATTAGGCAGGCTTTCTAAGTGCAGCTATACCACAGATATGCTATTATGACGGTCTACTAAATGAAACTATACCACAGATATGCTATTAGGCAGGCTATCTAAATGCAACTATACCACAGATATGGTATTATGGCAGACTTTTATATGCAACTATACCACAGATATGCTATTAGGCAGGCTTTCTAAATGCAACTATACCACAGATATGCTATCAGGCAGGCTTTCTAAAGCAACCTTACCACAGATATGCTATTAGGCAGGATTTCTAGTTGTAACTATACCACAGATATGCTATTAGGCATACTTTCTAAATGCAACTATATCACAGATAGGCTATTATGGCGGACTTCTAAATGCAACTATACCACAGATATGCTATTATGGCAGACTTCTAAATGCAACTATACCACAGATATGCTATTAGGCAGGCTTTCTAAGTGCAGCTATACCACAGATATGCTATTATGGCGGTCTACTAAATGAAACTATACCACAGATATGCTATTAGGCAGGCTATCTAAATGCAACTATACCACAGATATGCTATTATGGCAGACTTTGTAAAAGCAACTATACCACAGATATGCTATTATGGCAGACTTCTAAATGCAACTATACCACAGAATATGCTATTATGGCAGACTTCTAAATGCAACTATACCACAGATATGCTATTAGGCACACTTTGTAAAAGCAACTATACCACAGATATGCTATCATGGCAGACTTCTAAATGTAACTATACCACAGATATGCTATTAGGCAGGCTTTCTAAATGTAACTACACCACAGAATATGCTATTAGGCAAGCTTTCTAAATGTAACTTTACCACTGATCTGCTATTAGGCAGGCTTTCTAAGTGCAGTTATACCACAGATATGCTATTAGGAATGCTTTCTAAATGCAACTATACCACAGATATGCTATTATGGTGGACTACTAAATGAAACTATACCACAGATATGCTATAGGGCACACTTCCTAAATGAAACTATACCACAGATATGCTATTATGGCAGACCTTTACATGCAACTATACCACAGAAGTGCTATTATGCACACTTTCTAAATGCAACTATACCACAGATATGCTATTATGGCGGACTTCTAAATGCAACTATACCACAGATATGCTATTAGGCAGGCTTTCTAAATGCAACTATACCACAGATATGCTATTAGGCAGGCTTTCTAAAGCAACCTTACCACAGATATGCTATTAGGCAGGATTTCTAGTTGTAACTATACCACAGATATGCTACTAGGCACACTTTCTAAATGCAACTATGTCATAGATATGCTATTATGGCAAACTTCTAAATGCAACTATACCACAGATATGCTATTAGGCAGGCTATCTAAATGCATCTATACCACAGATATGCTATTAGGCAGGCTTTCTAAGTGCAGTTATACCACAGATATGCTATTAGGAATGCATTCTAAATGCAACTATACCACAGATATGCTATTATGGTGGACTACTAAATGAAACTATACCACAGATATGCTATTATGGCAGACTTTTACATGCAACTATACCACAGAAGTGCTATTATGCACACTTTCTAAATGCAACTATACCACAGATATGCTATTGGGCAGGCTTTCTAAATGCAACTATACCACAGATATGCTATTATGGCGGACTTCTAAATGCAACTATACCACAGATATGCTATTAGGCAGGCTTTCTAAATGCAACTATACCACAGATATGCTATTAGGCAGGCTTTCTAAAGCAACCTTACCACAGATATGCTATTAGGCAGGATTTCTAGTTGTAACTATACCACAGATATGCTACTAGGCACACTTTCTAAATGCAACTATGTCATAGATATGCTATTATGGCAAACTTCTAAATGCAACTATACCACAGATATGCTATTATGGTGCACTTCTAAATGCAACTATACCACAGATGTGCTATTAGGCAGGCTTTCTAAATGTAACTATACCACAGAATATGCTATTAGGCAGGCTATCTAAATGCATCTATACCACAGATATGGTATTATGGCGGACTTCTAAATGCAACTGTACCACAGATATGCTATTAGGCAGGCTTTCTAAATGCAACTATACTGCAGATATGCTATTATGGCAGACTACTAAATGAAACTATACCACAGATAAGCTATTAATTATGCTTTCTAAATGCAACTATACCACAGATATGCTATTATGGAAGACTACTAAATGAAACTATACCACAGATATGCTATTAGGCAGGCTTTCTAGATGAAACTATACCACAGATATGCTGGTAGGCAGATTTTCTAAATGCAATTATACCACAGATATGCTATTAGACAGGCTTGCTAAATACAACTATATCACAGACACGCTTTTATCGTGGACCTCTAGATGCGATGCTAACACAGAATGAAGTTTTTTACAATGGTTTAGCTTCTAGAGTTGAGTGGTAGGGTAGTAAGGCGTGAAGTAATTGCTTCAGTCCCTGCCCTTGCTACACTTACTTATTGTTGGCTTCTTGCTTCTCCTGCAGATACCTGCAGATACAACCTGGAGCCGTCTTTGTAGGAGCCGTCCTTTGCCTTGGGTCCTTAGTCGAGGGGCTGCACAGGCAGATGGCTGCCCTAGGAGGGTCAGTAATGGTCTGGGTGAGGTGGTCCTGGCACCAATCAGGGCAGAGGGGGTGGGTCGGGAGGCGGGAGAGCTTGGAATCAGGAAGCGGGTGCGGGGAGGGAGCGAGGCCGCAATGTGGGAGAAAGGGGCCTGGGGGGTGATCAGCAAACAAAATGGGCGCAAGGCAGTAGTTACACAGCAATGGGCACACAAGCAACTTACTCTAGGACACGGATGGCAAGTGGGCTTCTTCCCAGGTACGGGTTGATAAGCCCAGGAAGACTACGTCAGAGGCACCAATCAGGGCAGAGGGGGCGGGTCGGGAGGCGGGAGGGCTTGGAGTCAGGAAGCGGGTGCGGGGAGGGAGCGAGGCCGTGGATGTGGGAGAAAGGGGACTGGGGGTGATCAGCAAACAAAATCTGCGCAAGGCAGTAGTTACACCGCAATGGGCACACACGCAACTTACTCTAGGACACGAATGGCAAGTGGGCTTCTTCCCAGGTACGGGTTGATAAGCCCAGGAAGACTACGTTGGAGGCACCAATCAGGGCAGAGGGGGCGGATCGGGAGGCAGGAGGGCTTGGAATCAGGAAGCGGGTGCGGGGAGGGAGCGAGGCCGCGGATGTGGGAGAAAGGGGCCTGGGGGGTGATCAGCAAAGAAAATGGGTGCAAGGCAGTAGTTACACAGCCATGGGCACACAAGCAACTTACTCTAGGACACAGATGGCAAGTGGGCATCTTCCCAGGTACGGGTTAATAAGCCCAGGAAGACTATGTTGGAGGCACCAATCAGGGCAGAGGGGGCGGGTCGGGAGGCAGGAGGGCTTGGAATCAGGAAGCGGGTGTGGGGAGGGAGCGAGGCCATGGATGCGTGAGAAAGGGGCCTGGGGGGTGATCAGCAAAGAAAATGGGTGCAAGGCAGTAGTTACACAGCCATGGGCACACAAGCAACTTACTCTAGGACACAGATGGCAAGTGGGCATCTTCCCAGGTACGGGTTAATAAGCCCAGGAAGACTATGTTGGAGGCACCAATCAGGGCAGAGGGGGCGGATCGGGAGGCAGGAGGGCTTGGAATCAGGAAGCGGGTGCGGGGAGGGAGCGAGGCCGCGGATGTGGGAGAAAGGGGCCTGGGGGGTGATCAGCAAAGAAAATGGGTGCAAGGCAGTAGTTACACAGCCATGGGCACACAAGCAACTTACTCTAGGACACAGATGGCAAGTGGGCATCTTCCCAGGTACGGGTTAATAAGCCCAGGAAGACTATGTTGGAGGCACCAATCAGGGCAGAGGGGGCGGGTCGGGAGGCAGGAGGGCTTGGAATCAGGAAGCGGGTGTGGGGAGGGAGCGAGGCCATGGATGCGTGAGAAAGGGGCCTGGGGGGTGATCAGCAAACAAAATGGGCGCAAGGCAGTAGTTACACAGCAATGGGCAGACAAGCAACTTACTCTAGGACACAGATGGCAAGTATGGAGCCCAACTTCCCTTTCCATGGTGGCCATCTTGGCAAAGGATTTCCCTTCCTACAGCGGGACGCAGTGTGCGTCCCGTTGTAGGAAGGGAAATCCTTTTTTTTCTTTAGCACCCTTTGTTACCGCTATGGCAACCCGGGCCCCTAATGGCCTTCATCCCCCGTCCCAGACCCTGGAATGGGAGATAACGGGCAGGAGCCTTCGTTATCTGTCCTTGCTTTGTTCGTGCCGATAACTTGAGCTGCCGGGCTGTTGTCCCCCATTCCAGCCCCTGGAACAGGGGATGAACGCCACATTATCATATGAATGTCAAGCTTGAGTAACTTTCAGCCAATAACAATGCTTGGAATACAGTCACTATTGGAATTGATTGAATTTCACACATTCTGACTTGAGACGCAGATAAGAGAACAACAAAGTATTCCTTGCATAAGAAAATAAATAAATCATTACTACAAGTAAAAGTATATTTGAAACGTTCCACTTGCCTGCACAACTATTTTCTGCTCGGATGGAAAAGCATGAAATGCGGTCAATAACGCCATACAAAATGAACAATAGAGCCTGGAGACCAGGTTTCAGGGAAATATGTCTGCAAAATAACACTTCTGAGTTGATCTTTTTTCACTGTATCTTCAACATAAAAGCAATAGCAAATGTCAAACCTGAAATTAAAAGGTTCAATATGGAAACAATTTTTCTGTTTCCTACACAGAAACAATTACATTTTACGTTAAACCTAATGCATGCTCATTTTAAAAATTGTCATTTCGTGTGATAATACGCATAATGTAGGTTACTTCACATAAGGCTTCAGTCAATCAGGTTCAGGTTGCCTCTTGCTCAGCGGGTTGAGCGCCCGCTGCTGCGATCTGAGTGTGATCTGCAGGTCGCAGGTTCGAATCCCGGCAAGGCCAACTCAGCCTTTCATCCTTCCAAGTTCAATAAATGAGTACCAATTTCGGTTGGGTGATATAGTATGTAAATATGTGCTCTGTAAAACGCTTTGGATTAAGGCGCTATATAAATAAGACATCATTATCATTATACCTCAGGCACATTGTAATAGGAAGGGTAGTGAAGCCCACCAGTCCATCCACTCAGGACAGGCACACAGGGGCAACTGAAACTTCTGGACAAGCTCCCAGGGTTCCACTCATCAGCCTAGCTGTGACATGACACACACTGTCAACCATGCAGGCATATTCATTCAGGATGTAATATATATATATATATATATTATTCTAGCCATATCTTTTCTCGTCCTAATTCTGCCCAATAAATTGTACTCTCGGAGCTGTGAAATCCCACTGCATTAAAGAACAAAGTTACTCTATCTCAGATGCAATGTGATGAGGTGGCACAGTTTTTCTCTGATAAAAGCTTTACTATCCCAAGAGAACTAGATGTTTCAGATTTGGAAATGGCCAAACCGACGGTCTTAGGTTCTGTTAGGCAATGTTTGTATGCAGTACCATTTGGGTGCACTACACACAAGAAACCCAACCTTTAGTATAAGCTTGTACTACAAAGTTTGGTAGCATGTTAAGCAGCCAGGCTTATCTCAATTGGGGTCAATGTGAGCTGTAGGGGAGTTACATAGAGATTCACAGTAACAAGTATTAAAATAAACTCTTACACACAAGGTTTCGTAAATAAACAATTATTAATGTATCAGTCAGTTAGAATAAGCCTTCTTCAGAAGGGAGCAATATAAAAAGTAACACACAAATACACTTCAATACTGTACATTCCTAGTTTCTAAATCAGTAAAGACCCTTTTGGGATGACCCACAGACACAACCTACACCCTCAGATGACTTCAACAGCTAAGGTGCTGGGGACATTAATATCTTACTGTTGGAATTTAGAATACTCTTTAGGAGTTGGTAAAAGGAAAAGATTATTAGAACAACAAGAGACCACAAATATTCTTAAGCAGGCAAATACTTTTGGATCCCCCAAGAAGAGTAATTCAGTACAATAGGCTATGCCAAGGTCAATGGGCAAAAGTCTTATATAGGATGCAGCACTTTTGGTAGGTGAGTAGAAAAGAACCAAATGTAGGGTAAGCTGATTAGACTTGTGCGTAGTAGATGATGCAAGCAACTTTACAGTGAGAGGTAAGTTCTCTCAGACTTTACATTACCTTTGTATTGAAGAATAAATTCACCAGATGACTTCTGTTCCTGTGCAGCTCGGCAGATCTCTCTGTTCCTGGGCTTCAGTCATGAGGACAAGAGGGAGGACGTCTGGGGACTCTTGCACTGAAATGGGATGGTCACCACTCGCAAACGTCAATCTTCAAATCAGTGGCTGTTCAGTGTGTCAGCTCCACACATCTACTGCAAATAGCAACAACCACGGTTCCTGGCTGTCGAGATGGACTTTCCTTGCTTCTGGGGTTTCACACTCTGTTGAGGGGGCTCAGGATTGGTCTGTCCTGCTTCCTGTGAGTCCAGAGGATCTTCCTGGAGCTCTAGGCAGCTTAAAAGCAACGCACACAATCTGGTGTTCCTCTCCCTGGCTTTATGGTTTCCAGCAGAAACTCTGTGCAAATTCAACCAGCTCCGAGATGGATGTCCAGGTGGCTTTCTTTGGAGTTGATTGGTTCCACCAACTCAAGGGGAGAAGTCGTCCTTGCAGGGGCTTCTCTGTCGATACAAATTCGGTGTTTCAGCACAGCAGCAGTGCTTCACCGGGCAAACCAACGGTCCAGGAGTTGCAGCAGGCGTCCTCTTCAAGTTCTTCTTCGGTTCCTTTGTCCAGTGGTTGACTCTGCCTTCCAAGCCAAAAGCCTCGCCTTTTATTCAGCTCTCTCCCATTCATTCCAGCCTTGCTTTGTCACCCAGCAGGGTGTCTGTCCTTGCCGGACAGTCAGCAGGCCAATCACCACAGAGTGCATTTGAGTAACCTAGGAGACTAGCCCAGGGAGTATCGGGCACCTCCCTCACTTCATGCCTACCCCAGACACCCTGGAGCAAGAAGCAGGCTTCACTTGTGAATCCCGCCAAAGACAAAGTGAACAATGGGACCAAACCTGGTTTGGTGCACAGAGTAAATTTCAAGAAGGACCTTTCCACAAGAAAATGGTGAAAAAAGAAGACAAGGGCCATTTTGACAAAAATGGATTCCTTGGGTGCTTTACTGCAGCTGTGAATGCAGCCCACGGTAAATGCACACCATGGTAGTTAAAACAAAACCACTGCCACCAGCCATTCAGTGAGAAAAGGGTAACATACACATTTTAAATGAGAAGCTAGACAAAGGTGATACTGGGTAACCCCCTCCAGCACCCTATTGTAAGATAGATTATGCTGGGTCTAGAAAGTTACAAATGTAAGTAAAGTCAGTTGCACTTTACTGCTCTAGGAAACAGTAGTTTATCCCAGAGAAGGTATTTAAACCTTTGGGAAATCTGAAAGACTTCCCTGTGTCACTGCACTGAAGGTGCTGTGTGGTACAATGTAAAAGATGATGCCTATGGAGTTTGTCATACTCCACAACCAAAAGTAACACAGAGTTCAAAATCACATTAAAATACATGAGACAGTGGGAAAAAGGGTCTCACTCTCTCCAGGTTAAATAAAAATCAAGTCCTAAAAATCCAGCAAAGTTGCTGGGGGTCTCTAGCTTGGAGGTAATTAGCACATTTCTGAGAATTCTCCCTAACAGGTCTATGCCACAAGGCACTTTACCTAACAATCGTTTCTCTTCATTTCAGCCTATCTCTACAGCATCTCTGGTAGAAATCATGGAAACGCGCCACCCTTCAGACTCATCTCATGACCTCTATCCAGCCAAGATTCTAAAGAAAATAAGGACATTGGTGGCTCCTGACTTCTGTCGAATAATACATTTCTCTTTGGCGTCTGGCCCTAACGGTTGAAGAGAGCAGTGGTTAAGCCTCTTTTAAAAAAAATCTCTGGGTCCAAATAATCCAGCTAATCTTTGCACAATCACCTTGCTTCCCTATGTGAGAAACTTGAGGGCATACTCACTCATGTTCCCCCTGGATCCTCTTCTCAGGTGGCCAGGGGATGGCCATCACTGTTGGATACTGAACCTGGAGGTGGAAAAGTGAGGGAGGATCCCATGGGAGCAGGGTCCTTGGGGATTAAGAGTGGGGTATCCATGGGTGAAATATGTTACCCCCTTTGTTCTACTAAGAACCAATTTACATGTACCCCTCCCATGACCTCTTTGGGTTGCGGTAAAACATCTTCCCTCAGTCTTCCACATGTAACAGCTACTGGTACAGAGACACAGTATCTCCCCTTCCCAATTATCCATCACCCTACACCCCCCAGCCTTTATGGGACACTACCATTCCTATCCCATTTACCCCCTCCCCATTTCCAACATATTCTGGGACGAAGAAGAGGCGACCGAGAGCTGGGAAGATTACCTATGGAAAAAGTACTGTGAAGAGGAAGATGAAGGAAGAGGCCTATTACACTACACTACACCATTAGGCTGTTCCTTTATTGAGGTCAGGCAGAGTCAGATGCTTGACAGCAGTTATACACGCCTGCACTCTGTTAAATACTACTCCAGGTCTGACCAGGAGAATGGGGTCCCAAGGGTCAGGCATGTTCTACTAATTGGCCCGATGAGAGTCGGACAAGGGAGGCCACAGACTTGCACCTGAAACAGCCTCAGGTGTATAAAAGAAGGGGCATTCAGCAGTGCAAGGAGCAGCAATTGGGAGAGCAGAAGGGAGGCTGTGTGGCTGAGTCCAGCAGGTGATCCCTTCGAGTCGCAAGCCAGTTTTGCCAGGGCAAGCAGAGCCATTTGGGAGGAGAGCTGAGGAGCCGTGGCATCCCAGGACCAGCTAGAAGAAACAGGGATGCTGAGAGTCTGGTTGAGGAAGTATCCAGGGGAAGCACGGCTAACAACCCATGTTTCCAGTCAAGAAGAGAAGTCCAAATAAGGGAGCAGAGGGGCGTGCGGATCCCTTGTTAAATTGGTAAAATGAAATGCTCATTCGCCTGTACAGCACAGAAGTCCAGGAGTGTCTGAGGGGCAGGTGGGAGACCCTGACCTCAGATAACAAAGACGTTAACCAGAGAATGAGGAAAACACACCCAGTGAGTGAAGTGCAGTGAGAGCCTAGTGTGTATTGAAGTAAGCGAGCAAGATGCAACTTTGCTGCCTGAACGCGTAAGACTGGAGATGCGTCGGATGAAATTGACAAATGGAATGACAAGGATACATAGCAGTAGAATGCTAGCGTGTATGATTATACATTCTTGAATCACTGTGTAAAGAAAGGAAGCATCTGCAAAGAGGGGAGCTGTGTGTGGATACCAAAAGTGAGCGAAATAGAGATCCTAAAAAGGGGGAGCTGAGCGAGAAATGAAGTGGGATCAAAATTCCCAAAACATATAGAAAAGTGTTGACATCAAAGTGTTGGGAAAGCATTGGGGTGGCTGCCAGGCGGGAGATTGGTCAAGGCTGGCCGCAGAGACCCCAGAATAAGCAAAGAGTGTTGCAAAAGCATTGGGGTGGCCACCAGGTGTGGGATTGATCCAGGTTGGCTGCAGATACCCCAGTATGAAGAAAAGAGAACGATACTAAGGATAAGGCACTTAGTTTGATTTATAATAGGTTATTTATAACGCAATTAATACTCAGAGGTTTCTAAGTGCAGACCCGGGGCTCAAACCTGTGTTGCTCCATGTTGTCGTGCTTCCAAGACAGGTACGTTTCCCCTGAGCTATTGTCCTACGACCTGTAACTGATAGCTGCGCCATGACCAGGGAAGCCCAGTTGAAAGCAAGGAGCTACATGATCAAATAAAGGAAAAGCTAAAAGGACTTGGTTCAGAATAGGGAAGGGAGCCCCGAAAGAAGACAAGTGAACTGTGATGTTAACAAGTGGAATTTTTGTGAGTTGAACGTTTTTTGCGCTAAAGGAAATACAATTGAATCAGTTGAACAGAGGTAACCACAAGGGTCTAGGCTTGGGCAAGGGAAGCCTAAGAGACCCACTGAAGAAGTGTGAACTAGAGGGCTTCTGGGTTGATGGAAAGGAGACCCAGAGAAGCTAAAGAACGTACCAGGAAAAGATCCAGTGAACTTTTTTTGCCAAGTTAACTTTTTGCCAAGTGAAACTAGAGAGACTTGTGAAACTTTATAATCTTGAGTGCATTACACTTTGGGGGAAGGGAGCTGTAGAAAGGCTCCATTGCCACATTAACTTTACTTTGAACACTATTTTGTTGGCCTAATCCCATTCACCCTATTATTCTGTAGAAGTGAGGACAGGAAAGGGTTTTGACATAGACAGTATTTTGTTTTGGACTGACATACTTGGACTTCCCTTAGTTTTCTTTCCATTGGGGAACCTTCCCACGTTAGTGCACGTTAGGTGTTGCACCATCCTGACCATCGACAATAAAGGTTTCACACTGTGTTTCACTTGTCTGTGTCGTCTCTTGATACCATGCCTGTCTCACACCTACCAGAGCAAACTGCTGTAGGTTGTGGTAATGTGACAGCTTCCATCCTGTATTGATAAACAGGGACTATTGGATGATGCACAGGCATGGTTTTATCCTGGCTGCAACATTGAGCTTGTGGTGGTAGCTGTCATGGACGGCATCAGGCGGCTTGTGGATACTGGAGGGGTGGGAGTTCTAACTTTGATACACCTCTCTGCTGTATTTGATACCATTGCATTCTTGTGTCTCTCCTTTATGATCTAGGTATTAGAGCAAGGCTTTAGCCTGATTAAATTATTTCTTGTGGGTAGAGTGAAAACACTAGTGATTCCGGCTTTTAAATCAACAAGCACACCAATTTCTTGAAGAGTACCACAGGGTTCGGCCATAGTTCGCTGCTGTTTAATCTCTACACGAGACCATTGGCTGACCTAATCAGGAGCTATTATACAAATATACATGGACGATACAAAATTGATTCTGCACTTAGATCATTCTTACATTCAACAGATGGACAGTCATATGGATTGTTTAGAGCAGGTTAGTCTGTGGATACATCATAATTATCTTAAATTTAATGTGCAAAAAAACAAGATTCTGAAATGCTCATCTTCCCTTAGACCTGCTAAAGACTATGCGCGCAATCTACAAGAAGACAGTCTAGCATTATAGCTATAGTTTGTAAATCTTTGGTCCAAAGTTCTTGACACCTGTCCAGCTCCCTCTCTGAAAATGCGGCATTTAGGAGTTTGCTTGAATCCAAAGTTGTGTCTAGAGTGCCGTATTTCTACGGTCTCTAGATCCTGTTTTCTTTCAATTGTGCTCCTTATGGGAATTTTTGAATTATTTTGCCTTTGCACAAAGAATCCAATTGTGTAACCCATTTGTGTCCAGCAGGTCGGGTTTTTGCAACACTGTCTCACAAATACTCTCCTTAGCCTCACCTGGCGCTTCAAATTCAGTCTCTGAGGTCTTCTTCTTAAGTGGATTCTTTGTCTCCTTTTTCGGAGTTGTCCTTCGATCCTCGAAGAGAAAAGGTCTGTCCTTAGAGGCCGCCATCTGTCCAACAGGATGGGCTAGCTGGACTGAGAGGCGCCCACCCCAGGAGCAACCTAAGTGGGGTAAAAGCCAATGAAGTCAGAAAAAAAAAAACAGGGTCCGATGTGGAGGAAGAGGCTGCACTCAGGGGCTGCGATGGACAGTAGTACGGGAGAACAATATGGAAATGCTCTTAAGAGAAGACTTGAGCAAAGGAGAGAACGAAAAAGGAGAGGGAGACAGAGGACTGAACCCACTTCAGGAAGTTCTAGGCAGAAGAGGAGCTGCAGGGCAGTGGAATGAATTCCATGCGGAGGAGTGAGAGAGGAAGTCCAGAGAGGGTAGAGCGGAGAAGGCACGAAAGAAAAACTCAAGAGTCTTAACCAAAATTGCAAGCAGGAAAGTTGAAACGCGAGGCTTGTCAGTTCCAAAAGGAACATATACCGGATTGTGAGCGCCATCTTGGAAAAAACAACAAGACTGTTATGGAATTAAAACAAAACTGAAGAGTTTCCTGTTGCAGTAACAGTGCTGTTTTGGTCTATGGTTTCTGGGTATTGTAGTTTCTTTTCTTGTTTAGCACCAGGGTGATTGTTTGCACTTTAGAGGTCTTATACCATACCACACTAACCTGTCCTATGTAATTACTAAGCTCACAATGAAACTAACATTTTTACTTGAAAACATGGTTCAAACAGGTATATTTGCTTTACAGACTTCAGAAGGGATCATTATCGCTCTAGATGTTATTATTATGATATTTATTGAGTGCGGATCTAGCTTCGGGAAGCAACAGAGCACTTTACAGAGGTTTATAACAATACAGATACACAATGGAGCACTTTACAGAGGTTACACAACAGATACACAGCGGGGGTAGGATAGACAGGGGCAGAGAGGTTGGGTACAGCTTTACAGGTTGGCGGGGAGCGAATGTGCAGACGGCCTCTAGCGATTCAGGTGGTGTGGCTGGTGACATGATAGCCCAAGTGTTGAGGAGGAGAAACCCCTTGACGAGGTGGGTTTTGAGTTCTTTTCTGAATTGTAGGAGCGTGGGGGCGAGTCTGATGTTGATGGGGAGGAGGTTCCACAGTCTTGGGGCATAGGCAGAGAGGCTTGGTTTCTGGTATTTTCCCTTTTTGCAGCGGCCGATTTCAAGTCTGCGCGTGCCCTGGCTTTTGGTGGTGCGGTGTCCACCGAAGATGCTGAGTTTCCCTGCAAGGTAGGTGGGTGACTTAGGAGTGACTGCCTTGTAGATAATGATCCTTCCCGAATGTATGGCTTTCTGCTTTGATTTAACCCATACCTTGGGGTAGACAATTATCTAATGACGAGGGCCCATCGCTCAGTCTAGGAAGCTATCAAATGTATTTGAACAGTGAATTTATCAGTCAATTATTGGTAGACTGTGCCCAATAGAGTTAAGCATTTATTTGTTGGATATCCCAGAACTAGCACCTCCCTTTGGTATATCCTACACCCTGGTGCTGTTTTGTCTTCACATAGAGTCCACGCGATAGCCATCATGGTTGTTATGGTCTCGTTTCCCGATTACTATGACTGGTTGTAGCACATCCTATCTCTTTGGCTTGGCCCCTGTGATTTTCGCTATTTCCCTGCTCGTTTTACACCGCTTTTGTTGTCATCTGGGGCGTCATCAGAGATGCAAATACTATTTGCCTCCTTGGGGATCTTAAGTGACCTACTCGGGTAATTCCTGTTATCCCATACACTGCAGGGATATCTATGACAAACCACACTAAAATGGTGTATGGGTAAACGCATGTTACTTCATTTATATAATGCATGTTAGATTGAACTTCTTATGCCCACTATGCAGATGCAAGACTCATTCAAAAAGTGCCTACTGGTAATCACTAGTGGCTAGTCCAGTATACATCTGTGTTCTACCAAAATTGAAGAACAAAAATAGTATACATCAAATCATTTATTAAATAGTTAGAATGCAAGGAAAGTGCTTGTTCAAATGCATAATTATTACACTAGACAAACATTGTGCGGATTTACAACATAGTTGATGCATAAATACGATACATACAATGCTTAAAAACCGCATGGATGCTGGGCCACAACCTTATTTTTCAAAATGCAGTACACTGAAATCTAGATCTAGCATTCCCGATTCCTAACTGTATTGTTGTGTACCTCTGCATGCTAATGCACAGCGCAAATTATTGAAGTGCTGGCCAAAGCTCTCTACCATGGGAGTAAAGCTGTCCATACTGTGGCAAATACTGAACCTACTTCAAGATTGTCCGAGGTCCAGAAAAAGTTCCAAGTGCCAGTGAAAAAGTGCACACAAATCACAAATATAAAAAAACACAACTCAACCCCCACACCCATACACTTTAAATCAAGACAAGCATCTATACACCTGACAACACATGCACCTATCTGCGTTGCCAACATATGTTATATAGCGTTATGTACACTATTGCCATCACCTTGATGACATCTGACTGGTGCGTTTTAACAATGCACACTTTGTTGAGGTTCAGCTCACAACTGTGTGTGGATGGGGCCAGGGGCCCCATTATTCATATTCATTGGCTGTCTCCAATTGGGCTATTACTGTATATATACATCTATTGCTAAATCTATCTATCTATCTATCTATCTATCTATCTATCTATCTATCTATCTATCTATCTATCTATCTTTCAGTTCACTTGTAGTGTGTTGGCCAAGGGTTGAATAGAATGTTGATTCACGAGTATTAGGCTGTCATTTATTTTGCATATTTGCAAGCTTTCGTGGAATGTCTCCACTTCTTCAGGCAGAGATGGAATGAAGCATTTGAAAAACATCACATCATTACAGTTTACATAGCCCCTCCTGCAGATACCCCCTTATCTGTACCTGAGTTGTATTTTTGCTTAGAAGTGCATGTATTGGATATTCACTGCCCCACACTTTGTGATCTTCAAGGTCTAAATGGTACACTGTGTTAAGTGGTCAAGGGCCTGTGAACCTGGAGAGTAGGAAAGACAAACAGCCCATCTCATTAGAGGGCTCTCAGGAAGGCGGGAGGGGATTCTTAGGTGCCAGTCATTGTATGTGCAGTCCAGTTGAGGCTCGGTATGTCAGGCCAATCCCTTTACAAGATCAATTGTGGCACATTCATCAATATATCAGGTGTGTGCCTCTAGAAGTCTGAAAGAGGGGATGTACAGCCAGTTTGTGTTAGGCCTGTGACCCGTGGAGCCCAGTATGGTAACATTGTGTCAAATACCATATTGGGATTGTGTTGCATCACAATCAAGAGGAAAGGGTGGGGTTTGACTGGGGACAAGGACCCTGACAAGTCTCTGGGAAGCTTTTCAACGGGGACATTTCGAGGGCGCATGTTGGGTTGGCAGCAGTCCAGCAACAATTCATTGCCTTAGAGAGGCTGGTGCAGTGCCAGTTGAATGTCTGGGAACTGCTTTGAAAAAAATGATGGAAAGTGTCAGGTCTGGATGTTGTGATCCCGGTCTCCCTATGGGTGGAAAAAGTAGTCTGTTAGTTGGAATATTGACTCATGAAACCACAATGCCTGTACAGACATTTAACTGGCACTGCACCAGCTCCACCGGCCTCTCTAAGCCAATTAGTTCCCTTGGCCACTGCACATGTTGTTCCTATACATTTCCTTGGGGCCCTGGCTAGTGACCATGCCCTATGGCTATACCCACTGCATATTCGAATACACTAGGTTTCTTTCAAGCCCACTCTCCCTGGCTTTGGCTATGTCCAGTGGCCACAGCCTTTGGCCGCTGCATGTTTGGCAACAATAGGTTTCTTTGTGGCCTACTGGCCAGCACCACTGTCACAAAGAGACATTTTGCCCTGCCTAGTAGATGTGATCACAGCAGAATTCCCCTCATTAATTTTGCGTTCCTCAGTTTCCGTTCCCCCGATAAATATAGCAGTAATTATGGGAGTATTACTAAGGTCCACAACTTCACATGATGTCTTCGTTCCAGTCCCCATCTCTAGCCATATGTGATTTCATCCTTTTTCCACCTCCAAATATTTTTTTTTTTCACTTTTCGATTTCACATTACTGCGATAATGATCACGATAAACATTGAGGCAAAAAAATGGTGGCTTTTCATTTCTGAGAAGCCTCTACTGCAAAGCACCTTATGAAAAATGGAGCTATAATTTTGGGAGAAGGGCACCCCTTCCCCAGTCAAATATTTAAAAAACTACTGCCTGGAATAACCCCAGACCCCTTCTGCAAATCGAGTCAATGCTTTGTGCCCAAGATGTTTCTTATTTGGTTCAATTTCATCCAGCAGTGTTTGCCCTGCACTGAACAGAACATTTGGTCTTTTTCTCTATGGGGAAATGAATGGGACTAGGCTGAAAACAACATTTATTTGCTTTCTTAATAACCTTTTCATTTTTTAACGAAACCTTCCCAGAATTTCCAGTGATCTTCGATTGGACACTATCCATATGCACCCCTTCATCTTTTTTACATTGCTGGGCCATCATAGTAGAGGTAGCAGAATAGTTGGATATCTGACTATGGTTTCTTTTGTTGGAGCCACTCGACTTGCTCCGCAGATTGTAGACACGTGACTCTACAGGCATAATGGATCGTGCAAAGCACCAATATAAGCTGCTCAATCAAAGTAAGGGGAACAGTACCTTGTAGAAATGGGTCACCAGGTAAGTCACTGCTTTCCACTGCAATCCCGCAAAGACAGCAGGACAGCACTCACTGTGCACTCTTGCCGGTGCGCGCACGAAAGTGTTTCATTATGCTTCCTGGTGAATGGGCAGTTTTCATCCTTCCACCAATCAGTGCAGAGAGTTCACCAAAGAGCGGGAAACCAAAGCCTCTAGGTCACCGCCGTAAAGCAGGATAGCACTCTATGTGCACTCTTGCCACTGTAATCCGTTATTATGCTTCAGTTGCGACATCGCAATGCCTGTTGCTTGAGACAGTAGAGAGCAGAATTCCAGCTGTCACTACAGCACTTAATAAAAGCAGTTAGAAGCTTTTAAAATTCATGTTAGTTTTCTGACACTTTACAGTGATTGCCAATGAACTTTTTATGTACAATGTTTAATTTGTGCAATGGTGAAGTTTAGCTGTATTATTTCTTAACGTACAAAATGAAACAGTTTTTTTCAATGCATTTCATTAAAATATTTAAAGTATTGTTCTGCAACACATTCAACTCTGCATATTAGCTTTTTAAAATCCAAACAGATTATACGAATCAGCAAATGGAAGTATTAAAGAAAATTACAGTGTGTGGCCATTTATTTTTATAAGTAATAAAATACCTTCTACCGTATGTAAAAAGGATGTTGCTAGTCTCCTCAGAGTTCCATGACCTTCTAAATGAACTCGCATTTCGGCCTCATTTCCCTATTTGGTCACATAACTCCTCAGTGACTTGCAATAGCCTTATAACGCACACTAGGGGGTACCTTATCCGATATATATTACAATCCAGTCGAGCTACAGTGTATATATGCCCACACAAACAACACACATGGAGGACGATGCATGTTTTATTCTAGCTGTTTTCCATGACTCAAGACATGCATTGCAGCATATTTCCCAGGGTGCGGGTTTGAATACACAAACCTATGATTGACCTGTTAAAATGAAATATTTCCATGCTGGAAGCATAATGCTTGATTTACAGGCTTCATTTGTTTCAGCTGGCTTTTTTTTTTTAATGAAGCTGCTGAGTTCACCCCTCTGTTTTATGCTACCCCCGGGCATACCAGGCAGGCGACTTTGCTTAGCACTGTATTTTTGTTTATGAAACTGCCCACGGCAATGCACGTGCCTATGTTTGCCAGCAGGTGTTCAGTGATAATTGTGTAGCATGCTGTTATGAGGTCCTGCTTGACATTGGAAAGGCTGATGATGCATTTAAATCAATGCAGAAGGAGCAGTCGCATTACGGCCCGGTTCACTGGCAGTGCTAACAATAATGCCAAACACGAGACCTCCACCTGACCTCCCACGAAAACGACAAACGCTGCTTGACAGCACAGTACCTCTCGTGATAGAAGGTAAATCTAACTTGCGCTTAGAATGTTGCAGAAGCCAACTCTGAGCAGAACTCTGGTGTGTGTGTGTGCTTTTCCATATATTGCATACATGAGTTATTCAGTCAGATTCCCGACAACACCCACATCCTCATTCAAAGTCATGTTGTAAATAGCAATGTTTAATGAGTTGACTTTTGAATCATTTTCAATGAATTGATCTTCTTTGATGCTTTTTGGACTTTTGCCTTCTGCACATTGTCCGCGAGTCCACATCGTTATGTGGGCGTGGCCTAGTTGAGGACCAGGGGCGCGCAGAGGGACAAGGACATGACGTTGGGGTTAGGGAGGGACCATGCACGGGTTTCCGGCAGTTGCCGGCTGTACTTAAATAAAGTTGGTTGCAGAGCAGCGAGGCTCCGTGTCGTTATTGCGTGAGCCTGCAGGCCCCCACATAAGGGTCCAACAATGGCGACGAGGGGTGCCCAACCCACTCGTGCCTGGGAGTGAGGCCTGCCGTCGGGCAGTATAGCGCATCGGCGCGCCTCCCACCTACAGCTCCAGGTGAAGCAGGGCCCGCCGCACAGACTACGCGCGCACCAGGCAAGACGCGCAAAATCAATATAAATTGCGGCCGCCACGGCGCCCCACCAGCAGCAACAGAGGAGCCGCTGCGCAAACACGTGGGATACGCGTGTGATGAGCAGGGCGCGAACAGCTGTTGTAAAGCGACCAATGGCTAATGAATTTGTTAACCTCTATTCAATGAATTCCAAGTTTGTAGATGTAATGTTTTGCATATTTTTATGTTTATTTTTCACATTTGTAAAGTGCCTAAACCCGAAGGCGTTTTGGTGCTGTTATGAAAACCAGTTACACACAGAAACATCAGAAACCGCGTTTAAGTCGATCGCTTAAACATTTCTATAGCGGAAAAGGAGGAAGTGTCATCTAGGCACAGAGCCACGTTTTTAGGGCCATGCAGAAGGGCCATTATGCATCCTCCGCTCTTAGTGCTGGAGCGAGGGCATTCCAATGATGCGCTGCCACTGCAGGGAAACTGGAGCCTCCTCCTCTGACTTTTCTGAACATTGGTGGAACCAGACGGTGTGCGTGGATGGAACTTACAGGTCTGGTAGACTTGGCTCTTACATTTTTTTGTGACAAGTATTCTGGGCCATCGTTCGACAGATATTTATGAGTGATCGAAAGAGTTTTGAAAAAGAAATTCTTTCTCGAATGGGGAACAGCGAACCTCCTTTCTTGCTGCTGAGATATGGTCTCTTTTCGGGATGTTGAGGGCTGCACTGAGGGCATTGTTTTGGATTACCTGCATTTTGTTAATGTTCTGTTTGGAGGTCCCTGCAAAGAGGATGTTACAGTAGTCCAGCCTAGCCCCAATGCCTAGTCTGGCGATGGGGATGCAGCCGGTTGGTGTAAGGAACTGTCTGGCTGTGTTGACAAGTTTGGCTGTGTAGGCAGCTGAGGAGGCGATCGCATTTACTTGTCTAGTGAGGGAGAGGGATGCGTCCAGGTGAACACCCAACATTTTTACCGAAGCTGAGACGGGAATGCGAGTACCATCTATTGTGAATGCTCTGAATTGGGCACTGAACATTTTGAGCACGGTTGGTGACCCCACCTGTAGGATCTCTGTCTTGTCGTCATTAAGGCATAGGTAGTTTGTGGCCATTCAAGCTTGGATTATTGAGTATATTTTGTTGATGGTGGGGAGTTGTGTCATAAATGCCTGACAATGGGAGGAGGATTTGGGTGTGATTGGCATAGTTTGTTTACGAGATGCTGATGGTGTCCAGGAGGTTGAAAAGGGGTTTTGTGAAAATGTTGTAGAGAGAAGGGGGAAATGCAGGAACCCTGAGCAACACTACATAGAATAGGGATTGGTGGTGCACTGGCCATGTCTGAGAAGACTCACATGGATTTTCCTTCCAGGAATGAGGCTACCCAGGTCGAAGCTTTGAGGGAGATGTTAGCAGCGGCCATGAGATGCTGACATAGAATTGAATGGTCCACCAGGACAAAGGCAGCCAAGAGATCCAGGAGGAGTAGGAGGGCAGGCTTACCTTCTTCTCTGAAGGTACTGAGCAGTTTTTTTAATAGATCTAGCAATGCTGATTCCGTATCATTTCCATGCCGGAAGCCTGATTGGCACATCCCTAGGATGTGGTTGGATTCTAGGAAGGATTGTATTTGGTTGTAGGCTACCCTATCCAAGATCTTTAACAGGAAGGGGACCGGTGTGATAGGGTAGTAGGTATTGGGTGCTGATGGGTCAAGCAAGGTTTTTTTTAGTAAGGGGGAGAACCCAAGATTCTTTAAGGATGGCTGGGACCTGGCATGGGGAGAGGAGGCATTGATGTATCTGGTAATGAACAGGACTAAGACTTCTGAATAGTCTTTGATGATGTTGGCAGGGCAGATGTCCCCTTTGCATCTAGAGGGTTTCAGTTTTCTAAGTATGTTGGCAGTTTCTGCTTCCAACAGTTCTCTAAAGTGGAAGGAGGTTGTGATTTGGGGTTTGGGAGAAGTGAGGTGTGGCGGTGGATGTGGTGATGAGGGCTTGTTAAACTTCTATTTTCTGTTGTAAGTAGGTAATTTTAACTCAAATGGCTATTTGTGCACCAAGTCTCATCTTTGGTGATAGTGATGGAGTGGGGGATTTGTGGGTGGGTGTCTCTAATTCTCTGAGAATTCTGAAAATATCTTGGGGGTTTGAACTGGAATTTGTTATTCTTCTATTATCAGCTGTTACTATAGCTGCAATAATAGCATGTTTGTATACCTTGGTGATCGTGATGAAGGTGGCTTTTGCATGTTTTGATGGGGCCTTTCTCCAGGTGGCTTCAGATTGTCGTTTACTCAGGCATAAGGCCTGTAGGTCAGAGGTAAAACACAAGTTGATGTGGCCAACTGGTTTGGCCCGCCTGGGCGTTAATGGAGCCACCATGTTTATTGCCTTGGTGTTTAGGTAGATATCTGCTAGGGTCTTTGGGTCTGCAGAGTCTAGGTTTTCCGGTAGGAGCAGTGTGAGGTAGGGGGAGATAGTCTTTGGATGTGGATGTTACACAACACTGTAGCAGGCATGGCTGGATGGGTGGGCGGCTGCTGTTTCAAGGGCTGGAAAGTGATCTGAACAGGTGCAGGGTGTGTTAGATGTGCTTACCAGTCCAAGGTTCTAGCCGTAGTATTAGGCGGGGTTGAAAAACAGTGTTTAAACTCAAGGTGCGTTAGCCATGGCTGCAGCGGGGATGTCTAATGGGTCGTCCAGGCCTAGGTTTAGATCACTGAGCAGTACTGTTCTTGATCTAGGTTTGAGGTTCTCTTCTACAGTGTTTGAGGTCCTCTTCAAAGGAGGCAATTTGGCCAGGCAATCGGTAGACAATGTGCAGGGTCATAGACTCTAGTGGAGAGGCAGAGAGTTTGACAGTGAGGAGCTCATAGATCTCTTCCCTAGAACTGGTAGCCCCTGTGATATTTAGGGAGTCTCTGTAGATGAGTGCAACACCTCCACCTCTGCTCTGTAGTTTCTGAGTATCGTAAAACCATCGGGAACAGCTAGAGATAATGCTGGGCCTGAGGCTTGGTGGAGCCAAGTTTCAGTGATGGCTAACATGTCTGTCTTGGGCAGTGATGAGGTTGTGTATGCTAGGGCATTGGCAGACAGTGATCTCGCGTTGATGAGGGCTCCTTTTAGGTAAGGTGGGTGCAGGCCTATCTGCAGGAAGCTTGTTGCTTCCGGTGGGATCAGGGGCACCGACATTGTGCCATGGGCGCCAGATGCTGTGCTGGTGGGTTTGTTTTGGGCAACCTTCTGCGCGGTTAGTTCACTAGTGTTCCTTTTTGCGACACAGTTGTTAACAAGTTGTTTGGAGAGGGTCTAGCTACAGTGGGTTGCTAGGGTAGGCTGTCTTGATTTTAAGTTGCAGCTAGGCTCCCTGATGGATTGCTTAGATGGGTTGCAGTTGTGTTTTGATGCCTAGGAAGGAGTTCCTAGTTAGGATGCATGCTGGCAGGCAATGGGGGCTTGGTCTGTCTGCCCTTGTGCTTAGTCTTCTGTTTCGTGCTATGGTGACAGTTGGAGGGAGTCGAGGTCTTAGTGGTGTCGGGCATTTGGGTATGTGCTGAAGAGGTTTCTGTCGCTGGTTGCATACTCTTCGGAATCCTTGTGGAGTGCTCGGCAGATTTGGGGTTGGGGTCATGTGTTCGGCCGTGGGAGGATTTGGGCTCAACTTGGGACTGAGGCATGCCTGTAGTACCATTTTGTTGCAGCAATGGAGGCTGTGTTGATGGAGCTTTGAGTCATCTGTGGTTCGAGGCGGCTGAGGTGGTGTCCGGACATTGCAGTTGGTGCGTGCTTTGATGCTTGTGCATTTTGCATCTGGTGCACTGTGGGGCTGACTGCAGGCGAGGTTAGGGTCTTGTGGTTTGGTCAGACCTGGCCAAGCTTGTGTCTGAGCAGTTTGAGGTCGGTGCAGGCATATGGTGCTTTCCCACGGATCAGCTGAGAGGTCTCTGTATTATGTGCATTGTGATTCATGGGTGGGAGGCCATGTATGTGCTGGTTGGTGTTGCGAGTATGGGGATATCCTCGTTGCGCTTCACTGTTGGTGCCGGGTGTAAAGATGAGCATAGCGCTCGGGAGGAGCCGTGTGGGTGAGGAGAAAGTTATTCCCCCGGGCAGGAAGTGGGTCAGGCGGGGAGTCTTCGTGATATGCAGACAATACAATCTGACATAGCATTGTGTGGTATGAACATTTGAGCTGGCTGTATAGTTATGTACATCAGGTTTACCTGTCGTATTCCGCTGCAAGACTGGTTCTGTACTCCGCGGATAGGGCGAGCATGAGGGCAAGCAGCAGACAGCTGCAGAGAGCTTGTAAGGCCTTATGTCCTGGCCTTTGGTCGTGGCCGGCTCTGCCATCTGGCCTCAGGTGGAGGGGGAGAGGGGCTGCATTTTCAATCGTAGTCTGCCAATCAGCATCTGCTGACGCTCCGGGTGCAACACAAAAGTTGTTGGAGGCTCTGGTGTCTGCCATCTTGGCAGGGCTTTCTCCGGTCAATTTGTAATGGGCTTCTCTGTGCATTGAAAGATGCTGGGGATCCCATAGTGGACAAGAGGTGCAGCAGAGCTGCAGAGAGCTCGTAAGGCCTTTATCACTTTATAGTGGTTGTATATATTAGTGGAGAATTTCAACCCACACTCTGTTTAGGGAATGCACCACTGTTTATTTTCAGGTGTTTTCTGTGGTAATGGACTTAGCATTTTATAATTTGTGTTTAAAACAATATACAATTGGCACGGATCGTAACATTGGTCTGATTGGTTCAAGATGTGAACTTTCATTTCAAATGCATGAAATAATACTGTGAACTTGCAATCATTAGTTTTCTCTGTGAGTACCAATTGGAAAATTAAATATATGCTCCAAATTGCAATCGATCACACTACCTCTATCTGTGTCGTTCTCACAAAAAATGTTCTTTCTTGATGCTAAGTTATATAAAATATGTGTAATTGTGCACAAGTTAATATGAATTGTTCTTATCCGTGTTCAAACCAACACATGCTGTAAGTGGAATGGGAAATCGAAGGGGTGAGGGTCTAACTAGTGGGCATGACTTAAGTGCTGTATGTGGCCGAAATTATACTGGGATTGGCCCCCACGGGCAGCAGGAGGCTTAGGTCAGGGCTGCTTGTCCCAAACGATACTTCACAGAACCTTGCAACTATGTACATTGGGTCACCATCCCGTTTGCACGTTGCAAATCCATATCATTTTGATTAAATGTGTAAATAAGTAGCGGTCTATAATAAATCATTGCCTCACTCAGTGGATATAAATAATTCATCTCATTCTGAAAATGTAATCATGCACAAGAAATGGGATGGGAACAAAAGGCACAAATGTGTGTTCCTAGCTGCTTTTCATGAAATCAAAGCGCTTTATGGGACCATATGAATGACCACAGATTTATATATTTGACAAATCGGTCTGTAATAGTGATTCGAGCATGCAATCCTTCTGAACACATGATATGGTGTTTACTTCATTTGTCACACCACTGACTCTAACAGTAAAATGTCTGTGAACTGTTGGGGAGGAGCTAGCACCTTCCAGCACCCCAATCACTTTACAATTAGGCAAGACTTCTGTTGACTGTTTTCTAAGCACTATAGCACTGAGAAAGCTCTTTTCATGCAAATAGACACACATGCGTGGCCAGTCATTAAATGAAGATAGTTAGTATTTAAATATAAGGTGTAAATAACCATTAGCTGAATGAATTTGTAAATGTTAAAACGTATGCAGTTCTTAGCACGGTCTGAGTCAAAAACACTCCCTCTTCCCTTCCGGGAAAGAATGCAGCCTGTGCTCATAATAGACTACAGACATTGCTGTGGTGTTTGGTTAGCTCTGGTAGAGAGCACAAGGTAACTAAGCAGCTGTTTCCTGTCCATCAGAAGCCCATGCAGGCTAAAGACTCAATGCATGACATACAGCGTACTATGAAAAACAAGGTTTTAAGGGGAATTACTGGGCCAGATAAAATATGAGTATATTGAGTGAGTGAAATATGGAGAATATGCTGGGAAATGTGTTTATGTATAAATGTTTATAATATAGCAAAATGATCATATACAGGAGCTACAATGTATTCTTTCATAGCTAGCAATATGCTAAGTAGTTTTTCTTAAATGGAAACCTGGCCATGCAAGAAGAAAGACTGCAGCATCCCCTGTAAGGGAAGGAAGACAGTTTTGGATGAGCCATGCCAATATATTGTGACCAAGTCAAGAGTATTTAAGCTGCCTGCCTGGCACCAGTCTGCAGCAGCCAGCCAGGGATGAGGGACAGAATGCCATTCAGGGAGCAGAGTTCTTTGTCCCCCCCCAATTTCTGTACAGATTAAATGTGTTATCCTTGCAAGATAAAGACTCTTGGGCTTAATTCCCTAGAGGGGTGAACTCTAATGTGGTGCGAGAGTGACTAAGGGTACACCTGTAAGTTGGGCTGCCTTTCAGTGGTGACGACCCGACGTGACCTTCGTTTTTTACCCCTGTACTTTGCAAAGCCCCAGGCCAGTCAACCCCACCCATCTATAGTGACTGGTCCCCTAAATCAAAAAACACATGTTTCCTGAGTGGTTTTAGGGGAAGCCATTTTAAAAGAAATCCTCTCCGCTCACTGAAGCAGGGCGTGGCTCCAGAAAGACAGGAAACCATGGGACTTCGTAACGCAGGAAAACTCAAGTGAAGCACGCTCATGTCAGTATACTCTTGTAAGTGATAACAACATGGGAACATGTATACATGGTATGGTGATCTTAATGATTCTATGGTGATGTGGATGATGTACGAGGTCAATGGAATAGATGGAATAGGACTTTTTGGTGATGAATTATGGAATAGGACTTTTTGGTGATGTATTATGGAATAGGATTTCAGGTGATGTGTTAAGGAGTAGATTGGATAGGAGGTGTGTTATGTATTGAAATTGTTGTGTATTTCTGTTTTTCTACTTTTTATAATGGAAAAAGGGAGCTTCAGCATATAAAAGACGGAGATGAAAGGGAACCTCAGCGTGTAAAAGACTGACATGAAAGGAAACCTCAGTGTATTAAAGACTGAGATGAAGGGGAGCCCCCGCTTATAAGGACTGGGAGGTAAGGGATCCTCAGCCATGACAGGTTGAGAAGGTAGTACCACACATTATTCTTTTATGACGATAGAAGCAATAGGTGGTATTACAACAGATATAAGGAAAAACAGTAGTGGCTCGGTATAAGGAATGGGCCTGGATTTTAGTCAATTATTTTTGTACATTTTGATCTTGCTGTCTTTGTGGTAAAAAAGGAAGGTGGATGAGTCGCAGTGTGTGTGTGTATTTATGTGTGAAAAGTGGAAAAAGTGTGAAATGAAAGTGGAGAAAGTATAAGGAGGGTGGGGAAAAAGTGGGTTGATCTGTATTTTTGTGTAAAAAGCTGAAGCATGCATAGCAGTAGGATCTAAGTGAAGTATTAGGGACACGCGCAACATTATGGAGGAAAACACCCCAATAAAACACATGCAGAGTGTTCTGCCACTGTATTGTGACAGAATAAATAAACAATCGATAGTAGAAACAAAGGAAGGAGGGATGTCCTGCTCCTGGCCAGAGCAGGGCTCCCATAACAGAAACATGCTAGAAAAAATGTACACCCTTTTGTAGCAGCAAAATACAAAGGGAACAAATCCTCCAAAATAAAAGAGATTCTAGATCTCTGGCAAGTATTTGAGGTTATGGAAGATCAGGAAGGTGAAAAAGAGAAAAAGAGATCCAATGTAAGAGGATATACCCTGTACCGCCTAAACCTGCAGTAGGGTTTACAAACCCAGTTTATAAGCCTCCAGTGGTAGAGAGAGTGTCAACAGGATTATCAGGATTAGCAACTGGGGGGGGGGGGGTGGAGGACTCAAGAGCTTTTGCACCTCCCTAAAACCCATCCACAAGCACTGATATGCCTGATGCATCGGTGTACACAGAGGGTCCACAAGCATACATAAACAATGAGTTACAAGAACCTGAAGAAGTATCACCAGAAATAAGGGAACCGGTGCAGAAAATAGGGGATTGGAAGTCAGGTTTAACCCTGGGGCAACAATAAATGTTTGTGTTGAAAAAGATGATGGGCAGAGGGTATGGACGGTCCTGGGACAAAAAGTAGAACAAGCAAGGAATAATGGAGGGGAAGATCAAGTTGGTAGAAATAATGAAGAGGCAGGGCAAGAAGGATCTCAAAGAGAGGAGGTGGTGAGAAACCTGTCCCTGCCACAAGAGGCAGTAAGGGGGGACAGACCAAGAAATAGACCAAATTTCAGGGTGGTCATACAAGATCAGAAGAAAAAGGGGTAGAAAACAAAATAGATATGCAGATGCTTCTTAGGTTGTCATAGGTTGTCGCTGTATTTTAATGGCAGTGGTGTTGAGGCAAGTCTGTTGTAAGGGTGAAGCTGTTACGTGTCCAGCTAGACCAATTTGTCATAGTCATAGCTGCGTTCTAAAGTATGTTGTTGAATAGCCGTGCCTGCAGCAGATGTTCACTGAAGTGGTGCGTGCATACATACCTTAAGCTCAGATGGAGGTTATCTTTGATCTCGCTGTGTGATCAGGTCGTCTATGTGAAAAATACAAGCAACCCTCATTTGCTCTTCTGGCGCTATAGCCAGTCCATCCACAAATGCCTCTAAACGCAAATAGACCAACTATCTTGTACTGCCTTCTAGGTGTGGCCGAAAGGCTGCTTTAGGATCATAGGAATTTCTAGCACCATAGACAGGCTACCGATTATAGTCTTGCTCTTTAACCCCTGAGTTTCCTGATAGGCTACCATCAGGTATCTTCTACTGTAGTATCAAGGATACCTGCATATATCATTGTGTTACAATGGCTAAGTGTAACACATTTCCTACCCCCCCAACTCCATATAAGTGCGACACATATCCTACTCCCAAAAGTCCATCTAAGTGCGACACATTCCTACCCCCAAACATCCGTCTACGTATGACACATTTTCAACCCCCAAAAGTCCATCTAAGTGCAATACATTTCCTACCCCAATTCTCCATCTAAGTGCAACACATTTCCTACCCCTAAACATCCATCTAAGTGCAAAAAAAAGGCCTACCCCTAAACATCCATCTAAGTGTGACACATTTCCTACCCCCAAACATCCATCCATGAGCGACACATTTCACAACACCAAACATCCATCTAAGCGCAACACATTTCCCACCCCCCAAAATACAGCTAAGGTTGATACACAGATAGCTCCCAATAAAGAGTGTTATCTAGGGGTTAAAGCAGGTAATATAGACAGTGGAATTATAGTAATCACATTAATATAGAAGTGGCAGTGTTTCAATTGAGCACAGTAATGGCTGTGTTCACCACCTGTGCCAACCTTAACTTAGTTGTAGCTGTAGGGTGCTTCGTTGGACGTCCATGGACAAACAGAGACAAACAGGGAGATAGCTGTTCAGAAAGGATCTGCCCTTTGTCTCTGGCCCTTAGCAGGCGCCCGGGCATGGCTGCCCTAGGTTCCTCAATGAAGAAGGCTATTTCCTGATCGGGCCACCAAACAGGGCCCGTCTGGGCAGGGAGTAGGAAGCCAGGGGAGAGATAGAGGTGCAAGGCGTGGTGAGCAGGGGATGTTAGAAGGTGCAGGACAGTGCAAAGGGGTTCTGAAGGAGAGAAATAAATGAAAAATACAGAAGACTGGCCGATGGCAGTGGCTGGGAAGAAGAAAAATATATAAATAAATTAAAGAAACTGAAAAAAGAATGGCTGATAACAGGCGGGAGCGGTGAGTGAGTAGGGGGACACAAGACCACTTACCAGGGAAGTTCTGACCAAATGCAGATCTTCTTGATGAAGTAAGTGAAGGGGAAGCGCAAGGAAGACAGGGGGATTTTGTTTTGGGAGCTGTTGTTTTGAAAGGCTTCTTAGTGACTTGGCCATCAAGTTAGTCTCTGTTTGATTCCTCAGTGTATGAATGGAAAAGATAGGTTTCACCCTATTATTTCACGGGCGAAAATACTGCGGCTGAAAATGCTGAATTTTGAACTGTGCATTTCAAAGCATTTATATGTCGGTTAGCTTATTACATATTGTAAGGGAAGTATGGGTGGGCTTGGGCCATCGAGGGTGTACCCCTGCATATAAGTGGTCTGAAATGTGCAAGAACAAAGGAATTCAGTATTTTAGGCCACAGGATTATTCTGCCAAAATAAATTACAGATCTGAAAAGAACCACACTATCAAACTGATAGGGTGTGGTCTAGGGAATAGGCATGCAGGTTTGTAGCCTGCAACCAAGCTAGTCTGTGGACGGACTAGAGTACAAATCCTCAAGGCAAGACCATAGTAAAACCCAGCTAGTGGTCTTTCCAAAAAGTATTCTACAAAGTTCCAGCAGTAAAATAAATCTAGAATATCTTCTTTATTTCAAAATAGAGTTTTATAACACATTCTTATTCATGTGCCAGTGTGTTGGTAAAGCGATAGTAGTGGCTTGTGGTGGACTAATGGTTGCCAACTACATGGCCATGAGTTTCACCCTATAGGGCTTTGTCACGGCGATATATGACTCTACAATATGAACAAAACTAGTATAACTTAGTATACGGTAGTCATTCTGAGTTTAGATTACTGGTCTGTAAAGGTTTGTATGGTTCAAATGCTTCACATGGAAAGCAGTATAATCACTGAAACATGCTGCTCATCATTGAGAATGGCTGTAATGGGCCTGTTTAAGAACCATATTGAATTCAACAAGAACCTGCCCAGGGACAGTGTGCAGCAGGGCAATGTTAATGCTTTCTTTGTCCTGAAACCAAAAAAAAGTTCTGATACACTTGCTTCACAATTGAATCAAGGGCGTTTTCCCTCACTTGCATGGGAGAACTAGGGACTGAATAGGCATATCAGTAGGAGTTTACAAACCTTTATATTCCAATCCATCCTTAGCGTGCATAAAGATCTGCCTTGCGGCAATAACACTGATGGGGGAAACCAAACTTCACACATGAAATATGATAGAACTGTCTGATTGCCAGACTGCTTGCTAGACTATTCAGCATTTTAGAGTTCCCATGAACCCCAAATGAAGACCTTTGAGAGAGGACAGTCAAGGAGACAAATAGATTCAGGGAACATCCCACATCTTCCTCAACCGCTTTCCGCTGGACAAAGCCATGAACCCAGGTTGGGTAGAGCCCAATGGATACTCCCTCCTGAATCACCCCACTAGTAACAGGGTAAACAGGGCAAGAACAGCCATCTGCAACAGAATTACCTGTATTAGTTAGAAAACTACAGTGGTCAGCTAACAAACAACTTCTAGGGTTCCTACTGCAGACCGAAAGGGAGGTGTCACCTTCTGGCTATTGTTCCTCACCAAGTTTAGAAAAGCTTAATGGGGTGACCGTTTGAAGAGTTCTTCCTAATGACAGAGTCTTGATCAGAATGCCTTGTAAGAACACACTACACATGCATCAGAAAGACATGCCAAACAAAAATTGCATGAAGAAATACCATACAAGACATAGACAGAGGAAGTGACTTGCAACCACAAAAGGTTCTATGTGATTACTGTGAATAAAAATTGCTGCAGACAAAAATTTCAAACTCTTTTTTTTCGTTTTGTACAATTATATGCGGGGGAGACTCCCAACAACCTCTGCATGCCCCCCTCACATTATTTATTACCCTAACCCGCCCACACATATAATTGTGGTGAAATTTGCAGTAAAAACCTTGATATTTTCATCTGCTCTACTTTGTGATGCACAGTAATGGGGTGATACCCCACACAAGACATCATAGTGTAAATAAAAGCATACAAGCTTGAAGACTTAAGTGGCCAGTGCTGTTCATGTAAAATTGGTATGCAAGGCCAGATCACGGGTAGACTGAGCCATGCCAGTTGCAGGTAAGGCTGTACATTTGCACAAGACTTTTCTTTTTGCAAATAGTTTTTCTGTTTACAAAGCCTATATACTGCATCAAATCACCACAGAAATGGCCTCATCACGAAAGCTTTTCTCGAACGTAGGGGTATTGTGCCCCTGCCAGCAATATCCAAACCATACACAGGAGAGGAAATGGAACAGGAGTGTAAGGGTGGGGACAATATAATGAACAAGTATTCATTCAGAGAAGAAGAGTTTAAGGGTGAAAGATGTTTGTAAATGTTTGGGTGCATTTTGATCCAGTCAAAATGTATTGTGGGTGCAGGCCGCAGAACATGAAGAGGGTGAAAGCAAAATTGTCTGAAGAAGGAAGTGTTTACTTCAAGGCTGCATCAAGAAAGATCTGCATTAAGAATTGTAGTGTATAGCTGTGTGATGAACTCCAAGTGCTCAAGCTAACCCTGTGAAGCATGAAGACTGTTGTTAGATAATAAGACACACATTACATAACTGTCATTGTCTTTCTGACGCTTGTATCTGGTAAGATTCACATGCTTTGCATAGGCCAACATCTAGTGATTGGTGGGAAGTTTTACACAAGGTTTTCAAAATTGAAAAGGAATGTGGACAGGGCGTGTTTGTAATACTATCCCTATTGTGACGTGTACTGTATCCCTGGTCCTTCACGCATCGAGGCCATGAGATTGTTCTGTTTCTGACTTGTGGTCAGAAACCACAAGTCAGAAGTGTACAGTCAAGTGTAATAGAAGTGAATACAAATGAAGGTGTAAGTTGTCTATGTACCTTCTGTCATGTTGCTATAATGTGAACACATTCTTCTATTCCTTTATTAACAAATTCAAACTTTTTTTAAATCATGTGCAAGCAGAGGCGTTGCTAAGGGGGGGCTGAAGGGGCTATAGCCCCGGGTCTTTTGGTTGTAGCCCCAGATAGAAGCTCAGGGACTACAACCAAAATGCTAGCTAGCCCTGAGTCCCGCCAGTCCCGACATTAGTTTAGCCCCTGATCTTTTCCAGTCCTAGCAACACTCCTGTGTGCAAGATATCACTGAACGTGTTTTCAAGAGAAGGAAGAAATGTGAATAAGGATATGCTGTCACTATACATTACCATGAATATAGCCAATGAGGGCTTTTGGGTTGAATGTATTTTTCATAAATAATAAAACACAAGCATATGGTTTTTAATAACAACTTACACCAGCTTTCCTTTAGATAATTCAACACCAGTTTAATTTCCAACCATTTTGATAGCCCTGGGAGTCATGAAACATGATGGAAATCATTGTGCTTTTAACCAAAAGATGTCATCCTAACTCAATGATCCTCGAAATTGCATACATTTTAAATTGTGGCATTTTCTAAAGCACATGATTTCAGTGATTTGCCGGGATTAAATTGCCATTTTATCACCACTTTAAATTAAATAGAAACACAAATTCAATACATTTGTGAATAGTGGACCAAGTTATTTTAAATTCTATAGCAACACTGGAGGCGAGCATTATGCTTCAACTTCATTTATTTAGCTCTCCAGCAGTTTCAACAAAAAACATACAACATCGAAAAGTATCTTCCTGGCACTTTTCTTCCTTTAAAACTACAAATCCCAATGTCCCAGCAGTTCCCTCCTGCTCAGTCCTGCTATGACACACTTCCTGTCCCCGGACGACTCTTCTTCTTTTACTACTCTTCAGCAGATAAGTACCTTTCTTTCATATCTCTGTAATTGGGCATGTCTGAAGTTTTTTCCAGCATGTAATACAGAGTGAAATATAATTTGCTATATATATCTACAGACACGTGCATGTTATAAGATTAAATATAGTATTATATCCTGAGTACTGACAGGCAGAACGCAAGTTTGAGGTGTGCAGCCACAAGCGTCATCATTTGATAGGCAGGCACAGCATTTGATTCCCCCACGGCATATTACGTTCCACAGACGTAATACAAAGTAATTGTGCCGTAGGAGCGGCGACGAAGCCACATTGCCGGCATGCCAGGGGGCTCGCCTAGCCTCAGAGCCGCAGGAATACGCAGCCCCCACCCTCATGGAGGAGGGGGCCTGGCTCACGTACAGCGCTCTGATCCCCTCCTTTGGGGAGGCGGAGTCAGAGCACCATGTATATAGAAGATAATGCTTCCTCACCGCAGAAGCGAAAATGGGTGAGAGCTATGTGTGTAATAATAAGCAAAAGTAGCAGAAAGCTACTGAGGGCACAATAAGCCTGCGCAGCAAGTACAAACGCAGCAGGAGTTGCAAATCAGCTGATTCACCAGGTCGAGAGAGCAGGAAGCGGCGCTCAAGGCCACAAGACAGAGAGTAGTTGCCTCTCAGCTAATAAGCCCACAAAGGCCCAGACAAGAGGCTAAAGACCATGGAGTGGGGTAGAAAAGACTGGTGCTAGCCACAAAAGATTTCAGTAAACAATACGGTGGTTAAGGGAGAATTGACATCTCCTGCTAGACAGTTTGCTGAACATCCTGATCAACATAGCAGTGGGCGTGCAAATACAAGTACAAGTACAAGCACCAGGAACATAACACCCAGATATGTCGGATTTTGAGTGGAGTGAAGAGGAGCAGCCTCTAGACCTCGCTGCCAGCTTCAAGGAAGTACTGGGGTGCTTGATGACAGATGCAGTGGCTCAAGGGGTGAGGCATCTACAAGAAAGGTTGGAGACGCTAGAAAGCATATTAAACCACCCACAAGAGATCACCAGAGATAGTAATAGCACGCCCACAGAACCCTCGAAGACAGGGCTGAAGGGGAGTAATCAGACCGGGAAGAGAAAAGCCTCTTCTTACCCTCCCCGGGTGAAAATACGGGGCAGAAGAGAAGCCCCTAGAGGCAGCCGACGCCTTTACCAAACTGAAGGAAGCCGTCATGCAAAGGTCGACCGTGCCAGGTATCACAACCCCCTTCCCAGGGGAAGACGATATGGGCGAGGATGACCCAGGCTCGGAAGAGGAGCCGGCAGAAGAGGAGCTTTTCTCCCACGAAGAGGAAGAGAAAGCTGAGGAGGAAGGGGTGGGACCCAGCGGAGGCAAGAGTGCCCACAAAGAAAAGCATCTGGGTGAAGAGCCAGAGGAGATGACAGATATGTTCGATCCTGACAGTATCAGGAACCCTAGATCATCAGACTGGCAGCCCTCCCCCAGGGTGACACAGTACATGGGCATCAGACTGAGGAAGGCCTTAGACAAAGAGGTGAGGCAGCGCCTGCGAGGAGGGTGCCTGTGGCCAGACCTCCCAGGTAAAGTGGCAGAGATGCCAGACTTGGACCCTAACATGTTGACCTTTGTCTCAAAGACCAGTAAAGATCCACGCAAGGGTATCGATAGGTCCTGGAGGAGCTGCCATGAAAAAGTGTTAGACATTTCAGGCCCCATGGTGAAAATAATGGACCTGGCTGAGAGAGCCAGAGATATGGGGGAGGAAGTAGATACCAAAGTTCTGGCAAGCTGGGCCCAGAGAGCAGTCTGCCTGCTTGGCAATGTGAACTGCGCCATCTCTTCAGAGAGAAGGAGAGGCTTGCTCTTGAAGATTGACCCTAAACTGAGTGAACTAGCATCCTATGAAGCCGGAGAAGCAGCACAAGGCCAGATTCCAAGATTTCCAAGAGGGCACAGAGGAAGAGGAGCTGGCAGAGGACAGAACTTTACGCCAGGTGAGAGCAATGCAATACCCACCAGTAGGAGGTAGGACAATGCTTTTCTGGAACAATTGGCGTGCACTTTCCAGCGACATTTGGGTTTTGCAAACCGTTAGAGGTCTGCAACTAGAATGTATCCAACAGCCAGTGCAAGCTCATTGGCTGGCACAGCCGTGCCTTAGTGCAATCGGAGCAGGAAAGCCTTGATCACGAGTTTCGGCAGCTGGATGAGGAAGGGGCCATAGAGAAGTGCAGTGCGACACCCAGATTTATAAGCAACATGTTTCTGGTCCACAGAAAGGAAAAAGTGCGACCAGTCATAAACTTGAAAGAGTTGAACGGCTGCATAGTATACCGCCACTTCAAGATGGAAGGGATACACCAGCTCAGGGATTCCCTAAGAGAGGGAGCCTGGCTAACGAGGTTAGATTTGAAGAACGCGTATTTAACAGTGCCAGTGCAGCAAGAGATCAGGACTTTCTTAGCGTTCCGTTGGAACGACCAGCTGTGGCAGTTCAGAACTATGCCCTTTGGGCTAGCCTCAGCACCCTGAGCCTTCACCAAGTTCATGATGCCGGTACCAGCAGCGATTTGGGAGAAGGGCGTCAGGATGATTATATATCTAGACGACCTCCTGCTCTTAGCAGAAGAGCGTGAGACGCTGGTATACCAGACAAGATGGGTACAGGACCTCCTGACATCTTTAGGCCTCCTAGTAATCATAGAGAAGTCGGATACAAAGCCATTGCAGAGGATAGATTTCTTGGGTTTCCCTAGAACTGCCAGCGAGAAAGATGAGAGATATCAAGAAAGAGATCAGGGACTGATTAGGCAGGCAGACGGTATTGATCAGGGTGCATGCAAGGATAGAGGGGATGCTTGCAGCATCGATACAAGCCATCTTTCCAGGTTCGCTGCATTATTGAGCGTTTCAGAGGCTGAAGATCCAACACCTGCAGCAGGGTCTGAAGTACCATCAGGAAATACCGTTAGACCAGGATTGCATCATAGAACTAGAGTCGTGGTTGAAGAATATGGACACCTGGAATGGTTGTGCCATTTTCGGAGATTGACCAGATCTAGTCATAGTCAGATGCCAGTCGCATAGGCTGGGGAGCAAGAAGCAGATCATTAGAGACCGGAGGGAAATGGAGTGAAGAAGAGCTCCGTGTTCACATAAACTGTTAATAACTCCTGGCGGGCTCCTTCGCTATCAAAGCGTTCACCAGAGAGAGAGTGAGCTCATGTGTCCTTCTCAAGATGGACAACACTTCGGCGGCCAAGTATATAAATCATCTAGGAGGGACGAGATCCCAACTACTAGCAGAGCTAGTGAAGGATTTTTGGCATTATTGCTTCCAGTCAGGGACATCAGTGATGGCAGAGTACCTGCCAGGTTCGCTGAACGTAGTGGCCAACTGGAACTCGCTGTCCCTGACGGACTCCAGCAACTGGAGACTAGACACCAGAGTTTTTCAAACTCTGAGTCATCTGTGGGGTCCAGTTCACACAGACTTATTTCCCTCTTGCCTCAACGTGCAGACACCGAGCTACTTCAGCTGGAGGCTAGACGCAGGCGTGTGAGGCCCGGTCGCATTACTCCAACAATGGTCAGGGGACCTGCACTACGCGTTCCCTCCTTTCTTGAGGCTGAGCAGGCTCTTAGCGAAATGTTGGAGGGAGAGAGCAGAATTGATCTTGATGGCGCCATTGTGGAAGTCGCAGGTATGGTTATTGATATTGCATATTGATGGAGCTGTCAGCGGATATACCTCAGGTTCTCCCAGACGGAGACCGACTCCTCACAGACCCAGTTGGATCGTCTCATCCTCTGAGAGTGAGAGGGATGCTGCCGCTAATAGCATGCAGAGTATCAGAAAACGGGCGCTGCCAGGCATTTCGCCGCAAGCTGCAGTGCTCATTGCAGAATCATGGGCACCATCCACTAGGAGGAGCTATGACGCGGCTTGGGCCAGGTGGTCGAACTGGTGTAGAGGGAGACATTTTCATACCATTTCAGCCCCTGTAGTGGCGATATTGAACTTCCTAGCATTTCTGTTACAAGATGGGAAAGTGTTTCGGACCATTGGAGTGTATAGATCGGCCATTTCAGCTGGTCATCTCCCGATTGAAGGGGTTCCAGCAGGGGAACACCCAGCAGTAGCCAGGCTCATAAGAGGGGCAAAGTATAAGGCCCCCCCAGAGGCAAGGTATAATAAAGTCTGGGACGTGACAGTGATGTTACGATTACTGGAGAGCTGGCCGTCAGAGAGTGGCAGACGTTAAAGCTCTAGAAATTAACAGGAAGTCCTTCGGACCGGAAGGGGTCACATTTTCGATAGTGATAAGGACCAAGGCAGGCACGACTTCGGTACATTACCCATATTTTCCGTCTAACCTCAAGTGGTGCGTGGCAAAGTGTATCAAAGAATACGAGAGCAGGATAGCAGAGTGTAGAGCGTCAGGCACGACACAGCTGCTAATACTGCGCAGAAAGCCTTTTCAGGCAGTAGCGACAGCCACCATATCAAGGTGGGTGAGGGAGGTGATGCAGATAGCGGCACACTCTGTAAGAGGGGCTATGGTGTCCAGAGCATTTACAACAGGGGTATCTCTGCGAGATATTATGCTAGCGGCAGCAAGCAATAATACATTTAAAGAGTTTTATTTCAAACCAATTGAAAGTTTGGTGACAACTGTATTAGGGTAGCTTTGAACAAGCATAATGCTCGCCTCCAGTCTTGCTATAGATTACCCCTGCTAATTGCTCAGGGAGTATTAATTCCATTAAAGACTAGGAGGCGAGCATTAAATTCCCGCCCTGCAAAGTATTGTCTAAAATGTATGTGATAAACAATGAATGCGACAGTACTCGGACTCCACCCTAATATTATTATTTGTAGGATCCTTCGGGGATGATCAGAAGAACAATTGAATAGAGAGCCGCAGACAGGATTGAGGGCTGACAGAAGGAGCCAGCGCGAGTGGAAAGAGAAGCTCAGTTGAGCTAGCTCCAAGTTGGAACTGTTTGCCCTGTTGGCAGGTTGTTGAGGAAAGGTTCAAAAGACAGTTCAGAGCGGTAAAAAAGAGGAGGAGTGCAGGGACAGGAAGTGTGTCATAGCTGGACTGAGCAGGAAGGAACACTGGGACATTGGGATTTGTAGTTTCAAAGGAAGAAAAGTGCCAGGAAGATACTTTTCGCTGTTGTTGTGTATGTTTTTTGTTGAAACTGCTGGAGAGCTAAATAAATGAAGTTGAAGCATAATGCTCGCGTCCTAGTCTTTAACAGAATTAATACTCCCTGTGCAATTAGCAGGCGCAATCTTTATTCAGTTAAACTGTTAGAACAAACATTCATGTATATTTTGTGTATATTTTGCTTTAAAAGACTGTATAATCGGTTGGGATGCTGAATAGCAATTTCATTCCTTACAATGACATACATTGCTTATTCAATTTAGGTAGTGAGATTTAAACAGGAAAGCATAATTGCATTTTATTGTGTCTTTGTTCAAAGCCATGCATTTTAATATTATGTCATATATGTTGTAAACTTGTATTTTCAGGTGTAATTAGTGTATATAGACTTTCATTTATGAAATAACCATATTGTTGCAAAACAGTTTGTTTCCTAAACTAGAGTATGGGATGGGATTTATATATTGTTGAATCATTAAACTGGGTTGCTCCCACTTGTTCCAGAATGTAAACCAGCTAATTTGGTGACTTTTGCTTCAGGGTGGTCTGTTAAACTGCTCAGAATGGTTATCTTATGAAATGGGGATTTCCAGTAGTTACCCCAATCATCCCCACTAGAATTGAGTTTGTGCTGCTCATGACCAACATGATTATTCAGCTGATATCTTGCAATACTTCATCCGACTGCTTCTTGGAAAATCATCTCTTCTTCTAAAGTCACAATGTTAACAGGACCTATTCCTGGCTGTGTAACTGACCACACACTAATCACAGGATTATGGGAACTATCTTGAAAGTGGTAAACAGCAGTGTGCCAAAGTCAATGCGCTGACATGAAAATAAATGATATTAAACCCATACGGATGATGAACAATGGAAACTTCAGTTACATATAAAACAAGTGGTCATTTATTTTCCGTTTTGCTGTATTTTTTACCGACACGTGTTTCAACCTGTGCAGTCTTTATCAAGGCAGATTGATATCGTGACAAAACAAATATCAATGACCAAATGAATCATCACATTGCCAATTCATCGAAGTGGAAAACATCCCATAGCATCCCGAACAAGTAATGGGGCCTCATTACGACCCAGGCGGTAAGGGGTTTACGGCAGCGTTAACAGCGCCGACCCTTACCGCCTGAGTACGAGGTCCCTTAGCGCCATGGCGCTTTTAACACCTGCTTTTAGCAGGTGTTAAAATCCATGGCGCTAAGGGACCATGGAGTTAATTACGCCACCGTAATGTACGGTGGCGTAATTAACGCCTTCCCCACTCCCATTATGCCCTATGGGGCAAAAATGGGAATGGGGAAGGGTAAATGGGGATTGGGGACTTACCGCCCCGCCAAGGTCGGAATAGGGCGGTAAGTCCGCCAACCACCATGGCGTAAACGTAGTTTACGCCATGGTGGTAAAGTCACGGCCCAGGCGGTAACTTACCGCCTGGGTCGTAATGAGGCCCCATGGTGTCACAAAATGAATGGAAAAATGAAAGCACGATGTCCTGTGCATGACCAATAATTAGTGCATGAAACCAATAAACAAGTGGCGAGGGAGAGGGGGGATAGGAGGAAAAAATAAAAACAAGTATGAGTGTGGTAAAGTGTTAGATTTCCATTCATAACATCAAAGGTGACAGTAAAATTCATTATCCTGACTTAATATTTTCAGTTTCTGGCTGCCACACAAATCTCATTTTCTAAATAAAAGCAAGAATAAGTCATGGTAGGTAAATATACATTTCTCCGGTATTTACAGTAGTGATTTTATCCAATCATTATCACATTCATGACTGAGAGTTTTAGTTCGTCATCTACATTGCATTATTACAATAACACTGGGTGTGAACCTTAAAGTGCCCTCGGGACCCTGGAGACAGATTTTTGAAAATAACTTTAATCATATCAGACCCTCACTACTTAACCACTGGGGGACTGTACTCCTTGCCAGTGTAGGTGTAGAGGTGATCAGCTTCAGAGTGTCCAATTGGATAGATTTCATATGCAGGGCACTGGAAAGAACCGAACATTTTCTACATTGCAAGCAAATATATCCTTTGGGAGCAAAGCGGCAGGGTGAGCCCAAAGCATGTATGTGCAATGTTAATCTTGTTAGTATGGGTTGAGGTAAGCGTCAGTTTCTAATAGTTCACACTACATTGTTAATAAGTTGTGCGCACATTTTTTGTAGTAGGCATAAATGTTCTTACCCATGTGCACGATGTTAAGAGTTTAGTCAATTCACCAGTAAAGAGTGTCGGAATATTCAAATGCATTGCGAAGCGAGGTGACCTCGATGCAGTGCTGTATGTCAGGATATGTCCATCATTTATGGTATTTACGGATTCAATTCAAAGCGATTTCTCTGACGCAGTACATGATGAGCGCATACACATTTTGGCTTGCTGCACAAAAACCCAGACTCATTTAAAAGTGGAAAAGGTCGCTTTAATGTGACAGGCCAAAGCTTACAATCAAAACGCTTAACTGGCTCCATGGCCTAACAAACTAAAGAAATATTCTAACAACCAATTAAATAAATTAAACATTTTCATTTTCATTTTCCCCCCAAAATTAAATAATTAAATAACCTATTTCCTCCCTAATTATCCCTTGGACCCTAACGTTTCCTTGCCCCTTTTCCAGGCATCCCGCTTTCTCCCAGGGGCCATGCCCCTCCAGGCTCAATACCTGTTCCCCCGGGGTGACCTGCTTGTGCAAACAGCGCCACCCCATCCTTTCCTGTGTCATTCCCCCATTGTGCTTCCCTCCCCCCACATCAAAAGGGGCCATGCCCCCGGCGCCCCGACCCACTTCAACACCCTTCAAACTCCCCTCTACACCAAACTCCCCCTTCCTATGACCTGCAGCCAGCCTGACCTGCCACATCAGCAACATATATTACACACAAACTTTCACAATGCCCTGACCTGTCACACAAAACTACCAACCCCTACCATCCTAACAGACCCCAAAACTCATAAAAAACTCGCCATGTCATCTAAAACCCCCCACATAATCCCATGAACAATGTACCCCCCCATATTCCATAACCAGACACCAGCCTAAAACCAAAATGAAGGGGTGGGAGGGCGGGACAATCACCAAGTCCTAACCGTCGCCTGCCTCCCGAACCTTCCCTGAGCCCTTAAATACCCCCGGGAGGCGCTCTGCCCCCCACGGCCACTCGCTGGCCGTGTGCAGCGCCAAAAACTCCAAAAGGGGCCATGCTCCCGGCACCAGAAAAACCCTCCCCCGAGGAGTTCTTTCTGCCCCACCCCCCCCCCCATTTTTTCTACCTCCAACTTTTTACCCAGTCTCCCAGCCAAGAACCCAAGTCCGCCAGATAGTGATTATTCCCATACACGGACAAGTGTACCCCATCCTCTCTAAAGATAAGGAGACCCTCATATGTTATTTCCTTATGGTCCATGACCTGCACCGCCACCGAGGCACAAAATTTGACCATTTCTCTGTTTATCCCCTTCCTGGCCCGCTCTATTGCTCCCTCACTTCTTGCTCCCCTCCAAACTCTTCGCGGCAACAACTTAGTCCACACCACCACTGCTTGAGGCCACATTTCCCGCACCCACACTAAGTCCCTCTTCATTTTCTTTAGCAGAGCCACCCCTGTATCTCTCACCAGGTCATTCTCCCCTGCATGCATAATCACCACCTCTGAAACCCCATAGCGTTCCCTCATCCCTGCCAATATAGGAAGCAGCTGATCCCACCGCAGGCCCCCCAACTCATGCCATCTCACCACCACTTCCTTGTAACTACACCCCAGTTGCCTTCCAAACACCCTTTTCTCCGCCTCTTTCCCAGACCACTTAACAATTGAATGGCCAACAATCCAAACTTGCGCCAACTCCCCCTTCTTTCGCGCAGCATCTGAAAAAGAAATTACAAAATCACTGACAAGTCAAAAATATTTCAACAACAGCAGTTGGCCCACAAAGTCCTACTCCACCTTTCTTCCACATTCCCCTTTATCAAACTCCCTGACGTACCCCTTGTATTTCCCAGACCTCCAACGCCCCAATCTTTTCACCTTGTCTTCTGAAAAACCCAGCCTGGTACCCTCAGATGCTGCACCCATCCTAAAGGAATGAGTCCCAAAATCCTCTGCCTTTTCTCCCACTACCACCAGCGCCTTCCGCAATACCCCTAGCACCTGGGCCGCTGAAACCGGCGATCCATCCGCATGCTGAAAAACCGAGCCTGTCTTACCCCCACAGCGCTCCTTCCACACCTTTCCTGCCTGAACTGGGCATAAAACCTTGCTCCCTCGACCCAGCAGAACCCACAAGCCCCTTCCTTTCTGATCCGTCTTAGACCTTTTAATCTTGATGTCTAAACCTTCTTCTGTAATTTGAACATCTTCCCATTGCAGTCCCACTACCCCCCCTTTTCCCCCAACAAACTCATAAAACCCTGAAAGCCCCAAAGAATAACCACGTAAAACAAGTCGCAAACAGCTCCCCTTCCCATACCGACCAGCAAACTCCCCCCACCACCTCAATCAACCTCTGCAGCAATTCCGCCGATATCGGCCTCCTCTTATCCTTGTCCCTCTTACTCTCCCTTGCCCATCCTTCCAACATCCTACTCGCCATTTCCCCCCCACTTGGCTGAAAACCCCAAAACCATTTCCAGTAAAAGGCAATCCCTGCTAGCTTTCCCGCTATCGTTGCCCTTGACCAGCCCCTGTCCATGCACCTCAGGAGGAAATTCGTGACATCATCCCTCCTCCGCTCTTCCGCATCCCATCTACCCTTCCAACTACAAGCTCCTCCTCTAATAAAATCCTCCCAGGCCCTCCTGTATGACTTCTTAGACGCCGAGGCCAATGAACCCTCCACCAAAGCCAGCGCTCTCAGCTTCCTATCTTCCACAGCTCCTCCGGAATCTGCTGCCCCTCCTGATCTGCATCTGGAGCCAATCCATGGAATCTCTGCCATTGAAAACAAGATAATGCATCAGCGATGCCATTATCCTTCCCCGGCACATGTGTTGCCTTAAACACCACATTCCATTCCATGCAACGCAGAACAAATTCTCTCATCAGCCTTGCCACCCTCTGATCCCTCGCTGACTGCCTGTTCACCACATGGACCATGCATTTGTTGTCAACATTGAAGTTCACCTTCTTGTTTTGCAACTCCTTCCCCCACAACTCCAATGCCACTAGTAATGGAAAAAATTCAAGAAATGCTATACTCCTCCCTTCCTTCAACCACTGCGTTGGCCACTTCTCCACACACCACTTTCCTCCCCAAAACACTCCGAAACCTCCGGCCCCTGCTGCATCCGAAAATATCTGAACTTCCCCTGTCACCGGGTCTCCCTGCAACCACATTGACACTCCATTGAAACTCTCCAAAAAGCGCAGCCAAATTCTGCAATCCTCCCTCACTGCCCCCGATGCTCTTATCCGATGATGTGGGCACTTTGCTCCCGCCATGGCCCATGCCATGTTCCTGCAAAACGTCCGCCCTGGGGCCACCACCTTACATGCGAAATTCAGATGCCCAACCAATCTCTGCATCTCCACCAGCATCATTTTCTTGGCCCCCACCGCTTTCTCCAACAGTACCACCAATTTGCTCACCTTGTCGTGCGGCAAGCATGAGGTCATGGCCACTGAATCCAGTTCAATTCCTAGAAATGTTAACACCACTGCCGGCCCTTCTGTTTTGTCTTCGGCTAAGGGTACCCCCAGTTCCTCCATCAATTCCTGAAACAACTTTAGCATTTCTTTGCAGTCTTCCTCTCTTTTTGCCCACTAATGAACAGAAAATCATCCAGATAGTGCAGCACACTCTCCCAACCCGAGCTGAATGAGAAAACCCACTGTAGAAAAGAGCTGAACCGTTCAAACAAAGCACAGGAAATTGCGCACCCCATTGGCAATGCTTTGTCTATGTATATGCGGTCCTCAAACTGCAAACCCAACAACCAAAAATCCTCCAGGTGCACCGGCAATAACCTGAAAGCCGCCTTGATATCGCACTTGGCCATGAAGGCCCCTCGCCCTTCCTTCCTTATCAGCTCAACCGCCTGGTCAACACTTGCATACACAACCCCACATTCTTCCGGGGCAATGAAATCATTAACTGACATACCCTCCGGCCATGACAAATGATGAATCAGTCTGAACTCCCCCGGCGCTTTCTTGGGCACCACCCCCAATGGGGATATCACTAAATTACCCGGCATGTCATCAAATGGGCCCACTATCCTTCCTGCCGCTATTTCCTTGTTCAATTTTTGTCTTACCACCTCAACATTCTCTCTCGCCGACTTCAAATTTTCAGCCCACCGACGCACCCTTGGGCCCTGGTAACCTAATCTGAACCCCTGACAAAACCCCTCGCTCAAAATCTTAGCCCCTTCCCTATCCGGATAAAATTGCAACCATTTTTCCAACACACCCACTTTAATTGGAGTAAAAGCTTTTTCCCACAACCCCTTTTCCTGAACCTCTCCCCCTCCCCCTGTCTCCCTGTTGGAAACACTGAGTGAGAGGGTGTTTTCCACCACACTTGCTACACTCGTGCCTGAACCTACACAGGGTCCTTGTGCAGCCGTCCTTATTATACCCCCAGCACGCTGCTGAGGACTGACCCCTGCCTCCTCCCCCCGTCCCTTCATGGTCGGGGCGACCAATAAAGGGCCGGAAAGGCACGGGCAGCCCACTTGCTGTGTGCAGTGTCGGGGCAGGCCTTGTTGGAGCCATCCATTGCAGCCAGAGGTCCATGTCTATCTCCCCCCAGACTGCCTGACTGTCCTCTGCCATTTTCGCTCTGAATTCCTCATCATACCTTACCCAGGCAAAGCCCCCAAAATTAGTGAAAGCCTTCCTTATTACATCCATATATTTAAGCAGGGCCACGCAACGCTCCGGGAATTTTTCACAATACACACTGGCATAAATGATAAACGCTGACGTCCAATTCTCAATGGTCATCGGGACCCTTGGGCGTGAAGCCAGCTCCCTCTCTTCCTCCTTAGACCCCTCCTTTGCTCTCACTTCCATATGGAGCAATTTAAAGACATCCACAAATTCCCCCGCCTGAATCTTCTCCCTGGTTGCTGCCATTAAATGCGCCCCCAATGGTTTTGTTATCCCCATGTATGGCAATTTTTTCTCCTTTCCTTTCACTTCAACCACCTTATATTTCCCAGCTTGCACTTCAAGCACCAATGGCTCCACCACCTTGTCCGTTTGGACCTCCACTGAGCCAATGCTCTTCTCAACCCCTGCGGCTCCAATGGCCTGCACACCAACTTCTTTCCTTACATCTTGCAGTCCAGACCCTTCATCCCCTGTCCCCCTTCTTGTGACCCCTCTCTGCCATGCAGATGACCATTCCTTTTCCCGCTCACCTCTTTCCACACCTGCTGCCTGTGGTCTGGCATCCACACCAATGCTCCTCATCTCCATTCTTAGAGGGCTCCTACATTGCGGATGCGAGCTCATGCCCGAGTTGAGTTGATGATCTTCTTGCGAGCCCGGGGCGTCCGCCCCGCCACTCCTTTGACGTCTTCTTGGTGGGGTTGTGGAAACCCCTGCCTGGTCCTCTTCTCTCGGGCGAGGCGTTCCGTCCTCCACCCTGGAATCCTCAATGCTAGGGGCTGTGCTGCACCCTCTAGGCTCTCCTTGCGCTGACCGAGGAGGTGCCGTACTGAAACCCTCTACCTCCACCTGCCCAGCGGGGGCTGCACAGCGCCCTCCACCCTCACTCCTCCTACCCGGGGGGGCCGTTCCGCGCCCCACTCTACCTTCCTCTATTGATGGGGACCTCTCCCTCCTTCTCCCACCTGCACTCTCCTGCAGGTATTTACCCCCTCTTCCCCTCTGCCCTGACACCCCCTTCTGTGCCCCATCCCTGCCCCCACTGTTGTTCCCTCGAGCCACCTCCTTTTGAGCATTCCCAGCTTCCCTAGGGCTATCATTCACTGCCTCCCTCACTGGCTGCCCACCCGACATCATTTCTCTCCCGCCCGCCCTCCTGTCTATCTCCCTCCTCATCTTCCTGCCCCTGGATTCCCAAACCTCCCCTCTCCCTGCCGCGGGGGTGCAAGCCACCACTGCCGCGAGAGCCCCGTCTGCCGCAGCTCTACGCTGCGGCCTGCCCCCACCTACCGCTCCTTCTCCCGTTCCTTTCCCTACCGCCCCTTCCAATTGGGCCTTAGATGTCCTGCTAATTATTTCCAGGGCCTCCCTCAGAGCCCTAGCATCAACCAGACCCTTCTTGTTGGCTCCCTGGCCCACCATCATGCACCAATAATCTGGTTGTGCACTATAATATGCCCCTTGAAAGTTAAACTAGTTAGCCTAAGCTCCCGAGCCAAAATCTACCCGTGGACCTATACCCCAATTGACACACTACTATCTTTGAACAGAGTTAACTAAGCACTAATAAAACCCAACTGGTAATATGTAATACCAGAAATACTATTCTCAAAATTATTATTATTTTAATTTAATTTTTTATTTATTTATTTATTTATTTTTTTTTTAAATATATTTTCTTATTTTTACCCCCCCAAATACTGCCCTAGCCCTTGAAACCCCCTACCCTGGCAAATAAATTGCCACGGGAAAAAGAAAGCCCCAAAAACCAGCAGCCCAACTAACAATTGGGCCGAGAAGCGTCCGTGTCACACTGCCCCCTGGCGGCGTGTAAGCACCACCGCACTTGACTGAACAGAAATGGCGCGGTCCCTTTAATAGGAGCGCACTGCCCCCTCTGTCACTCGACGGCTACCGCATACAGATTCCCTTCACCCAGACGCGAACCAACGCGGGACCCGGCGCTCCACAAAAGAATGCCACCCACAACAATAAGTGGAAGAGAGGCGCCGAACCTAAATTCCCAGAAACCTGACCGATCCCCCTACCGGACCGCGTTCCCCGGCACCTTTTTCTAACCCCACACCCTGCAGCAAACTGAAAAAATGCAGCGACAGAAGGAACCCTACACCCGACACGGATAGCGCTGGGACCGGAGCCTGATACAGTAAGAGGGGGTACCTTATCTACAGTACCCCCGACTATAAACAATAATATTATAAAATTAAAATATACTTTACTAACTCTACCTAACCTCCCCGAATATGCTAAACAACTATCCCTCTCACCTACTCTACCCTGCAGCACCGAAGGCCCAGCTACTTCAGGGAAGGCTCGGGAGCAGGCGACAGGACTGACAATCACCAAGTCCTAACCGTCGCCTGCCTCCCGAACCTTCCCTGAGCCCTTAAATACCCCCGGGAGGCGCTCTGCACCCCACGGCCACTCGCTGGCCGTGTGCAGCGCCAAAAACTCCCCGGGGGGAAACGCTTTGCGTTCCCCCCGAGGCCCCCCTTGTTGGTGCGCATGCTTTGCAATTAAAATAAAGTGGAACGTGGCATGTACTCATGCTTGTTGGTAAATCATTCAGTTGCTCACCAAATGAGGTATGTTCTTAAATTAGCACTCTGTTGCAAACTTTTGCTGTTAACACAAGTTCCCATTTTGTCACAAACGTACCCTTGTTAGCTCCCTCCCTGCCGGTGCAGTCGGCGGAGGGGGAGCGGATTAGGGCCTGCAGGCGGGTCAGGCTGAGGAGCGAAAATAAAGACGTGACATCCTCTCTCCAGCTCGTGCCCGTAACTGCCTGCCTTCCGTCAGGGCAGGCCCTTTATTCTTAATGTGCCTCACGTCACCACGCTTGCGGGATGTGAGGCATACGTAACGTTCCTCTTTTTTTCTAACCAAACTGTCATGGATGGACTTCGGGGCTGGTCTTTGTGGCGCTGTTGGCGTCATCTCTCAGGGATTCAGGTTCCCGCAAAGATGGTGTCCTTTCTGCAGCATGGCAGTATAGTTAATTGGGAAGGAGCGGAAGGCGGGGCTCCTCACCTTCACCCGGATCCTGCATTTCTGGTCTTGGATCCAGCACAACAGTGCGTTGCTACTGTTTTCAGCAGCCACGCTTCGTGAGTTTGGCTTATCTGTGCTTTCCTGATCAGCGTTTTATTAAATCCTTTCCCTTTGCTCTGTATCTCATTCTGTCTCCTTGTCTCCTCTCAGGAAACCTACGCTCACCCTTAGACGTCGCGGTCATTCCTTTGGCAATCCTTTCAATTAGGATTCCTGTCGAGTCTCTGTCCGACAACGTAGGTGTCTATTCTAAGCTTTACTTTTCCACCCAGGGCTCTCCATCTCTCGAAGTAACGTTACCACATTCCCTTTTAGTTTGTGCAAAGTGTCTCAGTTCCTCGGACCACATTGCCCAGCATTCCCTGCGGTTTCCACGCGGAATCATCCTTTGCGTCTCTACTTTCCCCGCTGCCTCCTTGCCCGGTAGGTTGTTCACTCCAACCCCGTTTCCATCCCTACTTTCACTTACCCCTCTCCGTTCTTATTTTTTCTGCTGTTTCTTCAAAGGTTGGCTCTCTTTCGTTGGTACACGAGACCCCGCCTCCTTTCACACACAACCGATCCTCAAAGGCTCCTTGTCATGGTAACACTGTCGCTTTTTGCAGAGACATAAGACCGCGCTCCCTTTCCTGTCTAACCCTGTCACTCTGTCTTGCAGCCTCCCTATGGTGTAGGACTCCCAGGCAGAACACAGTACATCTATTTCCTGCCATATCCACTCTACGCTCTCTAGCTACGGAGGCAGTTTCAACGTTACTTTCAACGCACAATAGCACACAGGGTTTTCTCCCCCACGAGGGTTTCCCTGGCATTTTCACTCAGTGCTTGTTGTTCAGGCACGGGGAGAGGAAGTCAGGTGAATCACTCCATTCTGCAAGCAGAATCCAAAGACCAGGTTGGTGAATCTTCATTCCTCTTACTTGCATGCTGAACACTGTGGTGATCCTATTAGAACTCTTGCGAGCACTTGAAGTTAACCTGACTATTAACAGTTAGCAACGCCTGTATTAGTTGGATCACCCAGTGCCAGCCTACGGGTAACAGGGTGTCGGAGATCTGATTATAGAACAACAGGTCCAGGAATTGGTTGCTGCTGTGCAGGCATTGTCTGGTGAGGTGCAACAGCTCAAGCAAGACAATGTGGCATTACAACAACACGCAGGATGCTCCGCTCAAAGCTCGGAGGTACCTCCGGGGCCTCTGCCCTCTGGTTGCTTCGACAGGAACCCCCATTTAGTGAAAGAGTTTCTGGAGTCTTGTACAGTCCAGTTCGCCTTTAAGGCAGTTTTTTTTCCTACTGACCCTGACAAGGTGGTTCAAATGATTTCCCAGATGACTGGCGCAGCATTGGCTTGGGCGACTCCTTTAGTCACAAGTATTCTGGATTCCTGTTCAGCCTTTTGTAACAGTGTGAAGAACATGTTTGGCAGACAGGAAGAAACCATTGCATCACAAGAGCCCCTTTTGGACCTCAAGCAAGGGAACCAAGACATCCTATCTTACATAACCAAGTTTAAGCAGATGGCGGCAGATACCGCCTGGGCTGATGATGCCCTAATAACCATTTTCAGGTGGGGTCTTTCAGAGGAGTTGAAAGGCAAGGTTTCCTGGGTCTCACGCCCTCACAATATGACCAAATTCATAGCCTTGTTGATGCAGCTGGACTATAGACTCCAGGAAAGACATCAAGAGAAGAGGAAGGGTCGGAGCCTTACATAGCATTTTGAGGGGTTTTCCTCTCCCAGCAAACCTGTTTCTACCGAGGAACCTATGCAGCTGGGGATTACTCGCGGTCCTCTGTCAGCAGAGGAAGGTTCCAGACGAAAGTTGCTTGGTCTATGCATGTACTGCGGGGCCATTACACATACCATTAAGGAATGCCCTATTGCCCCTCCCAGGAAGGTGGGAAATGCCAGTGCCCGGCCGTAAGGGGAACAACGGTTCAGGGTCCACACACAGCAATGAGTTCCCTACTTAGTGCCCACTTGGGTCCCCATGGTCCCCCTTCAGTAAACAGCATGATAGTCCTCGGTGTCTCTCTTTCTTGGAACAACATACGGCTAGAAAACGTGCCAGCCCTGATAGACAGCAGGCTTGCTGGCAATTTTATTGATGATTCCTGGGCCAAGAACCATGGCATCCCTCGATCTGCCAAAACCATGGCTATTCCCGTGGAGAGTGTGGATGGCAGCCCCCTCACATCCGGCCCTATTAAAGACCATACTTATTCCCTCATTATGACCATAGCGTTGCAGCAGGAGACCTTAGAGGTAAACATCATTAGGGCGGCCCATTACCCAGTCTTGTTAGGGCTTCCTTGGTTAAGGAACCGCAATCCTTATATCAATTAATCAGCGGGAACTTTATTTTTGGGCTCGGAACAGTGTATCCATCGATGTCTGGGACAGGGTACGACTCTACCCAGTCGTGACCCAGGCACAAGGGCAACTAGTTCTCCTAGTACTGTGCTAAACCAGATCTCAGCACTTCCTATAGAGTACCAACAATACCATTCATTATTTTCCCAGACAGAGTACTCAGAGCTACCTCCACCCTGAAGGGATGATTGTGCCATCGATTTGGTACCTGACAGCCCTCTTCCATTCAGGTGGATGCACATCCTTTTGGCTAAGGAGAAAGAGGTCCTGAAAGATTACTTGCACACCCACTTAAAGAATGCTCTTATCACAGAATCAACATTGCCTGCGGCAGCCTCCTTGTTCTTCATCCCAAAAAAGAACACCTCCGAACTCCACCCATACATTGACTTTAGGGGATTAAACAAGATCACTATCTGGGCTAAGTACCCCATGCCTCTTATTCCCGATATTTTGGAAGCAGTTCGTGGTGCCAATATCTACACCAAGCTCGATTTTACGGGGTGCTTACCACTTGATCTGCATCAAAGCCAGTGATGAATGGAAGACGGCGTTCAGGACTCCTTTTGGCCATTAGCAATATAGAGTCATGCCCTTCAGCTTAGCAAACACCCCAGCAGTTTTCCAGCGATTTAATGACCATATCTTCAAAGAAATTTCCCTACACTACGTCATCATCTATCTACATGATATCCTGGTCTTTTCTTCCACGTTATCGGACCATGTGCTACACTTGAAAGAAGTCCTAAACCGACTGCAACTGAAGCATCTGTTTTGTAAGACAGAAAAATGTGAATTCCATAAGACAACCGTCGCATATTTAGGATATATTCTCTCCAGACAAGCCATTTCTATGGACCCCACGTAGGTCTCTGCAATCACTGAATGGCCTGCTCTTAAGTCGATCAATGATATCCAGAGATTTTTGGGCTTTGGCAATTTTTGCAGGCGTTTTATACCCCATTTTTTGGCTCTCACTCAGCCATTGACACATCTCCTTAAGAAGGGGGTCCCCTTCTGTTGGTCTCAGGCGACGCAAGAATCCTTTGATGGTCTAAAGAAACTCTTCACTAAAGCCCCCATTATGGCTATGCCAGATCAACGTCTAAGATTCATTGTGGAGTGTGATGCTTCCCATCACACATTGGGAGCAGTGCTTCTTCAACCTGACTCTCAAAACATTGAGCGGCCGATAGATTACTGTGGGATGTTTTTACCCATGCATCCGAGCCCTACCACAAAAACTGTGCCTTACTGGCATTGAAAACATCATGATGGCCAGAACTTCCCAGAAAATGCACAGGGAAATGCATGAAGAATAGTCTGCCACCCATTTTTGCCGATGTTGTGGGCACAGAAGGGCACTGCCTAAAACCCCCATTGGGCTACACACAGTAGTCTGAAACCATTGCAAAAGGGGCAATCCTGATTGCCAAAAGCAACCCACAACTATTGGGAATTCATTTCTTCAATGGGCCCAAAATTATATTACTGCAGAACCACACCAGTGCCATGTGCTGAAACTGGATAATATACTTCCATGTAAAATCTCTTGTTTGAAATGCATTAATTCAAGACTGATCAAAAAAAAATGCATGCAGTACCCACTTTGGACTCAAGGCGGCGCTAGCGGTTTAAACTCTGACAGGAGAACTGCTACCTCAGAAGCTAATCAGCCTTCTGTGACAATTGGGACTTCAAAAGACTGTGGGTTAATTAGAAATCTAACCACCTGCTGTTCCCAGAGACAATCTGATTTGATTAACAGGCCAAAAGGCTGGGAAACCTTCTCACCTCAGAAAGCCCAGGATATCACATGGCCATGCTAACCAAATGCAAAGTGGCCCCCTGGTCTGTTGACCTCAGCTTGCTGGAGCCCACACAAAAGACCTTTTCCCTTGAATATGATATGGTGATTTTGACTGTTTCCTGTCAACAAAGATCTGCCAGCCAGGAGAGACATGTGATCACTGTCATCCCCAAACTTTGGGGGCGGACTCAAACACTGCAGTACTTTGAATTGAAAGCAAATATATATTTTACAGAAATACTGATAACTCTTGGTAACCAGATGACAGAAATGTGAAATTTGGGGATCCTTAAAATGAAAACTTTGCCCACAATTCAAGCCCAAACTCCAATTTGTGTGATGTTCTGGGGCAAAACCCCGCTATTTATTGATACTACAGACTCTGTGTTTAAGCTAGAGACATGGGAATTTACTGGAGTATGTAGGGACAGGCCGTGTATATGTGTATAATTTTGTAATGAAAAACCAATGTTGCATAACCCACTAAAATCGAAAATAAGTTGCCATTTCTTTACCCAAGCTCCTAGAAACGCCAGAGTCGGAACAGTGCCTACCTCATGTGATATATGATGTGTGTAGGTGATGTAAAAACAACTGTGTATTTGGGAGAATATGTATTTGGATCAAATGTAGATTTGTGTGCAATTTGACAGGGGAGTGCCCTTTCTGCAGGCCATAAAATGACATCACTCTGACACACTATCCTTCCCCCAATCAAGGGAGAAAGGAAAGCTTGGCCAATGATAAATTGAGAGAGGGGCTGGCTTAGTGATGCTGCGCACACACCCACTTCCTAAACACATAAAAGCAGACAGTGCAGGACAAGTGGAGATCCCTTTTTCACTTTCCGCGGGACGCTCTGCCGGGAGACTTCAGACTTCAATCCATCAATCTTCAGAGACCAAGGCTTTACTTCAGAATTTGTAAGAACAGGCCTAACCCACAAGCTGAGTTCTCTTCAGCAGGCCTCAAAATCATTTGCAGACTATTCACAGCCGGGCTGAGCTGTTGATTCTGGCCTGAAACCCTGCGCCAGAAAGATCCAGAAGCAGTGCTGTACCCAGAGAAATCAGAGACACCCAGAAAGCAGACCAGAGATCCAGAGAACTACAGGCCGCTGTATCTGGGGAGCTGACCCAGACGCTGTGAGCAGAACCGGTGCCTGACAGACCCAGCAGAGCGGAGCTGACCCAGGCGCTGCGTGCAGAGACCGTCCGTGGCGAGGGAACCGCAGCCAATAGTGACCCGATCCGTGGCGAGGTCCAGTCCTATCAAAGCTAGGAGTGAGTACTTAGATCAGATTGTGACAGAAATAAGCTCTTAGTTAAAATAATTTAATCCAACTATTTTAATCTGATTAGAACTGTCTCCTAGAAATCGTGTCACCTGTCATTTTCAAAGCTGTCACCTGTCCATTTGAGTTACTTTAAATCCGAAAACGACCTTTACAAAATCGTTGCTACTCCTTATACTTTTGCCGTAATCGCGATTCACGCACTCATGAATTTTGCCGCGATTTGCGATTTGGCCTGATTTCTTTACCTGTAAAAAGATAGCAGCTTTTTGCTTTCCTTTGCTAAAAATGTGTTTGCCTCTTAATAACCATCCCTGAATCATTGCTAAAGTGAGCCTGAGCTCATCCCAAGTATCTCTCACTCACCCTGAACCTCCTAAAGGGAATTAAAAGCATTTTCAGCATATTTCTCACTTCATTGACACCACATTCAAAGCACTTGGGCCTGTGCTTTAAAACTCATACCTGTTTTCTCTAAGCTTGCTGGGGTGGGAATTGAATTTCGTATTGTATTTGATTGCATTCCTGAGAACTGTGTGTGTTACTTCCATCTCCTTGCATTGCATATAGGGGAGGGGGTGAATTGCCACCAGGGGAAAAGTGAACATATGATATCTTGTGAAACCATATTAGTTAGTTCTGTACTGCATTTTCATTCAACATTGCATCCATTTGAAACCATAAAAGTATTTTCGCTGCCTTATCCATCCTCCACCAACTCCTCATTGATTGTAAAGAAGTGTGCTAGTGTCAGATTACCCATTGTTGATTAACATTATATTTATAAGGGCGATATCGATTATTAATTTATTATAAAAGCGTGGTATCTATATTTTGTTTTATTTCTCAAATAAAGCTTTTAAACTTGCAAAACAGAACTACTTCTTGGCTCAGTGGAGTCAGGGGGATTCTAAGAGAGGGGTGTTATATAGGGGTAGTCATCCAGAACTCATGAACTGGACATAAAGATATATCAATAAGGGTTTCCATTCAGTATCCCAGACTAGGCATTGACTTAGCTGTAGTGTTGAATTGAAGCCTCTTACAAAGTGGGGGCTCATCCGGGATATTCTGGGTTAGATTTACCATTTGTGCAGATTAATACAGTGTGCCAGCTGACCAGATACACATATCCGGTCGGATCACCACTCTGTGTTACGCTGTAAAGCACTCCTCAAAGGAACGCTCTAAGGAAACGGTCTGTTTTGCAAAAATAAAATACAAACTTCTGTAAGTCAGGAAGGAACTCAAATTCCAGAATGACGACACTGGTAGACATCAAAATAGCCAGAGAGCACATCTTACATAAGCTATTTGTGAGAGGTGAGTGGACTCATCAGGATCAAACGGTCTGGTTGCAGGCAATCGCGCAACAGGTCACTGAAACAGGGTCAGATATATGGGGAGATCAGGGTCCCCTACATGTGGCCCTGAGTGAACTATATATGGCCCCTAAAGCCAAAGATGAAAATAATAAGATTGCCAGGATAGCAGCATATTTGTATCTATATATGGGAGCCATGCAGGACAAATGTGCTGAAGGCCAAGATCTGGCAAATAGGCAACAGCTGGCGTTAGAAAAGGCCCAATCTGACATGGTCTCTTCTGAGCAGAGGCTGCAGAGGAGCCAGGAGTCAGAAAATGATAGTAGGCAGTATATCATTAAAATAAAAGAGGACATGGATAGACTGCAACAGGAGAAGGCTGACCAGGATACCAGATTTCTGGCCTTGCAGAAGGAGTACCAAGAAGGTTTGGACTCCCTTCTGCAGAGCCAGAAAAAGCTGGAGCAACAACTGGACTTCAACAGGGCATGCACTGAGCAGGTAGCCACCCTGCAAATTCGATTAGACAGAGAGAAAGAGGAAAGCAATAAATTGATTCTGAAAGACCTGGATACCCAGGCAGAGTTTGATCAGGAGCACCAGAAAGCTGGTGCCCTCCAAAGGCAAAGGGACGACCTGGCGTCACAGATTCAGGCTCTTGGTCAGGAAAGGGACACCTTAGGCCAGGAAGTCTGCCATTTAAAAAGAAAAATGGAAGAAAATCACCTGGCCCTCCAGGGACTGGGTGACCTCCAAAAAGAAAACCAGAACTTGTTAGAGCACACCAGGAGGGTGGAGGAGGCTCTGGCAAGAAAGGAGCAGGCCAGTAGGGAAGGGACTCAGGAGGAAACCCTCCTGCAGCAAAGACTGGCCCAGTACTCCAGGACCAATCAGGAGGCACAGAGAGAAAATGAGGCTCTCTGTCAGCACAATGATAGGCTCCAGCAACAGGTAGCGATGCAGGAGAGACTGATAGAGTCTAGTAAGGCCTTAACTGAGGAACTGAAAGCGCAGGCTCTTGCATTGCAACAGGAAGCAGGGGCGGATAGAGATGAGGTTCGCTGGGAAAGAGAAACTCCTGAGCATAACCTCAGGAGCCCTAGTACCAGAGGCCTTCATCTCTCCCAGTCCCTGGACCCTGCCACCCCCATGTCCCCTCGCGGACAAGAGCCCAGGGCCACGGGGATGGCAGATAACTATGCAGCTAGAAGTATGGGGCTCATAGGCCAGTACCTCCCAGGAATGGATGGGCAGGTATCCGGGTATGGGCACCCAAGCACAGTGCAATTTAGTGGGGAACCCCAGGAGAGTAGGCCCATTAAGGGCATCCTGAAAACCTCTGCCCAGTTAGGTCAGTGGGGGGGATACCCAGCAAATCCTGGTAGCAAGGAGGGATCTGAAGACTCCTCTGAGTGTCACAGGACACAGGAGACCAGGTCCCCACATTCTGCCAGCCATTCCCAGGCTCGCAGAATCCGGGAAAACCTGGAAGATCAGACGGGCACCTCTGGGAGCAGTGCTTCTGAGTCGGAGGATGAATGGACCAGGGTTACCCGAACCAAAAAGGCCAATAAGGCAAAAAGGGCCTTGCTTAAGGACCATTGAAACAAATAAAGGCAATCAGGAGTGTCATCACTCCTTATCATAAGAACGCCAAGTATTCCGTTTGGGAACACTTGGAGCTCTATGAGCAAATGATGGAGACTTTCCATTTGAAGGACAGCTGTAGCTGCATCCAGTACGTCAAATGGACATTCTCTCAAGAATACTCCAGTTTCTTTGCGGGGCTGGAGGACCAAAATCATTTAAGATGGTCCACCTATAAGGCGGCCATCTTGAAACATTTTTCTGTTCACAGAAATCCTCAAGAGGCTCGCAAGGCAGCCTACAATTTGCAATGTGGGGAGGATCAGGCCCCGCAAGAGTTTGTGCAAGAATTAAAACGTGCTTTTGCGCAGACCACCAGAAGGGTGCGCAAGGATAGCACAGAATTTATCAATACGTTTTTCCATGCCTTACCCAAATACATAATGACCCAGCTCGTGAGAGATTTTCATGAGAAAAGATCTTTAGACTGGGTCATTGAACAGGCTACCCGGATCTATGAGGTGCAGAAGCCTATCGAAAATAAAAATAACGTGCCGAAAAACCCCAAAACCAACAGCACCCCTGCTGCTGCCAAGGTGGCAGAGGTAAAGGTTGCCCCCGTTTTAGATTTGGAGATGGGGGGGCCTAAAAACCTGCCGGCACCAAATAATTCACAGCCCAGAAGGCCCTCGGGCCAGTCACAGACAGGGAGTCGAGGAGGTAGTCCAACAAATGGGGTCCCCCGCTCCCCTGACTATGTAAGTCCCCGCTACAAGGGAAACCGACCCATCCTGGGTTATGTGTGGACTCCTCCAGCCCAAGGCGGGGGATCCAGCCAAGCGCCTAACCCGGGGAACTTCCCTCCTAACTTCCCTCAGGAGGGCAGAAATTCACCAAATCCTGGGCAGAACTTTTTTCCCAGGTATCCACCCAATTTCCAGCCCCAAAACCATCCATCCTTTTTTCCCCAATTCCCTGAGCCCAGACAACCTAATCCAGGAGAGGGGAGGCCAAGGGTGGAGGGGTACCAAAATCTTCCCAACGAGGGGTACTACCAGAGAAGGGATAGCTACCCTTCCCGGGATCAGCCCAGGGGAGAAAATAGAGCCCCGTATCAGCCTGAGCGGGTTTCACAACTTGAGCGCCAGGTCCAAAATATGGCACGAGATCTGGGTCACATACTGAGGGCTCAACAGAACCCTCAGATGAGCATGCCACCGCAGAATGCCCCAAACTCTGGACCTGGTGCTCCAGAACAATGACGGGGCAGCACCCCGATAACCCACCGGTTCCCAGGGAGGAGGCACAAGGGGAAGGGGGGTGTAAAGCCTTGGAGGAAGCTTCCTTCCCAACTTGTAAACAGCCCCTGGAAAACCAGGAACCGGAAACAAAATCTCCTGCCCCTGAAAGCCTGCCTCCCAAGGAGCAGAGGGGGGGTAGGAGAAACAAAGGACCCAAACAGACCCACTTTGTGGAGGAGGTACAGGTCTTCCAATTTGAGGGAGAGGGATCCTCAGAAGACCCTGGGAAAAGGATCTTCTCCTTCAGAGATGAGGGAACTCCTCCCAAGGAAAAATGGGTCCCAAGGGATTCCAATCCAGACTGGGGAGATGTGGAGACTGAGCTACCGCCGCCCATCATCTCATCCCAGAACCGACAATACCAAAATCCCCTGGTTCAAACCCATCCTGGTGACTGCCTCCAAAAAGGGGGGGTGGCTCAGAACCGGAACCAGGGGAACCCACAATGGCTCTGATCTCCAGTTGCCAACTTTTTCTTTCAGATTCCCAAGACTCTCCACAGAATTCTGCCCAAATCTCTTCTCTTGCTATGTCCAAAACCAGAAAGTTAGCCCACCAGTTGTCCAAAAATGTGCATTATCTGTGCCCCCTTGAGGAGAAGGAGGGAAGATACTATGCCCCGGTACAAGTACAGGCGCAGGGTACAATTTTGGCACTGGTGGACACTGGATCCCAAGCTACCCTTCTGTCCAAAAGGGCCTTTGAGGAACTAAATGCAGGAAGGGGCGAGAATTACCAAATTCCTCTCACCTCTCTTCCTGGACAACTGCAGAACTTTGACAGGAAGGAAATTCCCGTTGAGGGGACTGCAGACTTGGACATTAAAATTGGGCGACACAAGGTGAAACACCCGGTCATAGTAGTGACTCCAGAGGGCACCCCTTGTTTACTAGGGAATGACCTCCTGAGAAGGTTGTCACCCCTAATAGATTGTGTAAACAAGGTCCTCTGGACCCAGACTAGCCGACCAATAAAATTAAAACAGAGTGTCAACCATGTTAGTTTAAACGGCACCTGCCACATGGTTGAACAAAAATCTGACCAAGTAGAATTTCACTTCCAGAACAACCAGATTCCAGACGTGACAGTAATAGCAGTAGGACAACAGACTGGTGGTGGGGGTCCTCTCTATTTCTGAAAATCAACCTTCCTTCCAGTTTAAGGTGGTATTCCACACTGGAAGGAAACACCCTGAAATTCTTTACTAATCCACAATAGAAACTCCCACTCCTATAGTCCAGAAAGATGTGAAATCAGCTCAGAGCCTGGCTGATATTCAGCAAATTGGAGATCAGTTGTTCATCCCTGTTCAGTTAAATGATGGGAAGGACTCTGTTCTCGCTCGAGTGTGTGTGAACAATGGTAAGAGCTTCATCAGCGAAGCCATGTTCCGCCAACTCCCAAAAGATCCAGCCATTCCCACATTCAAACTGATAGACAAATGGGAAATGGACCTGGAAGCACCTAATTCCAAACATCTCCTGCCAAGCAGGTGTATGCTCAAAATCTCCATTGGCAACAAGAGCATAGTCCATAATTGTTGGGTCGTGCGAGACGTCACTGCCGCCTTTTACTTAGGCAGTGACATTCTCAATCGCTTTGCCATTAGTTTGGACCTAATAAACTTCAAAGCTTGGTCCCGATTAGCGGATAATCCCATGGGCTTTGATGATCCAGAAAAAGCATTTAGGTCAGCTCAATTGCTACCTTATGCAGTTGAAATTCAGATTAAAGAGGAAGTCACCATCCCAGAAAGGACCCGACAATTCTCCCTGGAAGTGAAAGTTAAAAGAGGACAACATTTGAAAAACCCTGATGCTTACATACATCTAAATGCTTCTCTCCAACAGCAAGGGTTAGGGGTAAACCCAACACCATTAGTCAACATAGAACATGACACCATTCCAATAGAGGTGGATAACAGCGACTTAAAGAGTATTACTCTAGCCGCAGGCACCATTATTGGAATGGCGGTTGATGACCGACATTTTTCCATTGATCTAGGAAATTAACTGTTAGGACCAATCCCCAAGGACTGTTTTGACAGTGACAGTGAGGACAATCCAACACCAGACAGGATTTTCACCTGGCATGGGGGTAACTTCCTGGTGTACACTTCTTGCCCTTATGGTAAGGAAGATGTGACTTGTGACTTCAGGAGGGATGAGGGGATTTTCCAGGTCCATGAGGGCTGCCTTTCCCACCTGAAGCCTCCAGTCCAAATCAGCACTCTGACCAGGGACTTCTCGACCCAGCTGGAGGAGGCCACTGAAATAGCCAAACCAGATGTCTTTCCAGGCTTCAGGCAGATGGTGGAAGAGATAGTCAACCTAGCTGATGATTGTGTGACTCTGGAACAGAAGCAAAAGTTGAAACAAGTTTTCTTGGATTTCCAAGATCTCTTTGCGGTAGACTCATATGACTGTGGTCACACCGACATCCACACAACAACAATTCCAACGGACCCTGGAATGACTCCAGTGTTTGTGAAGCAATATTGTTTGCCGCTCGCATCCATGGAGTCCCTTACTGAAATAATTAAGAACCTTGAGTCCTGGGGAATAATACGTCCAGTACACAGCACCTTCAATAATCCGGTGCTGGGAATATTGAAGCCAAACGGCCAGTGGAGACTCTGCGCCGACCTTAGGGAGCTCAACAAACGGGTCCATACTTCCCGATGGCCCCTGCCCTACATTGACCTAAAGGGCTGGCCCAGATTCAGGGGTCACAGGTATTCACAGCAATAGACCTGACCAATGGATACTGGACCGTGCCTGTCAGTAGGGAGGACCAATACAAACTGGCTTTTACCTTTGGGGGCCAGAAGTACACATGGACCCGGACTCCCTTCGGATACCTCAACTCCGGCAATGAATTCAACATTTTCCTACATAAGGCCATGCCCGACCTGGGTGCGAGGGGTAACCTGGCTTATGTAGATGATGTCCTCATCAAAAGTTCATCTGTGGAGGAACACATAGCGGAGATCCGTTATGTTCTGACACAGTTGAGGGCCGCCGGAGCAAAACTTTCTTTTCAGAAAGCACAGTGGTGTAGAACCCGTGTTAATTTCTTGGGGCATGAGATTACTCCTCAGGGTCTCTGTCCCCAAGAAAAGAAAGTGGAAGCACTCCAGAAACTGAAAGACCCCACAACTCTGCGGGAACTAAGGAGCCTCCTTGGACTGACTAATTACAGCAGAAAGTTCATTGAAGGCTACGCAGAGATCACTAGACCCCTGATTTATCTCTTGAAGGGGGGGATCAAGTGGGAATGGGGTCCAGAACAAACCGAGGCAGTAAGACAACTCAAAAGAAGCCTCTCACATGCGCCTTGCTTAGCTTACCCTGTCAGAAACAAGGAGTTCTTCCTGGAGACGGGGTTCTCTAATACGTGCTTGACGGCAGTATTATACCAAAAGCATGACAAGGTCAATAAAGTAATCTCCTATGCGAGCAAAACTTTATCCTCTGTGGAGGAAAAATTCAACGATTGTGAGAAGGCACTCCTGGCAACGGTGTGGGCATTGAAGAATTACCGCCCGTTTATCCAGGGGGAACACATCATAGTGGAGACTCCACACCAGCCTCTGCAATATCTCCAAAGTGACAGAATCCAGGCCGGAAATGTGAGTAATTCCTGAATTACTTCCTGGATTCTGTCAATGCAAGGCTTTCCTGTGGAGGTCAGATATGGCCAAAACAAGAAGAGTCCCCTCGCGCAAGGTCCGGCTGACTTGCATGATTGTGCCAGAGAATACTGTCTCGAGGACGAAAGTCTAAAAATCAAGGACAACATGGAGGCATACCTTAATTCCCCACACAAAGTCTTTGAAGAAGACAAGTGTGAGGGAATGCCCATCGTCTATGTGGATGGATGCTCTTACCATGTTGACAACGACGGGGAGAAAGAACTGGTGGCTGGCGTAGGGAATGCATGGGTGAAGCAGTTCCCAGAACCCTCCGCTGGATACAAAATTGGTCCCCGAAGTAGTCAGGTGGCAGAGTTGATGGCTGTGCATCAGGTCATCCTCACTGCTGTTCAACATCAACTCCACGAACTGGTCATAATCACAGATTCGGATTATGTACGGAACGGGTTCGTGGAGCACCTGGTTAATTGGAAAACCAGAGGCATGTTATGTGCTAATAGCAAACCCTTGAAACATGGGAAGTTAATCCAAAACATTGATGATCTGGTCACATTGAATGGGATGACCATCTACTGGAAAAAGATAAAGGGTCATTCTAAAGTAGAGGGACCAGACAAAACTGGAAATGACTTAGCTGATCAGCTGGCCAAAACCGGGGCCATCCAAGAGGATCTAATAGAAATAGAGTTCCTGTTGGGGGAAATCCAGGTCACTGCGATCACTAGGTCCCAGACAAATGCTCACAATGATCTTTCAACTGCCCAATGGAGCAAGGAGACCTCTGATGCTGATTTGATTACAGCTCAGAAGGGGGATCCAATCATTGGTAAGTTTTACCAACACCTTGAGGACCCTGAGAACTTTCTCTTGACAGACACAGATTACATTGGGAAAGAGGACCTTAGAGTGTTGATGAAATGTCCAAAAATGTTCCGAATCCAAGACGGTTTGTTGGTAAGGAAATCCAAAGCTGGCCACGATCAGTGGGTGGTTCCTACCTCATTCCGAAGCCTGATGTTAAGTCACGCCCATGATGCGGCCACCGCCGGTCATAGGGGGTTTCACACAACACTGGAAATCTTAAGAGAGGTTGCATACTGGCCACACATGGGGCAGGACCTCGACCAATACTTGAAGGGGTGTCTTGTGTGTGCACAATTTCAGCCATCCTCCCTCACACACCGTGCGCCTCTCCAAAAGAGGGGAATGACACTGCCATGGTCAGATTTGCAAATCGACTTTGTAGGCCCTGTAATCCGCTCGTCTAGAGGAAACAAGTACATGTTGACCGTTACATGCTTGTTTACCAAGTGGGTGGAATGTCTCCCGGCACCAAACTGCAAGGCAGAAACAGCAGCTGCCCTGATGATTAACCACATCTTTTCCCGTTTTGGTCTACTTCAAAGGATTGAGTCAGACAGAGGTAACCACTTCACCAGTGAAGTAATGACAAAGATGTGGGATATACTGGGGTCAAAAGAAAGCTACATATTGCTTACCGGCCAGCTTCTTCTGGGGCAGTAGAGAGATACAACCGAACCATTGTGAGCATATTAAAAAAGTTTGTGGCAGATTCTGGGCCAAGTTGGGATATCCGATTACCTCTGGTCCTAATGGCCATCAGATCTACCCCTTCATCTGCAACTAAAATGTCACCATTTGAGTTGATGACGGGACGCAAGATGGTGCTTCCCCAGATTTGCTCTACAGAACCCAAGAGCAAACGTTGATAAATGCCTCCACAACTCATGAGTATGTGGAGAATTTAAGGAAACACCTTCAGCATGCTTTTGCCTATACTCAGCGGAATCTAGAAAGATCAGCCTAGAGCATGAAGACCCACTATGATTTAAAAACTACGGAAAGGAATATAAGGTGGGTGATCGGGTCTATCTATACAATTTCCAAAGGAACCAGGCCAAACAGCGAAAATTCTTGCCTACATGGAAGGGACCGTTTGAAATTATAGACAAAATCTCCCCTGTGGCCTACAAGATCCGCATCCCCAAAGGCGGTTTGGCAGAGGGGGAAGACAAGTGGGTCCATATTAACCAGCTAAAGTGTTGCTATCCCAGGCACACTTTGCAGCAACTGGAGGAGTCCTCTGCAATACCAGAGGGGACCGCTCCAGATTAATTCAGTTCCAACCCTAAAATATTCCACATATCAAAAATATAGTAACGTAATGCAAATGTGCCCTGTTATATATTGTTTTTAAAATCAGACTGCAAAATGCATTTGGATGTATAAAATGTACATGTTCGCCACACCATTAATAGTGGTGGAAAAATGTCTAGGAATGTGTATTGCCGCTTTGCTTTATCATCCTACGAGAGATGAAACCATGGAGACTGACCAAGGAGGACGACCGGGGACCGGGAGCAGAGACCCGAGGGGCCCAGGGTACCGCCCAATCCTCCCATCAGGACCAGCGAGGAGAACCGATCGATCTAACCGGATGGGGGAAAAGATGCTGAACTGTGCCATCCATGGAATTGGAAGAAGAGGAGGCGAACATCCCAGATCTTGCGAGTTCCATCAGCGAAAGGACAGAATGGCCATTGCAAGAGGGGGGGCTTGTGGGATGTTTTTACCCATGCATCCGAGCCCTACCACAAAAACTGTGCCTTTCTGGCATTGAAAACATCATGATGGCCAGAACTTCCCAGAAAATGCACAGGGAAATGCATGAAGAATAGGCTGCCACCCTTTTTTGCCGATGTTGTGGGTACAGAAGGGCACTGCCTAAAACCCCCATTGGGCTACACACAGTAGCCTGAAACCATTGCAAAAGGGGCAATGCTGATTGCCAAAAGCAACCCACAACTATTGGGAATTCATTTCTTCAATGGGCACAAAATTATTTTACTGCAGAACCACACCAGTGCCATGTGCTGAACCTGGATAATATACTTCCATGTAAAATCTCTTGTTTGAAATGCATTAATTCAAGACTGATCCAAAAAGAAATGCATGCAGTACCCGCTTTGGACTCAAGGCGGCGCTAGCAGTTTAAACTCTGACAGGAGAACTGCTACTTCAGAAGCTAATCAGCCTTCTGTGACAATTGGGACTTCAAAAGACTGTGGGTTAATTAGAAATCTAACCACCTGCTGTTCCCAGAGACAATCTGATTTGATTAACAGGCCAAATGGTTGGGAAACCTTCTCACCTCAGAAAGCCCAGGATATCACATGGTCATGCTAACCAAATGCAAAGTGGCCCCCCCGTCTGTTGACCTCAGCTTGCTGGAGCCCACACAAAAGACCTTTTCCCTTGAATAGGATATGGTGATTTTGACTGTTTCCTGTCAACAAAGATCTGCCAGCCAGGTGAGTCATGTGATCACTGCCATCCCCAAACTTTGGGGGCGGACTCAAACACTGCAGTACTTTGAATTGAAAGCAAATATATATTTTACAGAAATACTGATAACTCTTGGTAATCAGATGACAGAAATGTGAAATTTGGGGATCCTTAAAATGAAAACTTTGCCCACAATTCAAGCCCAAACTCCAATTTGTGTGATGTTCTGGGGCAAAACCCGCTATTTATTGATACTACAGACTCTGTGTTTAAGCTAGAGACATGGGAATTTACTGGAGTATGTATGGACAGGCCGTGTATATGTGTATCATTTTTAATGAAAAACCAATGTTGCATAACCCACTAAAATCGAAAATGAGTTGCCATTTCTTTAACCAAGCTCCTAGAAACGCCAGAGTCGGAACAGTGCCTACCTCATGTGATATATGATGTGTGTAGGTGATGTAAAAACAACTGTGTATTTGGGAGAATATGTATTTGGATCAAATATAGATTTGTGTGCAATTTGACAGGGGAGTGTCCTTTCTGCAGGCCATAAAATGACATCACTCTGACACACTATCCTTCCCCCAATCAAGGGAGAAAGGAAAGCTTGGCCAATGATAAGTTGAGGGAGGGGCTGGCTTAGTGATGCTGTGCACACACCCACTTTCTAAACACATAAAAGCAGACAGTGCAGGACAAGTGGAGATCCCTTTTTCACTTTCCGTGGGACGCTCTGCCGGGAGACTTCAGACTTCAATCCATCAATCTTCAGAGACCAAGGCTTTACTTCAGAATTTGTAAGAACAGGCCTAACCCACAAGCTGAGTTCTCTTCAGCAGGCCTCAAAATCATTTTCAGACTATTCACAGCCGTGCTGAGCTGTTGATTCTGGCCTGAAACCCTGCGCCAGAAAGATCCAGAAGCAGTGCTGTACCCAGAGAAAGCAGAGATACCCAGAAAGCAGACCAGAGATCCAGAGAACCACAGGCCGCTGTATCCGGGGAGCTGACCCAGACGCTGTGAGCAGAACCGGTGCCTGACAGACCCAGCAGAGCGGAGCTGACCCAGGCGCTGCGCGCACAGATCGTCCGTGGCGAGGGAACCGCAGCCAATCCTGACCCGATCCGTGGCGAGGTCCAGTCCTTTCAAAGCTAGCAGGGGCGGATTGGCCTATAGGGAACTCTGGAGAATTCCTGGTGGGCCTCTGCACCCTGGGCCTCTTTTGTGTGGTATTTCCAAATTTTCTAATTGGAAAAGCATTGGGCTTGCTGAAAATGTGTCATATGGGGCCACTTTGAAAATGATCTCCAGGGCCTCTTTTGGTCCCCAGTAATTATTTCCAGGGCCTCTTTTAGTTCCCAGTCCACCCCTGAAAGCTAGGAGTGAGTACTTAGATCAGATTGTGACAGAAATAAGCTCTTAGTTAAAATAATTTAATCCAACTATTTTAATCTGATTAGAACTGTCTCCTAGAAATCGTGTCACCTGTCATTTTCAAAGCTGTCACCTGTCAATTTGAGTTACTTTAAATCCGAAAACGACCTTTACAAAATCGTTCATATCTCTGGAACCATTTGTCCTAGGAACCTGGTTTAACTTTCCTCTGAAAGCTTAGAATCCCAGCTTTCCAGCGAACCTAGAACTGACTTATACTTTTGCCGTAATAGCGATTCACGCACTCGCGAATTTTGCCGCAATTTGCGATTTGGCCTGATTTCTTTACCTGTAAAAAGATAGCAGCTTTTTGCTTTCCTTTGCTAAAAATGTGTTTGCCTCTTAATAACCATCCCTGAATCATTGCTAAAGTGAGCCTGAGCTCATCCCAAGTATCTCTCACACACCCTGAAACTCCTAAAGGGAATTAAAAGCATTTTCAGCAAATTTCTCACTTCATTGCCACCACATTCAAAGCACTTGGGCCTGTGTTTTAAAACTCATACCTGTTTTCTCTAAGCTTGCTGGGATGGGAATTGAATTTCGTATTGTATTTGATTGCATTCCTGAGAACTGTGTGTGTTACTTCCATCTCCTTGCATTGCATATAATTGTCACCAGGGGAAAAGTGAACATATGATATTTTGTGAAATCATATTAGTTAGTTCTGTACTGCATTTTCATTCAACATTGCATCCATTTGAAACCATAAAAGTATTTTCGCTGCCTTATCCATCCTCCACCAACTCCTCATTGATTGTAAAGAAGTGTGCTAGTGTCAGATTACCAATTGTTGATTAACATTATATTTATAAGGGCGATATTGATTATTAATTTATTATAAAAGCGTGGTATCTATATTTTGTTTTATTTCTCAAATAAACCTTTTAAACTTGCAAAACAGAACTACTTCTTGGCTCAGTGGAGTCAGGGGGATTCTAAGAGAGGGGTGTTATATAGGGGTAGTCACCCAGAACTCATGAACTGGACATAAAGATATATCAATAAGGGTTTCCATTCAGTATCCCAGACTAGGCATTGACTTAGCTGTAGTGTTGAATTGAATTCTCTTACATTACTTATCAAAAACCATGTCTCTTGTTGAAATCAACTACACTGTATTAGAAAAGGAACTACTGGCCATCAAACGTGCCTTTGAGAAATGGCGTCATGTTCTCTTGTGGGGCCCAGCATCCGATAGAAGTCAGGACTGATCACCATAACCTCCGAACTCTTCAATATGCTCAAACATGTAACAGCCGACAAGCCCGGTGGGCTCATTTATTTTCTCCCTTTCGTATAGTTTTTACGTTCCTCCCAGGCAGAATAAACCTGAAGGCTGACGCTCTGTCCCAAAGGAACCCTTTGGGAAGAACTCTATTCAAGACGGAAACCATGTTCCCTAATTCAGTGTTTGTGTCTGTTGTTCATAACTTTCTGCAAAAGATTGAGGCGAAATCAAAGGAATTTATAAACAGACCCCAAAGTTGCGCTTCTCTGCTAAATTAAATAATTGATTCAGGTTCATGTTTTCAAAAACAGGTCAAATTTTAATGCGTAATGTAAACATACCCTCTGACCTCTCTGTCCAACATGTAGAGAATATAATAGATCTTCTCAACATAACAGATCCAAACGACCAATTTACCATTGCGAGATTCACAGATGAACAGAACATCGAAATGGGCTTACCTAACAACACAAAATTGAAAGATAAATCATATTTCACACCAACATTATCCACAGAAAATGTAATTGACACATTTTTCAAAGTAGTACACAAGAATTAAGAGACAACTATCTTGATACAAACATAGGTAACAAGAAAAACAGTTATCCATTTAACCTAACCGCCGAACAGACCAAGGCACTCAAAGAACTAAGAGACAATGAAAACAAAACTATAAAATCATCAGATAAAGGAGGCAACATTGTACTCTTGAAAACAAGTGATTACATTAAAATGGCACAACATCTAAACGACACAGAGTGCTATGAATCGCTTACCATCAATCCATTGATCAAATTGGCCGAGGAATGGAGATACATGAGCAGCCATTGGAGAGATCAGTCACTCCTCACAGAAGAAGAATATCAATATATGAGTATACCATATCCCATTATCCCAACCATTTACTTTTTACCAAAGATTCACAAACAATTCACCAATCTACCATCCAGCAGGCCTATAATCAACGGAATTGGATCCATAACTGAACATATCTCCGAATACATTGACCATCAGTTACAACCATTGGCTACATCACTGTCCTCATACATCAGAGACACCACCCACATCATACAGCAAACAGAAACTATACCATGGGACAAGGACTGCTGGTTTATCACAATGGACGTTGCAGCAATATACACCAGCATACTACACGACAAAGGACTTACCACCACCGAATACTTTCTAAAAACCAGATCCATTTCATTCAATGATCACAACAACATGATCCTCCAAATGTTACACTTTACGGTTCAAAATAATGTTTTCATGTTCAATCAACAATTATAGCGACAAATCCAAGGGACAGCCATGGGTGCAAAATATGCCCCACCTATGCCAATCTGTATATGGGCCATTATGAACTCGAACACGCGTGGCAACACCCATCCTTTACCCACCTCAACAACATTATATTCTAGGCCCGTTACATTGATGACATTTTCTTAATATGGAAAGGAACAAGTCAATCATTTCAGGATTACTTCAGATATCTAAATAACAACACTTACAACCTAAAACTTACGATGGAATACAGTCGAACCAGCATCAACTTTCTGAATGTCACACTTTACATCGACAATGATATGATACATACAACACTCTATACCAAACTTACCTCAGTCAATAGTGTGCTCCACGCCTCAAGCAACCATCCACAACATGTGATTCGAAAATATCCCATCTGGTGAAATGTTCAAAGTGAAGAGGAATTGCACAAAGGAGGAAGAGTTCATCAAACATGTAACTCGAACAATTGCCTACTTCAAAGAAAGAGGTTACCATACAGTTCTAATCAACAGAAGGTATCGAAAAACATTGACAAGATCCAGACAGGCACTGTTACAAGTGAAAATAAAAAAGGACAAACACATACCAGATATGGAACAACACGAAACCAATTTCGTTACGACCGATAGTTCAAACAATCAAGTCATCAGAAAAATCCTTAACAGGAACTGGAACATCTTAAGAACAGACCCAGATCTACTTTCAGTATTAGGAACGTGACCTACCATGACATTTAGAAAAGCAAGAAATCTGAAAGAACAACTAAGTCCCTTACACTTCCAAATCAAAAGGACACAACCAAGTAGAGATCTGAACACCATGTGGCTACAAAAACCATTTCAGGGGAACTATAAATGTGGACAATGCTCTGTCTGTCAATACTCAAATAATGCGAAAACCATCATCAATAAACCCGATGGCTCCAAATACACTATTCAAAAATTAATCAACTGCAATAGAAAATTTGCAATATATGGCATAAACTGCCCATGCAATCACCTCTACATAGGAAGCACAATCCGCCAGTTGAAAACCAGAATAAGTGAACATGTCTGAGCCATCAAAAACCAAGATAAGAAATCCCTTCTAGCTACTCATTTATATGAATCCCACAAATTGGAAGAAGTCAAGGACTTAAGATTCTTTGGAATTGTGAAACTAAAACCACCACCAAAAGGAGGTAATGCCGAACTCCTCCTAAGAAGACACGAAGCTAGTTGGATTTGCCTTATGGACACATGCAATACTGGATTGAACACAGACCAAGAGCTATTTTACTTTTTATAGGTACAATTCATGCCCTTCTCTTATCTATACTAATACTTCCTTCTCACATAATTCATCCTACCATTTGACCGCTTTTCTCCTTTCTCTTTCCTTTTCTCTTTTCCTTGTTTCTCTCTCTCTTTCTCAAACTTGCACCCAGTTTACTTTGCATCAACTCATTGTCATGGGCCACAATAATAAACATAGTATTCCAGTGCTGGGAAGGGCTCAGGAACTAATGACAATCAGCATCAAGAAGACGCAAGCCACTAAAAACAAACTACTATTGTACAAAAGGCTGTTGTGTCCTATCTGCAGGAGAAACAGCTCACGGACCACATCTCCCAAGCACCCCCGGGCCAAGAATTACATTTTGGAGCCCACGTCGGGCGGGGCATGCGCGCGCATGCGCACACGTTTAACAAGAGCACGGGGCTTGTGCTCAGGACAGCAACCAGAGAAGACGTGTTCTTCGGAGCTCCGAGCAAGGGGAAGCTCTCGAGGGGCTACGCCCCATCCAACCTCCACCCGGGCCCCTCAAGCATTTCAGATAAGTACCGCAGACTATCAGCAGCGTAAGCAGACCTGGGGGAAGGCGCGCAGCGCTGTGCTGAATCATAGAGAGTCAGAGGATACCACCAGCAATTGCAGTCAGGGGCACGCGCAGGTGGGCTCCGCCAAACTTCCTCATGTTCCCCCCCGCTCCAGCAAGCTAAGTGAAAGCCTTGAATTGAATATTAACGCCATAGTGCCTGCAATTCGAACTACGCGCAACTATAGAAAAACATGCAGTGCATAGTCGAGCATGTTTTAACCCACTAACAGCCACTTTTGATTACGCCACGAGTTGTTGCTACGCAGAAGCCTTTGGGGCAATACAGTTTGGGCAATAACGGATGCCGAGCCACGCGCGGCTGTAATCCGCTCGTAAGGGGGAAAAGCCAGCATAACATTTTGGGCAATAAAAGACGCGGAGCCACACGCGGCTGTAATCCGCTCGTAAAGGGGGAACGTTAACAGCTGCATGCACTAAACTACTTGAGCACTGAAGGGTGCATGAACTTCTAGTGCAAGAGTGAGTGAATGTAAACATTCGGTGTCTGATGTAACACGCAGATGGTAATTCCCACTCTCTTTTCAGCATAACACTGCTCCGGATTCCAGACCTGAGAGTGCGCAGGCAGGAGGCCAGCACTCACCCCTTGAGATAAGTCCCTTTCTGGTTATAACCCTTGTTGTAGGGTTTGGGGGAGAAATGTGCATGTTGTGAATGTGTGTAAATGCCAACTATTGCTTGTGTTATCCTATGTCCCCTTCCCTGACCACCTCCCCTCTCCCAGTCCTCTCTCCGGTTACCCTAACTACTGCACCTATCCAACCATCGAGATCCTAACCCTCTTTCCCCGCCCGGGTCGTGGAAGCTTGTGTAAGTTTAAACTTGCAGGCGCCAAGACCCTGGAGGGGTAGGTTGGTTCAAGCCACTCCTGAGCCTGGAAGCTGAAGCCGTGACACTCATACACAAGAAAAAACCACACATATAGCACATGCCACATAGCATTAACTCATAAAAAAGAAAAAAAACACAAATATAGCACATGCAACATAGAATCCCTTCCTCATCCCTGCTATGAACACTTCTGTAACACTTAAGTTTGGACATAGAACTACCATCCATTACACTATAGTCCGATTGAACGTCAAACTGTCACAGCTTCTTTCAACACTCTAGTGAAAGGGAGACATCACTCACAGAAATAAAGTCAGATTGAATTATAGACTAATATTTACAGTTTCTACTTATCCTATATTATATCATCAATCAACACCAGAGCGAATCAACATAAAATTAAATATAATCATGAAACTACTTTTCCAGCAGTCAACACCCAGCAAGTAGCAAACACGTTCCCTAACTACACAAATCAAACTACAAACATTTGCAACATACACTAGATCAGCAATAAATTATGTTTGATACAATCATCTTCAAGATGGCTGCCAATCGCGGGCGAATGGCGTCATCGCGTCATCACGCTAAGCGTGAACGCATGACATCATCACACCGGCATCATGATGCAATTGCACGCTATTAAAGGTGGCCATTGCACTACTTTGACTATGGCAATCGGACCATCCAGCCGGACTGAGACGTAGCAGCAGAAAATTGTTTAGCTAAGACCTTACACTTAAAAGAGCTACTCTTTAACTTTTAACCACAGCTTAAAATGTCCAATTTCTTGACCTATTGCTAACTACCATGCCCATAGCAGGGAGCTGTCAGAAAAACATTCTGACTTTAGAAAGTATTTTTTGCAATGCACAGCTTAAATCTCTCATTTGACTACTTAGATAATAACACATAAACCGAAAATGTCACAAAAGGTACACAGAGCTATAATATGACCATCTTAAGTAATAGTGCTCTGTTAAACAATTGTTTCTCAACTGTAGGAATCCAATATCTGTTTTGAGTAGAAACTAATAGAGAACAAAGGGAGACTACGCACATGAATCATCATGATGTACCACCATTTGAGACAATAAGGACATATATTCATGTGAGTACACACACTGCACACATTAAATCATCTCATCTGTCACCAAGAATGTGAAAGTAAACACATCATTGTAATTTTATTTTCTAGGTAAGGCAAACAAGGTAATCAAATAAATTTGACTGTCCTTTTAATGGAAACCCTAATTGCAATTACCATCAACACAGCATCATTAAACCCATTGGAATAATCTTTTCTTCAGAGATCAACCTACCACCCTCTTAATGGAAATTCAAATTGGAATCACCACCCTATTAAACCAATTGGAACAGATCTCCTTCTAGAGACCATACCTACCTCCTGAAGAACCACCTAAAACCTTGAGTGGGGAAACACATGTCGAGGACTTTTAAACAAATAAGAGGAAACTACGAGTTTTTGGCATCAACAGACTTAAGGACTTCTTCAACAACAATCCAATCAATAGAACCACAAGGATCTTGAGTCAAAACCCCCCTTGGGGACCCCATAATCTCTCCCTTGGGAACTTCAAATGATCATATCCCCTTGGGAGCCTCTAATCATCCTATAAAGACTCGCAGCAAATTTTCCCTATGGACTGTAAACCAGAAGAATCCCGGAGAAATCACTAACGAACATACTAATCATTGAGCCTTATCTCCATAAATTCGTGAATCTATTATTTTCATTGATAGTGAATTCAACTATACTTTTCTCAGTTACTCATTATTTGTCATAATTATTTGTCATTATGAATAAGCAGTTTACATTATGCATTAAAATTTGACCTGTTTTTGAAAACACAAACCTGAATCAATTATTACATTTTGTAGCGAAGCGCAACTTTGGGGTCTGTTTATACATTTATTTCCATAGCCCAGGTCAGCCTCTGAGTAAACCCCTATTTGCAGCATCCCTGCCGGCTAGAACTAATTTAAGTTTTTTTTCTTTCTATCTACTTTGTAACCCATGAGGGAGCCATCACTGTTCAAAAGGCTGAACGTTTCATAACAGCTAAATCAAAGGACGTGTAATCCACCCAACCAGAGTTGATCCCTATGTATAGGCTGACAAGAAGTAAGGGCCTTCTGTTCAAGGATGAGAAGGTTTACAATCTTGATGAAGATCTTCACAAGGAAGTTTTGTGACTTTGGGCCTCATTACGAGTCTGGCGGTAACCGAGCCGGGAAAACCGGCAGGTTACCGCCAGATTCGTATTACCATTATGCCTCAGTGATTCCTGGAATCACTGGGGCATTACAACCCCGGTGACCCGGTAATTCCGGAGGCAGAATTCGGTAAATCCCCATTCCCATGGAGTCCCATAGGACTTCATGGGAATGGGGAAGTGGAAACACCAGCACCATCTCATGATGGTGGTGGTGTTTCCACGTCCGCCTGCAGGCGGGTGGTGTTAATCCCACCAGGTCACACCTGGCGGGAATGACACCTCCCGCCTGCAGAACTCGAGATCAGCGGGTCCGGAAGCAACGGTGGCTGCGGGTTTACCGCCACCGTTATTTACGGACCGACTGATTCGTAAGGTGGCCTTTTGCCATGATTCACGAGCAGCCGGGCATCAAGATTTTGCAAATCCGCTAGAGTTGATTCAGAGGCATTTTTGGTGGCCCGCCGTCAGGCAGGATGTTCAGGATTATATCTCATCCTGCACCATATGTCTCCAGACCAAGTCCTCTAGGAATCCACCATTAGGTAAACTAGTTAAAATGCAGCTCCCCAAAACACCTTGGCAAATCATTTCCACAGATTTTATAGTGGATCTCCCCATTTCTGAGGGCTGCACAATCATAATGGTCATGGTGGATTCACTAACTAAGATGGCACCTTTCGTCCCTCTACCATCTGTCCATTCTGCGGCATTTATGGCGTCATGGCGTCGATAGTCCTGGACCATATCTTTTCTCTGTATGGTCTCCCTGAGACAATCATTTCTGATTGTGGTCCACATACTCGGGATATCTCGTGCCCTGAGTTTGGGTTACCACCCACAGACTAACGGGCAGATGGAACGCCACAACCAGACCTTGAAAGGCTACCTCTGGTGCTATATTTCTGCTGCTCAAGATAACTGGAAGAGTCTGTTACCCTTGGCTCAGTTTGCGTACAATAACGCTTTGCACTCAGCCACCTGATCCAGCCCTTTCTTCTGTACCTATGGCTTTCATCCTTCAGTGTTTCCCATGTTAGTTCCTCAGGCATCCCCATTCCTGGACATAGACGGACTTGTGGATACTATCCAACAAGGTCATCGGACAGCTCGTGTGGCTCTACAGGAAGCCCACTCTAGGAGTAAGAAGCATGCAGACAAGCATCGGACCCCAGCACCTTCGATTCAGATTGGGGATTCAGTCTGGTTGGCTAGCAAGTTCCTCCCCAGAAGACTCTTCCCTTCTAAGCTGTCTCCTAAATTCTTTGGCCCTTTTCCCGCTTTGGATAAAAGGGGGTCAGCTGCATTCAAGCTACAGCTCCCACATTCCTGGAGGCGCAACCATCCTACTTTCCACATGTCGCAGCTGAAGCTGACATTTGGAATCACTTTCATCGGACTGCTGCAGGGTCTCCCCTTCCAGTACTGACTGACACTGGTCCTGCGAATGAGGTTTCGGGTATTTGTGATTCCCGCTATCGGTGGGGGGTCCTGCATTCCCTCGTGGACTGGAAGGGGTATTCGTCGGCAGAGCGGTCTTGGGAGCCGGCTTCGGCTGTTCACGCCCCATGGCTGGTTCGCTCTTTTCACCGGTGTCACCCGGGTAAACTGGGGTTCACCTCCCTTCGTAGGGGGCATACTGTCATGGGCAGACTTCCGGGCTGGTCTTTGTGGCACCGTTGGCGTCATCTCTCAGGGATTGAGGTGTCTCCCCCCAAGATGGCGTCCTTTCCGCAGCGTGGCGGTATAGTTCATCGGGAAGGAGCGGAGGGCAGGGCTCCTCACCTTCACCCGATTCCTGTATTTCTGGTCTCGGATCCAGCACAACAGTGCGTTGCTACTGTTTTCATCGGCCGTACTTAGTGAGTTTCGCTTATCTGTGCTTTCCCGATCAGCGTCTTACTAAATCCTTTCCCTTTGCTCTGTATCTCATTCTGTCTCCTTATCTCCTCTCAGGAAACCTTCGCTCGCCCGTAGACGTCGCGGTCATTCCTTTGGCAATCCTTTCAATCAGGATTTCTGCCTAGTCTCTGTCCGACAACGTAGGTGTCTATTCTAAGCTTTACCTTTCCACCCACGGCTCTCCTTCTCTTGGAGTAACGTTACCACATTCCCTTTCAGTTCGTGCAAAGTGTCTCAGTTCCTCGGACCACATTGCCCAGCATCCCCTGCGGTTTCTGTGCGGAATCATCCTCTGCATCTCTACTTTCCCCGCTGCCTATCGGCCCCGGTAGGTTGTTCACTCTAACCCCATTTCCATCCCTACTTTCACTTACCCCTCTCCGTTCTTATTTTTTCTGCTGTTTCTTCGAAGGTTGTCTCCCTTTGTTGGTACACGAGACACCGCCTCCTTTCACACACAACCGATCCTCAAAGGCTCCTTGTTAAGGTAACACTGCCACTTCTTGCAGAGACATAAGACTGCGCTCACTTTCCTGTCTAACCCTGTCACTCTATCTTGCATTCTCCCTAAGGTGTAGGACTCCAAGGCAGAATACAGTACATCTCTTTCCTGCCTTATCCACTCTACGCTCTCTAGCTACTGAGGCAGTTTCAACGTTACTTTCAATGCACACTAGCATCACAGGGATTTCTCCCCCACAAGGGTTTCCCTGGCATTTTCACTTGGTGCTTGTTGTGCAGGCACGGGCAGACGAAGTCAAGTGAATCACTCCATTCTGCAAGCAGAATCCGAAGACCAGATTGGTGATTCTTCATTCCTCTTACTTGCATGCTGAACACTGTGGTGATCCTACCAGAACTCTTATGAGCACTTAAAGTTAACCTGACTATTAACACAAACGCAATAACACACAAACACATAACTATGTCAACCAAACAGACTAACTTTGCTGTGCTATCTAGTCCAGTACAGTACTGCACTCTCTACTTAATCAGTTTACCACTCATAGGGCCTCATTAGGAGTTTGGATGTAGCCATGCCGTTCTTACCGGCATGGCTACCCCCAAACCAGGTACCGGGTCTGGGTCCCAAAAATAGGGAATTACCGGGCCATGCCAACTTTAGCAGGCCCGGTAATTCCCATTCTCGGGACCCGGACCCGGTACATTCCCATTCCCATTTGAGCCCCCATAGGGCTCAATGGGAATGGGGAGGACGCTAACAACGGACCCGTTAATGACGGGTCCGTTGTTAGCATCCTGGTCTGCTCGCGGGTGCCACAAAGGATGTCTGGTCTGACCAGGGGTCCAGAGCGGCACACGCGAGCAGAACTCTTAATGAGGCGGTAGAGTGATAATGGCACCAGCAGCTCTATCGGCGCTGTTATCACTCTACCGCCTGGGTTGTAATGAGGCCCATAGTCTCTTAGCCTCTCCGGAGCCTTCGGGCTGCCCTTAGGTCATACTGGCCAGGCCTTGACCGAAGGGCTGTCCCCAGGCCACTTCCCCCTTCTGGCTCACCTTCATCTTCTGGAGGTGCCTCGCCAGCTCCTTCTGGTTGCTCCTCCGGCTCTTGACTCGGGTTCGCCCCTCTCTGGTTCCAGTGGATCAATCCGTCTGGTTGCAGCTCTGCCTCTGCCAGGAACTGCCTGTCTCCATCAGTCCACATTTCTTGGGGCACCCTCTTGAACCATAAAGCATTCTTGGTAATCGACTGGTACCCTCGTGCTGCTGTCACCATTGTCCCTTCCATTCGTGTCACTGTCCAGGGTGCACTGTCATACTGTGTTTCAAGCTTGGTCTTTGTGGGGTTTCCAACACCAAGACATGGTCTCCGACCTGGTGTCCCGACCTCCTTGTGTGCCGCCTGTCACTCCTGTTTTCATTCGCTGTCTCTCTCCTCTGATGAGTATGATCGCTGTCTTAGGTGTCTACGCCCCTGCTTGGGTGATGTGGTATGGACAAGTTAGTATTGTCCCGTATATGAGATCCACCGGGGGTGGACCTGTGGAGCTGTGGGGTGTCACTCGATAGTTCCATAGGAATCCGTATAGATCCACTCTCTGGTTGGATTGGGCCCTGGATATTCGTAGCACCTTGTTGATGGTCCGCATGAACCTCTCCATATCGCCATTCGCCTGTGGTCACCTGGGTGTGATGTGGTGATGAATGATAAGCAGGTCATCCAGGTATTTCTGGACGGTCTGTTGTCACTCTTGATGCGTCTTGGTAGGCCATGTGTCGCACACATCTTCTCGAGTGTAGATATCAGTTTCCGCTGCTGTCAACGGTACAATTTCCACCCCTGGGGATCTTGAGTGGTCGTCGATGGCCACCAATAGATATGTACCTTCCTGAACTGTGCAAAAATGGACGCTGATTGCGTTCCATCTTGATGACCCACGCTCAGCCCACTGTATGGGTTCAGGGTTTGGCGGCGCTCCTGTGATTTAGGACGGGAGGCAGGATGAAATGATTTGCTCCACCTTGGTATTGATGTGAGGGAACCACACCTGGTGTCGAATACTGGCTTTTGCCTGACCATTCCCTGGTGGCCTTCGTGTGCCAGCACCATGATTCTGTCCTGCAGGCTACAGGGAATCACAATGCGGGCTCCCCTCAGGATCAAGCCTTCGTTGGTGACAGACACATCCTGCCTGGGAACATACCAGTGAGGAAGTCTTTGGCTGCCGGCGTGTGGTTGTGTACATGGCGGGGGAAAGATTTCCACTCGCCCGATATGATGGTGTTCTTGATCAAGTCGCAACAGGGGTCAGTGTGCGTGGCTTCCACAATGTCTTCAATGCTGACTGCCTTGGGCTTCATGGTGTGAATCATCTGGCATATGTGCTCTTCTGTCTCCTCCGCTTCACTTATATTAGGCAGAATTATATGCAGTACCCTTTGGGAACACCACACAATTAAGACTATAAGTGACAGTACAATTTTACCTTATGTACAAGCCAGTACTACACAGTTAAAGTGGTGGCAGTAGCGGAGCAGCCAGACTTATCTCAAGAGTAAGTGAGCAGTATCAAATAGTTACACAAAGGACAGCAATTACTATGATTCAGGCAAACACTGACTCATGGTTTCTAAGTAAAAGAATATATATTCATTTACTCAACAGTTATATAACATTTCACTATTATAAGCAAGATAAAAATCCCAATCACAAATACATCACACCACTTCTCTTAAATTACAGACAAGTTAAGCTCACAAAATGAAGTGGGAGCAAAATGGCACTCCAGCAATTTAAAAGCGAGGGAAAGACAAAGTTATTAGAAATTAAATCAAACCAACAGGTAAGTACTCAAGGCAATTGAACAAGAGGAACTTCAGTGAGGAGATCAGCTAGAAAAGGCTTAGGGCCAAAGTCAATGGGTCAAAAGTCTTTTGCTCAAGATCACACAGTTCAGGGTAGTTTGGGGTAAAGTTTGTGGCACAGATTCTGGACGAGGTTGGTTGATAGAAAAGTTAGTTCAAAGAGAAGAGAAGGAAAAACCCTCGGATTGGAGAAAGATTTCAAACACTTTCGCCGCGGTTGAACGAAACGGACAACCGGATTTGCACAGTACCTTAAAACGGAGAGGGAGCTGTAGCTGAGGCGGACGTTTCTGGTGGTTCCTGCAGGCTCACGTTTCCTGAAGTGACTGTCGGACTGTCACGAAGTAGGAAGCTGGAGGGTCCTGCGCCACCCAGGGAAAAAGCCAGTAGCAGAGCAAAACAACGAATAAAAGGGGCGCTCCTTAAAATCCAAGCAGGGTCCGACCTTCCTGGCTATCCGGCCCACTGAAGCTCTGTACAGTGAATTCGACCAGCTTAGGGGTCCTGGCTTGCTGTTTGGGCAAACTGGTTGGTCCTCCCAGCTCAAGGGAAGACGTTTCCTGGAGGATCTTCTCTGTCGTCGGAGTCTGAAGATTCGGACCTGCAGCAGGGCATCACCGGGCGGTTCAGTCGTTGTAGGGGTCCTCTTCCATCAGCTCCTCGTAGGTTCTTTCATTCCAGTGGCGACTCTGCCTTTCCAGTCCCAGCAACCTGCTTTTTATGCAGTTTTCCCCCATTCATACACCCTGGCTGTCAATCACACAGCAGGGTGGCTGTCCTGGCAAGGTCATTCCCCTCAGCCAATCAAACAGGAGTGCATCTTGGGTTATCAAGGGAACCCATGGAAGGGGTCTGAGGACCCCTCCCTCACATCCTGCCTACCTAGACTTTCAGGCGCCTTAAGGAGGGCTTCTGTGCAGAAGCCCGCAAAAAGACATCAAACAAGGGAATCATCCCAAGTTTGGCGCGCAGAGAAAAACACGAGAAAGACTTTAACAAAAAGAAATGGCAAATAAACCCAGCCGGAGCCAAAATAAAATGTATTTGGTCAAGCGGTTTTATGTTTAAGGCTAATATAATAGCCTAAAACAATACCACGTTTATATAAGATAATCGCGGTACGAAAAATAGGGTAGTTACCACTGCCACCAGCCAAGTCTTGATGTAAAGGGAGCGAAACAAGGCTCCAAGAGACACAGACAAAAAGGGATAAGAATGAACCTTTTACAGTACTCCATATAAAATGGGGTGTACTGGGTCTGTGGTTTAAAGTGACTAAAGTAAAGGTAATGGCAACTTTACCTTTTGTGGGGCACAGTTGTCAGCCCCAGAAAAATTGAGTCAGTGGGAAGTCTCAAAGACAACCCTGTGTCACTGCACTGAAGGTGCTGTGTAACACACATACAAAATATGAGGCCATGGAGTAGGTGAGGCTCCAGTGCTCAAGATCACACAAAAGGTGAAAACACATACAGTAAAAACACATGTAAGAGTGGGGAAAAAGGCTCAAACTCTTAACAGGTGAAAAAAATAAATCCTAGAAATCCAGCAAAGCTGCTGAGGGACTCATAAGGTAAGGGAAATCAGCCATTTATGAGATTTCTCCCTAACAACTTACTTCTCCTAGGGTAGCAGCCCTCGGGTGCCTGGATATGAAGTCCACCGGATTGTCCGTGCCTGCATGTTAGGCCAACTCGAACTCATACTGCTGCAGGTGGAGAAGCCACTTCCAAATTCTGGCCATGGGGTGTGACGATGACCCTGTGAAAATCGTGATGAGTGGCTTGTGATCTGTGTAGGCCGTGAATTTTCGTCCATATAGATAGATGTGAAAATGGCGGCAGCTCCACAACACCGCTATGGCCTCCTTCTTGTTGTGCGAGTAGCGCTGTTCCGTGGGTGTGAAGGCACGGATGCATATGCAATGGGCTTTGTCTCACCTGTCTGAGATATTTGAACGAGGATGGCCCGAGGCCGACAGGGCTGGCATCGACATACAGTTCCGTCGTTAACGTTGGGTCATAGTATGCCATTGTTGTCTGGGCTGAGAGGGATGTCTTGATCCGCTCGAATGTCTCCTGGCAGTCAGGGCTCCAGTCACATTTGGTGTTTGATCTGATGAGTTCCCTGAGTGGCTCGGACATTGGTGCCAGATTGGGGATGAATCTCCCGCAGTAGGTTGCCATTCCCATCTCTGTGGGTGTTGTCGGGGGGGGGACCTCCTTTATGTCTGCAACTTTTTGTGGGTCGCCCGACACTCCGGCGCTGTTGAAGATGTACCCAAAAATATTTATTTTCTCCTTCAGGAACTCACATTTGTCCCGGTTGATGGTCAGGCCTGCGTTCTCCAGTCTTCTGAGCACCTCCTCGAGGCGACGCATGTGTTCCTGCCTGTTGCTGGCATGGATGAGGATGTCAACACTGACATTCAACACTCCTGGGATGCCCTGTATCCCTTCCTGGATGGCCTGCTGGAATACCTCGGCCGCTGAGGAGATGCCGAAGCTCAGTCTCTTGTACCGGCATAGGCACAGGTGCATGGTGAAGGTGGTGATTACTTGTGTCGCAGTGTAGTTTTAACTGGTGGTACCCAGCCTTCAGATCAATTTTTGAGAACACTTTCGACTCTGTGAGGTCTGTAATGATCTCATCTAGCGTGTGGGTGATGTGCTGTTGATCGCTGCATTTTGTAACCGCATGTCAATGCAAATCCTTACTTTCACTGGTTGCTTCGGCTTCATCCTTACCACCATGGCTGTGACCCAGGGTGTTGGCCCTGTGACCTGCTCAATGATTCCAGCCTTTTCAAGTTCTCGTAGTTCCTTTTCGAGCAGGTCTCTCATCTGAAATGGGTCTTTCTGTGGCATACTGCCTGGGGCTGTACCGTCTGGTCGATGTGGAGCTTGATGAGTTTTCCTTTTGGACATCCGATGCCATTGAGGATGCCTTTGTACTTCCTTATGAGGTTGGAGATGTCTGTTGTGTCTGTGACATCGCAGATGAAACGGATTAGTCCTAGGTCTTCCGCTGCATCACCACTAAGTAGGCATTCAATTCCTGGATTGGCAACATATATCTTTGACTGGAGGACTCTGTCACCTCGGCTTAGTGTCGTTCTAAAACGTCCTTCCACTGATAGTGGGGTCTTGCAAATAGGAGTGTGTCTGTTGGCATGAGGCCAGGTCGGGATGCAGTGTCTGGATCATTGTCGCCAGCATTACTTTCACTGACGCTCCAGTGTCTATCATCATTTGCGTTTCCTGGCCCTGTAAGGACACAATGCATTTGCCTCTTCTGTCTCTTTGTCGGCTCTGTGCTTGTGTGCTCAAGCGTTGAGATCAAATGGACTTTCCTTATTCTTCTCGTTCGCCCAGCTCCCGCATCCATCGCTGTGTCGCCATTGTCATCTCCGGATTCGTCTGTCGATGCGTTAGCAGTCTCCACACAACTGGTGTTTGCTTGCTTCTTCTTGGGGAAGGCTTTATCTTGTTGGGGGCGTTGCGGCTGCTCTGATGACCTACAGATATATGCGTAGTGGTCCTTCCAGCCACATTCTCTGCACGTGGTTCCATACACTGGGCAGTTTCATCTTCCATGACGTGTACCTCCACACCATCCACACTCGCTGGGCCCCGGGATCCTCAGTTGCCACCGTGGTGAATTGTTTGTTTCGTTGTATTACTCCCTTGGGGCTTGACAGTTGGCGATCTGAGATATTACAGCCGTTGGTGGAACCCGTTGGAGCTTCTGTAGTGTGGTACCCATGTGCGCTGCCCTCGCATGTGACAGATCTCTTTGGCGTCCATATTTGAGAATTCTGGCTAGGGGAATGCCTTTTTCGCCCAACCCGATTCTGCACAGTTTCTCAGAGTGCATACAGTTGATGATCTGGCGCCTTATCTCCTTCTTGATGTTGTCGAATTCACACGAGAGTGCAAGTTTCCTGAGTTTTGTGTGGTAGGCGTCCAGTATTTCCTCCTCCATCTGTATAATGGTACAGAAGTTGAATGTTTCATAGTCCGGGTTCAACTGTAGCATAAAATGTGCTGTGAGGGCGTATTTGGCCAGTTCGTAGATGTCTGCACCATCGTCGATGACCAGCGTGTTAAAGATGCATAGGACGTCATCACCCACGTTGAGTAGAAGGTGTGACTTCATCTTCCTGGGCGTTGTGATGTCCTTACAGTCCATGGCCATCTCAAACTTCTGGATCCACAGCATCCAGCGGGGTCTCACTGATGATGGGTCACTGTATGGGTCGAAAGGCCCCAACACAGCTGTGGTCCCACCATGAGATCCAGGGGACGGTGCTGGGGCGTCAGCGATGCAGCAATTCTTGATGGTGTGCTGTGCCTAGGTGTGGAAAGGCCAGTTGCCATGGAATCCCTGTGCTGGAGTTACCACGGCCTGTGTGGGGGCAGCAATGGACTCCTCACCTCTGTTTCCTTTGTAGTTGGTACGGCACCGACACTCTAGTCAGCTTCTCCTCGTCATTACAGGTGGCGCAGTGGTTCTTCCTGTGTCGCCTGGCGTGACAATCAAGGAGGATGAGAGGGAAAAAAAAAATCCCCAGCGACATCCACTGTTTTTGATTGTGCTTTGCGAATGGTGGAGCGTTTTAGAAGAGAAAGAAAGAAAATTATTTATTTATTTTGTGGGTGGGGGAATGGTCCCTCACTGTGTCTCCAAGAATTTGCCCTTGTTGTCGGCTTATGGGCTGAGTTGTGGCTTGGTACGCTGTTGTTTGTGTGATCGGTTCCTCGTCCCGAGTGTTAGCTCCCTCTCTGCTGGTGCAGCCGGCAGAGGGAGAGAGGATCGGGGCCTGCAGGTGGGTCGGACCGAGGAGCGAAATAAAGACATGACACTCTCTCTCCAGCTCGTGCCTGGAACTGCCAGTCTTCTGGCAGGGCGGGCCCTTTATTGTTAATGGGACTCACGTCACCTTGCTTGCGGGACTTGAGGCATACGTAACACCTTAAATGAATATGAAAAAGCATCTAAGGATTAAATTGATCAGACGTTATGTCACCAATACAGGTTGTTGGATGGCCAGTTCCCAGGCAACAAACATACTAATTATATGCAGAAAGAAACATCCTTGCGAGTCCCTGTTCTGGCCGACCCTGCCATCGTCCGGCGTCTGGGAAAATTCTATCGCAGGCGGGATCTTACATCCTCCTTTTAAATGTATGTGCCGTTCGGCGTGAGCTACACTCCTGTACAATCAAACTTATGTCCACACTGAAAGTGTTGCCGGACTATGTAGTTGAAATATATTATAATAGTAAAAGGCTCATAGTGCGCTCGTAGCGTCGATGTAGGCAATGGTATTACCAACTGTTAAAGGCCCTATAATTTCAAAAAACTGCAAACATGGTAATTATTGAAAAGAATATTTATATGTTGACCACTAAATATAAGTACAATTGGTTCTGTTAGTGTATGATGGTTGTTGTGTGGTTCGCGAACTATGTCTGCATGTCTTATGTCGCAGAAAAATGTTTTGTACAATTATTTAGTGTGCAGGTAAATAAATAACGAGCCCTATCATGCTATGTGCATCAACGGAAAAGCTGTGCTTCTGATGTGACATTAAACAACATACTCAAAGCCAGATGATGTAGAGGTTACAAATTGTAGAGGAGCAGCCAAATGCCTCTACAGGATGTCCCGCCCCTCTGCTAACTGTATGCTGGAAACCAGAAGTCTGCCAAGTTTGATACCAATAATTGTAACTATTCCGTTGAGTCTTCGAGACAAAGTATCCATTAAGGAAACCCTATCTGATGTATCCTCAGAGAACTGACAATCTCCTGGAGGAGATCTCTGAAGGAATATGAAAATAAGAGAAAAGAGAAGCTAGTGACGTCACATGAAGTGAGCGTGACACACTGAGAAGAGAGGCTGAAGAAGAGGATGCATAGTCCTTATAGAATCTGATGACGAAGTAAGGAATTGAGTAAACTTCCATATGCGGAATGAAGATTGCATGTGTGAAGAGCACTGCAGAAAATGCAAGCCATTTTATAACTGTACAGATGCAGCAACACAAGTAGACTAGGTAATCATAAGGCTGGCTATGCGTAGTGAAATAGACTGCAGGCTGTGCCGCCATTATATAGAATCTGAAAGTTCGATGTCCCAATTTAGGTAAGCTGAAACCCACTGAGAAAGAAGAATTGATAGCTATGCGTGTGTCACAGCAAAGAAATAAGCTGAAGCTCGAAGGAAAACCAAGGAAGGCTGTCTGGCCTGGTGTTAAAGGCTGAAGCAGCCTAAACTGGTTATAAGTCCTTGAAGAACAGTGAACGTGAGATGCCGAGGCATCCCTTGTTACGTTGCAAAGAGACAACACCATGAGTGCCAAGTTTATTAATTCAAGACAATTAAATGCTGCAAAACAGGCGGAACAGTAAATCCCCATTCCATGGAGGACTCCATGGGAATGGGGACACTGAAGCACCGACAACATTGCTAACGGTGCCGGTGCTTCAATGAGAGACATGATAGTAGGGTCCTGATTTCCCGCAGGTCAGGCCTGCTGGGGATCGGTGGCCCCTACCACCATTCTCGTAGTACGGCAGTCCAGAAAGGGTGCCGGTACGTTGCTGCCGGCACCCTTATTTCCGGAGCGCCGTACTTTTAATAAAGCCCAATGTCTTGCTGATTTGGTGAGGAAGCCAAGAATGGCTACTCATGTCTCTTAAATGGTTAAAAACTGAAATATGAATATTAGATTTTAAAATGCCCTTAAGTAAAGTAGAAATGTCCTTCCGAGATCTACTGTATGTATTATCCAAAGGCACATAATAAACCTTTCGCAAAAGCACTAACAGAAATATGATCCCACAGCAGTCTAGTTTTCACAGTAAAGCTTTCCATATGTTATCATTTTTTGTGTTACGAAGTAAATGTGGCATGAGGGATGGTTACATGCACATGTTACTGATATAAAGTTTGGGGTAGAGGAAAGAGACTACACCTTAGATTGGTAAAAACATTCCTCTACAGAACATTGTATACCACTGAAGAATGACTTTTAAACCAGGGTTAGAACTATATATATGGTTCTATGTGTTGCCATCTTTAATAATAATAGTACACTTATCATAATCCACTGGGGAGACTTGATCGTTGGCCATCTCCTGAAACTGGTGTCAAAACAATTTACCATTCTATTTGTGCCTGTAGTGTGTGACAGATGCTTTACAGATGTGTGCAGTCTGTAGGGCTTTAAATGCCAATGAAGATATACTCAATTTGTTGAGAGATCCAAAAACACAAACAAGGGACATGTTTTAGGAACCTCTTACTTATCAATTCGTACCAATTTGCACTGTACATTGATGTGTGCTCATGTTATCTATTGTAAAGTCGTCTGACCTTGGGCGAGATGGTGCTGAAAAGAACAAACTTTTATTAAGTGGAAAATGATGGTTTTATATGACAGCTTTAGGCTTACTCGCTACTGCTAACCTGGCTCAATTAATTTACAGACTAATCTACACAACCTTTAATCAACAGTCCTAAAAATACTTCAGGGTGCCAGGTCCCTCGTACTCTCCAAAATCCCACCTCTCAGCTATACCCCCAGCTAGCCTGAATATCTCAACAGCCAGGGTCAGAAAGTAAAGGATTCTTCTTGTCAAGTGGAGGGTTTAGGAGACATTTGGATTGGGGTGGTTCTATATGTGCAGGATATTTTGTTAGTGATTGTAAGAAAGAGCTTAGGTTAAGGTCTTTCGTTTCACCTGACCTAACATTAGTGTAACCAAAAACATAACTAAAGCTCTTTTTTCCAATCATTAACAAAATCCCCTGGCCACCTAGAACCACCCCAATCCACATTCCTCATAAACCCTTTATTAGATGAAATATCCTCTCTTTTCTGACCCCAGAGAGGCACACAAGCCAGACTGACTCGCCATGCCACCAAAAAAGAAAACATTTCCAATTAATCAATTGTAATATCTAGACCTGTCACAAAACCCCCATGGAGTCCTATGGGGCTCCATGGGAATGGGGACTTACACAATTCCGCCTCTGGAATTCCCGGGTACCGGGGTAGTAATGCCCTGGTAATACCGTGAATCACGGAGGCAGAATGGTAATAAGAGTCTGGCAAAAACCTACCAGTTTACCGCCGGGAAAAGGTTGTGGCGATATTATATGGGTGACCATATATATGGGGACAGGGGCAAAAAAATAATAATAATAATAAAAAATAAAAAAAATAAAAAAAATAAAAAAAAGTGGGGGTTGCGGGGGTGTCCCCCGCATGTTCCATGCAATAATGTCGCCACAAAAAACGCCCATTTTTCGGCGATATTTTTGCATGGCGAGATTTTTGTGGTGACATTATTACATGGAACCATAAATTGGCCATCAACATCTACTGATCCCCCGTGGACTTCCTCTGTCACTTGACCAAACTTCAAACATTCTTCTGCCCGTGTCACCTACTGCACCTGCTGCACAACCAAGGCTACGGGCATGAAATTCAACCAACCCTTTAAAAGAAAAACAGCAGAGCCGACCTGGTCCCCATTTGGCAACCCAGTTCAGATTGCCTTCCTGTGAACAATGCTGGAATGACACTTCCTGGAAAAGAGCAGGCAGTCTCCGGACAATGTGCAGCCACAAAGGCCACAACAATGACCAGGATGAAGGTTCCTGCACTACACCACCTAGCACCACTTACTCAACTCATAAGGCTAACCATTCACCAGGAAATGGGAAAGGCCCGCAGACCCTTCAGCACAAGAGCAATGTTCGCACCTTGACTGGAACTGTCACCATTCCCATCACCAGCCTACCAAGTCACGAATGACAGGCCACAGGAAAAAGCACTCTACCATGAAAGACAGTCTTCATTGAACAAGTTCAAGATGTGTTCCATCATCATTTTATGTTGTGTTAATGGGATTTGTACCCCGCACCATTGCCATTTGAATAGCCTAAAGGTGCTCTGGTGGATCTGGAGGAGCGTGGGTGGGTTTGGTTAGTTGGGAGGAGGAGGAAAGATGAGATTGCAATGCTTTGTGTTGAGGTTGCAGATCAGATGTCCTCTGAGCTCTGCCTGCATATAAGCTTTCTAAGTGAAATGTGTAGTAGGCATCAAAGGTTTTGTGTCCAGCGGGTTGGCATCATGGGTATATTGTAGGCATATGTTGGTCAATGGCTAGGCTGAGTATGTTGGTGGTAGTTAGAGGTGTATGTTTGTGATGTTCAAAGTTTGTGGAAAGGGTTTTTTTTCATTTTAAAAGCCTTCAGTGCGTGGTTGGTTTGTGTTTGTGTGTGGCAAGGGAGAGAGAAACTGAAAGTTATTCAAAAGGTAGGGATTGTTCTTGGGGCTTCTGTATTGCTTTCAAATCATTGGTCTTGTTGTCGGTTGCGTTATGATGAGAGGTGTTTGGCTTTAGAGGTTGATGCACAAAGATGCTGTTTGCTGAGGTTTATATGCTTTGGTAGACAGGGAATGGGTCCTCTTATGGTTATGGTTTTGCCTTGATGTGACGTCTTCAATTTGTTGTACGTTCTTGAGAGATATGTTCTATATGGATGGTCAGGAGCCGGCATGACCTTCCATTAGGGTCTGGCTGTGCATTTAAGCTGCAGTATGGAGCATTGTTGTTACCACTGCTTAATGGGTGTAGTTTGAACTTCTTTTTTTTAAGCATTGAAGAGACATGTTTCTAGGTTTTTCCTGAATTTCAGGTGGTTCGTTAGGGTGGGGATTTCCATTGGTAGCCTGCTCCTGTGTTCGATGACCACTGTGGCAAAGGCGGATCCTCTGTGTCTTTCACTGCAAAATCTTTTTTATTCTAAAAGTATGTAATTTCTTGATCTTAGGTCTCTAGTTGGAACTCCAGAAATGCAAGAGAGAACGGACCAGGAGTCAGTCATCCTCAGTCTATGCATTTCAGGAAGGAGCTCCAGACATGGTTCTTGTAGGAGTACATCCCCAATGCTCATATTGTTGTATGAAAAAAATAAAGTTTCTTAAGGAGAGACAACCGTTCATATAACGTACATATTTCTAAAGATTCCAATGTTGCCGAGTGTCAACATTTGGATCCCAAGTACATATATTTAAAAAATACCAATAAATATACCAAAATGATCTCATACCGAACATACAGTTTCCCTTAGAAGGCATGCTTAATAAACACAAATTATTTGACAGGAAATATAAATAAGACAGAAGTATGGCTAGGTCCTGCATTTATACATTTCTTATAAACTAAAGCTATCAAAGTGCAGACTCAAATTCTGCTTGCACAGCATCGAAACCACACGCTTCATACATTAGCTACCATCATGGATGGACCTCTACTACCGAGATGGTCCATCAAAGTGCAAAATGAATTGATGCCTATCCATGTAAATCTCATTTAACTATCAAATTCTGTTTGGCATATTTTTATTTTTATATCATTGTTTAAAGCATGGACATAGCTGAGAGCGGCAGAGCACTGTACAGAGTGTGGGTAGACAGTGTTTGGGCTGGCATCTTTTTACAGTAGAACAGTACTTTGAGTTGGGGTCTGTGTCAGTATGTCCATCCATTGGAATTAGTCCTTGGTCAGATGTTGCTGAAAAAGCCATGTTTTGAGAGATATGTGAAATTGGAGAATTCTGGGGGCATTCCGAGCTGACACAGGGATTGAGTTCCAGAGGGTCCATGCGTTTCAAGAGAAGAATTGTTTGTGGGTCCCCTCTTTGCAGATGAGTTGTGATTCAAGCTGGTTGGTCAATTTGCTGTGCGAGGAGCATGTGCCAACAGATATGTGGAGCTTAACCGCCAGCTATACTGGTGCGCTACTCGTGACTGCTTTATGTAGTCTTGAACAGTTTCCTGGCCTGGAGAAGAAGCCAATAGAGTTTGCTTAGTAAGGGGTGATTCGGTTATATTTCTATGCATCCCTAATAAGACATGCTGAAGCGTGATGGACTGCTTTTAGGGCAGTCAAGTGAGCAGCTGGGAGCCCCGCCAGGAGGGCCTTTTCCCCATCTATGAGCGAGACTGCAAGGGCCTGCACTACAGCCCGGAAGTCCTGCAGTGGGATGAAGGGTCTGATTTTGCCAAGGGTGGAAATTCAGAGCCATGTTTTTTGGGCCTTCTTGGCTATGTGTTTCTGGAAGGACAGACTGATGTTAACGGTGAATCTAAAGGATTTTGCGAAGTCTGAGAGTTGTGGATCAAACATTTCTACGCGAATATCATTGAGCCATTGTTTATTTTATTTTATTTTATTTTATTACATTTGATAAATGCCCAGACCCTGAGGTATCACGGCATTGTTACAGATATCTTGAAATTACTGCAAAAGAGTTACATTACATCAAACATAACTTGTACATTTATTGACACAGGTATATACAGTACATGAATACTTAAAATATTAGACAACTACTGATTCAGCTTGACTGTGGGGGCCTTTAGAAGGAGCAAGGCAACTAGGAGTGTGGTGGGGGGATGTGAGCTAGTATTGGTTAAAGAGCCAGGTTTTTAGGAGTTTTTTTTAAACGGTGGAAGGAGTCTTCCCTTTTAATCTTAATGGGGAGATCATTCCACAATGTAGGGGTCATGACTGGGAATCTACTCCCTCCTGTTCTGGAGCTTTTAAACCGGGGGACAGCAAGGAGCGATTTTGTGTTAGATCTAAGCAAACACATAGATTCCTTTTTACAGATGGAATTGTTAAGGTATGCGGGAGCCTTACTGGAGAGGCATTTGTGGGTGATGCATAGTGCCTTAAATATAATTCTTGCTTTGATGCGTAACCAATGTGTCTCGCTTCTGATGTTGGAGATATGATCTGATTTTTTGATTCCCAAAGCTGCTCGTAGCGCTTTATTTTGCATTAGCTGGCGTTTCCCTAAGTTGGCACTGGAGGTGCCTACTAGGAGTACATTACAGTAGTCCAGTTTAGATAGAATTAATGCTCTTGCTAGTGTGATGCAGTTTGATGGTGAGAGGAACTGGCGACTCAATGCAATCAGTTTAGAGGTATAGGATGTGGAGGTTGATAGGCTACTAATTTGTCTAGTCATAGTAAGATTAGCATCCAGATAAACTCCTAGAGTTTTAACCTGTTTCGATACAGGGATCATGGATCCATCAATATTAATAGCGGAGTAGTCTGAATGTAGTGCGCTGATTTTGTTTTGGGAGTCCACAATGAGAATTTTGTTTTTCTCATCGTTAAGGCAGAGGCTGTTTAATGCCATCCAGTTTTGGATTATTGAATAGATCCTATTGATAGTTGTGCTATCTTGGTCATAGTTCCCAGAGATAGGGATGAGTATCTGGGTGTCATCTGCGAAGTTAATGTAGATGACACCCATAGCATCCAGTGCTGAGAAGAGGTGCTTTGTGTAAGCATTATATAAGGTGGTTGAGAGGCAGGACCCTTGGGGAACCCCAATGGGGACTGGTATGGGGTCGGCTGATTCTTTGCCAATGCTTATTCTGGATATGCGTTCTGTTAGGAAGGATTTCACCCACAGGGTGGCATCGTTAGAGAAGCAGAAGTCTTTAGCTAACGTAGCACAGAGTTTGTCATGGCCTACCAGGTCAAAAGCTGCGGACAGATCTAATAGTAGTAGTATGCCAAGTTTGCCTGAGTCCCTGATGTTATCAATCTGGATTTTCAGATCCAGAAGAGCTGTTTCTGTACTGTGGTTCAGCCCGAATCCAGATTGTCTATCTCCAAGGAGTAGGTTCTGTTCAAGGTGAACTTGAATTTGGTTATAAGCAATTTTATCAATAATCTTGAGCAGGAACGGTACCGTGGTTATAGGCTGGTAATTGGTAGGAACTGTTGCGTTGAGAGATGTTTGTTTTAGAAGAGGGGTCACCCATGCTTCTTTTATAGTTGCTGGAACTTGATTTGTACTGAAGGAAGCGTTCACAAAATTGGTAATGATAGGGATAAGGAGGGGGTGCAAAGTTTAACTAGGTGTGCAGGGAAGTTGTCTCCTTTGCAGTTAGAAGCTTTTCGTTTAGCAATAGTGTCTGCCACTGTGTCTTGTTAGGATGGAGTAGAGTGGAAGCTGAGATTCACATTATCCATAATTGTATTGAGGTTGGTTTTTGGTCTGTTTTTGTCAGCTAGGATTTTTCTTTTAGTGAGGATTTTCTTTTGGAGCAGCTCAATTTTGGAGGCTAGAGCATCTTGGATAGTCATGTACCATTCTTTACTGGCATTGGCAGGTGAGCTAGCTATGATTGGATTTTCCAGTTCCTTAAGAATAGCGAAAAGTTCTTTGGAATTAGAGGATGCGTTACTAATATGTGTATTGCAAGCCATGGCCTTGTGGGTAACAATTGTGGCTTTATACGTTTTGTTAGCACCTCTGAAGGCTATGGCAGAGTCAATTGTTGGGGATTGTTTATTGATATATTCTAGTGATATTTTAGAGTGTCTCAGCAAGAGCAGCTCTCCGTTGAATCAAAAGCTCTTGCGTTTGTCAGAATGGCGAGTTTTGGTTGTTAGAGGTGCTGCTATATCCATGGTGGCAGTAAGGCACTTATGATAGGCCTCTGCTAAAAGGTCAGGGTTGTTGCTAGTGATCACGTTGGCCGAGAGTGCATCTGTTATAATAGGTGCTAGATTTTCGATTGTAAGCTTATGGGCATTTCTAGTTTCATAGGTAACCGTTTCCTTGGATGAGGGAAGTCTTGTCTCCTTCCTAATCGTAGAGAAGTTGATACTGTGGTGGTCAGTCCGGTCAAGGGGTACAGCTGGCTCAATGGATCATTTGGTGTTGAGGGTTAGTATACAGTCCAGGATACGTCTTTGGAATGAGTAGGGGCTTTGACAAGCTGTGTAAAATTAATATCTGTGAGTGCAGTGTGAAGGGCTTTTGCTTTCGAATCATGCTTGTTATTGAAGTCTAGGTTAATATCACCTAGGATAATACATTTGGCGTTTGGCTTGATGTGGGGGGCTAGCATCAGGGGTATGTATAGGTCAGGGTGGGTGTTGCTGTTTGGTGATCTATATATGACCAAGAAATTGAAGGTGGTTTTCGGTGCGTGGCTAGTTTGGCAAAGAGGAGTTCATGGCCTTCTATTTCATCGATAGGGCAATATCTTATTTGTAGATTGGATTTGGCTACAGTACCAAGTTTCCACCCTAAAGCCCTCGGTGTAAGTATCCCTTGCGGGACTGTATCTCAAGATGCACTGGATTTACCTGTCACATTCTAGGACTTTAAATAATAAGCTACAGAATAAAAGGTGCCCCAATTAACCATTTTAGACAACCATATTCATGTTAGAACTACAGATATGTTGGTATGTGTTACCGCCTTTAATAATAATCAGACAATGGATCACTAAGGAAGTCTGTGCTGGGTGGTCAAATGCTGCTACTGTCCCCCTTTAATGCAGATATGCATTCAGTGCAAACTGCATGTGTGCACGCCTACTCTTGCAAAGCTACATCAATCACTTGAACATTTGAAACAGACGTCAAAATAAATCGCCATTCTGGTGTTGCCTGCTGCTGCGGAGTAGTGTTACAGCTTCTTCCATTGCGTGTACACAATGGGGATAGTAGATTTGTGAGCGGCACAAAAATCACAATAAGATGTTTCCGGGGCGAAGGCCATGTGTGCTGAATTTAAGTTTTGATCATGTGCACTCAGGGAGCCCGACTTCTAATTGGTCTATTCACATTCGTGATGATTAACTGTACCCCTGTTTAGCTCCATTCCTTTGAGTTGTACTTTGCTCGTACGTGTGGGTGCTTTAAACTAGCAGCGAACTTTAAAAAGTGATGACGACTGGGATGTTTTACGGATGCAGCACTTTCTTAGGACTGACTGCTCACCTTCCCTTCACTCCTAGTTTCCAGTATTTGGCCGGCATTGCGTCACAGTTTTCATGGTTCCCGCCCATTCAGTTCTTTATTTTTGTCCAAGGTGAATACCTGTCATAACTGCGTTATGCTTCTCGATAAACACAGTGTACTTTGCCGTGCACCGTCTATCAAGCATTTCAGTTAGACTCTAAAGCCTTGGGTTTTCTCAGTATACAAAATCCTGAATTTTTAGAAGGTTTGACGAAAGATGCGCAGCTCAGCAAGTCGGCGGAGTAAAAATACAAATCTTCATCTCTCATGTGTGTGGCCCTAAAATGGAATCTAATTACTCTTCCTCCACCTCGGTAATTTTCTACCTGTCTAATCTCAGCCTCTGTCTATAGCTCAGGAAATGTGGCCTGACAGTGAAAGACAAAAATGGAGCTAATAGTCTAATTTTATCAAATTCTTCGAAGAGTGCACGTGTCAAGGAGGCATCCAGAAGCCGAGGTGGGAAATTGCTTTACAGTTCTTGCCATATTTTTAAACCGTTTTGTCAGGCGAAGGTAAGAAAAGCACCTCAATCTGTCAAGCAGCAGCAGGGAAATATGCTTCTTCATTCCATGTCCAGGTGTTTCTCACCTTATAGAAGTTTTTGATAATTATGATGATGGTGATTAATAAAAGTAATACTTGTCCTGAAAACTTTAAGCAGTAAAAGCCTTAACAAGTGTAAAGGCCCTTCAAATTTGCGGTTTACTGGTATGAACTATGAACGTAATTAGTGAATTGAAGTTTGACACCTTTAAATAAGAGATGTGAATGAATTGAACGTCTGCTGTTTTCTTCTGATGCACGCAGAATGCCGAGCTATTTAAACTGGCTGATTACAGACTATATGACAATTGTGATGGCATGATGGTGCCAGCAGTGTGTATACGTTTGTTTGCTCATTGGTGAGGTGAGAGAGAGGGGCAGTAGATATGAAATCATAGGTTGGAAAGTTAAAGGCAAGAGAAAGATTGTTCAAGCTGCCAGCAGATAGCACAGCTACGGGCCTACATAATGGAGATGGAGCTTGATGCGGGAGGGGCAAAGGGAGACGGAGAGGAAGCCACTTCTCTGACTTCCTGGTCTCCAGAACTTACTCACCACCACTTAACCCTTTCTGCAAGTTTTTTGGAATGGCAATAATATGTACTTTGAGGAGATGAAAACGCAGGATTGCAGTGCTCCACGTTAAAGTAGCAGATCTAAATTTCCCTGAGCTCTGTGAGGAATTTTATAATAAAAATAAGACCTTGACTAAATAAAATGAGAATGGTCTTCCTGCCAAGATAAATTACATGTGTCGACTTTGGCACGTAATGGGGATTTATGTCTCTTGCAACTGTCACAATTTAAAGGACACTGGTCAGACTGCGCCATTGCTCATTTTCATGTCCAAAGAACAATGCTATTATATATTTTCTTTCAGTCATGTCTGAATTCCTGGGCCCAAAATATAGAGCATAGGATATTATACATTTGGAGTGTAGCTTTACGCAGAGAAAAATGTATTTGTTTTAAGGGAATGGTTTTCTCTAGAATGTCAGACGAATTTATAAAATGTATAAGCCATATTGTAGCTTTGTGGGAAACATCTGTATAGAATTCTATGATTAAGAGTGCACAGAGTTAATGTAACCAAGAAAATGTGAAATGCAGGAATAAAGCTGAAGCAGTGTTTGGTTTTCAGTTCTGTTTTGCTAAGAAAATTGGCAGGGGGAAATGGAAAGTGCTGGGGACCAAAACCTGGAATATTCACATGTTTACCTTTCCTAGCCTGCTACACCTACATGTGTAACATAGTTCATCATCCATCAAAGTCGGAGGCTTGTGAAATACATTAGCGATGAGAGGTCCACACAAAAGGTGAATGACGTTCAGATCCAATGCGAGCAGACATCTACCTTGGATCAGTCAAGGTGAAAGATAATTGAGAATATGCACTTCAAGACACTTTACTTTGAATTGTGGTAACATGAAAAGGGAGTATTTAGGTGAGGTATCACCTCTGCACTCTGACAGAGGACATCTACAATTGCACAACAAAGAAATAAATACATTTAAAATTCCGAGAAAAATACATACAATGTGTACAGATTAAATTAAGCTGTGCATCGCAATGAAAGCTCTGCATGACCTGAACTTTGGATATGTACTACATGAAAGTAGAACCTATGAGATTATGCCATACAAATTGGCAATCATCATGTTTGAACGTGCCTGAAATTTGTGAAAAGTGGTAAAATCATCAGAAATGTCCAGAATTCAATTATCCAACATTTCAAATGTTCAGGTAACAGACGAGTCAGGAATTAGAGTATAAAAATAAAATTAGGAATTCTTCAGATAGAGAAAGGCATCCCTCCCTCTTTTTTAAGTTAGGATGTTGGAAAACTATACCTCTGACTAACCAGCGGTGGGATTAGAGGGAAAAATAATGGCATACACGTAGGACACAGGGAGAATGGGGGAATATGGATTTGGTTGGGAATACACTGGAGTTTGGACAACAAAAGGATTGATTTATCCAGAATGAAGAGTTGTCCATTGACCCATGCAGCGGGAACGGCCCATAGAAGGACGACCAGCCTGCACAGTGGAATTGACGTCCAAATAAACCACCTGAATTGAGTGTTTGCTGACTGAAGGATGTCTGCCTGACTGGATCCTTTGCTGATACTCCCAAAATCAGAAGCTGCATCTTCAAAGGTAAATTAAAATAAATGCCTACCAATTCCCTGAATGGTCCAACTTGATCAGGGTCATATCTGGAAAGGTAACAGGACTGGGAAGGCAGGGAGGTGCAATTCAAAATCAGGGACACAGTGGCTAATATCCAAATGTTCTGTGTTCCTTATATACTTAGACCAAATACAAAGTGAGATGTGGTTTCTCTAAGGTCCAGGCCACGTTGCAGTGAAAAATAAAATCCAAATCTGAATGCATTTTGGCGGCCACTTTAAAGTGGCTTTGCCTTTGTAAAGTTAAGTATTATTTGCGAATATTGGTGGTGGTTTAAACACATGGAGAGTTGTTTGGGCATTGATATCTTTGCAAGTACCATTGCCTAGAGAGATATCATGCCTTTTATGCAGCTGGGCAGAGCCATATTATATACTGGATCTTTGTGCAAGGAAATACATGCTGAAAGAATTAGTTATATTCATAAACAACTATGTGAAGTGCAATTCTCTGCATTCCCGTTTTTCAATGTTCAGGCACAGTCAGTGTTATGTGGGAGGGAAGAGGGTTTTCAACTAAATATGTGTTACTGCAGAATAGTACATCTCCAGCCCAGAAGTCTAAAGACACAGAAAGCATTATATGCAGGGCCTTTTTAAAACAGTGCATACATCTGGATTGAAAGGAATACATTCATATTCAAAGAAACTCACACACACAAACCAATAAATGAAAAGAAGCAAATGAAAAGAAGCAATGCCAGGTTTGATGAAAGTCATGACCACATTTTGGAATGCCTAGTGTCATTTAGATTATTAAAATATTTAGAGGAACACTTTGAAATTGAAAGTGGATACATTTGTAGACTTTTAATAATGAGGTTTATGTAGGTAGGTAAAATTGGACAATGCTTATCGTTTGCTTTAAACACGCTTTGATACGCTGTCTCATTTCCAATATGCCGTACTTTGAGCCGTAGCGTTTTAATGCAATGGCTACTGCTCCTTTGAAACTCATTTATATGCGTGGTTTCACTCCAGTTATAGAGTGCAATGTTGTGTGATGTTTTAAACATGTATAGACACAGTGTTTCACTTAATTTACTGGCGTATCAACGTGCTGGATTTCCAGCCGCTCTGTTTATAACACGCATTTGACACGCAGATGTACTTGTTGTTGCAGAGTTGAGTGTACTTCAAAGACTACTCATGCGTTATACTGCAGTACCAGTTCCAAAGCTTTTCCCAAGTGAATGTCTGTAAAACCTGGGTGCTGCAGGTATTGTAGTTTTTACATCATTTTACACCGTGTGGTGTACGCATATATTGGATGTAGATATATTCAGGGTGATTAAGTTGGGGGCTTTAAGGTAAGATACAATTGTTTTCTTTTGTCACAGTGTATCTACTTGGCACACTAGGTGATGTGTGTGTGATTTTATGACATCTAAGCCACAAGGTGGTAGCTATTTGGTGTACTAGGTGGCTTTGGTATAGTCTTCAGACACTTAGGCAAATATTTGGGTTATAAGGTGCAGACGCCTTTTTCGACACTACTTGTTGGTATTTAGTATATTGTTTTATTTATGTCTCCTGTTTATTATTTTTGTCACCTATACAGACCTTGGAATTGGAAGGGGTACTTTGAGAACCCATTTATTAAAATAGACTTGATTGAAGAAGTCTGAAGCTATTAACATCGACAGTAGCACTACTAAAGCCACACTTAGAGGTATAGTTGTAATTTGTTTAGGGCAGGCCTGTTTAGGACCTGATCCTAGTCTTCTAGCCACCGCATTGGTATAGTCTAGAAGTGTTGTGTGTTACATTGAGAACGTAGCCCACTGTTTTATATGGAGGTGTTGATTTTGTTCTGTGCAGGTGGCCTCATTTGGGATCGCCATGCTCTCTACCTGGGATTACATGGTGGTGAAGAATTTATGTGAAAAAATGTTTTCCCCTGAAGAAAGTTCAAGCATTGAGAAGCTATAAAGAACTGAAACATGTCCGAATATGGTTGTTTGTGAATTTACACTTTGTTTAAGTACATAGGGCCTCATTACAACTCAGGCGGTAAGTGGTTTACGGCGCCGTAAACAGCGCCGACCCTTACCGCCTGAGTACGAGGTCCCTTAGCGCCATGGAGCTTTTAACACCTGCTTTTAGCAGGTGTTAAAATCCATGGCGCTAAGGGACCATGGAGTTAATTACGCCACCGTAATTTACGGTGGCGTAATTAACGCCTTCCCCACTCCCATTATTCCCTATGGGGCAAAAATGGGAATGGGGAAGGGTAAATGGGGATTGGGGACTTACCGCCCCGCCAAGGTTGGAATGGGGCGGTAAGTCCGCCAACCACCATGGCGTAAACGTAGTCACGGCCCAGGCGGTAACTTACCGCCTGGGTCGTAATGAGGCCCATAGTGCATTGTAATTGTTATGTGTTTGTTGAAATTTACATGTTGTTAATTGTGATGTAAATTATCCCATTAGGTTGCTGTTATACCCACCACGTGGGTCTAAATCTTGGGTTATATTGTATGTGTTTTAAACAAGTTTTTTAGTAGTGTTTTATCGATTTTGGAGAATTAAAATGGTCATATTTATAAGAATATATTGTGTACCAAGTCAATTTTTTCAGGACCAATGGTTATAAATCATAATTAACATCCTTCGTTAGACAGATGAGAGATTTATTAGATTAATTGTTATGCACCCTCTCTCCTTTTTTGTATAAATAAACATCCAATTGTTTTCCATCCAGTTTTCAAATGTTTTATATAGTGTCTTCACTTTGGCACTATCCTGTACGTAGTTACCACTCAGCTCTACCACTAGCTGGGTATCGTCTGCGTAGTTGGTGAAATGTGCACCAATGTTATCTAAGACTATGCAAAGGAGTCTGAGGTAGAGGTTGAAAAGAAGTGATGATAAACTGGCACCTTGAGGGACCCCACAGAACATAGAGGTCTCATGGGAAAATGTGTCTCCCCAATGGACTTTAGATTTCCTGTCTGTAAGGAAATATGTCATCCAGCTGATTGCTTCTTTGGAGTAATTAGCCACCTTCTCTTAATGCCTGTTCGAGCTGTTCATGATCCAGAAGAACAAATGCTGCACTTAGATCGTGGAGTATGAGTAGCCCCGTGCTCCCTTTGTCTATTAAGCTCAGCATATGCGTTTGTAAAATCAAACATTGCTGTTTCCGTGCTATGAGCAGCTCGGAAACCCGACTGTCAATTATGCAGGATCTTGATTTCTTCAACATAGGACTGCAGTTGGGCCATGGCGATCTTATCCATCACTTTGAGGAGGAAATTACAATTGGTAATAGGTCTCAAATTTCCCGGTTCTCTGTGGTCTAACTCTGGTTTCTTCACCAGGGGTGTGATGGTTACTGTTTTGATGTTTGTTGGCACTACTCTGTCGCGGAAGGATGCATTGACAATCTTAGTGAGCAGTGGGGCAAAGATGTTTATATTCTCCAGAATCAACTTTGGATGGAGGACATTCACGGCACATTTTATTTATTTATTTATTCACATTTTTTTAAAGCGCACATCAGCCCAGGGGCATTGTGGCGCTGTTACAGATATACATTGCTGGTTACAAAGGAAAGCTTAGTAGTTACATTAACCGATACATTTCAGAATCATCTTAGGGTTACCTAGTACATGATATTGGTTTAATTGAGGACAGTGTTTTAACCATGTCTTCAATTGTAACATTATGGAAATTGAAAGTTTCCTGATGATTACATGATTTTCTCATGGTGGGCCGGTCGACCTGGGCCTTAGATGTTGTTTGAGCGTCTATTACCAGATCCCTAGCTTTTTAAATTTTGTTTGAGAAGGTTGCCTGGACCTTATCTCAATCTTCCTGGCACGGTGTAAACGTAGAAGCGAATGCTTTGGCTTTTCAATGGATTTTAGTATTTCAAGTAACTTACTGGTGGAATTTGCAGCTGACCTAATTTGCTCATTAAAGTAGTTATTTTTTGCCTCAGAAATACCCCTTTTGTAGGTTTTCTCAAATTCTCTCCAACTTTCCTTATTGGCCTGTAATGGGTTCTTCTGCCATCTGCCTTCTCTCTTCCTTTTTTCTTTCTTGAGCTCTACTAATGTAGACTTGAAACCATTTTTGATGGTTTCTAATTGGTCTAACCAATTTGGTCTTTAGTTGTGCCCTCTGGTCCACCAGCTCTTTAACATGATATAGATAGTTTGAGATGAGTTCATCACAGGAATCCTCCTCTTTGGACTCCCTCAAAACTTTCCTTATGCACTGTTCCAGGTGTGCGGTCTCAATTTTCTTGTAGGTCCTACTTTGTAGTCTCTTCTGCTCATTACCATTATTCTTCTGTTGGGGGTCTTTTATGGACAAAGTGACTGCACTTTGAAGTGGTCTGTCCAAATGCATGGCATGGTTATGAACTCACTGGTCTCTGTTATATGCATAACCACCCAGTCAAGTTGATTCCCATTGGCCATAGTGGGATCAGTATTCATGACCCTGAATTTGATGTTATACAATGCCTTCTCGAGGTTAATAGCGTCTTTATCTTTGGAATTACCACGCCATCAATAGAAATCCCCCAGCACCAATGTGGCTGTTTTCGTGCCGTTCAGGATGTTGAGTTGTTGCGTAATTTCATTATGTCCACATTTATATTCTTTGTACTCTATGTAAACTTGGAACCTTCCCAATAGCCCATTCTTTACATCTCCATAAGACACAGGATGGATATGCAGGGTTACTAAGTACTTAGGAGCCTTTCCTAGATTTCTATAATTATCAATGGGCATGATTGTCCACCATGACCCACTGTCAACCTTCATGTTAATTGGGACGCCATCAAGCAGAAAACTGTAAGTTGGTCCCTTGCGTGCTGACATCAGAACTGCAACTTCAAATACATGTCTATTACTCACACAATCAATTTCTGAATGTTCTATGGATTTAACTGCATTGTCAAATCCTTTGCTCAAACACATTTCTCTGCATGTCCTCGCGTAGGGTCCCTTCTTGTTGTACCGAAAACATGTGGCCATTCTTAGTGGGCAGAATTGGCTACTTGAAAAGTGTCTTGGACTAGCACAATGGAAACATCTTTGTTCCTTAGTTACATTGTGTCTACTTATCTCTCGGGCTTGCCTGACAGCACTCACTTCGAGCAGTTCTTGCTTATCTGACTTAACTTCCCAAATGTATTTGGCACTTTCCTAAACATTACGAGCTATACTGACTGTTACATCTAAGCTGGGGTCTTTGGGCAGTAATCTCTCTTCATTTATTATGTTATTAGTGCAGCGCACAAGCTGATCACTTATCAAGGAGTCTGTTATCTCCCCAAATGCACATTTGTGATAAGAAATCTAAGCGCAGCCACATAGCTCTCCACAGGTTTATCAGAGCATTGTGTCCTTTGAAATAATTTGTAGCACTCAATACGGTGTTGCATTTAGCTCTAAAGTGTTTCTCCAGCTTCATGACTCCAGCTTCATGACTGTTCCACATAGTCATCCACATCTCCAGCTTCCTCAACGACAATGTCTGGTATGCCACCCTAAATGCAACAACCCTTGTTTCCTAAATTGTGAAGTACTATGGTCTCCTTTCTATTGTTTTATTTATTCTTACTGTTATCCTATGTACTGCCCCCTCCCGCTTGCTCCCACACTCCCTCCCTCCCCTGCACTTGAGCAATCTCAATGTCACCTGGTCTTGTAAGATCGCTGTCTCTGTCTTCCCTCTGTTCCCCCTCCCTTGCCTCATTGCGCCTTGAAACACTTGGGTATAGGTGCGTTATAAATGCCATATCATACCATATAAGCTTGGAGGGCAAGCTGAGATCAATTTAGGCACTGTGTATAGGTCTACTTTACCATGTGTAGGGTGATGGGTATTATTCTTCTCACACAAGGGCTTATGGGGTACTGTTTGGTGAACCGATTGTCGAGCTCTAGTTTATTCCAAGATGGCCAACTGCCATCTCACATGGGGCCTCATTACGACCCGGGCGGTAAGTGAATAACAATGCCGGTAAAGGATTACCGGCATCGCTTACCGCTCCGGACGATCATGACCTGCCAATCCGCTATTAGCGGCACCGTAATTAACGGTGCCTCTAATAGCTGCATGGGCGTGGGCACGCGACCCTTCATGTCGGCAATACCGGCATGGCGTAAACAGGAGGACATCACAAGTCAGGCGGCCATGCAAATAACGGCCTACTGAAGGCTGAAAAGTACCTTACCGGCATGGAGCAAATACCGGCATCGCGGACCACCCGTAAATGGCCATGTGCAGTGTTCCCAACTGCCATAGGTGGACACAATCAGCACAGGTGGAGGAAATATAGAGTGGGCCAGCACAAAAATAGCACACCCCACCCCTTCCCACACCCAGTCACACACCAAAATGATTCCCATACTACTAGCAATGCTGGGGCTGGAGGACATGATTGCAGTGGAACTCCAGCTACTACAACAACAACAACAACAACAACAACAACAACAACAACAACAAGCAGCACAGAGGAGACGCAGGAGGACAATGAGGGTTAGGCAGGCCAAGCATGTACCACACAGGCATCCCACAATCCCTCGCATCAGAGACAGTCCATACAACCTAACCCCTGAGCAGATCCACACCCTGTACCGTCTGGACCGGGACACCATCACCAACATTGTGGACATGATACATGACGACGTTGTCAGCCTGATTCAAATACGCACCGCCATCCCACCCCTACTGAAGGTAGTGTCTGTGCTCCACTTCCTGGCCACAGGCACCTACCAGCACACAGTGGAGCACATGCATGGCATATCACAACCATTATTCTCACATACGCTGAACCAAGTGCTTGATGCCCTCCTGAAGCACACAGGCGACCACATTTTCTTACCACGGACAGCCCAGGAGATCTCAAACACCAAAGTTGATTTCCATTCACTGGCCGGCATCCCTGGTTGTATTGGTGCCATCGACTGCACCCATGTGGAATTGGTGGTCCCACATGCTATCGAGGTAGCGTACCGCAACCGTAAGTTATACCACTCCATCAACGTCCAAATGGTATGTGACTCAAACAAGATCATCACACATTGTTGTGCCCGATTCCCCGGATCAACCCATGATTCAATGGTAATGCGGAACTCCACGATACCACGCTACATGGAGCGACATGCAGGGCAGAGATCCTAGCTTCTCGGTGAGTTGCATGTTAGGCTCATGGAAATGCGATGTGGGTAGGTGATTGGGGGAGAGATGCATACTTCACCTGGCTGACATGGGGGGGTGAGATGCATACTTCACCTGGCTGAGATGGGGGGGAGAGATGCATACTTCACCTGGCTGAGATGGGGGGAGCGATGCATACTTCACCTGGCTGAGATGGGGGGAGGAGAGATGCATACTTCATCTGGCTGAGATGAGGGGAGAGATGCATACTTCACCTGGCTGAGATGGGGGGGTGCATACTTCACCTGGCTGAGATGGGGGGGATGCATACTTCACCTGGCTGAGATGGGGGAGATGCATACTTCACCTGGCTGAGATGGGGGGGAGATGCATACTTCACCTGGCTGAGACGGGGGGGGATGCATACTTCACCTGGCTGCGAGTGCCTGAGAGAACGGACCATGCTCATACCCCAAAGCAGGCCAGACCGGACCTGACACCTGACCACATAATGCAAGATGTAAGCTTCCCTTCCCTACCATGCTGAGATGGGGGGGAGAGATGCATACTTCACCTGGCTGAGATGGGGGGAGAGATGCATGCTTCACCTGGCTGAGATGGGGGGGAGAGATGCATACTTCATCTGGCTGAGATGAGGGGAGAGATGCATACTTCACCTGGCTGAGATGGGGGGTGCATACTTCACCTGGCTGAGATGGGGGGGATGCATACTTCACCTGGCTGAGATGGGGGAGATGCATACTTCACCTGGCTGAGATGGGGGGAGATGCATACTTCACCTGGCTGAGATGGGGGGGAGATGCATACTTCACCTGGCTGAGATGGGGGGGAGATGCATACTTCACCTGGCTGCGAGTGCCTGAGAGAACGGACCATGCTCATACCCCAAAGCAGGCCAGACCGGACCTGACACCTGACCACATAATGCAAGATGTAAGCTTCCCTATCATGTAAATGATGCAGTGTTACAACCATTCCATAGCCATCAACATGTACACTGTACTCAATCAGACCGTATGCCCCACAACACAATGCAGCTACAAGCAATTAGTATGGCCAATACACAGCACCAAATACCATCAACAGAAAGGACAGTCCTCCATTACTGCGTACAAAGGAGTCACATGAGGGCCAAATACATGAATAGACCACTACACTGACACAGAGGTCCAACAAAACTGCATGTCACCATTTGTTGTGCATAGTGAGATCATCATGAGGCTGCCATCAACGGTGACAGGATGAAAGCATACAAATGACTGCACATCAGCCAGATCATGGGAACAACCAGCGTGGACTAACACAGTGCATGAGCACTCACAAGGAATAGGATCCCCTGCACCCACTAGACGATGGCACGCACACCTGTCCATAAGAGGAATACACACATAGCAGTCACATCGTGTGTCTCCATTCATGCATGGACATGTGGTTGCAATCAGGAAATAAATGCAGGCTATGGTGTCATTGATACTGGTCCCATATGATGTGATGACTTACACATAGTTGCCCACATGCAGGTGATGCAGGCTATCCCTTGAAGAGGTGGCTCCTTACCTCAGTCCGGAACCCACAGAACAGGCACGAGGAGGACTACAATCGTGCGCATACACGTACCCGTGTGGTGATTGAGCAGACATTTGGCCTCTTGAAGGCACGGTTTTGCTGCCTCAGCAGGTCTGGTGGGGCACTCCTGTATGGCCATGAGAAGGTGGCCAAGATCGTCATGGCATGTGTCATGCTACACAATATGTGCATCAGACGGAATGTGCCTCTGCCCCCTGATGCTGAACTGCAACCACCTGACAATGAGGATGAGGAGGGTGGAGATGGGGCTTCACTTCAGGGAGGCAGCGATGCACAGGAGGGACGTGCCATCTGTCAGACTCTAATCAAACAATGTTTCTAGCACACATGGATGGGGAGTGTGACATGGAGGTGGCACTCGGGCACTGGGTGTGTCAGGGACATGGACACTGTAGACTGTTCACCAATAAGGAACACGTACACAATAAGCAATGTCCGCACATGTGAATTATGATTTCCCAACAGGTGTATTAAAGAAATATAACAAAGTGCACAAGCCCTCCACCCCATACACCCTCTCCCCCTCCCCCCTCAACTCCCCCACACACCCTATCCCCCCTCAACTCCCCCACACACCTTCTCCCCCCTCCCCCCTCAACTCCCCCACACACCCTCTCCCCCCTCAACTCCCCCACACACCCTCTCCCCCCTACCCCCTCAACTCCCCCACATGCCCTCTCTCCCCTCCCCCCTCATCTCCCCCACACGCCCTCTCCCCCCCTCAACTACCCCACACACCCTCTCTCCCATCCCCCTGCCCCCTTGACTTCCCCACACATGTTGTGCACTGGCATGCACCATTAGTCCACATGGGACCAGTACACCTGGCTGTACCTACAGCCCTCCCCCTCTTCCAGCACCAAGTGCACCCCTGTCCAGTCTGCGCAGGTTCTGGCCAGACCTATGCACGGGGCTGGTCCTAGTTGAGCTTGTATTGGAAGATGTCCCAGGTTGTTCTGGCAACTGTGGCGGATGCATGGCCTGCATTGCTGCCACCATTTTGGAGAGGACCTGCTGCACTGCTGCCAATTCACTGCAAATGTCCTTCGAGGTGGTCTCAATTGCTGTTTTCAGGGATGCAGCACATTCCGTAACGTCATCCCTTGCCCAGCCACATTCCCTGATATGCTGTGTCAACAGCCCTGACAGCTCCTCCTGGCGCTTCTGAATAGCCCTGATCCCCTCTTGGCTGGTTGGAACAGTGGTGGATGTGTGAGGGGTTTCCAACATGGTTTGTTCCTCATGCACAGTTGGCGTGGGGCTGAAACTGCCGGGCCATGAATCCCCAGGAGACAGCCTGTGCATGCTGCTGTTGTGCAAGCTGCACGGGTACAGTGATGCAGGGGGCCTGTGGCGGTAGTTGCACCATGCAGCTGAACATCTGCCTCATCGTCCGACACGGCCCACTGTGCTGCTGGCAGCTGATGCAGTGCCTTCTGCCACTGGCTCCTGGGTGCTGGTGGCTGGTGTGGGTGCTGTTGTGGGGGCCGTAGTGCACATTGGTGCTGTGGCCTCTGGGGTTTTCTTACCCTTCTGCAGTGGTGCAGGTTGGCCTCTACCCCTTGAAGTCGAGGGGCATTGTTCTCCCTCCTTGCCCCTGGCCTTCTTTTGTGGTGTGGCATCATCCTCCCTAATGTCCTTGTCACCACTGTCTGAATGCGTGCCTGTGTGGGACCAATAGAGTGAGAGGGTTAGTGATGGGTCTACAGGCATCAGGCATGCATTGTGGTGGCTGCATTCATATGGAATGGCAGTTGATTGACATTGGGGGAGTGACATATGGGTTGCTTGGCTTTTAGGTGGGTGATGCATGGAAGCCTCTGGGTTGAAACACTTATGGGGTACATTATGTATGTGGACAAGATGATGGTGTGCACTGCCTGTAGGCAGTCTTGTACATATGTGTCTGGTCAGTTCAGGGGGACATTATCGTGTTGGTATTAGTATTGTTTCATTTGGGACACCTACCTGTACAGCCGATGACAGGGCTGCTCGCTCCATGTCCCCCACTCCCTCAATTGCCTCCGTCCCTATGGTGCTGGCGCAGATTTCCTCCCATGGTTGCAACTTGATGGGGGAATCCGCACCTCCTCCTGTCGCCATCCCCAGGTTGCGGGTGGCAGAGAGGATTCTCTGCACGTGTAAACGCAGATCGTCCCAGCGCTTACGGACATCTTTAGGAGTGCGGGGTGTGGTGCCAACGGCACTTACCTTCTGTGCAACCTCCGCCTAAATCTACTTCTTCGGTGGAGAACACCACATCTGCATGTCCTTGCAGTGCCTCCGCCAGCATGGTCTACTCCTCTCGGGAGAAGCGCTCCTTGTGCAGGCGATCTGTGCTTTTTATTTAACTGCTTTCGGCATGGTAAGATGCAGCAGGTAGTGCCGGAGGTGTGGTAGAGATCTGGGGGTCAGATGGCTCCTGGTTGTGGTGGATGGCAATGGATTGTGTTTTTAAAGATGGCCGCGTGCTCTTTCCCGTTCCTGTGCGATGACGCTACTTCCGGTTCTGCTTATTAGTGGTGACCGCTAATAGCGCTCAGCGCTATTAGAGGTGACCGCTATTAGCGGTCACCACTAATGCTGATGGCTTGGATGCCAGTGGAGCTATTTGCACTTCGTACTATGCCGGAAAGGGAGATTTTTCGCCCTTTTACGGCATGGCGCAAAGCTTGTGCCCGCGTACTCGTAATGGGCCACTTTTAACGGTCTATTGCCAGCACGGACACAGTAGTTGCTCCATGCCGGTAATGACCGGTACTTACCCCCCAACTCGTAATGACCCCCATGGTGTCTCAAGACTTACTGTGTTTGCCAGCTGACGTTTTCAGTTCCTCAGAAGAGCTGGCACAGCTGGTGGCCGGCACGGATGCTGTTTCACCCTCTTTGGATTCCACCCAAAAGCAACGCAAAAGACACCAGTGGCCACACTGCTTTGCATGCACAGCCTTTGCTAAGCTACAGAAAGAATCTGCCACGTGGCTCCCATCCACGGCCCAAAGCGTGTTGCCAATGTGGTGCACTTGTTGGCTCGCTGAGAATATCTAGGACGCAAAGTGATGTGTTGACTTTATTGGCATCATCTGTACACTCATCTTCTCACTCTGTCCCCTTCCAACCGCCCTCTGCCCTACCACACCCTCGTGATTAGAATCCTCCTGTTTATAACCTTCTAAAGATTCTACACATCCTCTAATATCTGCAGACACTCGGATCTAAATACTGGTTTCCCTGTTTTAAATAACATAAAACTGACAAAATACAGTTTAGCACTGTTTGGAAAATATGTCTATTGTGCTGTGCAAGTTACCAAACCGTTTCAGCTGCATATTGGGTCTAATGAGAAAGAGATTGGTTCCTGATTCCATACAAAATAATTTTGAAATAATTTCCAAGTACAGCAGCAAGCTGTCTTGCAAATATATGGTGATCTGGGCAAATGGTTTTTAGATCAGCAAAGTGTTTAAGGCTTTTGGAATCGATTCTGGTTTTTCTGTGGAAATAAATGGAAAACAGGACTAGGCAGAAAATTGTATTTTGGAAAGCAAAACAGGATCAACTTTTAAAATGTCACACAAAAGTAGGACATTGTAAAATTGAAATGGGAGAGTAATCAGCATGTAAACTTCAGTTGGCATTATTATGTCACTGTAGGCAGAATCCTTGTATTTCTGTGCCCTATTACCTAGACAAATGAAGTTGCTTATTTAAATTAACATTATGTTATCGGGAATGGGAAGAACCAACCCCCTTTTCTACTCCCCTTTAAGGACGAGCAAACTTTGTTAGAATTTTTTTAAAATGTAAACTATTCTTTTCACAAGTTAGGAAAGTGCATCAATCCCTGTAAATCGACAAAGTACATTGTACACCACCCTCACAATCCTACATTGAATTTGCTCCTGCGAAAACCAAGGCAATTAATTTATGGTTTGTTAATGGCAGAGACAAATATGCCCTGCATATTTGAACATCCTCATTCAATATATATTTGTAAATATACTTTCACAAAGTGGTATTTACATGCCCAGTCCCTCTTCTCAGGGATTTATGGTTAATGTAATTGCACTTAAACACAGTGGGGCATTTATCACTTACAAAGTAAGTATGCTGAATTCAATTGCATGGACAGGATTAGCCTCTGGGTTGTATTGACACCTCTCTCTGGTCAGCGCTGCCCACTGGATGCCATTGGGAAGGCATCAGGTCTCAAGTTCATTTAATTCTCTGCAGCCCCATAGGATAAGGTAAGCGGGTCAGGCCCCCCTGATTTTCAGCAAGAACATCCTTTTGGGCTCAGTCTTCCTTTATTTATGCAAATGTAGTTACATGTTTATTTAGCCAATTGCAGGTATGTCACAGACAGAAAATCTAAACATTCCGATTTTTGGGCAGCTTAAGAGTTTCTATAAAATAGGGTGACCACCGACCCTTGCATCATTTGACAGTACATTTTGATTTGACGGTGTCTGTGCTTGATTCCCTTCTCTCACCGAGCATTCAACCGCCCCCTTAATTGGTTAATTGTATTGTACTGCATGTGTCATAAGGGCATGCCTCAGCTGAAATCGAATACCCTCCCTCAGAAGTGCAACGCTTATTTGTGCAGAATTTCTTTTTTTCATTTACCTATTGATTTGAATATGTGAGCGTGAAATAAATGACATGTGTTAGAGAATCCAGATCTCTCCTTCTATTCTCTGAATTCAGACATATCATTTATGCTTTTGCTACTTCATGCGTGATGGAATCATTCTGATGTATCATTTTTATATGCATTTGATTTGTGTATTTCTGCTGACTCCAGATCTCAATTTTTCGATGAGGCGAATAGTTCAAACTGATAATAAATATATTTCCAATTGTCATCTGTCAGGTTGAATATTTTCAGGTTGATCTTACTATACTGTTTGTGCTCCGTTTTATTAATGATTTTCCCATGGGGGCTCTGTGAAGGGTGACTGGGGGTTACACATGCTGACTTACTAGAGCATTGCTGTAACTTCACTCATATTCCATAGGCTAGCCTGCCTGACTGATGTGGCCCATTCCTCACTATGGTGGGAAGCATGGTGACAATGGGATTATGTAACGAGGGAACACAGTTGTTTGAGGGACAGATGACAGGACAATGACCAGAGCTTAATTGACAACATTTGACATTTGATCCACTGTACCATTATCTATCTTGGACTTACTAAGAAGGAGTTGAATAAGTTCTAATATATTTTCTGGTCTTTTTTATTCTTTTTTCTCACATGAATTTTACCATTTGTATAATGACATGTTTTTATCTTTATGTATATGTTAATCATAAAGATTTTATTTCGAATAAACGCAATTGATTGATTGATTTATCCAAAATGCTGTTTGACTGCTTTTCCACTGATGATGCTGAGAGAACTTCTTTTCTGCACTCCAGGATCTCAATTGGATGCCTGCGATTAATTTAGTAGAATGTAAGGCTCTATGCTTGGTTGATAAAGCTAATAAATAATAAAGATACATTATAAAGTGCTTACGTTCATCTGCAGCCGCCTCTCCCTTTTTTTCTCATGGAAAGAGACCTTAGATCAGCATCAGAGAGATTATTGGTGATCCCGGATTGCAAATATCCTTTGCTGTTCTGGCATTTAAACCCTGTAATACCCGCCTTCAATGCCCATCTTTTATTAATGATCACCTTGATTTCAGAAGCAACTTGAAAACTGTCCTGTTCCCCAGAAAACTGATGCCATGGTTTTCATGAGTAGCTCTTATATTGAGATCAAAGCGCCATTATGCCTCTTTCTAGGTGGTGTTGCGCTTTATAAAATCAACCCTACCTACCTACCTGAAGGAATTTGTGACTGAAGTCAAAGAAGAGACGTTGGTTTCTAGGTTGGGGAATTCTGTATTTATCCAAAGACCAAGGAACACTTTTAGGCTCCCTACCCGCACCATACATTGCAGACATGGGCTGAGTTTTATGGCTGTTTACCCACTGAAGTCTACCTCTAAAGAGGTCGGATTTTTGGTGATTAGCCCAAGTATAGAGTCTGCTGTTGTTCTGGCAACATGAGCTGGGTGTGAGAACTGTGTATAAAGAATGCGTTCTGTTGCACATCTTGAGTTCTTAAAGAAAAAGAAAAATGTACAAACTTAAATCAAACTTGAGTGCAAAGGAGGTAAAATACCCGAGGCACATGAGGTGTAAAACAATATATGTAGCAAAATGATATCCTTAGATAAGTAAAACCAGTCAAGTCTTATATTGTAGTCAAATACTCTTTTATGAATTTAACTTTCTGTAGAGTTTGTAGAACTAATTGCTATTCGTCAATCATAACCATTGGAAATATTAATTATGTAGTCAGTCCATTAAGAAATGAATTCATAATTCCTTTATGTAGATTTCAGCAGATTTTCTTTATTTTCTTTATTTATCCCGTAGACATCTTCTTTAATATGAATAGATAAGTTCAACGCAGTTCAGGCGTACAGTCCCTTCTACAGGAGCAAGTAATTATTATCTGAAAAAATAATATACACTAATTCACTTTTGTAGCCCTTCATTGTTCTATATAAATACAAACATTATATCATTGACAAATGAATTAAGTTTAGTTTCTCTTAGTCACAACCTCTGATAAAATATCTTATAGACCGGGCTCAAACAATACTTATTCAAATCAATAATTCTATTTGGATCCTTAAGATAATCAGTTGTTATCATTTTGACTATAAAAATGTACATTCAATATTGCTATTGATTCTGCTCTCATACAGAGTTAAATAAAACAGACAGAGCCACAACATTATTATTGCATGGTCAATAGTAGTTGAAAGGGTAACTGAAGTACAAACAACTCTAACGGTCAGATGGACTTGATAGAAAAATTAGAAGAATTATGTTTGATTTTCCTTATTTCTGAAATAAATCTGACAAAACATAGTCTTTTTAAAATTTTAATTTTTTCTGGTAGACAGACCATAAAGTAGTTTGCTATCCATGAAAGCTAACAATACTGGGTGTGAGAACTGAACAGACTGACAGGAAAAATATCTACATAGATTATAAAAGTGGTGTGTGGTTTGAAAACCCCCTTGGTAAATAGAGTAAGTGTGCAGTCCATGAATAGTGACACACAGGGTATGTGTAAAACCGACGCCCTAAGCATCCCCTCCTTCTTATCAGTGTCACAGAGAGTTTAGGTTACACAGTCATATCACCAGGGCCAGGCTGTGGCTTGAAATCAATCTAGGCACCAATGCAAAAGTAGCCTACAGTCACACATTACAATTCATTACTTTCCAGAACACACAGTTTAAGTACTACCCAAGAGGGTGTTTTCGGGTAAAGAAATGTTGCAAATAATGCATTTGAACACATATTTGATTAGTAACATTGGTTGAAACTAGAGTAATAACTTATGAAACTGGCCCACTCTTGCCAAAAAGTGGTCCATTCTGGCCAACAAAAATAGGTTAGGCATTTTCCTATTGCCCTATAAGCGAGTCTGAGCCTGACCTTAATCCATCACCAAGCATTCCCTCATATTCTTTGGCTATACAAGATAGTATTTTGTAGCTCTTTAAAACTCTCTTGAGCTCATTTTGCTCTGAATCATAATTTAATGGCGGGGGCTTGGTATACTTGCACTCAGACGTGGCCAGGTCCCAGTCACCAAACTTCTGTCATTTGCATGGTGGTATGCACATGTGTATGCCGTCTTCTGCCCTGCACCTTTGCACTCCGCAATGCAATGTGAGTAAACGCTTCTTACCATGCATATCAGGCACAATTACATTTAACTTGTGAATGCTGCTTGCCATGCGAGTATGGTAAGCAGAGTTAACAGTTACAATCCTAGTCCATAGTCCCTTTTCATCCATACATTCTTCCCTCAATCATCCGCAAAAATGATTAACTTAGTGTTTAGTAGCTGGCAAGCGGGTAAAGGACAGGTGGGCAAGGCTGTTGGGTGGAGTCAGTGTAGGTGGGCACTCCCGGTTTGCCCTTGCATACTCTAAATTTAAAGTGGCGCAAGAGGCTGGAATGTTTCTCTTGATGGTATCAATTATAGCTTTATCCGCAGGACTCAATTGACAATGTATGGGTCTCCAAGGAGTGTGGTAAACAGAGGCGGCCTGAAACTAAGCACGTTCATCTTGCCAACAACAGGAATGTCAGCAGCTCGGAACGTAACTTGGACGGCAATGAGTCTGTTTCGATGTTAGTATTGTGCTGCAATTTTGCTCATAGACCCATGTAAGCAGTCGCTGCTAGAGCCCGACACTAGAATAGAGCTTATCCAATTAACCGTATGATTTGCATAATTGTATGTACTTGGTAAAAATATAAAAACCTTCTAAATAGATACAAAGAAAGAGGTCAGATTTTAAGTGATTGAAAATGCCACCCCTCTCTAAACACCATGCCATTGAATAATGGTGATAAGTGAGATGCGTGCATCCTGGAAGGAGGCATAACACATGATGCAGGCATATATCTAGCACTTGCCAATGCAATAAGGAAACCGTGGCATAACACAAAATGCTGAGGGTCCCCTAGCCCCCCAACAAAGCATGGGTCGTGCCAGACTCTGGGTGGCCTGAACCACCAGACACGCACAATGCCTGTGATGACCATGCTGTTGGAGGTCCATGTGCACACTTTACTAGATGGAACATGAACTCATGTTCTTTAACCCAATTTTAAATATTTCACCCAGCGTAAAAACAAGGGGCAGTGCCTGGCACCCGTAGGATCCAGTCAATAGTGTCTGCTAGTGATTTTATTATTAGAGGGGTTTAAATATTTGCCAGAAATATGCAAGAGTGACCAAGCATAGGGAGGGTCACCAAAACAACGAAAGGGAGTTGGGGGTCAGGGGAATTCTTCCTGAAAGAAAATATTTTGAATAATGGGCTTAAATTATGCATTACACAGAACACTGTATATGAAAAATTGGGTAAAAAGCCAGACAGTTTGCAATCGGTTGTGTAGGATAACTCATAAAAAAATCCAATCGGATGCATGTCACCAACAATGCACAGGAGCATTTCCCAATTTATTTTCATGACGCCTTATCCCCAATATCTATCTATCTATCTATCTATCTATCTATCTATCTATCTATCTATCTATCTATCTATCTATCTATCTATCTATCTACGTCTCTATTGATATATTCAAGGAAAAAAAGTTGCAGGGGCGGTAAAATGAGAACTTAATGCAACAAAACCCATGAAAGTCAGCTAAAGCCACCTTAACTTTGCACCCCCTATTGCGCAGCCCATGACCTAATGATGCAACCACCCAAGCACATCTCCATGCCAATCGTCCAGGCAAGGTGTATGCAGTAAAGGCAAGGTTCTATAGCATCGCACATTTGCCCAACACAAAAGTTTCATTGGACTGCACCCATGCAGCATTGGTAAAACCCCAGGCAACTGAACAGGCATATCGTAACTGGAAAACAATATCACTGCATGAACGTACAGATGACCTTTGATGCCGATCTGACCAACAGCCCAATATCCTGGTGCAACACATGATGCACTTATTCTGCGCAACAGAACCCTGCCTGAGTACTGTGAGAGGCACAGAGGACAGCACACCTGGCTCTTGGGTAAGTAGCACTCAGACCTGACTGTCAAAAGCACCACATGCACATTGTCTCTGCAGGATAGCTCAGGGGCAACCTGCTCGCCTTGGAAGCAAGACAACACAAAGCACCACAAGTTTGATCCCCGGGTCCACGCTTAGAAACCTCTGGGTATTAAGAGTGTTATAAATAACCTATCATATCATATCATATCCTATGGGCCACATCAGTAGTAGTGAAGTGAATGAACCACAAGTACCATGATGCAACTACAATGACACACAGAATAGGCCCGGCACCCTGACTGACCCACACCAGGACACAGACTTGACACATGTGATGAATCATGGCATCCAGCAATGCTAGGCAGCACCATGCAATCAAGTCAACGTACAACCCATGTAGGCATATCCATGTACCCCACATGGTGTAGTGCCACACAATAGCTGACCAGTCCATTGCCAATGTCACATACTACACATGACTGGTGACTCCCACATTGCATATGACTGCAAGGTAGCCATGATGACTATGCCCCAACAAACCCAATGCACACAAGGTGCCCTGTGCCTATCCACCGAGCCATGTACATAGGAGCATGCCTGTCATGTCCATGCACTTGTACCATGATCAACACACCGCCATGTCTCACACAATCCATTCCTGTCTTGCAGATGATGCTGGATTCCCGCAGTTGCCATGGCTAATGACACCAGTGCGAAACCCAGTCAGACCATAAAAGATGGCCTATAATGATGCAAAGAGGAGAACATGATCTTGCATTGAGAGGACATTTGGCCTTCTGCAATCCTCATTCAGGTGCCTACATCACACAGGTGGCGCACTGACATACAGCCCCAAAAAAGTAAGGAAGATCATAGTGGTCTGCGCCATGCTGCACAACATGTGCATACGCAGGAATGTGGTGATGCCCGCAGATGAGGACAATGACCCCCCATAGCTCTGATGAGGAAGAGGCTGGAGGAGTGGACCTGGCACCTCAGGCCCTATGTGCGGAAGCAAGGGAAGGACGGATGTTCCACCATGAGCTCATAGAAAATTATGTTTGACACAAGAGACATGGCAGCTATACATGCAGTAAATCCATCTGTCTAAATTGCATTACATTGATACTACCAACATGAAGAAGATTCAGTGTGTTTAATACTGGCAATAAGGCAACAACATCCCCTACTACAAACCCCCCAACCCCCACCCCCTACTACTACAACCTCCCAACTCTTAATACAACAAACTCCCCAACCCCTACTACAACAACCCCCCCTACTCCCATCCCCAACAACAACCACCACCCACACCCCCAACAACAACTACCACTCGCATTAGCGCTTGCGCTTATCCCCCTTGTCTGTTGGCCTGCCAGCAATTGCAGTATGCTGTTGTGAGCGCCTGGTTGGGGTGCTCTGCGTTGACCCCTCAGTAGGGGTAGCGGACTGTGAGATTCCCTGCATGCTCCCCTGTAGATGTTCTAGGCTCAGATGTATGGCTCTGGCCATGGCCTCATGTGATGAGGACATTTGTTCAGCCCGCTCCAGGACAGCTTCCTGTGCTGCTGCATGAATGGTCGATTGAATGTGCCAACTGCCTTGAGGACCCCTGGATGCAGTCACGCATGGACTCGACATGCCCCAAGTGTTCCTGAGCAGACGATTCCATATTGCCTGGAGTGTTGGGGCAGGCACTGGTGGTGGTGTAAGCATTTCCACAAGTTCCTCATGTTGGCCATGAAGCTGAGCATCCTGGCCCTGATCGTCTGGTGGGTCCTCCGCATAGCACAGGGCATGGCAGACATCACGCTGGGGCGGTGGTGTGTGCAGTGGTGAGAGGCTTTGCAGGGGGGAGGACCTGGGGAGAAAAATTGCAGGTAGGGGAATGTAGGTGGTTGCATGCAGGGGAGGCATACTCATACTGATCTACATCTGTGCCTGCTGGGCCCTGCTCTGATTGCTGGCTTTTATCATCACCCTGACCCACATGTGCGTCGGCACTGTCCTGGACTCTTCTTGGTGGCGCAGATTGCACACCTGAGGTCTGTGTTTGACCTGTAGGCTTGTCCGTTGGGATGGCAGAAGTGTCTGTCGGTGACCTGGTGGACTGGTGCCTCTTCTTGGGTGGCACACTCTCACTACCTGAACTGCCTTGACCTGACTGCTTGCTGCCAGTGGTTATTGCTGGTGTCCTGTATGGTCCAGCCTCCAGGGACATCTCCAGGGTGTCTTCGGATCCCGTTGGGACAAAATGACATGTGTGTCACCACATTGTTGCTGATGTGCTTTGGAAAAGAACATTCACTGTCACTTGTACATTGTCATCACTGTGTGTTGTGTCTCCTTGGGGAGGACATAATCTGTCAGCCAATGTGTACATGGCAGACATTGCAGATGGACGGTCAGGTGTGGGCTGTCCTGCTAGATTTGAAGGTGCATCAAAGGGATTAGTTGGGCCGTGGGTGTGGGCTGTCCTGTGCAGTGGTGCCTATGGACTCTTGGTGGCAGCTATCTGGTGGTGCAGTCAGGTGGGTGGAGTGAATTTTCGCTGTTTGTGGGTCAGGTGGGCATGTTGTCAGATGTTTACTCCTCAATGTGCCTGTACATGTGCCATGGCAGCCAAGGTGCATGTGGCTGTTACGCAGCTATCAACTGTTGTGCATCCATGGCCAGGAACAAGTTGCATGGTGGCTATTTTGGCAGTGCATGGGTTTCATGTGAGGGTGGTCCAGTGGTCAATGGTTGCTGTCGATGGGACCTGGTGCCTCACATGGGTGATGATTGCTTTCTGCCTACATGGTTTTGCAGTTATCGTTGCATATGTCACTGTGCTGCTCACTACATTCGGCTTGGCTGCTGGCTCCTAGCTCTGTCGTGCCCTTGCCCTCGATCCCAACCATGTGCAGGATGCCACTGACCATCTCCTCCCACGGTGCCAGTAGCAGGGGTTCTACTGTGCCACATGCAGTGCCAGCGGTCTCCCGGCAGTGATTGGGGATGAGGGTCCTGACCCTGGACCTGATGTAATTTCACCTCTTTTTCATGTCCTCTATGTCACGTTGGACGTGCCCTTAAAGCCACCACTTTGTCCCGGATTTCTACCCTTGTGTGTTTTTTGCAGTGTTGGCTGGTCTTCCTGTGAGATGGGCCATATAGCTCATCTGAGTTGGCAACCACTTACTCTGCCAACACTGGGAGCTCGTGCTTGCTGAATTCTGACTTCTGTTGCCTCATGTCAGGCACCCTGGATTTGCTCATTCCTGTGTTTGCCCTTAGCTGGGTGTCTGAATGGCACTCCTATCTCGAGCTATTTGATGGATTGTGTTTTTCAAAATGGCTGCCGTGGAACTTCCTTTTATAGCAATGATGAATTTCCACACACAGAATTACCGCTGGAGGAATTTCCGTGGACAGTCATGGCGGTAACAGTAATTCTGCAAACTATAGACAGATTTACGTTGTACTGCTGGATTTACAGCGGATTTTCCATTACTGCCATTGCTGTGTGCGCATGCCCGCAAGGTTGTAATTTGTCGGAGATTCCATCCCGATGTGTGGCGGTAACAGTAAATCTGCATCAGCGGATTTACCGCCGATTTTCTGCCAAACTCGTAATGAGGCCCATACTAAGTAAACACAGTATGCCTAAATTCTTCCCTAAAACTCTTATCAGTAGTTACATTTTATTTATTTTTCAAACATTGTACTATATAGTTTTTGGATCTGCAACCTACTGTTTACTTGTTTCATGTGTAACGAGTCATGCCTTTCTACACTCCCTCACACTCAAAATAATATACATGGAACCATTCATGTAACCTAGCACTTATAGGGAACACTTGTACATATTAAAATGTACAGTGTTTTACACAATAAAACAGAAGAAGAAGATTGCAGAACGGGATTTTCTCATTTAGCTTATATACTCTTCAGAATATTACCTTTACATTTATTTTGTACTATTTTCAAAGTACATCCTAGTAACAATCCATCTCCTACTTTTTACACTTATTACCCTATTCGTCCATTTCAAACTTTTATTTTGCATGTTTACATCCACAAATCATATTACACATATATGTCAAAACTTTGGTGACAACAACATTAATTAAGCATACTTTGAACCCTTTGGCGATCTAGCTTGGTGTATGACTACAGAGGTCATTACAAACAAGCCAATCTACTTCTGTATGCTCCCATGTCATGAAATTTCCGCATTCAATGGATGGCCCTTCATGAAAAATAAATAATTGCACACGTTTTAAAGGTTTTCTTACTAACAGAAACTTGACCACATTTAAAATTAATTAGTGACGTGTTAATTTTTCTACCATCAACACAGTGGGGGTCATTATGACCTGGGCGGTAGCCATGGAGCTATTTGCTCGATGGCTGCCTCCCATACCGTGTCCGGTGTTGTTCAATGGGGACTTACTGGTGTAGTCCGACCCTGGGGGGACTGGTAAGTCCCCATTGAACAAACCATTCCCCATTCCCCATTCGAGCCCCCCATAGGGCTCAATGGGAATGGGGATGGCGCTAATAACGGGCTTGTGACTTGCAAGCCCGTTATTAGCGCAATGGCCCCTTAGCGGGACCCATAAGGGACGTGTGGTCAGACCACACGTTCCTTACAGTCCCCGCCAAGGAACCTTGGAATAGGGCGGTAAGGGATTACCGGCACCGGTCTCCGTACCGGTGCCCAGTATCCCTTACCGCCCAGGTCGTAATGACCCCCAGTATCTTTGAAACATAATCAATACTACTTATTAAAATTAGATTGCGCAGTGTTGATTGTAAATTGCAGCCACAGTCACTTCATTGCATGCCATGGAATGCTTTAGTTACAAGATCAGAAAAATGTACACTTTTCTGATTAGGGTTAGGCACATACATACATCTTTCTCAAAGATCTGGAGTAGAAATACCTTTCTTAAATTATGGACACATATTATTCCACTCATAACTAATTCCTACATAGCTATCTACACTAACAGTTTCGTTCACTAATAAATCAAAGACAGTCATTCAAAATTCTTGACTATTTTCCTGTGTATTTTGATTTCCACTTGCAACAGCTACTACGTTTCGAATTGACATTGCCGAATGTAAACTGTGTGGTTTTTGATCTATAGATATTTTAAGAAATGAAAGGTCCACACATAGCTGCTTCCTGCTGTGGAAGCTATTTCTTGCATCAATGGAGTCATTTGAAACAACATACAAAAAGCTGCATTACAATAGCATTCAACTCCTGCTTCATTACTAAATCTGAAATGAGATTATGTTATAGTTGAACAACTTTCCAACTCTGTTAAATGCTGTTTTTTTTGGTCTTACAAGGACTGATTTCATTTGAATGTGCTCTCACTGATCCCTTATGTTTTCTGGATTAGTGTTTCGCAGGTACAGGTATAAGGTTCAGTTGAGGAGCATACAGTACCTATTACATTCTTCAGAGCAAGAATAGTCAGCTGTCACTTTTGTTTCATCAAAGTTTATTAAAAATAAACCTTCTATATTTTTCACATGTGACAAAGCTACACATGACATTCCTTCTTTAAACATTGTATGACCAATGTCAATAAGTATTGCTTCTTAAGTCAACCCTTGTGATTCATGAATTGTTATTGCAGAAGCAGAGCACAATGGAAACTGTGCTCTTTTCACAAAGTTATCCTTAAAAAGCATGAAACGTGCAGAGGTCCGAGAAATGAAATGAGTTCCTTCTACACGATCAAAATTAACTTCAACATGTTCAGTGTTTGTTCTGTGAGGAAAAGTGTGGCATATAATCACTCTTCCAATGGCTCCATCGACTAGACCAATTCCTACATTCAAGTTCCACTTCAATAGTACTTGTGCATTGATGCACTGTTTTAAAATTCCTTCTAGTCCTGCTGTTTTAGAAATTGAATTCTCTAGTTGACCTTATCAAGCTTTTACTCTTATCCAAGTCTAAAGGCATAACATGACCATCTAAAACATGACACGATTTTATCTCCACAATATTTTGCTTCTCTGACAGTAGCATTGGAGAGTTAAACTTTTTACACTCTGCAAGTGTGCACATCAAAGCAACACAAGAAATATTTCTTTCCTTAAAAGTCAACATGACATCAGACGGATTGCAATCTGCATGAAACATGTTAGAAATCAGTCTTCCCTTTAAGATTGCTTTCACATTTTCCTCAAGAATACCTGTATAAATATTCTTAAGCATTTCTGCATACTCTTAAATCTGCAGATTACCTCATATTAATCTTAAATTCCTATAATGGAAAACAATTCCAAAGTTTGAAAGGACCAATACTTCCTTTACTTTTTTCACTATCCTTAGATTGCAGCATTTTGAAAACTGGCTAACCTTTCACAGAAGTTAATTGTAACAAGTCTCCAAAAACAAATACGTTTACCTCCAAACAAAACATTGTAGTCAGTCTTCCAAACCTCTTGCATTCAAAAGTAACTGAAAGCTAGCATCAAGTTAGACACCATACTTACTTCATTTACAATCAAGGTATTTAATTTTCTAAGAACTTTTTCTACTTCTTGTGCTGCACTTGATACAAGTTTGCAATGCTCTAGTTTGTTGTCATGCTCCACTGGTAGCATCAACAGATGATGTAAAGTAACACCTCCTACATTAAAGGCCGATAAACCTGCTGGATCAGTTACAATACATGACAAAAAAGAATCTGTTTCATTTTGGATCATAGCTCTTATTACATGAATTAAAAAAGAGGTACCTGCTCTTGCTTGTTCACTAACATACAAGAATACAGGATTGCATTGCACACAAGAACATTCATGCTTGTCATGCTGTAAATCATGCAAGAACCTATCTTTAATTTTATCATACATTTCCTTTTGCTCTACATTAAGTTTACTAAAAATGGCATCACAATTCACATCTGCAACTTTAGTTTGTTTAATTATTTCTACTTTCTCAATGGCAGGCTCAACATCAGTTAGAATAACTGTCTCACGATGCACATTTTGATTTCCTACTGCAGAATCTTGAATTTCCCCAGGAGTCTCTTTTGCCAATTCAGATGCCAAAAGTTCCTCTTGACATAGATCTTTTCCTGTAACTCCAAGTATTGCTCACATTTTGAATATTTAATTAAGCTTTTTGTTTTAGCTAAAAATGATTTTTCAAAAGTTTCCTCCAAAAGAAATGTTCCACAGTATCTAATGGACAATTTTCTTCGTAACATATAAAGTGTATCATGGCTACAAATTGGATTTGTGATGAAAACACTGTGATACACTTACAGGATCCATAGAACACAATTCTCCTGGTGTCATGTGTTCTATATTTTCTTTCTGTGGATTACTTTAACAGATTCACTCTGCAAGATCATCCCAACCATACTCAGCACAACTCAAAGTCACATACCAAGTTGGAGATCTCAAGTTTCTGATCATGCATCTAACCTCAGAGTGTCTCCTATACCAATATTCATTACTTCCTCTTATTGTAGCAAGAATATTCGTAGGTTTACCCACTAAAACTTCCTTTTTTCTTTCACCTGGTGCAGCATCTTACATGCAGAAAGATTTGGAAATCTAGTTCCAGTCTGAAGTGTATAAGCAACAGCATAACATAATGTTGAAATTTACTTTTCATACAATAAGGGAAAAATATATTCAACACTGGTGTGGAATCGTGAATCTTCAGAATACATACTTTTACAACGATATTCTGAAGCAGAGATATACACCTTTACATCATCCACTCTCCCTCCTGTACCAGTTGTAAAAAGCACTGGGAAGCAACAGACTTCTAATGTCTTTTCACAGATACTGATTGGTGCACCTTTCATTGCTTTCAATTGATACAACTAAACATAGGAATGTACCCTTACTAATAGTTCTTCATTTAAGAAAGTGAGCACAGCCGTAATGGCCAGATGCGGTGGAACAAAAGACGGGACATGCGTTTGATGCAAAAATGAACCTGCCACCTTCTACCATATGATATGGGACTGTCGGGTGATACAGGCCTTCTGGGAGGACTGTATTAACACAATCTCAGCTCCTCTGGCGACACCAGTCCTTAGGGATCCCAAGATGGTACTCTTAGGCATCGGGGGTGAAGCAGACCTGTCAAAGTATGAGAAAATGTTTCTGGCAATTGCGTTGGGGGCAGGCAAAAGACTTATTGCAGCTAACTGGGGGTCTGCCAACCCACTGTGCCTGAACCGCTGGAGTAACGAGCTGGACAGGTGCCCAGCTTCAGAGCGCCAGATTTATAACGCACGGAGCTGCCCCCGTAAATTTGAAAAAATATGGGGTAAATGGCTAGATGCTCACTGAGACCTGCGGGTGGGGGTACGTCAGTATCACTGCCAGCATTGTTTGCCTGCCTTTGTCCTATTGATGTCTTACGGTCCTTGGCCCCGTGGGCCCACGCTTGCTATTATTACTGCCATGTTGTCTTCATCCTATGTTTGTTTCTTTATGTTGTTTTGTTCAAACTCAATAAATAGAGTTTTTTAAAAAAAAGAAAGTGAGCACAGACAAATTGGGATGAACAGATATCTGATTCTATAAATCTGTCAACTAACTTTAACAAAGTAAAGTTTCCATAATACGGAAATCCTGAGACTAAATCAACCGCAATTCAGGAATTTCCACTCATAGAGTGTACTTGCTGTATGTTTCAAAGGCTAGCATTTAAATGGTAATAACAGTGGTTAACAAGTAAATAAACACTATGAATAGGAAGAAGAGACAATCAACTCTAAATTAAAAAAATAATTAAATCATATATTTTTAGCAAACCGTATAACAAAAAGTCAATGTGATTACAATCTCAACTAAGGGCATAAAAGAAAATAAATACATCCACATGGTACATACAGTGAAGAATTCAAAAGGTACAAAGGAATACTGTGAGACAAACATATGGCAAAAGCAGAAACAGTGAGCAAGAGAACAATGTTATTTCGTTAATTCACTAAAAAAACCTATGTATCAAATGATGGGATACAAAAAGAAACAGATGCCTGATAGATGCCTGATAGTAGTTCAATAGATATTTAGCATCATGGTTCCCAAAAGTGGGGGCTTTTTTTAGAAGTCCCTCATGTAATTGTTTCTGTGCAAAGCAATTAATGCTGCAGGGTCTTTAGGTATAAGATATATTTTATTCTTGCCAACGTGAAGGTTGATTGTTGGAACAAAAGAATGGGTTCCAAGGGGCAGGGATGTATGTGTTCAGTGTGGTTCCCTGTCTTCTTCACATTTCGGCGGTAGTCTATTGAAATAGGTCCACCTTTATCAGGGCTCCTATTGGGGGACCCTGTGGAGAATATATGGATATCAAGTGAGTGGGGTAAGGATGCAGGTGCCCGTGGTAGTAGGGCATTGGTATACTCATTAAAAACTCTCAGCACCGGTCGGGAGGCTTACCTGCCGGTGCTTCAAATCCCAAGTGCTCAGGTACAGGCCACACGGAGATAGATGCCAGGCAACAGAAGCAGTTGTGTAAATGGCCACTAGGGTGTTTTAGTCAAAATCACACATCTGGGTATTTTCTATAAAGAAAAATGAGCAGAAAAGGAGGCTTATTTAGATAGAGTTCTAAGGCCTTATATTATGCTGTTGATATATTGATACTATGTATCAAGTGGTATACAGTTCAAAGGGAAACATTGCAACGAGGTCTATTTGTACCTGGTTTGAATACAATATCACTGCTTCAGTGTAGTCCAATTCTTTTGATGACAGGTACACGTAGCGAAACAATGCTGACTGGTAAATGGTTCCTGAGAAGACAAGAACAAAGGCAAAAATGCCTGAACCTCGTTTTGCAGTGAGGTTGAAAGTGTAGTGCAGCAAAGAAAATAAAAATAAAAAATAGGCTGTGCGCATTGCTTCTGGTAAGGTGTTATGCTCCGAGATATTTATTAAAAGTGAGACGAATGTTGAAAGTTAACACTTTTATATATTGAAAATGCACTTGGTAAATGGCGATCAAATCTGGTATCATAGTTGTTCAAACTAAATTAAAAGTAACTAGGAATGTAGCTCCAAATTCGTTATTACAGCCAGAGGGACGGCAGTTAGTTTGCACAAGTTGTGCAGGGGAAATGGCCGCGTGAATTCACGTACCAGGAATGAAAAAGAAAAAGAAAAGATGGGGCAGACCATTTTGATGTCGGGGAGAGTAGACGCTTGTCTGCGTATGCGGCGGAATTCGCCATAGGCGGCCGCCTCGCTTACCTTCTGCACGGCATGAAACGCTGCTGCCTGAGTCAGCAGAAAGTTGTGCAGAGTAAAAGCTGGAGGCTCTCTGTCTTGACCGTCCCGCCTGGAATGAAAGGTGTGTGCGTGCAGCGTCTACCTGCTGATGTGTCCGTTGCTATGGTGAGCGCGCATGCGCTCTAATAGTGTTTACAATAGTTGTCATGGCAACCTAAGGTGTGGCCCACTCGGAACGGCAGGGAGGCGAATATCAAAGCTTTCCAGTCTCCATTTTCCACAGAGGAGATCTCGAAGGGCGGCAAATGGCCGCGGTGAGTGCTGGAGACAAAAAGTGAATAGGGGAAGTTTTGTGGGAAGAAGTGCAATTGTCCATACTTGCGGACGGACAGATTAAAGGTGTATGAGAGTGTTAGTTTCATCTCATTGTAAGCTTACAGAGAGGGTATCTCGCCACGTGTTAACAGATCGATGGCTTCAATCATGGATCAAGCAAGGGGGTAGAGTAATGGCCAGAACATTGGGGCAGTACCCAGACACACAAGGAATTGACCAATGTGTTTGTAGGAGACTTTGCAGGGAGAGGAAGGGGAAAAGTGGAGACCATACGGCAAAATATTCATGTAGTCATGGTAGATGGTCTCAAAAGGAGGAAGTCCCTTTGCAGTGCAAAAATGCATAGAGGTAGACAGGGACTTATTACCGCAATGTTGGTATGTCGCTTGTAATACATGGGGAATCTAGTGTGTGTTTTTATATTACTGGCTGGAAGATTTCATTCAGACCATTATAGTAAGTGTCCAGTCGATGGATCCATCTGGATTCCTTTCTCAGAAGGCTTTGTTGAGTTTCAGGGCTTCCCTTGATTTTCTCAACTACCCACCAGAGGATGTGTTCGGTGTATGGTTGGCCGCTATATTTTGTTCCACTAAGGGTGCTGTTAAATTTTTACATCTAATTCTGGACCTGTGTTCAGAGATCCTAATATTGATTGCTCTTGTGGTTTGGCCTATGTACCGAAGGCCACATGGGCATTCGATACAATAGATCAAGTTCTGGCTCTTACAATTAGTGAGATCCCTCAGTGTCCATTTTCGTTGTCCGATTTGGAAACTGCTCATCTTTTTAGTAAATTGGCAAGCCACGCAGCTGCCGCATGGGTGATGACCTTGTAGTGGTCTTAGTGCCCGCGTGGGATTTTTACTTGGTTGGAATTGGGAGTGTACCAAGTATTCTTTGATGTTCTTTGCCCTTTTATAGGCAAATATGGGGGTTGGTTTACCCAGAAGGTTCAGGCGTGCTATGTGCCAGTGTTTATTAATGATTTTCTTGACTTGTGAGGTGTGGGTACCGAAGGTGACAACTGTCAGGTGTCTTGACCCACGTTCAAGTTATTATGCTGCAACATTTGGTGCTGTGGGCTTAGAAAATCCAAGATGGCCGAAAAGCCCACATTTGCACCAGAATCTGGGAAAACCGCGCAATTTTGCACACACCAAAATGGTCGTCTGACCTGCCACCCACCACTGCGAGCGTGATGGGCCAGAAGCACCATGAGTGAAACGTGGTGCCAAAGGAAAAAACAGCAGTGCCGGTTAGCTAAAAAAAGCGCTTTGAAATCACATTTGTTTCTCTGAAATGCAAGCTAAAAATGCCTATTTTAAACATTGCAAGAAATTCAAAAATCTCACTGAACACCAGCAGACATTTGGCAGAATGTAGTCTTGTGTGCATACAAAATCTGGAAAGATGAAGAGCCTAAAGCAATGTTTATAACAAAACTGGCTGAGCTGTGGATGTCAGCAGCTTAAGTGAAATTGGATTTAAAACCACTAAAATCGAAATGTTTAAAATAAATGAGTGACCTACTTTTGAGTGTCACATAGGTTGCAACTGTTTAAATATCATAGTTTTGAACTTAGAATCAGGGTTCTAGCTGCATGTGTACAAATTGTAAATTTGATGTGAATGAAGAAAAAATGGGAACAAAAGTGACATTAGCTGAAGCCTGGCTTAAAGAAATTGAATTCTGCCTGACAACTGCTGTCAAAATCCGAGTCTACCTCCCCTTTCTCCTCACCTGAGCCCCCTGAGGTATCTCCTTGAAGGTCAGTCTCGGTCTTCTGGGGTCTCCTCTTCATCCTTGAACCTTTGACTCCAGGTGCTCGTACCTTCTTTTCGTGTAGGTAAGGTCTGGCCCCTCCGGAGGCCACCTTGGCAGAGGTTAAAACCTGCCCTAGGGGAACACCAGAGGGCCAGCCTCAGTACTAGGGAAAAAGCTTGAAGGCAGAAAAAACCCTAGATCATAGATGGGTTCAGATGATGAGTTCAAGAGATGGCACAAATCTTCAGGTAAAATGTCCGGGATAATAGCAGTTGTGGAATACCCAATCCGAAGAGAGGATAATAATAACAATGGATATAAAGAAGAAGAGAGAGCTTGGAAGAAAAAACTACAAAAGTAAGGAAGGAGGAGTAACCGAGAAAGGGGTGTAAAACAAGGAAATAAGAAAGTAGCGAAGAGCAGAAAACAAGGAGGAAAGAAAGTAGCGAAGAGCAGAAAACAAGGAGGAAGTAAGCTACAGTAATACACACAAAAGAAGAAACAAAAGGGAACACCTATTAGGCTCCGCCGAATGCGGCGCAGCAAGGCGATGCCGAGGCTGTCAGCAAGAAGGAGGCAGAAGTCGAGCGGACAGAGATGTAAGCAAGAAGTACGGAAGGGTTCCGTAAAAGAGGATCCGAAGCCGATCCCACAGAGTGGTAGGCGTTTAGGCTCCGCTGAATGCGGCGCAGAGAGGCGATGCCGAGGCTGCCAGCAAGAAGGAGGCAGAAGTTGAGAGGATAGGGAGGTAAGTAAGGAGTACGGAAGGTTCTGTGAGAGAGGAGCCGAAGCCGGCTACACAGAGCAGTAGGCGAGCTAGGTTGTTCCGGAGGAGAGGAGGAAAACCTACAGCTGAGCAATAAGGTAAGCAGAAAAATATAGAAGTATGAAACCAAGGAGGACAGGTAGAAAGAGAAGGATAAGAATGTAGTACAGGCTACTACAGGAGGGCTATAGAGAAATCAGCAATGCGGGAAGGAAGAATGAGTACACAAGTCTCGGAGTGTTGAATGAAAACACACACAGATACAACGCGCCGAGTAGTAGGCGGGGCCTAGATTTATAGGCGCCGGCGCCATGTTGGGTGAGGACTAGAAAGTGCATCGAAGTCCGAAGTCCGAACTTCCAGCGACTCCAGCATTTCCAATCCTGGTTCCTGACAGTATGCCCCTTAATCTCGGGGGACCCCCAGGTTTGCCCGGGTGGAGATGATGGAACCTTCTCAGAAGTCTATGGCTTACCGGTTCCCAAGACCTTTCTTCCACTGGATAGCCTTTCCAGTGAACCAGGTATTGGAGACGACTCTTGCGGTATCTGGAATCCACCGGGTATGCCACTTCATATTCTTCTGGAATCGGTCTTACCTGGGCTCGACTCGTGTGAGTGGGTCTAAGGAACGGATCTTCCTTATATTCCTTGAGCAAGGAGACATGAAAAACCGGATGGACTCTCTTGAGATAGGCTGGCAATTTGAGCTTATAAGCAACAGGGTTTATTTGTTGTAGAATAGGAAATGGTCCCAGAAATCGAGGGGAAAACTTCCCAGCATGAACCCATCTAGGTAGAAATCTGGTAGATAACCAGACTAATTGTCCAAATCCCCAGTTGGGATTAGATCCCCTTTTCTTATCTGCCCATCTCTTCTGAGTTTGTTGACTGACCTGGTGTGCCTTCTTGGCAAGATCATGAACTTCATGTATTTCTTGCAAGATACCATCCAAGGCAGGGATCTTTGTGGTTGGAGAGCTGAGCCCAGGTAAGTGTTGGGGATGAAACCCATAGGTGCATAAAAAAGGACTCATTTGGATTGAGGTATGCAGTGAATTATTGTAAGCAAACTCTGCTTGCGAAAGGAAATGGTGCCACCTTCCTTGTTGTGGACTGCAAAAACACCTCAAGTATTGCTCAAGACTGGCATTTAACCTTTCCGTCTGCCCATTACTCTGAGGGTGGTAGCCCGAGGAGAGGGCTCGGTGAATACCCAAAGTCTGACACAGCGAAGCCCAGAATTTAGACGTGAACTGAGGTCCCCGATCGGATACTATAGTCCGGGGTAACCCATGCAGACGGACTATGTCTCGGAGAAAGACATCTGCGGTCTCTGAAGCTGAAGGTATTTGTTTGAATGCCGAAAAGTGGGCCAGCTTACTGAAAGAGTCTATTGTGACCATGATTACCCTCATGCCGTCAGAAGGTGGGAGGTCGACAATGAAGTCCGTAAAAATATGTTCCCATGGTCGTGACGGTAAGGAATGTTGCTGCAAGAGGCCGAGCGGCTTACCAGTTCGGTACTTATTAGAGGCACAAATGGAGCACGAAGTAACATATTGGTACACATCCGTTCTTAAATTTGGCCACCAGAACCCTCTTTGTAGTAGTTCATAGGTCTTTCTAATGCCGGGATGTTCCGTCAAGGGAGAATCATGACACCAGGATAGGATCAGTTTCTGAAGTCTCTTGGTAGGAATGAAAAGGGCGTCCTCATGGTAATATAACCCATCACTACCTTGGATGACTGTAGAAGGGAGATCTGTGCAAGTCTGATATTGAGGTACCAGATCTTGGAGGAAGGAAACAGTAGATACTAAGACCTTGAGATTGGGGAGAATATGGTCATGTCCTTCGTAATTCCCTAAGCTGTTCCCAATGCTTCGTGACAAGGCATCCGCCTTCTTATTTTCAGAGCCAGGAATGTAGGGCAATACAAAATGGAACTGTAAGAAAAAATAAGCCCATCGAGCATGACAGGCATTAGTACATTCCATCTGTTGGAGAACCCGGAGGTTACGATGGTCAGTTCTGATCACAAAACAATGTATTGCACCTTGTAGAATATGGCGCCACTCTTGGCAAGCTAATTTGATGGCCAAAAGCTCTCTTTCCAGGACTGAGTAATTTTGTTCGCTACTGGTAAGGGTCTTAGAGAAATAAGCCACCGGGTGTTCGTAGTTATCAGCAGCCTTCTGCAAGAGGATGGCACCTATTGCTCCTATTGACGCATCAGTTTCTAAAATGTAAGGTTTAGTCTGATCCAGCTGAACCAAAATGGGAGCAGAGGAGAAACACTCCTTAAGGGTTTGAATTGCCATCTGTTGTTCCTCTCCGAAGATGAACTTGACACCCTTTTTTAGCAGGGAAGTAAGCGGAAGCACTACACTGGAGAAATTGGGAATAAACCTCCTATAAAAATTGGCTAATCCTAAGAAGCTTTGTAGCTCCTTCACAGTGCTGGGTTCTCTCCAATCCCTGATAGCCTTCACCTTAATGGGATTCATCTCTGTGCCCTTACCTGACAAGATGAATCCTAGGTAGGATACCGAAGTGGCTTCGAATTGGCATTTCTCAGGCTTAACCAAAAGCTTGTGATCCTGAAGTCGCTGTAGTACCCTCTTAACCAGTAACCTATGCTCAGGTAACGTCGGGGAGAATACCAGGATATCATCCAGATACACCACAACTGAAACAAACAACATATCGGCAAATACCTTGTCCATGTACCTCTGAAAAACGGCGGGGGCATTGACAAGGCCAAATGGCATTACCCTGTATTCAAATAGTCCAAATGGAGTGCGGAATGCCGTTTTCCATTCATCCCCTTGTCTTATTCTTAAGAGGTGGTACGCGCCCCTTAAGTCCAGCTTGGTGAAGTAAATAGCCCCCTGTACCGCCTCCAGAATATCTCGGATCAATGGCATGGGATATCTGTCCCTAATCGTCACCTTATTTAGCCCTCTAAAGTCGATGCATGGGCGTAATTCCGCGCTATCCTTCTTCGGAATGAAGAACAATGAAGCTCCACAGGCGGATCTTGACTCCTGGATGAGTCCATTCTGTAGATTGGAGTCCAGGTAGCTTTGCAGGGCTTTTCTTTCAGGGAGAGACAAAGGGTACATCCGCCCGAATGGAATCACAGCATCAGGAACAAGGTCAATTCCACAGTCTTCTGCTCTGTGGGGAGGCAATTCTCAGGGTTGAATGTCTAAAAACACCTCGGAAAACTCCTGATACTGTGTTGGAATCGAGATGATTAGAGCCGGACCTAGGGCTGGACCCGACATCCCTTCTTCGCATGTGGAGAATACAGACTGGTTCATACAGGTCGACTTGCAAAAGAGTGAATCAAAACTCACTTTATTGGCCTTCCAGTCTATGTGAGGATTGTGTTTTCTTAACCAAGGGATTCCAATGACCACAGGAAAGTGTGCCGCTCTGATCTGATCGAATGCCAAATATTCTGAATGATGACTCAGCTCCATCATTAAGGGTATCGTTTCTCTGGTAATTGGTCCGGAGGACAAAGGCCTGCCATCCACACCTTCCACCGGAATCGGTATAACTTTAGGTTTAGTGGATGCATGATGTTCCCGTGCCCAGTTGGAGTCCATAAAGTTTCCGGCTGCTCCACAATCTAACATGGCAAGCACCTTGGTGGGACCAGAGTCGGATAGCCACAATTTAACTCGGAACACCATCAGACTGTTCTCCTCAGGGTTGTTCATGGTTCTTGAGTTGTTGCAAGGGTACTTGGCACTTCCTCCGAAACTTCCCTTGCAGTAGATCGGGGGCTGAAGTTTTCCTTCCGCCTAGGAGGCACTTCCGGACAGTTTCTTAATAAGTGTGTAGAGGATCTGCAATACATACATAATCCGGCTTCCCTTCTACGTTTGCGTTCCTCAGGAGTGAGAGGTCCTCGGGTAGCCCCTATTTGCATGGGTTCTTCAGCAGTGAAATTTGTCCTGGTTGTGGGAGAATGGTTAGCAGATTGCGGGGTACCTCTGATTCGTCGTCTTTCTTGTCGCCGTTCCGTCAAACGAAATTCAATCTGTAGAGACAAGGTCATCAAATCTTGGCAAGATACTGGTCGGGCCACACGAGCCAACTCATCTTTGATTTCATCGCGAAGTCCTCTTCTGAATATGGTTTGTTGAGCCGAGACTGGCCAGTCTGCCTTAGCCGCCAATCTCTGGAAACGGGATATGTAAGTTTGGACGTCTGTATTCCCTTGTATGACGTCCAAAATGGCTTCTAGAGATGAGTAGAATACTTCGGGTCTGTCAAATCTTTCCTTGAAGTTAGCAACAAAATGATCATAGTCATTCAAGGAGGGGTCGTTTCTGGCTACCAGTGGGGTAGCCCAGGCTAGTGCGTTCCCTATGAGATTGGCTATTATAAATCCGACTCTAGATTTCGCTGATTCAAAGGCATGGGTTCGGAAAGCAAAATATACATTACAGGCGTCCAGGAAGTCCTTCAATTCCCCCGGATGACCATCATACTTGCCAAACGAAAGGGGCATAGCTGGTAGATCGCTGTGGTCATATCTATGTAAGACTACCTGCTGTCGGAGAGCGATATTCTCTGTTCTCAGCGCCTGGACTTCGGCCGTAAGGTTCTGCATAGCTGCCACTAATTCTTGGTATTGTTCCAATGAGGCCATGGTAGGTGTTGGGCGTTGTATGCTGTCAAAATCCGAGTCTACCTCCCCTTTCTCCTCACCTCAGCCCCCTGAGGTATCTCCTTGAAGGTCAGTCTCGGTCTTCTGGGGTCTCCTCTTCGTCCTTGAACCTTTGACTCCAGGTGCTCATACCTTCTTTTCGTGTAGGTAAGGTCTGGCCCCTCCGGAGGCCACCTTGGCAGAGGTTAAGACCTGCCCTAGGGGAACCCCAGGGGCCCAGCCTCAGTACTAGGGAAAAAGCTCAAAGGCAGAAAAAACCCTAGATCATAGATGGGTTCAGATGATGAGTTCAAGAGATGGCACAAATCTTCAGGTAAAATGTCCGGGATAATAGCAGTTGTGGAATACCCAATCCGAAGAGAGGATAATAATAACAATGGATATAAAGAAGAAGAGAGAGTTTGGAAGAAAAAACTACAAAAGTAAGGAAGGAAGAGTAACCGTGAAAGGGGTGGAAAACAAGGAAATAAGAAAGTAGCGAAGAGCAGAAAACAAGGAGGAAAGAAAGTAGCGAAGGGCAGAAAACAAGGAGGAAGTAAGCTACAGTAATACACACAAAAGAAGAAACAAAAGGGAACACCTATTAGGCTCCGCCGAATGCGGCGCAGAAAGGCGATGCCGAGGCTGTCAGCAAGAAGGAGGCAGAAGTTGAGCGGACAGAGATGTAAGCAAGAAGTACGGAAGGGTTCCGTAAAAGAGGATCCGAAGCCGATCCCACAGAGTGGTAGGCGTTTAGGCTCCGCTGAATGCGGCGCAGAGAGGCGATGCAGAGGCTGCCAGCAAGAAGGAGGCAGAAGTTGAGAGGATAGGGAGGTAAGTAAGGAGTACGGAAGGTTCCGTGAGAGAGGAGCCGAAGCCGGCTACACAGAGCGGTAGGCGAGCTAGGTTGTTCCGGAGGAGAGGAGGAAAACCTACAGCTGAGCAATAAGGTAAGCGGAAAAATATAGAAGTATGAAACCAAGGAGGACAGGTAGAAAGAGAAGGATAAGAATGTAGTACAGGCTACTACAGGAGGGCTATAGAGAAATCAGCAATGCGGGAAGGAAGAATGAGTACACAAGTCTCGGAGTGTTGAATGAAAACACACACAGATACAACGCACCGAGTAATAGGCGGGGCCTAGATTTATAGGCGCCGGTGCCATGTTGGGTGAGGACTACAAAGTTCATCGAAGTCTGAACTTCCAGCGACTCCAGCATTTCCAATCCTGGTTCCTGACAACTACCCCCGACAGGAGTTGAAACTTGCCCAGCAACTGCATTCACAGGCCTGGCTGCCTTCTGCTGTTGCCACCAAAAGGAGATTACACCTCTCTGATTGAATCAGGGGAGGAGCACCTGGGGGCTGCAGGAAACAGAACAATGAGCTTCCCTTGGCTCAGGCAAATGCTAATCAAGGGGTCGTAAATGGCTTCCTCTTGGAAGAAACTGGGAGGAGCAGATGCTTCTGTGAGCAAGCTGAGCTTGGAGGAAGTGGACAAACCAGAAATTCCACCATGTGCTTTGGAACCTAAACCACACCCATCTGGGCCAGAGCATAATTTTAAAAAGATGGTTAATTCATAGTACAAAAGTGTCAAAATTATATCTATAATATCATGATTCCTGTGATTTTTCTGTGCACATTTCAAGAGGTGTTAGGACTCGTACGATGTTTTGAGGCCGAACGCCACTATTTATTAATATTGCAGACACTGTGCTTACACTAGAGAATTGAAAACTTATTGTAATGTGCTCAGGGAGGGGGTGTACCCCTGTGTAAATTTTGAGGAAAAACCAATGTTGCAAAAGCTACTAAAAAGCACAAAATGTTGTCATTTCTGAACCCAACCTCGCAGGAACATGGGGCAGAGACCTGTCTTAATTCATCCATCATGTGTACATGTATTTTCAACAACTTGTGTATCTGGGAAATATGTGTTTTCGGTAAAATTAATTTTCCCAGTAAAAGCAAAGGGGCGTTTCTTCAATAGATTGTAAAATGTAGCAACACTCTGACTCACAACTCTGTTCTCCAGTGAGAGCACAGAGAATTTTCCAGTCTATCAGGATCCTCAGAGGGTTGGGCATAGAAAGTCAGCCTTCCCACCCATTTTCAAAAGACATAAAAAGGACCACTGAAATCCAGGAAGGGACATTCACTTTCTACTTCAAACTGATTTCTTGCGAAGCATTTTGCCGGACCAGACAATATCCAGAAGACTCCAGAACCAGAACTTAGAATCCAGAAGCTACAACTTGAAGCAGAGAGGCCTAGTCCAAAAGCTGGATCCTTCTCAGCAGGCCTCAGAATCCAGCAACCTAACCAAACTATTTAACAGCTTTTTGATTCTGGCTAGAACCCTGTGCCAGAACCCAGAAAGCAGTGCTGTATCCAGAGAGATCCAGAAGACCAGACCGCTGTGCAGTTCCAAGAACTTTTGCCAGAACCAGAGATCCAGACCAGCAGAGCAGATCTGACCCAGATCGCTGTGAGCAGAACCGGTACCAGAGACCGTCCGTGGCAAGAGAACCGCAGCTAAACCTGTTGACCAGATCTGTGACGGAGGCCCATTCCTTCCAAGAATAGGAGTGAGTATCCTGAAAAATGTGCCAGAACCAATCTGGTTCTTAGTCTAAAATAATCTGATTCAAACCATTTTAACCTGTCCAGAACTGCATCATAGAAATCGTGTGTCCATTCTCTGATTGTAAAGCTGTGAAAGTGTCATTTGCCATTCTGAATCATTATTTCATTTCTGAAAATCTACCTCCACAAAATTGTCCGTATCTTTGGAACCGCATGTGCTAGGAACGAGATTTAACTTTCATTTTAAAGCTAAGATCCTGAGCTTTCTAACAAACTCTACTTGTTATAGTTTTTCCGTAATCGCGCTCGACGCACTCGGAAAAAGTGCCGCGAATTGCAACTAGCTGAATTTCACCACTTGTAAAAAAATAGCTGCTTTTGCTTGCATTGCTGGATTCGTTTTCAATCTGATAACCATTCCTGAATAATTGGTAGTGTTGATCTGAACCAATCTTAAGTAGCTATCACCTACCCTGAATCTCCTATAGGGAATTAAAATCATTTTAGCATATTTCACTTCAGTACAAATCACATTCAAAATATTTCTGCATGTTTTAAAAGCATACCGGTTGCTCCACGATTACTATAATTTGAACTGAATCTGTATCGCATGTTGATTGTATTCCTGAAAACTGTGTGCTTTCCTTCCATCTCTTTATATTGCATAGGGGGGAGTGAATTGCCACAAGGGGAAAGTGATTATATTATCTCTTGTTGAAACCATATCAGTTTATCCCTGTGCTGCATTCCTTTCCATCATTGCATTCCCTTGAAACCATAAAGCATTCTCAGCTACGTTATTCCTTCTATACTAACTCCTAAGTAATTAAATAAGTGTGCTAGTGTAATATTATCCATTGTTGATCACTGTCATATTCATAAGTGTGCTATCAAATATTAATTTATTTATAAAAGTGTGATATATATCTTGTTTAATTTTTCAATAAATCTTTTAATTTGCAAAACAAACCTACTTCTTGGCTCAGTGAGGTCAGGGGGATTCAAAGAGAGGGGCGTTATACAAGGGTTTATCATCCAGATTATAACTTGTCATAAAAAATATATAAATAAGGACTTCCCTTGGGCATCCCAGACCAGGCATTGACTTAGTTGGAGTGCTGAATTGAAGTCGCTTAACACAACACAGGTAAGGCGATCTTCTTTGGTGACAGGGGTATCCCGTTGTAGTTCAAGAAGAGTATCCCTGTTGCTATCGCATGCTCTTTTCCTGGCCTGTTCCAACTGTTTTCTTGGGTAGCCTCTTACTCGTAATCGGGTGGCAAGGCTCTCAGTATGCCCGTTAAAGTCTTCAGGCACAGTACAATTCCTGCATATTCGGAGATATTAACCATAGGGTAGGTTGTCCTTGGTGTGAGCAGGATGATTGCTGGCACAGTGTAGTAAAGTGTTCCTGGACGTGGGTTTACGGTATAGATCACATATTAGTTTACCATCTTTTTGTCAGATTGATAGATCCAGGAATTTGATCTCGGAGTTGCTTTACTCCATGGTAAACTGAATATCAGTGTTACATGTGGTGAGCCAGGTCCAGAAAGTTGTTAGTTGAAGGGTGGTACCGGTCAATTGATACAAATCTAAACTGCCGCCCATGACTTCATGTGAGTGTAGAGGCTGAATAGTATAATGTTAATACAAACTATTCCCTTCTGCAACAGATATGCTGAAACTGACCAACACTGCTTTTGTTTGTTGACTCAACATCATGCATATATAAGTGTGGTACAGTCAGACTGCTCGTGTATAAATCATTGTGCTCCAATAGAAACACATATGCGTTTTTCACTTTTCCAATATCTATAAGCTGTTGCCAAATGATCTTATCTTTAGTGGCAACACTATTTACTAAAACAAACCAAGAATCTGCAATGTCACGTTTCACTCCTAGAGTCTTCACATTTTCTTCCAAATTGAGAGGTAAATACCTCTCTTTCCTCTCACACCTTGCACTAATGGTTTCTCAGGCAGATTGGACATCTTTGCTTGCAATCTAACAATAACTTGGGAAGGATGAACAGTTTGCAATGCAATCACTTGAAACATGTTCAATACTTGAAGCACAGAAGGGATATCAGGCACTACCATGTCATTCAAAACACTTCTTTGAGGATTATTTCATTGATTATAAAACCCAATACAGTGTCTACAAACATAAAGTGCCTATTCTGTGTGAAATAGTTCTTCTACAAACAAATACAGATAATTATTTCCAAACATCTTCTACAGTGTTTAATATTCTCCTCAATGTACACTAGTCACACTTGAGACTTATGAAAAGTGTGTCAACAAGATATGCAAACAATGTCAGGTCTTTCAGTAGAAGACAACTAAAACATTGCAATCCTTCTTTTATACTGTTGAACAATCTGATCCTTTGAAAGCATAGGATCATCATTTCCACTTCCTGTAAGTGTTTCATCCACATAAACATGCTCTTCTAAATGCAGCATATTCATCATTTGCATTGTAGAAACTAAACCTTCTACAGTTCCAGTCAAAAGTATCTGATTTCAAACTGCAAGAGACATACTTTGTGCTTTGCACTCATACAGTTTAACTACAGATATCTCATTTTAGTATGAATTGCAGCCAGCATCCGAATATAATGAAACTTACTCCTACATCTACTTTTATCAAGAGAGGCTAGAGAATGACTCAAAGCCCTGTTTTTTCATGAACTTCACAGTCAACTATTCTTTGTAGCATCTTCATCTGTCTTTGAACATTATAATTTTTGTGTAAAACTTGCACAAAATCTCTTTAACACATTACAAGAAAACATATTGATATTGCACAAAACATTGCACATCCACACCTCACAATCCTTCTTTGATTTTATTTTTGACTGACCTACACTTTCCATTTCTGTATTATCACAACGCACAATGTGTTCTTTTTTTTAAAAGAAATCACACCATTTTGGACTTCATAGCTAAGTCCACTCTCCAGCTAGGTGAAAATTATTTCCTTCAATGTAACTCTCCACATTAAAAAATCTTTCCATATGAGAAGTGTGTTCCACTCTCCACCAAACAAGTCACAAAAGTTGTCACGTGTAAGTATATCAACTGTTTCTATATTTAAATAGAATGGTGTAGTCACCTTAAATAATTTCTTAAGTGTATTAAATATGAAAATGAACAATTTTCTTTTCATATCAAAAGCATTATTAATGATTACTTCTACTTTTTTATTTTGCAAAAAAACGCTTTACCACATATCTAGATTTTTGTTTCACACTTCTCCAAGGATTTGTAAAAACTCGAAAGTGATAAATTTTCCTATATATATATATATATATATATATATATATATATATATATATATATATCTTCATTCCTCTGTTTCAAATTGATAGCACATTCACTACCTTTTATTCTAGAAATCTTTCTTTTTTCAGTAGCTACAGTAGCTAGGTAACACATTTGATAGATTTTTTCTTTTTTTTCTTTCAAGAAAAACATTCTCGGTTCCATGATTATATTTCTATTTGAAATTGCACATTTTCAAAAGTATTATCGCCAATAAGTATTGTATTATGTGCAGGAGTTGTATCTACAGATTTAACAACAGATTCAACAACACTACTTTTTAAAATCTTACACTGTAGAAATGTACCTCCCTGCAGTCAATTGTTTCTTATGGCTCATTTTTGCTTTCTTGATGTCATCTTACAAAAAAGCTGTATAAAATAAAATTGGGATAGTGAAGGTCAAGCATTGTGTTTCTTTATATTTTCAATATATAATATAACTTCCATGCCCAGGCTTACAGGCAGAGACAGGGTTTAACGGACTGCCAGGCTGGGCTTTGTAGGGCCAAGCAAAACAAGGGCCCCCAGTCAAGGCTGGGGGACGTAAAACTCTGTGGCCACTCATCAGCCCACACGTAATAGTTTTTCACAACTCCGAATCTGCCTGAGGTGCGAATAATTTCCTTTTTTTTATTCCTGACAGGAGATGTGCTGAAGTGGAGAACATCTCTCATTAGAAAAAACAAACCTGTTCCAAATTTGCTGCCGTGATTAGAAAAGGGACCTTCAAACCAATCATTACTACTGCTACTCAACAAAACATATCAGCATGCACATCGTTTCTCCACTACCCATCCCCGCTATCACTGTAGTTTGAATGACCAGGTGTCCTGGACAGCCTCCTAATGCTACCTACCAAACCTAATTAATAATTCAGTCATCCCATATCACTATACATTTCTTAATGAATACCTCACATACTCTACACATGACTTCAGAGTACAATTCCCAAACAACTTCTAAATAGATTAAATGTTCACTGGAAACATTACAAAAATAGCTGTCATTTCTTTATTCACATTCATAAAGGTGTTCCAAAATAATATGTAATGCATCATTCCTTTCTAAAAGAATGACTATGCCCTCCCCCTCGAACTGAATGTAGTGGAGAAGTTGCCACATCATGTGAACAAAATTGAGATCATTGCCAGGTAGAAGGCGCTGCAGAGCCATTGCCTTTGCTATGGACAGACAGATAATGAGAAATGAGAATGAGTTTGGGGTTTCACAGTTTCCCTTGCTAGAGAAAGGGCGAGCTAGATCACAGTATGTACTTTGACCCCAGATGGGTAAGGGTAATTTAAGGTACAAATTCCTGAGTTTTGACTTCTAGCGCTGAGAAGTGGACACATGTATTAATAAATAAAAAATAAAAAATAAAAAGTGTCAGAAAGAGGCAAAGTAGCTACAGAAGACAGTAAAAGTATTCTAGCCATTATTCTTGGGGACAAAGCCGATGACAGTTGGTCAAAGGTAGGACATTTGAGCATTATCACTCATGATGGAGAGCTGTTTAAACAATATTAGGGCGGCAGTCTGGAAAGCGCTGTATCCAGACACGCCAGATGGGAGAGCTATCAAAATGCCAAAGGCTGTCAGAACTCATGCCGATGCAGCTTAAGAAATTAGGGGGCCTGGAAGTAATGCCATGGTCAGAGATGCAGCTGACCATCGTGTATTAATGCAGACTATTGCAAGAAAAGAATCACAAGGAAAATGATGTTAGGAAAACGTGAAATCAGTGCAGAGAAATTGTTAAAATATACCATTGAAAGGGCAATGTGAATAGTGGAGATGGATTAGGTTCACGTAGGCTGCATATGCGCCCGGCTACCTGCGGGTTTGGTTTTGCGCTATATTAAATAAACAAACAACAAACATGTATGCCACAGGTGAAGAACCAAAGGCAGGTTGATCAAGGCTATAATGGGTTTGCTCCGTGAGGAAAAGGTTTTCAGAATAATTAGGGAAGCATTCAGAGTAACCAAGGTGGGTTTCAAGAGCACGCAGGAGAATAGTCAAAGCATACGGGAGGGCCAAGTTAGGAGATCTCATGTATGTTGAACATGCGGTATGTCAGAATACCGTGCACACATGTGTAGAAGCAAGGATTTGTGCAGAATGGACAATTCTCGAGTGGGGGAAAGCACACAAATAAAGGAGGGATTTTGATGAATGAGAGAAGGAACACTGAGTAGACTCCGGTTCAAGGATGCTCAAACTATACTGAGGAAATTTCCTTTTTTACCACATGCAAATGGAAATGATATTATAAATATGCACATGCAGAGACTCATATTAGGGTGGGCCTTGTATGCACTGCAGGGGGATTTTTGGACCCCGTGATAAGGGTTCCCTTCCCTTGCGACTAAAGATGACAGCCGTTGAGTATGCCATTATGAGGGCTGACAGAATGGTGATAAGATGATTTTGTGATGTAATATATTGAACATGTACAGGTTTTTTCTGTTTAGGAAAACCTGAGGGTATGTTAGTGTCCCTAAGGGCTACAGCCTATGAGGGGTTGTGTTAAAACTGGCAATCAAATAGTCAGACATAGGAAAGAGAATTCTGCCATGGCGTGCAGCGGAAAGCACTAGCAGAAACTGAGCAAGCTCATGGTTGTTTGCATTCTAAGACATTTTATGATGAGCTCTCCAGGGTAAAGGAAGAGATAGTGGCAGTGGGGGAGATTCTCTTTTTTGACGGTTCATTGAGAATCAAGCTGGGTCATAGATACAGGTGCCGCTGTGGTAAAGCACACGACTAACGGAGATGGTTGAGGTATTGATAAAATGTATGAAAAAAGTATTGCAGCCTACAAAGCTCTCCCTTGGCGCTTCCACTTTATACATTACAGTAATGACAATAATGTTGGTCAAACACAGTTAATAGTCTAAAAGGAACATGGTTGTCAAGCACAAGTACTTTCCCAAAATGTGTGGCTGCCACACACGCTAATCGTCAAAATATATGTTGATGAGCAATATACTCTAATGCGCCAACCTGATGAAATGTTTGTTGGTGAGTCAATTATAGAACTGATACATTGACATTTTTTTAGATCAAAAAAACTGAAAATCCAATTTTATTTGTTTTCAAAAATAAGGAAAATAGTTACATCACACCTTGTAGTTTTTTGCTTCATTCAAATAGATAATGAATATGGATTTTCACAATGTAGCTAGTAAAGCAAATGATATTCCCCTGTAGCTTGTAAAGCAAATGACACTCTCAACTGACAATCTCAACACGTGTTTCCCCATTGATTGTGACAATGGTTCATCAGGAGAGACAATGGGTATTCCCAATTCTTAATTCCTAAAAATAATTCTAGTTATATCCAATTTGTTTGGTTAGAGTGATACTGGAAATCCAATTGGTTCAAAAGGTACTTAACCAAGTTCTGTCAAATGTCAGTCCATGTTAAGACTATAGAATTTAAATGCACGCCATGATAAGCATAGAGATGATGCTGTACATGTGGATGCACACTATATACATTCAGAAAATCCATATTCATTATCTGTTTAAATGAAGCAAAAAATTACAAGGTTTGATGTAACACCCAACTATTTTCCTTATTTTTGAAAACAAATAAAATTGGATTTTCCCTTTTTGATCTAAAAAAAATGTCATTGATAAAATGTATGCCTACCGTCCTTCGTCACAGGCTTTTGAATTAGTGGTGCTGATTGTCATGCCAGAGAAATCTTACAGACCCGGAAGTAATGGTGTACAGTGACCCCGCCTATGTGACGTCGACAGTACATGCAAAACTAGCATGTTGGAAAAGGAGGGGTGAGCCCTGAGTGGGTGGCACTCCTGTGGAGCACGCAGCATCATTGAATAGATTGTGGGACCGAGCAATTCAACTCCCAGTAGTCATTATAGTAGAGTGATAGGATAGCTACACTGTTTTGAGTATGTCAATAGAAAAGAACCACGGCGCAATGAGTGCAGGAATGGTTTGGTTTGAAGGAAGAAGAACACGTTGCATTTGTAAGTAAAGTGCACCATATGCAAAATAAATTTATTGCAGAGGTCAAGTACAAATACGCCCACATGCAGATTTAGCAATATGCAAACACAGAATAAATAGTGACACGCAGGAATGAAAGTGTTTGGTTTTAAAAGTGAGAAACGATTTCACAAAGACAGGAGTATGCATGCATCCACAGTAGGACAGCCTCACAGGAGTGGCTTGATGCATTCAGAATTGTTAGTGGCACTAGGTTATATAGGTGCGAAGAACTAATATGGCAAAGAGAGAACAATTTTTGGTCTCGTGGTAGAAAATGAGAGTGTGTGTCCATGGAGCAAGAAGAAGTTCCACACGCGATCGTGCCTGGGGGAGCGTGTGCGTGTATTCCAGAGGTGCGCGAGAAGTTTCTCACACGCGATTGGCCTGGGCGCGTGTATTTCAGGGGTGCTCGAGAAGTTCCACACGCGATTGGCCTGGGCGCGTGTATTTCAGAGGTGCGCGAGAAGTTCCACACGTGATTGGGCCTGTGGGAGCGTGTGCGTGTATTTCAGAGGTGCGCGAGAAGCGAGATCGGGCCTGGGGGAGGAGGGTACCACTCACCGTCTGCCTTGTGTGTAGAAGAACGCGTAGCCAACACCCACCCGCTGTTAAGTGATAGCGTGTGAACCCCAACGCCTGCAAAACACACGCACCGCACCCCACGAAAAGCAACGCCCGTGCGCGATACGTCACAGATGCGCATACGCGCTAAGGGCCTTTGGTCCAATGGAATCGCGTATGCGTGCTGATGCGCTTACGCGCTAAGGGCCTTTCCTCGAATTACACGCTGACGTGCAGAATTTTCACGTGCCAAATCACTCCGTATCAAGCTGGCCACGCGTAAGCACACGGAAGACCACGCTCCTGCCCAGAAGGCCGAACTACTGCCCCCCAGAGCCCCGAGCACGCTCCCACCTGCCATCTGCTGCTGCCTGACTGCCTGCTGCCCACGTGCCCTGCCATTTGCTGCCTGCACATCAGCCAGGGGTGCTGTTGCTGTGACCACCCCTGCTGGAACCGAAGACTCCCGACTGGGATTCCATCGCTCCACAGCCCAGCCCCAGGACCCAGTTGTCCACCCATTCCTGCCTCTGGGGTTATCATGTCGGGCACTGCAACATCTGGCACCACTGACAACCCCCGGCCAGAGTGGCAGAGGGGCACCAGCTTCAGTGCCACCGAAGTTGGTGTCCTGGTGGAGCAAGTCCTGGGGCAGTATGATGCCCTCTTCGGAAGTTCCCGCGCCGACAAGGAAGGACGGACTCGGATCTGGACTGACATTGTGACTGCCATCAACGCGGAGGGGGTGGCAGTCCGCGACTTCCAACATGTCAAGAAGCGCTGGGAGGACTTCAGGTCCAGGACCCTGAACAAGGCCCGGCGCCTCTTGAAAGCAGCGGATGCCAAGGGGCACCGGGGCCACTTGTCAGAAGATCAGATGAGGGTCCTGGAACGCATATCCCCAGTGCTCCACGTCCAGGTCCTTGAAAGGCAGACCCGTCTGGAGTCAAGCGGTAAGTGTACATGCATCCTGATTGTGAGCTGTGCGTGTGGTGATGTTTCCGTAGTGTGCAGGTTGCACATCTGTTTGTATGGGGTCGAGTATGGGTGGGGGTGTACAGGGCCGTGGGGCTAACACATGCGAGGGATGTAATGTGTGAGACATGGATGGTGCTTGTGTGTGTAGGCTTGCATGCCAGATGCAGTTGTGTGGGAACACATGTTTGGATGAATGTGTATGTAAGTAGACATGTCCATGATGTCACGCATGTATGTTGTTTTCAGCTGCATGTATCAGCACAGTGTACATGTGCATTTGTGTGTATTTGACAAGGGTGCAACAGTGATGCAACATGGATGCATGTGACAGCGGGATGTGGAAGCCTGATTGGCAGATGTGACATGGATGCCCATCTGTACACTGCGACACTTGGCAGAGGTGTACACTTGCATGCAAGTGTGGTGGTGTGTGTACATGTGTGGTGCACTTCCTGTGTTGCATGTGATGTCTGGCTCAGCTTTGCCTGCTCATGCTGTTGTATGGGTATGGATGGTGCTGGCAGTTGCGATATGGCTGTGGTATGGCTCATGTGTGCGAGTTGAAATGACATGTGTGTTGGGAAATGTGATGGCATGTCTGAGGTTTGCCAATGCCACTCATGTACAACTGTCATGTGTGTATGTGTCCATTGTACAGTGCCCTGATGCCTGTGTTTTATTTCTCCCTGTCTGCAGCGTCAACTGATGAAGAGGGCGGAGAAGGTGCTGTGGAGCACAGCGGCGGGGATCCCACCGCCAGCCGGAGACGCAAGGCCTGGCTCCCCTCCCATGTTGTCATCTCGTCGGGGAGTGAGGAGTACGGTGCCGCGTCCCAGGCCGCAGCTGCCGGGGGGAGGTCCAAGAGGCGGAGGTTGGAGTTGGACTCCTCGGAAGCAGAAGGGGCAGCTGGGACCCCACAGGGCCCAACCGGGGAAGATGGCACGGAGTCATCCAGGTTGGTGGGGGGTTTGGTCGAGGAGGAGGCCGTGCAAGCAACAGAGACATGGTCTGGAGGTGGGTATCCCACTGGTGCTAGTGGTGCAGTGCAGGACCAGGGACAGGAGGCAGCACAGGCCGCCGCGGAGGTGCCTGTGTGCAATCCTGTCCCTGATCCTGTCCCAGCATCATCTTGCACCAGCAGGGATGCCTACTTCTAGACCCGTTTTCAGGCAGGGAATGAGCAAACGACAACTGGTCTTCCTCTGCCTGCGGACGTGGCTATCCGGGTCCGGGTTGAGCCTGTCCTGACTGGTGTGGCGTTGCATCAACGGGCCATGCGAGGTGACCTGCAGTCTTTTCATGAGGAGACTGCACGTCATCTCGAATGGCTCGTTGACCACGTCAGCCTGCTGGGACAGGTCACCCAGGCCGGATTCCTCCGTTTGATGGGGCTTGCTACGACCCCCTCCTCAACTGAACCCCCTACGCGCCAGTCGTCCTCCGTGCCATCTTCCTACCCATCAGTCACCTGGGTGCCCTGTGGAGCTGCCTCTGACGGTGCGGCCAGGCTGGTGGAGGAGGCATCCCTGCCACAGTCGGGAGTCGGACGTCCAGCAGGGGTGGCCACATCAACGACTGCACCCCAGCCGGCGGAGGATGTGCAGACAGCAGGAGACAGTGCATGGGCAGAGGCACAGCAGCAATGTGGTGGGAGCCATGAAGGCTCGGGGCCTTCAACATCGGAGGGGCAGGCATCGGCCGGAGGGCAGGAGGACCCAGGACAGAGAGTGTCTTCCGTGTGGCAGCGGTTGGGCCACGCCATAGATGCAGAGCGGCAGCGGGCGGAAGAGGCACGGCTCACAATGGTCAGGGCGGAGAACTCCATGCGGAGGGCCCTGAGGCGGGCCGAGTGCCTCGAGGCAATCCGCAGGGGGTTGGAGGTGGACACGTCGACGGCCCTGCGGACCCTCGGGGTCATGGAGGAGGACCGCCTCCGGGACATTGAGCAGGAGTTCGATGATGCCCTGGGCCGGGACATCCAAAAGTGAGCCGTCAGACTAGCCCGCTGCCCTTGTACATAGTTATGTAGGTACTGTTAGGTTTCCTTTGTTTTTTGATTTATTTTGGACCTTTTGGACATTGGCCACATTTTTGTATATAGTTTATTTTATTAGTTAGTGTTGTTAGATAGGTTTCATTTCTTTTGTTGGGATAATGGACCCTGGCTTGTTCGTCTGTACATAGTTCATTGTTGGATTTTATTTTTCTTTCACAATTTACCCATGGAGCAATGGCTTTCAATTATTATTTCCCATTGGATTTGCTTTTGTGGACAGTGACTTTGGACACCATTACTTTGGATTAAGATTTTTGCTTTTGCTTTTTTTCACAGACATGCTTCTTTTCATTTTTGTACATTCCCATTTCTGTTTCTTTATTTTTGATTCTATTTATGTTTCCTTTAATACATATTTTTTTATCAAACTTCAATGTGTAGTATCATCTCATTGGTTTCATGCATATCATGATATGGGTTTTGAGATTCACTGACACCCATTGGGTGTATGTGAGGGACATGTGTTTGTTTCGAAACTTGCAATTGGTGTTCTGTCATGTAATTGCCATTTCTGAGTGGGTGGATGCAATACCCGGGTGGGTGTTTTGCATTTGGAGGCTGGCCATAGGGACCAGGCATCTAGATTGTGATGACATGTTGGCTGGGGAACATGAGTTGGGGCCTGCTGGCAGGTGCCCCACAGTGCTGGGGGGTGGGGGTGTTGGGAGACATGGGTGGGGGCCTGGTGGAGGGTGCCCCTGCACTGCTGGGGGGTGGGGGTGGTGGGAGACATGGGTGGGGGCCTGGTGGAGGGTGCCCCTGCACTGCTGGGGGGTGGGGGTGGTGGGAGACATGGGTGGGGGCCTGGTGGAGGGTGCCCCTGCACTGCTGGGGGTGGGGTGGTGGGGAACATGAGTTGGACATGGGTGGGGGCCTGCTGGCAGGTGCCCCACAGTGCTGGGGGGTGGGGGTGTTGGGAGACATGGGTGGGGGCCTGGTGGAGGGTGCCCCTGCACTGCTGGGGGGTGGGGGTGGTGGGAGACATGGGTGGGGGCCTGGTGGAGGGTGCCCCTGCACTGCTGGGGGGTGGGGGTGGTGGGAGACATGGGTGGGGGCCTGGTGGAGGGTGCCCCTGCACTGCTGGGGGGTGGGGTGGTGGGGAACATGAGTTGGACATGGATGGGGGGGCCTGCTGGCAGGTGCCCCACAGTGCTGGGGGGTGGGGGCGGTGGGGACATGAGTGGGACATGAGTGAGGGCCTGCTGGCAGGTACCCCACAATGCTGGGAGTGGGGGTGCAAGAGGACATGAGTTGGTGATCATTAGTGCAAGGAGACATGTGCCTTTGCTGGGGGGCATGCCCATGTTGGGTGGGCTGCCTGCGGGACATGACCAGGGATGCAGGGTAGTCCCCTGTGGTGTGGGCTGCCTGCAGGGGCTGTGGAGGGTGTACAGGGAACACCTGGGAGGACCCACACTGCCAAATCACATGTAGGACTCCCCAGCACCCCTGAAATACACGTACCCTGCTGAAATCGCGTGTAAAACTTTCCACGCACCCCTGGAATACACGCACACGCTCCCCCAGGCCAGATCGCGTGTGGAACTTCACGCGCACCCCTGAAATACCCGCACGCAGCCCAATCGCGTGTGAAACTTTGCGCGCACCCCTGAAATACCCGCACGCAGCCCAATCGCGTGTGAAACTTTCCGCGCACCCCTGAAATACCCGCACGCAGCCCAATCGCGTGTGAAACTTCCCGCGCACCCCTGAAATACCCGCACGCAGCCCAATCGCACGTGGAACTTCCCGCGCACCCCTGAAATACACGCGCCCAGGGCAATCGCGTGTGGAACTTCTCGCACACCTCTGAAATACACGCGCCCAGGCCAATCGCGTGTGGAACTTCTCGCGCACCCCTGAAATACACGCACCCAGGCCAATCGCGTGTGGAACTTCTCGCGCACCCATGAAATACACGCGCCCAGGGCAATCGCGTGTGGAACTTCTCGCGCACCTCTGAAATACACGCGCCCAGGCCAATCGCGTTTGGAACTTCTCGCGCACCCCTGAAATACACACGCCCAGGCCAATCGCGTGTGGAACTTCTCGCGCACCCCTGAAATACACGCGCCCAGGCCAATCGCGTGTGAAACTTCTCGCGCACCTCTGAAATACACGCACATGCTCCCCCAGGCCAATCGCGTGTGGGACTTCTCGCGCACCTCGGAAATACACGCGCCCAGGCCAATCGCGTGTGGAACTTCTCGCGCACCCCTGAAATACACGCGCCCAGGCCAATCGCGTGTGAAACTTCTCGCGCACCTCTGAAATACACGCACATGCTCCCCCAGGCCAATCGCGTGTGGGACTTCTCGCGCACCCCTGAAATACACGCGCCCAGGGCATTCGCGTTTGGAACTTCTCGCGCACCTCTGAAATACACGCGCCCTGGCCAATCGCGTGTGGAACTTCTCGCGCACCCATGAAATACACGCGCCCAGGGCAATCGCGTGTGGAACTTCTCGCGCACCCCTGAAATACACGCACCCAGGCCAATCGCGTGTGGAACTTCTCACGCACCCATGAAATACACGCGCCCAGGGCAATCGCGTGTGGAACTTCTCGCGCACCTCTGAAATACACACGCCCAGGCCAATCGCGTGTGGAACTTCTCGCGCACCCCTGAAATACACGCGCCCAGGCCAATCGCGTGTGGAACTTCTCGCGCACCCCTGAAATACACACGCCCAGGCTAATCGCGTGTGAAACTTCTCGCGCACCTCTGAAATACACGCACACGCTCCCCCAGGCCAATCGCGTGTGGGACTTCTCGCGCACCTCGGAAATACACGCGCCCAGGCCAATCGCGTGTGGAACTTCTCGCGCACCCATGAAATACACGCGCCCAGGCCATTCACGTGTGGAACTTCTCGCGCACCCCTGAAATGCACGCACCCAGGCCATTTGCGTGTAATACTTCTCGCGCACCCCTGAAATACAAGAACACGCTCCCCCAGGCCAGATCGCATGTGAAACTTCTCGGCCACGCCTGTTCCCGACACCCGTAATACGCGTTCCCCTCTTTGCGTTTGCTGTTTGCCAGTCCGGTAAACTGGTACAGGGTTGGCGCAGCCCTTTGCGATGGTTTTGCGATCTTGATGGCTTTTCCTTGCGCGAGGGCGTTCTTGGGGGCGTAACTGGCGCTGCATGCAGGGTCGCTGTGCCACTCTGCGCCACGTCTGCTTTTGGAGGCGAGAATCCATGAATACGCTGTGCGCGGAAATTGATTTTATCGCACGCGGCTGGCGCAGACATTCGCACGGGCACGCTGTGCGCCAGCCGCGTGCGACACTTTTGGGAGGAATTACATGAATCGGCCTGACAGTGTCATCAAGTGTGTAGCCATTTTTTCCAAGATAGGTGCAATCAGGTGTGAAGAGAGTAGCAAATAAATTAAAGCATGTCCACTTCAGACAAACACAGAAAACAGAAGTCAATTTGAAGATGGGTGATTATTTTTGTATTTATGATGCCAAAGGGGCTCGATTTGGCAAGTATATAAAAAATGTTTAGAATAGGCAAACAATGTAGTTTTAAGATAAAAATGAAGGCACGTGGTAAGAATTGGTGCCATAGTCTAGATAAACAGGGGTAGACTGGATTGAGAATAGTGGGGTAAAGAGGGGATGATGTGCAACAAAATGTTTATTTTGTCTCAACAGGATGATCACAAGGCACAGAAGGAAAAGACCATGCTCCAACACAATCGGGAGAAAGATTATGAAAGAATGACAGAATGAAGCATTTACAGCAGAGCAGAAAGCATTTCAGCACAGCATCAAGCATTTACAGCATAGCGGCAAGCAGAAGCAGCAAAGCACAAGGAAGAAAAAAGTTTGGGTTAGAAAGGAACTTGACCTCCTTGCCAGGACCCAAATAACTGTTGTTTTTATTTTGATTCTCAATAGAGAGCAGGGATCCCTGAAATTGACGTCTTCGTCTGCTACAATGCACCTAGAAGACAGGAAAAGAAGAAGACGCCTTTCTTTTAATGTCTTTTTCAATGTGTTTATTTGTTGTTTGTTATTTATGTCTCCTTGGTCTGAAAGTTTAGACCTTAGGAGGAAATGTGTCCCACAAAGGACAAATAATGTGTATAAAGAGAAAGCCCAGATGTCATAAGAGCAAAGAAAAATATAGAGATAGGCAAATGTATTAATTGCCCAAAAATATATGTTTATTGTAAACAAACCAGGTTCCAGCAGGCTGAGCATATACAGTAAGACAAAAGACAATGGGCCTCATTATGAGTTTGGAGGTAGCCATGCCGTTTTTAGCGGCATGGCTACCCCCAAACTCGGGTCCGGGTCCCGAAAAATGGGATTTACCGGGCCGTTCCAACATTTGCGGCCCTGATAAATCCCATTTTCGGGACCCGGATCCGGTACGTCCCCATTCCCTTTTGAGCCCCCATAGGGCTCAATGGGAATGGGGAGGATGCTAACAACGGATCCGTTAATGAAGGGTACGTTGTTAGCATCCTGGTCTGCTCGCGGGTGCCGGTATGCATGTCTGGCCAGACCAGACCTGCATATCACCACCCGCGAGCAAACTCGTAATCTGGCGGCCCGGTATGAACGGTGCCGGTACATTACCGGCACCGTTCATACCGCAGCCGCCCGGGTCGTAATGAGGCCCAATGTATACACAAAAGGGAGAGAATTAGTAGCTTTCATATGAAAGAACGATGATGTTTGATATAGTTTCTCTAGGAGGCAGGGATGTCCGGAAAATGTATAAATGTAGTTTTTCTAGGAGGCAGGAATGTCCAGAAAATGTATAAATGTCGTTTTTCTAGGAGGAAGGGACGTTAAAAAAATAAGATAAATGAAGTGTTTTTAGAAGGCAGGTGAAGTTTGCCTGCCAGAATACGCAAACAAGGGTTTTAAGGGGATGGGATGACAGGAAATGTACTGATAATAGAGACATACTTATTTCACAAAGGAAACTCATTCAGTTTTATATTACAGCTGGACAACGAGGGATCTATGTGACTCAGAGAATTGGCAGATAAACACTTGTGGAGAGAGAAGTCACAGAGGAACCCGATTAAACGCCCTGCTCGAGTAAACATTTGTCTGAAATATTTCTGCAAAAAACTCCCCTATCCTGGTGTTTCCTTGCTACAAATGCCCCCTCTTGTTGACATTTAATGGACACACAACTAATGCTTTGTAGAAGAAAAAGAAAGAGGATAAAATCGACAGGACACAGATGGTCCGTGGATGCTAAACCGAAATGAGTCGGGTGGAAGACATGTAAGGGGAAGATGTATTAATTAGAAGAGAAACACATGTTGTAAAAACTGAAAATATGCCTGGGCGAGAGAATGGGAGCAAGGAAAGAAATTGCTGTTCATGGGGTGAGAGTAGCAGAAAGGATGTGGACTATGAGCCACTATATGGCCAAAATGAATGAAGACAAATGGGTAATAGGTTACCTCAAAGATTGATCATACTCTCAACTCTCACAGTGGCTGTAAAATTATCTGAGGCATATAGTTAGTTTAAAGTAAATCTGGGGAATGGAGGTAGGGCTTAAATAAAATAAAATAAAAGTAGTTTTAGGGACACATACATGTTTGGACTAGGAGAGTATAATGTTTTAGAACTGATGTTGTAGAAATGTGTTGGAATACCTCTTGGATTGAAGTAAAGTGTTTATAGAAAAAGGTGATTAGGTCAGAGATGTGTAGGTACATTGAAAATTGAGGAGGGTGGTCATGGGTGTAGTTGTAAGTATTAAGTAGATGACTAAATACTGAACAGAGGGGGAGTGTAAAAGAATGACTATCCCCTCCCCCTCAACTGAATGTAGTAGTGATAGACCCACTCCCGCTCAAACTGAACGTAGATAACTTGGTGGGGTGATCAATGACTCAAAATGTTGCAGAAACTAGAATTATAGTGCTTGCAGGAAAGCGATTTAAGGGATGATTTAGTTATGGAGTCAGAATATCATGAACAGTAGCGAATGTGTCAGGTAGTAAATGTTATGATATATTATCAACACATCTAAATCTAAATTAGCGCATGTGCCAAGTTTTAAGCAAAATGTGGGTAGGTCAGGCATTTTATAATGAGGACAGCCATTTTAGGTTTTGTGACAAGGTCAGGCACTTCAGCATGGATACTTACTTAAGTAGACAAAATGATTGCTTTATGCTAACTCACTCTGACCTCACTGGACACTTTGTTTATAAAGCGTTTATGTAGTGGACAAAGGTGGGGGTAAGGAGTGGGTAAAACCGGTTTAGACTAGGTCTGAGTGGCAAATAGGCCAGCAAATCACAAGTAGAGAGAGGAACAGCACATTGTTCATGTTATAGAAGTCAACGAATCAGAGATAGGAAAGGAGTTGTCTTTGTGACCAAACCATTACCTCTCGTCTCTAGATGTGTATATAAGGATGGGTGAGACTAGTAATTTTAGCAGGGTCCAGAGGTGTTTCTGATGATGTATCCTGTGTATAGTCTGTTGGAAGAAATAAAACCTGATGACTTCTGAAACCTGCCTGAGTGTCCTGCTTGCTCCAGTGTCTCTTCCTGATCCCAAAAAATGCCAAGACCCAGAGGGTGGGGTGGTTGGACCATCCAGAACACCTTTCATTTACCAACCAACTATTCATTAATTTGTGTCTTCAATGCATAAGTAATGTGATAAGAGGACATAGCTCCAAGATAATGCACTGCCACTTAGTTGCTCCAGCCAGCTCCAGTTTTCACACCATAGAAGCATCTACTTAACAACTGTAGGCCAACTACAGGTACACACCATTGAGTATATTGCTAGTCACATAACTGAGCCCTGCTACAACCTTGCTTCTCCCATCACCCATTTAATCAGTCCTCCTTCGCCATCATCTTCAAAACACATACAAAGTGAGCCACCTCACCTGTTTCCACCTATTTCAGCATAATAAGCCAATGCAATGACCCACTAGCATGCCTTTCACTGATAAACTAATCACTACTACTGCTACTCAACAAAGCATATCAGCATGAAAATCTGCCCTCCACTACACATACCCACTCTCACTAGAGTTTGAATGGCCTACAATTGGCAGCCGCATAAAGCTACCTTACCAAACCTAATCAGTAATACTGTTACCCCATACAACTATACCTTTGTTAAATAATACCTCATATACCCTACACATAACTTCAAAGTACAATACCCAAACAACTTCTAAATAGAATAACTTTCACTGTAAATAGCATAACATAAATTACCATAATATCTTCATTGACATTCATAAAGGTGTTGCAAAATAATGAGTAACACAACTTTGCTTTCATATACCAACCAATTATTCATTCATCTATATTGTCTCCTAAATTCATAAGTAGCATGATAAAACAACATAGATCCCACATAACACACTGCCACTTAGTTCCTCCACCGAGCTCCAGTTTTCACACCTTAAAAGCCTCTACTTAATAGCTGTAGGCCGACTCCAGGCACACACCATTAAGTATACTCCTAGGCCCATAACTGGGCCGTGCCACACCCTTGCTTCTCCCAACACCCACTTAATTAGTCCTCCTTAGCCATCCTCATAAAAAACATGCAAAATGAACCACCTCAGCTGTTTCCACCTATTTCAGCATCATATGACAATGGCCTGACCCACTATCTGCCTTTCACCTACAACTAATTACTGCTACTGCTGCTCAACAAAACATATACGCATGAATATCCTCCCTCCTCTGCCCATCCCCCCTCGGGCTAGGGTTTTCATGGCCAAGGGCCCTGGGCAGCACCACAAATCTACCCTAGCAAACCTCATCAATATTATTATTTTTTTTTTTATTGATTTAGTTGATTGCATCAACTTTTCAATATGAAACATTTAACATAAAAAATAACAATTACAATCATAAAAATAATTCATAATTGGATATTACACATTTTGTTTGAAAAAGAAAAAAAAAACTCTTAATTGAAGAAGTTAGGTTAAGAACAACTTTGTTAACAAATGACAAAACTGAATGATTAGAGTATGGCACATAAAGAATGTTGGAACAGCGATATTGTAGACTTTCAGCTAAATAATGGTCATTTGTTAGCAAATTTATGTGTAACTACTCGCAAGAGTATCTGTAGTATCTAGCTGTAATGAACATAACAAATGTACTGTTGCAAGTTGTACTGCCATTGACTGAGAGCCATAAATAAGAGCCCAACAATGTTGTTGTTCACAAAATACATATGTAGCACAATATTTATGAAAATGTATTTGTCTTTTAGAGAGTAACATAGGACATTGTGTAATAAGGTGCTCTAAAGTTTCAGGGATCTCTGATACATTGCAAAAGCGACATATATTTTGGTTTCAAGTTAAAAGCTTTCTGGCGCATAAGAGGTCTCTCGTTTGCCAAATGTGAAAGTGAAAGCGCAAAATCTGCTGTCAATAGTATGGAGATGGAGCCTTACACAGGTAGCTTTCCATGATTCCACCAGATTTTGATGGAAAACGATGGGTAGTTGCATGTTTGTATCGAAGGCTTTGCTGGTGATTATCAATCCAGGCTATTTGACCAATTTTTTGTTTTGCCTTATCAGGATTTGTTACAAGCAGTTCAATACTAACATCAGCATGTATCAAAATCTTATATGTTGATGTAAGCCAATCTCGAACGAATGTGTGTTCTGTATTGAACATATAAGAGGAGAGCATTTTGAGTAAGGTGTCTAACTGTGTGAATATGAGACACTGGCCCTCATTACGACCCTGGCGGAAAGGTGAAAACGATGGCGGAAATGCAATTCCGCCATCGAATAGCGCTCGTTGCGACTATGACCCGTCACCGGAAAGTACGAAGCCATTAGCGACACCGTAGTGAACGCCAACGCTAACTGCACCAAGCACGCGCGCGCGCGCCATGCCAAACCGCAAACACCACCATGGCGCAAGGGTACGCCAATTCCGACCCTAGCGGACATGTACCTAACGCCATCAGGCATGGCGTAATGTACCATTCCGCCATGGCGAGAAGTACGGCATCGCGAATCAACCGTAAACGGCCCCACTGAGTGCCTGTACACCGCTCCCTGCCCACAAAGTACAACTCCCCGTAGGTGCAATGAAGTCACAATGCAACCATTGAAATGTACAAGTCACCCCTGCATGGCAACGAACAAAAGAAACACAAGAGGGGCCAATGGGAGCTGCAGGGCACAGATGGCACGAATACAGAAGCCATCCCAATGGACATGACCACAGTCCCCCACCAAGAAACGCACGCAAACACAGGCACCTGTGACCAGCAATATTCCGAAAAACACATCATTCCACCAGTCCACCTGGCTGACCGGCATCTGTTACACAAAACCCAATCCCCCGCCCCTGAGCATGACAACATTCAAACAGTCATATTGGCAGCCCCCATCCCTGACCTCACTGTGCTTCGTAGGCAAACGCGCCCAGCACAGTACCACGCAACTAAACCCCGAAGCTGGAACCCAATGCAGATCTCCTCACAATACATCGCCCCCCAAATAGGCATATGCCACATCACTTGCAAAGGAAAAAGCTACACGGGCCAAATCAGAATAGAAATTTAATGCACATCAAAGTCACCAAGCCCATACAGCCATCAGGCCATGAACTACAAAACACCAATCACCATTGTGGGCTGCATCCGCATGAAATGACCAGCCACTACCTGTGTGTCGCCCTGTTCCCCCATGGCACACAGAGCCACATTCACGTACGAAAAGGCAACATGGAAGCGCACAGAACCGCAGGGCCGACCCAATGGGGAGGCACTAGTCCAGCTGAAAGGCCGAAATGTTGCTCCGAGCCACCAGTACTGCGTAAGGGCATGTGGGCCATTGGCGATCGTCCCATAAGATCGTAATGCTGCTCCACCGATTAACACGAAGCAGCAGGTGTCGGGAGTAAAATCCATCTGCAGGAGTGGCATACAGATGGCAGTGGCAAAAGGGGAGGAGATACCTGTCACCCAAAAGAAAAGAACAAGAACAGAATGGCCATCAGAACTGCATTCGAACAACTCACTTCAATGATCACACGAAATCCACAGCCATATGCATGCTAGCCCACTCAAAAGGATCATCACCACCCCAAAACCACTTGCGACTCATGACCATCTACATCGAGGTGCAAACACCATCACAAACGAGTGTACCTGTGCATGCGTCTGTCAAAACAGAATCCATCAGATGGGAATGTTAACGTGCATGGACACAAGTGTCTGAGGGCCCGTCGAGACAGGGAGGGCTCAACAAGGCCAGATAGACGATGGTCCCACTATGGCAGCCCTGCATCACATAGCGTAGGGGAGGCGGATAGATCCCAAGAAGCCCTGTACATGGCAAACTCTGTATCAAATCACCTGCCCATGCATCCATTCATCATTCCCTCATCCCGGGATCAAAACGCATGAATAATTACTCACATAACATTAGAAACATCCATTGAGTCTGTGCGTAATGCAGCCTGCTAAATCCACAGTGTCCCAGCCCGTAAATCCAGTGTTGTGAAGTAACATGAATTTCGGAACGGACGGCCTCATCGCCCACGTAGCTATTGCGCATCCCAAACTATTCATATCAATCATTGCTCCCTCGCCATGGGCCCTGTCTCAAGGACATAGTACAATAGAACGTTATATTTGCAGTCAGACCTGTGGGCATCTCCTCGCCGCTAGCTGGAAACCGAAAGCGCCGCCCTTCGAATTCCTCATTTGCAACATCACGTCGAAACGGCATCTGTGGCCGTTTGAAATCACTAATTATTCCATCGAGTGCGGCTGTGTGTGAAAATGGCAACTGCCTTCACCCACAAATGGGACGCCCCGCCCGTCGTTGCAACTCGGTACAGTGATGCATGAGGGCCCACCGTTACTCGAGTACTACGTTCCACTGACCCTTCACAAGTCCGTTCGCGACTGCACAGATAGTATGGGAAACAATGGGACCACAGCAGAATGAACATATCAACCAATCTTACACGGCCATCGGGTACAAATACATGATTGCAATAGCAAGATACCATTCCCCGATTTGCAGCGTTGTGCGCGGGACGTGCTCGGCCAAAGGGGAGAGCAGTTTGCACAGGTGGAATTAATCACCACAGGTGGAGGCCATACAGCCTGGAAACACATAAATTGCACAGCCAGTCTCCTCCCACAACCACAGCGAAATGCTACCGGCAGGACTCGCGATGTTGGCCCTGGGGGACCTGATAGCACTGCAAGTGCTCCGACTCCAAGAAGAAGACGAACAACAACTACAACCAGCCGCACGGAGGAGACGCAGGAGGAGGAGGAGGCCAAGGCAGGGCCAGCAAGGCCCAGCAGCACAGCCACTACCACCACGCAGGCAGCCCGCAATCCCACGCCTCCGAGCACATCCGTTCAACCTCACTGATGAGCAGATCCACACCCTCTACCGTCTGGACCGGGACACCATAGCCGCCATTGTGGACATGACACAGGCTGACCTAGTCAGCATGATAGATAGCCCAACCGCCATCCCACCCCTACTGAAGGTGGTGTCTGTACTCCACTTCCTGGCCACAGGCACCTACCAGCACACAGTCGGACAGTTGCATGGCATTTCGCAGCCACTGTTCTCACGGACACTATTCCAAGTGCTCGATGCCCTCCTGCAGCACGCAGACGACTACATCTCTCTACCACGCTCGGAGCAGGAAATTACCAACACAAAAGTGGGATTCCATGCACTTGCCGGCATACCGGGTTGCATTGGTGCCATCGACTGCACCCATGTTGAATTGGTCGTCCCACATGCCATGGAGGCCCAGTACCGCAACCGAAAACAATTTCATTCCCTGAATGTACAAATGGTGTGTGACTCCAACAGGATCATTACGCATTGTTGTGCCCGATTCCCTGGATCAACCCATGATTCTATGGTCTTGAGGAACTCTACAATACCACGCTACATGGAGCGACACGCAGGGAACAGATCCTGGCTACTCGGTGAGTCTCATTACATGCATGATTATGTGGGGTATGTGAATTGGCAATGTACTGGCAGGAAGGGGGGGGTGTGCGTACGTATCAATGGCATTCCACATCATACGTTTCTCGTCCACATACAGGTGATGCTGGATATCCACTGAAGAGATGGCTCCTCACACCAGTCCGGAACCCACGGGACCAGCATGAGGAGGACTACAACCATGCCCACTCACGTACCCGTGTAGTCATTGAGCAGGCATTCGGCCTACTGAAGGGCCGTTTCCGCTGCCTCAGCAGGTCTGGCGGGGCACTCCTGTACCGCCATGAGAAGGTTGCAAAGATGGTGATGGCATGTGTCATGCTCCACAACATGTGCGTACGTAGAAATGTGCCCATGCCCCCTGACGCAGAACTGCAAGCACCTGATGATGGTCATGATGAGGGTGGGGATGTGGCAGCACCTCATGGAGTCTGCGAGGCACCGGAGGCCCGTGACATTCGTCAGCATCTCATTGATGTATGCTTCTAGCACTCACGCCTGGTGGCTGATACATGGACACGGGACTCGTGGCACTGTGTGTGTCTGGGACATGCACAATATGGACTGTACGCCTATGATGGCCTAGTACACAAAGATCAATGTCCACACATCTCATTGGTTGATCGTGCACTGTTTATGGCATATGTGATATCATGTTGAACACCCTATCGACCCGCCACCCAAGTGAGCCCAACACACCCCTCCACCCTCCTACCTCCCCCCCGAACACCAGTGTCCAAAGATGCTCATTGTAAGTGGGCAGTCGCTATTGCAAGCCCCCTCTGCGGGTATCAGGGGCACCCCTGCCTGTGGAGCGCAGGTTCCTTCCAGATCTACGTTGGGGGCTGCCCTGGACGGAACTTGCAACGGATGATGTGTCTGCCTGCTCACGTCCATGCATGTCCCTAAGGGTTTGCGAGAGCTCAGTGAGCACACGGCGCACTGCGGCAAGTTCGGCACATACGTCTTTGGACGTCGCATGCAGTTCCCCCCTCAGGCTCTCGGTGCTTCTCTCAATTTGTGCCCTTAGCGTCTCTGTGCCTCTCTCCATTTCTGCCCTAAGTGTCTCAGTTGATGTTTCTATGTCTGCCTTAGTGCCCCCACATTCATCGGCATGGTCCTTGAGGAGTGTGGCCAGTTGCTGCTTTTGTTCGATCAACTGGTCGAGGGACTGTTGCCTCTGCTGGGCCATGGCCATTTGCGGCGGTGTCGCAGAGGGGCTGTTGTCCTCATGTTGCCTTGCCACAGGGCTTGTGGGGGATGGCCAGTCGTCGTCTTGTGGGTGCCCCTGCGTGGTATCCTCATGTTGTACGGGATGGGACAGACAGGGGGATTGGGACAGGTCATGGATGGATCTGACTTCGGCATCCCCGTTTTCTGTGTCCGAGCATGCTGCCATCAATGAGGTGTCGCCTATGGTGCTGCTGCCACCTGAGGCAGTGCCTTCTGTGGCATCCATTGGGGGGACCTGTGGTGGTGGTGTTGTGGGCATGCTGGCTGCTGGGGTGCCTGTTGATGTTCCCTCCTCTGTGCTGCCACCTGATTTGTGCTGCTGCCGTGTCTTGATGCGTGCAGCTGAGGTGGAGGGTCTCTGGCCGTTGGTCTTGGCCCTCTTTGCAGGTGTGCTGGTAGGGGTGTCCTGTAGCTCGTCGTTTGGATCGGACCCTGTGGTGGAGTAAAGGAGGGCGAGGGTTATTGATGGGTCTGTGGGAATTGGAATGGCATTGTATCACATGCATTGGGGTGGTACCTGAGGGTGATTTGGGTCGGGGCCTTGGAGGTGCTTTGATTTGTGTGTGGAGTGAGGGTGCAGTTGTTTGGCAGCCTGCAGTTAGGGTGTGCCTGCTGCACGTGTAGTGCGTGTTTTAGGGGTTTTTAATTATTTATGTATTTATTGTGGGTTTTAACGTGCGCTATCAGGCCGATGTGTGTGGACGTTCTCCTGGACATGTGTTTCTGTTGCACTATGTAGACGCATGGTACTTCACATGGATGGACTGTGTGGATTTGGCATTGTTTTATCTGGTCCACCTACCTGAATCTTCGGATGTCTGCACTCCTTTCTCCATCCCTCCGACTCCCTCTATGCTCTCCATTTCGATGGTGGAGGCACAGATTTCTTCCCAGGGGGTCAACTTGATGGGTGATTCTGGACCTCCCCCGGTGGCTGTGGCGATGTTGCGGTTGGCAGAGAGTATGCTGCGGACGCGTATCCGCAGGTCGTCCCATCGCTTGCGGCATTGCTGTGGGGTGCGGGGTGCGGTCCCCACCGCACTTACCCGCTGTGCCACCAGAGCCCATATGGCCTTCTTGTTTGCAAGTGCCGTCCTGGTCATTTTCGTGGAGAAGACGACGGCAGCATTCTCCTGGAGGGTCTCTGTTAGCACGGTGAGTTCCTCACGGGAGAAGTGGACCTGCCGCTTGCGGTCGCACGCTTTCTTCGCTGCTTTTCCCATTTTTCTTGGTTTCGCTAGGGTGGTTGACGGGTTGGGGTGTGTTTCAGGGTGGTGATTTTAGTGGTTGTGTGGTTTTAGTGTTTTTATAGGTGTACGCCGGGATGTTTCCCGTTCCGGGCCCATGTTTTAGCTTCCGTTTCCGTATATTTCCGGTCACCGTACTTTACGGTAGGCGCACACTGCGGTGACCGCTGAGAGGGGTGGCGGTATTGCACCTAGGGCGGCGTACGGCGGTGGTGTGGGCCGTTTTGGGGTCATTTCCGCCATCGCGGACTTTGCACTTCCGCCGTGGCGTGGTGCTCGTGCCCGATGGGTCGGAATGGGCCGCACTTTGCTCCTTCGTGCAATGGCGGAAACGCTATTTACGCTGTGGCGCTCCGGTCAGTCGATTTCCGCAAGGGTCGTAATGAGGGCCATTTTGTCTGAAGAGCACATTGTTTCCAATGATACATTGAATATAAATGATTCATTCCTAGTTCATAACGTATCCAAGAAATGGGGATACATTGTGGTAAACAAAGTATTTTGCGCCAAAATTTGGCTTCCCACTTATTTAAAAGATGTGAAGATATAGGAGGGCCTGTTTCTAGTCCATATAACATGCTGGTATAACTTTCATTTTCCAGAAAGTGATGGCCGGAGAGATGGAGAATTTGCCATATTTAGCCAAAAGAATCTGAGTTTGAGAAGTAAATAACAAAAGTCTGGAATCTATGAGGTCAAAATATTTAGTTGGTTTAAGAACCGGTTCAAAAATCATGCCCATATAAGTATAGGCAGTCGTGATAGATAGATTAACATTGTCAATGGACCGATGCTTAAGTGTATGAATTCCACGATGTGGATTATGCATAAGCACTTGTGTTTTTACAGTGTTTACCTTGAGTTCATTTTCAAGGATATATGAATGAAAGGTGGTCAGTAACATTTGAAGCCCTGCGGGTGTCTTAGATACTAAGACAATATCGTCAGCATACATGAGTGCTTTTATTGAAATGCCATTAATTCTCGGAGAGTCTGAGTTGATCGCTCCAAAGTAGGTTTTAACATCTTGAATGAAATAATTAAAAATGGCTGACGCCAGAAGACAACCCTGTTTTAGGCCACGTGCAGTAGGAATGGGTTTTGAAAGTAAGCCATTCAAATTAAGTCTAATTCGCACGGAGGTGTCAGAGTGAAAATGATATATTATATCAGATAACGTTGGTGGACAATTGTCTCTGGCTAATTTGGACATCAATTTTATTCTGGAAATCGAATCAAACGCAGAATGCAAGTCTACGAATGCAAAGCACATTTGTTGCTTCTGTGCTAAGCATCATTGTTTTATGGCGTTCAAAAGGAAGAGGTTGACTACTGTGCCCATACCTGCAACGAAACCCGATTGACAAGGGTCTCGGAGATGATGACATTGGGTCCAAGCTGAAAAATCACGTAGGCAAACATTTTTCCAGGGGTATCAAGGAGGCAATAGGTCTGTAATTATGAGGATTGGAACAGTCACCCTTTTTGTGTATGGGAACAATAACAGATGTTTTCCCAGATAAGGGAAGCCTTTTAGTAGCTAATATATGTTGGAAAAGTTGATCTAAGATTTGAGCCCATAGATCAGGGTTGCTCTTTAGCATGTTATTTGTAAGACAGTCAGGTCCAGCCGCTCTTGAGTTGTTAGACATTTTAATATATGAACTTAATGTTTCAATGTCATAGTCAAGAGTCCATTTACATTTTGTTTGTATATGATATTCCAAAATGTCATATGATGGGTCAGCATATAGTTTAGAGTAATGCAAGACCCATTGCTCTTCCGTTCACACCATTGGCTTGAGCATCTTGCTGATGGGCACAATTAGTATGATTTAAGAGCTTCCAAATGTCAGCCGAGTTTTTAGTTTTGAGAGTAGACATGTCCAGTTATGATATCTGGTTTTGGCCTTTTTAAGGTCATCAAAATGAGATAAGTGTGAGGATGCGTTCTTTTCTATAACTCGCTCTTCTGAGCTTAAGTGTTTGATCAAAAGTGTGTAGAGGAATAATTGGTGTGGATTTGGCAATAATGATGTTATTTTTAAATTTCTGCAAAATATTAGTGTAGTCAGGAGACACACTATATGAAATCATGTTCGTGATAGCAGAGTTGAAATCATTCAATTTGGAAGGATTCCAAGAAAAGCGAGATTTAGTCTGATTAATCGTGAGAGATGAAGTGTATCATTGATCCTGGATTTTGTTGGACCAATCTGGTCTCGATATAAGAAGAGATAGTAAATTGTGGTCACTACATGTTTGCGGTATTACAGTGAATTGATTGATATGACGATACAGATTGGAATCAACAAACATGTAGTCAATTGTGCTAACAACAGCATCTCTGTGCCAAGTAGTGGCAGCGGGAATATCACCAGGCACAGTCCCATTAATCATTGTGAGATTACGTTCAGTCATAAAGGCGGACCATATGCGGGCCTCTTGGACGGCAGCTTCATTTTTAGGATGGATGCAATCCAAATTTAAATCCCCAACGAGAACAGTGGCTATGATATCCTTAGAAATGGCCACTATTTCTAACATGTCAGAAAGAGCCTCTAGGAAATTGGAGTTTGAAACTTTCACTGTATTGCGATAAATGTTAAATAGTGCAATATTACATGCTAGACTGGTGAGTTTCACCAATTGGATAAGGCATTGGAAATTAAGCCATGGCACAAGCGAAAAGCGCGAGGAAGAGGAAGCTGCCACCAATAGACCCGACATTGGTCGTCCCTTATCACCTCGCGAAGTTGGAATTAATGCAACAGTATAATTGTCCCAAACTGGTGGGTGCATGAACCACGTTTCCTGGAATGCTAAAATATCAAATCAATAAGGCCACGAAGAAATAGATTTTTGAAGATGAATATGGCCACGTGTATTCCAGGAACATAAACTGATAAGGCAAGTGTGGGGAATACAGGTCAGTTATGAAGAACTTGTTTTTTTTAATGGGCATGTATGTACGTGTCTTGGTGGTAGGGCTTGTGGATTTCGTTAAACAAGGCTTCATAGGGGCAAAAAGAGTTTGTGACCTGTCCAGATCTTGTGTAATGAGGAAGCCCATATCAAAAAGTTGAAATTTCGCATTCCAAATGGTTTTTGCGACTATTGCAGATGGAATCCACAGACAAACTGAGCTGAAATCATTGCCAGCGATGAATTCCACCAAGTCAATATCGCTTGTGGTGATGTTCTCTAACTGGTCAACATCATTAAGAATATTCAAAATGCATTGTCTGTTAAGATCTTATAGGGCAAAATTGTTTCCTCGACACTTCATGATGAGTGAGTGGCTAGTTGGACCTGATTGTTGCGCTGTTTGGGATGGTTTAAAGACGTTAAAGTTGGAAGATGCATTAGCATGCGATAATATAGGCATAGATGGTAGGGACAAAGAGGTTCTATCATGTGAGGGAGAAGTTGTTGATCTAGAAACCCAGGAAGTGGGATTGATATGCCTCTGGTTGATATCCTCTGTTTTAGATGAATGTGTATTGGTTGATACAGATGAACCACCTTGTCGCAAAGGGTCAAGATTTAGTTTTAAAAGGTGGTCAGCTGAATGTATGGTTGTCGCTTTTATGAAGAAGGCATCTATCAATGTCTTCATCTGTGCGGCAATAACATTGGTATCTGTAAGGTTCATCTGTGGGATATTAGGATCCATAAAATGCGAGTTTCCAATTACAGAAGTGGTTAATGAACAAAGGCGCTCTTGGTTAGAAATAGCCAGCGAAGGGTTAATGACTGTGGATGGTCTAGGTAAATCTTGAGTTGTCGGTGTTACGTGTTTTGTTTTAAGGTATTCTTCAATCATTTCTCTCAAATGAACACGAGAAGCAGCATCTAGGGAGGTGCTGGATGAGGGAAGAAACAAAGGGTCAGAATTAGTAATTTGTTTGTTATTGTAGAGTGACACCGGTGCCTTAGGTACAGGAGCAACCGGCAAATTATCACTAGTTGGAGGAAGAGGAAGACTAGAAGTGGCGTCTTCCATGGCATGGAGTAGCTTATTCAGTGGAGAGTACTGGAGATTGGAAATAGATGGCAAAACAACCTCTTAGGCTGCTGCAGCTAGTGGGGGTGCATCATTGGGTTTATGAGGGCAAGGCTCCTTTGATAAAGTGGATGACACTGCTTTAAAAAAGGTTGCCACTGAGTTCTTAGGAATTTTTGGCATGGCCATGTTCTTGGATTTCTTGATCAAAGATTGACGTGGAGTTGGCCTCTTTTTCTTTTGCCTTTTTTCCAGGGCACGAACTAGGGGTAAGGTAGGATTCTCAAGGGCCGGTATGAATGGTGGAGTCAAATTAATGGGAATGGCTTCAGGGATGGTTATAACCTCTTGAGGAGATGGTGGTTGATCAGGGGAGACGCTGATCCATGAGGTTTCCACCATTTGAGGGTTTATGACCGGTGTGGGACTAGAAAGCGGCAGTATGATGTTATCAAAAGCTGGTACCATCGGGTAGAGCATTCCATGCTCAGTATTGAGAGGATGCAAAGAGTGTCCTGGGAGTGTTGTTTTTTTAAAGGAAGACATCCATTCATGTAGCAAATTAATCTGGATGGCTTGGAGGGAAGCTTTTTCGTCCAGGCATTCTAAAAGTTTGAAAACGCTTAGGATTGTGGTGTTGATAGCAGCAAGAGTAATTTCTAACATGGATGGAGAATTGTTGGAAGGGATTCGTTCAGAAGCAAACATGGTTGTATGACGAGGAGTGAGGTGTACATATTGCGAGGTCTCTGCCGAAGCACTGCTTATGGAAGAGATATTTTGTTGATTTTCTAGTTGACCATTTTGCTTTTCGCTCTAGATAGAGATGGGTGAGCCTTCTTGGTTCTCGTGCACAGATGTGTCATCCTCGTGTACTGTTGTGCAAAGATGGGAGATCAGAGGTAAAATAGAGGGTGATGCATTCAGCGAAATGTGGGTTCTGCGGTTTTCTGAGGCAATTAAGGTAGCATCAGAGAGTAATTGCCGCATAGGGGGCACATTTTGTGAATGCAGATTGAAGAAGGCAGGGCGATAGGGACGCGCTGCACCATGGAAAGGGGAAAAGGTAGAGACAGGCAAAGTGTTTGTTTCAGTCGTCCTTTGTATGCATGGAGGCACGGTGGATAGTGTTGCATGCATGGAAACATGTGCACGTGTACTATTATATGTTGTTGAATTGTGAGTAAGGTTTGGGGAAAGGGAGTTTAAAGCGTGGGTTCGGCACATCGCGTGGCAACTACCTGCTGAAGACATTTTGGAAGCAATACTGGCGTGGTCAGACATGCCTGACTTTAACGTATGAAGATGATTGAACATTGTATAAGCTTGGGAAAGTCAACAAAGTCTATACAAGAAATCGAAAAGCAGGACTTTGTCTCAACTAGTCAGCAAGATCTAATTCTAGACAATAAACTGCTGCACTAGCTGCACTAGGTGAAGCGGGCAAAGCGGTACTTTCCACAAGGTACTTCGCTCAGGGTGCGCGCGCGCGGGTGCACGGGCGAGCACGCTTTTGAGCGTTTAGTGTCAATAGTCCAGCCCTCCTGTGGGCATTGCCAGTACTTGGGAAAAACAAACTGAAAACAAACAAACAAACAAAGAAACAAAGAAAAATAAGTCTCTTTACTCGGAAAAAGAGTCAGCTGGTTGCTTGAACAGCACAGGATTGGACTAGCTTCAATACCTTCGAGCATGAAGTAGCAGACAATAAGCACCGTTCCAAAGTGGGAGAGCAAGCAAAGCGGTACTTTCCACAAGGTACTTCACTCATGGTGCGCGGGTGCGCGGGCGAGCACGCTTTTGAGTGTTTAGTGTCAATAGTCCAGCCCTCCTGTGGGCGTTGCCAGTACTTGGGAAAAACACATTTCGAGCACGAAGTAGCAGACAATAAGCAGCGTTTCAAAGTGGGAGAGTGGGCAAAGCGGTACTTTCCACAAGGTACTTCGCTCATCAATATTACCATTTCCCCCATACCACTAAACATTTCTTCATTAACACCTCACATACTCCAACTATAACTTGAGACTACAATTCCCAAACAACTTCTTGTTCACATAAAACAATATGACATACATTTGCATCATTTCTTCATTCACATCAAAAAGGTGTTGCAAGATCATTTCTAAAACATCTTTGCTTTGATGTACCAACCAATCCTTCATGCCTCTCTAGTGTGTCCTCAATTCATGAGAAAAGTAATAACAGAAAAGAGCTGCAAGATAATGCACTGCCACTTACTTGCTCCACCCAGCTCCAGTTTTCACACCTTACAAACCTCTCCTTAAAGAACTGAACATAAACTCCAGACAGACAGCATTCAGTCTACTGCTAGTCACATAACTGTAGCCTGTCACAACCATCCTCCTCCCACTACCCATTTAATCAGTTCTTCTTAGTCATCCTCCTCAAATAACATGCAAAGTCAAGCACCTTGCTTGTTCCCACCTATTCAACCATTAAAGGTCCAACAGCCTGACCTACCATCCTACATTTCACCTACAAACTCATCACTACTATTGTAAAGAAGGCATGTTATCGAAGTAAGACAGACACAAGTGATCACAGTTCAAGGGTGTTTATTGAACTTTCACAAGGGGTGAAAAACACCTATCTAAACCTAAATGTACATATGGGATCAAGTTACGACCTTCAAATAATAATAACGCAGTCCTATTAGAGCCTTGTCAAAATAAAAGGGCCTATACTAAAAAAGATAATATTGCCAATCCTTACTGCTAATTTACAAATAGTGTGGGGTAATGTTCATGCAAAAAAAAGAAGTGTTCACAAAATGATAATTCAGATGTTCGGGCCGTTGGCCTCCTTTCTCCACATGGGAGACGGGACAAGGTGGTTCACATGAGTCAAGCACACACTCTGGTCTCTTCGACATGAGGATACAGTTCCAATTCCAGCATCACAGCCTTCTCTGCCCCAGTCTATTTTTTCATCAAAGTCTCTTGTTTCTGAGGGCCTGATGTACAAAACAAAAACAGAAAGTTGTTTTCTTCTTACAGTTATGTGATTCGGGTGCCTCACCATGGATCCCCCTCAGGCGGGCTCAGATCCATTTTCTTATTACAGTGGATACCCCTCCTCCGAGCTCAGATCCCTTTATTTTAAGGTTCCAAAAATATTCCTTCTCAGGTGACTCATGGTTCAATGCGGATTCCCCTCAGCTGGGCTCAGATCCCCTTTCCACTTTCCATTAGTCTCTCTCAGCTGAGCTCAGACCAAATGCAGTTCACTTTAAACTTATCGAAGACTTTCGAATGTGCACTGGGTTTAGCTTGACCCGTCGCAGGACCACTTCAATACAAAGTTCCTTTTATAGAAGGCAGTTGCCATTCTGCTAATACCTAACAGAGCCCTTCAAATTAGCACCCACGTGGCGCCGGGCTACGCTGTACACAGTATCTTATTTACTTTTTCAAAGTACATTTACTCCTTTAGTTTCCACTTGATCGCGCCTCCCTTACATGGGCTCCAAACACTGTCCTTTGTGGATTTCTTCATACAATGTTGCCACTTGCAACCTTGGTTCAAACCCAAGCTGATTTCGTATCAGTTTCTCAGACTCACCGGCTGTGCTGCTTTTACTGGTGCAGCTTTCTTGCAAGAGCCAAGGACAGTACCACAGCAGCAATCGCTCCTCCCGGCCTTGGTTATGGACATGAGAGCACCCCGGATACCTCTGATGTGCAGTTTAGGATTGTTCAGCTTGAGTTACCTGCCTTAGGTTTCTTAATTTCCAAAGCTTGTGAAAATAATGGTTTCTAGAGTTTAAGGGTACTTCCCTCCTTGCAGCTATCTTGGAACTGTTGCTTCCTCATGTGCTTCTCCTTGCTCAGAGTGTGCTTTTGTGCTCCACATTTTATCCATGTGGGGAAGTGTGTTAGGAGTCAGGTGTGTGTAATGATCAGTAATGCCTGACCTGGCGTGGCCATGGTGTTGGGACATGTCAGGCATACGGCTCTGGTGTTAATCCGTTGTTGCTCGTGATGAACTGTCCGTGAGAAAGTGCTTGTGTCAGGAAAGGGGGGGATTGAGCTTCTAGGTAACCTACTTGGTAGGATGGGGAAATGGTGTTACAAGGAAGGGGATACCACGTCTCATCCTTCGGTGCCCCACTTCCACTCCGTGAAGACCCCCCATCCTGGTGATCCTCCCACACTGGTCCACACACCAGGAACTGGTTCCAATAGCGATAGCCATGTCCTGGCCACCTAGATGACAGATCACAGGGGACTAGAGGGTGTGACACCTTCAGGTTTCTCACACTACTGAAGAAAGGGAATCAGCAGTATGTCCTCCCTTCACTGCCCATCCCCACTCCTCTAGAGTTTGAATATCCAAGTGCCCTGGCCAGCCCCAGAAAGCTATCCTAGCAAACCTCATCAATAATACTGTTTCCCCTATCTCACTATGCACCCCTATTCATTTTACATCTCCCTATGTCAGTGCATTGCGGAACAACATATTGCATTACATAGCATGAAACCCAAATAGAATCCTTTCTTTCCAAAGCACACAATTTCCAAACAAATTGTGAAACTGCCAAAAATAGTTGTTGATTATTATTTCTAAAAGACTAGCAAGTTTGCATTAACCAGATGCACTGCCTCAGAAAACCTCTCAATATTAAAGCCACATTCAAACACTTCCACAATTCAAAGACAGTACAAAATCAACAATATAGGGTGTAAGGAAGACATGATATCAAGATTAGACAGACACAAGTGATCACAGTTCAAGGGTGTTTATTAAACTGTATAGGTAGGTTGGGAAAACGCTTAATCTAAACCTAAATCTAAGATGTGAGCAAGCTACGACCATCAAATAATAATAAGGCAGTCCTAGTGGCCTCTTGATATGATATGATAGTTTATTTATATAGCGCCTATACACAATGTGTTTCAAAGCACTTCAAGGCAAGGGAGGGGACAAGGGAAAATACAATGACATTCTCCAGGGACAATTCTGATAGAGTAAGTGCATAGAATAAAATAAGGGGAGGAGGGGAGGAGATAGGAAAGGGAGAAAGGGAGAGGAGGAGAGAACAGCGAGCAAGCAGTTAAAAAGAGTGGAGAAGCAAGAGGGGAGAGCAAATACAATTGCAGAAGTCAGTAGTGACACATAATGTTGCAATCCAGGAAACAAGATGAAGATGGGAACAGAATGATTCAGGGCCACCACGAGTACAGGATGCAAAGGAAGTCCAGCATGAGAGTTAAGAAAGGGTGATGCACTGTGAATCAATAAAATCCATAAAAGTCAAATCCAGCATTGGCCACAAGATGGTGATGGTGAAACCAGAATGTATTAGGACAGACTCCTGCAGAAGTAGGCTGGAGGCAGGGAGGGGGAGCAGGGTAGAAGAATCAAGCAAAACAGGCAACACCTGTGTGCGAGATGGGAGGGAGGCACAAGGGAACATCACAGGGGGAGGAGAGGGGGTGGGGATGGCCTGTGGGGACAGGGAGTAAACAAATGTTGGTGCATGCTTACCTGCTGTTTGAGCAGGGGGCCGAGCCCTGGGTCCGCCTGGTCCGAACAGGTCCAAACAGGAATTGCCCTTTTCTTTGCATGCCCTTCGCTTTGGATGCCCGGGCGAGAGAAGTCCTTGATCTAAGAGTTAAGAGCAGGAAGAAAGAGGCAGGCCTAAAAAGCTGGGCGGGGCTTAGGCCAGGTGACCGAGATCCACTTTCAACTGCTCCCCATCTGCAAAGGAAAAGAGGCTTGAGGGGTCCTTAAGTAGGGAAACAGAGCAGCAACTGTCATGGAATTCCCCCCGTCTCACCTGGGACCGCTTCTTGCAGGACTCCGTGGGGGAAATCTTCTTGCGCACGGATCGGGTTTTGTACAAGCCCGCACAAATCTCTTCTGACTCCAGCGTGCATTCAGCATTCCAGGATACTCAGATGTTCCGGACGTCCAGACGTCCAGGAAAAGAGGAAGCGTACACAAAGGGGGTACGCGGAATCCAGGAACAGGTTGGAGAGGAGAAGGAGGAAGGGATGGGGAATAAGGATCTGGGAACCTAGGACAGAGGAACAGTTCAACAAGCTACGAAACACACGTCTAGTCACTACCAGCAATAGCATTGAGACGTGCGGGGCAGCAGGGGCGTGGTCTATTTGTAGAATGTTCTACGTCTGCCGTGAAAGCTGGTGTGAGGCATGTCACATTAGACGGCCATGTTGGAAGTATCAATGAATGCAAGCCCCGCTGCGATAAGGACCAAGAAGTCCAGAAGGGGCACATTCTGTGAGTCATGACAGCAACGAGGAAGGCACCAGGTGGGTGGGGCTTGTTAAGTGGGGAAAAAGAGCAGCAAAGTGCAAGGTGCCAGGTGGGCGGGGCTTAGGCCAGGTGACCGAGATCCACTTGCACCTGCTCCCCATCTGCAAAGGAAAAGAGGATGCAGGGCTTCCTTAAGTTGGGAAAAAGAGCGACAACCTGGAAGGCATCAGGTGGGTGGGGCTTAGGGCAGATGACTGAGATCCACTTGTATCTGCTTCCCATCCTGCAAAAGAAAAGAGGCTGGAGGGCTCCTTAAATAGGGAAAAAGACGGGCAGCCAGGAAGGCACCAGGTGGGCGGGGCTTGCTAAGTGGGGAAAAAGGGCAGCAAGCTGGAAGGCACCAGGTGGATGGGGCTTAGGCCTGGAGACCGAGATCCACTTGCACCAGCTCCCCATCTGCAAAGGAAAAGAGGCTGGAGGGCTCCTTAAGTTGGGAAAAAGAGCGGCAACCAGGAAGGTGCCAGCTGGGCGGGGCTTCGTCCATGTGACCGAGATCCACTTGCACCTGCTCCCCATCTGCAAAGGAAAAGAGGCTGCAGGACTCCTTAAGTAGGGAAAAAGGGCGGCAACCAGGAAGGCACCAGATGGGCGGGGCTTGCTAAGTGGGGAAAAAGAGCAGCATCCTGGAAGGCAGCAGGTGGGCGAGTCTTAGGCCAGGTGACTGAGATCCACTTGTACCTGCTCCCCATCTGCAAAGGAAAAGTGGCTGGAGGGCTCCTTAAGTTGGGAAAAAGAGCAGCAACCAGGAAGGCGCCAGTTGGGCGGGGCTTCGGCCAGGTGACCGAGATCCACTTGCACCTGCTCCCCATCTGCAAGGGAAAAGAGGCTGGAGGGCTCCTTAAGTAGGGAATAAGAGAAGCAACCAGGAAGGCACCAGGTGGGCGGGGCTTGCTAAGTGGGGAAAAAGAGCGTCAACCTGGAAGGTGCCAGGTAGATGGGGCTTAGGCCAGGTGACCAAGATCCACTTGCACCTGCTCTCCATCTGCAAAGGAAAAGAGGCTGGAGGGCTCGTCGAGATCTAAGAAAAGAAAACCTATTGTCAATTCTTACAACTAAATACAAAAAGAGTGTGGGATAGGGTTCACAAGAAAGAAAGAACTGTTCACAAGTGATACGTCAGGATGTGGTAGCCGGGGTCTCCCTTCCCCACGCTTTGAGCACAGGACAAGGTGGAACTCTGGGGCACAGCACATGTTCGAGCTTTCCCAGCACGAGACTACAGTTCCGTTCTCAGGTATCAGGGTCGCTGGTGGTTAAGTCTCTTTTCTACAAAAAGTATCCTGCTTCCGAGGACCTCATGTGTTCAAAATAATAAACAAAAAGTTCCTTTTCCGTATGCACATTGGGTGATGACTTTTCACCCCTTGACCCATCTTTTCCGGGCTCAGATCCTTAAACAGTTCCTAACAATATCAGGACCTTCAGTGTTTAACTCTCTTGTTTCCGAGGGCCTGATAGGTTCAAAATAACAAAGAAAAGTTCATTTCGGATTGCACTTGGGGTGATGATTCTTCACCCCTGCGTCCCCCTCTTCCGGGCTCAGGCCCCTCTCGAATGTCAGCCGCCCTCTGTCGGGTTCACTAAGGCCTGTATTCAAAAGATTTTTCTGTTTCATTCATGTGTCGTGGGGTGATGGTTTTTCACCCCTGGATCCCCCTCTTCCGGGCTCAGACCCATCTCAAATATTTGCCTTCCTCCGCCGTGATCACTACAGATTTCATTCACACACTTTCTCCTTTTGCTTTTTCAAATCTTTGGGTATGATTTTTCACCCTTGGATGCCCCTGTTCTGGGCTCAGACCCTTCTTGAATGTCAGCCTCCCTCTGTCCGGTTCACTGTGGTTTGGTGTTCAAAACTATTTCTCGTTTCACATTCACAAGTCTTAATGACTTTTTAAACAGTTCACTGTGGACATCCCTCTGCCGGGTACTCTCTTGTCAACACACTGTCCTATGGGACTTCAGGTTTTGCCCCACTCCATCGGCATCCCTCCGTCGGGTTCACTCTTGCTAACCTTTTCTCACTATGCAGGATTTATCTCCCTTAGCTTTCCAATTACGTGTAGACCAAAGACTTTTGACTGTAAAGGGGGTTTTGCTAGGCCCCTGTATGAGCACCTTGACCTTTTCCTTGCAGCTCTCCTAGGGCCTTTTGGTATCGGTAGTTTCAACAACCGCGGCATCAACCAGAGTCTCTCTAGTGAGCACACACATGGTGCCGGACCCCCGTGCAGCCGGGTTTGCCTTGACATTAACAGTTCTTTGAACTTTTCTTAATTTGCCACTTTACGGCTTTTGTTCGACACAGTTCGGTTTCTTATCGGTGCTCCCCTCGACTCACTGGCTGTGATGAACCGCTTGGCTTTTCTTGTATCTGGAGTCAAGGACAGTACCATGGTAGCAACAGTCTCTCTCTATCCAGCTTATCAGCGTAGGCATGCTCCGTGTACCGTTTTCATATATGCTGCAACACACGCTGGCTATTGTTTGGGTTCTTACGATTCCTTCCACAGAGGCTTCGTGGGTCTGGGTCGGAAAGGGCAAGGTAACTTCTCTCCTTGTCACCCTTTTGATTCTCGCCGCCTTTCTCCTCCTCTTGAACTGCCGTGTTTGGATAGCTGTCTCGTCGTGCGGTCTACCTTGCTCATAGTGTGCTCTCGTGCTCCACCTTTTATCCCTGTGGGGAAAGGAAAAGGACGTCAGGTGTGTGAGGTTCTGGTCAATTGTGTTCGTGTTGGAAAAGGAGGGTGGTAGAGTTTCCAAGTCTTCTACGGGGTAGGACGGGGAAAAGATGATATATGGAATTATAACCCTTGTACTAGGGGGGTTGGTAAACTCAGCAGGTCTAACGCTCACCTGGTATCCACAGGGACACCACCCGATCTGGTTGGACTGCTTATAACCTGGATCCACCTCCCCAGAGTTCTCATTCTGCCGAGGATCTAGTCTGGAATACACAAGTTTTGATTTAGCCCACAATCTCTTCTTCTCTGGGCCCACCTCCCTTGTGAACCCAAAGACCCCCTTAGTTTCACCTTGGATTTCGATATGATGCGCTCTCCGTCCTGCAGTTCTGTGCAGGGGTGCGTCGTGGATGGGGCGCTTCGCAGCTGAGTTTGCTTCACTTTCGCGGGCCTGTGAGTCCAGACCTGCTGCGACTCAGTCCTTCAGGTAAGTCTATTGTTTTAATAACTTGTCCGTACTTGTGATTGCCCCTGTTAATGTCTTTCCTTCTCTCTTAGGTGCAGAAGGAATGATGAAGACCCCGAACTGGCTGAGGGGCTGTGCTCGAGATGGTAAGTGAATGCGCGGAGCGCAGTGCTATGTGCGCTTTTGCGGTGTGCTAACCTGTGTTATCCTTCTCTTGCAGGCCGCCGTGATGTTCCGGATGGTAAGCTGCCAAGAGGATGCAGAGCGATGAGTAGATGTTGTCCGAATCACCGTCGAGTAAGTATGCGTGTTAACCAGCCTTGCCTTTCTCTTGCAGGTTGATGGAAGGCCGGAACAGGAATAAACCAACAGCGAGTTCCGCTCCGGTAAGCGTGCTTCCGAATGATATTTGAATGTGAGATGTGAACGCTTACTAATGCTGTCTTTCTATTTCCTTCCCCAGGTTACGGCTTCCAGGAGAGAACGAGCGTCCGCCGAGATGCTGGATGTTCGGGACACTAGAGCGAATGACAGGAGCTGGATTAACTAGCAGGTAAGGATGGCTAATGATCTTCTCCTTCTTCTTCTTGCAGGTGCAGGCCAGGAATGCAGAGGACAGACCACGGTGAACGTCATGCTGCGAGTGCAGAGCAACGCGAAGTGTGTTCTGCAGCTCGGGCATGGCTTATATAGTCTGCAGGTATCCCAGGTGCCTTCGGGCCTGACCACACCCTAAATGTTAGACCGCATGCTTCAGTTCTGGAAGTGAACCATATGGGGGCGTCCATGTTGTGCCATTGCCAATGAGAGCTCCAGCTCCCCTTTCTGCCAAATGAGTCTGGCGCCAAGGTGCCAGGACTGACTCCAAGAGAGTCTTGGGGGACATGATTGGGACCTTGGGTCCATGCGGGGACACTGTGATGCGGCCCAGAGACCACGATTGCCAGGGCCAGGGGTAAAGGTCATGACAGCAGGGTGAGATTGGTAGGGTTTGTGAAACAGACAGGAATGACCGGGATTATTATCGTAAAATAAACAGGGGGGATTGTGGGAATGGTAGTGTTTTGTCAAAGTAGACTGGGCGTTAGGGAAAGAAAAATCAGAGGGACATGCAGAAGAATGATTGGGAGTATTCAGGTAGAAAACAGGAAAATAAGGATTCTGGGAGTTGTGGTTTTTGAGTGTAACAGGGTTTGGGTCCCTAAGGAATTTACCAGATATAGATGGGTCTTTGGTTTTGGATAAGGGGGCTTCTCTATTGAGAGGAAGAGAGACATATGTGGTACAACCTACAAAGGTCTCAGGGATCTTGTCTCCCTCCCTTTCTTCCCCGGTATAATATTGCGTCTCACCTGAGGTATTTCCCCGAGCACAACCCCGGGCTCTCCTACTCAGGTGATCCTCCCTCGCTTGTCCACCCCCAGGGTTGGGATCTGAGAGACCCAGCCCTTCTCTGACCTCCTGAATGAGGGATTCTCAAGGTCTACTTGGGAGAATACCCTCAGGTTTTTCACATGGGTCACAGAAAAACAGCTTAATTTCCAACTACAAAGCACATACACAACCACATTATTGATCAAGGGTAGAGTTTTACTTCTTGGTTCACACTAGGGTTTCTTATACACCGACATTTATACCACACCTTGCAATGTCAATGAGAAACAACCTTTATTATGAAATATATTTTTGTCACACATAAGCATTGCATAACTTGTCATATGGCTTCATTACTCTCCTAAAAATACAGGGTAATATATGGAAAACCCTACTTGCCAAACAATACTTATAAACTTGACTAAATCAGACACCTAAACATGTTTCATTTATCTTAGAAATACAACAGTTCAAATTGTACATATAATATTTAAAAACACACTATCACTCACCTTCAGCTGCTCTAATTAATGAATAGATCTTCACAAAAGCCAAACAAACAACATGTGTACACTCTGAATCCGGACACCAGAATGTGAAAAGTTCACCAAAAGGTCACTTTCACAGCTTTCATAAATCAATAGCACAAAAAGAGGACTATTGAAAGCAAACAATTGAAATGCCCAACACATTTTTATTACAACGCATATCAATCAATAAACCCCAACACAATCCTTCCAAAGAATACTATATACAACATTCACATACTATATAAAAAGACATGTTTCCCTTCTAATTTGCCAAATTACATAACCGCAGCTATAACCCTGGTCACACAATGAAAACCCACCTATAGACGCGGTTACAAATACATATTACAAATTCAATTCACACTAGCCTTCAGTTAAGAACATCCAAACAGAAACACATGTACAAATCTGTTCTGAAGCATTCCAATATAATATAATCACTGCACCGAAATACAGACAGGTATAACCGTGGGTACAACCAATGGGTTCATACCCGCGGCTACCAAAACCTGCCACAAAGTACAACATACGATTGGAGCATTTATAGCCACAAATCAAGTTAAATGCCAGCCGTCGCGGCTACCAGTAACATTTTTACAAATTCAAAAAGACATATTGACAAGGTATATCAATTGAAACAACATGAAGGCACACATAAGTGTATAGAAACAGAAACATGTGAAATTGTGTAGTGTAAAATCAATGCAACAACATGATCAATGCACAGAAATTGGAATTGTCATACCCGCGGCTAAGGCGATAGTCATAGACATGGCTACACCTGCCAAAAATACATGATGTCTGATTGGCTTAGTGTTAGCCGTGGCTATAATGCATCTGACAGGGCACAGCATTTTATTGGCTGCTGTCGTAACTGCCACTATTTTTTTTAGAAAGTCATCAACAATATTTTTCTTTTCCAACATACTTAAAAAGTTCTCTGGGTGGCTCTTAAAAGAGCCTTTGTGTTCTTTTACCAATATATAACCAAACAATATATTTTCAATCAGAGAAATACTCCTCGCCTCTATTAAAAAAAAATCTTGGAACATTTCTCTGTGCTCTTTCTTTAGATTATTAATTAATTTCCTTTTACCGAAGAGAAAAAAACCTGTACTCCCTGTCAAAAATATTTCACCACAATTGCAGCATAAACATCTAATTTCAAACATTCCATCTAAAATAATATTATAGATTTTAAACAACTTTGTAAGCCAATGCTTTGAGAACACATCACCTTACCCTCAACATCACTTTGAACCCCATTCTCAAAATTCTCAAGCTCTCCACAGTATTCTGAACAATGAAAATCCTCTCCTATAATTTACTGCATGTTTCAAATATACAATCAAACAATAAATATACCCCAAAAATACCACAACCTCCTACAACTACACCTCACTCTCAAGCAATACAAATGTACTATGCAGAAGAACTCTTAATACAATAATACAATACAATACAATCTACAGTTGTATTGGCATGCATAAACATCACTCAAAAATACATTCTTTGATAGCTTCAACAATTCAACAGCATCTGAGGTACTTGGTATCCTATTGGCAGCCACCGACCACACATATAATGAACAACTAGTCAGAAAGTACATACAAACATTCCACCTTCTCTCCTCATGTACTGTTCCTCAATTGCTAATTCTAATATCTGAAGTGACAAGCAGTATTTCTTTCTACCACTCTAAAATGGAAAACAACATGCAATGGCTTGAGGGCAATTATCCTACAGAGGAAGACATTAAAAAATAAGATGCTGAAGAAAATGAACCAGAAGAAAGGATTTTGTAAGTCCATTCTTTATATTTATTTACAATGAGACTAAAAATAACATTTTAAGGAACACATATCAGTCACCAAACAGATATACTTTATCTACCTACTTTCAAATGTGAATGCAACCAACACAAATATTTTAAAGTGTGTTATATCTTCAATTGTTTGAATAATATTCAAATATTGAGAAGAATCAAGCAAGAAGTACCACAAACAATACCCACAAAACTAATAATGGATTCATTAACATAATTAAAACAAATATTAATTAATATTCAAAAAGAAGTACAATCAATGAAAAAGGACATTGAAAATTTGCGACAAATCATGGACAGTAAAAATACACATAATTGGGCTAAAAAAAATATATATATCATGTGTTCCAACTAAAATTAAAATAAAACCCACAACCACACTCCCCAAATAAATCAGTTTTCAACAAGCTTTGTTTACATATTTGAAAATGAAAGCAAACACGGACCACATGGTCCTGTCTCTTTAGAAGCTGCACTCCCATCAAAAACGAAATCCAGAAATATCCTGCAGCAATTGCTTGTCCAAAGGTCCAACCAGGGAAAAACAGCAGCGAACGACTGCACTGCAACAGTTTGCTTTTTTAAAAATTTCAAATTTTAATTCTATAATCTTTACAATTAATTGCATATTTATTTACTTTTTTTTAAATATGTACACTTAAATGTATTATTAATGTATAACAAGTTTTAAAATGTTAGAATATCTGTTTAAAAACACCACACTCAATACACCTTAATAAAAGGCTCAATGTTTTTTTCCAGAATCTTTGTATAGCCAAGGTTACAGAAAAATCCAAAGACGCCACAAGTCTTGTAGCAATAGTTATAAGATTGCATGTGTTTCCTTTCATAGACCTAGAGTAAAAAATTAATCACAAAAGAAACAGCAAAAAAAGAGTACATAAAGATTGGACTTTTTGCACATTACAGCTCTTGCCGTGGGTATAGTTTGTCGAAACTGCATCTAGGAAAGACCCCAGTCATTGCTGCGGGTACCTGCGCCTCCAACATACAACATCACTTTGGACTACATCGTAGACGCGTTTATTCATCTATTTAAAAAAAAACATAATCAGTTCAAAGACACATATGCACACTTTAATAAACACAGTTTAATATACCCATTTTTATAATCCTCATATTTTGTTTGCAGTGCATCACATGCACTATATGAGAACATTTGTGCATAAAACACTGTTGTTCTCTTTGCAAATAGCAATCATTGGGTCATTGGGAAAAACGAAATCCAACTTTGATTTTAAAAAAACATACACCAATATAAAAAAAATACCACTACAAGGAACAAACAGGGATATATAAACTGGGTGAAAATAAACAGGACAAAGAATAGGAAGGTTAAGTAAACTTATAGAACAAGAGAAGATATGGTAGGAAAAGTAAATTTGGAGAACAAGTGATAGAAAAAATCACACAAGTAGAAACACTGGTATATAGCCATGATACTAACAGCAGTGATTACATTATCATTTCAGTTCTGAATCCATCACCACCAAATAAAAAGGCGACTAAGATGAAAACCGCTGCTGACAGTTGCCACTTCTTTAAAGTCAAAGAACACTGTTCCAGAAAAGAGGCAGATGAGGCACTTTGCACATTCTGCAACAAACCTCTAAGCCATGCCCCTTCCATTATTCCGTCTGCAGCACCTCTATCCACCAGTACAACAACATCAGCATCTTAGACTTGCATGTCATCTTCCCTCATAACTGGAACTGTGAGCAGTGTTTGCACAAAATCAACCACGACATATTGAAGGTGCTGCCACCAACAGCCAAAGTCTTAAAAGGAGGCTTTTCATGAACAGTCTACCAATGTGCTCCTCCCATCCCCAACAGTACCACTATCTTGTAAATATAGGTTCATCTTTCATGGAAGTTAACTGTACAATATCTAGTGAGAGTCCACTGGGATGATGAGATTGATACAACGACAATAAAATACAAAAATAAAATAAATAACTAAAATGAACTTGCAAACAACTCAAAAGACCTAAGACTGCTGCATACCTGAATGTGGATTACAATTAAAATAAATACAATCAAATAAACCTTCAACCTTACTAACATAAATACAAAAACTAAATACCTGCATGTAAATGTCATTAATTTATGAATCTAATTTTACAAGTCCATATTTCTAAAACTTAAAAATGTATTCAATACTTGCCACATGAACAAACCATATGAAACAAATCATAATGACCAACTGATACCAGTGGTAAATATAACTAACACACACAAAACTGTAACTAAACATTCAAAAATGTAAAAATGCATTAACACTTACTTAATCATCAGCCACACTCCTGCCATGTGCACAGTGACAGTTCTGGAAACAAAAGGATAAAACTGCAGAAATGATGGCTTTTATACTTTCCAAAATGAATACCAAAAAAAGAAGACTATATACTAATAAAACTACTAAAATGGATGACACATTTTCCCCACAACCTATCATAGACAGCTAAACAAATAGAAAAGTACCAACAACCAATAGCAAACAATGAAACTCACAGAAATCTATTTTCCCCCACCAAGCATCTTTCATAGCCACGGCTATTAGACACAACTGCACATCTTGCTTTGTATCCGCGGCTACATGTACATTTTTTGCAAACCCAAAATCAAACTAAGCCGGCTTTCAAAACTTAAAATACGATGAGACAACACCTAACCAGATTAAATAACATGCTGTACTGTATCATCCACATAACAATATGATTAATGCACAGAAAATGTTTGTTTATAGACGCAGTACAAGATAACCGCTCCTATGGGTAAAACCAATTAAATGACAAAAAGCGTTGACATGCCTACGCACATGCTATTTATAGACACAGTTAAACAGTCCTTCTTGGCCATTTGCTTATAGCCACGGCTATTTGCAAAAACGATGGATTTAAAATTGAATTTGCATTCCACCAAACAAGTGTCCCCAACATGTCTACCAGCCCCCTTCCACTTCGCATGGGCTTCCTCCACTCCCCTAGTCCCTTACAATCCCCCAAAATACTCAATGCATCTAAGATGCTACCCCACGCAATATTTCAAATAACCGCGGCTACCATACATCCACATACACAAGACCTGCCATTTGTCCTCATGTAACTGCGGCTGCAAAGGGGAGGGGTGAGTACCCATGGATAGCAACGGCCCACGTTGGGTTGCCCCTGGATAGCCGCAAATAATTACAACAGCACCATCAACCAATTAGAAACTACAAAACACACATCATAAAAACCATGCTCATAAATACGACTAGAAATTCAGACTAGCAATAATTTTCCTGGAAACACAGACAGACTGCAGATATCATGGCTAGTTTGAAAACTGTGTGGCTGATCCGAGACAGTTGGTTGTTTTGGTTACTGACTTTTTGTGAGAAACTAAATATTATCATGGACCTAGGTTTCAGAGATTTTACAATTAAATGTTTTGGATTGTGGGGAATGCGTTGGTTCAAGTTTTTCCCAAAAGTGTTCAGTCTGAAAAGTACAGGGCACCCAGACATCATATTAATTGATTGTGGAAGCAATGATTTGGGGAATGTACGAGGTGTGTGCCTTACTTTAATGATCAAACAAGACATGCAAAAACTAATGGAACTATTTCCTCACACCAGCTTCATATTTTCCAAACTGACTCAGAGGAAAAAATTAAGATGGACCACCAGATTTAATGGTAAAATTGAGAAATCCCAGAGAAATGTTAATAAAGCAGTTTCAGCATTCATCAGAGACCACAAACAATTAAGTTGACTTTGAACAACAATATACAGTACTTCATGACCATTTTCTATAGACCTGATGGAGTACACCTAACTGATCAAGGAAATGCTGTGTTTATTCAATACATCAAAACAGCAGTTCAGATGTGCTAAAATACTATACTCGGTGTACTCCATAAGAGTCCTTTTAAGGTAGACCGTTATTCTTTTCGGGTGCCCGAATAGACACCGATATTGCCGGCATTGAGATCCCTCATTTTACCATCAGCAATCCTGACGGACGGCAGCACTAGCCTTGAACTCAACTAGACCCGACCTTGTGTAATTGCCACACGACCCTTACTGAAGCTTATTGGGGTAACACTCCCCCTGCACACCATACCTTACCAGCCTTGAGAAGGCGTCTCTTGGGTCGAAACATGTGTCAGATGACCACTCTTAGACTATGGGCCTTATTACACGGATGGCGGTATTAGCACATGGACCAAGGTGCTATTAGCACCGTGGTCCATGCCGGTAAAATACCGGCACCGCCTTGGTGGAAGGTGGAATTGCCGCCCCATTCCAAGGTTGGTGGGGCGGTAATTCCCCCTTCCACCACTGCCCTTCCCCATTCCCATTTTTGCCCCATAGGGCATAATGGGAATGGGGAAGGTGCTAATTACGGCACCGCAATTTTGCGGTGCCGTAATTAGCACCAAGGTCCCTTAGCGGGTTGGTTTTTAACGCCTGCAAAAAGCAGGCGTTAAAGCACCAACCCGCTAAGGGACCTCGTAGTAAGGCGGTAATGGTTAACGGTCACCGTTACCATTAACGGTGACCGTTAACCATTACCGCCATCCGTGTAATGAGGCCCTATATGTCTACACTATGAACAATAAAGAAACACACATTAAAACACTGCATCAGGCATGAGAATCTATTTATTTATAAGATTCACCAGAAACTACATTTTTGCAAGATAAGCAGGACTTTCCACGAGTAACATACAGTACTACATGACCATTTTCTATAGACCTGATGGAGTAGACCTAACTGATTAAGGAAATGCTGTGTTCCTTCTAAACATCAAAACAACAGTTCAGATGTGCTAAAATACTACACACAGTGTACTCCATAACAGTCCTTTTAAGGACTACTTCTGACATGCAAATAAACAAATACAATAAAATTGAATTTAAAGTTTTTTTAATTATTCCTGCAGTTAGATTTCATTGACTTTTATCATAACCACAGTTACACAAATTGGATAAAAAGGGCACCTCACTTCAGGCTTTATATTACAATACAACTTAAAATATCAATACAGTACACTACTCATGTACTTATATGGAGTAGCTGAAAATAAAGCAAGCAGAGAATAATACATACCACTAAACTGGGTAAACAAACATTCCACAGCCACACAACATAATACCATAAGTAAGAACACACAACCTAAAATACAATTGTACGGGGCATCTAAAAATATAATACGATTCATCCTTTTTATATTCATTTTGTTAAACTAATTTCTTCTCTTTTTCTCCAAAGTCTCACATATGAAAAAAGCCTGAAAACACATAGCCAAAAAAAAGAGTCCCAAATACCTACCAGTTCACTGGCCATGGACAGTGATTTTTCACCCCGACGTCACTATACCTATAGAAATAACTTTCAAAAATGAACGAAACACTGACATCCCAAAATATATAGGTGCATGAACAGAACTATTCGTACCCGCAGTTATCTGTACTCCTTTGTAGCCAGCGGATATAGCCTCAAATTTATCCGCAAAACTGACAAAAAGAAATGCTTTCCTGCCCCCAGCACCTCACCAAGTGCCCCCTTCATCTGTGACAGCTCCCCCACTGAGCAGATGGCCTCCTTACCTTCCCTGCCCTGTCCCTTTCTCCCACAACACATACTGTATTTGTGACACAGTTTGCTTTCAGATGTCGGCTATTCGCGGCTATAGCCGAGGCTATGGAAAGCCTTGTGCTGCAAACTCAATCCCTAGAACCCCTCCAACTCCACAATTTCCCTTGGTGCTCTCTAGCCTCTCACTATCTTTAGCCTGATGGCATTTCCAGGTTTTTGACCTGCAAATAGCTTTTTTCCTGCTTTTCATTTTCCCATATCCTCGACTATAGTCGCGAATATCGCTTACATCCAGAGAAAAACAAGATGGAGGTCATTTAATTTCTAAAGACACTGGGGCCAATTCATAGAATTCGGCACACAAGTGGCGCACGCGGCTGGCGCACAATGTGCGCGTGCGAATCCCTGCGCCAGCCGCGTGCGCCAAAACCCATTTCCGCGCACAGCGTATTCATGGATTCCAGCCACCAAAACCAGCCGTGGCGCATAGTGGCGCAGCGACCTTGCAGCAGCGCCAGTTACGCCCCCAAGAACGCCTTCCGCGCAGGGAAAAGCCATCAAAATCCCCAATCCAGCGCAAAGGGCTGCGCTAACCCTGTACCAGCACGGCAAGCGGGCTACGTGTATTCCAGGGGTTCACGTGAAGTCACTCACGCGATCGGGCCTGGGGGAGCGGGCTACGTGTATTTCAGGGGTTCGCGTGAACTTTTTCACGCGATCGGGCCTGGGGGAGCGGGCTACGTGTATTCCAGGGGTTTGCGTGAACTTTTTCACGCGATCGGGCCTGGGGGAGCGGGCTACGTGTATTTCAGGGGTTCGCGTGAACTTATTCACGCGATCGGGCCTGGGGGAGCGTGCTACGTGTATTTCAGGGGTTCGCGTGAAGTTCCACACGCGAATAGGCTGGGCGCGTGTATTTCAGGGGTGCGCGAGAAATTCTACACGCGAATAGCCTGGGCGCGTGTATTTCAGGGGTGCGCGAGAAATTCTACACGCGACTTCAGCAGGGTACGTGTATTTCAGGGGTGCGCGAGAAATTCTACACGCGATTTCAGCAGGGTACGTGTATTTCAGGGGTGCGCGAGAAATTCTACACGCGATTGGCCTGGGTACGTGGATTTCAGGGGTGCGCGAGAAATTCTACACGCGATTGGGCCTGTGCGAGTGGGGCAGTGTATTACGTGGGTGTGCGGGAAGTTGAAGAGGTGAATTGCCAGTGTGGGTCCTCCCAGGTCTCCCCTCTACCCCCTCCACGACCTCTGCAGGCAGCCCACACCACAGGGGACTACCCTGCACCCCTGGTCATGTCCCGCAGGCAGCACATCCACCATGGGCATGCCCCCCAGCCAAGCCACATGTCCCCTTGCACCCCCACCCCCCAGCAGGCCCCCACTCATGTCCCCTTGCACCCCCACCCCCCAGCAGGCCCCCACTCATGTCCCCCTGCACCCCCACCCCCCAGCACTGTGGGGCACCTGCCAGCAGGCCCCCAACCATGTCCCCTTGCACCCCCACCCCCCAGCAGGCCCCCACTCATGTCCCCTTGCACCCCCACCCCCCAGCACTGTGGGGCACCTGCCAGCAGGCCCCCAACCATGTCCCACTCATGTCCCCCTGCACCCCCACCCCCCAGCACTGTGGGGCACCTGCCAGCAGGCCCCCACCCATGTCCAACTCATGTCCCCCACCACCCCCACCCCCCAGCACTGTGGGGCACCTGCCAGCAGGCCCCCACCCATGTCCAACTCATGTCCCCCACCCCCCCACCCCCCAGCACTGTGGGGCACCTGCCAGCAGGCCCCCACCCATGTCCCACTCATGTCCCCTTGCACCCCCACCCCCCAGCACTGTGGGGCACCTGCCAGCAGGCCCCCAACCATGTCCCACTCATGTCCCCCTGCACCCCCACCCCCCAGCAGGCCCCCACTCATGTCCCCTTGCACCCCCACCCCCCAGCACTGTGGGGCACCTGCCAGCAGGCCCCCACCCATGTCCAACTCATGTTCCCCACCCCCCCACCCCCCAGCACTGTGGGGCACCTGCCAGCAGGCCCCCAACCATGTCCCACTCATGTCCCCCTGCACCCCCACCCCCCAGCAGGCCCCCACTCATGTCCCCTTGCACCCCCACCCCCCAGCACTGTGGGGCACCTGCCAGCAGGCCCCCACCCATGTCCAACTCATGTCCCCCACCACCCCCACCCCCCAGCACTGTGGGGCACCTGCCAGCAGGCCCCCACCCATGTCCAACTCATGTCCCCCACCACCCCCACCCCCCAGCATTGCGGGGCACCCTCCACCAGGCCCTCGCCCATGTCCCATCCATGCCCCCCTGCACCTGGGTCCCAACAATCCCCAATCATGTCCGTAATGGCCATCCTCCCCTGCCAAAAGGCCCAACCAACTATCACATCCACCCACATATCAAAGGCAATTACATGTTACACACCCAATGTAAATAATGCAAATGAACACATGTCTGTCACACACAATGGCTGCAAGTGAATGTTAAAACACCCAACATGACATGCATGAAAGCAATGAGATGATACGACACATTGAAGGATGAAAGTAAAAATGTATTGAAAATCAACTAGAATGGAAATGAAATGAGAAAAACCACAAAGAAAAACAACAAAAAGAAGATGAATGTCCATGAAAAAAATCCAAAAAATCAAAAAATCCATAGAAGAACCATTTACAAGACAATCCCGGGTCCATGAGCCCAACCAAATGAAACCTAACTATGTCAACTAACTAAAAACTGAACTATATACAAAAAAGTGGCACATTGTCCAATCGCAACCAAATCAAAAAAAAAAATTCAAAGGAAACCTACCACTAACTATATAACTATATACAATGGCAGCGGGCAAGTCCTGCGGCTCACTCTGTGATGTTGCCGGCCAGGGCATCATCGAACTCCATGTCGATGTCTCGGAGGCGGGACTCTGTCCTGGCCCCGAGGTCTCGCAGGGTCAACCCCGTGTCCACCTCAAACTCCCTGCGAGCTTCCTCGAGGCACTCAGCCCGCCTCAACGCCCGACGCATGGAGAACTCCGCCCTGACCATGGTGAGCCGCTCCTCTTCCGCCCGCTGCCGCTCCGCACCTATCCGCTGGACCAACTGCTCCCACACGGAAGACACTGCCATCCCAGGGTTCTCCTGCCCTCCGGCCGATGCCTGCCCCTCTGATCTTGATGGCCCCGAGCCATGATGCCTCCCACGTCGAGCCTGCTGCTGCCTCCGACGCCACTGCCTCTGCCAGCACGACGGCACCCAGGCTGATGGAATCCACCAATGCCGTCGTGCACGTGCCCTGCCAGATGATGCCGGCACATCCTCCATCTGCAGGGGGACAGTTGCTGGTGTGTCCACCCCTGCTGGACCTTCGACTCCCGACTGTGGCAGGGATGGGGTCCGGGGCAGGTCCACAGGGGGCCCTGGTGGCATCTGGGCCGGAAGACGGCATGGAGCACGACTGGCGCATAGCCCCCACAGAGGAGGAGAGGGTCGCCAGAAGGCCACACACATGTAGGAAACCCCCGACCATGGCGGCTCCCAAATGGTTCACGTACGCACGGTGCTCTTCGTGATGATGTGCATGCTCCTCCCGGGAAGCATGCACCTCATCACGAATGCCAGCCGTGCGCAACGCGACACCAATCAGGACCCTCTCCACACGGCCAGGGGTCCCCTCGTCCTCAGGTAGAGGAGTGTCAGATGACATGGACATCTCCCCTACCTGCGGACGGGCCTGGGATGGGGCATCCCTGCTGGTGCATGGTGGTGCAGTCACAGTGTCAGGGACAGTGACATGCACAGGCACCTCCACGGCGACCTGTGCTGCCTCCTGCCCCTGGCCCTGGACTGCACCACTTGCACCAGCGGGGATGCCCCCACCAGGCCCCATGTGTGGCTCAGTAGCGGCCTCCTCCCCCTCTGTGGAAACCACCAACCTGGATGTCTCCACGCCGTCTTCCGCCGGTGCAAGCCCCTGTGGGGGCTCACCCACCCCTTCCGCTGCAGCCGTGGCGGCATCCCCGCCGCTCTGCTCCACAGCGCCTTCTCCGCCCTCTTCTTCACTTGCCACTGTGTAGAGGGAGACATAGAACACAAGCATCAGGGTACTGTACAATGGTCCCCTAGACAGGAAGCAACAGCAGATGAGTGGCACTGTCATACATCACTTCCATCATGTCCCTCCACAACACATGGGTCAGTGCAGGCAAAACACATACAGTAACAGGCATGGCACATGCCATGGACATTGGCATACATGACCAAGGGACTCATGATTCATACAATGTTGGTTTTAAACTCACATGCATCATGGGTCTTGCCATCACATGCACACACCTCACCGTAGTTCCATCCATCTGGCCTCGTACACCACAGACGCAGTGGATACAAGGATGACTAGGCTGCATCAGTGAATCTGAACATTGTCACAGACATGTGTCATGCATCCATGGCATTTACAAGTCACAGAAACGCAGGTCAGACACACACACATGGACACCATACGTGTACATGGGACCAGCACCCATCCCTCACCCCCACCCATGTCCAGGAACAGAGACTGCCATGCTTCCATGTGTCCGTTCCGCACAGAGCCCCCTATGTTGCAATAGAACACATCACTATACTCACATGCCTGACCATGATGTCCCTGCACACACACATACGTACATGGCCTATGTCACACATACAGGCAGGTATCAGACAACCACCACACTGCAACATGCCCTGTCTCACACAGCAATGCTTGGCCACTTACCGGCCAACTCCAGATGGGTCTGCCTCCGAAGGATCTGGGCGTGGAGCGCTGGGTCTACGCGTTCCAGGACCCTCATCTGGATGTCACTCAGGCGTGCCCGGCCCCCCTCCGCGAGGCGCCGGGCCTTATTGAGGGTCCTGGACCTCAAGTCCTCCCAGCGCTTCTTGATGTGCTTGATGTCGCGGGTTGCCACCCCCTCCGCGTTGATGGCAACCACTACATCGTCCCAGATCCTCTCCCGTCCTTCCTTGTTGGCGCGTGGTCTTCCGAAGAGGGCATCATAATGCCCCAGGACATGCTCCACCAGGACACCAAATTCCTTCTCACTGAAGCTGGTGGCCCTCTGCCTCTCTGGCTGGGGGTCGCCACTGGTCTCAGATGGTGCTTGCCCCGACATGACGACCCCCGAGGCAGGCGTGGGTGGGCAACTGGGTCCTGGGGCTGGGCTGTGGAGCGATGGTATCCCAGTCGGGAGTCTACTGTTCCAGCAGGGGTGGACACAGCAACTGGACCCCTGCAGATGGCTGATGTGCAGGCACCAAATGGCAGGGCACGGTGGCAGCAGGCAGGCAGGCAGGCAGGCAGGCAGCAGCAGATGGCACGTGGGAGGCTGCTCGGGGCACTGGGGGGGCAGTGATTCGGCCTTCTGGGCAGGAGCGTGGTCTTCCGTGTGTATTCGCGTGGCCAGCTTGATACGGAGTGATTTGGCACGTGAAAAATCTGCACGTCAGCGTGTAATTCAAGGAAAGGCCCTTAGCGCGTAAGCGCGTCTGCACGCATACGCATTTTCATTGGACCAAAGGCCCTCAGCGCGTGAGCGCGTCTGTGACGTGACGTGCGAGGGTGTATCCCTCATTGCACGTGATGACAGAACACACGTGGATTTCAACCAATCGCGTGTGAAAGTTCACGGCACCCCGGAACACACGTACCCAGGCCAATCGCGTGTAGAATTACTCGCGCACCCCTGTAATACACGTACCCAGCCCAATTGCGTGTAGAATTACTCGCGCACCCCTGTAATACACGTACCCAGCCCAATCGCGTGTAGAATTTCTCGCGCACCCCTGAAATACACGTACCCTGCTGAAATCGCGTGTGGAACTTCACGCGCACCCCTGAAATACACGTACCCAGCCCATTCGCGTGTAGATTTTCTCGCGCACCCCTGAGATCCACATACCCCGCTCAATCGCGTATTTGACTTCCCGCGCGCCACTTTTTTGATGCGCTGGGACTCTACCGCCTGCCTTCGTGTGGCGGCCGTGTTTCAGCTTGTGCGTGTCTTTGCCTGTGCGTGGCTTTGCCCTATTCGATTCCATGAATACGTGTGGTTCGAGTGCGTGTGGGCGTTCCGTCTGCTTCCCTGCAGTACATCCCCAGTTACGCCCTTATTTTCCCGTGTTGTTCCCCATTCCGCGCGTTACGCCCCATGTCCCGCCCACTTTCTGGTGTGTGCGCTGAGGTTGTGCGCTTTCACTGTGCGCGTCGCGCACGCCTTTCGCGATGTTGCAGTGACTTGTGCGCCATGCATGGGTTTGGCGCACATCCCGCGGTGAACACGCGCAGGGACTTCCATGATTCGCACGCGTGCGCGTGCGCCTGTTTTTTTCCGCTTGCGCCTGCTTGCGCCTGCTTGCGCCTGCTTGCGCGAAGATTTTCGGCGCACGTTTGTTCCATGAATCGGCCCCACTGAGTTTTGGGTAAATCCCCAAAGTATCACTTTCTATTTTTGGAAAGGAGGTGCCCCCTTCTCCATCAAATATTTAATAAACGACTGCAGGGAATAACATCAAACCAGGCATGTATCGCGAGTCAACGCTTCGTGCCCAAGTTGTTTTGTACCTGGTGCAACTCCATCCAGCGGTTTGGGCTGTGAGATTTGGTCACTCTCAATGTCATCGGACCAAAAAAGGAGACCAACCAGTTAGCAGCATTTTCCAAACAATTGGCCTCAGAAAATAATCTGTTGTGTAGCAATTTGTGATCAATAAGGTTGAAGGCCGACGAGAGATCTGGCAGCAGAAGTAGTGCCAGGTGGGCTTTTTCAATGATTTTGGTGATGCTAGATCCAAAAGGATGGTTTCTGTACTGTCATAAGGCCTGAAACCCGACTGATAGCTGTTAAGTAGATTGTTTTCCTCTATAAAAGGTCGGCAGTGGCAACTGTCCCTTATTCACGCTATCCTGGTGTCGGCATTGTGAGCCAACACCAAGATAGCATTACAGATGGTGGGTCTTTGAGTTGGTGTGCATCGGTATGTGCACCCATTGGAATAAGTCTTTAGTCAGGTGTTGTTGAAAGAGCCATGTTTTGAGAGATTTGTGAAATTGGATAATTGTGGGGGCATTGCAGGCCGTCAGCGGGATAGCAATCCAGAGAACGGGTGCATAACAAGAGAAGGATTGTTTGTTGGTCCTCTCTTTTGCAGACAAGTTGTGATTCAAGCCGGTTGGTCAATTTGCTGCGTGAACACGGACATGGACATGGACAAACAATTAAATAAAACACAAAGTTTGTAATACACACTTTACATTTCCCACATTTGAAGAACACTTTGAGTTTATTTCTCAAGCTCAACCAGTTTTCACTGATTCAGAGTTCAGGAATTAAGCTAGGAGTAACCACATCTCTTAGTGATGGAGCTTTGGAAAAGGTAACCTGAGGCTGATTAGTCACAACATCTTTAATACCCTTATCCAATTTAAGAATGGACCTATGTTTTTTAAGAATCTTTTTAAGCATGGATGTATGCAAGCTAGTCTGGAATGAATGAGGTCAGAGAGAATGTTGCAATATTAGAGTGTTGATGTATGAGTGAGCAAATGCTAGTGTGATGATAATCCAACCAAGACAGTTGGAAGAAGTAGCCTGGGTGGCGGAATAAAGGACTTACCTGTCAACTTACACAAAGTGGCTGATGATCTTTCTTTATTACACTGGCGATGTGTTGGTCTTTCAACAGGCCCTGGAGACGGACCTAGATGTGCAGAAGATAACCCACTAAGGAAAGCATCTAAGTAAGCTGCTGTGGGGGTGCAGTAACAGAAGAACCACTGCCCCTACTTTTAAAGTCACATTACCCAGGTCGAAGTATGGCGTTGTACTGCTGAGTCGACTGCAGAGAACCTGGAGTTTTGAGGAAGGCTACCAGAGCGCAATGCTAGATCCAGGGTGGATTAAAGTGATGAGCGGCTCATGGATTGTAGTGGATGCACCCTGGAAGTTTGGGGAAGTAGCCAAGGCACACGGAGGCAAGCTGGCGGGCTACCTAGGGAGTTATGAGACCCTAACTAACCCAACTGCAAGGAAACTGAATATGGATCACCCATGAACGAAAGTGCAACATTATGGCAGGAGGGTAGCAGAAGGCATACCCGAACGAGGAGTCAATGCATAGTGTCATGCGAAACCCAAAAGCTGAGGAGGCGGCTTGGTAGCCGTGCCGGTTGGAGAGCTTTGTACCGCTCCAGGTGCAGCGGCAGAATGATGATGTTGTGATTAAAGTGTCTCAAGCGTGTTATAAGAGATAACGAGGTAATGTGAACACACATGGAATGGCAGAGCAGTGCCAATGAGAAGACGTTGCAGCATGCATCGCTTTGAGCGTGCAGCTAACAAGGGCCATGTATGTGCAGGGAAGCCAAGGAACATATCTGTGGCGCATATGTGGCACAGTGATGGACGGTGACGTGCAGACGCCAAAAGACTCGTCCTCAAAAGATAAGTAATGAGGGAGGGGGCAATATGGATGTCAGGTACCTATTTCAGGAAATATGGCTACACGCCTGCAACACAGAGTCTGAGGATATTATTGTAATTTCACGAACATGCCATATAAGAAAATGTAAATTCAGGATCTAATAGGATGTTGTGTTTACCGCTGGCACAACAGATTTGTGGTTAAAATGTCTGTCTGCCATGGACTTTTAGCAAGAATTGATTAGAAAAAGGATTGGAGTTAGTATTTCAGTTAAATTCTCTAGGAAATAGGTGAAATACCAGTTATGCTTAGGTGAGATAATGATTTCAGGTAAACTGCTGCATCACAGCAAGATGACTTTTAGGAAACTGCATTAAGTGTTGTAGTGCAGAATTGGCTTGTTGTCGGAAAAGGTCAAAACATCATCTTCATTGTGTGACATTATATAATATACCAAATGTTGGGGGTAATACATGTCTATACTGTGTAGAAGTGTATGAATACAAACGTGTGTGATAAACACTGTGGGGGAATTGGAGGTGAATAGAACTTATTGAGGTGCAGAATTACAAACCGCAAGAATATATTACGACCACTATGTGGTGTCCCTAAATTAATGGATTTGGAGTTATATTGGTGGGCCATTCTGTGACAACCCTGTTTAATTGATTTGTTTTTATGTTAGTGGGCAACGCTGTGATGACCCTATTTAATTGATTTGGTGTTGTATTGGTGTGGAACACTGTGATGCTTGTGGTCTCGTACAGAAGGGATGTGACCTAGCAGTTCGGGCTGGACTGCTCCCTTTGGGGGTGGGACCAAGACTGATTTGCATATGGTCTTTCCCCTTCTGTAATGGCTTGGCAGGCGAAGAACGATGGTCTGGAGGGTTGCCCAGAGCAATGCCAGTGGGTAAGACTCATTCTAAACCTTCCAGCCATCACCTCTTTGTTTTTGCTTTGAACACTGTGATAACCCTGTTGAATTGATTTGGTGTGATATTGGTGAGCAATACTGAGATTACCCAGTTTATCGAATGTGGAGGTTTATTTGTGGGCAACGTTGTGATGACCCAGTCAATATTGATGAGAGTCCCTATTCCAAACTGTGGATGTCTGTAGTAAGAAGTGGAAGAGGAGTGGGACGTGACTACATGTTGAGGTAGGTCATAGGAGCTATGACTACATGTGGAGGTGGGTCCGGGGGCATAAGAGTATTACAAATATCTACAAAGCGCTGTCGCTCTTTAAAAGTATGAATGTGGAGTGGTGATTGTGTGGATTGTGACTATGTGTATGTTTCTTGTTTCACTTGATGTGGGATGAGTGGTTAGTTGTTTGGGAGGTGCTTCCTGTCTGATGAATATGGTTTGTAACATATGGCTTCCACTTATTCTCGATCGCTGCATTGATGTTGGTGTTGCTCTAGCTCTACCTTATAGATTTCATGGCTTGTCCTTGTGAGTATTACTAAAAGCAGGTAAGGTTCCCAATTTTTTTAACGGGGGATCAAGTCTCAAAGGGAACTAACTCAGCAGAGAGCAAAACATAAAGGTGAGTCTGATACCCCTCTTTCCATTGCCCCGGTGTTCTGAAGTGAAACCACAATTACAAAATAGACAGATACCTATTTCCATTTGTTCCTATCTAAAGAGATGAACCCAATGCACATACAGTACGTACAAAAATATTTTCAATTTTATTATTATCACATGTTGTATAACATTAAAAAAGGCAGTGATTGCCACGTACATAGTAATACACATGCAAATTAACTGTGGGATTTTTCATGCAAACAAAGTGGTCAAATAATATAAAACCCTGTTGTATTATTTCTCCTCCTTTGTCGAAGTGGTGCTTGGTGCACCCTGTTCTTTGAGACTTATATGTCTTTTTAATCATTTGGCAAATTGTTATAAAATGTGTATGTACTATGTACTATGTACGTACTATGTACGTGGCAATCACTGCCTTTTTAATGTTATACAACATGTGATAATAATAAAATTGAAAATATTTTTGTAAGTACTGTATGTGTATTGGGTTCATGTATTTAGATAGGAACAAATGGAATAGGTATCTGTCTATTTTGTAATTGTGGTTTCACTTCAGAACACCGGGGCAGTGGAAAGAGGGGTATCAGACTTGTCCTTGTGAGTAAATGGAGTTGGGTAGTGGGTGTATGAGTATAAATGTTGTGTGGGTGAGGAGGTGTGTAGTGATGTGCTTTACTGGAGGGTGAATTGTGTGTATGTTTCTGATAAGGAAAAAAGGTGTGTAGTGATGTACTTTTCAGGATAAATACATCCAAACTAGTCTTGAATGCATGAGGTCAGAGGGTATTAAGTTAAAAAAGAGTTTCGAATTTCTAGGAAAAAAAGATCCATCTAGAAAGACTGCACTTTGACCGCATAGAGCGGTCTTTCTAAATCAACGAGTGTGCACAGTGGCTGACAGACGTGGGCAACAGAGGGAAGGAGCAATCCATGAGGTAAGTGTTTAATGTTTTGTTGTGTGCGTGTATATGTGTATGTGTGTGTGTTTTGTTAGTGTGTATTGGGCAGGGTCGGGGGTGTTGGGTTAGCATATAGGGGGTTTGGGCAGGGGGAGGGGAGGGCTGGAACCGGATATTTTAGCATTTTAAGTGCCACACAAAAACGTCTGGAAAAAAACAATCATTTTTGTGTTTGGCCTTTAAAATATGGACCTATCACTTAGAACCGGTCAGAGAGAATGTTGGATGATTAGGGTGTTGATGTATGAGTGAGAGAATGCTAGTGTGCTGGTGCTCCAACCCAGGCAGTTGGTAGATGTAGCCTGGGTGGTGGGATCCAGTGCAGTGGCGTAACACAATATTTGGGCCCCCCCTGCGAGCCATGCTGATGCCTGCCCCCTGACATGGCAACAAATCATGGGTCGCACTACTCTCTGGGCCGGCCTAGATTACCACGTTTGTGCAGTACGCACAAACATGCTGCTGCAGGGGTAAGCCGCACACTACACTAGGTGAAAGATATAAATATGTCTTTTAATGCATAATACAGAACACTTTCTGAGAATAATTGGCTAAAAGACCAGAGCATTTGCAATTGTTTTGTAGGGTAACACCAATCAAAAAATACAATACATGCAAGTCAACAACTGTGCACAGGAACATTAATGCTTTAATTAATATAATGCTTTGCTATTAAAAATGCCATGCCACAATGAAAACATGTCAAAACGGCTGCACAGGAGATCCTAACTCTCGGGAGCATAAGTCAGGTGCAACGTGCTCACCTCGGAGCAACACAGGTTCGATCCCCAGGTCCACGCTTAGAAACCTCTGGGTATTAAGAGGGCTATAAATAACCTATCATATCATATCACAATGTAGACTAGTACAAAGCATGCCAGGTGACATTTTGACATACCTAGACTGGTTTCACCAATATGCCAGTTGAAGCAATAACACTTATCATGGTTATTTTATCACAGATGCCCAGAAAATATACAATGCTGCAGTAAGAAATGGTTAGACTGGCAGTACCCAAATGCCAGTCAAGCCAGGTAATTGCATTTAGCAGGACTGCTTTATCAGAAATGCCCAGTTAAAAAAAAAGTCAAGCCAAACTAAGAAATGACAAGATTGGCTGCACCAAAATGCCTCTCTAGCACTAATACCACATATCATTCCTGCTTAGCCTGAACATGGATGACCATTACGATTTATTGAACAATCCCCATATCACCTCAACACCCCCACACATCCCCTCTCCCTCCCACCCCCTGCCCGAATCGAAAAATCAGCTTCTCGGCCCAGAATTACCTCCACGTCCCGTTTCCTTGTCCCAGTGCTTACATATGAGGCTCATTAAAAAGTCTTTTTGGTACAAATGAATGTATATGTGGCTTCATTTTCATCACCTGAATACATTTACCGCCACGTGTGAGGTGGCAGTAACTGCACTGATTTTTTTCAAAGGAATTGCCACATGTTTTTGGTGGTATTTAACTTTGTAATACAGTGGAATTACCGTTTTCCCTTTTGGCACTAATTCCTCCAAAGGAATTAGAACTGGAGGAATTAGGACAGATTTTCAGACTTGTAATTTGTTGGTGCGTAATTCTGTTAATTCATAATGAGGCCCATGCTTTTTTATTTTCTCAACATTGTAGAGTACATTACTAATTAACTAACAAACTAAATGCATTCTTAGATAGTGCAACACTAACCCAAAGGTCTCAGGGCGCTCACATAGATAGACAACAGAAAACATAAATAGGGCGAGGTAGTGGGCGAGTAGAAAAAGTCACCAAAAATAGTGACTGACAGTCGTTCTAGGGTGTCAGGAGTAGTTTGTTATAAACAAATTAAAAACAGGAACTAAGCATAATGCAGTATAGTGTGGTAATTCACGTTTGTGGTAACCTTCAATGTAAAGCAAATCTATAGCTTAATTATGCAGGGAATATGAGCATGATACGAATGGAGTAAATTCATAGCAGGCCAAGAGGCACTTTTTCTTGGGTGGCTCCGCGCTTCAATGCATGGCAACTGGTCACCAACTGCAAACCATAGACTCTGCTCATGAGCTTTGCAGCTTACTTTGTCTAACAGGAAACTTCACACCTGACACTCACAGACAGGCTCGCTTCTAGGCTCCCACACTGTACCATGCCTCTTTTGTGCAGCCACACAGACTGTGCCAAGCCCACCTCTCCCCAATTAATTCATGTTCTATAATGCACTATATTACCATAGATAGGTCCCTCAGCACACAACCGGGATTTAAACCTGTGTTGCTCTGCGTGGTCTTGCTTCCAAGACAACCACGTTGCCCCTGAGCTATCCTCCTGGCCGTCCCAGTGCAATGAGTAATGCTAAAACAATGACCCAGAACATGCCTCAGATGGAAGAGTCATTTATGTGGTTGGTTCAAAGATTTTCCTGTGGCACAGACAAATATGATTCAATTGAGGTACGTTGGCAGAGATGTAATGAGGTAATGGGACTAAGGGTGGCAATATATTGGAATGGGTGGTTGATGTGCCATTTGCAAAGGCATGCCGTGACTGATGATGGAGTGGCATTGTCAAACCTGTCTGCAGGCTTTCAGAATGGAGAAACGTTGGCAGAGTTCTCTGGGACTTGTGTTGGAAGTGGATTCATGAAATGCCTGTGTGCGGTGTGAAGATGAAAATGCCTTGGTGTAGATGGTTGTGTGGGATGGTTCAGGGGCTCCTCTTTTCCTTCCAAGCGCTTCCATAAAACATTGAGCCAGTACACGCAGACTGCACCTTAAACCAACTCTCCCCTAGATTGGCAGTGGCTAAAGTCTGAACATTGCTGTAGCATTTCCTCTTTCATAATCCCCAGTTGGACATGAACAGTAGCGTTTTACTTTCATGCAAACAACACATTTGAAGGTAGTTATGGCCAATTATCTGATGTCAGCCCATCACACTGTATTACTGTATGTCCCTAAATATGAATCTTGCAGCAGGCATGTATGATTGTTACATTTTGGGAAACATTCTTGCCCCATGTTAAGTGCTCCACTGCCCCTTCATACCTAATCATGATGTACAAACAACCCGAATATCAAAACACACCTAAAAAGGTTGCACCAACATTGACCCTGCCACCCCAAGTCACAAATAATTTCAATTTAAAGATAGCTATCTGGAATGTTTGTTACCTACTTTCGTTCCAACACTAGCAATTTGTGAACAAGTAGGTGTTGCACTACCACTACAATTGCCCAATCTATAAAATAGCAGCCACGTGGGAAAGACTTTTCAGTGCCTTTAGCTAGCAGGTATTGATTGATCTGTAGAGCGATTGCCTCCCTGGCGATTACTAGGCTACTGGTCCAATTTAATGACGGGCTATTATTTAAGTGTCAGAGTCTTGCTTAAGGTCATTCGCCTAACAAAGATCAGCCTGGTTGTGCCGCCATGCTTGAGATGCTTTCTGGTAGTCTAAGCATCTATACACAAACATACAGCAGAGATACGTTTCTACTCAGTGGGGACTGGGTTCTTCATTCATACCCACATGCTTTCCCCGGGAGCTTCTGACTACAGTGCTTAAGGTTGGCTTAAGGGAGCGGTCTGGAATTTGTCTTTGTTTATTTAATTTGATATATAACATCTCACAATGGTTTTGGGGGTATTTTTTCACTTATTTAATGTCTTTGAAGTCATTTAAACAGTACATTTTACATCAGCTAGTCCTGAGATTGGTGACATGCTGTGGCATGCTGGTGTTCCAAGTGCTTCCAAACATTCAATTGCTGAAAGTTATTTAATATAAGACAAGAGGATAAGAGGAGAGATGCCTGCAGTACTATTTGAAGCAAGGAAGAGACTGACATCAAGGTGATATGAAGAAATATCTAGGTAGCATGACACTGTATGGAACACATTGACATTGAAAAGGGACTAGCAGATGCTACTGTCTGCAAAAAGGTCGTAAGAAATGGCTCTATGGCATTTGACATGAAGAGTATTGGAGCTATGGATAACTTCTGACTCCAGTGGATGTGGTTGGGAGGAATATGTTTTTTTTTAAATCTGATTTATAACATTTCACAATGGTTCTGATGGTATTGCTTCACTTGTTTAATGTCTTTGAAGTCATTTAAACAGTGCATTTGACATCAGCTAGTCCCGAGATTGGTGACATGCTGTAGCATGCTGGTGTTCCAAAGTCTTTAAAGCATTCAATTGCTGAAAGTTATTTAATATAAGACAAGAGGATAAGAGGAGAGATGCTTGCAGTACTATTTGAAGCAAGGAAAACACTGACATCAAGGTGATATGAAGAAATATCTAGGTGGTATGACACTGTATGGAACACATTGACATTGAAAAGAGACTAGCAGATGCTGATGTGTGAAAATGTCATAAGAATTGGCTCTATGTCATTTACTTTTAAGACCATTAGTGCAGTGGAAGAGTTTCTCACTACAGTGCATGAGGTTAGGAGCTCTAGGGAGCCATATGCAATTTGCTATCTTTTTTTAAACTTTAATTTATAACATCTCACAATGGTTCTGATGGTATTGTTTCACTTATTTAATGTCTTTGAAGTCATTTAAACAATACATTTTACATAAGCTAGTCCCGAGATTGTTGACATGCTGTTGCACACTGGTGTCCCAAGTGCTTTAAACCATTCAATTGGTGAAAGTTATTTAATATAAGACAAGAGGATAAGAGGAGAGATGCTTCCAGTACTATCTGAAGCAAGGAAAATACTTATTTCATGGTGATATGAAGAAAATCTAGGTGGCATGACACAGTATGGAACACATTGACATTGAAAAGGGGCTAGCAGACAAGGCTGTCTGAAAAGGACCTAAGATTTGGCTCTATGGTATTTGCTATGGTGAGCACTGGCGCAATAGAACAGCTTCAGAGTGCAGTGCATGAGATTGAGAGTTCTAGTGGTCAGTCTGGAATTTTTCTTCTTTTTTAAGTGTGATTTATAACATCTCACAATCGCTGAGGGTATGTTTACACTTGTTTAATGTCTTTGAAGTCATTTAAGTAGTACATTGTACGTGAGCTAGTCCTGAGATTGGTGACTTGCTGTGGCATGTTGGTGTTCCAAGTGCCTTAAACCATTAAATTGCTGAAAGTTATTTAATATAAGTCAGGAGGATAAGAGGCGAGATGCTTGCAGTACTATTTGAAGCAAGGTAATGACTAATTTGAAGGTGATATGAAGAAATATCTAGGTGGTATGACACTGTATGGAACACATTGACATTGAAAAGGGACTAGCAGACACAGCTGGATGAAAAGGTCATAATAATTGGCTCTATGACATTTACTGTAAAGAGAATTAGTGCCATGGAAGAGCTTCTAACTACAGTGCATGAGATTGGGAGCTCTTGGGAACTATATGGAATATGCTTTTTTTGAAATTTGATTTATAACATCTCACAATGGTTATGGGGAAATTTTTACCCTTGTTTAATGTCTTTGAAGTCATTTAAATAGTACATTTTACATCAGCTAGTCCCGAGATTGGTGACATGCTGTGGTATGTTGGTGTTCCAAGTGCTTTAAACCATTCAATTGCTGAAAGGTATTTAATATAATACATGAGGCTAAGAGGAGAGATGCCTGCAGTACTATTTGAAGCAAGGTAATGACTAGTTTCAAGGTGATATGAAGAAATATCTAGGTGGTATGACACTGTATGGAACACATTGACAATGAAAAGGGACTAGCAGATGCTGCTGTCTGAAAAGGTTGTAAGAATTGGCTTTAGGACTTTTAATGTAAGGAGTATTAGTGCAATGGAAAAGCCTCTGACTACAGTGCTTAAGGGTGGGAGTTCTAGGGAGCTTTCTGGGAATTGTTTTTATTTTATTAATTACATCTCACAATGCTTCTGGGGGTATTTTTTTCACTTGTTTAGTGTCTTTGAAGTCATTTAAATAGTACATTTTACATCAGCTAGTCCCGAGATTGGTGACATGCTGTGGCATGCTGGTGTTCCAAGTGCTTTAAACCATTAAATTGCTGAAAGTTATTTAATATAAGACAAGAGGCTAAGAGGAGAGATGTCTGTAGTAATATTTGAAGCAAGGAAAAGACTGATTTCAAGGTGATATGAAGAAACATCGAGGTGGCATGACACTGTATGGAACACATTGACATTGAAAAGGGACTAGCGGAAGCAGCTGGATGAAAAGGTCATAATAATTGGCTCTATGTCATTTACTGTTAAGAGAGTTAGTGCTATGGAAGTGCTTCTAACTACGGTGCATGAGATTGGGAGATCTTGGGAACTATATGGAATTAGCTTTTTTTTAAATTTGATTTATAACATCTCACAATGGTTGTGGGGGTATTTTAACACTTGTTTAATGTCTTTGAAGTCATACGAATAGTACATTTTAAATCAGCTAATCCCAGGATTGGTGACATACTAGGCATGCTGGTGTTCCAAGTGCTTTAAACCATTCCATTGCTGAAAGTTACTTAATATAAAACAAGAGGCTAAGAGGAAATATGTCTGCAGTACTATCTGAAACAAGGAAAATACTGATTTCAAGGTGATATGAAGAAATGTCTAGGTGGCATGACACCGTATGGAACACATTGACATTGAAAAGGGGCTAGCTGGCGCAGCTGGATGAAAAGGTCATAAGAATTGGCTCTATGGTATTTACTATAAAGAGCACTAGTGCAATGGAAAAGCTTCTGGCTACAGGGCATGCGATTGTTAGTTCCAGGGAGCTTTCTAGAGTTTTTTCCTTAAAAAAATATATATAACATCCCAAAAGGGTTCTGAGGGTTTTTCTCACTTGTTTGTTGTCTGAGAAGTCATTTAAACAGTACATTTTACATCAGCTATTCCCGAGATTGGTGACATGCTCTGGCATACTGGTGTTCCAAGTGCTTTAAAAAATTCAATTGCTGAACGTTCTTTACAATAAGACAAGAGGCTAAGAGTAGAGGTGCTAGCAGTATTATTTGAAGCAAGGAAAAGACTGATTTCACGAAGAAATATCTAGGTTGAATGACATTGTATGGAATACATTGACATTGAAAAAAGACTAGCAGACGCTGCTGTCTGAAACGGTTGTAAGAATTGGCTGTAGGACTTTTAATGTAAGGAGTAGTAGTGCAATGGACAAGCTTCTGACTACAGTGCTTAAGGTTGGGAGTTCTAGGGAGCTTTCTGGGAATTGTTTTCATTTTTTCAAATTTTATTTATTACATCTCACAATGCTTCTGGAGGTATTTTTTTCACTTGTTTAGTGTCTTTGAAGTCATTTAAATAGTACATTTTACATCAGCTAGTCCTGAGATTGGTGACATGCTGTGGCATACTGGTGTTCCAAGTGCCTTAAACCCTTCAATTGCTGAAAGTTATTTAATATGACAAGAGGCTAAGAGGAGAGATGCTTGCAGTACTATTTAAAGCAAGGTAATGACTAATTTGAAGGTGATATGAAGAAATATCTAGGTGGCATAACACTGTATGGAACCCATTGACATTGAAAAGGGACTGGTAGACACAGCTGGATGAAAAGGTCATAATAATTGGCTCTATGACATTAACTGCAAAGAGAATTAGTGCTATGGAAGAGCTTCTAACTACGGTGCATGAGATTGGGAGCTCTTGGGAACTACATGGAATATGTGTTTTTTTAAATTTGATTTATAAAATCTCACAATGGTTCTGGAGGTATTTTTTCACTTGTTTAATGTCTTTGAAGTCATTTAAACTGTAAATTTTACATCAGCAAGTCCCGAGATTGGTGACATGCTGTGGTATGTTGGTGTTCCAAGTGCTTTAAACCATGCAATTGCTGAAAGTTATTTACTATCAGACAACAGGCTAAGAGGATAGGTGCTTGCAGTATTATTTGAGGCAAGGAAAAGACTGATTTCAGTGATATGAAGAAATATCTAGGTGGCATGACACTGGATGGAACACATTGACATTGAAAAGGGACGAGCAGATGTTGGTACCTGCAAAGGTCATAAGAATTAGCTCTATGGCATTTTCTTTGAAGATTCTTGGCGCAATAGGACAGTTTGTGACTCCAGTGCATTACGTTGGGAGTTCCAGGGAGTAGTCTGGAATTTGTTCTTTTTTAAATTAATTTAATTTATAACATCTAACAATCGTTCTGAGGGTATTTTTTCAATTATTTAGTTACTTTGAAGTCATTTAAACATAACATTTTACATCTGCTAGTCCCAAGATTGGTGACATCTGTGGCATGCTGGTGTTCCAAGTGCTTTAAACCATTCAATTGCTGAATGTTTTTTTACTATAAGACAAGAGGCTAAGAGGAGATATGCTGGAAGTACTATTTGAAGCAAGGAAAAGACTGATTTCAAGGTGAAATGAAGAAATATCTAGGTGGCATGACACCTTATGCAACACACTGACATTGAAAAGGGACTAGTAGATGCTGCTGTCTGAAAAGGTAATAAGAATTGGCTCTATTGTGTTCATCGTACAGCGCATTTGTGCAGTGGAAGAAATGCTAACTTCAATGCATGAGGTTGGGAGTTCTAGTACGCTGTCTGGAATTTGTATTTTATTTTTAAATTTGATTTATCACATTTCACAATGTTTCTGGGGGTATTCTTTCGCTTGTTTATTGTCCTTGAAGTCATGTAAACAGCACATTTTACATAAGCTAGTTCCAAGATTGGTGACATGCTGTGGCATGCTGGTGTTCTAAGTGCTTTAAACCATTAAATTGCTGAAAGTTATTTAATATAAGACAAGAGGGTAAGAGGAGAGATGCCTGCAGTACTATATGAAGCAAGTAAAAGAATCGTTTTTTTTGGGTGATATGAAGAAATATCTAGGTGGCATGACACTGTATGGAACACATTGACAATGAAAAGGGACTAGCAGATGCTGCTGTCTGCAAAAAGGTCATAAGAATTGGCTCTATGGCATTTGCCATGAAGAGCTTTGCTGCAATGGACAACTTCTGACTGCAGTGCATGAGTGAGGCAGTATTCTGGAGTATGTTTTCTTTTTTTTAAAATTGATTTATAACATCTCGCAATAGTTCTGAGGGTATTTCTTCACTTGTTTAATGTCTTTGAAGTCATTTAAACAGTAAATTTGACATCAGCTAGTCCCGAGATTGGTGACATGCTGTAGCTTGCTGGTGCTCCATGTGCTTTAAACCATTACATTGCTGAAAGTTATTTAATATAAGACAAGAGGCTAAGAGGAGAGATGTCTGCAGTACTATTTGAAGCAAGGAAAAGACTGATTTCAAGGTGATATGAAGAAATATCTAGGTGACATGACACCGTATGGAACACATTGACATTGAAAAAGGACTAGCAGATGCAGCTGGATGAAAAGGTCCTAATAATTGGTTTTATGTCATTTACTGTATAGAGAATTAGTGCTATGGAAGAGCTACTAACTACGGTGCATGAGATTGGGAGCTCTTACGAACTATATGGAATTTGGTTTTTTAAATTTGATTTACAACATCTCACAATGGTTGAGGGGGTATTTTTACACTTGTTTAATGTCTTGGAAGTCATTTAAACAAAACATTTCGCATCAGCTAGTCCTGAGATTGTTGACATGCTGAGGCATGCTGTGTTCCAAGTGCTTTAAACCATTGAATTGCTTAAAGTTTTTAAATATAAGACAAGAGGCTAAGAGGAGAGCTGTGTGCAGTACTAGTTGAATCATAGTTGAAGCAAGGAAAAGACTGACTTCAAGGTGATATGAAGAAATATGTAGGTCGCATCTCACTGTATGGAACACATTGACATTGAAAAGGGACTAGCAGATGCAGGTGTCTGAAAAAGTCATATGAAATGGCTCTATGACATTTTACGTAAAGAACATTAGCCAATGGAAAAGCTTCTAACTACAGTGCATAAGGTCGGGAGTTCTAGGGATATGTCTGCGATTTGTTTTCTTTTTTAAAAAAAAATGATTTATATCATCTCACAATGGTTAGGGGGTATTTTTTCACTTGTTTACTGTGTTTGAAGTCATTTAAATAGAACATTTTACATCAGCTAGTCCCGAGATTGGTGACATGCTGTGGCATACTGGTGTTCCAAGTGCCTTAAAGCATTCAATTGCTGAAAGTTATTTAATATAAGACTTGATGCTAAGAGGAGAGATGCTTGCAGTACTATTTGAAGAAATGTAATGACTAATTTCAAGGTGATATGAAGAAATATCTAGGTGGCATGACACTGTATTGAACACATTGACAATGAAAAGGGACTAGCAGATGCTGCTGTCTGCAAAAAGGTCATAAGAATTGGCTCTATGGCATTTGCCATGAAGAACTTTGCTGCAATTGACAACTTCTGACTGCAGTGCATGAGTTAGGCAGTTTTCTGGAGTACGTTTTCTTTTTTAAAAAAATTGATTTATAACATCTCGCAATAGTTCTGAGGGTATTTCTTCACTTGTTTAATGTCTTTGACGTCATTTAAATAGTAAATTTGACATCAGCTAGTCCCGAGATTGGTGACATGCTGCAGCATGCTGGTGTTGCATGTGCTTTAAACCATTACATTGCTGAAAGTTATTTAATATAAGACAAGAGGCTAAGAGGAAATATGTCTGCAGTACTATTTGAAGCAAGGAAAAGACTGATTTCAAGGTGATATGAATAAATATCTAGGTGACATGACACCGTATGGGACACATTGACATTGAAAAGGGACTAGCAGATGTAGCTGGATGAAAAGGTCATAATAATTGGCTCTATGTCATTTACTGTATAGAGAATTAGTGCTATGGAAGAGCTACTAATTACGGTGCATGAGATTGGGAGCTCTTGGGAACTATATGGAATTTGCTTTTTTTTAAATTTGATTTACAACATCTCACAATGGTTGAAGGGGTATTTTTACACTTGTTTAATGTCTTGGAAGTCATTTAAACAAAACATTTCACATCAGCTAGTCCCGAGATTGGTGACATGCTGAGGCATGCTGTGTTCCAAGTGCTTTAAACCATTGAATTGCTTGAAGTTTTTAAATATAAGACACGAGGCTAAGAGGAGAGCTGTGTGCAGTACTAGTTGAAGCATAGTTGAAGCAAGGAAAAGACTGATTTAAAGGTGATATGAAGAAATATGTAGGTCGCATCTCACTGTATGGAACACATTGACATTGAAAAGGGGCTAGCAGATGCAGGTGTCTGAAAAAGTCATGAAATGGCTCTATGGCATTTTATGTAAACAACATTAGCCAATGGAAAAGCTTCTAACTACAGTGCATAAGGGCAAGTTCTAGGTATATGTCTGCGATTTGTTTTCTTTTTTTTAAAAAAAATGATTTATATCATCTCACAATGGTTAGGGGGTATTTATTCACTTGTTTACTGTGTTTGAAGTCATTTAAATAGAACATTTTACATCAACTAGTCCCGAGATTGGTGACATGCTGTGGCATACTGGTGTTCCAAGTGCCTTAAAGCATTCAATTTCTGAAAGTTATTTAATATAAGACTTGAGGCCAAGAGGAGAGATGCTTGCAGTACTATTTGAAGCAAGGTAATGACTAATTTCAAGGTGATATGAAGAAATATCTAGGTGGCATGACACTGTATGGAACACATTGACAATGAAAAGGGACTAGCAGATGCTGCTCTCTGCAAAAAGGTCATAAGAATTGGCTCTATGGCATTTGCGATGAAGAGCTTTGCTGCAATGGACAACTTCTGACTGCAGTGCATGAGTTAGGCAGTGTTCTGGAGTACGTTTTCTTTAAAAAAAAATTGATTTAGAACATCTCGAAATAGTTCTGAGGGTATTTCTTCACTTGTTTAATGTCTTTGAAGTCATTTAAACAGTACATTTTACATCAGCTAGTCCCGAGATTGGTGACATGCTGTAGCATGCTGGTGTTCCATGTGCTTTAAACCATTCCATTGCTGAAAGTTATTTAATATAAGACAAGAGGCTAAGAGGAGAGATGTCTGCAGTACTATTTGAAACAAGGAAAAGACTGATTTCAAGGTGATATGAAGAAATATCTAGGTGGCATGACACCATATGGAACACATTGACTTTGAAAAGGGACTAGCAGATGCAGCTGAATGAAAAGGTCATCATAATTGGATCTATGTCATTTACTGTATATAGAATTAGTGCTCTGGAAGAGCTTCTAACTACAGTGCATGAGATTGTGAGCTCTTGGGAACTATATGGAATTTGCTTTTTTTAAATTTGATTTATAACATCTCACAATGGTTGTGGGGGTATTTGTACACTTGTTTAATGTCTTTGAAAGTCATTTAAACTGTACATTTTAAATCAGCTAATCCTGGGTTTGGTGACATGCTGTGGCATGCTGGTGTTCCAAGTGCTTTAAACCATTCAATTGCTGAAAGTTATTTAATATAAGACAAGAGGCTAAAAGGAAATATGTCTGCAGTACTATTTGAAACAAGGAAAGGACTGATTTCAAGGTGATATGAAGAAATATCTAGGTGGCATGACACCATATGGAACACATTGACATTGAAAAGGGACTAGCAGATGCAGCTGGATGAAAAGGTCATAAGAATTGGCTCTATGGTATTCACTATAAAGAGCACTAATGCAATGGAAAAGCTTCTGGCTACAGTGCATGAGGTTGTTAGTTCTAGGGAGAGTTCTAGAGTTTTTTCCTTTAGAAATATATTTATGACATCTCAAAATGGTTATGAGAGTTTTTCTCACTTGTTTAATGTCTTAGAAGTCATTTAAACAGTACATTTTACATCAGCTAGTCCCGAGATTAGTGACATGCTGTGGCATGCTGGTGTTCCAAGTGCTTTAAACAATTCAATTGCTGAAAGTAATTTACAATAAGACAAGAGACGAAGAGGAGAGGTGCTTCCTGTATTATTTGAAGCAAGGAAAAGACTGATTTCACAGTGTATGAAGAAATATCTAGGTTGAATGACATTGAAAAAAGACTAAGTAAACTGGACGGAAAGCCCTATGTATTGGGAAGGTCAGGGTAAGGGCATCGGAAATGCTGTTATACAAACAAGGAACTGACCTTATCCCATCAAAAATATTTATCTTGTTACACACACTGTTTTTTCCGTGTGGTGCTCTACGAACAAAAGGCTTAAAACTAGTACGCCTATGAAACAATAAATGTTGAACCCAAGTATTCTGGATATCTAATTAATTTGATATCTCAGGCTACCCCGGAGCATTGAGTGTTGCTGCCTTGGAGCAAAAGACAATATATAGAGAAAATTACTGTGATAGCTTAGTGGCTATTTATTATTTGTACAGTTATTGTTTAACAAATAGACATGATCTCCCAAAGGAGCATTTACAAAAAATTGTACTTTCAAAAACAGAAACCATGATCATTAAAGTGCACAGTGAATTACATCGAATAGTATGGAACATACATTCTGGTGTTTGACAAGAAATAAACATTTTCAAGCGAAAAACCATCCACACAATGTGTAACTGAATCCACAGTCTATATAATGAGTTAAAAAGACAAAGTGAAGAAAAGAAAATAACAAAAAGCAAAATCCCAACACGTCCTGGTTGTGTGTGATAGGACAAAGCAACCAAATGCGACCCCCACCAGAGTCTGATGTATTAGTGGCCACGGCCAAAGGACCAAATGTCAAGTCCTAGGGTTTGGAGTCCAGGGCATGTGTGGTTCCAAACCAATGCCAGAGGTCAGGTCCTCCTGGTGACTTGGAGGATCAGCTGGTGGGAGTTTATCAAGAGACCAATCCTAGGTCAACGTCGGTGGTTATATTCCTGCTGATTTTGAAAAATGGGCCGTATAGCAATTACGTGTCCAATAAGACGTTTCGGCGGGCAGTGAAGGCTACCTTCATCTGGACCTGCGGATGTCGCTCTGAACAGAGAAGAGGGGGGTTGTAGAAAAGAAACTCCAATGATCAAGGTGACCAAGGAGAGGGCCCGTGCAGAATTAGCACAGGTACTGTGTGGAACCGTGGTTGCAAGAAGCAGGTTCCTCCGTGGGGGCCCGGAGCCAGTCGAGCAGGGGGTGAGTTAGAGACCCGATGTGTCAAAACTGGAAGGCTACAGACACGCTGTAAGTCATGTCAGGAGCCGGCGTGCGCGTCAATCAGTCAAACCCAGGGATGGGTGTGCAGTTGATGTGGAGCTTGCAGGTAAGTGGATCATTCCAGAGAAGAAATCAGAGTGTGGATGAAGATCCGGAGACGTGCTGGAAGGCAGGTAAGCTGGAACGCTGGAATCGAAAAAAGACTAGCAGACGCTGCTGTCTGAAAAGGTTGTAAGAATTGGCTGTAGGACTTTTAATGTAAGGAGTATTAGCGCAATGGAGACGCTTCTGACTACAGTGCTTAAGGTTGGGAGTTCTAGGGAACTTTCTGGGAATTGTTTTCATTTTTTTATATTTGTTTTATAACATCTCACAATGCTTCTGGGGGTATGTTTTCACTTGTTTAGTGTCCTTGAAGTCATTTAAATAGTACATTTTACATCAGCTAGTCCCGAGATTGGTGACATGCTGTGGCATACTGGTGTTCTAAGTGCCGTAAACCATTCAATTGCTGAATGTTATTTTATATAGGACAAGATGCTAAGAAGAGGGATGCTTGCAGTACTGTTTGAAGCAAGGTAATGACTAATCTGAAGGTGATATGAAGAAATATCTAGTTGGCATGACACTGTATGGAAAACATTGACATTGAAAAGGGACTAGCAGACGCAGCTGGATGAAAAGGTCATAATAATTGGCTCTATGACATTTACTGCAAAGAGAATTAGTGCTATGGAAGAGCTTCTAACTACAGTGCATGAGTTTGGGAGCGCTTGGGAACTATATGCAATGGGCCTAATTACGACCCAGGCGGTAAGTTACCGCCTGGGTCGTACCTTTACCACCATGGCGTAAACTACGTTTACGCCATGGTGGTTGGCGGACTTACCGCCCCATTCCGAGGTGAGTGGGGCGGTAAGTCCCCATTAACCCATTTACCCTTCCCCATTCCCATTTTTGCCCCATAGGGCATAATGGGAGTGGGGAAGGCGTTAATTACGCCACCGTAAATTACGGTGGCGTAATTAACAACAAGGTCCCTTAGCGCCATGGATTTTAACACCTGCTAAAAGCAGGTGTTAAAACCTCCATGGCGCTAAGGGACCTCGGAATCAGGCGGTAAGGGTCGGCGCTGTTTACGCCGCCGTAAACCCCTTACCGCCTGGGTCCTAATGAGGCCCAATATGCGTTTTTTTAAATTTGATTTATAAAATCTCACAATGGTTCTGGAGGTATTTTTTCACTTGTTTAATGTCTTTGAAGTCATTTAAACTGTACATTTTACATCAGCAAGTCCCGAGATTGGTGACATGCTGTGGTATGTTGGTGTTCCAAGTGCTTTAAACAATGCAATTGCTGAAAGTTATTTACTATAAGACAACAGGCTAAGAGGATAGGTGCTTGCAGTATTATTTGAAGCAAGGAAAAGACTGATTTCAGTGATATGAAGAAATATCTAGGTGGCCTGACACTGGATGGAACACGTTGACATTGAAAAGGGACGAGCAGATGTTGGTACCTGCAAAGGTCATAAGAATTGGCTCTATGGCATTTTCCGTGAAGATTCTTGACGCAATGGGACAGCTTCTGACTCCAGTGCATTAGGTTGGGAGTTCCAGGGAGTAGTCTGGAATTTGTTCTTTTTTACATTAATTTAATTTATAACATCTAACAATCGTTCTGAGGGTATTTTTTCAATTATTTAGTTGCTTTGAAGTCATTTAAACATAACATTTTACATCTGCTAGTATCAAGATTGGTGACATCTGTGCATGCTGGTGTTCCAAGTGCTTTAAACCATTCAATTGCTGAAAGTTTTTTTACTATGAGACAAGAGGCTAAGAGGAGATATGCTGGCAGTACTATTTGAAGCAAGGAAAAGACTGATTTCAAGGTGAAATGAAGAAATATCTAGGTGGCATGACACCTTATGCAACACACTGACATTGAAAAGGGACTAGTAGATGCTGCTGTCTGAAAAGGTCATAAGAATTGGCTCTATGGTGTTTACTGTACAGAGCATTCGTGCAATGGAAGAAATGCTAACTTCAAGGCATGAGGTTGGGAGTTCTAGTACGCTTAAATTTGATTTATCACATTTCACAATGTTTCTGGGGGTATTTTTTCGCTTGTTTATTGTCTGTGAAGTCATGTAAACAGTACATTTTACATAAACTAGTCCCAAGATTGGTGACATGCTGTGGCATGCTGGTGTTCCGAGTGCTTTAAACCATTAAATTGCTGAAAGTTATTTAATATAAGACAAGAGGGTAAGAGGAGAGATGCCTGCAGTACTATATGAAGCAAGTAAAAGAATAGTTTCTTTTGGGTGATATGAAGAAATATCTAGGTGGCATGACACTGTATGGAACACATTGACAATGAAAAGGGACTAGCAGATGCTGCTGTCTGCAAAAAGGTCATAAGAATTGGCTCTATGGCATTTGCCATGAAGACCTTTGCTGCACTCGACAACTTCTGACTGCAGTGCATGAGTTAGGCACTGTTCTGGAGTACGTTTTCTTTTTTTTAAAATTGATTTATAACATCTCGCAATAGTTCTGAGGGTATTTCTTCACTTGTTTAATGTCTTTGAAGTCATTTAAACAGTAAATTTGACATCAGCTAGTCCCGAGATTGATGACATGCTGTAGCATGCTGGTGTTCCATGTGCTTTAAACCATTACATTGCTGAAAGTTATTTAATATAAGACAAGAGGGTAAGAGGAGAGATGCCTGCAGTACTATATGAAGCAAGTAAAAGAATAGTTTCTTTTGGGTGATATGAAGAAATATCTAGGTGGCATGACACTGTATGGAACACATTGACAATGAAAAGGGACTAGCAGATGCTGCTGTCTGCAAAAAGGTCATAAGAATTGGCTCTATGGCATTTGCCATGAAGAGCTTTGCTGCACTCGACAACTTCTGACTGCAGTGCATGAGTTAGGCACTGTTCTGGAGTACGTTTTCTTTTTTTTAAAATTGATTTATAACATCTCGCAATAGTTCTGAGGGTATTTCTTCACTTGTTTAATGTCTTTGAAGTCATTTAAACAGTATATTTGACATCAGCTAGTCCCGAGATTGATGACATGCTGTAGCATGCTGGTGTTCCATGTGCTTTAAACCATTACATTGCTGAAAGTTATTTAATATAAGACAAGAGGTGAAGGCGAGCGTCCCCAGATAGCACGATCCTCCCCACAATGAGAGACAATAATGGACTCTCCCAAGATGGGAATAAGGCTAAGACAAAGTGCGGGTGAGCTTAATGGGAGTTTATATAAGTCAGAATAGGGCATGCAAAGGACTCTGCAAACTCTGAGAGCGCTCTGTCTGACAATAGCAAAGACAGGTGTATATATTTACAAAATGTGTCATAAGAACCTACACACTATAGGGGGCACATATTTGTGGGGATTGGGTGACGACGACTAACTATAGGTGCAGCTGTGATGTGGTTTGCCGTGGTTGGTGGACATCACTGGGTACCCACGTGGGTCAGGCAGGTCAGCTGGGCTCATCCGGGCGGTGTTGTTGTGCCAGGCGTGACCAGTGTCATTGATGAACGTTTTTCTTGGCTTTCTGCCCTAAGGCCACGCACACCGCATTCATTCAATATTGCAATATTATCTTCCCCGGTAAATCTTCCAATAGGTTATTCTACAGGTTAATGCAACACGAGAGGAATGCACCTAGAGTGGGGTCCTTTGGTAATACATCAATGCATGGTTACCATCATCCTGTTGACCGGGTATCGTAGGTATCGAGGTTGGGTCTCAGGGCAAGGGGCGAGCTGTCCAAGTTATCATGTCTCGTTAGAAGTCATTATGAATGTGTTCCTACAGTGTTGCTATAATATTGGGTGCCCTAATTTTATAGGGGCCATTAACCTGGGGTGAGCTGGTGGGTCGTGGAGCCTAAGAAAGTGCACCTTCTGGCCTGCGTTTATGGCCGGGGTTTACTGCTGGGTTGTAAATAATTCAGGTGGCTGGCCGCGGCCCTGGGAGCTGCAGGGGAACGTGAATGTTTGAAGCGGCTCCAGCCGAATTGGGGGAGGTGAAGCAGAGCAGCACAGGCCTCTGCTTTCTGTCTGGCAGACTTCAATGGGAAGGAAGGGGGAATGGCCTTGGACATGCCCACAATGGTATTTTCCTCGTGCGTTGCAGATTATGTGGAAGAGGCATAAACATTCATATAATGGACAATACTCATTGAGTCTTTTCAAAGCTTATGTTTTCTACATTGTTAGTGCCTTTACATGGCCATTTCAAATGCGTTACCTATACCCATTTTGCAATTGATAACTATATGTTAAGTATTTAACAGCCACAACATTTTGTTACATTTCTATGCATGCACGGTAAGCGAGGTAGTAGTAAGGTTGGTGGAGCACGCAGGAACAACTGGCCAATGAGACTGATGGCAGTGACACATGGTGAGCTTGGACATTCAAATATATAGATATTGTGCATTTTCGTGCACAATTTACATGAGCTCCCAATGTGGTTGAATTTGTCTTCCTTTGCACTCTAGCAGCATTAGTTCAGTTATGGCATAGGACCTTGGGGTGCATTCCTCTCGGCGAAACATATAACATGAAAACCCCGGGACACTTTTACCATTTGCGCATAGCTACGGGGATGTGGGTACCAGAATGCCATATAAACACACATTCTGCCATCTTCCTGAGGGTTACATGTTTTAATCAAAAAGGTCCTGGAGAGAAGAGTTTCATCACAGGCAGTTTGCATATTAGTATTTGGGGTCTCTACTTTTGTCGCGGCACCATTTTACAGTTCTTTTCCACCCCGGCCCTACTGGCCGGGTCATACTCAGGACAGTGATACACTGCGGAAGGTGAATGTTACAGTGTTTGCATCTAGCACTAGCTCATGTCCGTCTGTTCGTGGGAACGGGCTCTCAGCGGATCTGCCAGGGAGCTGCGGCCACGGGGACAAGTGAGACTCTCCAAGGGTGGGGGCCGTGCTACGGCGCACAGGGCTCATGCCATTTTGATTTCACAAAATGGTTTTCAGGGCCTAGCTTAATACAGCATGTTTGGTCAATGTTTTCAGCCAGTGGTTCACCCGCCACCTGGGCCCTGGTGGCAGGGGGGACCCCTGACGAGCCATGGACTCCACAAGGGGGGGTATAGGGCAGGGGGTCCCTTGGACCTATCCTCCCATACATTTCCCCCCTTTCGTTACTTAAAGGCATGGTCTAGTAAAACATTTTATTGTCCCTACGGGTCGGCCATGTTTTTTTAAGCCTAAGTGGCTCGATTTTAGAAAACTTTCCTATGGACCTTACCCGAGTTTTTGTCCATTAAACGCATGCGAAAACAAGCACCAGGGAGCCGCCATTTTCTGATAATCCTATCTTTTCCCCCATCACCCTGGCTGACCTGCTTTTGCGGCACTAAATCAATTCCCCCGCCCCTGAGCCTGACATTATCAAAACATTCATATTCCCCGCCTCTCTCCGTGACGTTACTGTGCTGCGTAGGCAAACGCGCCCAGTCGTCTTCTTCGCGACTCCACACTGAACCCGGAAACCAACACAGATCAACTCACAACACAGCGCGCCACAATTCGGAATATGAAACTGTACTTTAAAATGAAACAGCAACACGGTACATTTGGTAAAGTACATTTATTTGACATTCAATGTTTAGAGAATATTCAGCAATTGCCATATGAACTCCGGAAGCCATTTATTTTCTTTTATCTGTATCCGCAATAACTGTTCCGTTTCATCTTGAGTCACGCGCCGTTCCTTTATGGAACACAGGGTGTTCATTTTCGTAAAAAGAGTCACTTTGGAAGCACAGTGAACCGCAAGGCTGTTCCATCAACTAGGCACTAGTCCAGCCTAAAGGTTGATATGTTGCTTCTAGCCACTAGTACAGCGTAAGGGCATGTGGGCCCTTGGCGATCGTCCCATAATATGGTGATCGTGCTCCAGTTGTTGACACGAAGCTGCAGGTGTCTGCTGAAGAATCCATCCGGCGGTGTCTCAAACAGATGGCAGTGGCAGAATGGGATCAAATACCTGTTATGAAAACAAAAAAATTATAATTAGTCTCGCTAGCCGAACTTCATTAATATTACTCATTTTATTTATTACGGCCGATCAGAAACTATTTGCTTGCAAGGATAGTTCAATGGAGTATGTTTGTCTCTAAAATCAATGCGAAAAGTAAAGAGATAAATCGAGGCAAACACACAATGATAAACGACAGTTAGTCTACATGCGTGAGGAATGATATGATATATGATATGGCATTTGTAACGCGACTATACTCAAGTGTTTCTAGGCGTGACGAGGCAGGTGGGGAATAAGGCAGGCAGACAACGATCCTACTAGGCCAGGTGTCTTTCTGATCACGCATGGGGAAGGGCTGTACATGGTTAGTTGAATACAAATTAAATAATAGGGCCAGCTGGTGGCAAGTGCAAGATAAATGCCGGGAAAAGGGGCTGAAGGATACAGAGACAGTCCCGTAGTGCAGGTAGGCAGTGCAGGGAAAAGTGGCTGGGCCAAGGACCGAGATCGGTGTGACCAGTGAACCTGCATGCCCATGTGCCTACTACGAACACATTTTGCTTGCTTTTCCTAGCTCTTCATTCATTCATTTATTCATGCATCCATTCATTAAATCTTCATTCCGGTATAAATGTGTGTAAAGATTTACTTACATCATATTTGAAATTTCCATTGTGTCTCTTCGTAATGCAGTCTGTAAAACGGACCGTGCTCTTGACAACGATTTTTCGTATACTGACCTAAAATGAAACTCGGTCTAGTTTCTGAATTTTCTGCCTTATCGTCTCTTACGTTATGGCGCACTCCCTTCAAATGTAGTTCTTTCGGCATGGTCCCTGTATCAAGGTCAAAAAACAATAGACCCTCATACTTCCAGTGTGACTTGTGGGCCTCATCTGGCCGCTGTCCTTCGCATTCTTTATTTGCAACATCACGTAGTATAGGCATCTGTGAGAACTAGAAGTTTAGAATCCGTCTATGTAGTGCGCCTCAATGTGTAAATGCGAACTGGCTTCTCTCCCAAATGCCACGGCCCGCTTGGCTGGCGCGTTCTAAGTGCCCCAATTTTGTCCCTGTTGTCTGCAAGCTTTGCAGCCCAAATTGAGACATTTAATTTTTTGCAGCAGGTCAGGGAAAGTATAAAGTACCACAGGAGTTGAGTTACAAGTGAGATTTATTGTTTGTTTGTTATATAATTTGCAATACGCGTGCCTCCCCTCCGTTAACAGTGCGCAGCATTTACATTTACATGAGATGAGACATGAGAAAAATATATACATACACATATGTGAGGTGAATAGAGAGAATTCAAAGATGACACCCAGCTTGTTCGCCACCCATGATGGTGAAGGTAGGGGTTAGGTTTAAAGGTACACTGTACAATAACATTTATTTACAAAAAGACAATCGTATTGCAATTATTAAAACCGGGATTTGTACTTCACAATCAGATGTGCTTCGGGTGGGCATGGCACAGTCGCAATGTTCGGTGGCAATGGATCAACTGCTCTGCACAGAAACGTCCAAAATTCCATATCTGTGCTTCTCTAACACAGCAACAATAAGGCCTTTCACAAAGTCAAACTGCATTTCATCATAGACTGGTTTGATCACCCATTGCTTACTTCGTTTTGAAAACACCTTAGTGTAGCGAGGCATCCTTACTTTACCCCTAGTCCTAGATTGTTCACGTCCGACATTGCTGTTATGGGCCAAGACCACTAGTAGAGTGCGATGTTTCATGCCCCGAAAGCTAAAATGCAAGCGCTTTGGCCTGTACTTTAGGCACATATTGTGGAACACCTCCAAATCTCCTGTGTGACAGAATTCTGTCAGTCCTCTTAAATCTCTTGATAGAGTTTTGTCGAAAACAATCTTCTCAATGGCTTTGTGTGTCGTTGAAGATGGAATCAACCACTTCTTCTTCCGTGCCTCCTCTGGGGACAAAGGGCCATGTTCACATTGGTGGAAATGTTCATTTGCTGTCCAGCGGTGAACGTTGGTACAGTGGTGCATCAGTGACGCCATTTTTCAAGTAGTATTTCCACTGACCCCTCACAAGTTTTTGAGCTCCACCAAAGATGGTTGGTGATAGAATGTGACCACTGCAAAATACTTTCAAAACCTTTATTTTCCCTGCAGCCGAGATTTTCTTATTGATTGATTTAGCAAGATGCCATACGTCAAATTGATGTTTAATATGTGGGAAGTGCTCTCTCATTGTCTTGGCAATTAAAACGTGTCTATCCGTGGCTATGAGGTCGATGTGAATTCCCCTTGATTGTAGATATTCCACTGATTTTATAACCTAGTTTCTCCATGGCCACTGACGATGTACATTGTGTTACCTGCACGACCACCGAACTCACAATTTTCTTACTATCCATGTCCTGAAAGTGCTAGGTGCAGTACTTGGCAGAAAATCCAGGGCTGTCGCACTGTCCATCGCCGGCTAGCCTGAATCGTTTGCCTTCGAATGTACTTGCTAGAGACAATTGTTCAATTTTCCAAGCATCACTAATGGCCGGAAACAGATAATCACGTTGGTATATGTAGTACAGCGCTTTAGAAATGAAATGGAGTCCCACAAACTGAAAGAAAGCCTTTAACTTTCTAAAACTGTAGCCACTAAAAAGTGATGCAGCTGCACACAGTAGATTGCCTGCTGGCAGTTTCCCCAGCATCGGTTGTGCAGACCATGAGAACCTATGATTTAATCTACAGGCAGCATTTATTTTGACGTTACTGCCTGCACACATTTCAGCATACTTATAATTTCCATCAAACAACTGTCGAATACAATGTATTTGCTCTCTTTCATTAGACTGTCATCCTGCGTCAACGTTGTTTCGGCCTGTGACGTTGTGGAGATTTCAACACATTGGAAAGTAATATCGCTGATATCAAGTTCTGATGCGTCTATGGTTGCAGCAGCTGGTTCATTCTCTGTCATTTCGACATCTATTACTTCAACATTGATGGGAGAACACAACAATGTCGACAGGTTTTTGGGTGGCAAATTTTTGGCGGGTGTAGATTGTGTAAATTGATCTGCAACTACTTCAGAGCTATCTTCAATACATTCAATAACATCTTCTTGTGGTGGTGCGGTCGCACTGTAGCTATGGTCCAATGCAACTTTGCTGTAGTCTCCAAACACAGTTAATTCATGTTCTGGCCATTGGACATGAGCATCTCGAGCCTGAACACGCCTCGCCTCAATTAATAGTTCCTCCATAGTGTACAGGGTCTGGCAAGCCACATCTCTCATTCGCTTCACTGTCTGTGTGTGTATAGTTCTGACACCCACGGGTAACTGGAGGAGAGATTGGAAAAGGGATGTTCAGTTTAAACACAAGATGGAGTGTAGTAGAATTGACTGGAAAATAACATAAAATAGTCCCCAGCACAAACATTTTTTTTAAAGTTATGAACTGTTTGTAACTAACCTTTTTTTGTTTTTTTTTCTTTGCAACTTTTTTGACTCGACCTTCAACATCTGCACGCTGTAGCTCTGATTCGTTTCCGCATGTCCTCCCTTCCTCTTGCGCTGCAACGACTATATTTTCTGTATCCGCATGGACAGCACGGAATGAGGCTCCACCGTCTCCCTGAAACATAGTACTTTCATTACTATGTATCAAAATGTTGTTAGCATAAAACACACGTGAGGACGACCACACAGGTACATCTCAATAGCCAAACACGATTTAAACATTGTGTGCAACAATCAAACGACAAGTATTCGACCAGTGATTATCTATTTCGATGGAACTGTCAGCATCCATACCTCTGGCTCTGCATGGACTGCCATGAATGGTTGTATTGGAGAGGAGGCATCCGCATCTCCCTGAAGCACAGTACTTGCATTAGTATGCTTTTCAATATTGTAAACACAACACACACTTGGGGTCGACGGCAGAGGTACATATAAAGAGATAACCACAAATGATGCATTGTCCAAAAGAATCAAGGAAAATCCAAATATGATCACATTTCATCGACTTATTTCAACGATTCCTTTACATCTGCATCATCTAAATGAGATGTTGTGATTGTGGTGGAAGCTCCGTCGTCTCCCTGAAACACAGTACTTGGATTAGTATGGTTTTCAATATTGGAAACATAACACACACTTGGGGTCGAACGCACAGGTACATATAAAGAGATAACCGCAAATGATGCATTGTCCAAAAGAATCAAGGAAAATCTAAATATGATCACATTTCATCGACTTATTTCTCCGATTTATTTACATCTGCATCATCTAAATTGGATGTTGTGATTGTAGTGGAAGCTTCGTCGTCTCCCTGAAACACAGCACTTGCGTTAATAGGGAAGAAAGTATAGCAAATGGAATCACGTTATATGATCACGCATGATGGAGCTGTTATTATCCATACCTCGTGCTGCTGAAGAATATCTATGGATGTTGCAAATGTAGTGCGCACTTCCGAAAGCTGTTGCGCCGATTCGTATACGCATGGTCCCGCTTCCACTTCCCCTGGAATTACTTGAAATTCAGGCTCTGCATCAAGTGCAGGGGTTGACGCTCCATCAACTGCCTGAAACATAGTACTTGCATTAGTGAGGATTACAATAGTGAAAACATAACACACACCTGGGGTCGACAGCACAGGTACATATCAACGGCTAACCACGAATGAAACATTGTGTAGAACAATCAAACGACAAGAATTCCAGCTCTGATGATGACGCTCAATGGAGCTGTCAGTATCTATACCACTTGCTGTTGAAGAACATCTAGAAATGTTGTAGATGTGGCGGACGCTTCAGCATCTCCCTGAAAGACAGTACTTGCATTAGTATGGATAACACTAATTATAACCGAAAACAAACACCAGTGGACGATAACTAAGGTGTATATCAATTGGAAAGCACTAACCAAACATTCGGTAAAATGATTACACGATAAAATAAAAATATTACTTGACATGCATAAAACAGGTCTGTAGCGGATTAGCCTAGTAAGATTACCTGATACGCGCTAGAAGTGGTTGATAACTGCGACCACGTCAAGGATGTAGAATGTTCTTGCTTCAGATTCAAGGGATAGTCAAGAAGTTGTAAAGGTAATGATTGATAATGAAATGCCAATATTAAAAATAGCCATGTAAGGCGACAGAATAAAATACTCAATACAGCACAGTTCCCTGTTCCCATATATATACATTGCGTTTGTGGGTTATGAAATAGAAATGAATATATTGGTAAATGTCATTCAAAAAACTATACAATCATATCAATATTGAAATTATTACAAGGGATAGAACACCTACAATATCAATTAATCCGTTCGGATACCTACACACTACCGCAAGGCCTAAAGCTAAATCCGGACACTTGACTCACCGGTGGCGGAATGTGGACGAATAGAGTGGGAATAGCGTTTTCGAGCAATTTCCGTGTCGTTCGCCGTTTATTCTTCTTTGTTACCCAAGATGTTGTGTACATGTCCAAGGAAAAGTGCCGGCTGCAGATGCGGTATCAATCACCCCTCTTGTCCTGTAAGACTTGTTGGACTCTACTTTCCAGCTCATCCAGTGGATATCCGCAATGTCTGACCCATTCTCTTATTCGATCAACAGTTTTTGGGAAAACATGCATTTTAGTGCCTTCAGATTTCGCATGGGTCTTCGAAGGGCAATCGCTAATCGAACAGGCAGGCATTGTTGATAAATCTGAAAAGTAAATATCGACATTATTATACAATCTTCAAGAATAAAGATTTGATACAAAAGTAAATGAATCATACAATGATCAATGCAAGGTTTGTTTTGGTCGCATGAACTATACCAGTTCATTATGTGCGGCTTAGTATTTGCATAAGTTGAAGAAATGTATAAATGATGTGACTAAAAACTGAACATGTGACTCATCCCTTGGATGTTCTGCATTGCACGAGAAGGAAACATGCTAACATCATAGACTGGACCCCCGAAGGATGCAATTCGATGACAATTGACACATATGAAAATAAATAGATCTATTGTTAGCATAGCAATGGAAATTCAAGTCAATAGCAATGAGACCAATGAACATAGCACTATTGGGTACTCTACTCGCACATAGATAGAAATTTAAAAATCTGCGAAATATGACCAGGATACATGGCCTTACCTTGTCCAACAAACAGTTGGATTCAGCAAGCAGAGCAGTATGTTGCGGGAGAAAAGGTGGATGGCCACAGGTAGCGCACTGATGGGTATGCTCGAAGCGGTCACAGAAGTTCACGGATAGCACGACGACGAGCAGATTAGCATAGATCTCAGTGGTTCCCAGGTAGCACGTTCAGGAGTTGACTTGCAAAGCACAAAGATGTTCTCATGAGACATATCGAGTGGATTTTAAAGTATTCGAAACTGGGGTGTGTTTGTGAATGAATGACGTATGTATGTCGTGGTATTAGGGGGGCGGCCTGCTTCAAGGGGAGGCCTGGCTGGAGACACGGGGTCTGAGGAGGCCATGTGACCGATGGCCCCTTGGCGTGGGACACCTTTTGAAGTGTACATGCTGTTTGGCACCTTGGCCGTTTGCGCCCGTGACAGCCCCCCATGCCAGCGCTCATCCCCGGGTGCGAACCGCCTTTGATAGAGGGGGTGGGATGGATGGGCCTGGGGCGTGCAGATAAGGCAGAGGAAGACTGCTGAATGGAGACACACTTATGTGGATTGCAGGGGGGCGGCCTGCTTCAAGGGGAGGCCTGGCTGGAGACACGGGGTCTGAGGAGGCCATGTGACCGATGGCCCCTTGGCGTGGGACACCTTTTGAAGTGTACATGTAGTTTGGCACCTTGGCCTTTCGCGCCGCTGACAGCCCCCCATGCCAGCGCGCATCCACCGGCCCGAACCGCCTTTGATACAGGGGGGTGGGATGGATGGGCCTGGGGCGTGCAGATAAGGCACAGGAAGACTGCTGAATGGAGACACACTTATGTGGATTGCAGGGGGGCGGCCTGCTTCAAGGGGAGGCCTGGCTGGAGACACAGGGTCTGAGGAGGCCATGTGACCGATGGCCCCTTGGCGTGGGACACCTTTTGAAGTGTACATGTAGTTTGGCACCTTGGCCTTTCGCGCCCCTGACAGCCCCCCATGCCAGCGCGTATCCACCGGTGCGAACCACCTTTGATACAGGGGGGTGGGATGGATGGGCCTGGGGCGTGCAGATAAGGCACAGGAAAACTGCTGAATGGAGACACACTTATATGGATTGCAGAGGGGCGGCCTGCCTCAGGGGAGGCCTGCCTGGAGACACGGGGTCTGAGGAGACCATGTGAACAATGGCCCCTTGGCGTGGGACACCTTTTGAAGTGTACATGTAGTTTGGCACCCTGGCCTTTCGCGCCCCTGACAGCCCCCCATGCCAGCGCGCATCCACCGGCGCGAACCGCCTTTGATATAGGGGGGTGGGATGGATGGGCCTGGGGCGTGCAGATAAGGCGCAGGAAGACTGCTGAATGGAGACACACTTATGTGGATTGCAGGGGGGCGGCCTGCTTCAAGGGGAGGCCTGGCTGGAGACACGGGGTCTGAGGAGGCCATGTGACCGATGGCCCCTTGGCGTGGGACACCTTTTGAAGTGTACATGTAGTTTGGCACCTTGGCCTTTCGCGCCCCTGACAGCCCCCCATGCCAGCGCACATCCACCGGCGCGAACCGCCTTTATATCAATATATAGTATATCGCCTTTATATCAATGATAGTATATCAATAACAAATGCCACATACCGGAGATTCTTGTGAGCACAGACCCACACTTCAACCGGTGTATTATAGTGGTCAAGACCCTAAGGCCTATATAATCCAATGGTAATTGTTAGTATAGATATATGTGTGACTTTTATAGAGAGATAACCTACTGAAAGACTTTGAACAAGTGTTATTTAGTGCATGCATTATCGAGAATATGTTATGTTAGCTTAGATAGATAGTGACCACCCTGCTTCACAGCGACCAGACCTTCACCCATTCGGAGCACAGATGTCTGACGTCCATCCTTGAATGGAGACACACTTGATTCATTTAAAAAATCGAAACAAACGTTGTTAAAATATATGTGGTGTTTTATTTTGTATCTTATTTTCATGACACAAAAATACAAGACTTTAAAGATTATACAGGTCAGGTTGCAGCACAGCGAGAGAAAATCCCCTGTACTGACCGCTGTTACTTGGGAACGTTTCTCTAATGGCACGAACGGCACAGGCGGGTATCACTCTTCGAACGCGGTGTCCAAGCCTCCCGTGGAGCCACCATGTAAAGGAACGATAGGCCACCAGCCTGTACCACCTGTGAAAAGGAATGAAACAAACTGTTTTTAAATGACTAAGATAAGTTTAATAAACGTTTGTTGTCAATGACAATTCTTGTAACTAATGGCATTCTGCACGGACAAATGCTATCTAGACAATGCACACTATTGAACGACTTACATGCGTTACAATGATATGTAGATGTAATTTTGGATACAGTTGAAGATCATGAAATAGGAGTGGCATGACAAGCAGAGTATACTTACTCGTTACTCGGATTACGCGAACGAACAGTTGCGCGAAGTTCGTGCATAAGCACCATCATTATTCTCAACAGGGCCCGTGTGAGGCAAGCTGCCCTGAAGTCTGGCAGCTCGGTGATGCATTGCGGTCGTGGCTCGCCTTCCGAAATGTAGGCCAGGCATCCCGAGTTTTCTCAGCAGCAGCAGTTCTCGTCCTCAGTTGGCATTAGCTCGCACCGATTGCATGTGCACCAGGTGGAGACGCCGTCCATTCGACTAGGCCCAGGCTCTTCATCTGTTGATTCGTCCTGCCAACTGCCGTCCGAATCCCCATCGTTTTCGCGTGCTTCCCTTTTCAGTAGTTCCTCCTCGGTATACTCGGGCTCGTACATGTAGGGCATTATTGTAGCCATTGTGTGGTAAACAGAGTCAAATAATTTACCGAGATGGTACAGGTGTTCACACGGGCTACAAGCGGCGAAGGTAGCTGACCAGAGCACTGAAACGAGTCACAGAATACTCAAAGTAACACAGAGAGAGGAATGGAATCGAAAATCTGCTGCTGTGTCTTGTGAAACGGTCTGTTTATACTTATTGAGCAAAGAGGCGTCCTGCCATTTCCATGGTGACACGATATTAGCTGAAGTGCAGCGAATGTTGACATGAGACGTGCTTTGGCGTTGGGAAATGGGCGGTACGAGTCTGCTGATGACAGGCTCAGGGGCGGGGGAATTGATTTAGTGCCGCAAAAGCAGGTCAGCCAGGGCGAATGGGGAAAAGATAGGATTATCAGAAAATGGCGGCTCCCTGGTGCTTGTTTTCGCATGCGTTTAATGGACGAAAACTCGGGTAAGGTCCATAGGAAAGTTTTCTAAAATCGAGCCACTTAGGCTTAAAAAAACATGGCCGACCCGTAGGGACAATAAACATTTTTACTAGACCATGCCTTTAAGTAACGAATACTGTAACTCCCTCAACCTCTTGCGTTCTTCTTCTTCAGCTACAGCCTCATCCCATGCAGGGGTGCCTTTTATGGGCAGCCATGCCCTACACACCCCTCGCAGGCGTTCTCCCCTTCTAGCATATTCGTCCGGGGTGCAGGTCATATATATACAACCTCCATCCTCTTCCAAATCCACCCACACCTCCTCATACCATTCAAGTTCACGGGGCTCTTTAATTGTAGTGTGCCATAGCCTATCTACTACATCTCCGCTGTGGTATATGGGCACCATCTGGAATCTTGGTGTGTTTTCTGCTCCTGTTTGTACCTCTACTTCCTGCATATGTTGTATCGTACCGCGAGCGTTGCCCATTGTCACCATCATCATTGCACCATTTGGTACTGCGTTAGCACAACATCGAAGACCCACCTGGCTCATACAAAAAATAAAAAGGAGAAACACTACTGCCGGCATCAAAAATTTAACAGTCATTCCCAGCCATGATGGGACCCAGGAGAAGATGTTGTCGAACCATGTGCTTGCTTCTGCTCCACCTTCCATTTTCATTCTTTCTCCTAGGTTATGTACGGCTTCGATCACGTGGGATAAGGAACCATTATCTGCATCTTCGGAAGGTGCGAAAGTGCAGCAGGCACTTCCAATTTTTCGGCAAACACCTCCGTCCATCGCTGTTAACAGGTCTAAGACATACCTATTTTGCATGGTCATTAGCCGCAGTGCTCGCAGTTCCACTTTTATTACGTTAAATCCTTCTTCAGTGTCATTCGTCAGCTGGATCAGCTCCCAGCGTGTAATTTGGAGCCATTTTGCATTTGCTCGTGCCTGGATGCTGGGGATGAGTGAGGCGAAGTAAGTCTCTGCAGAGCTGAATAATCGATATCTGTCCGGGATCTGTGCCAGTAGCTCTGAGGATGCTTTTGATATGTAGTTCGACGATCGTCTGTTTCGTGACAGCATCTCCCCCTTATTACCAGAAGACAGGACATATACTTGTGATTCTGCAGTTGGTTGGGCCCCATTCTGCTGAGGGGTCTCTCGCATTTTCTTGCTCCCATCATTGTGGCTTTCCGGTATCACCATAAGTGCAGAATGTAGGGTGGCCAACGAGCAGCTGCCACTCCAGGATTGTGGGAGGTGCAGGTATGCCTGTTTGCCACATACCCAATAAGTGTCCATGAGGGCCGCTGTTCCTTTTCTCATATCCGGGATGGTGAGGGTCTTGTTGCAATTTTTGTTTACCCCCATGATAGCTTTCCCGTCTCCCTTGAAACACAGTTCGTAGTTTATTTCTTTCTGTAGCTTGAAGGGATTTTCAATGGCCGTCACCCAGGTCAATTTTGAGATGTGCTCCTTCCATACTGGTGTGCATGTTTTCTCTATCCACTGCAGTTTCTCTGGTGCCACACCTCGCAGCGCTTCAGCTTTGCACATTATTTTTTCATTTTTCCACTTATTTTCTGAAAATAATGTCCCTTGTATTATAAAGAATGGTTCTTCCAAACATATCACTCCTTCCGCTTTCGGGTAGCAGGTCTTCTCATTCTGCAGCATTTTAAACGTTACCTCGTGGGCCTGGAAGGTGTTCTTAATTCTGCACAACGTGAGATGAAGGAGACATTGGGCATCCACAATAGGCAACTCTTTTGGCAGCAATACTTTTGGTGTACCTGAAGCATGGGGAATGAGGGAGCAGACATAGCAACTCTCATGTGTTGTTTGTTTTGCAGTTGCACTCATGTCTGCATACCATTTATTTGTCTGGTGGGGGTGTCGTGGGTCTCTCCATCTTGTCGAGTCCCAACCCGTAATACTCGTCGTATTTTCTCCTTCCCGTCTCCCTTTTCCTCCTATTATTTCTGAGATGTCTCCTGTCTTCATGGGCGAGGGACACTCTTGACCCCCCTTTCTTCCCATCACCCCCCTTTCCCCATTCATTGTATAATGCTGTGTATCTCACTGTCATCTCTTCATTCTCTTTCTTTATGCTATCAAGCAGTGTGTTTTCAGTTGTGGGGGTGGGCACGCTGGCGGGGGTGTTGTACAGCCATGATATAACAGAAGGGTTGCGATCATTTAAACTGTGGGCATTGTAATCAGAGGCTTTTGGCGGGGAAGTTGTGCTGTTTCGCATTTTTTCCTGCATTCTTTCATTTGGCGAAGTAGCAACATTGGGCGGTGTCGTGTAATATCCCCATACAAGTTTAGATCCATCCCACACCAAAAAATCAACTTCTTTAGTATTTGCAGTTGTAGTTTGATTTGTTACATTAATCCCGTTATTCCCTCCCCCCTCGTTCATCTCGATAGAGATGAACGCTATAAACCAATAAGTAACCAGGCCAAACAGGATTGTAAAAAATAATGTAATGCATACAGACAACCCACACTCATACGAATATCTACACATCTCGGCTAAAACATCTCTATATCTACTCAATCTATTCGTTGCAGGCTGCCCGTTTGTTGCCATGGTAGTTCCTGTTTGAGATATAAAAGTGCATTAAGTACGTGCATGTAAACATTTTGTTGGCACTGTATGTACCAGGAGGTCATAAAAGGGAGATGGTTGGGGGGGCTGCACAGAGAAGGGAGCAGACAATACATATATTTTACACCGTTATTTTCACTTAAACACATTTTTTTTTTCATTTATCTCGATCAATAACCTGTAATAGAATTCTTTCGTGAACAGTTTTATATATCAGTTACACTCCTCCATTCATCTGTTCATGTTCACTCATCATTTTCATTATTTTGGTTTGCTGTTGTCTGTGCCTCCCCGTCCACCTCTTCCTGTACACTATTATATGCCTTTCGCACATCTGTCAAATGTATCCAATACCTGAGCCCTTTTACTTTTACAGCTTTAGGTGTACAAAATACTACTTCGTACGGCCCATGGAACCTTGGGGCATTCCACCGGCGCACAAAGCTCCCGACATAAATGAACTTTCCTGGCATTAATTGTACTTGTGTTTCAGGTTCCCAAAACGACACCGTTGTGTACCCTTCTTCCCTTGAGAATGGTGGTGAGAGCTGCCTTGAGATTGCACGCGCTGCCCTAGTTTGCTTCTTCAGCTACTCTGTGAATTCATCTCCTAATATTGTGGAGCTTCTGTGTGCATCTGAGTGTTGGCGCAGTGGGGAATGTGCTGTGTGCATCCGTCTCCCTGTCACTATTTTGTGAGGGGACAGATGGTGATCCTTGCTCGGCTGGCTCCTCAGCTCAAACAGTGCAAGAGGTAAGCAGTAGATTCAGTTTTTCTTCAACGAAAAACACAATTTAGACAATCTCCCTTTTAACAGGCCGTTCATCTTTTCGACAACGCTGTTACTTTGAGGATGATAAATCGAGCAGAGCTTATGCTTTATCCCCAATAACGCAGTCACTTCTTTGAAGAGCTCGTTCACAAAATGAGTGCCGTTGTCTGAGCGAATTACGTCGCAAATTCCCCAGCGTGGGAACACTTCCCTTACTAGGAACTTTGCAGCGCACTTAGCATCAGGTCGCGCACATGGGCCCGCTTCCACCCACCTGGAAAATGGACATACAACCACTATCATGTAGCGTGCCTCATTACACCTCTCCCCCATGTCTGCATAATCAATGTGCAGTTCTCTGAAGGGCTCTGTTGCTTTTGGAATTGTCCCCCTGAGTGTCCGTAGGGTCATCCCTGAGTTATATATTTGGCACGTCGTGCACTCCATTGTCAATCTAGATATGTGTTCCTGGAGACATGGCACAAACCAATCTTCCTGTATCTCTGCTGCAATGTGTTGTTTAGTGTTATGCACTGGAAAGTACAATTGCTGGAACAGTTTGATGGGCATTACTACTTTTCCTGAGTTATTCTGGTGCCACAATAAGTCTGTTGCCGATTGGCTGCACCCCCTTTTTTCCCACACCATCTTTTCGTCACAACTGGCACCTTCCTGTAGCTCTAGTATTTGTGATATGGGCATGGCATTGTATCCTTCTGGAAGCTCTTTGTTCGTTTGGCGCTGCAATAGGTACTCGCCTGTTCCATGTCTTCTAAAATACGAAGCCTCCTTGGCAGCAGCATCTGCTGCCGCGTTCCCCAAAGACACAACGTCGGTGTTGGACGTATGTGCTTGGCACTTCACTATTGCTACCACTGTTGGATCTTTCAGGGCCTCAATCAATTCCTTCAACAGTTCAGCATGTTGCACTGGGGTCCCATCTGCCCTTCAAAACCCTCTCCGCCCCCACCGGGCTAGACCTCCGTGTACGGTTGTCGTCATGTAGGCTGAATCTGTGTATATTGTTACTGCACATCCTTTAGCTGCATGTAATGCTTATATTAGGGCGATAAATTCTGCTGCTTGGGCTGAGAAATGGGACGGAAGGCGATATTGTACTAGTACTTCATACTCACCTTCTTCTAGCCTCACTACTGCTAGTCCCACATGTTTCTCTCCTGTGTCCATGTCAATTGACGCTGACCCATCCACAAAGTACACCTCTCCCTCGCTCAGGGCATTTTCACACACCACCGTGCCCTCCCCCATTTCCCCTGTGTATGTTGCACAATTGCGTTCTTGCGTGTCCTCTAGTGTGCATGGTTCTGTGATGAATGTTGCTGGGTTTACTGTCCTGCACCTCACTACGTGAATATTGGCGCTGGACAATATTATCTCATAGGCAGTTGCTCGCTGTGTGGTCAGTGTGCTTTTTGATCTTTCAAGTATTGCAAATAATGAGTGTTCCACAAACAACGTGACAGGGCACCCCATTACTATCGTGGCACTTTTCTCAATGGCGAGCGCGGCGGCAGCGAGAGATTGCTCGCACGCGAAGTGACCTTGCATCACTGCATCCAATGTGCCGCTATAGTAGGCCAATGGTTTGTGTCCCAGGGAAGTCTCTTGTGTCAGTACAGCCATCATAAGAGTTCCCTTGCAATGTGAGAACAGGTAAAATTCGCGCTCATAATCAGGATTGGCGAGTACTGGAGCACTCGAGATCAGCTCTTTTAGCGACCCAAACGAGTCACTCATTTCTTTTGACCACTCTATTTTCCTGTTCTCTTGCTGGGCCTCTTTGAGTGCCTGCAGTAATGGTCTGGTGTAGGCTGCATAATCTAGTATCCATGCTCTGCAATAGTTGCACATTCCCAAGAATTTCTGCATCTCCTTCACTGTGGTTGGTTCTCTCACTGACCTTATTGCTTCCACTCTGTCAGGTATTATTCTTTTCCCGTCTTTTGATACCAGCTGTCCCAGGTACAGCACTTCTGACTGGCAGTATTGTAGCTTCCCCTTGTCCACCTTGTACCCTTTATTCGCCAGCAACGTCAAGAGGGTGACTGAGTCTCTTCTGCACGTCTCTTCACTCTGTGCGCAGACGAGCAAATCATCTACGTACTGAATGATCGTGCTTTCAACTGATAAATTACCCAGGTCTTGGTGTAGTATGCGGTTGAATATGCTTGGACTTTCACAGTACCCCTGAGGTAGCCTGCAATGCTCGTATCTCTTCCCCCCTAGTGTGAATGCTGTCAAGTATCTGCTTTCCTCCGCCAAGGGGATGGAGAAGAATGCATTTTTCAAATCAACCACTGTGAAATGTGATGCCGTTTTTGGGATGCTGCACAGTATGGATGCAGGGTTCGGGACCAAAGGAAATTCTTTTTGTATGACGTCATTTAGGGGGCGCAAATCTTGGATCATCCTCCAAGCCCCTCCCTTTGCTTTTTTGATCCGATAGATACAGGTGTTACATGGGGAGTTTGAGGGCACTATTATCCCCTGTGCTCGCAATGCATTTATTGTCTCTTTTATCCCTTCCTCAGCTTCGCGGGACAACGGGTATTGCTTCACTCGGGGCACAATTGCCCCTGGTTTGAGTTTTATTACCACTGGTGTCACTCCATGTAACAATCCTACATCATGGGGGCCTGTTGTCCACAAATTGTTTGGCACCAGTCGCATGTCATCATCAAAAAAGGACGGTGGCGTTCCCACCACTGCCATAAACTGGACGGGTACTTGTCTTGTCTGAATCAAAATGTCACAGGGCATTGCTATTTCCATTATTATCTCGCCATCACTCTCCGCATCAGAAAAGAGATCCTCATCAGATAAGTCTCGTAGGGCAATATCAGCATTGATGCACAGTACAGTGCGCCATTCACACCCGTCTATGTCCATTTCAATTACTGCAATCCTTTTTGCTGATACCTGTACAGCATGCAGGTCTAAGGATACCACTGAACCTGGTGCTATGTCTGGGCGTACTATTGGGCGCAAGATACATTCTACTGGTATCCTCCACTCTAACTTTTTTAGCTCGGGAACTACTTGGGCCAGTATTTTTAAACCTTCGATGAACATTCTTTCGTCCACTGGCATGCCGCATATTTCTGGGGCTGTTGCCCGAGCATGTACCACCAGCATTACGCGTAATGGGCATATTCCTGGGGTTGAGCACACTATCCCTCTTTCTGTAAATGATATTGTCATGTTAAGCTTGCTAAGAAGGTCCCTTCCGAGCAGGTTTATTGGCGATTGTTCATAATACAGTAAGGGTGTCTTTACCGTTTTATCCCCCAATGTCACATCCAAATCTTCTGTGTAAGGAACTTCAATTACAGCCCCAGAGAACCCCTGCATCTCTAACTTCCGGTTAGATAACGGAAACCGGCCCTCACGGATACATGATTTCTCGGCTCCCGAATCTACCATAAATATGAACTGCTTGTCTCCTATCTGCGCCCCTACCAATGGTTCCTCCGCTGCATCGTAAGTGGTAGATAGAACAGGACACGCAAGTGTTCTCTGTGGGCTGTCCTATACTGGTTGTCTCATTGTCCCCCCCTGGCTGAAGACGCTTCCTGAAACTACTGACACACCATAGGGGGCCGGGGCTGGTGCTCCATTGGCATTCGTTGCGAAAGGGTTGCCTGGGGTGTAGTGCATATTATCGTTGTTTTGTGGGTGATTCTGTGTTCTGTAATGGTGCGCTTGCCTTTGCTCTGCGTATCCCTGTTCTTGTCCCCTCTGTTGTCGTCCCATTGGAAGACCGTATGGGCTTCCCGTGTGGGGGTTACCATAGTGTTCCATCTCTTGAAATTCGTTGTTCGATCTATTCCTGCACTCTCTGGAAAAGTGCCCCCACCTCCCGCAGTTCCAACAGCTTCCCTGCGCACCTCTGGGATCTTGCCATCCATTTCCTCCTTTTCCCCCGTACCCTTGTCCACCCCCTCTGCGACCCCAGTACCCACCTCGTCCCCCTCGAGGGGCCCAATCTTGCCACTGCGGACCTCCGTTCTGCTCCTGCTCGTTCCACTGTAGTTGCCCTGCTCCTGCCCAATTCATTGCCATCCTCCCCTGTATTGCTACCAGCCCCTCCTCCTCTTCTTCTCCCTCCCTCCCTGCTGTGTGGGGGCGCAGCTACTGCTGCAGCGACCTTCACCAGTTTTGTTTGTACTAACTTCGCCTCGTCTGCCAATCTTTTTTTCCCTCTCCTTTATTCGTTTACAGTGGTGAACTATTATGCTCTGTATTTCGGGCCACCCTTTCGCTTCAATACCTGCAATTTTGTCAAGTGCCTTTTGTACCTCTTTAGGGAGCCCTCTCTTTATTATAAAGTAAAATAATGAGGTTGACTGATACCACGGCGTGCCCGTTTCCGCTCTCCACATCTCCTGGACCCGAAAAATGTAATCCATAGCGTCTTCTCCATCATTCATCGTGCATTGCATTACTGACTGCAAATCTGGGGTGTCTGGGAATGTCTCTCTTAATGCGTCCCACACCCTTGCACTTACTGTGTTAAAAGAGGCACCATCATGGCGATCGCAGTCTAACGTTACCCCGGGAAGCCAGCCTTTACCCATACTCTGTCAGCTTGATCCACGACTGCTGATACTAGCAGACTTTTCACATGACCTATTGCTAGAGGTACCCCGGCTGTGTGTTTCTCAAATGCATATATCCAATTGCTTGCCCCTCCTGACAGCGGTGGTAATAGCTTTAACAGATTGGCCTTGTCCATCTGAGCCCAGGGTATGAAATTCGGTCTCCCTCCTCCTCTGTGTATTAGTGGGAGTTGTAACTTCCCCTTTGCTGTCTTATCGGTACTCACCTACATTCCATTCTTTCCTAGTGGCGCCATTTTCCCAACCTATTCCTTAGTCGTCCTGTCCACTCTTCTTCCATGGTTCTTCCTGAACATGCGCCATCCAACCCCTCACTTCCTCCTCCCATTGCCATGCTTAATCTTTCACTTTCCTCTAAGTCCTCTTCTATATCACACAATAGCTCCTCTCTACCTCCTGTGGTCCTTATCTCATCATCAGTACGCTCCTCCCTCTCCTCCAGTTCAATTATTCGAGCTGGTTCTTCTTGTATCCTGAACAATATTTCCCCCTTTTTCCACCCTTCCTCAATGGTTTTATCATGACTCTGTGCTCTTGATGTCAGCTCTGACCGAGCAACATTAGCCCCAGTCTGTTCACATATGCTTTTTATCCTCGAGAGCTTGTCTTTTGCTACAGAGAGCCTAGACTCTAGGTCTTCTGTTAGTTTCTCTATGTTCACTATTGGTGTACTTACCTGGTCGCGCTCTCTATGACTCTCATACGGTGGGGGTGCTGTTGGCCCTCGAGTCGTAGTGACTGTTGTTAGGGGTACATATGTTGGGTCACTGTACCCTTCTGCGGGCACTGGCTTATTTAGTATTGGGTACAATCTAGTTACCTCTACTGGTGATTCCCCTTCTGGCAACACCTTGTCGTCTTTTGGTATCAGTAATGGATAGTCAGTGGTAGATGGCAGATCAGTACCTAACTCCCTTTTTTTGGGCGGGGGCACTTCTTCAAACAATCTCCATAGATCTAATATTTCTCTCCTATTATGTAACTGCTTCCCCTTGTATTTTAAACAAATGCATGTAGCTACCATATCTAGGACACTCTTGTCAAACAATCCCCCTTCTGGCCATATTTGGGGTAACCCTTCCCCCTTTAGCTCTGTAATCCACTGATCGTGATATGTCTTAATACGTTCAGCATACCCAGGTAGATTCTTACAAATATGGGCTAATGGTGTCTCTGCCCCCATGGTTTGTGGTTGCTCGATATAGATGTATATATATATGTAGATATATCACCAGATATATCTATGTATTTGTGTATCTCTGCGTGTGGGGACCTGTGTGTGTTTCCGCCACCTGGGCAATATAAGAATGGCCGCGCACAGCCTCTGTACCGTATAATTTCAGAGGCACATACAAAAGCAAACCACCCTTCGTGCACCACCACTATTTTCAGCACATTTATTAAAAAAACAGTCATTTTACTGCATCAGGCTCTTCCCCGTAAAATTTCTTCTGGTCACACTTACCATGACCACACCATAATTATGCACTTTTTACCACTTTTACACATTCATCTTGACAAATATGTTCTGACACATGTGATGCGCACACACCGATAGGCAACACTCTATTCACAGCTCAATTTGTAATCCCTTTCCTCCCTTGCTAGCTGTCCCTTTCTTTCTTAATCTGATATGGATTTGTTTCGTACTTTTGATATAAACTCGTCTTTTTACTTAGGTTCTCTTCTTCTTTTTTTGGTACTAACCCTGTTTTTTCCCCATAAACCCAGAGAGAAGAATAGAAAGAATAGCAGTTACTAATGTATTCACAGTGTCTCCCTTTACTAGACACCTTTATCTCATTTTCCACTTCTTCATATATTCCCAGTACTAGTCAAGATAGCACTATGCGGCGCCGCCTTCTACCCCCTCACGGAGCTAGGTTCCCGTCTCTTTATCTCTTTTCACCTCTTGATCCTAATGGCCATATGCAAAGAAAAAGTAAAGAAAGCCTAGAGTGGTTCTTAGTAGTCCCAAAGTGTCCCCTTTCAAACAACCTCATCCCCTGTCCTGTTTTCCTCCCCTGCTCCCTTTATGGTCGCTCGCACTTAATACTCACGTGCCCGTCTTGAATCGAGAGTCTCCGAACTGGGTCTGTCCAGGCAGTGTTGCCGTACGCTCAACGGTCAGCCCCGGCTACGGCGAGCGGTACTCAAAGGGGATTTTTCAACCGGGATCCCGTACCCTCTCTCTGTTGAGTGCGCACTTCTGAGCGTACCAGTCGCCGTTGGCGGGCAGCCTTCCAGAGCCGGCGCACCGTGCGTATGCCTTTTCGACCGGAGATTTTCGTGCCAAAGGGGACGGTAGGGATATATATTAAGGAAAAATAATCACGCTGTCGGGGTCACCACTGAAGGCGAGCGTCCCCAGATAGCACGATCCTCCCCACAATGAGAGACAATAATGGACTCTCCCAAGATGGGAATAAGGCTAAGGCAAAGTGCGGGTGAGCTTAATGGGAGTTTATATAAGTCAGAATAGGGCATGCAAAGGACTCTGCAAACTCCGAGAGCGCTCTGTCTGACAATAGCAAAGACAGGCGTATATATTTACAAAATGCGTCATAAGAACCTACACACTATAGGGGGCACATGTTTGTGGGGATTGGGTGGCGAAGACTAACTATAGGTGCAGCTGTGATGTGGTTTGCCGTGGTTGGTGGACGTCACTGGTTACCCACGTGGGTCAGGCCGGGCAGGTCAGCTGGACTCATCCGGGCGGTGTTGTTGTGCCAGGCGTGACCAGTGTCATTGATGAACGTCTTTCTTGGCTTTCTGCCCTAAGGCCACGCACACCGCATTCATTCAATATTGCAATATTATCTTCCCCGGTAAATCTTCCAATAGGTTATTCTACAGGTTAATGCAACACGAGAGGAATGCACCTAGAGTGGTGTCCTTTGGTAATACATCAATACATGGTTACCATCATCCTGTTGACTGGGTATCGTAGGTCTCGAGGTTGGATCTCAGGGCAAGGGGCGAGCTGTCTAAGTTATCATGTCTCGTTAGAAGTCATTATGAATGTGTTCCTACAGTGTTGCTATAATATCGGGTGTCCTAATTTTACAGGTGCCATTAACCTGGGGTGAGCTGGTGGGTCATGGAGCCTAAGAAAGGGCACCTTCTGGCCTGCGTTTATGGCCGGGGTTTACTGCTGGGTTGTAAATAATTCAGGTGGCTGGCCGCGGCCCTGGGAGCTGCGGGGGAACGTGAATGTTTGAAGCGGCTCCAGCCGAATTGGGGGAGGTGAAGCAGAGCAGCACAGGCCTCTGCTTTCTGTCTGGCAGGCTTCAATGGGGAGGAAGGGGGAATGGCCTTGGACATGCCCACAATGGTATTTTCCTCGTGCGTTGCAGATTATGTGGAAGAGGCATAAACATTCATATAATGTACAATACTCATTGAGTCTTTTCAAAGCTTATGTTTTCTACATTGTGAGTGCCTTTACATGGCCATTTCAAATGCGTTACCTATACCCATTTTGCAATTGATAACTATATGTTAAGTATTTGACAGCCACAACATTTTGTTACATTTCTATGCATGCACAGTAAGCGAGGTAGTAGTAAGGTTGGTGGAGCATGCAGGAACAACTGGCCAATGAGACTGATGGCAGTGACACATGGTGAGCTTGGACATTCAAATATATATATTGTGCATTTTCGTGCACAATTTACATGAGCTCCCAATGTGGTTGAATTTGTCTTCCTTTGCACTCTAGCAGCATTAGTTCAGTTATGGCATAGGACCTTGGGGTGCATTCATCTCGGCGAAATATATAACATGAAAACCCCGGGACACTTTTACCATTTGCGCATAGCTACGGGGATGTGGATACTTCAACCAGAATGCCAAATAAACACATATTCTGCCATCTTCCTGGAGTTTACATGTTTTAATCAAAAAGGTCCTGGAGAGAAGAGCTTCATAACAGGCAGTTTGCATATTAGTATTTGGGGTCTCTACTTTTGTCGGGGGACCATTTTACAGTTCTTTTCCACCCCGGCCCTGCTGGCCGGGTCATACTGAGGACAGTGATACACTGCGGAAGGTGAATGTTACAGTGTTTGCATCTAGCACTAGCTCATGTCCGTCTGTTCGTGGGAACGGGCTCTCAGCGGATCTGCCAGGGAGCTGCAGCCGCGGGGACAAGTGAGACTCTCCAAGGGTGGGGGCTGCGCTGCGGCGCACAGGGCTCATGCCATTTTGATTTCACAAAATGGTTTCCAGGGCCTAGCTTAATACAGCATGTTTGGTCAATGTTTTCAGCCAGTGGTTCACCCGCCACCTGGGCCCTGGTGGCAGGGGGGACCCCTGACAAGCCAATGGCTCCACAAGGGGAGGGGGGCTGTAAGGGAGGGGGGGTCCCTTGGACCTATCCTCCCATACAGAGGCTAAGAGGAAATATGTCTGTAGTACTATTTGAAACAAGGAAAAGACTGATTTCAAGGTCATATGAAGAAATATCTAGGTGGCATGACACCATATGGAACACATTGACATTGAAAAGGGACTAGCAGATGCAGCTGGATGAAAATGTCATAATAATTGGATCTATGTCATTTACTGTATAGAGAATTAGTGCTATGGAAGAGCTTCTAACTACGGTGCATGAGATTAGGAGCTCTTGGGAACTATATGGAATTTGCTTTTTTTTAAATTTGATTTACAACATCTCACAATGGTTGAGGGGGTATTTTTACACTTGTTTAATTTCTTTGAAAGTCATTTAAACAGTACATTTTAAATCAGCTAATCCCAGGATTGGTGACAGGCTACAGCATGCTGGTGTTCCAAGTGCTTTAAACCATTCCATTGCTGAAAGTTATTTAATATAAAACAAGAGGCTAACAGGAAATATGTCTGCAGTACTATTTGAAACAAGGAAAAGACTGATTTCAAGGTGATATGAAGAAATATCTAGGTGACATGACACCGTATGGAACACATTGACATTGAAAAGGGACTAGCAGATGTAGCTGGATGAAAAGGTCATAATAATTGGCTCTATGTCATTTACTGTATAGAGAATTAGTGCTATGGAAGAGCTACTAACTACGGTGCATGAGATTGGGAGCTCTTGGGAACTATATGGATTTGCTTTTTTTAAATTTGATTTACAACATCTCACAATGGTTGAGGGGGTATTTTTACACTTGTTTAATGTCTTGGAAGTCATTTAAACAAAACATTTCACATCAGCTAGTCCCGAGATTGGTGACATGCTGAGGCATGCTGTGTTCCAAGTGCTTTAAACCATTGAATTGCTTGAAGTTTTTAAATATAAGACACAAGGCTAAGAGGAGAGCTGTGTGCAGTACTAGTTGAAGCATAGTTGAAGCAAGGAAAAGACTGATTTAAAGGTGATTTGAAGAAATATGTAGGTCGCACCTCACTGTATGGAACACATTGACATTGAAAAGGGGCAAGCAGATGCAGGTGTCTGAAAAGGTCATATGAAATGGCTCTATGGCATTTTACATAAAGAGCATTAGCCAATGGAAAAGCTTCTAACTACAGTGCATAAGGTCGGGAGTTCTAGGTATATGTCTGCGATTTGTTTTCTTTTTTAAAAAAAATGATTTATATCATCTCACAATGGTTAGGGGGTATTTTTTCACTTGTTTACTGTGTTTGAAGTAATTTAAATAGAACATTTTACATCAACTAGTCCCGAGATTGGTGACATGCTGTGTTCCAAGTGCTTCAAACCATTCAATTACTATAATTTATTTAATATAAGACAAGAGGCTAAGAGGAGAGATGCTTGCAGTACTATTTGAAGCAAGGTAATTACTAATTTCAAGGTGATATGAAGAGATATCTAGGTGGCATGACACTGTATGGAACACATTGACAATGAAAAGGGACTAGCAGATGCTGCTCTCTGCAAAAATATCATATGAATTGGCTCTATGGCATTTGCCATGAAGAGCATTGGTGCTATGGACAACTTCTGACTGCAGTGCATGAGTTAGGCAATGTTCTGGAGTACGTTTTCTTTAAAAAAAAAAATGATTTATAACATCTCGCAATGGTTCTGAGGGTATTTCTTCACTTGTTTAATGTCTTTGAAGTCATTTAAACAGTACATTTGACATCAGCTAGTCCCGAGATTTTTGACATGCTGTAGCATGCTGGTGTTCCATGTGCTTTAAACCATTCCATTGCTGAAAGTTATTTAATATAAGACAAGAGGCTAAGAGGAGAGATGTCTGCAGTACTATTTGAAGCAAGGAAAAGACTGATTTCAAGGTGATATGAAGAAATATCTAGGTGGCATGACCCTGTATGGAACACATTGACATTGAAAAAGGACTAGCAGATGCAGCAGGATGAAAAGGTCATAATAAATGGCTCTATGTCCTTTACTGTATAGACAATTAGTGCTATGGAAGAGATTCTAACTACGGTGAATGAGATTGGGAGCTCTTGGGAACTATATGGAATTTGCTTTTTAAAAAATTTGATTTACAACATCTCACAATGGTTGAGGGGGTATTTTTACACTTTTTTAATGTCTTTGAAGTCATATAAACAGTACATTTTAAATCTGATAATCCCGGGATTGGTGACATGCTATGGCATGCTGGTGTTCCAAGTGCGTTAAACCATTCAATTGCTGAAAGTTATTTAAGATAAGACAGGAGGCTAAGTGGAGAGATGCTTGCAGTACTATTTGAAGCAAGGTAATGACTAATTTCAAGGTGATATGCAGAAATATCTAGGTGGCATGACACTGTATGGAACACATTGACAATGAAAAGGGACTAGCAGATGCTGCCGTCTGCAAAAAGGTCATAAGAAGTGGCTCTTTGCCATTTAATACGAAGAGCATTGGTGCTATGGAACAGCTTTTGATTATAGTGCATGAGGTTGTGAGTTTTAGGTAGCGGTGTGCAGTTTTTTCTTTTAAAAACAATTTATTTATACCATCTCACAATGGTTCTGTGGGTATTTTCTCACCTGTTTAATGTCTTTGAAGTCATTTAAACAGTACATTTTATATCAGCTGGTCCCGAGATTGGAGATGCTGTGGCTAGCTGGTGTTCCAAGTGCTTTACACCATTCAATTGCTGAAAGTTTTTTACTATAAGAGAGGAGGCTAAGAGGAGAGGTGCTTGCAGTATTATTTAAAGCAAGGAAAAGACTGATTTAACGGTGATATGATGAAATATCTAGGTGGCATGACATTGTATGGAATGCATTGACATTGAAAAGAGATTAGCAGATGCTGCTGTAAGGTTGTAAGAATTGGCTCTATGGCATTAGCGCAATGGAAAAGCTTCTGACTACAGTACTTAATTTTTTATTTATAGCATCTCACAATGGTTCTAGGGGTATTTGTTCACTTGTATAATGTCTTTGACGTCATTTAAACAGTACATTTTACATCAGCTAGTCCTGAGATTGGTGACGTGCTGTGGCATGCTGATGTTCCAAGTGCCTTAAACCATTCAATTGCTGAAAGTTATTTCATATAAGACAAGAGGCTAAGAGGAGAGATGCTTGCAGTACTATTTGAAGCAAGGAAAAGACTGATTTCAAGGTGAAATAAAGAAATATCTAGATGGCATGACACCGTCTGGAACACATTGACATTGAATAGAACTAGAAGACGCTGCTGTCTGAAAAGGTCATAACAATTGGCTCTATTTTGTTTACTGTAAAGAGCATTTGTGCAATGGAAGAGCTTTTACCTACAGTGCACAAGGATGGGAACTCTAGTGAGCCGTCTGGAATTTGATATCTTTTTTTAAAATTGAATTTATAACATCTCACAATGGTTTTGTGGGTATTTCTTCACTGGTTTAATGTCTTTGAAGTCATTTAAACAGCACATTTTAAATCAGCTAATCCAGGATTGGTGACATGATATGGCATGCTGGTGTTCCAAGTGCTTTAAACCATTAAATTGCTGAAAGTTATTTAATATAAGACAAGAGGCTAAGAGTAGAGATGCCTGCAGTACTATTTGAAGCAAGGAAAAGACTGATTTCAAAGTGATATGAAGAATCATCTAGGTGGCATGACACTGTATGGAACACATTGACATTGAAAAGGGACTAGCAGACGCTGCTGTCTGAAAAGGTCATAAGAATTGGCTTTATAACATTTAATATAACGAGTGTTAGTGCAATGGAAGAGCTTCTGACTGAAATGTTTGAGGTTGGGAGCTCTAGGGAGCGGTCTGGAATTTGCTTTCTTTTTTCTTTTAATTTGATTTATAACATCTCACAATGTTTTGGGGGGTGTTTTTTCACTTGTTTAATATCTTTTAAGTCATTTAAACTTTAGATTTTAATCAGCTAGTCCCAAGATTGGTGACATGCTGTGGCATGCTGTGTTCCAATTGCTTTAAACCATTGAACCGCTTAAAGTTATTTAATATAAGACAAGTGGCTAAGAGGAGAGATGCCTGCAGTACTATTTGAAACAAGGAAAATACTGATTTCAAGGTGATATGAAGAAATATCTAGGTGGCATGACACTGTATGGAACACATTGACATTGAAAAGGGACTAGCAGAAGCTGCTGTGTGCAAAAAGGTCATAAGAATTGGCTCTATGGCATTTGTCATGAAAAGCATTGGCGATATGGACAACTTCTGATTACAGGGCATGATGTTTGGAGTTCTAGGGAGCAGTCTGCAATATGTTACTTTTTTTATTTGATTTATAACATCTCACAATGGTTCTGGTGGTATTTTTTCACTTGATTAATGTCTTTGAAGTCATTTAAACTTTACATTTTACATCAGCTAGTTCCGAGATTGGTGACATGCTGTGGGATGTTGGTGTTCCAAGTGCCTTAAACCATTCAATTGCTGACCGTTATTTACTATAAGACAAGAAGCTAAGAGGAACAATGCTTGCATTACTATTTGAAGCAAGGAAAAGACTGATTTCAAGGTGATATGTAGAAATATCTAGGTGGCATGACACCGTATGGAACACATTGACAATGAAAAGGGATTAGCAGATGCTGCTGTCTGAAAAGGTTGTAAGAATTGGCTCTATGGGGTTTACGTATAGAGCATTCGTGCAATGGCAGAACTGCTAACTTCAGTGCATGAGGTTGGGAGTTCTAGTATGCTGTCTGGAATTTGTATTTTTTTCTTAAATTTGATTTATCACATTTCACAATGTTTCTGCGGGTATTTTCTCGCTTGTTTAATGTTTGTGAAGTCATGTAAACAGTACATTTTACATCAGCTAGTCCCAAGATTGGTGATATGCTGTGGCATACTGGTGTTCCAAGTGCTTTAAACCTTTCAATTGCTGAAAGTTATTTACTATATGACAAGAGAAGAGGAGAGATGCTTGCAGTACTATTTGAAGTAAGGTAAAGAATGATTTCAAGGTGATATGAAGTAATATCTAGGTGGCATGACACCGTATCAAACACATTGACATTGAAAAAGGACACGCAGATGCTGCTGTCTGAAAAGGACATAAGAATTGGCTCTATGGTATATGCTGTATAGATCGCTAGTGCAATGGAAGATTTTCCGAGTTTAGGGGCTCTACGGTGCTGTCAGAAATTTGTTTTCTTTTTTTAAATTGATTTATAACATCTCACAATGTTTCTGTGGGTCATTTATCACTTGTTTAATGTCTTTGAAGTCATTTAAACAGTACATTTTACATCAGCTAGTCCCGAGATTGGTGACATGCTGTGGCATGCTGGTGTTCAAAGTGCTTTAAACAGTTCAATTGCTGAAAGTTATTTAATATAAGACAAGAGGCTAAGAGGAGAGATGCTTGCATTACTATTTGAAGCAAGGAATGGACTGATTTCAAGGTGATATTTAGGATTATCTATGTGACATGAAACCGTATGAAACATATTGACATTGAAAAAGGACAAGCAGACACTGCTGTCTGAAAAGGTCCTAAGAATTGGCTCTAGAGCATTTGCTATGAAGAGCATAGGTACATTGAAACCTCTTCCAACTAAAGTGCATGAGGTTGGCAGTTCAAGGGAGCAGTCTGGAATTTGTTTTCATTTTTTATAGGATTTATAACATCTCACAATGGTCCTTGCGGTATTTTCTCACTTGTTTAATGTTTTTGAAGTAATTTAAACTGTACATTTTACCTCAGCTAGTCCCGAGATTGGTGACATGCTGTGGCATGCTGTTTTCCAAGTGCTTTAAACCATTGAATTGCTTAAAGTTTTTTTTAATATAAGACAAGAGGCTAAGAGGAGAGCTGCCTGTAGTACTAGTTGAAGCAAAGAAAATACTGATTTCAAGGTGATTGGAAGAATTATATAGGTGGCATGACACTGTATGGAACACATTGACATAGAAAAGGTACTAGCAGACGCTGCTGTCTGAAAAGGTTATAAGAATTGGCTCTACGTCATTTGCCATAAAGAGCATTGCAACAATGGAACAGCTTCTGACCATGGTGCATGACATTTGCACCCTGATTCATGGATTATTTGCGCAAAAAAAACAGGATTTGTGCGCCATTCTACCCGTAAATCCCTGTTTAACTAATGGGGATTTGCGGGCAGAATGGCGCATAAATCCCATTTCTTTTGGTGCAAATAATCCATGAATCAGCTACTTGGAGTTCTAGGGAACAGTCTGGAATGGGCTTTCTTATTTTTGTTTGCTTTATAACATCTCACAATGGTTCTGAGGGTATATTTCCACTTGTTTTTCTGTCTTTGAAATCATTTAAACTGTACATTATACATGAGGTAGTCTCGAGATTTGTGACATGCTGTGGCATGCTGTGTTCCAATTGCTTTAAACCATTGAATCGCTTAAAGTTATTTAATATAAGACAAGTGGCTAAGAGGAGAGATGTCTGCAGTACTATTTGAAACAAGGAGAATACTGATTTCAAGGTGATATGAAGAAATATCTCGGTGGCATGACACTGTATGGAACACATTGACGTTGAAAAGGGATTAGCAGATGCTGCTGGCTGAAAAAGTCTTAAGAATTGGCTCTATGGCATTTGACATGAAGAGGAAAGGCATAATGTAACAACTTCTGACTACAATGCGTGAGGTTGAGAGTTCTAGGGATCAGTCTGGAATTTGTTTTCTTTTTTATTTATTTGATTTATAACATCTCACAATGGTTCTGAAGCTGTTTTCTTCACTCGTTTAATGTCTTTGAAGTCATTTAAATAGTACATGTTACATCAGCTGGTCCTGAGATTGGTGACATGCTGTGGCATGCTGGTGTCGCAAGTTCTTTAAACTATTCAATTGTTGAACGTTATTTACTATAAGACAAGAGGCTAAGAGGAGAGATGCTTGAAGTACTATTTGAAGCAAGGAAAAGACTGATTTCAAGGTGATATGAAGAAATATCTAGGTGGCATGACACCCTATGGAACACATTGACATTGAAAAGGGACTAGCAGATGCTGCTCTCTGAAAAGGTCATAATAACTGGATCTATGGTGTTTAATGTATAGACCATTAGAGCAATGGAAGAACTGCTAACTTCAGTGCATGAGGTTGAGAGTTCTACTGCGCTGTCTGGAATTTGTATTTTTTTCCTAAATTTGATTTATCACATTTCACAATGTTTCTGCAGGCATTTTTTCACTTGTTTAATGTCTGTGAAGTCATGTAAACAGTACATTTTACATCAGCTAGTCCCGAGATTGGTGACATGCTGTGGCATGCTGTGTTCCAATTGCTTTAAACCATTGAATTGCTTAAAGTTATTTAATATAAGACAAGAGGCTAAGAGGAGAGATGCCTGCAGTACTATTTGAAACAAGGAAAAGACTGATTTCCAGGTGATATGAAGAAATATCTAGGCGGCATGACACTGTATGGAACACATTGACTTTGAAAAGGGACTTGCAGATGCTGCTGTCTGAAAAAGTGTTAACAATTGGCTCTATAATATTGCCCCTAAAGAGCTTTGGCATAATGTAACTGCTTCTGACTGTATTGCATGATGTTGAGAGTTCTAGGGATCAGTCTGGAATTTGATCTCTTTTTTATTTATTTGATCTATAACATCTCACAATGGTTCTGGAGCTATTTTCTTCACTTCTGTAATGTATTTGAAGTCATTTAAACAGTACATGTTACATCAGCTGGTCCTGAGATTGGTGACATGCGGTGGCATGCTGGTGTTCCAAGTGCTTTAAACCATTCAATAGCTGAAAGTTATTTACTATAAGACAAAAGGCTAAGAAGAGAGATGCTTGCAGTACTATTTGAAGCAAGGAATGGACTGATTTCGAGGTGATATTTAGAATGATTTATGTGGCATGAAACCGTGTGGAACATATTGACATTGAAAAGGGACTAGCAGACACTGCTCTCTGAAAAGGTCGTAAGAATTGGCTCTATAGTTTTGGCACTGAAGAGCATAGGTGCAAAGAAATTGCTTCCAACTGCAGTGCATGTGGTTGGCAGTTTTAGGGAGCTGCCTAGGATGTGGGTTTTTTATAATTTGATTTATAACATCTCACAATGGTTTTTGGGGTATTTTCTCACTTGTTTAATGTCTTTGAAGTAATTTAAACAGTACATTTTACCTCAGCTAGTCCCGAGATTGGTGACATGCTGTGGCATGCTGTGTTTCAAGTGCTTTAAACCATTGAATTGCTTAAAGTTTTTTAATATAAGACAAGAGGCTAAGAGGAGAGCTGCCTGTAGTATTAGTTGAAGCAAGGAAAAAACTGATTTCAAGGTGATATGAAGAATTATCTAGGTGGCATGCCACTGCATGCAACACATTGAAAAGGTACTAGCAGATGCTGCTGTCTGAAAAGGTTATAAGAATTGGCTCTACATCATTTGCCATGAAGAACATTGCCACAATGGAATAGCTTCTGACTACAGTGCATGACATTTAGAGTTCTAGGGAACAGTCTGGAATGTGTTTCGTTTTTTTTTTGCTTTATAACATCTCACAATGGTTCTGAGGGCAGTTTGTAACTTGTTTGTATGTCTTTGAAATCATTTAAATTGTACATTATACATGAGGTAGTCTGGAGATTGGTCACATGCTGTGGCATGCAGTGTTCCAATTGCTTTAAACCATTGAATCGCTTAAAGTTATTTAATGTAAGACAAGAGGCTAAGAGGAGAGAGGTCTGCAGTAGTATTTGAAGCAAGGAAAGAAACGATTTCAAGGTGATATGAAGACATCTCTAGCTGGCACGGCACCGTGTGGAACAGATTGACATTGAAAATGGAGTAGCAGATGCTGCTGTCTGAAAAGGTCATACGAATTGTTTCTGTTGCATTTGTCATAAAAGGTTTGCACTATTGAACAGCTTCTGACTTCAGTCTATGAGATTGGGAGTTCTAGGGAATGATCTGGAGTTTGTTTTCTTTTTTCTAAATTTGATTTATAACATCTCATAATGGTTCAGAGAATATTATTTCATTTGTTAAATGTTGTTGAATTCATTTAAACAGTACATTTAACATCAACTAGTCCTGAGATTGGTGGCATGCTGGTGTTCCAAGTATTTTAAACCATTCAATTGCTGAAAGTTATTTAATATAAGACAAGAGGCCAAGAGGTGAGATGCTTGCAGTACTATTTGAAGCAAGGAAAAGACTGATTTCAAGGTGATAGGAAGAAATATCTAGGTGGCAATACACCATATGGAAAACATTGACATTGAAAAGGCACTAGCAGATGAGACTGTCTGAAAAGGTTATAAGAATTGGCTCTATGGCTTTGCTGTAAAGAGCATTAGTGCAATGGAAAAACTAAAGAATGGTTATTCTGGAACAGTCTGAAATTTGTTTTCTATTTTTAATTTGATTTATAACAACTCACAATGGTTCTGAAGGTATTTTTTCATGTGTTTAATATTTTGAAGTCATTTAAACAGTACATGTTCCGTCAGCTGGTCCCGATATTGGTGACGTGCTGTGGCATGCTGTGTTCCAAGTGCTTTGAACCATTCAATTGCTGAAAGTTATTTACAATAAGACAAGGGGCTAGGAGGAGAGGTGCTTGCAGTATTATTTGAAGCAAGGTAAAGACTGATTTCAAGCTGATAAGAAGAAATATCTCGGTGGCATGACACTGTATGGAGCACATTGACATTGAAAAGGGACTAGCAGATGCTGCTGTCTGAAAAGGTAATAAGAATTGGCTCCACAGCATTTGTCATAAAAGGTGTTGGTGTAATGGAACGGTTTCTGACTTCAGTGTATGAGATTGGGAGTTCTAGAGAGTGGTCTGGAATATTTTTTTCTTTTTTTAAATTTGATTTATAACATCTCACAATGGTTCTGAAGGTATTTGTTTCACAGCATGTCACCAATCTCGGGACTAACTGTTGTAAAATGTACTGTTTAAATGACATAAAAGACATTAAACACGTGTAAAAATACCCCCAGAACCATTGTGAGATGATATAAATTACATTTAAAAAAATGAAGACTAAGTCCAGACTGCTTCCTAGAACTCCTGATCTCATGCACTGTAGTCAGAAGCACTTCCAATGCTAACGCTCTTGACTGTAAATGCAATAGAGCAAATTCTTATGACATTTTGAGACAGCAGCGTCTGCTAGACCCTTTTCAATGTCAATGTGTTCCATACGGTGTCATGCCACCGAGATATTTCTTCATATCACCTTGAAATCAGTCTTTTCCTTGCTTCAAATAATACTGCAGGCATCTCTCCTTTTAGCCTCTTGTCTTATATTAAATAACTTTCAGCAATTGAATGCTTTAATACACTTGGAACACCAGCATGACACAGCATGTCATGAATCTCGGGACTAGCTCATGTACAATGTACTATTTAAATGACTTCAAAGACATTAAACAAGTGGAAAAATACACCCAGAACGACTGTCAGATGTCTTAAATCAAACTGGAAAAAAGAAAACAAATTCCAGACTGCTCACTAGAACAACTGATCTCATTCTCTGTAGATGGAAGCTCTTCCATTGCGCTAATGCTCTTTGCGGTAATAGCTATAGAGCCAATTCTTATGACCTTTTCAGACAGCAGAGTCTGCCAGTCCCTTTTCAATGCCACTGTGTTCCATACAGCGTCATGCCACCTCGATATTTCTTCATATCACCTTCAAATCTGTCTTTTCCTTGCTTTGGATCGTACTATCGCCATCTCTCCTCTTAGGCTGCAGTCTTATTTTAAATAACTTTAAGCAATTAAATGGTTTAAAGCACTTGGATCACAGCATGCCACAGCATGTCACCAATCTCTAGAATAGCTGATGTAAAATGTACTGTTTAAATGACTTCAAAGAATTTAAACAAGTGAAAAAATACCCCCAGAACCATTCTCAGATGTTACAAATCAAACTGGAAAAATTAAACAAATTCCAGACCACTCACTAGAACTTCCAACATCATGCACTTTAGTTGGAAACTGTACCATTGCACCAATACTCTTATTGGCAAATTTTATAAAGGCAATTCTTATGACCTTTTCAGACAGCCCCGTCTGCTAACCTCTTTTCAATGCCAATGTGTTCCTTACAGTGTCATGCCACCTAGATATTTTTTCATATCACCTTGAAATCTGTCTTTTCCTTTCTTCAAATAGTACTGCAAGCATCTCTCCTCTTAACCTCTTGTCTTATATTAAATAACTTTCAGCAATTTAATGTTTTAAAGCACTTGGAACACCAGCATGCTACAGCAAGTCACTGATCTCGGGACTAACTGATATAAAATGTACTGTTTAAATGACGCCAAAGACATTAAACAAGCGTAAAAATACCCCCAGAGCCATTGTGAGATGTTATAAATCAAATTTATAAAAATAAAGGATACACATTACAGACAGCTCTCTAGATCACCTGATCATTTGTACTGTAGTTAGAAGCTCGTCCATTGCACTAATGCTCATTACAATAATGGCTTTGTAGCCAAATCTTCTGACTTTTTCAGACACCAGCATCTGCTAGTCCTTTTCCATTTTAATGTTTTCCATATGGTGTCATGCCACCTAGATATTTCTACATATCACCTTGAAATCAGTCTTTTCCTTGCTTCAAATAGTATTGTAGGCATCTCTCCTCTTTGCCTCTTGTCTTATATTAAATAATTTTTAGCAAATTCATGTTTTAAGGCATTTGGAACACCAGCATGCCACATCATGTCACCAATCTCGGGACTAACTGATGTAAATTGTACTATTTAAATGACGTCAAAGACTTTAAACAAGTGTAACAATACCCCCAGAAAAATGATGATGTGTTATAAATCACATTTTAAAAAAAAGAAGACAAACGCCAGACAGCTCCCTAGAAATCCTGAACTTATGCACTGTAGTTGGAAACTCTTCCATTGCACTAATGCTCTTGACAGTAAAACTGTAATAGCCAATTCTTATGACCTTTCAGACACCAGCGTCTGCAAGTCTTTCTTCAATGTCAATGTGTTCCATACGGAGTCATGCCACCTAGATATTACTTCATATCCCCTTGAAATCCATATTTTCCCTTCTTCGAATAGTATTGCAGGCATCTCTCCTCTTAGGCTCTTCTCTTATATTAAATAACTTTAAGCAATTCAATGGTTTAAAGCACTTAGAACACAGCATGCCACAGCATGTCACCATTTACTGGACTAGCTGATGTAAAATGTACTGTTTAAATTACTTCAAAGACATTAAACTAGTGAAAAAAGACCCCAGCACCATTGTGAGATGTTATAAATCAATCTTGAAAAAAAGGAAACATAAGTCATACCTCGGCTCTCTAGAGCTCCCAACCTCATGCACTCTTGTTGGAAGCTGTTCCATTGCGCAAATGCTCTTTATGGAAAATGCCATAGAGCCAATTCTTATTACCTTTTCAAACAGCAGCGTCTGCTAGCCCCTTTTCAATGTCAAGGTGTTCCGTAAGGTGTCATGCCACCTAGAAATTTCTTCATATTTCCTTGAAATCCATCTTTTCCCTTCTTCAAATAGTCCTGCAGGCATCTCTCCTCTCAGCCTCTTGTCTTATATTAAATAACTTTCAGTTATTGAATGGTTTAAAGAACTTGGAACACAGCATGCCACAGCAAGTCACCAATCTCAGGACAAGCTGATGTAAAATTTACAAGTTAAATGACTTCAAAGACATTAAACAAGTGAAAAACTAGCCCAAGAACCATTGTGAGATGTTATTAATTAAACTTGAAAGAAAAGAAAACTAGTTAATACTTGCTCCTTAGAGCTCCCAACCTCATGCACTGTGGCTGGTGCTGTTCCGTTGCACCAATGCTCTTTATGTCAAATTCCATAGAGCCAATTCGTATGACCTTTTCAGACAGCAGGTCTGCTCGTCCCTTTTCAATGTCAAGATGTTCCGTATGCTGTCATGCCACCTAGATATTTCTTCATATCACCTTGAAATCTGTCTTTTTCCTGCTTCGAATAGTACTGTAGGCAAATCAAACTTGAAAAAAAGGAACATAATTCATACCCCCACTGTCTAGAGTTCCCAACCTCATGCATTGTAGTTGGGAACGTGTTCCATTGCGCCAATGCCATAGAGCCAATTCTTTTGAATTTTTCAGACATCAGCCTCTGCTGTCCCTTTTCAATGTCAAGGTGCACCATAAGGTGTCATGCCACCTAGATATTTCTTCATATCACCTGGGAATCAGTCTTTTCCTTGCTTCAAATAGTACTGCAGGCATCTCTCCTCTCAGCCTCTTGTCTTATATTAAATACTTTCAGTAATTGAATGGTTTAAAGCACTTGGAACACAGCATGCCACAGCAAGTCGCCAATCTCAGGACAAGCTGATGTAAAATGTACTGTTTAAATGACTTCAAAGAATTTAAACAAGTTAAAAGATAGCTCCAGAACCATTGTGAGATGTTACAAATCAAACTTTGAAAAAAGAAAACAAATCGCACTGTAGTTGGAAGCTGTCCCATTGCACCTATGTTATTCATAGCAAATGCGATGGAGCCAATTCTTATGACTTTTTCAGAAAGCTGCATCTGCTAGTCTCTTTTCAATGTCAATGTGTTCCATACAGTGTCATGCCACCTAGATATTTCTTCATATCACCTTCAAATCTGTCTTTTCCTTGCTTCGGATTGTACTGGCGGCATCTCTCCACTTAGGCTCTTATCTTATATTAAATACCTTTAAGCATTTCAGTGGTTTAAAGCACTTGGAACACAGCATGCCACAGCATGTCACCATCTCGCGACTAGCTGATGTCAAATTTACTGTTTAAATGACTTCAAAGACAATAAACAAGTGAAAAAATGCCCCCAGAACCATTGTCGGATATTATAAATCAAACTTGAAAAAAAAAATAAAAGACATTTCTGAACGCTCCCTTAAACTCCCAACCTCATCCACTTTAGTTGGAAGCTGTTCCATTGCATCAATGCTCTTCATGGAAAATGCCATAGAGCCAATTCTTATGACCTTTTCAGACAGCAGCATCCGCTAGTCCCTTTTTAATGTCAATGTGTTCCATATGGTGTCAAACCACCGAGATATTTCTTCGTATCACCTTGAAATCAGTATTTTCCTTGCTTTAAATAGTGCTGCAGGCATCCCTCCTCTTATCCTCTTGTCTTGTATTAAATAACTTTCAGCAATTGAATGTGTTAAAGCACATGGAACACCAGCATGCCACCGCATGTCACCAATCTCGGGTCTAGCTCATGTACAATGTACTGTTTAAATGACGTCAAAGACATCAAACAAGTGTAAACATAGCACAAGAACCTTTGTGAGATGTTATAAATCAAATGTTATAAATTCCCAAATAGACATGGGAGCAGATACTCAAATCTTAACGCAACTGAGCAAAGCATAGAAGATGTGCTTCTTTCATTTGTGTTCATTGTAGAAAGGTGCAGATCACCGCATCCACGAACACGATCTGCACAACGCAAAAGATACGTTGGCCAGCTCCTTTGCACAAATTAGTGCCGGGAGCAAGAACTAATGTATGACCGGCATGACAACCACGTGGGTGCTCGGAGCACATTTTCCACTGATGGGCACTTAAATGGGCTGTCACTGGGAAATGCAAATAAAAAAAGGAAAACATTTCCAAAACTGCTTTAGTGATGGAAGTGCAATTCACATGGCCCTTCGCCTGTTCCAAAGAACCTAGATGTGGGATTTTCTTTAAAATGCACAGCTGCACCACCTGGTTTGTGCAAATGCACAAAGGTGCATGAATACGTAAAATGCTTACAAAAGAAGGACATTGCCGGTCCACATTAGTTCACATCATACAGCTCACCGAAATGTGAACTCTGTAGATGCACTAACTCACATGTTGACACATACACTCCTTGCAAGTGTAGGCATACCTGATTTTCTGACCTGTTTCCTTTAATAGTCATCTAGCAATTAAATGATTATCTGTTGTCTTCTCCAAGCCAGTTGGATGAAAAATGGAGGCTGCAGATTAATATAGTTATCAGCCCCATATCTGGGCCTGTATCAGGGCCGGTAACAGCCAGCCACGCTGGGCTTAAACAGGCTCTGCCACGCCACCCCACAAGGGGTTAATGGCTATTCTCACCCTGTAGGTGCGTCCCAGGTGCAAATATTCATTTTTTACAGAGACTAGCTATGCTTGTGATGCGTAAACCCAATTTCCTGTAAAATAAAACACAATAAGGCGGCCTCCACCATAGTAAATAGAAAGATGGACAGAGTCCCTTGTCTTTTTGTGTTGTGGGTGCCGAGGATGGAACCGAGCGCTGTCACTGGAGCAGAATGCTTCAGTGCAGCAGGTAAGTGATATGATATGATATGATATTTTATTTATATCGCGCTTGCACACAAGTGTTTCAGAGCGCGACCAGGCAAGGGAAGGGGAACAGGGGAGAACAAGAAAAAAACAAAAACAGCGATCTTACTAGGCCCAGTGACATTGGGAACGCGCAAGTGCATGGGAAAGGAAAAAGGGGGAACGTGTATGGAAGGGGGAGAGGTGGAAAGTGCGGGACAGAGGAGAGAACAGAATAATTAAATAAGTAAAATAAATAAATGTGTAAATAAATAAATAAAGGTGGAAGCGCAGCCAGCAAGTGGCGAGTGCTGGGTAAGCAGATAGGGTATATCTGAGAAGCGCAGAAGAGAAGTGGGTGAGGGACTGAATGGGTACAGATACAGACCCCAAGTGCAAGGGGAGGCCCGGAGGCAGTGCAGGAGTGTGGCAGGGTGAGCGGGTACCTGGGCCCAAAGGACAGAGCGTGGCCAGGTACACAGTGCCGAGAGAGATCAGCAGGGGAGAAGAGGAGCAAAGGCAGAAGCGAAGAGGAAGGTCTTGAGGTGCTTCCGGAACTGGAGATGGTTCTCCTCAAGTTTCAAGGTGGCAGGGAGGCTGTTCCAAAGGGAGACCCCAGCTGAAGACAGAGATCTGCCCCTAGTGTGTTTCTTTGAAAAACGACAGACCTTGAGAGAGTTAGAGGTAGAGGAGCGAAGGGCTCGAGAGGGGAGGTATTTACATAGGGTAAATTGAAGGTATTTTGGACCCAGGCCCCAGAAAGCCTTGTGGACAATGCTGAGGGTTTTTAATTTAATCCTTGCATCCCCCGGGAGCCAATGAAGGGATTTCAGAGCTGGAAAGATACGATCCCAGGGCTTGAGGCCAAGGACAAGTCTTGCAGTCCTGTGCTGGGTTAGTGGGGGGTGGGCAGTTTGTTGGGAAACAAGGAGGGGCAGGTAACCTCCAAAAGAATAAATAAATGACAGCACCCAGGGAAGGGGCTCGGGTGAATGGAGGAATGCGTGCGGCACACTGTTAATTCTTACCCATGTTTCCAGCCACCTGATTATCTGAGCATGGGTGCAAATAGGTAATTAACACCCATTGTGATCTCTGGAACATGCCCCTCCTGTAGTGAGAAGTCAAAGTGAATCATATTCAGATACTTGTGAGCAAAGTATACATTTGTGCCCATTGGTGCCTGAATCGCTATTACACATTGCCCTGAAATAATATTGAAAAATTCACCTGTGAAAGTGGATGAATGTTATTTTTCTCCACTGGGATTGGAAAAGTGAGATGCACAGCAGCTCTCAGTCCACTTTGCACCAGCCCCGGAAAGTGCATGGGAGTGTGCTGAGAAAGGGTGAATGGCACAAATGATTTTGTTCCTTATGTGCCAATATCGTCTGCTCCAGATCAGCACGATCTGTGATAAGCACCCATCTCAGGCTAAAAGGTTCAATCTGTTCTGAAGCCCTGAAGATGGAGGGCTAACACCATGAGCACCAGGAAATGTGGGCCACCCACATGCTAGCCACTGTTTGCATGAAGACAATGTTGGCTAGTGAAATTAGTTTTGTTTCCATGACAGCTCTTTGCCAACACCACTACATCAGGAGTTCAGATACTGGTGGAGAGAGTGAGCGTGTCCCTCTGGCACACCAATTTTTCCTTAAGAATAACACGGCAGGCTACATTTTTCTCTTGTACCAACTTTGGCAAAAAGATAGCTTTGCACCCTTTTTCCATCTGGCCTCAAGCACATAAAATCATTAAAGACTTATCTCACTTAGGCTTCTGTAAACACCCACTCAGTTTTCAGATATTTTCCCACCGACTATGGGCCTCATTACAACTCAGGCGGTAAGGGGTTTACGGCAGCGTTAACAGCGCCGACCCTTACCGCCTGATTACGAGGTCCCATAGCGCCATGGTGCTTTTAACACCTGCTTTTAGCAGGTGTTAAAATCCATGGCGCTAAGGGACCATGGAGTTAATTACGCCACCGTAATTTACGGTGGCGTAATTAACGCCTTCCCCACTCCCATTATGCCCTATGGGGCAAAAATGGGAATGGGGAAGGGTAAATGGGGATTGGGGACTTACCGCCCCGCCAAACTCGGAATGGGGCGGTAAGTCCGTCAACCACCATGGCGTAAACTACGCCATGGTGGTAAAGTCACGGCCCAGGCGGTAACTTACCGCCTGGGTCGTAATGAGGCCCTATATAATTTAGGAGATAAAGCAAACTATTTCACAGACAGTAAGTCTGAATTCCCACATGCGTGTTACATATATTTGCTCATGCTTAGGATATCATGCCTTCTTTCTTGTCGTTTTTCATATTTTGTTTTACCTGGACTCTTTAAGGCATTTAAAACATGCTATGCTGTGTTGTGCACACCAGATCACCTCGTTTAGGTTTTCAGCTATGGGCACATCGAAGTTCATCTGTGCGACTGGACCACTGCGACCGGGTGTTATATAAGCACAAGTATATTAATCCGTAACTACGTCTACCAACACTGCTACCCCATGAGGTCCTCATTATATGACACCGACTATTGCATTCAGTTGATTTTATCTACCCTACAGTGGTAGAAAGAGGCCAGATATAGCTGACCGCACGCCACCATTTTAAAGCTGCGTCTTGTTCGTCACTTAGCTGCAATCAGTGTCACACATGTGAATCTATACTTCTGGCCTCAGACTGTTCTTGTTAATGAGAATTAAAGCTCATAAAATGGATGTTCCTTCTTCTGCCAGATGCTATCTACTCGGGTTATGCTGACATTTTTAATGCAGAAACTCTGCAAACGTAATTGCTTCCAAGTGCAGAATGACCAAAATAGATGGCGAAAATGGACATGAATATAATTAAGAAAACAGAGCTGCTTTTGATCATGTTTTCTATTCTAGAATGGGGTTTATAGATTAAAAAGCAAAAGAGCATACCACCATATTGGGGGCTCAACAGTAAGGGGGTCATTACAGTCTAGGAAGTTTTCTATGCAATACCACTGACAGAAAGTAGGTGTTGAGAGGGTAGGCATTAGGCATGCCCGTTTTCTCACCACCTTACAATGTTCCCATGACAACAGTTTTTTTTTTTTGTAATGAAGGGAAGCAGTTCTGTTTCTGTAAGGTTAAAAAGCATTTTGAGTTATTTTACAATTCTTGCCTCCTCCGCCGGGGTTGGGGATAAAAAAAGCCAGATTTTCAGGATGAAAATCTACACTGTAATTTGGTGGTATTTATTGAGGGTGGTATTCCATTGGACTACGGCTGGAGGTATAGGCATCCTTTGCTATCATGGGGTGGATGGTAAAAACAGTGGTATTTTGTAAATACCACTGTGTTTACAGAAACCTTCAAGACTTCTATCACCCCCAAAATCTTGAAAATGCAACTCTGTCCATCAAAAGAGAATGGAATAATTTTCTACGTCAGAAGTTTAGTGTAGCCATGTTTTGATTAACTAACATTTTGACTGTCCCCAGAGTTTTGAACCTGATAGGCTTGACGTCCAATATCTATTCAATAATGTATTGCAATTGTTAAGCCTCAAATCAGTGAGTGAACCCACCAACACCACACACAGCACTGCTCAAATGAAGGCGGCAATATAGCCTGTTAACAGTTCCCTGTAACAGTACCCAAAATGTGCAAATAGGACCTAGGTGTTCATTGCACTGCTCCCTGAGATATCCCATTGTTGGGCACGGGTGGAGTTGAGCCTAAACAGGACTGGAGGGATTTTATTTACGCAATATTACCTGAGACGGTGGGACGATCCACCTGGTAACGCACTGCTGGCCAAACTAAGGGCCCCTTGGCGGCGGTGACATTACCAACCCAGTTTCCCCACCGCCCAGGGTAGTATCACTATTAGCACCTGCATAGCCCACACACAGGTGCTAAGGGCACGATTGGAATAAAACAAAAATTAAAAAAAAGCTTTAATGGTGTTGCCCGACACTGTCTTCAACAAGGAAAAGGGACTTCTAGAGTAAGGCACAGCTTCAAGGAGCACCTGTTAAGAATTGTGTTTCCTTTGTGTTTAATCAAACAAGCCCTTATCACCTAGGTGTGACCTTTGCGAGTCCTAAAGGGCCCTGTGGGAGCATACAAAGAAGGGAGCAGGGACGTCATTTAGGGGTCGCCAGGGAAAATGTTAGCTGAGCAAATAGGAAAGCTCTATACAGCGCAAAAACAACCTTCTAAAGAGGGGGCTGATGGCCATAGCAATGACTGGGGGCTTCTGAGAAGTGACTAAGTACTTATGACACCTGCAGTGCCAAAAAGACAGATTGCCCTGATGTAATTTTGCATAATAACTCTGAGATGCCTAATGATTTAAAAGTGAAAGCACCAATAAATGAACATGTAACAGAAAATGCAAATACTTCTAAAAAAGAGGTACGGTTTAACCTAGAACTAAATCAAACATTGAAGATTTGTGCAAATAAAAAAGAAACAGCGGAAATTCAAAAAGAACAAACAGACAGATTAAAGAAAAATGACTCATGCATGGGGAATACCAGTGAACAGGGAGTAAGTGGGGATGCTATAGCTCCTTCCCTGGGCAAGCAAAACAATGACCAAACACAGGCAGAAAAAGGAAATACTCAAAAGGAGGGTACAGGTCAATCACCTAAAGAATTCTTTGAGCCACATATTTTTGAAGAGGCTGAAAGGGCTGGTACCACACTAAATGATCACAAATGCACAGAATTAAACAATGACAAATTGCTGAATGATGTTGTTACACATGTTCAGTTGGAAGGTTGTAATGTGGTCCCTGATGTTACCCAGATGGATGGGCGAACAGTGGCCACACTCCAAAAAACCTCAGATCATGGAGAAATGAATAAAGTCTCTCGCGCAGAAATGGGTAAAAAGGAGGGAAAAATGTCTTTCCATTTACCAATGTGCTTAGCCAAAAGTGAAAAAGGCCTGAGAAAGGTGAGCCCTGAAATCAGTAAGAATTCACACTTCTTATATGTATTAGAGGAAGTTGAGGACAGATATTATGCACCCATCACTGTAGAAGAGAAATGCCAAACATTTGCTATGATTGACACTGGCGCACAGGCCACAATTATGTCCAAGGAGCTGGTAAAGAGTATCAATGAAGGGAGACCCCCACAGAATCAGATCACAGTGAAGGAAAATCAAGGTCCAGTGCATAACTTTAATGGGGAGGAGGTGCCCATCATAGGTGTAACTGAGGTTGACATAAAAATAGGAAAGCACAGAATGAAACAAGAGGTATTGATCACATCTATTTGTGAAATTCCATTTCTGATGGGGACAGATTGCCTGAAAAGATTGTCTCCTCTCATAGATGGGGTGAATGGAGTGCTGTGGTCCTTAACCAAGAAACCATTGAGACCTAAGAAACTAAAATCACAAAACAGCAACATAAATGAATGTCACACCGTTGCCAAAACAAATGATGCTGTGGAGGTATATCTCCAGAATAGTTGCATACCTAGTGTCACTGTTATATTAATGTGTCAAGCAAAATGCAGAGCGACAATGAAGGACTACCTGTACAAATATACTTGGACCCAAGGAAAAATTGGCAGACTGCCATAGATGAGCACACATTACGTTTTTATTTAAAAGAGAAAACAATCAAACAGAATATTGCTCCTAAAACAGATTCAGAAAAACACATTACCACTCTTGCTGAAATACACATGGAAGATGAGCAACCATGGGTTCATGTTGGTATAAATGACTGTTTTAAAACAATAAAAGCCACTTTAGCGCTTGAACAGGAGAGGAGCTTCATTAATGAGAAATTGTTGCAAAAAATAATGGAGAGGGAGGAAATCCCGAAATTTAGGATTAAAAACCAATATGTTTCTGGGTTGGACAGTCCAGACTTTGAAAACCGAATTGCAGGCAGATGCATGATTAAAATTAGCATTGGGCAGAAAACAATTTACCATTATGTATGGATAGTGAGTGGAGCACAAAATGACTTTTACATGGGCAATGACATCATGCACAGAATGTGTATGGTGTTAGATTTCCTTAATCAAAAAATATGGTCACGCCTAGGTGGGCCGGCACCTGAATTTGAAGACAAAAGAAGGGCTTATCATTGTGCACAACTGGTTCCTTATGCAATCGAATTACAAATGAGGAAAGATACTATTATTCCTGCATTTACAAAACAGTTTTCAATAACACTGAAATGCAAAAATGGACAGCAGATGAAATACTCTGATGCATTTGTATGCCTGAATGAATCCATAAAACAGCAAGGCCTGGATTATGAATACATTCCATTGGTAGATATTGGTGAAGGATCTGTAAAAATTATGGTAAATAATAAAGGTTGTCAGGATATTCATTTAGAGGAAAACTCCCCATTAGGAATGGCCATACAAAAATCACATTATACGGCAGATTTAAATAACATGGTGATTGGAAATATCCCTGAAAAGTATGTGGATGCCAAGGGTGAGTTGCCAGAACACCTGGACTCTCAGCCCAAAGGAATATTTAAAATTCATTCTGTGTATCCTTATGATTCAAATGAGACAGTGTGCTGCCATCAAGAGGATTGCATAATATTTAATTTAAATGAAAATGGAACAGAAAATCAGCCCATTGAAGTGGAAGCTGATATGCCAAAATATTTTAAAGTGGCAGCTTTGCAAAAAGACACAGCCACACAGTTAGAGGAAAGCGCCGAGATTCCCTTACTAGAAGATTTTCCAGAATTTTCCAAAATGGTAGAAGAGCAGATCTCCTTAGGGGATGCGTGTGACAGCGATGAGGATAGAAACAATCTGAGGGAGATATTTATGGAGTTTAAGGATGTATTTGCAAAAGATGCTTATGATTGCGGATTAACTGATTTACATGTGGCCACACTACCAGAAGGGTGTAGCAGAAGTCCAGTATTTGTGCGCCAGTATAGACTACCGCTGGCATGTTTAGAATCATTAGCAGAGATTATAAAGAATTTGGAAGCTCGGGGAATCATCAAGCCCATTCATAGCACATCCAGTACACCTATTTTAGGTGTGTTAAAGCCAAATGGTCAATGCCGGCTACGTGCAGACTTGAGGGAGTTAAATAAAAGAGTGCCAGTATCCAGATGGCCACTACCATTCATTGATCAGGGTTTAGCTCAAGTACATGGTTCAAAAGTGTTTACCACATTAGATCTCACCTCTGCATATTGGTGCGTGCCATTGGCAGAGGAGATGCAGAATTTATTTTCCTTTACATTTGACAGGACTCAATACGCCTGGTTTAGAGCTCCATTCGGGTACATCAATAGTGGGAGTGAATTTGGCATATTTTTGAGAAAAGCCATGCCAGACGCAGCGGAAAGAGGACCATAGTTTATGTGGATGATGTCCTGATAATAAATGAAAGCCTGAAAAGCCATTTTGATGAAATAAGACATGTGCTTGCCCAATTGCAGAAAGCAGGCGCCAAAGTGTCTTTACAAAAAGCACAAGGGTGCAAGAAAAAAGTGAACTTTCTAGGCCATGAAGTGACTGAACATGGGCTAAATTCACAAAAGAAAAAAATAGAGGCCATACAAAAACTAAAGGACCCTAAAAATGTGAAAAAGGTAAACAGTTTATTAGGGATGACAGGCTATAACAGAAAGTTCATTGAAAATGATGCTGAAATTACTCAACCATTGACTAAACTGCTTAAACTGAATACACCCTGATATGGGAAAAAGAGCAGTCTGAGGCAGTAGCTAAATTGAAGGAATGTCTTGTAAAGGTACCATGTTTAGCATATCCCATAAAGGGTAGGGATTTCTTTGTAGAAATAGGGTTCTCTGAACATTGTATGTCAGCAGTGTTATCACAAAAACATGATGTGAATCACAAAACTATTGCATATGCAAGTAAAGCATTTTCCCAAGTTGAAATGAATTTCAATGAATGTGAAAAGGCCCTATTAACCACTGTGTGGGTGCTACAACATTTCCGCCCTATTGTTCAGGGAGAAAAGGTGATTATTGAAACAAATCATCAACCTTTGCAGTTTTTAGAGAGTAAAAGAATTAGGTCAGGTGATCTAGCGCAGTCCAGAATCACTTCATGGACGCTGGCATTACAAGGTTTTCCTGTAGAAGTGAGATATGGACAAAATAAAAAGAGCCCAATTGCTCAAGGGTTAGCTGACTTACATGACTGTGCAGCTGAACAAGTATCAAACGAAATGGAAGTGGAACCTAGTTTGCAGGAATTAGAACAATCACCACACAAAGCTTTTGATGAAAAAACATGCAAGGATCTGCCAACTGTATATGTGGATGGTTGTGCTTTTCACATTGAAAATGACAGTAATAAACAATTAGTGTCAGGAATAGGGAATGTCTGGTTGAAATGTGAAGGCGTCCCCAGTGTAGGGATGAGGATTGGAGCTAGAAGCAGTCAAGTGGCGGAATTGGCGGCCATTTATGAAGCAATTGCTACTGCAGTTGATAATAAATTCAGTGAAATTGTCCTGGTGACTGATTCTGACTATGCACGAAATAGCTTTGTGGAGTATTTACCTGGCTGGAAAGCGAGAGGCATGGTTAGATACAACAAAAAGCCACTTAAACATGGAAAAATAATACAAGCCATAGACAAATTGGTGTCAGAAAATGATTTGACAATATACTGGAGAAACATTTGTGGACATTTAAAAGCACCAGGAGGGGATAAGGAGGGAAATGATAAGGCAGACCACCTGGCTAAAATTGGGGCTGTGATGGGAGAATTGCTACCTATTGATGATTTACTGGGTGAAATACAAATTGATGCAGTAACACGTTCTAAAGCACCAAAGGAGGTAGATCAACCAGTGGTGCAATGGGGCCATGACACGGCAGACCAAGATTTGATTGAGGCACAAAAGAATGATCGAATTTTGGGAATCTATTATAATCATTTGATAGATCCTGAACAAAACCCTTTAACAGAAAATGATTGTATGGGAAAAGAAGAGCTGAGGGTACTATTAAAGAATAAAAAACGAATTAGATTACAAGATGGACTCATGATTAGAGAGTCTATAACAGGACAAATACAGTGGCTGGTACCCCTTTCATTCAGAGGGCTAATGCTACAACATGCACAGGATGCAATAACTGCAGGCCACAGAGGTTCACAAAAAACTTTGGAAATACTAAAAGATTATGCTTACTGGCCACATATGTCCCAAGATGTGGAATTATATACTAGAGGGTGTCTAGTATGCACCCAATTTAAACCTGCTTCACCAATGCATAGAGCCCCATTGATGAAAAGAGGCCTAACTCTCCCATGGTCAGATTTGCAAATAGATTATGTAGGCCCTTTAAAAAGGTCGAGCAGAGGACACCGTTACATTTTAAGTGTGATATGTTTGATGTCGAAGTGGATTGAATGTATTCCTGCACCAGATTGTAGTGCGCAAACAGCAGCCACATTGCTGGTGAACCATGTGTTCTCAAGGTTTGGGTTGCCACAAAGAATTGAGTCAGACAGAGGAAGTCATTTCACAAGTACTCTAATGAGTAAGGTATGGCAAATACTGGGTGTGAAAAGGAAACTACATATCGCATATCGGGCAGCCTCTTCAGGTGGAGTTGAACGGGGCAATAGGCCTGTTGTGGATATTTTAAAGAAATTCGTGGCAGAAGCAGGTTCCAGCTGGGATTTACGTTTACCGTTGGTTTTGATGGCAATCAGATCAACTCCTGCCAAAGCAACAGGTGTTAGCCCCCATGAGGTCTTGACAGGTAGGAAAATGGTGTTACCACAACACCTGTTATACAGAACACATGAGCAGACACTTGTGAGTGCATCCACAGTTCATGAGTACATTGATGAACTGAGGAAACATTTGCAACATGCATTTGCTTTTGTGCAGAGAAATCTGGAAAGGGCTGCTGACAGTGCTAAGACATACTATGATAAAAGAACATCAGTGAGAGAATACAGTGTAGGGGATCAGGTGTACAAGTTTCATTTTGGAAAAAGTAAACAGAAAAATTCTAAATTTCTAGCAGCCTGGCAGGGGCCATTTCGAATTATAGATAAGATCTCTCCTGTAGTGTATAAAATTTTGAAGAATGAAGGTGAAACAGCGATAGAGCAGTTTGTCCATGTAAATCAGATCAAGCCATGCCATCCCAGACACGAGATCAGGCAGCTTGAGCATGTAGAAACAGAAAGCCCTGGGGCTACTGCCCACTGATGTACACAATACAACAGAAAGTCCCTTGAACACAAAAAGATAAAATAAATGGGTACAGTCAGGAGGCAGTGACAGAGAAGTTAAAAAGTTGATTATTATAATGGCACATAAACACTGTAATATATGTAAATATATATAAAATGTAAATAAATAAATAAATAAATAAATAAACAAAAATATATAATGGAAGCTTATGGGATTGGTATGCAGAATGAAAATGCATTGAATTTAAAATGTTGTTTGATGTATTCTTATTTTCTTTTTAACCTGTGTTTAATTTCAGGAAAAAAAATGTTTTATTTTTGGCAAAAGGGTGAAGTTAGTATTGTGCTATGTACTTAATCTGTTTCTTTTCTATTTTGATTTAGAACATTAACTATTTATACCGGAGGTCACGGGAGACGATGGAGTCTTGGAGCCCACGTGGACGGATTCCGGGAATGTGGAGAATGTCAATATTATGTATCCGATCCCATTGGTAAGCCTTCTTAGTTCGTTATTTCTTGAAAAGAGACAGCTTTTCTGTATCATCTTAGTCTCGGGAGAATAGCTCAGCGGCAACGTGCTTGCTTTGGAGGCAAGACGACATGAAACCACACAGGTTCGATCCCCGGGTCCACGCTTAGAAACCCCTGGGTATTAAGTGTGTTATAAATAACCTCTCATATCATATCTCAATACAGAAGCCTGGGACTCCCTCTAGTTGACTAGTGTACCAACAAAATTGGGTGTCAGCAGAGGCATTCTTTATTTTATGCATTAACATGCATCTTCTAATATTTAGCAGTGTACTTAGAGAGACTAAACCCAATTCTAGGCTTGTTGCTTCTATGGAGTGCACTGAGGCAAAACCAAAGCATGTCGCCAATAACAAATAAGTTTTTGACGCCCCTGCCATGCCTCCAGTGACCTCTCATCACCACCATCACAATTCACTTTATTACCTTATCTTTGGGAGGGAGTGCGGGGCATTGGTGCCTCCTCCACAAACACTTAACAGGAAAGGAACTTCCTCTTTTTTTTCATCGTGAGACGCTGGCCTGCTCTCCAATCACTGGACATCAACACCATGTTTCACTGCATCTTCCCCTCCCCTCCCTCCTACAATGACCCCACTGGCAGGATCATTCCTTCCCACCCACGTGCCCCTCTTTGGGAGAGATTGGTTCAAATAAATCTAACATGCTCCATTACTGTTGATGAAAGTCCACTTTCTTCAAGTGAAGTCTGCTTTGCAAATTAACATGATGAAACTTCCTTTTAAACCTGCTTCAATAACTTTTCCAACAACTTTCGTTAACCCCACTATTTTCCTACCCTTCTTTCCTGGTTGCCTTCCCTGCTTGTTTTCCCCCAGCCTTTTCTCTCTCGAATCTCCTTCTGTGCTCCCCACTATCTCTATTCTTTTCTTTACTGTACCTCCAAGTACTAGGACCAAGTACTGTTGCTCTTTTCTCTTTGTTTTACTGAAACCATCTATTCTCTTTTGCAACCATTTAAACCCCAACTTTGGTAACCTCTTTTCAGTTTTTCTGTTATCTATTCTCTGTTCCGGCACCCAGCAAGACCCTCCACAGATGGTGTCTCGGCGCCCCCTAGTCCTCCTCCCCACCTACTTCAGAAAGTTGTCCATTACATCTGTCAAGTTCATCAGCTATATTTCTATCCTTAGAAATGATAAATGCACTCCATCCTGCATAAATTACACTGGTTTCTGGAATCTTTTTACTTCTTATCCCACTATTGCTTCCTATATCACCAGCCCTGCAAAACCCAGACACTGCCCTATTTATTTTGTTTCTAACTTTATCAATAGCTGCCAGGCTTCCTTGCTCCCCTTTAAACTCCTTGAAAGCAACTTTGTCTAGACAATCCTACTCTACCTCCATAACCTTCATATCAGTCCCAACTCTTTCTCCATCATCTTAATTATTTCCAGCCCAGTCCATTGTATCAAAATAAATGCAGGTCTGTCAACCACGTCTTGACCCCGAGTTCAAATAGCATTGATAGTTACTGCCCACAGCGAATCCCTCCTAGCCTGGACCCATCACATTGGTGATATTATCAAATTTGGAAACCATATTCTGTGAAGTGAACCCACCAATCTTCTTTCCCTTACTTCTTTCCCCAACCTTTCTGCTATCACAATTGTATGTTCTTTTGTTGACTGAACACTCTCTATCCACCTGCTAACCCTTGATTCAATTTATGGTATGTTTAAACCTGCTTCAAACCCCTCTGACTATAAATGAACTGCTCTTCTGTCCGGGTAAAATTTTAGCCACTTTCCAAATAACTGCCTATTTCCTCTGGAGCCTCTACTAGCCCCATCATGCCCCAATCAGAAGCATTGTGTGAATGGATGCTGACCAGTGCATTTGGTGCATTTATATTTGTGTCTGCCATCTGCGGGGTTACATGTCCCTCAGTTGTACGCCCCCACCTTGCTTCTCTGTTTCCAAATCCTCCACATTCTTGATCCCCAATCCTTCTGTTTGTGGGGTGTTACTGAGAGGGTACAAACAGCACTGGAAACTCAGTACCCATATGCAAACCCACTACTGGCCTCGTGGGTGTCATCCATTGTAGCCATACCTCTGCGTCAATTTTCCACCGTTCTTCTCCCTCATCGTCTGCCAATCATGACCTGAATTCTTCATCATATCACAAAACCCAAAACAAAGGTGTGCTTTTCTAATCACATCTATATACTTGAAAAGTGCAACACTCCACTCTAAAGGAACCTCTTGCAGGATATGATAAGATATGATATGACATTTATAATGCACCTATACACAAGTGTTTCAAGGCACAACGAGGCAAGGGAGGGGTAACAGAGGGAAGACAGACAATGATCTTACTAGGCCAGGTGTGTGATGGTTTCTAATGTGCATTTCGCCTTCTGACTTATTTCCAACATGGCCGCCACTTCTGCACTAGGAAATCGTCTACTCCACAGTCTAGTTGAGACTGATTCCAAGATGGCCACCACAGCAGTTACCATCGCTAGTGTACAATGCAAGCTAGTTGTTAATTCCCAGGAAGCCTTGCAACCTTCCACCATCACTTCCTGTTCACTCCCTTATAATCCAGCAACAACAGAAGGAAGATGCGTTGCTACTCTCTCAGGAGCCGGCACACGCTTCGTAAGTTCGCCTCACTAGGATTACGAAGACATTTCCTCTCAACCATTTTTCTGTCTACTTTACTCACCTTCTTGTTCTCCATTCCTCCCTTTTATTTCAGAAGGCTTTACGGAACCTTTCATTTTCATTTCCGGCATTTCCGGGATCGATTCTACTTCTAAGCACGCTTAGACCCGGAATCTCCTCCATACCTCCCTCCAGGGAGTCTCTAGGTACTAATCTACTTTTCATCTTACTTCTTCAATCACTCCCGGCTATCGGACTTCTGTTTCTAACTCCTCACCCTTCCTTTATAGCAATACCTTGTTGGGAACCTCCAGATTTTCCTCATCCACTCAGGCTGGCTCAAAAGGACTTGGAAGTAAAAGGGTAGGCTTTCTCCTAGTTCATCCTACTCTTATAGAACTAGATACATCCACCCTAAATCTTACGGGTCTTTTCTTTCCCTCATCATAGTGCCCTCTTACTTTTGCAACACGACAGAGATTCCTTACCTCTCCGCTCTCTTCATGTTTAGCAGATGGTAAGCTCTTAGAACCCTCTATAGGAACTTCTCCTTTCCTTACTTTCAGGAATAACTGTGTTCATTTTTACCCACTATATTTAGCTCAGTTTCAAAGGCCTCTCGTCTAAAACTGCCAGAAAGAATACCCAGACCAGCTCTCACCGGGTCTCCACAGGAAGACAACGCCCACCAGCAGCTCTTCCAGGGTTTTATCCCCCACGAGGGTTTCCCTCAGAGTTTCACGAAGGACAAGCTTTTGCAGGTCCTTTGAGGAGTTCTCAGGGGGATTTCTCCTATTCTTCGAAGATCCACCAGGGTTTCTTCAGACATCTGTTCACCATATAAATCCCCAGGTAGGTGGTTTTTTGTTTCTTCCCAGTGTATTTCGGAACAATTTTGTTGTCTTTACAAAACAGTTAACAAGGTGTCATTTAGATCGTGCAAGTGTAAGGGAAGGGGGAAAGAAAAGTGCGGGGGGAGGGATGTGCCGTACATGGGAAAATCAAATAATAACATCAAAATCAATAAGAACGGCCAGCTGGTGGCAAGTGCAGTGTGAGTGCAGATATAAGTGCTGGTTTGGGGACTGTAGGGATACAGAAACCAGTCTCCAGGTGCAGGGGTTGCCAGGGAGGCAGTGCAAGCGTACAACTGTCAGGGCTTGGGCCCGAGATCAGATGGGTGGCCGGTAACCCGTGCAGTCTCATTATCAGCCAGGACTTCAGCAGGGGAGAGGGGGAGAGAAAGCAGAAGCAAAGAGGAAGGTTTTTAGGAGCTTCTGGAACTGAAGGTGGTTCTCCCCGAGTTTCAGGGAGGCAGGGAGGCTGTTCCGAAGAGAGAGATCTACCACCAACTTGTTGCTTGGAGAAGCGACTGACCCTGAGGGAGTTGGAGGTGGATGAGGGAAGAGCTCGAGAGGGAAGATATTTAGGGAGAGAGAGTTGAAGGTATTGAGGCCCCAGACCCCAGGTCCCAGAAGTCCTTGTGGATGATGTAGAGGGTTTTGAACTTAATCCTCGCAGCCACTGGGAGCCAGTGCAGAGATTTCAGTCCTGGAGAGATACGATCCCTTGGCTTGAGGCCAAGGACAAGTCTCGCAGTCCTGTTCTGAATGAGTTGCAAAGGGCGTAGAGTAGAAGCAGGCAGATTTAGAAAGAGGCTGTTGCAATAGTCCAGCCTGGAGAGAACCAGGACTCTGGAGACAGTGAGCTTCCGGAGGAAGGAGAGGAAAGGAAGAATACCTCTTAGGAGGTGCAGCTGGTAGTGTGACTTCTTAGAGACATCAGAGATGTGAGGTGCGAAAGAGAGTGTGGAGTCGAAGATGACCCCCAGGTTTTTTGCCTTGCAGGTGGGAGCAGGAAGAGGGCCAAGAGCGGCCGACCAGAGAGCTACAGGAAAAGAGCGTATATCAGGAAGGGTGACGTCCATTTCCCAGTTGTCTTCGGCACCCTAGGTCACCCAGCTAACTCTCCTTCCTCCTTCTTTCAACCCATTTTGCATTTCACCTTTTCAAATTCTTTCTTTCGTCGTCATTGTCAGATGTGACCCCAGTGGTTTAGTTACACTCATATAAGGCATCACAATATCTTGCATTTCATTCTTATGTACTCTCACTTCAACCTCCCCATACTGGTATCTATTTTTTTCCACTTCCTTCTTACCTGTCTTCACCTTCCTACATTCGTCAATATACTTCTTTGTGTCCTTCTCTCTGTCACCTTCCTTTCCCCGCTCAAATATGTCTTGCCTTTTATTTATGGATTCCGCTAAAGTGACATACCTAATCACATGTCTTCTGTATACAGTCCTACCCTCCAAATCATGGGAAATGAAAAGACAGTGGGCCTCATCATGAGTTGGGCGGTAGCCCTTACATGTGGCGGTAACACTATTATTGCTGCATTTAATTGTTGGCCCAATCACGAGTTTGGCCCTGCCAGGACGCATTCACCTCCAACTCTGAGCTGGAGGTGAATGCGCCGGCAGAGAGGGCATTTTTGGTGCTAATAGTGCCTCCCAACCCCATTGGGTCAAGTGGATCCAATCGGGAATGGGGATTTACCGCCTCATCACTACTCGTGATCTGGCACTAATAGCGCTGGACCGAGTAGCGATAACGCTATTTCCGTTGGCGGGATCCCACACAATTACAGCCGGGATACTGCCAACATTGTGATGAGGTCCAGTGTATTTTCCCAAAAACTCAAATGTACTCAAAAGAATAGGGTCAACTTAAACAACAATGGCCTCCAGCTTTTTACCAAGGAAATCAGTAAAATGTTATGTATTCATAAACAGTCAACCAAATGAAATTCTGCTTGCTTACATACGTCTCACTACTGGTCCTCACACAAGCATTCCGTTTCATAAACAATATTATATATATATTATTCTCTGAATAATTACAAGGTACTTTAAATACACTCCTTCAATGATTGCTTCTATCTCGGCAACACAGTTCACTTCAATGATAACATTGCCGCTTTTTGGAAAGACTGTTCACATATTTAAAAATTCTTCAAAACATTTGAGCTCCTCCAGTATCAAAACAAGTATGGTGAAGTAACTTGAACAAATAATATTTATCAACAAATATACATTCAACTTGGTTCCCTTGTAGAGGTAGTAAATGTATTGGCTTTGATAATGATGATAATCATGTGTTATTTATACAGAGCTTACTCCTAAGGGCTTTACATAGAACATATATACGTACAATATCACCCAACCGGGGTTGATACTCATTAATGCACCTTGGAAAGATGAAACACTGAGTTGGCCTTGAACAGGTAAATTAAATCTCGACAATAGCCAGCTGGCATAGGACTCTTACAGGTTTGAATTTGGAAATTAATGCTCTCAGGGATTTTTCACCCTGCTCTGAATACATGTGTATATAGTCCTCTCAGAATTTGTGTGTGCAGCTTTCCATAAACCTGTTTGTTCAATTTATGATGTATGTATATGTATAGGTTTTCAATCTATTCCTATATATTTGCCTTCAGTTGTACACGTTTTGGCAGGAGATGTATCTTTCTTCAGTAAAAGTACACTTTTACAGCAGCCTTGCCCTGTAACATTATACATAGGTCTGCATGCATGCATTTCAAGATAAGGGACTGCAGGGGTTTAACACTTTGCATGATTGTCAGTGAATAGAAATAATTCCATGTACTCTTTTCGGTTAGGTACCACTATATGGGATAAAAATGGCTTCTGTTATTTGAGTGCTCTTAGACCTATGAGTGTGTAGCCCTATATAAGGAATATATTATTATTATTATTATTATTATTATTATTATTATTATTATTATTTTATTATTATTATTATTATTATTATTATTATTATTATTATTATTATCAATGGTTAGTTTTACAAAAGTAATATGCATTTAAGTCACACAGAAATTGTACTGTTTCAACTTGCGCTTCTCAGTACCTCAGTACAAAATACATTGGGCTTTAAGGGAATAACATATCACTTTATATTAAATATGATGGGAAACACATGGCGTTGTAACTAAAACTGTACCTGGGTCTTTGTCATATGAGGGGTTCCCTCTAATTCTGAGTCCCTTGGATTCCTGATTCCTGCAGTTTTACCATTGATAAAACAAGTATTTTGGGATTATGACATAGTTCTACTTAATTTTTAAATAATTATTTTCATTTCTGGAGATTCAGAAGGGACCCAGTCATCTGGAATGATGCCATCATCAAGCCCTCTTTTCAGCTGTCTTGAAACCAATTTCCAACATGGACAGGTCACCCCCCTCTCAATGGCTTCTGTCTCCAGTCTGCATGGAGATAGGTCACTCTGATGCGTTCATTTTTGTGCTCTCTGGCCACTTCCTTCCAGAACTATTCTTCAATATATCTCTCCCACTATCATTTACTCAATTCTGTGTGCATGCTATTTTATAATCCTCAGCTCCTCCCAAGTCCATCAGTCCCATGACTGCAAAGATGGGAGGACATTTCTATCTGCATGTTCTGAAGAGGGATTTTGTTTAACTGAAATCAATATCATCATAATCTGTAAATCAGTGCACACAATTACATGTGCCGCCTATTCATATTCGGTGCAGGACGCCAGAGATAATTAATTTCAATATCTCCAGATTTTTCCATAGCACACCAACAACATTTGATACAGGTTGGAAGTTTTAATTTCTAACTATAAACTGCAAATTGTTTTAAGTTGATAGGAGCTTCCTTTTCAAATACATGATTTATCAAAGGATTACATTTTTGATTTCAACAACATAAAAATGACTTTCTTCAATTGTTCAAGAATTGTAACTCAAATAAATGCAGATTTCAGCCTTCAATTGGCACTGACGGTATATGGGAAATTGGCTCTTTTCAATTTTTCTGACATAGAAAACTAAAATATGCTTTTTTCCTTTGGAATGCACAGTCTGTGAATTTAAGCATGGAAAAGACAGTTTGAACAAGCCTTATTGGACATGTTATTCTCACTTGAAGTAAACAGTGCCCTTAACTCATGATCAGGACTTAATTCCTTGGGGTGGGGCAACTGGAGTGAGGCGAGTCTGGTTACTTGTTCAGACATGTTCCATTTTGAGTTAAATAATATACAGTGCGATTCAAAGTGAAATGTTCCTCTTAACGGTGTCACCTCATGCACTGAATACACTAATCTTAAATACCAACAATCTTTTTACATGTATCTTTAAGTCAGCTGTCCGGACTACTTTAAAACAAATGTATCCTATTAGCCCCATTGCGCCTACAAGAACATATTATGCTTGTTAGATAGACATCCTCACAAATACAGAAAGGCTACTGGAGTTTTTTCAACATATTTAATCTGTGGGTTTAAAGGTTACAAAACAACAATATCTTATTACCATTCATTTAGATACATAATCAACCTTAATTAACATAAATCCTCAAACACTACTTTCTTGAACAATAATAATTTCCAAAGGTCTCAAGACAGTCTTATGATGCCATTCACTTGATACATAATTTTTTAATCCCGTGTGTTAGGACTGATCTTCTATACTCTGGCCTGGTGAACAATTGTATGATAGGCCAACTTATATTGTGACAGGGACAGCTCTGCAGAGCTGTAGCCAAACTATTTCAGGTAGCAGTGTCAGGTGGTCTAGGCTACGATCTTCAGAGGTGGTGTGCTTATAAAGGGTATAAAGGGTCCACACTGAGGTCACACAATGGGAATCACAGATTATACCTAGACAGGATGTATACAAATACAGTTATTATTTATTGGCCAAAAACACTATGAAAAATGACTACTAGCAAGTAGAGTTATCACACAAGATTAATAAACTCAATACATATATACATTCACTTTGTTATAGGGCATATTACATATCAAACTCCTGCAGAGGAAAGATTAGTTCAGTATTATGCAGTCAAGGTCCACAGAGATGATCCCTAACTAAAATTGTCAAGCCTTAAATTGTCTGGGGCCCTTTGCCCAATAATTCAGGTAAATGTTCCACGGAAGTTATGAAGGAAGATAAAATGCAGGTAGGGTGTCTGGGGTCCAGTGAAGGGTTTTTAGGGTTAGGGTACAAGTTAGACTAATGGCCAAAAGTAGTCCTAACATTCAGATGTCCTGCACAAGCAAACAATGGTAAAGCCAATATTGTTAGAATTAAGGTTTATTATAAGCCCATTGACTTATAATGGGAGAATAGGTGTAAGTAAGAAGCTCTGTAACTTACGCCCCATGCTCTGATTCTTCCCCAGACTTAGCATGACAAAGGAAGAGGGTGTGAGGCTGCTTTTTTCACCAAAAGTCGCTTCCTAGATGTTGCAGGCTCGAGCAGATCGCTGGTTGGTGTCTTTCACTGTTGCAAGGACTCGTGATTAAAGAATGCAACTAACTCGATGCAAGACCCCTCTCAGGACTGGACAAGGGTCAGGTAAGTGATTTTGGATGGTGATCACCACAACACAGTGACGCAGAAGGACTCAACAGCTGTGGCCACGTTCCATCCTGTGTCAGGTCCCCTCGATGCTGGGATGCCGTAATTTGGCAGAGGGTAGTCTCGTAGGGCCAGCCAAGGATCCCCCAAGTTTCATGCTGGTGGCGTCGGCAGCATGGTATCCCAAAAACAAAGCTGGTCAGTCACAGGACGGTTCCAGGGCACTGCCGAAGGCTTTCTTTGGCAGGGCACAGAGCAGACATCAGGAGTTGAATCTTTCCCCCACTCCGAGGGTCACAGTTCCTTCGCAGGACTGATAAAGATCACGAGCAAGACAGGGCTCCTCCAGGACAGCAGTAGAAGTTGGTTGCCAGGCCTCCTTTAGTCAGGTCTCAGGTTTCTTCACGGGTCTCACAGCTGGACAGGATACTTGGCTCCTTCAGGTTTCTCCAGGATCTCTGAAGAATGGGTGCCGGGGTCCTCTTCCTATCCTAAAATCCAAGTAAGAGCTGCTTCCCTCACTAGCCAAAAGCAGGACTAGACCACACACACCCCCCCAGCAATGCAATCAGGACCACTGGCGGGAACATTCATGCATACCACTCAAACACACTGAAACCAGTTTGTGGATTGGTACCAGACAGTCCCAGGCCACATCCTGCGTAAAGGATTCCAATCAGACGTCACACACCGGACCAGGACCCTTGCCCTTAGCCCAGGATGTAGCGCTCAATTAGAATTATTTTTCTTTATTTTCTACGAATTCGGATTGAGCTGGCACACAACCCGTCTCATACCCCCTTTTACAAATACCCCAGTTCACAATGGGCCATAAACCAGGCCGGTAGGTGGGAATACAATATTTATTTATTCATAAAATTCAATCACACAATTTTAATATTGGACAGCAATCACCAAAGGGGTGATAATTACAGAATAAATGATGAAATACACTTAGTTTGACCTTCTACTAGAACATATCCAAAGCACAGATGAATAGGAGCAACTTTACTGTTTGGGTAGATAGGACATGAGTTAAGATCTCCTCCTGCAATGCTCCCTCAAATCCCTATTAATCAAATTTTGACTGGATAGAAAGGAGCAGCAAGGAGTCAGAGATACTAGGCAGCAAACGGAATTAAAATCCGACCTTCCCTCACAAAATAATTTTTAAACCCTTTGCAATTGCATAAAATGACACTCGGAATTGGTCATAATTAATTTAAACGTGCGGTTGAATAAATGGGGTAAATATAATTTATCACAGTATCAGGGATGTAATATCACTTGCAACTACAAGGCAAGGTATCAACAAAGGGCATACAGTTCAGAAAGCAACTTGAAACGAAGAACACAGTGCAGCCAAAATCACACGTTGAAAAGTTGCAATTTCCACTTTTTGCAGTTTTAAATGTCAAAATAGTTATTTTTAAAATGGGTGAAATAGACAGAATCGGAATGCTGTTTTCAGGCTGGGTGATAGATGCACATCACAGGGATGATATAGAGGTGAAAGATGGCTCTAGCTGAATACCTGGATGAGATTTTTAATGTGAAAGAAGATTTGGTTTTGGGAAAATAAACGCAGTTAACAGAGAAAGTCGGTTTGGAAAGAAAGGACAATCTTTACTTAAACTAGATTATCAAGACTAGATTATTAAAGAAAGACATGGTACACTCAAAGGTTAATTTGTAACGTTAACCTTTTCTCCCCGCGTTCAGCTCTGTGTGGGAATTACTTAAATTATTCAAAATATGACTAATCATCTCAGCAAGACAGAGATAAGTAGAAGAATTGCGCTAACGCTTAGAGATCAAGGACAGGGTGCACAGATAATTCAGCCAGTTTTAGCAGGGTATGGATAGGATTACATAGAGAGTGGAACAAAGACAAAGTATCATGATGGGGTAAGCTATGTGTGGCTATGGGATGGAGAAATACTCACATTCAGTACTTGAGTTTGGAATTTGGGGCAGCCAACCGGGTTTCTGGACTCAAAGGCTCTGGTCACAGCATGGCAGACTCTCCTAACAGCAAACAGCTGGGCCTGTCTGGTCACTGGATAGCAAGGGTACAGCTGGCATGCAGGTAGTGGGGCAAAAAGCCGGTCTGGTCACAGGATACTCCCAAAAGGGTACCACAGCTCTTCCTACTAGTTATTGGGAGGTTTAGTGGGGTTTTTGGATCAATGGTCCTGCCTGAATAGGGTCAGCTATGCTCTGGCCTGGCACCAGGGTCTGGAATCTTGCAAAGTGAATGTGGAATATCTGGATACGCAGGCACTGGAAAATTCAGAAGAGAGTACTCTCTCTGTGATCTTTCCCCCTTTATATAAGGCGGGTGACCTCACAGGATTTATTGTTGGGCAGAACTAAGCTAGACCTACCTCTAAGAACCAGATAGGTCAGCCTATGTTGGTCGCCTCCTCCAGGATGAGACTCAGTTTATGGGATTGTGTTTTATGAGGTACAAAGCCATCCCACAGTCATTTTTGCCAAAAATCAATTAGACATAAATCACTCCTTTTTACAATTGTGGAACCTTTGCAAATTACATAGGCAGATTACATATTTCACACGGAGCAAGGCAGTCCAGCTCCCAGGTCTGTATGACATAGTTTCGCCCTTCTAATAATTTTTCACGATTTTCACAATTTTTAGTGGGAATTCTTCACCCACAATTTTAGATATATGTACATATTATCACAGAGCATATTTCCATTAATTTTTAACGTTCCACCTTATGTACTTTTCCCATGATTCATGTTTTCCTGGTGTTTCAGTCCCATACATACTATGGACAGCCACAATATCTTGTTTTAAAGCCACAAAAATTACACTTAAGCTGTAAAACTTTTACATTACTGCGTTGTCCGATTGTAGAAATAACAGTCCAAAAATGTATTCATTAAAATAGTCTTTTGAGCCAAATGTGCTGGCCTTTGTCACCAAATGTCAGTTTAGCCCAGGGTTGCCAGAAAGTTTATCTTTGGAGCTCCTTAGTTTGAGTGGATGGGAGGTTTCACTTCCAAAAGTAACACGTAGGTGTCCCAGAATCTATTGTGTCAAGCTAGAGTCCAGACAGAAAGTCTGGACGAGCGTGTTACCTTCTCCCCCTTGATCCATTCAGAGCTTCCAGATGCTGGTCCCCTTGGGGGGATGCAATGTCCTTTGGAACCAGGCAAGAAAAAAAAACCTGCTTGGCTGGTTCCCCCGTACAGCCAATGCATTTTATTTATTTTTTTAGTTTTCCTGCCTGAGTCCAAAAGGCAAGGGTGTTGGAATAAAACATTATATTAGATTTTTTTTTGTCAAAATCTTTTTTATTGAAACATCAGTTCACATTGTAATCTTTAACAGTATAAACAATGGCAAGGATATTTGAATGCAGCTCAACATTACATCATTATTCTCCTGCCTAGAACTCAACGAATAGCGCTGAGACCAATTAATTTAACAGTGGGTTGACATTTCATTTTGATCATTATTATTAATTTGTGACATCATTGTTACTCTCGGGGATGTATTGCTGCAATTGTATATAAAAGAAGAAAAGAAGGGAAGGGGAGAGAGAGAATAATTTAAAAAAAAAAAAGAAAAAAAAAATAATTCTTTTCCACCTGCTCCCCCCGTGGTCCGGGTGTTGTTCTTAGTACCCGATATTCTCATGTTCTGGTGCTAGATCAGTCATGTGCCTTGTTTGTAGTGAGATTCTCAGGGCTGGAGGAGGCATTTGATCAGTCTTGGTTGGAAGAACATATGTTCCTTATCTTCCACATGGTGTAGAAATGGGCCCCAGATTTGTCGGAATTTGTCAGTTCGATTCAGTAATGTGGCTGTTAGTTTCTCCATTCCCAAGATTTCCCAGACCTTGACCCACCATTGTGCAATACAGGGGCCCTCCGGCTCTTTCCAAAAGCACGCGTGCGTAAGGCGGGCTGCCATCAGTAGTTGAGTAATGAGCTGCGCTCTAGGGCCGGACTGCAGGTATGACCCGTCCTCAGGGGAATCTCCCAAGACCATTGGGTCCAAAGGGAGGAGGGATCCGCAGATGTCTTTAATTTTGGAGCGAATCTCCAGCCATAAAGATTGAATGGTCGGACAGTGCCACCACATGTGACCCAGGTCCCCTTTTGCCCCGCACCCATGCCAACAAGTCTCAGGGTATTCAACATTCATAGCATGCAGTCTCTGCGGAGTGAAATGCCATCTGTAGCATATTTTGAGTGCGCATTCCCTCACTGTCGTGCATCTGGAGGACTTGTGTGCTCTGGCCCAGATTCTCTGCCACGACTCAGGAGAAATCTCTTTCCCCAGCTCTTTCCCCCATGATACCATGTACGGTAGTTCCTCTTCCTCTGGGGCTATTTCTGTAAGACAATAGCATGTAGCTACATTATGGGCACGTTGACCTTCGATCGCAGTTAGTTCAAGGCCTATAGGGGGTCTGCTGGCGGCTTTCCTAACTAGTGGGTTGGTGATCCAGTGCCTAAGTTGAATGTATTTAAACCTTTCAGATTCTGGGAGGTAAAATTTCTCCTTGCATTGAATAAATGTTAAGGGGACACCGTCCGCGTATGTCTCATGCAGCCTCAAGATTTTATTTCCGGACCATTTATGATAGGATCTAGGTTGAAGCCCCCGGGGTAAAGATAGGGTTCTGTGTGATCAGAGTCATAGGGCCCAGACCCGGGGTCAGTCCTCTTAGGGTGAGCTGTCTGTCCCAGCATCTGAGTGAGGCGTACGTGGTTGGGAGGAGTGGAAATTGTGAAGCTCGCGCTTCCCCTGGCAGGAAAGGGAGATGAGATAGGGGGGTTGCAGTGAGTGCCTGTTCTATATCTCGCCATTTAGGGGGGTCCTCTTGGAGCGCCCATATCAGGATAGGGGCTATCTGAGATGCACGATAGTATCTTACCATAGACAGGAGCCCTAGTCCTCCAAGCTGTCTACTTCTGATGAGGATCTTGCGCTGGATTCTAGGTGTTTTACCCTGCCAGATAAATTGGCATATAGCTTTCTGAAGGTCTTGTAGGTCTCGCTCTGGGATATAGACTGGGAGCGCCTGAAATACACAGAGAAGGCGGGGTAATAGGGTCATTTTAACAGCTGACATTCGCCCCAGCCAGGAAATTTCCTGGGGGCCCCATTTTAGTAGTGATTCCTTAGCTTCTTTAAATAGTGGGGGAATATTGGCCTTCACCAGCCCAGAGTAACTTGCAGTCAAGTACACTCCCAAGTATGTTATTTTGGAGGTCTCCCAGCTGAGGGAGAATTTGTTCTGTAAGGCGTTTAACACCTCGGGGGTTTCGGACACGTTCAGCCCCTTTGATTTGGCCACGTTTATTGAGAAGCCCGAGGTCTGCTCAAATTTATCCAGCAGCGGAGGGACTGAGGTCTGGGCCTCTCGCAGAAAGCAGAGCACATCGTCTGCGTATAAGGCCACTTTGTGAGTCTGATCTTTTAGTTTGAACCCTTGGATTTCGGAGTGTAGGCGGATATGTTGGGCTAGTGGTTCCATTGCAAGCGCAAACACCAGCGGCGATAGGGGACAGGCCTGCCTGGTCCCTCTGCCAAGAGGTATCCGCGGCATCCAATGGGCGTTGACTCGAACCTGGGTGGTGGGGATCTGGAAGTTGGCTAGTATCAGCTTGGAGAAATGCGGGCTAAACCCAAACCCCTTCAGGACCGAGTGTAGGTAATTCCATGACATGCTGTCAAAGGCGCGATGGGCATCTAATGACAGTAGGGAGAGAGGAGCTGGAATAGAGGGGGCGAGGGCTATCAGATCAATTGCTCTTCTGATATTGTCATGGGCCGATCTACCCTGGATGAAACCCGTCTGATCTCAAACTATTAACTTAGGTAATACTTCCCCCAGACGACGCGCTATGATTTTGCTGAAGATCTTACCGTCGGTATTAAGCAAAGCTATGGGCCGATAGGAGGCGCAATCAGCTGGGTCTTTTCCAGGTTTTAGTATTAGGGTGGTAAATGATTCAGCCATGGATGTGGTGACTGATCCCAATTCTCACAGGGTATTAAATAAAGTGGTTAAATGCGGTGTGAGTTCTTTCACGAAGGTTTTATAGAATTTGTTTGTGAACCCATCTGGGCCCAGGGCCTTCCCATTGGGGAGGGATTTGATGACTGCTTCTATTTCTTCCCCCGTTATTAGAGCTTCTAGGGTATCCTTCAGAGATCGGGGTATTTGTGGGAGCTCCGCTTTGTCTATGAACGCCTTAATGAGGACCGGGTTCCCTATGTGCGGGGTAGCGAGTTCCATGAAATAGTCTTTTATGATGTGACATTTACCCTCCTCTAAAAATGTGCCTCTACCTGTCTTGTCTCTTAATAAGTCTATTCTATTTTGTTTAGTCTGCTTCCCTATTTTGGCTGCTAATAGCCTGTTTGCTTTGTTCCCTTTTGTGTAAAAGAATTGTTTAGTGCGCATCATGCCATAGGCCGCCCTACCCACGTGGTGTGCCTCCAGCGCTTTCTTGGCCACCCTCAAGTCCCTTAATGTGCGCCGAGTGGATTTCCTCCTATGCAGCCCTTCCAGTCTGAGGACTTCCTCCTCGAATTGCTCTCGCAACAATTTCCTGGATCTCCCCCGTTGCGCAGCCTGATCTATTAGGTGGCCCCTGGATACTGCCTTCCCTGCATCCCAGACAGTCCCCAAGCTCACGTCTCCCGTGCTATTCTCGCTATAGTATAGCTCTATAGTTTCCTTGATGTGGGCCCGAATTATTGGGTCATCTAATAGGAAGTCATTTAGCCTCCAGGGAGGTTTCATGGGAGGGGTGACTCGAGGGGGTGAGATAGATAATAGGACCGGGGAGTGATCTGCTAGTGCCTCTGGAAGGATCTCTGCTTCTAACACATTTGGGATCAATGAGTCGGCTATCATGAACATATCGAGTCTTGAGAACCCGCCATGTACTGGTGAGAAGTACGTGTAATTTCTTTAATCTTGGTGAAGATATCTCCATACCTCGATCAGGGAATGTTCTCTCAGTACAGAGGTGAGGGCCTTGAAGTTGTTACCATCGTTTACTTTGGGGGGTAGTGTTTTGTCAGCCATGGGGTTGATTACTGCATTAAAATCCCCTCCTATGATTACCTCCCCCTCAGCGTGGTCAAATAGGGCTTTGGACAACTTCGTGAAGAACTGACTTTGATTAGAGTTCGGGCCATAGATGGAAACTAGAGTGATCTTGCGGCTATCTAGTGTAGCGTTAACCAGTAGGAACCTCCCCTCTTCATCCCGAAACTGTCCGTTAGTTTTGAAAGAGATCCCTTTGCGCACCAAGATGGCAATCCCACGCTTTTTCAGGCCGCTCGATGCAAAAAATCTAATGGGATAATTTCTATCATTCAGGCGGAATTTGTCCGCTGGGCACAGGTGTGTCCCTTGAAGAAACAGGAAGGAGGCATCTAAAGACTTCAATCTATGGAGAAGTGCTTTTCGCTTCAGGGGGTAATTCAGACCCTGCACGATAAGTGAGATAAATGTATAACTAGGGGTTGCCATGACTCAGTCGCTCAGGTTCCATGGGTAATTTGAAACTTCCGGCCATCACCGGACGAATGCATTTCCTTGAGTGGGGCACAGAGGACCAACCGGGGTGAGGGGCATGGTGAGTCAGAACATAAACCTTCTCTGGTAGCAGCAGGTGGGAACAAAACATAAGAAACTCAATCAAAAACTTATAAAAAGGGTCTATGGCAGCAAATACGTTAGTCATTTCCATCAAGAACTGCGATGATCGGAGTCCCCAAGGTACGTTGACCTGAGTAATATCTTTGTCGGGCGCCATCCAGTCTGGCGCCCAAGTCAGTTGCAAATAGGGAATTTCAGAACCCAAACTACGTTTAAACTTAAGGCTCAGGGGTAGCAGGTAATTACCGTGGTTAAACTGGGGTTTAACATGGGAGAGTTGATCGTTATTTGCAGGTAACAAACTGCCTGAGGTCCTCCAATGAGACCTGATAGGGAGGGGTGAAACAAGGGGAGAGTAACATACCAGTGCGTGGGGGAGAACTTTGTTGGGAGTAATGCTCCACACTCTCACAGCGGGGCTCCCGCATCAAGTCCCGGTGGGGGATCGGTGGTGTCCTCGCTGGGGACCTTCATCAGATGAGGGTATAAAGTTGCTCTCCCACCTTCAGTCTGTACAGATCTCTGCCCAACTCTTCCCCTCCGAGGATGCCGGTGAAGGAGTCCCACCAGGGGTTTTCGATGTCTTCCTCAATTCTGAGTCATCATTAGGGGCTGTCGCATTTTCCGGTCTACGGCGGGATCTCCCCCTCCTAGGCTTAGGTGCAGGGTGAGAGGTGGACTCATCGCCCTCCGGGGGCCGTGGGTTGTGGTCCGCCCCGTCAGAGGACTCTTCCATCAAACTTTTCGCTTCTTCCTCGGAGGATATTATGTGGTGTTGGTTGTTGAGTTTGAATATAAGTTTGCAAGGAAACCCCCAACGATACCGGATCCTCTGATCTCTCAACCAGGCTGTCAATCTGTGCAGGCGCCGTCTGCGAGCTAAGGTGTATGGGGCCAGGTCCTGGAATAAGTGTATCTCGGTGCTCTGAAATCGGATTGAGTCTGCGTTCCTGGCTGCCGCCATGATATCTTCTTTCTGGCGGTAGAAGTGCACTCGGGTAAGTACATCTGGAGGCAAGTTCTTCTTCAACTGTGCCGAGGAATGCACATGGTGCGTTTGGTCCAATTTTAGCTCCTCGTTTGGTGGCAGCTCTAAGAGGGCTCTGAAGAATGTCTCGACGTATTCTGCTAGGTCCCGGTCGGGGATTTTCCGGGGGACTCCACGCAGGCGTATGTTGTTTCGTCTCGACCTGTTTTCCAGATCAGCTTGTTTTGCCCAGATGTCCTCCAGATGTTCCTCGATGGCCTTTACTCTTCCTGCCAGGGCCTCATTGTCATGGGATTGCACACAGGTGACATTCTCTAGGTCATTGACCCTGGCCTCCAGCCCTCCAAGGTAGGAGGTGAGATCTGCAAGCGACTGGGCCAAAGAGTCTTTGGAGGTTTTGATCTCCTTCTTGATTTCCTGGGTGATATCCTGCTTAAAGGACTTAAACATATTCTCCAGATCCTCCCTGGACACAGCCATATTGGTATTTGGCTCCTGGGTTAGAGCAGGGATGGTGGGTTGGGCTCTTGGTTGGAGCGTCAAGTAGGCTTGGATACTACGTGTTTTCTTCTTAGGCCCAGGTTTGGGCATCCCCAGAGGTGGTATAGTAGCCACTTGCTTGGCTTCGTGTGGTGGTCCCAGGCCCCTGAGAAAAGGAGTATGTAAGCGCGCTCAGTCGGTGCTCTGTTAATAATATGAGTTTTTGTGTTGTTGTGCCTAAGCCCAGATGTATTTCCGGCGGACTGTACCAAGGGTACACTCTTAATAATAGCACTTTCCCCAGCTCCTCGGTTTCTTTTAGGACAGCACTAGGCCCCCTGGTGTATTTATTCGTAGACCCTCTATTTTCGTACCTGTTTTGAGTTGCTGCCCGTGTCCGTTGTCTTGCCGTCAGGGACCTGATTGGGCTCACAGAATTATGGTGTCTTGATCCCTGGGAGGGGGGGTGAACCGCTGCAAGTCTGTCAGGCCGGTGGGCCAAGGAGAATACCTCTCCCCAGAGCCTTCAGGATTAGTCCTTTTATCGCAGGCACCTCGATCGCAGCCCTAGCTCCAGAACCGAGGGGCCAGCGCTGGAATGGTCCGAGGCGAGTGGTAGATCGCAGCGGCCCGCGTGGGCTGCACAGGCGGAGGCCCTCCGATGATCCGTCCGCCCCTCACCGCACCACCCCGAGCTGCGCTCCCAGGGGGGGGCAGGGCGGGCGAATGCCACGTCCTTGGTGGGGCTAGAAGTCGGGCGACCCACCCGAAGGGAGGGCCTGCGAAAGCGCGGTCGAGCCTTCTCCCCGGGGACCCCGAGCGCGGCTCGCAGGGGGCTGACCGGGCCTGCGCCGTGGCGCTGCAGAGGGCCGGAGACCCAGCAAAGGGAGCCCGTCCGCTCCAACCCTCGGGGGAGCGCAGTCGGAGAGTCAGCCACGGCGCGGCTCCATGGATGGTACCTCTCTCAGGCGCCGCCGTCCTCCAGCTGAGTTGGGTAGTCCCGATCGGGGCCCGCTCGGGGATTCAGGATCGCTGCCGTGTCAAGGAGGCTGTGAGCCCTCCAAACCAATTCTCCCCGCCGGAGCTCCACCACTTCGGATATTTTCAGGGTCCGCTCACCTCGAGCCTCGCTCTCCTGCAGGGGTCCCCCGCAGGGCTCAGCGCCGTCCGTGCATCCAGCCCACTCCCGGTGTTCTAGGTTTATTGTTGCAGTGGGAGCCCTCCGTCTGGACTGCGACTCTGACGTGGCCCGGGCGCGAGAGACTCCCCATAAAAATTGCTAGAAAAATGCGCGCCCCGCCATTTTGGGTCTCCCGGTGCCGGGATCCACGGCTCTGAAAGTGCATTAATCACAAGTCTTCTCCCTTAAAAACTCAACAGCAGGCTCCTCAGCATGTCTTTCCAGTTTGAGTTTAGTTTGGGACCGAAATTCTTTCGCTGTGCGGCTTCAATCGGCTGACTTGGGCATTTCAGACCGGAGCTCAGAGGAGACACGTCCGCATGGTGTGCCGCCTGGCCACACCCCATTATATTAGATTTTAAACAAACCCCCCTTACATTTCTAGGCAAGGACAGGGCCTTATTCAACATTACGCTATTAAAACAGATATTTTTCTTGTTTGAAAAAGCACATTTTGACACGTGGTGAATTCTGCTGGGATGTCCCTTTCAAATTCGGTTTTCTCTTGCATCTGGATTCCAAAGATTGATTGCAGCCCTGGTCAGTTTCTCTTTCACAGCAATCTGTTCAAGGCACAGGTCCACTGAAATTGACATATGCACAGAGAGATAGGGTTTCTTTGGAAGAGTTTATTTTGCCATTTTTTAGCATAAAAGTCAAGCGTTTTTCTGTACGGCAGAGCGTAAAGTTTCTGCTGATTTCCCAGATCTTGCCTGACACAGCCTGTCATTCAGTGAGAAATGCTTTATTTTGCTAACGCACAAATGGAATATGGCTGGGCATAATTGGGCCTTACTGGATCAGAACTGTATATTGTTTAACAGATGAAAAGAGCATCGGGTGACATCATTTTAAATGTAAAATATTTCCTTTTTCAAAGGGAAACTTTTAGCTAGCAGCAAAGCAGTGCTGCTTTTCAATTCTCTTCTTGGGTGCACCTAAGAAAACCCACTGGCAGCCTTTCTCTGTGTGCTCCCTGTTCCATCTTGCCATATAGGTGCTTGGCAAGACAGTGCAACCATCATTTTGTAGCTGCAAAACGCAGTTTTGATGCGATGCAATGTTGCTCATAGGAGGCTGAAATGCAGCTTGGTGATGGAGGGGAATTCTGCTGAGTGGGTAAGTGTACCCCACACCTGTCAGCAAACACACACAGCCCTCTAGTAGCCCACCAAAAGCTTCAGCTTTCCCGGGCACTGGAAGTCCTTATATGGATTTTCCTGGACTCTTACGCCAGGAGGAAGGCTAAAGAACAAGATGCCAAAAAGACAAGCGAAAGAAAAATCTCGTGGCACGGCCATGTTTGACCAGTAGCCACCGTTAGTAGATAAACGTGGTAAACGCGGTAAGGCTAACATAAAAATTTCCCAAAAGTGGGAAAACGTCACTGCTGCCACCAGCTTATCCTTTTACCACACCTAGAGTACCCAACAATCCTCTGAGTGTTAGTCTAGGGCAAAACAAAAATGTACCACATTGTACTGCAGTGTAAGCTGCATTGTAAAATGATAAAAAGTTACCACAAGTGATACTACTTTTGTTACTTTTGTAACACAGTAACACGACTAAGGGAAACAGTGTTTTCCAGTACTGACAGCCTGAAGGACATGTCAGTTTCCCAAAGACATATCAGAAAAAGCCCGTGCAGTGAAGCTTAGGGCTTCACTGCACTGTAAAAAGTACAGGTTAGATTCAAAAATAAAAGCAAAAGGTTTGGGGGTTCCATAAAGATGGAAGGAAAGGTGCAGTAAAGAGAAATCATTCCTAACACAGCCCCCTCCCCTCCCCCCAGACCAAGGGACAGGGGGAACTAATCCACCCCTGGATGGGTCCTCTGTTCCAGTCGGTTATCCCTGTTGGACAGCCCATCAAAATTGCTACATTTGGGATCTGGCCTATGCCCAATAGGGAAGTTCAAAGCCTGCAGACTCATGAACCACCTGAGCTACTTTGGAATGTCTCCCTTAACATCTGTCAACCACTTAAAAGGCTTAGGCTGAGTATATACAATGAAGTGAGTCCCATGGAGGTAGGACCTCAACTTCCCAAGGCACCATACAATGGAAACATAACTCTTCACTATTCTCTACCTGGGGCTAACTGAGTTCTTCACTCCTAAAGTGTTAGCTGGCTGGACATATATCCCAGTGTCATAGTCATCTGCCTTCACTATGAAAGGTCTCTTCTGATCAGGTGCCCTTAAACCAGGGGCCTGACCTAGGTATTCGTTTAGGCCAGTGAAGGCCTTCTTACACTCAGGAGTCCATAAGAACTATTTAGGTCCCCTGTGAGTAGTGACAGCAGTCAGAGGGACACATATATTGCTATAGGCTGCCACTTTGCTCCTGTGTTACCCAGTTAGGGCCAGGAAATGCCTCACTTGGCTAGTGGGGGTTGCCCAGTTCTGTACATGAAGTACTTCACTGATAAGAGGTTGCATCTTGTCCCCACATACACCAACTTCATGCCCGAGGAAGGCCAATGGCTCCTGTTGAGTTTGACACTTGGCTCTCTTCTTGAACAAGTTGGCCTGATGAAGGTCCTGACACCCAGTCTCTTGAGTTAGACCCGGTTCCTTCCCCAAGTGGGGGTTGAATCTGCCATGTCGCCCAGACATGTATTGCTGAGATCCAGTTTCCCATTCAGAACAGGGGCTAAGCTCATTTGACAGGTGTCAGTTGCAGCCACCAATCCAGAAGTCCATACACTGAAGTAAGGCTCTGAAGCGGCCAAAACTGCTGTCTCCTCCTCGGATAGGGTGCAAGGGATATGTTGCCATACCGTGCAGAGGGATCATGACAGCAGCTGTACTTTACAGTACATGGCTGATTCACTAAATTGTTACCTCTTAGTGAAGAGTGTGTCTATGTCTTGGGGACAGAATACTGAGCACTAGTGCCCATACAGAATCAAAAACTGGCTTTACCTGTATAACCCTACAGATCCTCAGATCTGAACTCTGGACAGCTAGAATGCTCAAATACTCTTTGTTCCAATACAAGGTGGATCTCACACCAACTGTCAGAACTTTCTCTTGGTTCTAAGTCACCACAATACCCAAACTTGGTGGCCTACACCAACATGTTATAAAGGGTGCCAGTGACAACAAGGGGGAGGTTGCCTCAGCAACATCTCCATCTTACCCTGCTGATGTGGGATCAGGTGAGGGTCTCTAGGTCACCCTCACTGAAGCCATTAGAAGGGCTACTTTGGCGCAGGGAGACACACAGATTTCTCTGGCTCGCACCTTATAGCCATAAGCAGGGCTCCAATTGTAACTCTCAAGATACAAATTCTCCATAGTATTCCTAGAAAACTGCATGGCAACCTGTCCAGTTTTCACCAAAGCCTTGACCATCGTTTACCTTGCCAAGCTGTGAAACATGGCAAGGCCCAGACCACTGACAGGTCTTCAGGGATTTGTAGAGTAAGTTTGACAGGAGAAGGTCCCACCTCCTTCTCTGGGGCTCACTTAAGGCATCAATCAAACTTAGGAGAGAACAGACAGCTCTCTCTCTCAGACCATTCTCCTGTGGATGACAGCTCAGTGACATTTGACAGGTCACTTCACCATCCCTCCACTGGGCCTGACCACTACTGAGCACAGCAGATGAGCTACCTCTGGATCTATCATGCAATAGTGTGTCAATGACTGACTTGGCAGTCATTCCCTGTGGGTTGGCACAAGGGCATATGGGAGTGTTATCAGCAATCACCATTTGCAACCTATTGCCTGAGGTCTCCAGATTAAAAGGGCTAATCAAATTAGGCCTTGTCTCTGCTAGCAATGAGTTCACTCCTAAAAGTGAACTCTGGAGTAATTGAATTCCTGTCTCACCCCTGTCAACCTGGTGACAAAGTGAGACCCCTACAATGGTTCTCTTCTGGAACCCCATCAGGTGATATCCTGACACTCGGATGCATCACCTGGTAAATGTCACACACCAACTGTAGGAGGAAGGGCCTCACAAACTGAGTAACCTCCAAATGCTCAAGGTTTTCTCTGGTGGGCTTTTTGGGCTTACTTTGCAGTAACCCACCTTCCTTTTGAGCTCTTTGCTACATTGGAGGAGAATCCTCCCATTGGAAGCAGGCATTTCTCCATAGGCCTAACCATGATGGTTTTCCTTTTCTGTTGGCCCATACATCTCTCTCTCCTAGGACTCCCCTCTAGCTGTATACTAGGCAGCTGAGGAGGCCCATAGGATTCAAGGTTTTCTGGGGTCCTTCTTCTAAACTAGGAATATGGACTCTTCCAACTACCTCAACAGATGTTGTAGGGAAGGCAGGGGGAATATTCTCTTTCTCTCTGCCTCTGTTTCTGACTCCTCTGGCCATGGGTTTCCCCTTAGGCCTATGCTTTCACTTAGGCTTGGCGAAGACATCCTGATTTTGAGATCTAGTGCTTGAAGGGTCTGATGAGGGCCTATCAGGACCTAAATCTTGAAGACTCAACCCACCCAGCACTCGTCTAGGAACCACTCGCCTCATATTGACAGATGCCATGACCATTTCTCTATTCACAGCTTGAATGACAGGTGCTACTGGAACATTAAGAGAGGGCCTAGCAGCCAACTGAGTATCCCCCACAGGAGCTCTGGCAGGAACCTATGGGTGTACCATGAAGGAAGCTAAATCAGTAGAACTGGGCCCAGTGTTCCTTACAGTAGAGGTATTTACACCTCCTACCTGAAATCCTCATAGGAATTATCACTATGCAACAGGACTGGGATGGGAGCTAATGCTCCAGCACTACTAGTTTCCAAGGAATCTAAACTAACTTCCGACTCTTCCTCTGAGGGTATGCAGTCTTAAGGGAAGGACACCCCTGCCATCTCTTCTTCCTCATTCTGAGAGAAGGCCAGACAGGAAGAGTTGACCCCCAAGGTATTACCTTACATTTGGGGTCCTCCTTCCTGTGGTCACTTTCTCCACAAGTGTAACAGGTCCCACTGGAACTTGACACATAGGGAGGCTTAGAGAAACTACTCACATGCTTGGGAGGGTTAGTCCCACTACCCTGACCTGGTGCTGATGAATTCCCTTTATTAAACTTTTTGTGGGCCTTCTTAGTCATGGTTTTATCAGTACCCCCACCCTCTTTCTCTTTCTGCTTATTTTCCTCCTCCTGCTTACCTGAAGCTTATGTCCTTATGGGATACTCTATGTGATACCCATAAGTCAGCATCAATGGCTAGCCTCTTTGGATTTAACTCCTTTGTGTCAGCTAAATGATGCTTAACCTCTGGGGAACAAGAGGCCAAAATATATTCATGCATGACCAAATCGATCAAACCATCTGTTAAGGAGAATTCTCAGAAATGTGCTAATTCCCTTCTACCTTAGAGAACCCCAGCACTTTTGCTGGACTTGAGGACTTTTTAATTTCTAACCTGGAGAGAGTGAGATATTTTTCCTACTCTCTCATGTATTTTTCAGTGTTTTGGACTCTGTGTTTCTTTTGACTTTGGAGTCTGACAAACTCCATAGGCATCATCTTTACATTGTGACACACAGCACCTTCAGTGCAGTGGCACAGGGAAGTCTCTTAGATTTCCCAAACGTTTAAATACTTTCTCTTGGTTAAACTACTGTTTCCAAGAGCAGTGAAGTGAAATTGACTTTACTTACATTTTGTAACTTTCTAGACCCAGTACACACTATCTTTTTATCAGATTTTCCCCTCACAAGCCTCCCAGCTTGTAGCCCTACATTGATTCTACTTTTCTACAAAGACTTCTAAAACATTGTGCAAGACTTTTACTTGCCTGCAAGAAGTGCTTCAGCTCACCTAGGTTTTTGCTCATTTAACATTGGTTGTCCTGGCTCCCTGATGCACTCTTCTTACCTCTGACTTTGTGCTTTATGTTTCCTCCAGGAAAGGGTTAATTTACTTTGCATTGGGGATTCAAAAGTACGTACCTGCTTCAGAATATTTGTTTAACCTTTGTCTTATTCCCAAACCCTTTTCTTTGACACCCAACTCAGTATTGCTCTAAATGTACCAGTGATATATTAATGTCCACAGAGTCCTAGTTATTTAAGTCGCATCAGGGTGTAGGAATCATCTGTGTGCCATCCCAAATGGGTACTTGCTGATTTAGGGAAACTAAGAGTGTGTATTTTGGAGTGTATTTGTGTGTTACTTATATATTGCCCCTTCTGAAGAAGGCTTATTCAACTGACTGTTAAATAAATTAATAATTGTTTAATCAAGAAACCTTGAGTGTAAGAGTTTATTTGAATACTTGTCACTGCAAATCTCTGTGTAAAACCCCTACTGCTCACATTTGAGGAAAGCCTTGCTGCTCAGCCACACTACCAACCTGTGTAGTACAGACTTATACCAAAGGTTGGGTTCCTATTGCCAGGAAGTCAACGTTGCTGTAGTCTCCGAAAGGCTAATGCACCCAATCTTGCCTAACACTGGTGGCAGCAGTGGGATCTATTGTAGAGTTGGTACATTGAGTATTTGCTTTGCTTTTTATTCAACTAAAACCTTCACAAGGCTAAGATCCACTACAACAGCAATTGTAACATGCCAAATATGAATAACTTTAGTCAGGAATCCCTGATCACAGTAGAACAACTGAAAGAAATGTGTAAGATCAGGAATCTCCCTGTTAAAGGAAAGAAAAATGAGTTGATTACAAGGTTGTTGAATCGCCAACATTTGGGTAGTAGGCCTGTCACACCTACTAACCAAGGAAATGTGGAAATTGATAATGAGTATGATAATTCAGAGGCTAACCCTAATGTCTTAGAAGAGTCAGAGGAGGGAGAGGAGTCCCAGCAAGGGACCCCCTCTTTGCCTCAGCCTACCCTTTTGCCTCAAGCTCTATCCACTGGTTCCCCACAAGGTCCATCACTGAATACAGAATAAGTGTCTCTTGAGAAGATTAGACTTGAATTGGAATTTAAAGGTTGCACGCTAAAGCTGAAGCCAAACATCAGGACATCAAACTCAGGGAATTGGAAATGCAACATGCTCTTGAAATGAAAAGATTGTCTCTTGAAAATGTGTCCCTCCCAGAGTCCTCTAGGTCTTCCAGTCCCAATAGGCCTCACCTGCCCAAAGAAGCAGTGATTATCTATGATGTGAAACATGATATTTTGGATTGGTTGGGTGCCTTTGAATACAATCATGGGATTCATGGTCCCACAGGGAATCAGTTGATTCCTTGGCTTTTGTTTAGGCTCCCCCAGGTTGCAACTGATGCTGTAATGGAGGTGGGGGAACTTGAAAGATTGGAGTATGAGAATGTGAAACTGGCTTTGATAGCCAGATATGGGAAAACTCCTTCCCAGTACCTTAAGAGGTTTAGGACCCTCAAAAACACTGATGGTACCACTTGGGCTACCTGGGTGTGTGAATGTTTGAAAACCTTAGATGGATGGATTAAGGGTTACAGAGTTAACCCCTTTGAAGGAATGAGAAATCTATTTGTGTTGGAATCTATTTTTGATGCCTGCTCTCCTGAGCTGAGACAGCACTTGGCTGAATCAAAAGAGATTGATACCAAGAAGCTAGCAAAAGCTGCTGACTTGTGGGTTTCCAACAGAGCCACTCACAAGGATTCTAGGACCACTCAAAAAAGGATGATGGGAAACAGCACAAGAAAAATGAAAAACAGAATTCTAAATCCAACCACCCAAAAGAGGGCCACAAACATAAGAAGGGAAAGCCATATGGGTAACCAGGTCAGTCTAGTGAAACCTCTGGTGCTAGACCAGAGGGAGGTCAGCAGAAAACCCCATTCCAGGAAAACATTTGGTAAATCTTATGCTTGTGGGTCAACTGACCATGTGATAACACAAAATAATATTACAAGGACCGTGTACTTGTGAATGGCAAGTCTAAAGTGGTATCCGAGAGATCGCAGTGGTGATATTTGCTGTAGATGCGAGGAGCTGAAACCGCAAAGTGCCGCTGATTTGAAGTTTTGCATTGCTGCCGCTGACCTTCAATTTGTAGTGCAGGAGTCTGCAGTAGTCCTCCCTCTTGTCCCCATGACTGAGGCCCAGGAACAATAGGATCTGCAGACCTACACAGGAACAGAAGCCAGCTGGAACCACTTTGTTCAAACCAAAGGTATTGTAAAACTAAGAGGACTTACCTCTTGTTGTGGGACCTTGCTAGTTCTCAGTTGAGACTTGTCTTGGTTGCTTTTGCAGAGTTTCTTGCAGCTTTGCCCCTCACAAGCCTCCCAGCTTGTGGCCCTACATTGATTCTACTTTTCTACAAAGACTTCTAAAACATTGTGCAAGACTTTTTACTTACCTGCAAGAAGTGCTTCAGCTCACCTAGGCCTTTGCTGAATTAACATTGGCTGGCCTGGTTCCCTGATAGACTCTTCTTACCTCTGACATTGTGCTTTACCTTTCCTCCCGGAAAGGGTTAATTTACTTTGCATTGGGGTTTCAAAGGTACTTACCTGCTTCAGCATATTTGTTTAACCTTTGTTTTATTCCCAAACCCTTTTTTGTGACACAAAACTCAGTATTGCTCTAAATGTACCAGTAATATATTAATGTCCAAAGAGTCCTAGTTATTTAAGTCACGTCAGGGGGTAGGAATCATCTGTGTTAAATCCCAAATGGGTACTTGCTGATTTAGAGAAACTAAGAGTGTGTATTTTGGAGTGTATGTGTGTGTTGCTTATATATGCCCTTTCTGAAGAAGGCTTATTCAACTGACTGTTATAAATTAATAATTGTTTATTCTAGAAACCTTGAGTGTAAGAGTATATTTGAATACTTGTCACTGTGAATCTCTGTGTAAAAACTCTACTGCTCACATTGACCCCTCTTGAGATAAGCCTGGCTGCTCAGCCACACTACCAACCTGTGTAGTAAAGACTTATACCAAAGGTTGGGTTCCTATTGCCAGGAGGTCAGGGTTGCTGTAGCCTCCCAAACAGTATTGCACACAATCTTGCCTAACACCCTCAAAGGTGGTTACTTGATTGCCCTCTCTCCAGCCACACATGTTTCTTAAAAGTTACATAGGTCATACTTTCTTTTCTTTTATACTCTCTAAACCTTCTCAAGTATTGGGCAGGAGTCTTCCCAAATGTATGAATTAGAGATTGCTTTAGTTACAAAGTCTAATCTATCAGCTTTTGACATTTCCATAATGGCACTGCAGCCAGAATAGGCCAGTCTGCTGATCATCCATGCAATCCTGTTAGCATCACTCATTCCTTGAACGTCACCTGCATACTCAATAGTTACAAGCCTCCAAGACAGTCAATGATGTCATTCTTCTCTTCATACATACTTAAGAGATCTTTTGGAAACCTAGGACGTGAAGAGAACCCAGAACCACCTACAGATCCTCTGGAGGAACCTTGTGAAGCCCGAATCTTGGCAAGCTCCGGCTGGTGATCGCTGTCTTTCTGCCTTTCAACCCTCTTAAATTCCAATTTGGTCACATTAAACTCAAGAATTTTCTCTTTGAGTCTAAGTTTCCCTTTTTTTAAAATTGAAAAATGCTTCTGCATCTGAGGTGGTGACAGGCAAAAGTTCAGAGGATGCACTTTCTTCCTCCTCATCAAAATTAGAAACTGCAGTGGCAGTAACTCCATTACTGCTGCTGGGTCCATCCCCAGCACCATTATCAAGACCATTTGCTAAATTTGCTAAAGAGAACGGAACGGATGCAACAGCAAGATACTCTTCAACCAAAAGCTGATGGAACCACAGTGAGACCAGGTGGACCCTGCTTTATAACGCAATACTGCAGGGACCATCAGCAGATTCAACGTATATTAGAAAAACATTGGTATCTGTTGAAACTTGACGATCACATCACCAAAGTTATAGAGGAGAGACCTTGTATGATCTTTAAGAGAGCTGGAACCCTCAAGACCATGCTTAGCCCATCACTATTACCAGACATTGAGCAAATGAACCGTACGACCTGGCTATCCAGCAACTCAAGTGGTTTCAGAAAATGTGGCATGTGCACACAATGTAGATATGCCTATCAACAGACGACTGAATTTGCGGATATACATGGCAAACAATGAGTAATCCGCCAAGGGATCAATTGCAGGACTAAATTTGTTGTCTATTGCATTATTTGTGTCTGTAACAAGATTTATATTGGCAGCACTAAAAGAGAACTAAGAATATGCATTCGGGAACACCTGGCTAAAATTGGCAGCCAAGACATTGCCTTGCCCTTAGCTGAACACTGGCAAAGCTGTCATCAGATGCACAATAAAGCGGACATTAGATTTCTAGGCCTCAAGCAAGACACACTGAGCAAACGAGGAGGAGATAGACTGACGGCTTTGAGGCAGTCTGAAGCAGGCACTATATGCTATTTTAATTCCACTGTCACTGGTCTTAATAATGATAAGGAGATGGCGTCATTCCTATAGAATATATATATCTTTGTCAATGTACAAATGATTGGTTAAATGTTTCCACCTATTATAACTTACTTACTGATGAAATGCACGCACACTTTGTGCAGGTAACATGTACCTCTTTGTGAATCTTGTGGAATACTTGGTAACCTATGGGCACCGACCACTCACAGGGATATTGTGCAGGGTTGGGACATTTTCCAGCCTAACATTACAACTGATGTGGGGTTCAGCACACATTAGAACAACAAACGTTAATTGTATTTTCAGTAACTTTGTTGTCACCAACACATTGAGACTTTACATAGCACTCTACCCCCTACGCATGGGGCATAATCTATATAGAAGCAAATAATCTTTTGTGATTTCCGAGCCGTAATTCAGGCTTATTCCTATTCTAATACTCATAATTATGGGGGTCGTGGTGGCCCCCTCTTACAAATATTGCGCAAACAGAGCTCTGCAAGCACTGTGGTATAGCGCGAGGCTTTGCCTTTTCTGACCTGCGCTTTAACTTTTCATCATGGCGGCATTGGTGGCCGCTGAAATCCTTAATCATTCGTGAGCTGACACCAGAGAGGCTCCCATGGCAACGAGTAGATGCGTTGCCATGGTTTTTCTAACGCTACTTTAACTTAATACAAAATGGCGCCGGCTGCCTTTGCCTATTGAGCAGCCGACGCGAAAGAAACCGGAGGGGTAAAGTAAGTCAACTACCAGTGCTTACTTTTCTAATACGAACGTTCTCAATGAAACACTTTAGCAAGCACTGGGCACTAATATGGCCATTCTTTTTAGACGTTTTCACTTGGCACACTCGCTTAAGTAAGCGTCTATATTCGTAAGGATCTGGGCAGGAATGCCTTGTTTATCTGGTACACAATGTGTATTACGAGCGCAATTAAAACATACGCCAGCACGTATTTTATTTATACAATATTTTTACATTATTTACTTTGCACACTCGTACATGCAAGTATTTGTATTGGTAAGGATCGGGGCAGGAATGCCATGACTACCGGAACACAATGTGCATCAGAGAGGTTCTGATACCGTAATGAATCAGAGAGGTTCTGATACCGTAAGAATTAGAGCATTTGGCGATGTTACTATACTGTTTGCAGCTACCCCACAAAGATAGAAGATATGGTGACCAGGACCTGTATAGGTTCCCACTCCACAATTGTTATAGGTTTCCTCACTATCACTATGAGTGACCAATTGTTAACTATATTGTTTGACTAACTTGGGGTTATTTCAACTCTTCAATTTTAGACTCTCTGTCCTTGGGATTTGTCCCTTTTATTGCATATCGGACAACAGTCACACGGATTAGCACATTAAATTTGGGTAAGCAGATTTTTAAATGTGCTGTTCAGGCCTCCTATCAGGAGGAAAAGATTTTCCTATTTTTGTTATGACCGAACTAATGGGTATTTTTCTATCTTTTTTCCCCTTACATGTTTGTTTTCCATTACTTCCGTTCCTCTATTTGATTTGATTTGATTGATATACTGACATTCTTTGCATGTATTTGTCCTTTTTTTATATGACTGTGTATGTCCATTTTATGACATTATTTTGATGTTTCTCTGAACCCACTCTATCCTCCCCCTCACCAACCCTTGTTTCTCTGTCTAAATTATTGGCACACATGTTTTTGCAAATCACAAACTTTACATGTTATATGTGACATTGAATTGTTGTATGAATGGTAATACTCCAATACAATATTATGTTTATCTGAACCAATATAGCCCTGATTTGACAAAGGCTCGTGTGAGCCGAAACGCGTTATCTAGTGGAGGGCTATTGTCTACATACATAGCTACGACTGACATAGTCCATGCTATTAAACAAACCTTTTCCATTGGCGCTGAGTCCTGGAGTCCTTTGTGGTTTTTCTGGTTTTTCATGGACGGTATGGGCTTAATATCCGTCTGAATCCAGTGACCAGCGACAGTTAATGCGATTTAATTAACTTACTATTGTCAATGCGTGGTAATTAATGGGGATTGTAAGGAGTCGCCTGCTTGAACAACTTTGAAAATAAGCCCTACAATTTTAGACATTCGAAACCTGGTGTTTCTGAAGTTGACAACAAGGCAGACCCATTACCCTATATTACAAGATGGCCGCCTATCTCAAGACTCGAGAGGAAGACACCAAGAATCTCTTCACTGAACGGGGAGACATGGCACATGCCTTCTTGAATATCGCAACCAAAAGGGAAGATTTACGTTCCAAATTTATCAAATTAGAAAGAATTTCTAAAAAAGAAATAGATAAATATTAGGAGAAAGTCTCCCTGGAGAATTATGTACGGAATGATCGAGTGCCAAGGGGACTAAGGATCCTCATTTTCCCTAACTTTAATAACGATCAGGATAAAGACCTAGCGGAGGCATGGGAAGCTAATTTGAGCAATAGCTCATTGAAAATGATGGATCTTTTAATTGAACATGCAACGAGAGAACATAAAAGAGCAGTGGAAGGAATTGAGGCTATTAAGAAAGAAATAACTGAAATGCAGTCCAATGAAGCAACAAAAGCAAAAAATTATGAGAAAATGTATGAACTTCTCCAAGTCTACCAGGATGAAGTCAAGCTTAGAAAACTAAGGAAATGTTATTGTGATGATCGTGATTATAGAGAGGACCGAGTTTACACTTTTCAGACCAAATATGATGCAAGCACTAAACCGTCTTCAAAGAATTCAACTCCAAATACGTCATCGGAAGCTCTGATGCAGACTCAGAAGCAGAAACTTTAGATGCTGAAATCGTGAACCCACGTGAACAAGGTGGATATATGAACCAAATCAGGAGGTTCAAAAAAGGTAATCGTAATCTTCCCAAGAAGACAGTCCGTTTTCAGCTACCAGCTATAACCAATACTCAGAATCCGGTTCCAGGAGGAGAGGAAGGAGGGGGGGCAGGAAACAGCGCGAATCCAGACATCGTCCATATGGACAAAAGGCAAATGAGGGCCAGCTCCAAGGAGGCGAGCGGCAGCAAATAATGGAAGATTTGGTACTTAATTTATCTAATAAAGAATTAACTGTGGAAGAAAGATGTCTTCTCAACTAGGGCCTGTCATTTGCACCTACATGTGACTCAAACAGTGTAGATGTACATATAGACTTGTTCATATTCATACGCAAGTTGAAGCTAAAAAAGTTTTTTGCTACTAAAGCACCTGGCAACTATGTAAGTAAGGACCCAGAAATCCCAATTAGTGGCTATTCAATTCAAGATGTTGAGGACACTTTTTTGGTCAGATCTCTAGTGGAAAATGAGCAATTTGCTACATTCAATCTTCTGGTTGAATTAAGGGTGAGATCAAGTACCCTGTCCAGTAAAGAACTGAAAACAACTTCCAAATTTGTGCCTCAATTACCAGCTGACAACCTAATAGATACCTTTTACAAAGCAGTATCGCAAGATTTGTATGAAATGAATGCACGAAAAAAGAAAAAACACCAGCAAATGCGTAAGGGCAACTGTGCCAATTTAACACAGGGAGAACGTACAGCACTCAAGAAATTGAAATCAGACACACAGATTGTCATAATGGAAGCGGATAAAGGGGGGAACATTGTGATAATGAACAGGGAGGATCACCTAAAGATGGCTAACAATCACCTATCAACCCCCGGGTGCTACCAAATAAGACCTGACAATTTTAAGAAAGATGCTGTTGAGTTACTCGAAGATAACATATTGAACTGGCACAGGAAAGGACTCATTACCGATGAGGAAAGGGCATTCCTAACAGTGAAAGAACCAGTAACTCCAACAATGTATTTCCTTCCTAAAATACACAAGGAATTCAATACCGTACCTGAAGGACGCCCAATCATGAGTGGGATTGGGTGGATCACTGAAAATATCTCTGAATATTTTGATGCGATTCTCAAGCCAAGAGCAGCCATGCTTAAGTCATATTTGCAAGACTCAACAAGCCTCATACGCACGTTACAGAATTTTGAATGGCATAATACCTATTATCTTGCCACTTTGGATGTTTAGGCCCTCTATACGTCCATCCACCACAAATGGGCGACCGCCTCCATTGATTACACCTATAGGAAGGACTCTGCCTCATACTACAACCAAATTCAAATGTTGAAAGAAATGCTGCAACTAACCCTGGATCTAAATGTTTCACATTTGACAACAACATATACCTACAAACCAAAGGAGTGGCCATGGGCACTAAATATGCTCCTGCCCTAGCCAATCTTGTCATGGGTATGTTAGAAGACAAAATAGTTTACACAAGTCCTTTCTATCTTAACAAGATCAAAATATGGACCCGATATATTGACGATGTTTTTTGCATTATTGATGGGAGCACAGATGAATTTCAAGATTTTGTTCATATATTGAACCACAATTGCTATGACATCCAGTTTGTAGGTGAATGTAATAAGAGGAGTATCCACTTTCTGGACCTTACAATAGAAACAGAAGGTAATCAGCTTTACACCAAGACATTTAGGAAACAGACAGAGGTGAATTCCACGCTTCATGCGAGTAGCTGTCACCATCACCCTACAATCCAAAATATACCATTAGGAGAGTATATTAGAGCGAGATGGAATTGCCAACAGGATATTAAGTTCAAAGAAGAGTGTTCGCTACTACGAGACCGATTTAAAACCAGGGGATACTCGGACAAATGTGTCAAATCTGCATATAAGAGAACGAAACGGATGCAACAGCAAGATACTCTTCAACCAAAAGCTGATGGAACCACAGTGAGACCAGGTGGACCCTGCTTTATAACGTAATACTGCAGGGACCATCAGCAGATTCAACGTATATTAGAAAAACATTGGTATCTGTTGAAACTTGACGATCACATCACCAAAGTTATAGAGGAGAGACCTCGTATGATCTTTAAGAGAGCTGGAACCCTCAAGACCATGCTTAGCCCATCACTATTACCAGACATTGAGCAAATGAACCGTACGACCTGGCTATCCAGCAACTGAAGTGGTTTCAGAAAATGTGGCATGTGCACACAATGTAGATATGCCTATCAACAGACGACTGAATTTACGGATATACATGGCAAACAATGGGTAATCCGCCAAGGGATCAATTGCAGGACTAAATTTGTTGTCTATTGCATTATTTGTGTCTGTAACAAGATTTATATTGGCAGCACTAAAAGAGAACTAAGAATACGCATTCGGGAACACCTGGCTAAAATTGGCAGCCAAGACATTTCCTTGTCCTTAGCTGAACACTGGCAAAGCTGTCATAAGATGCACAATTCAGCGGACATTCGATTTATAGGCCTCAAGCAAGTCACACTGAGCAAACGAGGAGGAGATAGACTGAAGGCTTTGAGGCAGTCTGAAGCACGCACTATATGCTATTTTAATTCCACTGTCACTGGTCCTAATAATGATAAGGAGATGGCGTCATTCCTATAGAATATATATATCTTTGTCAATGTACAAATGATTGGTTACATGTTTCCACCTATTATAACTTACTTACTGATGAAATGCACGCACACTTTGTGCAGGTAACATGTACCTCTTTGTGAATCTTGTGGAATACTTGGTAACCTATGGGCACCGGCCACTCACAGGGATATTGTGCAGGGTTGGGACATTTTCCAGCCTAACATTGCAACTGATGTGGGGTTCAGCACACATTAGAACAACAAACAATTGTATTTTCAGTAACTTTGTTGTCATCAACACATTGAGACTTTACATAGCACTCTACCCCCTACGCATGGGGCATAATCTATCTAGAAGCAAATAATCTTTTGTGATTTCCGAGCAGCCGTAATTCAGGCTTATTCCTATTCTAATACTCATGATTATGGGGGTCGTGGTGGCCCCCTCTTACAAATATTGTGCAAACAGAGCTCTGCAAGCACTGTGGTATAGCGCAAGGCTTTGCCTTTTCTGACCTGCGCTTTAACTTTCCATCATGGCGGCATTGGTGGCCGCTGAAATCCTTAATCATTCGTGAGCTGACACCAGAGAGCCTCCCATGGCAACGAGTAGATGCGTTGCCATGGTTTTTCTAACGCTACTTTAACTTAATCCAAAATGGCGCCGGCTGCCTTTGCCTATTGAGCAGCCGACGCGAAAGAAACCGGAGGGGTAAAGTAAGTCAACTACCAGTGCTTACTTTTCTAATACGAACGTTCTCAATGAAACACTTTAGCAAGCACTGGGCACTAATATGGCCATTCTTTTTAGACGTTTTCACTTGGCACACTCGCTTAAGTAAGCGTCTATATTCGTAAGGATCTGGGCAGGAATGCCTTGTTTATCTGGTACACAATGTGTATTACGAGCGCAATTAAAAGATACGCCAGCACGTATTTTATTTCTACAATATTTTTACATTATTTACTTTGCACACTCGTACATGCGAGTATTTGTATTGGTAAGGATCGGGGCAGGAATGCCATGACTACCGGAACACAATGTGCATCAGAGAGGTTCTGATACCGTAATGAATCAGAGAGGTTCGGATACCGTAAGAATTAGAGCATTTGGCGATGTTACTATACTGTTAGCAGCTACCCCACAAAGATAGAAGATATGGTGACCAGGACCTGTATAGGTTCCCACTCCACAATTGTTATAGGTTTCCTCACTATCACTATGAGTGACCAATTGTTAACTATATTGTTTGACTAACTTGGGGTTATTTCAACTCTTCAATTTTAGACTCTCTGTCCTTGGGATTTGTCCCTATTATTGCATATCGGACAACAGTCACACGGATTAGCACATTAAATTTGGGTAAGCAGATTTTTAAATGTGCTGTTCAGGCCTCCTATCAGGAGGAAAAGATTTTCCTATTTTTGTTATGACCGAACTAATGGGTATTTTTCTATCTTTTTTCCCCTTACATGTTTGTTTTCCATTACTTCCGTTCCTCTACTTGATTTGATTTGATTGATATACTGACATTCTTTGCTTGTATTTGTCCTTTTTTGATATGACTGTGTATGTCTATTTTATGGCATTATTTTGATGTTTCTCTGAACCCACTCTATCCTCCCCTTCACCAACCCTTGTTTCTCTGTCTAAATTATTGGCACACATGTTTTTGCAAATCACAAACTTTACATGTTATATGTGACATTGAATTGTTGTATGAATGGTAATACTCCAATACAATATTATGTTTGTCTGAACCAACATAGCCCTGATTTGACAAAGGCTTGTGTGAGCCAAAACGCGTTATCTAGTGGAGGGTTATTGTCTACATACATAGCTACGACTGACATAGTCCATGCTATTAAACAAACCTTTTCCATTGGCGTTGAGTCCTGGAGTCCTTTGTGGTTTTTCTCATTTGCTAAATTAGGCTCAACCTTATTTATTTCAAAATCCAGAATTTTCACAACCAACTCTGCTTTAGTGCCAGAGACTGTCAAGCCCCACTCAGCACACAACTTGCTTAACTGATCCACTTTGGAGGCACTTAAAGTGGTGAAAGTGCTGTACAGTAGATAGTACAAGGCAATCAAAAATTATAGTGTTCTGTTTAAGTATTATCCGGACACGCACTACCAGTAATCTACACCGTGTTACCCAATACAAATCCTTTTCACAAACAAAAAGATGTTATGTGGAGAGGGTCATCCCACTGCTGTACACCAATTTGTTAGGACTGATTTTCTATACTCTGGCCTGGTGGACAGATGTATAGAAGGCCAACCTATATTGTGACGGGGATAACTCTGGGCAGCTGTAGCCAAACCAGTTTCAGGTAGCAGTGACAGGCGGTCTAGGCTAGGATCTTTAGACGTGGTGACCTTGTAAAGGGTCCACACCGAGGTCACACAATTGGAATCACTGATTACTCTTAGAGAGGATGTATAAACACACAGTTCTTATTTATTGGCCAAAACACACTGAAAAATTACTACTAGCAGGTAGAGTTATCACACACAACTAATAAACTAAATACATTTACTTTGTTATAGGGCATAATACATATCAAAAACTCCTGCAAAGGAAAGGTTGGATCAGTGCTATGCACTGAAGGTCCACAGAGATAACTAAAATTGTCCAGCCCTAAGTTGTCTGGAGCCTTTTGCCCAATAGTTCAGGTAAATGTTCCACTGATGTTATGAAGCAGGAAAACATGCAGGTGGGGTCTCTGGTGTCCAGTGAAGAGTTATTAGGGTTAGGGTACATGTTAGACTAATGATCAAAAGTAGCCACAATGTTCAGATGTCTTGTACATGCCAGTAATGGCAAAGCCAATATTGTTACAATTAAGGTTTATTATAAGCCCATTGACTCATAATGGGAGTATAGGAGTTGGTAAGAAGCTCTGTAACTTACCTCCCGTACTCCGATTCTTCCCCAGACTTGGCAGGACAAAGGAAGAGGGCCCAAGGTTGCTTTTCCCAATGAAAGTCACAGTCCTCGATTCACAGAGGTTGCCGGTTCGAGCTGATCTCTGGTTGGTGTCTTTCACTGTTGCAAGGACATCCCATTCTAACCAGGGATGCATGCAGACCAAAGAATAGTACAAGACTACTAGTGAAAATAAAAATAATGTCACAGATACACTTTCGTTTTTGAGGTGATTTATGGGATATCATATTAGATATGTTTTTGTTTTGTTGCAAACAAATGGAAGATTAACATTGTCTTGAAGAAGCTCACTAGTTCCAACTGCAAGAAAGTTAGAGACTAAGCGAAACATGTGTCGACTATTGTTCAAGATTGTGACTATTATTCAAGATTGTTGTAACTCCAACACGGGTTTACACAATTATGTAACACGTGAATGGCATCATAAGACTGTGTCTTGAGACCTTTGGAATTGATTATTGTTCAAGAAAGTAGTGTTTGAGGATTTATGTTAATTAAGGTTGACTACGTATCTAAATGAATGGTATTAGGATATTGTTATTTTGTAACCTTTAAAACCACAAATTAAATATGTTGAAAACTTTCCAACAGCCTCTCTATATTTGTGAGAAGGGCTATCTAACAAGTATAACATGTTCTTGTAGAAGCAATGAAACTAATAGGATACATTCAGAATATAATACTGCTTCCTTTTTATACATTACACTTCACAATATTTCAGTCAAACAAAATGGATATCACATAAAGGCATTGAACACAAATCAAGTTCTTGTAATGCACAAATACATTTTTTTTCTCTGTGCTCAAGGCACAGGATATTACTGTGATGAAATCCCAGACTTTTAGATTTGTTTTACGTCCTCCATTAAATGTTCTGCAGCTTATTGACTTCTTTTTGATTTGGCAGCACTCCAAAGTTATGGGCCTTATCTCTTTACATGGGGCACAGATCATGTTTGGTTCTCAGCATGTACTTAGCATCAACCAGCCAGTCTTCATATTCAAATAAAAGGCCTGAGCAATGCTTGTAGTTTGTAGGGTTAACTTTTACTATGTTGAAACATTTTCTTGGTTGCACCACAATTAGCCTTTTGCACTTTACATGACCACTTTTTCTCATTGGATCGAACACGAGGCATACCTCTCCTACACTCTTTTGAACCATGCAACTCTCACTCATTCAGAAATGCCTTCTGTTTTCAGTTAATTTAAATAGATCATCTGAGATTAATATCTGTCTTTCTTTCCCTCTCAACACTATGTGCGAAAATGGTCCTACTCCGCCATCCTTCCATTTTCCATTCCCTAGAATGTCCCACCATGCTTCTACACTGACTCCTTAAGTGACCACTCCCCTTTCCTCTGACACCTCCCAGTCCTTTCGAACCTGCCCGTCTTACACCTACAAGCATGCGCTTCATATTCACACTCTTCTTCCAGTCCATCCGATGTCCCTCTCTCTATGTCCTTCAACGTCACTCATTATTTGTTCCCACTTAGCTGCCTTCTCTTATCTCTTTTCTCATCCTGCATTCTTCCCTATCCCACTCTCACCATCCCAACTGGCACGATGTCCTCTTGGCCAACTGAGCCCTTTTTTTGTCCATGGTGGCAAGTTTTGTCTGCTCTGAGCCTCCTCACCCTGCATCACACCCTTAGCTTGAGGACTATCTGCTCTACCTGTACCTCTGTTTTTGTCTGTGCATTACGTCTTGCAGAAGTCTCCTGTGTCCTTCAACTTACTCTGCTCCCTTCTTCCTCTCCTATTTCCTTCTTACAGTTCACACCTACTTTCACTCTCCTTGTCTTCCTTTCTTATCCTCCTCCTCCTCTCTTCATCCATATTCTTTTCTCCTCCCCCCTCTTTCTTTCTTTTTCCTTCTATCTTGCACCCCTTTTGTGTGCCCCTTATGACCTGGCCCCTGTCACTGGAATGCTATTCTCTTTTCCCCTTGGTTTCTCCTTCCACCCCTACCCCTCTTCCTTATCTTGCACCACATGCCCTGCAGCCCCCTCGCACCTTCCCTTCTTCGGGCTTCCACAAGCTCAAATGACTGCTGCCATGACTACTGACGCTGCCCATTTTTTAGGCCTTCCCCCTTTTTACTATCCCACTCGTTTTGGAGTGGAGTCGGAAGCGGCCTCAGCGTGATCCCTACGTACGCTGGAGAGGTGCGGCTTGACTTCCGGACTTACGACGCTCGAAGTGCTGGAGCTGCGACGGAGCTGCGAGTGAGAGGGAGCCGCGAGCCGCGAGCCGGGTGTGAGCTGCTGTGAGCTGCTGTGTCACGGCGGGCTGGCTTGACACGTTTTAACGGGCTCGAACGTGCGTGGCGCCCGGAGTGTTCTGGCTCTGCTGGAAGCTCGCTGGAAGGCTGGCTTGACACGGATTAGCACTCGCAACCCCTGACTCCTGACGATTGCAACCGCGGCACCTGGAGTTTTATGGCTCCGTTAGAGGCTCGAACCGTGTGTGAGCTGCTGTGTTGCGGCGGACTGATTTGACACGTCTCACCCCTCAGCAACACCTGACAGCTGTAGCCGGGGTTCGAACGTGTGTGGCACCCGGAGTGATCTGGGCTTGCTGGAAGCCTGCTGGAGGCAAGAAAAAGAGGTATTGCCACAGGAACCTGATCTCAGGGTGGGCCTAAGACCCGGACACGGCCGACTAACATACAGGTATCGTGATTTTCCTCACGCTAAGCCGTTTGCTGGGTGGCCAGCCCCATGGTTGATCCAATGTACATTGCACTGCAATATTTAGATTAAGGTGACCGCTGACACCATAATATATGCCAGTACAATTGTAACATCCATAGGGAACTCGGCGAGCTGGTCTGGGGACACTTATGTGACTAAGTAGGGCGGTAAAAGCACTACTGAGGACCCTATTTTTAATTTTTGGATCTACAGCAGCACATTACAAGTTATACTCACTTTACTCTTACGATAAGAGCATTAGGGTCTGAATTTTGGAGATAGCGAGCACTGAAAGGCAAGCGCATCTACTGTGACCCTGAAGCTATTATTGTGCTGCTGAACTCATAGCATCTATAGTGGATCAATTTCCAGACAGCACAGCTTTATATATTAATAACGACTTAAAACAGATTAACCCTATGCCTCCACGGAAGAAGCTCCAAGCACCCTACAATCTGCGACAGCGGAAAATAGGGATTAGCCCAACGAAAGGTGAGAGAGCGATGGACAATTTGAAGCCAACAAAGCTAGCACCGGTTACCAAAGGTGCAATAACAGATTTTTTTCCAGTGAACCCACACCCTGAAAACAACTCTACCATTATGGATGAGGGGGAGGCGAATAATACGGACCTGCAGGATCAAGAGAGCTTTGGAGATATTGATAACAACTCTCTACTGGAGCTATGCCTCTCTATGCAAAGATCGATGACACCTGCGGTGATCAAAGCACTACAACCGGCTCCGAGAGATCAAATCGAGGGAGCTACTCAATCACTGAAAGCCGGCCTTGTGAGATTATCAACAACACCTAATTTAGAAATCCACAACGACTCCGAGCTGGAACTTAGAGAGGAGGACGCAAGCTGTATTACATCACCCAGCCCCATAGACCTGGCTGAATTACAATCGTCAGTTGCATCTGTACAATTTGCACTTAAGATCCTGCTAAAAATGTGTGGACGTATATTGGAAACCACATTAAGTATACATACACAAAACCCTGCTGCAGAAACGACTACTGTCAGACCTTCAGAGGTGAGCTCTGTCCCAATTCCAACAGTAACCGAGACAGTGGAAAACCCGGAAAGGTCTCCTAATATAGTTAACACATTTGAAGTATTTCTCTCCCGTAAACAGCGGAGACTTGCTAAAAGAGCTGCAATGAGAAAGAAGGCTGGTGAGGTGATACCCCCGGTAATGGAGATCGAGACACCAGGGAAGAACAAGAAAAAACCGAGGAAACCAATCACAGGTGGGGGCAAACGCAAGAAGAAGCAAGCTGGCTATCTAACAAGCTGGGTACTGTCAGATGATGAAGGGGACCACGATATAGAAGGTGGAACTACCCCCGTACCTGTTAATATAGCTGATACAGAACAGCCAGAGGAGTTTTATGTAATAGATGGTGAAGGTAACATACCAGCTGACAGCGATCAAAGCAATACGGAACCTGTGGTCAACCCTAAGAATAAGGAGGTTCTTCCTAAAGAGAACAGGATATGCCTCATTAAAAATTTGTACCAACAAAGTGAAAACTGCTGGCTTGCTAGAACTGAGCTAATGACTAGATTCCACGCTGTCCCACAACTACGAGTACTAAGATCAGACGACTTTGAATTTGTTGAGCCGCTGCAAGTGCCCAATGCCAATGTCTCCGCCATCCATTGTAAATTTATTTCTTCTGCCCAATTGATACGTAATTACAAAGAAAGTCTTCGAGAAGTCGACATCGAAGTAGATACCGATCCTGACCAGGAGGATCCCAATTGGCCACGTAAAATTCCTTTAGTGGTAAAAGAACCTACCGAAAGTCTGCCTAAACTGAAAAGCGATCAGGTAGCGATAGCTGATGTCCAAAATGTGTTAACTTGGCTAATATCAGCATTACCGAAGATGGTGAACTCAAATTGAACTCCCTCACTTGTATCATGGAATTGCAGAGGTTTTAAGCATCTATTTGCCTCGACAGGTTCTCTCCAGCTCTTAACTGAAAACACTTGTATATGTCTACAAGAGACCTGGTTGAGGACATCTATTATCCTTAACGGTTATTCAATTTACCAATCTCTTGCGATGAAGGGAAGGAGAGGGAGACCTTATGGAGGACTGATCATAGGTATTAGAAACACTGTTAAATCTAGACAGCTGGAGACATTATCCAGCGATAAAGTGATTGCAGTGGAAATGGAGAGCATAAGTGATGGAGGCAAAGAAAACATACTCATCATTAATCTATATAGCCCACCTTATGGAAATGGAACCGAACCTCTTCAAGAAGCAATTCATGAATTACTAGCAGCATGGGTGATTGATCCGACTAATAAATCGGTAATTATCGCTGGGGACTTTAATTGTCATATGTCAGGCGTAGCTGGTTCTACGAATAATCCCCTGCTGAATCCAACAAATAATATGAAGCATAAAATTAAAGATCCAATTGGTACCTCTTGGCAGACTTTTTTTAATGAATGGGAAATGGAGATGATAAACGGTAGAACCCCAAGCGACAATCCTGGAAACTATACCTGGCATAGTAGGAAAGCAAAAAGTGCCTTGGACTATATATTTGTGAGCCCTCAGATGGCCCTGAAAGTAAGAGATTTAAAGATCACCACAAATGATTGGCGCGACCACTCTACTCTCGTGTTAATGTGTAATATAGGCGTGACAGCTACATATACTAAACCCCTGGGGGACATGTCATCTAATCACTCGGGCACTCGAATACGCTGGTCGGATAAAAACATTAACGCGGCTGGAAATTCGGTACAAACTATGGACGATAACATACTGTCCCAGCTCCAAAACATGTCCTTAAATGAGGTGGAACAATGGGCCACCACTTTTTCCTCTTTACATGCGACATCTGCAGTAAACCAAATAGCGACAGATGATAAAATGTCAGTGACATACGACAAAAGTATAAGAGATGCCAAACGCAAGTTGAGAGCTGAAATTCGACAGGCTAAATATACTAGCAAATCCTTTGGAGACTACCATGGAGTATGCAGAACCCTAAAAAACAAATACAGAGGGTGGATTAAAGCCAAAAGAATTGAGCAAAAACTTAAGCAATGGCAGTCAATGGTTCAAATCATATGCTCCAAAAACTCGAGAAGCATATGGTCTTTACTTGGCCAAGCAAGGGGCAATGGCTGTAGGGATCTGATCAACCCGATAAGTGCAAATGAATGGTCAGACTTCCTTATGTGCCGAAATATCCCCAATGAAGAGGTGGGTAAGCCGGTAGAAAAGATGACACCAAGGTCCGTCCCATTTAACTTAACAAATGAACATTTAATTTGTAAAATTAAAAAGCTTAAGTCATCTAGGGCTCCTGGGCCCAATGGTCTTTCAAATGCTGTACTGAGGAGCCAGCCGGAATTTTGGGCTAAATTTGTAAGCATATTATTTGGCACAGTACTAGCAGTCGGGAGGATTCCTAAATCATGGCAACATGCCTATTTAATTCCAATCTTTAAGAAAGGAGTCAAGAAAGATCCCTGTAATTACAGACTACTTTCGATGTTAGACTGCACAGGGAAACTCTTTGCAGCACTTCTATTGGAGAAATTAGAAGAATGGGCGTCCAAAACTGAAATATTCAATACATTTCAAAGTGGCTTCCGGAGAGGATATTCAACAACCCATAATATTATTATCTTGGACACCCGGCGCACAAAAGCAATGAGGAAAGGAAATCCACCTTTGTATGCTTTGTTTGTAGACTTTAAAGCAGCCTTTGACTCGGTTCGTCGTGAAAAACTGTGGGCAAAACTTGAACTATTAGGTTGCCCCGAGATCCTCCTGTACTATCTAAAATTACTGCATGAGGACAACACAGTGGCCTGAAGACTTAGTAATCAGGGGGACTTCACAGCGAAGATCCCACAAAACCGAGGCATCAAGCAGGGTTGTGTGACGGCCCCATTCTTGTACAATTTGTTCACATATGATCTACCAGGTGTCATTTTAAGTGAACATAATTGTCCTCCTGTTGTCGGTACCATCCACTGTGCGGTACTAGCGTATGCCAATGATCTGATTATTATGGATCACACATTTAGTGGCTTACGGAGGTCCGCACTGAAGTTGTGGGAATATGCTACAAACAACGACCTAATCATCAACCAGGAGAAAACTCAGGTGATGGCTTTTTCAAATAAGAAGATAGCACGACCCAGATTAATTTTGCATGAAATAGAAATTAAATATACCCAACAATATAAATATCTAGGGGTCGAAATAGAGGCCAAGTTGGGTTATAACATCTGCATTCAAACAAGAAAACATCGGGCAGCACAAGTAACGTCATTGATTAGCCAATTTGCAAGGCAGAACTGTGGAATGTCACTATATGGAATCCGTCAAATCTACACCCAGGTACTAACCCCAATGGTTGTCTATGGACTGGAAGCGCTATTACATATGGATTTAAGCTGGCTGCAAGTGATAGAGGGGAAGTTCTGGAGAAGAATCCTAGGTCTCCCTCAATCTATCCCAATGGCATTGCTAAGATTGGAAGTTGGGGTTTCCTCACTGAGGTCTATTGTCCTGAAAAGGAGAGCAGAACTGTATTTAAAGATGGCTAATCAACCAGAGTCTCGACTATTAAAAGAATTTAGCATGGAAAGTACAAAGGAATCCACCAAATGCCATCTGAAAAAGGAGATCGAAGCCCTTCTGAGGACAATATGTTGGACTATGAGTGGAGAGAAACTTACTGATCCTCAAAAAAAAGCACTATCTAAAAAAATCGACCTTTGGGACTGGCTCGAAAATTATGCACACATTGATAAGCTTCCAAAATATAAATTTATTCATCACATGCTCTATACATTTAAACAAATGCAGCCATACTTATCCCTCAGTCCCTCTAGTAGACTTAGACGATTTCTACTTTTACTGAGGGTTGATAACCTACCGCTGCTGACTAACAAAAGCAAACATAACGGATTGACTTCTACAGAGAGATATTGTAGACTTTGTAAGAATAAAGGATGCAAAGAAACAGCTTATCATGTACTCTCCAGATGTGTAAATATGATGGATACTTACTTAGTAAATTTTGGCAACTTTGTCCATGATACGGAGTTCATAAGGGAACCTGCCTTCTGGCAACGCCTCATGAACACTCAGAGTATGCAGTTGCAGATCGCCACCTTTAGAGTATGGTCGGAAATTGAAAGAACTTTGAAGATCTCTATATGAATTAGTTAAACAGCAGGTTATTGATTACGGTAGTGGTTCATGATCTCTGTTATATGTGTTTTAGTATTCTCAGTATGTGCAATCGTTATTAAGTTTGAATGATCTGAAGAATTGTAAGTGTAATAAGTCCAAACTATGCTGTGTTTAATGGTATTTTAAACATTTTTCTTTTTATTTTTATCTCTTATAATTGATTAGTTGACTAGCTGATTAGAAACAATATGTAATATGTAATAAGTAATATGATGAACTTATATAATTTATCAGCATGTGTAAAGTTTAAATATAAACTGTAACACATTATTAATAAATAAATAAATAACTATCCCATCTCTCCTCTCTCTGCCTCCCCTATCCAACCTGTGAGTATTACAATCTTGGCCACAATCTCCTCCTTGCTGCCTCCTGTTGGGGCACTTGAAAGGAAAGGAACATCCTCTTCTTTCCTCACGCAAAACCTGCCATCTATCCCATTACTGCGGGCCAGCGCTGTGCTTTAGCATGTGTTTCCTTCCCTTGTTCGTACACTGTCCCAGTGGGCACGATTGCTCTCCTTCCAATCCAGTGGCTGTTAGGATCTGCCTTTCATGTTGTTACCTGAGTTGTCCCTGTCTTCCCATGATGTCTGCCTGAGTGGGGTCACCTGTGGAATGTTTGGATAAGTATTGGAATGTTGTGGTACGATTGAGGTCCTAAGAGTTCCACCTGAGGCAGTTGCTGTTATGTGGCCTGGGTTTTGGGAGCCACTGGGCTGCCTTTCTGAGATCCCATATGTCTCCCTGTAATGAATGCACCTGATGACATCTGAACTCTGAGATACTGAATAAAGAAGCTTGCCTAACTTACCCTCTACCTCCTAAGTGACTTACTAACATAACAATTGGTGACGCGCTGGTTTTAGGATAGATCCAGGCTGAGGAAGAGAGGCGATATTAGACTGCTGCGTGGGGGTTTGCCGGGGGGGGGGGGAGTACAGGAGGAAGGAGCTGAATTAAAATGGGATGTGGTGCGTGGCCCATTTAACTGTGGGCCTGTTGCCCCTTTAAGATAATAAAAGGGGCTCTGCTGGCACGTGAGGGGCAGTGCAGCAAAGGCCCAGGAAGCGGCAACTCTTGTCTGGGTCATTCCTTGAGTGTTTTACTGCTGTGTGATTATGGCCTATGTTAGCAGCCCTGGTCTGGGTGCCCCCAAGCCGAGGCTGCGGTCTGATGGGTGCTCCCAGCCCGTGTGTCTGGATCCGGTGCCCCAGTTCCAGCAGGATGATCCCTGCCCTATGGTTGCTGCGTGCCAGCAGCAGAGCTGTTCTGCCAAGCGATCCTGGCAATTGGTGTGGCCCGCTCCGGTGACCAGAGGCAGGCCACCACAGGGGAGTCCCTCTGCCCCATAGATGTGTCCCACCACCCAGGAAACTAGGTTGTCCACGGAAGTGAGGGGAAAGGCATCTGTAAGCTTGTAATGCGGGTTACCTGTAGAGGAGCAAACTCAGGAGTGACCATTGGAGTGGTTACAGTGCTGGATCTCTGCTTACCTCAGAGCTGTAATTGCCACTAATGATGTCATCCTTTTGTTGGGAGCCGTTGGCGAGAGGTGACAGCCTTCTGAGGATTCCCTTTGTTGCTGGGATAACACTGGAGAAGGGCGCCCAGGAACGCTTCCACAGCATAATGACGCAATGTGTGTGAGTAAAGGCGTGCTTGGACTGTCAGACGGGTGCGATTGATCTCGCTAGGACACACACGTTTGTCAGTCTAGTAATGACAAAAGGAGTTACTTTGCAGCCTTGGATTAACATGGGAATCTTCAGATTACAGCTGAAGAGAGTTGGATGTAGCACGAATCTGTTCATGGATGTATCTATGGTGGATTTGCCTGAAGAAGTTATGCTACTGTTTGTGGCGCTGGTTCATCGCAGCGTGTGTCACCATGGGCACATTCAGGTGTATTAATCTCCTTTTCAAGTGGCAGACTGGGTCGCCGTTTCGTGGGGAGATCAAGGCGATGCTGCAAATTTGTTTTGTGACAAACATACTATCTGCTTGTGTATTCTGTTAATTAAGCAAAATGACTTTCTGCAGGCGTCCACAGCGCTCGTATTCAGAGTTTCAACATTGGTTTAGAATGACTATACGATTTGCTTTATTACTGTCCTGGTGGCAGGCGGCCCTGCTGTCATGTGAAGGGTTTGAGAATAAAAGATGCATCATAGGCCCTCTAAATGTGCCAGCGAATATCTGTAGTACTCGATGTGGGTGGCAGCAAGACATTTTTATTGTCAGGATTTAAAGATTTTGGCATGGTTGAGCTTTTTTAACGTTTCCTAGGCTTTTCAGGTTTTAAACTGCTACGGTCTGGTTTTATAGCTCAATAGTGAGGTTCAGGACTGGATTGGATTGGTAGCACGGTATTGCAGATGTAATGTTCCAGTTGTTTTGAGTGTATTTGGGTACACCATGTACTTTAATAGAGAGAATGTCATGTTATGCTGTGTTTGCATTATGATATGCTTGAGTGATGTGTGCTAGAGTGTTTCAGTTTTAGCATGTTTAGAGACTTGCATTGTGAAGGTACAGAACGTTACAGTTAACATTTTTGAGGAATTTTCAGCACTTATATTGTGATGCAACATTCACTTGTAGCATACACATATCCAACAAGGACGTGTAGGATGCTAACAATGTATTTGATGAGTGTTGATGTGGTTGTGCTGATGTGTAAAGTGTAATCATTTTGAGGCCTTTTCAGGAGTTCTGTTACACAGACAGAATTTTAGGATGCTTATTATGCATTTATGACAGTTGATGTGGTTGTGCCAATGTGGTGGTGTAAAGGTGCAGAATGTTAGAGTTAACATTTTGAGGAATGTTTGCACTTTCATTACGAAATGTTCCACGGACTGTTCAGAAGATGGACAGTCAGACTTGAGCTACTGTGTATACTCACTGGTAATGGCTGGTGTCAGTGGGACACCTCCCACAGTGTAGTCATGCAGTATGTGGTGTGTGTTCTTGTGGTACAAACATGCATAGTATTCAGTGATATCAGGCTGCGGCAGACTGGATCTGTGGTTATCAGTGTTTTGGTGAGTGACATATGAGGATGGGGTTGGTCGCATGAAGAGCATCCAGTAGAAAGGGTTGCAGCATAGGAGCATCCAGTAGAAAGGGTTGCAGCATGGGAGCATCCAGTAGAAAGGGTTGCAGCATGGGAGCATCCAGTGGAAAAGGTTGCAGCATAGGAGCATCCAGTAGAAAGGGTTGCAGCATGGGAGCATCCAGTAGAAAGGGTTGCAGCATGGGAGCATCCAGTGGAAAAGGTTGCAGCATGGGAGCATCCAGTAGAAAGGGTTGCAGCATGGGAGCATCCAGTGGAAAAGGTTGCAGCATAGGAGCATCCAGTAGAAAGGGTTGCAGCATAGGAGCATCCAGTAGAAAGGGTTGCAGCATGGGAGCATCCAGTAGAAAGGGTTGCAGCATGGGAGCATCCAGTGGAAAAGGTTGCAGCATAGGAGCATCCAGTAGAAAGGGTTGCAGCATGGGAGCATCCAGTAGAAAGGGTTGCAGCATGGGAGCATCCAGTAGAAAGGGTTGCAGCCTTCTGGATTGAGAGTGTTAGTGCAGACTGGTTTTCCTGGTTGGCTTCACCAGTGGCTAGGTGACTCTCCTGTTTGCGAATGTTAATACTCAAAATGAAAATTGTACAGCTTTGTCAGAATATTCCTATTCACGATCATCGCTGTAAGTAAGCCTGATGTGGTGCATGTGACAATGGGCCTCATCAGGAGGTTGGCGGTATCCTGCCGGTAATATCATTGGTATACCGACAACGCAAATAGCGTTACCGCTTCTCGGTCTGGCGCAATTTGCAGTGGATCACGAGTAGCGGCATAGCTGTAATTCCCCATTCCCCATGGGGTCCATAGGCCCTTTTAGCGCCGGTGCAATTAACACAGTGCTAATAGCGCCCAAAATGGATTCTAAGTGGTGATTTTTACCTCCAGCAAAAGGCTGGAGGTAAAACTCACACTTATTGCCCAACTAGTTCGACCCCGAAATGTGCTGGTAATAGCGTTACTGTCACATTTAAAGGCTAAGTCCCAATGTGTTTCGTCTTCCATCGCTGTTGTGAAATTGGTTTGTTGTGGGGTTGTGTCTCAGGACATGGAGGTGCCTGGTGGGTTTGGCCAACCTACTGGGATGGTGTTGGTAGCATTGTGGCTTTCTGTGGGAGAACCTCCCAGTTTGTCTGCACAGTGCGTAGTTGTTTTGCCACTTATTGTATGGGTGAGCGAATGACTGGCTGTTGTCTGTTGAGTGTGGGGTTGTGTGTGCAAGTCCAGTGTCTGTTGGTTGCTACCATCTCATTGAACGTGGTTGTTGAGAAGTTTCCTCGTCTGGTGTGGTAGGCTTGTTCACTGTGCCCGCTGTGGGGAAGCAAATTGTCAAGTGTGGCAGCTTTGAAGCTCATCTGTGACAGGGTTGAGCAGAAGGAGTATTGTGTGGTTTGGTGGTCTCGGATTTTGGATGGTATTCGTTGTGCCCACTAAGGGGTAGTTAGTACTCAAAGGTGGCAGCTTTGGGACTCATCTGTGGCAGGGGTGAGCAAAAGGAGTATGTTTTCTGCGTTGGTCCTGTTGGTAGCTATGTGGTGTGGGCTCTACTGCCTGGTTGTCAGTTACTTAGTTCTAGCTTTCCAAACTGATGCAGTGTTAGTGTTGTATCCCTGTGTGTGTGCCAGTCAGGTGTTTGGTGCTGGCCAGTTGCTGTAGAATGTAGGATGGAGAGTTGAGCAGTGTGGCCCATGTTTCTTTTTTTTGGGAAGGAAACGAGGTGTTAGGATCTGCCTTTCATGTTGTTGCCTGAGTTGTCCCTGTCTCCCCATGATGTCTACCTGAGTGAGATCACCTGTGAAATGTTTGGATGAGTGCAAGAATGTTGTGGTATGATTGAGGTGCTGAGAGTTCCACCTGAGGCCGTTGCTATGATGTTGCCTGGGTGGTGAAAGCCAGTGGGCTCCCTTCCTGAGCTCCCATATATTTCCCTGTAATGAATGCACCTGATGACATCTGAACTCGAAGATACTGAATGAAGAAGCTTGCCTGGCTTACCTGCTTCCTCCTACAGTGACTTACTACCGTAACAGGGGCCGCTTTTCTCATGGCGCCCCCTCCATTCTCTAGGTGCGTCCCGCTCCTTTGCTCACATAGCTAGGTTCGTGCTATGCATCTTTGGGGTACAAGAGAATTGATTCAACAAATGCTGCAAGCCTCACCCACTATTCACAGTTGGTGCAAAACCCCAAATATACTGCAGGATAATGCGTGTCAAACAAGCCATCAAGAGTGTAGGTGCCACGGTGTTGTGGAAAGATACTCTAAAATAAGGAAGAACATTATTATATTAATGCTTTATTTGTAAAGTTTATTTATTTATTTGCATTTTTAAAGTGCTCACACAGCCCTGCAGGCATCGAGGCGCTGTTGCTGTTGAAGGAATTGTTTGTTTTTTAGTTGCGTAATTGTTATTTTTAATGCGCTTAAATACCAGAGGTTTCTAAGCGCAGACCCAGGGATCGAACCTGTGTTGTTTCCTGTTGTCTTGTTTCCAAGGCGAACACGAACACGTTGCCGCTGAGCTATCCTCCCGGGAAGAGTAGGACCATTGTATTTATCACCTACGAATAAAACGTAGTCTACCAAATATGTACAAAACGATCATGCACATCATTCCTGTATGTATGAAACTACTGGGAGCATAGTGAATGGAAACATGCAGCATAGTCTATGGCTGCCTCTGTTATGTTGAATTTGAGTGAGTTCAGACCACACATGTCCAGGCACTGACATACGTTAAATGCTGGTGTGCGATTCAATGGAGCCATCTTTTAGCATCGTTTTGAAAAATGAAATGTATACAACATTGCTGTTAAACAAACATGGCCCAATGAGGCCTTAAAATAATGAACTGTTAATAAGTAGTGCGAACGATGTCCAACATGGTCAGTTCGGTTTGGCGCTTAAACCTTTCATGGAATTGTTGTGCTATCTGCAAATTCAATTTCTCACTACCCCCTTGCATAGTTTTCAGTTTTTCCACCAATACTACGGCTTCTGTTGGAGGGATTATTGCTCCTGCGTACAAACAGCAGGTGCTCTCCTGAGGCATAAAGTGGTGTTATGGATCGCCTGTGGCTTCTTCTTCTTATTGGACAAGAACACTTGAAAACATGACAATTTGTGACAGAGAAAATAAATATGACCATACCCTATAATTGTCCAGCTTGGAGCAGTGCAGGGAGCTCGCTGTAGCTCATCGAAATCCATATATATATATATATATATTGGACCCTTTTTGGAAACGCCTTTGATGTTGACGATTAGATAAATAGACAATGATGGCAGTTTTGCTGATTTACTCTGGTATTTATTTCGATGTATAACATGTTTTAATTTGCGTTCTTCTAAAATGGAGGATGGTGGAGGCTAGGATAACCAGATTTTCAAAATTAAAAAAAACAGAACAAGCCACCGACATACATATAGGAGTGCATTTTGACTGTGGTTGGTAGGACTACATTTCAATAGTGGTAAAAGTGGGGAATTCCTGACATTCTCCCTGATATAAACTGTGCACATTTGGCTGTGACTGTAAAGCATGTTGAACACAAAGGGGGCTTGTGCTCCGATAGCTATTCCAAGCTTGCGTGCCCAAAGCAGTCTCTCTGGCACAGTCAGTTAATGTGCATGGTTGCTAACCGAAAGGTTGCTGGTTGAGGCCACTGCTGTATCGTGGATGGTGTAAGAATTATTTAAAAATGACCCAACTGGTATAACTATACATTGAATTATTGCTAAATGAACATTGGGCATCATTACTAGTTTGGTGGTAAACCTGCTGATTTACTGCCAAAATCGTTTACTGTTACTGCCACTCCGTCCCATGGTATTACGGTGGGATTACGAGTGGTGGTCGTGACCTAATACATACATTCTAGGAAACCGTGTGCTCAACTTAGATGCTTAACGAACTGAAGAAAAGGTTACATTCTGTTCATGCCGTTAGAGTACACAGCATTACATATTTGAGCCAAAACAACGATCTTGAGTTGATAAAAAAATATGAACAGACATTTCGTTTTCTCAGGTGGGGAGAACAGTGTTGCACGGTCCTGCCTATGCATTTCGGACCTAGTCAATCTTCAGGGCTACCCCTGTATAGTCACATATTACCAGCATGCCCCACACACAAGAAGGGACTGGTTCTGAAACAAGCAAGCAATCGGCAGACCCAGACACAGAAACACCCTTCAGGTGTTGGACCCATGCTCTCAGCGCCGATGGAGACGCTGCACTTAGCCACACTTTACTGATGATGCCCAATAAGGCAGGAATACAAGTCTGGGGGTTCTCTTGTACTCTGCTGTGCTGCAAAGCAGGGTTGCCTGGCATTTTGTAGCTAGACTGTCCATGTGGTCAGAACCAGACTGATATGCCAATTAGTACTTCTCCTCTGATAGTCACACTGAGCACAATGTGACAGCTGATGCTGCTAAGAGGACAATATCTCAAGAACGCAGTAGTAGACCTTGAGCATACTCAGTACATGGGCTCCAACACTTTTGGTGAATGTTGAAATGCATGGGGTTTCACCCTAAATTAATGAGAATAATCCAGACATGGACATCCTTTTTTCTCTTTGTCAAGTGAGGTGCTGCACCTCATCTACACCTCACTCATGGCACCCAAGTATGCAGAAACCGTGCCTGGGGTTGCCCTGAGCACTCTTGTTCAGAGTGGAATTGCCTGGCATTGATAGCGCTGCACTGCCCCGTGGGAAGGACCAGAGTAATATGCATATTGATATTTCTACTGTGGTACAGCACAGAGAGCTAAAGCATGATTTTCGTCTTTTCTTAGTCACCATCATCGAATAAAATAGATTTGATCGGTTAATGTAAGGTAATCTAAAAGCAGGCACATTATTTGGGGGTCGCCTGGTTTGCGGCCGCGACCCCTGAGGTCTCCCTTGCCACCCCTGTGGTCTCTCTGACTACCCCTAAAAAAAAACTAGAAACATTTTTCTTTTTCTTTTTTAAATGTCAGCTCCTGGGCTGTGCCCAGTGCCATGTGGCTCTTTGTTTCTAGAGTGGCTGGCGTTCTTGTTCAGGCCTGTTAAAAAAAAAAAAAAACAGGGGGTTCCACAAGTGTAACACTTGGAGCAGTGACCCTAATTAAGAAAGAATAGGAATAAGAAATAATTTGTCTTTCTTCAATTCTATACAATAATTGCTAGGATCATTAAAGGTTTATTTCAGGCACACTTCAGGGGGTGGGTCACTGATTTACTCTGTTCTTAAAAACCTCAACTCAGCCTTTCATCCTTCTGAGGTTTAATAAATGAGTAGCAACACAGGTTGGGTTATATTATATGTATAGTTGTTCTAAATAAAGCGTGTTAACGTGAGTGGTATATAATACCACATCATTATCATTTCGCCTTGGACGTCTGCTTGTATTCACAGTAATTTGGTAATTTGGTCCTATACGCAGATATTAACGATACATATGGTGATCCATTCATGTATGACATGTATATCACATTATGGTGATATCGTCACCATATTTTTTGTAGTGTACTTAGGAACAACTCCATGTGATGACACTTCCTGTTTTGTCAAGACTTGAAAGGTTGTGTTCCATCGCTACCTGTGATGTCACTTCAGGGTGGGGCCAAATGACTCAGAGGTCAAGAGTCGTGTGATGTCACTTCCACTACCCCTGGCATTTTGATGAAATGACACCCCTGCGTAAATTTAAGGTAAATGTCTGCACTGGTGAGGTATTGGAAGATTCTTGTGACACACAGTTGTGTGGGGCGGCTGCAACCTAATTCTGAGGTTTGCACGTTGATTCTGATCTTTACACCGAGACTATGCCATTTTTTTTATCACTTGGTCACCAATGATTATTTTAACTATGCTTTTGGGGAATCAGAAAGTGGCATCCCACACATGTTTAAGTACTTTATTACCCTATTTGAGGGGTAATAAAATACTTTAGTACTTTAGTGCACTATTTGAAACTATAGTCTCTATCACTGATTTGGAATTTAATAATTAGCGCCTCAACACCAAAATGTACCCCACTAGTGTATGTTGACATCTATGCCTATCATTCTTCAAATAGGGCCATTAAATCAATATATGTTTTATACTTTCAACCTTACTGCTACGTAGCTGACATACCCTCAGAGATTTCCGGCTCCCAGTAAGTCCACAGGCAGCCGCTGATTGGAACCCATCTTCGTAAATAATGATTTTCATTTCTCAGAGGGAATGTTATTCCAATGTTAGTGGGAGTCCTTTTATTCTTTAAGGGCCATCATGCACGGTCTCAAACTCAGCTTTGGGATTTCAAATAAGATAGATTGGTGCTCATATCCCACCTAATCAATGCCGTAAGCAAATCCTTATTGCGTACCTTAATTGTCACATACAGCTTGCAAGATGGCCAATACATCGTCAAAAGACTTGGAAAACCAGCCACAAGCCTTGGCGGCTGAACAGAAGCTTCAATCCTGCACAATCTTCAAGCTATCTTGTTCCTCAGCAAACCATAGCTTGTCACGACATGACATATACCTTAACAGTGCCAAACTCAAATTGAATGTTATACCAACCTCCAATCTAATGAGATGAATGCGAGTGGCTGTCAGATACCCAACAACATCCCATCACATTTTACCCTCTTGTTTATCTGAGGTGATAGGACAAGCAGGAAACCACGATTCAGCTCGTTTATCCTACACCTCTCAATAACGAAATATACGAAGAGAATGCCATGCAATGGTCTGATCAGCCATCAATGCCCTGCTACCCCAGTTTGATAGGCCTTAGCGAAGTGAGGGCCTTCAACTAGAGCTTAGAGCCATTACCGCCCAGGTTGGTCCCCCATGGTGGCCATTAAACTGATTAGCAACTTGGCATCATGTGCACTGTGCTAATTCAGCTTCTCAGAAAGTTCTACTTTTCATGAAAGGCTTCTCAAAACCAAGCGTTCATTCATTTATGAAATATAGCAAGCGTGGCCAAGCATGGTCACCATGGAAACAAGAAATTGAGCTCCTTTTCTCTTTCTATTGAGGTGAGAGGCGACAGAGTGTGAGCACCTGGTGAAATATGGTGAGACATGGAACATGTATTATGGAAATTACAGGGAAATTGGGCAGTTCGTTTGCACTAGAATGTGCCGTCTAACAGTTATTGGACAATCTAAGTGACATGGTGACGTTTTTGTGGCAATAAAACATAACATGACGTTGTTCTTGGGGCATGAGAGTGACATAGAGCAGTTTGAGGGAGAAAGGCAAGTTACCAGTCATTGTTATTGGGCAAATAGGACTTGACATGGTGCAGTTCCAAGCCAATGACATTTGACATGGAATAATTCTCCAGGGAACAAAAGTAGCATGCAGTAGTTTGTTTGGCAATGGGATGTGATATGAAACAAGTCTTGAGTAAATTTGCATGTCAGGGGCGTAGCTCTTGGGGGTAATGGAAAGTGACATGGTGCAGTTATGGGGCATGAGGTAGTTCCGGAGGCAATGGGATGTGACACAGTGCAGTTCCATGGGTAGTGAGAGTTGTATGAGGTATTGTAACAATGTAATGTAATGTGGGATAGTTCAGGAGCAGTTATTATGATAAGTGCCTGGAATAGTGTGAGCAATGACACATAAAATGGGACAATGCTTGTGTCAGGGCACAGGTGCTTAGTCATTGAGATGGACTGGCATATGACATGGCATAATTCTTGAGGCAATGGGACATCACTGGGAAGAGATGGCGATGTTAGTGTCAACTGAAAACATTTCTATGGGCAATAGGACATGCCATGTGGAAGCTCTAGGGGCAGTGAGTTACATGGGACAATTATGGGGGCGGTGGATATGACATGGAGTAGTTCAGGGGGCTATCTAGATGCCACCCTGACTAAATGCCTAACTGGGAAAATACAGACATGGCACTATAAAGGATAACATGACCATGTTCAGGTGACAGCATATTTGTGTCTATATTACTCAGAGAAAATGTTTTGTGCTACTTTAAAAGACTCCATGGGAATATTGCTCAGGATGAACACATTAACTTACTTGATAGTGTGTTCATTTGTTTTACTTGAGCAGCACTGGCCTGAATTTGTGTAGACTGGCATCAGAATTGTACACGAGGAATTCAGATGTCAGCATGATAATGCATTTTACTGTGGAAACACTGGCATTGCTTGGTTGAGACTGGCATTATACTTTTTTGGGAAAGTGTATTTTATTGGGGCACTGCTGGCTTCACAGTAGTCAGACTGGCATCATACATCTCTTGGAGTGATATAGCCACCATTCTTGGTAACGTGTTATACAAGGATGGCAGTCACATGGCAGCCGTGAGACTGACATTGTAGTTTGTAAGGAGAAATGGTGACCTATGTACATTGCCCCGAGGAAATGGTGAAGAGGGTTTAAATAATGGCATGCCAGTGTTTCCCCTTTAAAACAAATTGTCACATATAAATTGTCTATATTTTATTGAGACAACATTGACATTTCTTTGTTTAGTCTTGCATCACAATGCTCTTGGGCAATGTAAATGCCTAATTGCTTAATGAAGAACCTTGCATGATTGTTAAGCTGTGCCCGAAAACACCATTGGGAGTAATGTGTTTTGTCAGCATGTCACCTATGGAGAGCTTATACTAACATGTGGAAAGATATTTGGTTGGAACCTGATATTTGTATTCCCATGAAAATAGTAAGAATGTCATGTCTTAAAGCAATCACACCATTTTAATCATAAAAACATTAAGCAATTTCCTTAAATACATGTACTTCATTGTTGGTAATTAGTTTGGGAACAAAGAGAGTTATGCATAATAATGTCCTTGTGGACAATACTTGCACTACTCTGGAAATATATGCAGCCAGGCCAAATAATTGTGTTAAAAAATGTGGATACCAGCATCAACACATTCTTGAGACAATGTACATTTGTTTACATTGCCCCAGACCATTGTGATGCCTGTTATAAAAATACAGTAAAACACATTACCCTGCTTACAACACAGAGATTACTGGCATAACAGTTTGCTGGAAGCAATGTAGAAGGGCCTGTGATAATGTGATTTACTGGGGCAACACTGGCATGGCATTTTTGAGATTGGCATCGGATTTTCTACAAACAATTTAATTTGTCTACATGTCCCGCAGATATTTATGTCAAAATGCAATCCTAGTGCTGACGCAGTGAAACACTTGTCATGTTCTCGTGATCATATCTTTTAATATACAAAATTGACATTGAGTTGTGTAGACTGGCATCAGAGTTTCCTGGTGGAAATATGGACCATATAATGAGGATGTGTCTAATAAGGACAACACTGGCATGGTATTTGATGGTATTTGTGCGACTGATATGACCGTTTTCCTATGGCTGTGTAGATTTGTCTACATGTCCCCAGACGATTGTGATGCCCATTTAACCATACCATGCCAGTGTTTCACCAGTAAAATGATATGATATGGTATTTATAACGCGCCTATACACAATTGTTTCAAGGTGCGACGAGGCAAGGGAGGGGGAACAGAGGGAAAACAGAGACAACGATCTTACTAGGCCAGGTGTCATTCAGATTGCACAAGTGCATGGGAAGGGGGAAGGGGAAACATGTGGGGGAGAAGGGGAGACCACAGTTCAGTACATGGGATAAATAGAATAAATAAAACAATTAGTAAAAGTACGGCCAGCTGGTGGCAAGTACAAGGGTAAGTGCAGAGATCAGGTGTCAAGTTCTAGTAGGTACATTAGTATGAATGAAATGATAATGTAGTTGACTAGGGCAACAGGTAGATTGATTTGTGTAGAATGACATCAGCATTTTCTGGGGAAATCTATGAGACAGCATGATAATGGTTTTTGAGGGACATTGTTCATATTTATCTCTAAATATGTACACAAGATTGCAATAAAGCTAAAACTCTATGTTAACAGTACACATCTGAATTGAATGGTGAGGATAGTTGACTTCACTTGAAATAGCAAATTGAAAAGCAGATGTTGTCAATTCCTCCTTTGGGAAAGCAAACAGCCTCAGAGTACACTTAGGAGTGGAAACAGAAATTGCAAAGCGTATGCATAACGAGTCAATGGGCTTTCTCCCCCTACAGTAAAGGAGTAAGGAAAACGGATATGGTGCATCACACTATCCAATTTACAACTAGAGGGAACAGGCATTGCAGGCTAACAGGCAGTCCCATAGCACAGCAAGAAGAGCACTCGCTTAGACATCTGTGCAGAGCCTGCCAGCACAGGTTTAAATCCTGGCAAGGCCAAATTCAGCCTTTCATCCTTCTGAGGTCAATGAGCACCACACTCTGTGGGCAATAATAAGCAGCACTCAGAAACCTCAGGGTTCGTAACACTATATAAATGCTAAATTATTATAAATATACTCTAGTATTAGATTCAATATGATATTGTCTTTTGGAAGAGTCATTTCTTGAAGTAATCTTGTGCACCAATGAAAATGTAGGCACTGTATTGAACACCTGCACTGCCTGCATGCACATAGTCTATATGCGCAGTAAAGGGTCCAGAATAGTGTGTGTCGTTTTATATGTGTCCATTTGTGGCAATATTTATTCCACCGTTACCTTTTAATACTACTAAAGGGATTTGAGATTTGGTGCCCTGCCTGGACATCAAGGAGGTATGTGGAATATGTTTTGTGCCAATATGATAAGATGACATTTAATCAATGACAACTGTTGTGCAGGCCAGACACAGAGACCTTTAGACAGTGTCTTCTTAGAAGCAGAAGGCATTTGGCCGGGTGCACTGGACAATAGAATGTATTTCTCTCAATGGCAGGCCACAGCAATAGCAACAGCAGACAGTGCTTACCGGTTGCATGGAACCGCAGCAGAAGGGATTCATTCCAGGTATGGAGCACAGCAATATTTGTTCACCTTGATGCAGAGCACAGTATATGGTCTACATTTGGGTGAAGAGTAGGCCAGCAGTCTGGATGTAAGCTAATTACAATGCGAAGATCATAGAAGCAGGGCACATCGGAATGTATCCAGAACGGGTGCAAGGCAAATAAGACCCAGTTCTGCATCAAGGCAAAGAAGACCCAATTCAGCCTAAAAATAGTTCACCACTGAATGAGTTTGGTACAAGCGGATAGCATCTCCCCACTTATGAGTAGAGGTACAATAGTGTATGGGTCCAATTCTGAGTCGCCACCTGAAGTCCCTCTAATATACGGGTGGAACACTTGCTGTCAGGCATGGACCAATCATTTGGTAGGGAATAATGTATTTAAAATGTGACTCACTGGCACATGAAATGTTACAGAAATTGTAATTTTGAAAAGTCCCTTGCAAAGGAAACATGAACTTTCCTCTTTGATTGCAGGGATAACTTGAGGCCAAGATCTGGGGTTTAAGGGTTTTTATGACACCAAAGAGACAATTACAGATTTCAACTAAACACAGGCACGGGGCCATGAAAGTACATCACAATATATACAAAATAACAATAGAGCAAGTACATTTATATACATCCTTCCATGATGGTGAGTGTCTCCCAAGGCTCTTGTGTCTCCACTACACTTCATAACATTTTCACAAAACCACTCTTTGACCATCTAGACTGTATGGGCATCTCCTACACCAACTATGCCGATGATACCCAAATTCTCCTCCCCTTTTCGGCAACTACCATCAAGACTCAGACAAGTTAAACTCTATTTACCAAACCATTCAAACAAGGATGGCTAATAGCCTCCTCTGTCTGAACGATGATAAAACAGAGTCACTCATCGTCGGCCTGCTCACTGTTATCAACAACCATGGCCAGCAATACACCTGTTTCACCAACAACGGTATCAACATCCCAGTCTCCCAGTTTGTAAAAAATCTGGAAGTCTTCCTAGATGCCTCCCTCTCTCTCACACACCAAGTTAATGTGAATGCCTCTTCAGCAGCCCACACTATCAAACCTATTAATGCCTTTAAGCCTGTAGGACCTTCCTATCGACCGACTGCTGCTTTAATACTGCCCTCGCTGTCATAGGTGCAAGACTGGACTATTGCAATGCCTTGTTTTTTGGTACCGATAAGCAGAACATTCAAAAGATTCAAGTGATCCAAAACAATGCTCTCCTCTCAGCTTTAAACATTCCTAAACAAGACCACATCAACACTATGAGAAGAAATTCCTACTGGCTCCCAATACAAGAAAGGATCATGTTCAAACCGTTGTCAATCACCCACAGGTATCTCTCCAAGACACCCCCCATCCTGTTGAGAAATTCACAAGAGTCCTGTCCACAAGACTGACCAGAACTTCTTATGCTAATATGCTCATCCTCCCCAAGTTCACACTATGAAGAGGGGGCGGATAATGCTTCTCAATCATTGTAGCAACACTGTGGAACTCTCTTCCCCAACACTGGGAGCTGAACAGTCTTACTGGGTTTTCCATAAAGAACTGAAAACCTGGCTATTCACGTAGGGCACCTTGACTTTTCTTCCTCAAGTTAACCCACCTTGTCCTTCTATGAAACTCTGTCTAGCAGCTTTTCACAATGTCTGTTATTTGCTTTGCAAGCCGCGCTGTGATGCCACAGGTTTAGTGTGTAATTCAAATGTAAAAATACATAAATAAATAAGTACTTAAAGTGAGGTGCTATAACCCTTAGCCCCTACTTTAGGCTAGCAGACTTGTTTCCCAATTGAGTACACTTCAAGTCACCAAAAGAAACGCAGAATCATCTATTCCAGTGGGATTACTCATAGTCCTTTTCCCCAACGGGACTAAATTGGCACCAGTGAGCCCAGAATACTGTAGCTTAATTTCAAGGGGATGGTCATTGTCGTTCTGGGATTGGGGTCTGATTTCTTTTGTAGTATATTGTGGGGGGCGGCATCACCTATCGATGCCCAAAAGACTGTTGGCTACACTCATCTCCCTAAATTCAATCAGTAAAATGTCAAAGGCACTCACCCACCGATAATGCAATCTAGTACAAATTATAATATCCTTGCGCATTACAGATAGACAGCCACAAACAGCATGAAACCAGCGAATACATTTATTTGTAAGCACCTCCCTAGATTGCAGATGGTTAGGGGCCAGTTATAAATGTAATAATTATAAATATAATTGTTATTTTCTAACGCTCTTAATGCCGGCACGTTTCTAAGTGTGAGCCCGCGATTTGAATCTGTGTTGCTATGCGTTGTCTTGCTTCCAAGACAAATGCGTTGCCCTGAGCTATTGTCAGCCTCTAGAGGCTGTTCGACTTGTGGATTCCGGCTTCCCTCCTCCTCCTCCTCCTCCTCCTCAACTGATAGACAGAAGTCCATGTCAATGGGTACCAGAGGTCTCTGGGCTCGGTAATCCTTGTTTTTTGTTTGACGACTTGATCTCCCTCGAGAGGAAGCCACAGTGAAGGTTATTAAAAAGCACAACCTTAGGCTATTAAAAAGCACTCCTCCCCCGAGAGGGACTGAACTGGGGAAAAAGCCAGGAATGGCACAAAAAACCCCAATGAATGCTGTTTCACTTGCATCCGACTAGCAAAGGCGTCAGATGGTAGGTGGGCTCCGCAGGGTTCCGGAATCAAGTTTGAGGTGAGCAGCGGCAAACAAAGCAAACAAAGCAGTGTGATAAGAACCATGCTTGGGAAAGTACGGCAGTACCAGGATCAAAGCAGGTAAGCTACAAATATATGAAAGGAGGTCAGTAAGGCAGCACGAGAAGAGACAAGGAAAGAAAGGACCAATGCGATAAGGACGGAATCAGGGTGAGTGAAAGATACTCTGCGGCGCACGAGGACAGAAGTGCCAGATGCACAGAGAGCTAAAGAATGGAGAGAGAGAGGGAAAGAAAGAGACTTTCCGAAAGGGTGGAAACAGAATGAGAAAGCAGAAATAAACTAGCGTTTTGCAACGAAAGGAAAGCAATCAGCATGGCTGACCATAACGGATTGCAACGCGCTGAACAAGGGAGAGGGCGTGGCTAATAAGCACATCAGCGCAGCGAGGAAAAACACTAGACCGCTACCTCCTGAACCTGCAAACGTGATGGGAACATTAATGGCCGCCTAGTCAGATACGAGGCAACAGGCGCCAAGGAGCGCGGCACATGACAGCTATCCTCCCGGAGTTTGGGGACTTTGTGCAGAAAGACTAGCTGCCCACGGCCGTCTCTCACCTTGATGTTGTTCATGCACTGCCCAGGCTGTGATCTGCATGCCCAGTGGGAGACACCATAGAGAGCGAGTTTGGAGCTACATGACTAGCCCTACTGACCCACTTGCCACCCATGGGGTTAGCCCCAAATGGATGATTGACTAACCTGACGGGGATCGGCGGGGGCCATCGTCCTGTATGACTAGGTAATCTTGGTATAGGGGCAGGGGAACCTGGGTGGTTTGGGGTCCAAGGCCCCATATCCAGCAAGACACTGTTGGGGTCAATGCTCTCGACCTTTTTACTAGTGCTTACCAGCCCAGACATGTTGGCGCTAGCCATGTTTGTCGGGGTATCAAGAGTGCAGGTGTAAAGGGGGACCCTCTGCATCCCCTCATCAGCCTGGACATCTGTGGACTCTGGCACTGGAACAAGAACAAAGGAACGGGCGCCCGGATGCGAGTTCACAGTCATCTTTAATACAGGTTCAGAAAGATGCACTGGAAGCACACAAACTCCTACAATCAGCTTGCCTTTTATAGGCTTTTTGAGAATGATGCAATACTCATACAATTTCAGAATACATCTCTGATTGGTCCCCTCAGCCAAAAATAAACCCCTTCTTGTCTTTGATTGGTTGGCTTATCTGCCAATCACCAAGCCACATTAGCTCATTTTTGGCAAGCTTTGTGTGACTGACACATAGACTGATATGCCCATTTCTGACTCAGCTAAACATAATTATACATCCTTTAATACCTGCCAAGATCCAGCTCTTATCTACTTCTTGAGGTCCTGACAAATTTACTTGGCAGCTAGTACTGTGAAAAGCTTCATGAGTTCATCTTATTTGTTGCTAAGCAGCTGTTCCGTCTAATTGGTAGCCTTGCCATGCGTTTATCTGATTTACTATCAATCATTGTCTTCTTTCCCTGCCAACATTTCTAAACATACCATCCCAGATGAACTTATCTACAGTGAACTGCTGCCAAAGAATGATTCAACATCAGAATGAACCAGGGCTTTGCACACCTGTTTTCAAGACACCATTTTGTATTTGGCAACCATCTTAGAATATATCTCAGTCTGTTCAGCCTAGATGTTTGGCTACCAAACGGCAAACCAATTTACTTTTGAGCATAACTTTTTTTCTATCCAGTTTCCAGAACATATCTTACATATATATGATGTGCATGCAATACCCGACAAAAACCTCCACTTCCTGGGTCATTCTGACCCTAAAAATATATTGCCTAACATACACCTTTTACCTTAGAATAAAAGCGCTATGATTCTAATTTTAAAAAATACTGGTACCATTGATCAGCTTGTCATGATAACTGCACTCAGATTGAGGGGGCATGGGTCAGGTACCCTTCTACACAGGGATTTGACATCTCCAGTGGTTTTGAAGCCCCTGGTACATCCCGCAGACTAAATGTTTACTCTCCTGTGCCTCCCACCCTTCCTTGAACTTTGGGGAAAGCCAAAAGGAGCATCTTCAAGTCAACCAGCTCTGACAGAACGTAGCTACATTTGTAACCGCTTGCCACAGATGCCCCCTTAGAAGCTGGCTGTGGGGTGCGTACAGCATATGAATCGCCGTGGGGGATAGATGAATGGGGTGGAGTGCTGAACAACCGGGGGCCTCTTTCTAAGCATTCATCCAACCCCTTCTCATTTAAAACTGGGCCTGTACCAAAGGATCATAAGTCTGGTTTATTTCTTTGATCAGAGTATATGCCTCTCCCATGAGTCTTGTATAGCGGCGGGCCGGTTCTTTGTCCACGCAGGTTGAGGGGAGTTCTGCTGGGATTCTTCGCCTAACAGTTAATATTTTCCATTTTGGTGCTGCTTGGCAAGGCATGATGGTAGGAGGGGTGTTGTGTGTAATGGGAGAGTTCTCTGTGGCAGCCAAGGCAGCAATAGAAATGGTGGCAGCCATGGGTCAGTCATGGACCTCACCCTACCTCACCTGGTCAGGCACTGCATGATATCTTTTCTCGTACTTTTTTCCTTGCCAGGCACAATGGTTCCGTGAACTTGGTATCCTTACTGTTAGGCAGAATCACATGCAGTACCCTTTGGGAACACTACATGCAATTAAGACTACAAGTGCCAGTACAAATTCACCTTTGGTATGTAAGGATATTTGGCGTGTTACAGCACAGAGTACAGCACTACTGCACAGGTAGCAATTTTTTTTTGATGCAGCACCAAATGCCTATGGTGCATTGCTATATGTGTTGCCAGGATAACATGGACATATAAGTAAAGTCAGGCTATTCAGTCAAAAACGATTTTTACATATAAGATGCAAATCTATTTTCACGTGCACATTCAAAAATGCACAATACTTTTCACCTGAAATGCCTGTGGTGCAAGAGACACATTTGAAAATTAATAACTAACATTATTAATAAACAACCTGACTAATAAAATTCATTTAACATAACCCACTAATAAAAAATGTGTCTCCACTGCAGAAATAGGCCTATTCTGAAAGTGAACTTTTAAACGCACATTCATTTTTTTTTTCGTTTTCTCTGCTGCTCTGTACACATAACTACAGGAAGCAGAAGGGCTCGAAAGAACAGGAAATCAGTTGGTTACAAAGTATTACTATAAAAATGAGCCATTGTGTAGAGAGGGAGGAGATGGCATGATTGATTCTGATTGGAGCAGCGTCATAGCAAGTATCATGCTAGAGGCAGTGATTAGGTTTTTGCTGGGGAGTTTGAAGGGAGAGGGAACGGTGGAGATTTGGAGAGCTGGGAGAAGGACCTGTTTTTTCCTGGTTGGAACATTTCTGCTGAAAAAGCTGAAAGTTCCAGGCAATGACCCCGGTTTGAGAACGAAAGGCGCTCGTTTTCACTGGGGTTAATCTTCAAGGGAACCACATTCAGAAAGAGAACAGCTGAAGAAAACTCGGGCTGAACAGATAAGGTAATTACATAAGTGTGGGAGCTGAGTGTGTACGAGAATATTCAGTCAGTGTAGGAAAGGAGATTCCTGTGCCTTAATCACATGTTAATGTTGCCAATTGAGTTCTTTTCTCCGCCATTCTCTTTTCAGTGTATCACAGACAATGCTATTACTGTGCTATTTTATTTATTTCTGTAAAGAGTGAGATCGTGTTTAAATGCAACTTTTATAATACAGAAAAATATTTGAAAGCAGACGGGTGGTGTGTTTTATATTTACCAATACAGTGCTGATGATGTGGGGAGATTTTTAAACAGTGCAATTGTAATTTTAAGACAGATGTGTGCATGATCATATTCAGTATGGACAGTTGTGAGTGACTGTTTGTAGCATAGCTCGTTGGAGGTACATGAGCCAACGGGAAGAGGGACTCTCTGAACATAGTTCCCTACCGTATATAAGGTAGTGGAAATTACCACAAAATTACCACATATAGCTCTCTGTCGTAAATAAGTCAGTGAGATCGCCCATGGTGGCAGACTAACACTAACACTGAAAATGTGGTATTCCTGAAATGTAGGTCTGAGGTCTCTCTAGTGATTACACGAAAAATCTAAGCAAAGATCGGGGATTCTGGACATTGGGGCCACAAATAAAACAAGGGAATTATGCTCACCAAAATACCACCAACCACGCATACCAACCACGCATACCAAATATGCATGTCTGGGTGCTGAAATAATGCATGTCCACTGTATTATTGTTGTACATGGCCCAATCTGAATACAAGGAGTGATTGTTGCTAAGTTATTTTTCGGCGGTAAGAAAATACCGTCAGGCCCCAAATCTCCACAAAATACCCTACATATTTATGTTGTGTTGCAGGCCGGGAAAGTGATCATAGAGTACCTACTGGGCGTGGCAAGCGTGTCTCACACTGCCATTTGCACATTAAAGGGAACCCATTTTATAATAGCAGTGTGCCACTAAAAACGAATTTCAGAATGTCACAAAGGGAAACCACATTCTCAGATCTAGTGCAATATTTAGAGGCAAAGTTGTTTGCACATGGGAATTGGTCGTCGAATAGCATGTTAGAATGGAGTAACCGCATTCAGGGTGAGGTGCAGAAAGAAAAACTAGACAATATTTTTGCAGAAGGCAGCATAATTCAGGTCTGCCTTACAGGATTATTGAATGCAGCCGATAAAAGTGCAGAGAAAGACTGTTTAATATGGCTATGCGGCAAAATATGGTTTATTTTAAACAAGTCCCTGCGAATGCAAGAGAATGATACTCAGCTAATTTACAGGTTAAAGACTGAATTAGATGGGGCGAGTAAAAATCAGGAAATGTTGAGAGCAGAATTGGATGTATGCCAAAAAGACATGCAATTAAAATGCAGAGACTTTGATACTCAGTTATCCAAAAGCAAGAAACAATTTGAAGATAGTGAGCAAGAATTGGCACACTTAAAAGCATTAGTGGATCACATTAGACAGGATAAAGATGAGGTTGTTTCAGAGATGCAGATTTTACAAAAAGAACATTGTGAAAAAGAAGGTGATCTCCAGAGCGCAGAACAAGAAATGATTAAAATGATTCAAGAAAGAGACAAGAGAAATAAAGAGTTCAATGAATGCCAAATGCAAATGTGCGACATGCAGGAGGTGATTAATAAGATGAATGGTGAAAACAACTATTTGCAAGATGAAGCCAACAGACTCCTTAAAAAGTGTAAGGACTTAGAACAGCAAATGTGCATTCCCAGGTCCCAGGAGAGGCGGCAGGGTACCACATTCAATGGAGTGGAGATGAATTCTAGCTCTGCCCAAAGAGCTAGTGCTCCAGTGACTGGGCCGGTGACTGAACTTGGTTGCAGCCCCTTGGGGGATTTGATACTCCCATTGGGGGCAGCCACCAATCTCATACACCTGAAAACAGGATTGAATCACAAAATAGTGCAATTCCATGCATTGCAACAAGTAGCCCCATAAAAATAATGAAATCCATTAAAGCCCTGATCAAACCATTTAAAAAGGGAGGTGAATGCTGCATTGAGGATCACTTAGAAGCGGTGCATGACATTTTTAAAGCACTCCAGATACCTAAGGAACAGTACAGACAATATTTTCATTTAACTTTAGATGCCCCGACGGCCAGCATCATAAGGGGATTAAATGAACAGCAGAATATGACATGGTTGGAGTTTGAAAAAGAAATTAGGCGTCATTTTTCTCCTTTTCAGTCATTGCAGGAGGCAAAGAAAGTCGCGTACACAATTACTGCTGGGCCTAATACATCCCCTCGCCAATTTTTACAAGACTTAAAAAGAGCATTTTCTTGCTTTGATGTATCTTTTGACTCAAATTCCAATGAGTTTAAAACTGCATACTTCTATGGGCTACAGAAAGACATCATATCCCAATTGGTCCGTGAATTTGACCGTGACAAGTCCCTTGAATGGATTGTACATCAAAGCACAAAACTATATGAGGTACTCTATTGTCAGGGTAGAGAAAGTGATAAAATGAAAGATACTAGACCTAAATCTAAAGAACCCTCAGCCACAGTAATGGAAATCAGGTCAGCCAAAATGTCCCTTGAGTCTGCTCAAAGCCAAGGTAAAAATAATGTGACACCTGAACAAAGGGGTAATCAACAAAGATCGCCATTTCCTGTACCAATGTTCCAATCACATGATCCTAGTAATAGAGAGAGCTACATCAGCCATAGGTATTTAGGGGACAGACCCCGGGTAGGATACCGGCCTGATATGGCAGGTATGAACAATAACCAGAGACAAAATCAAGATCAAAGAAATGATGGTCCCTACCAGTCATTGGGGACACAGAGCAGATTTGATCCCAACACCATGATATATGGTAATCAGGATAGGCCCCGATATGTGGATCGATTTACTGATAATGGAAATCAACCTAGGGGCCAGTACCCACAATCTGAGAGACAGGACATGAGGCAAAACGTGAACTACAATCCACGCCAGTACAATGATTCCCCACCAGGGGACTATAATCAAAGGATGGGCGCAACCCGCTCCCCTCCACAAATGAATCAAGAGTTCAGAAACCATCCCAACCGACATCAATCACCTGAGAGGTATCAGAATAGATCCAATCAGGGGGAAAACAACCAATATCGACCTAGGCCACAGAAAGAGGATCCTAGAGAGATGGAAAGGTTCCAGTGCCTTGAGGCCCAAGTGAAAATGTTAGCTGAGCAAATAGGAAAGCTCTGTACAGCGCAAAAACAACCTTCCAAAGAGGGGGCTGATGGCCATAGCAATGACCGGGGGGCTTCCGAAAAGTGACTAAGTACTCATGATAACTGCAGTGCCAAAATGACAGATTGCTCTGATATAATTTTGCATAACGACTCTGAGATGCCTAATGGATTAAAAATGAAAGTGCCAGTAAATGAACTTGTGACAGAAAGTGCAAATACTTCTAAAAAAGAGGTACGGTTTAACCTGGAGCTAAATAAAACAGTAAAGATTTGCACAAATGAAAAAGAAACATTAGGAATTTCAAAAGAACAAAGGGACAGATTTAAGAAAAATGACTCATGCATGGGGAATACCAGTGAACAGGGAGTAAGTGGGGATGCTATAGCTCCTTCCCTGGGCAAGCAAAACAATGACCAAACACAGACAGAAAAAGGAAATACTCACAAGGAGGGTACAAGTCAATCACCTGAAGAATTCTTTGAGCCACATATTTTTGAAGAGGCTGAAAGGGCTGGTATCACACTAAGGGGCCAATTCATAGAATTCGGCGCACAAGTGGCGCACGCGGCTGGCGCACAGTGTGCGCGTGCGGTAGTCTGCGCCAGCCGCGTGCGCCGAAACACATTCAGGCGCACAGCGTATTCATGGATTCCAACATCCACAACCAGCCGTGGCGCAGAGTGGCGCAGCGACCCTGCAGCAGCGTCAGTTACGCCCCCAAGAACGCCCCTTGCGCAGGGAAAAGCCATCAAAATCCCCAATCCAGCGCAAAGGGCAGCAGCAAACGCAGAGCGGGGAGCGTGTATTTCAGGGGTGTGCGAGAAATTCTACACGCGATTGGCCTGGGTACGTGGATTTCAGGGGTGCGCGAGAAATACTACACGCGATTGGCCTGTGTACGTGGATTTCAGGGGTGCGCGAGAAATTCTACACGCGATTGGGCTGGGTACGTGGATTTCAGGGGTGCGCGAGAAATTCTACACGCGATTGGCCTGGGTACGTGGATTTCAGGGGTGCGCGAGAAAATCTACACGCGATTGGGCTGGGTACGTGGATTTCAGGGGTGCACGAGAAATTCTACACGCGATTGGCCTGGGTACGTGTATTACAGGGGTGCGCGAGAAATTCTACACGCGATTGGGCTGGGTACGTGGATTTCAGGGGTGCGTGAGAAATTCTACACGCGATTGGGCTGGGTACGTGGATTTCAGGGGTGCGCGAGAAATTCTACACGCGATTGGCCTGGGTACGTGGATTTCAGGGGTGCGCGAGAAAATCTACACGCGATTGGGCTGGGTACGTGGATTTCAGGGGTGCGCGAGAAATTCTACACGCGATTGGGCTGGGTACGTGGATTTCAGGGGTGCGCGAGAAATTCTACACGCGATTGGCCTGGGTACGTGGATTTCAGGGGTGCGCGAGAAATACTACACGCGATTGGCCTGTGTACGTGGATTTCAGGGGTGCGCGAGAAATTCTACACGCGATTGGCCTGGGTACGTGGATTTCAGGGGTGCGCGAGAAATCCTACACGCGATTGGGCCTGTGCGAGTGGGGCAGTGTATTACGGAGGTGTGCGGGAAGTTGAAGAGGTGAATTGCCAGTGTGGGTCCTCCCAGGTCTCCCCTCTACCCCCTCCACGACCTCTGCAGGCAGCCCACACCACAGGGGACTACCCTGCACCCCTGGTCATGTCCCGCAGGCAGCCCATCCACCATGGGCATGCCCCCCAGCCAAGCCACATGTCCCCTTGCACCCCCACCCCCCAGCAGGCCCCCACCCATGTCTCCCAGCACCCCCACCCCCCAGCACTGTGGGGCACCTGCCACCAGGCCCCCAACCATGTCCCACTCATGTCCCCTTGCACCCCCACCCCCCAGCAGGCCCCCACTCATGTCCCCCTGCACCCCCACCCCCCAGCACTGTGGGGCACCTGCCACCAGGCCCCCACCCATGTCCAACTCATGTTCCCCACCCAACATGTCATCACAATCCAGAACCCTGGTCTCTATGGTCAGCCCCCAAATGCAAAACACCCACCCGAGTATTGCATCCACCCACTCATAATTTGCAATCACATCACAGAACACCAATTGGAAGTTCCGAAACAAACACATGTCCCTCACATACACCCAATGGGTGTCAGTGAATCTCAAAACACATAACATGAAATGCATGAAAACAATGAGATACCACACATTGAAGTTCAACAAAAAAATAATGTATTAAAGGAAACATGAATAGAATCAAAAATGGAGAAACAGAAATGTGAATGTAAAAAAATGAAAAGAAGCATGTCCGTTCAAAATAAAAAAAATAAAAATATATTGAAATCCAAAGTAATGTTGTACAAAGTCAATGTCCACAAAACAAAATCCAATGGGAAATAAAAATAAAAGCCATTGATCCATGGAGAATGTTAAAAAAGAAAGTATGTACAAGTCTACAACTATGTACAATGCAAGAAGCCAGGGTCCATTATCCCAACAAAATAAAGGAAACCTATCTAACTACACTAACTAATAAAAAAAATATATACAAAAATGTGGCCAATGTCCAAAAGGTCCAAATGAAACAAAAACAAAAATGAAACCTAACACTACCTACATAACTATGTACAAGGGCAGCGGGCTAGTTCCACGGCTCACTTCTGGATGTGCCGGGCCAGGGCATCATCGAACTCCTCCTCAATGTCCCGGAGGCGGTCCTCCTCCATGGCCCCGAGGGTCCGCAGGGCCGTCGACGTGTCCACCTCCAAACCCCTGCGGATTGCCTCGAGGCACTCGGCCCGCCTCAGGGCCCTCTGCATGGAGTTCTCCGCCCTGACCATTGAGAGCCGTGCCTCTTCCGCCCGCTGCCGCTCCGCATCTATGGCGTGGCCCAACCGCTGCCACACGGAAGACACTTTTTGTCCTGGGTCCTCCTGCCCTCCGGCCGATGCCTGCCCCTCCGATGTCGAAGGCCCCGAGCCTTCATGGCTCCCACCATGGTGCTGCTGCTGCTGTGCCTCTGCCCCTGCACTGCCTCCTGCTGCCTGCACATCCTCCGCCGGCTGGGGTGCAGTCGTTGACGTGGCCACCCCTGCTGGACGTCCGACTCCCGACTGTGGCAGGATGCCTCCTCCACCAGCCTGGCCGCACCGTCAGAGGCAGCTCCACAGGGCACCCAGGTGACTGATGGGTGGGAAGATGGCACAGAGGACGACTGGCGCGTAGGGGGTCCAGCTGAGGAGGGGGTCGTGGCAAGCCCCATCAGACGGAGGAATCCGGCCTGGGTGACCTGTCCCAGCGGCTGACGTGGTCAACGAGCCATTCGAGATGACGTGCAGTCTCTTCATGAAAAGACTGCAGGTCACCTCGCATGGCCCGTTGACGCAACGCCACACCAGCCAGGACAGGCTCAACCCGGGCCTGGATAGCCACGTCCGCAGGCAGAGGAAGGCCAGTTGACGTCAGCTCATCCCCTGCCTGAAAACTGGTCTGGACATAGGCATCCCTGCTGGTGCAAGATGATGCAGGGACAGGATCAGGGACAGGATTGCACACAGGCACCTCCGTGGCGGCCTGTGCTGCCTCCTGTCCCTGGTCCTGCACTGCACCACTAGCACCAGTGGGATCCCCACCCCCAGACCCCGTCTCTGGTGCTTGCACGGCCTCCTCCTCCACCAAACCCCCCACCAACCTGGATGACTCTGTGCCATCTTCCCCCGTTGGGCCCTGTGGGGTCCCAGCTGCCCCTTCTGCTGCCGAGGAGTCCAACTGCAACCTCCGCCTCTTGGACCTCCCCCCGGCAGCTGCGGACTGGGACACGGCACCGGACTCCTCACTCCCCGACGAGATGACAACATGGGAGGGGAGCCGGGCCTTGCGTCTCCGGCTGGCGGTGGGATCCCCGCTGCTGTGCTCCACAGCACCTTCTCCGCCCTCTTCATCAGTTGACGCTGCAGACAGGGAGAAACAAAACACACGCATCAGGGCAATGTACAATGGACACATACACACATGACAGTTGTACATGAGTGGCATTGGCAAACCTCAGACATGTCATCATGATCCCCAACACACATGTCATTACAACTCGCACACACGAGCCATACCACAGCCATATCGCAACTGCCAACACCATCCATACACATACAACAGCATGAGCAGCCAAAGGTGAGCCAGACATCACATGCAACACAGGAAGTGCACCACACATGTACACACACCACCACACTTGCATGCATGTGTACACCTCTGCCAAGTGTCGCAGTGTTCAGACGGGCATCCATGTCACATCTGCCCATCAGGCTTCCACATACCGCTGTCACATGCATCCATGTTGCATCACTGTTGCACCCTTGTCAAATACACACACATGCACATGTACACAGCGCTGATACATGCAGCTGAAAACAACATACATGCGTGACATCACGGACATGTCTACTCACATACACATTCATACAAACTTGTGTGCCCACAAAACTGCATTTGGCATGCAAGCCCACACACACAGGCACCATCCATGTCTCACACATTACAGCCCTCGCATGTGTCAGCCCCACGGACCTGTACACCCGCACCCATACTCGACCCCATACAAACAGATGTGCAACCTGCACACTACTGAACAATCACCACACGCACTGCTCACAATCAGGATGCATGTACACTCACCGCTCGACTCCAGACGGGTCTGCCTCTCAAGGACCTGGACGTGGAGCGCTGGGGATATGTGTTCCAGGACCCCCATCTGTTCTTCCGACAAGTGGCCCCGGCGCCCCTTGGCATCCGCTGCCTTCAAGAGGCGCCGGGCCTTGTTCAGGGTCCTGGACCTGAAGTCCTCCCAGCGCTTCTTGACATGTTGGAAGTCGCGGACTGCCACCCCCTCCGCGTTGATGGCAGTCACGATGTCAGTCCAGATCCGAGTCCGTCCTTCCTTGTCGGCGCGGGATCTTCCGAAGAGGGCATCATACTGCCCCAGGACTTGCTCCACCAGGACACCAACTTCGGTGGCACTGAAGCTGGTGCCCCTCTGCCTCTCTGGCCGGGGGTTGTCAGTGGTCACAGATGGAGTTTGCCCCGACATGACAACCCCAGAGGCAGGAGTGGGTGGGCAACTGGGTCCTGGGGCTGGGCTGTGGAGCGATGGAATCCCAGTCGGGAGTCTTTGGTTCCAGCAGGGGTGGTCACACCAACAGCACCCCTGGCTGATGTGCAGGCAGCAAATGGCAGGGCACGTGGGCAGCAGGCAGTCAGGCAGCAGCAGATGGCAGGTGGGAGCGTGCTCGGGGCTCTGGGGGGCAGTAGTTCGGCCTTCTGGGCAGGAGCGTGGTCTTCCGTGTGCTTACGCGTGGCCAGCTTGATACGGAGTGATTTGGCATGTGAAAATTCTGCACGTCAGCGTGTAATTCGAGGAAAGGCCCTTAGCACGTAAGCGCGTCTGCACGCATACGCATTTTCATTGGACCAAAGGCCCTCAGCGCGTGAGCGCGTCTGTGACGTGACGTGCGAGGGAGTATCCCTCATTGCACGTGATGACAGAACACACGTGGATTTCAGCCAATCGCGTGTGAAAGTTCACGGCACCCCGGAACACACGTACCCAGGCCAATGGCGTCACGTACCCAGGCCAGTGGAACTACCCGCGCACCCCAAAACACACGTACCCAGGCCAATGGCGTGTGGAACTACCCGCGCACCCCGAAACACACGTACCCAGGCCAATGGCGTGTGGAACTACCCGCGCACCCCGAAACACACGTACCCAGGCCAATGGCGTGTGGAACTACCCGCGCACCCCGAAACACACGTACCCAGGCCAATGGCGTGTGGAACTACCCGCGCACCCCGAAACACACGTACCCAGGCCAATGGCGTGTGGAACTACCCGCGCACCCCGAAACACACGTACCCAGGCCAATGGCGTGTGGAACTACCCGCGCACCCCGAAACACACGTACCCAGGCCAATCGCGTGTACGCTCGCTCCCCTCCGATCACACGCGATGACACCCGAATACGGGAAACCAACGAGTCCGCCCACACGGAGGCGTCCCGCGCCCGCGCACAGCATAAAAGTGCGCGCAAACAACAAACGCGTATATACAGCGACGATGAATGCCCCATTTGTTGCTGCACTGATTGTGGGACACCGCAGGAGGAGGAGAATAGCCAGGGCACGCATTTTTGCACCACGGACAAGCCTTTTTGGGATGCCTGACGACCAGGTCTACGGCAGGTATAGGTTTCCACCCCATATCATCCTAGACCTGGTCAGGGAGTGGGAAGATGACCTCACATCCCCCACCCTTTGCTCCCAAGCATTGAGCCCCTTGGAGAAGCTGCTCAATGTCTTGCATTTTTTGGCCACTGGGTCGTTTCAGCGGACCACTGCCATAGTGGGGGGGGTCTCACAGGCCACGCAGTCACGCTGCCTACACCAGGTACTGGCAATCATGACAGCGCGCCCCTCAGTCCGCAGGCACATATACATGCCCAGAACACCCGCAGAAAGGCAGGCCGTTGTCCTAGATTTTTTCAGGGTGGCACACTTCCCCAAAGTGCTCGGTGCCATAGATTGCACCCATGTGGCCCTACGTCCACCTAGGGCCACTGAGCACATCTACCGAAACCGCAAGCACTGGCATTCCATCAATGTACAGGTGGTATGCGATGCAAAGGGAATCATCACCTCTGTCTATGCAAACTACCCTGGCTCCACCCATGACAGTTTCATATACAGAATGTCCGCCCTGAGCCGGGCCCTGGAAGCTGGGCAGCATGGCGACACATGGCTCCTAGGTCAGTACAAATGCCCTTGCACATGCATGCAAGTCACACACAGACAAATATCCAAACCCTAATAATCTCAATTATTATCACCTCCCCAGGGGACAGTGCCTACCCTCTGAGCAACCACATGATGACGCCAATCCGGAACCCCACCACACCACCCCAGGTAAGATACAACGCCGCCCATATTGCAACCAGGGGCATAGTGGAGCGCACATTCGGAGTGCTCAAGTCACGTTTCCGCTCCCTTGACCGCTCTGGTGGGCAACTACTCTATGCACCACCAGTAGTGTGCAGGATCATTGTGGCAGCATGTGTCCTGCACAATGTTGCAACACGGCAGGGCGTCCCGGTGGACATGGTGGTGCCCCCACATCCCCAACCACAGGCACAGGCGCTGCCCATGGGAGGGGACAGGGCACGTGGCGAGGAAGCCCGGACCCAGCTTGTGGCCACATTTTTCACCTAAACTCCCACCCCTGCGGAGTGCACACAGGCCTGGCACATACCAGGTGACAATCGATGATGACAAAGTGACAGTCAACTGTCACAACCCTACCACCCTGAGATAGTTGCCATGGAAGTGCCACATTGTCTGCATCCCTAGCTACTTAAACACAAGCTATCCTGTGCAACCAAAATGCACACAAATGACATGTGACATGACATGGGCCATACACAAGTATTCCAAGGCCCAATGAGGCAGGGGGGGGGAACAAGGGAACACAGAGAACGGTACTACTAGGCCAGGTGTCATTGAGATTGTGCAAGTGCAGGGGTAGGGGGAAGGGAAAAGTGCAAGGGGAAGGGTGGGGGGGAGTCCAGTACAGGGGAAGTAGGCCAAAAGAATAATACATAGGTCGCCTGGTGGCAACTGCAAAGATAAGTGCAGACAAGTGCTGGGAAGGGAGGGCTGTAGGGATAGAGAGACAGTACTGCAGTGCAGGGGTTGCCAGGGTGGCAGTGCAAGTGGACAGTGGCTGGGCCAGGGACCGAGGTTGGTGAGAGTGTCCCAGTAGCAGCTCCTGTGCAGTTCCAGTGAAGAATTCTGCAAGGGAGAGGCAGAGAGTAAGCAGAAGCAAAGAGGAAGGTCTTGAGGTGCTTCCAGAACTGGAGATGGTTCCCCTCAAGTTCAAGTCAGCCAGGAAGTCTGTTCCAAGGGGAGGGCCCTGCTGCGGAGAGAAACATACCCCCAGCTAGTTGCTCTGAGAAGCGGATGACCTGGACATGCAAGGTGTGCATCACACACACCTGCAAAACAGGCCATGGCCATCACTGTCATGTCACTCAAACCCTCCCAAACATCAACATGACATGGCAAGCAATACCCATACACTGACGCAGTAACAATAAGGTACACATTGCCATGTCCTAAATGTACAGTGGCATCGGACAATGATGCCTGACCCGGAATCAGATGAAATGACAGACCAACAAAATGTCCCACCCAAAATAAGTCGTTTCCAAATGCATTGCAACAGTCGTAGACGTAACATCACAATGAATGCCTGTCTATATGCACATTATGCATTGCAAAATCAACACTGCAGCTCATGTGTGCAGTGTCCCACTCCTGCATCACACTGCTCAGCGCACAGCACAGTGAACAGCCATTGCGTGTGATGCACACCCTGAGCATCACATCTAAGTGACAGACTACATCAAACATCAAATTTTTGGCATGTACTGGAACCATAATCGGTCACAGAACATGTGCTGCCGGGACACAGTGGGCACCAGAAGGCAAACAGTGTACACGTGGATATGCAAGGGTGGGAGTACATGGAGTACATCCGAGTGCAAGTGTGTGGTTCTGCAGGGACATGCACTCCACATATGCATGTGCACTCAAGTGACCATCAGTGTTCCCTACACATCACATGTGAACATCCACCATGTGTACACCCCAGCATGTCAAACCACAACTATCCCCTCGCACCTGAAAGGAAAACACAACACATGAACAGGCATTGATCAGCAGAACACAACATGTACATAGGACAACAACATTACAATGTCAGAGTTCCCATCACACTGCAGGGCAATGCAACTATCAACAACAACCCCCCCCTCCCGCGCAAATGACCATGACCCGCTGAACAACTGCACCTGGGTCATGGAGCCTCCAACCCTCATTTCCACCTGGCCACAGGATCTCCCACCTTGTGTGTAAAAAGATGCCTGAACCCTCAGAATCCACACTCATTAACAAAATCACAAAATCCAAGGCATGAAAACGAACCCAAACACCCTCCAGTAGATGACTTGACGTAGCAGTACCTCACAAACGCCAAGTACTACCACAATGATGCAACAACCAAGGTAGCACAGCAGAACAATGTCACGACAGGATGTGAGACATGTGTGGTACATGACATAGGATGATGCACAATGAATGGATGTGTACTGTCACAGGTCCCCTGTACAGGCGCGGGAGTCTCATGAAACAACCACCCACACCATGTCCCGGGTGCCTGCAAGGTCAAACTCACACAGGCCCCTGAGATCATGGTGGGGAATGAGGTTCAGGGATATGCAGTCGGGACAGGTGTAGACACACTGGATGACTGGAATGAGTGGCAGGTGAGGGGAGGAGGAATGACACATGAAACTAGGGAATGCACAAAAATGTACAACCTGCATGAACACATACACAATCCAAACAAACTTGGACATCATTGTCATGACATTCTGTAGTCCAGGCTCAGGAGTGGTACGAACCAACCACCCCCTCTAGGGTTTTGGCGCCTGCAAGTTCGGGGCTTACACAGGCATCCGCAACCCCAGTGGGGAAAGAGGGTCAGGGAACGTTGCTTGGATAGGCACGGGAAGCAGGAACACCGGGTAGAGGGTACAGGTTTCATAATTGCATAGGATCACGGGTGATTAGGGAAAAAAACATACCAAATAGGACCACACATACATCCATGCATCAGTACACTCCCCAGCAAGCCTATGCAGGGCAGTTTGTAAGGAAAACAACAAGACACTTAGCTCTGGTTTTGAGTGCTGGCCTCCTGCCTGCGCACTCTCAGGGCCGGTTACAGGAGCACTCCAATGCTGCAAAGAGAGACACAGTCAACAACCTGTATGTGCCAATTACACAAAAACACAACACAAAACATGCCCCATAGCAACAAACTACTCTACAAACAGACAATCAGTGCTCGATGCTTCGTACCCATATATAACATCACCCCTGTGACGGGTCATACACAGTCAATGCAGTGAGTCAGGCGCTGGTGGGTGCGTGGCAAATGGAACACCAATGTGTCACAATTCACACAACATGCAATGTTCCCTGGGTAAGCAGACAGACCCATATGGCAAGCCATGACTACAGAGCAAGTTGCGTACCACCATGACCAAAACAAAGTTGGCAGTGCATTTATCATGAAGTACGTGGAATAGACATGCACTGCACCCAAGTATGTCCCTTGCTGTATGTCCCTGTGAGCTGTCCCTTTCCATGTCTCTGAAGGCTACATGGTTGATACAAGTGCCTCAATGAACCTTGGTGTACCGCAGGGTATGTGCCACTGCCCCTGCATGTGTCCCAGACAACCCTACTATCAACAGCCATCAGTCCACAAACACATCTGAGCTGCATTGTGTGCTTCAACACCAATATTCGTCTAAGCTCACCCTCAGTGCTGTGACTAAGCCTGCATGTGCAACTCGCCTGGTGCAAGCTTTGCTGTGTCGTGGCCCCCCTGTGATGCTCACCTTGCCTGGAGTTCCTTGGAACATGTCAGCAGTTCTAGGATGTGGGTCTGCAATCACTGTGGCTCTGCTCGTGCACACATGTGCATGTGGGCACCAACAAACGGGTCAGGCATTCCGTCGTCCAATGGGCCATGTCTGCTGCCAAAGGTGCTCTGGTGCCTCATCCCCCTGCAGAAAGTGCATGGAACAAATGATTAATGCATCGAAGTGATCTGTGTGTGTCTCATCAGGCATCTCATTACTTGACCATGTCAGAGAGTCACATCACAAATCACACCATCAGTCCGTCTTTGACTTCCAAAGTGTGGAACACTATCTACAGCATGAATTGCAACAGGCACGTGTACAGGAAAGAAATGAGACATAATACACAATGCATAGCAATCAATGTCCACATTAATCATGACACACCCCGTCTAGCAAAAGCTGAACAGTGGACAATTACACCTAAATCATCCCCACTAGGGGTGTCAACACAAGTCACAAAGCACCAGACATGCCACAGATATGACAGTCCAAAGCCCTTGTGTAAAATTCTGTAACACCGAACCATCCTTGCGAGCCCATGGATAAGGGAGGCAGGAGTGGCATATGTGAGTCAAGGAACCCAAGCAGCAAACACATACACAAGACAACCATGAAGGGCCCAGCTGGAACAGACAGTGGATGCCTTCAAAAACCACAAGGCACCGCACTGTCACATGAAAGCACAATAGACTACAAATTTTAAACTAACTCAACTATTAACTAATTACACTAACTATGGAAAACCTACATTACCTATTTAAACTAACTATCAAACAGAAACTTAACTAACTAAACTAAACGAAAAATCAAAAATGGCCACATACGACCCGGGGGGGAGGGGAGGCACCCAGGAGGGGGGAGGTACAGGGTGCTGCTCAACATCCACATGCGATGATGCCGAGCCAAAAAAAAATACCTCCATGGGCTCAACGCCTGCACAGCACGACCTATGTGGGAGATAGATGGTCGTCCGAGTCTGGCTCATCCTGGAAAGGAGGACGTGGCACAGTAGCCTGGCCACGCCTAGCCGCAGCTTGCCCCTCGTCGGCAGCAAGTCTGCCGGACAGGTGAGCCTGGTTCTGTGTGGCGATGTTACATAGGTCTGCATGCAGAACCTCACGTGATACACGTGCTTCCTCTTGCAAGGTAGCACGTGTAACACGGAGTTCCTCCTGCAAGGCCTGGCTGGACAACCGCTGCACCTCCCGGCAAGCCTGTAGCTCAGCCGAGATGGTGCGCTCAAGCTGTGCAAACCTCTCCTCTGCCTGCTGCCTCTGGGACATCATAAGGACACCCAGAGTGGATCTGAGGGAGGCATACTCCTCCCTCAGGGCATCCATGTGCGCCTCTGCATGAGCAGCAATTGCTTGACGCAGAGACGACATTTCAGCCTGGCGTGCCCTGTCTGAGGCCGCCATGCCCAGCCTGAGCGAGCGGGCCGTGGACCGTGCCGCCTGCTGCTGGAGAAGCACCTGCCTAGCAGGGGGGAGCACAGATCGGGCCACACGCTCCATGCTGTCAGCGATGTTCTCCATTGCTGCCCCCTGCCGTTCGGAATTGGCAGTCATGTCTTGCTCCCACTCAGTATACAGCGGTTGCGCGCGGCAACCGCGTTGCCGGGCTTGACCCCTGCGGGACCCAAGGACCGGAGGTCCTCGCTGTGTTGGCACCGCCTGCGGCTGCACGACTACATGCCCCCGTCGACGTGATGTCCCAGGCACATCAGTGACTGGTGTGGAGGGTGACCCTGCGTCCCGATCCACCACGGGCGGAGGAACCAAGACTGTCTGATCCCTCAGTGCAGGTGTCGCAGACAGAGGAGTGTCCACATCAGAATCACTCACCCCTGACACATGGACTTGATGGTCATCCAACTCAACATGGACGTCAGAGTCGTCATCAAGGCTGGACTCATAGGCAGCCAGAGACAGGATGGACTGCAGCACTTGGGGGTTTTCGTGGCCTACCACCCCACGACCCCCACTAGTGCCGGGTTGATGTGGTCTTACCAACCCTGTGTCTGGCGTGACAACACCATCCTCTGCATCCATTGCGTCATCACCTGAAAAATAGAGAGGAAAAGGTAACTACACATGTCAGAAGCACACAACACACACACACACCGACAGCAAAGGCATCCGGCAGACATGTGACACACAACATATGACCTGGCATGCATGCTGGGTCTACTTAGAATAGCCACTGTGATCAGACCTGTTGAAAGGTGGCAGTTTGCATGGAAGTGGGTCTATGCAGTGCTGAAAATGTGTACGCCACTCACTACCTACATGTACAAGCACTCCATGGTGTGTGCCAGGAAATGTGAAGGCAGTGCAATGTCAAATTCAGACATCACGTGCATTGTGTATTCAATGTGTACCATGTCTAGCAGCCAAGCACCCCTCCACCCCAGTACCAAAGCAGGGATGCCTAGCATGGTATCAAAAGGCTGCCCATACACCTGTGTATTGACAAGCAGTGTTGACTGGCATCAACAGCTTAATGTGAATCAAATTACAACACTGCTAATGATGCTGGGACAGTGGGCAGGACACATGATGGAAGATCCGGAGGCCAGCCACGTGTGAAGAAGACACGACAAGAGTTGGACAGAGTCATTGGCCATTGAACAGGCTGAGGCCTGTGAGCCACACAGATTGTCATTGCCTAAACATGTGTGCAACGCAGGACTGAGCCACAGTTGACATGGGGAGGCCGATAATATGGCAGGCAATGTATGTAACCAAGGACTCATATTACAGTGCTCATCCAGTCAAGGACACATAGGGGCATGCGTGCAATGCACATGGAGCATGAATGGGCACTCATGTCCCTGCGGGACATCTGACCCATGCACAGTACAAGTGGGATACCCTGCATCGAGTACTAAGGCTGTACCACACGGCATATGTCTGGCAGTTTCTAATCCGGAAGTTAGCATCTACACAGGACACATGAACAAGAAACTACACATTGGCAAGAATGTAGCAGACCAGTGCAAAGGTGGAACTGGGGTGCAGAGTGGCGGAGGAGGGGCAAGGGAGCATGCCCACATGGAGTCCCGCATGCAGGCAGAGGAGACATGCATGACGGTAGCATTGCATTACTTACACCTCAGAACCATGTACACGTCACATGTAGCAGCAATCATGCACAACACATCCCACAAGTCAAACACACACGTCCTCAACAACTACGCTTTAACACTCACTGGACTGGGCATCAAAGTCCAGCATCTCTCCCACACCTTCGACCAATTCTGGTGGTATGAACTCCGCAACGAGAGCCTCATGCGGAGTGAGTTCTTCCTCCTCTGGTGCAGGCCCACCGCCAGTCACCAGAGTCAAGTTGTAATTTGAGGCACGCTTAGCCTTAGTGCTGCGCTTGATGTCATTCCAGCGCTTTTTGCACTCCTGCGCTGTGCGCACCTCATGGCCGAATGAACTGACATGTTCCGCAACATGCTTCCAGTGGGTGTCACGTTGGGCAGCCGTAGTATGACTATTGGCACCCACTAGCATGTCACGGCTGTGTCCCCGCACGTAGTCCACGAGGAAGTCCAGTTCCTGCTTACAGAAAGGCTTCTTCCTCGACGTGCAGGAGGTCGTGGCTGTGTGTGGGGTCCCAGCCTGTGCTGCAGGTGCAACCTTCCTCCTCTTGGACTGTGGCGCAGACCCTGGCTGGCTAATGCCGCCCTGACCAGTATGGCCAGTGGGTTCGGTGGATTGAGCCGAGGGAGTGGCAGGTGGAGGGATGACCAAAGGCCTGACTTGTGTCAGTGGCAGCTGGGTGCCCACTAATGGACCCTGCGCAGCAACATCAGCTGTGGCAGGGTCATTGACCGCAACGGTCCTGGTTGGCAGACTCACAACCGGGGTGCTGTTGGGTGCATCTGCCCCTGCACTTGCCAACACCCGGCTGTTCGGGGCAGCAGATGACATGACTGCCCCAGGGACACGTGTCTTGGTCTGAGCAGCCCGGCGTGCCCCTATGGTTTCCCCCCTGGCCTGTTGGAGATCTACCAAGGGCTCTTCAAGTGCCAACGCAGCCTGCGCTGGCAGACCCTGAGCCTGGGTGGCGGTGTCCACAGCTGCACCTGCAGCTACCGCTACCCTTGGGCCCGTGGCAGTCGATGGAACGGACTGCTGGGTCATACGGGTGCCAGTGCCAGATGCAGGAGCTGCATCCCCCGGAACCACAGGGGGTGGTGGCATGGCTGCACCGACACATGGCACAACATTGTGCTCAAGTGGCGCACCCCTGCCTCTTCCCCCTCTGTGGCTGCCCTGGACACCCTGGAGTCCCCCTACTCCCTGGTCACCACGGCCACGTCCCCGACCACGCCCGCCACGAGGAGTACGCCCAGCTGAGGCGCCCCTCACCTTTGGTGGCCTCCCAACCATGGCACAGATGTAATAGTGCTGGCACAGATGGAGTGGTGCCAATGGGAGGTGTACACCACAATTGTCCTGGGCAATTGGGGTGAAGGGGGTGGGAAGCAAGATGTTAACAGCCCCCCTGCACCTGCAAGGCTGTATGTGACCCCGGTGATGTGGTGACGGGTCACGCAACGCTCAGGCACCCCAAAACTGCAGTAAAACCGTGCACGCAACCCTGCAGCCTACGTGCGTGGATTTGACCTCCCGCAGTACGCGGTGGCACCCAGTAACACGAATAACGCGTACGCGTGGGACACGCAGGCTACGATGACATCGAAAATGGGTGCAATACACAGGGGCACCCGCAGTGGGAAAAGGAGCGTTTGCGACTCACCGTCTGACTAGCGCGATGCAGAAAAACACGCGTAGCCAATACCCCCGCCAAAAGAAGAGATACGTCCTTGAGAGCTGTGAAGTAGATGGCGCGCGAAACAACTGGAAGCAGCAACACACGTCGGTCTCCACGGAAGGCACGTACAGCGAACTGCTGGGCCCGCTCACCTTTAACCCGTGCTGAGGGAAACGCACGCGCGCGTCACGTCACATGCGGACGTGCAGTTTTTCATGCGCGATTACGCGCATTACACGCGGACGTGCAGTTTTTCAGGCGCGATTACGCGCATTACACGCGGACGTGCAGTTTTTCACGCGCGATTATGCGCATTACACGCGGACGTGCAGTTTTCCACACGCGACCACGAATTACACGCTGACGTGCAGATTTTTCACGTGCCAAATCACTCAGTATCAAGCTGGCCACGAATACACACGGAAGACCACGCTCCTGCCCAGTAGGCCGAATCACTGCCCCCCAGTGCCCCGAGCAGCCTCCCACGTGCCATCTGCTGCTGCCTGCCTGCCTGCCTGCCTGCTGCCACCGTGCCCTGCCATTTGGTGCCTGCACATCAGCCATCTGCAGGGGTCCAGTTGCTGTGTCGACCCCTGCTGGAACAGTAGACTCCGGACTGGGATACCATCGCTCCACAGCCCAGCCCCAGGACCCAGTTGCCCACCCACGCCTGCCTCGGGGGTCGCCATGTCGGGGCAAGCACCATCTGAGACCAGTGGCGACCCCCAGCCAGAGAGGCAGAGGGCCACCAGCTTCAGTGAGAAGGAAGTTGGTGTCCTGGTGGAGCATGTCCTGGGGCATTATGATGCCCTCTTCGGAAGACCACGCGCCAACAAGGAAGGACGGGAGAGGATCTGGGACGATGTAGTGGTTGCCATCAACGCGGAGGGGGTGGCAACCCGCGACATCAAGCACATCAAGAAGCGCTGGGAGGACTTGAGGTCCAGGACCCTCAATAAGGCCCGGCGCCTCGCGGAGGGGGGCCGGGCACGCCTGAGTGACATCCAGATGAGGGTCCTGGAACGCGTAGACCCAGCGCTCCACGCCCAGATCCTTCGGAGGCAGACCCATCTGGAGTTGGCCGGTAAGTGGCCAAGCATTACTGTGTGAGACAGGGCATGTTGCAGTGTGCTGGTTGTCTGATACCTGCCTGTATGTGTGACATAGGCCATGTACGTATGTGTGTGTGCAGGGAGATCATGGTCAGGCATGTGAGTACAGTGATGTGGGAACCACATGGTTGGTGCATGTGTTCTATTGCAACATGGGGGGCTCTGTGCGGAATGGACACATGGAAGCATGGCAGTCTCTGTTCCTGGACATGGGTGGGGGTGAGGGATGGGTGCTGGTCCCATGTACACGTATGGTGCCCATGTGTGTGTGTCTGAACTGCGTGTCTGTGACTTGTAACTGCCATGGATGCATGACACATGTCTGTGACAATGTTCAGATTCACTGATGCAGCCTAGTCATCCTTGTATCCACTGCGTCTGTGGTGTACGAGGCCAGATGGATGGAACTACGGTGAGGTGTGTGCATGTGATGGCAAGACCCATGATGCATGTGAGTCTAAAACCAACATTGTATGAATCATGAGTCCCTTGGTCATGTATGCCAATGTCCATGGCATGCGCCATGCCTGTTACTGTATGTGTTTTGCCTGCACTGACCCATGTGTTGTGGCGGGACATGATGGAAGTGATGTATGACAGTGCCACTCATCTGCTGTTGCTTCCTGTCTAGGGGACCATAGTACAGTACCCTGATGCTTGTGTTCTATGTCTCCCTCTACACAGTGGCAAGTGAAGAAGAGGGCGGAGAAGGCGCTGTGGAGCAGAGCGGCGGGGATGCCACCACGGCTGCAGTGGAAGGGGTGGGTGAGCCCCCACAGGGGCTTGCACCGGCGGAAGACGGCGTGGAGACATCCAGGTTGGTGGTTTCCACAGAGGGGGAGGAGGCCGCTACTGAGCCACACATGGGGCCTGGTGGGGGCATCCCCGCTGGTGCAAGTGGTGCAGTCCAGGGCCAGGGGCAGGAGGCAGCACAGGTCGCCGTGGAGGTGCCTGTGCATGTCACTGTCCCTGACACTATGACTGCACCACCATGCACCAGCAGGGATGCCCCATCCCAGGCCCGTCCGCAGGTAGGGGAGATGTCCATGTCATCTGACACTCCTCTACCTGCGGACGAGGGGACCCCTGGCCGTGTGGAGAGGGTCCTGATTGGTGTCGCGTTGCGCACGGCTGGCATTCGTGATGAGGTGCATGCGTCCCGGGAGGAGCATGCACATCATCACGAAGAGCACCGTGCGTACGTGAACCATTTGGGAGCCGCCATGGTCGGGGGTTTCCTACATGTGTGTGGCCTTCTGGCGACCCTCTCCTCCTCTGTGGAGGCTATGCGCCAGTCGTGCTCCATGCCGTCTTCCGGCCCAGATGCCACCAGGGCCCCCTGTGGACCTGCCCCGACCAACGCAGCCAGCTCGGTGGGGACCCCATCCCTGCCACAGTCGGGAGTCGAAGGTCCAGCAGGGGTGGACACACCAGCAACTGTCCCCCTGCAGATGGAGGATGTGCCGGCATCATCTGGCAGGGCATGTGCACGACGGCATCGGTGGATTCCATCAGCCTGGATGCCGTCGTGCTGGCAGAGGCAGTGGCGTCGGAGGCAGCAGCAGGCTCGACGTGGGAGGCATCATGGCTCGGGGCCATCAAGATCAGAGGGGCAGGCATCGGCCGGAGGGCAGGGGAACCCTGGGATGGCAGTGTCTTCCGTGTGGGAACAGTTGGTCCAGCGGATAGGTGCGGAGCGGCAGCGGGCGGAAGAGGAGCGGCTCACCATGGTCAGGGCGGAGTTCTCCATGCGTCCGGCGTTGAGGCGGGCTGAGTGCCTCGAGGAAGCTCGCAGGGAGTTTGAGGTGGACACGGGGTTGTCCCTGCGAGACCTCGGGGCCAGGACAGAGTCCCGCTTCCGGGACATCGACATGGAGTTCGAGGATGCCCTGGCCGGCAACATCACAGAGTGAGCCGCAGGACTTGCCCGCTGCCATTGTATATAGTTCTTTAGTTAGTTGGTGTTAGGTTTCCTTTATTTTTTAAGTTTTTTTTGGACCGCTCGGACAATGGCCACTTTTCTGTATATATTTTTATTATTAGTTAGTAGTAGTAGGTTTAATTTATGGTGTTGGGCTCATGGACCCTGGGATATTCTTGTACATAGTTTGATGTTTGGAAAACATTTGTTGGATTTATATTTGTGTTCACCATGAGGCAATGGTTTTTCCTTATTTTTCCCCCCATTATTTTGCTTTGGACTACATTATTTTTTGGATTCCTTTGTTTTTTGATTTTTTCTATTTGTTCTCGGACATGGACCATTTGTTTTGTCATCCCCATTGTTGTGTGTTTTATTTCTTTACTTCATTTTCATCTTTGATACATATATTTATTACTTACATTTGTGGTATTTTCTCATTGGTTTCATGCATGTCATGATATGGGTTTTGACATTCACTTGCACCCATTGTGTATGTGTGTGTGAGGGACATGTGTTCATTTACATACTTGCCATTGGGGTTGTATCATGTAATTGCATCTACTATGTGGGTGGATGCAATCCTTGCCTGGGTGTTTGTGCTGGGTATGCTGCCCATTACTGCCATGATTGTGTTTCGTCAGGACCTGGGGGCAGGGGGACATGAGTGGGGGCCTGCTGGGGGGTGGGGGTGCAAGGGGACATGGTTGGGGGCCTGCTGGCAGGTGCCCCACAGTGCTGGGGGGTGGGGGTGCAAGGGGACATGAGTGGGACATGGTTGGGGGCCTGCTGGCAGGTGCCCCACAGTGCTGGGGGGTGGGGGTGCAAGGGGACATGAGTGGGACATGGTTGGGGGCCTGGTGGCAGGTGCCCCACAGTGCTGGGGGGTGGGGGTGCAAGGGGACATGAGTGGGACATGGTTGGGGGCCTGCTGGCAGGTGCCCCACAGTGCTGGGGGGTGGGGGTGCAGGGGGACATGAGTGGGGGCCTGCTGGGGGGTGGGGGTGGTGGGAGACATGGTTGGGGGCCTGGTGGAGGCTGCCCCTGGTGACTGGAGGGGTGGGGGTGGTGGGAGACATGGGTGGGGGCCTGGTGGAGGCTGCCCCTGGTGACTGGAGGGGTGGGGGTGGTGGGAGACATGGGTGGGGGCCTGCTGGCAGGTGCCCCACAGTGCTGGGGGGTGGGGGTGCAGGGGGACATGAGTGGGGGCCTGCTGGGGGGTGGGGGTGGTGGGAGACATGGTTGGGGGCCTGGTGGAGGCTGCCCCTGGTGACTGGAGGGGTGGGGGTGGTGGGAGACATGGTTGGGGGCCTGGTGGAGGCTGCCCCTGGTGACTGGAGGGGTGGGGGTGGTGGGAGACATGGGTGGGGGCCTGGTGGAGGCTGCCCCTGGTGACTGGAGGGGTGGGGGTGGTGGGAGACATGGGTGGGGGCCTGGTGGCAGGTGCCCCACAGTGCTGGGGGGTGGGGGTGCAAGGGGACATGAGTGGGACATGGTTGGGGGCCTGGTGGCAGGTGCCCCACAGTGCTGGGGGGTGGGGGTGCAGGGGGACATTAGTGGGGGCCTGCTGGGGGGTGGGGGTGCAAGGGGACATGAGTGGGACATGGTTGGGGGCCTGCTGGCAGGTGCCCCACAGTGCTGGGGGGTGGGGGTGCAGGGGGACATGAGTGGGGGCCTGCTGGGGGGTGGGGGTGCAAGGGGACATGGTTGGGGGCCTGCTGGCAGGTGCCCCACAGTGCTGGGGGGTGGGGGTGCAGGGGGACATGAGTGGGGGCCTGCTGGGGGGTGGGGGTGCAAGGGGACATGGTTGGGGGCCTGCTGGCAGGTGCCCCACAGTGCTGGGGGGTGGGGGCACAGGGGGACATGAGTGGGGGCCTGGTGGAGGCTGCCCCTGGTGACTGGAGGGGTGGGGGTGATGGGAGACATGGTTGGGGGCCTGCTGGCAGGTGCCCCACAGTGCTGGGGGGTGGGGGTGCAAGGGGACATGTGGCTTGGCTGGGGGGCATGCCCATGGTGGATGGGCTGCCTGCGGGACATGACCAGGGGTGCAGGGTAGTCCCCTGTGGTGTGGCTTGCCTGCAGAGGTCGTGGAGGGGGTAGAGGGGAGACCTGGGAGGACCCACACTGGCAATTCACCTCTTCAACTTCCCGCACACCCACGTAATACACTGCCCCACTCGCACAGGCCCAATCGCGTGTAGGATTTCTCGCGCACCCCTGTAATACACGTACCCAGGCCAATCGCGTGTAGATTTTCTCGCGCACCCCTGAAATCCACGTACCCAGGCCAATCGCGTGTAGCATTTCTCGCGCACCCCTGAAATCCACGTACCCAGGCCAATCGTGTGTAGATTTTCTCGCGCACCCCTGTAATACACGTACCCAGGCCAATCGCGTGTAGATTTTCTCGCGCACCCCTGAAATACACGTACCCAGGCCAATCGCGTGTAGATTTTCTCGCGCACCCCTGTAATACACGTACCCAGGCCAATCGTGTGTAGATTTTCTCGCGCACCCCTGAAATCCACGTACCCAGGCCAATCGCGTGTAGATTTTCTCGCGCACCCCTGTAATACACGTACCCAGGCCAATCGCGTGTAGAATTTCTCGCGCACCCCTGAAATCCACGTACCCGCTCAATCGCGTATTTAACTTCCCGCGCGCCACTTTTTTGATGCCCTGGGACTCTACCGCCTGCCTTCGTGTGGCGGCCGTGTTTCAGCTTGTGCGTGTCTTTGGCTGTGCGTGGCTTTGCCCTATTCGATTCCATGAATACGTGTGGTTCGAGTGCGTGTGGGCGTTCCGTCTGCTTCCCTGCAGTACATCCCCAGTTACGCCCTTATTTTCGCGTGTTGTTCCCCATTCCGCGCGTTACGCCCCATGTCCCGCCCACTTTCTGGTGTGTGCGCTGCGGTTGTGCGCTTTCACTGTGCGCGTCGCGCACGCCTTTCACGATGTTGCAGTGACGTGTGCGCCATTCACGGGTTTGGCGCACATCCCGAGGAAGACACGCGCAGGGACTTCCATGAATCGCACGCGTGCGCGTGCGCCTCTTTTTTTCCGCTTGCGCCTGCTTGCGCATAGATTTTCGGCGCACGTTTGTTCCATGAATCGGCCCCTAAATGATCACAAATGCACAGAATTAAAAAATGACAAATTGCTGAATGATGTTGTTACACATGTTCAGTTGGAGGATTGTAATGTGGTCTCTGATGTTACCCAGATGGATGGGCGAACAGTGGCCACACTCCAAAAAACCTCTGATCATGGAGAAATGAATAAAATCTCTCGCGCAGAAATAGGTAAAAAGGAGGGAAACATGTCTTTCCATTTACCAATGTGTTTAGCCAAAAGTGAAAAAGACCTGAGAAAGGTGAGCCCTGAAATCAGTAAGAATTCACATTTCTTATGTGTATTAGAGGAAGTTGAGGACAGATATTATGCACCCATCACTGTAGAAGAAAAATGCCACACCTTTGCTATGATTGACACTGGCGCACAGGCCACAATTATGTCCAAGGAGCTGGTAAAGAGTATCAATGAAGGGAGACCCCCACAGAGTCAGATCACAGTGAAGGAAAATCAAGGCCCAGTGCATAACTTTAATGGGGAGGAGGTGCCCATCATAGGTGTAACTGAGGTTGACATAAAAATAGGAAAGCACAGAATGAAACAAGAGGTATTGATCACATCTATTTGTGAAGTTCCATTTCTGATGGGGACAGATTGTCTGAAAAGATGATCTCCTCTAATAGATGGGGTGAATGGAGTGTTGTGGTCCTTAACCAAAAAACCATTGAGGCCTAAGAAACTAAAATCACAAAACAGCAATATAAATGAATGTCACACCGTTGCCAAAACAAATGATGCTGTGGAGGTATATCTCCAGAATAGCTGCATACCTAGTGTCACTGTTATATTAATGTGTCAAGACAAAATGCAGAGCGACAATGAAAAACTACCTGTACAAATATACTTGGACCCAAGGAAAAATTGGCAGACTGCCATAGATGAGCACACATTACATTTTTATTTAAAAGAGAAAACATACAGAGAGAATATTGCTCCTAAAACAGATTCAGAAAAACACATTACCACTCTGGCAGAAATACACATGGGAGATGAGCAACCATGGGTTCATGTTGGTATAAATGACTATTTTAAAACAATAAAAGCCACTTTAGCGCTTGAACATGAAAGGAGTTTCATTAATGAGAAATTGTTGCAAAAAATAATGGAAAGGGAAGAAATCCCGAGATTTAGGATTAAAAACCAATATGTTTCTGGCTTGGACAGTCCAGACTTTGAAAACCGAATTGCAGGCAGATGCATGCTTAAAATTAGCATTGGGCAGAAAACAATTTACCATAATGTATGGATAGTGAGTGGAGCACAAAATGAATTTTACATGGGAAATGACATCATGCACAGAATGTGTATGGTGTTAGATTTCCTTAATCAAAATATATGGTCACGCCTAGGTGGTCCGGCACCTGAATTTGAAGACAAAAGAAGGGCTTATCATTGTGCACAACTGGTTCCTTATGCAATCGAATTACAATTGAGGAAAGATACTATTATTCCTGCATTTACAAAACAGTTTGCAATAACACTGAAATGCAAAAATGGACAGCAGATGAATGGCTCCGATGCATTTGTATGCCTGAATGAATCCATAAAACAGCAAGGCCTGGATTATGAATACATTCCATTGGTAGATATTGGTGAAGGATCTGTAAAAATTATGGTAAATAATAAAGGTTGTCAGGATATTCATTTAGAGGAAAACTCCCCATTAGGAATGGCCATACAAAAATCACATTATACGGCAGATTTAAATAACATGGTGATTGGAAATATTCCTGGAAAGTATGTAGATGCCAAGGGTGAGTTACCAGAACACCTGGACTCTCAGCCCAAAGGAATATTTAAAATTCATTCTGTGTATCCTTATGATTCAAATGAGACAGGGTGCTGCCATCAAGAGGATTGCATAATATTTAATTTAAATGAAAATGAAACAGAAAATCAGCCCATTGAAGTGGAAGCTGATATGCCAAAATATTTAAAAGTGGCAGCTTTACAAAAAGACACAGCCACACAGTTAGAGGAAAGTGCCGAGATTCCCTTACCAGAAGATTTTCCAGAATTTTCCAAAATGGTAGAAGAACAGATCTCCTTAGCGAATGCGTGGGAAAGCAATGAAGAGAGGGACAATCTGAGGGAGATATTTATGGAGTTTAAGGATGTATTTGCAAAAGATGCTTATGATTGTGGTTTAACTGATTTACATGTGGCCACACTACCAGAAGGGTGTAGCAGAAATCCAGTGTTTGTGCGCCAGTATAGACTACCGCTGGCATGTTTAGAATCATTGGCAGAGATTATTAAAAATTTGGAATCGCGGGGAATCATCAGGCCCATTCATAGCACATCCAATACACCTATTTTAGGTGTGTTAAAGCCAAATGGTCAATGGCGGCTGTGTGCAGACTTGAGAGAGTTAAATAAAAGAGTACCAGTATCTAGATGGCCACTGCCATTCATTGATCAGGGCCTAGCTCAGGTACATGGTTCAAATGTATTTACCACATTAGATCTCACCTCTGGATATTGGTGCGTGCCATTGGCAGAGGAGATACAACATTTATTTTCCTTTACATTTGACAGGACTCAATATGCCTGGCTTAGAGCTCCGTTCCGGGTACATCAATAGTGGGAGTGAATTTGGCATATTTTTGAGAAAGGCCATGCCGGATGCAGCGGAAAGAGGAACAATAGTTTATGTGGACGATGTCCTGATAAAAAATGAAAGCCTGAAAAGCCATTTTGATGAAATAAGACATGTACTTGGCCAATTGCAGAAAGCAGGCGCCAAAGTATCTTTGCAAAAAGCACAATGGTGCAAGAAAAAAGTGAACTTTCTAGGGCATGAAGTGACTGACCATGGGCTAAATCCACAAAAGAAGAAAATAGAGGCCATACAAAGATTAAAAGATCCTAAAAATGTGAAAGGAGTAAAAAGTTTATTAGGGATGACAGGCTATAACAGAAAGTTCATTGAAAATTATGCAGAAATCACTCAACCATTGACTAAACTGCTTAAACTGAATATTCCCTGGAAATGGGAAAAAGAGCAGTCTGATGCAGTGGCTAGATTAAAGGAATGTCTTGTAAAGGCACCATGTTTAGCATACCCCATAAAGGACAGGGATTTCTTTATAGAAATAGGTTTTTCTGAACATTGTATGTCAGCAGTGTTATCACAAAAACACGATTTGAATCACAAAACCATTGCATATGCAAGTAAGGCATTTTCTCAAGTTGAAATGCAATTTAATGAATGTGAAAAGGCCCTATTAACCACTGTGTGGGCGCTACAACATTTCCGCCCCATTGTTCAGGGAGAAAAGGTAATTATTGAAACAAATCATCAACCTTTGCAATTTTTAGAGAGTAAAAGAATTAGATCAGGTAATCTAGCGCAATCCAGAATCACTTCATGGACGCTGGCATTACTAGGTTTTCCCGTAGAAGTGAGATATGGACAAAATAAAAAGAACCCAATTGCTCAAGGGTTAGCTGACTTACATGACTGTGCAGCTGAACAAATACCAAATGAAATGGAAGTAGAAACTAGTTTGCAGGAATTTGAACAATCACCACACAAAGCTTTTGATGAAAAAACATGCAAGGATTTGCCAACTGTATATGTGGATGGTTGTGCTTTTCACATTGAAAAGGACAGTAATAAACAGTTAGTGGCAGGAATAGGAAATGTCTGGTTGAAATGTGAAGATGTCCCCAGTATAGGGATGAGGATTGGAGATAGGAGCAGTCAGGTGGCGGAATTGGCAGCCATTTATAAAGCAATTGCTACTGCAGTTGATAAAAAGTTCAGTGAAATTGTCCTGGTGACTGATTCTGACTATGCACGGAATAGCTTTGTGGAGTATTTGCCTGGTTGGAAAGCAAGAGGCATGGTTACATACAACAAAAAGCCACTTAAGCATGGAAAAATGATACAAGCCATAGACAAATTGGTGTCAGAGAATAAGTTAACAATATACTGGAGAAAAATTCGTGGGCATTTAAAAACACCAGGAGAAGATAAGCAGGGAAATGATAAGGCAGACCACCTAGCTAAGATTGGGGCTGTGATGGGAGAATTGCTACCTATTGATTATTTAATGGGTGAAATACAAATTTATGCAGTCACACGTTCTAAAGCACCAAAGGAGGTAGATCAACCAGTGGTGCAGTGGAGTCATGACACGCCAGACCAAGATTTGATTGAGGCACAAAAGAATGATCAAATTTTGTGAATCTATTATAATCATTTGATAGATCCCGAACAAAATCCTTTAACAGAAAATGATTGCATGGGGAAAGAAGAGTTGAGGGTGCTATTAAAGAACAAAACACGAATTAGATTACAGGATGGACTCATGATTAGAGAGTCCATAACAGGACAAATACAGTGGGTAGTACCCCTTTCATTCAGAGGACTAATGCTACACCATGCACATGATGCCATAACTGCAGGCCATAGAGGTTCACAAAAAACATTAGAAATACTAAAAGATTATGCTTACTGGCCACATATGTCCCAAGATGTGGAATTATATACTAGAGGATGTCTAGTATGCGCCCAATTTAAACCTGCTTCACCAATGCATAGAGCACCATTGATGAAAGGAGGCCTAACTCTCCCATGGTCAGATTTGCAAATAGACTATGTAGGTCCTTTAAAAAGGTCGAGCAGGGGACACCGTTATATTTTGAGTGTGGTATGTTTGATGTCGAAGTGGATTGAATGCATTCCTGCACCAGATTGTAGTGCGCAAACAGCAGCCACATTGCTGGTGAACCATGTGTTCTCAAGGTTTGGGTTGCCACAAAGAATTGAGTCAGACAGAGGAAGTCATTTCACAAGTACTCTAATGAGTAAGGTATGGCAAATACTAGGTGTGAAAAGGAAACTACATATCGCATATCGGGCGGCGTCTTCAGGTACAGTTGAAAGAAGCAATAGGTCTGTTGTGGATATTTTAAAGAAATTTGTGGCAGAAGCAGGTTCCAGCTGGGATTTACGTTTACCGTTGGTTTTGATGGCAATCAGGTCAATTCCTGCCAAAGCAACAGGTGTTAGCCCCCATGAGGTCTTGACAGGTAGGAAAATGGTGTTACCACAACACCCACTATACAGAACACAGGAGCAGGCACTTGTGAGTGCATCCACAGTTCATGAATATATTGATGAACTGAGGAGGCATTTGCAACATGCATTTGCTTTTGTGCAGAGAAATCTGGAAAGAGCTGCTGACAGTGCAAAATCTTATTATGACAAAAAGACATCAGTAAAGGAATACAGTGTAGGGGATCAGGTGTACAAGTTTCATTTTGGAAAAAGTAAACAGAAAAATTCTAAATGTCTAGCAGCCTGGCAGGGGCCATTTCGAATTATAGATAAGGTCTCTCCTGTAGTTTATAAAATTTTGAAAAATGAAGGTGAAACGGTAAAAGAGCAGTTTGTCCATGTAAATCAAATCAAACCATGCCATCCCAGACATGAGAACAGGCAGCTTGAGCATGTAGAAACAGATAAAGTCCCTTGAACACAAAAAGAGAAAATAAATGGGTGCAATCAGGAGGCAGTGACAAAGAAGTTAAAAAGTTGATTGTTATAATGGCACATAAACACTGTAATATATGTAAAAATATATAATATAAAATAAATAAATAAATAAATAAAAATATATAATGGAAGCTCATGGTTGGTGTGCGGAGAGAAAATGTATTAAATATTGAATACTGTTTATATGTGCTTGTTTTCTTGTAACTTGTGTTTAATTTCAGAAAAAAAAAAAAAACGAAATATTTTTACCAAGCATGTTTTATTTTTGGCAAAAGGGTGAAATTAGTATTGTGCTATGTACTTAATTTGTTTATTTTCTATTTGATTTAGAAAATTAACATTATTTGGTCGGAGGTTCCGGGATCAGAGGCCACGGGAGACGATGGAGTCCTGGAGTCCCCTGGATGAAGACCAAAAGATGCCTGCCTCCAGGTGGAGGTGAAGACAAGATAACCAGAATGCTAAAAAAGATGACTCCTATGGATCTAAGATTGCCAAGATGAAAGTATACTCGAATGAACCAAATAACATCGCTGGTCGGGACATATCAGAGGCAGACAAGAGTCCTGACATATGGAGTTCCACGTATTTATTATTTTAATTATTTATTTTAATTTGTTATATTAATTATTTGTTTTGGTTAGTTGTTTTATTTCATTGTTTTTAATTGACTTGTAAAATCTAAACTTAGAGTAATGCCACTTCCACTGAGAAGGCAAATGTAGAGCATTTTGTAAACTAATGAACTCAGATGAATACTGTGTTGATTGCAACTTTTTCATTGATGCACATGAATATTCATTTTGTTGGATTGCTATATTGTGAAAAGAGGAAAAAGAACAAATTGTTTTTGGGAATTGGCTTGGATCGTAGCCAAATTCTAAAAACAAAAGGAGGGTATGTAAGGATATTTGGCGTGTTACAGCACAGAGTACAGCACTACTGCACAGGTAGCAATTTTTTTTTGATGCAGCACCAAATGCCTATGGTGCATTGCTATATGTGTTGCCAGGATAACATGGACATATAAGTAAAGTCAGGCTATTCAGTCAAAAACTATTTTTACTTATAAGATGCAAATCTATTTTCACGTGCACATTCAAAAATGCACAATACTTTTCACCTGAAATGCCTATGGTGCAAGAGACACATTTGAAAATGAATAACTAACATTATTAATAAACAACCTGACTAATAAAATTCATTTAACATAACCCACTAATAAAAAATGTGTCTCCACTGCAGAAATAGGCCTATTCTGAAAGTGAACTTTTAAACGCACATTCATTTTTTTCTTCGTTTTCTCTGCTGCTCTGTACACATAACTACAGGAAGCAGAAGGGCTCGAAAGAACAGGAAATCAGTTGGTTACAAAGTATTACTATAAAAATGAGCCATTGTGTAGAGAGGGAGGAGATGGCATGATTGATTCTGATTGGAGCAGCGTCATAGCAAGTATCATGCTAGAGGCAGTGATTAGGTTTTTGCTGGGGAGTTTGAAGGGAGAGGGAACGGTGGAGATTTGGAGAGCTGGGAGAAGGACCTGTTTTTTTCCTGGTTGGAACATTTCTGCTGAAAAGGCTGAGAGTTCCAGGCAATGACCCCGGTTTGAGAACGAAAGGCGCTCGTTTTCACTGGGGTTAATCTTCAAGGGAGCCACATTCAGAAAGAGAACAGCTGAAGAAAACTCGGGCTGAACAGATAAGGTAATTACATAAGTGTGGGAGCTGAGTGTGTACGAGAATATTCAGTCAGCGTAGGAAAGGAGATTCCTGTGCCTTAATCACATGTTAATGTTGCCAATTGAGTTCTTTTCTCCGCCATTCACTTTTCAGTGTATCACAGACAATGCTATTACTGTGCTATTTTATGCTATTTTATTTATTTCTGTAAAGAGTGAGATCGTGTTTAAATGCAACTTTTATAATACAGAAAAATATTTGAAAGCAGACGGGTGGTGTGTTTTATATTTACCAATACAGTGCTGATGATGTGGGGAGATTTTTAAACAGTGCAATTGTCATTTTAAGACAGATGTGTGCATGATCATATTCAGTATGGACAGTTGTGAGTGACTGTTTGTAGCATAGCTCGTTGGAGGTACATGAGCCAACGGGAAGAGGGACTCTCTGAACATAGTTCCCTACCGTATATAAGGTAGTGGAAATTACCACAAAATTACCACATATAGCTCTCTGTCGTAAATAAGTCAGTGAGATCGCCCATGGTGGCACACTAACACTAACACTGAAAATGTGGTATTCCTGAAATGTAGGTCTGAGGTCTCTCTAGTGATTACACGAAAAATCTAAGCAAAGATAAGGGATTCTGGACATTGGGGCCACAAATAAAACAAGGGAATTATGCTCACCAAAATACCACCAACCACGCATACCAACCACGCATACCAAATATGCATGTCTGGGTGCTGAAATAATGCATGTCCACTGTATTATTGTTGTACATGGCCCAATCTGAATACAAGGAGTGATTGTTGCTAAGTTATTTTTCGGCGGTAAGAAAATACCGTCAGGCCCCAAATCTCCACAAAATACCCTACAGGTATAAGCCTGTACTACACAGTAAAATGGTAGCGATGGCTGAGCAGGCAGACTTACATCAAGAGTTGAGTGAACAGTAGAACAAGTTACACATAGGACCAACCAATACAGTGATTCAGACAAACGCTTACTCAAGGTTTATTGGTAAAAGAATATATATTTATTTACACAGTCAGTTTGAAAACATTACACTAGCAAGAGCAGCTCAATATCATATACTAATACACCACAAATACACAGTTAAGGACAAGTTCATCTCCCCTGAAGTGAGAGCTAAATGGAACCTTAGATACTTTAAAAAGGGGTAAAAAGACAAGGTTATACAAATAGACAGCCCAAATACTTTCATAGGCAGAGCAAAGAGTTTCAGTAAACTACAACCAGCAATTCAGTTCATAGGCCTGGGCCAAAGTCAATGGTTCAGAGTTTTTGTATAGGACAGCACAGATTTGGTACTAAACGGTTAAGTCTTTGCCACGGATTTTAGAAGAATTTGGCTAGGCAAAAAGTTTGATGAATGTTTAGGGAATGACAAGCCTTCGAAGTCAGGAACGTTTCACAAACTTTCTCCATTGCTGAAAAGATTTCCGGACCGCATTTGCACAGTACCTTGAAAATGAAGAAAAGCTGTAGCTGAGGCAGTTGTTCCTGGCAGTTCAAGCAGATCTCGCTGTTCTTGAGCTTCAATCGTGGAGAAAAGAAGGTGGACATCGGGATGTTCCTGCACTGCCCAGGGATGAGGCCACAAGCTTGGCAAACCGTTGGTTTAAGGTGTGAGTGCCTTAAAGGCCACAAGCTTGGCAAACCGTTGGTTTAAGGTGTGAGTGCCTTAAAGACCACAAACTGGTATCCTTCCCACCAGCTATCTGGTTTTCCACAGTACTCTTCAGAAAATTCAACCAGGAGGGGACGCTGTCCAGGCGGCTTACGAGTTGGCTGTTCCCACCAAACTCAAGGGAAGAAGTTACCCTTGAAGGGCTTCTCTGTCGATGGAGTTTAAGGCAATTTGGACCTGCAGCAGGGCTTCACCGGTCGTCCAGGAGTTGCAGCAGTCCTCTTCCTTCAGCTCGTATTTGGTTCTTTCGTTCCAGTGGTCGACTCTGCTTTCCAAGTCCCAGAGACCTGCTTTTAAACAGTTTTCCCCCATCCATTTCAGCCTGGCCGTCACTCACACAGCAGGGTGGCTGTCCTTGCCGGACAGCCAGCCGGCCAATCATGCCAGAGTGCATTCAGGTCTCCTAGGAGACCAAGCACAGGGAGTTTTGGGCACCTCCCTCACATCCTGTCCATCCCAGACACTCAGGCACCAGAGGAGGGCTTCAGCACTGAAGCCTGCCAAAGGCCAACAAACAAAGGGACCAAACCTGGTTTGGCGTGCAGATACAAACACAAGAAGGACCTTTCCTAAAGGAAATGGCTAAAAAAGAGGACCGGAGTCTGTTTTTACAGATAGGTCTTGGGTGCCATATTGAAAAACATGGCTGACCCGATTTTTAGCTACCGTTGTTAGCAGTCAGGAAAAATCATGGTAGTTTGATCTAAACCACTGCCACCAGCCATTTAAAGTAGGAAAGGGTAACATTTGACTGTTACATGAGTGTTTTGACTCAGGGGAAGCTAGGAAACCCCTCCAGCACTCTATAGGAAGATAGTGTGTGCTGGGTCTGTAAATTTAAAGAGACTAGTAAAGTCAATTTAACTTTACATGCTCTAGGAGACAGTAGTCAGTCCCAGAGAAGGTATTTAAACATAGGGAAGTCTGGAAGACATCCCTGTGCCACTGCACTGAAAGTGCTGTGTGACACACAGAAAATGATGATTCCTCTGGAGTTGTTTTAAAACTCCATAATCAAAGAACACAAAAGTAAAACACACATCAAAATACATGCAAGAGTGGGAAAAAAAGGCTCACACTCTTCCCGGGTAAAAAATCAAATCCTAGTAATCGAGAAAAGTTGCTGGGGGTCTCAAAATGTAAGGGAAATTGGCACATTTTGAGAATCCTCCCTAGCACTCAACCCTTGAAGTCTACATCCCTTTGGCGCCAAACACCCTGCAAGCACCAAACACCCTTACCTTTACCCGGGACTTCACCCAGTTCCAGAGCACTACAGCGCGCCCCCAGGGACAATGGTGGAGGTGGCATAACCAGACATTTGCTCCCTTTCCCACATACTTTGCCCTGCAGATTGCTCCCATGGTCTTTGTAGAGGCAGGGGCATGACTCCAGCCATTCCAGTGCACTAACGCGAGCCCCCAGGGACAATGGAGGAGGCAGCGGTGCCAAACACATGCACTCTTTCCTGCAGGTTTTACCCTGCGGGTTGCTCCCAGGGTCTTTGTAGAGGTGGGGCCATGACTCCAGCCCGTTCCAGTGCACTATGACGAGCCCCCAGGGAGAATGGAGAAGGTGGCGCTGCCAAACGGCCACACCCTTTCCCATGGGTTGTTTCCATGGACTTTGTAGAGGAGGGGGGCATGGCTCCAGCCCATTCCAGCTAAACAGAGGAATGTACCCTTGCTACTATTTATTTTCATATTTTTTCTTTAAAAGTTAATTATTATTTTTACGAGGTTTCCGGATTGCGGAAATCCTGAGGTGAAGTCAACCGCTGTTCTCATGTGTCCACCCAAATAGTGAAGTTGCTCTGTGTTTCAAAGGACAAATATTGCAGTGATGTTTCCAGTGTTTGAGAAATAGGTAAAAGATAACCAATATAGTTTAGGAAGAATAAAAGACAATCACTTCCTACTTCCAAGAAAAAGATCAAAATCATATATTTTTAGAAAAACACAACACATAATCGGAAATCAACAGGGTTATAATCTCAACCAAGGGTAGAACAAAATATAAGTACATCCACATGGTACACTGAGAAGACAGCGTTTTTTTTGTTGGAGAAAGATTACAGTATACATAAGTATTTTAACACAATTATATTCACAGAACAAAAACAAAAAACAAAGAATATTGGGTTTAATTCATTTCTTTTCACTAAAGTGACTAAATCATAGAATAGAGTGCAAAAAGGACATATGCATGATACTGGTTCAATAGATAGACAGTATCATTGCCTAAACTGTGGATTCTGTTCAGTGGTAGTCCCTTTTTGCAATTGTTAATTTCAAGCAATTAATGCTGCAGAGTCTTTGATACAAGATATCTTTTTTTTTTCAGTGCACTATGGCACGTCCCAAGGGACAATGGAGGAGCGGGCGGTGTCAAACACCTGTGCTCTTTCCCACAGGTTTCACCCTGCGGGTTGCTCCAAGGGTCTTTGTAGATGAGGGTGCGTGGCTCCAATCTGTTGCAGCGCACTACGGCAAACCCACAGGGACAATGGAGGATGTGGTGTGCCAAACAATGCACCCTTTCCCTATTATAATAAATACTATTGTGTTGGGCACTCACTGCAGTGACCTTCAGATGGTCTGTATGTCAGAGTTAAAATATAAAATTGTCAATCCCGCTCACATGAAATGAGGCACAATGTTATTTGGCTTGTAATAAATGTATGCATGGGTGTTCTATGGTACTTTTGATTACAAAAGTGCTACATAAATGATATAATATTATTAGCAGTAGTAGTAATAATCTTGTTATTTTATTAATAATAAGGAATATGGCCAACCCCTATCAGTATGCCTGAGCCACGTTTTCTATCAGAGATAAAACCAGGACACTAACGATAAACAGTCATGTGGAAGTGCACACTTTCTATGACAAGGACCAAACAATTTAGAATTATGTCAAGGCGAATTGCTATTATTATGATTTTGCTGAAAGTATGATCATTTAGGGTGGTAAAAGGATTATTACAAAGGTTTAAGTGATTTCAAGAAATTTATACAATTCCAATTCTAAGCGAATCTAACATGCCTTATTTGTAACTTGTAAACCTTTTGTGTTGCCTGTATAGCCATTGCACCAATAATAGCAAATATTGGATTCAATTCAAATAGTAACATAAAACAAATAAATGAGAAACATTACATAAGCAATTAAAATGAAAAACGCAAGAGAAAGAAACAGAGCAAAAAGCTATGCACCTTTGCCACTGGCTCCACAATTTAGCAAAAATCCTCATCAAACCTACAGTAACATGTGTATTCAACACTCCACCCTCCCTTCTTTACTTGTTATGCGACTAGCTTTGTCCCCTCGTCAAATGCCACACCCACTTATCTGTTTGATGTCAAACTCTCTGCAGGAAACTGGTGTGATGAAACCAATGTAGTCATCATGGATCCCCCAGTCGTAACTTCCTCCCATGTTGCCAGGGGACAGCACCTGCTACCTGATCTTGACCCTGGGGGGCAGCTGTATGAGGGAGGATGACCTTGGAGGAGACAACTACCGGGGGGGGGGGGGATATCATGACTTCATTGGATGAGACATGGTATCCTCCATTTGTCCATGAGAAAGACTTCCTTATACCCAATACCCTAATGGCCTATCGCTGTGTTACTGTTCGCCCCCTAAGGGAAAATAGAGAAATCTTTTCCCAACATCCATTTGACGAAACTTCCATTCATGGTCTGAAAAGTAAAAGCTCCAGGAAAACATTTTTCAGTTCTCATTCCCCCTCATATAGAACTGATCCTTCATATGGAATCATTGAGAGAGGTTCTCCAAGTACTGTGCATCAGTTGGTATTAGTGGACTCCAATTTCCTCCACCACTCTCTCTACATGTGGTGCTCCCGGGGAATCTATCCTCTCGCCTTGGCTTTTCAACATTTACTTGCATCTCTTGCTTACTTGATATATGCCTTCTATCCTCATTTCCAGTTTTACGTAGATGACACACAACTCTTCTTCAAGCTCCCCTCTTCCTCCTCCGCTATCATCCCTGACTGCCTGTCTGCTATTCATTCTTGATGCACCTCCAATGATCTCTGTCTTAATGCCAGTAAGACTGAGATCCTTCCTATAAGGACACCTGCTCCCCGTTTCTCTCCTGCACTCTGGCCACCCTCTGTGCTCACCTCCCTCTCCTTCCACTGAGGCCAGAAACCTTGGGGTCATCTTCAACTCCTCTCTCTCCTTTACTCCTCACATCATGGACCTTGCCAAGAAGGCCCACTTTCAACTTCACCTCCTTAGAGGCATTCTCTCTCTCCTCACCTTCCCCCAGAAGCTCAATTTCTCTAGAGCTCTGGTGCTCTCCAGACTAGATTAGTGTAACCGCCTCTTCCTCAACCTGCCTCTTTCTTCGTTTGTTATCTTCAACTATTCCAGAAAAGGGCTGGAAGACTTATCATTGGCCTCAAGCCCTGGGACCGTATCTCTCCAGCTCTAAACTCTCCCCACTGGCTCCCTGTTGCTGCAAGGATAACATTCAAGACCCTTTGCATCATCCACAAGGCTGTCTGGGGTGTGGGACCATGCTATCTGCAACTCTCTCTTACTAAATACTCTCTATCCCTATGCCTTCGTTCTTCTGGCTCCAACTTTCCGCTGATCAAATGCTTTTCCAAGCAGGGAGCTGGGGGCAGATCTCTCTCCTTAGCAGGCTCCCTCCTTTGGAACAGTCTCCCTCTCTCACGCCGTCTTGAACCGGACCACCTCAAGCACCGCAAACAACTCAAGACCTTTCTCTTCTTCTCCTCCTCCCCCTCCCATGCTAACCATCCCCTCTGTCCCTGAGATTGGCGACCTGGTCCCTCAAGAGTCCGCTTGGGCCCAGCCTTCTGCTCAATCGCCCCCAGCACCACCCCCTGCACTGCCCTCTGGGCCCACACCCGCCTGTTGGTTGGTTTTGCATCCACTCTGCACATACCTGTTGGGCAGTAGACCTCGCTCTTCACCTGGGATGTCTGCGCCCATGCACTTAACAGTTGCCTCACCAATGGGCACCTCTGGCACTTCCTCCCCTAGGGGACCCTAATTGCACTTACCCCAACCCCCTTTTCTTTTCACTGCACTTGCATGCTCCGAATGTCACAAGGCCTAGTACGACCACTGTTCCTTTCTATTTATTCATTGTCATTTTCATTGTTTATTCGCTCTCTTGTTCCCTTCCCTTGTGCCTCATGGCACTTTGAAACACTGTCTTGTTGTATAAGCGCCTTATAAATATCCAATAAATAAATAAATAAACCACCGAAATACTGAGATGAGGAGGATGAGGAAATGATGGAGAGCAGCAGGAGCCCCAAGCTCAATGAGCATGCTAGTTGTTTTTAGAAAGCACCTATGTATGGGACATTTAAAAATGGAAACCAAACTGTGAGAAGAGGCCCAGGAAAGATGTTGCATCTCCCTTGGAGGCATGCGGAAGCTGGAGGCATGAGTCGGTGTGACGGAGCCAAGGCGCTCACCAACAAACAGAGTGAATCGTTAAGATGTCCCGCAGGCCACAGAAATGCCAGGAACCATGAGACGATTCCTGGCCTTTAGGCAGCTGGAAGAATCGTTGTTACTCTTACCGAGACATGAAGGCGAGCAGGCGTGCATGAGCGGAGCCATGGGAGAATGCTGAGAGATGTCAAGGCAGTCCACAGTGGAAGGCAAGTGGCAGAGCTGAGCCATGTAAGCATGACCGAAGACGACAGGAAGAGCTGGTGAGTCAGCCCAAGTGAAGTGGGGACCCGAGGGCGTTTCGGCGACTGCACCAAACACAATTTGAACTTTGTAACACCACATAAACAGAAAAGATAAGCAGATTATTTGTAAGTCAAAAAGGCAGAATACAATTGCAAACCCTCACAAAATATAAGTGCACATTGAAAGCTTTAGAAATACTGAATCAAGGAAAATATATACACTTGTGAATGTAAAGAGGGACAGTTACACATATATGGAAATAAGAAGTACTGACAGGCAAGTAAACCAGGCAAAAAGCAATCATATGATAATTCCTGGCAAGGAAGTATTCCAGGCAATTGGAAGCATAAGAGCAGTCCTGGAAGGAGAGTATACCAGGCAATTGAAAGTGCTTAAAAAGTCCTGGCAAGAAAGTATACCAGGCAGGTGGAAGTGCATGAGAAGTCCTGGCACAGGAGTATAACAGACAATTGCAAACCTACAGAGAAGTCCCAAGAAAGGACAGTGCGTAGTTGAACAAAGAAGGAACTTTATAAAGAATGAAATCACAAGGTTGAATAGTTTGTACCTAACAGGATTGTTGGGGCCAAGGAAAGACATGAAGAAATGTTAGAACAAGAGAGATTGCCATCCCATTGAAGAATCCAGTGGAAGGCAACCACCCGCTAGAAACAAGGTTGTGTTACCTTGGAGAACTTTTGTGTTGGAGTTGTTATATTTTCATTTATGAATCCCATTTTGTAAATACTAGGTTAAAGACATTTCCCTTCTCACTGTATTATTTAGATTGTAGTGTGAGGGTCAGGATAGAACGTTTGGACACAAGGACGGCCTTTGATTTCTGACATCCTGACAATGACAGATCATTAGGTTTTGGTTATAGGTAGAGAAATTCCTCTTAGACCAGTGTCAGATAGCCATTTTACCAACCCATCTATGTTAATAAAAGTCTTTAACCAAAACCATGCCAACTTTGTATCCGACTTTCCATTCGGACCCCTCACATTGGGCTCCTGCATATCTCAGGACATTGCCGGCCTGTTGTACTTCTATGCATGCCTACTTCACACTTCCCATGACTCATTGCTTCAAAGTGAGCTCTAAGCTAATCCATGAATTCCACAGAAGAAAAATGTGGATCAGGGTTTTTCTAGAGACAGTGCATCGCTGAGCACTAGGTGGACTCACAGCCAGTCTAGTGGTCCACCAGGCTGTCACTGCCCTGAGATGGAGGCAACTCGTCCCAAGTTGTTGCACAGGCATGTTTCTTAGCCTGACAAGACTGATTTCCTATAGATTGCACTCTGTAACCAATCTTCAACCATCACGTCTTTTTCTGCTTTTCCAGCAGCTACACAAGTACCACTAGTGGTAAATACTTCAAGGGATAACAATTCAAGCAGTACGGATATTGTCAAATTTCAGGGGGCGGCAAGTGTCCCCTAAAGCACAAACCATTTCTCCATTTCATTTGTGTACTGCCCACACAGGTCAAATACTTTGCATGGTGGCAGAAAGTTATGAGTGTTAACTTTTTTAGGTAGTAATAACATTCTGTTGGTTGTATTTTTACTACCAATGGTAATTAGTTGCAGCGATATGCACTGCCAGCGGTAACCAGGCAGAGTGCACTTTATAAAGGCAATTTAATTGAAGCAAGCCATAATTAACAGTTCCCAAAGGCAGCATTCGTATTGCCTATTCTGTAACATAGCCCTAAAGTCTACAAAAAGAACTAGGAAACTACTGTAGCGGTGGGCGAGGGAGGGGTTGAGAAGGTATGGTGCAGGTAAAGGGGAATTCTGATCTGGATCGCCTCCTGTGCAAAAAACGGATTTTCTTGTAACTCGAGTTGGGTAAAAAGCAAAAACTGACGTTTTTCATAGAAACGAGCAGAGGGAGTTAATATGCTTGCATCAGATGGAAGCCATCGAATGGAAACGTAACATTTGGAATTTCACTATTTTGAGGTTGATATCAATGCACTAATCAGTAGTTGATTGAACACTTGGTGACCCCCACATTGGGCGTTGGGGCTTGGTCTTTTTCAGACATCTGTTTTTTTTCACATTTCCTTAGGCCGACTCTTCGTGCTCTGGCTTTGGCCCATCTTTTGTACTGAGGTTCTCCAGGGCAGGCCTTGGTGTGTCCTTGGTCTTTGTCACTGAACGTTTTCGCATTGAAGTAGATTGGGAAAGGTTGGCACTCTTGTCATTGGGTATCTGCAGGCGTGTTCAGCACATCCAAGAAGTTGGCAAGATTCTCAGGTGGGTACGAATTCCTGTATTTTTCCATGTATCATTATCAGCACCATTGACTTGGGCAATAATAACAGCTATTTTTACGTCTGGACGAATTTCATGTGAAGCGCTATATAAAAATATTATAATAGTATTAGGATTTGTTTCTTAAAGCAGCGCCATAAGTCCTACTTTCTGAACAAAGCTCTCAATTCCTGGAAAATCTTTCTTTTCATATTTGCTTCCACTGAGCAATCAGTTGAGATGTGAAGTAATGAACTGTTTGCTATATTAGTTGAGCTTAATTCTGGTGCAGGCAACAGGCAAGATTTGGGTGTTTAGGTCCTTTCCTCGTTTCTATAACTATTTGTCATCCGTTTGAGGTCGCTCTTTAAAATGGACGCTGCTTTTGCCTCCTCGAAGCGGCCTTAAGCCAGTTAATAATGTACTGATGCAAGTTCCAAATGTTGTGTTGCAATCAGAACATTGTGCAGGTGGAATTATGAAGCATAGAATCTTGGTTCAGCTTCACCTCAAAGCGAATGTATGCTTGAGAAGCCATGCTCCTTGCTCATCATGGCTGGACATTGTGTCCTGGGTGTCTGTGCAGCAGAATTTAGCAGGTAAGGGGGTCTTACATTTGAAGATGTGGCCCTGGGGTCTGCATATCCTCAACGGTCGCCTTTGAGGTTTGCAGTCAGGGTGGTGGGTGTGGTGGTGACTTTATTTACCAAATCAGCATGCTTGCTGTGTTTTATTCTATTCCCTTTAGGTTTTTTGAGATGGAACCCAGAGCATCATGCCCACCACGTATGTTTTTATACGATGCATTGCGCCCCTGATGGTGGTCCTTCCCAGAGACGCGCATAGTTGCATAGTCTCACTCGGCACAAACGCCTGTTGAACCCCTGCAGCCTTATGGAACCATTCTCTAGTCCCCGGGTCTCACACGTGTTGTTCCCCCCCAGTGCCATGCACCACAGAACAGGACACTAGGCATACACAAACCGTTCAGTCAAAGGTGCAAGATTCTTTGTATTGTGCTTCTCATTTTAACATATTTATCCTTCAGGGTGTGGGCATAGCGCAGGAACATAGGCCCTTTATGACTGTGCCTACTTTTTGTCATAAATTGGACGTTCCAGGCCCTAGCGAATGAAAGATGGGACTAAAGTTCCTGGTTGGCCATGCACACACCGACATCACAGATTGACATCATGGCTCCCACCACGATGGCCCAAAACCGATGAAGAACAAACAGCGCACTCCTTAGAAGAACCACTGCTGCTTTGCTTGACAACAACTGCTGTTGCTCTGTCATTTTTCTGCTTTTCTTGGGTTTCTTGTGTATATGACCGCAGCGCTTCTTCTCGACTTGGACTTTGTCTTATCCTTGCATTTGGTGTCTTGTCTTCTTGTTAGTGCACTGAGCTCGTAAGTGCACATGGGTTAGCTCCTTGGCTCAAACCTATCTGTTAAGCTACTTTGGCACCTGTTGTCAAGTATCAGCCATTTGTATTCTGCCCCTTCAGTCTCTATCTGGTCCTTGCTCCTCATTTTCCTGTCTTCTCCCTTCGACTTGCTCTTCCGACCTTTACCTCCGACTGCTTCAGCTTTCACTGTGCGATTCTCATTCCACCCTGCCACTTACTGAGTGTAAACTTCACCATTTGGACTCTTCTGTTGGAACCCTGGCACTGTATCGTGGACTAGAATTCCTGTTTTTCCTCATGCACCCCTTTTGCTGCCCTTGTATGTTCCTGCAAACTGCTCTGTTTGCCTATGTTTATCGTATCGTCTGTGCCTCCCAGTGTGGTCTTCCCAGTCTGTGGGCTTTTCATTAATTAACTCCCCTTCTTAATTTTAGGGAATCCTGCTTCAACCATATAGAGGTATTATATGTAGGGGTAAAAAAGGGAGTTTCCTTTAGTTTGTTCCTTTGCACATATCCATGCCGTTGAGGATTCTGCAGGAGTTGTAATTTTATTGACTGCACAGGTCTTCTGTGGTTTTCCTCCTGGCCATGAAACTTTCAAAACTTGACACTAAACCAGATTCTGTTTTCACACGTTGAGTTCTGGGCCTTATTTCGTTGCCCTATGCTGCAAGTCTTTCATCTCTGAGAAAATAGTTGAATATTTGTATTGTGAAGGAAGGATTCTTCAGAGTTGAGGGCGAAGTGACCAATGTTGATATGGCCAAACTGTGCCAACCACTGGTACCTGGTCTTTTGTATTCTTCAACTCCAGTCAGTTTCAACTTCCTGCTTTTATTCATCCATGTGGCTTTCCCCATGCCCACCCTCCTCACCTCCCAAAGGGTACGCAGTCTGTTTTTCTCCGTGTTAGCTATCTGATATGGTGGGATGGTCATAGAAAGGACCTTCCTTTTCTCAAGACTAAGGGGGTCCTTACGAGGTGGGCGGTAAGGGATTACTGGCACCGGTAATCCCTTACCGCCCTACTACGAGGTCCCTTAGGCGGTCCCTTCCTTAACGCCTGGTTTTACCAGGCGTTATGGAAGGGACCCGTTAAGGGACTTCAGAGCTATTAAGGGGCCTGCTAATAGAGGGCCCGTTATTAGCTCCATCCCCATTCCCATTGAGCCCTATGGGGCTCAGATGAGAATGGGGAATGGTTCTCGGAATGGGGAGTTACCGGGTCCTCCAAGGTTGGAATGACCCGGTAAATCCCTATTCCGGGAACACGGACCCGGAATGCGGTAAGGGGGTAGCCATGGCGCTAATAGCGCCATGGCTACCTCCAACCTCGTAATGACCCCCGAAACGTGAGAAAATTATTCTGGTGTTCATAGAGCCTTAAAAGGATGGACCAAAGACTCATAATGGCCATTACATTAAATGCGTTTAATACTACTTCCTTGCAAGGTTGAAAACATCAGCGAACAGTACAAATATTTATAAAACCTAATATACTGAAAATATAGTACAACGCTCAGTGCCATTGAGATATACGTACGTATTTAATATTCAACATCATTTTAGAAGAGAAACTATTTTAAAGATTTTTTCACACTGCAATTTAATCCTACTTATGGGGGAAAAGAACTGTGTCATCTTAAGTGTACAATTAATTCTATAATAAAAATAAACAGTTATGCCTTCTTTTCCATTGCATATTTTATACAGAAATATCTTCGTGTATTTATTTATCTTTTATTTTTTTTATACTGAGATGCATGTTACTTTCACTCGCTTCCACGCATTGGCAAAAACTATATCATCACCTTCATTTGCTTTGTTAATATGCATAATGCCTTTTTTTATGGAAAATCCGGCTCCCAGTGTACTCCTTAAAATGATTAACAGTTAGTAAAGAACTGTTGTTTAATTGTGTTTGGTCAGAAGTGAAACGTTATATTTTGTGTTTTGTGATTAACTGAAAACAAATGACCGTCTTAAATTGTAATGTGTCGCAGTTGGTATTGCTTTTAGTGGGGGCACTGCCATAATGTAATGGATAATTCTCACTGACCAACTTGTGCTTCAGATAAAACACACTTTTATCAATTGGATATTTTAATACTTTCAATGTCGTGTAAGGACGTTTTAATGTGTAGTTCATATCATTTTCAGTTTTATACCTGATCAATGACAGATTTTTGCCAAAGGTTTTTTCATCCGTCCAATTAAATCAGAATTTTGCAAAAAAAAAGGCATGAAAATTGCCTGTAAAATAGCACCAATTATGAACTTTGTATAGATTTTCTTTTATGATTAAGGATGGTTTTCCATGCTATGGAAATTAAGGGAAACTATATTTTTAGGTACAAGCAAAGTTGTTACATGAGAAAAATGATTATATTTGTGAAATAGCTGGAGGGCCAAAAAAATATAAACAATAGCATATGGATTTAAAACCATTGTAAACTATTGAAGCCAATATTTTCAGTCAATACATGGATTTTTCATGAAAGGGTCTTCACTTACTTGCATTGTACTCTATTATGCTGACCAGAAATATAGAACCATTGAACCCCACTCATGTTCAGATAGTTCACTAAAGATGTCTTCAGTGCATGTGCTAGACCCCCTAAAGCGTGTCTTTGTAGATGATACTGCACTTGGAGATGATGGGGGGATTAAGCAATAAATGCTCTGTGTTTGGCATTGTCTTGCGTTTTGTGTTGTCTCGTTTCTTGTTGTGCTTGCCATTATTTGTTGGTAACTGTAGAGTTGCATGCAGTATAAAGCATTAGATAGCATTGCTCCAGTACTATGGTCCAATACCATAGTCCGACTCACCAGCCCACTTTAGCAAGATCTTATTAACTTCTTTTATATTGGCCTGTGTACTATTCCTAGCATTGCTCACCTGTTTCACATCCATGAACATATTGCATATTGTTTAGGTACTATATTTGCTTTGCACACTTTGACTATGTGAGGTGGATGTGTACTATATGCTGATATGCTGCAGTGCTTCTACAAAAGGTTTTGACTAAAGAGAAGATATTCTTTGCCGAAAAAAACTGTGTTTTGATTTGCAGATCACTAGTGGCTCTATGGCATAAGACAGGGTCCTTTGGTGTCAGGGCATGAGAGTGCCCAGATAGAACTGATCAGCAAGGCCTTGGTGTGATGCAGGTCATCCTGTCTGGGGGAGAAAGTGTTCTGGTGACAGTAGCGCCGTGTGTAGTCCAGATGGACCCTAGTGAGGGATGTAATATGTAGATGTGCGGCTACCATGAAGAGGTGGGACAAGGTAAACAAAGTAAAGTGTGTTTTCATTTTTCTGGATCTGCCTTCTACGGGTTGTTGCAAATGCCATGGACCTTCTTTTCCAGTGGTGGGATCACTTCCCTCATCTGTGCTTGCCAGGCTAGGAAGGCACGATGTCTAAACTCTCATCTGCACTGCTCCTTCTGAGACAGAAGTAAGCCCTAGTACTGGCACAGTCTCTGACCTGGAAATACAGTTCCCCAAGTTGCCAGGCAGAGCCTTGTTACCAGGAGCTCTTGGAGGGTCTTGCAGGATTGGATCTAGGTTAAAATAATGAATCCCAAAAGTTTGAGTTACAAAAATGCACAGCCGACTTGTTCGCATTTTGTAACTCTAACTTTTGGGATTTTCTTCGTTTGTGCCCTGCTCTGCATTTACTGTATGTGGGGGACATCCCACAACCCCCAAAGCCAAAAAATGCCAAAATAGCAGAGTGGGGGACACCCCTGCAACCCTCGCTCAACTAGTGTAGGCATTTTTGGCTTTGACGCTTTCTGAAATGCCGAATGCATAGCCAACAGGCATTCAGCATTTTTTCCCAGTATTTTGTGCAAAACCCACAGGATTCCCTCTCCGGGTCCAGCATATGCTTTCCAACACTGTCCGAGAAGGAGAAACATGTAATTCTGAACTATAGCTCACAGCAATATGGCATTAGTATAATTAAGGTATTGTTGTGACCCTTGAAATCAGGTCACAGAGTGTAAGCAGGGGCAGAGCAGTGCTCTGGGGCCGGAGCACATGGAAGCAAATAATGGAAGTACAGCCAGCTTGGATCTCAACACTCTTTATTCTCCCTCTACAACTTTCTGCCTGTGCTCTTGTAGCCCCTCCTCTTCCTATGTGTCCTTTCCCCGTGCAGTCCCCTTCTTTTTGGCTCTGGAGGTGGTAATCCATTTAAGGTTGTCCATCCAGGGGCTTCATATAGAACATCTCCCACCCACTTATCATTGTGGAGCCCCACTTTCTTTCTCCCTCTAGTCTCTGGAGGTGTTGGCAGTATTCGTCTTGGTCGTCTGCCCTCAGCTTCCCGTATGTGCGACTTCTGATCCAGCAGTTGCTTGGACGCCATTGCATTCATCATTTTACTATGCTTGCTCTGTCCTTCATTCTCCATTTCCTCCCATCTATAAACCTTTCATTTTGCTGTCCACTGGTCTGACCGCTGTATTTATTTTGTAAATTCTCTTGTGCCATCTTGTTTGTAGTTGGCTTTGCTGCATTTCTTAGCTTACTGTTCTTCTGCATGAGGTGTGCAGTGAGATCCAGTTGTTGCTCACAAACTTTCTGGAACTTTACTCGCAGCTGCTGTTCTTCTCGGCTGCTGACATGCACCCTTTCCTGCAACGATCCATTCTCTTTTTTGTGTGTACTATCACGTTCCTTTGATTTATTTTCAACCATGCTGTTCTCTTCTTTCTTAATGACAGGAAAACAGGTTTCACCATTTGGCTTCTTTGTCACAGGGATGGGTTCACCTCTTTTCCTTGTAATTTTGTTCCCACCACTCTCTTGTGCCAATATCTTATTTTGTACATCTATTGACTGTCTCTTTTCCTTTCAGTCTCAGAGGTTTTTTGGATACTCGGCTGCCCCCACTCCACAGGCAGTGGAGGTCTTCTCAATGGGTACGACTTCCATGGGTGAGACATTCCTCACATTAAAGTGTAACACCCCTCTCTTGGAATCGTCCTCATCCTCTCCAATGCTCCCATTGTGGGCATTGTGTATCTGTCTGTGGTCTGGTATCTGTTTTTCCATCTTTGCGGTGGAGGGTGATCACCTTGTGCGTAGGCGGATGGAGTTTATGAAAACCTCTTGTCAACCTCTGAATGCGTTGTTAGGGCTTTTGTTCTTCACTACATCCTCCCTTTTGCAATCATTCATGGTGGCGCAGTTGCTCACTAACAGTGAGTCACTTGCTGTTTTGATGATCAGAGGAGAGGGCAACTTCTTAGTTGTAGTCCCTAGTATTCATTAAGTCAGAGTAACGCCATGGATAATGTAGTAAGGTGTATGTGATGCGGGGTGAAAAGGCAGCCCCAGAACGACAGAGATGGAGAGACCATGCTAGGCCCCATTGTGAGAGTGTGAAGCTTGCTAAGTGTGGAGTTCCAGTGAAATATAAAAGCCAGTACAAAACAGTGATTTGAACGTGAGGCCTAGTGAATGAGTGAGAATGGGCCTCCCTCATTTCTGTTAGAATGTACAGGCCCAGAGCAGAAGAAAATGCATCCAATGGATTCCAAAAGACATGGGGTACTGCAGATGCTGACTTCGTGCAAATGCCCACTTTGACAGATTCAAAACTGCAACAGTGCAGATGGAAAGAAAAGATACATTTTAAACACTGCCCATTTGAAAGCTAAAAAGGAAGAATGATGCCTTTCATTTAAAAGATAAAGTCGAATGACAAATTGCCTTCATGAAGAATGAAGAGACTTAATTTCAGCACATAAAATGACAACATATATAGGGAAAGGCCTATTTTGTTTTTTGCATAAATGAACACTGGTTCTTATGTAACTTTGGCCTATCTGTGTGCACTAGATTAATAGTGAATCTACCTCTACTCTAATGTAGTAGAAACAAAAGATTGTATTTATAAACAGTAGGCCTAGATATAATGCTAAAAAATTACATGTAAGCACATCTTGTCGATTTAAAGCTGTATTTTCTGAAGGATCGGTGCAGCTGGTGTTTTTCCCACTAAACTAACAGGTCTGTGTCTTTGAAAATTTGAACTCAAGACCTTTGACTGAGGACCCCTGGGAGAAGAAGGTCTGGTTGTCAATTTAAATGCTAAGATATATAAAGAAGTAGTTTGAAATCATGGGATTTACAGATAACACAACCAACAGAAATGACCTTTAAGGTCAGGTTCCCCGTTAATGGTGCATTAGCCCTGAGCAAAGCCCCTTGAAGCTCAGGAGAAGAGGCTAGAATAAACATTGTCCCGAGTAGGTGGCTGGTCACATGCTTAAGGAGAATTGGTAACTTAGCGGAAAAATGAAACTACCTTTCATATTATGTAGTGCCATGGATTAACATGGAACACATTTTCCTAAATAAAAAGAGCATCATGTGTCGCAGTGGGGTCACCCCAGATTCATTATAAAGTTGTTCAAAAGCCAGTTGGGACCATGTAAACATGTTTGTGATGTACATAACTTAAGTTAAGATCTAAATTACGATTCTGGCATTTTCATAAATCTGAGGAATTGGAAACATTGATAGAGGGATAGACGGTGAGATTAATGTTGGAAATATGTAGTGTCAGAGTTGTAACTATTATGGCGCAGCCACAATGCTCAAATAATGGTGGCTCCACCCAGGAAGGGCGTGCCAAAATAAAATTAGTATTTTCCGACTCGCCATAAAATGTAGAATTAGAAAATATAGAGATTTGCCCGGCAAGGGGGGGCGCTGTTGCGCTCGAAGAAGATGGCCGCCTGATGTCGTGCCCTGCTCCATGAGGCACCTTCCTTCCAAAATCCTGCCTTGGTGCCCGCTTAAACCTGAGCCCGGCCACCCGTTCTGACTACTGGGCATCTCGGGTGTGTGTTGCCTGAGTGCTGTCCTTTGGATCGCCCCCGCTGCAGAGGTGCAACCCGCTGAAATCGGGCCGGGAGCTGGTGCTGCTCCAGCCCATCTCTCAGTTCCAGGGGTGCGTGCCTGAGACCCGCGGTTCGGGATCTGCTGTGGGGGAGGGGCGCTGTGCCACGCTGTGCTGCCCTACCTCGCCTGATGCTGGACCGTGGCAACTCGCGCTGCAACCTCAGCCCCCTGATTGGGACCCGGGAGCCATCACCAGAGTCCAGATCTGCCCGCTCCGCCACCCCACCTGGGTGGCGTGCCGCCTCCTGCAACCTCCGAGGACCTCGCCTGGAGACCTGCCCCTTTGACGTCTCTGCTTTGGGCAGCTGTGGTGAGTCGGTCAGGGCCCCCTGGGCACTTCCCCACCCGCCTTGCAGTGACATTGATCTGGGCTTGCACCACCTCTCTCCCGGAGGACTTGAATGACGTCTGGGCCCCCTCGCACCAGAGTTCACAGCGGTGGCCTTCAGACTCTGCCAGCTATACTGGGCCCCTGTCCCCAACGTGGACTGCAGACACTGCTGAGGGGACCGGATCTCTTTGGGCGTTGGGCCCCTTCTTTTCCCACACTCCCTGGGTGCCGTTGTGCCATACCCAGTGCTTGCCCCCAGCCATGGATCTTGCAACCTTCTATACAATACTAGCGGGAGGCCTCCACTGCGGCGTTGCGCCCTCTGTTCCCAGTACCTTCATCCACCGGCGGATCCTCCATTGCTCGACACAGGGAGTGTACCCTCAACCCATTCAATTGCATTAGTGCCAGTAGCCTCTACTTCTTCCATCTCAGCTGCAGAACACTGATCCCTGGGGCCCGGCCACCGCCCAGGATTATTGGCGCAAGCTGCACTGGTGGGCTCATTAACTGACCACTTGTTCCCACACGCTCCTGCTGGCCGAGGTGGCCCCCCGGTACTTGATATGTTGGTTGTCGGCGTCTGGATCCCCTCTAACTTGCGACGCTGCACTCTACCCGATATCAAGGCCTCTTGTGCGTCCACAGCACCCCGGACAGCCTGATCGACCTTCTGCTGTGGCTTGGCCTCTACCCTGCCAGCCCCGGCGCCCCGGCCGCCTCCTGGAACTTAAGCCCACCCTACATTGGCATCATGACAAAGGGAACGGGAAAGAAACAATCCTCGATCAACATGTTTACAAAGACCCCTGTGGGACCGGCGGTGGAGACATCAGGACAGGAACCATCCAATCCATCAACATCAGAACTACATGATTCCCAAAAAATTATGGAACACATCCGGGAGGGGTTCACCACACTCCATAGCAAACTGGACGACATGAATGGTACGATATCCTCCAACAAGGCGCATATGGAAAGGACAGACGGTCAGGTTTCCGAAATCGAGACACGAGTGAGCACCACTGATGATGACTTGGGTTCCCTCCGAGCTGAGGTCTCTACACTCTCTGCCCGAGTCACCGAAGTCGAGAAGAAAAATGAGGACCTTAAATCTCGCTCGAGGCGCAACAACCTCTGCATTATCGTGTACCGGAGGATGGCATATGGGAACCCATGGAGGACTATGTAGAGAGCATGCTACTACAATTGCTGGATTCCCCAAAACTCTCCCCACAATTTGCAATTGAGAGAAACCACCGTGCGCTCATGGCAAAGCCCAGACCGGGCACACCACCACGACCTATTATAGCCAGAGTCCTAAATTTCCGTGACCGTGACACCCTCCTTAGGGTGGCGAGAGCCAAGGGAGAACTTCTGTTGGGAGCGGCCAGGATCCACCTATACCCGGACATCTAGGTGGCGGTCCAGCGGGAGCGCAAAACCTTTCTGGTGGTGAAGCCGAGGCTGCAAGATCTGCAGGTTAAATATGCCATGTTATATCCAGCCAAATTGAGAATTGAACATGCGAACCGGGTGTACTTTTTCACGATTCCTGAGGAGGCCTCCAGGTTCATTGATGAACACTTCCCTGGCTGAATCACATTCACAACATACACTGTTAATGTTTTGTTCCCTGTTATTTTTGTTCACAAATTGAGACATTGATTTATTACAACATAGACCAACTGTGGGTGTTGCTGGGGATCCTCCTAGCGCTCATCCACTACTATAATATCCCTTTAATATGTGTTGTTGAACCCACACATTGGTATGATCTGATTGAGAAACCATTCATCCCGAGTTTTTGCAAACTGTTTCTCTATTATGCGACCGTGCCTTGCCTACCCGGAAAGCTCCCCTCCCGGGTGGCACCTGATACCTCTACTAGGCACCATATTTACCCTTACATTGCCTCCCGGATCGGACATCACCGCCATGCCAGTTCACAGGGCCCCCCCAGGCGTTGATGCCATTGGTTTGGATTTGGTTGTTTGGTTATGGGGTTATCATCCCTCTGTTTGGGGGAGGGATGTTGAAGGGGGTGGGGGGAACTGGGTTCTATGTTAAAAAAGGCTTGGTATCCACGGACGAGGTAGAGTATAGGGCCTCATGGAGCAGACGGTATTGCAGACCTAACTATGCTGTGCACCGACCATGGGGGGCACCACTCCATTTATTCGCAACTTCCAATGACTACCCCATGTCCGTTGAGTGAGGACACCTTGACATTCATGAGTTGGAATGTGCGGGGGCTGGGAAACTATAAGAAAATTAGGCTACTACAACTCCAAGCCGAGCGCCACAGGGTTAAAGTCCTGCTACTACAAGAGATACATGCCCGAACTGAGTATTGTGAAAAGTTTTCCAAAACATGGGGTTCTCAAAGGTATTATACTGACTATTCTACCCAAAGCCGTGGGGTGATGACCCTAATTCACAGGAGCCTTAAGTTTAACCCCATAGCTACACTGTTCGACCCCCAGGGTAGATATGTACTACTCCATGGTATCCTGAAAAATCAGGAGGTGGTCTTGTTAAATATTTACGGCCCCAATATCGACGAACCCGAATTCTACTCACACCTCACGTCTCTCCTTGATAGTTTCCCACTGTTACCAATCCTCTGGGGAGGTGATTTCAACACAATATTCGATGTAGACCTGGACAGATCGGGCTCCAGACCCTGTCAGCTCTCCAAAGCTGCTTACACTACACTCTCGGCTCTCCCCCGCCTGGTCCTTGTTGATGCATGGAGGCTTCTCTATCCCGACTCTCGTGCTTACTCCTCGGTACACGATTCCTACTCCCGAATCGACAGATGGCTGGTATCTGATATACTCATAAGGAGTGTATCTGGCCTAGCGATCCTACCCAGAACTCTCTCTGACCATTCACCGGTGACTATCACCCTGTGTTGGGGCCCAGACCGTGATCGAACCAGGCACTGGAGAATGAAGCCACACTCTCTCCTCGACCCTGTTTTCAGCTCCGAGATGGAGTCGGCGATTGAGGAGTTCTTTGAGATCAACACCAACACGGTGTCCTCGCAGGCCACCCTTTGGGAGTCCTTCAAAGCCTATATCAGAGGTATTGCCATTTCCAAGGAAAACGGCATCCTTAAAACTATTCAAAGGGAAATTGCCATAAGCAAGGCTACGCTGGCCGCACTGGAAGCCCAATGCACGTTACACCAAACCCCTGAAATCCTGGCATCAATCGGTACAAAACTACATACCTTCCGCTCCCTTGCGGACCGCAAACTGAGGTTTTTGGACAGCCCAGGCCTTGCGAGGAAATAAGGCGAGGGCGAACGCCCAAGCCGCCTCCTGGCTAGACTTCTCCGCCGAGAGTTTGGCACCCCAACCATCTCCGGAATAGAAAGACCTGACGGAACCCTGGGCACTTCACCCCAAGATATTAATTCTGAATTTCTCTCCTTCTACAAATCCCTATATGCCCAAGCGGTCAGCGCTACGACATCAGAAATTGATGCTTACTTAGATAACCTCCCCCTCTCGATCCTTTCCCCCGAGACCATCGGCTCCCTCAAGAATCCATTCACCCCCGAGGAGTTCTCGGAGACTGTGGATTCGCTCTCTTCGGGTAAATCCTCTTCAACATTATAAGCAGGGTGTATAAATGTCCATGCGGTAGCAGCGACACTCGACATGCAAAAAGCTTTCGACTCCGTCTCATGGAAGTATCTTTGGCGGGTACTTGACACATGTAAATTCGGCCCCACCTTCCTCTCCTGGGTCAGGTTGATCTACTCCAACCCTCTAGCCAGAGTTCGCACTGAAGACCGATGCAACCCCCTCTTTCAAATAGCTAGGGGCACGAAACAGGGCTGTCCCTTTTCCCCCCTAATCTTTGCTGTAGCGATGGAGCCATTTGCGGACATGCTTCGCCAATGCCATGCACACAGGGGCCTGCGCACCGCCGGTTCCTCGGATATAGTTTCCCTATATGCAGATGACGCCCTTCTCTTCATCCGCTCCCCCGATACTAATCTGGCCCCAATTTTGGAAGCTGTTGTCCTCTTTGGTCGAATCTCCGGTCTCAAAGTGAATTGTTCTAAATCCACTCTGTTTCCTTTCACTGCCAGCACACCCCCCACCTGCTGATACCCTGGGATTCACATGGGCCCAATCCGTCTTTACCTACCTAGGCATTGTAGTCTCACGTCAAGCTGAACGGATCTTTGAAGAAAATTACCAAAAATATCTCACAAATCTTACAGTAAAGTCACTGGGCTGGAGCAAACTTCCGCTCTTGCTGGCCGGCAGGATAGGGATACTGAAGATGGTAGTACTACCCCAGATTCTGTACAGGTTTGCCAACATTCCACAGTGTCCGGGTAGCGGGTTCTTTCAGGTGGTGATCTGTACCCTCAACACCTTCCTCTGGCACTCGGGCAGCCGGCTTAAACTCAAGACCCTAGCTGCCCCGATGGAGGTTGGTGGCTTCGGGGCTCCTGACTTCTTTAAGCTGGCTGGTGGTGCAACTCCAATACACCGAATACACTGCATATTGGTTCAATACATCAGACCCCCCACTCCATGTCAGGCTCGAGAAGCTATCAGTAAACGACCGTGACATCCGTTCCCTGGTGATTACACCTATGCCGATAATATTTGACTCACTCGACCCGGCGACCTGCACGTCACTGGCCCTATCCAAAACGTGGCAACTATTGGGCATCACCCATCCCTTTCATGGTAATCTACCACTTTGGAATTTCCTCCCAGAGGTCCCACAAGTACCTCCCTTTATTGTTCGCTGGTGGGCTGAGGAGCGATATGAATTGCTCCAGGACATTTTTGAACAGGGAAATTTCATAGAGTGGCCTGACCTCCCGCTGTCCCTTAGGCGGAGACCTTCCGCTTGGCTTCAATATTCATCCCTTCGGAAAATCCTTAAACACAAATACCCGAGCTTCCCGGCATTACCACCTGATGAGTCTGCAATCACGGAACTCTCCTCACCCTCCCCCATGAGAGGCAAAGTCTTCAGACTCTACACCTTGGTGCAGACCAGATCGCCCCCCACACTTTCCAAACTAAGACATACTTGGGAGGCTGACCTCGGACTGGAAATGACCGACGAATGGTGGGCCCATATGTGCGCACGCATTCATGGGGTCTCCTTCAACTCCCGCTTCAAACGGATCCAATTCAAGTTGCTCCACAGGTACCACTACACCCCGACCAGACTGCACCATATTTCGAATGTCCTCTCCCCGAGTTTCCCCAGGTATGGCTGTGACGACGCTGGCTATATCCACATGCTCTGGTCCTGTCCCCACCTTACTCAATTCTGGGGTGCAGTATGCTCTACGATGACAGATATCCTTGATCACCCTATCACCCCATCCCTGATGAAGTGTCTTTTTCATGACTTCCCAGAACTCCACTGAGACTCCAGGAAACTGGCTGGCCTCTGTATGCTACTAGCAGTACGCTCTATCCTACTTTGTTGGCTCCGGCCTACCGCACCTACTCATGCACAGTGGCTCAGGGCGGTCACATGGGCTTCTGACACTGAGGAATCCTGGAGGATACAACAGCCCACCCACTCCAGACCTAGAGATATCTGGTTAAAGTTCCGCTCATTCATGTCTCCTGCTGATGCGGACTCGACCCTGCATCTCCAGCCCTCTCCTCTCGCCACTCTCCCCTTCTACCTCCTGAATAGCCTCCCCTTCACCCCGGCTCTCACCTTGTATGTGTCCCCCATGTGTATAAACTGACCTTTGTACTTGCTCTATGTATCTGTAATGCCTGTTTTGCTTTGATTATACATGCCCTGTTTGTTACTTGCCTGTACCTGTGCTGCCAAGCTAAATAAAAAGAAGTTTTAAAAAAAAGAAAATATAGAGATTTATGTAGTTATCAGAAAAATTAGCATAGCTGCCATGTTGTTAGATTTTTAGAACCCAAAAAGGTAAATCCCACATGTCATTTTGGGATGACACATTCTTCTCCTCCCACAGCCCACATCATAGACACCCCCCCCAACTCCTGGTCCTATTAACAGCCAGTGGGCGTCTTTGTGGGAGGTGAAGGGAGAGTGCTACCCAATCCTTACCGTGGGAATTATGACAATATAGGTGTGTCATCAGCCCTATAAGAGGTCAATTTTGCATCAGAACAGAGCTTTTCCTCTTGATTCCGAGAGGTAGCCTGCTGTTGGACTCTTGCGATAAACAACTAGCAGAGAGGCCTCAATCCTTGCATTGGAGACAGTGACAGGGAAATCTAGCTGATGGGACCCAACCAGAGAAGCCAGAGGGAGTCTGAGTGCAGGAGAAAATCCTTGACTGAAAATCCTTGACCAGGACTGTGCTGTGGAACCCTGATGTGTGCCCCTGACCAAAGTCTCCCATATGAGTAGAGATATCATAAATGCCATCAAAAGTGTGAGGGGGAATCTGCCAGCCTTAATCTCCATCTCGCATAGCGAGTAGGGGGGTGGTACTGGGAAGGTTCTTGGCACATTGTATTAAATCCAATTCAAATGAATTCCACTATAGAAATCACCCTATCCATTTAAATTGAATTGTGTTGGGAATAGCCTGCCTTAAACCTTTCCATTAAATTGTGGGGACGGGGTAAGATGTGTAGATTCTTGGCACATTGAATTGAAGTTAAATCAATTAATTCCCATATAGAAAATCACGGGATGAGTGTTGTTAGAATTTGAAACTAACAAAGTTCATGCCCAGTGTGTTAGAACCGGTATAGAAAATAAAGAGTGGGATGACTGTCCTTCTGAAACCCTTGATTCCTGTCCCAAAGGGTGGTGTCCATAATCCCAAAATAAGTAACCCTAAAACACTGCTATTCAAGCGAATATAGAGGGTGCTAAACACATTTTCCCATTTATTCCCAGTGATTCCAAAACCAGAATTACCAAGCATTACATCTTTATTGTATGTGCGCTTCGAAGCACTTCACCTGTGTATAAGCACTCTATAAATAAACAATTACAATTTCAAGTTGCAAAACAAAATTTCCCTTTGATTCCCTTGCCTCCCAAAGCAGAATCCCAAAGCACTGCCTGTCCTTTGAATGTGTGTTGCTAAACGATTTTTCCAGTGTATTGTGCATATTTTCTATTGGTTAATTTGCAATTAAATCTGATGTAAGTTGTGACAGCAAATTTCAAAATTCTACCTGTGTTGTTTTAATAATGGAAAGTAATTTGAAATTGTGATATTGTGTAGTGCCACAGCATTGGTGGTTGCTAGTCTTCTTTGTCAAACCTTAGATAAATAAATATATATTCTTACTGTACACCGGCCTGGTTCTTAGCTCATTTGGGCTATAGAGGTTGTTTGTTGGAGTGGTGCAAGACGGGTTCGAGGCCCTACTAAAGTTGAATCTGCATAAGTGCTTTGGGTGCATGCCACCTTGCTTGGTGGGGGGGGGATCTCCCTGAGTTGAGTGTGACCGCCTAATTAATCGCGACAAAGCTGGGGGCTAGTGGCCCGGTTTTGGTTGAGAGTCTTCACTTGTGACAGTGCAGTAGCAGCAGACTATTAATTTGGGTATAATTGCATTGCAGTGAATGGAAAGTTGTGTTACATTGAGAAGGTGCCATTCAGACTTGTACCCTGGGTTCCAAGGCGGTGTATAGATAAAACAGTGTTGATTTTGAGTTGTCACTGTGAGCTTAAACTAAGCAGGAACAGGGTTGAGATTTTGCCCTTGCATAGAGTATATCAGTTGCAGAACACATTTCAGACTGAGCACCGTACAAATCAATATGGCCAGGAAGCACACCCTATCCAAATTGTTTATTAAAGGTGAATGGGTAGAACAAGAACATGAAATGTAGCAAACCAGACTGATGCAAATGTTGACATGTGGCAGGATAATGAGCTGGCAGGCCCTAACAACATTTTACATGGCACAAACCAGCAAAGATGAGCAAATTAAAATGGCTCAGCTCACAGCATACATGTATTTCCATTTACTGATCATGGAAGAGAGACACCAGGATAGTGTGGCCTGTGTGCAAAACCGGGCTTAGCTTTTGAAACAAAACCCAGAAAGAGCTGAAACTATTAGAAGGGAAAGTGCAACAGGGCCAAAACTTAGAAAATATTATCAAACTGTTAAAAGATGAGTTGAAAGAACAGCAGAAAGAAAATGGAGAGCGGGAGGCTCAATTTTCTGCAGTGCAAGAGGAGTATAAAGAATGTGTTGAAAATCTGAGTGCAAGTCAACACAAATTAAATGAGCAGGTTGTTCATAATGGAGCCTGCTTAGAGGACATTTTCACATTTCAAGCACAGGTTAAATAGCTGAAAGCTGAAAACAGCCAGTTAATCATTAAGAAGGTTAATTTTCATGGTGAATTCGATCTGATGCACAAAGATCTGAACACCTTAAAACAGCAGAAAGAGCAGTTGAGGATAGAAAATTCCAAATTTAGCCAAGAGAATAGTGCGCTGTTTCAGGAAGTCCGTCAATTAAGGACGGATGCAGATAAAAGTGAGTTATGTTCTCAGGAACTGACTGACATGAGGCTAGAAAATGCAAAAATAATGGAATATGTGCAATTTTGGCTTGTGTTGCCTGCTCCATGTCCACCTCTGCTTGCCTCACAAGGGCAGGAGATTAGTCTCCTGAAAAAGAAACAATGGGCCTCATTATAAGTTTTCCGGTCCGGTAACAACGGTACCAGTAAGCTTGCTGGTACCGTTCTTACCGGACCAGCAAATTACAAGTTCGGGCGAACAGAGCATGTCAGATGCACATGCACCATTCTAAATGGTGCCAGTGCATCCGACCTCCCCATATCCATTTGAGCCCTATAGGCTCAAATCAGAGATTGATAAATATTCATCTCTACCCAGTAGAAGGGAACGTGTCCAGACCAGTGGGCTCTGGGAATTTAAAAATACCCTGGCATATACATCTGACCAGGGGGGCTCCTATGATGATAAGATCAGGGAGTTGGACTGGCAGAAAAGGATGTTACAAAAGGTCCACCTAATCCACTTTGCAGAAAGAAAAGGACCAGAGTTTAGGCCTCGAAAGAGCATCTTAAAAACCTCCACACATTCAGGGAGGTGGGAGGAATTCCCCACCATTCCCAGAAAGTGGGATGAGGAGGATGAGTACTCCCCTGTGAGAAAAGGGGTGTACAAGGGAAATGACCCTGAGAAACCACAATATTACAGGGGAGAAGAGTCAAGACCCCGTCATTCTGGAAGGATTTCCCAGTCTCATAGCGGTAGGGGGCACGCAGAGGACAGGGAATTGACCACCAATGACAACAGCTCTGAGTCAGAGGGTGATTGGACTCAGGTGCAGCAGAAAATAAAGTCTGCCTAACAGAATTGAGGTCTTGTGAAAGACCCAATTCAGCAGAAAAAGATCTTTATGACTCCCTATTATAAGAACACCAAATATTCAGTATGGGAGCATCTAGAGCTTTATGAGCAGATGATGACTTCATTTGGTATTACTAGTGACAGTAATTCCAAGGAGTTTGTCAAATTGACATTTTCCCCTGAATACTCCAGCTTCTTTGCAGGGCTGAAGGACCAAGATCACCAAAAATGGTCCACCGACAAGGCGCACATTTTAAAACACTTCTCCATTCACAGAAATCCTCAGGAGGCCCGCAAGGTGGCATGCCACCTGCAATGTGGGCAAGACCAAGCGCCTAGAGAGTTTGGACAGGAGCTGAAGCGAGCATTTGCTCGGACCTCTAGGCGTGTGAACACCAATAGCCAGGAGTTCATCAACACATACTACCATGCGCTCCTGAAATACATTATGACCCAACTGGTGAGGAATTTCCATGAGCGTAGAACACTGGATTGGGTGATAGAAAAGGCCACCCAGATTTATGAGGTCCAAAAGCCCTCTGAAAGCAAGAATAATAAAAAAAAACATCAAACACACCTGCTGCTGCAAAGGTAGCAGAGGTGAAAAATACTCCCATATTGGACTTGGAGACAGAGGGGCCGAAAAGTACTCCTCCCATCAAAAAGCAGAATGAGAGGCAGATGAGACACTCAGATCCAACACAATCGGGTGGTAGCCAGACAGGGTATCAAACCAATGCTCCATCTGACCCCCAACTATATCAGTCCAAGAAAAAAAGGGTGACAGGCCCATCCTGGGGTGTGTATGGACTCCCCCAGTGCAAGGGGGTTCCAATCAGGTACATACTGCCCTAGGAAGTTACCCTCCAAACTTCCCTCAGGAGGAAAGAAATACTCCACCCCAACCTAAGTTTCTTTCCCAGATACCCTTCAAACCCCAATTTTAAGAACAATCCTCCTCTCTCTCCCTGCTTTCAGGACAATAGATTCCCAAATCAGGGAGAAGGGAGACCTAGGATGGAAGGTTATCAGGGAAAATCCCAAAACCCAAGCTACTCTGGGAGAAGGGACAGCTAACCTTCCTTGGAGCAGCCAAGGTATGAACCCAGACCACCTACCAACCAGAAAAAATGTCACGACGGGAGCGACAAGTCTAACAACTAACTCATGACCTGGGTTACATGTTGAGGACTCAGGAGAATCCTCAACTGGAAACTGTTGCGCAGAATAACTCAACACCCAGGTCTGGTGCCCCACAGCAATGACAGGAAGAAAATTCTGACAGCCAACAGGTTCCAGAGGGCGGGGCCTGGGTGGAAAGGAGATGCGAATCCCTAGTGGAAGCTTCCTTTCCCACCAGAACAAAACCCCTGCAAACCTCTGAGCCTGAACATACATTTTCTACCCCCAAAAAGCTAGAACCTAAAAAACAGAAGAAAACCCACTTGTGGAGGAAGTCCGCATCTTCCCTTTCGAAGGAGAAGAATCGCTGGAGGATTCAGGGAAGAAAGTCTTCTCTTTCAGAGATGGAGGGATCCTTCCCAAGGAGAACTCGGTCCCAAAAGACCCTGATTTTGACAGAGTAAGTATGGGAACCGACCCAGAGCAAGAAGCTCTTAAACCACCACAATGTCACCCAGATAACCCTGAAACCACTGAAGTATCCTCCCCCCAAACAGGTTTGGGTAACTGTCTACAGGAAAAGGGGGACAACAAAGAATCAGAGGGAAAAGAGGACTTCCCAATCCCAACTGTTTCTGGGTACAAAATCTCTTTTACAGATTCTCGGACTCGACACCGAAATCTGTCCAAGATCACACAGTGTCAGAGTTAAATATAAAAATGTTAACCGCCAAGCTGGCAAAGAATGCAATTTTTTTTGCCCACTTGTGGAGAGAGAAGGAAGATTTTATGTTTCTGTCAAGGTACATGGTCAGTGTACATTATCAGTGTTGGTGGACACTGAATCCCAATCATCACAATCCCATCTAGATGCGACTCAGGCTAGTCTTCCGAATTCTAAGTAGTTGAGGCATTGCCAACATTCACAATCCCGTCCAGATGCGACGCAGGCCAGTTCCCCCAACTCTAAGTAGGTTAGGCATTGCTAACATTTCACAATCGTGTCCGGGTCCAGCAGAGGCCAATGTTCACAATTCTATAGAAGTGTGGCATTGCTAACCTTCACAATCCCATCCAGATGCGACGCAGGCCAGTTCTCCCAACTCTAAGTAGGTTAGGCATTGCTAACATTTCACAATCGTGTCCGGGTCCAGCAGAGGCCAATGTTCACAATTCTAACTAAGTGTAGCGTTGTTTAACAATCAGAATCCAATCTAGATGCGTCTCACGCTAATGTTTGGACTTCTGACTAAATGTGGCTGTGCTAAAATCCACATCCTGTCTGTGTCTAGCGTAGGCTAATGTTCACAATGTTCCATAGATCCAACCATCTGTTCCATCCATCCATCCGTTCCATCCATTGATCCACTTGTTCCATCCATCAATCCGTTCCGTCCGTCCATCTGTACCATCCATCGATCCATCCATCCTATCCATCCATCCATCCATCCATCCATCCATCTGTCCCATCCATCCGTCCTATCCATCTATCCGTTCCATCAATCCATCTATCCGTCCCACCCATCCGTCCCATCCATCCATCCATCCGTCCCATCCATCCATCCGTCCATCCAATCCATCCATCCGATCCATCCATCCGTCCCATCCAATCGTCCCATCCATCCGTCAGATCTATCGATCCATCCATCCATTTGTCCCATTTGTCTGTTCCATCCATCCATCCGTTCCATCCATCCGATTCATCCGTTCCATCCGTTCCATCCATCCATTCCATCTGTTCTATCCATCCATTCCATCAATTCCATCCATCCATTCCAGCCATCTTTCCATCCATCGGTTCCATCCATCTGTTCCATCCATTGATCCGTCCCATCCATCCATCCATCCATCAATCCATCCATCCATCCATCCATCCATCCCATCCATCTGTCCCATCCATCCCTTCCATCTATCCATCCGTCCATCTGTCCATTTCATCCATCCATTCCACCCCTTCTATCCATCCTTTTCATCCATTCCATCCATTCCATCCATCCATTCCAACCATCCATTCCATCCATCCATCCGTTCCATCTATCGATCCGACCCATTCATCCATCCATCCATCCCATCCATCCATCGGTTCCATCTATGCATCTGCTCCATCCATCGATCCATCCGTCCCATCCATCAATCCATCCATCCATCCATTCATCCATCCATCCATTCATCTGTCTCATCCATCCGTCCCATCCATCCGTCCCATCCATCTGTCAGATCGATGCATCCATCCATTTGTCCCATCCATTCGTTCAATCCTTCCGTTCCATCTGTTCCATTCATCCATTCCATCTGTTCTATCCATCTGTTCCATCAATTCCATCCATCCATTCCAGCCATGTGTTCCATCCATCCGTTCCATCGATCTGTCCCATCCATCCATCTGTCCAATCCATCCATCCGTCCCATCCATCCATCCCTTCCATCTATCTATCCGTTCCATCTATCCGTTCCATCCATCCGTTCCATCCATCCGTTCCACCCGTTCTATCCATCCTGTTCATCCATTCCATCCATCCATTCCAACCATCCATTCCATCCATCCGTTCCATCTTTCGATCCGACCCATCCATCCATCCATCCATCCATCCATCCATCCCATCCATCCATCCATCCATCCATCCATCCATCCCATCCATCCGTTCATTCTATCCATCAAACCGTCCCATCCATCCATTCCATTCATCCGTTCCATTCATCCATCAATCCGTCCCAAACATCCATTTCATCCATCCATCCGTCTCATCCATCCATCTGTCCCATCCATCCATTCCATCTGTCCCATCCATGCATCCATCCATCCCATCCATCCGTCCCATCCTTCTGTCCCATCCATCCTCCCCATCCATCCGTCCCATCCATCCGTCATCCATCCATCATCCTTCATCGATCCAATTCATTCCATCCGTCCATCCATCCCATTCATTCCATTCGTCCATCCATCCCATCCATCTGTCCGTCGCATCCATCCATCCCACCCATCCATCTCATCCATCCATCATCCAGCCATCATCCATCCGTCATCCATCATCCAGCCATCATCCACGGCATTCATTCCATCCATCCGTCCACTCCATCCCATCCATCCGCCCGTCCGTCCCATCCATCCGTCCCATCCATCCGTCCGTCCCATCCATCGAGCCGTCCCATCGATCCGTCCCATCCATCCGTCCCATCCATCTGTTATATCCATCCGTTCCATCCATCATCCGTTCCAGGGGTAAAGGGTGAATAGCAGTTTTCCCCATTCAGGTAAATGAGGGGGAGGCACCTGTTCTCGCCAGAGTATGCCTGAATAACAGAAGAAGCTTCATCATCAAAGTATTATTCCGGAAGCTCCCAAAAGATCAGACCATACCCACATATAAATTGATGGATAAGTGGGAAACGGGCCCGGAAAATCCAAATTCGAAACATCTCCTGCCTAGAAGGTGTATGCTAAAAGTTTCCATTGGCGGCAAAAGCATAGAACTTAATGGTTGGGTTGTGAGAGATGTCCCCTCCATCTTTTACTTAGGCAGTGACATTCTCAATCTAATTAATAACAAAGCCTGGTCCCGACAGGGGGGCAACCCCATGGGCTTTGACAACACTGAGAAAGCATTTTGGTCAGCTGAGCTGCTGCCGTATGCAGTTGAAGTTCAAGTGAGAGAAGAGGTTACCAAACCAGGACAGGTGCAACAATTTACAATTCTCCTAAAAATTAAGCAAGGATAGAACCTCAAAAACAAGGACGCCTATATGAATCTGAATGATCATCTGAAACCTCAAGGTTTGTATTTACATCTGACACCACTAGTTGACCTAGAACCCGACACCATTCGAATATTGGTGAATAACAGCTACCCTAGAAGTTTCACTTTGGGCGCAGACACCTTTATTAGAATGGCAGTTGATGCCCAACATTATTCTATTGATTTAGGTAATTAGTTAATTGGACCAATTCCAGATTGACTACTTACATATAGACAACAGTGTCCCTCCGGAAAAGATTTTCACCAGGCAAAGGGGGAATTTTGTGGTATACTCTTCCTGCCTTTATGGTATGGAAGAGGTGACCTGTGACATCAGGAAGGATGATGTGGTATTTTGAGTCAACAATGACTACCTCCCATCCTTGGAACCTCACGTCCAGGCCAACAACGTAACAAGAGAATCTCTCCACCCAACTGGAGGATACTGCCAAAATTGCCAAGCCCAATGTCTTTCCAGGCTTCAAGCAGATGGTTGAGAACCAATCAATCTCGCTGATGTCTATGAGACCGAGGAGCAAAAACAGAAGCTGAAACAGGTGTTTCTCGACTTTCAAGATATATTTGCAGTGGATTCATATGATTGTGGATGCACAGAGATACATTCAACCACCCGACCCACGGACCCCGAGATGGCCCCAGTATTTGTGAAGCAATACCGGCTGCCTCTCGCGTCTATGGAGTCACCGCCGGAGATTATTAAAAATGTAGGATCCCATGGGATAATTCCTCCAATTCACAGTACCTTTAACAACCCGGTACTAGGGATACTCAAACCCATTGGCCAATGGAGACTTTGCGCAGACCTAAGGGAGTTAAATAAATGGGTCTACATGTCAGGATGGCCCCATACTTACATTGATCAGGGACTGTCCCAGATCCAAGGGTCAAAGGTGTATACCGCCATTGACCTGACTAAAAGTTACTGGACAGTACCTGTGAGTAGGGAAGACCAGTATAAGCTTGCCTTTACCTTCGGGGGCAGCAATACACATGTACCCGACCCCCCTTTTGGATACATAAACTCTGGCAATTAATGTAATATCTTCCTACATAAGGCCATGCTCGATTTGGGCGAAAGGGGAAACCTGTAGATGATGTCTTAATCAAGAGCTTAACTGTGGCGGAACACTTAGCTAAAATACGCTATGTTCTGACCCAGTTGCAGAAAGCCAGAGCAAAACTGTCCTTTCAGAAGGCACAGTGGTGTAAGTCCCATGTGAACTTCTTAGGACACAAAAGAAGACTTCTTGGACTCACTAATCATGTAGAAAGCTTATTGAAGACTACACAGAGGTCACATGACCCTTGGCCCATTTATTAAAGGCCGGGTTGTTTGGCTTACCCCATAAAGAACAAGGAGTTCTTCTTGGAGACAGGGTTTTCGGATATGTGCTTAACAGCGGTATTATACCAAAAGCACGACAAAGTCAACAAAGTAATCTTGTACACGAGCAAGACTTTGTCCTCTGTGGTGGAAAACTTCAACAATTGCAAAAAGGCACTCCTGGCAATGGTTTGGGCGTTGAAGAATTACTGCCCATTCTTCCAGCGGGAGCTTATCATAGTGGAGACTCCTCACCAACCCTGGCAATACTTACAAAGTGACCAAATCCGAACAGGGAATGTGAGTAATTCCAGAATTACTTCCTGGATTCTGTCCATGCAATGCTTTCCTGCAGAGGTCAGAAATGGGCAAAACAAGAAGAGTCTTCTAGCACAAGGATTGGCTGACTTGTATGACTGTGCTCAAGAAAACTGTCTCGAGGACGAAGGTCTAAAGATCAATGACAATATAGAGGAACACCTTCCACACACAAAGTCTATAAGGAAGACATGTGTCGGGATACCCACAGTTTATGTGGATGGGTGCTCCTACCATGTTGACAATCACGGGGACAAAGAATTAGGGGCTGACATTGGGAATGCCTAGGTAAATGATACCCGGAACCCACTGCTGGGTACAAAATAGGTCCCTGAAGTAGTGAGGTGGCAGAGTTGATGGCGGTACATTAAGCCATCCTCACTGCTGTGCAACACTAACTCAAAGAACTGGTCATAATCACTGATTCAGATTATATCAGGAATGGGTTTGTGGGACACCTGATTAATTGGAAAAATCAAGGCATGCTGTATGCCAATTACAAACCGCTCAAGCACGGGAAATTAATCCAATTCATTGATGATCTGGTAACCTCTAATGAGAGGACCATCTATTGGAAAACGATCAGAGGTTACTCCAAAATAGAGGGACCAGACAAAACTGGAAATGACTTGGCTGACCAGTTGGCCAAAACAAGAGCATTTCATGGGGATCTCATTGAAACTGAATCCCTGTTGGGTGAAATCCAGGTTGCTGTTGTCACCAAGTCCCCCATTCATGCCAATAATGAACTCTCAACTGCCCATTGGAGTAAAGAAACCCCAGATTTGATTTGATTACTGCACAAAAGGAGGACCCAATTATTGGAAAATGTTATCAACATATTGAAGACCCCGTGAATTTTCCTCTGACTGAGTCTGATTATATCGAGAAGGAGGATATCCGGGTGTTGATGAAGTTTTCCAAAATGTTCTGAATCCAAGACTGTTTGTTGGTCCGGGGATCCATATCTGGATGTGACCAGTGGGTGGTACCTACCTCATTCCGAAGCCTGATGTTGTCACGGCCATGATACAGCCACTGCCAGTCATAGGGGGTTTCATACAACCTTAGAAATCTTGCACAAGGTCGCATATTGGCCACACATGGCCAGGACCTCAACATCTACTTAAAAGGGTGCCTTGTGTATGCACAGCTTCAGCCAAGTTCTCTCAGACACAGAGCTCCCCTATAGAAAAGGGGAATGACACTACTTTGGTCAGATTTGTAAGTCGACTTCATTGGACCAGTGATTCGCTCCTCGAGAGGAAACAAGTACATGTTGACGGTAACATGCTTGTTTAACAACTGAGTAGAATGTCTTTCGGCCCCACATTGTAAGACAGAGACAGATGCCACACTAATGATAAATTACATCTTCTCTCGTTTTGGCATTCCCCAAAGGATGGAGTCAGACCGAGAAGTCATTTTACCAGCAAGGTTATTGTAAAGACTGGAGGGGGGTGTCTGTACCCCTGCTCTCTATATGGCAGAGGAGGGGCACAGAGGACCTGAGCCAAGATTCTCTATAGGGTAGAGCTGGTGAAGCAATCAAGGCCTAGCTTCTCAGGAGGAGATGCAGGCTCATTCTTAAGTACAGTGTAGACCCCAAGCACCCACAAAGGAATGTCCACACACTGTATTAGTTAAAACACAGTCTTTATATAATTAAGGTTCAAGGTGATATCCACAATCACAATAACTCACTTTGTGCTTAGTTAAACTGCAATGGCAAATATATACAGTTCTAAGTGGTACCACAATTATTATCAGATTTCATTAAAGTGCATCAACTGTACTCTGGTTAAATGTCACACAAATCACTTAATAAAGGTAACCAACAATAGACATAGGAGGAAAGCAGCTGTTAGAACAATTAGCAGAATACTGGCCCCATTACCTAGACACAGTTCTGTGTGAAGATCCCCCCACCTGTGCAACCTGTAAAGTAAAGATATACCACAAGCCCAGTCCACATATTGTTATATAAGTCGTATTTCCTTTTATAATGTTTCTACCACCCCAATGTGGTAGAAAGGTTGACCGCAGTCAACCTTCTTCTTCAGGCTCGTCTTCAAGATTCAACTTCAGTTTCAATGTTAGTTTCAACTCCAGCATCTTAACAAATTCTAGCAGTGAGAGGCCCCCAGTTATAGTAGTTGATCTCCCATTCATTCTGCTGGGTCACACTCAGGCAACCAATCAATCAGAAGGGCATTCAGCAGTCAGTCAGCCAATCAGGCATACAGTGCATTCAGACCATTCTCCTCCCTCTCAGACACACACAACAAGGAATGTGTATTGGGATAAGTACCCAGCCATTCAACACTACACACTGCATTCATACCAGTTTGGGGCAGGTCTGTCTCAGTCATTGTGTCAAATACCGGAAACCAGACAACCACAACAAGAAGTGCATATTGGTCACCCACTCCATTCTCCCAGGTCCCACCCACAGGGTATACCCACAATTTACAGTCACTCGGAAGGCTCCAGCCAGTCTGGCCTGGACTTCCCAACAACACCATATATGGAACTTCCACCCAACAGCCAGTCATGGGGAAGGGACAGAGGCAAGGCTTCCCAGGACTTTGGAAAAACAAGATAACAGGCAATAAAAAGCAAGAGGCCACAGGAGCCATCTTGTTTCCTATTAGAAATCAACTGATTCCAATGGCAGGGCCTGGGTATCCCAAAATGGAGGATACTCAGAGCCCTGTCAAATTCAGCATGGAGCTGCCACCAGCCCACACCCTGCTCTGTGGGCCACACACAGGTGCCCAAAAACATACACTAGGGGCACAGGGTTGTACCCCCACCCATGGGTGTCACACGGAACACAAATGAAAAAGGACTACAGGACAAGGACAGGGAGGTCCTGTCCCTCCAATGCATTTCCAGCATCACAGTATCTCCCAAGATGTGGGAGATACTAGGGATAAAGAGAAAATTACACATTGCCTACCACCAGCCTCGAGCAGGGGAGTTGAGAGGTAAAATAAAACAATTGTGGGCATCTAGAAGACGTTTGTGGCGGACTCTGGATCTAGTTGGGACATCCAATTTCTGCTTGTCCTGATGGCCATAAGGTCTACACCATCTTCTACCACAAAAATGTCTCCACTTGAGCTCATGATGGGATGGAAAATGGTGCTACATCAGCATCTGCTCTACAGAACTCAAGAGCAGACCCTGATCAACGCGTCCATGACCCATGAGTACATTGAAAATACATGGAAACACCTTCAGCAAGCTTTTGCTTATGCTCAGTGCAATTTAGAAAGGTTGGCAGAGTTAATGAACGCCTGCTATGACTTAAAAACTACCAAGAAGGAGTATAAAGTAGGAGACAGGGTCTACCTGTACAATTTCCAAAGGAACCAGACCAAGGAGCGGAAGTTCCTCCCCTCTTGGCGCGGTGCCTTTGAAATTGTGAATAACATCTCACCTGTCGTCTATAAAATATGCATCCCTAAAGGAGAACATACAGAAGAGAAATGGGTCCATATTGATCAGTTGAAGAGCTGTCACCCCAGACAGATTTAACGACTGATTGAAGAATCCAGTGAGGGTAGAAGCCAGGAACCATCTCAAGAATGAAAGGAAAGATGGGAAACCTGGATGGAGAATATCACACCTTTACAGGGAGTAAAACAATTCAGACTTATAACGAATGTGCCAAAATTAGAGAAAGATAATGTTGAATTGTTTATGTCAAGTAAATCAATGTGTAAACTGTTGTTTATTGTCAATTTGTATGTTGATAATACCGGGGAAAGAAGTACTGTATAAAATACTTATCCTCTCTTTTACTCTTGGCAGATTAAATAACTCTTTACCTACACAGGGGAGAGGCTGGAGTTTCCAAAAAGTGAGGGGTACAGAACCAAAACCACCAAATCTGAAAAGAGTGGAGTGCAGACCAGAGCGCCACTACCTCAGGACAGAAAAAGAGCCAACATGCACCGATGAGGAAATTCATGGAATGAGCCAAAGCAAAAACATAAACCAAAACCCCCAATTTCCCCTTGATCTTTTCTCTGCGTCACCTGAATCAAAGATCCAGGGGGGGCATGTGGGGTAAAAAGACAGCCCCAGAGTGAGAGAGATGGAGAGGCCATGCTAGGTCCCATTGTGAGAGTGAAGCTGACTAAGTGTGGAGTTCCATTGAAATATAAAAGCCAGTATAAAACAGTGATTTCAACATGAGGCCTAGTGAATGAGCGAGAATGGGCCTCTTTCCATTCTGTTAGAATGTACTGGCACTCAGCGGAAGAAAATGCATCTTAGAACTGGAATGTTTTTAACTGCGTCCAATGGATTCCAAATGACATGGGGCACTGCAGATGCTGACTTTGTGTAAATCACCACTTTGACTGATTCAACACTGCAACAGTGCACATAGAAAGAAAAGATACATTTTAAAACCTGAACATTCGGAAGCTAAAAAGGTGCAATGATGTCTTACATTTTAAAAATAAAGTTGAATGACAAATTGCCTTTTTGAGAAATAAAGAGGCTTAATTTCAGCACATAAAATGACAACATTTACAGGGAAAGGCCCATTTTGTTTTTGCATAAATTAACACTGGTCTGTGTGCACTAGATTAATAGTGAATCTACCTCTACTCTAATGTATTAGAAAAGAAAGGTTGTATTTATGAACAGCAGGCTTAGATATACTGCTAAAATGATAAATGTAAGCAGATCTTGTCGGTTTACAGCTGTATTTTCTGAAGCGTGGGTTCAGCTGGTGTTTTTCCCACTAAACTGAAAGATCTGTGCCTTTGAAAATATTAACTCAAGACCCTTGGTTGGGGACCCCTAGGAGAAGAAGGTTTGCTTGTCAATTTAAATGCTAAAATATACAAAGATGTAGATTGAAATTATGGGATTTGTAGATAACACAACCTACAGAAACGACCTTTAAGGCCAGGTTCCCCGTTAATGGTGCATTAGCCCTGAGCAAATCCCTTTGCAGCTCAGGAGAAGAGGGTAGAATAAACATTGGCTGAGCAGGTGGCTGGTCACGTGCTTAAGAAGAAATGGAAATTTAGAGGAGAAATTAAACTACCGCTCGTATTATGCAGTGCCATGGATTAACATGGATTAACATGGAACACATTTTCCTAAATTATAAGGGTATTGTGTGTCCCGGAGGGCTCACCCGGGTTCATTCTAAAAGGGATAATAAAAAGCCAGTTGGGACCATCGAAAAACAAAATGTTTCTGATGTACATCACTTAAGTTATCATCAAAATTATGATTCTGGCATTTTCATAAGGGATAGATGGTGATGTTATTGTTGGAATATGTAGTGTCAGAGTTGTAACTATTACAGCGCAGCCACAAAGCTTGAAAAACAGTGGCTGCGCCCAGGAAGGGCGTGCTGAAATAAATTATTATTTTCTGACTTGCCATAAAATGTAGAATTAGAAATATATAGATGTATGCAGTTATCAGAAAAATGTTCATGGGTGCCATGTTGTTAGCTTTTTAGAACCCAAAAAGGTAAATCCCACATGTCATTTGGGATGACAAATCTTTTTCCTCCCTCGGCCTACATCATACACACACCCCAACTCCTGGTCCTATCAGCAGCCAGTGGGCGTCTAGGTGGGAGGTGAAGGGAGAGTGCTAGCCAATCCTTACTGCGCAAATTATGGTAATATAGGAGTGTCATCAGCCCTATAAGAGGTCAATTTTGCATCAGCAAAGGGCTTGTCCACTTGATTCTGAGAGGTAGCCTGCTGCCAGACTCTAGAGAGGTACAACTAGCAGAGAGGCCTCAATCCTTGTATTGGAGACAGTGACAGGGAAATCTAGAAGCTAGCTGGGACCCAACCAGATGAGCCAGAGGGAGTCTGGGTGCAAGAGAAAATCCTTGACTGAAAATCATTGACCAGATCTGTGCTGTCCTCAGAGCAGTCCTGCTGTTTTTCCCTGACCAAAGCCTTCCATGTAAGTAGAGATATTCTAAATGCCATCAAAAGTGTGAAGGGGAATCTGCCAACCTTAATCTCCACCTTGCATAGCAGGTAGGGGGGGTGGTACTGGGAAGGCCCTTGGCACAATGTATTACATCCAATTTAAATTAATTCCACTATAGAAAATCACCCTATCCATTTCAATTGAATTGTGTTGGGAAATGCCCACCTTAATTCTGTCCATTAAATTGTGGGAGGGGGGGAAGCCGTGTAGATCCTTAGTACATTGAATTGAAGTTAAATCAATGAATTCCCATACAGAAAATCATGGGATGAGTGTTGTTAGAATTCAAAACTAACAAGGTTCATGTCCAGTGTTTTAGAGGCGGTATAGACAATAAGACTTGGGTGACGGTCCTTCTGAAACTCCTGACTCCTGTCCAGAAGGGGGGTGTCTATAATCCCAAAATAAGTAACCCTAAAATGCTGCTATTCAGGTGACTGTAGAGGGTGTCAAACACATGTTCCCATTTATTCCCAGTGATTCCAAAATCAGAATTACCAAGCATTATATTTCACTTGTATGTGTGTTGCAAAATGAAATTTCCCATTGATTCCCTTGCCTCCCAAACCAGAATCCCAAAGCACTGCCTCTCCTTTGAATGTGTGTTGCAAAACGATTTTTCCATTGTATTGTGAATGTTTTCTATTAGTTAATTTGCAATTAAATCTGAATTAAATTGTGAATGCATATTTCAAAATTCTACCTGTGGTGTTTTAATAACGGAAAGTAATTTGGAGTTGTGATATTGTGTAGTGCCACAGTATTGGTGGTTGCTAGTCTTCTTTGTCAAACCTTAAATAAATATATATATATTCTTACTGTACACCGGCCTGGTTCCTAGCTAATTTGGGCTATAGAGGGTGTGTGTTGGGCTGGTGCAAGACGGGAGGCCTCACTAAAGTTAAATCTGTCTAAGTGCTTTGGGTGCGTGCCACCTTGCTTGGTGGGGGACTCCCTGAGTTGAGTATGACTGCCTAATTAATTAATTGTGACAGTGATGGAATGCCTCTTGAAGCAGTTAGGGTGGACTTGTCTTCCCGTGCTGTTTTTGGAGGTGGCGGATTGCCATGTTCGTTGGATGGAAGAGAGTCCTTTTCTGGTGGATGGTGGATGGTCCTTGGATGGTGGATGGCCGAGGTGGCCTGGAAGTCTACTAATTGCTTGGAGGTCAGCAACTGTAATGGTGGCGGATTGCTGTTAATAATGGATATGTCGGGACTGGCAGAGTGCTGTTGCACTTCAACTGAGCAGAGGACTGCTGTGGAGTGCAGTAGTGGTATTGGAGGTCCTTTTTTTTATTCTATGCTTCTCTTGGGGCCACTGGAGGTAATAGGGACTCACCCACTCAGCTGGTGGGCACAGTGTCCTAATCGTTGGTACGGCAGCTTAGTTCTATTCTGTACTGGTCTTGGGTGGCCGTGCTGGTTCTTGGGTGGCTGTGCTGGTCGTTTGAAAAGACATCAGACTATTTTCCAGATGTCGGGGGACAGCGGGCGGTGGTGCCGGCGTCAGAGTGCTGTGGTTGGCTGTCAGTAACAACGTAGCGTACGAGAGGTAGCGAGCATTGATGCCAGCATCTCTGAGGCAGATTATTAGTGGATGTTTGTGGATGCTGTTTTGTTTTCTTTATAAGTCTGCCGTGATCGGTAGAGGGCAGAGTGCCGCTCACTTAAGGATGGTGGAGTGCCACTTCTTTTCTTATTTATATACCCATCGGGATCGATGGTGGGTGCACTGTCACTGTCTGCAGGATGGTAGATTGCACTTTTCTTGTATCTGTATGCCAGGAATCAGCAGAAGGCAGAGTACTTTCTCTTTTGGATGGCAGAATCCCACTTATCCTTCTCTATATGCCCGCTGGGATCGGCTGATCGTTCCCCCCCTCCCCTCCGCATGGGATTTGTTTCTTCCTCGTCGCCAGTTGTTGTGATACTTGCAATTGGGTCATGGAGAGGAAGGAGGGACAGAGCAGTGCTCTGGGAGCAGGAGCACACAGAAGTAGACGATGGAAGCGGAGCCAGCTTGGAACTCAACCTTCTTTATTTTCCCTCTACAACTTTCTGCCCAAGCTCTAGAAGCACCTCCTCTTCCTGCCTCCTTTCCCTGTGTGGTTCACTTCCTTCTGGCTCTTAAGATAGTAATCCATTTAAGGTCGTCCATATCCAGGGTGGGCCTTCATATACAACAGGTATGACACCTGCACAGCTTTTGTTGTTTTTTACCTTATTTATTTATATAAACAACAGTTTACACTTTCAGTATGATGAACCCTGAACCTTTCTTTCATACAATTCCAAATAAATGTTTCAGATTCTCCATGCAATCGTAATTTGGAGGGAGGCCAAGGGTCCCCAGCCCCAATGACAGGTTGCACCCTGTTAGAGATTCTGAGAGTCACTCGCTCAGTAGTGGTCACCACATGCATAACTTCCGGACTCCTTCCTGGTAAAACACTTAGGATGTGGATTTACTTATGTCTCCAGGCATCCCAGCAGCACATTCCAGAACTGGCCTTGACCTCTGCTCCCTCTGGAAATCCAAGACTAATAAACATCACACACAAACGCACACACACACCTCAACCCCAAAGTACAACCATGCTGCAAACGCTGAAAGTAGGAAAGATACCCCAATAAACAGAATAGGCTTTTCATAGCCAGTCATGTTGGGTTACTCACCGAGGGAAGTAGACATTCTATATGATGTAACTCCTGCCCTCTGGATCCATCACCCTGTGGTCTCATTTAGGAAGGCATCTTTGCTGAGCTCTAGCGATTATGTCTTATCAAGGAAAAGTAAACAATAAACATTTGAACCACACAGGGACATCGATTAAAAAAGAGTTGTAGACCAGCACACACCACAAAATCACACTGATAGGTGCTCCAGGATGTGCCCTTCAACGAAGGAGGAAACGCAGCAAAAGTCCTGGGCCTGGTTTACCTGGTAAGGATTATATGTTGCGCTGGTGTCAACATGCAACGCCAGATAAACGCAGCCCCTAATCCTTATTTTCCAAGTCTAATCACAGCGCACCCTCAGTATGCATTATGCTTATTTACCTCTAGTGGAGGGTCTCACTCTGACCTATGTCTAGTGGCTGGCTTCATCTCAAATTGAGCCAAGTACGGATCTGTTTCAGACTGAGCGGGATTGTCTGCAAGAACCAAGTAGACTCCTTGGCTCGGCTCTGACTCAGCTCTGCCCATGAATTCTCTGCCTCGCCCACCCCTCCTTCACTCATTATGTACAATAGCAACCCCAGGCATCGAATGTTCGCGAAATCCTTCAGAGAGTTCGAGCTTACACAGTGACGAATTTGCCTGCACTGCTAGTGTGAGCAGTTTAACATATATGCATTTGGATTTTTAATTATATTGGTGTGCTAAAGCTATTACACACAGAAACAAGAAAATCCTTCTTTTATGCACTCTTATTTTGAAGAGGAAAAATGTTATTTTGAATGTGATTGTTTTCTTTCTCCCGTGATAGGGAAATGAATGCGTTGAGTGGGAAAAATTGAATCGAAGCACATGGCAAAATGAACCATCACTAAGTGCTGTCCACACTGAGCAATCCATTTAGCAAATACCTGCAAAGTGCATGGCTGGCACATCCATTGCTCGAATTGGACCCGATCTTGTTACATGGAAATGCTTTTTCCATTCCCGGTGCCATTAGAAGGTGAGCTGAAAAGACCTGAGTACAAATTGCTTTGCCCTCAAACTCCCTACTGTGTATGCTGCAGAGGGCTCCTGTGTAAGCCTCTCTATTAAAAAAAAGTATGTTCATATTGGTGATATCAAGAGGTCTATGCCCTGCTGCCCTTAAGTCATTTTTGAAGTTTTGAAGTTAAAAAAAAACTTAAATCTTTCCAAATATAGAACTAAGAGTCATAGCATTGCATAGATTGCATTCTGTTTAAAATGCGAATTCCAGCCTCGGAGCTTCAGAGCTGTTCTTAAACCTGCTGATTGTATTGCTATTATTCTGAAAGTCTCCCCCCACTCCCTGCAGCCAGATACACACTTTTACAAATACAGCTTCTGCTTTTTCTTTTTCTTCCATTTTGTTCTCATACTTGAAAAACAAACGCCAGGATACATTCATCTATCTCTTTCTTACCCAAATACCGACTTCCATTTGCTGCCAAATATGTAAGCATGGAAGTATCTCCACTTTAAAAAAAATGGAGGGGCTCACACATTTTAGGGATGAAGTTGAATAACCTGATCCCAAAAGTGAACTGAAGCTATGAGACGTTACCGATTAGCACATGAGTTCTACTAGAGGCCTCCTCTCAGCCAATCAGAATGCTCAGAAAGCAGTCTGTAATCTCTGGTATAGACCCTGTTCCAAACATTGAGACACGAGCAGCAGTTTCCTATTAGCTGCACAACCCCGTGTGCCAATAGCCTTAAAGACATAGGGAGAGGCCATGATGGCTTGGGATAATCACCCTCCTCTAGTTTACGGCCCTCTGCTTCACCCCAAGCAACATCTCATTATCCTGTCATCCTGACACCTCCCACGGTGCATAAGGCATATTTAAAAGCCCATCACACAATTGTGTATAGGGCCTGGTAAGCTGAGAATGTAGTAGTTGCAAACCGTTAAGAGTTTGCGTTGGATGGTGTTATTGCAATTGTTTGATAGTGGAGAGTGGTTTTACCTGTGCAAAAAGCCAAATGGGGGAGTAGGCGGCAGGTCGACCCCACCCGTAACGAGGTTATGACACTCCTGGTCTTTTCGTTTACTAGCGTGTGTGACTGGCCGACATGGTGATGTGGGCCGGAGATGAGTGCTGCGCAGAACAGACGCGTCAGCTAGAAAGTGCTCTTAATTCCCTGGGGCCATGCATGCAACACAAAAAGTGAAACATGTGCACGTAAAGATCACAGAGCTGTCACAGAGTGTTGGGGTGACAAGCCGAGCAAATGCTTCACCCGTGCCCCTGGGGATCCTCGAACATCTGCCGCCCAGGGGAGTCACATCGAAATGAAGCGCCTGGTGCTGCCCACATGTGCTGCTGCACGTACTCGCCGCCCTGTCGTCAGCCTCGTTCAGTCACTTATCTCGACATGTCCTCGTGAAGTGCTTTGGTCTAGCACTTAAATCTGACACATAGCTTCTACACTCTTCCTGATCATAAACGTCAGCCTTCATTTCTTGGCATAATCGGATCTTTGCTCAATGGCTTGCTCAATGGAACGTGTCAGTCCGCGGGTTTTTCCCACTATTATTGCCTAAAACATGCTTTTCACATAGGAGTCTGCATCTTGTGTTAATGGAACTCCTACATTAAGGATTCTTTGTTAAAACGCTGTTTGGGGAAACCTGCTGTTTAACAATAAAGTACATTTGATAGACACAGGGATTTGAGGAAAGTGATTATTTCCCAAATCTTGCAAATCTATGAAGGAAAACACAAACCACTTTTAACTTTTCTGCCCAGTGGCTGAAGCTACTAGTCAGCACCACTTATCAGTAATAGTGGAAAGTTAGGGGGCATCAACGGGGCTAAGTAATGCATTAATGCATCCTTTCTGTTTGTATAGCCTTTCTGATACGCAAAGGCAAATTCGGAAACAGGGAACTTTTTGTCCGGATGCCAGAATCATGCAGCATTTCCTCAGGGCTGGGGTCTGCAACCTGTAGCTCTCTAAATGTTTTGGACTCAGACTCCCAAGATTCCTCATCATTGACTATGCTGCCTAGGGCTGATGGAAATTGTAGTCTAAGCCCATGTGATACGGGCTACAATATGCAGAACGATGCCATCACATACTGAACCTTCAATCGTTACACCGGTGGCACTGAGAGACATACACATCTTGTTAGGAACCCTGGAGAAAGAGATGGTAGTGGGTGAAACTAGGGTTGGCTCACTTTGTTTTTCATTGAATAGTTTGCTAAACAATCAACTCCTGGACTGAAATCGTATCGCTTAGTCTAGTCACAGCTGCAATTAAAATACATGATTTTCTGGAACGTTCACAAATATTCAGCCATTGCTGTACCCCATTAAAACCCCACCACTCGTATTATCTATTATAAATATAGCCTATCTGTCTAAGCTGTCCATATGTTGCATTTATCCTAACTGTGTAGGGTATACTCACCTCACTAATAAGGCATTTGTGTTAGTCAGCCATATCTTGCACTTAGCCTATTTGTATAAAGCCTCCTTTCTCTCCTGTTGACTTATACCATATGCCTACATGTAGTTAGCCCAGTTGTGTCATTTAGCCATATTCTGCTTTTAGCCTAATTGTGTCAGGTAGAAACCCTCTGCTGTTAGCCCAATTGTGTCATGTAGCCATATTCTGCTTTTAGCCTAATTGTGTCAGGTTGCAATTCTCTGCTGTTAGTCCAAATGCAGCATGTAGCCACACTCTGCATTTAGCATTTGCAAGGGCCACCCACGCTCTTGCAAGCATTTGCCACTCGTTACACTAAGATTGTGAAGTTTAGCCATGCAGCACATTTAGACAGATCTATGACGATTAGCCATGCATCACTTTTAGATACATTTGTGAAGTAGCCACGCATTACACTTAGAACGATTATGACATTTAGCCATGTGGGACATTTAGACAGATTTGTGAAGGTTAGCCTTAGGTCACATTTAGATAGATTTGTGAAGATTAGCCATGCGCCAAACTTAGATTGTGAAGATTACCCATGCAGCACTTTAGATACATTTGTGAAGATTAGCCAAGTATCACATTTAGATAGATTTGTGAAGATTAGCCATGCAGTACATTTAGATACATTTGTTGAAGATTAGCTAGCCACACGTCACACTTAGATTGTGAAGTTCATTTGTGAAGGCTAGCGACACTTCACACTTAGATAAATTGTGAAGTTTAGCCATGTGGGACATTTAGATAGAATTGAGAAGATTAGCCATGCAGCACTTTTAGATACATCTGTGAAGATTAGCCACGTTTCACATTTAGATAGACTTCGAAATTAACCATGCTTATCAGTATATAGAATTAGTAGTAGATTAGCCACGTAGAAGAACTTAGAGTAGCTAATGTACCAACTACTCCGCTCATGCTTCCTTCAATCCACCACCAAACACTATACATGCCCACAGGGCTAGCCAACCTATGCACTAACACACACCCAACACAAGTAACACAAGCTTACAACAACAAACATGGACACTGGACGGCACCCATTCAGATACAACAAACTAATGCAAACAACCTGAAATACCATCCAGTCTACACATAAAACAAACAGATACACTCCTACATAACAGTCTCATAGAAACAACCCAGGCATTGGAACATACCCGTATGGACACAATAAGCCACTGCACACAACAAACCATTCTGCAAGCCAACACACACAGATGCCAGGTTCTCCTGGTTCTGGAAATTTCTTATCACTCTTCCCTCAATAAACAAACCCGTCCTCTTTCTTGCAGAGCCACGCGAGCGCCTGGAGACTGCCCTTGGGTGGTAGCAGTGCACGGTATAAATAATAACATAACTAATCAGACACTTTAATGATCTTGTGATCCCTGATGTTGCTGACCCAGGTCCTTTGCCCTTGCGTCTCCTCTTTGGCTTACTTAACACTCCCTCCATGGTTAACCATGTGGAGGATAACTGATATTGACTCAGAATCTTGACGTTCTCTGTTTTACGGAAACGTGGCTTACGAATCTTACCAATCACGTTGCCATGACATCAGTTCCCAGTGAATATCAGATGTTCAGAACTAACCGGGACACAAGTCGGGGTGGTGGCACAGTGATAATTGTCAGGGATACATTTGTCATGCACAGATGTACCGCTTATGAGATTGACGAATGCCAATACACATTTCTCAAAATCTCTATTGATCATAACACTACTATTTGTATTGTTAATATTTATTGCCCTCCTACAACCATGATGTGGTTTGAGGAGCAACCTCTGGTGGTCCTTGGTGACATCATAAAGAGCACATCCTATGTGGTTATCCTGGGTGACTTTACCTATTGGGCCTAGCACCCTAATTACTATGTTGCCCATCATCTCCTCCTCTCCCTTGAGGCTATTGGTCTGAAACAGCTTGCTATGAGCCACACCCATATGGAGGGTTACACTCTGCACTGGGCACTCACTCATCGCTTGGAAATTGATGATCTTGAAACCTCACCTTGTCCTTGGTCTGACCACTGCTTTATATCCTTCACTGTGATTCCTCCTGGCAAACTTGTTAGGCAGAATACTAATCCATATTCTTTGAGGGTTGTTAAGAATACCCAGAAGATCACCCCTGCTGAACCCCATCACCCCATGAACAAGCTTTGCCTTTACTGGCCAAGCTTATCCCCTCCAACAATGTTGTGACTCTCACTGATCAATACTTTGAGACTATTGCAGCCATTGCCAACTCTCTTGCACCTCTTTCTACTAAAACCGTGAGACCGAAACTCTTGGTAAATCATGGTTCTCTGATAAGATTCTTTACCTTTGAACATGTAAAAGACAAAAAGAGCAGTTCTGGTGGAAAAGTCCTTCAACTGACTCTCTGGCATCTTATCATAGAGCCGCCTGTGGTTATAAATTGTCCATCTTGGCTGCTAAAAGCAACTATTACCAAAAACTCATTGAAACAGCTAATTCCTCCCAAAAATAACTCTTCACCATTCTAAAGCAATTTGAAGGGAAAGATAACCCTTTTCCTCACAAAGTGATTAATGGTGCTCTGATATTCAACAAAGCTTTAGTAAGAAACTTAATGTCCATCGGGATAAGATTACTCTCCTATGATCTGATCATGCCACCATGACTAATGTCCATTCCAAGGAACTTGATTGCATTGAAACCTTTAATTGTACTATCCCTTTTTTTAACTTTAAAGAAATAACGGAAGCTGAACTTTCCAATATCATCCACAAACTGACACCATCTTCCTGCCCTGATGATCTTTGTCCACCATCCAAAATTAAAGAATCTTTGACTGTCTAGCCCCTTTTTAACTAAATTAGTCAATTGCTCCTCTGTTACCTCTGTGGTACTGGTATCTCTGAAACATTTCTGGATTTTTCCTGTTATCAATAAGGTTTCTCTTGATCTGGCTGCCATAGAGAGCTAATTTCCTATCACCAATGCTACTTTCTTGTTGAGGATTCTGGACAGGGTTGCTTACCTGCAGCTTCAGACACATATTGAGGAAAATCTGCTTTTGGGATCTTTGCAATCTGGCTTTAGAGCGCTTCATGGCACTGAAACTGCATTGTTGGACCTTAAGGCCAACTTGTGCCGGTTTGTTGACTCTGTTCAGGTTGCTATGTTGATGCTCCTCGTCCTCTCCGCAGCATTTGATCTTGTTGACCATTCTTTGCTGTTGGAGAGGTTGGGGACCATCGCTAACTGTTCCAGTAGCGCCTTGGGATGGCTGGCCTCCTTGTTGGGACCCCGCTCTGCCCGTGTAGTCTCTGGTGGCTTTAAGTCATTTGCCGATCTCCTTATTTGCGGCGTCCCGCAGGGTGTATGCCTTTCTCCCACCCTTTTCCTCTATATTTGTCCTTTCTTCGATCTTCTGGATATCATCGGCATGAGTTACACTAACAACGTCGATGATACCCAGATATTGATTGAACTGACTGGGGATTATGAGAGGGATCGGTCCAGGATCACTTCTATCTATACTTTAATCATGTAGTGGATGATTAACAACTCACTGGCCCTTAACAGGAACAAAACCAAACTTATGATGGTGGGCAGGACCCAACGCCTTGGTAAATTAGATCCCAGGTATGCCGCCTTTGACATTTCTGATACCTCTATCAAAACCAGCCCCTGGGTCAAGACTCTTGGCGTCTATCTTGACACCTCTCTTAGCATGAATAAGCACGTTAGTCAGGTGAGGAGATCCTGTGACTACACTACTCAACTCATTGGGCAAATCAAGCCCTTCCTCTCTACAACTAACACTGTTAACCTTGCTATTTCTCAGGTCAACTCTAAATTGGACTATGGAAACAGTCTATTGGCAGGCACTTCTGTGGCTCACTTGGCCACGTTACAGGTGGCTCAGAATAATGCTGTTCGAGCTGTTTGTTGTTTGGTGACAAGGAATCATGTCACTGAGGCTTGCAGATCCCTGCATTGGCTTCCAATTAAACATTAGGTCACCTATAAAATTCTTCTCCTTACTCATAAGTGTCTCGGTGACAGAGCACCTCCATATATGAAGAAAAGGATTAGGTGACCCTGTATCGCCCGTTCTCTCTGTTTTTACAACTCTAATATACTCAAGCAGCCTCGCTATAGACTGGCTCAATTTGGCGGCACCTGCTTTGATTCTATTGTATCTCGCATGTGGAATATGCTGCCCACTGATCTTCGTCTTTGCCCTGAACTTTCTTCATTTAAGAGATCTCTAAAAACGTATCTTTTTAATTCCAATGAGTAAGCTCTTTACTTCATCCCGCCTTCCTCTCGGTTTTCTGGACATCCTGCCTCTCTTCTTACATGCTGCACACTGAGGTCCACGGGCATGCTGCACCCTATAAAAGATATTTAACATTAACATTAACATTAACATTAATAAAAGAAACTGTTCACTAATCACAGTGTGTTCCACCATCCCTACGTTCCTTCTGACTCACGTGTAAAGTACTGCATTGTTTTTAGTTTTGCAGACATTTTATTTAATTCTGAGATCCATTACATTAGAAAAGAGTGTTGCAATTGATTCGGAGAGTTCATCCAGTATGCAATTACTAAACATGTTTTGACAGAGCACACAATAGGGACAGTAAATTTCCATCTTCACTAGCCAAAATATAATATTATGAACAGACCTACAATTTGCATACGAGTGGAAGAGAAGAAAGGCTAAATGGATATACAGTGCCTGTATCAGTCATCCATTTAAAGATAATTATTCTACACTTTGCTAAAGAACTCATGGATCTTTTTTTGCTAGGGTGGCAACTCTATCCACTGTGGCCAACTTAAAACATTCCTAATTAGTTAAACCTAGGGTACCACGGAACTGCAACCTTCAGCTCTTCAGATTTTTCATATTAGAACTCTACACAGCATCTTCACTGGTGAAGGATCATGAGGGTTGTAGTCTGAAGCATCCTGACAGCCATAGGGAGCAGATCCCTGATATAGGCACATTTTCTCAGAAGGCTTCTAATTCCTGTGAAGAATGTGTTTACCAACATCAGGAGTTTCTTGATCCAGAGTTTTGTGCCTGTGTCAAATCCTGTGCCAGAGATGCCATTTAAGTGCTCTGTATTTCTTAGTGTGCACTCAGATTTAGCACCTCAGGCTCTCCAGTGACTATGGCTGCAGGTTTATTTTTTGTTTGATTAGGTATTTATAATGTGCCTATTGTTGGGATAGAAATGAGTCAGCCTCACCCCCTTAGGTGCTTTAAAGTGAGATGATTCCCATAAGTAGCTGTGCAATGTGCTAGGGGGGAAAGGGCTGTGCTAAGAAACCCGGCACGGATACAATATCACAGGAATTATAGATGCATAGACTTAGTGCGCACATATTATCACTGAAGGCTCCCTGGGGCCTCCAGCAACTGCCTTTTCTGCCTGCCTATTGGTCACCTGCAGTGCAGCTGGCCCACCCCTTCCAGGCCCACTTCCTGCCTACCCTTCCATGCTTTCATTTTCTTTCCTCTCGTGCTCATGCGGGTTTGATCTCTGCTTGTGATCTGAACAATGACTGAGGATGGAGCATCTACAGACTACCTGCCCCTTGCACACGAGGTAGGAGCATTGCACCCATCAATCCTGAAAAAAGAACTTTGTCCTGGGCAAAAAAAAATAAAAAATCTGAATTTTGTTGCAAAATTCAGAAAAAAACACACCAGAGCATTTCTTTTTTTATCCTGCACATTTTCCATCTGTGCACATGTTCCTGTCTGCTGCCCACATGCTCATTCTGTAGGTGAGAGCCACTTCAGAAAGCCTTTCCTGGGGCCTTATGGCTTTTCAAACATGGCTGCTGTATTTTATTATCACTGAAGGCTCCCTGTGGCCTCCTGCAACTGCCTTTTCTGCCTGCCTATTGGTCACCTGCAGTTTCATATTGGCCTATGGTGGACCGGCAGGCTTCGGCTGGCCCACCCCTTCCCAGGTCCACTTTTTAAGGTCCCTGTCAACTTCTCTGTCTGCTTTACAGGCTGCAACATGAGATTATTGCTACAGCCAAACCCTCACTGAGGCTGATACTCCTGGACTATTGGACTGCCATGACTCTCCTACCATTTTCTGTTTGGGTTAGTTCCCTCCTTCTTGATTTACCTGTACTTCCTTCGCAGAGAGTACTCTCAACTCTCCCTGTTATGTACTCATTTGAAGCTTTATCTATACTCACCTCTACCAGCTGATTACCACTCTAAATTTCTTAACTACTGTTCTCCCATTTAGCTGAAAGTCAACCTGAGTGTATTTATGCATTTAGCTGAAAGTCAAACCTGAGTGTATTTATGCATTTAGCTGAAGTCAAACCTGAGTGTATTTAAACTTCGGTGTATTTTTTGCATCTAACTTTGGCCATTGATTGTAGCCTGCTAGCCCAGTGAGTGTTCAATACTGCTTTACTTGCTTACTCTTGCTTCTGCCTCCACTCTTTTTCCACTCATGGCGCTCTCTGTCTCTCCCATCTATTCCAACTGCTTCTCTATCAACTATCATTCCCTTCTCACTAAGTCTGGAAGAAAGAAATTTAAAAAGTATATCTTGGCCTCCAACCCTGGTCTTCCTATCGCTGATACCTATACCATCGCCTCTTCCAAACAGACCCTCACTGACATCCTCTTTGTTCTCCCTTTGCCGGATCTATGGACCCCCCATATGATCTCTGTGCTTTGCACTGTCTCCTCCTCTCCCATTAATAGTGGCACTCGCTGGGATGTCCAGAGTCATCCTTAATGTAATGTCTACCTAAATGGCACTATCATGGTCCAAGGTCCTCAGGCCAATCTCCTCCTCTTCGATAGGCGCTTCCCTCACCTCATCAACTTCCTCTCATCTCCAGCTGTCCCCTCCTCTCACTCCTTGGCTACCTTGCCCACTTCTTCCTCCTCTGCCACTCTACAGGCAACCTCCACAACTCTGCAGGGCATACCTCTGATTAGTACCCCTCCCCAGAAGGTCTTTAAGGCTGGCAACCTTCTTCATCTTGCCACTCTCAACTCTCGCTCTGCTGTCAAACACTCCTCTGACATCTGTCACGAGCTTTGACACTCTACTCCCTGATGGCTACAAGATCCTCTCCGCACCCAGATCCACTCGACCTGGAGGGGGCGAAGCCCTGATCTTTCCTGAGTGGATTCCCACCACTATCATCCTGATTCAGATTTACTCCTCTTTTGAATTCCTTGTCTGCAGGCTCTCAATCTCTCCCAGCCACTCCCTTACAGTTGCTACTCTCTACCGCCCCACCCAGGCAAATCTCCTCTTTTCTCTCTGAGTGGGCTGACCTCTCCTCCTCCCTCATGGCCTCAACCACTGAACTCATCCTCATTGGTGACCTCAACATCCACCTCGATTCTCCCTGTCCTTCATCTCTGCTCTTTCGCAACCTCTGCGATTCCCTCTCCCTCTTTACCCTCCCCTCTGGCCCAGCGCACTCTGCAGGACACACACTTGATGTCTTGATCTCCCCCTCTCTATCCCTCTGACAACTCCTCTCTCCTGGAGTGACTACTGCCTTATCTCCTCCCATCTCGCACTCTCTTCCCCCCAAGCCATCCCCACCCCAACACTGCCACTTACTTTCTCAGACATCCGACCTATGAAGCGTGTGTCAGCTGAGGCTTTCGCTGCCATCTTCTCTCCCCCTCCTCCTCCACTGGCTGACTCACACTCGACACATACCTGTCCCTTCTCTACTCTTCTATCTCTGATACTCTTGATGCTCTTGCCCCTGCCATGAGGATCCGCTTGAAGCCCAAAGCCAAGTGCAATTCCTGGTATGACTATGACCTAACTACACTTAAACTGAGGTGTAGGGCGGCTTAGAGGAAATAGAGGGCTTCTTGTTCATCCTCTGACAAACTGGCCTGTCACCTGCTCCAAAGGCAATACCGACTCTCTGTCCGCACTAAGAAGAGAGCCTACATTCAAGCCCATGTCTCTGCGGCATCTAACAACTCTGCTGAACTCTTTCAAATCTGCAAGGAGCTTGCCAACCCTGCGGCAGTCTCCACCCATCCTCTTGGCTCCCAGGCTCTCTGCAATGCCCTTGCCTCACCGTTTATTTAAAAAACCAAGGACATTCTGTCCACCCTCTCCTACCCTGCCCCCCATTCCCTCTCAGTCTGTGCTTGCAGACCCCCCTTTAACCACCCCCCACAACCTTCCTTCTCTTCCTTTCCTATTTTCTCCCCCTGACGAGGTCGCTAGACAAGTCTGATCTATGAAAACGTTATCAAAACAAGTTTATCCCTGTTCCTCTAAAACCATCAAGGACCACATTGACACCCTCGCTCCAGCCCTTGCCGATTTTTGCAACCACTCCTTTGCCTCAGGATCTTTCCCCTCCTCTCTGAAGCACTCCCTTGTGCATCTTCTCTAGAAACCCACAGCTGATCCTTCCTGTCAGGCTAACTATCGCCCAATTTCCATTACCCCATTTCTGGGCAAACTCCTGGAAAAGCCGGCCATCTCTCAGCTTAACCTTCATTCAGACTCTGTTGGCTGTCTCCATGACCACCAGTCTGGCTTCAGAGCGGCCAGAAGCATGGAAATTGCTCTCCTGAATATCCATGAAGATCTGCTCTCCAACCTGGACTCCAACATTCCCTCTGTCCTCTTCCTTCTTGATCTCTCTTCTGCTTTCGACACGGTCAACCACATCATCCTGCTCAACCATCTCTGTGATCACCTGGGCATCACTGATCAGGTTCTGGCCTGGCTGAGCTCTTTCCTCTCTGACCAACCCTCCCAGGGCCAACAGGGTTCCTTCCTATCATCTATCTTCCTCTCTACCTGTGGGGTTCCCCAGGAGTCTAACCTCTCACCCTGGCACTTCAACCAATACCTGGCAACTCTAGCCCACCTCATTGCCATTTTCTGCTCAAATTTCCAGTGCTACACTGATGACACAACTCATTTTCCGGCTGCCCTCTGCCACCTCCTCTCCCTCTCTCATCTCTGACTGCCTTACTGCCATCCAAGATTGGTGTGCCATCAATGATCTTTGTCTGAATGCCAGCAATACGGAGATCCTCCTCATCGGCACACCATCTCCATCTTTCTCCCTCACCCTCTGGCTGGCCTCCCTTGGCCCTCCTCCTACCCCTAACTGCGAGGCTAAGAACCTTGGGGTAATCTTTGACTCCACAATTTCTTTCTCCGCCCATATCTCTGAGGTCTCTAGAAAGTCAAACTTCCTACCTCACCTCCTCAGAGGTCTTTCCTCTCCTTCCCTAAGAAGCTCACTGTCTCCCAAGCTCTGGTTCTCTCTAGGGTGGACTATTGTAACAGCCTCTTTCTAAATCTACCTGCCTCTACTCTCCGCCCTCTGCAACCTATCCAGAACAGGACTGCGAGTCTTGTCCTTGGTCTCAAGCCCTGGGATCGTATCTCTCCAGCCCTGAAATCTCTCCATTGGCTCCCAGTGGATGCAAGGATTAAATTCAAAACCCTCTGTATTGTCCACAAGGCTTTCTGGGGCCTGGGTCCAAAATACCTTCAGCTATCCCTCCGCAAATACCTCCCCTCTCAAGCTCTTCGCTCCTCTACCTCTAACTCCCTCGAGGTCAATCATTTTTCAAAGAAACAAGCTGGGGGTAGATCTCTATCTTTGGTTGGGGCCTCCCTCTGGAATAGCCTCCCAGCCAATCTAAAACTTGCGGAAAACTATCTCCAGTTCCGGAAGAAGCTCAAGACCTTCCTCTTTGCTTCCGCCTTCGCTCCCCCTGTCCCCTGCTGATCTGCTCTCTCTTGGCACTGTGCATCTGGCCACCCTCTGTCCCCTGGGCCAAGGTACCTGTTCACCCTGCCTCCCTCCTGCACTGCCTCCCGGCCACTCCTTGCACCGGGGACTGTATCTGTACCCTTAAAGCCCCCCCCCATTTTTCTTCTTTTTCTGCACTTATCAGACTTACCCAGTCTGCTGCCCTAAACACAGCACTTGCCACTTGCTGGCTGCACTACCACTGTTTATTGCCCCCATTTTCTATTTTTTTTTTATTTATTATTATTCACCTGCTCTCCTCTGCTCCACACTTTCCACTCTCCCCCTTCCATGCACTTTTTCCCTTTTCCCATTCCCATGCACTTGCGCGCTCTCAATGTCACTGGACCTAGTAAGATCATTGTTGTTGTGTTCTCCCCTGTTCCCCTCCCTTGCCTAGTCGTTGAAACACTTCTGTACAAGCGCGATACAAATAAAATTTCATATATCATATATAAAGAGATGCCATTTTATAGTTATGGGAGACACATTCAGTGATGCATGGCTGTGCGGTAAATGTAGGCTCAGTGGAGAAACCTGAACAGGCCCAAATGACTGAGGACAGATGAGCCTGTGCTGCAAATTCTCACAGAAACGTCCCTTTGTACCTTAACTGTTGCAATTACTTAGTATCACAGAAAGGAATGAGACAGCACTAGGCTGCTCGTGACTCCCATTCATCATAGTCAGGCCAACAGCAGACCTCTAACTCCCACCAAGCCCACCAGGAGTAATGGCACCCACCACTGACCCAGTCTAAGAACCCATGCATTCCACGATAGTGAGTGACCCCGGCCCGCCACCGATAAAACCAATGGTCATAAAAGATCTGAACAGCCATTTCACCTCTTCCGATAAATACACTTGTTGTAGTACGAGGTACAGGGAAGGATACATTGTAGATCAAAATGAGGGTGGATGCCTTGGGTGCGAGTGGTGCGATATAGTCAGAGCATAGAATCTGTGGGTCAGAGTGATTGTGTGCCTCCCCTCCCCCTGATGACAGTTCCCGACCCTCCCAGGTGCATGCCATAATGATGTAGTAGTAGCATTAGTGTATAATAAGTAGCTTTGGAACAGCAACATGTGACAAGCCTAACCTTCAGTCCCTAGAGATGAGCCCAGCTGAACCATGTCGGAAAAGACAGATGGCGGAAACTGGAACCAATCGTAGCCTGGTATCCCCTATGGAGCAGGACCATGTATACCGTCTCACCAATCAACTGTGCAGGTTTAGACCATATGTAATGACGTCATTTAGTGACGCTGTGGACTCTTATAATGTTCTGTTCGTGATAAGTCAGACAGAACGTTCTCGAGCAGCAGAGTCCGCTGCTGACACCTTTACTTTTTGTACAATTAAACCTTGTTATCCTTGCAAGCAATCTCATGGCCTTTTTCCCTAGAGGGTTGTATTATTTCTGGTGTGAGCGTAAAGGGACTTGCCTTCACTATGCACAATGTGTTTCAAGGCCCAACAAGACAAGAGGGCTGGGGGGGGTGCAGGGATAAAGAAAAACAAAAACTCTCCTACTAAGGCTTGTGACATTCAGATCATGCAAATGCAGCAACAAGAAGTGCGGGGAGATGGGTGGGAGGAAGTGCTGGTCAGGGCGGAAGGACATGTGTGTTAAGCGAGTGCCACGGGAAGCCCGGTGGACAGAGCCAGGGGAGTGCAGAGAGCGCAGGGGAAAGAAGGTCCACATGCTAAGCGTGAGGTATGGGGCTGGAAGGGGTGCAGGTCTAGCCAGTCTTGTGAAGGGGGAGGGAGCACAGAAGGGAAATTGCAGGTTGGTGGACGGGGGGTTAGGGGAGACCAAGTGCAGGGGGAGACTGGTGGAGGAGGGCCTGGTGCTCTGGAAGAATCGGAAGGAAACAGGTAGCCAGCCAAGAGGCAGAGGGGGAAATTAGCAGGGGAGGTCGAGAGAGAAGGAGGAAGAGAAAAGGAGGGTCTTGAGAAGCTTCTGAAACTTAAGTAGATCTGGCCCAAGTCTGAGAGAGGCAGGGAGGCCATTCCATCTGCGCAGGAGAGAGACCTACCCCTCACTCTCTGCTTGGAAAAGTGTCTGAAATGCAGAGAGTTGGAGATAGAAGACCGAGGGGCTCTAGCATGGAGGTATTTAGGGAGAGAGAGTTGGATGTAGCAGGGTACCAGGCCCCAGAAAGCCTTGTGGATGATGCAGGGGGTCATGAACTTGATCCTCATAGCAGCCGGGAGCTAGAGGAGAGATTTTAGGGCTAGGGAGATGCAGAGCCCAACGATAGGTTTTGCAGTCCTATTCTGGATTAGTTAAAGGGGATGAAGGGAGACGTTAGGCAGATTGAGGAAGAGGCTGTTGTAGTAGTCCAGCCTGGAGAGGACCAGAGCCCTGGAGACATTGAGTTTCTGGGGGAAGGTGAGGAAAGGGAGAATGCCTCTGAGGTGGAGCAGCGTAAAGTGGGCCTTCTTGGCAAGGTCTGTGATGTGAGGAGAGAGTAGAGAATGAGAGAGAGGAGTCAAAGATGACACCAATGCCCTGATTCATGGATTATTTGAGGCGAAAAAAAACGGGATTTGTGTGCCATTCTGCCCGCAAAACCCTGTTTAACAAATGGGGATTTGCGGGCAGAATGGCGGTCAAATCCCGTTTTTTTCGGCGCAAATAATCCATGAATCAGTTAACAAGTTTTTGTGCATCACAAGAGGGAGAGGGGAAGGGGCCCATGGAGTGTGGCCAGAGTGTAGGAGGGAAGGAAGGAGCTGGTGTCTCAATGAGCAGGATATCAGTCTTATTGGCATTGAGGCAGAGATTGTTAGCAGTGCACCATACCTGAATAGCAGATAGACAGTCAGGAATGAGAGAGGAAGAGGAGGAGGCAGAGAGGGGAAGCTTGAAGTAGAGCTGCATGTCGTCCGCATAACACTAGAAGTAAGGAAAGAAATCAGAGATCAAATGGGCTAGAGGGGCAAGGTAGATGTTGAAAAGCCAAGGCGAGGCGAGAGGATAGAGCCCTGCCGGACACCACAGGTGGAGAGTGTGATGGAGGAATGAAAAGAGCCCAGTTGAACCAGGGAAGGTCGGTCAGAGAGCAAGGAGGTCAGCCAGGTCCGTGATGCCAAGGGTATCATTGAGCCGATTTATAAGGGTGGCATGATGGACCATATCAAAGACAGACGAAAAGGCCAAGAAGGATGAGAATTGTTGGAGAGTTGGAATGGAGATTAGAAAGAAAATCTTCAGGGGTATTTAGGAGTGCAGTTTCTGTCCCTCTGGCAGCTCTGAAGTCAGACTGGTGGTCATGGAGACAACTAACAGATTCAGTGTGGTGGATACACTGGGAGATGGCCAGCTTCTCCAAGTGTTTGCCCAGGAAGGGGGAAATGGAGATAGGGCGGTAGTTAGCCGGACATGAATGGTTGGCAGAAGGCTTTTTGAGGAGAGGTTGCACATGGGAGTGCTTCAGGAGTAACTGGAAGGATCCAGTGGCAATGGAGTGATTGCAGAAATCAGCCAAGGCTGGAGCAAGGGAGACAATGTTGTCCTAGATAGTTCTGGAGGAGCAGGGGATCACCTGTTTGGATAAGACTTTCATACAGCAGTCTTTTCTAGAGACCTCATCAGGTGATATCGGAGAGTAAGAGGGAAGGGGGAAGAGGGTCCAAAGGAGGCCAGAAAGCAGGTGAGGGTGAAGGGAGTGGTGTAGAGGAAAGTGAGGACAGGATGTCCTGAATTTAAGTAATGAAGTGAAAGGCTATTGCAATGAAGATGGCCAGGGAACGCAGAGGAGAAATGGAGACAGCAGTAGGATTGGCGAGTTCCTTGCAGATTTTGAAAAGTTCAGTTATTTGCCCCAGAAATGCGGGCTTGGATATAGGCCCTCTTCTTCAAGCTGATGGAAAGTCTGCATTGCCTTTGGAGCAGCAGGCAGGCCAGTTTTTCAGAGGAGGTGCTCAAAGCTTGCCACTTCTGCTGTGCAGGTCTGCACTTGCATTTCAGAGAGGCCAGATCAGATCAGAGTCATACCAGGAATTGCGCTTGGAGTCAGGATTCATGTAGATCCTCGTGACAGGGGCAATGATGTCCAGACTGTTGGAGATGAAGAGTTGAAGGTTAGAAATGGCTGTGTCAGAGTGAAAGTCAGTGGCAGGAGTTGGAGGGGAAATTAATGTGCCAGCAAAAGCAGCAACTGGCACTCGCTTCATAGGTCAAATGAGGGAGAAGGAGACTGGCAATGCAGGAGGGGGCGCTTAGCCAGAGAACCCAGGAGGTCCAGGTGAGAGGACAGGAGAGCATGATCAGAGCAGGAGAGTGGATTAGTGAGAAGGTTGCAGATGAGGATGTCTGCAGAGATGAGAGCATCCAAGGTGTTTCCAACTGAGTGCGTCAGACCAGAGGTAAGAATGTAGAGGGAAAGTGAGTCACAGAGATTGCAGAAGATACACATTGTCTTCTGCCAATTTCTGGAAATATTCAGTGTCTCCCTTTGCACATTAAGATTTAGTTGTTGTGTGTCACACATATGAATCAGCCTGCAAATCAATTCTGGTTGATCACGCTTTATGGACAAGCACTGGTGGCCGACCCTTCTATGGAGAAAGAGGCCAAGGAGAAGCATGTCCTAATGTAAGCGATACTGAGGTAGTGTACTTCGGGGAAATGCTATCAGGTCTCCACAGCTTATCAGTCTCTCTTTGTATGCAACAGGAATTGAGGATTGTGGGTGCCTGAATGAATTCAGCCACTCCCACCCACTTGCAGGTTCATTCTTATTTTATGTCTGCATTGGACTCCACCAGGTTCATGTGAATTCTGAAGTTATTTACAGTTTTGCTGCTTGGGTGTTGACACTCCCTCCCTGTGTGTCAATCGTGGCTGGTGCTTGACCTTCTAAACATAAGTATAGTATATCTGTGCAGCTGTGGGTGTCAATCCCCTATCAGATTAGATACTTTGCAATTGTTCAATATTTCTGTTTATAGATACTGTTAATTTAGTTTTTTGATCTCATTCATGGTTGGTGCTATTCTGTGGAGTGCTAGTGATTGATTTTGGAATGACTATACTATGTAGGATTTTGTCATTCATTTGTATGATATGACATATAAACGTAACTTTGAATTTAATGATGGTTATGTAGATTTGGTGCATGTGGCGAGCCGTCTGGCACACAGCAGGCAACAGGGCCACCTGCTTGGTGCTGGTAGAGGAGATTTCTGAGTGCCTTGTAACAGCCTTGCTGAACACACTCAATATCAGTGGTGGCTGTGAGGAAAACCTAACAGAGATATGTCAGGTTCCTAGCGCATCCCACTCTTGCGCTACACCCAGGATCATGGCAGGCCATGGCCAGTCCATTATGCTTACTTATCTTAAAGGTTGTAGGTTGAAAAGAGGAAGTATATCTATTTTATGTTCCATCATAAATAGTTCATCATGGTTCTGGAACAGTGTAGTACAAACATCTGCGCCAGACATATCAGAGGTTTGTTAGGTACAGAAATTGATGACAAATTGTCTCATCAAATCACAAAAACCTTAAATTCTAACACTAATGTAATAAAGTGTGCAATGTCCTTGTTACATTTTTAAAGTAATTCATTTTCACTTGTTGGTGATTTTGTTTTTTTTTCTTTAAAAAGAAATGCTCCATAAGTTTTTGTTTCACTAGTTGTGTGCAATGATTTTCAGTCATGAATGCTGATTTTGACGCACTGTAATTTTCTGTGTTTTGGACCGTTAATTATTTAAAAGAAATACATGTAATCTCCTCTGGATTGTACCCGCATATCCTTCTGAAAATAGCTGTTATGTTTTTATTTTAAAAGTTCCAGTCAATGATTTTGGATCTTAATACCTTTCCAAGGTTCCGGACCTACACCTTGATTGCATCAGGTGGGACAAGTCAAGATCTTGATAGTAGGTTGTAGAGGTGCAAACGGTTTCCTCTTAATGTCACAAGAATTTCTGTTTTATAATAAGTTTGTTAATACCACAATTTCCAACTGCTCCTTGTTAGATCTGTGCTACCAGATTGAGTAAGTGAAAAGAGAGCAGGTCCCTCAGGAATTAGGGGCAAACAAGGGAACACTCTGTACAATGTAATTGTTAAAGTTATTACAATTTTATACCACACTAAACAGTTCTTTGTTGTAAAAAAGATTTTATCTTAATGATTTCAATTCATAAAATCTTAAACATTGGCTTGATGTCAAGATAATTATTCATTCAAAGTAATTAGTGGCATTACTATGTGTGTTGTGTCAAACAATTCGCTGTTATTCCACATTATCTCATTCACAAGTATTTCATATTGATCATAGAGATTTTCTACATATTGCATACAGTTTTTCAAAAATACAAATAAATTAAATTCTTGTCAGTCCAGATATCTCGATAGGGATAGTTTTGTTTACACCAATGGGTGTCTCCTATCAGCTACTACACGTTTCAGGCTCTTGCACCCTTCTTCAGGTACAGATATCAGGGGTAATTATTTTCTGTAAAAATAAGCATGATACTATTTAGGTATATTGACTCTAACTGTATATCTTGCTAGTTAGCTGTGATAAAGTTCGATTAGAACTAATGCACCAACCTGGGAATCAAAAATGGGCCAGATGGTGTTGCCCTTCACTCTTTCAAAGATATTCGTGTGCCAGTTCTGTGGGTAAAAACACTATATTACTATGCTATAAATATTTACCTGATTGTTGTCTCAAGTTGGACAATTCGCTGCGAAAGCGCTGTGTCCCACTAGGAGACCAACTATATCTAAATTGGAGGTAAAAGATTTCTTAAATCGTGTCATGTGGACTCACCTAGGTCTGTCCTAGTGTCCTGTATGTGTTCTGATTTCTGTCACACGCATGTTTGAATCGAGACAATCGAATGTGGTTTGTTGGTATCAATAACTGTGGGAGGATACTGTGTATTAGATGCATGATGTCATAGCTGTATATATTACCCTTACATGTATTTAGTTCATCTTGTTAATTGATATAGCCATTCATACCTCCCAATCAAGGCTGTCTTGATCAATTCTTCCTGTTTCGTTTTGCCAGGAATTGATGCAGCATATTTAATGGGCGGTCGGCGGTAGCCAAGTAATTGGTTCGTTTTTGTGTAAATGCATAAAACTTAAATCAGTGGTCTACATACAGTGAAATACTTAGTACATTTAATTTTACCTTTGTGTATTTTCATTAGTTCAGTGTATATCCCCCTTCTTACCTCAATTAATTTGATCGGACGTTTCTTCTAATAATTTGGATGTTTTCTGTAATGTTCTTCACTGCAAAACCACCACGGCGGGTTTTCCTGAATGCGTAGATCATCGTGCGAGAGTTAACAATTTCCCCTATTGGACAATATGAGCCGCTGTTAGTATCGAGTGGGATCGCGGGGTGACCAGTCTTCATAAATCAATAGAGTTGTCTATTAATTCCTTTCGCTTACCTCTCGGTTTTAGTTGTATTAGCGTCTCATGGTAACAGTTTGACTCGCGCACACTGTTAGCATCGGCCAGTTGCTAAGCAACCGTGCCGTATGTCTGCTTTTATGCTGATCATTGTATACGTCTGGGCGATAGCAGCCGCCATCTTAGTAGTGCTTACAGCCATGGTTTCCAATTGAATCCTCTATATTTCGATCACATAACTAAGTTATTCTCTGTTGCAATTTGTCATACAATGCACAATTATCAGTATTATGATACTTATTAATGAGCACCGTGTTGGTACATCTCAACGTGATTATTATTAGTTTTACTTTAACGTGTTGTCCTACATCGACTGTAATGTTTCTGGAAACTCTCTCTAGGTTTATTATGGGTCCCAATGAGTTTCGATAGTTATATATGTAATCAATCACTGCAGTCAATTACTGATTTTCCCATGGGCGATATTTATATGCATATTCCTAGTTAACCAAATGCATTCACAAATTCACAAAGCACTGGGAGGACTTGTAAGGCACATGGATCACCTAAATGTCTTAAAATAATTTTGTGACATATATGGGTTGTCTAGAGTTATATGTGGGCACAATTTCTGATGTTTTCCAGGATTACGTCTGGATATGCATTCACAATCTACAGTGATCTTATGACAATTTCTGGTGTTCTTCAGGATTCTATTGCTCTCACAATCAACATAGTGTATTCATCAAGTCACAATTAGCAATATGTAGCAACAATTTTCTGGGGTTCCCCAGGACTACATCTGGATATGCATTCACAATTAACATGAGATTTTCATCAGTTCACAATACCATGGGTAATTTTGTAGAAATATATAGGTAACATTGATGTCTTGGACTTATTTAGCGAGATATATGGACCCACTGAATGTCTCTTGTGGTTATGGCAGTAAAAGGTATATTTTCAATTATGCCCAAATCATTAATGTGTCATACTTCCACCCGTTTCCAATTTACAAATAGCAATTCAAGTCCCAATCTAGGTTCATCCCTTGTGGGTACATGGTATCAAGTTTCTCAATCCAATACATTTCTCTCTGTTGTAAGAGTTTGGCAATATTACCACCTCTGTTAGGTAGTGTAACATGTTCTAAGATTATGAATTGGATTTGTGCGATGGTATGCTTCTTTTCAGTGAAGTGTTGTGCAACAGGTGGTTTTGCCAATGACGACGGATGTTTGATTTATGCTCCCCCACCAGATTTTAGCTTTCCTTCCGGTGAGGCCCACGTTATGCAAGCCACATGTGCATTTTATATCATAAATTACATTATTGGTATCACAGGTCGATTGGTGCATGAGTGGAATACGATATCCCTTGTATGGATGGTTAACATAATTCCCTTTGATTATATTATGGCAAAAATTCCTGTCATTACAGAGAATGGTACCACTAAAGGATTTCTTCTTATGTTTCTTGTAACTGAAATCAGACTTCATTAGAAGGTCATGAACAGACCTGCTTTTGCTGTAGGCAAACAAAGGGGGGTAGGAAAGAGTTTTGTCAGTGTTGGATCTAGTGACAACAATCTTCTTTATCTGACAACTCTGTTGGGAGTAGGAAGTGACATATACAAGGTCGCTTTTTGTGCTTTTGGTGCTCGGTCTTAAGGCTTCTGGTCTAGATGTATTTTTGATCTTGGTAACTTGCACTTGTACCTCTGCTTTATCATATCATAAAGAAATGATAGGGGTATCAGGGGTAGTGTGAGTCCCCATCAATTTCCAATAGAGTCCTGCAGCTGGACGTGCGCAATATTGTTTTAGAAAGTGTTGTGTTGCAATACGTAGATGACATTTTAGTTTGCAGCACCTCAGAGGAAGAGTGCAGACGCAATTCTGTTCAGCCGATGATTATACTTGCTGACAAAGGATATAAAGTTGACAAGGAAAAGTTGCAATATTGTGAACAAGAAGTCCTACACATAGGCCAATTGATTTTGCATGAAGGAAAGAAGGTTAACTCTGAAAGAGCTGATGAAATTTTTAAAATTGTAAAGCCACACACGCACATGCAGAGATTTGTGGAATTATGTAATTATGTCAGGGCATGGGACTTTGACTTCAGCTCGTATATAAGACCTTCGTTGCCGGCTTTAAAGAAAGCACAGGCAACGCAGGAAACATTTCTGTGGACTGAGGAAATGGAAGGGTTTGACTAATTGAGAAAAGCAATTTGCACACCTCCAGTTTTAGGGATTCCTAATTATGCTGAGGAATTCTTTTTGTTCTCACACTCAGATGGCACTGTTATGAGAGCAGTACTCATGCAGAGAAACACGTTGGGGTACAAGCCCCTTGCATATTACAGTGGAATCTTAGACCCAGTAATGAGAGGTCATTTTTCGTGAGAACAAAGTTTAGCAGCCGTCGTGTTCACCATAGAGGAAGCTGCAAGCATAGTGATGGGATGTTCCATGACGTTATTCGTTGAGCACGCATTGTTTGCTATTTTAGAGAAACCAAAGGGCACATTGACATCTCAAATGGCTTCTGCCTATGAGGTAGTCATATCGAATCCAGCAATAAAAATAGTTTGATGTAAAATAGGGAATCCTGTCATGTTTATAGCTGAGCCAATGACAGAAGGAGAGCCTGAACATGATTACGCAAACTTTGAAGAGTTCTATGATGAAATCCCTAGAATAAAAGGGAATGCATTAGAAGGAGGAGAGATTGTTTTCATTGATGGTTCTTCAAGGATCAATCAAAATGATGGACAAAGATATACAGGTGCCGCTGTGATAAAGCACACGGCTAATGGGGAAGTTAGGGTGCTTAAAAGTACTCAATTGCCGTCTCATTATTCAGCACAAGCTGCAGAATTATTGGCGTTGATACTCACGCTCGAGGATCATGCAGACCAGGAAGTAACAGTGCACAGTGACCCTGCCTATGTGATGTTGACAGTGCATGCAAGGTTAGCACGTTGGAAAAGGAAGGGCTCCCTCCGAGCAGACGGCACGCCAGTACAGCACGCTGTCTTATTGGACAGGCTTATTAAAGCACTACAACTCCCAGTAAGCATCGCAGTCGTCAAGTGCGCAGCTCACACTAGAAGGGCAGATTTTATCTCATGTGGAAATCAAGCAGCAGATGTTGAGGCCAAACGCATAGCAAATACAGATAAAGAAATGATGCATGTTGAAACTCCTAATGTAAATGAAAAAATTGTTGTTATGATGATTGTATCTGAAAGTTATAATAATCTGTCAAAAATGCAGTTGGTAGAGGTCCAAGGGGAAGCACCTCAAGAGGGAAAGAATTTGTGGATGCAAAGAGGGTGTTCTTTAAACCCCCCCTGAAGCATTGTGGTGACAAGAAAGCACTGGTAAACCAGTGATGCCTGTAGGCTTATTAAGGGTGGCGCTGGAACAGCTACACCACCCCACGCACACAACAAGGGAGAATCCCACTGCAACTATTGCTGAGGATTGGTTTGTACCAAATCTGTCAGAGCATGTTGCATTCTATTTAGTGAATTGTATAGTGTGCCAAAAATTCACAGCTGGGCACACACTGCGCACAGTAAGGGGCGTTATTCCGAGACCTAATGGCCCTTTTCAGCATTTACATATTGACTATGTCGACATGATACAAGTATGTAATGGATATAGATACCTGACCGTAGTAGTGAGTCCCTTCTCAAGGTGGATTGAAGCAGGTTCATGTGCACACCCAGATTCCACCTGTGCAGCAAAATGTGCGGGAAGTATTTCCTAGATGGGGAGTATGTGAGGTAATGAGGTCAGACAATGGCCCACATTTTGTGAATCAAACATTTGAACAGACCAGCTTGTTGCAGACAAGGTCTATAACGAAGAAGAAGGACGCAGAAGCTGTCAACTAAAGAAAAGATTTTTGTGGACTGTGGCTTGGTTCGGGACGCTCTGTTTAAGCCACTTATAAAAGGGTTAAGGGAAGCTAATTCGAACACTCTGTGCAAATCAGTTGCAGGATTAAGGGAATATCTGTATTCTTAAAGCCACAGTAGCTTATTGCCTTTGGACTGAGGCATGCTTGAGCCTTGATAAGAAGAGAATAATGCCAGATTCTGATCGTGGCTACAGCAATTGGAAGAGGGTGCAGTATCTTGATTCATTTCACACTGAGTTCCTGTTCGGATTTACCTATGGTGTTACTAAGTGATTACCTTTCTCGGCTGGTTCTTACTTACTTCAAGTTGGTGTTGCACTCTTATCCTTCGCTGGTGGGGAGAACTAGTCGTATTCCATCTTTTTTGCGAGATCGTAAGAATGTTCAAGTTTGCTTACAGTTGTTGCTGAACAGATTTTGCAATTGCCCGAGTACAGTGATGAAAGCACAAATGCCCCTATCAACTGATGCAGCTCATAGACTAGTCAGTTTGGTGTTCTTTTGTCTGATTGAGGAGTACCTGCATCTTGTTGGAAGGCACACTGATGTGCTCACCTTTCTAAGGGATCCTAGAAACACTGCACACTTGAATGTGATCTTGGAAGGCATTATAATCCAAGTGAGCACATATTCTGAGCGAACTCACAGATTGGTGTGAAACTTTCCTTCGAGGGACCGATCGAGAGGTTGCTGATAAAGAGAGACTCTTGTTTCATGCTGAAAGAAAGTCGACATGTCGTCTGGGCTGAAGCAGATTCGAGGCATTGACTGGGAGCTTATATATGTCAACAAACTCATCTAGACAGTTAAAGTAGATTAGAACATTATAAAAGGAGACTTTCTGGAGAAGAAGGTCTAGAGAACATTTGGTGAAGTCGTTTTCTTTCTTGATGGCGAGGCATCTACATTTCAGCTGGTGAAAGACTGGTTCCAGAAATACAGTAAAAAATGTATTCTTATCATCCAGTAAGCAGATAGCAGATTGATGATGAATTGCTGAGTCGAGACTTCAGCTTCCAGAGGCATTTCACAATGCTGATGTATTAAATCATGAGTTTTTCCTTCCTTAGGCAATAATGATGGGTAGTAATAACAGTAACATCATCATGCCTAACACAGACAGATACTCACCTTGTCCAAGAAGTAGATGCTGTAAAGTGACTTACCTCTGCATCATTTACACTTGCATTGTGTTTATAATTGTACTTCTTTCATTGACTGTACGCACAGCTTTCTACACTGGTGTAAATGGAGCTAAGACTCCTGTGCATGCTCCTCTGCAGAAGGAAAATGTAAACGTGACAACTACTAGGTGGCCCAGACTCTATGTAGTCATTCCTGTCCCAAAGAAAGATGGCAACTTGCCTAAGCCTGAGATAAGTGCCATTACTAATCATTCACATACAAAAGGTGTCTTAAAAAATGTTTTTGAATGCCATAGACAGGCTTGGCAAGACAAAGAGTTGTTAGAGGGTAAGCCTACACAAGTAATGCATGCAAATAAAGTAATGCATGCAAATACATCTGGTCCAGTGACAATTGGCCCAAAGATAATTCCCAAAAGTCAGTCGCACATGGAGATTTTGCAAGACATTTTTATGCCCAAATGGTATGTTGAGAGGATGAAACTTTCTGAACTTTCTCCTACTCAGACAACACTTGAGGGTGTACCCCCTCCACTGATAGATGTGCCTATGATTTATCCAGAAAGAAGAAGTTATGCTGGCACACTTCTTGACATGATTATGGAAGCTCACATGAAAAGAATGAGAACTAAAAGAAGCACCCAGAAAGATAATTATGAATTAAATGATTACCTGGACAGCACAGCACACTTGGGAAATAACATATGGTACCAACATATGAAGGAAGTTGGGAGAAGAACTTCAAAGGAGGGATGCTTTGTGTGTGCACTCCTGCCATACAGTATGGGGAAGTCGAAAATCTTCATTGCTATTGAAATAGATGTCCACGCAGCTCATTGTCTTTCACACGTAGCAGTTTGCAAAAACCAGAGGCCAGTTCATGGTCCGAGATGCCTTCCTAAGTGGGAAACTGAATGGACAGATCCAGATGAAGATGACTATATTCAAGATACAAAGACAAGAAACAGAGTCCATACAAAGAATCATGTGATCAGATATGAAAGCCTGGAGTAAAGGGAGCTGGAATTAGATGGGAAGTGAACAAAAAACTGGAGAGCCCAGGAAAATCTGCAGAAGAAATTCGTAGATGGAAGAACAGAGGTCAAATACAAATCTGGGGATCGGTGTTATCACCAGATGGATGGGAAGAAGGAGTGGTGATCTGCAGAGCCTGGGTGGTCATTGGTTGTTACAAACCTGCCATTGACATTGTGCAGAATAGTTCCAAGCCATTAGGGCCAAGACTTGCTATGCTAATGACTTGGGTCGAAGAAAGATGAGTGTCCTTGCAGATAGTGCCATTGGAAAGTTCAAAGCTGTGCTTCAGAAATAATGGCACAAGAAAAGTTGGAGAGAACCAGAAATGTGGTCGAATCTTTGACGTTCCAGGAATGGCGCATGGAACAGCAGTAATCATGGATCATTATTGGGCTTGTAAATCCAAGGCATACATGAAGTTACCTAAAGACTGGGGAGGAATATGCACACTGGTGAATGTCCATGTTCCAGCATTAATGATTCCAAAGAGTGATCTGAGTCTTGACAGTTTCCCAAAAGCAGATGCTCACCTGAGGAAGAAGAGATCTGTGGAACTGATAACGAAGATGAAGGGAGAAACCTATTTCTCAGCCAAATCAATAGAAGCTTTTGACTCTATCCCATATGAACACAGACTGCTTAGCCAGACTTCTTCAGTGTTCATGTTGATCTTCATGCCGAGAATACAGGTTGGAGCAAAAACAAAGTGGCTTTAGATAACCAGATGGGAATTGCTGCAGACAATTAACACTACCATAAAGGGATTCAATGCAATCAGAGAAGAGATGAGAGCCATAAGACTGATGACTCTCCAGAATACATATGTCTTGGACATGATCACAGCTATGGATGGAGGTGTTTGTGTAAAAATTGAAGAATCATGCTGCACATTTATACCTTCTCATGATGACGAGAATGGAACTTTGACAGAGGCCATAGACATGCTGACGAAACTCCATGGCCAGATGATAGATGAAGTGGAAGACATTGCTGATGATAGCTGGTTTGGATCACTATTTTCTTGGGTTCCACAATGGATGGCAGACATGTCCAAGTTTCTTGGAGCCCTGATAGTGTTGGTGTTGCTTGGATTCTGTGTGATGAAGATAATAATCTCACAGTGCAAGAAGACAGCAAAGAAAGCCAGAGGAATGAAGATCATGACCGATGTTGAGCCAGGATGGAAAGCCAGAGACCTGACAGATGAAGAAATCAGAGACTTTGTGAATGCCAGTATACATGCACCCGAGGGAATGAAGTTCCTGTATCCAAAGAACCATAAGAAGTATGTGGGAAGATTGTTTTATTGCAGTCCAATTGAACAATGCATACTCATGACATGGAACAAGGATGAGCATGTTAAGTCAACAGGATGCCTGGAGGGAGTCATAAAGATATGGATCCCAAAGAAGAAGTTCTTCAGACAAGGATGTGTAGATGTGAAGGGGGATGAGAAAGTAGTTGATGAATCGTCCAGAGGGGGGAGTGTAGAGGAGGAGCCAAGTACCCCTACTCCAACCACCCCGCCCATATTACCTGTCTGTTGGAAACCAGATTATGAGACATACATGGAGCAGTTGAACAGACAAAGAGCAAAGTATGGACTCTGTGCAGTGCCAATAAGAGAACCAATACCTAAGAAGCTCTGGGAGGCAAGGTACCCATTGAGAAAACCGTACCTGCATACAAGAAAATATGATGGCCATTTGAATGAGATTCCTAAAGAAGCAGAGAAGATTAATGGCAAAGATTAATGGTGATGTCACACAGAAGAGATGCAGAGACCAGAGAATGTAGATATTCTATAATGCATCAAGAAAGTATCAAGGATAAGTGGCATCTTGGGATCAAGGTGAAGAAGCTTATGCCACAGAAACAGATGAAGTTATTGAGCTACTTTATACATGTACAGATGCAACAGAAACCCAAGCAAGACAAAGTAATCTTGAGGCTAGCTTTATAGTAAATAGATTCTGCAAGCGCCAATATACATATATGCATTTGGACGAGTAAAGGATGGATGTTTTCACTACGCATTATAAGCAGTGCTGGACATTAGCAAGAGGGCCTCCTTTCAGAGTGTCGCAGTTAAAAAGCAAGTTGAATTACAAAATGAATCTCAGCAGAAGGAGTTGGATGAGCCAAAGAAGCCAAGGTTTTATCATACTGGAGTGAACTGACATTGGATACAATTTGTGCAAAAGAACAGGGACTCCTGTCCAAAAGGCATGAGCAAAACAAAATACGTCAGAGGACTATTATAACATAGTATTTTAATACACTTTAAGACTCGATACCACTCAGCTCCTTCTTGCTTCCGACACTTGACAATCAACCGCACTAGTTCTCTCTTACTGCACACCTCACTGAACTGTACCACCTTCCACTCTCTTTCCGTTTCCAACATCTGGCATTAACTGTCCAACACATGCAATCTATAATGTCTGTGAATCTGCTCCTACCGCTTACTTCTGTGTTTGTCACTGTAACCAAGTTCTCAAGTATTCTTGTAATGTTTGCGCCCGGCTACCTGCGGGTTTGGTTTTGCGCTATATTAAATAAACAAACAAACAAACAAACAAACAAACAGACCAGGGTCTCCAGTCACTTGGAAGAAAGAAGTTGGACGACTGAGGTGGTCACTAGTACGCATGAGGGCAGGCTGTGCCCACACTCCATAACATTTCTCAGAGCACAGTACAAACTCAAGGCTGAGTTCAAAGCCCTAAATGACACTGGACCATTGAGTTGATGATGGATTGATTTGATAATTGGTGGGAAGCTAGTGTTAAGGCGATCTCACCAGCACCTGGATGTTCAGCCTGCTGGCTGCTAGACGTATGTGGAAAAGTACTGATAGGGGTTAGAAGCCAACCAATTGTAGAGGGCTGCGTAATTAGGGGTCCTATACTTTGTATAGCCAATGGGACATTGTGTATTTAGTGACATCCTTAGTGGCCATTTTAAGGGGAGGGCTTAGTTGCCCCACCTGATGTTAAGTACCCTATCACTTTCCTTCACTGTTCTATACTGATATGGAACTTATACTTAGATATTCACTTAGAGCCTATCAATTCCTTCAATAGGTTTTTGTAGTTTGCCACAGAGGATGACGTTGGTAATGACGCAGGTCAACACGTCACTGATGACGATTTTGCTTAATAAAACCTCAGTTTCTACTAAGATGCGTTGAGTAAGAGGATCGAGCGTGTGCTGATGTTCGTTGTACTCCCTGTTTTAGATAATTGATATTAAAACAGACTTTCCTTTTTGCCAAACTACCTGAGTCGTCTTTATTATTGATGTATGAATAAAATCTGCATCCCCATCCATCTCAAGAGTAATTGCTACTCATCAAAGGGACTGGGATATCCAGTTCAGGGTTACACTCTAGTGAAGCTAAGCCCTTATTTCAAATCATCATGTTAAGCATATATTCTCATTCCCAACTGGATACTGAACCGATTGGATATGAACTGGGCAATCATGTAACAAGGTCATACGAGTACCCCCAGGGGTACGTGGCTCACAGCAGTGAGACTTTAATAATTACTTATAGTTGTGGATAATATTCAGGAGGAGATAGAAATACCTCAGTCACTATGGGTCCAATAAGGGGTATAAACAAAGTATTGGACTTCACATAGGTACCTATCCTAATGGGTGAGGCATCCCTCCCATCATTCAATGTTGCTATGTTCTTCAAAAAATTTCAGCAGATCACGCTACCATGTACCATCATCTAGAGCGAAAGAAAAGAGAAGAACCCTCAGTCGATCCATGCCCCGTCTACACACCATGGGTGACATCAGCATAGTTGGTATAACGGACACCTGTGGGGTGCCTTCAAAGGCCCCAAACAGAAGTCCTTTCACATGAAAAGCAGGATTTTTCAACACTGACACTAAAACCGGTTTGCTTGTGGCTGCAATTAAAAAGTGTAGGTACCTTTCACCTGAAAAGCACACTGACCCCAAAAATGGCTTGAAATGTGTAGCTGCAGTTTAAATGTGAAAATATACCACTGCTAACAGAATAAATGTCAGGGTAAAAACATGGTGCGTGTTTACAAAAAGTAATGTAGATTATGTTTCACATACAAAATACCAGTGACTTTTGAAAAGGCACTTTGTTTTCATGGAAAAATGTCAGCCCAAGGCAAACCCTTTTTGCTAGCTGTACCAAACTTCACAAGGAAATACCCCACTGCCAGTCTGGATGTTACATCTCCCATCTAATTACCAACTGCAATAAAGTGTCCTGGTAAAGTTGTGGAAAATCAGAGTTCCCCCAGACTGGCTGGCTCTGAAGGCACTTACTGAAGAACAAGTTCCCCTTGGCCAAAGCATGACCACAAGGGGTGACCAACTTCAAAGAGCAAGCTGCAAACACAAAGAGAATAATAAAAACTCTGGTTACAGGCTGACCCAGTGAGACCATATGGCCTGATGGCAGGAGATTGGCAATTTGTCCCACATGAAAATTGACAATGAATTTAAAAGGACCATTATCATTTAGGCCTTTTTTTCAGCAACCGTAGGTCATAGTGATTACATGTATGTGTTATTTTCTTATGTAATTTCAAGGCAATTGTGGAGATATAAAATTCATCCACCTGTGAAATGGCCATCTATGATGTGTTTCTGGCTGATCTTAAAAGGTTCCAAACATGAGAGTTGGTGAATGTGTGGAGGGAAAAATGTGGAATGTAGGTAAAAAATTACATATTCATAACTATTAATCTTTTTGTGAAAATGGCAGGAAATTGCCAGACAGTCGTGCAACTTGGTGCAGACCTGGCTCTTGTTTGATTAAATGCCCCACGATTAGCTGAAAAGGAAAATATATACATTATGGCAGTTACTAGTAAATCACAAAGTTTTTGATACATAACCAGTTTTTTGCCAAAAATGAAAAGGAGAACAAATGGCGAATACACGTGGGAATTACCATATGTTGCTCCAGACCCCTAAACCAATACTCACTGGGAGGCTGGGTTTGGGAGGAGAGAGAACGGTAACTGTCTAATTCTGGTATTGTTCTTCCCCATGTTTGTAAAATGGGTGGAGTCATTGCTGCTATATAAGGGGGAATGCTCTAGGAGGGACAGACAGAGCTGGTGAAATTTAGCATCAGGTGGGCTGCTGAAACTTACCATCTGACATCTGTAAGGAAACACTAGAGGAGATTTCCGAGAGTGCTTCTGGGTGGGGCTGTCTATTTATAGGAGCGCCTCAAAGCTGACTGGGTCCTATGGTGGAGAGCAGGAGACCATCATGAGAGTGGAGTGACCAGACCCCTGCCCTATCTTTCCAGAGTGTCCTGAGAGGCAGCTGGCTTTCCTGAACTTTAAACAGGGGCTTTCCGTGTAGGTAGAACTGAACCCTGGGAAACCAAAAGGTAGGGGAGTCTGCTTGCCTTAAATTCTTACCCTTTACAGTGGTGGTAACGGGGGCAAAACTGTATAGATCCTTAGCCTATTTAACTAAAAATATTAAATTAATGAATTCCCCATTTGGCAGAACACTACGGGGTGAATATTGTTAATATTCAAAATGAGCAAAGCTCACTTCCCAGTGTGCACTGAAAACTATAACCTATCATTTAACTGGGTAATCCTTTTTGTCCTGCTGACTCCAACTTTTTTAAGGAAGTGGGGTGTCTTTGTTCTTAAATCAGCCCAACCTTTTCATCCAGCTTCCCGAACACAGGCTTGTCAGTGGAAGAGGGTCTGAAATCCAAAATTCCTTAACTCATTCCAATTTGTCTGTCCAGCTTCCCCAACACAGACCAATGTAGGGGGGGATCTGAAAAACAAACTGCTAAATCACAACCAAAACCAAAAGTGTGTGCAAAATCATAATTGCCATATGGATTTGTATCAATCTTGAAATCCTACTGCTAGCCCTTTATGCCTGCAGGAAAATCAAAATTGCACACTATATTTATAATTGTGTTGGTTATTGATCAGTTTAATTATTTCTTCAAGTGAAATTTGTAGAAAGTGAAGAATTGTGTTTGTGTTCTTTTCAACTCACTTTTGTGATTTATTTAAGCTGAGAGAAGTTGATTGTATTGTGCCACAGATAAAGTGATGTTTGACATTTTTGTGCGAATTTCTATTACTTTTAATTGAAATAAATATCAATATATTTCCTGTACACGAGCATGGTTCTTGGCTCATTGTCAGCTCATGGGGAGGAATGCAAGGGGCATGATATGCATCTGAAGTGGGGCTAAAGAAAATAATCTGTTAAACAGTTTGTTGCGTAACACCTTGAGTGGGGAGGGAAGGAACTCCCTGTGTTGAGGGTGGCTTTTCAATAAACTGTTACAAATGGGAGACTCATCTGGGATTTAGCTGCTTATTTCTGACCCATAACAAGTACATTGTGACAGGCTATTTATTTTGATGCAATTGCATTAAGGTGGAGGGAAAGTCATTTTTGTTTTGTTAAAGTGCTTTGAGGACTTGACCCTTGAGTTCCAGGGAGGTGTATAGGTGAAAAAATTAAGATTGTGTAAGAATGTATTCATGTGAGGAAATCAGGCAGGAACAGGGTGATTTTGCACCCCCCATAAAGACATTTTTACCAAGGTGCAAAAAGCCATTGTGTAAATGACTACTGTACCAATTGGGGAAGCCAGGGAGCATCTCCGAGCTAAATTGTTTCCTAAAGGAGAATGGGTTGAGGATTATGCTGGAAACTGGCAAACCTGAATTGTGCGGGAGGTTAGCTCAGTAACCAATGATATTTGGCCTCAAGGTGGAATGTTACACCAGGCACATGAGGCATTTTATATGACAACAACTGCTTGTGATCAACAGATACAAATGGCTCAGCTAACTGCTCAGTTATATTTTCATTTGCTGTTAGAAGAGTGTTGGCAAAATAGTGAGGCTAGTAGGATGAATCAGGCTGCAGACCAGTCACAGGCCCAGGATCTTGTTGATCAACAAAAAGATGAGTTGAAAACACTGCAGCAAGAGAGTGCAGAGTGTGAAGTACCATTTCTGCACTGAAAAATGTACATAAAGATTGTGTAGAAAATCTGAGAGCACTGCAACACAAGCTAAATGGCCAGGCTGCTCATAATAGAGTCATTTTGGAGGACATTGCCACATTCCAATCAGAAATAAGACAATTGAAAACTGAAAATAGTCAATTAATTATTAAAGGGGTTGATTCTCAAAATGGCTTTGATCAGAGACATCAACAGGTAGATACTCTGAAACAACAGAGGACACAGCTGATTCAGGAAATAGACCTCTTGAATCAGGATAATAGTGTCCTATTACACAGGATAAATCAGTTGGAAATGGAGCTGGAAAGGGACAGTCGGGTTCTCAGGAACTGACCAGAATTAGAGAAGAAAGGAATGAGCTAGTAGAGCAAGTGAGGCAAATACAAGCTGAACTATTAGAGGCAGCAAAATGTAGGGATGAACAAGAGAAAGAGATTATTCTCTTGTAGGAAAAGCGCCTTGAGAATGCAATGCGGCATACAAGGCTCTCATGGGGGAAATTAATCACTTCAGCACGAGGTTCAGCAAACAAAGGATTGGTTGCTAGCTCAGAGCAGGGTTGTTGACACTAATCAGGTCTTAGTGTCAGAATTTAAAAGCCAGCTCTCTGACTACCAACAGCAAATAAATAGAGACACAAGTGTAAGACCCTCACCAAGGAAATCAAAAATTATAAACAGGCCCTGTGGCACCCTGACCAAACAGGATATGGGACAAGGACCACTGATCAAGGTGAGGTTCCCTTCCCAAAAGGGGCCTCATGAGAGTCATTTACAACCTCTCATGTACAAATGAGAACCAACCTCATGCATGCCACCTATCAAGAACATGGTGACATGAGGCAGTTAGACTTACCTAGGAAAAGCCCAACTGATAAAGAAGGCCAGTCCATTCTGATATTGATGAGTATTCTCCTCTACCACACAGAAGGGAAAGTGGCTGGACCAGTGTGTCCTGGGAAGTAAGGAATAATACTGTAAGTACTTCAGAGCATGAAAACTCTTATGATTAGAAAGTCAGGGAGTTAGATTGGCTAAAGATGCGATTACAAAGAGACCACCTTGCCCACTTCGCTGAAGGAGAAAAGTCTGGTCCTCAGCCTAGGAAGAGCATTCTAAAAACCTCTGTATATTCAGGGGAAGGGGGAATTCCCCAGACTCCCTGGTAGGAAGGATGAGGAAACTGGGTTCTATACTGGGCCGGAAAGGAAATCCAGGGAGAGTGACCCTGAGAGTTCACGTTGGCTCAGGCGAGAAGAGTTAAGATATTCCCAGTCTCATAGAGATGGGGAGTGCCTAGAAGACAGGGAAGGGAGCACCATTAGCAGCTCTGAGTCAGAAGGTGAGTGGATTAAGGTGCAGGGGAAGAAAAAGACAGTGAAACAGAGCAAGGATTTTGTGAAAGACCCAATAAGACAAATCAAGGCCACAACGAGCTTCCTGACCCCATACCACAACAATGGAAAGTTTTCAGTATGGTAGCTCTTGGACTTTATGAGCAGACAATGACATCATTCCAGATCAAGAATGATGTGAATTGTATAGCATTTGCTAAATGGACTTTATGTGCAGACGATGGCATCATTCCAGATCAAGAATGATGTGAATTGTATAGCATTTGCTAAATGGACTTTCTCGCCTGAGTACTCCAGTTTCTTTGCAGGACTGAAGGACCAGGATCATAATAAATGATCCACATATAAAGCGGCCATATTGAAAACAAATTCTACCCATCGGATCCCACAAGAGGCCTGTAAGGCTGCATATAACTTGCAGTGTGGGGAAGATCAGGCGCCTAGGGAGTTTGTGCAGGAGTTAAAGAGGGCATTTGCTCAAACTTCCTGGCGGGTGAACAACAATAGTGGAGTGTTCATAACTACATATTTCCATGCGCTCCATAAATACATAACGACTCAGTTGGTGCGTGACTTTCACAAGCATAGGACCCTGGATTGGGTGATTGAACAGGCCACTAGGAATTATGAGGTCCAGAAGACGGCTGAGAGCAAAAATACAGCCAAAACCCCAAACATCTAATACCACTGCTGCTGCAAAGGTGGCAGAGGTAAAAACAACCCCTCCATTGGATCTGGAGATGGGGGGCATAAAAGTAACCTCCTGCCAACAAGTAAAATGGAAAGCCGAAGGGACCCCCCAACCCGGCCCAATCGAATGGGGTAAAACCAGGATGGGTGTTGTGCTCCACTGAAAATCTTCTTTTGAATCTAACTCGGTTCCGCCTGAGAAAATTCGATGACATGAGTTTTGAATTCCATGCCCCGCAGGAGTGGAACGCCTTGTCATCTTTTGTCAGATCATCACCGACTTTGACAGTGTTTAAGAATATTATTACTTTGTGCTCTCTGAGGCACATGGGTATGTAGTGCATAATAAGAATTATAATAATAATAATACTAATAATAATAATAATAATAATAATATATACAATCCCCTGGCCCAAGGGAGGGGAAGTAATCAGGTAAGTACTGCCCTGGGAAACATCCCCCAAACCTCCCTCAGGAGAGAAGTATCACTCCACCTCCCAATCTGAACTTTTTCCCCAGATAACCCACAAATCAGAACTTCCAAAACAATCCTCCTATCTCTCCCTGGTTCCAGGATAATAGATCCCTAAACTCGGGAGAAGGGAGATTCAGGATGGAAAATTATGGGGGAATGTTCTCTTCTACCCCTGAAATGTTAGAACCCAAAGAGCAAAAGGTAAGTAGGAGTGGCCAGAGAAGAGCCCACTTTGTGGAGGAACTCTGGATTATCCCCTTTGAAAGAGAAGAATCCCTGGAGGATTAATTTAAGCAGACCTTCCCTCCCAAAGAAAAATGGGTCCCAAAAGACCCTGAGTGGAACAGGGTAAGTATGGGGACCAACTCAGAACCAGAAACTATTCAACCTCAAACATGTGAGCCAGAGAGAAGTGAAATGAAGGTGGTGTCCTTTCTCCAAACGGGTTCTGAGAACTGTTTCCAGGTAACACAGGGGACAGCCAAGGAACCGGGGAAAAGGAGGATTCCCCAACAACTACCATTGCAAGTTGCAACATTTTCTTTAGAGATTCCTGAACCCCGACACAGAAAACTACCCAAGATCACACAGTGTCTGAGTTCAATATTAAGAAAATCACCATCATGCTGTCAAATAACTCACACTTTTGTTGCACCTTGGAGGAGAAAGAAGGCCAATTGTATGCACCGGTCAATGTGCAGGGTCAGTATGAATTAGCAGGTCAGCTCTGGTGGATACTGGATCCCAAGCCACCCTCCTGTCAAAAAGGGCCTTTGACCAACTAAACTCAGGATGGGGAGGGCCAACAAATTCCAATCACACCATTTCCCGGACAACTCATAATTTCGACGGGAATGATATATCCATTGAGGGGACTCTGGATCTGGACATAAATTTGGACGGCATTGACTGAAACATCAGGTGATAGTTGTGACTCCAGAGGTCACACCATGTTTTCTGGGGACCATTCTCCTGAGGAGGTTATCTCCTCTGATCGACTATGTAAACAAGGTCCTCTGGATTCAGACTAACCACCTATAAAATTAAAAATGTGTACCAATTATGTAAGCCTGAATGGTACCTGTCACGCAATTGACCAAAACTCTGAGAATGAAGAGTTCCATTTCAAGAATAACCAAGTCCCAGACATCACTGTAATCTCTGTAGGAGAACAAACTGGTGATGGGAACCCTTCTCCATTCTTGAAAATCAACCTTTCTCCCAGTTTTAAGTGGCAATCCACACTTGAAGGGAACACACTAAAATGTTACACCAGTCCAAAATTAGAAGAAATCTAGAGTCCCGTGAAACCAGACGAGGAAGAACCCGCTCAAAGTCTGACAGACTTTTAGAAAAAGGGTAAACAGTTGTTTCTCCCCATTCAGTTAAATGAGGGGGGGGAGCCGGTGCTCACCAGAGAATTATTCAGGAAACTCCCAAAAGATCAGACCATTGCCACCTTTAAATTAATTGACAAATGGGAAGTAGGTCTGGATACCCCAAACATCTCCTCCTTAGCAGGTGTATGATAAATATGTCCATTGCCAACAAAAGCATAGAACATAATTATTGGGTTGTTTGAGATGTCCCTTCCGCCTTTTATCTGGGAAGTGACATTCTCAACCAATTCGCAATCAATTTGGCTTAACCATGAAGCCTGGTCCTGACTGGGGGGTAAGCCCATGGGCTTTGAGAACATTGAAAAAGCATTCCGGTCAACTCAATTGCTGCCTTATGCTAGTGAAGTTCAAGTGTGAGAAGAGGTTACCATCCAAGGACAGGTGCAACAATTTACACTTCCCCTCAAAATTAAAAGAGGACAGGACCTCAAATATCAGGAAGCATATATAAATCTAAATTCCCATCTCCAACAACAAGGTTTGTTTTTAAATCTGACACATCTAGTAGACCTACAACATGACACCATTTGAATATTGGTGGATAACAGCGACCCTCGAAGTATCACTTTGGGCCCAGACACCTTTATTGGAATGGCGGTTGATGCCCAACATTATTCAATTGATTTAGGTAATTAAATCATGTGACCAATCCAAACGACCGTTTCACATCAGCGACAGTATTGCTCCAGAACAGATTTTTACTAGGCATGGGGGGAATTTCCTGGTGTACTCTTCATATGATATGATAGGGCATTTATAACACGCCTGTACAACGCCCCTACGGTGTGGAAGAGGTGACCTGTGACATTAAGGGGGAGGAGGTAGTGTTCAGAGTCAAGGACACCTACCTTTAATCCCCTGTCCAGGTCAACACCATCAAAAGAGGTCTCTCCACCCAACTGGAGGATACTGCTGAAATTGCCAAGCCTGAGGTCTTCCTAGGTTTCAAACAGATGGTCGAGGAAAGGATCAGTCTTGCTGATGTCTGTGAGACCAGGGAATTCCAAGATATCTTTTCAGTGGACTCGTACGACTGTAGACACACATCCATTCATTCAACAACCATTCCCACACACCCCAATATGGCTCCAGGATTTGTGAAACAATACTGCTCTCATCTCGTGTCCATGGAGTCACTGACAGAGATTATTAAGAATTTAGAATCCCCTCAGATAATTAGTCTGATCCACAGTACCTTCAACAACCCGGTACCGGGGTTATACAAGCCAAACGGCCAATGGAGACTATGTGCAGACCTGAGGGAGTTGAACAAACGGGTCCACATGTTAAGATGGGCCCTTCCCTACATAGATCAGGGCCATTGTCCTGATCAGCGCTAACTGGACAGTACACGTGAGTAGAGAAGACCAGTACAAGCTTGCCTTTGTCTTCGGAGGGCAACAGTACGCTGGGACTCGAACCTCCTTTGGATACAAAAACTCTGGCAATGAGTTCAACATCTTCCTACATAAGACTATGCCAGATTTCAGCGAAAGCGGAAACCTGTCCTATGTGGATGATGTTTTTATAAAGAGCTCAATTGTGGAGGAAAATATAGCAGAAATCTGCCATGTTCTAACAGAGTTGCAGAAAGCCAGAGCAAAACTGTCTTTTCAGAAGGCACAGTGGCGTAACAGCTGAGTAAACTTCTTAGGGAACAATATCACCCCTGAGGGTCTTAATCCCCAGGCGAAGAAGTAGGAAGTCTTATTGAAATTAAAAAACCCTACCACTCTGCGAGAATTAAGAAGCCTTCTTGGACTCACTAATTATAGTCAAAAGTTCATTGAAGATTATGCAGAGGTCACTCGACCTTTGGTGCGGGTATCGAGTGGGGTCCAGAACAATCCGAGGCTGTTAAGCAATTGAAAAGAAGCCTTTCCTAGGCTTATTTAGCTTACCCGATAAAGAACAAGGAGTTCTTTTTGGAGATGGGGGTTCTCAGATACTAGCCTAACTGGTATTGTACCAAAAGCATGACAAGGTCCACAAAGTCATCTCATACGCGAGCAAGACTTCATATTCTGTGGAGGAAAGATTCAATGACTGTGAGAAGGCACTCATTGCAATGGTATGGGCATTGAAAAATTACTGCCTATTAATTCAAGGGGAGCACATCATTGTCGAGACTCCTCACCAACCCTTGCAATATCTAAAAAGTAACAAAATCCGGGCAGGGAACGTTAGTCATTCCAGAATTACTTCCTGGATTCTGTCCCTGCAAATCTTTCCTGTAGAGGTCAGATACAGCCAAACAAGAAGAGTTCCCTAGCGCAAGGGTTGGTGGACTTGCATGATTGTGCTCAGGAAAACTGTCTCACGGACGAAAGTCTAATGTCCAACAACAACATGGAGGCGTACTTAGCTTTCCCAAACAAGGTCTATGAAGAAGATACGTGTCAGGGGATACCCACAGTTTATGTGGATGGGTGCTCCTACCATGTTGATAACAACAGGAAAAAATAACTGGTGGCTGGCATTGGTAATGCCTGGGTGAATGATACCCCAGAACCCTCTGAAGGTTTCAAAATTGGACCCTCAAGTAGTCAGCTTGCGGAATTGATGGCTGTTTATTAAGCCATCCTCACTGCAGTGCACCACCAACTCAATGAACTGGTCATGATCACCCTGATTATGTCAGCAATGGTTTTTTGGAGCACCTGATTAACTTGAAGAATGGAGGCATGCTTTGTTCCAACAACAAACCCCTAAAGCATGCCAAACTGATCCAGTCAACTGACGATCGGGTGACCTCCGATGAGATGACCATCTATTGGATGAAAATAAGGGGTCATTCCAAAATAGAGGTGTCAGATAAGACTGGGAATGACCTGGGTGACCTGGCTGACCAGCTGGCTAAAACCAGAGCTCTGCAGGGGGATTTCATAGAAACAGAATCCCTGCTGGGTAATATCCAAGTTGCCGCCTTCACCAGGTCATGAACTCATGCTAACAGTGAACTCTCCACAGCCCAGTGCAGTAACGATACCCCGGATATAAATTTTATCACTGCACTGAAAGATGACCCGATCATTGGCAAATGTTATCGACACATTGACGACCCTGTAAGCTTTCCTCTAACAGAGTTGGATTATACCGCTAAAGAGGACCTCCGGGTGTTGATGAAGTTTTCCAAGATGTCCCAGATCCAAGACGGTTTGTTGGACAGGAGAGCCCTATTAGGCTGTGACCAGCGGGTGGTACCTACCTCATTCCTAAGCCGGATGTTGAACCACGCCCATCACGTTGCCACTGCCAGTAATAGGGGGTTTCATACAACATTGGAAATCTTGTGCAAGGTTGCCTACTAGCCACACATAGGCTAGGACCTTGACATTTACCTAAAGGGGTGTCTTATCAGTGCTCAATTTCAACCCAGTTCACTCACACACAGAGCTTCCCAACTAAAAAGGTGAATGACGCTGCCTTGGTCAGATTTGCAAGTCGATTTAATTGGGCCAGTGATTTGCTCCTCTAGAGGAAACAAGTACATGTTGATGGTGACATGTTTGTTCACAAAGTGGGCAGAATGTCTTCCAGCCCCGAATTGTAAGGCGGAGACTGCTGCTGCACTAATGATCAACCACATCTTCTCTCATTTTGGCCTCCCGCAAAGGATTGAATCAGACCAAGGAAGCCATTTTAACAGTGAAGTGATGGTGATGATGTGGGAGTTTCTAGGGTTAAAAAGAAAATTCCAAATTGCCTACCACCGGCCTCAAGCGGTGGTTAGGGGGTAGAGAGATACAACAAAACAATTGTGAGTATCTTAAAGAAATTTGTGACAGACTTTGGACACAGTTGGGACATCCGATTGCTGCTTGTCCTGACTGCTATTTGGTCTACCCCATCTTCTGCAACAAAGATGTCTCTGTCGAGCTCATGACCGGAACAAAAATTGTGTTACCACAGCATCTGCTCAGTAGGACTCATAAGCAGACCCTGATAAATGTGAACACTACTCATGAGTACATCGAAAATGTAAGAAAGCACCTCCAACATGCTTTTGCTTATGGACAGCGCACTTTAGAAAGGTCGGCTGAAGGAATGAAGACCTACTAAGATCTAAAGACCACCAAGAAAGAGCATGAAATAGGTTACACGCTCTACCTGTACAATTTTCAAAGGAATCAGGCCAAGGAGCGGACATTCCTGCCATCTTGGCGTGGTGCCTTTGAAATTGTAGATCAAATATCACCTGTTGCTTACAAGATTCACATCCCAAAAGAAGAACAGACAGGAGAAAAATGGCTCCACATCAATCAGTTGAAAAGCTGTCATCCCAGACATGCTGTATGACTAATTGATGAGCCAAATGAAAGTCAGGCAGAGGAACCATCTGAAGAATGAAAAGGAAGGATGAAAAATTTGATGGAAACTAAAATGAATATATATATATAACCTGGAGTAATTGACTTGGTGTTATTCTGCAAATGAAGAAAATAGATAAAATATGTTTTCTGAAATTGTGAAAATGTCATGTTATAATTTTATGTTGTTGTTGTAAATTCTATGTAAATCTTCTGGGGAAATATGTATGTAAAAAGTACTGAAACTCTTTTTCTTTCTTTTATTAGATCACTTACCTACTTAACTTCCAGCCTGGAGGTGAGAGTGGTGCCTGGGGAGAACCCCAGGGAACTGGAAAAGAAGGAAGAAATGGCCGGCGTGCCACCCCTCCAACGCAAAGAGGGAAGGGGAGGCTGGCTTGCTCACTCCCTAATAAAGGAAATAATGCCTAATAAACCTCCCGTGCCCTGCTCTTCCCCAACAAAGCATCATGGAAGAACAGGGGGGCATGTGGTGTGCATTAAAAGGCCCCAAACAGAAGTCCCTTTCACATGAAAAGTAGGATTTTTCAACACTGACACAAAAAACGCTTTGCTTGTTGCTGCAAATGAAAATTGAAGCCCCTTTCACCAGAAAAGCAGGGTTTTTAAACACTGACCCCAAAAATGGCTTGGAATGTGCATCTACAGTTTAAATGTGAAAATATACTACTGCTAACAGAAACAATGTCCGGGAAAAAGACATGGTGCACGTTGACAAAAAGTAATGTATATTATGTTTCACATACAAAATACCTGTGACATTTTTAAAGCCACATTCCTTTCATGAAAAAATGTCAGCCAAGGCAAACCCTTTTTCCTGGCTGTGGGAAAACTTCACACGGAAATCCCACACTGCCAGTCTGGATGGTACATCTCCCATTTAATTACCAACTGCAATAAAGTGTCCTGCTAATGGTGTGGAAAATCAGTGTTCCCACAGACTGGCTGGCTCTGAAGGTAGTTACTGCAGGACAAGTTCCCCTTGGCCAGAGAATGACTAAAAGGTGTGAACATAGAAGCAACCAACTTCAAAGAGCAATCTGCAAACACAAAGAGAATAATAAAAACTCTGGTTATAGGCTGACCCAGTGAGACCATATGGCCTGAAGGCAGGCGAATGGCCATTTGTCCCATGAAGATTCACAATTAATTTAAAAGGACTATTATCATTCAGGCCTTTTTCTCAGCATTCATAAGTCATACTGATTACATGTTACTTTTTATGTAATTTCCAGGCGATTGTGGAAATATAAATATCTTCCACCTGCGACTCCGGGAACTGTAATGGCCATCTAAGATGTGTTTCTGGCTGATCGAAAAGGTTCAAAATATGAGAGTTGGTGAACGGGTGGAGGGATAAATGTGGAATATGGGTTCTAAATTACATATGCATAACTATTATGCTTTTTGTGAAAATGGCAGGAAATTGCCAGACAGTCGTTTAAGATGGTGCGGACCCAGCTGTTGTTTGATTTAATGCCCCACGATTAGCTGAAAAGGAAAAATATATATAGTACGGCAGTTACTAGTAAACCAAGAGGTTTTTGATGCATAACTAGTTTTTGCAACAAATCTGAAAGGAGAACAAATGGTGATTACACATGGGAATTGCCATATGTTGTTCCAGACCCCTAAACCAATCCTGACTGGGAGGCTGGGTTTGGGAGGAGAGAGAAGGGTCACTGTCCAATCCAAGTTGCTGGAACTCTGGCATGGTTCTTCCCCAAAATTGTAATGATTTGTTTGATCACTGCTATATAAGGGGGACTGCACTAGGAGGGACGGACAGAGCTGGTGAAATTTACCATCAGGAGTGCTGCTGAAACTTACCATCTCACAGCTGTAAGGAAACACCAGAGGAGATTGCCGAGAGTGCATCTGGGTGGAGCTGTCTAGTTATAGGAAGGCCTGAAAGCTGGGTGGGTCCTATGGTGTAGAGCGGAAGGCCATCTTAGAGAGTGAAGTGACCAGACCCCTGCCGTATCTTTCCAGAGTGTCCTGAGATGCAGCTGGCTTTCCTGAACTTTAAACAGAGGCTTTCCATGTAAGTAGAACTGAGCCTTGGGAAACCAAAAGGTCGGGAGTCTGCTTGCCTTAAATCCCTTCCCTTTATAGTGGGCGGAGAGGGGGGGGGGACTGTGTAGATCCTTAGCCTATTTAACAAAAAATATTAATTTAATTAATTCCCATTCGGCAGAACACTACGGGGTGAATGTTGTTAAAAATTCAAAATTAACAAAGCTCACTTCCCAGTGTGCACTGAAAACTATAGTGTATAATTTAATTGGGTAGTCCTTTTTGTTCTGCTGACCCCAAACTATTTAATCAAGAGGGGTTTCTTTGTTCTTAAATCAGTCCAACCTTTTTATCCAGCTTCCAATTTTTCTGTCCGACTTCTCCAACACAGACCAAAGTAGGGGGAGTCTGAAAAACAAACCGCTGAATCACAACCAAAACCAAAAGTGTGGGTGAAATCATAATTGCCATGTGTATTTATACCAATGTTGAAATCCTACTGCTAGCCTTTTAAGCCCACAGGAAACTCAAAATCGCATTTATAGTTGTGTTGGTTATTGATCAGTTTATTTATTTCTTGAAGTGAAATTTTTAGAAAGTGAAGAATTGTGATTGTGTTCTTTTTAACTCACTTTTGTGATATATTTATGCTGAGAGAAGTTGATTGTGTTGTGCAACGGATAAAGTGGTGTTCGACATTTTGGTGCACATTTCTATTTCTTTTAATTTAAATAAATACCAATACATTTCCCATACACTGGCCTGGTTCTTGATTCATTGTTAGCTCAGGGGGAGGGATCCAAGGGGCATGATATGCATCTGAAGTAGGGCTAAAGAAAATAATCTGTTAAACAATTTGTTGCATAACACCTTGAGTGGGTAGGGAAGGAACTCCCTGTGTTGGGAGTGGCTTCTCAATAAACCGTCAAATAACCAGATGGTCAAGAAGTCAAGAAGTGGCCTGATGTAAATGTTAAAAAGTGAAGGTGAAATGCAAGATTCCTGTGGTTCTCCGACGTTGATAGTGACGGGACAGGATTGAGCATTCTCCACTGCAGCTCTTGCCACCCGAGAACCAGGAAAGGATGCTATCAAATCTGAAGCCTTTTGAGAACTGCCCACCAGGCCCTTCAATCTGTCGACAAAGATGGAATGGTCGACCAGGTCAAAAGCCGCTGAAAGATCCAGAAGCTTCAAAAAGGCCAGATGGCCCTTTTCAATGATGCTAGCCAAGGTGTTTTTTTAGATCCAAAAGAGCTCTCTCCATCCCGTGTCGTGCCTGGAATCCAGACTGGCACATGCCCAGGATGTTATTCTGTTCCAGAAAATCCTGGAATTGAAGCTAGGCCACTTTGTTCAATATCTTCAGTAGGAAAGGGACATTTGTAATGGGCCGATCATTCTTAGCTAAGGAGGGATGGAGGAAACTCGTTTCAGGAGGGGGGTTATACAAACTTTTTCAAAAGAAGAAGGCACCATACCCTCACAAAAAGAAAGATTGACCATCCTCGTGATCCAAGGAGACAAAAAGGACATTGATTCTTGATGTAGGTGTAAGATTGTTCACTATCCTGATAATCTCTGCCTCAGAGCATTTTTAAGATTAAACTCAGATGTCATTGGGCCAATGATGGAGGCATCTGCTGCCACACTATTTTGCAGAGAGCAGTGTTGTTTTGTCTGGATGGTTTTTTGATGCCCATGAATCTCATCAGAGAATTCCTCTTGGATCATTTGACAGCAAGTGAAGTCTCATTTGATGTTATGAGTGGTGGTGCTTTTGCCCTCCACTTCTTTTGGGACTTTAAACAATTCATCAGATCTTGATTTGGCTTTGCATATTCTTATGTTGTAGTATTTTGATTTGTCCTCAATAATCACTTTCTTTTAGTTGTTTACACCAATTTTATATTTGGAGAGGGCCTCAGTAATGGGATTTTTCTGCCATTCTCTCTCACAAGTTCTCTTTAGTAGCCTGGATTCTTGATCAGTGCCATTAAATCAAGCGTTTTTTAAAGTCTCTGATTTAATGACTTTGCATTTATCTGGAGCTAACACCTCAGTAATTTCAGCTATAGCCGCTGACAGATGAGTAACCAAGGTTGTAACATCCCTGAAAGAGTCAGGATGAGACAATTTGGGTTCAATAAGAGAGATGAAATTAGCTGCAGAAACATTCCTAAAGTTACAAGATTTTTTGGACATTCTGGGCAATTTATCGAAAAGAATGGGTTCCTCAGGAAGACAGATTTTGAAACAGACCAAAAAGTGATTGCACCATGGACAAGGTGAGCAGACTGGGTTAAGAACCTCCAGCCAATGTGTGAGGACCCAGTCATTGACATGGCATACCCTGAGTGTGGGTTTTTTAACCCATCAATAGTATTCAGTGCTGTGAGCAGAGATGTTGCTGGTTTATTTCTTTTTGTCCTCTGCCCAATAATTAAAGTCACCAAGTATGACAGTAGTGGATTTGGGCTTAGTTAGATTGTTAACGAGGGCCAGGAACTGTTCCTCAAACAAGGGCATGTCTTTTGGGGGTCTATAGATGATCGGTATAGCAATTGAGGTGTTAGAGTTTGCTTTTCTTTTAATAAGCAGGCTCTCACAGCCTTCTATACCAGAATGTGTGACTATATGGCAATCCAGATATTTCCTGATGAGAAGTGCAACTCCTCCCCCTTTTTGGTCTACACGATCAGTCCAAAAGATGTTACAGTTCTTTGGAACAGAAATAGATGCTGCCAAATTGGTTGTATCATTCAACCAGGTCACGGTGATACCCTAGTACGTCGATATCCATTCTGATAAGGTAATCCTCCACTTCCACCCTGTGTTTTACAAGGGAACGAGTGTTAGGAAGTGCCATTTGAGAAGGGTGCGAGAAGAGGATGCAGGAGGAGTTGACTCAATGGTATGTTGGCGTGTAATACCAGTGGAATTAGTATACATTGCATTTATATCAGATGTGCCATATATGTGACAGTTTGCATTTAGATCATTCAAAACAGGGTTTTCTGGAGCAAAGGGAGGTGCTATTTGAGAGGGCTCAGAATCATCAACCACTAGAGACAACGCCCGCAAAGGTAAATCAATAATCGGTTGGCAGACATCAGTAGTGATGCAGTTAGTGACCGAGTTGGCATTAGATGCCTCGTTTAAGCGGGAGTTTTCACTTTGATTTTTTACGCCTGAAATGATTGGCAGGCAAGGGCGTGCCAGTGGTATTGGCTCAAGGGCCGTGTCCACTACAGGTACAGCCTGAGGTAGTCTCCATTTTTTGTTCAGTTTGCCATGTAACAGGTGATCGGGGGCTATCCAGGCAATCATTTCTAGTATAGTGTGCCACAATGCTTTGATGCTTATTGTAATAGCTGTCCGCATTATATGGATTGTTGATGCGGGATGCACTGAGTGAATCTTGACACAGAATAGCAAGAAACTGACCCACCTGCAGAGCTCAGGCTCTTCAGGCTGCAGGCCTTCAAGGTATGGCAAAGCTATCTTTCATGTTCCCTCCCTTGCCACTGATCTATCCCACCATCAACTCTTTCAGATCAGCCAGAGCATCTGGACAACATGTAAATGGCAGCGGAGCATGGTATACTGTATAAATACCAATAACATAACAACATATTTTCTTTTACTTACTGTGACAAGGAATGTCATGCAGTTTATTATTCTCTCCTTGACAGTACTAAATGGTGGACTTACCTATAGCTGCTGAATATAATACCCTCCTGTTTACCAATAATTAAAAGAATTTTCTTAGCAAGAGACACATATTTTCTATGGCCCCAAAAAGTCAATGAACTCTCTTATAGCCAATGAATGCATTACTTTTCTTAAAATACTGTAAAGATTTTGTATTCACATCTTCCCAAGCAACAGGTATTTTGTCTGCCCACAAAAAGATGACAGACTCAGTTACTGACACTAAAAGAAATTCTAAGAAATGTGCTACAAAATCAACAAATAGTGTCTCTAGTAATAGGGGATGACATACCTAGTAACAGACACTCAATGTACCCTCTTGAGCATAATGATTTCTAACATTTTTGTATTCACAACTTTGCAAGCGACAAGTGTTTTCTTTGACTGCAAAACGACAACAAACTCAGTTGCAGCCACCAAATTCCACTCTCCAATCTTCAAAGAATGATAATTCTTTTTCTTCACGTATTTTTTTCTGTCCACAAACACACAGCAAATTCAGTTACAGCCACTGAATGCACCATCCGATCCCCAAAGAATTATAAATATTTTGCATATGAAAGCAACAGGTATTTTCTCTGCTTTATGTAGGCCATGCATTAATTTAAAGACACTGGATGCACTCTCCCCATTCAAACAGCTATAATTCTTTTTTATGCAGGCAAGAGTAGTTTCTATTGCCATAAAAAAGCCACACTCAGAGACAATGCAGGCATTTTCCTATCGTGAAATCATAATAAGACTTTTCACATGCAAGCACTGAATATTTTGCCTTGCCACCAAATCACGGAACACAGATTTGAGCCACCACATATATTCTCCTGCTGGTCTGCAACTGCAACCCATTCTGTGATGTTCTTCTCCTCACTATGACAAGATATAGCACATGTATTTAAGTCATGCAAAGGTGTGACTAACAAACCTTCTTTTGAAGGAGTTAATTTAAGAGAAAATAACACATCTCGTTTGTTATGATACCAAGACAATTCCCAAGGCTGAGGAATCACAAAGAGATTTCTCTTGAAGGTAAAACTGGGTGTCATTAACTTATAACAGCTACCACTGCAGAATTAAGAGTTGTTGGCATCCAACATGGAATGTTGGAATCCGTGTAGCCAATCAGAATCCAGGGGTTTCAGGCGATATTGCCCTATGCAGCCATGGATCCAGTTGAAGCTCAGGATTCTCTGTATCATCTTGTTACTGCCACAGTCACGTCTCCTTCCCAAAGCTCCCCTCCTACCTCAGGCTCACCCCGGTCAGTGTCTGGCCATAACCTGTTTGCCTCTCCTAAACTGTCTCCATTTTCTTTGCTCTTTTTTTGTCGGGTGACTCTCAGGCCGATTCACAGAGTGTTTTCCAACGGGGTTTTGCCATTATGAAACGCTTCTCTGAATGAGGCCCTCGGCTGGCGGCCGATTTCCGCCTTGACACTGGGATCAACAGCTCCTTCTAGATTTGTTCCACTGATGTTGCTGACCCCCACATCGCCTTCCGTCACAAAGTGAGCAGTGAAATAGAGGATGGACTTCTTCTCTAAGGTCGCTGAGTGTCGGTTGCTCTTCTGTTAGGCTGGTGTTTTCTATTTTCTTCACACTTTTTCCCTGCAAACATAGAAGTCCCATAGCACTCAGACCCACAGCTGGGTACTAATAGCATCGTTGCCCAATACCAGATCTTATGATCCTTGAGCACTCTTTATGCACTCTTGCTAAGCTTGAGACCAAGGAGTCCGATTTCACGCTCATAAAAACGCCAAGAGATAATTCAATTGAGGTGGGTTATGTGTCTGATGAATATGAAAAAGTAAAAAGCAGTGTGTACCGTGCTCAGGTACACCTCAGACTAATACAATAGAAGGAGTATACTACGCGCCAATTGAGCTTGATAAGAGGTGACGTTTTTAATTTCTTCCACATAGACAGGTGATGCACAGATGAACACATTGTTCTCAAACCTTAAGCCTACTACTTGTTTATTTTTTTTATTGTGCATTTTGATTAATATATTAAAACCTTAAACACGCATTTATACGTTATATTTCATTCCAGCAAACATTAATCACACAATTATAAAATTATCAAAATCAGCATAACCTTTTAAACATAGTTTGATGTAAGCTATGTAGACTTATAGTGGCCACATTGCAGAATAAGATAAGCCTACTAGTGTGTTAAACACTGTCATATTCTTCATTATCACTCAGAATAATACCTGCACAGTAATATGAATATAACGATGATATTACTTTAAGGTTATCATTCACAATAATCATAATGAAATGGGTGTGATTTTACTGTATACCAGTGAAAGGCTGCTCATAAAATCAGAATTCTTTTCTGATTCCTGAAAACCATTTCGCGTGTGACATTTCCCTGCTGAGATGTTAGAATGCTCAGGGTCGGTACGCATTTCGCGCGCAGTGGGAGCTGCCTAAATCCAGGTGGCCGTGACACAGCTGAGGCGGAGCTCCGCAGACGCTGGTGTGGAAGCAGCCCTGTCGGTACCTGGAGCCAGGGCTCCGAGCAGGTGCATGAGGGGAGCTGGCGGAGGCTTTACGTGACCTGCGTTTACGTCGCTCGCGTGGGACCAGGCGCCGGTGCAGTTTCCAGAGAGCCTTTTGATCAGTGCCGCACGGATCCCTTCGAGCAGCTGCTGGACAGTAGCCGCCGAGAACCTGAAGTGGGAAGGTGGTCGCTCGCGCCGGGGAACTGCACTCCAGCCGCAGGCTCAGCGGCCAGGCAGAGGCGCGGGTTACAGCACACGCGGACTGGCTGCACGGCGCCCGAGCGTCCGAAGCCAGCATGAAGCTCAAGCTCAGCGCCCTGTCGCTCTTTGTTGCCCTCGTGGGCATTCTGAGCTTCGTATTCCTGGTGGTGGCCCTGGGCACAGACTTCTGGTACATCATTGACTCTTCAGAACTGGAGAGACTGGGCAATTACTCGGAACCCCTGAGTTCTCACTCCGGCCTCTGGAGGACCTGCAATTGTAAGACGGGCTTTCAGTTTTCTTCACTTGTGGAATGTTGTTCGTAACAGCTACTGTTACTATTGTTATTATTATTATTATCATTTTTATTATTATTGTCATTTTTATTATTATTATTAGTGCTAATAATTATTATTATACAAGGAGCAACATACTTATAATAACAGTAATATAATTATTAATTGTAACAATAACAATTTTAATATCATCATTATTGTCAGTACTACGAGTGGTAGTAGTGGTACTTAAAGTACTTGAAATAGTATAAGTGGGAGCAACACTAAACAGTAGCAGCACAAGGAATTAATTTCTAGTACGTACTGATCGATGAGCAAACATGGTGGTACCGTTTGATATCTGGTGAAAAATCCCGCTGGGCTGCTGCGACGGCCAAAATAATGGAAGCTGCCTTCAACAAAATCAATGCTGCAACCTAGGCGCTCCCCTGGCCATTCACTTCCAGTGGCAAGGCCCCCAGCATCTGATGTCCGTGTCACAGAAAACCTTTGAGTCCACTACTGCACTCGACACGCTGAGATTTAGACCCCAAACCTCAAGATGCCCCCCTTATTTCTTAGGTCGCATCCTTGCAAAAATCTTTCTCTTTGATTATATACAAGTAAATAAAAAAAAAAAAAAAATTTCTAGTATTAAAAACTGCATCACAAGCAATGATTACACAGAGATTTCAAAATGTTCACAGTGCATACGTTCCGCGTGTGCACATTTTTGAATGTACGGTGAATGCACAGCACCGTTTGAGTTCCCCCTGTATTCAAAACATGGCTTTGCATGGGCTCGGATCGGTACCCAGTAATTTTACCGAAAATATAAACAGAGTGCTAAGTTTCACCGAAAGCCAAAATACTGAAAAGATACTGAAAATTGTAATGATATATATGGTAGTGGGTAAGGGGATAAAATGGGTGGGATGGGGTTGTGGCTAAAAGGGTAGAAAAATGGGGGGTTTGTGGGGGCCGCTAATAACATTTTTTTTAAAATTCAGTATTTTTACGGTATTTTGGCCACTCTGAAATGTACCAGTCTGATTTTACCTTTGGTAAAATCACATATAACTGTCGGGCTCCGCTGCTAACTGTTTATGCGCACGACTCCCACCTGTACGTTCTATTTTAAACTGAGTTTCCTACTCTTGTTCTGTCCCTAGTGAGGAGCAGATGCGTCCCTCTGATAAACCCCTTCAGGCACGGGAACAGAACCTTCACCGACTCCCACAGGCAACTTCTGAGTGAGTCCGATTTCGTGTAAATGCTTTTTCCAGCTTGCATGTTTCTGCTTTTGTGTACAAAAAAATCATATATAATCTCAGAATGGAAAATCAGACACAGGAGGCGGGATGATAATGGTGTTTGAGGATAGAATAATGGAGATGTTTTTATTTATTTTATTGCATTATTTGATATATCGCAGATGTGACATAAAGGAACAGTGAAGCACTATTCAGACAACATGCCTATGAGCTAAGACTGCCAGGCATAAGAACTCAAAGACATTAATATAGCTGGGCGGAGGGTGGGAGATGGGCGAGGGACCTAACACCATACATTGCCAGCAATTGACTATGGGATCGAGAGGGGTTCTATTGGGAAAATAACTCTATGGGCCGGATTTATGGAATTCTTTGCTCAGGAAATTGGGAACTTGTCACCAAACTGCGTGTGAAATCCCGTTCGTCAATTCATGGAATTGAATGTGTGGGATTTCCCTGGGACTTGTGTGCATTTCGCGGTGGCCCCACACACCCTGCGAGTGGCCGAGTACAGAGTGTTTGGAAGGGGGCTGAACACAGGAAATGTGGAAGAAAATGTGAAAAAGTGGGTGTTATGCTGGACAGGCCGCAGGCAGTCCATCGAACACCAACTATTGCACGGACAATACGTATTGATGGATCTGACCTCGCAACCTCTCGGCAGGGAAATGGTCACGCAAAGCCATCATACTAACCGACCCAAAGGCAGGCATACAGACACTTGTGCATGAGATTCACCGCACACAGGTGAGATCGGGTGTTGGATTTAGGGGTGTGTGTACGCATCCGTGGTACTGATCTAACAAAGGGGTGCACATACGCAATGTATCGGGTTGCAGGAACGTTTTACAGGGGTTTGCACGCAGATTTTCAGACTTTTATCCGAGTTCCGATAAATCATATGCATGTTGTCCGGGTGCCGTTAACAGTTACAGGCGAGCCACACAGGGTCCCTGAGATGCAGGCCTGCTTGCGGAAGACCCCACACACTGTTTGAAGGGTGTGTCTATTCATGCCCAGGGGAGCACGCAAAGGTACCTGTACTGGTTGTTTTTGCTTTGTGTGGGGGCATGTTGAGGGCATTCCGGGTGCGACTTGCGTGTGCAGTTACTTTGCGCGAACAATTCCATGGATACGCAGAGCGCAAATCTTTTATTCTGCGCGCAGTGTTGTTCTCGTTGTGTGGCCGTTGCAGAATAAATGTGCACTTTTCCATGAATCAGTCCCTATATAGATGGTGTTAAGTGCTCCTTTTGAACGTGTTCAAGACATTTCAAGTCATTGAGGAGTTTCATGACCAAGTTGAAGACTAGGCCAAATGTCACGGAAATCCCAGGTGACTTGCAATATCCTTTTTATGTACGGTGCCACACAGTGTCATCCCTAATACCTGGACTCTATCTTAAATAAATGGAAGAGATCATCCAGTTGTTGATACATTTAATCAATTTAGAACCGGTTTGGATTTCAAAAAACATAAAAAGTAAGCCTGTGATATTTAGCAGAGAAATAGCGTAAGCAGTTTAATAAAAATGCATCAAATAACTGATGATGGAATTTTGCTCTCCTGTGTTGAACTCCAGCAGTACACAAAATAAACCAATTACCATAAACGGTTCCTTAAATCTGAAGAACTAGTCACAGCGTTAATTAAGTGCTGCAGCGGCAGCAGGAATTGCACTCTTTGCAGGTGCAATCAGCATGTATTCTGACGCCAACCCTCAAATGTATTGACTGAGTGGCATTACAGTAGTGATGTCATTTTCTTATCACAGATCAATAGTGAACTCACAACTGGCCTCTGATAGGAACAAAAAGAATTGCCGGCTTTTACAAGATTCTTGCATGCTGCCATGTATTATATCTATATACCGTATGGTGAAATATATATATATATATATGAATATATATATATATATATATATATATATATATATATATATGCTCTAAACTGACATACATACATGGCATATTTGGATGTATATTACAAACTTTCAGATGCATGTCTTATACATTATGATATATATGATATCCACTAAGATATGCACATTGGCTGCAGAGCTGCATATACTACATATTGAGATGCATGTTATAAATTGATGTGAAAGGGGAATATTTTGTACTTTATAGATTTTTAGACTGTCAGGAGGATGAGTTTCGGGGTAAATTTAGGGTATATATATATGTGAATGTTTTAAATGTTGAATGTTTTTTGAAAATAATTGATGTATATTTTTAATGATATGTGCAAGGTTTAATTATGAACCATAAAACACACAACACATATATATATATATATATTTACTGAAATACATACACATTGGCTACAGAGATGCATATACTGTATGTTGAGATGCAACATTATATTTTAAAATATACTTACTTGTACACTGCACATTGAAAGTTATGTATTGTGTACTGAGATATATACAGTGAATTGAGATTCAGGCACTCTGCATTGAAATATATATGAAGTACACCAACTATAATAAGACGTATATTGTGTATATAGAGATGCATACATTTTACAATCACGTATCTAAAGTTTATGTATATATGTATAAATGTACACTCAGCAATACAATGTACATTGAGCTATACACATGTTATACTGAAATGTATATATTGTATAGTGAGATGCATATAATGTATATTGAAAAATATCTGCTGGACTGCGAGATACATACATTCTACACAGAGATGCATATACAGTAATTTGAAATGCATACATTATATATGGTAGGTTAGAAATATTTCATACATTGGCAAAGCAACAGCCTGGAGGTCTCAAAACACGGAGGCTGGTCTGGAAGTGTGCGCATTGTCCCTCTGCTCAGGATATACAGAATGTCATCAAGCAGGTGTAAAGGGATGGGATGAAGCTGTGGGTACATAGGTGCAGAAGAAAACAAACAGTGGGGTTCAAATGGAAGCAGGGACTGTGGATAATGTTTTTGATTGCTTGGGCGCATCCAGTCTCGGTAGATATTAAGTCATGATTCTGAAGTTAGGAAGGCACATTCTAAAAATTAGGCAATATTAATATGAGCGCATTCAGATAGACATATAGATACTACTAAAAGTAGGGGTGGCTGGGTGAAGTATTTGAGATGTGCCAAAGAGGAACATTGAGGTCAGTCCCTTTTTATTGCTCATAAATATGTTACATTTTTTCCAGAAAATTGTGGGAATGAAAATCCTAGCAGGCAAGCCAAGAGAACGCTGAAAGGCCAATGTGGACAGAGAAAAGCAGGGAAAGTAGAAAGGTGGGACTGACAATCCTAGCAGGCAAGCGCAGAGAACAACGAAGGGCCAATGTGGACAGAGACAAGCAGGGAAAGTAGACAGGTGGGACTCACAATCCTAGCAGGCAAACCAAGAGAACACTGAAAGTCCAATGTGTAGAGAAACAAGCAGGGAAAGTAGAAAGGTGGGACTGACAATCCTAGCAGGCAAGCCCAGAGAACACTGAAGGGCTAATGTGGACAGAGACAAGCAGGGAAAGTAGAAAGGTGGGACTGACAATCCTAGCAGGCAAGCCAAGAGAACGCTGACAGGCCAATGTGTAGAGAGACAAGCAGGGAAAGTAGAAAAGTGGGACTGACAATCCTATTAGGCAAGCCAAGAGAACACTGAAAGTCCAATGTGTAGAGAAACAAGCAGGGAAAGTAGAAAGCTGGGAGCTGGGACTGACAATACTAGCAGGCAAGCCAAGAGAACACTGAAAGTCCAATGTGTAGAGAGACAAGCAGGGAAAGTAGAAAGCTGGGAGCTGGGACTGACAATACTAGCAGGCAAGCCAAGAGAACACTGAAAGTCCAATGTGTAGAGAGACAAGCAGGGAAAGTAGAAAGGTGGGACTGACAATCCTAGCAGGCAAGCCCAGAGAACACTGAAAGTCCAGGGTGTAGACAGACAAGCAGGGAAAGTAGAAAGGTGGGACTGGCAATCCTAGCAGGCAAGCTAAGAAAACGCTGAAAGGCCAATGTGGACAGAGACAAGCAGGGAAAGTAGAAAGGTGGGACTGCCAATCCTAGCAGGCAAGCCCAAAGAACACTGAAAGTCCAATGTGTAGAGAGACACGCAGGGAACGTAGACAGGAATGAGAAAGATGTTTGCCCTGCATGCAGTGAAACCTTGGCTCCTTTTTTATATGACTTTGGCTCAGGGATGGTCACGCTTTGAAGCCTCCCACAACCCTGGTAGCCTTTGTTAGTGTGGGTGAGTTGAAACGATGCACAAAGGACCAGGAGAGCAACCGCCCTGTGACTTACTACAATGTCCCTGAACATCCAGGTTAAATAAAGCAGAAAACTGGGGGATCTATGGGCAGTCTTACATGAGCGTGATCTTTGAACTGTGGCACCTCTAGGGGCAATGCCCTGCACTGTGCTGCCTGGGCGTTCGTGAGACCTGCACAGAGGCAGAGGTATATGGGAGTGGTTTCTGTGGCGTGGGAGGTCTATGGGATGCTGGATTCCTCTTGGGCTGAAGTTAACCTGCATAACCCAGCTGTCGTCCCTTCTGAAGCCGAGCTGCAGTGACGCGGCCCTGTGTAAAGGGGGCAGCATTGCCTTCTTTCCATCCAGCAGGGTTGGAGAGTCTGCTTGCTAACTCACATTTGCAGGTCTAGTTTGGGCGTTACGGCCCTTTTGAGGAACTGAGTGTTGCTTAAATGCTTATTTAATTGTGTGTTTGTTGCAGTGCTGCCTGCCACCATGCACCATGCTTTATAGCACGTGTTGGTCTTGCAAAAAGCAATATGATATTAATGAGAAAGTTCATAACAAAACATGACATAATATAACATTACTTAACACAACCAGCTAGTATAACAGAACCAGCATTATATCCCAAAGAATGAAGGTGTGGCCGTGTGGAAATTCCCCCTAAAAGCGAGCAAATCGTAATTTAGCTATACAAACCAAATTGGGTGCCTCGCGGGGGGCTTTAATCAAAGCAAAAGGAAGGTGCATGTTAAAACACACAATGTAATGGTAATATTTACGAAAACATGATTTAAAAATAATAAAAAAACAGACACATAGATACCTACATGCCAATATTGCATAACATGTTCCAACAGCTTACTATGGCATGGCGTAGGATAACATACCATACCATACCACAGCATACCAAGTCTCAGGAAGCTGGTCAAAGCATTTCAAAGCCAGTCATAGCAAAGTAAAGATACCCTGAGGTACAGTAGCCTAACCACACACCAAAATATGACATAGCACAGCATACCAGACAGATAATAATGTAACCCGAATAAACACATCCAGCAAGACATGGCCATTCATAACAGAGCTAAGGCACCCAAGAACCAGCAACATTTTGTGACACACTTTTATCCCTGCCCAAATCCAGCATCAACCAACCATGCCCCCCTGGTGCCCTCACACAAATCCTGTTCCATACTCACCCCTTCCTGTGCTGAGGTCTGCCCTGATGCAGATGGTCAATCACAACAGATGAGAATGCAGAGTTATAGTGCAGAACAGGCCCAAACATACATGGCAGGGGGACTCCACCTTAGAAACCTCCGCTTTATGTCATCCTGGGGCATATTTCTCTACCCTTTCATGGTCTTCAACCTTTGGCTCTCCAGATGTGTTGGACTACAACTCCCATCGGCCCAAGCCAGCATAGGTAGTGGCGAGGGGTCATGCATGCTCTAGTCCAAAACTCTGGGAGAGCCACGGGTTGCAGACCCCTATCTGGATGTGTTATATCCTACCCGCAGGCGGCATATCAAGGGCCTTTTCTTCTCCTACTCTATATAGAAATAGATTCATAGTACACAGGCATAGATACATTGACTGCTGAGATGTGGGTTTGCAGTAACGTATAATAAGATGCAAACGTGATATCTTAAAATATGTAAGTATACACTGAGATACATCAACTGTCTACTGAGCTGTATGTACTGCATGTTAAGTTATTGCGTTTTTTGCCATGCTCGGCTGCCATCCTCATGTTCTCCAGGCATGTTGGGACCTGAAAATAGAGTGAAGTGTGAGGTTACTGCGGAGAGAGTACGAACATGCAAGCTACCTTTGCTGTTGTGTGGATGTGTGCAAAGCTGAAGTGCTCTTTCAACTCTGCGTTGAGATATATACATGTTATTTTGAAATGCAAACACCTCAGGTTAAAATTCATGCACTATGCAGGCAGTTCGGCAGATCAATAGGCATGATTACACATTGACCATGCCAGAATTTTAGAATACATGTTTGTAGCCTATCAGGTTAATACAAAACAGTACCCTGATTTTTGGTCATTAGTAGGAATAGTTCCACTATGGTAAACCATATAACTTTGTATGAAGGTTGCTAAAATGATTCCAATTTTTCTCCTTTTGCGAATTAATTGTTCTATAACCATGAAAATGTTTTCCTTCACTGGTTTAGTTTATTTTTCAGAATTGGTTTGATGTATAAGTATGTTTTAATATATATGTTTACTCTACATATTTGTGTTTGAAACCAGGTTAAACTTGATGTATGAACTTGCTTTCTCGTTCCCTTTCATTCCCTTTCTTTTCAATCTTTTTTCATTTCTTCCATTTGATTGTATGAACAGTAAATGTAGATTTAATTATAGTTAACCCTTGCTGTGCTGTTCCTTCAGTGACTCTTTTTGAGCACAGAATCATGTCCTTTTTTAATTATTTTTTGGAAAATAACAATTAAACCAAAATTGGTTTATATGTGGATCTCTTCCTTGTAAGTTAATCAGTATTTTCAACCCCTCATCCACATTAGCCCCGGGGGGTATCCCTATTGTTCGTATTACACTATGCAGCAATCTATGCATAGTATATACTGAGATGCGCATAGTATATCATAATAAATCATGCACGCAGCATGCTAACATGCATATATGATAGCACGAGGGATCACTTATGCATTTTACTGAAAGTAATATTTGATATATTAAAATGCGTCTAGATGGAAATAAGACAGTAAAATGAAAATTCTTGAATGCTCTATGGCGAACACAAATGTATTGTTCATTACCATGTGTATGTTATATATTGTAATATATATTGTATGTTGAAATAGATGCAATATTTATTGAGAACGTTAACTGTGCACTGAGAAGCTTGTGTATAAATAGTACAATTGGTGAGACGTGAACACGGATTTGTATATACACACATCACCTTAAAAAGTCACAAGACTTGCATTTCTGCCCACTGCAGTGGGAGCTTTGATCTTCGCTTATGTCATTTTGCACAAGTTGTTCAGGAACGTTTCTGGGCCTTCTGAGAGAAGAGGTTCTTGGAAAGATATGCTTCACCTTGCAGTTTCTAGAATGCGTGTCCATCGGCTATTCCGGGCTGCTTTGAGGTGTGCCTCTGTGTATCGTTATTGTGAGTTTAGGAAGCAAACGAATGATGTGTTTGTGAGTAATGCTATCTGTGACTGTATTTGCGTGTAGTCCAGTGTCCGGTGTTAGCAAAGGAAGCCAGTGAAGCCAGCTGCTAACAGACATCAACAAAAACTGTGAGTGTGGCATGGGTCGGGTGTAGAGCAATTACTCTACTCCAGAAAGCCCGCGCCAATCTATCTTACTTTCCCATAACATAGACTGTCATAGACTGTCATAGACTTACACCAGGCATAATTGGAAAGATTTGTGATGTTGCCTTGCACTATATACTAACATACCTGTCTAGGTCAACAGGCACCACACTTAAATGAAATTGTGAACACCAGCCTGCATCACATCCTGATAGATCTGTGAATGTTAGCATATGCCACACTTAGAATTTAGAATATTAGCCTGCACGGTATTTAGATGGGATTGTGATGGTTAGCGTCTGCCACAACTGGATGGAGCTTGAGTGCTAGCATGTGCCACACTTAGAATTTAGAACATTGGCCTGTGCCGTATCTAGATAGGATTGTGAATGTTAGCATCTGCCACACTTAGACGGAATCCGAATATTAGCATCTACCACACCTAGACGGAATCCGAATATTAGCATCTACCACACCTAGATGGAACCTGAATGTTAGCATCTGCCACACCTAGATGGAACCTGAATTTTAGCATCTGCCACACCTAGATGGAACCTGAATGTTAGCATCTGCCACACCTAGATGGAACCTGAATGTTAGCATCTGCCACACCTAGATGGAACTTGAATGTTAGCATCTGCCACACCTAGATGGAACCTGAATGTTAGCATGTGCCAGACTTAGAATTTAGAACATTTGCCTGCGCCGTATCTAGATGGTATTGTGAATGTTAGCATATGCCACACTTAGAATTTAGAACATTGGCCTGTGCCGTATCTAGATAGGATTGTGAATGTTAGCATCTGCCACACTTAGACGGAATCCGAATATTAGCATCTACCACACCTAGATGGAACCTGAATGTTAGCATCTGCCACACCTAGATGGAACTTGAATGTTAGCATCTGCCACACCTAGATGGAACCTGAATGTTAGCATCTGCCACACCTAGATGGAACCTGAATGTTAGCATGTGCCAGACTTAGTATCTAGAACATTTGCCTGCGCCATATCTAGATGGTATTGTGAATGTTAGCATATGCCACACTTAGAATTTAGAACATTGGCCTGTGCCGTATCTAGATAGGATTGTGAATGTTAGCATCTGCCACACTTAGACGGAATCCGAATATTAGCATCTACCACACCTAGATGGAACCTGAATGTTAGCATCTGCCACACCTAGATGGAACTTGAATGTTAGCATCTGCCACACCTAGATGGAACCTGAATGTTAGCATCTGCCACACCTAGATGGAACCTGAATGTTAGCATGTGCCAGACTTAGTATCTAGAACATTTGCCTGCGCCATATCTAGATGGTATTGTGAATGTTAGCATATGCCACACTTAGAATTTAGAACATTAGCCTGCGCCGTATCTAGATAGGATTGGTTAGCGTCTGGCACACCTGGATGGAGCTTGAGTGTAAGCATGTGCCACACTTAGATGGAACTTGAATGTTAGCATGTACCACATAGGATTGTGAAAGTTGGCACGCCCATACATAGATAGAATTGTGAACATTGGCCTGTGTCACACCCGGCTAGGATTGTTGAATGTTAGCATCTGCCACACTTGGATAATATTGTAAATGTTAGCAGGCGCTACACTTAGACGGAAGTAGGAAGGCTAGCCATTGGCACACTTAGATTGAATTGTCAATGTTGCCATACCTAGATGTAATTATGAAGATTACCAAGCACAACACTTAAAGGAACTGAGAATGCTAGCGTGTCCCACACTTAAATAGAATTGTGCACGTTAGCCTGCGTCGCATCGAGATGGTATTGTGAAAGCTGGCGAGGGCCACACGCAATTACATAGGTCAGCAAGTGCTACACTTAGACAGAACTGTGAATGTTAGCATGTTAAATGTCATATAGCATGTAAAATGTGATATATCCCACTAACCAATATAAGCTCAAACTCTCTGCATACTTAACTCACTCACAAAAATCACACAACCATATCTCGGACAACAATCTGCACACACTTCACCACACCGCAACAACACATAAGCCGCACCAACAGCACATGCGGACTGACACCAACCCAATACTCGCTTCAAAGCTCAGCACCCAATGTATACCGAGTTGAATCTGCCAACAGTACACCACTCCTCTCACTATCCTACTCCCTCTTCAACTTACTAACCCATCCCACCTTCTCGTTTACAGATCCACCAGAGCGCCTGGGGACCAATTCCGTTGGTGACAGTGCGCTATACAAGTACCTTTAACATAACATAACATAACATAACTAGACTGTTGGAAAGATATTCTTTACCTGACAGTTTCTTGGGAGTATACCCCATGGCTACCCTTGACTCTTCATGCGTGCCGCTCTGCGTATCAGTATTATGAGTTTAGGGCTCAAAGAAATACGTGCTTGTCTGTAAAGCCGTTTCTGACTCTATGTATTTAGTGGTGGGACCCGGAAGTTTGAGGTATGTTTGTACGGGGACCAGAAACACTTCCTTTTGAGTCATTATTTCTGTGTGTTTTCAGGAGGCAACGGGTTCTAATCGCTAGTTAAGGCATGATTAGGTATTTTAGGACCAGAGGTAAAATACTTTTCTGCAGGATTGGAAATGGTTGAGGGCTTGCTCCTAAAACATTATTTTTTTTTATAAATCTTTAACAAAGGCAGATTCGTTTTACCTTTATCCATTTAACGTGCACATTAAACCTTTTGGCGGTTTGAAAACTGACAGACCTCCATTCCATGCAATAACCTTGCAGGCCAGTTTGGGCAACACTGCACTGCAGCCGAGGGCACGTTGTGTTCACTGGAGATGTTTTGAGCAACTCCCAGCTGTTCCTGCCTGATGGAAAGGTTGCAGAGGCCTGGAGTGTTGGGCAGGTGTGAAGTGCACAGGCATAATGAGAGCCTGATTCAGCAATCAGCAGAGCCCAGCCCTCGAAAGGCCCAGCTCCTCTCTCAGCGGCTCCAGGGAGGGAGGGAGAACCCGTAAAGAAGGGAGAGAGTAGGAGGTGAGGCATAGAGACGAGGACAAGAAACAACAGAAGAGGATGAACAAAGGAGAGAGACAAGGCCAGAAAGGAAACCTGTGAAAGATTGATGGAGATGGTGAAAAGAAGCAAAGAAATAGAGTGAATAAAGGAAAGCAGAAGGGTAGGGAAGCAGTGAATAAAGTATGCAAGAAGGTAAGAGGAGAAGGGGAAAAGAAGATGAGAGGGAGGCATAGGAGTGCCAGCAAATAAGAGGTTTGACAATGTGTTGTGTAGCAGCTAGACTACAGTGAGCAGAATGAGATTACAGTGAGCAGAATGAGAGAAGATGGCCTAATATAGACGGTAAAGGCAGAGAATTAAGGAAGGGGAGTTGGTTATAGAAGCAGAGGGAAAAATACATTAAAATGCAAATAGTGGTGGAAAGTTACATTAATCATAGAACGTACTTATTCATTTTCAAATGAAAACATCACATCCCACATCCCCTACCCCGCCCAACTTCTCCAACCAATAGGATGAAAATGAGAAGTTCCCTGAGAGTCTTTAGTGCAGGTGCCTAAAAGATTCAGAATAGTTGGGCTTGAAGAATAAGCTTTCTACTTTAAGGGCCCTTCACTTTTCTAGCCTGTGTTTGCTTGGTGTAGTTAAACAGATTGTGATCTTTTCATTATTTTACAATAAATGTCAGAAAGTGTTCTTTTGTTGACTTTCAAAAGTTTGCACTCACATGTCCCACTGGGATCCCACCCGTGTCCTCATTTCTTTCTATATAGGGTTATCCGTCATTTTCTCCTGCATTCTGTCTTCTTTCTCCTCATGTCATTTTCCCACTTCTGCTCACCACTCCTTACTTCTCTCTCACATCTTCTCATCCCACTGCACTTTTTGCTTTTTTGCAACATTCTTCTCTTCCTCTCTTATTATTTACTGTGCTTCACTCTCACTTGCCTACTTCTTTCCCCCCAACCCTGGAGGTATGTTCTATTCTTTCCTCTCTGGCTGTCCTTTCTCCATTGCCTGTGATATTATCTTGCCTCTTTTCTGTTTTCATCCCCTGATTTCTCTCTTTTATTCATTCCCCACTCTTCTTCTCTTCCACTTGCTCCCAACCCTCTTCGTCCTACTCGTCCAACTCTTGCCCCCTTCTCCTCTCTCTCTTTTCTCACTGTCACTCCATTCTTAGTACTCCATGTCCATTGTACATGCTCTGCATCTATCCTTACTCCTGTTTTCATCTACCAATCCACTTACCTCTCTTTGCTCCTCTGTTTCATCTCCGAGTTTCCTTCTCTACTCCGTTCCCCAACCTGCCTCTCTTTTCTTCCCCCTCTCTCTTACTGAGCAATAGGCATTGCTGATGGACGGTGTGGGTCTGCCGGCTGGCAAAGCAATGATAATTGCTGAATATCTTTCTTGTAGTGGCTGTGTTCTTCATACCTATCGTAGAGACCAATCCTTGGTCTCATGCTGGCCCATAGATGTCCATGGAGGCTATGCCAATATATGCCAGTGTTATCATATAAGACCAAGGTCCAGTTGGCTGTCCCAGTACATAATGCCATGCCACCGTAATAAAGTATGTCAGGGTTGGCTGTACCAATCTAATAATAATAATCTGTTTTTATATAGCTCTTTAATCTGAAGTGATTTACATAGGACATATCTACATACATTACTATTATTCCCCAATCTAGGTAAATCTAGCCAGGTAATACACGTATCATGTTTGCTTTACCTTTGATTTTTAGTAATAATTGCTATGCCACCATACAAATATAAATCCTGACTGGCGCCACTCATGTAGCCCAGTCTACCTGCTTAATAATACTTATCATCCTATTATGTTATCTTCACTCTTGATGTCCAGTAGGCAGCTGGGGAGCAGGTGTAAGTGGATCTAGGTCACCAGGCCTAAGCACCACCCACCTTCTTAGCCCTGCCTCTTCCTTTCTGCTATTAACTTTTAGATTAACAGCGTCTCTCGGCCGGGCATCCAAAGAGAAAGGCAGTCAAAGAAATGGGCAAATCCTGTTTGGACCTGTTCGACCAGGAGGATCCAGGGTCCAACCCCCTGCTAAGACAGTAGGTAAACATGCACCAACATATGTTTACACCTTCTGTCCCCACAGGCCATCCCCACCCTCTCTGGTCCCCCTGTGTTGTTCCCTTGTGTCCCCCCCTTCCTGCACACAGGAGTCTGTCCTGATACATTCTGGTTTCACCATCACCGTCTTGTGGCCAATGCTGGATGGTGGATTTTACTTTTATGGACTTCATTGATTCACGGTGCGTCACCCTTTCTCAACTCTCATGCTGGACTTACTTTGCATCTTGTACTCATAGTGGCCCTGAATCATGCTGTTCCCATCTTCATCTTGTATCCTGGCTTGCAACATTATGAGTTACTACTGACTTCTTCAATTGTATTCGCTCTCCCTTCTTGCTTCTCCACTCTTTTTGACTGCTTACTCTCTGTTCTCTCCTCCCCTCCCCTCTCCCTTTTCCTATCTCCTCCCCTTACTTTCTTCTATGCACTTACTCTATCAGAATTGTCCCTGCACCTAGTATGATAGCAACCGCGTCTGTCACTCTGCCATCCCCTTACTGTTCCTCCCCCACCCACCAGCACTATCTGAAACGTTGTCAGGCCTAGTACGATAGTCGCTTGTTTTGTTCCTCCCCTCCCTTTCTGCACCCCTCTGCCTCACCTTTTGTTTTCCTCCGGCTCTACCAGAAATGTTGTCAGGCCTAGTACGGTAGACGCCTGTCTGTTTCCATTTCCTTCCCACTCTCCCCCTCCCTTCCTTATCTATGTCTTAGCACTTGCACTATCTGAAATGTCGTCAGGCCGAGTACAATAGTTAATTTCACATCCTTACTGTTCATGGCCTGTAAGAATGTCGTCGTATTTTCCCTTGTTCCCTCCCTTGCCTTGAAGCGCTTTGAAACACATTGTGTATAGGTGCTATGTAAATAAACTATCATATCAAATCAGTAACAAATACTATGCCACAGTAAAGAAATGTGTCTAGGCTGGCCCTACCAATATGGGCCAGTACCACGAAAGAACATTCACAATGCTGCCTTCACCTTTGACGACCTGTAAAAATGCTATGCCACAGCTAAGAAATATGTCCCGAATGCCCTCCAATGTGGGCCAGTACCAGGCATAAACCCTTATCATTGTGCCTTTACCCTTGATGCCCAGTAAAAAATTCCTTGCCAACGTAAAAACAATATGTCCAGTGAACTAGCCCACCAGTGTGGGCCAATACCATCATGCTGCCTTCGCCCTTGATACCCAATAACAAATGCCATGCCACAGTAAGAAAACATGTTGTCTGGCTGCCCTTACCCCACCAATCAGAGACCTGCTCCCAGGCCAGCATACACACATCATCATTCATACAGCATTAGTTATTCTTCATTCACTCTCATATTCAAAAACACATGCATCAGCAGTCATTCTTCATTCAATCTCACATTCCCCCATGCACCTACACAGCATTCATTCACTCTCTAATTCACAGGCACAACCAAACAACATTAACTCTCTCATTCAGGTACACACTTACAAAAACAAACCCTTGCATACACACACCTATGTAATTCTTTTTATTTTGCTTACTTGGAGCTACGCTACAGATTCCAATGGACCCGACCTTGCGCTGCCTGCTGAAATGCAGGCCCTCCAGCTCCAACGCAGCATACGACAAGAACCATGAAACAGAGAGTGCTTCCGTATTCCTGCATTTGTGTGTGGGAGCTGGACAGCCTCCATCACACCGCCCCTCCGGCCCTGGATGTGCAGGGAGGCACAAGTGTGCTTCCTCACACATTCAGTGCTGCAGTACCCCAGCCTGCATCCCCAATCAGCCAATGAAGGAGGAGAAGAAAAACGTGCACGGGTATTGCATGAGTCATTGGGCATTTGTGCAGGATTACTAACCGGTCAAAGGGAAAACCATGTTTCCCTTTGACGGCTGAAGCCAGACCAGAAGTTCTCCCTCACATCCTTGCGTCAGCTCCGGGAGTGCCAAGTGTTTTGATTGGGCTGGATTGGCCTATTCATAATGAGTGGCAGGTCGACACCCCGTCGCCCATTATGGGTGAGCCACCCCGTGTGATATGTTCAGTAGTCTGCCTACATGATTCATGTTCATATTCATGTGTAAGCAGTTTCATAATGCAATAATACAGCTTCTCACAACACAGTATATCGTGATTTTCAATGTATCTATTTCACTACTAAGTGCACCTATAGATTTCTATGATTAGCATGCGCATTTCATTGCAAAATAAATGTATTTTACCATTGAACAGATGAGAATTTTCAGATGACATTATGTTTTCTTTTCATGTAGTATGTCCATTTTAATATACAATGAGCCTCCATATGCATTTCAGCATGAGCTTCCGAAGTGTCTGGCACATCGTTATAGGAGAAACTAAACAACCCCAGACCCCAGTTGTTAACTTTGCTGAAGAATGCAGGTATCTTCACGTTAGAAATCTTTACAGTGACAAAGAACACTGTTTCACGCCCGACCATTTTACAGAGCACCTGCTGAGTACATGCTTGCAAGCCCTTTTCATTTTCTTGCAGCAACATTAAAACATCTCTTGAATCCCAAAGACCAGGGACTGAGCAGTCCAGGATGGGTGGCCAATTCATTTATTCAAGTGCCATCTGCCCACCTGGGTGCCAGTAATTACTTTTTTTATTTTATGCAGTCAGTCCTTCTTTGCTTTTGCGATTACCTGGAGGAAAGCAATTATAGTTCCCATTTTCAATAAAGGCTGTGTACAGAACCTTCAAACTACAGCCGTATCTAAATGTTGGACACACAGGCACAGTTATATGGTATTGTGTTTCTGAATTGGACTGAGCCAGTAAAACCAACATTATATATAATTTTCAGGTAGGTTTAAGAAAGGGGTTTAATACAGTAGACCTGATTTTTAGATTACATTTTCTCATACACAAATGTGTTAATCTCTGCAAGCTTTGGTCTTCCCCAAGTGACATGTCTTTCTCACAACCAATCGGAGGATTACCTACACACATTCTGCTTCTGCAAGATAGGACTTAGGTGATGAGAGAACCAATTGTTTTCGATATCCAGAGGTGTCCCATAAGGATGTGTTCTAGCTTCCCTCATTTTCATGTTATTAAGAAAGACTTTTTTTAATAGCCCTTTCTTCTTGATGCAGCTGAGCCTACTCTTGAAAATATAAAGTAGGGCTCTGCAGCCTCCAGCACGCCAGATGTTTTGGACTACGACTCCCATGACCCCTCACCATTGACTAGTCTGCCTAGGGCTGACGGAAGTTGTAGTCCAGGGCTAAAGGTTGAAGATCCTTGAAAATAAAATCTAATTGTTTAAGGATGATGCAGTCGTTCACTACCAAACACATACTGTGCCCCAAAAGCCTTTGAACTAGCTAATTGACATATGCGTTGCCAACGATTTAACAATCAACCTGAGGCAAACCAGATTCATGCTATGAACCCGAAGGTTGCTCCTATATTTCACCTGTATTTGCAGAGTAACCCAGTGGAGAGGATTACGACTTTTTAGGGGTTTGGTTGAGTGAAGGTGGCACCGGGAGTCGGCAGGCAGTGAACATTACTGCACTGCTTTCCAGAGAGGTGGGTGCTGTCATTTCGTTTATTAGGCATTTTGGAGATTGTGCTAGCAGGCCAGTCCTAAAGAAATTTAGGAAAAAATTGCTGGGCTTCGTTTTACAGCTGGTCTGTTGGGCGACTCATTCAACATTAGTTTGATGCAAAAAATAGTTTAAGCCAAATCCAAGCAGGGTACAGGAATCACCCCTCTATTCCTCATGTTTATTGGTTTGTCGCAAACCACTGGATCAATGGTAAGCCACAAAAAAACAGACAGTAATAGTTAATAAAGATATGCAAAAGCATCCAAAAAGATCCAGCACATTGCGCCTTTTAAAGGTAAATGCAGATGTATTTTATTCTCATCTGTAATAGTAAATTTGCCCTTCTAAATTACACGTGTTTCGGCTCCTACCGGCCTTTTTCAAATCAGGGCTGGTGTAATCATACTAATGAAAAAGGAACATTAAAATATAAATGTTGCACAAAAGATAAAAAATCATATTTTTGAAGATGCCAATCCGGTAAAGTAAATATGCAGAACAATGTATTAAACCATACATATTCAGAGCAAAAGAAATTCCGCATGAATAGGCAAAATGACATTATATGCAGCCAAAATAAACCCCGTTATTAAAGCAATACAATTATACAGTGAAAAACAGAGAAAATATTCAATTGTAAATTATAAGGAAGTATTGGGTGAGAAAAAGTGGTAGAAAGAAACATACAAACAAACAGGAGACAAAAGACGGATATTGCGTTAGTTACGTTTGTTCTCTAGTTAAGGTGTATACTAGAAGTCACGGCTACTACATGTCATAACTTACCCACACCGGGGGTCATTAACTTCTCATTCAGCAATTGTGTATTGGGTCAAATCCCATTGTTATATAATCTGTTCCCAAGAAACAAATGTCAGAAATTGTGTATTTGTGTTCCATATCTATTGCATATAAAAATGCTGCGCTCGAGGCTTCGTGTCATTAAGGTCTCATACCCGAAACGGGCTTCAATATGTAGATATCTGGACACTATATTATTGGAGGCTTATTGGAGGCTGTGCAAGGTAAACTGGAAGTGCAAGAAAATAAAGATGAAGAATTAGATTTGTTTTGCAGTGAATGCAATGCGGCTTAAAGTAGGCCCATTGTTCATTTGCAGAACAGGAATGCAGCACCGGATAAATGTAACACTTTTCTTGCATTGCTGTATTCTAACGGTGCAGGATGGACACGTATCACCAGAACCTTTGAGAGGGTTGGCTGATTGTTAGAGGGAGGTGGTTTTGATGGACATCACTTTAATGACAGTATTTTCTTGCATAAAATGTAGGCAAACATACATTTCATGGGCAGGTCACAAAAAGAGTTTAAAAAGAGCTATCTATCAGTGGGAGGAACTCTCTGCCACTCTCTCAATCAGAGTCTCTGGATGTCAGTCAAGGCTGCAGTTTCTGATGTTGCAAGCAGGCTCGCTGTCTCTCTGAGAGGGTTTCGCTGAGTGTCCTGCTGAGAAGGGGGAAAGCAGATAAGAAATATTTCCGTGCAAGTTCTGTCCAGGCAGCCTGTTTTGGGAGACGATTCCCAACAGCTGAGCTGAGGGGGTGTTCTGGCCCTGCTGTGCGAAGGCATGCTGAACGAGGCATAACCTAGGTTATTGAAGGGGGAGATCTGGCTGCTTGTGGGTGCACTTTACAGACAGTTGCAGGCTAAAGAATCTTGTGATTTTTACAAATGTAGATACCTATTTATATGTGTTTCCTGCCCTATCCAAAACACAGATTTCACATATAAATAAAAGGCCAAATGCTCTGCTAAAGTAAATGACATTTTCTCCTTATGTGTATTTCACTGCACATGCGTCAAGCTTCAAATGAAACTGAAGGCAGTTAGCTGCACAGAGTAATTGCTATCTTTCAAGGTCTGTAGATAATCATGTTTTGAACTGCAACACTAGAAGTGTGATTGAAGCTCCTTGTGGAGGGATTTTTATATCGCCGGGAAAGAGTTACTAGGAAATATATCTGTAGTTATGTTTTAGTCAAAAGAATAGAATCTGTTTTTACTGCAAAAGTGCAACAAGAATTTGAGGTGTGCACTTTCACTTCTGTATAATGTCATAATGAATTATTGCTTATAAACTGATTGCAAAAGAAACAAGTCAGACTTGGTTTACTTATTATGTGTCCTAGTTCCTTGTATTAGTTTACAGACACATGTGAGGCAGGTTTGGATTGAGTCCTACCACCAGTGGTATTTTCCATTTTACCACATGTGATAAAAATGCAAGGTAAGATAGGTCACTGTGAAGGTGTCCTGGTAAGTATTACCCGCAGGGACCGCCAAAAGGGCATAGTGTGGTATTGTAGGTAAAAACCACATCACAAAGAAATTGTGATCCAGTGCGCACCAAGTCCGGTTTCAGTTTATATTGCTCATGTTCGCGATACAAGAATAATACCAGGTGGTCCTGTGCGTTTGAGGCTCACCAGAATACTGCAAAATACCCCCTACAGTCTTCAATGAAGTAGTAATCCTGACTCATCAGATTAACAGGATGCTTTAATGTTCACAGAAATCACTTATCAATTGTGGGTCAAACTTGCTAAGGAAAGCAGTTATATACATTGATGTATCAAGGCGTAAAGGGCAGTAGGAGGGTGCAGAGTAAGATGCATGAGTGAAAAGGAGAGAGGCATAGTAATGAGGAGGGCTTCTTCATGCATTCACTTTTCATGCCTTAACTTCATCTGCATCTTCACATTCTGAAGGTGGCAAGGGATGTGGTTAAGATTAGCTTAAAGTTAGGGTTGGGGTCAAGAGGAAGAATATGGGTAAAAAAGGAAGGAGGGTAAAGAGGAACTCTGCCCATAATGATGTAGTCAATGCTTGTAGAAGTGATGAACAGGTGAAGGAAAGATATCGAGAAGTAAACATGCCAAAGTAAAGGTATTGTGAAGTGAATGCAGGCAAAGTAAATACATACATCCAAGACAATATCCCGAGCCTCTAGCAGAAAAAAGTTGGAGGTGGACCTAAGACCAAGAACCGCATGGCACATGGAGTGATTGTGTACTTTGGTTATATAAGAACCCTTAAAGAAGGTCCTTCTGCACCTAATCAATCCTCTGGCATCTGTGGACTGTGGCACTGGGACAATAATAAAGGTGGAATGGACACCTGGATGTTATTTCACAGTCATCTTTAATACAAGCTCAAAAGACACACTGGAAGCACAAAGAGCTGCTGCAATTGGCTTGCTTATATAGTTCTTTTCAATGATGCAATACTTTCATGTAGTTTCAGTAGATCTGATTGGTTCTCTTAACCAGAATAAAAGCCCTCCTTATCTTTGATTGATTGGCTTATTTGTCCCTCATAAAGCCCACATTAGTCACTCTTGGCAAGCCCTGGCTGACTGACACATAGAATGATACACTTATTTTAGGTCCAGCCGGACAAAATTAAACTTCCTTTAACTCCTGCCAAGAAACAGTCCTTATCTGCTTCTCGAGGTCCTGCCAAATTTAATTGGCAGCTCATACTGTGGAAAACTCCATGAGCACATGTGTTTGCTGCCAGCTAATGCAGCTGATCTGTACTAACTGGTAACTTCCTTGCCTTTATCTGATTTACCATCAATAATGTCTTCTTTTTCCCAGCCAAATTTCTAAATATACCATCCCAGACATGCTTTTCTTACAGTGAAGTGCTGCCAAAGAATGTTTGCTATCTGCATCAGTCAGGACTCTAACATCTGGTCTCATGGCGCCATTTTGTGTTTGGCATCCATTTTAGAAATTATCTCAGTCTGTTCAGCCTCACTACCAAACGGTGAGTGGTTATTTACTTTTGAGCATAACTTCTTTTCTATCCAGTATCCAGAATATATTTTTACATATTCATGATGTGGGTGTAATACCCGAGGCACCCTTAACTTCCTGGGTCATTCTGACCCCAAAAATATGTGTCCTCCCAAATGCACCTTTTATCTTCAAAAAGCATTATAATTCAACTGTTTGCAATACTAGAACCATTGGTCAGCCTATCATGTTATCTGTACTCAGTTTGAGGGGGTAAGGGGATCTGGTAGCCTTATACACTCACCCCTCTGTTCAGTATTAGACAACTGTTCAATACTCGAACACTAGTGTCCACCCTCCCTGTACCTATACATCGCTGTCACAGTCCCCCCCTCAGTGTGGTGATTTATCTCAACATGGGAGGTATCATAAAAGTATTTCTACGGAATCAACAGTGTCTTCAATCATTTTGTACTTTATTAATCTAAAACATATATATGTGTCTCCTTTTGCCAAAAGATCATTGCAATGTTTCGCCCTCTTTGAACTTTTATGCGTGTATCCTCAAAGAATAACTTTATTTGCTCCTAGCTGGATCCCACCCCCATTACCCAATTAAATGTAAACGTAACATACACAACAAGCGATTTTGGCCACCACAAGAATCGAGCGAAATCATTCCTTCAGGCAACCCACCAGCCCATTTTTCTCCTGTCTGTCCATATGCAACATTTCACTGGTTATATACACTTTTTCCCTTTCTCCGAGCCCACGACATTTCCTTGTTTTCTGCTCTCTCCCCATGCACACTTTAATGTTTGTCTTCTTTTCATTTTTCTTCCATCGACACATCTTCCACCCGATTCATCTTGTTTAGCTTATTCCGCATCCACAAACCTTCCTTATGATTGGTCCATTTATTTTTATTTATACTTTGAGCTGCTTTGCAGTGAGTTCGATGACCCCTTTTCATAGGCCAGTCATTTTTTATTTCATTGTCAAATGACCATAGAGAACTCGAACTCGCAATATTCTGATTCAAATAAGATAGTCAGTGGGGGGGCATTCAATTGTTTCTGGGGAACACAAGGATGGGGAGTCTCATAGGGACAAACTTTCAAAAAAGCAGTTGCAACTGGGCATCTGACTGGGTCCCTCGAAACCCTATTCACACTGGGCTTTCTCCCTGCTCACAGGATCGGTTGCCGTCAATCACCTGGTGTGTAGGTATCTCTTGTCCATCTGTAATATAAAACTGAATAAGTTTCTTGAAAAATAAATGTATCTTTATCATCAGTACTGCCTCCTTAAACCCAAACCTTAGACTACTTATGTCCCTCCTTTAAGCATTCCTACCTCCTAAAACAATTTCTATTGCATTTTCTCTTTTTCTAATATAATAAGATGGCTGCTCCATCTCTCTTTTTGACTTATCTTAGTGCCACTTTATACTTAATGCACACTGGCTGATACCTGAATGTGGCTACGACATAAAGCATATGCATCTCTGCCTTTTTGCTGGCATTTCCCTATTTTTTCATGGGCTTATTTCTTTTTTCAAAAATGTTAACAGGGAAGGAAACATTTTCTCTGTGGTTGTCACTCTTATCCCCACAGATTTATACAGTCTCCTTCTTTATAATAAAATAATAAACGACAAAACAAACAACATAACAATTTCAAACATTTTGTCGAAAAAAGGATGTGTTTTCTTCAATCGCTCTCCTTCTTTCTTCTTGATGCATCCGTAGCTGAAGAAGAAGACACTGGTATGGGTTCCTGCTTCCTGTAGAAAACCGAAATAGAGGCAAAGTCAATTTTTTTTTAATGTTGGCAAAGCGATAAGTTATTTCCTCAAGGAGGACCTTTGCTCTTTCCTTTTGAAATCTTTTTTTCTTTTTTTTACTGTGATTATTTCTTGACACTCTGAGCCCACCCAACTATAGGCTGGCTTTTTTGAAACAATAAAAGAGACATTGGTGTACATTTAACTTCCTTCGAATTTTCCATACATATCCTGTGTTTAGTCTTTTCTGCTATGCTGAAAATGTTCTCTGTACTGTTGAAGTCCTCTTCCTGGTGGTGTGGGACCACTGTCGTCTTCTTTCTTTACTGTATTTATTTTGTTGAGACATAATTAACATCTTTGGTCACCCTGCCTACACTCATCGTGCCTACCCATGTTATTGGGAACCCACCACTGTTCTATTAAATGCATGTGAGTGTGACATATAGGTATACATCTATTTGCCTATTCTTAATATTTCTTACATTTGTCAAATGCACCTATTTGGCATTTCTCTGTCATCACAATTACAAAAAGGTTACTCCACCTTCTATCCAAAGGTCTTCTTCATTCTCATTGTTAGATAGGCCATATTTGTATACCTATGCTATTCAATGCTCACACCTGGTTGCATCTTTCTTGGGAAAATAATATCTATTTAAAAGATTGTATCCCTCACTGCCTTTTTTCTGTACTCACCTGGATCCTCTTACTCCTAATAATAATCAATGAAGTTTGTTCACACACTTACTGTGTCAACTGATACTTAACTTTTCAAAATATAATGTTTGTTCCCATTATATTTCTATACTCTTCTAAGGACATGTAGACATTCCTCCCGTTCTCATAAATTACAATAATTTCATCTGTAAAACATGAACAGACATCATCATATACATATAAACAATGTTTTTGTTGCTTACTTTCATATGTTTTTTGGTGTAGTTCAAATAATAATTCTCTCATATTATCAGATCAATCTTGGCCATCCATACCCCTTTGGCCCTTCATTAATCATATTGTATCTTCATCAAAATACACTAGACTACTCAATTGTAACCAGCACCACCCATTGTGCTCATTGTTTGGAAATCTGGATGTCCTATCCACACCTTCCTTCATCACGTTTGTCACACAACGTTACTCTTTGTTCCTTTATTTGCCCCTTTTATCAACTTGTGCTATTTGCTACTTTAATATCCATTCATTCACTTTGTATTTATTTATTTATTTCACCCACTAAATCGTCACCAATCTTTTACTTTTGACCTTCTTACTTCTGCCCTTTTATCCTTATCTATTTATGACTACCTTACATTAATTGGTCTAATTACAACACAAACCTCTCATTTTTTCCATATTTATAATCCCTTACATATGTGTACCTTCTTATTTTGTTACCCTATTCCTTTCAATAGACCCACATCATGAGGGCCTATGGTTCACAGGACACTTGGCACTTTTTCCAAGTTTTCCTGAAAATATGCTGGGTGCTGCCACATTTTTATCACTCTGTCGGATTTCCCCTTCTCTCTATTTTTATCCTGTATATGGTGCTCATATAAAACACCACTTCATCATCTGTTGACTCCTCTCTAAATATATCATCATCAGTGACATCAGTCAATCTAGACCTGTCTTCAAGAGCTATCACTGTTCTCCATGGTCTACCCTCATTAATTCCTTCGATCATTGCCATTTCCCCTCGTACTATGGCTGCATCTAATTCTTCAGGGATTGTCTGTCCCCCCTCTTTGTCCATAGGCAAATGTGATATTGAGCACAAATTCATCAGGTATTCTCACCATTTTCTCCACTAGACCAGATAGCCATGTTAATAGACTGTTCACCCCATAAATAGAAAAACCTTGAACTCAACTGGAACATCTCGCAGAGCCACTTGCCCTGTGAGTGCCAGTTTAAATAGTGTATTCCAAGAGCGAAACACTCTATCCCTTGGTCAATAAATAAAATGATCATGTTAGGTTTTGTCATTAAATCCCTTCCCAAACAATTAAATGGTGTCTATCGCAAATATAACAAAGGTTCAGTCATGTCACACTCTCCTATAGAGACTAGTAATTCATCAATAAAAGGAACTCAACTCGTAGCTCCAAAGAACCTTTAATCATTTATGGCAATTCCTACCACTGGATATTTTTCCTCCTTTGTTCATGGACGTGCAGTCCCAGTGTCTACTAATAAAGCAAAGGTTTTGCCTCGTACCATCACATTAACCCTTGGCTCCTCTTGGGGGTCTAATATAACTGAGAATTCTGAACACATCAAGTCGTCCTGTGAGCTTGTCCTATTGTGGGTGCATGCATACCCCTGTTCCTGTGAAAGGATTTCCTCCTACCACAGTGGCACCTCCTATTCTGGGTGCCAATACCTGTCCTTTGTTTGCATATCGCCAAATCAGCATGGTGTCTCGTTAAAACTGCCTCTGTGGTAAATTCCTTTGCACTTGCTCTAGCTGCTGTACCTGTTGCACTCTCAGCGCATGTTTCTGATACAATGTCTGATCCTGGGTGAACCCTTCCCTATCTTGTGAGCTATATGCTGGAGGATAAGCTGTCCCCTCTCTTGAGAATTGCCCATTTTGTACATATCATTTGCTCCTGCATGTGCGTGCAATGTGCCCTGTCACCCCACATGTCCAATACACAGGAGGACCCTGTCTAACTAGCCCCCCTTGGTTAAATAAACCCTCCTTGCATATATAGACTCTCATTCTGCATATTCTGAAAAGCGCTTTGATTATTCTGAAAACCACCTCTTCCTCTATTTCCCTTTCCTGTGTGGCACAAATCCATTCCCTCCTTGGCCCATCTGGCATTGACTATTTGCCTGTGATGTACCCACTGCTTGCTGTATTCCCAGTCCTTCTCCGCTTTGTCAATACTGCCCCTTCTATGGCATATCTTGACAATTTTTGTCTGCACTAACTTGGCTTCCGCAATTTTCCTAGCATCGTCTTTCTTCTTATTCTTCTCCTGTAATAGCCGACAGTGATGCACTATAGTCAACTGCATCTCAGGCCACGGTTTGGCGTCAATTCCCATTTGCTTCTTAAGTTGCCTCTGTACCTGGCCAGGCAATCCCTGACATAAAATGTGGTAAAATACATACTATATGTTTCAAGAGTTCAGTGCTCCTGAATATTTCGTCTCGGGAGAATAGCTCAGGGGCAATGTGCTTACCTTGGTAGCAAGACGACACTTAACAATGCAGGTTTGATCCCCGGGTCCGTGTATAGAAACCTCTGGGTATGAAGCATGTTATACATTACCTATCATATCAAGCGGATCCTCATCTTCCTTTATTTAAAAAAATCTAACTTCTTTTATATTATATTTTAGCAAAACATACCATCCCGACTCCAGCTAGCAAGATCGAAGGGCATGGTCACATTTAACGGATCCAAAATAGCCTTTTTCCCCGATTTCACCAAAGAAGTCCAGAAAGCACGCCAATCATTCGACCCGCTTAAAAGACGCTTACAATCAGCAGGCGTCAAATATGGTCTGATCTTCCCGGCCCAGCTCAAAATATTCCACGGTGGCACGTCAGTGCACTTTACCGACCCCAGAGAGGCATGGAACTGGGCCGAGCGGCACATAGAAGGGGATTGGAATGCGGAGGAGAGAAGAAGAGGCAGACGCAACAGCCCTCGACCGGAGCGCCCACCGGAGCAAGGCCAACAACAGCACCAACAGCCTGCTAATCCGCCGCAGGGAAATATTTGAACTGGGGAACAACACGGGAACAACACGGAGCACGAAACTACGATACTGGGATTTGGACTATCGAGTAAACTTGTGCCCCCTCCCCGGGCAGGTCAACGCACGGATTGCAACCAGGCCAGTGGTCGGACGGCCGCCCACCCCACGGGCAAAGTCTAACACCGAGGAAGCCCACGACAGCACCACGGACAGTTGCGTAAGCTATATGGTGCAAAGGCCACTGACTGTGGCTTAGTTTAAAGTTTATTTGTTCTGGTTCAAACTTCGGGCGACAGATACTCCAAGTTGGGTGGGAGTATAGGGAGGGGGGATAGATAACACAACCGGGGCGGTAGATGCCCCCAAGGGAACAAATGTTTGAACAGATGGGAGGAAGAATCCACTCCCGTGTTTGGAGGCTTGTTTTCAGGTTCGTTTTAAATTTTATTCATGTATGGTCCGACAACAGTACACAACCACTTTCACGCGCTTGCGCCTCACAGCGAAACACCAGCGCGTGCATCCCCACGGAATCCCACACATTCTGCTTCACAACAACCCGCTCCCCAGCCAGATGACGCACGACAGATATGATACGAGAACATTGCGTTTTCTTACGTGGAATGTCAACGGGCTGGGTAGTGGGATTAAACGCAAACTTGTCACCCAAACATTAAACAGACACGCGCCGGATGTGGTGATGCTCACGGAAACCCATCTAGCGGGTTCCACATGCAACCTATTTAAACGAGGCCACTATCGTATTGCACTACACTCAGGTTTCACCACGGGCTCCAGGGGGGTCCTCATACTGATTCACAAAAGGCTGCCATTGACTCTATCCAGTGTGTCACAGGACAGGGGGGGCAGATTCGTGCACATGACAGGATCCCTATGGAATCGAACCATAACAATAATAGCCGTGTACGCACCACCCGCGCTGCTGCCAAGTCTCATAGAGGACATAACTCCCCGGATAGCACAGGACTCCTCAGACACACTAATCCTTGGTGGCGACTTCAACGAAGTCATGAACCTGGGCATGGATCGCACACACCTAAGGGGCAGGAATCCTGAACTACACACCAAGCTAGCCTCCTTCATATCAGCACTGGGCCTGAGAGACGTGTGGCGGGACCTTCACCCGGGGGAGCGGGAATACTCTTTTCATTCGGGCGCGCACGCTTCCCTCTCCCGGTTGGACTACTTTTTCGTGCCAACCACCGAGATACATAGGGTAACTAGTGCCGCGCTACTTCCACGCGGCATTTCTGACCACTCTCCCCTACTAATGGAATTATCAACATCACGACCCATTCCCCCACCCTCATGGCGCCTCAACAATTATTATCTAGGCTTCCCAGAGCTAGTTGAGCGAATACAAGAAACCACAACCAAATACTTCGAGCTGAACGCTGGGTCAGTAGACGACCCGAGCTTATTATGGGAAGCGTACAAGCCGGTCTTGCGGGGAGAGATCATCTCCTGGATAGCGGCGCAAAAAAAGGCCCACATGCAAAAATTACACGAAGCGGAAGATCAGGTGGAACGGGCAGAAAGTGCGCATCTGGCGCGAGACCTGCCCGAAACGAACCGAGCTTTAATCCTGGCCCAAAAAAAACTGCACAATGTAGCCTTAGACAATGCCAAACAGGCACACGCCACAATGCGAGCCAGATTATATGAGACAGGCGATAAGGCGGGTAAAATGTTGGCCTGGCTGGAACGTAGGGATGAAGGGCACAAACAGGTCAGGATGATCAAACCCGACAATTCAGAACCGCTGTGGACAGACCAGGCGATCGCAGAAGGCTTCGCTAAATACTACGCAGGGCTCTATGGGTCGCCGGAAGCCCCCATTGATCTCTCTGTGCTGAACGGGATCACCCTACCCAGCCTAACGGACACACAAAGAGGGCTGCTTGAGGCAGCCATTACCGAGGAAGAGCTTGGGGCGGCCATGTCTCAACTAAATCCTGGGAAAACTCCGGGACCAAACGGCTTCCCGGTAGAGACGTGGAAGGGGGTGGAACCGAGTGCGTTAATCCCGCATCTCTTGCATATGTACACTCACTCGAGGGAGCAAGGGCAGCTTCCCCTGGACCTAAGAAGGGCCACTATAGTGGTGATCCCCAAAGCAGATAAACCACCAGAGAGGTGTAGCTCATACAGGCCCATCTCATTACTTAATACCGAGACCAAAATCCTGGCGAAAGCATTGGCAATCCGCCTGCAGAAAGTTATCTCATCACTTATACACCCTGACCAATGTGGCTTTATGCCCCAGCGGTCAACGCGTATGAATATCCACCGACTGCACACTGCGATTGAAAAATCCCCCCTATTGCGGGACCCCCTAGCCCTGCTAGCAATAGATTTTGAAAAGGCTTTCGATTCGGTACACTGGCCAGCATTGTGGGAAATAATGCGCCGAATGGGCTTCGGTGACCAGTTCCTGGGATGGGTACAACTACTATACGAATCCCCTGAAGCTGTGACCAGAGTAAATGGTTGGTCTTCGCAACCGTTCAGACTGGGCAAGGGAACACGACAGGGGTGCCCCCTGTCTGCAATGCTCTTTGCGCTGGCCATAGAGCCACTGGCAATTCTATTACGTGAATCTCGACTATGGAAGGGCTTCCGGTGGACAGAAAATTGGGAGGATAGGGTCTCGCTGTATGCGGATGATCTGCTTTTGTATCTAGCGGACCCCATAGTCTCGTGCCCAGTGGTGATTGGTATATTGAAGGATTATGAATCCTTTAGTGGGTTGAAGGTGAACTGGTCGAAGTCCACACTATTCCCAATGAGAGAGGTGGACAGCGCTGAACTACGGGACTGCCCATTTCGCATAGAAGTTGACCAATTCCGCTATCTAGGGGTACAGATAACGACGAATCTGGCCGAGTATGTTGAGAAGAATCTCCACCCGGTCACTAATCGCCTTGCGGATGACGTCAAACACTGGAACGCCCTTCCACTGACCCTATTAGGGAGAGCAGCGTTATTCAAGATGTTGGCGTTACCTAGATTCCTGTATATACTCCAAAATGCCCCGCTACACATCCCCAGACAAGAGTTTCACAGAATTGACAGGATCCTTCGGAAACTCCTGTGGAATAACGGACACCCAAGACTGGCGCTCCACATCCTGCAGCGCTCCATCTGGGAGGGAGGCATAGGATTGCCGCGTATACAGACATACTATTGGGCGAGTCAAATGGCGGTGATAAACGACCTCCTACACGGCGATTCCTCGCTACCCCACATAAAATTTGATACTCTCGATGGGACCAGCACAACCCCATTAGAATCCCTATACCGGAAAACTAACAGCAGTAGTAACAAAACAATGGCTAATCACCGAACGCTAGTCTGGGAAGAGGCACACAAGCACATACACTGGGAGGGGAGAACCACACCAGTACAGCCACTGTGGGCGAACAAAAATATCCCGGAACTGGGCAAACTTCCAAAATGGCGGAACTGGGTGGCTGCGGGAATTTCCAAAGTAGGAGATGTGTTCCGGGAGGGGAGTCCGGTGACATTTGAGCGGTTAGTGGAGGATTTTAATCTGCCCGCCACAGACCGATATCGGCATGTGCAATTGTGTCATGCTTTACAACAGCATTTACCTGCACTACGAGATATGGCGGACTGCACCCCCATAGAAAGAAACCTGGTTCTGGAGAGCATAGATGTCAAAATTACCTCAGTAATGTACAATGTCCTCACCTCGTTTGCCACGCCGGAGCTTTCAAGCCTAAAGTCTAAGTGGGAGAGGGATGTGGGAGCGATATTGCCCGAAGATTGGATAACGATCCTAATGTACCCAAGAGATACGGCCATCTCGGCCAGGCTACGCCTGGTACAACTCAAAATCCTGCATAGAATATATTACCCGCGGGTAGCGTTATACAGATGGGGCAAGACCACAGACCCAAACTGCTTGCGATGCCTTCAAAACGAGGGCACCTTCTTTCACATCATATGGGATTGCCCACACATCACGACATACTGGCAGCACTGTTGTGACACACTCAGTAAGGTTTTGGGTCGAACTGTGCTCAGAGATCCAAAGCTGATGTTGTTGGGAGTGGAGGAAGAGGGTGAAATGTCTCGCTCCGATAGACTATTATTTGCAACCTCCACGGCACTGATTAAGCGCAACATTGCCAGGCTGTGGGGCTCGAGCGTTACCCCTGTGCACGCACAGTGGTTGGATGATGTGGAAGCATGCATTGCGATGGAGCGAAGGGTATATGCGGCCAGGGGATGTCCTAGGAAAGCGGGGAAAATCTGGGAAAAGTGGGAGAATGCAGTATGAAATTCTTTAGTAGGAACTAGGCCGACGGCCAGCATGTGATGGCAGAGCAAGAATGTGCATAACGCTGACAATGTGTCCTCAAGATGTTGTAAAACGGACCATACACTCTTTACTGTTTATGTTATTATTGATGGTCGGACCCTTCAGGGTCACTGTTTTTTCTTGTATGATGTAATAAAACCAATAAAAGTGTTTGATCAAAAAAAAAAAAACATACCATCCCTAACTGGTATTACTAACATAAAGCGAAAGCATCCTGTATGTATGTGTGTGTGTTCTTATTGCAGTATTGAATTTCTTCTTCTGACTACTTGTGTGTGTTTTTTGTGTGCATTGAGCCTGCAATTCATTGATTGCCTCTACTTCCACAAGATCATGTGTGCATGTGTGTGTGTGTGTGTGTGTGTGTGTGCATGTGTGTGTGCATGTGCGTGTGTGCATGTATTTCTGTGCATATATCATGTGTGTGTGTGCATGTGTGTGTGCATGTGTGTATGCATGTGTGTGTGTGTGTCATGAACCATCGGACTCGTCCCTTCTGGACTTCCTGGTCCCTGACCCATAGAGGCTTACAGTCAGCAGTACTCCCAACAAGGCCACCGAACACGGAACGCTGTTTACCAGTTTCCGCGTCGTGTGCATCACGTTCTATAAAATAGACACGCCCCCGCGGCTCTGCGCGTCTCAACGCTACCGCTTACTGTGGCTAGACGTGTGCTGCCGTAGTTCGCTCTTGTTAACTTCTTGTTTCCTGGTTCCTGGTTCCTGGTCCCTATTGTTACCTCCACATTCATTCATTCCCTTTTGCCCTCACTTGCATCCCAGATCTCTGTGTTTTCGCTTCCGAGTGCACGCTTCGCTGTTTTCCAGGACTTCCCCGTCATTCTGAATGATCCAGGACTCGGGACGCTGAATGCACGCTGGACCCGAGGACATTTGCACGGGTTATACAAGACCCGCACTGTGCGCAGGATGACTCCATCGTAGAAAGAACACAGACAGGTGAGAAGGAGGGAAACCTGTGACAGTGTGTGTATCTGTGTGTATCTATGTGTGTGTCACTCCCCCTCTCCTTATAGACATACCATGACAGAGATTTTGACCTAAATCAATTCATCATGCATAATAATAATTAATATCATACTCCGTCTGCTTGTACTTATTCCTAAATAGACTTTATTTAAACAAATGTTTTACAAAAATCTAAATAATGCACTCCTTATTCTTGAAAATCACATTAATAAAGGTGTGTGCTTCTATAAAAAATACTCTTTTGACCTAATGTTTTCTCAATACAACTGTTTAAATATATCACGCCCCTTGTCCATATTGTGTGTGACCTTAGTCCCGGTGCGCTTCACGAGCACTTCCTCTCATTACCCACTGCTTCCTTATTCCAAATACACATTTTTGCATAAATAGATGCTTTTCCAATATTTTTCCCAAAAAGGTGCTTTTGTTTAGTTTATTCTTGCTATTCCCCATAAATATCCACAGTGCTTAGTTTAACGTCATTCATTATTGCATTAATGTACCTTTTTACTGTAATTAGCACTGATAATTGCATTTCTGTTCTCAGCGATGACCTTTCACAATTGTGTCATTCTAGGCACATTCATCATGTTTCTTCTTCAAATGCCTCTATTTTGTATGGTTATACTGTTGTAGTAGGGGAAACACTGCCCCCCTCATGAAGGCTATCCAATCTACTCTGGCCTTGGTACACATGCCTAAATCTGCATGTATTACTTCCCCATGTCTCTACATTGTATTGTGGTGCAGATTCTGTGTCTTCTATCTCTGTCTTTAACAATGTTCTCACTATTCTAACCATCCACAGCACTCCCCTGTCCCTTTCATTTGCAATCTGTCTTTCTTTTTATTGCGCACTGAAAACCTTTTAGTGAAAACGCCTTTCCTCGCTCCCTCATCCGTGCAATTGGCCCATGCATGCCTTATGATCTATACTCATCCAAAAATGTCCCATCATTCACCAACAATAAAGGGCTACTTGCCCAACATAAATTCAACAAATCAGGGGTGATCCAGTGTGTGCCCAACTGAGAAGCATCCAACACAACCCCAAAAAATAACCAACCGTTTCCCTAAAAATAGGAAGTGACCAGTGTGACCCTAAACAGTGACTTTGAGGGGGTCTCCCCAATGCACACATATACAATAACTGGGAGCAGCCTCCCATACAAAATAGTATATTCAGAATAAAGTTGAACCATATACAATTTTCCTGTCAAAAATCAACAATTTCTTCAAAATGTATATCTTTGCTTGATTAAACAACCAGGGGTTTAATTACCCCGCAGTATATTAATCCAATCCAGTGCTTCTTGCAGCATCTGGTTTCAATAACCATGCACTAATGTCTTGAAGAAATGTTGTTTTTCAAAACTCACTCATTTGTCAATTACTCAGCGGGTGTCAACCAAATCAGCCCATAATTGAGCGTCAATACTCCAGAACACAAACATCATATATTTATATCGTAAAAATCCCCAAAAGAACAAATACATTTAATGGATTCTGGTTCAACTCTTCATTTCCATAAGAGTCAGGGTCAGCCCCCGCTCACTTCCAGGTGTAATACCAAAAAAATGAATTTTTGAAAACTGCACAAATTAACCACTAAACATATTCCTTGCATACTTATACATATATTAGCTTCAGCCCATTAATTCTGGTCACATTTCCATAAATCTTCATTCATTTTTCTGTTTTATTTGTTTAATACATATACATGCATTTTTGCCATCCCTTGCTAAGACAAAACAGTATATTTGCTCCTTCTTCATGTAAAACTAGTTCATAGATGCTTTAACTTGAAAAGCTATCTATTCCCAAAACTCCACGCAGCTTTGGATTCCTGCAACTTATTTCATTATCTCTTGACACTGTCAGCTACTTATCTTTAGCCTTGGGAAGAAGCCCTAGCTTCTTCCAGCAGCGTGGATTTGAACATACGTTTTCATTGTGCACTGTCAGCGCTAGCTTTTTTTTCTGCGCTGCGCACCGCATGCAAAATTGCTTATATCTCTGTGTTGTTTCACTTTCAAAGCATGCCATGTATCACATTCCCCTCACTTGCTCAAGCAGAGAAGGAATCAAGTGTCGGATTCTGGCTTAAAACTCAATTTAATTACTTTTTTGTTTTAACTATGCAGTTGTAATCAGCAACTATCAGCCTCATATACAATTTTCTTTTTGTCTTCGTTTCTATGGTGCACTTGGTGGTTTTCTATTGTGCAAGGCTTTTTCACTTCCTTAGAATGTCATCTATGTAAGTATATCAAAATTAACTCTCTAGCTACCGTCACTCGCCCGCCTCAAGGGTGCAAAGTAGTCACAATTTTGACTTCATGTTTTCTTTCATTTTACCAGCAGCCTTAAAACATCTCAAAACAGCAAATATGAGCTTGCCCATCAATGGTTTGCTCAAACCTCTGCCTTTTTCACTGTTTTCTGTCTATTTCTGAGTTGATGCAAATCACCTTCGCTAAATAAATAATATAATTTCTTGACTTTTTCTCAACTTTTTACAACTCATTGTCGCTCCTTGACACCTTTTTAAAACAGACACATATACAGAGAGACAGACTAACCGACTCTTACATTTAAACCATGGTACTCCTTTTTCCTCATCTCGCCCCTAAAATACTCTGACTAGAGTTTAACTTGTCTCCTAACATAAAACTGTTTATGCGCAGCCTAATTTACCCTGATCGGGATATGAGACGAGTTCTTCTAAAACTCCTTGAGCAAGTAAATCTAGGGCCTTATCTCTTACAACGCTCTTTGTTGCACCTTAAAATTCTTTTCGTTTCTTTTCTGACTACCCTGTTGCTTTCCTAAACTACCGCAATTAATATATACATAACATGTCTTATTATTTTTCTTCCTTTGCCCCTTTCCCCCATAATACATACCATAATCCATAGATGCCAACGTGTGCCATGCTGACAGCCACGGGGAGCCCTCCCTGACAAAATGAGGGCACACTGCAGATCCACTTACCCATCCTTTACCCCGTGCTTCTTCCCATCTCTGTCAGCATGTCAGCATAAGCCTGGGTTCTTGTCCCTGAAAGATTTTCAGGGTCCCTTTGTACAGTCGCCATGTGTAAAGAAGGTCCTTCTGCATCTCATCAAGCCTCTGGCATCTGTGGACTCTGGCACAGGGACAAAAATAAAGGAGGAACGGAAGCCTGGATGCAATTTCACATTCATCTTCAATACAAGCTCAAAAGACGCACTGGAAGCACACAGAGCTGCTGCAATTCAGCTTACTTATATAGGTCTTTTCAATAATGCAATACTTTCATGCAGTTTCATGATACATATCTGATTGGTTCTCTTAGCCAGAATAAAAGCCCTCCTTATCTTTGGTTGGTTGGCTTATCTGTCAATCATAAAGCCCACATTAGTCACTCTTGGCAAGCCCTGGCTGACTGACACATAGTATGGTACATGTATTTTAGGCCCAGCCATACACAATTACAGATCCTTTAACTCCTGCCAGGAAACAGTCCTTATCTGCTTCTCAGGGTCCTGCCAAATTTAATTGGCAGCTCATACCATGGAAAACCCCATGAGCTCATTTGTTTGCTACCAACTAACGCGGATGATCTGTACTAATTGGTAACTTCCTTGCCTTTATCTGATTTACCATCAATCATGTCTGCTTTTCCCCAGCCAAGTTTCTAAATATACCATCCCAGACATGCTTATCTTACAGTGAACTGCTGCCAAAGAATATGTGTTATATGCATGAGTCAGGACTCTACCATCCGGTCTCACAATGCCATTTTGTATTTGGCATCCATTTTAGAAAATATCTCAGTCTGTTCAGCCTCGCTACCAAACAGTGAGTCATTATTTACTTTGAGCATAACTCATTTTCTATCCAGTTTCCAGAATATATTTTTACATATTCATGAAGTGCGTGTAATACCTGACGTAACCTTCACTTCCTGGGTCATTCTGACCCAAAAATATGTGTCGCCCCACATGCACCTTTTACCTTCAAAAAACATTATAATTCTGATTTTTGCAATACTGGAACCATTGATCAGCCTACCATGTTATCTGTACTCAGTTTGAGGGAGAGAAGAGGTCTGGTACCCTTATACAACCCCAATATAGTACTCACCGTGCAAACATTGCACAGCTTCTAAGGGATTGGATCACAATGTCTTTGCTGGAGTAACTTATTAGTATTGCGAACTTGTGGGAAATGCCATTCTCTGCAGTTTATGGCTCAGAACTTTGGGGTTATACAATAATTGACAGGTTGGGGTTGGCAGAGCGGAGTTTCTTCAGGCATCTATTAACAATTCCATCCTCGCCCCATCCATCCCATTATTCTATGAATTGTCCCAATGTTATATTAGTTTTATCTGAAACCCGTAATCTTCGGGCTCATTTTAATTCAAGTACTGGGTTAATGATAATCAAAAGAATATTATGGTCTGTTACCAACTATCTAGGTGCAGTATCTGAAGATGGCTTGCATTTCTAGAAATATGCAGTCTGGACTCTATGACTGGACCTTGTCCCGTTTCTGAAATGTAAGGGGTCCGGGTTCAAAAAAACCTTTATACTTAAACATAAAAAATTGCTGGTGTTTCAAGAAGTATTTATCCTGCATTGAAAAACCAACACACAGAACCATGCTTACCATGTTTTGGCTATATTTCCTCCCCCTCGCAGTCTTAACCTCCAAATGGACCCAAGGTAGTTCTAAGTTCTGCCCATTCTGTAGCGATGTGGTGGAAACGGTTACCCATTTTATGCTTTTTTGCCCCCTGTATTCTGATCAAAGGAAAAAAATGATTAAACCGCAGCTCAAAAAGCATGGGATAAGAGAGAGATCGGTGTCTGAGTTTTCTCAATGCTTGTAACAGTAAATAATTATGGGCACCACTAGCTATACATTTTCTTCTGCTGCCTTTATAATTAGGAAGAGAGCATGTCATTAGCTGATTTCACCCTAGTTTCTGAGACTTGATTGCACCCGGTCTTATTACAGTTGTAGACAATGATGCGTATTCTGCAGTGCATTCAGTTGCACACAAGTTTACAACCAGTTCTTATTATATGTATTTCAATGTATATATATCAACAGAGCAATGAATTGGACTGAAGACTTTTAGTTATATTTATTTATTGCACTCTGTGTTATAATTGTATTTTTTGGTGATGAAATGATACTAACTTTGATCTACTGTATTTTGAATTGGCACTTACTCTACCTTGGCTTCTGCTTTTTCTTCTGTTCCTTCTTCTTCTATTTCCTTCTTCCTTTGTTTTACCTTTTTACCTTCAGATTGATCCATTGATTTTACTACTTGCTTGTAAAAATCACTTCGGTGATTATAACTCGTAAAAAAAATGATTTAATTCTTATTCTTTTATATTGATTGTTATTTGCAATTAAATGGCTTATCGCTGAATAAAGTCTGATATTGACATTGGCTATTGTTATTCATTGAATGAATGCATGAATCACTGATTGCATTGACGCAGCATTAAATACAAATAGTGCATAACTATGGCATTGCATATGATTCTTCAGTAAATGGTGAAAGCAGTGCAACATGCAACAGCAGCAATGATTATGAAAGTCCAGGGATTCAGCAAAGCAGCAAATGAACTAGAGTTAAGCACCCTGAGCAGAGTAGCATCCACTGTGGCTCCCTTCCAGCGTGCATCTGATAGCATGGCTTCTGGTAAGGCGCAGCAAGGGCAGTGGCTGAAGTGAGCTGGACCGGTTGGGGGTGGTGCTCCTCTACTTTCTTAAATTACGTTTTACTGTTCCTGTACTTTTATTTTAACAAGGAACCATTCCGGAATGGCTTAGTTTCAAAATTAGTGTGTAAGAAGAAGTTGAAACTTGCACTTCAGTGCATTGCACTGAATGTTCCCTTAAACACCAGGTGCATTTGTTTGGGGGTTTGGATTGCATGTGGGAGCAGTGTGGCGATGGGGGTTGTGGGGAGCTGGGGCAAGCCAGCATGGAATATAGTTCCACTACTTCTTTTTGTACACTTCGACCACTGAGCAAGGGATGAAGCGAAAAAGGGTGGAAGGAGGGTTTTGTCCTCCTTCCATCCCACCTGTAATGGGAGCAGCTGCTCCTCTTCTGCTGACAGGTATACATTATTTGGAAATGGCAAACAATTGAAATGGCGGGCTTTGTTCAGTATCTCCAACCTATGTGCTACCATTTCATCTCAAGAATGTCTTTTTGCAAACAAGGCACCACTACACGTCCTCTAGGTGACCTATGTGACATCGGAAGTAGGCCAAAATGGCTCTTTGTTTGTGATTGTAAGAACTATTGTCTATTTACAGCTTTCTGAGTTATGGTACTTAGTATTGGTAGAGGATAGCACAGCGGCAACGTGCTCGCCTTGGAAGCAAGAATACAGGGAGCAACATGGGTTTGATCCCCGGGTCCGCACTTAGAAACCTCAGGGTATTAAGTGCGTTATAAATAACCTATCATATCATATCATAACACATCTGACTCTGGTGTGGCCTCATAGCACTTTAGGCGTGTCCATGTGATTGTCATTGGGTATGCTAGCCCTAAAAGGGATTTTTCTGATACTTCAGCGTTTGTATGCAGTAATTCGATTTACGGAGACCAAACTCAGCTATAAAGGATCAGATCACAGAACAAAAAAGGGGAGAATACAGAGGAAGAGAGAGTCAAATGGGAAGAAGGGGAAGTGCTCTCTGGGGGTCAAAGGGTGACGAAGCGCTGATTGGAGGTCATTGACAATACAGCAAACCATAGAAACATAGAATGTAATGGCAGATTCATAGCTCCATGCCCATGCCGTCTTCCCATTGCCAGCTTGCAATAGAGACTATACCCTACTTGGTCTACAACTATACCAGTCTTCATTCGTATGCATGCCTCTGCATATTTGTATAGGGTTTCTGTAAACCAAGATGGCTAGAAATGATGTGCTGTTCAAAACAGAGGTCAGCACATTTCTACAGGCTAGGGAATTAGTATAAGGGTGGGAGGGGGGGCTTTGAATATTCAGCCATCATTGCCAACAGGGTGTTATTTAAAGAGCAGAGTCTTAATTTCCTTTATGTAGCACAGGAGTGGAGATATGGGTCTTGGTGTATTGATGGAGATTCCAATAATCAGTGGTATTCTTCCCTCATTACCTTTGGGCTCTTTGCCATTCACTTAATCCTGGAATCAACTGCATACACAACAAAGCTAGCATGTACAAACATATTTGGCATGCTTTTGTCCATTTCTGTACCATACGGTTAGGGTATGACATTGTTACATCCCAGGCTTTTTTCGCAGAGTTTTTCCCGAAAGATTTAGGGCCTCATTACGACAATGGAAGTAGCCATGCCACTATTTGCAGCACGGCTACCACCATACTGGGTACCGGGTCCGGGTTCCCTGAATGGGGGAAAATACCGGGCCATTCCGACCTTGGAGGGTCCGGTATTTCCCCATTCTAGGAACCCGGACCAGGCACATCCCCATTCCCATTTGAGCCCTGGCTAAATGGGAATGGGGAGCATGCTAACAACGGCCCGTTAATGACGGGCCCGTTGTTAGCATGCGGGGCCGCTCGCAGGACCCGCTAAGAACACCTGGTAAAACCAGGTGTCCTTAGCGGGTCCCGCAAGCAGACCTCGTAATGAGGCGGTAGGGGGTTAACAGCGCTGGCAGCTCTACCGGTGTCATTAACCCCCTACAGCCAGGGTCGTAATGAGGCCCTTAGTCTAAAAAAATGCATAGAAAAATAGGGGAGGAGGGTAGGTATGGGGATATAAAAGTTAGGGGCACGTGGGGAATAGGTACTAGATAAGAGTTCTTTTGACTGAGTATATCCAGCAAAAAACTCAGCGGAAAAAACCTGGCGATCTAAGAACATACCACAGTTAGTAATGTCCAAACACATTCTAGAAGGTGATAGGTTGGGGCATGCTAGAAACAATAGTAATTTAATTTTAAGCCTGCCCACAAAGAGCTTTCGCTCTCTCCCAAAACCCCTGTAACTGTGAACAAGTACAAAGGGATTCTGCGGAATGCAACAGTCTTTAAAGGTTGAGGTTAAATGTGAAGTTCTTTGTTGAGGATTGCATAACAATGGTTAATTGAATCTTGAATCGTATTCCACTGGTGTCTCCGTGCATAAGGAGGTCTGAGTTATGTGCAGTTCCCGGGCATGCTGCGATCTGAAAAGATTTGTGCGTAGCAGGAGGAACACACTGGCAAGTGGAGACAGAGAGTGATACTTCTGCATTCTCATGTCCCTACTTCACAGACTGCTCAGGACCACCTCCTCCTAGGTTCCTGGCCAGCCCTGCTCTTCTGCTGCTATTGCTACCAGCTTTCACATCCCTGCAGTAACAGAGAAACAAAAAAACAGCAGTCACCCCGGCACCACTTGATCACATTTGTTTTATTTGGAAATGATGCATGGGTCATAGTATTTCATTCTTCATGCCCCATGTGTGAAGGATTTCTGTCTGCTAGAGAACATCTCCCAGATTTGTTTACATTTTAAAAATGGTACTTACTAACTTCATTTTTTTCATTTTAAAATTCGAAATTAGCAGGTACTAATGATCTCCAAATAATAGTATACAATTTTCACAACGTTGTAGGGATGAGCTTCTGAATCAGCTCCTGGAATTGAAATCTATGACGGGCTGCAAAAGGAACTAATTTCCATTCAAAAGACCACTCACTGGCATATCTCCATCCCTTCCCAAAAACGATATACAATAATGGTCATTTTAAGTACATAAAAATAAAACTGTCAAACATAAAACATAAAAAATGGACAAAATACTCACGTTGAAATTAAACAGACAAAGCTCCCTATGCGACAATAATTCTTAAGATGCCATCTTGAGATGCCATTACAAGCGTTATTGAGAACAATTCTCAGTTTCTTTATGTCAAGGGATACACTACATTTGCTTGCAGGAACATGTGTGCTGTTAGCTTCCACTGAACACACAGTTGTCATTTTGAAAGGCTAAATGATATCTCACACAATAAGTCTCACCTGCCTGACCCGAGCTTCTTCTTGCCATGTGCCATTGCCGCTTGTAAATCCACACCACCAACCTGACACATAGTCGCAGCCTCAGAAAGTGCCCAGAGTCCTGGATCAAAGATTAAGTCTCAAAGGTATCTGTAGATATCTGTAGTGGTTCTTTCCCCCTGGCCTGGTTTTAAGGGCACCAGTGACATTTAAGACCGCTCTCTTTACTTTTCTTAAAGACATATCCTTGATTCTGAACATTGCTGAAAAAGACAATTGCCGCAAACACATGTCTTCAAACCCAGAGTGCCTCCTTTGATCCAAAATCTGTATATTCCTTTACTGGGGTGGGTTGTTAGTGTTTTAATTAGTCTGTCAGTCTTTTAAGTTCTATTAAAGGTGTGTATTCTTTATGGAGCCTTGATTGGACATTACTTGGTATCACAGTACTATTGTTGTTTGGATGCATTTTCACTGGTTCACACCACTCTTTAAAAGTATTGTCTGCCTTTGGCCCATGTTACCATAAGAGGTAAAGGAGCTGTACCATTCATGTTCTGCCCGTTTCACCTTTATGATTGAGATCACGGCTGGTGTAGTAGTAGTGTGGGCTGAGTGCGAGTTTAGAAACCAATAATTATCCCCATACGGCTGGTGCAAGTGGATCTATGTCACCTGGCCTAAGCCCCACCCACCTGTCAATCACCGTACACTGTTGGCGCCTTGCTGTTTTCCCACCTTTTTTCCATACTTAAGCAGCCCTCCATCCTATTTCCTTTGCAGTTGGTGAGCAGGTCTAAGTGGATCTAGGACGCATAGCCTAAGCCACACCCACCTTCTGCTCTTAGCAATTAGATCAAGGGAGCCTCTTGCCCAGGCGTCGGAAGTGAAGGGCAGACAAAGAAAAGGGCAATTCCTGTTTGGACCTGTTCGGACCGGGAGGACCCAGGACCCGAACCCCTGCTCAGACAACAGGTTAGCACACGCCAACATGTGTTTCTCCCTCTGTCCCCACAGGCCATCTCCACCATCACCAGGCAATGTCAATGTCAACGACATTGCCCCACCTCTAAGTCATTTGTATTTGTATTTATTTAGATTTATATAGCACTTTAATCCAAAGCGCTTTACATGAGGATCAAGCAATTTCAACAAGCAATACATGACATTGAATCAAACCAGAAAACAGTACAAGGAACAATTTACATTATTGATGAGGTTAAGCGCATTTGGAGGGGTACCAAAATGAGAGAGGGGGGTTAGGAGGTGAAGGAGGATTCAGTGCTGAGAGAGGAAGCAGAAAGATGCTAGGGGGTTATTGGAAGAGAATCGGATTTTAGAGCAGCGCGAAATGAGGGGTATGAGGTAATAGAGTGGACGGGGTGGGGAAGATGGTTCCAATGGAAAGGAGCGAGAAGTTGGAAGGAGCGGAAGCGGGAATGGGCACAGGGTGGAGGAGGAGGAGAGAGAAGGAAGAGATCAGCAGAACAGAGAGAACGTGAAGCGGTGTAGAAAGTGAGAAGGGAGGATCGATAGGGAGGGGCAAGACAATAGAGGGCTTTGAAAACTAGACAGCGGAAGTTAAATTTAAGCTGGGAGTGAAAAGGGAGTCAACCTAGTGAGTCAAGAGAAGAGGAAATGGAGTTGTGAGGTGAGAGAAGGCAGAGGGAGCGGATAGTGGAGTGGTAGATGGATTTGAGGGGGGAGGGGTGAGAGGGAGGGAGTCCAAAGAAAAGAGTGGAACAGTAGAAGAGTCTGGAGAAGATGAGGGAGGAGATTAGGAGTTTAGTAGCGTGAAAGGTTAGGAGATGACACATTTTGCAGATGTTGTAGAGGTGGAAGCGGCAAGATCTGGGAGTGAGAGAAATGTGGTGAGAAAGAGAGAGGTGGGGGTCGATGTGGAGACCAAGGTTGCAGACATGAGGAGAGAAGGGGAGTTGGGAATGGGGAAAGAGAATGAAAGGAGGAGGATAGGGTGGAGGAAGGGTGTTGGCAGGGAAGAAATATGCGTTTTATATGCGTTGAGAGAAAGGAAGTGAGAAGACATCCAAGTTTTAATAGCAGGGAGGCAAGAAGAGAGTTTATGTTGGATGTCAGGTGAGAAGGAGGAGAAAGAAAGGAAGAGCTGGGTATCATCAGCATAGAAATGGTGTGAGACACCAAAGGAGGAGATAATGGGAGCTAGGGAGGAAGTATAGAGTGAGAAGAGAAATGGGCTCAGGACCTAACCTTGGGGAACGCTGTGGTTGAGAGGAAAGAAAGGGGAGGAGCAGCCACCCCAGGAGACTGAAAAGGTGTGATTAGAAAGATAGGAGGAGAACCAATCGAGAACGGAGTCTTTAAGGCCAAATGAAGAGAGAGAACTAAGGAGTTGAGGGTGGTCAACAGTATCAAAGGCAGCAGAGAGGTGCAGTAGGATAAGAATAGAAGAATGCTTAGAGTAGCAAGCAGAAAGGAGAGAGTTGAGTACAGAGGTGAGAGCAGTTTCTATGGAGTGAAGAGGACGGAATCCAGATTGGGTGGGGGGGAGGAGAGAATGGTTGGAGATGAAGGTAGAGAGTTGAGAGTAGACAATGCATTCTAGAAGTTTAGAGAGGAAGGGTAGAAGGGAGATGGGGCAATAATTGGATGCAAGATGGGTATGGGCAGAATGTTTTTTGAGAATGGGGATGATAGAAGAATGCTTAAAAGGAGTGGGGAAGGTTGATGTTGAGAGACAGGTGTTGAAGAAGGAGGTGAGATAGGGTATTAAGAGGATGTAGATTTTAGGGATGAGGTAGGTAGGAATGGGGTCAACAGGAGAAGCAGTGGGATGAGTTTTAGAAAGGAGGAGGGCAACTTCAGATTGAGTGATAGGGGTAAATGAGGACATAGAGAAGGGCGGGGGACGAGGGGGAGGTGGAGGTGGAGGAGGAGAATAAGAAGGGGAAGAGAGGATAGATTGTCAGAGATTGAGGACTTTGTTGGAAAAGAAGGCGGTAAGATCAGAGGCAGAGAGAGGAGAGGCAATGGAATGATCGAGGGTAGGGGGAGAGAGAAGTCGAGTTAAGGTTTGAAAGATACGGCAAGGATGGGAGGACTGAGAGTGAAGAAGGTCGGAGAAGTAAGTGTGCTTAGCAGAGTTGAGACAGGAGTCATAGAGGGAGTGATAGTAGAAGTATGAAGATTGTTTGGAGGGGGTGGGGTGTTTGAGCCAGGAACGTTCAAGGAGCCTAAGAAGGCAGTGCATGGAGGAAAGATGAGCTGAAAGCCAAGGTTTAGCAGGTCGGCGAGAAGGGCGAAACGAGGAGAGAGGGTAAAGAAGATCTAGAGTAGAGGTGAGGGAGGAAGTTAAGGTGGAGGACGCTTCCGTGGCTGAAAGAGAGGAGAAGTGGGAGAGGGGGGGAGCAGAACAAGAATTGAGGAAGAGAAGGGTTGAAATTACGTAGGTCACGACAGGAGAAGGGTGTGGAAAAGGAAGGGAGAGGGATGAGGGGGCGGCGGGAGGGAGAGGGAGAGTAAGGAGTGGTCAGAAAGATAGATAGAGAAGAAATAGGAGAAGCAGAGAAGGAAGAGGTAAAGATGAGGTCAATGGTAGGGCCAGCTTGGTAAGTAGGAGGGGAAGGGAGAGGTGTGAGGAGGTAGGAATCAAGGATGGACAGGAGAGGAGAGGAGGGGAGGGGGAGTTAGTAGAGAGATTGAGATTGAAATCACCAAGTACGATTAGAGTGGAGGGGCTGGGGAGAGGAGGCTGAGAAGATGGTCAATGTCCTCATAGAATGAGCCAAACGGGCCAGGAGGGCGGTATATGATGAGGAAAGATATAGTGTGGGGAGAACTCTGCAATGCAGCAACCTAACCCACATCAGCCTCAAGCCCATCAACATCCCCTCACCATCCACAACAGGGAAGTTGAAGTTCGCCAACATCTGCTCAGCCATCACCAATGCAGCAGACATAGCCAACCTCATCACTACACACGACCGTGACACCATATTCATCATCAAGACCTCGCTGACACCCACCTCCACCCACATCCTAGATGTCCTTATCCCTGATAGCTACATCATCTAACACAGAGACCAGCCGATCAAGACAGGTGGGGGCCTTGCAGTCATACAGAAGCCCTTGTTGACCCGTGCCAGACTTGACGTCGACAACATTGTCTCCTTCAAAGTCCGCTCCTGCCACTTCCTGGTTTCCCCAACAGACACAGTCACCTTCCATCTCACCTACAGACCACCCAATCCCACCACTGCCTTCATCGGAGACTTCACCGACCTGGTCACCACCACGCATGCAAACAACATCTTCCTAGGAGACTTGAACCTCCCAAACAAGGACACCAAACCGATGAAGGAAGTTCTACTCAGCCTTCTCAACACCCTCAGCCTTACAAAGCACATGAAAAACTCAACACACGAGAAAGGTAACATCCTTGACCTAATCTTCATTGCACTGTCTTCCCTCAATTGCAGCTCTCCTCTCCCGCTTGATTGGTCTGACCACCTAGCCGTTTGATGAGCTTGCTTTCAGAAGGGTAGGGATAGTGAAGATGAAATAGTGGTCAGCTGACATAACTGGCAACCTTCCCATCCTTGCAGCTGGAGAGAATGGACAGTATAATCTGATCGGCTACCGTCTCACTCAGTCCACCTAGTGACATCACATCTCCAGACCTGCAACAGGTTTGGCTCTGTGATAAGGCTACTATATGACAGCATGTCACTGTTGATAACCTATTCCATTCATGGGCTTTGCTGTTACTTCAGCCTAACTTTGGTTACATGCATTCAATTTAAGTGCTCCAAGGCTACAGCTCCAAGAAAGCAATTTATTTGGAGGTAAGGTCTCCCTAGTGACCCTGTCCTTAGAGCACCATCATAAATAAGTGCTATGCAGGCCAGCAACATTGTTATCCCAATGAACGGTTTGTGATGAAGGACCAATAGATATATTACAAGTTTCAGGTCACCTTGACACAGGGCAGCAAGGCCAGCTCCCTCTCCCATCCTTGTTCCAGATGAACCTACCCTTCTGTTTGCAAAAGTGAATTATGTCAAAGGATCGGGCTGGACACTACAGTTGTTTACAGTGGGACTATGAAAATGTGTTGGAAATTCTAGCTTTGATGTATAAAGAACATACATGGTGGTCACATGAAAATGGACTGGAGAGTAAGCAATCAAGTGCACAGTATCTATTTGCTGAACAAAATTGCCAATTCCATTGAAAGAAGGTGTTGCGGTGGGACAAAGAAAAACGCTGATGTGGTTGCTGAAAAGCTGTGTTGAGTTTGAGGAGAGTCACAAGAGAAAAGCAGTGTACTTAAGAGATAGTCAAACAATGAGAGATGTGAGAAAATGTGAGAAATCCTTTACTGAAAACAAACAAAAGCTGAATAGCTTTTTCTATGGGATGGAACCAACTCAGGTCTCCAATCAAGGTTTAGCTTTCTGCGCCATAACAGAAGAGAATATCCATTTCCTTGATTGTGCTCTACAAGGGATGTACAGTCCAAAATGCCAGGAAAATGTACTCTGAGCAAGAATATAAACAGCAATCCAGACACATGTGTCTGCCTCTTTGGGTATCATCAGTGAAGTATGGCTGAGCTGTTGCGCTTATTTATATACATACATCTAAGCCCCAAGTGATTATAAATTGCCCAACTGTGTGAGAATAAACACAATCTTAATTACCTGCTCTCTGGGCTGGCTCTCCCCTCTTGAATAGTTCAATCATGCCATGGCCGGGATCAGAATTATATACACATGAATAATCACATCTGATAGGGCATGTAGAGCTATGATGTTGGCTACTTTGACTTCTGAAGGGCTCCCTCTGAGCAAGCACATTCTGTGAGTGCTGCAAGAAGCTATGGCTTGTGGGTGGTGAAGAGAACCATCTGAGTGCTGAAGGGTGATGAGTGATCTAACAAGTCTCTAGAGCCCAAAGAAGGACCTTGGGGGCAGGTATGGGTCAATAGTACCCTTCCACTATTCTTAGGCAGTGCCACAGCTTTCAAGCTATGTTGCAGTGTGGGTCGAACCAGGTTCAGATGTGGCAAGTCGTGGTGGGTCAAGTGGGAGCTAGATCTAGTTTATTCCAATCAAGAGCTCTTTGTAGTTTGAGTGTGGCAATATGCTCATGCAGATTGGAGGATTCACCACGGCCAGATCTGGAGTCGAGGCAATTCAAGACATTGGTAAACACTGGTTTGGGTAGACGAGTGATGCGATGCTCAAGCAGTTCGAGTTGGGGTCCGTCGGTTCGATTCAGTGACCTTGATGCTCTGGTGCAGACTTCGAAAAAGCTGCAGTTTGAGTTTGGTCCACATCAGTGAGTAATTTTGTCCAGTGAAACAGGTGCAGCAGCTAGCTGTTTTTACAGGCATGATGTAGCAGTAGTTTGATGCAGTTTCAAAGGCAGCATCAGTGAGTCCCTCTGGTGTAAGTGAGGCGAACATGGTTTGCATATGGTTTGAACAGTTCAATGCGATAGAACAGGGAGCTTAGGCTGATCTCAGCCTTCAGATGCTCTGAGAGCCACCCCAGGATGCTCTAGGACAGGTTGAGTAAGTTCAGGCACTGCTTTCTCAGTCTGGGGAGGTTTGGTGCTGAGTTAAAGGTCCTGCTCCTCAGAAAGAGTCAACCCCAATAAGCCATGTGAGTGGGTAGAGAGCAGAGCTTGCTTCTGCCTTGGACACCTCCTTTTTCTCCTCAATAGTTGAGGGCTTTGGAAAGGTCAACTCTCTCAAACGAGCTCCACATTAATTCTTCCTTAATTGTCCAAAAGTGAATCAGAGATGCTGTGATACACCTTCTTTCAAAGGCAAAAGTCTGGAGCTGATTGGATTAAAATAAGTCTTCTTAAGGAGCTCATTCCATGTCCTTGACACAAGTGATCTTTGCCTTCTGACATCATACCCAAAGTGCTTTGCATTGAAGGAAGTTTTGGGGACAGGAAGGAAGAGAGAAATAGAGAGAGAAAAAAGATGGTAGAAACTTCCTCCAACTATGCTGAGCTCCCTCGTCTACACTAGCTCTGTCCCCTTTCCTTGTCAATTGCATCAAAAGCTCTTAGGGTATGCAGTACTCTGGTGTAAGGCGAGTCCTTTGGGATGGGTGTGCACGTTGATGCCTGTTTCCCAGGACAGGTTCTTCCGAGAGGCTGTCCAGCTGGAGAGATGTGCCACCAGACCTCACAAAAGATCAACGGAGTGGCCTAGCCGTTCAGTCTCCTTCCTTGCAAGCTGTCAGGTCAAGGCTGTCTGACTAGAATACACATAACCATTGCACAGCTGAGCTAGGCACACAGTGCTGACGCATAAATGATATAAATTTGATGTGACTTTAATAATTACGAGAGATGCTAGTCACCATCCCTCAAACTCAGGTATGACTTATATTTAAAATTTACCATTACCACCAGCATAGTAACTCTCACAGTTATGTGGTTTGGGAACAGAAGTGCATATCTTAAATGCAGCCCCTACGATGCGTGACTTGGCTGTTACGGCAACTGTCATGAGGCCACCTGTAAGCCCTAAACCTGCTGTGTGCCACTGGAGAACAGTTGCTGCAGATCAGGGCACTGATCCAGCAGGGCACAGATGTAAACTATGGCTTTGTCATGGTGGTTATGATAGTGGGATGTTGTTAGCGAATTACCCTTTCTGAGATGGAATTACCGTCTTCATTTTAGTAATTAATACAAAATAAAAAAGCCAGATGGCAATTGCTCACAATGAGAACTATGTTATGTTAAATAATGCTGTTTTTATATAGCATAACATTTATAATGTATGTAGCTTATTGGCACTGCCATTGGTATCTGTGCGTGAGATACAATTATTTTGAGGAGGCTTGAGCTAATGGAAGTTCTATGGGGAAGTACCATTGCGTTTCCACATGTCACTGATTTATTGAATTGCATGTTATAAGTATGTGCTTATGTTTGCTTGGAATCGTATTTAAACGTATGGGTAATTGATGATTTACACAAGGTTAAAAACTCCCTCCACTTCAATTAAACCACTCCTCAGGGAAAACTATTCATGTCACCGGGTAACAAAAGGCTCCACCCCAGGGTGAGAGTCCTGTGGGAAGTGGCGTAAATGTAATGCCTGCCTTTTAGGGCAGCTCCAGTCCCGGTCTGCAGTGGGATATCTAAGCAGAGGCCCACAGACATACACTAACGCAACCGGCATGGACAGTACTAGAATCCAAACGTGGGGAGGCCACTCTACAGGGGACATGTGCCCCTCTTGGCCTCTGGTTGGGGCACCTTCTTGTCACTGTCAGACTACTGTCCATCCTTTGTGCTTCTGAATATATGATAGATTCTTGCACAACTTTCAGCCACATTACCCCTATGAACGGTGTGGGCACATGTCCCGCTGCACAATGAGATAGCCTCGCTGATGCCTGCTTGCATCCCTTTTGAGTATGAGCTGCCTTTGGCATGGTGACAAAGCGCCAGTTCCACAGCAGCGAAGGGCCTAATCGCATACCCCAAGCAATTCATGTTGTTCCTGGCACCCCCAGCTCCTTCTCTCAACCACACATGCATCTGTTCCCACTTTCCTTGAAGCCAAGGAGAGCAAGGTTCCCTTTGTCAAATGGGTAATGTAATGCAGATGAGAGACATTTCTTCTGTAGGTAAACGTCTTTGTTAGAGTCCTGGAAGAGTAGAGGTGAAGAAAATGAGATCCTCAAAGGATTAAAGCGAAAGAATTGGGAGGGAGGCAGGCTGCTGTTAGGATCCGGTGTGAACCTCTGCTTGTATTTCATTCTGATTTACCATCACCGTCATCAAGCCTGTATTCAACTTGATTTCATCGGGTTAAACAAACAGTAAAAAAGTACATTAGGGCATACACAATATGTAATGTACATCGTTGGACAAATGCCTTGTGGACCAATCTATGAAAGCAGCAGTGCTTAGAAAGACCCCTTCATTATAAATCACTTTTCATGTTGTTTATAACATTTAAAACTTTAGCATAATGATTTAAAACCTTCATTGCACGCAACAAAAACATGACAAAATCAAATGTGTAACACAGTCTCATAATTAATACGCATATTTAAAATATGGGTAGGCAGAATACAATCACCTTTGCAGCTTGCTCCTCCCTCTACATGGTTGAACATTTTTTGTATACAGGGTTTGTTGCCTCTCTGCATCTTCTCAACCAAACCCGGTATATATATTTAGCCGCGTGCGTACAACATTATTATCACACGTCGACTTGCACATTACCATTGCATCTTGCATACTATGAATATTATGGGAGTTAAGCATTGGTATGAGGTCTTAAGGTCTCCGTACAATGAACATAAGAAGAACACATGTGCTATAGTCTCCTCATTCTCCTTGCAAGACGGTCAGATGCTATTCTGCACCTGACTCCATGTATGCAACATTCAGGGTGCCCCTTCTAGATGTAATATATAGCGACCGCGCCAGTGGAGGTGAAACAAAGTCCAAATCTTCCTCATAGTCAAAATCTGCTTTGCAAGACCGGTCGGAATGTCCTAGCGAGAGTTGGGTACGCATTGCCTTGGATTTTGATCTAGGGTTGATGGCAAAAGAGTTTTTGACCAAACCCTTGGTTTCAATATTCATTTCACAAAGGTTGTGCCAAAAATGGGCCACCTAAAATGCCGCTAGCAAACATTTTATGTGTCGCAACCGAGGTAGGGCCAATCCACCTTGCTGTGCCATGATGTCTTGAAGTGCTTCTTTATATTTTTAGAGGTCTGGGGAGACCCATAAATGGATCCAATACATCACTGGTTTTACAGCTATTTCATCCGTGATTGAACTATCATCTGTTTCGAAATCTACAAAGGTGTTGAGGCTACTTATTGCGAGTTGGAAGAACTTTTTAAGAAATGTGTTTTCTGTTATGGTTAGTTCAGATGTCTTAACATGCCCCCTCATTTCTGCCCCATATGTGGCTGGGACTCTCGTCCGTGCTTTGTTGTGCTCAATAGCGGGTCTCACGGCTCCATTTTCATATCTATGCACAGACCTTAATGTGGCTCCACTATTTCTTTCTAGAGTAATGTTTGACTTCACCAGTTGTGCTGCCCTTTGGCAATTCTCAGTAAACCTAATGCCTAGGTAGTCATACGCCAGGACTTGTTCCAATCCCCGTTCATTAATGCATATATCAAGTCCAGGAGTCTTTGTGCATCTAGGATTGAAAACCATGTCCTTGGTTTGGACGATGTTAATTTCCAAGCCCATGGTCTTACGTTGTCCACTGAAAACAGCCAATGGTTTTTTGAGCCCGGAAGGTGTTATTGCTAACAGGAGTGCATCATCGGCAAAGAAGAGTGCTGGAGTTCTATCCTGTCTGAGACTAGGGGGGACTTAAGTGTATGCGCGTTTCTATTATCCCATTGATGAATATACAAAATAAAGGGGCGCGTTCATGGAATTATATGCGCCAAAAAACGGGGATTTGTGCACCATTCTGTCTGCAAATCCCTGTTCAACAAATGGGGATTTGCGGGCAGAATGGCGCGCAAATCCCCATTTTCGGTGCAAATAATTCCATGAATCAGCCCCAAAGTTGGAGCCAGCACCCCACACTGGGGAACCCCATTCTTGACATTGATGGTTGTGTTGTTTTGCCCGCAAGGCCACAGCGGATCACCACTTGGTTGTTTTGTATATAGTTGCTGAATGATCCCCAGCAGTTGTCCAGATGTGCCTTTGTCTCTAAGCACATTCCATAGTACAGCCCTGGGTACCCCACCAAATGCTGTCTTCAGGTCGATGAAGACAGCATAGAGACGGGCTCTCCTTAGTACAGCGTATTTCTGGAGTATAAGGGATAGCCTAAAGCTTTGATCACCTGTGCCCCTACCTTTTTGGAAACAGGCCTGTAGATGGCTTATGTCATTGTTGGTTACCCATGACTGCACCGCCTTGGCCAACATTTTTCCTATTGCATTTGCTAGAGATATGGGGCGATAATTTACTGGGTCCTCATGGCTCCTCTTTTCATTCAGGGGCAACATTTCATCTTTTGCCAGGACTCTGGTACATGGTTCATCAATGCCAGGGCATTACAAAGACAATGCGATATGGGCACCCACATTTCGGGCTCTGCTTTAAATACACCAAAGACGATTGTATTGGGCCCTGGCGCGTTCCCTCCCTTTTGTGAGCATAGCGCATCTCGAATTTCCAACATTGTGGATGTCGTTGCCCCTTCCCTCACTTGTACCCCTTTCTGTAAATGTGTAGTGTTTTCTTGTGTTTTTCTCATCTTGTCATGTAACCATTGAAAGTGGTTATACCAGGCATCGTTGCCAATGCAACCTTGTATAATAAAAACATTTAATTCCACTCTATCAGTGACCTGCTTCAAAAAATCACTACTATTCCCGGACCTTGTAGCTTCCAAAAGATCATCCCTTTTTTCACTCATGAAAGCTTTTTTGGGGAGTTAAGGGGGGTAGGAAAGCATCGGAAAGTAGCCCTAAATTAGCGCAGGGTTTCTTTATTGACCCCTTCCATATTTTTTAGGCAAGATAGCAAGTTCCCTTTGGCTTCTCTGCATTCATTGTCGTACCTTTTTTCGTGTATGTGTTTTAATTGCACCTCTTGGTTTTGTGACATGGGGATGTATAGCTGTCATTAGCAATTCGAATTTGTGTACAATTTCATGGTTTGGCAGATTACCAACACATACCTTTTCGATATGTACTATGATGGCATTATATAGGGCTCAGGAGCAATTATTTGCCTCAAGTTGAGCCTGTTTAACTGTGTGTTGTGCTTGCCCTGTAAATACTACAGGCGTGCTTCAGCCGTCAATCGGTGGGCACCTGTATTGCCAATTTGTGTGGTTAAATGTCAAAGAAAGAGGTCAATGGTCACTCCCATTACAATGAATGACTTACGGACTAGGATAAGGATGCTATCTATCCGCGAAGAGCTGTTGCTACTAAAAAACGTGTTTTGCAAGTTGGTCGCCACTGCACCTGTCATTACAGGCCCACTCGTTTCAGGTTGTATAAGATACGCAGAACTTCAATAGCTTGACCATGCGTGCGACTAGGGTACTCTGAAACCAATTCTGGAATATTCCAAACCACGTCTTCTTCATCCAACATGCCTGTTAGGGCCATTAGTGGTTCGAATTGGAGAATAAAATCTTCAGCTACAACTACATGGGTACATTTTGAGTCTCGGATTGCCCATTTTTCAATGATACTTTGGATGATTACAATCGTGCTTGTCTCAAAGGGACTGTTGGGGCTGTTGTAAATTTTAAACGTTAGAACTAGTGCCTTAATTCCATCATTATATGTAGAGGCTGCAAATCAGCATATCATGTCTCATAATTTGCTATCTCCCAGTTTGAGTGCAGGTCCAGCAAGTCATAAGACCCCCACTTGGTCGACCTCTCACACCCTTTGGGGCTGGTATGTGATATGTGAAGGTTTAACTGTTTTATCACCCAGGTCTCTTGTAAACAGATGATCCCAGCGATTTCACATGATACTAGATTTAAACAGTTACCAATCCGTGACTGATATGGGGGTGGGGTGGAGAGACAACCGTGTGTCCACCCCTGGGCAGTTGTCAGTTCACTCCGACTAACCCCTCCTCCTCTGCATTTATGGTTGTTAATGTCTACCCTGGATCATTTGCATTGAGCATAACTTTGGGCATACCTGGCTTCAATGCAGGATGGTCTGCCATTTGAGGCAGAGCTGCTGTCATGTTGTTGTGACAAGTGTAAGATGGAGGGAATGGCCTTAGGTCAAAACTAGAGCCCTGCAGTGGATGCATAGGATATTCTATGGCTTCAAGTCCTTGGACCAGAAAGCTGTTTTTCAGAAAAACCGAAATAAAATCCCCCTCTCTATTGTTTGACACACATTTTCGGAGACAATATATCAACCCCTAACTTGTCTAATCCAGTGCATGAATTTGTTGACAAGTGCCTCCTGGTTGTCACTGGTGTGAATGGGAAGACTAAGGGCATTATTCATGATGATGAAGTACTTTTCATGTTTGTTTCTAGTCCATCCAGTATTGTGCCAGTTTTCCATTTGTTTGATATATGGATGTTGTGTATTGGCTGTGGCCCTATATCCCATTCGTTGTCTCAGTGGGGGGCAGGGGGTACTGACATGTTTATTAATAACTTTGGTAATCACATGGGTCATTTAAATATTTATTTTTTTACAGGACTGGGCTCAAAATGACCCTCAAATGGCAGCCAGTTAATATTGCTGCCCATTGTTTGGGGTTTATCACTTCGCTCAGTTCCTGATATACCTTGGGAAATATTTTTGACCAACAAGTCTGAGGAAATCCACGGTTTTTCACTTCCTCGAGGGGGATTAATAGCAGCTGCCATTTTGTCCTTTACCCCTTCCACTAATTTTGTCAGTACAAAGATCGATGTTGTTAATTTTTGCAGTTCAAAACTAATGTCTGGTTTATTGCCACAATTAAGCCGGATATGGAGGGGTGCCGGGTAATAGAGTATCTTGTTGATGTGTCAGTAGTTCTGTGGGATAAGAAATCCATTCAGTTCCATTCATCACAGCACTTCCCCCAACTGAGCGCTTGGTGTTATAAGCTTTCCCATCCGTCTTCATGACACCACCTTGGTTGGTTAATGCTGCAAATCGGTTTATTATAGTGATAGGGGGTGGGGTCACAATTAGCTCCTCCTCCTCAGGTGCCAAATTGGTCGTTTGTCCATCATGACCAGTATGTAACTCCATGATATTACACCCACACTGGCCCTTATTGCCATATACGTTTGCTGAAATCTATAGTTCCTCCCATCTTCCTGCCCGCCCGATTTGTCCATTTCGTATATTACTAGTAATTCATTGTGTGTTTTCTTAGAGGTCTTCTTGTTTGGGGCAACATGTTTATAATAAGCTCTGTTGCCCTCATGTGGTGTCACCCCCGGTTGGTACTTCACCGTCTGGGGTGGCAACCTCAATCCCAGGCTGGATAGATGTGGCTGGCACGCAGGTCCCTTACTGCCACCATCCAGACTGTGTAGCAGATGCTATATCTCACTGATCAGCTCATTTGCCACCTGTGCTGACGCACACATTGTACAGGATTTATTTGGTGCTTTGTTGGGGGACAAGCTCGAGTTTGCCTTCCTTTTGGACACAGCAGTAGATCAGCTCTTGGGAGCTAGCAGTTGATATGATGAGTAACAATGCAAAGCGAGCCAATAACCCAGCTCTAAACGAATTACTCACAGCAGTACTCTAGGAAAAGTGCAAGGTGCAACAAGGTATAAAAGAGTACAGAGCCAATATTCTATATACATTATAATCTTGTAATAAATTATGACTGAGACATTTCTGCCCACAAGAACGCCTAAGACGCCCGAATGAAGTGCAGATTTAGTGTAGGGTAAGGTATGGGAGGAGAGAAGGTGCAAAGTGCAGATAGGAGCAGTGCATGTACTTTAATCAACGTTGACTTCCGAGAAAATTACAGTTAAAAAAAATCTGTTCATATTATATATAATTTGCTAAAACGTGCAATGAAGGGCAAGTGATCAAAAGACCTTAAAAAAGTGCATCCATTTTCATGAACAATGTTTTAGATGCCTTTGTAATTTAAATAAGGTAGAGGTGAGGAATGCCCGATACTTTGGACGGCAGCCACAGTCCCTCTCCCTCCCCTCCCCCACTACCCAAGCACAGCAAAAAAGGAAGGCCTTGCATTGCCTGAAAAAATGCAAATCCAGTAGAGGGTAAAGAATAGGAGGGACAGTGCAAATAGATTCAGTGCACTTTGGTCACACTTCACTTCCTTGCACATTGAGCTATATTTAAGATTCATTCAAGTTATATGCACTTTGTTGAAACATGTTATGCAGAGCAGGTCGTAGGAAGACCTCAAATAGTCAGTCAATTTAAACAACAGATGCCTTCATAATTGCATATGGTAGAGGCGAGGAACCCCTGACAGCTTAGAGGGCAGCCAGAGACCGTCCCCCTCCCCTTGCCCTCTACCTAGCACATGATCATCCAACGATTCTTGTCCAGCTTTTCCTTGCCCAAGTATGATAAGTGTTATCCTAGCAGGGCCGTAGTGTGCTTCCGGCTTTATGTCTGTTTCGATCTATTTAGGTCAGACCACCAAGTAATGACTTCTCTGGCCCCACGCTCCCATACACTATACAGGCCCAAACAGCGGCAAGGCCCTAGGTGGGGAGCTATAGGGATTACAGCAGTCTTCATGAATCGTGGGGGTCCCCCAAGTCCTTTTCCTTTCCTATTGTGGGTATCTACTTTAGGAAATGTTGCTCGTTGTTGACGACCCTCTTTATTGTCAAATACTACTGCCCTTCTTAAACTTCTTTGGTTGCTCCACCCACCCATCCACCAGGCCACGGATAGTACCAGTTGTACTATGTTGTGTGAGGTAACCATTATATAATCATGTGCACGGTTACATGCTTAAGTACTCTCCACAATGCCAATGTGCCTCTGGTTATCAAGTAATTCTCGGGAGCAGTTCGTTGTGCACAGGTGCCTCACCCTGCAGCAACCAGCCTCTTTGGTGCCAAGCAGCTGAGACCTTTACTGCTGCAGGGTTCTCTCCTGGCTTATGATCCCAAGGGGGCATGGGCAAACACAGCAACCGGTGCTCAATGGGTCCACACCAACCTCTCTTGTGCCAAACAGCCACACTCTTCCACTGCCTTGGGCTTCACCACTGCAGAGTTCCCTCCTGGTTTATGAGCCCATGGAGGCATGGCCAAACACAGCAATGGGTCCTCAATGGGTCTACACCAGCCGCTCCAGTGCCAAACAGACACACCGTTCCTCCGGCACAGGCTTCTTTTTTATGGTAGCCTCATATCCTCTGTGTTGTGAGAATCGTGAATTTAGCCTCACTGATAAGCTTATTTAAATGCCGACCGGAAAACGCTCGGTCCCCGCTCACATCCCACTCGCCCTCCGCACCAACTGCGCTGCTGATATGTAAGTGTCTTTTCATCTGCAGAATGTCTATCACTGGGTGTGTGTGTCTGTGTTGTGTGCATGCGTGTTGGTGTATTTGTGTCTCTGGCGTGAGTGCGTCCATAGTGTGTCTCTCTGTAGTGTGTGTATCACTTTGTAATATGTCAGTGCAAGTGTCGAACTAGTGTGTCTGTACGTACCCCTGCTGTGTGTGCCAGTATTGAGCAAGCATTGAAGACGGCCCTGTTACAGATGTCAACCTGCCATGCAACCCTCATGCCTCTCTTATTAGTTTCGCCTCAAACCATGACTTTCCTTTTAACTGTCACCCACCTGTGCGTCTCCTAAGAATGGTTTTCTACTGCCGTAACCACGAGTTATGAAAATTATCTAAATGACCCGGTTCCCACACAAACCTTGACTTGATACCAAACCCACCCACCTTCCTGCTGTCTGAAAGGCACATCTCTCAGGTTAATATGTACCCTGACAGACAATATTCGGTCAGACGGATGAGATCTAGATCAGCATTTGAAATAAGATCACGGAGATTTTGGAGCCAAACAAGTATTCATTGATTACGTCTTGATAGGTTTTGTGTTTTTTTTGTTTGACCAAATTAGCTTTAAATTTTGAAATCTCAGTAGCCCCTGTATACGTTGTTTAGAGTCTTTGGGCCTCATTACGACCCAGGCGGTAAGTTACCGCCTGGGTCGTACCTTTACCACCATGGCGTAAACTACGTTTACGCCATGGTGGTGGGCGGACTTACCGCCCCATTCCGAGGTTGGCGGGGCGGTAAGTCCCCAATCCCCATTTACCCTTCCCCATTCCCATTTTTGCCCCATAGGGCATAATGGGAGTGGGGAAGGCGTTAATTACGCCACAGTAAATTACGGTGGCGTAATTAACAACAAGGTCCCTTAGCGCCATGGATTTTAACACCTGCTAAAAGCAGGTGTTAAATCCTCCATGGCGCTAAGGGACCTCGGAATCAGGCGGTAAGGGTCGGCGCTGTTTACGCTGCCGTAAACCCCTTCCCGCCTGGGTCGGAATGAGGCCCTTTGTTTAGTAGAGTCGAATGAATCAACTTTTCCTCAAAAATCTGTTGACGTGGTTCTGTCGAGGTGTGAGATGTAACGGGTCTCAGTCTAAGTAGGTCTGCAGCGGAATATATTCTGATCGGCGGGCTCGGGGCTCAGATCCTGAGTGGTCCAGATGGGATGAGATTGAAGAGCCTTAAGCGGGCCATTGGCACAAACTCTGTGCACGTGCTGAATAGTGTGTTTCATCATCAGTTTCAAATGTACCCTTCTAGCCCACAAGTGTACAGGCTCGAGCATGTGGCATAATACAATTAGAAGGCAAACACTGACACAGAAACATGACCTCACCTCCCAAGGACCAACAGCAAACGACTCAAGTGTAACACTAACATTGGCCTATGAATCAATTGCAAAAGTTTAACTGCCTGAAGAACCTTCCTAAAATGCAAAAGTAAGGCGCGGAGTACGGGCAACAAAGGAAAATTCATGTCCTCTACTTCATCCGTGCCCATTCTCAAATGCCTTTTCCTCCCCCACTTTTCCGCTTCTATGTGATAATATCCCCTGGGAAAAAGATTGCCAGGTGGGCAAATTATTTTCATGCACCTCTAAAAGCCTCCCCCCCACATGTTCTGGGCGGGTATGATTTACTTTTATAAACTCCAGTCATAGAATAATTGGGGGAAGTGCTTGATTTTCTTGTGAGTGCAAATTTGGGGGAAATGTCACCCCCTGGCGACCATTTCCCAGGCGACTTTATCACTGGATACCACTTTTCATTCTCCCGTTTCCATGTGACCCTCCCAGTGCTTCTTCCTCCACTGTGTTCCTTCTTCCCTCTGAATCTTCCTTCCCCTCCATGGCTCTTCCTTGCATTTCCCCTGCTTGCCTTATGTGGTGTTTGGCAGCCCCCCTGTGCACCTTCTCCCTTGTGCACCGTTCTGCTCTTGTGCACATTTCTCTCCATGTTCTCCTCTTCTGCACTTTCAGTTCTTTCCCACCTTTCACCGGGATTCATTACCCATCATTGCTCTTTCTCCCATTCTCTTCCTCCATCCTGCTTCCCGTAGTTCTGTTCTCGCCTGGTGTTCATTTGACCACATGCTCATGTCCACTGTGCTCCACCCTCCATACTGATCTCGCCTCCTCTAGGATAAAGACTCTGTTGCGCCTCTTTCACCTCTGTGCTTCTGACTGTAGTCATTCCTCTCTCCCAGTACCACGTGTCCGCTGTCACTGCTCCATTAACCTATGACCTCCCCCGCCCCTCCGCCCACCCAGCAGCACGCACGCGCTTCATACATTTTCACTAAGCCAGTGCTTGTTTTGCAGTATCTCCTGCTATTGTGGTAGATAGACACTGGAAGGCCTCAGCAATGTGCAGCCATGTCGCTGTGGCGTAGAAGCAGCGCATATTTTGATATTGCTATTGCTGTCGTAGGGGATGGCTTTAAACATAATTCATACACAATGAACAATATAATCCCCTGAGCAAACAGCGCACTGCAATTATTTAGCTCACTTGAAGAAAGAAACAACAGTAAAGGCGTTTCTGTTCAGAAACGTGAAGCTCATTGTAGTGTAGATGTGAATATGACGGTGGGAGACCTCTGCAGTGCAACATTTACAAAAGTATGCTTCAGTGCTATGATTCCGACAAACATTCTTGCTCGAGTTCATTTCTTAAAACACCATTTAAGTGATAAAATGCAATTTCGAGAAGCCCGACCTTTCATGTCACGCACATTGCCGGAGTCACTGGAGGAGTGCATTAGGTCATCTCTGCCTGCCTGTGTATATAATCTACATGGACAGTTCAAAAGCAACACGAAGCGGGGCCGCATTCCGCGGCGCTGCTCTCACGCGAAATGTTCTTTTGTCACATTTTCTGTCGGATGAGCGATGGTGGAGATTGTTGACACGTATTAGGCATTTGCTCTTTAAAGTTGCCTGTGAGCATCTTAGAAACATGACATTTCATAGACACGAGAACATTTCCTATGAAAAAGTGTTGCCATTTTGGGAAAGGTTCTAATCAAAGGACCGATGGAAGACAGTTGGTTAAATATGTTCTGGAGGTTATTGGATGTAATGGCGTATACAGGGGTTGTCAGCGACATTTAAACAGCTCTCTTTTTAGGTCTGGTTATATACATGTTTAGGTCTCTGCCAGAGCTCTTGAACATACTTATTAGAGTGGGCCTTGGTGACAGTCAGCTGCCTGTAATGCAACACGAGTGGACACTAGTGACAGCTCTTTTATAGAGGTAGCCCTTCTATAGGAGAAAGCAATGTCAAAGTTGGGAGAAATGTATGCATGATGCTTTCCAATATATGTAGTCTTTCCCTGCTTCTTGGGGGATTGATGTGTTTTTCACCTTTGTACTACTTTACTTTTTACTTTGTTGTTGTTATTTTATAATTTTGTAAACCCTTCCCCATGGGTGGCACGTCCATAGTGAGTGAGGGGGCTCTGACCCAACAGTAGCCCATTATGGAGGAGCCGTGGCTTAAACTATCAAAGGCAAACATGGTTTTCCTTTGACAGTATCTGTTCCTCTGACTTGAATGTCTGATGGACCATGCAAGGCTGGGGACGTTTGGCCCCTGCAGCCTTGCAAGGCCCATTGGGGATGCAGCAAAACAAAAGATGGGTAAACCTCTACTTCGCTGACAAAGAGGAAGTAACAAATGTAGTGAACAGAGAGTGTGTCAGCGGAAACAAAATTCAAGTTAAAGTGGTGACCGGCAATGGGTTGGGGAGAGAGGGGGCCCCCGAAATTCGGAATCACAGATCAGGCCATATAAACCAAAAATTAATTGAAAAACATGAATATTTTATTTAAATTCCATTTGTTTAAAACATACATATTAAATTTTAAATATTGTTACGAGCTCATCTCTAAATAGCAGCATATTGTTGTAGAATAAAGTGCATAGTGAAACAAAGTGCCAATATAAAACCAGACTGAAAATTCAGTCAGTATTAACTTCATGTTGCCAAGCTGTCTGAACCTCAAGTCGGCTGAAGAGGGTCACCCGGCTGGTGGTCAGAGGCTATGGCCGCATTTAACAATGTAGAGAAAACCCCAAAAATATATGGACAAGGCAATAGTAGTTCCTAATTAGAAAAAGGGGTGCCATACGTCGACTACTGTACTGTCATGACCTACTATATACACTAGGTCTGACATATACACAGGAAGTAGTTTCGATGGTGCGGAGCATCTAGGCTGTTTCACGGTTGATGCCCATCTTCTTCAGGACGGCGCACTCCCGTTGGAATATTTGCCACTTAAAGGTTTTAATGTAGCAATAAGGCAATAATACACACAGGAATACAGAATTATGCAAACTGAATCCATAATTTTACCTAAAAGAACCAAACAAAAAAGAGGGAAAAACAAATAAAAAACAGTAAATACATAAACAAAACAACACCGAGGATACATTGTGTATCGACCTGCAAAACTAAATCAAATCAAGAAAACAGAGGGCATAATGATTAAAACATACTGATCTGTGATTGACGAACAGGATTACCCCCTCCCCGCCCCCATAGAGCACTGTCCGGAAAAACACCTCCTTACTAAATAATGGGAGAAAACATGGTTAAATAATTAAATTATCAAATTTACCAAATATCTCAACTTTGAAACTGGCCACTTGTTCCCGAATGTACATCCTGGGAAATGTGTATGGACCTGTAGGACCTGTAGGGCAAGTTCTCAGTCAAGTAGAACTGCAGAAAAACAAAAAGGAGAGACAGGAACATATTATAATACAGGAGGGATCATCAGTAGCTGATATCCACTCCAAAAAACAAACAACCAAGGGTGCACGCCATACGGCAGTCCTTCCTAATGTGACAATAAAAAAAAGGTAAACGCAAAGCCAAACATTAGAGCTCACCTAAACTGGGAACGGATCACAAGCATAGGAGTTCAATCGCACAATTGTGTCACGGTCGACCAGTCACAATAAGGCATCTGAAAAGATCTGTCCTACTGGAGTCTAGTGGTGTTCACCGCGTTATGGTTCGTGCGCAGATAGCTGTGGTAACGTAAATAATTAGATAAATAAAGAGGCTGTGTGAGCAGTCAATATAGAGGGTTACGTATGTTTTAAACAAATGGAATTTAAATAAAATATTCATGTTTTTCAATTATTGTTTGGTTTATATGGCCTGATCTGTGATTCCGAATTTCGGGGGCCCCCTCTCCCCAACCCATTGCCGGTCACCACTTTAACTTGAATTTTGTTTCCGCTGACACACTCTCTGTTCACTACCATTGGGGATGCAGGCCAGGAAACTGCATGGGGGGCTCTTATACTTTCCTGCACATTCAGACCAACTGGGGCAATCATAGCTCTCTGGTTCCATCGTGCATGTGCCGGAACCAGAAGACACTCTGTGCTTCCTGGTTCCTGTTCTTGTGCATGGGAGCCAGATGTCTGTCATTATGGGAGGCGGCTTCACAGTGAGCAGCAGAATCCGGACCTTGACTGACGGTAAGTGCAGACTGTAGAATTTTGTATGTATGAATGTGTGTATGTGTGTGTGTGAATAAGCAAGCATGCAATATATGGGTGGTTGGGTATGTGTGTGAATGAGCAAGTGTATGGTGTATGGGTGCATGTGTAAATGAGCAATTGAATGCTCTGTGAATGTGTGTGTGTGCGTGTGTGTGTGTATGTGCTCACTCAGAGCTGGGCTTAGAGCAGTGTGTGTCTGTCTGTAAGCCTGCAGTGCTGCAATGGTGTGCACATACATAGCACACTGATCAGTGTGTGTGTGTGTGTGTGTGTGGGTGTGTGTGTGTGTGTGTGGACTTGTGGACTATTGGAGGTGCAGTATGGATATGGCTATTACGATTAGTTTGTCCAGTACTGGGGCATTCTGAGTGAATTTGTGTGTATGCAGTGCAGCACTGGAGGCAATTTGTGTGTGTGCATGTTTGTGTTTTTATGTATAGATGCTAAGAATAATAATAATAATGATTGACAAAACTGATTGTTTTTGTGTTTGCTGCGTCATGATAGAGAATTTGCGCTGGGGTAGGGTGGGAAAATCTCCATTGCAGTATTGACGTTCGATGTGCCTTGTCGAAACAACAACTGCCGGCTGTGTATCCTTCCTCATGTATAGCTTCCCTTGAAGCTATACATTGAGGCTGTCGTCATATGAAATAGATGCAGGTGGATTTTATGGAGCAAATCTGTCAAACATACAATACAGAAGAGGGCAACATATGGGACCTCGGAAGCCCACGCCCACCAGATAGAGGAACCCATGTAGGCTCTCGTCCGAGCAAGTAGTGCACTTAGAAGTTGTTGTAAACAGAAGATGTCCTCAGCTGAAGCCTCTGTTGTCTACCTTAACACGAGCAATGTCTCTGCATACCACAAGAGCGGCTGTTGCTCTCAGCTTTGTTTTAAAACAACAAACACAACTGTTTAGGAAAAGCAGCCAGCAGACAGGTGTTTCTTTGGAAATCAGCAGGGACATAACATTACTGTGTAATGTAGCCCCCACACACATACATATACATTGTAGAATTGGACTGTTTGGTTCTATCTAATCTGCCCGTTCTACCGTGAGTGCCATCAATGATCATTCCTTTTACTTGGCCTCATTACAAGTGTGTCGGTCCGGTAACAACGGTGCCGGTTCTGGCACCGTTGTTACTGGATCCGCACACTACGAGTCTGCCTGCCGGAGTTGCTGTGTCTGGCAGGTCTGACCCTGCCAGGCACAGCGGCTATGGTAGGCAGACTTTCACAGAAGCACCAGCACAGTTATTAACGATGCCAGTGCTTCCGTGTTCCCCACTCCCATAGAGTCCGAGAATGGGGAAAAACATTTTTACCAGAGCCTGACTTCCCGGACTGCTGGGGTTGTAATGCCCCAGTGTTTCCGGCAAGCCAGGTGCTGGTAAAATGTACAAGTTACGGTCACCGCCGGACTTGTAATGAGGCCCATTGTCTCACAAATGCATCGATCCATCCAACACTCACTCGCCAATGCATCCATGACTCCCTCTTACTAGCTGTCACTCATTCATCCATCCACCCAACATTCACTCTCACTCTCTCTTACTGACCAACTAATGCACCCTCACTGACTTACTGACTGACTGACTCATTAACACTCACTCAGTCACTCAGTTGTCCATCTGTCACTCACTCACTCACTCACTTGTCCGTCCCGTCCGTCCATCCATCCATCCATCAATCCATCCATCCATCCATCCATCCATCCATCCATCCATCCATCCATCCATGCATCCATCCATCAATCCATCCTCTGTCCATTCATCATCCGCCCATCATCCATCCATCTACCCACCTCTCATGCACTCTGTCACCAATCCATTTATCCATCAAACACTTACTCTCTCTCTCTTTCATCAATCCATCAACGTACGCAGCCAGAACTCATCCTGTCACTCTCAAATCCATCCATCCAACTCTCACCTGATCATATGTCCTCACTCAATAGACTACTCATCGAACATCCTCTCACTCTTACTCAAAATACCCGGGCTCAAAGGACCCTAATTGTATACTGGCCTGATCACTGAATTGTGTTATTTGTATTACCACATCCTACTAAACCAAATGAATTGAACTCCAACAAAATAACCAGAACTTTAAAAAATAATTATAAATTGAAGTCAGAAGTTTTAACACCACAGCCATTAAACAGGGAAGCTGAGGTCCCTAAGGATTCATCTAAAGCTGCCCCTTTAAAAAGAATACCCAAAACAAAAGACCTTGGAAACTCATGGCTTTCCTTTGATCTGGAAATACAAAACATGAGCTCAAAAGGCCTAGAACGTAAATAGAGAAGAAATCCTAATTTTAGAAACAACAACGTCTTAAAGATTGTTACATAACATATATACAAAAGCTATACGTGTCTTTTCTACTAACCAGATAAATAACTTCGATTAAATACATGTTCAGAAGCTAAATAACCCATGCATTAACTCTTGCACTTTCTACTCTCTAGAGAGCTAGTACCAGGAGACAATATTTCATTTAAAAAAAATCACAGATATAAGAGAGAAAATGGATTGATTCTCCCCAAAGCTACACAACCCATTTCTATATGATTACATGGATATAAATACCTCTATTCGTTCTGTTACAAGTACGGACAAACCATCATACCATTTATTCTCTTTTAAACTCTTGTACATACAAGATACAATGGAAATCAGTGCCTCTCTTAATCCCGCAATGTGCCCGGGAGACCCATGCTCCTATTTTGTTATCAAAGAATGCACCAATTCTTTACCTGCTGTATAAAAACAGTTATTACTTCGGACACTGTCTACAAGGAACTCTGGCAATTTCCCAGAGGCCCTCTGTATCCTGGGCCTCTTTTGTGTGGTCACCTATTTTATTTCCAAATGTTTTTATGTAAAAGAGGTTGGGCCTGCTCAGACTGTGTGATAGGGGGCCATTTTGAAAAACATTTCCAGGGCCTCTTTTGGTTCCCAGTCCACTGCTGGTGGTTGTCACAAATTGCAGACTGTTAACAAATTTCCCGTTTTTATTGAAAATCCTGAACTTAGCAATCACCCTAGAGCTCCGGGCACATATGGAACAACATCTGATCCTGGGTGATTGGCCACCAGCCGTTTACTCTCACAGAAGTATTGAGACAGCTCTCATAGACATAAGATTCCTTTCCCCAAATTATTCATCAAGGGGACACTGCACTTTAACTGCTGTTGAATTTATCTGTGGCATTGATTCTCTAGATCACATTGTTCTCCTTCAAAACATTGAATATACAAGTATCCAAATATTGTATGGTTTGATTTTCTTACCAATTATAAATCTAGAGTTAAGTTAGGCGATTCAATCTCAACACCTGTGAAATAGGGAGCGCCACATGGATCATGTCTACCCCCTTATTTTTTAACATTCACATGAAACTGTTCCATGACTTTTTGATGAATTTGGATGCCACATTTCAAAACAATGCCAACAACACCAAGATAATCTTTAGTCTTAGTGGAGATTACTCCTCTGATATCTCCCACATACAATTTGCGTTATCACAGATTGAAAAATGGGTGGCTGACAATTGGCTGGGACTTAACTGAGATAAAACATAAGTCATGATGCATTGTTTATAACGCGCTTACTACCCAGAGGTTTCTAAGCACGGACCCGGGGCTCTCCGTGTGGTCTTGTTTCCAATGCGAGAACATTGCCCCTAAGCTATCCTCATGATCGTCTTAACCCCAGCCCACTTAATATTCATGCAGGAATTAGATGAGACCATCCCTTTATCCGTGGATATGCTTCCAGACCAAAATAGAAACTTTGGAGATAATATTTGACTCTTCTCTTTCCATGATCCCTCCTGTAAACAATTGATCAGCCCACATAGCAACTATCTAATGCTATTGAGAAAATCAAACCACTGCTATAAACCGAACACTGTGCTCAGATTGCCTGTTCCATTATAGCAGCCAAAGTTGACTATTGCAATGTGTCAAATGTTGATATTAATGAACACACCTTAATGCGATTGCAGGTTCTTCAGAATGTAGCGGCACGCATAGTCACCGGCTCCTCAGGAGATTCCCACATTAGACTGAAAACCGCATTGGCTGCCAGTTAGGTCCAGGGTATTTTAAGACATATGGGCTTTTCCAGAACTCGACAGTAGGAGTTTCACGGCCAAACCTTTCACTCTATTACTAGGAGCTGGGCAAGTGCCAAAAGAGTCTGGCCAGTACTCAGCATTCCAGACCCTGTTGGAATGAGGAGAGACAGCCACCAGAACCTCACTTTTGTAACAGTTCTGTTTCAGGCAATTCCTTGTCATTCAGCCCCTATTGAGGATAAGCAATTACGCAGTTTAGATGGTGGTTCAGCTAAGGTAGAATCGAGACGGAACAATAGCTGAGTGTCATCAACATACGTGTAGAAACTGACAGGGACGGGCATGCACAGACAGGTGAGATTAAGTAAAATACAAAAAACACTGACCTGAACCAAAGGCAGTGACTGGAGTGTCTGAGAAATCCCTCTAGAGGCTCTGACACTCCTGGCATTAATATGTGAGCCAGAGGAAGCAGAAACCTCCAGGGAAACCCTGTGGGGAAGAAAACACTGTGCTGGAAGCCGGGATGTGTGATTGCAGGAAGCAGGCTGCGTGGAGTCGTCTGGCGTTATAGTCGTATTGTGTGCTGCTGGACGCAATCTTGTTTAGAGGTAGACTGAAGTGATCAACAAAAAAGAAGGTGGTTAATGGAGGACTCAGTTTACACTAAGGAATAAAGTTTCCTAAAGGTATTTAGTATACCTGCAGACCGCCAAGTCTCAATCTTAGTAGAGGCTGCTGTAAGGAGTCCTCTATGTACAGTCTGCAAGAGAATGATAGGTAAGAGAGGTTGAGAGTATACAGAAGGAGTGGGAGAACCATATGTATGAAGACTCTCTACCTGCTGTTTGCTTCCGCGGGATCGGGAAAGTGTAGGAGAGATGTTTGAAAATCGTAGCTGGGCTGTAGTAGCAATTCAGAGAATACTGCCATGGAATGTCTTTCTTGGGCCTAGTGGGGGGCTAACGAGGGGTGTGTCTGTATTGTTGAGTGTGTGGAGCTGCAGCCGGTCTGTGAGAACTCCAAGTAGATGGTTTGGGCGAACTCAGAAGAAGGAGATGAAATGGGAAGCGTCTTCTAAAGTAGTAACAACGCAAAGTGAATCGGCTTCCACAGGGTTTAACAACCGGGTGCCATGTTAGTGTGAGTATGTGCCACTGTATATCGTAGTCTCCGACGGCGCCACCAGGACCAGCGCTGGTAGGGAGACATGACACAAAACAACCCCCATCAGCCAAGGGGTCAAGATAAAGATTAAAGAGAAGATGCGACAGTGAAGAACCCTAAGGAACACCGCAAGTGAGGTTAGCAGAGACAAAATGATATGGACAGAAGGATACAGTTTGCATACAGTCTTTAAGAAAAGAGGAGAACGAGACCAGAGAAGAGCCAAATATCCCTGCCAGTTCAAGCCAGTCCAGTCATTTGTATCAAAGGATGCAGAGAGGTCACAGAGAATCAACACACGGACCTCACAGCGGTCCTGATGAGGAGCAAGATCACCTAAAAGGGAGACCATAACTAACTCCATACCCATAATGGTTCTAAATCCAAACTGCTAAGAGTGCAGGAGGTGTCTAGACTCAAAAGAATGAGAGACTTGAGGAGTTACAGTAACTTCCATCAACTTCATGAGAATCAGAAGGAGAGAGATCATTTACAACTAATGTGTGATCTAGGTGAGACTTCCTGAGTAGTTGGGTAACTATTGCATGTTTCAAAGGAGCCTGAATCACACCTGAACTAAATGAATGCTGAAGAGTAGGGGTAAACAAGAGGATGATTTTGTCAGGAAGAGTCTGGATTGGATCACTAGAGAGTGAGTCGATGAGTGTCGTTCCAGCTGTTCAAATAGAGGTCAGGTATGCGCTTGAAGCCGAGACCCTGATGGTCCAGTGTGCAGTTTGGCGTTATTCGGTTCAATTCGTTTGGTAACAATTTATTTACAATAAAATACACTTTCTGTATCACAGAGCAGATGCTTGTTCTGGATTGTGAGCCTCATAATTATATTTTTTAATCTCACTGTCATGTATCACAAAGTGGAAAAAACATCCAAGGGCCAAGTAGCATGGGAAAAAAGAAAATCCTAAATACAACATCCAGCAACTATCTCTACAATGACTAAAGCTTAACTAGAGTCTACAAAATAACTGACACTATAATAGTGGTTTCGCGAAGATGCCCTTTTTGTGCCTCACACAGTAGCAGAGTGACCAAAAGACCCTCCACAAATTGCTGAAACACTCTTGCAGAGTGCTAATGCTATCTGTAAAATGACCCGAAACTGGTTGTATGAACCATTTAATTGGTCTGGGTTGTGTTTAAAATAAATAAAAGGTTTTGAGGGTTGAGGGAGAGGATGCCACTGCTCTCACAGACAGTGCTATATGCTCTCTGTGTGAGGAAATAATGTACTGCCACTACCCGTGTTGTAGCCATGCTCTCTGTGAGTAAGACTGCACTGCTGATTTGCATACCAAAGCTGATTGATATTTGTGAGACAGAGCTGTTCTGCTCCTGGCCATGCTATCTCATCTGTGAATTAAGCTATTGCAATGCCTATTGCTTGTGCTGTATCTGTTTTTTAATTGAAGGGCATTTTGTATGATTTCCCCCTTGATGTACATGTTCTGTAGCTGATAAGCTTTTAAAACTGCTACATCAGCTGAATATGTTCTATATATGAGGGAGAATTGCATGTATGCTACTTTCCCAAAGCCCCAGATTGCACCAGTGAGCCTTGGTGAACATGTTGGGACACAATCCGAGTCATCCATATTTTGTCTGTTTCACCTGAAGCCTGTGAGGTGGTACGGACCAACATTTTATAAATAGGGCATGCATGGTTTGATTTTTGAATTAGTCTTGTATAGGCAGAGGCAGACGTTTGCAGAGCAGATTTGGGAATAGACTTTGCTTAAGGCTTATGTAGTTAATTGATAGGATTTAGTGGAAGGTGAAGGTGAACATTAAAGTAGGATTTAGTCGTGAGAGCAAAAGAAAATTATCATCATCAAATGCCTCTATTCGACTTGTAGTCATTTCGGCACATACATATATAACAATAAAATAGTAATTACATTAATACTAGTAAATGGCTAAAGCTGCATATAGAACAAAATAAGATCCTTGTAATATACAAAAGATAAGAAGTTTAAAATATCCATACCAGAAATATGTCAGCAATAATATCATTCTCAGAGATTAATAACAAACTAGCCTGTCGGAAATTTGATTATAAAAGATCATTTTTCAAAATAATGTACAACATGCTTGCTGATCTTACAGCCCATGGAAGCACATAAACAGTAAATATACATACATCTAGTTGATGAACTCTAGAAATGTATGTCTCTGTTTCTAAACAGCCAAACTCGATGAACATATTTAGTGATGAAATACACTGTGTTAAGGTCTGTTGTCTGTTCAATAATAAACAACATTGCCTGGTTGATACTGCAGATATTTGCTACGTTGAATAATGGCAATATATATTTGCTTCTTAAAGTCTTGTAGCCATTACAAAGTAGCATGACATGAACCCGAGTTTCTACTTCCTGTCCACATACTAAACAAGTGTCATCAACCGTCGCTGGCCAGCAGCTAGTGAAACTCGCTACGTTGACGATATTGAATCTTAAGTTTAGTGGCTAAGGTGGTTGGAGCACATCCAGATACTTCTAATAACCAAATTCCAATTTTACTGAAAGATATTCCTGGCCTAAGCAGAGCATGTTACATGCATCCACTAATGTCCTTCTAGACAAACTTAAGGCCACTCTTTTGACCAAAGCAGTACATGATTTGTCTACAGACAACAGATAAGGTTCAAAACATACAAAATATTACTCATGCCGGCCATCCATGGCAGCAATCTTCCCCCTTCCAGACTCATAGTATGAGAAAGCGATTCCTTGTAACTAGAGAGAATATGCACATTGGATTTGATAGCGAGCAGTGGAAAATAAAAGTAGGATTTACTTGAGGGTAAGGGGCCATTTAAAACAAGACTTAGTTGAGGGAGAGAAAGAACATTTAAATATGATGGGCCATGTATTCTAACTACTACTTAGCATGCACATGCCATTGCTTGTCAGATGAAGAAGAAGAACATCTAGTGGTGCACCATAGTGCACCTTATTTTTGTGCCTGAGGAAATGCAGGTTGCTTGTATAGAAAATTGATAGAATTCTTTGGCATTAGGAAAGTGCATTCAGTGACTGTAACTGAGTTTTTTTGTGGTATTGTGGGCAAAGAAAATACATGATGCTTGTTTGACAAAACGTATTAGAACTGTTTTGATTCTAAGAAGTATATAGTTGGTGTATCTAGCTCAGTGAAACATCTTTTTGTGACCAGACTAAATTCTTGCTGCTTGTGAAGTTGCAAATCAAAAATATAAGATTTATTTTTAGGCAAGATTGTACGTTCAGTGGGTGTAACTGACTACATTTTCTTTTCATGGTCAGACCAAGTGCTCAGGTTGCTTTCTTGGAAAAAGACTGATTATTCTTTGGAGGTTGGAGATCATATTCAGTGGTTTTAAGTGAGTGTGCCATGTGAAAACGAGAGAAGAGACAATGAAATCTCAGTGACCAATTTCTATGAAATAAATACACATGCCTTTCATTCACAGACTAAGATGAAGAACATCACATAATTATTTGGAGGCCAAATCAAGCAGGGAAATAAACTTTAGTGGCTAGAATTATGATATGTTGTCTTATTTTTGCAAGAGGAAATAATTTTTCTTTGGATGTAAAAGTAATGTAATTCTTTGGGGGCAGGTGGAGATTATATTAAGGGGCCGATTCATGGAACCAACGTGCGCCGAAAATCTAGGCGCAAGCATGCGCAAGCATGCGCAAGCGGAAAAAAACAGGCGCACGCGCACGCGTGCGATTCATGGAAGTCCCTGCGCGTGTTCACCGCGGGATGTGCGCCAAACCCGTGCATGGCGCACAAGTCACTGCAACATCGCGAAAGGCGTGCGCGACGGTGCGCGACGCGCACAGTGAAAGCGCACAACCTCAGCGCACACAGCAGAAAGTGGGCGGGACATGGGGCGTAACGCGCGGAATGGGGAACAACACGCGAAAATAAGGGCGTAACTGGGGATGCACTGCACGGAAGCAGAGGTAACGCCCACACGCACACGAACCACACGTATTCATGGAATGGAATAGGGCAAACCCACGCACAGCCAAAGCCGCGCACAAGCTGAAACACGTCCGCCACACGAAGGCAGGCGGTAGAGTCCCAGCGCATCAAAAAAGTGGCGCCGCGGGAAGTAAAATACGCAATTGAGCGGGGTACGTGTATTCCGGGTGTGTGCGGGAAGTGACACACGCGATTGAGCGGGGTACGTGTATTCCGGGGGTGCGCGGGAAGTTACACACGCGAATGAGCGGGGTACGTGTATTACGGGGGTGCGCGGGAAGTTCCACACGCGATTTGGCCGGGTACGTGGATTCCAGGGGTGCGCGGGAAGTTCCACACGCGATTTGGGCGGGTACGTGTATTTCGGGGGTGCGCGGGAAGTTCCACACGCGATTTGGCCGGGTACGTGGATTCCAGGGGTGCGCGGGAAGTTCCACACGCGATTTGGCCGGGTACGTGGATTCCAGGGGTGCGCGGGAAGTTCCACACGCGATTTGGCCGGGTACGTGGATTTCGGGGGTGCGCGGGAAGTTCCACACGCGATTTGGCCGGGTACGTGGATTCCAGGGGTGCGTGGGAAGTTCCACACGCGATTTGGCCGGGTACGTGGATTTCAGGGGTGCGCGGGAAGTTCCACACGCGAGTTGGCCGGGTACGTGGATTTCAGGGGTGCGCGGGAAGTTCCACACGCGATTGAGCGGGGTACGTGTATTTCGGGGGTGCGCGGGAAGTTCCACACGCGATTGAGCGGGGTACGTGTATTTCGGGGGTGCGCGGGAAGTTCCACACGCGATTTGGCCGGGTACGTGGATTCCAGGGGTGCGCGGGAAGTTCCACACGCGATTTGGCCGGGTACGTGTATTTCGGGGGTGCGCGGGAAGTTCCACACGCGATTTGGCCGGGTACGTGGATTTCAGGGGTGCGCGGGAAGTTCCACACGCGAGTTGGCCGGGTACGTGGATTTCAGGGGTGCGCGGGAAGTTCCACACGCGATTGAGCGGGGTACGTGTATTTCGGGGGTGCGCGGGAAGTGACACACGCGATTGAGCGGGGTACGTGTATTTCGGGGGTGCGCGGGAAGTGACACACGCGATTTGGCTGGGTACGTGGATTCCAGGGGTGCGCGGGAAGTTCCACATGCGATTTGGCCGGGTACGTGTATTTCGGGGGTGTCGCGGGAAGTTCCACACGCGATTTGGCCGGGTACGTGGATTCCAGGGGTGCGCGGGAAGTTCCACACGCGATTTGGCCGGGTACGTGGATTCCAGGGGTGCGCGGGAAGTTCCACACGCGATTTGGCCGGGTACGTGTATTTCGGGGGTGCGCGGGAAGTTCCACACGCGATTTGGCCGGGTACGTGGATTCCAGGGGTGCGCGGGAAGTTCCACACGCGATTTGGCCGGGTACGTGGATTTCAGGGGTGCGCGGGAAGTTCCACACGCGAGTTGGCCGGGTACGTGGATTTCAGGGGTGCGCGGGAAGTTCCACACGCGATTGAGCGGGGTACGTGTATTTCGGGGGTGCGCGGGAAGTGACACACGCGATTTGGCCGGGTACGTGGATTCCAGGGGTGCGCGGGAAGTTCCACACGCGATTTGGCCGGGTACGTGGATTTCAGGAGTGCGCGGGAAGTTCCACACGCGATTTGGCCGGGTACGTGGATTTCAGGGGTGCGCGGGAAGTTCCACACGCGATTGAGCGGGGTACGTGTATTTCGGGGGTGCGCGGGAAGTGACACACGCGATTTGGCCGGGTACGTGGATTTCAGGAGTGCGCGGGAAGTTCCACACGCGATTTGGCCGGGTACGTGGATTTCAGGGGTGCGCGGGAAGTTCCACACGCGAGTTGGACCCGGGTACGTGGATTTCAGGGGTGCGCGGGAAGTTCCACACGCGATTGAGCGGGGTACGTGTATTTCGGGGGTGCGCGGGAAGTGACACACGCGATTTGGCCGGGTACGTGGATTCCAGGGGTGCACGGGAAGTTCCACACGCGATTTGGCCGGGTACGTGGATTTCAGGGGTGCGCGGGAAGTTCCACACGCGAGTTGGCCGGGTACGTGGATTTCAGGGGTGCGCGGGAAGTTCCACACGCGATTGAGCGGGGTATGTGTATTTCGGGGGTGCGCGGGAAGTGACACACGCGATTTGGCCGGGTACGTGGATCCCAGGGGTGCGCGGGAAGTTCCACACGCGATTTGGCCGGGTACGTGGATTTCAGGAGTGCGCGGGAAGTTCCACACGCGAGTTGGCCGGGTACGTGGATTTCAGGGGTGCGGGGGAAGTTCCACACGCGATTGAGCGGGGTACGTGTATTCCGGGGGTGCGCGGGGAGCAGCACACGTGAATTGCACGTGTGGGTCCTCCCAGGTGTACCCTCTACACCCTCCACGGCCCCTGCAGGTGGCTCACACCACAGGGGCCTACCCAGCACATGTCCTGCAGGCACCCCATCCACCATGTCCATGCCCACCAGCCAACCCACATATCAACTAGCACTACTGCCCACCAACGCATGTCCCCCTGCACCCCCAGCCACCAGGGGCAGCCTCCAGCAGGCCCCCACCCATGTCTCCCCCCACCCCCACCCCCCACCAGTGCAGGGGCAGCCTCAAACAGGCCCCCACACATGTCTCCCACCACCCCCACCCCCCAGCAGTGCAGGGGCACCCTCCACCAGGCCCCCACTCATGTCCCCCTGCACCCTCACCCCCTAGCATCCAGGGGCACCCTCCACCTGGCCCCCACTCATGTCTCCCACCACCCCCACCCCCCAGCATCCAGGGGCACCCTCCACCAGGCCCCCACTCATGTCCCCCTGCACCCCCACCCCCTAGCATCCAGGGGCACCCTCCACCTGGCACCCACACATGTCTCCCACCACCCCCACCCCCCAGCAGTGCAGGGGCACCCTCCACCAGGCCCCCACACATGTCCCCCTGCACCCTCACCCCCCAGCATCCAGGGGCACCCTCCACCAGGCCCCCACTCATGTCACCCATCACCCCCACCCACCAGCAGTGCAGGGCACCCTCCACCAGGCCCCCACACATGTCTCCCACCACCCCCACCCCCCAGCAGTGCAGGGGCACCCTCCACCTGGCACCCACACATGTCTCCCACTACCCCCACCCCCCAGCAGTGCAGGGGCACCCTCCACCAGGCCCCCACACATGTCCCCCTGCACCCTCACCCCCCAGCATCCAGGGGCACCCTCCACCAGACCCCCACTCATGTCACCCATCACCCCCACCCACCAGCAGTGCAGGGCACCCTCCACCAGGCCCCCACACATGTCTCCCACCACCCCCACCCCCCAGCAGTGCAGGGGCACCCTCCACCTGGCACCCACACATGTCTCCCACCACCCCCACCCCCCAGCAGTGCAGGGGCACCCTCCACCAGGCCCCCACACATGTCCCCCTGCACCCTCACCCCCCAGCATCCAGGGGCACCCTCCACCAGACCCCCACTCATGTCACCCATCACCCCCACCCACCAGCAGTGCAGGGCACCCTCCACCAGGCCCCCACACATGTCTCCCACCACCCCCACCCCCCAGCAGTGCAGGGGCACCCTCCACCTGGCACCCACACATGTCTCCCACCACCCCCACCCCCCAGCAGTGCAGGGGCACCCTCCACCAGGCCCCCACACATGTCCCCCTGCACCCTCACCCCCCAGCATCCAGGGGCACCCTCCACCAGACCCCCACTCATGTCACCCATCACCCCCACCCACCAGCAGTGCAGGGCACCCTCCACCAGGCCCCCACACATGTCTCCCACCACCCCCACCCCCCAGCAGTGCAGGGGCACCCTCCACCAGGCCCCCACACATGTCCCCCTGCACCCCCACCCCCCAGCATCCAGGGGAACCCTCCACCAGGCCCCCACCCATGTCTCCCACCACCCCCAACCCCCAGCCACCAGGGGCAGCCTCCAGCAGGCCCCCACCCATGTCCAACTCATGTTCCCCACCCAACATGTCATCACAGTCCAGATCCCTGGTCTCTATGGTCAGCCCCCAAATGCAAAACACCCACCCGAGTATTGCATCCACCCACTCATATTCTGCAATTACATCACAGAACACCAATTGCAAGTTCCAAAACAAACACATGTCCCTCACATACACCCAATGGGTGTCAGTGATTCTCTAAACACATAACATGAAATGCATGAAAACAATGAGACACCACACATTGAAGTGCAACAAATAAATAATGTATTAAAGGAAAGATGAATAGAAACAAAAATGAAGAAACAGAAATGTGAATGGAAAAAAATGAAAAGAAGCATGTCCGTTCAAAATAAAAAAAAAATTAAAGAATATAGAAATCCAAAGTAATGTAGTACAAAGTCAATGTCCACCAAACAAAATCCAATGTGAAAAAAAAATTATAAGCCATTGATCCATGGATAATGTCAAAAAAGAAAGTATGTACAAGTCCACAACTATGTACAATGCAAGAAGCCAGGGTCCATCATCCCAACAAAATAAAGGAAACCTAACTAACTACACTAACTAATAAAAAAAACTATATACAAAAATGTGGCCAATGTCCAAAAGGTCCAAATGAAATAAAAACAAAAATGAAACTTAACACTACCTACATAACTATGTACAAGGGCAGCGGGCTAGTTCCACGGCTCACTTCTGGATGTGCCGGGCCAGGGCATCATCGAACTCCTCCTCAATGTCCCGGAGGCGGTCCTCCTCCATGGCCCCGAGGGTCCGCAGGGCCGTCGACGTGTCCACCTCCAAAGCCCTGCGGATTGCCTCGAGGCACTCGACCCGCCTCAGGGCCCTCTGCATGGAGTTCTCCGCCCTGACCATTGAGAGCCGTGCCTCTTCCGCCCGCTGCCGCTCCGCATCTATGGCGTGGCCCAACCGCTGCCACACGGAAGACACTTTTTGTCCTGGGTCCTCCTGCCCTCCGGCCGATGCCTGCCCCTCCGATGTCGAAGGCCCCGAGCCTTCATGGCTCCCACCATGGTGCTGCTGCTGCTGTGCCTCTGCCCCTGCACTGCCTCCTGCTGCCTGCACATCCTCCGCCGGCTGGGGTGCAGTCGTTGACGTGGCCACCCCTGCTGGACGTCCGACTCCCGACTGCGGCAGGGATGCCTCCTCCACCAGCCTGGCCGCACCGTCAGAGGCAGCTCCACAGGGCACCCAGGTGACTGATGGGTGGGAAGATGGCACAGAGGACGACTGGCGCGTAGGGGGTCCAGCTGAGGAGGGGGTCGTGGCAAGCCCCATCAGACGGAGGAATCCGGCCTGGGTGACCTGTCCCAGCAGGCTGACGTGGTCAACGAGCCATTCGAGATGATGTGCAGTCTCTTCATGAAAAGACTGCAGGTCACCTCGCATGGCCCGTTGACGCAACGCCACTCCAGCCAGGACAGGCTCAACCCGGGCCTGGATAGCCACGTCCGCAGGCAGAGGAAGGCCAGTTGACGTCAGCTCATCCCCTGCCTGAAAACTGGTCTGGACATGGGCATCCCTGCTGGTGCAAGATGATGCAGGGACAGGATCAGGGACAGGATTGCACACAGGCACCTCCGCGGCGGCCTGTGCTGCCTCCTGTCCCTGGTCCTGCACTGCACCACTAGCACCAGTGGGATCCCCACCCCCAGACCCCGTCTCCGGTGCTTGCACGGCCTCCTCCTCCACCAAACCCCCCACCAACCTGGATGACTCTGTGCCATCTTCCCCCGTTGGGCCCTGTGGGGTCCCAGCTGCCCCTTCTGCTGCTGAGGAGTCCAACTGCAACCTCCGCCTCTTGGACCTCCCCCCGGCAGCTGCGGCCTGGGACGCGGCACCGGACTCCTCACTCCCCGACGAGATGACAACCTGGGAGGGGAGCCGGGCCTTGCGTCTCCGGCTGGCGGTGGGATCCCCGCCGCTGTGCTCCACAGCACCTTCTCCGCCCTCTTCATCAGTTGACGCTGCAGACAGGGAGAAAAAAAACACAGGCATCAGGGCACTGTACAATGGACACATACACACATGACAGTTGTACATGAGTGGCATTGGCAAACCTCAGACATGTCATCACAATCCCCAACACACATGTCATTACAACTTGCACACACGAGCCATACCACAGCCATGTTGCAACTGCCAACACCATCCATACACATACAACAGCATCAGCAGCCAAAGGTGAGCCAGACATCACATGCAACACAGGAAGTGCACCACACATGTACACACCAACCACCACACTTGCATGCATGTGTACACCTCTGCTAAGTGTTGCAGTGATCAGACGGGCATCCATGTCACATCTGCCAATCAGGCTTCCACATACCGCTGTCACATGCATCCATGTTGCATCACTGTTGCACCCTTGTCAAATACACACACATGCACATGTACACAGCGCTGATACAATCAGCTGAAAACAACATACATGCGTGACATCACGGACATGTCTACTCACATACACATTCATACAAACTTGTGTGCCCACACAACTGCATTTGGCATGCAAGCCCACACACACAGGCACCATCCATGTCTCACACATTACAGCCCTCGCATGTGTCAGCCCCACGGCCCTGTACACCCGCACCCATACTCGACCCCATACAAACAGATGTGCAACCTGCACACTACTGAACAATCACCACACGCACTGCTCACAATCAGGATGCATGTACACTCACCGCTCGACTCCAGACGGGTCTGCCTCTCAAGGACCTGGACGTGGAGCGCTGGGGATATGTGTTCCAGGACCCTCATCTGTTCTTCCGACAAGTGGCCCCGGCGCCCCTTGGCATCCGCTGCCTTCAAGAGGCGCCGGGCCTTGGTCAGGGTCCTGGACCTGAAGTCCTCCCAGCGCTTCTTGACATGTTGGAAGTCGCGGACTGCCACCCCCTCCGCGTTGATGGCAGTCACGATGTCAGTCCAGATCCGAGTCCGTCCTTCCTTGTCGGCGCGGCAACTTCCGAAGAGGGCATCATACTGCCCCAGGACTTGCTCCACCAGGACACCAACTTCGGTGGCACTGAAGCTGGTGCCCCTCTGCCTCTCTGGCCGGGGGTTGTCAGTGGTCACAGATGGAGTTTGCCCCGACATGACAACCCCAGAGGCAGGAGTGGGTGGGCAACTGGGTCCTGGGGCTGGGCTGTGGAGCGATGGAATCCCAGTCGGGAGTCTTTGGTTCCAGCAGGGGTGGTCACACCAACTGCACCCCTGGCTGATGTGCAGGCAGCAAATGGCAGGGCACGTGGGCAGCAGGCAGTCAGGCAGCAGCAGATGGCAGGTGGGAGCGTGCTCGGGGCTCTGGGGGGCAGTAGTTCGGCCTTCTGGGCAGGAGCGTGGTCTTCCGTGTGCTTACGCGTGGCCAGCTTGATACGGAGTGATTTGGCACGTGAAAATTCTGCACGTCAGCGTGTAATTCGAGGAAAGGCCCTTAGCGCGTAAGCGCGTCTGCACGCATACGCATTTTCATTGGACCAAAGGCCCTCAGCGCGTGAGCGCGTCTGTGACGTGACGTGCGAGGGAGTATCCCTCATTGCACGTGATGACAGTACACACGTGGATCCCAACCAATCGCGTGTGAAAGTTCACGGGACCCCGGAACACACGTACCCCGGCCAATCGCGTGTGGAACTACCCGCGCACCCCGAAACACACGTACCCAGGCCAATCGCGTGTGGAACTACCCGCGCACCCCGAAACACACGTACCCAGGCCAATCGCGTGTACGCTCGCTCCCCTCCGATCACACGCGATGACACCCGAATACGGGAAACCAACGAGTCCGCCCACACGGAGGCGTCCCGCGCCCGCGCACAGCATAAAAGTGCGCGCAAACAACAAACGCGTATATACAGCGACGATGAATGCCCCATTTGTTGCTGCAGTGATTGTGGGACACCGCAGGAGGAGGAGAATAGCCAGGGCACGCATTTTTGCACCACGGACAGGCCTTTTTGGGATGCCTGACGACCAGGTCTACGGCAGGTATAGGTTTCCACCCCATATCATCCTAGACCTGGTCAGGGAGTGGGAAGATGACCTCACATCCCCCACCCTTTGCTCCCAAGCATTGAGCCCCTTGGAGAAGCTGCTCAATGTCTTGCATTTCTTGGCCACTGGGTCGTTTCAGCGGACCACTGCCATAGTGGGGGGGTCTCACAGGCCACGCAGTCACGCTGCCTACACCAGGTACTGGCAATCATGACAGCGCGCCCCTCAGTCCGCAGGCACATATACATGCCCAGAACACCCGCAGAAAGGCAGGCCGTTGTCCTGGATTTTTTCAGGGTGGCACACTTCCCCAAAGTGCTCGGTGCCATAGATTGCACCCATGTGGCCCTACGTCCACCTAGGGCCACTGAGCACATCTACCGAAACCGCAAGCACTGGCATTCCATCAATGTACAGGTGGTATGCGATGCAAAGGGAATCATCACCTCTGTGTATGCAAACTACCCTGGCTCCGCCCATGACAGTTTCATATACAGAATGTCCGCCCTGAGCCGGGCCCTGGAAGCTGGGCAGCATGGCGACACATGGCTCCTAGGTGAGTACAAATGCCCTTGCACATGCATGCAAGTCACACACAGACAAATATACCAACCCTAATAATCTGAACAATTATCACCTCCCCAGGGGACAGTGCCTACCCTCTGAGCAACCACATGATGACGCCAATCCGGAACCCCACCACACCACCCCAGGTAAGATACAACGCTGCCCATATTGCAACCAGGGGCATAGTGGAGCGCACATTCGGAGTGCTCAAGTCACGTTTCCGCTCCCTTGACCGCTCTGGTGGGCAACTACTCTATGCACCAGCAGTTGTGTGCAGGATCATTGTGGCAGCATGTGTCCTGCACAATGTTGCAACACGGCAGGGCGTCCCGGTGGACATGGTGGTGCCCCCACATCCCCAACCACAGGCACAGGCGCTGCCCATGGGAGGGGACAGGGCACGTGGCGAGGTAGCCCGGACCCAGCTTGTGGCCATATTTTTCACCTAAACTCCAACCCCTGCGGAGTGCACACAGGCCTGGCACATACCAGGTGACAATCGATGATGACAAAGTGACAGTCAACTGTCACAACCCTACCACCCTGAGATAGTTGCCATGGAAGTGCCACATCGTCTGCATCCCTAGCTACTTAAACACAAGCTATCCTGTGCAACCAAAATGCACACATGACATGTGACATGACATGAGCCATACACAAGTATTACAAGGCACAATGAGGCAGGGGGGGGGGAACAAGGGAACACAGAGAACGGTACTACTAGGCCAGGTGCCATTGTGATTGTGCAAGTGCAGGGGTAGGGGGAAGGGAAAAGTGCAAGGGTGGGGGGGAGTCCAGTACAGGGGAAGTAGGCCAAAAAATTATACATAGGTCGCCTGGTGGCAACTGCTAAGGTAAGTGCAGACGAGTGCTGGGAAGGGAGGGCTGTAGGGATAGAGAGACAGTACTGCAGTGCAGGGGTTGCCAGGGTGGCAGTGCAAGTGGACAGTGGCTGGGCCAGGGACCGAGGTTGGTGAGAGTGGCCCAGTTGCAGCTCCTGTGCAGTTCCAGTGAACAATTCTGCAAGGGAGAGGCAGAGAGTAAGCAGAAGCAAAGAGGAAGGTCTTGAGGTGCTTCCAGAACTGGAGATGGTTCCCCTCAAGTTCAAGTCAGGAAGTCTGTTCGAGGGGGAGGGCCCTGCTGCGGAGAGAAACCTACCCCCAGCTAGTTGCTCTGAGAAGCGGATGACCTGGACATGCAAGGTGTGCATCACACACACCTGCAAAACAGGCCATGGCCATCACTGTCATGTCAGTCAAACCCTCCCAAACATCAACATGACATGGCAAGCAATACCCATACACCGACCCAGTAACGATAAGGTACACATTTCCATGTCCTAAATGTACAGTGGCATCGGACAATGATGCCTGACCCGGAATCCGATGAAATGACAGACCAACAAAATGTCCCACCAAAAATAAGTCGATTCCTAATGCATTACAACAGTCGTAGACGTAACATCACAATGAATGCCTGGCTATATGCACATGATGCATTGCAAAATGAACACTGCAGCTCATGTGTGCAATGTCCTACTCCTGCATCACACTGCTCAGCGCACAGCACAGTGAACAGCCATTGCGTGTGATGCACACCCTGAGCATCACATCTAAGTGACAGACTACATCAAAAATCAAATTAGGCATGTACTCGAACCATAATCGGTCACAGAACATGTGCTGGCGGGACACAGTGGGCACCAGAAGGCAAACAGTGTACACGTGGATATGCAAGGGTGGGAGGACATGGAGTGCATCCGAGTGCAAGTGTGTGGTTCTGCAAGGACATGCACTCCACATATGCATGTGCACTCAAGTGACCATCAGTGTTCCCTACACATCACATGTGAACATCCACCATGTGTACACCCCAGCATGTCAAACCACTACTATCCCCTCGCACCTGAAAGGAAAACACAACACATGAACAGGCATTGATCAGCAGAACACAACATGTACATAGGACAACAACATTACAATGTCAGAGTTCCCATAACACTGCAGGGCAACGCAACTATCAACAACAACCCCCCCCCCTCGCAAATGACCATGACCCACTGAACAACTGCACCTGGGTCATGGAGCCTCCAACCCTCATTCCCACCTGGCCACAGGATCACCTTTACCCTTCGTGTCCATCTCCCACCTTGTGTGTAAAGAGATGCCTGAACCCTCAGAATCCACACTCATTTCCAAAATCACATAATCCAAGGCATGAAAAGGAACCCAAACACCCTCCAGTAGATGACTTGACATAGCAATACGTCTCAAAGGCCAAGTACTACCACAATGATGCAACAACCAAGGTAGCACAGCAAAACAATGTCACGACAGGATGTGAGACATGTGTGGTACATGACATAGGATGATGCACCATGAATGGATGTGTACTGTCACAGATCCCCTGTACAGGCGCTGGAGTCTCATGAAACAACCACCCACACCATGTCCCGGGTGCCTGCAAGGTCAAACTCACACAGGCCCCTGAGATCCTGGAGGGGAAAGAGGTTCAGGGATATGCAGTCGGGACAGGTGTAGACACACTGGATGACTGGAATGCGTGGCAGGTGAGGGGAGTAGGAATGACACATGAAACCAGGGAATGCACGAAAATGTACAACCTGCATGAACACATGCACAATCCAAACAAACTTGGACATCATTGTCATGGCCTTCTGTAGTCCAGGCTCAGGAGTGGTACGAACCAACCACCCCATCTAGGGTTTTGGCGCCTGCAAGTTCGGGGCTTACACAGGCATCTGCAACCCCAGTGGGGAAAGAGGGTCAAGGAACATTGCTTGGATAGGCATGGGAAGCAGGAACACCGGGTAGAGGGTACAGGTTTCGAAATTGCATAGGATCACGGGTGATTAGGGTAAAAAACATACCAAATAGGACCACACATACATCCATGCATCAGTACACTCCCCAGCAAGCCTATGCAGGGCAGTTTGTAAGAAAATACAACAAGACACTTAGCTCTGGTTTTGAGTGCTGGCCTCCTGCCTGCGCACTCTCAGGTCCGGTTACAGGAGCACTGCAATGCTGCAAAGAGAGACACAGTCAGCAACCTGTACGTGCCAATTACACAAAAACACAACACAAAACATGCCCCATAACAACATACAACTCTACAAACAGACAATCTGTGCTCCATGCTTCGTACCCATATATAACATCACCCCTGTGACGGGTCATTCACAGTTAATGCAGTAAGTCAGCCGCTGGTGGGTGCGTGGCAAATGGAACACCAATGTGTCACAATTCACACAACATGCAATGTTCCCTGGGTAAGCAGACAGACCCATATGGCAAGCCATGACTACAGAGCAAGTTGCGTACCACCATGACCAAAACAAAGTTGCCAGTGCATTTATCATGAAGTACGTGGAATAGACATGCACTGCACCCGAGTATGTCCCTTGCTGTATGTCCCTGTGAGCTGCCCCTTTCCATGTCTTGGAAGGCTACATGGTTGATACAAGTGCCTCAATGAACCTTGGTGTACCGCAGGGTATGTGCCACTGCCCCCGCATGTGTCCCAGACAACCCTACTATCAACAGCCATCAGTCCACAAACACATCTGAGCTGCATTGTGTGCTTCAACACCAATATTTGTCTAAGCTCACCCTCAGTGCTGTGACTAAGCCTGCACGTGCAACTCGCCTGGTGCAAGCTTTGCTGTCTAGTGGCCCCCCTGTGATGCTCACCTTGCCTGGAGTTCCTTGGAACATGTCAGCAGTTCTAGGATGTGGGTCTGCAATCACTGTGGCTCTGCATGTGCACACATGTGCATGTGGGCACCAACAAACGGGTCAGGAATTACGTTGTCCAATGGGCCATGTCTGCTGGCAAAGGTGCTCTGGTGCCTCATCCCCCTGCAGAAAGTGCATGAAACACATGATTAATGCATCAAAGTGATCTGTGTGTGTCTCATCATGCATCTCATTACTTGACCATGTCAGAGAGTCACATCACAAATCACACCATCAGTCCGTCTTTCACCTCCAAAATGTGGAACACTATCTACAGCATGATTTGCAACAAGCACGTGTACAGGAAAGATATGAAACATAATACACAATGCATAGCAATCAATGTCCACATTAATCATGACACGCCCCATCTAGCAAAAGCTGAACAGTGGACAATTACACCTAAATCATCCCCACTAGGGGTGTCAACACAAGTCAAAAAGCACCAGACATGCCACAGATATGACAGTCCAAAGCCCTTGTGTAAAATTCTGTTACACCGAACCATCCTTGCGAGCCCATGGATAAGGGAGGCAGGAGTGGCATATGTGAGTCAAGGAACCCAAGCAGCAAACACATACACAAGACAACCATGAAGGGCCCAGCTGGAACAGACAGTGGATGCCTTCAAAAACCACAAGGCACCGCACTGTCACATGTAAGCACAATAGACTACAAATTTTAAACTAACTCAACTATTAACTAATTACACTAACTATGGAAAACCTACATTACCTATTTAAACTAACTATCAAACAGAAACTTAACTAACTAAACTAAAAGAAAAATCAAAAATGGCCACATACGACCCGGGGGGGAGGGGAGGCACCCAGGAGGGGGGAGGTACAGGGTGCTGCTCAACATCCACATGCGATGATGCTGAGCCAAAAAAAAATACCTCCATGGGCTCAACGCCTGCACAGCACGACCTATGTGGGAGATAGATGGTCGTCCGAGTCTGGCTCATCCTGATAAGGAGGACGTGGCACAGTAGCCTGGCCACGCCTAGCCGCAGCTTGCCCCTCGTCGGCAGCAAGTCTGCCGGACAGGTGGGCCTGGTTCTGTGTGGCGATGTTACATAGGTCTGCATGCAGGACCTCATGTGATACACGTGCTTCCTCTTGCAAGGTAGCACGTGTAACACTGAGTTCCTCCTGCAAGGCCTGGCTGGACAACCGCTGCACCTCCCGGCAAGCCTGTAGCTCAGCCGAGATGGTGCGCTCAAGCTGTGCAAACCTCTCCTCTGCCTGCTGCCTCTGGGACATCATAAGGACACCCAGAGTGGATCTGAGGGAGGCATACTCCTCCCTCAGGGCATCCATGTGCGCCTCTGCGTGAGCAGCAATTGCTTGACGCAGAGACGACATTTCAGCCTGGCGTGCCCTGTCTGAGGCCGCCATGCCCAGCCTGAGTGAGCGGGCCGTGGACCGTGCCGCCTGCTGCTGGAGAAGCACCTGCCTAGCAGGGGGGAGCACAGATCGGGCCACACGCTCCATGCTGTCAGCGATGTTCTCCATTGCTGCCCCCTGCCGTTCTGAATTGGCAGTCATGTCTTGCTCCCACTCAGTATACAGCGGTTGCGCGCGGCGACCGCGTTGCCGGGCTTGACCCCTGCGGGACCCAAGGACCGGGGGTCCTCGCTGTGTTGGCACCGCCTGCGGCTGCACGACTACATGCCCCCGTCTATGTGATGTCCCAGGCACATCAGTGACTGGTGTGGAGGGTGACCCTGCGTCCCGATCCACCACGGGCGGAGGAACCAAGACTGTCTGATCCCTCAGTGCAGGGGTCGCAGACAGAGGAGTGTCCACATCAGAATCACTCACCCCTGACACATGGACTTGATGGTCATCCAACTCAACATGGACGTCAGAGTCGTCATCAAGGCTGGACTCATAGGCAGCCAGAGACAGGATGGACTGCAGCACTTGGGGGTTTTCGTGGCCTACCACCCCACGACCCCCACTAGTGCCGGGTTGATGTGGTCTTACCAACCCTGTGTCTGGCATGACAACACCATCCTCTGCATCCATTGCGTCATCACCTGAAAAATAGAGAGGAAAAGGTCAGTACACATGTCAGAAGCACACAACACACACACACACACCGACAGCAAAGGCATCTGGCAGACATGTGACACACAACATATGACCTTGCATGCATGCTGGGTCTACTTAGAATAGCTTCTGTGATCAGACCTGTTGAAAGGTGGCAGTTTGCATGGAAGTGGGTCTAAGCAGTGCAGAAAATGTGTACGCCACTCACTACCTACATGTACAAGCACTCCATGGTGTGTGCCAGGAAATGTGAAGGCAGTGCAATGTCAAAATCAGACATCACGTGCATTGTGTATTCAATGTGTACCATGTCTAGAAGGCAAGCACCCCTCCACCCCAGTACCAAAGCAGGGATGCCTAGCATGGTATCAAAAGGCTGACCATACACCTGTGTATTGACAAGCAGTGTTGACTGGCATCAACAGCTTAATGTGATTTCAATTACAACACTGCAAATGATGCTGGGACAGTGGGCAGGACACATGATGGAAGATCCGGAGGCCGGCCACGTGTGAAGAAGACACGACAAGAGTTGGACAGAGTCATTGGCCATTGAACAGGCTGAGGCCTGTGAGCCACACAGATTGTCAGAGCCTAAACATGTGTGCAACGCAGGACTGAGCCACAGTTGACATGGGGAGGCCGATGATATGGCAGGCAATGTATGTAACCAAGGACTCATATTACAGTGATCATCCAGTCAAGGACACATAGGGGCATGTGTGCAATGCACATGGAGCATGAAGGGGCACTCATGTCCCTGCGGGACATCTGACCCATGCACAGTACAAGTGGGATGCCCTGCATCGAGTACTAAGGCTGTACCACACGGCATATGTCTGGCAGTTTCTAAGCTGGATGTTAGCATCTACACAGGACACATGAACATGAAACTACACATTGGCAAGAATGTAGCAGACCAGTGCAAAGGTGGAACTGGGGTGCAGAGTGGCGGAGAAGGGGCAAGGGAGCATGGCCACATGGAGTCCCGCATGCAGGCAGAGGAGACACGCATGACGGTGGCATTGCATTACTTACACATCAGAACCATGTACAGGTCACATGTAGCAGCAATCATGCACAACACATCCCACAAGTGAAACACACACGTCCTCAACAACTACGCATCAACACTCACTGGACTGGGCATCAAAGTCCAGCATCTCTCCCACACCTTCGACCAATTCTGGTGGTATGAACTCCGCAACGAGAGCCTCATGCGGAGTGAGTTCTTCCTCCTCTGGTGCAGGCCCACCGCCAGTCACCAGAGTCAAGTTGTAATTTGAGGCACGCTTGGCCTTAGTGCTGCGCTTGATGTCATTCCAGCGCTTTTTGCACTCCTGCGCCGTGCGCACCTCATGGCCGAATGAACTGACATGTTCCGCCACATGCTTCCAGTGGGTGTCACGTTGGGCAGCCGTAGTCTGACTATTGGCACCCACTAGCATGTCACGGCTGTGTCCCCGCACGTAGTCCACGAGGAAGTCCAGTTCCTGCTTACAGAAAGGCTTCTTCCTCGACGTGCAGGAGGTCGTGGCTGTGTGTGGGGTCCCAGCCTGTGCTGCAGATGCAACCTTCCTCCTCTTGGACTGTGGCGCAGACCCTGGCTGGCTAATGCCGCCCTGACCAGTATGGCCAGTGGGTTGGGTGGATTGAGCCGAGGGAGTGGCAGGTGGAGGGATGACCAAAGGCCTGACTTGTGTCAGTGGCAGCTGGGTGCCCACTAATGGACCCTGCGCAGCAACATCAGCTGTGGCAGGGTCATTGACCGCAACGGTCCTGGTTGGCAGACTCACAACCGGGGTGCTGTTGGGTGCATCTGCCCCTGCACTTGCCAACACCCGGCTGTTCGGGGCAGCAGATGACATGACTGCCCCAGGGACACATGTCTTGGTCTGAGCAGCCCGGCCTGCCCCAATGGTTTCCCCCCTGGCCTGTTGGAGATCTACCAAGGGCTCTTCAAGTGCCAACGCAGCCTGCGCTGGCAGACCCTGAGCCTGGGTGGCGGTGTCCACAACTGCACCTGCAGCTACCGCTACCCTTGGGCCCGTGGCAGTCGATGAAACGGACTGCCGGGTCATACGGGTGCCAGTGCCAGATGCAGGAGCTGCATCCCCCTGAACCACAGGGGGTGGTGGCATGGCTGCACCAACACATGGCACAACATTGTGCTCAAGTGGCGCACCCCTGCCTCTTCCCCCTCTGTGGCTGCCCTGGACACCCTGGAGTCCCCCTACTCCCTGGTCACCACGGCCACGTCCCCGACCACGCCCGCCACGAGGAGGACGCCCAGCTGAGGCGCCCCTCACCTTTGGTAGCCTCCCTACCATGGCACAGATGTAATAGTGCTGGCACAGATGGAGTGGTGCCAATGGGAGGTGTACAGCACAATTGACCTGGGCAATTGGGGTGAAGGGGGTGGGAAGCAAGATTTTAACAGCCCCCCTGCACCTGCAAGGCTGTATGTGACCCCGGTGATGTGTTGACGGGTCACGCAACGCTCAGGCACCCCAAAACTGCAGTAAAACCGTGCACGCAACCCTGCAGCCTACGTGCGTGGATTAAACCTCCCGCAGTACGCGGTGGCACCCAGTAACACGTATAACGCGTACGCGTGGGACACGCAGGCTACGATGACATCGAAAATGGGTGCGATACACAGGGGCACCCGCAGTGGGAAAAGGAGCGTTTGCGACTCACCGTCTGACTAGCGCGATGCAGAAAAACACGCGTAGCCAATACCCCCGCCAAAAGAAGAGATACGTCCTTGAGAGCTGTGAAGTAGATGGCGCGCGAAACGACTGGAAGCAGCAACACACGTCGGTCTCGTACAGCGAACAGCTGGGCCCGCTCACCTTTAACCCGTGCTGAGGGAAACGCACGCGCGCGTCACGTCACATGCGGACGTGCACTTTTTCACGTTTGATTACGCGCATTACACGCGGACGTGCAGTTTTTCACGCGCGCACGCTTATGCATGGACCCTTTCCTCCTATTACACGCGGACGTGCAGTTTTTCACGCGCGCTTATGCGCATTACACGCAGCGTGCAGATTTTTCACGTGCCTATTCACTCCGTATGAAGCTGGCCACGCGAAAACACACGGAAGACCACGCTCCTGCCCAGAAGGCCAATTCACTGGCCCCCAGTGCCCCAAGCAGCCTCCCACATGCCATCTGCTGCTGCCTGCCTGCCTGCCTGCTGCCACCGTGCCCTGCCATTTGGTGCCTGCACATCAGCCATCTGCAGGGCTCCAGTTGCTGTGTCCACCCCTGCTGGTACAGAAGAGTACCGACTCAAATGACATCGCTCCACAGCCCAGCCCCAGGACCCAGTTGGTCACCCACTCCTGCCCCTGGGGTTGCCATGTCGAGCACATCCACATCTGACACCAGTGGCAACCCCCGGCCAGAGGGGCAGAGGGGGACCAGCTTCACTGCCACCGAAGTTGGTGTCCTGGTGGAGCATGTCCTGGGGCAGTATGATGCCCTCTTCGGATCGTCCCGCGCCAACAGGGAAGGACGGGAGAGGACGCGGAGGGGGTGGCAACCCGCACCATCCAGAAGGTCAAGAAGCGCTGGGAGGACTTGAGGTCCAGGACCCTCATGAAGGCCCGGCGCCTTGTGGAGGGGGGCCGGGGCCGCATGAGTTCCATCCAGTTGAGGGTCCTGGAACGCGCACACCCAGCGCTCCACAGCCAGGTCCTTGAGAGGGAGACCCGTCTGGAGTTGAGCGGTAAGTGGCCAAGCATTGCTGTGTGAGACAGGGCATGTTGCAGTGTGCTGGTTGTCTGATACTTGCCTGCATGTGTGACATAGGCCATGTACGCATGTATGTGTGCAGGGACATCATGGTAATGCATGTGCGACCTGTAATGTGTGAACCGCATGGTTGTTGCATGTGTTTGAATGTGACATGGGGAGCCCTGTGCAGATTGCACACATGACAGCATGGAAGTCTCTGTTCCTGGACATGGGTGGGGGCCTGGTGGAGGGTGCCCCTGGTGGCTGGGGGGTGGGGGTGCTGGGAGACATGAGTCGGACATGGGTGGGGGCCTGGTGGAGGCTGCCCCTGGTGGCTGGGGGGTGGGGGTGCTGGGAGACATGGGTGGGGGCCTGGTGGAGGCTGCCCCTGGTGGCTGTGGGTGGGGGTGCTGGGAGACATGAGTCGGACATGGGTGGGGGCCTGGTGGAGGCTGCCCCTGGTGGCTGGGGGGTGGGGGTGCTGGGAGACATGGGTGGGGGCCTGGTGGAGGCTGCCCCTGGTGGCTGGGGGGGTGGGGGTGCTGGGAGACATGAGTCGGACATGGGTGGGGGCCTGGTGGAGGGTGCCCCTGGTGGCTGGGGGGGTGGGGGTGCTGGGAGACATGAGTCGGACATGGGTGGGGGCCTGGTGGAGGCTGCCCCTGGTGGCTGGGGGGTGGGGGTGCTGGGAGACATGGGTGGGGGCCTGGTGGAGGCTGCCCCTGGTGGCTGGTGGGTGGGGGTGGTGGGAGACATGGGTGGGGGCCTGGTGGAGGGTGCCCCTGGTGGCTGGGGGGTGGGGGTGCTGGGAGACATGGGTGGGGGCCTGGTGGAGGCTGCCCCTGCACTGCTGGGGGGTGGGGGTGCTGGGAGACATGGGTGGGGGCCTGGTGGAGGCTGCCCCTGGTGGCTGGTGGGTGGGGGTGCTGGGAGACATGGGTGGGGGCCTGGTGGAGGGTGCCCCTGGTGGCTGGGGGGTGGGGGTGGTGGGAGACATGGGTGGGGGCCTGGTGGAGGGTGCCCCTGGTGGCTGGGGGGTGGGGGTGCTGGGAGACATGGGTGGGGGCCTGGTGGAGGCTGCCCCTGGTGGCTGGGGGTTGGGGGTGCTGGGAGACATGAGTCGGACATGGGTGGGGGCCTGGTGGAGGCTGCCCCTGGTGGCTGGGGGGTGGGGGTGCTGGGAGACATGGGTGGGGGCCTGGTGGAGGCTGCCCCTGGTGGCTGTGGGGTGGGGGTGCTGGGAGACATGAGTCGGACATGGGTGGGGGCCTGGTGGAGGCTGCCCCTGGTGGCTGGGGGGTGGGGGTGCTGGGAGACATGGGTGGGGGCCTGGTGGAGGCTGCCCCTGGTGGCTGGGGGGGTGGGGGTGCTGGGAGACATGAGTCGGACATGGGTGGGGGCCTGGTGGAGGGTGCCCCTGGTGGCTGGGGGGGGTGGGGGTGCTGGGAGACATGAGTCGGACATGGGTGGGGGCCTGGTGGAGGCTGCCCCTGGTGGCTGGGGGGTGGGGGTGCTGGGAGACATGGGTGGGGGCCTGGTGGAGGCTGCCCCTGGTGGCTGGTGGGTGGGGGTGGTGGGAGACATGGGTGGGGGCCTGGTGGAGGCTGCCCCTGGTGGCTGGGGGGTGGGGGTGCTGGGAGACATGGGTGGGGGCCTGGTGGAGGCTGCCCCTGCACTGCTGGGGGGTGGGGGTGCTGGGAGACATGGGTGGGGGCCTGGTGGAGGCTGCCCCTGGTGGCTGGTGGGTGGGGGTGCTGGGAGACATGGGTGGGGGCCTGGTGGAGGGTGCCCCTGGTGGCTGGGGGGTGGGGGTGCTGGGAGACATGGGTGGGGGCCTGCTGGCAGGTGCCCCACAGTGCTGGGGGGTGGGGGTGCAAGGGGACATGTGGCTTGGCTGGGGGGCATGGCCATGGTGGATGGGCTGCCTGTGGGACATGACATGGGGTGCAGGGTAGTCCCCTGTGGTGTGGGATGCCTGCAGAGGTCGTGGAGGGGGTAGAGGGGAGACCTGGGAGGACCCACACTGCCAATTCACGTCTTGAACTTCCCGCACACCCACCACCCGCGCACCCCTGAAATCCACGTACCCAGGCCAATCGTGTGTAGACTTTATCGCGCACCCCTGAAATCCACGTACCCAGGCCAATCGCGTGTAGACTTTCTCGCGCACCCCTGAAATCCACGTACCCAGGCCAATCGCGTGTAGACTTTCTCGCGCACTCCTGAAATCCACGTACCCAGGCCAATCGCGTGTAGTCTTTCTCGCGCACCCCTGAAATCCACGTACCCAGGCCAATCGTGTGTAGACTTTCTCGCGCACCCCTGAAATCCACGTACCCAGGCCAATCGCGTGTAGTTTTTCTCGCGCACCCCTGAAATCCACGTACCCAGGCCTATCGCGTGTAGACTTTCTCGCGCACCCCTGAAATCCACGTACCCAGGCCAATCGCGTGTAGACTTTCTCGCGCACCCCTGAAATCCACGTACCCAGGCCAATCGCGTGTAGTCTTTCTCGCGCACCCCTGAAATCCACGTACCCAGGCCAATCGTGTGTAGACTTTCTCGCGCACCCCTGAAATCCACGTACCCAGGCCAATCGCGTGTAGTCTTTCTCGTGCACCCCTGAAATCCACGTACCCAGGCCAATCGCGTGTAGACTTTCTCGCGCACCCCTGAAATCCACGTACCCAGGCCAATCGCGTGTAGACTTTCTCGCGCACCCCTGAAATCAACGTACCCAGGCCAATCGCGTGTAGACTTTCTCGCGCACCCCTGAAATCCACGTACCCAGGCCAATCGCGTGTAGTCTTTCTCGCGCACCCCTGAAATCCACGTACCCAGGCCAATCGTGTGTAGACTTTCTCGCGCACCCCTGAAATCCACGTACCCAGGCCAATCGCGTGTAGTTTTTCTCGCGCACCCCTGAAATCCACGTACCCAGGCCTATCGCGTGTAGACTTTCTCGCGCACCCCTGAAATCCACGTACCCAGGCCAATCGCGTGTAGACTTTCTCGCGCACCCCTGAAATCCACGTACCCAGGCCAATCGCGTGTAGTCTTTCTCGCGCACCCCTGAAATCCACGTACCCAGGCCAATCGTGTGTAGACTTTCTCGCGCACTCCTGAAATCCACGTACCCAGGCCAATCGCGTGTAGTCTTTCTCGCGCACCCCTGAAATCCACGTACCCAGGCCAATCGCGTGTAGACTTTCTCGCGCACCCCTGAAATCCACGTACCCAGGCCAATCGCGTGTAGACTTTCTCGCGCACCCCTGAAATCCACGTACCCAGGCCAATCGCGTGTAGACTTTCTCGCGCACCCCTGAAATCCACGTACCCAGGCCAATCGCGTGTAGACTTTCTCGCGCACCCCTGAAATCCACGTACCCAGGCCAATCGCGTGTAGTCTTTCTCGCGCACCCCTGAAATCCACGTACCCAGGCCAATCGCGTGTAGACTTTCTCGCGCACCCCTGAAATCCACGTACCCAGGCCAATCGCGTGTAGTTTTTCTCGCGCACCCCTGAAATCCACGTACCCAGGCCTATCGCGTGTAGACTTTCTCGCGCACCCCTGAAATCCACGTACCCAGGCCAATCGCGTGTAGACTTTCTCGCGCACCCCTGAAATCCACGTACCCAGGCCAATCGCGTGTAGTCTTTCTCGCGCACCCCTGAAATCCACGTACCCAGGCCAATCGTGTGTAGACTTTCTCGCGCACCCCTGAAATCCACGTACCCAGGCCAATCGCGTGTAGTCTTTCTCGCGCACCCCTGAAATCCACGTACCCAGGCCAATCGCGTGTAGACTTTCTCGCGCACCCCTGAAATCCACGTACCCAGGCCAATCGCGTGTAGACTTTCTCGCGCACCCCTGAAATACACGTACCCAGCCCAGCCGCGTATGGAAACACCCGCACACCCCTGGAATACACGCTCCCAGCTCTGCGTTTGCTGCTGCCCTTTGCGCTGGGTTGGGGATTTTGATGGCTTTTCCCTGCGCGAGAGGCGTTCTTGGAGGCGTAACTGGCGCTGCTGCAGGGTCGCTGCGCAACTGTGCGCCACGGCTGGTTTTGGTGGCTGGAATCCATGAATACGCTGTGCGCGGAAATGGATTTTAGCGCACGCGGCTGGTGCAGGGATCGCACGCGCACACTGTGCGCCAGCCGCGTGCGCCACTTGTGCGCTGAATTCTATGAATCGGCCCCTAAGTGACTACCTCAGTGCACCATCCGGAGAAAATACTTGTTGTACTCATAGAAACTCTTATACTTCATTGGAAGAAGGAGGATATTTGTCAGGAATAAGGTTTGGAGTAGGAGAGAAGTGTGCAGAGGGCTCTGAAAGGGCGAGGGGCACGGAATGGACGAAGAAACTACAATTCCCAGCAGCGCTTGGGAAATATGTAGTTGGTAGCCTGGAAGGGTTTTCAAGGGGTGGAATGTGTATGCGCTCTGAACTAGAATATAGCTATCACACGAACTTGCATTTATTACATGGGGCATGGTGATTCTGACACAACATTATCAATGAATCAAAATGAGCTCAATGATGCCTATACAAGTGTCCATACAGACCAGGGGAAAGCTCAAGCATGTTCTTTTCCCATTTTAGTATTGGGAGCTCGAGTCTTGGTGTGCAGCAATTTACCACTAAACAGTGCTACTAACTAGTTAGGGGTTCAGGATTTGGACGTGCAGTCTGCATCCTTTATGTTTAATGTCAAAGCCATGTGACCACCTCATTTGGGGTTTACGGATTATGTTCAGTGTTTGTACTTGTTGTGTCTGCTTGCCCTGTGGGCCATATGTATTGTCTATCATTGTGGGAAGATTCCCAGCTATATGTGTTCATCTTGCTTTGTCAGTCATGCTATTCATGTATTAGGTAGAATATAGTACACGTGTCAAGGTGTGCTTATTATTGGTACTAGTGGGCAGGAATTGCATGGTGTATGGTTATTGTAGGAATTCAATGTACAGGGTAATTACAAGCTACTGAGAATAGAGTTAGGTATGTTAGGGTTTTTTCCCTGATACTACCCCTGTCCTATCCAACCTAGGTGTTCCCTTACCCTCTATCCGGTGTTCCTAAAATCCCCTACCCTATCCACAACCTCTCCCTAACTCCTCTTCCCCCCACTGGCTGCCACGTGGTGACCTGTATTTCTATCTATCAGGTACCTGTGCCAACCACGGTGGGAGGGTCGAATTTATTCGGCTTCTGTGGTTCGGGGAGAGTGTTGAATTCCCTTGCCCATTATTGTGTATCATTGACATATTGTATTCAGTGTTTGTAACTCACTACAGCATCTTTTTGTGGGCAGACAAAATCTTGCAGCTTTTAAACTGCAAATAAAACCTCTTACAATTTTTTGTAGGCAATAGGGTGCAAACACACATGTCTTTTCTTACCAGTGAGAGGTGAACTAATCATCTTTGGTTTGAACATGTCTGAAGTGCCTACCCATGCCATATAGAGGAGGAGGCATGCAACTGTTGTGCCTTTTACATTAGCCCTAGAAGCTGTTATGTGCACCACACCAGAGAAGCCAGAATGATGTGCAATAAATTGAAGCCACCAATGTTGTGTTCACCAGCACCTACTGTGCATGATGATCTTGGAGAAACTACACACCATAAAGAGGAGAAGGATATGGGAAGCTCCTGGTCTCCAGACTCACATTCAGTGAGTTTGAGAATAATGAAGATGATGAGCTAGGTAAAGATTATGACCCACCCGGGTCCAGGCAGCAGCAAGACAGGATTAAGGAAACCACTAGTACCCGAGACGGAGGAGGATTATGGCACCTTTACAGCAATAGGTGGGAGCAACATAGTTACTCATACACTTGTGTAAGTGCCTGGTTTACATAAGCATTTCATAATGGCACACTCTGTGAATAAGGCCCTAAGTGTCTTTTTAACACAACCTTATCACAACCAATGTTGGACAGAGCAGCATACCTCCAAAATATTTGGAGACCAGCTGCATTCTTGGTCTCCGACAATCCAGTTTCCACCCTGGTCATGACACAGAATCTGCCTTACTTGACTTCAAGAACCAGCTTGACAAGATCAAGGACGCCAGGAAGCCCACGGTCCTAATACTCATTGATTTCTCATCTGTGTTTCACCTTGTAGATCACAAAATCCTCTGCCAGCATCTTACCGCCACCACCATCTTTTCACCAGAAGCAACACGCTGGATCTCTTCCTTCCTGAAGGACAGAATCATCAGAGTCCTTGCAGAAAATGCTAGTGCTCCCACAACACCTATCTCACGCAGTGTTCCCCAAGGATCCTGCATCCCCCAACCCTACACAGCATATTCACAAAACTGCTTTTTGACCTTCTAGACTCATGCAGTGTCTCATACATCAATGACTCCCAAATCCTCCTTCCCCTCTCAGGCAACTACTCCGTCAACTCTGATGTTCTACACTTTGGGCCTTATTACGAGTGTGGCAGACCAGAATTAAAGGTGCCGGTGCCACCGGCACCCATTCAGGACCACCACACTACAAGTCTGCGGGCTGAGGCTGCTGCACCTGCCAGATCTGAGCTGCCTTGTGCAACAGCAGCCTCCCACAGAGTTTTCACGGAAGCACCGGCACCATTAGCAAGTTGCCGGTGCTTCCATCTTCCCACTTCCATTGAGTCCTATGGGGCTCCATTGGAATGGGGATTAACATTTACCGGCGCCTGACCTCCCAAACCGCTAGGAATTGTAATTTCCCAGTGGCACTGGGAACTCAGGCGCAGTAAAGAGATGCGAGTTCGACAGCAACCCACCGTAAGCACCAGCAGGGTTACCGCCAGACTTGTAAATGGTGTAAGGGAGGCATGGTATAACAAGTATGATATTGACACAAGAGTTAAAAGTTTCAAAACCTTTATTCAATTATTAGGGTTTGGAAAAACTCCTACTTTGCCCTATAGCTGAGATGGCAGTACTCTCTTCCATCAAATAATAAAGAAAACACAGTCCTAGTCAGTCTTTATCAAATCAAAATGGCCTATACAAACAAAACCTGATGCCTGCCCTATCTCTTATACAAAAAGTGCATAACGAGGAATGTGTATGCAAAGGAAAGTCAGTGTTATAACATAAAGAATGAATGTGGCTGAGTCAGCTCTCCTCCCCACGTTGGACAGCACGGAGTAAGGCGACCCCCGTAAACAGGGTGGCACACTCTGGCTCAGGTTATAAACAAAAGGCAGTTCAAAACGTGGGTCAAGGCCCGCTTGGCCTTGCACGGTAAAGTCACTTATTCCAACTTTCCAAAGATCTTTCACAGTTGAACAAGTTATCAATTGTTAACGTAGTCTTCCCTCAGTCAAGCTTGGATCTTTCAACCCAAAAGTACCTGATTCAATGTAGATCTCCCTCAGCAGGGCTTAGACCTCATAATCACAGTACTTGCAGGGATTTGCTTCCCCAAACTTAATTCACATTCTTTAGAGGTTCCTTTCCCCTAACTTATTTCATGCTTTCGTTCTCCCTCAGTCAGGCTTTCACTGATGCCAAAGACTTTTGAATGTGCGAGGCTTTTGCCATAGACCTCCGCAGGACCACTTTGACTTTCTCTTTAGCTGTTCCTTAATGTTATTTGCCACAATACATTCAAAGAAATCTTACATTTCAAGCAACCACCTTTTAACTTCCCCTTTCATTGGGGTTAATCTTGAACATTGGGCATTTCAGAGTGTGTTCACTTTGCCGCTTTATAACAAGACAACAAACATTTTGTGGAGACTTTCGAGGGGGGTACTTCCTTTTGCCAGACAACTCTGCTACTCTGTATCACTGGCTTCACAGTTACCGGCAACTTCAAAGTTAATGACTGGTTTGCTTTCTTTTGCGCCTCATCAGCACGTGCGCAACCTTCAATCGGGCAATACACTGTTGCAGCTTCAATCATTTCTTGACACAAACTGGTCTTTCATGACTTTCACTAACTTAACGGTTGTGTGCATTCCTTTCATGTTTGTGCAGCTTTCATTCACGAGTCAAGGTTAATACCACAGGCTTAGCCTCGCCTCCCCAACTCTGGCATTCGCCCGGGAGGGTCACTGGCATCATTGAAATACAATGCAGGTTTCTTCTTGTCTGCGATTTGGCTTTCTCTGTGTCTCATTCACGGTTTCCCGGAGGCAACTACCTACTGCAGGGAACCTCAGGTTTCCTCTACCCTTCGCTCTGGTCCCTCAATCGGTCATCCTGCCCCAGTGGGTTCGCCTTCGCCCCAGAAGATGTGCTCCTTCTTGTGTCTCACCTTGCTCAGAGTGTGTCTCTAAGTTCCGCCTTTTATCCATGTGAGGGGAGCTAATGGGTAGCAGAGGAATGTGATTATGGTCAAGAGCCTGACTTTGCCTGACCTGATTAATGGGACATGTCCAGTGAGATATGTAAATGTTAGCCTTTTTACTCTCAGTCGCCCTCTTCCTCGGCCAAGTGTTGGTGTACTAAGGGGGGGAGTTGGGACGTGGGGCAATCCTAAAAAATATGATGGTGAATGGGCATGGGAAAGGGTGGATACTGAATCTCACCATCGGTTGCCTCACCCCCACTCCCTGAAGATCCCCCACACTGGTCAACCCCAAGGGTCTGGGTCCAACAGTGATGGCCGTGCCCTGGCCACCTGAGAGAGAGATCCCCAGGGACTAGTAAGTGACACACCCTTTGGTTTCTCACAGAGACCCCTTGTCTATCAGACCATTCAGGCTTGGATGGCGATGCACATGCTCTTTCTTAATGATGAAAAAACTGAACTCCTCCTCGTGGCTCCTCCTGCTGTGCTCAAAAACCTTAACCACCTATATGCCTCCTTCACCATTGATGGCATCTTGATCCCTGTTTCCCTGACTGTAAAGACCCTGAGTGTCCACCTGGATGCCTCTCTATCCCTTACATGCCAGGTCAATGACATTGCCTCATCGGTGTCCCACACCTCCAAACTTATGAACGCCTGCAAGCCGTTCCTCTCCATAGACAGCTGCCTCACTATTGCACAAGCTATCATTTGCTCTAGAATTGATAACTGTAATACTCTATTCCATGGCAGCTCTTCATGTAATATCCATATACTACAAGTCATCCAAAAGAATGAACTCTGATTGGCCCTCAACATCCCCTGGTGAGGACATATATCCGCTGCCAGAAGAACCTGCCACTGGCTCCTAATACAAGAACGCATGACATTCAAAACCCTCTCGATCACCCACAGAAGCCTCTCTAACACTGCCCCGTACCTCTCATAGAGGTTCGGACAAGCACAGTTATCGAGACTGACTAGATCAGCAGACACTCACTGCCTCATAATCCCAAGGTTCAAACAGTCAAGAGCCGGCAGCTCAAGTTTCCCAGTTGTTGCAGCGAAACTATGGAACTTTCTACCACCTGCAGTAAGAGCCGGACAATCTTACTGGTCCTTCCGGAAATATTTAGAAACCTGGCTCTTCACTTAGGACACCATCCATGATGGCCCCCTTCAGACTTTTGGAACTATTGTAACACAACAATGTCTGCCCGGTAACCGGTACTTTAACTAGCGCCTTGATGCCCTTGGGTTTAGTGCGCTTAATAAATGTAAAAATAAATAAACAAACCTTAAGATCTGGAAGTGCGAAATATCAGCATGTGTTAACTAGTCCATTAATTCCATCTACAATTTTGCAGTAAGATAGAGCAGTAAGCCACATCTGAGACCATCATGAAAATCCAAAGTGCAGATTTTTTCATTCAAAGATCAACAACATCTGACCACCTACATAAAACTGTGTGTGAGGCGAAACTGGAATCGGAGTGGCCCGGATTACCATGCCTTTTTCCTTCCCAACCATGAAACAGGCAATAATGCTGGACTTGAATGAGTCCCTATCAATACCTCCCAATTTTACAGGTGCAAGAAACGGGCAGAATCCCTGTTGACTCACATTGCTCCATCCGCATGATAAGACACCGTCGGAAACGCTGTCAGTGTTCTTGCCCATAACAAGGTAGCACACAGCATAGATGTGATGCTCTATGCCCTTGCTCCTGATGTAAAATGGGCGTCCATGCCATTCTTGATAGCATTTATGAACACACCGTATAAAGGTAGGGTACAGACAGGCACATGACATGTACAACGAAGAAATCGGCTTTGTGATAGAAGTTGCCTTATGACTTAAGAGCGGAAGCTCAGATATGATGTCTGATAATAAGTGTTTATTGTAATATCCCTTAACTTACAATTATCTGAGTTTGTGTGGGTCTTCACCTTTCAATTAGTTTCGTCGCACATAAAAGAATGAAAATGCATTTAGTTGGTTAGCTGGGCTGTATATGGACGCCTGAATGTTATCATACCAATCACGTACAACCCCCCCCCCCCCCCGAAGAACTAGATAGGGGCGGGCTTCAAGAAACGAGTTCAGTTGCTCACCTACAGAGAAAACTTAGAAGGCCCTGCCCTGCTCTCTGATCCTGTTCCATGTTGCCCTTGCGCTATTACGCATACGGGCCTTGTTTATGCGAGTTAGAAATAGAATAAATAAATAAATAAATAAATAAATAAATAAATAAATAAATAGGAAGGTTAAATAACCATACACGTCCATGGCTGTATGCCTTCAGCAAGAATGAATGAGTTATCGCAGTCACGCAAGATAGCCTCATTACACGGATGGCGGTGGACCAAGGTGCTATTAGCACCTTGGTCCATGCCGGTAAAATACCGGCACCACCTTGGTGGAAAGGGAAATTACCGCCCTATTCAAAGGTTGGTGGGGCGTTAATTCCCCCTTCCCCCATTGCCCTTCCCCATTCCCATTTTTGCCCAATAGGGCATAATGGGAATGGGGAAGGTGCTAATTACGGCACCGCAAATTGCGGTACCGTAATTAGCTCCCTGGTCCCTTTGCAGGTTGGTTTTTAACGCCTGCAAAAAGCAGGCGTTAAATTCCTCAACCCGCAAAGGGACCTCGTAGTAAGGCGGTAAGGGTTTACCGGTACCGGTAAAATACCGGTACCGGTAAACCCTTACTGCCTAGTTCCTTCAGTTCTTTATCATATGGTCTTTTTGAAACAGCATGTTTGATCATTCCACTTTTAGTTATCAGCAGGGCTGTGTAGGAATTTGAGTAGCCTTAGTTGAAGTGATATGTAGTGCAGATTTTAGTGGTTAATGCTGTCCTTTGCTGCTAGTAGTATTCGTGCTAGCCACCTAGGCTTGTTTGGCCCAAGTACTTAGCTCTGTTACAAGGATATAGTTCGTGTTTTTATTGCTGCCTTTTCTGCGTGTCTGTGTGACATCAGAAATGTGGCCCTGCACTTGTACCTGCAGAGCATGGAGAGTGACATCGCGTCCCACAAGTCACGGAACAAAATCTGAATACACGCGTCGTCTTCTCATTATGTTTAGGACATTGCTCACGTTCTCTCGTTCTGCGGACCACAGCACCTCAGTCACAATCATGTGTTTGTAACATGGACCGAGAAGTTATCCAAACCATGCCAGTCTTCGTACTTGATTGTTGCTGCTGCAGTTTGTAACCTCCACGGCAGTACTAGTAGCAGTAGTTTTACAATTATTTATTAAGCGCAACTCATTATCAGGAAAACCAGTTTCAAGGCGCTGTGCAAAATACAAACAATCCAATGAAAAGAAACAACATATACAGACAGACCAATGGATAAAAAACACTACTCAGGTACATTGCCATAATTATAGACCAAATGCGCTGCACCCTCATTATCTCGCAGAAGCACTCTGGAAATTTAAGGAGTATCTATGTGTGGGGGGCAGCAAGCCAGTTTATATTTAAAAATATGAATGCTCTAGAATTAGGAGGTTAAACATTATTTGACAAAGCAAGAATATGGTATCAACCCAATTTCCGAGGACTATACACTATAGGAGGGGATCACCACCATCAAAACTAATTTAGAGGCTACAGCCTCAAATGGGCAAACTCAATAGAGAGATTATGTGAAGTATAAGAGACTACTTTCAAGTAAATAAGGAAAATATGTCCATTAATATCCAATAGGAATTTTGAAGTGAGACTCTAATTGGGTCTCCTGTTTGACCATCACAAACGCCCTAAAGAAGAAATGTATGTATAGGTCAAAACACGTGTCAACGGCAAACGAGTACAGAGAATATGTACCAAGAAGATGCTGAGCATTGTTTCTTGGCATGATTGAGTACCAACATGCTAGCAAAGAAGAAGAGCTCCGCTCAGTCATTCTGTGAGATAACGAGGGGGTAGCACATTAGGACCAATACTTCAATACTATGACCGATGGCTAGTGTCATTCATATTTGGCCAATGCATGTGGGATCATCCATTTTTCTGATCATTATTAATTCCTGAAAGAATTGACCTGCACAACAACACAGGTACTGAACTCGATGAGGGAGCAGCCCAACACTTTTTTCTAACTACTCAGATGAATCCTGCCCTGCTCAGTTCATCCATTCAGGAACATAGAGACAATACACATTTTCTTTTAATCAGATGTTAGAAGTCTGTAGAGAGGTGTGTGGTGCTCATTTATCCGTCCTAGGAAGGATGAAAGGCTGAGTTTGGCCCCGCCAGGATTCGAACCTGCAGCGGGAGGCTCTCCACGGATGTCAAAAGGAGCACTCTACTCCTGTGGTTGAAGTGTACTAAAAGAAGTAGTGGAACTATGTCACCTACTGGCCTGCACCGCTCCCCACAGACACCATCGCTGCACCCCCACCCATGCACAATAAAAACCCCAAAGCACATGTGCCTTTGAGGAAACGTCCTGTGCAGTGCACTGAAAGTGCACGTTCCAAACTCGTCCTACACTTTTATTTTGAAACGAAACCGTTCCGGAACGGAACGGTGAAACTTAATTAAAAGAAGTAGAGGAGCACCGGCTGCCAACCGCTCCCGCCCACTTCGACCACTGGGCGTAAGATACGAGTACACAATCAACAGCCTCCAACATGCACGTTTTATGAGATTCTCCTATATTAAGTAAGTCCCGTGCACTTGATCTGAGGAGGCGTGATATGGTGTAGTGCTTATCCAAGTAACATACAAACTCTGCTGAAAAGTCAGTCTGGATTTTCCTGACTAATGCTTTGTTGTTTGGAAAGTGCAGAGGCAACTGTAGCCACGGGAAAAGAAAAGTGCAGCATGCCGATGGAATGCTGATCAAGGAAACAGGAACACTTTGGTGAAAATGTGGCTACCAGTAATAAGTGCTTATGCATGTTTGATATTTTTATAACTGGACTAAAGAATACACTATCAAGTCCTATTGAAATAATAGTGTAATTACAATGGAAAACAAAGAAATGGTGAAACTAGAAATTAAAATGTGGGTATCCATGGGTGAGATTGTATCTTCATTCCTTGAAAGCATGAAGTCCGTCTCATCACCCTGGTGAAGGCGTGGCCAATACACTTATGAGGCTATATGCCGAAGTCGGTTGGGGGTCGGATTAGCAAGTTAAGAGGATGCATTAATTAAATATGGAGGCTGCACTAGGAAGAGAGGAGGATGTAATATGCGAATGAGTTGGTGGGAAATGAATTGGCACATTTATCATATGTAAATATTTTTCGTCTTATTGGCTGAGGGAGATCAACTTGTATTTTTGATGTTAATCATTGATGCATTGTGGACATTTGCTCTATGCATTTGCAATTTTGTTATGAGTTTTGTAATATTTTGAATATAGGGACAGATAGGGCCAATTGTATTACACTATTAAGGACGGCATGACTTGCATCTATTCCTTTCAATGAAAAAGTCTGCAAATATTTTCTAAATCTGTCCCGGGGTATATAGTTCTTTTCCCCACCTACTGCTCAGGCTATGGGGGACCTTATTTGAGAATAATGTAGGACTCTAAACTGAATCAGATCTTCAATGCTAAACCAACCCAATTCCATGTGAAAATGACAATTATGGTCTGATTTCCTTAAGCCATAGACTGTTCTTGCAGCATGGTTTTGTACAGCTTGAAGTTTTAGTCATTATTTTTTTTAATGCCTAAATAGGATGAAAAGCAATAGTACAACCCAGAAAATACCACTCCCCGGATTAGAATCTTAAATTGATATATGTCTAATGTTTTGTTTAGGTGGCTGATATCATAGAGCTGGAAATGTATGTTTTTAACTACTGCATCAATTTGTGGTGTAAATGAAAATTGGTTATCAAAAACTCCTTACATTAGGAGATAAATTCAAGCCCTCCTCTCAAGTTATTCTCCTAGGAGATCTGAAACTAAGCCACAACGACCACACCGACCTACCAGCCACCTCACTAGCTAATTCACTAACCGCGTTAGGCTTTAGTTAGGCTACGCACCTTAAAGGTCACTCCTTGGATTGGATAGGCGATCTCAACTGCTACTCCTCTTTTCTTTGAAGTCTAATTCCTAATACATCCTGCCCATGGTCAGACCTATATATCATTGCCTTTACCATCCCCCTTGACCGGCAAACCAAGCTTCCCACCAAGACGTTAACGTCATCTATGGCTCGCGGCTCCCGCAAGCTGACTAAAAACCGCCTCCTACCATTCCTTGACGCCCTCAAACCAGACTGCCTGAACACTTCAAGCCCTCAGAAACTAGCCAATCTCTACAACAAACCATTATATATGATCGCCCCTCTAGCTTTAAAAAAACAAAACCTGCATCTCCCACCTCAACTCTTGGTACACCCAAGACCTCTCTAATCTGTGAGCCAAAAAGGAATTGCTGAATCTTACTGGAAAAAAACGGCCTCTGAGGTTGCTAAACAGGAGTTCACACACCTCTCCAAACAATACAAACAAGCCATCATCCAAGCCAAAGCCACTATCTTCAACACAAGTATAGCTAATGCTAAATCTGACTCCAGAGAATTATTCTCCATCCTTAGGGAACTGGAAGCACCTGCACCCCCACCCCCCAGGCAACTACCCTGACCAGGGACGTAACCTGGTGCGCATTGAAATACAGAATGCCATGCTGCTGACAAGCTCCAAAGAAAAATACTTGCCAAACAAGCCAGCCTGATGCACTCCCATCTGAACACTGAAATCACCTACATGCTTACCCGCAACAACACAGCCACCAATCTATTCGGATTCAGTGAAATCACTGAACATGCAACCCTTCACATTATAAAAGCCTCAAGCCATCTAAATGTAAAGGGGATATCTGCCCGGCCCCCCTTATCAAAAACTGTGCGGAAGCACTGGCCCCATTCATCACGGCCTTCATCAACTCCTCCTTCTCGGCAGGCATAGTACCAGCCTGCCTCAAAGAAACCTGGGTCCTACACTTCCTAAAAATAAGTCACTCGACCCTGCGCTACCTAACAATTACTGGCCCATCATCACAGTCCCCTTCTTATTAAAAATACTTGACAGAGCAGCTTATGTTCAAATCTAATTCCACCTAGAAGCTAACCACATCCTAGTGAATTTATGGTTATTTAGTAATGTGCATGCAATGGATGGGTTCACAGAATAACTCATGAGTCCAAATAATCGAATCAACTCAGGAAGATGGCAAAGGTTGCTGTTTTATAAACAATTATCTAAAACAGGGAGATTACAACGAACATCAACAGACGTTGACTCAGTTCTCGACAAATTTCCCATTAAACATCAACTTTATACTATCATCCTATGTGGCAAATAAGAAAAACCTACAAGTGATTATAATTGTCTCAAGGGGAACATCTAAGTATACTTTCTATAAGGACCGGGATTGTGATTTGCTGTCTACTGTCAGGTGACAACTTATGCCTACCTCTAAAACATGTAATCTTTGATACTATTAAGTACACAGTTTATCATTGGTTATCAAACTATAAGGCCCTTTATTATACAGCCCTCTACAATTGGCTGGCATGCTCGTGCCATGTCTGGAACATTCGGTTCACTTAGCAGCACGTAAGCTCATAACCAGGTGCCAGGAGATGGACTTGACTTTATCTCCACAGCCAATTAGCCCACCATCTCTCATCACCCATGCCTTCTGCCATGCAGATTGTCTATGAACTTGGCCTTGCAAAGTATCCTTGTCTGTGAGAATATATGGGAGTACAGGCTTTCACAATCGCTGTTCTGGGACTCCAAGCTCCACTCTATTTCCATCTTGGCTTAATTGACAGGAAACCACGATGTGGTCTAATCTGCAGCATTTAAATGTCTTAAATGAATAAAACTTGGCACTCCTGGTGTTCTTCTTTCTTTGCCCCTTAATAATGGATGATTCATCCTTCTAACGTTTGTTGTTTTCAAGAATACATAACCGACCTTGGCTGCTTCTTTTTTGATGCCAGTCCAGGCAGCCTTGCCAGGCACGTCAACGATCTCAGCTTATTATTGCTGCGACACAATTCTCAGTCTTTCCTCATGATGGGTTCTGGCTTACTAAAATTCATGACACTGATGTCCAGCTTCTATACAATGGCAGCTTTGCCTGCAGTCTATTGACTATGTACAACCAGCTTCTATGATCACTTAGTCTACTTGCGTTTCAGCATTTGTACGATTATTGAACGGTTGTATTTCTGTAGCACTTCGCACACATGGAATCGTCTCCTCGTACATAAAGGTTTACTTGATTCTTAATGTCGTCATCAGTTTCTTTAAGGTCTATGCATTCTCTTCAGCCAGTATTCTCAGTGTGTCATGCTTGTTTATTGTGACGTCTCTATTGCTCTCTTTTACTCCTTTTCATATTCCTTCAGGGAGTTCCTCCCTCAGATTGTTGCCTCTTCGGGGATACATTCGATAGGGTTTCCTCAGTGGATCCCTTTTCTCAAAGATTCGCTGCGATATTGGTACAACTGCTGGTGGCAAACATGGCACAATCTCCGAATTCCAAAATATAGGAAGTAGGGGGGCGGGATGCAGCTGCTCCTCTACATTCCCCCTCTGGTCGAGTCCTTGACTCCCTCTTCAATGGTTTCCACATCTTGATATTTTCTCTTGAAGAAGTGCTTCTTCGGAGTCCATATCTTTATCACCCCACCCAGGGTGCCAGCTGATTTAACATGTTCATCTACACTCCAGGTCATATAGTTCCGCTGTCCATTCGGATTCCAATAGACCCATTGTCCCACGTACTTCTTGTGATTCTTGGGATACAGGAACTTTGTTGGTTTGGGTGCTACAATGCTGGCCTTTATGTATTTTCTTACATGTTTATCCGTCAATTCCTTGGGTCCAAATCCAGATTCGACGTTGATCATAATCTTCAGCCCTACTGCCTTCTTTGCTGTATTCTTGCATTGGGAAATTATTATCCTGATCACAGAGAATCCAAACATCACCATGACCAATATTGCACCAAGAATCTTGAATATGTTTGCCAACCTCTGCGGAATCCATGAGAATATGGAGGCAAACCAACTGTCATCTGTAATGTCCTCTGTCTCATCTTCTATCTTGTTATGCAGTGTTGTTAACGTTATGGCCTCTCTCAGGGTCCCATTCACGTCATCATGAGAAGGTATGAATGTGCAAAATGAAGGCCCGAATTTGGCGCAAAATCCTCCTTCCATCACTGTGATCATGTCAAATACATATCTGTTTTGCAGAGTCATTAATCGAATGGCCCTCAGCTCTTTCTTGATAGCATTGAATACCTTTATGGTGGTATTGATTGTCTGCAGGAGCTCCCACTTGTTATCGGCTACCACTTGGCGTTGGTCTTTGTTTGGATCCCAGGCATGAGGTTGTGAAGATTGAAGCAGTCTTGCTGAACAACCTGTGTTCATAAGGAATGGCATCATGTGCATCTATTGATTTGGTTGACAAATAATTCTCTCTTCTGGTCCGATTGAGAAACTCAAGCAATCTTCTCTTTCTCAAATGGGCATCTGCTTTTGGAAATTCTCCAATGTTCACGTCACTCTGAGGAATCAGGAGAACCTTCCTCTCCAAACCTTGGGCAGCTTCATGTAGGCCCTAGATACCACAAGCTCAATATCGATCCATCAGGATGGCTGACCCTGCTCCCATCCTGGAAACGTCAACTGTAGTTCTACAGTCCTTGCTGTCTCCCACATGATTCTTTCCAGGCCTCCGGAAGCACAATGTCGCATTATCCAATGGGATTACGGCCATGGGGCCTGATTCATCTTCTACCCATGTCAGCAATTCGGCATGCTTAGCCCATGACTTCAAACACCCATCGTTTACTCTCTGTACCTCTTGTACATACACTGGCTTCAGTAGATTAGCTGCACAGGAAATCAGCCCTTCTTCCCATCCCTTCTTGGATTTCACTCATCCATAAACTAAGACTTGAGTTTGCTCCCAACATCCAGGCGATCCAGCTATTTCTGGCATATCAAGACAATTCATTTTCTTCATCTCTTCAATGACCACCTCATCCTGTCCTGTTTCAGGATACACAAGCATCTTGCTCTTCCATCCAGGTTCCTTTTCCATCTGTGTAGTCTTAATGCAGTCATCCTGGTATTGAAACGACCATTTCGATCTCCATCGTAAAGTGACCCAACTTCATTGAAATTGTCCTTTGGTCATGCATGCTGCAAGATGGCTGAGGCTCATAGCATCGTGTTCTGGAACTTCTCTGGTGATAAAAGTGTGCACTGTATTCATGGCATAGGGTATGAGAGAGCAGAAATAGCAACTCTCCTTAGATGTTCTTTCTCCCACCTTTTTAATGGGCTGAAACCACATGTTATTCCCCAATTGTGCTCATTATCTAGATAGGTGTTTATCCCCTCACTATCCTCCTCTGCATTTCTCCTGTGTCTCTCAAAGGTTGTGTAATACTCATGAAGTAAATCAAAAGGAGATCTCATAGTGGGGAGAACCATAGGGACCTCTCCTTCAGTGGAAGCACTAACATTATAGAGAGTGTGAAAGATGAAAAGAAAGACAAAGAGAACAATCATGCACGCATATATTATGCATAAGAACATATCTCTCAGCTAAACCTTCATTCTGCTTCTGTTGGCTGTCTCCATGACCATCAGTCTGGCTTCAGATCTGGCAGAAGCATGGAAACTGCTCTCCTGAACATCCGTGAAGCTCTGCTTTCCAACCTTGACTCTAGCATTCCCTCTGTTCTCATCCTACTTGATCTCTCCTCTGCTTTCGTCACGGTCAACCATACCATCCTGCTCAACCGTCTCCGGGATAACTTGGGCATCACCGATCAGGCTCTGGCCTGGCTGATCTCTTTCCTCTCTGATCGACCCTCCCAGGTCCAACTTGGGTCCTTCCTATCATCTGTCTTCCTCTCCACCTGTGGTGCTCCCCAGGGGTCCAACCTCTCGCCCTGGCTTTTCAACCAATACCTGGCAACTCTCGCCCGCTGTATTGCCATGTTCTTCTCAAACTTCCAGTGCTACGCAGACGACACCCAACTCATTTTCATGCTGCCCTCGGCCAACTCCTCCACCTCTCTCATCACTGATTGCCTAACTGCCATCCAAGATTGGTGTGCCGCCAATGATCTTTGTCTTAATGCCATCAAGACAGAGATCCTCCTCATTGGCACACCATCACCTTCCTTTCCCCTCACTCTCTGGCCGGCCTCCCTTGGCCCCCCGCCTATCCCCACCTGCGAGGCCAAGAACCTTGGTGTCACTTTTGATTCCACACTCTCCTTCTCTGCCCACATCGCTAATGTATCAAAAAAGTCAAACATCCTACTGCACCTCCTCAGAGGTATTCTTCCTTTCCTCTCATTCCCCCAGAAGCTCAGGGTCTTCCAAGCTCTGGTTCTCTCTAAGTTGGACTATTGCAACAGCCTCTTTCTTAATCTACCTGCTTACTCTACGCCCTTTACAACTTATCCAGAACAGGACTGCGAGACTTGTCCTTGGCCTCAAGCCCTGGGATCGTATCTCTCCAGCTCTGAAATCTCTCCATTGGCTCCCAGTGGATGCAAGGATTAAATTCAAAACCCTCTGCATTGTCCACAAGGCTTTCTGGGGCCTGGGGCCAACATACCTTCAGCTATCCCTCCGCAAATACCTCCCATCTCGAGCACTCCGCTCCTCTACCTCTAACTCCCTCAGGGTCAGTCGTTTCTCAAAGAAATGAGCTGAGGGTAGATCTCTGTCTTCGGCTGGGGCCTCCCTCTGGAACAGCCTCCCTGCCACTCTAAAACTTGAGGAGAACCATCTCCAGTTCTGGAAGTACCTCAAAACCTTCCTCTTTGCTTCTGCCTTCTCCTCCCCTCTCCCCTGTTGATTCTACTCTCCCTCGGCACCATGCACCTGGCCACCCTCTTTCCTCCAGGCCCAGGTACCTTCTCATCTTTCCACCCTCACGCACTGCCTCCGGGCCACTCCCTGCACTGGGGTCTGTATCTGTACCCATACAGCCCTCCCCTTTTCTTCCTGCACTTTCAGACCTACATGGCCTGCTGCCATAAACCCAGCACTTGCCACTTGCTGGCTGCACTCCCATTGTTTGTTGCCTTTTCATTTATTATTTTATTATTATTTTTGTTTTTTCCTTCTCGCTCCGCATTCTCCTTTTGTTCTCCCTTCCATGCACTTCTCCCCCTTCTCCCTCTACCCTGATCTTGCACTTTCTCAATGTCACTGAGCCTAGTAAGATTGTTGTTTTTGTTCTCCCCTGTTCCCCTTCCCTTGCCTTGTTGCGCTTTGAAACACTTGTGTATGAGCATGATAGAAATAAAATATCAATATCAATATCCATCTTTTGTTCCACCCTACTACTCATTGCACTTGTTCTTCTCCTAGAACCATGCAGTTTTCCCCTTTAATCATTTTTAAAACAATCATCAAAATTCCTTTATACTTGTAACTGCAAAATCTGCTCGATGATAGCAATAAGAAGCCTTCTTATCACTGGGCCATTTTTAGGAACATGTAAGAAAGTGCGTACATCAATGTTTCTTCTCACAAGAGGAGGGTAAGCTTGAAGGATAAACACAAAGACAGCAAGCAAAAGTCAATCAATTTCACTGTTGGTAAGCACCATATGATTAACTGTTTAAAACATGTATTCTCCACAAAATGATTCTGGATCCTGTACTCGTTTCCAATTTCTAATCAAGAACTGACGTTTAGGCATAACTCTGATGCTTCAATGTTTATTTCTATTTATATCTGATTGTAACCTTTCTTAAGTTTTCCACATGAACATTAGCTATGTTAGGACATGATGTCCTCATAGTCGTTTGTTACCATGCGGCTGCAGCGCTCTCATTTGCAGTTGCTAGTGTGAAGTAGCAGGGGGCAGTGAGGGAGGGGGGTGTGGAACGCAAAAAGGGCTCACAAAGCGACCCCAAGGCTGTTCAATACACTTCTTGCCTAAGTTGCTACCAAGGCGCACGTTGCGCCTTCCTAACAGCACGATGGAGGAAAATTCTTTAAAAACTGGGGACTGGGCTCAGAGGAACACAGGATACTTTCACCTGAGACACTGCAATCGCATCCTCCGAAGGGGCAATGGCACAACAGGTAAAGATACATAGCTGGAACATCCGGAGGATGGGGAATTCCACCAAGTGCCGCAAAATAATCTCCTATGCACATAGGCATAAAGCCAATATAGTATTCTTACAAGAAACCCATGCCAAATAGAAAAAATGCGGCAACATAGCTACATCATGGGGGGAAATAGATTCTTCGCCTCATTCTCCACTCAATGCAGAGGCATTACGGTGCTGGTCCACAAGTCCCTAAAATTTGTAAAAAAGACACACCATGTAGATCCAGAGGGTAGACTCCTCATAATACACGGTGTCCTGGAAGGGCTAGATTTCATACTCGTAAAAACGTACTGCCCCAATATAGACTCTCCGGAATTCTTTACCCAGCTCAATGACACCCTGGATGTATTTCTCGTTATACCCTCAATATGGAGAGCTGATATGAATCTTATCCTCAACCGCCCACTAGACAGGACCAACAAAGCCCCCGTCCCCAAACACGTGCAGCTCACCAATTGTTATCCATCATGCATGCACTTAACCTTAAGGACATTTGGCGAACCACACATCCATACTTTCTATTCTTCGGTTCACGATATGTCGTCCCACATAGATCTCTTCCTTATCTATCGCTCACAAATGGGGAAAGTATCCGACATAGTCATTGGACCCTAGACCCTGTCCGACCACTCCCCAATCATGCTCACTTTGATATTTAAATCAGGCGCATCAGGTTGCTCTTGGAGGATTAAATCAGTGGCACTGCTTGATGTTGTCTTCAAGGCAGACATTAAGTCCGATATTGGCACTTTGTTCAAAACCAATACATCAGCAGATACGTCCGACAGCATCAGATGGCAGGCCTTCAAAGTGTACAACAGAGGCATGGCAATGTCGAGGGAGGCAGGGATGCTTAAATGCATTAGGAGAGAGCTCAAGAGTTCTGAAAGATCAATCAGGGATCTTGAGCAAGAACACTCTAGAACCTCTGACCCCATACTGCTTGTGCAAATACGCTCGGAACTGGAAAGATTCAAAGGCCTCTCCTTAAGAGAAACTCAATACTTCTCTCACCCGACAGTGGCCAGGAAGTATGGGGAAGCTGACAGGCCAGGGAGGACACTGGCAAGGGCGGTCCGCTTTGAACGGGGCAGGGACCACGTGGACTGCATCCTGGACATGCATGGTAATAATAAATGGTCGGATACAGATGTAGTTGCAGTGTTCTGCACATTCTATGATACTCTATATACTGCATCAAAACCAAGCGATGAATACGTTATTCAAACTTTCCTCCAGAATACTCCATTGTCATACCTTAATGCCTAAATCAGGGATGTACTGGAACTTAAGATCACCCTTGAAGAAATTGTGGCGGTAATCTCCACTCTCGCCAAAAGTAGGACCCCAGGCCGTGATGGCCTTACGGCCAAATTCTATCAGGAATACTCTGCAGCATTGTCTCCGGTCCTCCTCAAGGTCTGGGAAGAATCCCTCCATCTCCAGGTTCTTCTAGAATCCTTGAGGGAAGCTCTAATCACTGTAATGCTGAAGCCTGACAAGCCTAGCAATGACTGTGGCTCGTACAGACCCCTATCCCTCATCAACTGTGATGAAAAAATGTATGCGAAAGTTCTGGCATTTTGTCTACTCCCATTAATGCCACACTTGGTCCACCCTGACCAGGCCTGCTTCATTTCTGGAATGTCCACCTCCCTCAAAATTAGGAGGCTATTTAATATGATGGCTAGAATCGATCCCGGTGCACAAGCAGTGGCGATAACGATAGACGCCCAAAAGGCGTTCAACATGGTCGCCTGGGATTACTTATTTGCAACACTGGAAGCGATGGGATTTGGCCCCAAAATGATAAGCTATATTAAACTCTTATACACCCCACCACTGACCAGGGTTCTTGTTAATGCCTGCACATCCACAACATTTTAGCTTGAGAGAGGAACCCAACAAGGTTGCCCATTCTCCCCAATCCTCTTCGCCCTGGCCATCAAGCCCAGGGCGGAACACATCAGGACACATCACAGTCAATCCTGCTAAACACCCCCCCTGAGATTGTCTCCCTTTATGCAGACCACGTGATACTGTATGTCCGAGACCCCACAACCAACTTCATTCCAATACTCAATGATATCATGCGAATAGGGAGGCTCTCAGGCTTCACAATAAATTTCTCAAAATCCAAAATATTCCCCCTCACTGAGGCCACCTGTGATTGCTGTGTAATGTCCTCTCTATGACGGTCCCCAGACTGCATCAAATACTTGGGAGTTGCAGTGTTGCGCTCCCATTCATCCATACTTCAGGATAACTATACCTCACTCAAGTCTTAAACAGAATCCAAGATGCGTATATGGAAAGCTCTCCCGTTCTCACCTGCTGCTAAACTCTCATTAATCAAGTTGATAATACTCCCCAAGCTGTTATACACTTTCACTAACGCCCTAGCGTGGCCGGGAAAGCCATACTTGGCCAAAATGCATGGCCTATTCTTGCCGTTTCTATGCCTCTCCGGGGCTGTGCGCAAGAAATGGGTAGAGATGACATATCCCTATGATAAGGGGGAATTCAAAGCCCCAACCTAGAATTGTACTGGATGGTGGCCCAAGCGCAATTCGCTACGTTCTGGTACCCTATGACATTCCCCCACATGTAAAACTGGAGTCACTTGCTGCAACTGAGTCAGATCTGAAAACGCTGATACTTGATCACTGCTATAAGGAGGACTGCCAAATAAGGGAGTCCAAATAATCGAACCAACTCAGGAATATGGCAAAGGTTGCTGTTTTATTAGCAATTATCTAAAACAGGGAGGCTACAATGGACATCAATGGACGTTTGCTCAGTTCAACATCAACTTTATACTAAAAATTCATCAGAGGTGATTTTATCCTATGTAGCAAATAAGAATAACCTACAAGTGATTATAATTGATTCAAGGGAAACATCTAAGTATACTTTCTATAAGGACTGGGATTGTGATTGGCTGTCTACTTATGCCAACCTCTAAAACATATCATCTTCAAGACTATTAAGTACATGGTTTATCATTAGTTCTCAAACTATAAAGCCCTTCGTTATGCGACACTCTATAATTGGTTGGCACGCTCCTGTAATATCTGGAGCATTCGGTTCACTTAGCAGCACGTAAGCTCATACCCAGGTGCCAGAAGGTGGACTTGACTTTACCGCCCCACCCAATTAGCCCAACATCTCTCATCACCCATGCCTTCTGCCATGCAATGTCTTTGACCATGGCCTTGCAAAGTATACTTGTCTGTGAGAATATACGGGAGTGCAGGCTTTCACTAACCTTTTTTACTTGAACTCCAAGCTCCACTGTGTTTCCATCTTTGGCTCTATTATGCAGCATTTAAATGTCTTAAATGAATAAAACTTGGCACTCTTGGTGTTCTTTCTTTGCCCCTTAATAAGGGATGATTCATCCTTCTAAAGTTTATTGCTTTCAAGAATACATAACCAACCTTGGCTGCTTTTGTTTTGATGCCAGTCCAGGCAGCCTTGCCAGGCACTTCCACGAACTCAGCTTATTCTTGCTGCGCCACAATTCTCAGTCTTTCCTCTTCATGGGTTCTGGCTTACTAAAATGTATGACACCGATGTCCAGCTTCTATACAATGTCTATTCACTGCATATAGCCAGCTTCTATGATCACTTAGTTTACCTGCATTTCAGCGTCTGTACAATTATTGAATGGTTGTATTTCTGTAGCACTTCACACATGGCAATCTTTTCCTCGCACATAAAAGTTTACTCAATTCTTAACTTCATCATCAGTTTCTGTGAGGTCTATGCATTCTCTTCATCCAGTATTCTCAGTGCATCATGCTTGACGCTTGTGACATCACTATCTTCTCTTTTACTCCTTTTCATATTCCTTCAGGGAGGTCCTCTCCCAGATTGTCATCTCGTCGAGGATACATTTGATAGGGTTTCCTCAGTGGATACCTTTTCTCAAAGATTTGCTACAGTATTGGCACAACTGCTGGTGGCAAACATGGCACAATCTCCGACTTCCAACATATGGGAGGTGGGGGGCAGGAATTCCTGCAGAGGCATGCAGCTGCTCCTACACCAGAAGGCCACCAATCTGGCTTCCATCCAGGCCATGGTACGGAATCAGCACTCTTGGACCTGAAAAATCAGATTGATGCGAATAGGGATGAGGGAAAACCTGCCCTACTGGTCCTCTTAGACCTCTCCACAGCCTTTGACTAAGTCAACCATAATATACTCTGCCACCACCTTACCTTGGCAGCCTCTTTCTCCCGGGAAGCAGCATCCTGGAACACCTCCTTCCTAGAAGGAAGAGCAATGAAAGTCTTCTCAGAGAACGCCAGCGCTGCCCTGTCCCCCATCAGTTGTGGAGTACCGCAAGGATCCTGCGTCTTGTCAACATTATATAAAATTTTCACGAAGCCACTCTCCGACCTACTGGACTCCCTTGGCATAGCATACACCAACTATGTTGATGACACGCAAATTCTCCTCCCACTCTCCGGAATCTACACCAAAGATGCTACAGCACTAAGTTCAACCTACGCCACCATCCAACCGTGGATGGCGATCCACGGCCTCTATCTTAACGATGAGAAGACGGAACTTCTCTTTGCAGGTCCTGCATCAGTGTTAATAAAATTGGACCCAGATTTCACTGCCTTCAAAATAGGTGGTACTTTGATACCGGTCTCCACCGCAGTCAAAACCCCAGGGGTTTACGTAGACACCAATCTTTCCTTAACCCATCAGTGGTTGGTACCAGGTTTGACTACTGCAATGCCCTCTTCACCAGCACTTCTGCGCGCAACATAACTAAACTCCAGACTACCCAAAATAATGCCCTCAATATTCCGAGATCAGAACATATCTCTGTCAACCCTAAAGCAGATCACTGGCACTCTATCCGATGAAGAATCACTTTTAAGACACTTTCCATCAAAACACAGGTGTATCTCCAAAATTGCCCCAACCTACCTGGCACACACAAAAAGTTTCCTTAACTGGTTCGTCCAGGCCTGCCATAACCCCATACTCCCACAGACTTGCTCAACCCAAGTTCAAGCGTGCCAAAGTGGGGGGCAGCGGGACAAGCTTCCCAGTCATTGCTGTCATACAAAGGAACGCTCTCCCACATGCATTAAGAGCCCAGGAATCCTACTGGGTATTCCGAAGGGTGCTCAAAGTCTGGCTGTTTGCCTAAACCTTTTTACCATGTAGACTGCTTGCTGAATGTGATTCTGTCCTATGCAAACGTATGTAACTGCCTGCTGAATGTGATTCTGTCCTATGCAAACGTATGTAACTGGCCAGGTTTTCGAATACCATGTGTTACTAACCACAACCACTGCATTCCGGCTATTTGTAACTGTCTCCTCTACAGTGCCTAGCTGCCTCAGGGTTTGTGTGCGCTATATAAATGAAAAAAAAAACAAATCAAAAGTAGGCTACTGTCACTGGGGCTGCAGTATGCCCATGGCTAGAATGCGAGGGGAATGGAAGGGGAGATTTAGTAGGGCAGCCTAAAAGGAGTATTTCAATTGTGCTTCAGTTGAGACATCAGTATCTTGAATCCAGCATTGGACTGCACTCAGACACTGTGTTTCCAGTTTGTCTCCATTTGTTCCTCACCCACCCCTTTCAAGATTCCCAGATAGTTGACAAGTTACCTCTACTCCAGTATTTTGCTAGGGAAGGGGAGGTTTTAAATGGGTACGAAGCTAATTGGCTTAGCTGGGTCCAGATGTGCTTTTTTTAGTAAAGCAGTAATTTGAGCTGTTTTAAGGTGAGTTTGCATAATGCCTCTCTAAATACACACATCTTTAACTACCAGACCGATATGATCTTTAATAAACTTAGAAGGGATAGAATCTAGTGAGGAGCCTTTTGCTTTCATCTCCTGAATGTGTTTAAATATTCTGAACTAGATACAAAATTTAAAGTTTTCAACTGAAGAGTGTTTTTTAGGGGCCCACCTGGGAGACTTTCTGATACTCTAGGTTGGGCTGTAAGTGACTTCAATGCAGCACTACAACTAAGTCAATGCCTAGTCTGGGATGCCCAATAAAGCCCTTATTGATATTTTTGTTATGTCAAAGTTCTTTAAATCTGGAGGATGAACCCTTATATAACGCCCCTCTCTTTGAATACCCCTGACCTCACTGAGCCAAGAATTAGGTTTGTTTTGCAAATTAAAAGGTTTATTTGAAGAATTTAGCAACATATATATCACACTTTTATGAATAAAATAATATTTTAATAGCACACTTATGAATATGGACGGTAATCAACAATGGGTAATATCACAAAATTGACAATCTCTTTAATCAGAAAGGAGTAGGAATAGGAAGGATAAGGTAGCAGAGAATACTTCTATGGTTCAAGGAAATGCAAGATGGGAAAGAATGCAGCACAGAAATAAATTTGATATGAGTTCAATCAAAAGACAATATGGTCACTTTTTCCCCTGTGACTACTCACTCCCCCCCTATGCAATATGAAGAGATGGAAATGAGGCCACACAGGTTTCAGGAATACAACAAATAATGCAGTTCAATTCCCATTCCCCTCCCAGCAAACTTAGAGAAAACAGATATCATTTTAAACAGGCAGAAATGCTTTTGAATGTGATTGCAATGGAATGGAAGGGAAAATATGCTAAAATTATTTTAATTCACTAAAGGATATTCAGGATAAGTGATAGTTACTTTAGATTGGTTCAGGCCAACACTAGCAATAATTCATTAATGATTATCAGGTTGAAAACGAATTTCAGTAGTGGAAAGCAAGACACAGCTATTCTGACATGTGTTGAAATTGAGCTAAATTGCAATTCGCTGCATTTTTTCCACATGCGTAAATCGCGATTACGGAAAAACTATAAGGAATTGGAATGTCGTTTTGTTCAAAAGATACAGACGTTTTTGTGAAGGTAGATTTTCAGAAATAAAGTCAAGATTTCAGAATGACAGATGGCGCTTTACAGATTTGAAATCAACAGGATGGACACACGATTCTATAATGCAGTTCTGGATAGGTTGAAATGGATGGGATAAGATTACTTTAGACTAAGAGATGACTATGCGCAGTTCTAGACTAGATACTCCTGGTTTTTGGAATGGAATGCGCCTCGTCAAAGATCTGGTCAAGGGTTTAACTTCACTCGCTACCGGACAGGTCGCAGGCCTTCTGGGTTCTGCGTTCAGCACTGCACTGCGGTCTACGGCCTCTGGAACTGGATCTGACGGGTCTTGGATTACAGCACTGCTTTCTTGGTTTGGACCACAGTTCTAGCTCAGGGTTCTTGCCTAGAATAGAACAGCTCAGCCCGGCTGTTGAATTTTAGGTTGCAAGAGATTCTGAGGCCTGCTGAAGAGGATTCAGCTTGTGGATTAGGCCTCTCTGCTTCAAGGTTCTAGAGTTGGTTCTAGATATATCTGGAGTCTCTGTCTGGATATTATCTGGATCTGGAGTCTTCCGGCAGGGTGCTGCACAGGAATCAGTTGAAGTGGAAAAGTGAGTGTGTCCTTGCATGTCCTAAACAGTCTCTTTTTATGTGTTTTCAAAGTGGGTGTGGAGGCTGACTCTACATGCCCAACCCCCTAAGGATTTGATAGGTTAAAGGACTTGCTGTCCCCTGACTGGAGAACGGATTGGCGTGTCAGAATGAGTAAGAGTGCTGCTGTGTTTATGGTTTAGCTGTAATCCCTCCCCTCTGCTTTCTCATAGAAAATCAATTTTTCCCACAACACATATTTCCCAGATACGCAAGTTGTTCATAGTACATATACACCTCACAGATTAATTAAGGCCGGTCTCTGTTCAAGTCCCTTGTTCCTATGAGCTTGGGTTCAGAAATGACCACTTATTTTCGTTTTTGGTGAATTTGCCAAGATTGGTTCCGCACCAAATTTTACAGACATACACACCCTCTCTGAGCATATTACTGTAGGTTTTTATGGTTCTAGCGTAAACACCGTATCTACAATATTAATACATGCCGGGGTTTCATCCCACGGCGTCCAGCTTAGTCTTGAACTGTGAGTGAATTTTTTCATTTTAAGAATCTCAAAGTTTGACATTTCTGTCAGCTTGGTAAAATTTGTTATAAGAAATTTCATAAAACATATATTTGCTGGGCTCTCTGAATCCACAATGGTTTGTCTCCGCCCCCAGAATCGGGCCTGACTCAGAGGTCACATGGCCTGTCTCTCCCAGAGCAGTTGTTGTTGACAGTTAAACCCAGATTTAGCATATACTATTCAGTCAAGGAATCTATTGTCTCTTTTTCCTGCCAGCAGGGGAAATCTCCTCCTCTCACAACAGTTCTAATTAACATGTGCAAGCAACATCCTCTTCTGTTGGTGAGAAGGCCCCAGATGTGAAGGGTTCCGATGGACAGAAGGCCTCTTGAAGTTTTAATTAAATCAGATTCTTTCTAGTCAATTTCAACAGAGTTCCTTGTCAAAAAATATAACATTTATAAACTTAAGATAAGCAACATATCTTTAAATCAAGTCTTTTTTTTAGAATATAGCTTTAAATTGTATCCACTTCTTAGCAAGTATTTCTTTGGCATAGTTTGAGTTCAACTGTTCAACTTTACAAAAGTGTTTTAAAACGCCGGCTTCTGGTAGTGGTGAGCAATGGTATTGCACCCATTTTGACAGCTTTCTTCCAGGAAGCTTCTTTAAAAGTGGATTTCGCTTGGTATCATATGACTCTTGCTGATATGGTATTTGTGCGGATTCTTGTGCAGTAAATGATGTGGAACATCCAACAAAAAGGTTGGATCTTTTTGGTGGTTTGTGAGCCAGGATTTTAGCAATTTTTGACGATCAAGAAAACTGAACAGCTCTGTATTCCTATGCACTGATTTTGCTCTGTGTGCAGCCAAAGGATGGGGTCTGGCAATGGTCTCCTGTATTAACACTGATAGAGGCAAAAGTGGATGGTGGCCTATCTGTCAGGTTTTCACTGTGCATTTCTGGATGATTTCTGGCGAGCAGCATGCTTTCCGGCGGCCATTGTGATGTTTCTGCTGCCAGCAATGCACAGTAGTGTTGCCGGGCTTGGATGAGTTGGTTAATGCATTCCACAAGCCCCCCTCTTGCGATGGCATTGATTGTCAATCAATGGAACTCGCAAGACTGGGATGTCGGCCTAATCTCTCCGGATTCCAAAATGGCAAACTCCATCGTCTTTTCTTCCATCAGAGGTGGATCGATCGGTTCTCCTCGGCAGTCTTGATGGGAGTATTGAGCGATACCCCGGGCCCCTCTGATATTTGCTCCCGGTCCCCGGGTCATCCTCCTTGGTCAGTCTCCATGGTTACTCTCTCCTAGGATGACAAAGCAAAACGGCAACAACATATTCGTAGATATTTACCCACCACTATAAATGTAGCGGGGCGGACATATACATTTTATAATCAGGAGACATTTGCATTCTTATTATTGTATTTTATAGACTATATGTGGAATATTTTGGGGTTGGAATTTTATTGATCTGGAGCCGCCCCCTGGGGGGTACCGAGGACTGCTCCAGTTGCTGCAGAGTGTGCCTGAGATGGCAACACTTTAGCTGATTAATATGGACCCACTTATCTTCCCCCTCTGCGAAACTGCCTTTGGGGATGCGGATCTTGTAGGCGACTGGTGAGATCTTGTCTACAATTTCAAAAGGTCCCTTCCAGGTAGGCAGAAATTTCCGCTGTTTGGCCTGGTTCCTTTGGAAATTGTATAAGTAAACTTGGTCTCCTACATTGTATTCTTTCCTGGTAGTCTTCAAGTCATAGTGGGTCTTCATGCTATCGGCTGATCTTTCTAGATTTCGCTGAGCATAGGCAAAAGCATGTTGAAGGTGTTTTCTTAAATTTTCAACATACTCATGAGTTGTGGAGGCATTGATCAATGTCTGATCTTGGGTCCTATAAAGCAGATGCTGGGGAAGCACCATCCTGCGTCCAGTCATCAACTCAAACGGTGACATTTTAGTTACAGATGAAGGGGTAGATCTGATGGCCATTAGGACAAGAGGTAATTGGATATCCCAACCTGGCCCAGAATCTGCCACAAACTTTTTTAAGATACACACAATGGTTTTGTTGTAACGTTCTACTGCTCCACTAGAGGCTAGCCGGTAAGCAATATGTAGCTTCCTTTTAACCCCCAGTATCTCCCATATCTTTGTCATTACTTCGCTGGTGAAATGGCTACCTCTGTCTGACTCAATCCTTTGGGGTAGTCCAAAACGCGAAAGGATGTGGTTGATCATCAGGGCAGCCTCTGTTTCTGCCTTGCAGTTTGGGGCCGGGAGACATTCCACCCATTTGGTAAATAAGCATGTCACAGTCAACGTGTACTTATTCCCCCTAGAGGAGCGAATCACGGGCCCTATGAAGTCGACTTGCAAATCTGACCATGGCAGTGTCATCCCCCTCTTTTGGAGAGGTGCACGGTGTGTGAGGGATGTTGGCTGAAATTGTGCACCCACAAGACACCCCTTCAAGTATTGGTCAAGGTCCTGGCCCATGTGTGGCCAGTATGCAACCTCTCTTAAGATTTCAAGTGTTGTATGAAACCCCCTATGACCGGCTGTGGCCGCATCATGGGCGTGACTTAACATCAGGCTTCGGAATGAGGTAGGAACCACCCACTGATCATGGCCAACTTGGGATTTCCTTACCAACAAACCGTCTTGGATTCGGAACATTTTTGGACATTTCATCAACACTCTGAGGTCCTCTTTCCCTATGTAATCGGTATCGTCAGGGGAAAGTTCTCAGGCTCCTTAATGTGTTGATAAAACTTAGCAATTATTGGATCCCCTTTTTGAGCCGTAATCAAATCAGCATCTGGGGTCTCCTTACTCCATTGTTCAGTTGAAAGATCATTGTGAGCATTTGTCTGGGACCTAGTGATAGCAGTGACCTGGATTTCCCCCAACAGGGACTCGATCTCTATTAGATCCCCTTGGATGGCCCCGGTTTTGGCCAGCTGATCAGCTAAGTCATTTCCAGTTTTGTCTGGTCCCTCTACTTTGGAATGACCCTTGATCTTTTTCCAGTAGATGGTCATCCCATTCGAGGTGACCAGATCATCAATATATTTTGGATTAACTTCCCATGTTTCAAGGGCTTGTTATTAGCACATAGCATGCCTCTGGTTTTCCAATTAACCAGGTGCTCCACGAACCCGTTCCGTACATAATCTTAATCTGTGATTATGACCAGTTTGTGGAGTTGATGTTGGACAGCCGTGAGGATGGCTTGACGCACAGCCATCAACTCTGCCACTTGACTACTTCGGGGACCAATCTTGTAAGCAGAGGAGGGTTCTGGGGACTCATTCACCAATGCATTCCCTACGCCGGCCACAAGTTCTTTTTCCCCGTTGTTGTCAACATGGTAAGAGCATCCATCCACATAGACAGTGGGCATTCCCTCACACTTGTCTTCTTCAAAGACTTTGTGTGGGGAATTAAGGTATGCCTCCATGTTGTCCTTGATTTTTAGACTTTTGTCCTCGAGACAGTTTTCTCTGGCACAATAATACGAGTCAGCCAGACCTTGCGCAAGGGGACTCTTCTTGTTTTGGCCATATCTCACCTCCACAGGAAAGCCTTGCATTGACAGAATCCAGGAAGTAATTCGGGAATTACTCACATTTCTGGCCCGGATTCTGTCACTTTGGAGATATTGCAGAGGCTGGTGTGGGGTCTCCACTATGATGTGTTCCCCCTGGAGAAACGGGCGATAATTCTTCAATGCCCACACCGTTGCCAGGAGTGCCTTCTCACAGTCGTTGAATTTTTCCTCCACAGAGGATAAAGTTTTACTTGCATAGGAGATTACTTTATTGACCTTGTCATGCTTTTGGTATAATACTGCAGTCAAGCATGTATTAGAGAATCCTGTCTCCAAGAAAAAATCCTTGTTTTGCCAGGGTAAGCTAGGCAAGGCGCTCGTGAGAGGCTTCTTTTGGGCTGTCTTACTGCCTCAGATTGTTCTGGACCCCATTCCCACTTGACCCCCCCTGCAAAAGATGAATCAGGGGTCTTGTGATCTCTGAGTAGCCCTCAATGAACTTTCTGCTGTAATTAGTCAGTCCAAGGAGGCTCCTTAGTTCCTGCAGAGTTGTGGGGTCTTTCAGTTTCTGAAGTGCTTCCACTTTCTTTTCCTGGGGACAGAGACCCTGAGGAGTAATCTCATGCCCCAAAAATTAACACGGGTTCTACACCACTGTGGTTTCTGAAAGGAAAGTTGTGCTCCAGCGGCCCTAAACTGGGTCAGAACATAACGGATCTCTGCTATGTGTTCCTCAACAGTTGAGCTTTTGATGAGGACATCATCTACATAAGCCAGGTTACCCCTTTCACTCAGGTCGGGCATGGCCTTATGCAGAAAAATGTTGAATTCATTGCCGGAGTTGAGGTATCCGAAGGGAGTCTGGGTCCATGTGTACTGCTGTCCCCCAAATGTAAAAGCCAGCTTGTATTGGTCCTCCCTACTGACAGGCACAGTCCAGTATCAATTGGTCAGGTCTATTGCAGTGAATACCTGTGACCCCTGGATCTGGGCCAGCCCTTGGTCAATGTAGGGAAGAGGCCATTGGGAAGTATGGACCCATTTGTTCAGCTCCCTAAGGACGGCGCAGAGTCTCTACTGGCCGTTTGGCTTCAATATCCCCAGCACCGGATTATTGAAGGTGCTGTGGACTGGACGGATTATCCCGCAGGACTCAAGGTTCTTAATTATTTCAGTAAGGGACTCCATTAATGCGAGAGGCAAGCAATATTGCTTCACAAACACTGGAGTCATGCCCGGGTCTGTGGGAATTGTTGTTGTGTGGATGTCGGTGCGACCACAGTCATATGAGTCCACCGCAAAGAGATCTTGAAAATCCAAGAAAACTTGTTTCAACTTTTGCTTCTGCTCCGAGTCACACAGGCATCAGCTAGGTTGACTCTCTCTTCAACCATCTGCCTGAAGCCTGGAAAGACTTCTGGTTTCGCTATCTCAGCGGCCTCCTCCAGCTTGGTGGAGAAGTCCCTGGTCAGAGTGCTGATTTGGACTGGTGGCTTCAGGTGGGAAAGGCGGCCCTCATGGACCTGGAAAATCACCTCATCCCTTCTGAAGTCACAAGTCACATATTCCTTGCCATAAGGGCAGGAAGTGTACACCAGGAAGTTCCCCCCATGCCGGGTAAAGATCCTTTCTGTTGTTGTGTTGTCATCACTGTCACTGTCAAAACAGTCCTTGGGGATTGGTCCTAACAGTTCATTGCCTAAATCAATGGAAAAATGTCGGTCATCAACCGCCATTCCAATAATGGTGCCTGCGGCTAGAGTGATACTCTTTAATTCACTGTTATCCACCTCTATTGGAAGGGTGTCATGTTCTATATTGACTAGTGGTGTTGGGTTTACCCCCAACCCTTGCTGTTGGAGAGAAGCATTTAGATGAAGATAAGCATCAGGGTTTTTCAATTTTTGTCCTCTTTTAACTTTCACTTCCAGGGAGAATTGTCGGGTCCTTTCTGGGATGGTGACTTCCTCTCCAATCTGGATTTCACTGCATAAGGTAGCAATTGAGCTGACCTAAATGCTTTCTCTTGGTCATCAAAGCCCATGGGATTATCTGCTAATTGGGTCCAAGCCTTGAAGTTTATTAGGTCCAAACGAATGGCAAAGCGATTGAGAATATCACTGCATAAGTAAAAGGCGGCAGTGATGTCTCGCACGACCCAACAATTATGGACTATGCTATTTTTGCCAATGGAGATTTTGAGCATACACGTGCTTGGCAGGAGATGTTTGGAATTGGGTGCTTCTAGATCCATTTCCCATTTGTCTATCAGTTTGAATGTGGGAATGCCTGGATCTTTTGCGAGTTGGCGGAACATGGCTTCACTGATGAAGCTCTTACCGTTGTTCACACACACTCGGGCGAGAACAGAGTCCTTCTCTTCATTTAACTGAACAGGGATGAACAACTGCTCTCCAATTTGCTGAATATCAGCCAGGCTCTGAGATGATTTCTCATCTTTCTGGGCTATAGGAGTGGGAATGTCTGATTGTGGATTGGTAAAGAATTTCAGAGTGTTTCCTTCCAGTGTGGAATACCACCTTAAACTGGAAGGAAGGTTGACTTTCAGAAATAGAGAGGACCCCCCATCACCAGTTTGTTGTCCTACTGCTATTACTGTTACGTCTGGAATTTGGTTGTTCTGGAAGTGAAATTCTACTTGGTCAGATTTTTGTTCAACCATGTGGCATGTGCTGTTTAAACTAACATGGTTGACACTCTGTTTTAATTTTATTGGTTGGCTAGTCTGGGTCCAGAGGACCTTGTTTACGCAATCTATTAGGGGTGACAACCTTCTCAGGAGGTCATTCCCTAGTAAACAAGGGGTGCCCTCTGGAGTCACTACTATGACCAGGTGTTTCACCTTGTGTCGCCCAATTTTAATGTCCAAATCCGCAGTCCCCTCGATGGGAATTTCCTTCCTGTCAAAGTTCTGAAGTTGTCCAGGAAGAGAGGTGAGAGGAATTTGATATTTCTCCCCCTTCCTGAATTTAGTTAATCAAAAGCCTTTTTGGACAGAAGGGTAGCTTGGGATCCAGTGTCCACCAGTGCCAAAATTGTACCCTGCCCCTGTACTGGTACCGGGATATAGTATCTTCCCTCCTTCTCCGCAAGGGGGCACAGATAATGCACATTTTTGGACAACTGGCGGGCTAATTGTCTGGTTTTGGACAAGGAAAGAGAAGAGATTTGGGCAGAATTCTGTGGAGAGTCTTGGGAATCTGAAAATAAAAGTTGGCAACTAGAAATAGGTGACGTTTTGGGTTCCCCTGGTTCCGGTTCTGGGCCGCCCCCCCTTTTTGGAAGCAGTCACCAGGATGGGTTTGAACCAGGGGATTTTCTGGCTGTTGGTTCTGGTATGGGATGATGGGCGGCACTAGCTCAGTCCCCACATCTACCCAGTCTAGATGTGAATCCCTTGGGACCCATTTTTCCTTGGGAGGAGTTCCCCCATCTCTGAAGCAGAAGATTATTTTCCCCAGATCCTCTGAGGATCCCTCTCCTTCAAATTGGAAGATCTGCACCTCCTCCTCAAAGTGGGTCTGTTTGGGCCCTTTGTTTCTCTTCTCCCTCCTCCTCTCTGCTCCTTGGGTGGCAGACTTTCAGGGGTAGGAGATTTTGTTTCCGGTTCCTGGGTTTCCAGGGGCTGTTTAAAAGTGGGGAAGAAAGCTTCCTCCAAGGCTTTACACCCCCTTCCCCTTGTTCCTCCTCCCTGGGAACTGGTGGGTTGTCGGGTTGCTGCACCCGTCATTGTTCTGGAGCACAGGTCCAGAGTTTGGGGCATTCTGCGCCGGCATGCCCATCTGAGTGTTCTGCTGCGCCCTCAGCATGCGACCCAGATGCTGTGCCATATTTTGGACCTGGCGCTCTAACTGTGAAACCCGCTCAGGCTGATACAGGGTTCTGTTTTCTCCCCTGGGCTGATCCCGGGAAGGGTAGCTATCCCTTCTCTGGTAGTACCCCGGTTGGGAAGATTTGGCCAACCCCTCCAACCTTGGCCTCCCCTCTCCTGCATTAGGTGGTCTGGACTCAGGGAATTGGGGAAAGAAGGATGGATGATTTTGGGGTTGGAAGTTCTGTGGGTACCTGGGGAAAAAGTTCTGCCCAGGATTTGGTGAATTTCTGCCCTCCTGGGGGATGTTAGGAGGGAAATTCCCTGGGTTAGGTGCTTGGCTGGATCCCCCCCTTGGGCTGGAGGGGTCCACACATAACCCAGGATAGGTCGGTTTCCCTTGTAGCGGGGACTTACATAGTCAGGGGAGTGAGGGACCCCATTGGTGGGACTACTTCCTTGACTCCCTGTCTGTGACTGGCCCGAGAGCCTTCTGGGCTTGGAATTATTCTGTGCAGGCATGTTTTTAGGCCCCCCCATCTCCAAATCCAAAATGGGGGCAACCTTTACCTCTGCCACCTTGGCAGCAGCAGGGGTGCTGGTCGGTTTGGGGGTTTTCTGAGCATTACTTTTATTTTCTATGGGTTTCTGCACCTCATAGATTCGGGTGGCCTGTTCAATGACCCAGTCTAGTGACCTTTTCTCATGAAAATCTCTCACTAGCTGGGTCATGATGTATTTGGGTAAGGCATGGAAAAACGTATTTACAAATTCTTTACTGTCCATGCGCACCCTTTTGGTAGTCTGCGCAAAGACACGCTTCAACTCCTGCACAAATTCTTGTGGGGCATGATCCTCCCCACATTGCAAATTGTAGGCTGCCTTTTGAGCCTCTTGGGGATTTCGGTGAACAGAAAAGTGTTTCAAAATGACCGCCCTATATGTGGACCATCTTGAATGATTTTGGCCCTCCAGCCCCACAAAGAAACTGGAGTATTCTGGGGAGGATGTACATTTTAATACTGAATGCAGCTACTGCTGTCTTTCAAGTACAAAGTCTCCATCATTTGCTCAAAGAGCTCCAAGTGTTCCCAAACAGAATACTCGGAGTTCTTATGATAAGGAGTGATGATGCTCCTTATTGCTTTGATCTGTTTTAAGGGGTCCTTAAGCAAGGCCCTTTTTTGCCTTGTTGGCCTTCTTGGTTCGGGTAAACCTGGTCCATTCATCCTCTAACTCAGAAGCACTGCTCCCAGAGGTGGCTGTCTGATCTTCCAGGTTTTCCTGGATTCTGCAAGCCTGGGAATGGCTGGCAGAATATGGGGACCTGGTCTCCTGTGTCCTGTGATGCTCAGAGGAGTCTTCAGATTCCTCCTTGCTGCCAGGATTTGATGGGTATCCCCCCCACTGACCTAACTGGGCAGAGGCGTTCAGGATGCCCTTAGTGGGCCTACTCTCCTGGGGTTCCCCACTAAATTGCACTGTACTTGGGTGCCCATACCCGGATGCCCGCCCGCCCGTTCCTGGGAGGTACTGGCCTATGAGCCCCATACTTCTGGCTGGATAGTAATCTGCCATCCCCATGGCCCTGGGCTCATGTGCGCCAGGAGACATGGGGGCGGCAGAGTCCAGGGACTGGGAGAGATGAAGGCCTCTGGTACTAGGGCTCCTGAGGTTATGCTCAGGTGTTTCCCTTTCCCAGCAAACCTCATCTCTATCAGCCCCTGCTCCCTGTTGCCATGCAAGAGCCTGTACTTTCAGTTCCTCAATCAAGGCCTTACTAGACTCTATCAGGTCAGTCTGCATGGCTACCTGTCGCTGGAGCCTATCATTGTGCTGACAGAGAGCCTCATTCTCTCTCTGTGCTTCCTGGTTTGTCCTGGAGTCCTGGGCCAGTCTTTGCTGCAGGAGGGTTACCTCCTGAGTCCCATCCCTACTGGCCTGTTCCTTTCTTGCCAGAGCATCTTCCACCCTCATGGTGTGCTCTAACAATTCTTGATGCTCTTTTTGGAGGTCACCCAGTCCCTGGGGGGCCAGGTGATTTTCTTCAATTTTCCTTTTTAAGTGGCAGACTTCCTGGCCTAAGTTGTCCCTTTCCTGAGTAAGAGCCTGCATCTGTGCCGCCAGGTCGTCCCTCTGCCTTTGAAGGGCACCCGCTTTCTGACGCTCTTCCTCAAATTCTGCCTGGGAGTCCAGGTCTTTCAGAAATAATTTTTTGCTCTCTGCTTTTTCCCTATCTATGTGGCTTTGCAGGGTGACTACCTGCTCTGCGCATGCCCTGTTGAAGTCCAGTTGTTGCTCCAGCTTTTTCTGGCTCTGCAGTAGGGAGTCCAAACCTTGGGCTGCCCTTTCCTGTTGCAGGATACCCATATCCTCTTTTATTTTAATGATATACTGCCTACTTTCGTTTTCTGACTCCTGGCTCCTCTGCAGCCCCTGCTCAGAAGAGTCCAGATCAGATTGGGCCTTCTCTAATGTCATCATTCGCCTATTTGCCAAATCTTGGCCTTCATTACATTTGTCCTGTATGGCTCCCATATATAAATATAAATATGCCGCTATCCTGACAATCTTGTCATGCTCATCCTTGGCTTTCGGGGCCATATATAGTTCACTCAGGGCCACGTGTAAGGGGCCCTGATCTCTCCAGATATCTAACCAAGTTGCATTGATCTGTTGTGTGATTGCCTGCAACCACACATTCTGGTCCTGCTCAGTCCATTCACCTCTCACAAACAACTTATGCAAAAAGTGCTCTCTAGCTATCTTGATATCTACCAATGTCGTCATTCTGGAAATTGATTTCCTTCCTGACTTACAGAAGTTTGTTATTTTATTTTGCAAAACAGACCGTTTCCTGAGAGTGTTCCTTTTTGAGGGGTGCTTTTACAGCGTAACACAGCATAGTAGCCCAACAGGATTGATGTATCCTAATAGTTAGCACAATGTATTAAGTTGCACAAGTGGTAGAGCTAATCCAGAGGTCCCGTTACAAGCCCCCAACCTGTAAGTGACTTCAATCCAGCAATCCAACTAAGTCAATGCTCAGGATGGGATGCCCAATGGAAGCCCTTATGTTTATATGTCAAAGTTCGTTAAATCTGGATGATGAACCTTTATAAAACGCCCCTCTCTTTGAATCCCCCTGACCTCACTGAGCCAAGAAATAGGTTTGTTTTGCAAATTAAAAGATTTATTTGAAGGATTAAACAATATATATATATATATCACACTTTATGAACCAAATAATATCTGAATAGCACACTTATGAATATGGACGTTAATCAACAATGGGTAATATTACAAAATTGACACTCTCTTTAATCACTTAGGAGTATGAATATGGAAGATACTGTAGCAGAGAATACTTTATGTAATTCAAGGAAATGCAATAATAGGAAAGAATCCAACACAGAAATAAACTTGATATGATTTCAACAAAAGATAATATGATCACTTTTTCACTTGTGACTACTCACTCCCCCACTATGCAATATGAAGAAATGGAAATGAGGGCACATAGGTTTCAGGAATACAATCAAGAATGCAGTTCAATTCCAGTTCCCCCCAGCAAGCTTAGAGAGACACAGGAATGATTTTAAAACACAGGTCAAAACGCTTTGGAATGTGATTGCAATGGATGGAAAAATATGCTAAATTGATTTTAATTCAATAAAGAGATTCAGGATGAGTGATAGTTACTTTAGATTGGTTCAGGTCAACACCAGCAATGATTCATGAATGATTATCAGATTGAAACGAAATTCAGCAGTGGAAAGCAAGAAGCAGCTATTTTTACAAGTGGTGAAATGGAGCTAAATTGCAATTCATGGCAATTTTCCGCGTGCATAAAACGCGATTATGGAAAAACTTTAATGAATTGGAATGTCGTTTGGGTTTGTTTGAAAGCTTAGGATCTTAGCTTTAAAATGACAGTTGAATTTCGCTTCTAGGACGTGCGTTTCAAAATATACGGATGCTTTTGTGAAGGTGGATTTTCAGAAATAAAGTCAAGATTTCAGAATGACAGATGACGCTTTACAGATTTGAAATCAACAGGATGAACACAGGATTCTATAATGCAGTTCTGGATAGGTTGAAATGAATGGAAGAGGATTACTTTAAACTAAGAGATTGGTTCTGTACAGTTCTAGACTAGATACTGTTGTAATCTAGTGATTTTAGCTATAAAAGGAAGCTAGTTCATTACAGAGGGTTTGTGAAGGATGAAAGTTATTATTGGTATCATGAACTGTAGTACATTTTTTATATACTTTAAACAATTTTGTATTGCTAAAGTGGGCTACTGAAATTCTTTCTGAATAATATCTTTTCTTCGCCTGTTGAATTGCCATTTTGTATTTTATGCGATTCAGCCTACAATCAAATTTATCAATGTGTATACAGGAGGGGCGCCACTGCATTTCCAGACACCAACCTGTTCTTTTCATTTCTGCTAGCTCTGCGCTGAACCTGTGATTATTAAGGTGGATTTTAGATGCACTTTGTTTCTCAATCGAAGGGGCTAGTACATCAAGACAGCCCACTGCTTTTCATCACATTCTAGAATGTTTTTTCCAATCTGAGCAGCAGGTGAGTGTGTTTGGGTCCTGTGACCCCATTTTGGCCTTTATTTTGATTGAAGCGTGCCCCCAGGCCCCATGTGAAGCATTTCACCATCCCTGCTCCACTTCCTGATCTGAGCAGCCGCCCCCATCCCTGATTGGTTAACTTCTCATCTGATTCGATAGAGACTCACTGCGCAGCAGGTGAGTGTGTTGGGTCCTGTGACCCCATTTTGGCCCTTATTTTGATTGAAGCGTGCCCCCTGCCCTGTGTGCAGCGTTTCACTGTCCCTGCTCCGCTTCCTGATCTGAGCGCCCGCCCCCACCCCTGATTGGTTAATTTCTCATCTTATTCGAGTCTAATGACTTTCTGCCCCCCAGCTGCTCCCTTTTCCAATCTGAGCAGCAGGTGAGTGTGTTTGGGTCCTGCTACCCCACTTTGGCCCTTATTTTGATTGAAGCGTGCCCCCATGCCCCATGTGCAGCGTTTCACTGTCCCTGTTCTGCTTCCTGATCTGAGCGCCCGCCCCCACCACTGATTGGCTAACTCACCTGGTCATAAGTTCCCCTTCCACGGCAGCCCTCTGTCCAGCAGCCCCTGTAGCTAAGGGCCCCAAAGCAAAGGGCAGCTCCTACAGAGACAGCCCCAGAAAGTGTCAGCAGGTGTCGGTGGGAGAAGGGAGTAACCAGTAGCCTGCCATCAACCAAAACCAACTACGAAAGTAAGTGTGGAGCGGGTGGGGACTAAAGCAATCACTCCAGAAAGCCCTGCCACTCATAATTAACAATATCCTACCCCTGAATCATAAATGCTTACATGTGCCACACCTGAACAGACCTGTGAATGTTAACTTGCGCCTGTAAAGAAGGATTTCTGAACTCTGACCTGGAGGGGCAGAGGTTCAGAAGGTCAACCTAGTTTCTTGGAACAGGGTAACCTCTGGACAAGCCAGACCAATCAGGGTTGCTATGGCAGGAGGTCAAGACTAAGTCTCAGGAGGGGCTAGGGTGACTGTAGGACCTCAATGATCACACAGAGCAAGGAGACTTACAAATTACTCCAGACAGGTGTTACATCAGAAATATAGACACATTTATTACAAGGCCTTTGTAACATAGACCATAGCAAAAGAATCACAGTAACACTAAGTAAACCAACACATCACAAGCAATACAATATATACAAAAGACCATTGGGGTCTAAAGGGTTAAATGCTCGAAATATGTCGACAACCTAGATGGGAAGGAAACATGCAGTGCAGATAGTCGCTAGGCCCAGTTCGACATCCACAGGACACCTAACTAAGAGGCAGTCCAAGCCCTAAGAAGAGAGGAGCCTTGTGCTCAATAGTACATGCATGCGCTTGTGCCAATGGGCGGAATAGGGTCTCTTCAGGAGTCCCTAGCAGCTCAGGAAGGTGGATGAGGCGATGCAGAACAAGTTCCCACTATTCAAAAGGACCTCCACTTGAGGGCAGAGGCAGATCGAGAGTGAGGGATGGAGTCGCTATTTTGCAATAGCTGTGGAAAGGAGAGGAGCCCCCAGGGGCCACTCATGCATGAAAATGGGCTCTTGAGCTAGGGGCCACCGGTTGGGGTAAGGAGTACTCACCGGTCCCTGATGCAAGCAGACCCAAACTTCGCTAGTTCAGTCCACTTCGCTGGCAGGTTCCAATGCGGCAAAAAGGACGTCTCGGCACCTTTCAGTTCCTAAGATACAGCAATGATTCCCAAACAGGACAGTGGCAATTTCTTCACTCCTGGTGTACGAATCAGCCCAGTTTCACTGCAGCAGGCTTCAGGGGCAACAGGGTCACAAATGCAGCGAACTTGCACAGGTCGTTGACGCGGCAGGGCAACACGGTAACTGCGTTTACTCTGGCCCTGGCACACTCATCTCACTTCAGACCTGGGAATGCCAAGTGTACAAAATTTGGTGTGAGGGTGCCGGGGACAAAGAGCTAGCAGTATACCAAGTTTTGAGGGCCTCCTCGAAACGGCGGCGGTGACAGAGCAAAGCAACTGGGTAAGTTGGTCAGTCCACTGGTTGGCCCAGGGACACTTCCGAGAAAGCTTACTTGCAGGGTGTGTAGGATTGTTTAGCGTGTTTTGGGAGCACAGAGTACAGCACCACTGCACAGGATCAATGTATAGCATGTTTTTTTTTTTAAGTGCAGCGTCACTGCATGGGTTTGGTGCATTGCTATGATGCAGTTGTTTCAAGCTATGTGTTGCCAGTGTAACATGGTGTCATGATGCATACCTCCAAGGAGCCAGGCCCAGCCCAGCAACCCCAGAGGCAGACATCATTTTCCCCAAGGACGTCTCAGCAGGCCCAAGTTGGGGCCTTTTGGACGCAGTCCTGGCGCCTTTGGCGCCAGGCTCATTCTGGACCCCAGTCCTGGCGCCTTAGGCGCCAGGCTCATAAAGCATGACATGTGTGTAAGTGTTTTAATGTGCACTTACCTGAAGCAGACTGTGCTGCTACATCCAGGCCCTCTTGAGGACTGAATGGGACTACTTTATCTTTTGGACTACTTTATCACTCGGGTGTGGTCTGAGGAAGAATACATATCTGAGTGGAAGGATACATACCTGGAACTACTTTACAGGCTATTTAAACCACACCCGAAGAGCAGCACATGCTTCGCATTGTTCTGCATCTAGCAGCTGGACGCTCACCGTGTTTGCTCCTGCATTCGGACTTCTGCCACGCCTGCCAGCATCCTGATCACCTACAAAGGAAGAGAAAGGGAGAATAGGAGAAGGAAAAGACTTTACCTGCAAGATCCGCATTCCGGAGTCAGCTCGCCGACGATTCTGCAAAGGAAGACACTTAATTTAAAAGCACATCGCATCGACCGCTGCAGCGCCGCATTCCACTCACCTTCACAGGGCGCCTCCATGTTCAGCAGCGATCACCCGGATTCGCAGCCACGCTTCCACGCCTAGGGAGAAAAAGACAAGAGCAAAGGTGAGAGAGAGAAGGGAATGAGGCAATCTAAACCTCCATGTTAAGACTAACCTGTTGGGTCATTCCCTTTTCATTTCGGGTCCGCGCCGCATCCAGGCGTTTCCGGACCCCGGCCCCTATGGGGAAAAAGACATTAGCGTCAATGAACAAATGAAAAGACATTACCCAAAAACGCTCATCAAGACTTACCTGATTTCTACAGGGATTGCACCTCGCATCTCGGGTCGGTGCCTTTTCCCCGGCATTCCGTACCCCGGCCCCTATGGGGAAAAAGACATTGACATTAGCATATTGATGCAAGGACAAAAGGGGAACCTTTCAAGGAACTTACCTGGAAGCCAAGCAAGTTTGGTTCTCATAAAACCAAGAATCCAGTGAAGTAACTGGATACCAACGCGCCCCTGCATCAGAAGCAGGAAGGAGAGCTCGCCCTTCAAGACCCTAAGGTGAGACGCCACGGGAAGCACAGAAGGGTTTCGAGGAGGGTGAGAGGGGAAAGGGGGAGGCTGGTAGCATTCCCCGCAGACAGTTAATCCCTTATTCTCGCCTACAGAAGGATACTTTTGCAAGCCGGACAAGCAGGAGTTGGGAGTCCGGTCCAGTCCATCTTCTGAGCCCCGCGCAACACCTTAGAAGAGGTCACAGCAGCACGATCCTGGCCAGCGCCTCCGTGGGAGTCAGGTGAGCGTAACAGAACGCGAAGCCTACCCACAATTTCCCACCCGGGCGCTATGGAGACTTCTGAGACAGACCAGCTGGCCCAGCTGTTGGGGGAATTAATGGCAGAGGTACACTCAGCTCGCCAAGAGACTAATGCCCTCAAAAGAGAACTCATTCTCTCCAAGGAACAAACTGATGACCTGGCCAAACGATTGCTACAGAGTCAGGCTGGACAAATTCCTTTACCTAGTCCCGGGGGAATTTCCACTTCGTTGGGTTCGAGTAACCCGTTCAGATCAATCTGCCGGGATCCATGCCTTTAGCACCGCCTGAACGTTTTGCGGGGGACCCAAAGAAATATGCCATTTTTATGAACCAATGTCGCTTACATTTTATATGCAGACCAGGAGCCTTCCCTGATGATAGGACCAAAGTGGCCTTCGTGTTATCGTACCTAAGTGGCTGTGCTGCCGATTGGTCTGTTCCCTTGGTGAACCAGAACGATCCAATTCTCCAGGATTTTCCGGGCTTTCAGGCCAGCATGGAAAGGTTGTTCGCTCGACACTCGCAGGGACAGGCCCTTGACAACGAACTGCTATCTCTACGACAAGGTAGTCAAGATCTTTTGTCTTATATAGCCTCCTTTAACAGACTGGTGGTGGAAACCGGATGGCCTGAAAATAAAAGGATCACTTTATTTCACCGGGGTCTGCGCGGAGAGCTAAAAGACATTCTGGCCCAAGTAGTGAATCCACCCCAGGGCTGCGCAGAATATATTGACTTTGTGGTACAACTGGATCACAGACTTCAGAATAGGAAAGCAGATCGGTCCAAGTTTGAAACCCGAGTACCGATCAGAACCCTCGTAAACCCCAGGAATACCGAAGCTTCGGAACCTATGCAAATAGGGGGAGTTAAGGGGCCGTTAACTCAGAAGGAACGCGAGAGAAGGCGACAAAAGCAACTATGCCTCTATTGCGGGGCTTCCGGTCACTTTCTTCGTGATTGTCCGGTAAAACCACCTAGGAAGGTGGTTGGTGCCTCTGACAACAACTTAATGGAACCTGTTTCGGGAAACGACCTGGCTCGACAAGCGTAGAGGTCCGCTTGCTGAGCTTGAAAACGAACTCTCTGACCTCGCATTTTGTCTTGCCAATGGTGCTCGTGGATCCAAAAAAGCCCCAACGGTTGCATGCCATCAAAGCATACGTCGACAGCGGAGCTATCGCAAACTACATGGACCGCGAATTGGCCTGCAGGATGAACCTTCCTCTGCATCCAAAAATAAACCAGGATGTCATTACTACGGTTGATGGTACCGAAATAGCCTCTGGGCCGGTAACGCATTCCACCACAGAAGTGACACTTGTGGGTCAGGATGGACATCGGGAAGCAATAGTGTTTGATATAATCAAGGCTCCACAATTTCAAGTAATCCTCGGAATTCCTTGGTTAGAAACACACAATCCTCGAATAGACTGGCGAGCAAAGAGAATAACTTTTCCAGATTGTGGTCCCACTTGTTATCCTAGAAATCCAGCTATTGGTTTGGCCACAGTAACCCCCGCCACTGTTCAACTACTGGCAGAATACCTTGAATACCAGGACTTTTTCAGAAAGAACTGGCTAACACGCTACCCCCTCATCGTTCTTACGATTGCCAGATCGATCTAGTTCCCAATGCTCAACCGCCGTGTAGTAGGATTTATGCTCTCACTGAACCTGAAAACCAGCATTTGCGTCAGTATTTGGATCAGTACCTTTCCAATGGCTTTATTCGCCCATCAAAGTCACCGGTCTCTTCCGCTTTGTTCTTCGTGCCTAAAAAAGAAGGAGACCTTAGAACTTGTATTGATTACCACGCTTTAAATCAGATAACGATAAAGAATCGTTATCCCCTGCCTCTGATCCCTGAACTTCTTGATCAAGTAAAAGATGCTCGTATATACACCAAGTTAGATCTCCGGGGAGCTTATCACCTAGTGCGAATAAAAGAAGGTGACGAGTGGAAGACAGCTTTCCGCACCAAATACGGGCTCTTCGAATATCAGGTTATGCCCTTCGGTTTGTGCAACGCGCCTGCAGCTTTTCAATTCTTCATGAACGATGTTCTGCGAGAACTTATCGATGTTTGTGTCATCGTATACATCGACGACATCCTGGTGTACACATCTTCTGAGTCAGATCATCGAAAACATGTTCGAGCAGTTCTAGAGAAATTGCGCCAGCACAAACTATTTGCCAAGCTGGAAAAGTGTGTCTTTGATACCACTGAGGTTGAATTCCTCAGATTTGTTCTGACTCCTAAAGGAATTCGAATGGATTCACGAAAGGTGGACGCCATCCTCAAATGGCCATCTCCCGGTTCAGTGAAAGGGGTTCAGAGTATGCTTGGCTTTGCCAACTTCTATCGAAGATTCATCCCGGAGTTTTCACGAATAGTCCAACCCATTACTGCTCTTTTACGTAAGAATAAACATTTTGAATGGACTCCAGAGGCCGAACAAGCCTTTCAAGACCTAAAGACCAAATTCACTTCCGCACCTGTGTTGAAGCACCCGCGTCCTGATCTCCCATATATTGTTGAAACTGACGCATCCAGTTTAGCCATGGGAGCTGTCCTGTCGCAAAGGGATCCGAAAACTAACCAGCTACTCCCTGTAGCCTTTTGGTCCAGGAAATTCTCAGCTCCTGAAATTAATTACGCAATTACCGACAAAGAGTTACTGGCCATTAAATCTGCTTTTAAGGCTTGGCGTCATTACCTCCTCGGTGCAAGACACACCATCACTGTAATTACGGATCACAGAAATTTGCAGTATTTAAAGACGGCCAAAGCCCAATCTTCACGACAACTCCGATGGGCTTTATTCTTTGCAGAATTTGATTTTATAATTACCTATCGCCCTGGCTGCAACAATGGCAAAGCGGACGCCTTATCCCGGATTGGCATGGAAGAACCCAATTCGTGTTTAGAACCTGTGCCGATAATACCTGAACAAAGAATCTTAGGTTTGACTTCATTGCAAACCATCGAGGACGTTGAAACTCGAGTCAAACTACTTTTTGACCCTTCAGCCTTACTGGAATGGACTCAAAAGGGTCCCCACTTCACCGTTAAGGATAACTTACCGTATTTCCAAGAGCGGTTATTTCTGCCAAGTAAGGAATTGCAAGAACTAGTTATTGCTCATTATCATGAATCGTTAATGGAAGGACACCCTGGTATCGCTAAAACGGAAGAAAAGATCAAACGCCAATTCTGGTGGCCTTCTTGGAGAAAAGACATAAAGTATTTTGTGATGTCTTGCGGAGTTTGCGCCCAAAATAAAGGTCAAAGGAACAGGCCAGCCGGCCTACTTCAACCCTTGGAGATTCCACCGGCACCTTGGCACACCTTGTCTATGGACTTCATTACGGACCTGCCTCCGTGTGGTGGTTACAACACTATCCTAGTAATCGTGGATCTGTTCTCCAAAATGGCCCACTTTATCCCTCTAAAACAGTGGTATTCAAACTGTGGGTCGCGACCCCCTAGGGGTCCGCGGGTGCATCCCAGGGGGGCCCTGAGAGCTCAGCATGAAAAAAGATTTTTTTTTTTTTTTTTTTTTTTTAGATTGGAAGAAATGGGCAGGGGTGGCCCACATGGGCGGGCTGAAGCATGAAACTGTCTCAGGCAACAATGAAAAAGTGGCCCACAGTTGTAAATGGATATTCATTCCTTTAGTCACAGACTGGGCCTCATTACTACTATGGCGGACCAGTAACAACGGTGCTGGTAAGCTACCGGCACCGTTGCTACCGTTCCGCCATAGTAAGAGTTGTGCTCGTGGGTGCTTGACAGCCCCCGCCAGGTCTGACCTCAGCTCGTCGGATGCACCAGCACCGTTATTAACGGTGCCGGTGCATCCGAGCTCCCCATTCCCATTTGAGCCATATGGGGCTCAAATGGGAATGGGGATCTACCGGCACCTTCGAAAGGGCAATTATCATGTCCGCCTAACTCGGCATGACCTAGTAATTGCCCATTCGCGGGTGCCAGACCCGGATGCAACTCCAGTGGCAGCCGTGCCGGTTTTACCGGCACAGCTACCGCCAGAGTAGTTATGAAGCCCACTGTTTCAATAGTACCCAAAGGGGTGCTTTGTGTTAAAATGTAAGTAAATTGTGATATATTCAGCAACAATGGTCAACATTACTAACTGCATAGTTAAGTAACTCATGAAAATGGTCCACATTGGCCAAAATGGTGGCCCATTTTGATTGGCCCAAACTAGCATTTTACATTTTTGGTACAGGCATTGCCCTATAGGCCTGTCCGAGCCTGGCGGCTCATCCATAATGGCAAGAGGCGCCCACCCAGTGGCCCCTCACCCATTATGGAGGAGCTAAGGAGCCAGCCCAGTGAAACAGTGAGCACTCCCTCAGCTGCTTTATCCAGCTAATGGAGTGCTCCTGGGCTGGCTGAACTGTCAAAGGGAAACACTGTTTCCCTTTGACAGTTCAGTTTAGTTCCCCAGCCGCACATGCTCACTGAGCCATGCAAGTGCTGGGGCGTTTTGCTTTGCCAGCATTGCATAGCTCATTGGAAATGCTGGCTGGGGCACTGCATGTCTGTATGTCCGAGGGGGAGCTCCTGCGCCTCCTCGCACATACGGACAGAGCAGCTGGAGCAGGCCGTTTCAGCACCCACACACAGGCCAATGCAGAAGGTACGTTTATGTTCATTGTTTTTATTTAAACATGTGTATGGATGCGTTATGAGTGAGTGTATGGTGATGGATGCTCATGTGAATGATAGAGTGATTGCTGTATGAATGTGCAGCGCCTTGCATATACACATAATCATGTTCATTGTGTTAGGACCAGTGGGGCCCAGGGGACAGGGATGGTATCTTTTTACCGGACATCTATCATTCAAAACCCTCTGCCTTGTCCACAAGGCTTTCTGGGGCCTGGGTCCAAAATACCTTCAGCTATTCCTCCGCAAATACCTCCCCTCTCGAGCTCTTCACTCCTCTACCTCCAACTCCCTCAGGGTCAGTCGTTTATCAAAGAAACGAGCTGGGGGTAGATCTCCGTCTTCGGCTGGGGCCTCCCTCTGGAACAGCGCCCTGCCACTCTAAAACTTGAGGAGAACCATCTTTCTTCCTGCACTTATCAGACCTACCCTGTCTGCTGCCTTAAACGTAGCACTTGCAAATTGCTGGCTGCACTACCACTGTTTGTTGCCTTTATTATTTATTTATTGTTATTTATCTGTTTCTCCTCTGCTTCGCACTTTCCACTTCTCCCCCCTTCCATGCACTTTTCCCCTCACACTTGCGCGTTCTCAATGTCACTGGGCCTAGTAAGATCGCTGTTTTATTCTCCTCTGTTCCCCTCCCTTGCCTTGTCACGCTCTGAAACACTTGTGTACGAGCGCGATAGAAATAAAATATCAATGCCTGCCCCCTGGACTCCCAGCAACAATTGCAAACTGTTTGGCTATTTACCCATTTTTTGTTAAAAGTATGCTCTACAATGCAACATTTTAACCTATTATTTAAAAAAAAATTCACAGGGGGAAACCCCCCCGAACCTCCCCTTAATGCCCCTCCACTTAAAAAAGATTCACCAGCCGCCACTGGCCCTCAGACTGTGTTGGGAACGGGATGGGGGAACCGAGGGACTATGGTGGGAGCACAATGGGTGGGAACCATGGGATAGTGATGGGAGCAGAGTGGGGAGAGCCCTGGGTGTGTGATGGGGTGGAGAGAGACCAGCGACTGGGTAGGAGTGGGATGAGGGAGCCCAGCGACTTTGATGGGAGCAGGTGACGGCGCGCAATATATACTGTCCATTTGGCATTTCTGGGGGGTCCCGACCTGCCCAAATTTTGCTCAGGGGGGCCCTGGCCAAAAAAGTTTGAAGACCACTGCTCTAAAAGGATTGCCTTCAGCTTCCATCCTGGCCAAGGAATTCCTGGAGAATATAGTTCGAATACATGGTTTCCCTTCCGTACTAGTCTCAGATCGTGGAAGTCAATTCATTTCCCATTTTTGGAGGAAGTGTTGCCAACTAGCACAAATAGATGTGCGATTATCCACCAGCCACCACCCCCAGACCGACGGACAAACCGAGAGGACAAATCAGACTCTCAAGCAATATCTTCGGTGCATGTTGCACCAATCCGAGTACAATTGGAAAGACATTCTTTGGATCGCAGAATATGCATACAACAATTCTATGCATTCCGGAACCGTTCAAACTCCTTTTTATACTTTGTATGGTCACCATCCTCGAACCTCTGACCTAGATCCACCTCTGACCCTGGAAATGCCCGCAGTAAATCATCTGCATTCCACAATAACCCGAGCCTTCAAAGAAGCTACAACTCATTTACAGCAAGCCAAGAAAAAGTACAAAGAAAACGCTGATTTGCACCGAAGTAAAACACCTCCTTACCAAGTAGGAGACCAGGTTTGGCTAGCAACTAGACATTTATCTCTCAAGGGCCCACGGACTTTCAATCCCAGATTCATTGGGCCTTACCCCATCAAAGCCATAATCAACCCAGTGGCCTTTAAACTGGATTTGCCTTCCAACATGTGTATTCATCCCGTTTTTCACGCATCACTTTTGAAACCGGTACAACCAGGAACCCGACTGTCCAAGCCTCCAGATCCTATTCAAATTGATGGGGAATTAGAATTCGAAGTGAAAGACATTTTAGACTCCAAAATGTTAAAGTCAAAACTCTTCTATCTTGTTGACTGGAAGGGTTATGGACCTCATGAGAGATCGTGGGAGCCTAGTAACCATATTCACGCACCTCGATTAATACGAAGGTTCCACCGTAGATTCCCGAACAAGCCAAAACCCCCGGAGGAAACAACCTTGGGAGGGGCCTTGTGGGGGGATACTGTCATGATGCCTACCTCCAAGGAGCCAGGCCCAGCCCAGCAACCCCAGAGGCAGACATCATTTTCCCCAAGGACGTCTCAGCAGGCCCAAGTTGGGGCCTTTTGGACGCAGTCCTGGCGCCTTTGGCGCCAGGCTCATTCTGGACCCCAGTCCTGGCGCCTTAGGCGCCAGGCTCATAAAGCAAGACATGTGTGTAAGTGTTTTAATGTGCACTTACCTGAAGCAGACCGTGCTGCTACATCCAGGCCCTCTTGAGGACTGAATGGGACTACTTTATCTTTTGGACTACTTTATCACTCGGGTGTGGTCTGAGGAAGAATACATATCTGAGTGGAAGGATACATACCTGGAACTACTTTACAGGCTATTTAAACCACACCCGAAGAGCAGCACATGCTTCGCGTTGTTCTGCATCTAGCAGCTGGACGCTCACCGTGTTTTCTCCTGCATTCGGACTTCTGCCACGCCTGCCAGCATCCTGATCACCTACAAAGGAAGAGAAAGGGAGAATAGGAGAAGGAAAAGACTTTACCTGCAAGATCCGCATTCCGGAGTCAGCTCGCCGACGATCCTGCAAAGGAAGACACTTAATTTAAAAGCACATCGCATCGACCGCTGCAGCGCCGCATTCCACTCACCTTCACAGGGCGCCTCCATGTTCAGCAGCGATCACCCGGATTCGCAGCCACGCTTCCACGCCTAGGGAGAAAAAGACAAGAGCAAAGGTGAGAGAGAGAAGGGAATGAGGCAATCTAAACCTCCATGTTAAGACTTACCTGTTGGGTCATTCCCTTTTCATTTCGGGTCCACGCCGCATCCAGGCGTTTCCGGACCCCGGCCCCTATGGGGAAAAAGACATTAGCGTCAATGAGCGAATGAAAAGACATTACCCAAAAACGCTCATCAAGACTTACCTGATTTCTACAGGGATTGCACCTCGCATCTCGGGTCGGTGCCTTTTCCCCGGCATTCCGTACCCCGGCCCCTATGGGGAAAAAGACATTGACATTAGCATATTGATGCAAGGACAAAAGGGGAACCTTTCAAGGAACTTACCTGGAAGCCAAGCAAGTTTGGTTCTCATAAAACCAAGAATCCAGTGAAGTAACTGGATACCAACGCGCCCCTGCATCAGAAGCAGGAAGGAGAGCTCGCCCTTCAAGACCCTAAGGTGAGACGCCACGGGAAGCACAGAAGGGTGTCGAGGAGGGTGAGAGGGGAAAGGGGGAGGCTGGTAGCATTCCCCGCAGACAGTTAATCCCTTATTCTCGCCTACAGAAGGATACTTTTGCAAGCCGGACAAGCAGGAGTTGGGAGTCCGGTCCAGTCCATCTTCTGAGCCCTGCGCAACACCTTAGAAGAGGTCACAGCAGCACGATCCTGGCCAGCACTTCCGTGGGAGTCAGGTGAGCGTAACACATGGACATATAAGTAAGGGCAGGTTATTCAGTCAAAAACGATTTTTACATATAAAATACAAATACATTTTACACAGTTAAAAGCACACATCTGTACTTTCAAAATGCACACCATTTCTCACCTGAAATGCCTATGTTGCAAGAGACACATTTGGTAATTAACAAACTAATCTCACTAACAAGACTAATAATTATAACTCATTAATAAAAGAATGTGTCTTCACTGCAAAATGAGGCCTACTCTGAAAATCAGTTTTAAACACACATTCAAGTTTTTTTTTTTTGCCTTTCTGTGCTCTGTCCCCAGTAACTGCAGGAAGCAAAGACTTCGAATAAGCAGGAAATCAGTTTGTTACAGTTGCAACTGTAAAAAAAAATAAGCCATTGTGTAGTGAGGGAGGAGATGACATGATAGAATCTTATTGGACAAGCATTCAGTAACCAAGTTTTCCTGTAGAATCTTGAAAACGGGGAGAGGGCAGACGATTCTTGACACAGCTCGAAGAAGGACGGGGTTGACAGCTGGGGATGCCTGATTCCTAAAGCAGACTCAACTTGGTTGCAGAGACTGGCTTTTCCAGTCAACTAGTCCCAGTTTGAGGGACAGCAGATGCTTGTCCTTGCTGGGTGAATCCCTCCAGAAGGCGACCAGCCAAAGAAGATAAATACTGAATAAGCCTGGTAATTATCTCGCTGAGGTGTGGGGGCTGAGTGTGTACGAAAATATTCAGTCAGTGTAGGAAAGGAGACTCCTGTGCTTTACCCACGTGTTTAATGTTACAAATTGAATCATTGTCTCTGCCACTCGCTTTTCAGTGTATCACAAATAATGCTGTTACTATGCTATTTCATTTATTTCTGTAAAGAGTGAGATCGTGTTTAAATGCAACTTTTATAATACACAAAAATATCTGAAAGCAGACGGGTGGTGTGTTTTATATTTACCAATACAGTGCTGATGATGTGGAGAGATGTTTAGACAGTGCAATTGTCATTTTCAAGGTAGCTAAAAATAAGATTTGGCTGCAGCCATTCAGTATGAGCAAATGTCATTCAGTATGAGCAATTATACATAACTGTGTGTGTCATAGTCTTTTTTGCTGAAGGTACATGAGTCAGCATAAATAGAGACCCGGGACATAGTTCACTACCGTATATAAGTTAGTGAAAAATACCACATGATAGCTTGCTGCCGTAGATAAGACAGCGAGAAATTGCCCATGGTGGCACACTAAAAGTGAAAATGTGGTGTTCCTGAAATGCAAGCCTGAGGTCTCTATGGTGATTACACGAAAAATCTAAACAAAAATAAGGGGTTCTGGATATTGGGGCCACAAATAAAACAAGGGAATTATGCTCACCAAAATACCACCAACCACGCATACCAACCACGCATACCAACCATGCATGTCTGTGTACTGAAATAATGCATATCCACTGTATTATTATTATACATAACCCAATCTAAATACAAGGAGTGATTGTTGCTAAATTATTTTTGGCGGTAAGAAAATACCACCAGGCCCCAAATCTACACAAAATACCCAACAGGTTTGATGACGGTGCCAAGAATAGTTGGTCCCACTATTCCAATGGGTCAAAGCATCTTTGCAGACCTTCTAGGACAGCCAGATGCAGAGGGGTTCCATGGGATGACAGCGTGCTCAGGGTGCCAAATCTTCCAGCGGGTCACCAACGGTTCCTCGACTCAGCTTCGTAGTTGCAGAATACTTGAATCCTATCCTTTGTTCGGTGAGAACTCAGGAGATCAACCTGGTAGTGGTGTTTCCAGCCTCCTCTTATCCAAAGTTCCCTTTGCACCAAAACGGAGAGGACCCAATGGGAGATCTGCTCACAAACACACACTCCAAACGTGGACCAATCATGGACCACGGTGGTCCCAAGCATTCATGGCACTCCAGACTCTCTGGCACCCAGGATGTGTATTAGAATGAGACATTCCAGCCCACATCCTGGAGGCACCCACACAAGGCATGCAGAAGCCCGCAAAAGCATTAGGATTCGCAGGAAAGTGCATGACCAAATAAGGGCTGACCCGGGTCGACTCGATCTGGGGAAGGTGAAGGGGCAAGATGGCTGAAGGACAGGACAAAGAACCTTGTAGCATGGCCATTTTGGAGCCAACCACCTATTTGTGCCAAATGCAGTTAACGGGTTAACATGGCAGGAAAGGGTTAAAAATAATGCAAAAACATAGCTGCCACCAGTCCTGTCCATGACACATCTGCACAGTTCATAAAAAGTCCAGCGAGAGTATCTAGGGCCTTTGGAAATGACTATAGACCCAAGTGTGTTGTATGGTAAGATACATTGCACACTTGTTACATGTTGCACAAAAGCTGAAACATGAGGAAAGGACTAAGGGAAACAAAGTCTCCCAGGTTTGACTGTCTTAGGGGCATGTCAGTTTCCCCATAATAAGTGAGCAAAAGCCCAGAGGCGTGCGGCGGAAGGCTGTGCTTCTCTGGCAAAGTCAGGCAATGGTGTCTAAACAGCAGCAAAAAGTTTGGGGGTTGACACCTGGAGGGAAAATTACATACAATCATTAAATCTTTCCTAACAGCACCACACCTTGATGTAGTCAGGAATGTTAGTGTGCATCTAAACCGCATCTAAATAGATGTGTGAAGTTAACCCTCACCAGTTACTCGTCGGCTGAGTTGTTCTCTGCATCCTATGACTGTGTCCTAGATAGTGCGCCCAGCATTGAGTTTTCACTAAAAAGTTTATTCTGTTGAGCTCTGCATCTTAAGAATAGATCACTCCTAGAGATTGTAGTCAAGCAGAATTGATATTGCTGATAAGTTTATGTTACTGATTTCTGCATCCTAAAAGCATGTCATTCCTAGAGTTTGTGGTCAAGCGACATTGAGATTGCACTAAAAGTTGATTCCGTTAAACTTTGCATCTTAAAATGGTTACACTCCTTATAGTGGTCAAGCGACATTGAGTCGTGCTAAAAAATTTACTGTATTGAATTCTGCATCTTAAGAATGTGTCACTCCTAGAGATGACAGTGTCACTCCCAGAGATTGGGGTCAAGCAAAATTGATATTGCTGAAAGGTTTATGCTACAGATTTCTGCATCCTAAAACTGTGTCACTCCTAGAGTTTGTGGGCAAGAGACATTGAGATTGCACTGAAAGCTTATTGTGTTGAATTCTGCATCTAGAGATTGTGGTCAAGCGACTTTGAGATTGCACTAAAAGCTTATTGTGTTGAATTCTGCATCTAGAGATTGTGGTCAAGCGACTTTGAGATTGCACTAAAAGCTTATTGAGTTGAATTCTGTATCTAGAGACTGTGGTCAAGCGAATTTGAGATTGCACTAAAAGCTTATTGTGTTGAATTCTGCATCTAGAGATTGTGGTCAAGCGACTTTGAGATTGCCCTAAAAACATATTGTTTTGATTTCTGCATCTAGAGATTGTGGTCAAGCGACTTTGAGATTTCACTAAAAGCTTATTGAGTTGAATTCTGCATCTAGAGACTGTGGTCAAGCGAATTTGAGATTGCACTATAAGCTTATTGTATTGAATTCTGCATCTAGAGATTGTGGTCAAGCGACTTTGAGATTGCCCTAAAAACATATTGTGTTGATTTCTGCATCTAGAGATTGTGGTCAAGCGACTTTGAGATTGCGCCAAAAGCTTATTGTGTTGAATTCTGCATCTAGAGCAGTGGTCTTCAAACTTTTTGACCCCGAGCCCCCCCTAAGAAAAATTTCTCCGGCCCAGGACCCCCCTATACACATGTACTCCAAAATGTTACTCGGTTGCGAACAGTTATCGCGCGCTGGAGTATAATGGTGCCCCCAACGAAGGAGTGCATGCCACACACCACGTTGTTTCAAAATCATTGCTTGCAATGATTCAAATCAGATGAGGACAAATATTTGTGAACAAAGCATTCCGATTATTTTGCTATAATACAGAGGACTCGACTAAAAATAGTGTTGGGTATTTATTTCACACAAACGAAAACACCCAATATTGCTGTCCTGTAGTAACATTTGCTATGCAAGTGCTGTAACAATTTGTTTCTGAAGTACAACAACATACTGTCAATGCTGTCACTTGCAGGTTGGACAGTGGCATACTGGAGAACTAGTGTGAAGGGTGGGCCTGCCTTTCACCAGCCAGCCTGTCAATATTGGGTTCAATTTTTCCAATAGCCAACCGCAGGCTTTCTTCCACCTCCAGCTTTGACCGATATTTTGTCTTTAGGGCTGCAAGTGCAGAGAACCCAATTTCGCACAGGTATGAGGTGCTGAAAGGTAAAAGTACATTGACTGCACATTTCGATAAAGTTGGATACTCTGCAGACACATGTTGCCAAAATGCACCCAAAGACAATTTTCTGAATTGGCTCTCTACTAGGCGGTCACTTTGGAGCTCCATTAGTTCCTCCTGGAGTTGTATTGGGAGATGGGCTCCTACGTCAGCTAGGAAAGGCTGAACCACCCAGTCATTCATGTTGCAATTGTCGTCAGGAAAGTACTTTTCAAGACTGGTTCTGAGAGCATTTAAATGGTTTCCAATTACTTCAGAAACACATGAGAGATCATACTCCGTCTCCTCAAGAGCATCTTCTAATAATGGGAACGCATCGGCTATGCCAATATCAACCCTCCTCCTCCAAAGCTCCAGCTTCTTCTTGAATGCCGATATTTTTGCATTCATGGCAAATGATGTGGTTTCTGTGCCTTGCAGGGAGAGGTTTAGAAAATTTAGCTTTTCAAAGATGTCGCCAAGGTAAGCCAACAGTATAAGCCAGCGTGGATCACACAGAGGCTCTGCTTTTGTCTGGTCTAACTCCAGGAGAAAGTGTCTCACTTCGTTTCTGAGTTCATAGATGCGATTTAAAACCTTTCCCCTGGATAGCCACCTGACCTCTGTGTGAAACAGCAAAGCATCATGGTCAGCTCCCATTTCTGCACATAAGGTGGCAAACAGACGGGCTCTTGTGGGGTGCATCTTAATAAAATGTACGATCTTTACAACAGAAGTCAAAACTTGTGTCAGTTCATGCCCCATATTGCGCACAGCCAAAGCTTCTCGGTGTATCATGCAGTGTGTCCACACAATATGTGGAGCTACTGCCAATACTTTTGCTTTTAGCCCAGCTCTAGCACCACACATTGAAGGAGCACCATCCGTGCAAATACCAACACACGCCTCCCACTTTAGGCAGTTGGAATTTAGGAAGTTGTTTAAAATTTCAAAGAGTTCGGGTGCAGTTGCTCTGCCCTTAATTTGCTTACAAAACAAGAAGTCCTCCAACATCTCCTTTCCATGGCAGTACCTCACATAGGCAATCAAGTGAGCTTCTTTTGATATGTCAGTGGCCTCATCCAACTGTAGGGCGAACTGGCTGTCTTTCAAGCGCAATACCAATTCTGTACTGATATCAGAGGACAGGTCAGCAATACGGCGGCAAATTGTTGTGTCTGACATAGGGATACTTTTGCATTTCTCTGCTGCACTTTCACCAAGCATTACCCGGTTGACAGCGAGAATGGTTGGGAGAATCACTTTCTCAGCATCTGTAAAAGGCTTCTTGTTTTTGCCAAGAAAGTACGCAATGTGGTAAGATGCTTTCAAAGCATTTGCAGGTACAGATGGCACACTTTTAACAGTCTCCTTTTGCTTTTTCATGCCTTGCAGCTGCCGTACGAAGAAATCCCTGGTCTTTTTTGCTAAATCGGCATGTTTGGTTTCCAAATGCCGCCTTAATTTTGTTGGCTTCAGGCTGTCATTTGCTAATGTAGCACCACAAATCACACACTGCGGCTTCACTTCCCCAGCGACTGTGATGCATGTGAACCCAAAGTCCAAATAAGAGTGATCATATTTCCGTGTTTTTGCATTTCTTGTGTATGTTCCCACCTCTCCTTCCGCTTTACGTTTCAGATCCCTACCATCTTTGGGCACTAGAAAACGATCCATCGAGAAAAGGAGCCTGAACCTGTCGAAACATTTCAAACGGTTTTAAAAAAGTAGAAATGCACCCCAAAAAAAGCATAAACATGGCAAACACCACTTGCAAAGAGTTGAACTGAGCCATGTGAAAATGTTGGGGTTGGTGGGAAACACCCCATGCAAAAAAGGGTCAGAAATATGGGGTGGGGAAAAAAGGAGGGGAGATTTTAAAAAAGCAAAAATTCAACAAAAAACGTTCTGAAAAGCTTGGGAGTGGGGGAGGGAAACCCCACACAAAAATGGGTCCGAAACACTAGTTGGATAAAATACATTGGTACAAGTCTCAGAAGAATTACTATTCAGATCATGCAGGCCCAGTTCTAATTTCTTTTTGCAGTGTGGCCCCGGACTAGGTTGCAGGTGATAATGTGCCCCCCCCTGGGTTGCCCTTGATGATGCGTATGTCCCGTCCCCCCGGTCACCCGTGATGTGGCATCAAGCAATGCAGCGCCATACAGTGATAGAAATCAGATGGGCAGTTAGTAGTGCAAGAGGACAGCTTTGTGGGGAGGTCAGGCAACTAAAAGCAGATTGGAGCTTTACCCACAAATACAGGATATGAGAATCCAAAGGAGATGGGTTTGCAGTGAGAGGTGGCATACGGCATGAAGAAAATGGGGCCTTGTGAAATCCATACCGGCAAGGGGTGGTGGTGGTGGATGGCGGAGCTCTCAGTTTTGGGAAAAATGGAACGGTAGCGCAATCTGAGCAGGAACGAGGAGGGCAAGCATTGACTAGGGGTCCATAGATAGCTTGCGTTTAGGGGAGGAGAAAGGAAATGAGCTTAGTGTAGTAGTTGCATTTGCAGTAGTGACAGATGTGGTATTACATACCATTTGGGGATTTTCCCTAGAGCCAAGAACCTTAGTTATGGCCAAGTGCCATCAGTTTGTAGGAGAGGCTTTGCCGAAAGGAGTATCAACCTCAGAATTGGGAAAGAAAAAAGGTAGCACCAAAAGTTGAAAAACATTCTCCAAAAGTCAGTAAATCATCTGTTAAACAGGACCAACACTGAAAACAAACCTGACTTCATATCCAGAGAAATAAATTTCAAGCTGCAAGTTACTACCAGGCGTGAGAAGTCACTCACCACTTCAATTCGCCAAATGCACACCATATATATACTCCCCATGATCACTCGCTATTGGCGGGTGAAGGTTGAGAGCCCTGGTTTAACCAACACATTTTTTCCAGAACGAGGAGCATTGCGCAAGCTAGGGATCCAATGGATGACTGGAAACACAGCCATGGCAAATGAAGCAGGACCGGTGCTGCATTAACAACGCGGCTCCCCCATGGCAGATTGCTGGGCTCCAGCAATCTGCCATGGGGGAGCCGCGTTGTAAAAAAAAACACCAGCAGAGCAGTTCCGGTCCCCCGCTCGCCTCCTCTCCTCCATGCATGCCCCCCAATGTGGGGGATGCAGGGAGAGAGGGGCGCAAGGGGACCGGTGCTGCATTAACAACGCGGCTCCCCCATGGCAGATTGCTGGGCTCCAGCAATCTGCCATGGGGGAGCCGCGTTGTAAAAAAAAAACACCAACAGAGCAGTTCCGGTCCCCCGCTCGCCTCCTCTCCCCCATGCATGCCCCCCAATGTGGGGGATGCAGGGAGAGAGGGGCGCAGGGGGACCGGTGCTGCATTAATAACGCGGCTCCCCATGGCAGATTGCCACGGGGGAGCCGTGTTAAACATAAAGCGGAACGAGTCACTTACCTCGGACTTGTCGGCGGCAGCAGCAGCAACAACAACAGGGAACACAGGACACCACAACGCAGCCTGGACGCGCGATCCAAATGCAGGAAAGCGCGCGTCCAGGCTACGTTTATTTCCTGTTTCCATGGCCACGCCCCCACCACATCGCACTGGCTGAGCATGTGCATGGGAGCCAGTGGCTCCCCATTGCACATGCTCAGTTCAGTGCGGCCAAAAAAAAAAAAAAAAAGCGTTACTCGTTTTCTTTTCTTTTGGAAGGCATCACGCGCCCCCCCAGGCATGGTGGCGCGCCCCCCAAGGGGGGCGCGCCCCACAGATTGAAGACCTCTGATCTAGAGACTGTGGTCAAGCGACATAGAGAGTGCACTAAAAGCTTATTGTGTTGATTTCTGCATCTAGAGATTGTAGTCAAGCGACTTTGAGAGTGCACTAAAAAGCTTATTGTGTTGAACTCTGCATCTACATATTGTGGTCAAGCAACACTGAGTCTGCACTAAAAGTACACTGTATAGATCTCTGTATCTACATATTGATTGTGATTGTGGTCAAGGGACATTGAGATCGCACTAAAAGTATACTGTGTTGAAACCTGCATCTAGAGAACATGTTCAAGCGACATCGAGTTTGCACCAGGAGTTTATTATGCTGATTTCTGAATCTTAAGACTATGTCAGTCCCACATATTGTGGTCAAGCGACATTGATTTTCACCAAAAATGTACTGTGTCTGCATCCAGAGACTGTGATCAAGCAAGATCAAGCTTGCACCAAAAGTTACTGTGTTGAAATTTGTATCTAGAGACTGTGGTCAAGCGACCTTGAGATTGCACTAAAAGCTTATTGTGTAGAATTCTGCATTTTAAGACTATGTTACTCCTAGATCGTGTGGCCAAGAGACATTGAATGTGCACTAAAAGTCTACTGTGTTCAATTCTGCATCTTGAGACTGTGATCAAGCAGCATTGAGATTACACTAAAAGCTTATTGTGTTGAACTCTGCATCTAGAGATTGTGGTCAAGCGACATTGAGTTTGCACTAAAGGTTTACCCTGTTGAATTCTGCATCTCAATTCCCCATTACTTCACGCCATGACTCCACCCCACTCACCTAAATCCAAAATGAGAGCTTCACGCTGGCGTGCCTCCCACCTCCTTGCCTTAAACCCTCCCCCCTCCCATCCCAAACAAACCAACCGCTCCCAACCCACCCTCCACCGAGAATTCACCAGTAACCCTCACTGTGGCACCCCGCCCCATCCAACTCCCAAGCCAGATGAGCCTGATGGTGCTCCAAACATCCAAAAGCCTCTGTTTCTTCCATCCCTTCCTCCCACTCCCTTGCGATCATACCAACCCCCTCGCACCCAGCATTACCTCAGAGTCTGCACCCCCATCCTATCACTGAACTACCCAGACCCACCCCCACATCCACACGTCCCCTGCCCTACCCTCCCATCGACACCAACCAACATCCTCCTCCTGCCATATACCTTCCTCTCTCTAAAGAACGCACGTCTCGCCCTGGCAAGAACAGTGACCTCATCTCCATCGCCCTTCGACCCCCCACCCTCTCTCACACACCGACTGCACTGAAAACCCTGAAAAGGAGAAAACATGCCTGGTCCCCTTCTATGTCTCTCTACTCCTCACCCCTCCGACCTCGACCCATCCCTACAATCTCTCACCCCCCACCATCACCACACTCCCCCCTTCCCTCACCCCACTTCCAACCCCTCTCCCTCAACTTCTCCCCCAGCACACCAGGCATCCCCAGCTCCATGGGATTCATACAAGAATCTCCAGTCCCAAATCCCTCCCCGCCCTTTGACCAACAGCCCACCCACACCCGCCCTCCCAACTCCGTCCCCTCGCCGCTCACACACTCCTCCGCCCACCTACTCTTCCCAACCTCCATCGACCTGACTGCAACACTCGCCAACCAGAAACTGCTGCCACCCTACCCCGGCCCTTCCCTTCCTATCTCTGACCCACTGACCTTGAATGCCCCACCCCTGCCACCCTCCCTCGCCACTCCCACTACAACCCCTACCCACACCCCTACAACCTCCAGGACAACTCCCCACTCTGAAGTCAGATGCATCCTTTCCGTCTCACTCGTTGATTCCCAGACATGCACTCCTTCTTGCAAATCCCTACTTGTTAAACTTTCACTGCCCCCGACGTTCTTCCACAGCTTCCTAATCATCTACAGACCTCCCAGTTATGACAGACATTTCAGAACCAACCTCTGTGATTCTATAGCCACCATCCAAGTAAACCACCACTCTCTGACTTGTCTAGGAGATTTCAATATCTGGCTAGACATTCCCACCAACCCAATGACCCATTCACTGGTAGACAGCCTTGATACACTTAACCTCTCCCTTCACATGAACGGCCCAACTCATTCTAAAGAACACACCCTTGATGCCATCTTCAGCTCCCACGACCAGATACATCTAGCCCCCCCTTACCACTTATCTGGTCTTCATCGTCCCTTTCTCCATCCTCTCCCCTGCCTCCGCGCCCATCCCTGAGCCAGCCATCCCCCTTCACCGCAAATGCTGGAACAAACTAAAGATCCTCCCTGACCTAGCCAAAGCCCTGCTTCACAGACCCCCCACAACTATCCCCATGATGAACCCCTAACCATTGACTCCTTCGACTCATGGCTCAATGAATAACTAATCCCGCTCACCCACTCATGCCGCTCCTCCTCGCGCCTTGGTCTTTTTCCCAAATGGTTTACTCCTGAGCTGAGGATTGCCAAACAACTAAATAAATCGTTGGAACACAAATGGTGAAAAAGAACAACCAATCTCAGTAGATCCACCTTCGCCTTGCATCATCGCAACTATAAAGCCGAAATCCGAAAAGCCAAAAAAGCCCTCTACAACAATCAAATTCTTGACTGTGGAAACCGCAGCAAGGAACTCCACAAAATCATATCTGAGTTTGTCAAACCAACCTGTACCTCAGCCCAATCTACCCCATCTCAATCACTCTCCGACTCGCTCTCGCTCCACTTCTGCACCACCGCTCTCAACAGAACAACATCTCTCAACAACAAACTGGCCCTCCTCTCCCACCACAAAATTCATCCGCCCTATCAACCACCCCCCCACCCACCACCGCAACACCGACTTTACCCACCTTTGACTCCTTCAAACCAATCTTCAGATACAAATTTCTCGACCTTCTCTCTGCTCGAAAACCCTCTGGCTCCCTGCTACCCCTGCCCCGCCTCAGTCCTCAAAGAAATATTCTCATCCACCTGCGCAGGAGAGTGCGAAAGAACCATCCTAAACGACTCCCTCAGCTCTGGAATCTTTCCTGATGTCTTCATAATTGCACATGTCAAGCCTCTTCTGAAAAAAACATCCCTCGACCCCCTCGACCCCAAGAATTACCACCCCATCTCGAACACCAGATTCCTTGCAAAACTCATCGACCGAACCGCATACGCCCAACTAAACACCTTCATAAAATCCAACAACCTCCTTGACCCCGCCCAATCAGGCTTCAGACCGCATCACGGAATGGAAACCACTCTGGCCTCAATCTGGGACGATCTTAATATCACTGCTTACTCTGCAGGATGTGCTGCACTAATCCTCCTAGACCTCGCTGCCCCTTTTGACACAATTAACCACTCAATCCTTTTTAACCGCCTCCACTCCCTAGGAATCGTGGAACCGCTCTCAAATGGATTGCCTCCTTCCTCAACAACAGGAAACAAATAACCCTCCTCTCCACTTTTGCCTAGGACGCTCGCCCAGTTAATACTGGAGTACCACAAGGCGCATGTCTATCAGCCCTCCTATTCAACCTCTATATGTCCACCCTCCCTGGAATCATCCACCCACACAATATCCTGTGCTACAACTATGCCGATGATACACAAATCACCCTGAAACTCCTCAGCTTAAACTCCAACTCTCAGCCCGACCTCGCAGCCTGCCTCCTTGACATTGACCGTTGGATGACTACAAACAACCTCTTCCTAAACCCCACCTAACCCTCTCTCGTCAAATCAACAATGTATCTAAGTCTTGTCACTACCATCTCAAAATTCTTAGGTGCATTTTTCCCTACCTCTCCTTCCCGAATACACTTGCCGGTGTTATGCCTATTGTAATGCCAAGACTGGACTATGCTAACTCACTTTACCTCGAAGTCCGGGCATACCACCTTAATATATTGCAAAGAGCGCAAAACGCTGCTGCCAAAATGCTGCTAGCACTGTACCCAAGAGACCATACCTTTCCTGCTCTCAGAACCCTCCACTGCCTCCCAGTTGGACGAAGGGCCACTTTCAAGACCCTGTGTATCACTCACCGTGCAGTGCACAAGACCGGCCCTCAATATCTGCAAGACAAGCTAAAACCTTACCTCCCATCCCGCACCCTAAGATCAAGCTCCGCCATCCTTTTAGTGATCCCAACCACCAACTCTGTCAGGATTGGAGGATCCTCGTTCTCAGCCTTGGCCCCCACTCTGTGGAACTCGCTTCCACCTCACATCCAACACACCGAAGACTATTTGTCATTCCGCAAATTACTAAAAACATGGCTTTTCCCATAACACCCATGACCATCCTAAAGATGTCTGAATCCCCCGACAACCCTATGACGAAACACACAATGATACTATTCTACCTAGTGTTCAAAGACCTCCGATCCTACCCATAGGATAGGATGGAATAGATGGAATGGATGGAGTGGATGGAGTGTGTAGAGTGGGTGGATGGAGTAGATGGAGTGGGTGGACGGAGTAACGGAGTTGTTGGAGTGGAGAGAGTGAAGGAGTAAATGGGGTGGATGGAGCAGATGGAACCCGATGAATGGATGTAATTGGATGGAGTGATTGGAAAGTATGGTGTGGAAGGTATTAGATAGAGTGTATGGAGTATATGGAGTGCATTGAATGAATGGATGGAATTGGATGGAGTGGACGGAATATTGTGCAGTGGATGGAAATGGTTGGAATTGGATTGAGCGCATGGAGTATATGGAGTGGATCGAATGGAATGAGTGAAATGAATGCAATGAGTGGATGAGGTGGATGGAGTGAATGGAGTAGGTGAAGCGGATGGAGCTGATGGAATGAATAGAGTGGATAGAGTGCGTGGAGCGGATGGAACGGATGTAATGAATAGAGTCGATGGAGCGGATGAAGTGGATAAATTCAATGCAACTGGATGGAGCGATTGGAATTAGATGAAGTGGAAGGAATGGATGGAGTGGATGGAGTAGATGGAACGATAGAGTGGATGTAACGGATAGAGTGGACGTAACGGATAGAGTGGATAGAACGGATAGAATGGATAGAACGAATAGAACGGATGGATAGGATAGAACGGATGTAACAGAGTAGATGGAGCAAATAGAGTGGATGGAACAGATAGAGTTGATGGAACGGACAGAGTGGATGGAACTGACAGAGCAGATGGAACGGACATAGCGGATGGAATGGACAGAGTGGATGGAACGGACAGAGTGGATGGAAAGGACAGAACGGATGGAACGGACAGAGTGGATGGAATGGATAGAGTGGATGGAACGGATAGAGTGGACGGAATGGATAGAGGGGACACGGAACAGATAGAGAGGATGGAATGGATAGAGTGAACAGAACGGATGGAGTGAATGAAGCGAATGGAACAGAAGGAACAGAAGGAAAGGATGGAACAGATGGAACAGATAGAGCGGATAAGACGGATGGAGTGGATGAAAGGGAGTGGATAGAGTGACGGAGTGGATCGAATTGGATGGCATGGATGGAACTGGATGACATGGATGGAAAGGATGGAATTGATGGAACTGGATGGAATGGATGGAACGGGATGGAATGGATGGAACCGGATGAAACTGATGCAGTAGATGGAGTGGATAGAGTGGCGGAATAGATTGAGTGGATCAAATTGGATGACATTGATGGAACTGGATAGAGTGGATGGAACTGGATGGAATGGATGGAACTGGACAGAGTGGATGGTTCTGGACAGAGTAGATTGAACTGGACAGAGTGAATGCAACTGGACAGAGTGGACGGAACCAGAGGGAGCAGATGGAATGGATAGAAAGAATGGAGTGGATGGAGCAGATGGAATGGATAGAAAGAATGGAGCGGATGGAATAGAGAGAACAGCTGGAATAGATGGAGTAGACAGAGTGGATAGAATAGATGAACTGGAATAGAATGGGCAAAATGGATAGAATGGACGAATTGGATAGAATGGATGAACTGGATAGAATAGATGAACTGGACTGAATTGAGGAACTGGATACAATGGATGGAATAGATAATAGATGGATGGAACGGATAGTGTGGATGGAATAGATGGAATGGCTAGTGTGGATGAAATTGATGAATGGACAAAGTAGATGGAATATATAGAATCGGTAGAGTGGATGGAATTAGTAGAATGGATGGAATGAATAGAGTGGATAGAATAGGTGGAATAGATGATATAGATAAAATGGATCGATTAGATAGAGTAGACAAAGTAGAAGAAATGGATGGAGTGGACGGAATGAAGGGGGCAGAATGGAATGAGTGGAACCTGTTGGAATTTGCCCCACATGTTGTATCACTGTGCACCATGTTCCCCTATATATCTCTATCCCCCTATATATGTGCTACATATCTGTATCCCCATATATACCTGGATCGACCCCGGTCCCTAAACATCTGTATGTTGCTATGTCCCCACCATCCTGTTCATGTGTCTGGTCTCGGGTGCTTTACAGATAACCACCAGTTAATTTTACTCTCTACTATACACCATCATTCAACTAGAACACAGCTAATACCCCTGATTAATTCGGCCTAGCTGTTCACATACGAATACGACCCCATGAACACCTCATCACCCTATTAAAACGCAGCTAGCCGAGTACATTCCGGCCTAGTTGCTCACATATGCGTTCTTCAGGCCTAACGCAGCCGGAGCCCAGTCTGGGTGTTCACCTTGTTCACATCCAACTGATATCTTCAGCACCACACCTATCGCTAGGAAGCAGCTACCATCCGACAATTACACCAGCTGCACACATATCCGGTGCACCCACGCACCATACAACACCATCTCTCTCTACTGACCTGAACTACGGTTCCAGAGGACGTTCAACCTACCAGTGCTTTGAGGTCATACCAATGATATATAAAGCACTATATAAATGCCAAGAAACATAACATAACATAAAAACCAGAGACCAAAGTAGCTACCGATTTGAAGATTTCAAAGCCTGGATAAAAGTGGTAAAGTGCATGTAATTCCTCAGGTTGATTAGACCTTCATTTGCAAACATAATGTTTAGGCATTAAAATCAAGTAGCGAATGTAGTGGGTGACCATCTAAATGAGTTGAACCAGATGATCGTTGTGTAAAACCTAATAGATTGAATACTTTAATAAAATCCTGAACTAATATTACATCTAAATGATCCAAATGTCAACATAATCAACAAAAATACATTTTGAAGATAACATTTGAAGTTTATTTATTTATTTTTACATTTCGAGAGCGCACAAAGCCCACAGGCATCCAGGCGCTATTGACTTGACCAGTTTCTTACAAGGTAGTACAGGAATGAGAAAACATACAGTGTGCTTGGATTGATAAATTCTTCAGACAAAGCTTGAAAGTGAGATAAAAAAGCACGATTATATTTAGGGGGCCGGCATAAGACTGTGAACAGTATTGAAAAGGCTTCCTCAGTTGTTATTGTAATCGACAAATGTTCAAAAGAAGAGTAGGTTTGTGTCTGCACTGTTGTAACCTTAAATTGATTAGAGAGAATAAGGTGAATTCCTCGCCTCTTTTATTCTCTTGATTTTTACAGTGAATAGAATAATCTTGGGGTGTAATTTAATTAAATAGTATAGCTTGGTGGTACATACGGGCCACCATGCAATGCAGAGTACAGGAGTTTTATCTCTTATACAAAGCAGTCTCTACCAAGGAATGGAATAGTACATGTGGCTGTAAGATATAGGAGAGAAATAGTCTGTACTATGCATACATCCTCTTCTTGCGTGGCTTAGTTATGCATTCTGTATCGACCATGTCCCTTTGTGCAGTATATATTTTTGCAAAATATGCAGGAGAGGGAGTCTGAACTATACAGAGTTAGTGGGATCGTGTTCAGTATGCCTGCAGGGTTGTTTGTACCAAAGAGGTCTTAGTTGAGTTGTAGTGACATGCATGACCTAGTGGCGCAGGCAACAATAGGAACAGCTTACTGGAGCTGTTTGTGACATTTTTAGGAGAGGCGGTGTATCCATGTACAGTTAAGCTGTAGCATATTTGACTTATCAGAGAAGTTTGATTAATGAATGGCTTAGGGCTGTAGTCTTTGCCGTACCTGGCTCTTGCGACTATTCTCTAGACATGCAGGTGAAGCGATCTTTACCATGTGTTGCTTAGTATACTAGTCTGTAGCATGTGTTGCTTTGTCAGGGAGTCTTTGACATACGTGTGCAAAAGGGGCAGATTGAATTATGTGTTGTTTAGTTTAACAACATGCATGGCATTTTACTGAGTAAGGGTGGACTATCCTTGCAAGAATGATCTTGCGGAATGAGCCAAATATCACTCTCGATATTCAGTGGGCTTGTGCTATTTCCTGAAACCCATGGGTGGCCAGTAATCGCCCATGAACCCCTGTAAGGGAATCGGGTGACAGACATGCATCAACAGGCCAATCAGCAGCGTTTCTGTGGGTCACTCAGAGCCCCCAATTGTCTGGAGAGATTAAAAGGTCCATATCACTTCATGGTTTTCTGGGGCTTGTGCTTGATGGAATGGTGATGTACATTTGGAGAGAGCAGGAGAGCTTCTGCTGTCGCTACCAAAATCATGTTTGTGTAGGTCTTTTTGACATTTCAAAGGTTGTGACATTTTATTGGGTATTATGTATTTGGTAGTGTGCTTGTTTTGTGAACCACATTCTGACAGTTTGGTATTTGGCCCACATTACTTCTTTCTGTCTTCACCTACAAAAAATAAACCATTTTTGAAAACGCTTTGTGAACAAGTTTGCGATTGTTTTTTTTTCATTTCTTTGCCTTACAACACCCCAACAATAGAAAACGAAAACCCTGCTTTGAAACCATTTGCACTAGGAATTCTTTGTGAAAACGTGTTCCTTACTACCTCCCACAACTGTTATGAAACAAGTGGAGTTCTTTGGATGCACAGTAAAATGTAAGTCATTTTCGGAGGCGAACGTGAAGAGTCAGAGGAGGAGAGTGACCAAGAGGCGGAACAGGAGGAGGCAAGAGTTGCTTGGGGTGTCTGATATATGATATATGTCATTTATAACGGGCCAATACACAAGTGTTTCAAGGCGCGACGAAGCAAGGGAGGGGCAACAGAGGGAAGACAGAGACAGCGATCCTACTAGGCCAAGTGTCATTCAGATCGTGCAAGTGCAGGGGAAGGGGGAAAGAGGAAAAGTGCAGAGTGGGAAGGGGTTGGGGACAGTGCAGTAAATGGGGGAATAGAATAAATAAAAACAGTAGGGGAAGTAGGGCCAGCTTTTGGAAAGTGCAAAGGTAAGCGCAGACATCAGGTGTCAAGTGCTGGTGGGGCACTGTAGGGATACAGAAAACAGTCCCCAAGTGCAGTGGGTGCCAGGAGGCAGTGCAGGTGTGTAACTGGCATTGTAGGGGACCTGGGCCCGAGATCAGAGGGCAGCCAGGTAATCAGTACAGTTTCAGCAGGAATTCAGCCGGGGAGAGGAGGAAAGAAAGCAGAAGCAAAGAGGAAGGTTTTGAGGTGCTTCCGAAACCGGAGATGGTTCTCCTCAAGTTTCAGGGAGGCAGGGAGGCTGTTCCAGGGGGAGGCCGCAGCCGAAGAAAGAGATCTACCACCAACTTGTTGCTAGTTGAAGGCGGATGAGCGAAGGGCTCAAGAAGGAAGATATTTAGGAAGAGAGAGTTGAAGGTATTGAGCCCCCAGGCCCCAGAAGGCCTTGTGGACAATGCAGAGGGTTTTGAACTTAATCCTTGCAGCCACTGTGAGCCAGTGCAGAGATTTCAGTCCTGGAGAGATACGATCCCTGGGCTTGAGGCCAAGGACAAGTCTTGCAGTCCTGTTCTGGATGAGTTGCAGGGGGCGGAGAGTAAAAGCAGGCAGATTTAGAAAAAGGCTTTTGCAATAGTCAAGCCTAGAGGGAACCAGAGCTCCAGAGACAGTGAGCTTCTGGGGGAAGGAGAGGAAAGGGAGAATGCCTCTGAGGAGGTGCAGCTGGTAGTGTGACTTCTTAGAGACATCAGAGATGTGAGAAGAGAAGGAGAGTGTGGAGTCGAAGATGACCACAAGGTTTTTAGCCTTGCAGGTGGGAGCAGGCAGAGGGCCAAGAGAGGCCGGCCAGAGAGTGACAGGAAAGGGGGGAGAGGGTGTGCCGATGAGGAGAATCTCAGTCTTACTGGCATTAAGGCAGAGATCATTGGCGGCACACAGACAGTCAGAGATGAGAGACGGAGAAGTGGTGGACGAAGGAAGCCTGAAAAATGAGCTGAGTGTCAATTGCATGTTGGGGCAGAGAGCAGCAATGCGTTGGGCAAGAAGTGCCAGGTATTGGTTGAACAGCCAGGGAGAGAGGTTAGACAGCTGGGGGACCCCACAGGTAGAGATAGAGACAGAGGAGAGGAAGGACCCAAGTTGGACCTGGGAGGGTCGATCAGAGTGGAAAGAAGTCAGCCACACCAGGGCCTGACCGGTGATACCCAGGTTATCACAGAGACGGTTGAGCAGGATGGCATGGCTGACCGTGTCAAAGGCAGAAGAGAGGTCAAGTAAGATGGGGACAAAGGGGGTGTTGGAATCAAGGTTGGGGAGCAGGTGTTCATGGATGTTCAGGAGAGCAGTTTCCGTGCTTCTGGCAGCTCTGAAGCCAGACTGATGGTCATGAAGACAACCAACAGACTCAATGTGAAGATTAAGCTGGGAGATGGCCAGCTTTTCCAGGAGTTTGCCCAGGAAGGGAGTGATGGAGATTGGGCCATAGTTAGCCAGGCAGGATGGGTCGGCAGAGGGTTTCTTAAGAAGAGGGTGCACAAGGGAGTACTTCATGGGGGATGGAGTTGGAATATGGCATGGGAGTGTGATGAAATGACTTCTATTCTGGGTGTGCATCCATCACTGCCAATATGAGCAGGCTGGTCCTGGGGAATATCAGTCTGGGGCGTAACATGGGTAAAGGCATTGGAAATGGATAGCCAATTTCTCCCGATGAGTTAGAAAAGGACTTAGTCTGTCCATAGTGTCAGAAACTGATGCATCCAGAAATTAAATTAAATGGCCAGTACAAGGGGGTTGGGAAATACTTTCCTGCTAATACCCAGCATAGTATTCATATGGTAATTCCCCTGCTCTCTCTTCAGGATTACTTGCTGAATTACTGAACACAATAATCACTGACCCATTGAAGCTGTCAACTACCATGGCATTTGCTGTGAAACTAAGAAAGGACTAATTCATAGATATTCCGGCCCACCAGCAGATGTAGCGGCGGTCTGGAAGAACAACATACGTTGTATGCGCAGTCCTGTGCTAGGCATTAGAACTCAAGCATGGCATTTTTCTGGGAAATGCCAGGTATACATGCATGGGGGATGTTATATCCGCCTTGCGTCCTGCTATGCGGTGATGCAAGGCGTCCAAATAAAGGCCCTGCCCCCGTGCCGCGGAGGCAGTTCCAGAGCAGGACAGCAACACGAAAGGTGTCTGTGTCTTTACTGCTCCTGCCGGAGCCGCGCAGCGAGGCCCACTCACGCGTGCCTACTCCTCCCTGCTTCCCGCCGACGCATCGGCCGGAATCAGGGATACAACCCTGGCGACGAGGAAGCAAACGTAATGGCACGCGCGCCGCCGCCACCCAGTTTTGTTTGAAGACGCCTTCAACGGCGAATTTTTTGGAAACACGGTGGGGGCACACAAACCCCCACCCAAAAAAAAGTTTTTTTGTTAAAACTTTGTCATTCGTCCTACATCTTCCATGATCCACATGCAACACCGGATTGACTCTACCACACAGCCACACAGAGCCAGAGTTAACCTACACCACGCAGTGGACGTTTGGGAGGGGAGAAGGCGCTCCACCACGCCCAGCATGTGGAAACTCGCAAGGAAAGTCGAGGACTCCCACAGGGGCACACCAAGGTGAGGCATCGATCCCCACACGTGCGCAGTTGACTTTTCAAACATGGCGACAAGCACGTCCACACCCAGGCCTGGCACGCCCTCCAGAATGGCTGCGAACCTGTCGTTGTCCATGCCGCAAGCTCGCCCACAAGGGGGCTCATTAGTGGCACTCCGTCTTTTTGACCCCTACACTGACCCATCATCAGTTGGCCCAAGATGGCAACTGTGGCTACAGAAGTTTGAGATAGCAATGGAGTGTAAAGACATCGTCACTGCGAGGAAAATGAGGCTGCACCTATTGCTAAACGTGGGGGATGAGGTATTACGCATTTTCAATTCACTGACAATCGATGACGGCCTTGATGCCTATCAGCAAACGAAGGATGCCCTAATGGGCCATTTTCTGCACAACCATCCTGCTAGAAGAAGAGACGTTGGACGCCTACCATGCCAGGCTCCGGAAGCTCACAATCTCGTGCGAATTCACGGACGTAGAGATGGAGATCAGATGACAACTCATAAACTGAATCCAATCAGAAAAGCTGAGGAGAATGGTGCTGAGGGAGAAGGGCATTTCCCTGACCCGAATCCTTGAACTGGGCCGACAGAGGGAACTAGTACACGCCAGGGCAGCACACATGTGCACGACCCTCCAGAAACTGCAGCCGGCCCTCACATCAGCCACCGTGGCCCAGATCACGAACCGCCAGCCTACAAGGGATGAGACCGGTGGGAACTACACGCACCCCAGATGGCAGCCCCGTACCCCGGGACCCACGGAATGTGGGTGGTGCAGAGGGCCTCGCAATGGAAGACGCAACTGCCCGGCTCATGTGGCAGGAAAGACCACTATGCCAAGGTATGCAGGTCGTCAGGCATGCAACAGCAGACACCGTAAGCATCCTAGGACAGGAGTGGGGAAAAGAAAAAGAAACAGGCCAGCACCCGGCGGATCGAAACCACTAACTCCTCCTCCACAGAGGAAAAAGGTGATGACGCAGCACATGCCCAACAGGAACCCGCGAATGTACAGTTGAAGAAAGGAAGGAAAGTTTACCTGGTGTCAGCCCTCAATTACAGAAACACCACGACAAAGAGGAAGCTGAGAAGACGAAAATGCCAGGCGACGATCCAGGGCCAAAACATACTAATGACCATAGACACAGTGGCCTCTCTGAACGTGATGCCACTGAACACATTCAAGACATTACAGCCCCAACCTGACATGAAAACAACAGGCACGCTACTATATGCATACGGATGTAAGACCCCACTACCCATAGTAGGCAGGTTCCGAACCACCATCAGCCACAGAGAAAAGTCACTGAAATCGAAAATCTACATGGTAAATGCGGGCATTGAATGCCTCCAGAGTGGGGATGCAGCAGAGCACCTAGGGCTGGTAAGCTTCTTTTGCTAAGTGACCGACTCACAAGAAGTCGAGAACGTGCTGGAGAAATACCCAAACCTACTCAAGGGAATAGGATGCCTAAAGAGAAAAACGATCAGGCTACACATTGATGAGGCAGTTCAACTGAGAGCAGTGCGACACAGAAGGACGCCGTTCCACATCTGCAACCAAGTGGAAAATGAGCTAAGGGCACTGGAGAAAGCGGGCATCATCGAGGAAGTGACGGGGCCCACACCATGGGTCTCTCCCATGGTTGTTACAAAGAAGCCAAAACAACCCGGGAACGTCAGGATATGCATAAACATGAGGCTACCCAACGCAGCACACGCCACATCACCCCAACCCTGGATGAGATAGTGGCAGACCTCACCGGGTCCAAGTTTTTCTCAAAGGTCGATCTGAACGCTGGTTATCACCAGCTGAAGCTACACCGGGACTCCCAGTACATAACAACATTTTCAACTCACATTGGCCTATGCAGGTACAAGCGCCTGAGCTTTGGAATCTTCTCAGCTGCCGAGGTCTTCCAGCAAACAATACAGGAGGTGATCCGAGACATCCCGGTGTCCTAAATGTCAGCGACGACATTCTGATTCATGCCAGCAACAAAGAGGAACACATGAGAAGGCTACACATGCTGCTCAGCAGGTTGGAGAGCGCAGGCCTGACAATACATTAAAAAAAATGTGAATTCCTGAAGGATGAAATATCATTCTTTGGGTACAAGTTCAATGGCACAGGCATCTATCTCAGCAGACCCCCAAAAAGTGGCGGACATTCAAGCTGCTACAACCCCCACCACGCCAACGGAAGTGCGCAGTTTTTTAGGAATGGCCACCTACTGTGGGAGGTTCATCCCAAATTTGGCCACGCTCTCGGAACCCCTTCGAGAACTCACAAAAGCCAGCACGAAGTGGGAATGGGGACCCGCCTGCCAAGAGGTGTTTGAGCACATTAAAGCATCACTATCAGCTGAAACTACAATGGCCCATTACGACCCAGCACTTCCAACTGAACTGTACGTGGACGCCAGCCCCGTGGGCCTAGGGGCCATTCTCATACAGGTGACGAAAACAGGTGAGCAAATACCGATTGCCTATGCCTCCAGGGCATTGACACCAACGGAGCAGCGATACTCCCACATCGAAAAAGAGGCAATAGCCGTACTGTGGGGTTGCCGCCACTTCCACCTGTACCTATATGGACGGAAATTCAAAACCTACACAGATCACAAACCACAGCTCCCCAACTTCACAGGCACCTCTTCTCACCCCCCTGCCCGGATCGCCAAGGGGTTGTTGCACCTCCAACAATACGACTTCGAACTGACGTACCAGCCAGGCAGTGGCAATCCGGCAGACTTCCTGTCAAGACACCCGAGAGCGGCAACTCCAAAGGAAGTCCACGTAGCAGAAGAGACGGAAGAGTACATCTGCCAGGTGATACACGCCATGATGCCTCGAGTGATCAGTCTAGAGGACATAGTAGAGGCCACGCAAAGGGACCCATGCTGCAATCTGATAAAGGGCACGATTATCTCAGGGGAATGGAGGTTGTTCCTACGGACCATCCACAATAAAACAGCAGAAGCCGAAGAATTTCTCACAGGGATCTTCGCAATCCAGCAGGACCTATCTATCACGGAAGAAGGACTCATCCTACGAGGAACCCGAATCATCATTCCCCTGAGCCTACAGGATAAAGTCGTAGCGTTGGCACACGAAGGTCACCAGGGAATAGTACGGACCAAAGCCTGTATAAGGCACCGGGTGTGGTTCCCCCAGATTGACGGAAAAGTCGAGCGGCTGGTCAGCACCTGCCTCCCATGCCAAATAACAGGGCCTCCGCCTAATCCGGAGCCCATCCAATCGGCGGAGCGAGGGTCCGCCAGATGGGACACCATAAACATAGACTTCTGCAAAATACAGGAAGGCGGCCACCTACTGGTGGCGATTGACGACCACTCCAGGTACCCGGAGGTCGAGATTGTCAACTCCACGGCAGCAGAGGTCGTCATACCCGCGATCGAGAAGATGTTTACGACGCATGGATTACCCAGAACAATCAAGAGCAACAATGGCCCACCCTTTACAGGGGAAGAATTCAAAAAATACCTCAAAGAACTCAACTTCTGATATCACCACATAATGCCGCGATGGCTGCAGGCAAACGGCGATGTGGAATGCTTCATGCGGACAATTAATAAGGTACTACACCTGTCGCGCGTGAACGCCAGCCCATGGCAGGTGGACTTATACCGATTCCTACGGAATTACAGGGTCACACCCCACACCATGACAGGAATACCACTGGCAGACCTAATGTACGGCACAATCATCAAGTCCTCCATACCACATAATCCTAGCAGATGCCCAGACACATTCAACCATGAGCACACCGAAACAAGGAGCCAACGCCCACATGAGCAACAAGAGGTGTGCCAGGCAGTCCGACCACCAATTCGGTGATCAAGTGGTCATGGTGAGGAATCCGTCCAAATCCAAACCGGACACCCGCTACGACGCAGCCCCGTGGACAATAAGTGGACGTCATGGCACCATGATAACTGCGAGAAGGGGGCAAAGACAAGTGACGAGAAATGCGTCATGGTTCAAAGCAGTGCCCAGGAATTTGTGGACAGATGGCGAATGTCCCCCGGAAGAAGATGAAAATCTGCCGAGGAAAGAGGGACAGGAAATCCCACGCGATGGAGAAAGCATGGACGAAGGAGCCGAGGAACTGTGGAACGAACCAGAACCGGGTGAGCAGGACAATGAAGGTGAGCAACCCGAGGTGACACAGGTGGCCATACCTAGGGGAGGACGATATGGGTTAGGAGCCAACACCTGGCCCCCAGCCAGACTCAGAGACTATGGGCCTCATTACGACCCAGGCGGTAAGTTACCGCCTGGGCCGTGACTTTACCACCATGGCGTAAACTACGTTTACGCCATGGTGGTTGGCGGACTTACCGCCCCATTCCGAGGTCGGCGGGGCGGTAAGTCCCCAATCCCCATTTACCCTTCCCCATTCCCATTTTTGCCCCATAGGGCATAATGGGAGTGGGGAAGGCGTTAATTACGCCACCGTAAATTACGGTGGCGTAATTAACTCCATGGTCCCTTAGCGCCATGGATTTTAACACCTGCTAAAAGCAGGTGTTAAAAGCGCCATGGCGCTAAGGGACCTCGTAGTTGGCGGTAAGGGGTCGGCGCAGCTAACGCTGGCGTTAACCCCTTACCGCCAGGGTCGTAATGAGGCCCTATGTGTGGTAGAAAAACCTCCACAAGTGACTTAATGAAAATGGGGCCAGCCCGTTGGCTGAGATAAGTGTATTTGTTTATTGTTCAGTTATAATAAAGGAGGAATGTTATATCCGCCTTGCGTCCCGCTATGCGGTGACGCAAGGCATCCAAATAAAGACCCCGCCCCCGCACCGCGGAGGCAGTTCCGGGCAGGACAGCAACACGAAAGGTGTCCGTGTCTTTAATGCTCCTGCAGGAGCCACGCAGCGAGGCCCACCCACACAGGGGCCTACTCTTCCCTGCTTCCCACCGACGCATCGGCCGGAATCAGGGACACAACAGGAAAGAGCCCCTTCGCACACGTTGAAATGTAAAAAATTACCATTGTTTGCCCATTACTGAATGTAGCTCGATTGAAGCGATAATGATAAAACCACGAGCTACCTGCACGGAATAAGTGTGCGCAGTGGAGGGAATAACAGCTCATACGTGAGCACGTACTTCGTGGGCAAAATGTACATAACCTGCACTATCATGCTTTAAGACACCTCATAATAACTGTATACATTAGCTGCTGAAGTGGCTTTAAGTGAAACGTCTTATCTGCTTCCTTACACATCAGCAAGAAGAGAGGATTCTAAAGGAGTGCGGATGTCTTTATTAACACGGAACATGTGGAGCACGCAGCCTCTAATAAGCCTCTAAGTATGCAACTTGTAATAACGAGAAAAATGTTGAAATCATGTTATTCTCTTTCCACGGATTTAAAATAAAGAAAAGAGAAGGAATAATACCAAGCCTGCAGGCCTGCCATAACATATCATAGAGGGCAAAGGAGGTCGTTTCACTGCGATTTCCACCCCACTTAAAATGAACCCCATTACGTATTCCTTTCAAAACGCAATCATTGGAAAAATGTTGCATTGCAGGTCAGAGTGGCAGTCGGAGTTGTTTTGAATGCATTTTAATTGATCGGTTATTTTGTGAGCGAAAAGATCAACGACACAGAAGATTATGTGAAGGCTAACTGACAAAACCCGCGCAAAGACCATTTGCACAGGAAAAGCGCGCGCTTGTAATTTAAATCATGTGAAATTAGAGTTTGCAGAATTTGCGCGGTCAACACACGCTCGATTTCACAAGCAGAATTTTAACACATACATGATTACGCCAGGCACACGGCTGACTGACTAATAAATAACAATACAATTTAGTGCCATCGAATACAGTTTTCCATGGTTTCGGAACCCCCTATTATGCTTCAAAAGGCCCGTCAACGGCGCCCATAGAAAAACAATGACAGTAGATGCCCTGCAGAAAATCCCCAGGTTATAAATGAATCCCATTCACCGGGAGTAACAACACCTCACCACATAGACATATCGGATTGGGATGTATCCAGGCAGGGTGGCCCCCAAAAACATGGCTAGACATAGGATAAAGTACAATCGAACATGTTGACTGGATATGCAGGCCATTGATGCAAAATTCCTGCTTTCAGGCCAAAATCGGACACAATAACAACATCAGCTGTTTTTGCCTAACTAAAAAGCTTTGTCAAAGCCAATAGGTTGTGGTGGTTCTCATGTGTCCCCAATATCGACATCATAAGCCTGGCACAGTCACCATATGCTAAGGTAAAGACCCCACATCTGCAGATTCCACAATTATATGACATGCACATATTCTAATGCACCAGTAAGGCCCTGTCTACATCATAAAACAAAGATTAACACCTATGATGTCATGCATTGGATCCTTGAATAAATTGTGACTCACATAAGTGTTCTTTAATTGAAATGTTTACTGTTGCATTTTTTTGTCAGAAAATAGTTTGACTGCGGTAAAAGGTCAGAGAACTCTGGAATTATATAGATGTATGCGCCTTTCTCCCACACACATTGGGAAATAATCAATATTCACTAGAGTGGTCCGTGAACGCCATACTCACTAGGGGATTATAGAGCTCACTCGCAATGAGTCAGGAGGGTAGTAGTACCTTCAGCTATTGTAGCTTTGAAAAAGGTTTTTCGCATTTGTCTATTTACTTTTTGGAAATACAATAGCTAGGAAACAATTCATGAACGAGTAAATGAAGCAAACAATGTACATGGTATACAAACACACAGAATCAACAACAAATTCAAGTTGGTGAAAAATAGTGTGAGAAAAAGGTAATTCAACAAATTCCTATTGGTGAAAAATAATGTAAGAAAAAGGTCATGAGAAGAAATAAAAACAGCCCCACATCATATGTTTTCTTAAAGTGGCACGCTTTTGGCATGATGTGTCGAGTTCCTTATCCCAATTCATTGATATCTGAGGTACTCTTATCACTCTCAAGGTTATCTTGTTTTACACACATGATCATGATTCCCTGGCAGTTATTACATGTTTGCATAAGCGAATCTTACTAGCAAGGCATCTGAAACCCTACATTTGGACAATATATAATCTCTATGGGTAAGCATTTATTTCACAAGCTAACAGATCAGAGTGTACAGGAGAAGGCTGTATGGGAAACTATGGAAAGAAGCTAGAGGGCACCTGGCGGCATACCCTTCAGCAGTGTACACTTTGATACAAATGTCGGATATGGGAATGTAGTGGACTGACTACATTTAGCTGCTGAAGTGCGGAGCAGAGTGCGTTACTGTGTGGACACTGTCCATTGTATGCTGTCAAATCAGCTGGAGAGTCTTTTTTCAGTGCCTATTGTTGGATGCGGACTGAAGTGGATAAAAGCGCTGGCACTCAGCGAAGAGGAGCAAGTGTGGAGCAGAGTGTGTTACCATGCGGACACAGTGCATTGTATGCTGTAAAATCAGCCGGAGAGTCTTTTTGTAATGCCTATTGTTGGGGGCGGACTGAAGTGGAGAAAAACCCCAGCATTCAGCGAAGCAGAGCGAGTACGGAGCAGAGTGTATTGCTGTGTGGACACGGTGCATTGTATGCTGTCAGATCAGCTGGAGGGTCATGATAGCCTGAACCAAGGAAACATTTTAGCAAAAAAAAGACAAATCCCAGACCTCTACTTACTTTCTTCCCATGATATTGAACATATACGTTTCCCGTACGAGCAAATTACGAATGTAGTGGAGGTTGTGATGAAATCTCAAACGGGAGTAAAGGCTATGCTGAATTCGGGCAGGGATTTCAAAGACCTGGGGTTGGAGGTCTTCTCTACACTGCCGCAATGTCCACAGAATCAAAGGAATGGGTTTACCCTAGATTATTTGAAGGGAAGACGGTGGTCTTTGGAAAGCGGTGGTCATAAGGGTAGGTTAAGATCTAGAAATGGGGTGATGAACAAATCAAGAGGAAGGAACCGGGAGGCGATACAAATAAGATCTGGGCTATACTCCCAGAGTTCCTCACTGAGGACTTCCAGAAGTTGAATGGTGTGGAAGAGTCTCTTTAGTTAGTGAATGTTTGAGGTCTTCAGTTGGAATATGCAGGGCTCTGGCTCTTTTAAAAGGGGAGGTAATGAGGAAATATATCTTTCAGGACAATGACCTGATTCTCCTACAGGAGACATGGTTGAGGGACTCGTTTAAATTAGATGGCTTTACAATTTACAATCAGGCCGCAATCATTGTGAATGGGAAGACCCTCGGGGTGGGGGGGGCTTTTAGTGGCAGTACAAAACAATTGGGTGATGAGAAGTGAACAACTTATCTTGCAGAGACTGGGCATTCTGCCAGTCAATATCTGTCTACCTCCCCAACCTCTCCATAACTCAATGGTATGGATAAATGTATACTGGAGCCCAGCCCATTCCAACTTGGAAAGCTTTTTGGAGGATTTAGCAGATGTATTGGCGACCGTTAGGATTTCTTTCCCGGAAGATAATATATTGGTTACCGGAGACTTGAACTCCAATTGTTTGGGGGGGAGGGTGGGGTTCCAGGGGTCCATATAATGTGAAATCGTGTGTGAATGGTCGAACATGGGCAAACATCTTCAAAGAATGGAATTTAAACATAGCCAATGGTACTGTGGTCATGGACATTCCCCCCGGTAAAACAGGGAGAAGTGGCTCTTCTGCTTCCGCCATACCCCAGCAACCCCAGCATCCCCTCATAACCACCCTACCCGTTTCAGCTTTTCCAAAGTCTCTATCCTTGAGACTGAAAAAGTCATACTGTCACTCAAACCTTCGAACTGTCAGGGTGAACAATGCCCAGTCCAATTCATTAAGGACGCAGCGAGGGATCTGGCACCCTTCATATCGAAGCTTATTAATGCCTCCTTCACCATGGGTACCATACCAAGCAACCTCAAAGAGTCATGGGTACTTACACTCCTGAAAAAACAGACCCTAGACCCATCTATTCCAACCAACTACCGGCCTTTTACCACAGTGCCATTTCTCCTCAAAATAATAGACAGGGTTGCATACCTACGAATTCAGAAGTACTTGGAACTTAACCACATACCAGGAGCTCACAAATCAGGTTTCCGCCCACAACACGGAACGGAAACGGCACTAATTGACCTCAAGGCTCAAATTGATGAGCTCAGTGACAAGGGGAAATCAGCACTACTTCTCCTCCTAGACCTTTCAGCTGCATTCGACCTTGTGGACCACAAGGTCTTATGCAGCCACTTGGACTTAGCTGCACACTTTTCCAAGGAAGCCATAGTCTGGATTGAATCATTCCTAAGTAACAGGACTATGAGAGTCTTCTCTCCTTCTGCAGCTGCAGACCCTATCCCCATCACTTGCGGAGTGCCCCAGGGTTCATGTGTCTCACCCACCCAGTCTAATATATTCACCAAGCCCCTTTTTGATGATCTGGACCATTTTAGTGTCACCTACACTAACTATACAGATAATACCCATATTCTCCTACCACTTTTTGGGGATTACGGCAAGGATTTGGCCTTGGTGAACAGGGTTTACCTCATCATCCAGGCATGGATGGCAGTATACAGTCTATGCGTGAATGATGACAAAACTGAACTCATTATCTTGGGCACCACATCCAACCGCAAAAAATAGGCCACAAATACACCTCCTTTACAATTGACGATAATCCTATCAAAGTTGCCAAAAGAGGTAAAAACCCTAGGCTTCACCTCGATTCCACTCATTCATTTACTAAACAAGTAAACTCCATGCCGTCTGCCACTGCATATACATGCAAACTTATCAGAGCTGGCAAAGCAATCTTATCTAAAGATAGCTGCATTATCCTTGCTAGAGCCCTCATCCTGTCCAAATTGGACTACTGTAACTCTCTCTATATTGGTTCTAATAAGCACATTATTAGGAGAATTCAAATACTCCAAAATAATGCCCTCAGAGCTGCCTTGGGCATTGCAAGGAGAGAGCACATCTCTGAGATCAGAAGACAAAACAACTGGCTCACCTCGCTCACCTACAAATGCTTGAATGATGCAGCCCCTTGCTACCTTAGTGAGAGATTCTGCAGAAATTCCTCAACTAGGCCCACCAGAACAGCCAACACTAATTGCCTCGCTGTCCCAAAATTTAAGCTATCCAAAGTTGGGGGTGCAGTTTTTCTGTAAAAGCTGCTCAGGTCTGGAACTCCTTGCCCCAATCCTTACGAGCGGATCAACCATACATGAACTTTAGACAGAACCTCATTAACTGGTTTAAAGCCTATGACCAGTAAGACCCTATCTCCTCCATTCTTGTATTGTAACAACCTTCTGAGTGCTATTATCAAACTGTCTGTACCATGTTCTTCCTGTATATGCTACCTTATACTGTGACATTACATTACATAACTGTATTTCTTTGTGATATTGATTTGTATTTATACCATGTGTAACCTAAGCTGCAAGTCTTCTTGTAACCTCTGCGCCCTGAAAACCTCGGGTCCGGCATGCATTATAAATAAATAAATGAACAAACAAACAAACCATCGACTATTTAGTACTCTCTGAGCATCTTTTTCAGGAATGTATGGAGTTGAAGATTTTTGATCTTGGTACTGGTGACCGCATACCCCTGTCTGAAATGTTTAGACATTGTATATCAGGGCATCCTAAGCCAGTACATGCTGCAACGTTATCAATAAATCAGGGAGGGAATTGTTTTGCTGTGTTCAAGCGCAGAGGGAAGGATCTAAATTCCAAACTGGAAGATCTTGTAGGGTCTACTAACCCAAGGGCATTAGATGACCTATACAATCCTACGACCTTTGTCCATCTTTTATGGGATATAGATAGACCAGGGACTAAACGAGGTCCTATGCATAGGCCTCACATCCATAGGTTTAATTCAGAGACCAGGGAGCAGAAGCGAGTACTCCTTAGAAATAGCCGATTGCTGGCAAGCGATGGGGTACAATTAGAGGTATTCCTTCGGGAAAGAAGGCTCTCTGTAACAAATACAGAAATTGGTCCAGGAATAAAAAGTTTGGCAGAAGTTACTCTGATGGTTTGTCTATGCTAAAAGCAGTGACAGAAGGCAATTCTCGCAAATTTATGGGGAGTTATTAATCCACAGATCCAAACGCAAGCCATAATCCAATTAAATATAATCACTGAATTCGCATGCACAAAGTAGCTCTCTGGGATATTTGAGGAAAAGAATCCACAGAACTGAGGATTTGGACCTGAAGTGAAGTGGGATCTTGACTTCGATGAAGAAGGGATTGAAGGTCTAATATGTAGCTCCTTGAGATCCAGGGCAGCAGGGCCAAATGGCCTTACAAACGAAACACTACATTCTTCAGTAGGTCAATGAACTTCTATCTTGTTTAATCTTTTAAATAACATCATAAAAACAAGTAAGTGCCCGGACAATTGCTGCAAAGCCATAATAATACCCATGTATAAGAAAGGCGTTCGTGAAGACCCGGCCAAATATCGCCCAATTGCTCTGATGGACATCGAGAGTAAAATCTTGTCGAGAATTATCCTGAAGGAATTAGAGGACTGGGCAGCTCAGGCAAATATTATCTCAAAATTCCCGACAGGCTTCCAGAAGGGACTGTCAATGACTTGCAATGGTCTAGTGCTAAACATTCTAAATACAAAGCGCCAGAAAGATCGTCCACTCTATGGAGTTTGGATAGACCTTTCCAGGGTGTTTGGCATAATAAATAGAGGTAAACTCTGGTGCCAATTAATAGAGTGGAGCATTCCAATTGGTGTTCTAGCAATCCTAGTCCACCTCCATGATAAAACTGTGATACAGGTGTGTCAAAGTCTGTAGGTACCTCCCCCTGTGTCTCCTCACCTGGTGTTTCCGGAGTGTGGGTCTTGGTGGGTTCTCTTTCGCTTCTCCTTCCCTTCTTGCAAAGCTTAGGTTCCTCTTCTGTCTTTTCCACCTTCTTTCCCTTTTTTCGTTTGTAGAGAAAGGGACGCTCTCCACCTTAGGCCACCTTGACTGAAGTATAATACCGTCAGGCGGGCCCAAGGGAGCTCGACCCAAGTCCAGGGAAAAAGCCTTTGGAGGCACAAAAAACCCTGAAGAGTCTTATGCGGGATCAGTAGGCGGATGGAGTTGCTTGTCTTCAAGTGATGGGCTGGCACCTTGACTGGACTACTGATGCCGTTGGAATCAATAAAGTAGCACTACCCCCCTGGTATTATAAGGTGGCAGGAAGGCCAGCAGGTCCAGAGCCGAAAGAAAAAATATGCTGACAGGAGGACAAACCGGAAGAAAAGGAAAAAGAAGAACAACAGTAACTAAAGAGGATGGGAAGAGAGGAGAGGCCAGGAGCAAAGAAAAGGAGAAAGCTGGACAAACAGGAAAGGCACAATCAGGATGAAAAGCAGGTAAGTATTGAAGGCAAGGAGAAGAGTGGTCTCCAAAGGACTGAGGAGTAGAAGGAAAAACTAGAAAGGGCAGAGGATCGAACCAAGAAAGGTATGGTCCTAAAAGGAAAGAGGAACGAGCCAGAAAGGAAAACAGAGCAAAAGGACACAGATGCCGGTACGGCGGGAGAAGGACAGATGAGAGCAAGGGAAGGGCGAACGCGTGGAAATCCAGGCGGCAGCAGAAGGCAGGCTCTACGAGAAAGGAAGCAAAAACGGGAGGCAGATCAAGCAGGCTAAGGCAGGAACACAGGAAGAAAAGTACACAGGCACAACAACGCTCAGACCGTCCTACGCGAGCCGGCAATACAAGTTGCAGCGTGTCGTAAAGGGGGCGTGGCCGCTCTAAGTACCGAAGTTTAGGAAAAACTAGAGCGTTGCTACTGATCCCGCTGCGACTCAGTGGAGCTGCCATCTTTGCCATAGCTTCCACGGTCGAACCGTGACAGCATGCCCCCTTCTCATCGGGCCTCCACCGGGTTTACCCGGGTGGAGGCGATGAAAACGTCTGAGCAGTCTTGGGGCATGGATGTGATTTCTTGGCTCCAAGGTGCGTTCATCTTCTGGATAACTTTTCCAATGGACCAAATATTGGAAGGTACCCTGCTTATACCGGGAATCCACCAATTTCTCCGCCTCATACTCCTCTGGATGTGGGTTCTTGTAGGTAACCGGTTGGGCTTTCTTACGGCCATAAGGGTCTGGTTTGTATGCCTTCAGTAGGGAGGTATGGAATACTGGATGTATCTTCTTAAGACAGGGTGGTAGTTTCAAGCGAAAGGCCACAGGATTGACTTGGGATTCAATGAGGTAGGGGCCTATATACCGGGCAGTGAACTTTCCAGCATCCATCCACTGGGGGAGATATTTTGTGGACAGCCATACTCTGGTACCTGGAGACCATCTGGGATTGGGTAACCTCTTGCTATCTGCCTGCCTCTTATATTGTCTTCTGATAACTTCCAATTTTGATGTGGCATCTCTCTGTAGGTATCGCAGTTCCTCTAGATGTTTATCCACCGAGGGTATGGCTGCGAATGGCAACCCAAAGTAAGGAATGTGTTTGGGATGGTAACCATAGGTGAACAAAAAGGGGCTAACCCCAGTCGCAGAATGTCTTGAGTTATTATAGGCAAACACGGCCATGGATAGAAACGAAGCCCAAATCTCTTGTTCTTGGCTACAAAAGCAACAGAGATACTGCTCTAAGGTGGCATTCAGCCGTTCTGTCTGCCCATTGCTTTGAGGGTGGTAGCCTGAGGAGAGGGCTTGTTTGATGCCCAGGGATTTACACATCGCGGACCAGAATTTCGAGGTAAACTGAGTACCTCTGTCTGATATGATACTCCGGGGTAGACTGTGCAGTCTGACTACGTCCCTCAGAAATGTGGCCGCTGCTTCAGGAGCAGAGGGGAGACTTGGAAGCGGGGAAAAGTGTGCTAGTTTACTCAACGAGTCCACTGTAACCATGATCGTCGTATATCCCAAAGAAGGCGGCAAGTCTACTATAAAGTTGGTAGAGATTAGCTCCCAAGGTTGGGACCGTAATGGCTCTTGTTGCAGGAGACCCAATGGCTTTGATACAGAATATTTATTGGAAGCACATACCGGACAACTTGCCACGTACTCCTTGGCATCCTGATGCATGTTAGGCCACCAGAACTGTCTTGACAGTAAGTCTAGAGTGGTTACACAACCCTTATGCCCAGCTGATGGGAGATCGTGACACCACGACATCGCTTGTACCTCCAGATCCTTCGTGGGTAGGAACAATCTTCCTTGGTGGAAGTAGAATGGTCCCCTCCTTTCCAGATCGGGTCATTGCAGTAGTGGATCCGGTGTAACTTTAGTGGCCTGTTCCACTTCCTGCAAAAATGTATTGATCGCTCCTATAATTCTTTTCCCCGATAAGATATAATCATACATCTGAGGAACCTTGACTTCGTCTTCCTCTAGGCTTCGGGATAACGCATCCGCCAACAAATTTTCTTTCCCTGGTAGGTAGGTTATCTCGAAATCATAGTGAGAAAAGAAATACGCCCAACGGGCGTGTCTGGAATTGCGGCATTCCATCTGCTGTAATACCTTTAAGTTACGATGGTCTGTACGCACTAGGAATGGATGGGCTGAACCTTGTAGTAAATGTCTCCATTCTATGCAGGCTTGGCGAATGGCCAGGATCTCCTTTTCTAATACGGAGTAGTTTCTTTCACTGGGTGTGAGTGTTCTGGAGTAATAGGCCACCGGATCCTCCTCTCCATCTTTCCCTTCCTGTAACAGCACAGCTCCTATCGCCCCTCCAGAGGCATCTGTTTCACCTATAAAGGGTAAGGACTGGTTAGGTTGGATCAAAATAGGAGCTGTGGTAAAAGATTTCTTGAGTAAACGAAAGGCTTGATCCGCCCCCAGATCCCATTCAAATCGACTCCCTTTCTTCAGCAGCTGAGTAATGGGTAATACTATTTCAGAAAAGTTGGGAATTAATCTTCGATAGAAGTTTACAAGACCTAGGAACCATTGGATGTCTTTCACGTTCTTCGGGGTAGGCCATTGTAGCACTCCCTTAACCTTCTCAGGGTCCATCTGGACCCCTTCCTTTGAGAGGATAAAGCCCAAATACGAAAATGAAGACACCTCGAAGGCACACTTCTCTGGCTTCACTAGCAATTGGTTGTCCCTAAGCCTTTGTAGCACCTCCATAACATGTCTTCGGTGTTCAGAAGGTGTAGCGGAGAAGATAAAGATATCGTCTAGATACACCACCACCGATGAATACAACAAATCCAAGAATATCTTGTTGACAAACGTTGAAAAATTGCTGGGGCATTTACCAGGCCAAATGGCATCAATCTATACTCAAAATGTCCTAGTGGAGTGCGGAAAGCCGGTTTCCATTCATCGCCCTCTCGGATCCTTAACAAATGGTAAGCCCCACGTAAATCCAGTTTTGTGAAGATACTGGCTCCCTCAACCGCCTCAAGTACCTCCTTTATTAAAGGCATAGGATAATGGTCTCGAATTGGCAGACTATGGAGTTCGCTATAGTCTATGCAGGGCCTCAACTCAGTAGTTTCCTTCTTTGGGATGAAAAACATAGAAGCCCCCGCCGAGGAGTGAGATTCCTGTATAAGCCCATTCTGAAGGTTGGCCTCTAAATACTCCTTAAGCACCCTTCTTTCAGGGAGGGGCATGGGGTATATACGGCCAAATGGTACCGAAGCCCCCGGCTTCAAATCAACGTTGCAGTCTTCGGCCCAGTGGGGAGGCAATGATCGAGGTAGTCTATCTTCAAAAAGGTCTGCAAACTGTCGACAATATGAGACAATCGACTGTATCACTGAAGGCGATACAGGTAATGTAAGACTAAATGCAGAGGTGGGTGAGCCAGTGGGAGACAATGCTGAATACAATAGGAGGAAGCGAAACGGATGGTGTTCGCTGACCAGTCTACCTGAGGATTGTGGCGGCGTAACCATGGTATCCCCAATATCACCGGGAAATGTGCCACCCTGATGATGTCAAAGGAAAGGGTTTCTTGGTGTCGTAGCAGAGACAAACTGACAACACCGGTTTCTTGTGTGATGGGTCCTGAGGATAACGGGGTACCATCTACCCCTTCCACCGGAATGTGGCTGTCCTTTTGTAGAAGTGGGATTCGGTACTCCTGTCCCCAATGAGTGTCAATGAAGTTACCTACAGCTCCGCAGTCTAACATGGCAAGGGTTTCAATAGGAGGTTCAGTTCCAAAGGCCAGCGTAACTGAAAATACCATGAGGCGATGGTCATCTGGAGGGGTGCGATGTTGTCTAACATTGCAGGGACTCGCCTTCTCTGCCCGGATCCTTTCCCTGCTCAGGACTGGGGAGACACGTTTCCCGACCGTCTGGGTGGTACTTCGGGACAGTTCCGAAGCAGATGTTTAGAAGATCCGCAGTACATGCAGAGGCCCTGGTCCTTATGGCGCTTTCGTTCTTCCGGCGTTAAGGGGCCTCTAGCGGCCCCTATCTGCATAGGTTCTTCGGGTTGAAAGCTTCTAGGAGAACTCACTGCTGGCATTCTGGAGGGAAGAGGGATCTTAGTCCTTCGTTTCTCCTATCTTCTCTCTTGCAAACGATATTCCAACTGAAGGGTAAGCGTGACCAGGTCTCTGAAAGATTCAGGTCGAGCTACTCTCGCTAGCTCATCTTTTAAGTCTTCATGTAGACCGCGGCGAAAGAGGGTCTGTTGAGCAGAATCTGTCCAGGCCACTTCTGTAGCCAATCTACTAAAGGAGGAGGCGTAGGTTTGGACGTCCTGTGACCCTTGTCGGATGTCCAGAAGAGCCTCATAAGCAGAGTACTGGACCTCTGGACGTCCAGATCTGGACTTAAGAAGCTGAGTAAACTTGGGTTAGTCGTTAATGGCTGGTTTATTCTGAGTAATCAAAGGGGTCGCCCAAGCCAAGGCATTTCCCGTCAGGTTGGTTACCAAAAACCCCACCTTAGCTTGGTCTGATTCATAAGCCTTGGGGCGGAAGGTGAAGTACACAGTGCAAGCGTCCAAGAACTCCTTCAAAGTCTTAGGGTTCTCATCATATTTGCCAAAGGAGAACACCAGGGGGGGTAAGTCTCCACGAGCTTCTTCTCTTGCAGTTATTTATTGCTTTAGGGTTTGGTTCTCTGTACGTAGATTCTGGACCTCTGCTTGAAGGCCTTGAATGGCGTTGACCATCTCTTGGAATTGTTCAAGGGACGCCATGGGTATCTGTTGGCGCTGCAAGCTGTCAAAGTCTGCAGGTACCTCCCCCTGTGTCTCCTCACCTGGAGTTTCCGGAGTGTGGGTCTTGGTGGGTTCTCTTTCTCTTCTCCTTCCCTTCTTGCAAAGCTTAGGATCCTCTTCTGTCTTTTCCACCTTCTTTCCCTTTTTTCGTTCGTAGAGAAAGGGACGCTCTCCACCAGAGACCACCTTGACTGAAGTATAATACCGTCAGGCGGGCCCAAGGGAGCTCGACCGAAGTCCAGGGAAAAAGCCTTTGAAGGCACAAAAAACCCTGGAGAGTCTTATGCGGGATCAGTAGGCAGATGGATTTGCTTGTCTTCAAGTGATGGGCTGACACCTTGACTGGACTACTGATGCCGTTGGAATCAATAAAGTAGCACTACCCCTATGGTAGTATAAGGTGGAAGGAAGGCCAGCAGGTCCAGAGCCGAAAGAAAAAATATGCTGACAGGAGGACAAACCGGAGGCACGATCAGGATGAAAAGCAGGTAAGTAATGAAGGAAAGGAGAAGAGTGGTCTCCAAAGGACTGAGGAGTAGAAGGAAAAACTAGAAAGGCCAGAGTATCGAACCAAGAAAGGTATGGTCCTAAAAGAAAAGAGGAAAGAGCCAGAAAGGAAAACAGAGCAAAAGGACACAGACGCCGGTACAGCCGGTGAAGGACAGACGAGAGCAAGGGAAGTGCAAACGCGCGGAAATCCAGGCGGCAGCAGAAGGCAGGCTCCGCGAGAAAGGAAGCAAAAACGGGAGGCAGATCAAGCGGGGCAAGGCAGGAACAGAGGAAGAAAAGTACACGGGCACAACAACGCTCAGACCATCCGACGCGAGCCGGCAATATGAGTTGCAGCGCGTCGAAAAGGGGGCGTGGCCGCTCTAAGTACCGAAGCTTAGGAAAAAACTAGAGCATTGCTACTGATCCCGCTGCGACTCAGTGGAGCTGCCATCTTTGCCATAGCTTCCACAGTTGAACCGTGACAAGGTGAGATTGGACTCACAAGGTCACATGTCTTCACCTATTCCTGCTGAGAAAAGCTTAAGGCAGGGATGCATTGCAGCCCCCTGCCATTTTAACCTCTTCCTGGCTGATCTCTGGAGTAAACGTACACCTCATTCTGTAGCCGCTCCCTCAATCGGTACTCTTAAAATGAATAGGTTGGCCTATGCGGATGATATGGTCCTGATGGACCACTCGCTGATAGGTCTCCAGTGCTTAATCACAGCCTTAGAAAACTATGCATTTTCTAATTATTTTATTATTAACCCCAGTAAGACTTTCGCTATATCTTCAAAAAGACAGGAAGCTTTAAGTGGAAAGAAGCTAAATAGAGTTTGCTGGCGGTAAAATAAATTAAGTACCTGGGTTTTATGATTAGATCAAGTCCTTCTATGATATCCTTAATAACATTCTATAAGGGCAAGGTGATTCCGATTCTAATTAATGGAATTGAAATAGAGGAAATAGCCCCAAAGATTAATTGGTTACAAATTGAGGGCATGATTTGAAAAAAGGTTCTCAACTTGCCACGTTCACTACCTATGGCTAGTACATTACGAATTAGGATTACAATCCTTACAATAGTATATAGTATGCAGAATGGAGAAGGATTATGCTTTATAGATCTATCATAAGTCCCGAGAAGAACTCTCTGTATGTGGATATAGGCTGTTTGATGGAAAAAAATACAAATGACTGTCTCATGGGGTTGAAACAGGATGTAATAGCCCTGTTACTGAAATGCCAGTTGTCAGAAAAAGATCTGATTGATAGCCCGCTGAAGTTGAAAAAAGTGATTAGTCAGAATCATTGGATCTTAACAAGGGCATCGTGTGTCAACATGACATTTTATAAGTACTTCCCTGTAATGGATACATCTCCAGGCTATGTGTTACCGTATCTTAGGGCATTTCCAAACGTCAAGTGGAGGGCAGATTTCCTAAGGCTTCACATGAATTTATATGTCACCCGAGATGTACAGAGAGCTAGGAATAAGGGGACTTTGGCGGACGGTCTGGGTAATCTCTGTAACTCAGGTGAGCAACAAAATGTGAGACATCTACTTAAATCATGTGTAGGTATAAGACAGAAAAGGGTTGAGCATTTTTCTCATTATGTTCATAATATTGAATGGTTACACTCTGAGGAATTCTGGAATCAATTGTCAGATAGGGTGAGAAACTCTTTTATATTAAGAAGTTTTATGGTTTTTAGCTAAAATTGAATCAATTATCAGGGTTTGAATGTTTGTAAGATTTGGAAACAAATGGAAGTATTTAATGCAATTAATTCTGTTGGTGTAAACGTTTTGTACAAGTTTTCTCGCTATTCATTTATTTGATTTTTTCTTATGTATTGTGGAAAGTCACATGTTGACTAATCACAAAAAAAGATGCTGCTGTGCTGTTTTTTGGGAGCTAGGTAATGTTGAACACACATCTTTTCTTTTATGTATGAATGCATTAAGCAACTGTCATTCTGGATTTTGGGGCTTCGGTCATGCATACAAACACAACCTGCATTTTGGGTTCCCTGTAGTGTCCAAATCCCAGGTTGATGAGGTCCATTCTGTAAATGGAACATTATTGCCCACTGGGCCTGTGAACGCTCAAAAAAGACCATCAGCGTAATGACATGGGGTTCTATCTTTTGTTTTAATAGCAGCTAACATCTTTTCTTATATTTTTGTTTTTTTGCTGCTAAAGAGGCATACTCCACATTGCCGTCCTTGCCCTGTAAATATTGTATAATGTTCTAGTGCAGTCAACTAGGTGCCTGAGAACAGGTGTTACGTTTTAGGCCTAGAAATCAAAGGCTCTGAAGGGCGCTCAGTGTGGCGACTAATAATTACTCATGCCTGTTACCCAATATAATCATTTTTAATATATATTTCAGGAGCCTTTTGAGCATGACTCTGCTTCTTCCTTGAGAATGTATTTGTTGAATGGAAATAAAGACAGGGCTGTTGTTCCACATGTACGCTTGCATTTTTTCTGAGAATGAGAAACAAATGTAAAGAAGGAGTGTTTGTTGGAGAGGAAAATTAATGCAATGCACTTGCTATCCCTTCTGAGTCCCTTGTTGAAGCTTTGCTATTTTCTGTGCCCAAAAAGACATCCGAAGAGTTGCACTTTGTTGATTATTCAGGATTAAACATTATTTCTTTAAAGAATAGTTTGAACTGATTTAACGTGATGGGTGTTGAGGGTTGACTAGGCATCCCTATAGTGCCAATGAAAGCAGACTTAGGATTTGCCTCGAAAGGGGAACTGGCGAGCCAGGCCACTTTTATGTTGGAGAGTTTGGACTAATTTGAGGATTAGTCTAAAAGGTAATATCGCAAGCAAGTATTGGAGAGACGCTTGGTAAAGGCAACGTCGAGCTCTATGTGTCTTTTTTGAAAACCAAAACATTTGGGAGCTTAAACCATATTTCACAGGACAGGGATGACCAAAGTAAGAAGAAGGAAACTCTACTGCAAGTCCTGCTTTGGCCAGCTACCAGTATGAATGCATACATGGCATTGCAAGGCAATCAGTCTTAAAGATTGTAGATGTGTAGCTCTTAATGGTCGGAAACAATACCACGTTTTATGCTGTTTAGCTCACCTACTTGAGAGAAAGTTGGTGGAACTATCTCTTTAAAGTAGCTTAGTTACCTCGCTTACGGAGGTACTGAATTTTACAAAATCCACCAGAAACTGCTGTGTTGCCTACGCTGGCTCTAATATCTTCATAAGGCCTTTCTTGACTTGGTGGAAACGTGTACAGTGATTTCTAATCTTAACTCTGTAATTTCTTATGTTTTTCTCTTTCTTAAAGATGAAATGGTGTAAAAATAGATGTTTTTATTGTTTTATGACTGTTACATTGCTTCCTTCATATATTTCCCTTTTGCATTGTAAGCTTGCGTTGCTTCAGTAAAGCTACTGTTGTGATTTTCTGCAATTAGGTACAAATGGGCTCTAAGTAGTTTTGTTAACATCATTTTCTATGGTAATCTGGTCAACCTATTCATTTTTCCTTTTCTTTTAATGTGCCTCCCACATATCATCCTCCCTCAGCCCTCCCACCCCTCTACCTCTCTCTCTCTCTCTCTCTCTCTCTCTCTATATGTATATATATATATATATATAGTTATATCAGTGAAAAACGTTGTTAAATTTGTTAAAGGGACGTTATGTTTACAAGTAAAACCGCATACATGATAATAAACTTTAATGTTAATGACATTTTCTGGTGATGTTGTTTCTTTCTTCCTTACTATAGTTTCCCTGTATATGCCTCTGATTTGTATGCATTGTGGGTTTTCATATGCATTGTTTGTACTAACACAAGTATGTAGTAAATGTTGAATTATTACCAATGTATACCATGTTTAATATTACTCTAAACTCTGATAAGGTAGCATTCATAATTGTACTATCCAAAATTACAAGATTACAAATATTGTATTTCCAAGGTGCGTGCTGCAGCCATTGCCTATGTGTATGTATGATTAGGTTCCTCTATTAACAACAACACTCCAATATAATGTTTTGTTTAGATGGTTACATTCTTTAATACATTAATTAGTTCATGATAAGTCTCCCGATTACCCCTGATATCGTATTACTAACATTATAAACACAACCCCTTTAGGGAATTTTCATCAAAATTTATTTCATATGTGATGTCATCAGTGATGTCATCAATGACATTTGTAATGTCATCTTTGATGTCCTTGGTGTTAGTCTTAGCAGTGCACAGTGGTGGCGCGGGTTATGCTTGCTTAGCTTACTGGTGAATTTCTGGGGGTTTTCGGTTTTCCTTCTAACCATAACGTTCCTTTAACAAAGTTTTTTCACTGATTTTCATAGGTGTTTATTAGTGCAACTTAACCATAAAGTACCTTTAACAAAGTTCTTTCTGTGAATTTCATAGGTGTTTATGTGTATAAGTTATTAATAATTCCTCTTTTAACATATTTGAAAGAACTGTAAACATCCTTTAACAAACATATTTTTTGCAGAGCATACTGATGTGTGTTGTTATTAGCAGTGCATGCTGGGGATGCACATCATGGTTGAATTGCCTAGGGCACGAGGCTCGACAATGACCCCAGCCCCACCAAACTACCCCGGTTATCCACTGCACCTACCCTGCATCCTAGTTCAGTGTCCACCATACCCTCATAATGTGAGCAATGGACAGTGCTCCTGGCTTGCAGCCACGGCCATATTCCACAATCCGTGGGGTATGGGCTTCAGCCATGCTGCATTCCTCAATAGGCAAAACAGAGTAGACATTTGTCCTTGCCGAGGGCCAGGCCCGCTGCCCAGGCAGAAAAGTTATATCACAATTTTCATGTACTCCATTTTTGACACTTTGAAAAAAGTAAAACCCAGGACACATTTGCAAAATCATGCTTTCAGGTCCTTGCTGATGCTCCTCATAGAGGTTTGTTGTAATTCAGTGCAGCACTTCAGGCAGTAGCCACAAGCAGAATTTTTTCCCCATTCAAACCTATCCCCATTTGGAAAAACCTTACTACATAACCGGTCTGTGGTGGTCATGCCCACTTTAACCCCATTGCTGGTTCCTCGTGGTCATGGCCAGTAGCCACATTGTCCAGGTCATGGCCTTTGTTATGGCCATTAGCCAGATTGTCAGGGTCATGGCCTTTGTTAACATTTTCTGGTGATGTTGTTTCTTTCTTCCTTACTATAGTTTCCCCGTATGTGCGTCTGATTTGTATGCCTTTGGCCATGACTCAGACAATCTGGTCACTGCCCATGGCCACAGGTTATCCCTCAGTCACCAAAAGGATACCACTATTTTTTGTACCTACATTATGACACTTTTCAAAAAATAAAACACGGCCACATTTGCAAAACCATGCTTTCAGGTCCTTGCCAGTGCTCCTTACACGAGTTTGCTGCAAATCCATCCATGTTTTATTTTTTGAATAAATAGTGTCCAAATGTACGTACATAAAACATCCTATAACTTAGCCCCCAGTTGACAAAATCCATTCAGACTCTGTACAATCATTCAAGGTTGGGTCTAAAAACTTTCTGAAAATATTTGTGCACATTTGTCAAATGGCAACAAAGTTATAAGCCATCTTAAAATGTTGAGACCCCCCCCTATAATTTTGCCCCCTCTTCACAAAATCCCACAACTTTGCAAAAACATTCAAATCTAGGTCTTAAATCGTTTTGCAAACTTTTGTGCAGATTTGTTAAATGGCACCAAATTCAAAATCCTTTCAAATATTTTGGGAACCCACCCCCTTCTAATTTTGCTCCCTCTTGGCAAAACAGCACCACACTTTGCTGGAACATTCAAGGTCAAAATGGTATTAACAATAAAATAGTAATAAAATGGTATTGCTGAATTTCATGCAGTTTCATTGAGTGGCGCCAAAGTTATAAGCCATCCAAAAACTGCTTTTCAGCAACCCTGTAATTCAGAATAAGCATGGATGTCCCCGAACATTTTGGATGTCCATGAACATCACAGGCCTGTCCCCAAACATCAGGACTGTTTGTGGACTTCGTAGATGAAAAACACAATTTATTTGGCTTTTTATGGCCATGTCCCATCCTATCCTCATCATCACTCACCTCCCCATAGATTCTTTAATTAGTTTGACAAGTGTAATGTTATGTTTTTAATATGTTATTACCACGATGTCCGCGGACAACAGCGGCTGTCCACGAAACCAACATGTCGACCGTTTCAAAATATCTGATGCAGCTCACGTTTTTCACCATCCAATCAGCGGGCGCGTCCGATGTCCACGGACATCACACCGGAGCCTGATTGGTCCTGAGGGTTGTCCTCGGACCGAATAGGGAAGTGAGTCCGCAGACCGGACACAGATATCGCAATTTTTTTCCTACTTTTTGGCATTTAAAAAAAAAACTATTTACACCAAATTTACAAAAGCACACTTTCGGGACCAAGCCGCCGCTCGTGGTGTGAATTTGGTGAAAATCCATCCAGCGGTTTGGGCTGTAGGTGTGAGCAAATCTTTCCATTGCATCTATAAGGAAAACCACACATTTTGGGACCCCCTTATAACTTTGACCCCCCCCCTTAACAGAACCTCACCAAACTTTGCAGAATCAATCCGACGGGGCCGTACACTCTTTTTGCAAAGCTTGGTGAGAATTTGTCCAGGGGATGCAAGGTTATAAGCCACCCAAAAAGTGCTCTTACTATAACAACTTAACCATAACTACAGGGCCGCTACCACAGGCCGGCCTGCTGTAGCGGCCCTGTAGTCATGGTTAAGTTGCTCAACCCATAGGAAGAGCACTGTAAGGACATTGAGGGCAATGAAGTACAGGGGACAACATAAGTAGTGGTAGGGGGTTCATGTAGAAAATACAAACATCATGGATGACTGGTGCATATTATAAATGAAATGCACACACACTGGCAGTGGGCACATATTTTAAAATGGTCTAGTTCAGGGTGGCAGATCATCTGTCCGATTTGCACTATATACATATATACTAACATGAGCTAATCAACTAACAACCCCTTCCCAATAACTTGTAACCTGTCATTAACAAATTAGTGCAAAATGGGTTCAGATGACATGAACTGAAAATGAGTGCTCTTCTGCAATGGAATTAAAAAGTGCAAGCAGAATGGCTGTGTGTTTTCTTTCAACAAGGCACACATTGTGAAGATGGAATGTGCCCTGCTGAAAGACACTATTGTTAAGACAGAAACCAAAGGGAGAGAAATGTATCATATTGCTATCCAACAGTAATACTGTGTGGGCTTCAGTGGTATGATCTAGATAGGGGAAGGATTCTGTTTGAATGGCAGGAGGAGGCTTTACATGTAGCTGAGAGAGAGAGGGTGTGGGTCAGATGCTCAGAGACGTGCAGTTCGAGGAGACGGGCGGCAGACTGGGGAAGGAGAATCCTGGCATCCAACTTGTGTCCTTGTGGGCTGCCTGAATTTATGCATTTTATAGTTAGTCAGGGCTGGCAGGTTTCTTTCATGTGTAATTTTCCTTGATGTAAAGTGAACACTGCTTTGAAAATTCCGAAAAAAAGGTTTGTTTTGTGGTCATTTTTTCTCTTCCCTTTTCTTTCACAAACTGTGTATGCTGCCAAGTGTTTCGGAGCACACGGTCGGTGGTAAAATAAAAAGCGAGGGTGTTTATTAATGAATGAAAACTGTATCATGTAGTATAATTTAGATGTTGTCTTTGTACCCAATGTTATACCACATGACATGTTTCTGAATAGATCCAAAGAACAGTGTATGTAAATAAAAAACTAATACAGTTTGAGTTGACTTTTTCTGTGCATAAATGCGCTCACTGGCACAGAGTTTGTGAGGTTATGCGAACAGCGCGATGGGGGAAAAGTCTGGAAAACACATTTGGGGTTATTTGGTGGTGGAAAGGGGCTAGGAAGTGTGGGGTAGTGGAAAAAAGATATGTGGCTATTTTTGTAGGTTTAAAATGGTCGGGCAGGTGTTGTGGCTGTCTGCGGACACCGCAGTAGTTCACGGGTGGCGCAGTGAATGGACAGCTTGGAAAAGACTTTTGGTGTTATTTGATGGATCAAAGAGGGCATAGAAATGGAAGGGAAGTGGAATGAAGGTAATGTGGATCTGTTTTTCTGGGTGAAAAAAGGGTTTGGAAATGCTGCTAAGTGCACAGTCAATTTCGGTGTCTGCAGACATCATTTCAATTGCAGGGGGTCAGGGTGAGTTTTATTAGTTGACTGTGTATGGTATGTACTTGTTATATAGTTAATTTTATAGTGGTGGTTGAGGCCAGTGGCCCGATTCTGGGGGGCATGGCCGCAGCCCTTGGCCCCAAGAGTATGTGCACAGGCCACAACCACCAAAGTAGTAATATGTGTATAGTAATTATAGGTAATTTAGTAGGAGTACAAAGTGTTTGTAATATGGAGGAATGATGTAATTCAACTGTATAGAGTACATATGATTGTAGTACAATTGAAGATAGTGCTCATATAATATGTATTTGAATAGAATGACTGTGCTTACTTAGTTTTATAGCATTGTGAAGCTGGAATCTCTGGTTTATTTTCTGTGGAAAAAAACAGTACAATTTGTTAAGCAAGGTAGTTTAAAAGCTGTAGTTGTGTACAAGTTCACATAGATCCTTTTTAAACCCTCATAAACAGTACATTCTAAGTACTGTGTTTGGTACAGCATTAGTGTATGACACACTGCTGTTGTTTGACATTATCAAATCATTGGGTCATTGGAAAAATAAATCTGTACTGGATTAAAAAAAACTGATTACCGTTACGTGAGTGTAAGGGTAATAGTATGTTTGTTTGAAGTATGTTGTGATTAAGGGAATGCTTGAAGTAGTTAGTTACCTTTTGACGTATTCTAACTACATTAGAGGTTAGAAGATGTTTTGTCAGATAAGAATTGAGAAGGCGTAGTTGAAGTGTTTTAGAATGAAGGGTGTTTTTCAAGTAGTTAGATACCTGTTAGCGTATTGTAACTAGATTTCAAAGTACCATTGTAGTATTATCGTTGTAGTTAGATACCTGCTGGCATATTCTAACTGTTAATTGTGATATAGTTTAGTGACTAAATTTGGGTTGAAGGAATATTAAGTAGGCATTTGTTAAAGCTGCTGGTAACCTATGTTTTGGAGTAACAGAAGTATCATTACATTCAAACCAACCACTTCTTTTTTTGACATATGCAGTGTAGTGCCCTGAAGTGGCTGTGGCACCAGTGTGGTATACCATACCTACTGTTGTGAAGGTTTTCTTTCCAAGAGATACTTGGCCGTGCGTAGAAGCCTGTAAACTTGCGGTTATTTTTGGTACCATCTGCATTGTACCTTAGAAGCATTAGTATGGCATATTGGCTATGTGAGTTTATTTGTATGGTGGAACGATTGTCTAAATTGCAAAAAGGGCATAATATGCCATGATTTGCATTCTGCAGAAACTGGTGAAATGCAATGGATTCAGAATTTGGTATGGATACATACACAAATCGTTCATTAGGGATATGCCCTTGTGAAATATGGTTGCAGAGAGTGCATATATGTTTCCACATGTATGAAATTTCAAAGATTTAATTTATAGGGATGTTTTTGGTTTCCAGTACTTGTAGTAAGTACAATAGGAATTCTTGTGGATCTTCTTGTGTGTTTATGGTAAATGTACCCTTCCTGCACAGTATGCCAATTGTTGCTTTATACCCGAGACACTATAAGTGTTGTCAGGATTGTTTGTGGCATTTCTATGCAGGAGAAGCATTTGCAAACACAACTGGTCTGAGTCGTTTAAGTAAATGTTGTGAACAATTGGTGACAATTGAAAGAGAAGATTCATTGTTACATTAGCATAACAATTTACTCCATTTGTGTTACTGAATTTAAATGGACGAGAGAGTTCTGTTTGTGGATCACAAAACACAGGTACTGCCAATACGTTGTTTGAAAAGGTACTTTATAAATGTAAACAATGCTGTTCATTTTACAAGGTAGTACAAATAAAAGTAATTTATGTCTGTATCTGTGACATATCTTGTGGCATATCCCGCGTTTACATGTTGGATTCATGGAAGACTGGGATTTTGCGTGCAACGGTACCTGCTTGTGTGGTTCAAGCCATTATTGATGAATTCCCCAGTGACAGCCGACAATACCGTGGATTGATGCAGCCAGTATTTCAACCGCAGCAGTATAATTTGCAGTGTCATTAATATCCACCTTCCTAAAATAAATACAAATATTAAAAATAATTCAAGGTAGACAGTTGTGAGAAAGTTTTGTAAGTGTACTACAAGTTCAAACATATAAGAGTATTGTTACATATTGGTGGGCGATAACATGTGCATTGGCCTATTGCGCTGGCGCTCGCCTCATCCTCATATACCCCCCTCCAGTATCAATGGCAGTTGGCACCAGTGATCGTGCGCTCGCAAGAGGGCTGGGTGGATGGGGACGCTCAAGGTGCGGTACACTATGTGCACTTCAAAGGAATCTTATGCACTGTGTCTATTGTCCAAATGGCCACTGCAGTCCCAGTATCTCCAGACTCCCCTTTGAAGACCCAGTTCCTCCAATGTACATATGTATGTGTCCCTTGAACATTGTCCAGGGCCTATCACGCTTACCCCATCCTTATCATCCAGACTCCCCTTTGAAGACCCAGTTCCTGCAATGTAAATATGTTTGTGTCCCTTGAACATTGTCCTGGGCCTATCACGCTTACCCCTTCCTTATCATCCAGACTCCCCTTTGAAGACCCAGTTCCTGCAATGTAAATATGTATGTGTCCCTTGAACATTGTCCTGGGCCTATCACGCTTACCCCATCCTTATCATCCCCCTCTCACTTTTACCTAGAAGCTCAATGTCTGTAGAGGTCTGGTACTTTCTAGGCTGTACCATTGCAATAGCCTCTTCCTTAATCTACCCACTTTCTCTCTTGGCCCCGTTCAGCTAATTTGAAATAAGGCTGCAAGACTTATCATTGGCCTCAAAACCAGGGACGGCATTTCTCACTGTGGCTCTTCAACCTTTACTTGGTACCTCCAGCGCACCTAATCTCTACATTCTTTTCTAACTTTCAGTGTTATGCAGATGACACTTAGCTCTCCTTCAAGCTGTATGCTGCATCCTCTCCTCTCTTGCTTATTTCTGACTGTGTGTGTGCAATTCAGGAAAGGTGTGCCTTCAGCAATGTCTGCCTTAATGCGAGTAAGACTGCGATCATTCTTATTGGACCCCTGCTACTGCTTTCCCTTTTTCACCCCAGCTGTCCTCCTTGGGTCCTGCCCCCTGCGTCTTCAGGTGAGGAAAAAAAACTTGGTATCATCTTTGACATCTTCTGTCCTCACATTATGGACATCTTTAAAAAGTCCCACTAGCAGCTGCAGCTACTGAGAGGTATTGTTGCTTTTGTCACTTTCCCCCAGAAGCTCACTATCTCAAGAGCTCTAGTTCTCTCCAGGCCGGACTACTGTAAAAGCCTCTTTCTAAATTTTCCTGCCTCTACTCTTCTACCTCTACAACATATCCAGAACTGGGCTGCAAGACTTGTCCTTTGCCTTAAGCCAAGGGATGATATATTGAGCCCTTCACTCATTCACCTCCAACTCTCTGAGGGTTAGACGCTTCTCTAGGTAGAGAGTGGGGCGGGGGTAGATTTCTTTCTTCGGCTGGTGAGTCCCCCTGGAACAGTTTCCCTGCCTCTCTCAAACTTCAGCAGGAACACCTCAGGTTCTAAAAATAATTCAAGACTTTCCATTATGCTTCTGCTTTCTCTCTCTCTCCCCCGGCTGATGTTCTCATTCTGCTGCACTAACTGGTTACCTGGCCACCCTCTAAACCTTATGGGGACCAGGTTCCCTCATGATCAGTAGCCCCATGCACTGTCTCCGGGCCCACCACGTACTATGGACTGAATCTGCAACCCCATGGTGCCATGCCTATTTGCACTTAGTTACAGCCGCCCCCCACGCCCCCGGGTCACTTATTGTAGGTTGCGTATTGCACTCTCCCCTTCCATGCCCCTGGAACTTCTCCTCTTATTTCCCCTTGCACTTGCATGATATGAATGACACACGGCCTAGTAAGATCATTTGTTCTGTTTCCCTTTGTTTTTCTATTGCTTGTCTTGTTGCGCCTTGAAACACCTATGTACAGGTGCGTTATAAATAACTTATATCATTGTTGTTTTGTTCCCTGGCCCCCCTACCCTTTTTTGGTCTTGTCACGATGTGCACATTTCTTTTTGGGTGTAGGCCCTTCACAAATAACCAAGAAATAAATGAATTAAGTAAATGAAGCCTGGACAATCTGGAAAGTAGGTACCATGATATGTGGCTTCAGATTGCAATAGGCCACAAGTTTATGTGCCGCAGTGTTAGCCAACATTGAAATGATGGGTGAAGGAATTTGTATTGCCAATGTGCATTATGAACATGCGCATGTGACCTTTGCACTCTTACATCTTACTGTGGAGGGCAACGAGGGGCGCGTATATGAATGCAGAAATGGATACGATTGCAGGAATAGAGGCACACAGAAGCTAGTAATCCTGTACTCCACTGTTCGTGTCTCTACCTTTTTCCATGATCACTGTACTTGTCTTTCAATCATTGCTATCCCTTCAGGATCCAGCAATTATGCCGGACAAACTCTGATGCCTCCATGGTTGCTTTAAGGATGAAATTCAAGTCCCTTCCATTATCCACAAGGCTGTCTGGGGCGTGGGAACACACTACTACCTGCAGTTGTTTCTGACAAACTACTTTTCTTCATGATTTCTTCGATCTTGTTGTTCCAACGCTCTGCTGGGGAAGCACTTCTTATAGCAGAGATCAGGGCGTAGATCACTATTGACATATAGGGAAATCCGCGCCCGTGTGGACCGCGTCTGAGGTTATCTTTGAAAGAAAACGTAAATGTATTGGGAACAGTCTAGTTGATCCTGGTGAAATGGAGCTAAATATTGTGATATGTGGTTTACTTGAAATATTTCGTTGTTTTTCATTACACTGTTTGCCAGTAATATTGGTAATTTTTGTGGCATGTGTTTTAAAAAAACAAAACTGACTCGGGCCCGCTGTTTACGCTACATGAAGGGTCTCATTGTTATGTGTTCTTGAATACCCTGCACTAAGAATTTGAAGGACTAAATGTGTGGAAAATCCACAAAGAAATTGTAAGATTCACTATATTGAAAACTAACGTCAGAAAGTAAAGTTTCTATTTTACAAAACTGTATTTCAAAGCGATTGTCCTCTGCTACACCGAAAGCATGGATTTGAAAAATGCAATGTAAGCAAGATTTTAAATAATATTTATTGAAGTGTAGATTGAAAGTGTGCTGTGTGCCATATGATGAATGTTCTGACAGATGAATGTTCAATTTGACGTAAAAAATAGACATTGTACGTTTTAATTGTAAATCAATTGTATAGCCTAAATAAGAATGTACTGTGCATATGTAAGTGTAAAGTGGTTACTGAAATATGTTTTTGCATTCTCGATTTTACATAGTTATATAATCCCAATGTGCGCGTGCCATGGGTACAGTCTATCGGCCGAGGGCTTCTTCAACAGTATTTGGACAATAATTATCAACAATGGATACATTATAACAATCATCTGGGACGATCACCAGACAACAATGCAACATGGGAGCGTATAGGTTCTAGAAATGTGCAGATGTGAAAGTGTTGCATTTATTTAAATTTTAAAGCACTGATTCCTCCTCTGTAATGGAGCGCCATTTGTGCGTAGATTACTCATCGGTCATGGAAGATCATTTTTGGTGAAGAACGCAGAGACTTGTATTAATCGATCAATGATCGGATTTGGCATTAGAAGATCACCGTTGACCGTTTCATAAAAAATGAGAACAATGCGAAGTTCGGTAGCTATGAACTCTGTTAAAAAAAGATAACCAAGTTTTCGTCGACTTAAAATAATGTTTTCATTGCTGTGTCAAAATAAAAATGATTTGTTATGGTCCCGACTATTGCTGTTTTCTTCAAAATAAAATGTTTCTATAATTTTTGTAAAAAGAAACAGACATCTTGCGTTTGTTGTGGATGTGTGTTTAAGTTCCTCGTTCTACGTTAGATAACCTTATGACGTTGGTGATGACAGGGTACATTTGGCTACACTGCCCACTAACATCATTGAAATAGGTGGAGCTCATTCTGAGCGTATAGTGATGTTAGGTTAGGGGTGCACAAACGTAATCAGTGCCGTGAGGGCCTTTGAAGTTAGGGCAAAAGAATCGTATTGAGTCTATCTACTTTATTGAGAAATGTAAAGTAGATGGGGTCTATAAGATTATTTTTTAGTTGTACTTTTTAACTGTGAAGGGTGGCTCCTAAAGGAACTTTTTTTCTTTGGTTGTTTTTTTTTTCTTTTTTGCAGGAGAGGTCAGAAATTAAGGTGGGGAGGAAAATGAGGGAAGAGGCACCAACCTCAAATATGGAGGGGCAGGTAGACAGGGGAAGATGTTTTGTGTGTGTTACATCTAAAGTAGGGATCAGGGTTTCTCATGCTCTTTGATTACAGCTTCAAAAGCAGTTTGAAATTTCACTCCTCCCCACAGAGTGGTGTGATGCAGTATATACAGAGTACTTTTGTCTTCAACAGACTCTTTTTTTATCGCTTGCAAGGTTGCTGGTGGGATTTTGAGTCCTATTGAAGTAGGCTCTGTGGTTACTGTATTGGCTGAGGAAGATGAGGTGGAGGAAGACAGCCTACTACTTCTTAAGAAAGGAACAACCTTTCTGAGAGCATTGCAGTGGTTGGATTGTGTGTGGTGGCGCATGAAGGTGGTCCGGTAGGAGTACTGTCCAGGTAGTCTGCGACTGTATACAACGTTGCATTCAATGCCTTTCACTTTGGTAGCTTTAGCCTTTTGGTACATTCCCACAGTCATAAATAACTGCTACACCCAGGATTCTCTCTGGGTGCTAGAGGGAGGCACTTCCTCTATCTCACCTTCTTGGTCCTCTTAATTGTGCTTTTTTTGTTGTGTAGGTCGTCCAGCTGGTGGTGATGTTACCTCTTGGGGAGGAGGGGTGGCAAAAGTTGATGCCATGTGTACGATAAATAGCAGTTGTGCTAATATTCTGCTAAGTATGTGCTCTGTGCTAGATTGTTAATGGATAATGGGTAAGAAAAGGTGTAGGGGCTGTGCAAGGGTAAATTTTGATCTTCAAATGCCTAGACGAGCAGAAAATGCAGTTCGGAACTATTTGCGAAGCACGGACCTGTTTACAAAGTGTGAACTTGTTCACAGACATGTCATCATGCCGCGCGTGAGCACGTGATCACATGACGCTTCTCGGAAGGTCCGCGATGACATCAGACATTCAACAAAGTCAACGAACATAAAACGAGTGGAAAAAGTTGCAAAAGAAGCATAGAAATGTTAAAAATTATGCTAGATGGTGGGGAATGGCAGAGTTCTAAGGTGAATCTTTGTAAATTGGACAAAAATGTTGCTATATTGGGGTAAGTATGATATTAGTAAATTGGAGGAAATTAAGGGTGCACTGGTAAAAACCCATGAAATTCACTGAAAAAAAACTTTTTTAAAGGGACGTTATGGTTAAGTTGCCTGATAAAAACCTATGAAATTCAATGAAAAAACGTTGTTAAAAGGGACGTTATGGTTACAAGTAAAACTGAAAACCCCCAAAAATTTGCCAGTTATGGTAAGGTAAGCTAAGCACTCTCTGCGGGATGGGCATGTCCGCTGAGGACCCTTACAGCACAGCTCTGTTTGTAATTTTACCAAAGCAGCGCTTGCATTCTGTCTAGGCATTTCTTGCCATTTTCTGCTATTTCATCTTTATAATGGGCTTCTCAACTGGTTTGTTGTAGTGATCTACAGATGACACTGGTGTTTCGGTTTAAGCTGTGCTGCTTTTCCCAACTTCCCAACTTCCAACATCTGCAACTTGGCTTCCCCTAATTCAATAGGGTGCCTTTTCAGGTGAGCCACCATTTTTTGCTCCAGTTCCAAGCATTTGATATAGCACTTTTTGTCTTGTTTTATTTCATTTTTTGCATGTCGGTCTTACTTTAGGTTAGGATTTTGTCCTGGCTTCCCCCAGCGTGACTGACCATATCACTTCGTTACGGCCACCATAGCAATTTGGCATTCATCAGGTTGGTCCAGTATTGGTCTTCTTTGGACTAACAATCATATGTTTATATAGAATCTGCATTGTGCACTTATATACTTGTCGCAGATTAACCATGGTCCTGAAGGTTCCCCACCATTCTGCACGGTCTTCTTTTGGGAGTCACTAACCCTTTCGCTCTGTCATATATAGCTGTTAGATTGGGATTCCTATTTTGCTTTATTGTTATACGGCATATATGATCCCTGAGTTGTTTCACAAAGAAAATTGGGCTGCTCTTTTGTAGTTGCCCTCTCTGTTTAATTGTATTCGGCAGACAGTCAGCTATGACTCATATGTTCTACGCAGTAGTCTATAGCCATGTTTTTGTGTTTTACAAAATTGTAACATCCACCTCCTGAGGAAGACGTTGTGTTTGCTACCACTACACGTCGAAACCGGTCGAGAGATATACCCTACAGGGATGTGATCTCTTGCACTTTTCCTTCTGATCCACCCTGACAATAGATTATTTATTAATTAATTCTATTGATTATGAATATAAAAATTATGTCTGTTTGATGGGGACCAGTCATGAATTCCTTCTCCCCACATTTTTTTAGCATGATTATTTTGTCTCTTAAGCTTTTGGATGTATGTCACGGTATGTTGAGTTGGGTTTGAATGAGTGCACTATGAAAGGCAAGTATGTGTGACAATGTTTTAGCCGACTTTAGGCATACGGTTGCTGCTGTTTTGCTGTATTAAAGTGATCAGTGTTTAATTATTTGTGATTGACTCACCATTGTTTAAATTGTTGGTATCACTTTCAATAAATTTTGATACACATTTTTTCAAATTGATTTGTTTCTCTGGGCAATCTTTTTCTGTTGTTCTAAGGTAAGCTAAGCAACCATAACTGTCGCCTCCACCAAGACTAACACCCAGGACATCAAAGATGACATCACAAATGTCATTGATGACATCACTGATGGCATCACATTTTAAATTAATTTTAATAAACAGTCCCTACAAGGGGTTGAGTTTATAATGTTGGAAACAAGATGTTAGGGGTGATTGGGAGACCTATCATGAACTACTTAATGTATTAAAGATGTACTCATGTAAACAACTCATTATATTCTAGTGTTGTTGTTAGTAGAGGAACCTAATCGTACATACATACAGCCGATGGTTGCAGCATGCACCATAGAAGTACAATATTTTTAATCTGGTAATTTCCGATAGTATAAATAATAAATGCTACCTTATGAGAGTTTTGAGTAATGTTAAACGTTGAATAAATAGGTATTAATTGAAAACTTACCACCCACGTGTGTTAGTAGAAATAATACATATATAAACGCACAATGCATACAAATTAGAGGCACAGACAGGGAAACTAAAGTAAGGAAGAAAGAAACAACAGCACCATACAATGAGAATAACTGTAGAGTAACTCATCATGTACACAAATAAATTCTGTGTTTGAGGCAGGCTTATTGCCTCATGTACGTGCCCTATGAGCTCAGATTAAACTCTAAGGAAAGTACTTTGAGAACATATAAAAAGGTTAATGTGCAGATATATAGCACCTTTTACATTTTGGAAATTCTCATTGTCAGTCAAAACAAAAAACTAGCCTAATCATGTCAGTAAACAAAAACAAGAGGCCCAGATATGTGTTGTCATCAGTGATGTCATCAATGACATTTCTGATGGTCATCTTTGATGTCCTGGGTGTTAGTCTTAGCAGTGCACAGTGGTGGCGCAAGTTATGGTTGCTTAGCTTGCCGTAACTGCCAAATCTCTTGGGTTTTTCTGTTTTACTTGTAACCATAACGCCCCTTGAACAACTTTTTTTCATTGAATATATATATATATATATATATGTATATATATATATATATGTTTATTTGGGATACATTACTCACTGTAATCGTATTTCTGATGCTTGTATCTGCTTAGATTCACATGCTGTGCATAGGCCGACATCTAGTGGAAGCTGCGGAGTATTACAGTTTGTTTTTCGAAATCTCGAAAAGGGGCGGCGAACTAGAGCGTGCCAGTAATACTATCCTAGTGTGACGTCCCCTATACCCATGATCCCTCACGCGTGTAGGACCCTCAGATTGTATTTTTTCTGACATGAGGTAGCATGAGGAGTAGCGTGAGTACAGAGTATCCAAGCAGATAGATAGATAGGACTACAAGCATCCATGCACCTTCACTCAGAGGGGAGGAAGGGCGGGCGCATGTGAATCTAAGCATATACAAGCATCAGAAATACGATTATGGTGAGTAATGTATCCCTTCTGAGGCTTGTGGAATCTGCTTAGATCACATGCTGTGCACAGATTAGAGAGCAGTGTTAGAAGAAGGAGGTGGGATGTAAGAAGGGTCATGATCGAACAAATGTCTTAGAACCGCTTGTCCCACTTGAGTATCTGTCTTGGAATGAGTGTCAATGCAGTAGTGCAGAGTAAAAATGTGAATAGAGCTCCATGTAGCTGCTTTGCAAATGGTGTCAAGGGGTACATTTGCAATGAAAGCCAAAGTGGTCCCAGTACCTCTTGTAGAGTGGGCCCTCGGCGTAAAAGGCAGTGTTTTTTCTGAAAGGGAATAACACAGCTGGATACATTTGACTATCCATTTAGAGATGGCACCTTTAGAGATGCGATCTCCTTCTCTGCCTGTAGCTACGGAGATGAACAGTTGACCTGTTTTTCATAGCGGTCTGATCTTGTCTACGTAGTAGAGGACCGCTCTTCTTACATCTAGAGTGTGTAGTTTCACCTCAGCAGAGCTCTTGGGTTCTTGGGAGAAGGCCGGTAGCTCAATGGACTGGTTAACATGGCATTTTGAAATAAACTTAGGTGAGAACCTAGAGTGAGTTTGTAGAACCAGCTTATCCTTATGTACAGTAAGGAAAGGATCCTGCACTGACAGAGCCTGAATTTCACTGACCCTTCTTATGGATGTAATGGCTACTAAGAAGGCAGTCTTGTAAGTCAAGTGTTTGAGACTAGCTTTATGCATGGGTTCAAAGGGGGGGCCCATGAGTTTAGCAAGCACCACATTAAGGTCCCATCCTGGTGGTGGGTTAGAAATTGGAGGGTGGAGTCTCTTCACCCCTTCCATAAAGGCTTTAACAACTGGCATTTTCCACCATGACACCTTGTTATGGGAGGTGGTGTAGGCTGACAATGCCGCCAGGTGTACCCTGAGTGAATTAAATACCAACCCTGTGTCAAGCAGGTGTAGCATGCAGGTGACAATATTGGAAGGAGTGCAATCAATCGGGTTGATTTACTTATTCTGGCACCAAATAACAAATCTTTTCCATTGATCAAAATAACAGTGCCTTGTGTTAGGTTTTCTTGATTCTTTTAAAATCTCCATACATTTTAGAGGTAAATTGAGATGGCCGAACTCTATGATTTCAGGAGCCATGCTGCCAAGTTCATCGAGTTGGGTTGAGGATGCACTGTTTGTCCTTCGTGCTGGGAGAGTAGGTTGTACCAGCACGGGAGTCTGATGGGGTCGCACACCGCCAGTTTGCACAGGTGTAGAAACCACGGTTGTCTCGCCCACATACGAGCAACTAGGATGAGCGTCATCGATTCCCTGTGAATCTTGTAGACCACCTTCCTCATCAGAGGGGTTGGTGGAAAAGCATAGGCAAACATTCCTGACCAGTTCATCCATAGAGCGTTTCCCTTAGAGCCTGACTGGGGGAACCTGGATGCAAATTCTGGGCATTGTCTGTTTTCGCTTGTGGCAAATAGGTCTATAGTGGGGAAACCCCACTGAGAGAAGAGATCTCCTATGATTTCTTCATGTAGACGCCACTCATGCTCTTCCAGAAGGGGATCTCAGCTCAAAGCGTCCGCTAGTGAATTGAGATCCCCTGGAACATGTTGAGACGACAGGTAAATGTTCCGTCTGAGTGCCCATATCCACATTTTCTGGGCAAGCTTGGACAGATTTGGCGAACAAGCCCCCGCCCTGTTTGTTTATGTAAAACATTGCCATCGTGCTTTCTGTTAGGATCTGCACTGACAGGTTCGATAGGTGGGGTTCGAACGCTCGAAGCGCTCTGAAGACTGCCAGAAGCTCTAGCAGGTTGATGTGATTCTGGGCCACTGTGTGAGACCAGAGGCCCTGAGCTGTGTGGTGAAGGAAGTGTGCTCCGCACCCTGACAGGGATGTGTCTGTAGTGACTACGGCCTGTATTTCTGGATCATAGAAAGGTTTAATCTTTGAACGATTCTCTCTTGTCCACCAGCAAAGACTCTGTACTAGTGTTGGCAAAACGACCACTAGATCGTCCCACTGACCACTTGCCTGAGACCACTGCCAACCATTCCTGCATGGGTCGCATGCGCAGGCGCGTGTGGGGAACCAGGTAAATGCATGACGCCATCATGCCTAGCAAACACATTGCTTTGCGAACCCTTATCTGGTGACCGGACTGATATTGATGAATTTGCAGTAACAGATTCCGAATTCTTTCCTCTGATGGAAAGGCCAACCCCTCTTGAGTGTCTGGGACAGCTCCTAGGAACTGTTTGGAGGCGCTTGGCACCAGGCTTGATTTTTTCTCGTTAATTGAGAAGCCCAATCGGAAGAGGAGGTTGATCGTTTTTTGAATGTTGGATCTGCAAATGATGGGGTTTTCCCCTGTTATGAGCCAGTCGTCCAGGTAAGGGTACACTGGGATTGCCTCCCTGCGTAAGTGCACGGCAACCACCGCCAGTACCTTGGTGAATTGGAGCTGAGGCTCTACCGAAGGGCAGCACCTTGAACTGGTAGTGCTTGCTATCTACCTTGAAGCATCATCTGTGCGCTGGGAACATGGAAATATGAAAATAGGCATCTTTCATGTCCAATGTTGCCATGTAATCTCCTTTTCTTAGCAAGGGGATTACTTCCTGGAGTGTAGTCATGAGAAATGTTTGAGGCTTCACATATTTATTTGCAGGGCGTAAGTCTAATACTGGGCGCATTGTTAGAATAAATAGGTTGAATAAATACCCCTGTTTACCTGGTTGCCCGGGACGAGTTCTATCGCGTCCTTTGCAAGAAGAATGACGATCTCCTCGAGGAGGATTCTTTGGTGCTCCAAGGAGTGTATCTTCTGTCTTGGAGGATGGTCGCGGGGGCGTTGCAATAGTTCGATACAGTATCCTGCGGACACTGTGGACAGCACCCATCTGTCTGAAGTGATCCCTTCCCATGTGTGGGTGAAGCTAGAAATGCGCCACCCCTACTGGGGTTGCATGGGAGAGCATCACTGTTTGTTGGGAGGCATAGCGCCTCTACCTGGGCTGCCTCTCCCTCTACCATGGCCCCTCTTTTGACCTCTGGCGAAACCCTGGATAGCTTGTTGGTTGCCACCCCATGATGATCCTTGATTCTGAGAGTAATGGGAGCCTCTCGGAGAGTTTTGGCCGCGAGAGCGACAAAAATTACTATTTTCCCACTGGTTTGTGGGTTTATTAGTTAGTTGGCCAAAGGACTTTAAGGTGTCATATTCGTCCTTGGCCGTCTTTAGCGCTTCCTCCACTGCTTTCCCAAACAGAAGGTCTGGTTCCACCGACATGTCAATAAGGGTGGCTTGTGTCTCGGGTTTAAACCCCGATTGCCTCAGCCAAGTGTTTCTTTTAATTACTGCGCTCTCTGCTATGAGCCTTCCTGCATTGTCCGCTGCATCAAAGTTAGCCTTGAGAATCATCCAGACACTGATCTTCCTTCCGACGCAATCTGGGTCAACTGAGTCTTTTGAGGCTCTAGTACGGAGGCAATAAGGGCAGCTACCTGTTCCCATTGGTGGCAGTTGTAGCTTGCTAGCAGAGTTGTGGTGTTAGCAATGCGTGCTTGGTATGCCGAGGTGGACGCTACCTTCCTAGCTCATATATTCTTTTGCTCTCCTTGTCCGGGGGAGCTTCTGAGGATGCTAACGGTGTTCCGGCCCTTTTCCTGGTGGTTGCAACCACTAATGAGTTGGGTTTGAGCTGGCCCCTTATGTAAAGTGGGTCGGAGGGAGCGGCCCTGAATAACTTTTCTATTCAAGGGTTAACTGCCTGAGTAAGATTAGGAGTGAGCAGAGATGGATCGATTCTACGTTGGATAGACTTTAGAATCGGAATGGCCTGGGCAATGGATCTCTTGTCTCCTAAAATCTGCTCAGCGAAATCCCTCTCTTCTTGGGCCCTCTGAGTATCAATTTGAAAATGGGCTGCAGCCTTGACCAAAACCTTTTTGAGCAAGGGCTGGTTGTCAACAGGTGAGTCATTCACCGGGGGGGTTCTTTGGAATAGGGGAGTCGAGACTATAGGCCTCCGCCTCATCTTCCTCCTCCTCTTCCTGGTCCTCATCGTCTCCGTAATAATCAACCCCGGTCTGGTTGTCTAGTATTTGTATATCTGGATCCTCACCATACTGCTGATAGGGTTCAACATAGAGAGGGTCTGAAATCAGACCCTGAACTGGAGTCTCAGAGCAGAGTCTCTTAGTAGGAGGTGGAGGGTCTTTGGATCCCGAAGGGGTAGATGGTGTAGGGTTATAGCTAAGGAAGTAATTTGGGTCTTTCTCATAGAAATCTGCAAGAGAAGACATCCTCCTCATTACCCTGTCAATGTCCTCAGCATTCCATTCCCTGGAGCTGGGGATAACCCTTTCCTGTTGTGGTTCCTCCTCTAATCCCATATCCTGGGGGGTGGGAGGGACAATCTTTGGCCTAGTGATCGGGTCCTGGGCCTTGGACTTTTGTGGGAGTTTCTCCTTCTGAACCTGTTGTGCAGAGGTTATTTTCTGTTGTTTATCCCCCTTCCCATGTGTAGAGGAATGCTTTCCTGACTCCTTGGACTTTTCGGAATCTTTCGACGCCTGGCGTCGAGATTCGGAGGATGGATTACGAGACTCTGGAGTCTTAGAAGAGGCACGCTGAGTCTCGGGCGTAGACATCGAAAGAAGAGCCTTCGAACGTGCTGCCTGGGGTGGAGGTCGGAATCGTCATTTGACGACCCTACCTCCTGTGAGTTTAGGTAATGTGGCACCTTTAGCAATCGTAGACAGTTGCTGTGTGTCATGAGGCAACCGAGATCTGGAACGCCCAGAGGACACCGATTCTGCGGACCGCTCTGTCCGTGCCTTTTTCTGCCGATCGCTCAACACACGTGTCGAGTCTTGGGTGGGGTTAGTGTGTTTAGATGAAGATGCAAGTGTCGCTCCCTTGCCGCCGGGTGTTGTCCCCCTAACTGACCCGCCGGACAGTCCTCTGAGGTCGGGGCTCGCGCTTGGGTGTCTACCGACACCCCGTGTGCTCGCCGTCCGATACGGCAGCGTTGCTGCCATCACTGAAGGAACCCACAGTGTCCATGGCCTCGAGTTGCCTGGCGTAGTGAGCCCAACCTTTGATCGAGCGGTCCTTAAGTGTCTTGGATTTGAAGAGCCTACAAGCTCTACAATTCACCTCGGGGTGGTCCCTTGGAAGACACAGGTTACAGGTATTATGCTTATCTACCCAAGGAAACTTACGGTTGCACTTGGGGCAGAATTTAAAAGGAGTACTCTTCAAATGTTAATACCTGGCAGCGGGCGGGTATATGTAGGAAAAAGAGTGTGTATGTATATGTCCATCCCCCACTCTCCCTACTTGCAGGGGCCGAGGCCAGAGGCCTTCCAAGGTCCAAAGTCCGTTGTTGTAATCTCGACGGCTGTTCGTCCTTGTTCTCAGGTACTGGCATCAGTCTTCGTCGAACCTCGACGTGGGGTCTGAGAACGGGGAATTTTTTATAATGTTATGATAAATGGCTAAAAGCCAGGGAACTCCGCAACTATGCTTCCGACAAGTATGGCGGAAAAGAACAATCTGAGGGTCCTACATGCGTGAGGGATCATGGGTACAGTGGATGTCACACTAGGGATATTATTACTGGCACGCCTGAGTTTCGAAAAACAAACTGTAATACTCCACAGCTTCCACTAGATGTCGGCCTATGCACAGCATGATCTAAGCAGATTCCACAAGCCTCAGAAATATATATACTTTAGTTCAACATATTATGCCATAAAACTACACACACAGTTACAAATAGATGCAACTGCAGAATCTTAAAATGCTATCATTAACACTTAGTACATGAACAATAGATAAAGTAGTTCACATAAACTAAAATCACTTTTAATTACAATTCACCACAAAATAATTCATTCACATATACATATGCAAAATACAATTCATAATGATCAAAATGAAATCAAAAGGCAGATATGTTCTCATTAATAAAAAAATAAAATCAAAGATCAATACATTATCATTGACATCGTTTTTAGAAATGTATTTAGTGTGCTTCAGTAATTTAACTTTTCACACTTACACAAATTACAAGTAAAAAGTGTTCAATTTTGTAATACAATATTTAAAAATATATAGACCAAAAAAGCATAAAGCTTATACAAAAGTCTCAAAAGAATACATTATACATATTGGCCCTCATTACGACCTCGGCGGTAGCCATGTCGCTTTCCGGGTCCGGGTCCACAGAATGAGGAATTACCGGGCCATTCTGAGTTCGGAAGGCCCGATAATTCCTCCCTACAAGGACCCGGACCCGGTCCTTGCCCATTCCCATTTCAGCCCACATAAGGCTGAATGGCAATGGGACAGGGAGCAAACAACGGGCCATTACGAGTTGGCCCGTTGTTTGCTCCTTCTTCCCCTCGCGAGACCCGGTAAGCGCGCCTGGTCTCACCACGCGCGCTTACCGTGTCCCGCGAGGGGACCTCGTAATGTGGCGGAACGGGTTTAACGGGTCCACATCCTTTTGCGGCACCCGTTAACCCGTTCCGCAAGGGTCGTAATGAGGCCCATAGTGTCTCTTGCAAAAAATCCATGGTAATGTTCATTCCACCGGCCCACCTACACCAGGAACAACTTTATGGAACTTAGAACTTAGAACTTTAGGAACAAATATTTTCCTAATACACATCATTTGCCATCAGGGTTCACAGAGATGGCATCACTCATTTGTAGCCACCGGTCCTTCAGGGCAGCTGATAATATCATAGACAAGCCTGACATGCAATAAGCCCAGAAGGCATCACCTTCAATATTTTCTTTTTAATGGACATGGTAACAAAAAGCTTTATTAGGTTTTTCCTGAATGGCTGGGCATTGTTGAAGCAGGTGTCTCATTGTTTCTAATACCTAAAACAACGTACATAATCTGCAGGAACGTTTTATCCCTCAGTAACGTAAGCCTCAAACCAATAATCATTAAACAGGGGAGCCGAGTCAGGCGTATCTGCATTGTAAATCTGCAAAGACTGCTATATGGAATTACACTTAAATATCCTTGTGATCTATGTAATTTAAAACCTTGTCTTGCACATTCAGTGAACATTACTTTTGTCACCAGGAGGTTAACGTTTTTACCCCCATCCCATCTAAAAGCTCTAGTGTTCAGTTCCTTAATTGAAGCCATTAGACTCTCATTAGGGTCAGCTTGCCAGTCGATGCTATTATGAACCAATTGACGTTCATGCACAAACTTACATAGGGACCTTATATTATCTAAACTGTGTCTAATCAGTTTACAAAATATGGTCATTATTGTGTCCTCTATACAATGGAGCATTTTAAGGTATATAATGTTTTCCTTATTTCCAGTAAAACGCCTGCGGGGGAATCCCCTATTCAAGTCGAATGGCTTGTATAGGTGTACTAGGGCCAAGACCAAGAGCCCATTTCCACATCTTACCCTGCAATATGTTCAACAATTCTATCTTTAGGTTCATATAGGTTTAAAGGTAATATAGAATTCCTTCAGTAATGCTATCCTTATGCAATTTTAGTAGCCCATCATGTAGTTACCCACCTGAGAATTTATAAAATGTTTCCACAGCATAAAATGGGTATCTGCAGAAATATCCCGAAAAAAATACGAATGGTATATTTGTTTGAATTTCGTACAGCCGGAAATTTCCAATCAATATACCATTCGGTGGCATTATAGTGAACAAGGGGACCAGGAGTTGTGGGGTGTCCCTGGCACCCTTGTTTACAATAATTGCATCAGGGATTGCGGGGGTCTCCCCCACTCCCCATTAAATAAAGTTGAAAAAAAAATAGGAACCTGCAGCACCGGTACATCCACGTAACGGAAGGGAACTGTCGTTGCCGAAGGAGATGGTGGCACACAACTAGGTGTGCCGCCAACAAGTAAGCAAGAGTTTGTGGGAGCGGGCTGCCAGAAATGTCAGTGGGAGAAAAGACCGAAAGTCATTTGCATTCTTTGCAGTTTTTTCTCCTTCTGACATTTTGCATTCAAATAATTCATGGACATCCCATAAAATGTCCACATGGCTCTCTTGCTGATGTTATGCTCATTAGAGGATTGGATATCTTTAATGATGATGATTGTTAACCATAGATTTTTAAATTCAGCTACCTGCTCGATGTTAGACTCTCTATATGCCAAAACATCAACTTTGTTCCCTGAGATTTTCCAGTCCATGATTTTCGCTTTTTCCTGATTAATCTGGCGGTCATTTTTTTTATTGTAACATCCTATGGCAATTAAGATGTTTTGTAATCCTATAGGAGTTTGATCTAGGATCACAAGATCATCAGCATAACGTAACCATACAATATGCTCTGACCCTAATTTTGGAGGAAAGTTATGCATACCTGATAAAGATGCATTTAAGTCTGCGATATATAGGTCAAACAAAGCAGAGGCCGCTTCTTTAATCCTCTGTTTGTGGGAATTGCCTTAGACAGGGTGCCTTCAATATTTAATCGGATCTGAATCCTAGAATCTGTATTAAAAAAAATGAATCATGCAAAGTAGTTAAAAAGGGATGTTCCAATTTGACAGTTTCCACCAGTCTACTACTATTAATGGTGTCAGATGCCACTGTGAAATCTATCAGCGTAATGTATGGCTTTTCTCTGTGTTATCATTAGAGATCCTGATTAGTTCTTGAAGGAGAATGATATTATGTATGGTGCCATACCCTGGTCTAAAGCCCACTTGAAATGTGTGCAGAAGGTGATTTTCATCCTCCCATTCCCTAAGTTATTTTAGTAGACGGTTCGCATATATCTTACTGGAAGAATGCAACATGGCTAGCAGTCTGTAATTATCTGGATCAGACCTGGGACCTTTCTTATAAACAGGGAGCCATAAAAACTTGTTTCCAAGAATTAGGTATCTGCATCGTGGCCGAGACAGTGTTAAACGTTTGCCAAAAAATGGGAGCCCAGCATCTTGGCTCCGTGATTAATGAATTTGCATGTCCACTATATCTTCCACACAGTATTTGAAATGATACCCTCCTCTCTTTGTTATGCTTCTTTGTATAGGACTATGATGGGCAAATAATGTTTTCCTTAAAAAGAGAAATCAACTGCCATGTTTAGGAAAACGTTAAAACCCTTTCTGTTTAGATAGTGAAAGATTACTGCTTTCCTCTGACCGGCCCTTGGCACATGTCTCTGTACCGCCCCAGACGAGGCGTTGCTTCTGCCCCTGTTTTGTGTGTGTGTTTGTTGGGCGCCCTTAAGCCTGCGGGTCAGTGGTGCACGATATAAATATGATAAAGTAAAGTTAAATGGCATAGCCATACCTCTTCAGGATTAACGTCCTCTGCTGCCCCCATGAATTTATCATTATTATAGATAGTCCAAAGTGTCTGTTGTGCTTTCATCTCTTAACGCATTGTATATTATGCTCCACTGTGCAGAGAGAATAGATATTTTATGATGCCTTACCCAATTTATGTATGTTTTCTGTTTCCGGATCTCAGTATGCCAAAGAGACAAGGTGAGATCTGGGTTCCTATTAATTGATCTAATTTCTCTGCGTAACATTCTCTTTTTGGCTGTAACAATGGCACCATAGGGAACAGCTTAATTCTCTCTGTCTATAAACCTTGTCCGATATTTGCAGACTTCAAGATCCTGTGTAAAACAAATTTCTTGCACAAAACAATTCAGGATGGTTGAGTTGACACATTCAGGTTAATTCATGGAATCAAGCGCAGAAGTGGCGCACGCGACTGGCGCCCAGAAGGAGCGTGCACTAGCTTGCGCCAGCCGCGTGCACCAAAACCCATTTCCAGGCACCGCATATTCATGGATTTCCCCATCCATATCCAGCCGTGGTGCAGCGTGGCGTAGCAACCATCCAGCAGCGCCAGTTACATTCCCCAACCCCGCCCCTTGCGCCAAAAACAGCCGCACAAATCCCCTACATGGCGCAAAGGCCAGTGGACCACCATACAGCCCCCCATCAACAAAATCACGCTAAAAACGGCACTCACCCCTCACGCAACAACCCAATCGCGTTTAAAACACCTTGCGCACCCCTTGGAACACGCGTACCCCACTCGCGCCAGCCCAATCACATGTAAAACTCCTTGTGCGCCGCTCGGAATATGCGTACCTCGCTCGTGCCAGCCCAATCGCATGTAAAACTCCTTGCGCACCCCTCGGAATACACGTACCCCACTTGCACCGGCCCAATCGCATGTAAAACTCCTTGCGCACCCCTCGGAATACACGTACCCCGTAAGCGCCAGCCAAATCAAATGTAAAACTCCTCACGCACCCCTCAGAATACGCGTACCCCACTCGCGCCAAGACAATTGCATGTAAAACTCCTCACACACCCCTCGGAATACGTGTACCCCGCTCGCGCCAGCCCAATCGCGTGTAAAACTCCTTGCGGCCCCCTCAGAATACACGTACCCTGCACACGCCAGCCCAATCACGTGTAAAACTCCTTATGCATCCCTTGGAATATACGTACCCCGCTCGCTCCAGCCCAATCGCATGTAAAACTCCTTGCACACCCCTCGGAATACACGTACCCCGCCTGCGCCAGGCAAATCACGTGGAAAAAGTCCCCCCTGTGGTGTGGGCTGCCTGCGAGGCATGGTCACGGTTGTAGGGGGGTCCCCTGTGGTGTGGGCTGCCTGCGGGGCATGGACATGGTTGTAGGGGGTCCCCTGTGCTGTGGGCTGCCTGCGGGGCATGGACATGGGTGTAGGGTGTCCCCTTTGGTGTGGGCTGCCTGCGGGGCATGGACAGAGTTGTAGAGGGGTCCCCTGTGGTGTGGGCTGCCTGCGGGGCATGGACAGGGTTGTAGGTGGTGCATGTGGCTCCTCACCACACAGGTGCGCCAACTTGGGGGTACACGAGTGTGCTTTTCACACACCCCCTGGAATACGCGTACCCCGCTCGCGCCAGCCCAATCACGTGAAAAAGGACCCACATGCTCAGATCACCCGCAAACACATCTCGTAAGCGGCCCACGCCACAGCGGACCCCCCAAACACCCATGCACATGCCAGAAGGCAGCCCACGCTACAGCCGACCCCCCCATCACCTGTGCACATGCCAGCAGGCAGCCCACGCCACAATGGAGCCCTCGAACAACAGCAACCTGCCAGCAGGCCCTGACTCATGTCCCCCCACCCGACCCCCAGTGACAGCAACCTGCCAGCAGGCCCCGACTCATGTCCCCACACCCCACCCCCAGTGACGGCAACCTGCCAGCAGGCCCAGACTCATGTCCCCCCACCCCACCCCCAGTGATGGCAACCTGCCAACAGGCCCCGACTCATGCCCTCCCACCCCCAGTGATGGCAACCTGCCAGCAGGCTCCGACTCATGTCCCCTCACCCGACCCCCAGTGACGAGCACCTGCCAGCAGGCCCCGACTCATGTGTCCCCAACAAACATGTCGTCACAACACAGGACCATGTCAAAAATGCCAACCAAAATCCCACGCCGCTCCGCCCCAGTGCAAACACACAACCATCCGTGTACCCACTGCCCAGTAAATGCCCCATGGCATGACATTCACAATAGCACACATGCATGCACCCAAAGACATGTCTGTTAGGGAGAATTCTCATTCAATGGCTAATTTCCCTTACATAGTGAGTCCCTCAGCAGCTTTGCTGGATTTCTGGAGTTATTTTTTCCACTTGGTAAGAGTGTGAGCTTTTCCCCACTCTTACCCATGTTTTGCCATGTGTATTTCATCTGCTTTTGTGATTGTGGACTCTGGAGTACACCACTTCAGTAGCCCCCTTCTTTTGTGTGTCTTTTAGACTTCCCACCGACTCCATTTCTGGGGCTGACTACTGTCCCCCAGAAAAGGGTAAAGTTGCTATTAACTTTACTTAGTCATTTAACCACAGATCCAGTACACCCCATCTTACATGGAGTAAAGGAAAGGGTTAATCCTTAGCCCTTTTTATCTGTACCTCCTAGAGCATTGTTTCGCTCTTTTAACATTTAGACTTGGCTGGTGGCAGTGGTATCTACCCTAACTTTTCTACCTCGATTATACTATATAAACGTGGTATTGTTTCAGGCTATTATATTAGCCTTGAACTTAAACCCGCTTGACCAAATACTTTTTCTTTTGGCTCCAGTCGGGTTTATTCGCCATTTCTTTTAGTTAAAGTCCTTCTTGTGTTTTACTTTGCACGGCAAACTAGGTATGCCTTCTTTGTTCACTGTCTTTTGGCGGGCTTCTGCCAAGAAGCCCTCTTCTAGGCGCCTGGGTGTCTAGGTGGGCTGAATATGAGGGAGGGGTGTAGTCACCCCCTGCACAGGGTATCCTAGGAAACCCAAGTCGCACTTTGCCATGATTGGCTGAGGTGGTTGTCCAGGCTGGACAACACCCCTGCTTCGTGATTGACAGCCAGGCTGTGTGAATGGGGGATTTTCACATTAAAGGCCGGTCTCTTGGGCTAGAAGTCAGAGTCGCCACTGGAACTACAAGGAACCGAAGAGAAGCGGAGAAGAAGACGGCTGCTGCAACTAGCCCGTCCTGGTGAAGCCCTGCTGCAGTCCTGAGCTATCTACCCTTCGACGACCAGAGAAGATCCCGTCCGGAGTCTTCTTTCCTTGAGCCTGGTGGGGATAACCAGCTCACCTGCTACAGCCAGAGGATCCTCTTCTTGGTCGAAATCGCTGCACACGGCTGTAGTGGTCCGTATAGCATCTGAAGAGCCTCTCCTGTTTTTAAGGAGCGCACCTTTTATTCGTCGTCGCTGCTGCCGGCTTCATCCCTGTGTGGTGCAGACCCCTCCAGACGTCCTCCTTCATCCCAAAGCTCCAGGAACCGTGGGTCTGCAGGAAACTACCAGGAACAAAGGCCGTGGCACCAGCCTCTTCTTTGAATAAGGTACTGTGTTCTGCTTGAGGAATTTGGGTGAATTCCTTTTCTTCATCTCCAAGGTTTGCCCTTGTCTTCCCTCCTTCTTATAACTTTTGCTTCCTCTGTTGACAATTTCTAAGTACTCCTGGATACGTTGAATTGTGAACTGTCCAACTGTGTGATCCTCGACAACAGGAACCTGGTTCCACTTGACACTGGCTCCGGCCTATTGACTCTTGAATTTCTGTCAATGAGTGTTCTCGGATTCTTTCTGCCTTGACAAAAGTATTGCCTATGATTTTTGCCCCAACTCTCTCTGGTTAACTCAGGTGCTAAGTGTGTTTTTGCCCCGGTAACATTTCTTGCCACGGATACGCGTTTCTTTAGTAAGACCGAACTGTCATTACTGTCAAAAAGTGATTGCAAGTGTATTCCCGGTAATGTCTTTTGTTTTGCAACACCGGTCCGTTATAACATAAGGTACTTACCTTGAGTTAGAGTGTACCACATTGAATTGGTTGGTTGTAGTGTATTTTACGTGTGACTTTGAATTAATAGAAGTGTTGTGTTTATAACAAACGGTTTAAAAATAAATGTACTTATATTTTTTACCTGAAACCTCGAGTCAGTATTTGCTTGAGTCACATTAATTGTGGTCCCTTTCTGTAATCTCTGCTACTGCTCATATACTCTTGAGATAAGCCTGGCTGCTCCGCTACTGCTACCACTTTAACATAGTAGTACAGGCTTGTACCAAAGGTAAAACTTGTATTGCCACCTATAGTCTTAATTGTGTGTAGTGGTCCCTAAGGGCACTGCACAGGATTCTGCCTAACAATATCCAACAGAGCCACACAGCAGTGACACATGCACAAAACTAATGAGTGGGCACCACACAAATAATGAACAGTTGTGAAATGTATTTAAAAAATCCTAAATGACAAAATGTAAAGAAAACATGAAAATGAAAAAGTCATGACACTCCAGTGAAAAATAATGCAAAATCCCTGAAAAATGAAAATCCCAAGAAATGTTAACTGAATAGTGGTTCATTTCCAGAATCCAATAATCGAAATCCAAAACGAAAACCATAAAAAACCATTCCTTCATGGGATACATAAATAAATAAATAATCATATACAGGTCCTGCACTATTTACACTGACAGTCTGAAGAGTCCATGATCCCAAACAAAATGAAACCTACATAAAACCCTATAAAAAACACAACTATATACAAAAAGTGGAGCAAAGTCCGTGGACTCCAAATCATAACAAAAATCAAAACGAAACCTAACCCTAAATAACTATATACAAAGGCGGTGGGCTAGTCCGACGGCTCACTTCTTGATATTTTCTGGGCCAGGGAATCATCGAACTCCACGTCGATGTCCTGGAGGCGGGCCTGTTCCGTGGCCTCGAGGGCTCGCAGGGATGTTGTCATGGACTCCTCCAACTCCCTGCGAGTTGCCACGAGGCTCTCAGCCTGCCTCAACGCCCGGTGCATGAAGTTCTCCCCCCTGACCATCGTGAGCCGTGCCCTCTCTGCCCGCCGCTGCTCTGCATCGATTTGCTGGCCCAACCGCTGCCACACGGAAGAGACTCCGAGTCCTGGGTCCTCCTGCCCATCAGCCGATGCCTGCCCCCGGGATGTTGTTGGCCCCGAGTGATGATGCCTACCACACCGAGCCTGCTGCTGCCTCAATGCCAAATCACTCTGCTACCACGACGGCCTCTGGGATGATGGTATCCCCCTGCGCCGTCGTACACGTGCCCTGCTCGATGATGCTTGCACATCCTCCATTTTCTGGGATCTAGTTGGTGGTGTGACCACCCCTGCTGGACCCCCGACTTCCGACTGTGGCAGGGTTGTGTTCTCCACCAGCCTGGCCGCGGTGGATGGGGCAGGTCCACAGGGTGCCCAGGTGAGACACGGGCGGGAAGACAGCACGGAGGACGACTGGCGCATAGGGTGTGCAGATGAGGAGGGGGGTCGCAAGAGTGTCCAGCACACAGAGGAACCCAGTGCAAACGACTTGTCCTAGCAAGTCGATGCCACCACACAGGTGTCCGAAATGATGTGCGTTGTCCTGCCTGGAACCATGCACATCATCCGGAATCACCCGTGTGCACAACGCGACACCCACTAGGACAGGCTCAACCCTGTCACGGATTGCCTCGTCTGCAGGTAGAGGAAGGTAAGTTGACGTAGACACATCCCCTAACTGTGAACGGTCCTGGACAGCGGCATCCCTGCTGGTGCAGGATGATGCAGTCACAGGATCAGGGACAGGATTACACACAGGCAGCTCCACAGCGACTTGTGGTGCCTCCTGCCCCTGGACTGCACCACTTGCACCAGTGGAACCACCCTCTCCAGGCCCCATGCGTGGGTCTGATACGGCCTCCTCCTAATCCACACACCCCACCAGCCTAGATGACTCTGTGCCCTCTTCCGTGGTACGCACCTGTGGGGGCTCATCTACCCTTTCATCTGCAGAGGAGTTCACATCCAACCTTGGCCTCTTGGACCTCCCCTTGGCAGCTGCGGCCATGGATGTGGCACCAGTCCCCTCACTCCCGGAAGATATTATTACCTGGGAGGGGGCAGGGTCTTGCGTCTCCGACTGGCAGTGGCATTCCTGCTGCTGTGCTCCACAGCGCCGTCTCCGCCCTCTTCATCAGTCGACGCTGCAGACAGGGAGAGACATAACACAGGCATCAGGACACCGTACAATGGTCTGCTAGACACATGACTATAGCACATGAGTGGCAGTGTCAAACATCACAGACGCATCACACAGGTCAATGAAACCCACACACATGCACAAACAAGAAGGGAACGTGCAACAGGTATCTGCATCCATTCACATGGAATTGCATGAACATCCTACGGGTGGCATGACGTCACAAGCATCATGGAGCATGCCATTCACATGCACACACGCCATTAGACAGACATGCCTCTGGCCATCTCTACCTCCTGTCATAGTCAATCATCGTCCACTATGTCACATCTGCCAATCGGGTAACTACATGTCTGTGTCACATGCATCCGTGGCGTCTCACAGTCACACACCCCCCAAACAGACACACCCACATATACACCGTGCACGTACATGAAGGCGTGATGAGCATCCAAGTGTCACACCCCAAACATGGCTGAGTACATACACAGGCATACAAACATGTGTGCATCTTCACATGCAGTTGTGCATCATGCTTTGGAACACATACACCATTGATGTGCATCATACATGACTGGACTCACATGCAGCACAGTGATGTCCCTGCACATACACATCCATACATGGGCCATGTCAGAACTATGTCCAAGCTGCACACTCCTGGCACACCTCAACATGCACTGCGTCCAATGAGTACGCATGGACACTTACTGCTCGACTCCAGACAGGTCTGCCTCTCGAGGACCTGGAGGTGTAGCGCTGGGTGAATGAATTCCAGGACCCATATCTGGTCGGTGGTAAGCAGGACCCGGCACCCCACTGCATTTGCTGTGTCCAAGAGGCACTGGGCCTTCCTGAGGGTCCTGGACCTGAAGTCCTCCCAGCACTTATGGACGTGTTTCAGGTCGCGGGTTGCCACCCCCTCCGCGTTGATGGCACCCACAATGTCCAACCAGATCCTCTCCCGTCCATCCTTGTTGTTGCATGCTCGTTCAAAGAACGCATCATAATGCACCCGGACTTGCTCCACCAGGATGCCAACTTCTCCTGCAGTGAAGCTGGCAGCCCTCTGCCTCTCTGCCAGGGGGGTCACCACTGGTCCCAGATGGAGTTTGGCCCGACATGGCAACCCCTGAGGCAGGTGTGGGTGGGCAACTGGGTCCTGGTGCTGGGCTGTGGAGCGATGGAACACCAGTCGGGAGTTTGCTGTTCCAGCAGGGGTGGTCACAGCAACTGGACCCCTGGTGTTGGCTGATGTGCAGGCAGCAAATAGCAGGGCACGTTGGCAGCAGGCAGGCAGGCAGCAGCAGATGGCTCATAGGAGGCTCCCCAGGGCTCTGGGGGGCTGGAAAATCATCTTCTGGGCAGGAGCGTGGTCATCCGTGTGTTGTCGCGTGGCCAGCTTGATGCAGAGTGAATCCACACATACAAAAACAGCACGTCCATGTGAGATTGCGTGTAATTCAAGGAATGGACCTTAGCGCGTAAGTGACGTGATGCGCTCGAGCGTTTCCCTCAGCACGGGTTAAAGGTGAGTGCGGGCCAGCAGTTTGCGGCATGTGCTTTTCGTGGAGACCGACGCCTGTGTTTTGCTGCTTCTTGTTGTTTCACACGCCATCACTTCACAGCGATCGAGGACGTACCTCTTCTTTTGGCGGGGGTTTTGCCTACATGTGTTTTTCTTTCCCACACTAGTCAGACGGTGAGTCGCACATGCTATTTTTCCCACTGTGGGTCCCCCTGTGTATCGCGTACCCGTTTTCAAGGTCATAGTAGCCTGTGTGTCCCACGCGTATGCGTTTTTTGTGTCCCTGGGTGCCACTGCGTACTGCAGGAGGTTAATTCCACACACGTGGGCTACTAGGGGTTGCGTGCACGGTTTTATTGTATATTTGGTGTGCCTGAGAGTTGCGACCCCTGGGGGAAATGACCCGTCATTTTCCCCCAGGGGTCACATACAGCCTTGCAGGAGCATAGGGGTGCTGGTTAAATCATGTACCCCCCCTTCATCCCAATTGCCCAGGACAATTGTCGTGTGTACCTCCCATTGGCACTAGTACATCCGTGCCATGGTTGGGAGGCCACGAAAGGTGAGGGGCGCCTCAGTTGGGTGTCCTCCACGTGTTGGGCAGGATGATCTGCCACGTGTTGGTGCAGTCATGCCACCACCCCCTACGGCTCCGGGAGATGCAGCTGTTGCATCTGACACTGGCACCCATGTGACCCGGCAGTCAGTTTCATCTACTGTCATGGCCCCAACGGTAGTGGTAGCTGCAGGTGCAGCTGTGGCGACCACCACCCAGTCTCTGGGTCAGCCAGCGCATGATGCATTGGCACCTGAGGACGCCCAGGCTGAATTCCAGGTGGTCAGGAGGCACAAGCAATGTGCGCACAGGGTTGCTCTGACCGAGGCACATGTCCCTGGGGCAGTGTTGTCATCTGCTGCCCTAAGCAGGTACCTGGGCCCAAAGGACAGAGGGTGGCCAGGTGCATGGTGCCAAGAGAGAACAGATCAGCAGGGGACAGGGGGAGCAAAGGCAGAAGAAAAGAGGAAGGTTTTGAGGTGCTTCCGGAATCGGAGATGGTTCTCCTCAAATTTTAGATTGGCAGGGAGGCTGTTCCAGAGGGAGGCCCCAGCCGAAGACAGAGATCTACCCCCAGCTTGTTTCTTAGAAAAACAACTGACCCTGAGGGAGTTGGAGGTAGAGGAGTGAAGAGCTTGAGAGAGGAGGTATTTGAGGAGGGATAGCTGAAGGTTTTATGGACCCAGCTGTGGCCATTTGGCTGTTCAAACATGCTTATGCTACGTGCCATCTCTTTGTTGCCATCTGTAATTTCTGCCTGTGATATGTGCCTGCCAGAGGTTGTGTGTGATGCAGGTGATATACTACATTCAGTACATGTGTAGGCTTCGCAATTTACACACATCCATTTCTGCTTTCGGGATGCCGTTGCATATCAATGCCACTGGATGCATGCTTGAGTTTGAGTTGTGTGTGACATGTTTGCTTCATGTGTTGGCTGTCGATGTGGTGATGTCTATGTGTGTGTGAGTTATGTGCTGCTGACATGTGTACTCATGTTTGTTTTGTTCACGTTACAGGTGATGACGCAATGGCGTGAGAAGATCAGGATGTCATTCCAGACACAGGGTTGATTTTACATCAACAACCCGGCACAAGTGGGGGTGGTGGGGTGGTGGGCCACGAGAACCCATTTGTGCTCCAGACCGTCGTGTTCAGGGCTGGCAATCAGTCAAGCTCTGATGAACACTCTGAGCACGTTGTTGAATTGGATGCACATCATGACGATTCGTCGCTGGTGAGTGATCCTGATGTGGACGATCTTCTGTCCATGACACCTGCAGTGAGGGGCCAGGCAGTGTTGGAACGTCCACCTGTGGTGGTTCTGGGCGCATGGTCACACTCCACACCAGTTGCCGATGTGCCTGGGGTATCATGTGGACGGAGCGATGCAGTCCTGCAGCCGCGGGCAGTGCCAATTCAGCAAAGACCATGGCTCCTTGGGTCCTGCAGGTGTAATGTCCGGCAATGCTCTGGCCGTGCGCCACCGGGGAGCACTGAGTGGGAGCATGCCATGTATGCCAGTTCACAGCAACAGGGGGAAGCTATTGAGATGATTGCTCAAGGCATGGGAAGTGTGGCCCAATCCATGCTGCCCCCTGATAGGCAGGTGGAGCTCCAGCAGCAGGCAACGCAGTCCACATGGCGCTCACTCAGGCTGGGAAAGGCGGCCACAAACAGGGCACACTGGGCTGAAATGGTGTCTCTGCATGAAGCACTTGCTGCTCAGGCAAAGGTACACAGGGGGGCCCTGAGGCAAGAACACCAATCCCTCAGATCTACTCTGGGTGTGCTCACATGTCCCAGAGGCAGCGGTCAGAAGTGAGGATGGAGCAGCTTGAAAACACCATCTCGGCTGAGCTACGTGCAAGCTGGGAGGTGCTCTGAATGTCATGTGAGGCCATGCAGGCAGAACTCCGTCTCACACATGCTACCTTGCAAGAGGAAGCATGCATATCATGTGAGGTGCTGCATGCTGACCTAGGTGCCATTACCACACAGGACCGGGCTTACCAGACCCACATGCTTGCTGCCGTGGAGGGGCAAGCTGTGGATAGGCATGGTCAGGCAACTGTGCCACGTCCACCTTCTGATTTACATCCAGAGGGTGAGTAGGACGACGGCTTATCTTCCACACAGGTCGGGCCGTGCAGGCTTTGAGCCCATGGAGTTTTTTTTTTATCTCAACATCATCGCATGTGGGTGTTGAGGTGCACCCTGTACCTCCCCCCTCCTGGGTGCCCCCCCCACAGCCCTGGGTCATATGTGGCAATTTTTTTTATTTTTTTTAATAATAATAATATTGTTTGTCTATTGTGCATTCATGTGACGGTGTGGTGCTTTGTGGCATTTGAAAGCATGCACTGTATGTTACAGCTGGGCCCATACAAGCTTGTTTCATGTATGTGTTTGTGGCTTGGGGTCCTGACACATATGCCACTTCTGCTTCCCCTTTCCATGGGTTTGCAAGGATGGATCGCTGTGACAGCAAATTACACAAGGGCATTGGACTTTCATCATATCTCTGGCAAGTCTGCAGTCCTACTTGTGTATACACCCCTAGTGGGGATTAAGGATGTTTTCTCCACGGCATGTCTGCAATCAATTTTGGTGAGTATATTTTTGAACTGTGATGTTTTTTCATTACTTGCCTGTATACGTGCTTAATGCACTTCATGCTGTAGACGGTAGCCTGCACCCTTTAGCTGTCAAAAGCCATACTGATCATGGGAGGGGGCCGTGTGGTGACAATGTCAAGTTGGTACACTTGGGCTACAGTGATTGGTCACTGTCTGACATTGTGAATGTGGGGTACTATGTACATGATGTGTTTTGCTGGTCAATGGATTTTCCTGTGTTGGGTTTACTTTTCAGGTGTCAGGGGATTGGTGTTGTCTATCGCACTGAGGGGTCCACAAGGGCAATGTTCACATGTGATGTGTACAGGACACTGAGGGTCACTTCATTTCACATGCATGTATTGAGTGCATGTTCCTACTGACACACACACTTACACAATGCTCCACCATACATACAACCACCCATCCATGCCTACACGTGCACACAGATTGCCTTCTCTGCCATGCTGTGTCCCTGCAGCGCATGATCACTTACAATTTTCGGATCGTGTACATGCCTCACAGGGTAATTTTTGTTGCTTGTCCTTTTTTATGTGATGCTCAAGGTGTATCCCCAAAGCATTGGCCGCTCACTGTGCTGTGTGCTGAGCGGTGTGTTGCAGGAGACACACACACAGCACACGGTTTTGGGATTTGCAGATTTGGATTGCCCAATGTGCATGCCAACAGGCATTCTTTCTTTTGTTGGTGGTACCGCTGGTGGCATGTATTTGTGTATGACGTTTGTGTGGTAGGTTGTTGGTCAGTCATTTTATCTGATTCCATGTCAGGTGTAATTGTCTCAGGCCTGTTTCCATGGCACTTTGTGACGATTTTGTCATGTGTTGTGCATTTGGCTTGCTCTTTTGCTGTTGCATGCCATGTCATGATGTGGCCGACGAGGGTCATGGGGGTTGGGAGGGTTTGGGTGACATACCAGTGATTTTCATGACCTGTTTTGCAGCGGGGGTTTGATATGCACCTTGCATGTGTTCCTTTGGTCACACGGGATTGGTTATGTTTAAGTAGCTAGGGATGCCCACAATGTAGCACTTCCGTGGAAACTTTCTCAGGGTGGTAAGGTTGTGACAGTTAACTGTCCCTTTGTCATCATCAATTGTCTCCTGGTATGTGCCAGGTCTGTGTGCACTCTGCAGGGGTGGGAGGTTAGGTGAAAATATGGTCACAAGCTGGGTCCGGGCTGCCGCGCCACGTGCCCTTTCCCCTCCCATGCGCAGAGCCTGTGCTTGTGGTTGGGGATGTGGGGGCACCACCATGTCCACCGGTACGCCCCGCCGTGTTGCAACATTGTGCACGAAACATGCTGCCACAATGATCCTGCACACTACTGGGGGTGCATATAGTAGCTCAAGGGAGCGGAAGCGTGACTTGAGCACTCCGAATGTGCGCTCCACTATGGCCCTGGTTGCAATATGGGCTGCGTTGAATCTTACCTGGGGTGGTGTGGTGGGGCTCGTATTGGCGTCATCATGTGGGTGCTCAGAGGGTAGGCACTGTCCCCTGGGGAGGTGATGATGGTTGTCATTAGTTGGGTTTGTGTATTTGTCTGTGTGTGACATGCATGCATGTGCACAGACATTTGTACTCACCAATGAGCCATGTGCTGCCATGCTTCCCAGCTTCCAGGGCCCGGCTCAGGGTGGACATTCTGTATATGAAACTTTCCTGGGTAGAGCCAGGATAGTTTGCATAGACAGAGGTGATGATTCCCTGGGCATTGCATGCAACCTATACGTTGATGGAATGCCAGTACTTGCGGTTGTGGTAGATGTTCTAAGTGGCCCTAGGTGGACGTAGGGCCACATGTGTGCAATCTATGGCACTGAGCACTTTGGGGAAGTGTGCCACCCTGTAAAAGTCCTGGATCACGGCCTGCCTTTCTGCGGGTGTTCTGGGCATGTATATGTGCCTGCGGACTGAGGGGCGCGCAGTCATGATTGCCAACACCTGGTGTAGGCAGCGTGACTGCATAGCCTATGATATGCCCCCAACTATGGCAGTTGTCTGCTGAAATGACCCAGTGGCCAAATAATGCAGGACATTGAGCACCTTTTCCAAGGGGCTCAGTGCTTGCGAGCACAAGGTGGGTGATGTGAGTTCATCCTCCCACTCAGTGACCAGGTCTAGTATGATATGAGGTGGAAACCTATACCTGCCATAGACCTGGTCATCAGGCATCCCAAAAAGGCTTGTCCTGGGCAAAAAAATACGGGGCCTGGCTATTCTCATCCTCCTGCGGTGTCCCACGATCACTGCTACGAGAAATGGGACATTCATCGTAGATGTATATGCGTATTTGTTGTTTGCGCGCACTTTTAAACTGTGCGGGGGCGCTTCCGCCTGCTTTCGTGTGGCGGACGTGTTTACGCCTGTGTGTGTCTTTTGGTGTGCGCGGGTTTTCCCTATTCGATTCCATGCTATTTGATTCCATGAATACATGTTGTTCACGAGCGTGTGGGTGTTCTGTGTATTTCCCAGCAGTACTTCCCAGTTACGCCCTCATTTTCACCGATTGTTCCCCATTCCGCATGTTCCGCCCCCTTTTTGGTGTGTGCGCTACACATTGTGCGCTTTCGCTCTGCACGTCGCGCACAGCGTTTGGGATGTCGCAGTGACAAGTAAGATAGGCGTGGATTAGGCGCAGCTTCCAGGAAAAACACGTGCACAGACTTCCATGAATTGCATGCGTGCGATTTGCATGCGTGCGCTGGATTTTTCACGCTTGCACCACACATTTCAGCGCACAATTGTTCCATGAATCGGCCCCATAATATCAAATGTGCTTGAAGTCTTTGTATGAAATGATTGAGATGCATCATATTATCCGTGTGCCATATGATACGATTACCTTTTAAGGAAACACAGTGTAAGCTTCTTATTGCATCATATCCAATTTCCAGCTCTATAGAGAAGTGGCATGGTTATTAAATGTTGCATCATATTTCCTAATCAATGTACTACATCTTTTGTATATTAATAGATCATCTATTGTGCTGGAATGATGTGCATTCCGCTATGTAGGTGTCCGACCATTACCATGATGCATGGTCATATCCACATGAACCAGATTATCGGTCAATAAGAAATCACCCCATTTATTGCACAGATTCTGATGCCAGTCGATTTTGGAGGTAGCAGTCTGTCTATTACGGTCACTTTCTTGCCTTGAAACCCATCAACAGTCTCTATGTTGTGCAGATTAATATCACCTCCTATTATAATAGGGGATAGTCCTTTCTTATCCCTCCATTTCATTATAATCTCAGCGAGCTAAGCCATAATGATATCCATGTTTTTACCTTATGGAGGCACACACACATTAATTACCAACATGGTTTTAATTGAATCTCCCCTATCAATGGGGGGTACCATATTGAGTTATTCTGTGTTATTTGCCCTAATTAAATGTCCTCCCAAAGGACTTTCTGTTGTTACTTTGTCCCTGTGCTCGATGGTAGGGTATCTGTCAATGCAAACATTATATATAAGCCATATCTCTTGTAAAATAAACAGATCATATTATTTTCAATATTTAATAGCCATCATTTCAGTAAAATGTGTATGCCCCCTATTGTTGCACACCAGTATTACTATGTGGTGCCTACCAACCCGTTCCCTTCACTATCTGTTACTCGAAATGGCCCTAAGAGCCATTCTGATTTCTGACTATGTGGCAGGGAGGATATTATAACAACAACATCCTCTTCTCGTGACGCGGTTTTGTGGGCTGTGTCATTTACTGTTATTTCATCCATGGGGGAATAGCCTCTTTGACCCTTTCCTCTTTGCTCAAGTTATCCCGTGTAATTTTTCTGTTCAAATTATTTACAGCCAACTCTATTCGGTCCAAGGTTTCTTTGTGCTGTAGAGCCTCCTTGTGAAGATCACTGAAACATATCACTATTGATTTTAATAACTGTAACATGCAAGAGTTGGCAGCACATGTCGAGTGACGTGGCGTGGATGCAAAAGTCTCTCTCTCAGAAGATTCAATGCCAAAGGATCTGTTTAAATTTGTTGAGGCCGATAGAGCATCTGTGCTTATAGAATGAATGTCGCTATTTTGAGTCTCCTTTTGTGTTTTCTTAACGCCAGTGACCTCTTGCTGTAAATCATAGCAGAGGTTTGGAAGGGAATTATTGTCAATTACCTCTGAGCTGATGTTTGTTTTCTTGGGGATCAATACATTTGATTGCTCTTCCATATGCACACTAGATTGTCCTTTTTGTAGCTATATTTGCTAAAAAGAAGGCTGTTATTTTCCCATGGCAGGTAATTGATAACACAAGTGTGGGCATAGTGTCTAGTGTAAATCCTCAGTTAAGAGCTGGTACCCACTTCATTATCATCCTTGTTCGTGTTCAGCAGCTTTGTATGCTATTATTAATGTGATTAGTGTGCCCCGTTCACTCAAACTAATAACAAAAGGTAAAGTGTTATTAGAGTGTTACCAACAGCAGCAGAATGTTGCTTGATGTTTCTCATGGGTCTACAGTCTGCACTTCACAGGACTTGGGCGCTATGTGTGCTGCTTTGGTTTAAATCCCAGCAGGGGGCAGAGCCAAACATGCTGCCTAACACTCAGAGTCATTTTTGGAAGACGTAGCGACCAGCAGTGTAAAGCAGCAGTTCTGCACTTCACAGCACTTGCACATTCACATAATTGAGTCTAAGACATACAAGGTATAGTTAATGTTAAGAGGAAGTCTCTGGTGTTTCAAAAATGTCGTTTTTAAGTAGCTTTTGAACGCTTGCATTAAAAAATCTGAAAATATTTGTTCCAGAGTAATATTTCGAAGCAGCCGCGCGTGCATGTAGAATTTCAAATTTGTACATTAACTGCTACATAGTTTACATTTTTTCACTTTTATCATGTTTTGAACAGCTTTAAACATGGGGTTTTCCTATTGGAAAAGAAAGTAATATTTCAGACAAAGTATCTCAAAATTGGCAACTTCGATGTTCTTTATTTTTTGTAGGTACCTAGATTTTATCTGGAATTGGTGCACTGAAAAGACATTTTGAAAATTGAGATATTAACATTTGAAATTTATCTGTATATGGTGAATGCCAGAATTAATGCACATATTTCATACGAACTGCATACAGTGTATGAGTTTTACAGTTCATACATTACACAATTAACATCTTCTAAAAATTCACATCAAAGGCAAGTCTCAGTTGATTTTGGTGTCAGTTTTAAGGGGATGGAATAATAGTACACTTTTCATATGAACTGTATGGAAAGCGTATGAGTTTCCTACCACACAGGTGTCTACAACAAGCACTACAATCACGTACACAGAGCGTATGAGCTTTACAGTTGGTACATTCTAAAAACTGACATGAAAGACAAGTCAGAGCTGACTTTGATGTTAGTTTGAAAGCCAAGTCAGAGCTGACTTTGATGTCAGTTTTAAAGTGATGCAATAAATGTACACTTGTCATGCAGCGGAGCATGTGAGTTTTACAGTTCATACATTACACAATTAACATCTAAAAACTCTCATAAAAGTCAAGTGACAGTTGACTTTTCATATGAACTGTACGCAGAGTGTATGAGTTTTCTACCTCACAGGTGCCTACAACAAGCACTGCAATCACATACACAGAGCATATGAGCTTTACAGTTGGTACCTTACACAATTAACATCTCCTAAAAACTGACATGAAAGGCAAGTCAGAGCTGACTTTGGTGTTAGTTTTAAAGTGATGGAATAAATGTACACTTGTCATGTGAACTGTAAACAGAGCATGTGAGTTTTGCAGTTCATACATTACACAATGAAGATATAAAGCCTCTCATCAAAGGCAAGTGGCGGTTGACTTTGATATCAGTTTAAAAGTGATGGAATAAATGTTGTGACAAATCTGATGATGTTGTCCCTTCTGCCTTGGGTGGAGACCTTTCCCATACGGCCAGGGCGCTGCGTCAACAGTACAATAATCCCCCTGGGGGTGGTGTACCAGAGAGGATAACATGAGGAAGGAGTCCCCCTATGGGATTAGGGATAATCATCATCAGAGAACATTGTATCAATCGCCCCACCATGTCCAAACCCTTTGACAAATCCTCCAGTTCCCTCCCTAGATTAAGCTAATAGATATTGTTGCCAAGTCAGCCAAACTACTTTACCATGTTGCTACCCAGCTAGTCATCCTAACAACATTGAAAAGTCAAAGAAGATGCATAATGTATATTGTTGCCAACCCAAGTTATAAAACAGCAATGAAAATGCAGATGATACAAAGTATTGTGCCGATAACTTTGAGATTGGTACTGTGATGAAGAAGATGATCAGGAAGAGAAGGATCATTTGCGAGGAATCGAGCGAGCAGTCTAGTTCACAGTGGCCAGTGATTGGCAAAACTGAATGAAACAATCCAACGTGGGAGATCCATTGCAGTTCAAGCTGAAGCTGAAACGCTGAGGAAAATAGGACATGCAGGATTACATTTTTGCCAGGAAAGTGAACCAAAGGGCTACAGCAGTCTGGGGCACGCACTCAATAAGAGACTACGATAAGAAGGTTAAAACCCTGTGATAGTAGAGGGGGAGTTCTACACTTGGTAGCAGACATGCCAAGACTTTAGGACACACAACTGTGAAGCTAACAATCCCTCCAGAACTATGCTGTGACTTAAGATAAGAGGAAGCCTAGGGGAAAGTAGTATAACCCTAGCTTCTGGAAACTTGCTTTTTGGAAAATTATTTTGCATCACTTTTTACTACCAGCAAAACTGGGAACTTTTCTGTTGTGTGAAAACACAGTGAACACTTATTACTTTGAGAAGAGAGCATCCTTGCACAGCTATCTCAGGTTATTAGTGTTAGGGACAGAAGTAGATTTTGGGGACACAACAGCGACAGACCTTTTAGTTTCTGACTTCCTGACTTGGTGTCAAATACCATCTCAGGATTGAGAAGGGTTTGACTAGAAACAGGAGACCTGACATGTCTGTGGTTTAGAGGAAATATTTAATTGCCTTGCAAAGGCTGGTGGGGCTGGTATAGTGTCAGTTGAAGGCCTTTGGATGGGTTAGGAAAAAACAATGGAAAATGTCAGGTCTGAATGTTGTGATGTCTATATCTATATGGAGCTAAAAAGTGAGAGCCTTTTAGTTGGGATAGTGGCTCATGAAACCGCAATGTCTGTTCGAGCCCCCTGCTAGCGTATTGAAAATGAGCATGTATTTGAATTCATAGGTCTTTCCAGCTTTGTCTGTCCTGAAATACTGAAGTGCTGAAATGTTGAGATCTTCAAGGGAATGATTAGCTTCTGAAAAATGCTCATCAACTGCACTTTCGGTGGTGCATTGCTTGACACTCTGAAGATGGAGGGTCATGCGTTTATGTAGAGGTTGACTAGTTTCCCCCACATTGTAGCCACACCCGGGACATTTCATGCACATGATCATTTCATTTAATTTCCTCATTTGTAAAGATCCTTTCCACCAATAAAGTAAACAATATTGCTGGATGGACACGGAAAACACCCCATAATCGTGTAGTCCTGCCCCATGGGGGGTATCTGGTTTCTGCCCAAAATGTTGCTATGTGGACAGGTTAAACTTCCTTTGTTTCCGCAAGGCGCAGTTCCATAATCTGTGCTATTTGTGTGTAGTTTGCTTCTGACCATTATTCCCTTCAGATTGGCTGTTTGTCTGAAATCAAGATGGTGAAAACTTATTTTAGACTTTCATCTTGCCCCAGGATAGGTTATCGATCCTTAGCGATCTTGCAGAAGGCTTCCAACTCTGGATTCTATGCAACTATCAATGGCACCCTGCTTTGTGTCTCTTTCACTCAGTATTCTAAGAAGTTGCTCCGGGGGAACCATGTTGCCCTGTGAATCTGTCTGTCCAGAACGCTGTGGTCGTATCCATGGTTTATGAAGTCTGATCTCAAAGTTTTATGTTTTTATCCAGGTACCTTGTGCCTGAGCATATTCAAATGGATCTTAATGCTTTGCTGAATATTGTAGCATGTTTTTGTTTTGCTGGGCAGGAGCTGGCACTTTTAAAGTAGCTGGCACGGTCGGTTGGTTTGCATTTTACTGTGATCTGTACCTGCCCATCTTTTATTGCTGTGGTGGTGTCGAGGAAATTTACTTTTTCTGGGAGGAGTGTTTGAGGTTGATGGTTGGGTAAAATTAATTGCATTTTCTGTGAAAGTTAATTAGGTCCTGTTCCCCAGCAGTCCAAATGAGGAGGATGTCATCGATATAGCTCAGGTATCTCAAAGGTCTACAATCGCAGATTCCAAGGGAATCCATCTCTAATTATGCTATGAAAATATATATATACGAGAATGCCATCCCATTTATTTGTGCCTTAGTATCTCATAAAATTCTTGCATAATTGTGGTGCTTTTTACATATTATTCATGCACCCTCCTATTTTAAAATACATTTCACCTATTAGCATTCTTGAAGATGGTGTTTTGCATTATCTATTAGTTACAGCCACCCATAAGCCACCTGTGAATTAACTTGGCCACTTACAGACCAGTTGCTGGTGCTTGATTTTTGTTTTTTATCTTGTTGTGAACCTGCAGAGAGATAAAGCACTCTCACTTTCTTTTAACTTCCTCTCTCCGTGTTGCTACAGTAGCCTTAGTGAACTACATTAACCAGCATTCCCGGGGACTTACTGATTGTTCTGGCACTTCTGAGCTGGTGCTTCTGGGGCAAGCCAGTCTACGCCGGTCCTCGACAAACCTCAGCGTTCCTGGTGTAACTCTGCCCTTTTCAGGAGGTAATTTTAGGCGCATTGCTTCATCCTTACGTGCATGATTACTGACTGGGCGTTATGGGCTTCCCAAACAAACAAAACCTGCTGCTGGCTGCCCAATGAGCAAACCGTCTTGCCCTTGTAAACAAATTCAAACAAATTAAATTGGGCGCAAGGAGCGACTTCTCTCAGCCACCTGGAAACTCCCTTTGCCTTAACATAAATACCACCTTAACTCCAGCGCATTACCCTGTTTCAACCATATCAGAACGGAACCTAAGCTTTTTCAAGGACTCCACAAGGCTCTCCTCAGCACTGGAAGACTGAGTGCCTAGTTGGTGCGCTCAGACTCCTGCTGCAGAAGTCGAGTCTCTAATAAATACCTTTGACAAAGCATGCTCTCTTGAATCTGTCCAGCTTATACCCCAGCACCATGAGCAGAAGCCTGCCCCCTCGGTAATACTAGGTCTCTGAACAGCCATACTCGGGATATCGACAATCTTATAGTGGATAATAACCTAGACATACACAGCAAGACATGGATCATGGATGCCAACGGGCCGATGATCGATTTGGCGGTCCCGGAAGGGTTTTTCATTTTTTGTAAGAACAGAGAACATGGACACGGTGGGGGTAGCATTCATTGCTAAAATCAAACTGGAATATTTTATCTTGCCCTGCTCCTACCAAGACGATGAGATTTTTCACAATAAAATGACCCTGACAAACCAAAGTTGCATCAACTTTATTTTGATTTATCATCCGCCGTCAACGATACCAGGCTTCAATGAGGAAATTGTACAATTATTGAGCAATTTCACTGACACTAACTGTGCTACACTCTTTTTAGGGTACTTGAACCGGTGATGGGGAAATCCTGTGGATAAAGAGGCCATAGAGCTGGAATTATCCCTGAACAACACTAACCATCAAGTACAGGACAATGAGCCTACCACCGGAAAAAACACATCCTGGAATGGGTAGTTACCAGAAATCTCACGGTATATATCGATCGCGCTACCCTGTGCATATGGTCGGACCATCATATCATAGATTTCCATATCCAGTTGAAAGACCATCCCTGAAAATTCTCAACAACACTAAAGCAGTTATCAGCTGAAATATTAAAAGGGTGCACACCGAAGACATACACGCTTGTTTGGATTCTATTACGGTGTGTTCAGCAGTTACAGATTCAAGAGAATCTATGGTGGCCACCTTTCACAGAAGCTTTTCGGAGATGTTAGATAATACAGCCCCCCGTTGTTCACGGATGTTCAGGGAAAACACCAGACATAAACAATGGTTTACCCCACAGCTCAGCGCCCAAAAAAAGAGAAAAATGAAAACTCAAAACCCAGTGGCTAAAATTTCCATCTGAGGAAAACAGAACCACATGGAAAGATGCAGAAAAAGCATATACATTTAACATAGTTGAAACCAAAAAGAACTACTTTATCAGTGAGTCTTCAAACAGTATTGGGAAACTTTTTGAGATCTTAAAATCACTGGAAAAACCCAAGGCGCACTTAACACCTTTTCTGGCCACAAATTAGGACTACTTAATTGTTCAGTCCGTTGTCGAAGCAAAAATAACAAAAGCAAGATATAAAATCAAAAACTCTCTGCCCACCGTCATCTTGACTGAGGATTTGTTGGCTTTGGATTTCATGGTCCATAAATATCTCGCTTTTACTTTTTCCTCAATATCAATAGCTGACATGCAGAGTATGCTGTCCTCCATGCGACCCACCTCCTGCCCTTAAAATATCCTCCCGCCCAAATTAATCTTGGAGCCTAAGGAACTATTTGCACCATTCCTCACCAGATGTCATGGTCATGAAGTCAGGGGCACAGGCTTGCAGGGGTCGCATGCACATGAGGCCTGGGTGGATACTGTCCTGGAGCTTTTGGCACCAGGGTCATGAACAAAAGTAAACAAGAACATCCATTTACCATTTAACACCAAGAAACTTTTATTATGGGCATAGCACTTCAGATGCATTAACATTGAACATTCCATCCATTAAGCAGGATGCATTAACCTTGAAGATTCCATCCATTAAGCAGCCCCAGTGGGTGTGGCTGCTAATGGATTGCCTTTGCACGTGCTCACTCTCTAGGAGTGGCAGGGTGTGGCTGGTAAGCCGGCCCTAATGGGCGTGCCCACGATCTCAGCTATATAAGCTGCCCGATCCTCAAGACAGACGCTTCGCGTTATTCTGCACCTCCATGCAGCGTAATGCTCACCAACGCCTGTGATTCAATTTACCTGAAGAGAACCTGCCATCCACAATCATACTCACCATCCGGCGGATTCTGCTCTCACCTGAACGCTTTCTTCCTGGCACGGCGGCTCACCTGCAAGCATCTTGGAGCACAGTCATCTTCTTCCTGGCACCGCAGATCACCTGCAAACATCTTGGAGCGCAGTCATCTTCTTCCTGGCACCGCGGCTCACCTGCAAACATCTTGGAAAGCAGTCATCTTTTTCCTGGCAACGCGGCTCACCTGTAAGCATTTCGGAACGCAGACATCATCATCTGGGCACCGCGGCACAACGCGCATCATCCGAACTCTGAGCATCTGCAACAGAAAGGCAAATGACAAGGTTAGACACATAACAGACATTCGTTAAAGCTGCGCTGCCATTTAACCTCGCGCCTTACAAAAGCCATCACTCACCTGCTGCCGGACATTGCGGTCGCATCCATCTTCTGCTCAGCCGCGTTCCGCGCCTCCACCGCCGCAGTAAGGCCGCATTTCCATCTATTGGGAGAAAACAGAGAGGAATGTTATTCAGCTGAAAAACAACAACGTTAAGAGCAAAAAACAGCAAGAGACATTGGGGGTCATTACGAGGTTGGAGGTAAGTAACTGTCCTTACCGGCATGGAGCAAATACTGTGTCCGTGTAGCAAAGAGCCCGCTATTAGAGGGCTATTATGAGTTTTCAGGCACGAGCTTTGCGCCATGCCGGTAACAACCTTACCGCCATGCCGCCAAAGACCCAAAAATCACCCTTAGCGGCATCTAGGGATGTGCAGATAGCACCACCGCCATCCATGGTTCCGGCATTAGCGGTGACCGCTATCAGAGGTGGCCGCTAATAGTGGTCACCGCTAATAGCAGTGACCATAAATAGGCAGAACCGGAAGTAGCCTCATCGCACAGGAACGGGAAAGAGCACGGCGGCCATCTTCAAAAACACAATCCATTGCCACCCTCAGCACCCAGGATCCACATCAGCACCACACCTGTCCCAAAATCAACCAACAGCATATTAGATTGCGCAATGCACTGAAAAAAGGAGCTGCGTGCATGTGCAAGGAGCGCTTCTGCAAAGAAGAGCTCAACATGCTCGCAGACACCTTGGCCGAAAATGGGGAGGTTGTTTTTGCAAATGATATGCGTCGACCTGCACAGTTGAGCAAGAAAGAGATCTGGGTGGAGGTGGCGCGTAAAGTGAGTGCGGTTGGCACCACCCCACGCACGGTAAAAGATGTCCAGAAGCGCTGGGATGGCCTGCGCCTACGCGTCCGGAACACCATCGCAGCACACCGTACCCAGGGAATGGCAACAGGTGGCGGATTCGGCTGATGCAGGTAAGTGTCCCAAATAAACCACTGTAATGCAAACCATGAAGATGTCCCCCCGAACTGACAGTGAAATGATGCAATGCAGGGGCCACCAGACACATGTACGCAACCCTTCCTACAAGCAGTGCACAGCACCATCTCGTCCACATGCATGATGCACCCCATACATGTGTCAGCCCAGACGCATCCCTGCATGACCCACCCATAAGGCAAGCAGCCCATATGTCACTACTCTAACGGCAAATACCTGCCATTCCATAGAACTGCAGCTACCCCGATGCATGCCTGATGCACGTAGACCCATCACTGATGCTGTCCCTCTCTTGGTCCCCCACAGGCACACAATCTGACAGTGATACTCAGGACCCCACTGAGCAGCCCGTGACACAATTGAAGAAGTCCAGGGGCACGGAGAGAGCCAACAGGCCCTCAACATCAAGGGGGAGAGTGACACCAGGACTACCTCACAAGCTCAACACAACCCACGAAGCTGCAGCACCAATGTGCAAAAGGGCCACCACCACAGCACCCACACCAGCCACCACCACACAGGAGCCAGTGGCTGAAGGCTCTGTTTCCACTGCCAGCAGTACTATCGGAGAGGCAGCTGCCACGGCAGCCGTGTCGGATGATAATGCACATAGTCCGACACCCGGAACACCTACCGCAACAGGCCCCCTGAAGTCACCCCACCTCTCCCCACCCAGCATACACAATACCAGCAGCCATGAGCTGTCTGTTGTGGAGTCATGGCCAGGGAGCTTCAGCCCCAGGGGGAGCATGCATGATGCAGCAACCATGTTGCATGCAGCTTCGACATCCACCGGTGTCCGGGACAGGCAAGAGGGAATCATGGCCATCCAACAGCGCCAGGAGGAGCTGACAGCGCTGGGGACCCAGCACATCATTGAAGGTGGCCAGGCAAGGGAGGATTTCAGGGAATGTGCAACGTCCCTCAAAGCTGCCATTGAGTCAACTTCCACAAACATATGCAACGAATTGGCGGCTGTGAGGCAGGTCCTCATCCGCATGGTGGAAGCCTTGGATACCCTGCGTCCCGCACAGGTGATCGAACAACCGGGCACCTCCAGCTCCACACAGACCAGCCCCCTGTGTAGGTCTGTGCAGAACTTGCGCAGGTCGGACAGGGGTCCACCCAATGCTGCCAATGGACAAGGGGTGTAGGTGCAGCCTGCCATTCCGAACTATAGCAGACTAATGATGCATGCAAGTGCACACCATGTGTGGGGAAGTTGAGGGGGGAGGGGAGAGAGGGTGTGTGGGGAAGTTGGGGGGGAGAGGGTGTGTGGGGAAGTTGAAGGGGGAGAGGGAGGGGAAGAGGGTGTGTGGGGTGGAGGGCTTGTGCACATTCAATGTTCTTCTTGTTCAATACACCTGTTGTGATATGAGAATTCACATGACCGGACATTGCTTATTGTGTACGTGTGCTTTATTGGTGAACAGTGTACAGTGTCCATGTCCCCGACACAACCAGTGCCCTGAGTCCCACCTCCATGGCACACTCCGCATCCATGTATGTTAGAAACATTGGTTAATCAAAGTCTGGTGCACGGCACGTCCCTCCTGTGCATCGCTACCTCCCTGATGTGCAGCCCCATCTCCTCCCTCCTCATCCCCCTCGTCAGGTGGTTGCAGTTCAACATCAGGGGGCAGAGGCACCTTCCGTCTGATGCACATATTGTGTAGCATGACACATGCCATGATGATCTTGCCCACCTTCTCATGCCCGTACAGGAGTGCCCCACCAGACCTGCTGAGGCAGCAAAACCAATCCAAATGTCTGCTCAATCACCACACGGGTACATGCATGTGCACGATTGTAGTCCTCTTCGTGCCTGTTCTGCGGGTTCCGGACACGGGTAAGGAGCCACCTCTTCAAGGGATAGCCAGCATCACCTGCATGTGTGCAACAATGGTTATGTCTAAGTGATTATATCAAATGGGACCTGTATCAATGACACAATAGCATGCATTCATGTCCTGTTTGCATACCCATATCCATGCATGAATAGAGCTACTCAATATAACTGCAATGTGTGAATTCATATGATCGACAGGTGTGCGTGGCACCGTCTAGTGGGCGCAGGGGTGTCCTATTCCTTATGAGTGCTCATGCACTGTGGTTGCCCACGCCGGTTGTTCCCATCATCTAGGTGATGTGTAGTTAATGGTATGCTTTTATCCTGTCACTGTTGAAGCCAGACTCTTGATGAACTGACTTTCCACACCTGATGTAGCCATGCTGGTATGCTGAACCTCTGTGGTGGTGTATGAGTGAGATTCTGTATTTTGGCCTCATGTGACTCCTTTGTACGCACTAATGGACACATGTCCATTGTGATGATGTTATTCGGTCATTTGCATTGGCCATACTAACTGCATGTCGCTGCATTGTGTTGCAGGGGCTACGGTCTGGTTATGTGCAGTGTACATGTTGATGACTATGGAATGGTTGCAGCACTGCCTCATTTCCATAGTAGTGCAGCTTACATCTTGCATTTAGGTGTCAGGTGTCAGGTCCAGTCTGGCCTGCTTTGGGATATGAGCATGGTCCGTCCTCTCAGCTAATCTCAGCCAGGTGAAGTATGCATCTCTCCCCCCCACCTCAGCCAGGTGAAGTATGCATCTCTCCCCCATCTCAGCCAGGTGAAGTATGCATCTCTCCCCCCCACCTCAGCCAGGTGAAGTATGCATCTCTCCCCCATCTCAGCCAGGTGAAGTATTCATCTCCCCCCCCATCTCAGCCAGGTGAAGTATGCATCTCTCCCCCCATCTCAGCCAGGTGAAGTATGCATCTCCCCCCATCTCAGCCAGGTGAAGTATGCATCTCTCCCCCATCTCAGCCAAGTGTAGTTTGCATCTCCCCCAGCATCTCAGCCAGGTGAAGTATGCATCTCCCCCCATCTCAGCCAGGTATGCATCTCCCCCCCCATCTCAGCCAGGTGAAGTATGCATCCCCCCCCATCTCAGCCAGGTGAAGTATGCACCCCCCCCCATCTCAGCCAGGTGAAGTATGCACCTCTCCCCCAATCATCTCCCCACATCACACTGCCATGAGCTTGACATGCAACTCACCGAGTAGCCACGATTGTTGCCCTGCATGTCACTCCATGTAGTGTGGTATCGTGGAGTTCCGCATAACCATTGAATCATGGGTTGATCCGGGAAATCGGGCACAACAATGTGTGATCATCTTGTTTGAGTCACATACCATTTGCACGTTGATGGAGTGGTGTAATTTATGGTTGCGGTACACTACCTCCATGGTATGTGGGACCACCAATTCAACAAGGGTGCAGTCGATGGCACAGATGCAACCTGGGAAGCCTGCCAGTGAATGAAAGCCAACTTTGATGTTGGAGATCTCCTGGGCAGTCCGTGGTAGGAATATGTGGTCGCCTGTGTGCTTCAGGAGGGCATCGCGCACTTGGTTCAGTGTCCGTGAGAATAATGGTTGTGATATGCCATGCATCTGCCCTACTGTGTGCTGGCAGGTGCCTGTGGCCAGGAAGTAGAGCACAGACACCACCTTCAGTAGAGGGGGGATGGCGGTACGGATGTCTATGAGGCTGGCAATGTCGTTATGTCTCATGTCCACAATGGTGGTAATGGTGTCCCGGTCCAGATGGTACAGGGTGTGGATCTGCTCAGGGGTTAGGCTGAATGGACTGGCTCTGATTCGAGGGATTGGGGGCTGCCTGTGTGGTACAACTGCCTGCACTGGTGGTGCATGCTGTGCCTGCCTCACCCTCCTTCTCCTCCTGCATCTCCTCTGTGCTGCCTGTTGTTGTTGCTGGAGTTCCACTGCAATCATGTCCTCCAGCCCCAGTATTGCTACTAGTATTGGAATCATTGTGGTGTGTGACTGGGTGTGGGTAGGGGTGGGGTGTGCTCCTTTTGTGCTGGCCCAGTCTACATTGCCTCCATCTGTGATGATTATGTGCACCTGTGGCAGTTGGGAACACTGCACATGGCCGTTTACGGGTGGTTCGTGATGCCGGTATTTACTCCATGCCGGTAAGGTACTTTTTGGGCTTCAGTAGGCCGTTATTTGCATGTCCGCCTGACTTGTGTTCAGCTCCTGTTTATGCCATGCCGCTATTGACGGCATGTAGAGTCGTGTGCCCACGCCAATGCCGCTAATAGAGGCACCGTTATTTACGGTGCCACTAACAGCGGGTTGGCGGGTCGTAATGGACCGGAGCGGTAAGCGATGCCGGTAATCCTTTACCAGCATCGTTTTTCCCTTACCTCCAACCTCGTAATGACCCCCATTGAGAGAAAGCAAAAAAAGGCGAAAAGACAAGAGACATTGCAAGAAAGCAGAAAGAGGAGCTTAGTCGCAGCAGGACTGGACTAATACTCATGGATCAGCGAAGGAACTCGATTCCATTAACAAGCGCTCCTGCCAGAAGCAGCAGGACAGAGTGCTCTTCATTCACATTTACCAGGTGAGCCTTATGGGCCGGTACGTGCCCACTGAAATCGCACCTTGGGTCGAAGTGTTAGGGAGATACCATAGTCATCTATCAGCGCACTCACATTTCCCCATATCCACACTGGAGCAGTGCCACCGATTGTCACCGCCCACAGCTGATTCGCAGGGGACGTCACCTGAAGAGGGTGATCTAATTACAGGGAGGGCTGCAACTGTGCCCCAACGCCTCAGCAGAGACCAGGTGACCAGATTAGTGAACTCCTCTTTCAGGGATAGCTCTGTTCCCGATTTAATTAAGGCGTTTATGGTCACTCCACTCCCCAAAAAGCCTGGGTTAAATCCTAAATATCCAAGTAACCGCACACCTATTACAAATTGTAACTTTGTTTTAAAGATTCTTGACAAATTTGCCACAGTCCAACTTCAATCCTTTGTGGAATCCTTTATGGAAATGGCATCCTCCGCAATAGGCAATTGGGTTTCCGACCAGCATTTAGTACAGAGAAGGCACTTATTGCAGAGTCACATATGTAAAAAATCATAGATGGCGAAAAGTCGGGATTTTAACTTGCCTGAAGATGTCAGATTCGTGGACGGAATGCGTGGCGATTTTTCATGCGGATATTTATTATGTAATCCTCGACGAGTCTAACCTTTAGACCTAAGAAGATTGTTTTTGGTCTGGACTTTATTATGAATTAAATAAATCAACAGCAATGGCTGCACTATTCTTAACTTAACCCCACAAGAGGCCAGGTCATTTTTCAGCATTTCTTTACTTCCCTGATTTTTTATTTATAGTCTGGCATCAGAATGCTATTTCTGCAGATATATATATAAGTACATTCAAGGAAAAAACTTTAGTTGCAGGAACGTTAAGGTGAGTAATACATTGTAAAATAAACTTTGAAATTCAAAGAGAAAACTTGAGTTGCAGGGATGTTAAGGTGAAAACTTAATGCAACACAACCCTGGAAATGCAGCTAAAGCCACCTTTAACTGCACACCCCCTGTTGTGTAGACTATGACCACAATGATAGCCACTTAAAAATATTTCTAGCATTGGCAATTGGCATGGCGTTCTGAAACAGCCTTGCCAAAACCGTCTAGGGTGACATCTTCCACCTCGATCCAGCAGTGATAGGTTTTGCACATCACCAAACAGTTTGAAAGATCTGGTGCAGACAGTATGGGCCCTATTTGGATGTTAGGTGGTGGAAAATAAATAGAGATCATATTGGAACACTATGGCACAGACGATTAATACTGGTGTGCTGATCTTGCGCCATGCACTTTGACTTTATGTTTCACATGAGCCTTTCTGTACGATTCATTCACTTCATCCCAATGTACTGTAAGGAAGGCATGATATCAAGAATAGACAGACACAAGTGATCACAGTTTATTAAACTGTATTGGTAGGTTGGAAAAAACCCTAATCTAAACCTAAATCTTAGATAGGAGCAAGCTACGACCATCAAATAATAATAAACCAGTCCTAGTGGCGTCTTGTCAAATAAAAGGGCCTATACTAAGAAAAACATATTGCAAATCCTTACAACTAACGCAAAGAGTGTGGAATAGTGTTCACAAGAAAGAAAGAAGTGTTCATAAATAATAAGTCAGGATGTGGTAGCCTGGGGTCTCCCTCCCTCATGTTTTGAACACGGGACAAGGCGGGACTCCTGAGCACAGCACACTCTCGAGCTGGCCCAGCACAAGACAACAGTTCCGGTCTCAGGTATCAGGACCTCCAGTGGGTAAGTCTCTTTTCGACAAAAAGTCTCTTGCCTCCGGGGACCCGATGGGTTAAAAAAATAACAAACCAAAAGTTCCTTTCCAATGTACGTTGGGTGATGACTTCACCCCTGGGTCCCCCCTCTTCCGGACAAAGACCCTTCTCAACTGTTTACCTCTCGTTGGGTGATGCTTCTTCACCCCTGTGTCCCCCTTTTCTGGGCTCAGAACCTTCTCGAATGTCAGCCTCCCTCCGTCGGGTTCACTATGGCTTGTATGCAAAGATATTCTCACCTTTCGTATTCACAAATTGTAATTTCTTTTTAAACAGTTCACTGTGGTTCGCTCTTTACCCTCACAATGTTCATTGAGCACAGTGCTGTGCCCCGTTCTGTAGGCATCCTCCGTCGGGTTCACTCTTGCAAATCTTCTATTTCCTTTGCTTCCCTTGTTTTCTAATAGTTTGCCAGTCAAAGACTTTTGACTGTACAGAGGATTTTGTAAGACCCCTGTATGACCACTTTGACCTTTCTTTTGTGGCTCTCCTACGGCCTTCCGGTATCAGTGGTTTCAAAAAATGTGGGATTTAACCAGATTTTCTGGAATTTTCACCCACATGGTGCCGGACCCCTATGCTGGTGGTTTTCCCCTTAATATTAACAGTTCCATTTAACGTTCCTTAAATTGCCACTTTGCGACTTTCGTTCAACACAGTTCACTTTCTTATCGGGTCTCCCCTCGACCCGATAAGAAAGTGAACTGTGTTGAACGAAAGTCGCAAAGTGGCAATCTCCCCTCGAAAAACTGACTGTGATGAACCACTTGGCTTTTTCTTGTATCTGGAGTCAAGGCCAGTACCACAGTAGCAGGCGTCTCTCTCTGTCCTGCTTATCAGCGTAGGCATGCTCTGTGTACCGTTGACATCTGCTGCAACACATGCTGGCTATTGTTTCACGATCTTACGATTCCTTCCAAGGAGGCTTCACGGGTCTGGGTCGCAAAGGGCAAAGTCGCTTCTCTACTTGCTGTCCTTTCAGTTCTCACTGCCTTTCTCCTGTTGAACTGCTGTACTTGGATAGCTGTTTTGTCGTTACATATGCCTTGCTCGTAGTGTGCTCTCGTGATCCACCTTTTATCCCTGTGGGGAAGGAAAGGGCCGTCAGGTGTGTGTGATTTTGGTCAATTTGCTTGACTTTGCCTGACCCTTGTTATGGGACATGTCAGCTAAATGGAGTTGGTGTTAGTCCATTGTCTTTCGTGTCGTATGAAAGTGTTTGTGTCGGAAAAGGGGGGTAGAGTATTTCAGTATCCTACGTGGTAGGATTGGAAAAATATGTTATGAGAAGGGGATACCACATCTGGCCCGTCGTGTCCCACTTCCACTCCCCAAAGACCCCCATCCAGGTGATCCTCCCTGTTAGGGAGAATTCTCCAGAATGGCTAATTTCCCTTACCTACTAGTGCCTCAGCAGTTTTGCTGGATTTCTAGGATTTTTTTCACCGGGTAGGAGTGTGAGCCTTTTTTCCCACTCTTGCATGTGTTTTGATATGTGTATGTCTTCTGTTTGTGTGATCCTGGGCACCGGAGCCTCACCTACTCCAAGTGCACCACTTTTTGTGTGTGTTACACAGCACCCTCAGTCAAGTGACACAGGGTTGTCTTTGAGACTTACCACAGACTCCATTTTTCTGGGGCTGACTACTGTCCCCCAGAAACAGGTAAAGTTGCCATTAACTTTATATAGTCACTTTAGAACACCACAGACCCAGTACACCCCATCTTACATGGAGTATTGGAAAGGGTTAACTCTTATCCCTTTTTGTCTGTGCCTCTTGGAGCCTTGTTTTGCTCCCTTAACATTAAGACTTGGCTGGTGGCAGTGGTAGCTACCCTAACTTTTCTACCGCAGTTATCTTACATAACATGGTAATGTTTTAGGCTATTATATTAGCCTCAAACATAAAACCCGCTTCACCATATGTTTTATTTTGGCTCCGGCTGGGTTTTGTCACCGTTTCTTTTTGTTAAAGTCTTTCTCGTGTTTTTCTCTGCGCGCCAAACCGGGGATGACTCCTTTGTTCACCGTCTTTTCGTGAGCTTCTGCACAGAAGCCCTCCTTAAGGTGCCTGATAGTCTAGGTAGAGAGGATGTGAGGGAGGGATCTTCGGACCGCTGCCATGGGTTCCCTTGAAACTCAAGTCGCACTCTTGTCTGATTGGCTAAGGGGACTGGCCTTGCCAGGCCAGCCACCCTGATGTGTGATTGACAGCCAGGCTGTATGAAAGGGGGAAAACTGCATAAAAAGCAGGTCTCTGGGACTGGAAAGGCAAAGTCACCACTGGAACAAAAGAACCAATGAGGAACTGGAAGAAGAGGATCCCTACCACGACTGAACGGCCCGGTGAAGCCCTGCTGCAGGTCCGAATCTCCAAATCCGACGACAGAGAAGATCCTCCAGGAAATTTCTTCCCTTGAGCTGGTGGGAGCAGTTCGCCCAAACTGCAAGCCAGGACCCCTCCTCTGGTTGAATTCGCTGTACAGAGCTACAGTGGGCCGGATAGCCAGGAAGATCGGACCCTGCTTGGCTTTTCTAGCTGATCTCCTCACTGTAGTCTCTCTTGTTCAACTGCCCAGAATACTTACCTGTTGGTTTTGCCTAATATCTAATAACTTTGTCTTTCCCTCCCTTTTAAATCGCTGGCGTGCCATTTTGCTCCCACTTCATTTTGTGAGCTTAACTTGTCTGGAATTTAAGGGAAGTGGTGTGGTGTATTTATGATTGTGATTTTTGACCTTGCTTAGAATAGTGAAATGTAATACAACTGTTTAGTAAATAAATATATATTCTTTTACTTCGAAACCTTGAGTCAGTGTTTGCCTGAATCATAGTAACTGCTGTCCTTTCTGTAACTATTTGTACTGCTCACTTACTCTTGAGATAAGTTTGGCTGCTCCGCTACTGCTACCACTATAACTATGTAATACAGGCTTGTACCAAAGGTGATATTGTACTGTCACTTGTAGTCTTAATTGTGTGTAGTGTTCCCAAAGGGTACTGCATATAATTCTGCCTAACGCTCCCTCACTGGTCCACCCCCAGGAACTGGATCCAATAGCGATGGCCATGTCCTGGCCACCTGGATGACAGATCCCCGGGGACTAGTCAGGAAGACACCTTGAGGATTCTCACATAACACAGACAAGATGTTGAATCAGCGTGGATGTTCCCAAACTTTGCAACTGCTTATTTGAAAGTCCCCTCCGCAAAACCTTACCACAGAAGTGGCACATCACTTCCTCGATCTCCTTCTTGCTGTGTTGTTCCTTCACCCGAAAATATTTCCAACTGTCAGCAATTGTTTTCTGCGCACATTGCTTTTTCCGTGGAAGTAAAACTGAAGCCACCCACACCACCTCATTCTCACCACTGGTCGACGCCATTTTAAAATGTAAGACTGTGGAGGAAAAATGAAAACTGTAAAAAAAAAAAACACAAAACAAACAAGTCTCTGCCACTTAATATCAAAAAACTTCAAAAAGAAATAAACAACAAGCTAAAATAACACAAAATTACAAACTACAAAGAATAAGACAAAGGACAAAGGTATAGGAAGAAGAAAGGTAAAAAAAGTAATGGCTAAATAAAGGCACTGCTTTTTAACTTCCTGAAGGCTTAAAATGGAGTTCACCCACCAAGAGACAAAAAGCAATGACAGTGAACAGGAAAGAGGTGCTTCAGAGAGGGGTATAATGTAGCTATGCGATATAACCAACCGGAATGTGTTTCCCGTACGCGCGGGTGCACCGAAGTGCAATTACGTGATTGCGCCTAACTTATTGACCAATCGCAGGGCCCAATGAGAATATGTGCCTGCACATGGGCATAGCCGTGTCAAGAAAAGGCCCAATCACATTTGAAGTTTCGTTGACGTGGCTATGCTGCTTCATGCCTGTTCTGTCAGCCAATCGGATCACGGGCTGCGGTTACACGCCTAACCGTGTCAACAGATGGACCAATCGCGCAATGCGATGTGTTGATGCGGCTTCACCCATGCCGTATGATGAAATCTGTGCATGCAAAATGACCCAATCGGACGTCATGCTTGACCCGCGTCGCTATGCATCTTTGTGCCTGTTGTACAAGCCAATGGGATAACGCGCTGTGGTTGTGTGCCTACACATGACTCATAACTCTGTCAACAAATGGGCCAATCACACGCTGCAATGTATTTGCCGTATGACAAAATCGGCGCCCTGCAAAATGGCCCAATCTAACACCGTGCTTCATTGATGTGGCTACACATCTTCATGCCTTTTGTACCAGCCAATAGGATCATGCACTGTGGTTGCACGCCTACACATTACTCCTAACTGCATCAGCACACGGCCCAATCACACGCTGCAATGTACTGATGTGGCCATCCCCACGCCGTATGAGGGGATCCGCGCATGTGAAAGTGACCAATCAGGTGTGCAGCAGTGCATAGCCCAGAATAATCACCACACCAACAAAAATGAAGTCTATATTGATACATTGCTATCAGTGCTTATTAGTAGTGACTCCAAGAACTTTTGTTGACTTAAACCTTTAGTTCGTCCTCCTTTTAACCCAATTCTCTTTTCCCTTGTCTTGTGATTTGTTCAATTGGCAATTTTTTGATTTACTTCTTGTTACTTTTTTCTAAACTTTTTCATTTTTTGCAGCTTTGTCTTTTTAGTCTTGTCATTTTTGTTGTTTTTATTTTCCTCCCAGTTGGACATTTTAACATGTCCAACAATGATAGCAGCAGCGATGACAATGTAATCTAGGTCCCCAATCCATGGCCACCGAGGAAGAAAGCACCTGGAATGAAGACCGTTGCAGACAGCTGGAGATAATTCAACACTGCTCTAAAAAAGGCGGAGGAGGTACAATGTGCATTGTACAAGAAGACAATAAGATGTGGACCGTCAAACGTTCCGTCGCAAATCCTTGGAAAATCAGTGATGTTAATGAATGATATTTGTGATGTCATCTTTGATGGCATAGGTATTAGTCTTAGCAGTGCATGGTGATGGTGCGAGTTATGGTTGCTTATCTTACCATAACTGGCGAATTTTAGGGGGTTTTCGGTTTTACTTGTAACCATAATGTCCCTTTAACAAAGTTTTTCACTGAATTTGATAGGTTTTTAGTAGCGCAACTTAACCATAACGTCCCTTTAACAAAGTTTTTTCACTGAATTTGATAGGCTTTTATTAGTGCAACTTAACCATAATGTCCCTTTAAAAAAGTTTTATCACTGAATTTGATAGGTTTTTAATAGCGCAACTTAACCATAACGTCCCTTTAACAACGTTTTTTCACTGAATTTGATAGGTTTTTAGTAACACAACTTAACCATAACGTCCCTTAAACACATTTTTTTTACTGAATATAAATACAGATATCATGAATTTCATAGGTTTTTACCAGGATACCCTTAGTTTATATAGATATACCATACAACATACTGAACCCCCTGTCCCCTGCTAATTGCTACAATGTCAGCAGACTAGGTGAATGTCCGCGGACTCGGCGAACATCAACACTGTCCAAAAGCTCAGGGGGTATCTTACATTGTTGTATCATACAACGAACACAATGAACAAAGAGCAGCATATACATGAATTACGTTAAAAAATAAATAAGAAGTACAAATCGTACACGTAAAACAGCAACAGTGCAATTACATAGGATATGAAACATAATGGAACACACAAAAAAAAATAACATATGCCTCCATCAGAATTACCTCACTGATGCTTTATACAGAAACAGTAAACCAACTAACAACAGCACACCTACAAAGCCGTAACAGCAAAAGTGAAAAACAAACTCGTAAGTACACTACATTCATTCCTATAGTTTATAAACTTTCTTTAGTAGGATACACTAAAAAAAGTATGTATCTTTTTTTTTACATAGAAATGGCTAGCACTCTAGACTGTCTTGAAGAAAATGTTCCCCGGGATGAAATGAGTGAAGACAGTGATACTACTGGTAGACACTGCAGTTTTCAAAGTAAGCCAAATAATACACATTATTTCACATGTACATAACACATTTTTTTCTTTAACAGTACATACAGAAAATAAGAATAATACTCCAAAAACAGTACATCATGTAGTAACGGAACAACAAACAGACACTTTGGAAAATCATCTAGTGCACTTAGAAGAAAGAATTGATCAATTAATGACCAATTTCATTATTTTGAAGAACTTTGTAGAAAACCATATCATGGAAAAAATGAAATATCACTGTCCCACGTGCACCTGTATCCCTTCTCCATGTCCCAGTCAACCATCCCCAAAATTTTTCCATCACCAAAAACGTTATGATGAGACCTCAATCCTTTCCTCCCCTACCACCCTATATGTAGAAAACCCTAATTCCCCTGTATATGTCTCCATTTCTGCTTCCCCCCTCTTTCATAATTTCTATATTTTTGTATATTAATAAAGTGATATTTACACTGTTCCTGTATGTATCTGTGTTTAAAAAAAAAAAAGGGCGTTTAGGAGTCCACTGACAGCGCGACTGTCCGGAATGTCCGCAATTAACCAAAATGGGGAGGTCCTAAGGACACTTTGCATGTTCGTACTGTCCGCAATCTAAATGGAGGTGTCCGTAGAACACATAACCTGTCTGCATGGCCGCAAAGTTATGACGCACCTTTAATTAGTTTGGGGATCCTAACCCTGTCCGGCGGACACTTGTGCGCATGCGCATCCCACCCTCAGGTCCTACGAACATCGCGCCTGTCCGTAACTGTCCGCTGCATGCGTGTCGCACTTAAAATTAGTTCGGGCTCCCATACCCTGTCTGTAGAACACCCGTAAGCATGCGTTCAACCGATCTCGCGCAATAGGTGTCCTACGGACGGACAGCCGCCCCATTCGCGAACGTGTCCGCGACATCATCATGTGACCGCACCCAGGCTGAGTGTATGCCCGTGACCGCGGACAGGGTCTGGGCCCCCGGACATGGTAAAAGCACTTTTTTTGAGCAATCCAAGATGTTTTTAAATGAAACTTCACCCTTGTAGAGGTCCCAGACTATGCCCCTGCTGATCTGGATACTTTTTGGAACTTGTTGAGCCCTTTTTGATGTTCGAAGTGTCAGCAGAAGGCGTGGCTGTCTGCAAAGCGCTCCCCAGCACCCCTATAAAAGGCCACACCCCAGAGCTGCTCTTCATTCTGTGTTTGGATTTCCAGGACAGAGCACTGCTTCTCTTCGGCATTTACTGGCATTGGCTGTCATTGCTGTCTTCACAGCTATTGCTAATAGCTCAACAGGACGATTGGTGCAGGTTGCTGTTCTGTTCCTGCTGTTCCTGGTTCCTGTTTTGTGATAACCTTCCTGATGGCATCCCAGGCTGCTCCTGCTTCTACTGCCTCTAACTCATCAGCACCCACACCCCCTACACCACCACCACTTTCCCAAGGGTCTGGAGAGGGGAACAGGCATGGTGATGTAGAGAGGGATGAAGAGGATGATGAGGATGAGGTAGTGGAAGTCCTTACTACTGCCAGCCAGTGTTAGTCTTGGGTGTGGAGGCTGTTTACCACCGGTGGAAGGGTACCCAAGGCATGTGCAGACAAGGTGCGCTGCACTGAGTGCAACATTGTGCTCAGTCGTGGCAAACCAGGTCTGTACAGCTATGGGACCACTTCCATGCGGCGACACCTAAGGTCATTCCACAGGGCAGCAGTTCGGAGGGTCGTCCCCTTAGATCAAAGTAGTAGGTTGAGTTCCTCTACAACATCCTCCGTTTCTGCTCCTGCCACCACAAGAGACACTCCTGTGGGGCACCGCATCGCTGAACCAGCCTCGCAGGCCATACGCGACGCAGTAGACCCTTACCTGTCGAGGGTCACTGTATTGTGTATGTACTGCGACGTGGTACTCTGCAGGGGGAAGTGCTTTGAAGTGCTCTCGAGGCTACAGTCCAGGAGCATGAGAAAGTCTGCCACCTACCTAAGTGAGGCCCACCCAACATCTTCCTCTCTCCACCTGCTCTTTCCTATCCCTTACCCTCCCTTCCCTTCCTTTCCTTGTGTGTCTTGTTAAAAAATCCCCCAAAAAATACAAAAAAACAAAAAAAGGATCTTTTCAGAGCCACCTTTCACAGTTTAAAAATAAAAGTGCCAATGAAATGCTGCAGGGCCATGTGCTTTTCTAGAAGTCCACGGACAGTCCGCGGACATTAAACTTTTTGGGGTACTGCGCTATGAAAACCATTGCACTCTTCTCCGGGAGGAAGTGGTGGTTCTGAAAAGAGCCTTTTTGGGGTGTTTTTTTGTGTTTTCGAAAACTTCAAGTGGTCAACACCTACTGGAAAAAGGATTGCAATACTTCTAAAAAGGGTTGCAATGCATTTTCAATATTTCACAAAAAAATCTGATTCCAAGCATCAGTAAGATGGACTCCATCTCTGCAAAAAATGTTTGTGTTGTGAAAAGAGGACATGTCAACATCTCCCAAAAAAGTGCAAACAGCCTTGTTGACATTGTGCCTCGCTTTCTCTATTTGTGGACCAAATGAAGAAGAACGCAGCCACATTTGTCTCTGCGCAATACGAGAAAAAATTACTCTGGAGTTTGGAAACATGTCCATGACTTTCCCAAGTCCTTCTTTCATTGCAAACTGCAAGAAAATTCCAGAGACATGTCCTAAACTGTTCCCTCCACAATGAATAATAATAAGGTCTGGATGACGGTGTGTCATCAAAGTGGCACAAAGAGGAACCAAATCCAGCCACTTTTTCAACGCACTCCATGCCAGTGCACATGCACATGAGGGAATCCAAGATGTGCAACCACTCCACAGCGCTCTGCATGCACCTCCAATCAATGTATCCACGAGTCGCCCAAAATCCAGATACTCTGCCTTCTCAAGGACAGAGCCATAGCTATCTGTATGTAACACGCGCGATCTGTGGGCAGCTGCGGTGTCCGCGGACAAATCGTGAAATCTGTGAGAGTGGGGAATGGAAATTTAAGCAGTGTATTCCATTTCCCCTTTGATTGTGGCTCTGAAAAGAGCTTTATTTAGTTTTTTGAAAGTGCTTCTAAAAAACACCTTTCATTTTGTAATTATTTTGACTTATTTTCCTCTTGATGTCTTCACATTATCCTCTGTAAAGCATTCCTTATATTTTCAAATAACATAGCATTTGCCAATATGGATAAAGAAATGCCATCTGCTTTGAAATAATCACCATTAATAAAATCAATATTGTCATTATTACAAGACAACATCCCAGCTCTAAACAAGAAAACAGACATGCCTTTGTTAACCAAACACCTTGCACCATTATGCTGGGGACAGAAAACATTACAATCGTCCCATACTACCATAGGCAGAATTTCTGAATAAATCACCTTGGCATTTGGAAGAACCACCATCACTGCCTGAACCAAGTTTTCAAGAGCACTCAACAAACTAGGAGCACTGATGTATCACAAATGGACAGCACCCCAATGCAGTACCACTACATCTGGACTGTTGCACATGGAGAAACTCTTACAAACTGCAACCACTGCATTCATATTGGAACCAGGCACATTTGACCACAAAACCTCCACTCATTCAAAACCAAAACTGGCAGCCATATGTTTAGACAAAGCATACCTCTCTAAAATATTTACAAACAGATCTCCAACTACTAACACCCTCACGTTCTTCACCTCTGCCATCTTCACTACACACAGCCTCTCTTCCTGCAAAGAACATCGTCAACACCTGATTGGCTAATCCCCACAGTCCCCTTTCCATGCTAGACATGCTGAGAAGCCCTGGATGTGGCACGCCATGTCCGCGAACAACCACAGTGTCCACGGACCCTCTAACACAGGGGCAGCCCTTTTACCCTTTCCACATCACTGTCTGCACCACTCTCTCATTGGCTACACATAAGCAGTGACACAAACATCCACCAATCACATCCAATAACTCTACATTTAACTTTGTCATCAGAATTCAGCACTTCAGATGAACTGTTCATCACTCGGAGTACAAGTGTCCTGTGATTGCAAAGCCCCTACAGCTAAAACGATTGTAAAACTCTTCAAGATATATCCTTCCAGTTTCATCCACATCTACATATATCAATACAAACTACGGGTATGAATATTTTGTTTACAGTACATTTGCAACTCTTTTATAAATGCTTTTGAACAGGGTACCAGCCATTGAACCTGCATAATCTGCAAAAAAAGCATACTCTAATTTCTCCCATCTCCTATAATCAAGTTCACTTACAAATCTGTCTGCTTTCCACATTTTAATTTACCCATATTACTCATTGCAATGTCCAAACTATTATTCTCTTATTTCCTTCTGTCATTTTCACAACCACTTACTCCTTAAAACACTATTATTAATTCCTAGAATGCACACAAAACAGGGAACATCTTACCAAAGCATTGCAGGTACATAATATGCATGTATTTAAACAGAGTGCCTGACACTTGCCATCCTTGCAAAACCAAACCAATACAAGTGTACATTCAGAACAGTGCTAATAGGAATGTGGATAAAAAAGTCAAAGATCTGAAATGTTTCCAGCACTCATGTAGCAAACATCTATGCACAAAAGAATTAATGGAATTAACCACACAAAAACATTCTACTTTTCAATCTGTACATCTTTCCAAGCTTTTATTCTCGCCCAACTACAACTTCCACTAATCTATTACCACACTAAACAGTGCAACAAGAACACCCACTTTCAAAAGTGCACCTCATACAACACATCTATAAATACTCCACTAACCCCCATAGCAATGAAGCTGATTCTCCAAAATCCCCATTTATATACAAAGCTATGCAATTTAACACATACAGTACCTCTTCCTAGAAAGGATTCCTTTTGCAAATGTAAGTAATCTATTGTTCAAGTGAAATAACTCTGCCATTAACACACATATATACTAACTTCCTTCTTTCACAATTGCTGTGAAGGCCACACTCCTGAAAACCAGTAGCGTCTGAAGTACAAGACAGAACCCAGAAGAAACCTATTATTTGCATCCAACAAAGTAAGTGCAATACTGTCACAATGTTCTAACTGTTACTCAAACACTGTAGTATTTTAGTATTGTAGAACAAGCAATTGTATCAACCCTACAGCATTAGATTCAGTATTACTGATTCCACCTCAGCAGGTGCACACTTTGTATTGTCATCTGAACACCAGTATAGTAACACACAAATACAAGAATAGCCTTCCGAACCTGAAGTAACAGCCCATTCCACAATCACACACCTCTACATACATGCCTGCAATCATACTCAGACACTCATGCACAATGCACGCATACATTGCACAACGTCCCAACCCACACTTTCTTTTTTTCTCCAACAGACACCAAAGAATGCCTACCAAAAAGCAACTCCATAGAAAGCAATGCAGAAATAGAGAAAATCAAAATAAAAGTGTACAAAATAAGCATCCACCTCTAGCAGAATGTATGCAAAAAGCTCAAACAAAACAGGTAATACAGTCACTAAGCAAAACTAAAGCAGCTTGCAGTAAAGAAACTTTGACTCCTCTTTCAAAATGTAAAACTAAACAGAAAGTTATTAAAAACACTGCAGCTACCACTAGTGCTAACACTACACCTATAAATCTTAATGTAGCCACAAGTAAGCATACCAAAAAAATTATTTTACAAAAAAAAGTCGGCCACAGAGTCCTTTAGAATCTTATAAAAACAGGGGACAAATCATGCTCAACCCTTAAAACCTACCACAGAAAACTAATCCTGGAAACTCTCATAGACAGTGCAATCCTTCTCAAAAGGAAATTATTTGTATTAGTTTTAAACAGAATGAAACCACTAACTAAACTAAATACTAAACTACAACAAGGACTTCTCAACAAACGGAATATCAATAAATATAGCTTCACAAACATCTGTGTAGGTGAGTGGAGTCACACCACCAGCACAGAACCATATTTCAATGAAGAAGCATACAAACAAAAGCAAACAAACCCAATTGACATACATAGCAGTGGATGAGGGTATGAAAAGGTTATTAATACTTTCATGGAACAAGAAATGCTGCTCACAAAAATATCCCCAGCAAACTTAGCATCAGCTCTCCATTCCACTGAACCTATACGTCCAGTCTACAAATGGCCGTGCACATCAATGTGTAACATACGCACAAAATCTTTCACATCTTTATGCCAGTTCCTCAATCAATATGTGAAAGGAAAAGACAAATTAAAAATAAAACTATTACAAACTATGCACTCCTGTCCAGTGCGGAAATACACAGGACTACAAGGACATTCATTAACCTGCAATTCTGGACCTACTTGCAAAAGCACCTTCCACCATATCAAAATGATATGAACACACCATTGAACTGTAAGAAATCTCGTTCATAAACTGTACTACGCCAAAAGTCCTGCTTTAGCACTGGCCAATTTAAATAACATTCTTCTACATGGTACAGCCAAAGAATTACTCGAAGAAATAGAGTATACCAAGAGAAAATATTTTGGAAGTGAAACCCACTTGCAAAATTCAATATCTTTAGAACAGAGTAGCAACAACTTTACAGAAGGCAACCTTCTACTACACACATACAAAAAAGAAATACTAAAGTTTAAAAGCACATCTGCTGAAGTACCAAACCGTGTGTGTGTGTGTGCTGCCGCATGACTTTTAATAAAAATAGCACAAAAACTGTAGACATAATGTACAAAATAGAAGACAATGAAGAATCCAAGTGATTCCAATTAGCTCTGTATCTTATAGCAGAATACAAATACAAAATTACTAACCCCTCAATAATTTGCAGATACTGCACTGCAAAACTTGACAACAACCAACTACCTTCACGTGCTATAACTAATAACTTGGAAATAATCCCACTGCCAAAACCACTGCAACAACTTAACTTGTATGAGAGCATTATAATTCAAACAGTGCACCCATTTCAAGCAATAATACGCCTTCAACCAAAAACAGCACAACTACCTCCCTCTGAATTACTGAAAGGCATTTTTGGCAAAGTAGTTTATTTGCCATTAGATCTCAAAGAAAATGTACACACTCTGGGAGTGCAACATCCAATAGATCACTCTTTGATTATTCTAGTTAATGGCGTACCTACAAAAGACAAAGAAATTTGGCAGCAACTTGTGGACTTACATAAAGTTAGAGAAGCCCTGCAATATCTAAAAGACAACAATGAATACTACAAAGAAATAAACATTGAAGAAAACCTGAGGGAAACCACTGAAATAATTCAAGACTCGTCAGGAACTGGCCAATTTCAACTTTTAGATCCTACTACAGAATCCAATATTTTAGACCATTATACCATTCACCCATTGCACTCTAAAGACACCATAGATGATGCACTGGAAACTTACCAAATGCGGCAAGCCAAAGGATCTACAATCAGCATATGGGAAAAAAGTATTGAAGCACAAGCCTTTCCTCTAAGGTACAATGAAAGACGCACACAAATAACAGCATCAGAATACTGCTCTTTATGAATGTATTCTGAAGACCCCAGATTCAGACAAAATATGGAATACATATTCCATCTTCTCTTTGAAAGTGACCTAGCAACTCTATGCTACGGAGTTGCACATACATTGAAATCAGGTACCAATGTTCAAAATATGTCTGCTACGCAATTACTACAAAAAGTGCAAGTGTCACAGTCATGCATTACAAATCATTTTAGCAAACATGCGTGGTACCAAAGAATACTGGTTCTGATGACACGCAGAAGTACACTGTATGATAAGAAACCTTGGCCCACCCACATGGTATCTGACATTAATTTGTGCAGAGTATGCATGGGATGATTTGCACAAATTCCTACGCATAGCAAACAAAAACAAAACAAATATAGGCATAGAAACACCAGGAGAACTCTGCTCTCTAGATCCTGTAAATGTATCAAGATATTTCCATCATCGCTTTATTGCCATGCTACACTTCTTTTGTAATAAAACAGTTCCTCCCCTTGGAGAAGTGCAACACTTATTTTGCAGAAAAGAATACCAAGCCAGATGAGCACCACACATCCACATGCTTTTGTGGATTAAAGATGCTCCTAAATTTGGTCAGTACAGTGATGCCACTGTTTTGCAGTTCATTCAGAAATATGTCACTTGTGAAATTCCTTCACAAACTACACATAGTGACCTACTTGCACACATTTTACAATTTCAAAGACACAAGTGTGGCAAGTATTGTCGGCGCAAATATAAAAACAAAGGGAACTACTACACTGAATGCCACTTTGGTTTCCCTAGACCAGTTTCAACAACAGGACAAGTGAACAACTGCATGTCTTCAGTTAGACATAGTGTCAAAGGTAAATCACCTAACGAACACATACTGCATAAAAAGAACAAAAGGATCAAAGTACATCAATGATTACAATCCAATCATTGACCTCCTATGGAATGCACATATAGAAGTGCAATACATTGCAGACAATTCAACTGCAGGTGCATGATATGTCACAGCCTACTTAACCAAAGCAGAAAAAACAGAGCTCAAAGACCTCTGGGACGACATATCATCTGACAAAACACTGTCACAGAAAATGTACAGCTTAGGAATAAAAATGATCTCCCATAAAGAATGTGGCTGCTACGAAGCTGCAGACCGTTTGACTGGTACTGCCTTGTATGGGAAATCTGAAAACATAGTATGGCTAAGCCTTGGTCCTGCTAAATCTAGAAAAAGAGTTCTCAAATCATATAAAGACATAGAAACAATAGCCAAAAATGATCCCAACAGCCAAGACATTTTGAATAACAATTTACTAGACACATACTACCCAAACAGGAGTACCGCTTTGGAAACCATGTGTCTATACCACGTAGCCCAAAACTTCACATACAAAAATACTATGAAACCAGATAAGAAGAAAGGTAGATACGGAGTCTAAAACTGTGAAGGCAGCCTAGTGAAACTTACCAAACGCAGCCTAATTAACCATATGAAATGTGCATTAAAAAACTCCTCAACATAAAGAACTGTATTACATGGCCCTACTACAACTTTTTAAACCAAGGAGTAAAGAAGAAATAAAAGCACTATAACATATATAAACTTTAGCAGTACAAAACCATGTTAGACAATGAACAGCAACAAGAAGAAGAACTCCAGGCACAACTAAATATAGACACTCCTGACAGCAGTCAACCTTCTCAAACAGGAAGCCAAGAACCACTTGGACAGCCACTCATAGAAAATGAGGCAGAATTAGCCATGACTGAAGTAGAAAACACCATGTGCCAGTATGAAGGCTCTACAGAAGACCTTGCTATACTCCAGGGATCCCCAACGTGTAGCTCGGGAGCAACATGTTGCTCCCGGCACCCTAAATTGTTGCTCGCCAGTTTCCCTGGGCCATGGTGTGAAGGCCTAGAAGGGGGTGCTGAATGGATGAGACCTCAGTAGCACTGTAGTCAGGACAGAGTCCTGGACTGTGCAAGAATGTTGGCCAATGAGCCGCTGTGTTTCCAGCTGGATTATTTTTATACATGCAAGATTTGTTTGGTGCCACCATGCACGTACTTCTTCAGTAAATGTCCTTACTTGTTATGGTAGTGTCATTGCTAAAACCCTGTCATCTCCAGTTACTTTGCCCAGCTGACAAATGTATTAATGAGTACAATATTTGAACCATGTTTGTGTCATGGAGAAAATTGGCATATTCTGTTCTTTCATACAACTATTATGAACATAATGGACAAGGAGGTGGTATGCATACCCAACTTTCCTTTATTAAATAATGTGCATGCACACTTTCTGTACAAGTGATGTTTGTGTTTGATCCCACCATGTACATTTATCGACAATATTCATTTTGGTGTCTCCTGTATTTATTATTACATAGTGTCCTAGCGGAAAAATGGTCTTCGTTTGATAACCTGCCCATCTAGCACATGGTTAATGGGCAGATACGGTAAATGCATGCCACATTTTTCATAATTAATTTGCCCTGTATTCCAATACAATTAATTGATTGTTAATAGGTTTAAACTAACAAGTCAATTAATTGATTTAACTACTCAGTTAACAGCACCACACCCCTCTATGAAGTGGTCATCAAATGCTCAAAGGTTTGACCAATGTTTGCCACTAAGTCTTGTGTAAAATCCTTTTTGGGCAGAGTAAATAGGCTCCAAATAATTGAGAAAGGTATTATTTTTATTCCTAACCGCTTTTTCACCAATGCAAAAGCCTTCTGGAGCTTTAATACACACCATTTGCCATAACATTCCCAAATAATTCTCAGGAGGTAACCTCCAAAGGCCCAATGAAGTGATCTTTAAAGGCTACCATGTAATGACCTGAAGTACTAATTCATATTTATATTTCTCCATTAAGTCAGCAACATTTAAAAACATGTTTCATATTTTTCATACAATTCACACAGAACAAGCCCAAAATAAAAAGCAACTTTAACACAATCAAACTTGCTATATATACAAGTCTGAACATTACAATTAATTATATATAGCATAGCTCCCATGCATTCCACGCTTATGCAAAACAGAAACAACAGCAAATGAACAGAAAATGAACCAAATCTTTGACTCCTATTTTGCAAGCGCACTTTGTGCTTCCTCCTGCACACTTTCTTAATTTATTGAGGAGTGGGTACATTTAAACGTACCATTACCACCAGCCTCCTGCATTCTGGGAATCTTATTTGACAGATTTCTCCTTGCCATTTTATATGTGTATGTAAGTCTGTATATAAGGCTAAAGTTGGCAGCCTGTGTATATTTTGGACATCTGACTTTTTTTCCATCGGAAACGCTCTTGCTTTTGGAGCTGTTTTGAGGTGGCTTAATGCACCAAATGTAGTTATATTGCATCCCTATTCAAATGGACAATGACTTACAACCGCCCATAACCACAAGTATTTCTCTTCACCAGGGGAGGCTACAATCGCACTTGCACTGAAATTCACTTTATGATTAGCAGAAAATCCCAGATGTGCTTTTAAAAAATAAGGAACATTCTTAACTGGCCTGACACTCAAATTGAACACCCTCAATTCGGCTCACAAGGGGCTAGCAGGTGTATCTGCAGGGAGACCTGCTATTTGGCCCAGGAATTTATTTTGCAACCCCTCCAAGAAATGACAGTTCTAACAACCCTAGATTTTGCGGCCTTAAAATCATGGAGCAGACCTTTGTCTTATATACCTCCAACTTCTCCAATCAGAATGCCGCAAACCTGAAATAACGTAAAAAGCCATTTAATCATGAATGATGCCTTTTCAGCTATTTTATTAAAATTACTGACACAAGCACTGCTCTTTCAGAAGATTAGGCTCAGATAAAAATGAGACTGCCCCCTCATCTCTACATTCATTTAATAAGGCTGCATAAGGGTGCATGCTATAAAATGAACCCTTCAGGTGGAGGGTGGATTAACTTTCCTAAGAGAAGTACTAGAATCAACATCCAGAAGGAATACATTGGGACCAACTGACATCCCTGCTTGTCACCTTTATTTGTGTTGGGAAACAATGTATAATTCCACAATCTTGTATTTTGGACAGATGTTGAGATGTCTGCGTATCACGTTGGATAAGACTTAAAAAAACATTAGTGACCTGTAAGAATGTAGAAGTAGGACTCGGACACAGTGGGCTCATGTTGATTGACATATACTTTTATTGAAAGGAAAAGGGTGGGGGACTGGGGAAACTCCTGTCTTTCCCTAAAGCTAAGAGGGGTTTCCCATCCTTAACCAAAACTAAGGAAACTGCAAGTATGTCTTGTCTAAAGTAAATAGTCCACTGTCTGTCACAAGTCCGAAGCCTATTTCCACCCCTCACACCATTTACTAACCTATAAAAAACAAAATGTCTTCTTAATTCAGAAGAATAGGTTGTAGATCCAATCAAAGAGTTCCAAATAACACAGGTTCCAAACCCAAAGTTCTTAAATATAAAACAAAGTTCCATAAAGTTCTTACACATTTCTCTGTTGCACAAACTTCGTAGCAACCTGGGCAACAACTCCCTTGTCCTGGTTCCTTCTCTTGGCAACTCTCTATTTATTGGACCACAGCCAGGGGCAATGACTCCTTTGCCCTGGTTCCTTCTCTTGTAGGTCCTAGATCTCTGCCTTTCTCTCTTTCTGCTTGGGTTAACTTGGTTCACTTCCCTGCCAAGTGTGGTCCTTAGTAAATTACTCTGTGGTTACTGTGGAGCCCTCTTCTCCCAAGTACCACCACAAGGAAGAGGACTTGTGTGTTTCTCCTGTAGTGGGTCCCAAACCCCCCTTCTTTGCCTGAGGGTACTTGGAGCTCTCTTCTCCCATGTACCACCACGAGGAAGATGACTTGTGTGGTTCTCGTGTAGTGGGTCCCAGACACCTTCTTTGTGTGTGAGTACTTGGAGCCCTTTCCTCCCAAGTACCGCCACAAGGAAGAGGACTACTGTTGCTTTCGTTTGGTGGGTCCCAGACTCTTAAGTTTCTCTTGTTGGGGGACAGACATGGTTCACATGCCTGCCAGGTACTGTGTTTCCCAGCAGCCAGCCTGAGTGCTCCCCTTTGTAGCGGGCTCTGGTCTGCCCAGGAACACTGCAGTGTCAATCTTTCCCAGGACAGCGTGGTCTTCCTTTCACGTGCTTCCCTGTCTGCAGGAACACCGGGAGCTTCTCTCTGCCAGCTCGCCTTTCGGTCCTTCCACTGTGGACTGGCCCTTGTCCTTCCAGCTCCTCTCTTGGCATCCTGGTGTGCTTCCTTGCACTTTCCTGCACCGTGCTGGCTCCTGCAGCTCCTTCATGAAGGACTAGACAACTTCTTCCTGAGTCCCTCATCCTTTTCTACTATGCATTGACCAATGTGTGGCCAGCAACAACTAGACTGCTCATTGTGGTTCTTAGGAGAAGTCTTCATGCCTCCGCTCTTCCTCTTCATCCCAGTACTTATTCCAAGTTGTCTAGAATGCTCATGTTGGTTATGCAGAACACTCTACATTCCTCCATGCAGCTTATTTATTTCTCAATGGTTGTCAATAACATATCTTTCAACTCTTCCCCATTCTTCCTCGTCTCAGTATTTCTAACCTTGATCTCCCTTGGGTCAGTTGTGCTCTTCATAGTCCCAGTACGTATCTAGGGAAGGGGTTGTTCTTTGGGTTATAGAAATGGGGGGAGGGGTCCTAGGGTCTGGGGATTGGCGAGTATATTGCGTTCTCAGGGTAGGGTTGTTCCTAGTCCCAGAAGGGGTTTCCTCTCCCATGTGATTCTCTCCCTGTGCACCACCCTCAGGGGAACTATTGTACCGAGGATGTACCGCCCTGGCCACATGGGAATGGTCTCCCCCATAGGGGAGAAGGGACAGCATCCACAGATTTGTCACAGACTCCAATAAAATGTAAATTCCACCACATTATGTTTCAATCAACTACCGACAAAATTCACCCTGGAGTGCTACAGACTCCATAATTGGGGACTAACACCGCCAAACCACCACTTGGAATCTGGCAGTGATACCACTGCACCAAGTAGTAGTAACTGTACCGTTGAGATGCCACCAAATTCGTAATAAGCCCCAATGTCCAGTAAGGGAATTGGCCTATAACCTTGAGGGGCTGGTGTTCCAAGAAATACTTGTCTAAGGGGATGGCATAATTCCTGTCTTGACAACAACAATAAACATAAAACGATTTGGCATCCTTCAAAAAAGCTTCAATTTTTTTCTCAAATTCTTTTTTTGTCTTACCACAATTTTTTATGCCATTTTGAAACTGTAAATCTGACCAGCAGTGTACACACCCCTCATTAAATCATGGTTCCGTTTTCTTTTCGAGATTCTACATTCTGCATTGAACCATGGTGCATCCCTTTCTATAACCTGGAACTCCTGAACTTGGGGGCACGGTTTGCCAATAGCTCTGTCCTGGATAGTTTCTCCTAAAGACTCAGACAAACTGACGCTTTCCTTTGTGGCCTCTGAACTGTTCAACAGTTTTAAGAGAATATGTTAATTTCTTGTGAATTAGTAATTCTTTCCAATGCCTCCTTTTTCGAGCGTAGGCATCGCCAACCAGCCTCTCTGGCTGTCAGATATCTTCTTTGTGGTGCCTACCCTGACCATTTGAAAATGAACTCAAGAGGATTGTGTTTACTCTCTGATCAATAAGAAATGTAACATTCCTGAAGGAAAAAAAACATCCACAATACAGACATCAATGACTGTGGAACAGTATAGCCGATCTTGCATGCTTAGAAATGCACCATTTGCCATTAAAGATCCAATAAAATCATAGGCAGAATCTCATGTGGCCATTTTTACTGTCCATACATTTGCACTAATATTTTGCTCGGGAACCTGAAACCCCTGGTAATGTTTATTTACTCCTACTCTATTTTTGAACAGCTGGACTGGTCCTATATGTCTATAAATGTACTACTGACCACTCAATTTCCTCAACATTCCTTGTAAACCCCCACTTAACGTCAAATGAAGTTAAAGACCTTGCACATTTCTTTGACTAGAATAACACGTGGTCTAGATAACTATTAAGTACTGCAAATTAAATGTTCTATATGCAGTTTTAATTTTGTTACATTTCTAATTTGTGTTGCAAGCAATTTGTCCGCCAACTGTGCGCCGATATATTCTGTCGAAAAATGGATGTTGCTCACCATTTAATTTGATATGCCATTGTTGCTCATTGCGCACAAAAGGTTTGGGACCCCTGCTATACTCAAATCACAATTAAACAATGAACAGCGTAGAGATTTCCTAAAAATAACTTTAAAAAAAAACTGAAAATGGTATGCAGCACGAAACTAAAACTTGTACCTGTCAAGAGTACAAACCTATACTGCTATATGTGAGTGGTCAAGCTGGTTCAGGGAAAATATTCTTAACAATAATCATCAGCAAGTTGCTCCAACAATTGACAAACAACAAACTGTCAGCTGTTGTAACTGCCCCCACAGGGTTAGCTACCTACAACATAGGCAGTGTTACTTTACACAGATTGCTACTCCTTCCAGTAGAACAACAAAACAAATTAAACTACTACAAACTTTCACCAGAAGCTGCAATGGAACTACAGAGAGTTTTGAAACTAGTGAAAATGCTCCTAGTAGATGAGGTGAGCATGATCTCCAACCTAATGTAGGCTTTGATTCACCTCAGATTACAAGAGGTCCTCAAAACAGACTACAAAGAACTCTTTGGAGGAAAACACATTATTGGTTTTGGAGTATTTTCTTCAATTAACACCAGTTAAAGGTGAAACTATTTTTAAACCCTTAGGGCACAAACTATGCCATAAAACTCTTGGCAGCATAGGAAATGCCAATCTTTGGCAACATTTACAATACAAAGAATTAACTGAAAACATGTGTCAGTCAGTCTGCAGACCTCACCTACGCCAACAGTTTAAAAAGTATTAGAGCTGGTGTACTATCTAAAGAAGCACAACCTATATTAAATACCAGGCACATCCATTAACTCTACAGACATAATTGATGTGCTACTGATGTCATGGAACAATTAGCACATAAAAATGTAAATTGTATGTCCTTGATGCCAACACTTGCAAGATGTGCACAATTCAATAAAACAATGATGAAAAAGAAATGCAACCAATAGTTCAAATTTACTCCACAGACAAACTGGACGTGCACGATATGACAATACCCATGTGTGAACAAGCCACATCACGACTAAATACCTTAGAAAACTCTATCTCCAACACAGCTGGTTTAGAGAAAATAGTAAAATTGTCTTTAAACTGTAGAGTAATGCTCAAACATAACCTTGACGTGGAGCAAGGACTAGTTAATGGAGCACTTGGTACAGTTGTTTGCTTTCAAACATACCCACGTGACAACAACATTCAGTTCGTCAATATTCACTTTGACAAACTGTCAGAAGTTAAAAGGATAGGATGCTCAACAGCCCGATTCCTTCTTTTCAAAGACATGTATGTATTCGGAGATCAATTCTCTAGCATACGTAGTCACCATTCATAAATCACCAGTTCTTACCCTAGATCAAGCATTAATAGATATTGGCAGCACAGTGTTTAAAGAAGGCATGTGCTACGTAGCATTATCACGTCTATGTACACTTGAAGCAAGTAAAGTAAATGCTGATATTCCTTGCCTTGTAGAAAACAATAGACTACATGCACTCTATGCACCCCATCTCAAAACCTACCCTGTTCCTCAAAAAGCAAAAGTTCCTAAAAGAAAACTAGTTCAGACTCAAATTATACAGGATCTCACAACAATACCTCCAAAGAAATTAAAAGAAGCTAACACTTCATCAATGACCACAACCAAAGAAGGATCTACTGCACAAACAAAAGCAACTACCTCTTCAAAGAAACAACGTGCGCTTCCATCACATGACTAAGACAAAGAACTGTCTGGTCCATTAAATTTCTCCAATACAACTGGTGTAAATTGCTATGCAAATGTAGCAATCAATATTCTATTGCTAATGCCACCAATTGTTGAAAACATTTACTTAAACTAGACAGACCAATTATGTTTGCAAATGTTAGTCCTTAAAAGAAATGCAACCAACAATCCTGACAACACTTACAGTGTTTCTGGAATAAGGCAGGAATTGGACTACTGTGCTTGTATGGTCAGATTCACTATAAACACACAAGGTGATCCACAAGAATGTCTAATGTACTTACTACAAGTACTGGAAAACAAAAACATACCTATAAATTAAATCTTCCAGATTGCACACATGTGGAAACATACATGCACTCTCTGCAGCCATGTGGCACAGGAACAAGTCCCTAATTAACACTTTGTGTATGTATCCATATCTAACTGTGAATCCATTCCATTTCAGCAGCTTGTACAAAATGCAAACCATGGCAGATTATGTACTACTTGCAAATCCGATAATCGTTCCACCTTACAAATGCAGTCACATAGTGAATACATAATAGTAATGCTTTTACCTTACAAAGCAGATGCTACCAAAAACAACTGCAAGCTGACTGGATTCACACATGGACAAGTACCACTTGGTAAGAAAACCTATACAACAGTAGGCATAATCTTCCACGCACAAGCCACAACCAATGCAGGTCACTACACTACATACATACAAAGAAATGTGGATGGTTTCAATGTAATGATACTTCCATTACTCTAAAAAAGAGATTACCAGCAAATCTTGTAAATGCTTACTTAATATTCCTAAAACCAAAGTGTATTCACTAATCTCAGTATGAACATCTACAAAATGTCTTCAATAACATTTAAACCCATAAACTAATAGAATAAGTAACAGCTATCTAACAGTGAAAAACTATAAACAGTTAGAATATGCCAACTGGTATATAACTACAACCAGAAAACTGCAATATATATTTTTCTAAGGAAACCGTGCAACACTTATTACATATAAAAATACCCTCAACAACTTCAAAAGCCAACATGTATCTAACTGCCCCAAAATTCTGCAACAACCAAACAGATAAATGAATACTGCTAAAATGCAACAAAAAATAAACAATTAGAATACGCCAACTGGTATCTAACTGCAACAATAGTAACACTACTTCCAAACCAAAAACCATAGACCTATTCAATTCCTCCTACTGAAATCAACTACCAAAAAAGATTGTACCATAACGTAGAATTTGTTTTTTATCCTGCATGGATTTTTTTTTCCCACAGACCCAATGATTATACGAACAAACACAGGAACTGAGCAAATTGCACAGTACACTGGTTTGAAGCATAATACTTGTAAAGTACTAACTATGAGGTTCGACAAAGTACAGAAATGTCTGCTATGCAATGCAACAACTAATTATAAACTACCTACACTAACATGTGATCTTTTCTTTTATCATAGAGAATGAAAATAAAATGTCTGCTCCATTTTCCCATATCATGTATAAAAACTGCATACAGCCTCAACAAAGCAAACAGTAAGTAAACAATGATTACAGTCACAACCACCGTAACATAACACACCCATGCAAGGAAACACCTGACCACTGACCACAACCCAAATTGTTTACTTGCATGGATATGTTATGCTGCAGTGGTTGTGACCAGGACCTAGAGTCTTGAGTGGATGGCCTGGCCAAAAAACTGCATACAGCCTAAACAAAGGAAACAGTAACTATACAATGATTTGAGTCACAACCACTATAACATAACACACCCATGCAACCAAACACCTGGCCACTTACCACAACCCAAAATATTTCCTTGCATGGGAGTGTTATGCTGAGGTGGTTGTGGCCAGGGGCTAGAGTCTTGGGTGCATGGCTGTCACTTTCGAGAACAAGCCGCCGCTCCTTCTGCAAATTTGGTGAAAATCCGTCCAGCGATTTCTGCTGTAAGTGTAAGCAAAGTTTTTCTCCATTCAGTCTATGGGAAAAAAAATGTGGGGCCCCCCTATAACTTTGCCTCCCCCTTGACGAAACCTCACCAAACTTTGCAAAGCAGAGCAGGCCATATACTTTTTCTGCAAAGTTTGGTGAGGATTCATCCAGGGGGAGCAAAGTTATAAGCCACCCAAAAAGTGCTCTTCCAATGGGTTTAGCAACTTAACCATAACTACACGGCCGCTACCGCGGGCCATGTAAATATATTTATAAAATGTCTTACCTAATAACTTTGTATGTGTCAACTTCTGTGATGAATAACAGTAATTCTGAAACAGAATGAAATGTATTTCATAATAAAATAAAAAGAAGAATATTGATTTGTTTTTCATAATGGCACTAGGTGAATACTGACTGTATTCCTAGTATATAACCAATAAAGGTTCTATTTATGAATCATGCTACAGAGGAAAACATCCTCTTGTTGGAGAGAAAAAAAACCTCTATTTACTTATGTACTATTTAACAATAAATATACATATACACATATTATATACTATCTCACTTTCCACAAGTATCTGTATATGAAGTTTAATAAAAAATATTGTATAAATGAACATTATTCTGAAAAAAGCTTAAAAGAATAACAGTTTCAAGGAGAAAGGGTATCTATAGTGCAGTACAGATAAAATAAATGCTGCACGATTACCTCAATTACACTAATCATTAGTGTAACTACAAACTTGGTTTTGCATCAGCAAATTCTAAAGAGAATTGCTCACAATGTCAATAGTCTGTGCACTACAATGAAGATGTGTTTCTATTCTGTGCAAACATTATTTATTATTAAATGATGAAAAATGTGCAGATTAATTTATGCAACCGTAACCAGGAAACCAAGACATCTGAGCTAGGTATGTCTTCAGTTTTACAAATAAATGTATGAAGACATACCAACATTGTAACATTATTTTTTGTATAAATCTTTTGGAAGTGTAGTCATACCAATATTTCAAATAATAGGTAGACAATAAAGACGTGTGTGTGTAAATATATTAACACTTACCACAAGCGACACTAAGAACCTAATACATGTCATTTCCATACTTCTTGTAAAATCTGTGTGCGTCCTTTGTTTGGCCACATACACACATGAGTAGTTAATAATGGTATTTCAAAATGTACACATCATATTTGAATTTGTTTTGAAATGGGGATTGTTATTTAAACTTCTGTTTGCACAGATAGTTGTGTGCAGTGTGGAATACTTTTTTTACGAAATCAAAGTTCATTAAAAAAAAAAATAATGATCTCTACATTGCATTTGTAATACTTCTTTTCAAATTGATGTATGTCCTTTTTTGGTCACCCACACACTTAATAAGGTAATGACAATATTGTATAAACTATTACAAAAAACAAAAAGATGTCCAAGATTTAATGACACAACACAGTGCATGACTTTTCTGAAAACTTCCACACTGCAAATAGAAGATCTTTAAACATTTTAAAACAATGTGTATGTCCTTATTTTGGCCACCTACACACATAACAAGTAAGACACAATGGCCCTCATTCCGAGATTGGTGGTAGTCATGCCACTATTTGCACCATGACTGCCACCAATAACGGGTCCGGCACCTGTCTAGTTCAATGGAGACTTACCGGTGTAGTCCGACCTTTGCTGGACCGGTAAGTCCCCATTGAAAATGCCATTCCCCATTCCCACTCGAGCCCCCATAGGGCTCAATGGGAATGGGGAGGGCGCAAATAACGGGCTTGCGCATGTCAAGCCCGTTATTTGCGCCCTGGTCCCTTAGCGGGTCCCGTCCATAACGGCTGGTCAGACCAACCGTTACTGGCAGGACCCGCTAATGGACCTTGTAGTAGGGTGGTAACCGATTACTGGCACCGGTCTCCTTACCGGTGCCCGGTATCCCTTACCGCCCACCTTATAATGACCCTATATCTAAATCCTTCCCTTAAACTCTTTAAGTAGGTAGATATCATTTATTTTAGAAACATTGTACTTTATCTTTTTTGTATCTACATTCTACTGTTTACTTGTTTCAGATGTAAACAGTCATAATAATATACATGGAACCACTTATGTACCCATGTACTTATAGGGAACACTTGTACATATGAAGAAATACACAGTTTGACTCAATAAAACAGAAGTAGAAGATTACAGAATGCTTTTTTCTCTTCTAATTGTGGTAATCTTCAGAATGTTATATCTACATTTATTTCATACTGATTTTACAATAGATCTTAGTAACAATCTTACTCCTACGTCCTGTCCCCTTTCCTCCATACTGTCATGAATCGCCACTTTCGACCCCTATGGACTTCATGGTCCATAAAGCACCGCATCATTGGGACAATCATCCTTCCAACATGGCCGCCTGCACAGGAGCGCCACTCTCTAGCGTTTCCGTCGGACGCGCTGCCTTCTAGAAAATAAACACGCTCCTGCTCTACACGTCTCAACGCTACTATTCCGTGTTGCTAGCGATCGCTATTGCTCCCTTCGTCAGTTCCTTCCCAGTTTCTTCTATCCTTTCCTTCCAGGCTGCCCCCCTGTTTAGAACTGCTCTCGTAATTCTTGGCTCCTTCCTCCTTTATCCCGGACCGCATCTGCGGTCCCATGTTAGTGGGTCTCCCACTCACTCCGAACTCTGAATCTGCGCTGCTGTTCCTTCCTGGAATCCGCCATAGTACTTCCATCCTGGATACTGAACTTCACCCAGCTTCCTGAGGCATACAGCGAACCTCACACTGGACCCAGACCTAGAGGACACGCGCCCTTACCTGTACAAGTCCAGAACAACCAGGAAGAAGGAAAAGTCTCCAAAGAAGACTCAACCCCAAGAAAAAACAGGTGAGAAAAAGGGCAGAGTGTGACAGTTTGAGACGCCAAGAATCTGATATTGAGCCTAACATGGAGGCTGCAGTCCAGGACCTCATGAGAGGAATGCAAGAATTAACTACTGAAGTTCAAAACCTCAAGGCGGAAAACGCAGCCCTAAAACAACTCGTATTGTCCCCGGAGTCGGCATTCAAGGAAAGTGCCCTGACAGGGGGTATAGTGGACAAGTACGATGGCTCCTCCAAATCTCTGCGTTCCTTCCTTGATTCTGTCTGATGCATTTCACGTTTAAACTCTACTATTTTTCCATGCCCAGGGCTAAAGTGGAGTTTATGATATCACACCTTTCTGGCAATGCCTTAGCCTGGGCGACCCCCTTGGTGAATTCAGGAGACGCACTCCTGGATAACTACGATGGATTCATAGAAGCCTTCAACGTCATGTTTGACAGACCAGAACTCATTTATAGTGCCCAGGAAAGACTATTGGAATTCCAACAAGGAAACCAAGATATGCTTACTCATGTAACTCGTTTTAAACAACTGGTTAAAGAGGCAGATTGGTCCTAGGAAGCTAGTTTCACCTTGTTTCGAAGAGGCTTGAATGATGAAGTCAGGACGAGCTAGCTAGAGTAGCCCGTCCAAGTTCCTTCCAGGCCTTGATGGATTTGGCCTTATAGATCGATTTCCGAATCCAGGAAAGAAAGGCTAAGAAAAGAAAACAAAACCCACAAACCCGAAACCAACCGTGGAGTACCCTAGCCTTAAGGAGACATCCTCTCAACCTTCTTCGGACCCAGAACCTATGCAGCTGGGTTCCTTTCAGGGTCCGATCAACCCACAAGAAAGGACCCGTAGAATTAATACCGGACTCTGCATGTATTGTGCCTCTGATAAACATCTTGTAAGGAATTGCCCAATAGCACCACCCCGGCGTTCGGGAAATGCCAGCTCACGATCTTGAGCGGATCACAGCTTCGGGAGAAAGATGTCTGCTCCACTTCTGTTCCTTCCTTGACTTGTCCTCGCCAAAATACTTTGGTGGTTCTACAAACGTTCTTGTCATCCACTAAAGAGGACACTTTTGCCATCCTGGCTCTAGTAGATTGTGGTGCCATGGGAGTATTTATCGATGATGAATGGGCATTGAGGCCAACATACCCTGAGAAAACAAAAGAGTGATTCCAGCTGTCGAAGGAATTGATGGGAAACCATTATCCTCCGGACCCATTACCCACCAAACCAAGAAACTACTACTCTCGATAAATAACCATCAAGAAACAATTTGTTTTGATATCATAAAAGCAGCACATTATCCCATGGTTCTTGGCATACCCTGGCTTCAGAAGCACAACCCGTATATCAATTGGGCAGCAGGATCCCTATTCCTAGGTTCAGAATTCTGTTTGAGCCATTGTTTGTCTCAAGGTTTGGTGCCAGATCCTCAAATGGACTCCCAGACTTCGGAACAACCAGCATTGTGTGTTTCCAACATTACTCAAGTACCGGAGATCTATCAGTCCTATTCAGATGTGTTTTCAACTGCCATTGTCCAATCCTTACCACCCCATCGACCTGAGGACTGTGCTATTGACACAGAAGAATCAGCAGTAATTCCATTTGGCAGAATGTTTATACTATCTGAACTGGAGAAAAGAGCCCTGAGAGAATATCTGGACACAAATCTCGCTAATGGAACCATTCGCCCTTCAAAATCCCCCGCCGGTGCCTCATTGTTCTTCGTGCCCAAGAAAGATACTAAGGGGCTCCGACCTTGCTTGGACTACCGAGGTCTTAACCAGTGTACCCTTACGGATCGGTATCCGCTACCCCTTATTTCTGATATATTGGAGGCCGTCCGAGGAGCTGTAATCTTTACCAAGCTTGATCTACGAGGTGCCTACCATCTTACTTGAATTAAGGAAGGGGATGAGTGGAAGGCCGCCTTCAGAACACCTTTTGCTCATTTTGAGTATCTGGTCATGCCCTTCGAACTTGCCAATGCCCCAATGGTTTTTTAGTGCTTCATGGACAGAGTCTTCTCGGATATGCTGTTTCTTTTCGTCATAGTATATCTGGACGACATACTGATCTATTCCAACGAACCCCAAGTCCATCAAGAACATGTAAACGCTGTACTTCAGCGATTAAGAGAGAACAAGCTCCTGGCTAAACCTGAAAAATGCCTCTTTCATTTCCGAAACGTTCAATACCTTGGCTTCGTAGTGAGTTCCAAAGGAATTGGAATGGATCCTGCCAAGGTAACCTAGATTCTTTCCTGGCCAGCACCTACCACAGTAAAACAGATCCAGTCCTTTTTGGGTCTTGCAAACTTTTACAGGAAGTTTATTCCCACGTTTTCTGACATTGTGCATCCCATTGTCGCCTTGCTGAAAAAAGACACACCATTCACTTGGTCAGTTGCTCAAGAAACAGCCTTCAAGGAATTAAAACAAAGATTTACCCAAGCCCCCGTCCTGGCTCAACCGGATATAAAGAAACCCTTCCTGGTGGAAACAGACGCCTCAGACTATGCTATCAGAGCAGTTCTTAAACAAGAACTCAAAGACAAGATGGAACACCCCATCACCTATCTATCCCGATGCTTGACTCCCAGTGAGACACATTACTCAGTCCTGGAGAAAGAACTACTAGCCATTCGACAGGCCTTTACTGACTGGTGACATTTACTTCTAGGTGCCAAACATCCAGTCCAGGTACGAACTGATCATAGAAACCTACAAGTTCTGCAGTCCTTGGAATGCAGGAACAGTCGTCAAGCTCTCTGGGCCTTTTTCTTTGCCCAGTATCAGTTCCACATACAACACGTCCCTGGATCCAATAATGTAATCGCAGACGCCTTGTCTAGGCATCCCGATTACGAGCCTGTTGACGTTCGTACCTTTCCGAGAATGTTTCCCGATACCTTTGTCATAGCCCAGGCCAATTCCTTGTTGGAAGAAATCCGTATCGAAACACCATCTTCTGATCTTTGGCAGAACTATACCAACACCAACCAATGGAACCTGGTCTCAAAGAATGGTTACCTCTTCCAAAATAAGAGACTAGTGATACCCACAAAGACTGAGAACCAAGATCATAACACTCTGCCATGATACCTTTCATTCCGGGCATAGAGGCATTACCGCCACTCTCTGCTCTATTCAGAGACAATTCTGGTGGCCGAAGATGATCGATGGGGTAAAAGCATATATTCAAGCCTGCTCTATTTGCAGTCAAAACAAGTGTGATAATAGAAAGCCTGCAGTGCTTCTCCTTCAACCCTCCTTGCCGCAGCGCCCTTGGGACATAAATGCCACTGGCTTCATTGTGGATCTACTCCCATCCAGAGGGTGATACTACCATAATGGTTACCATTGACCTATTCACCTACATGGCACACTTCACTCCTTTATACAAGTTACCATCAGCACTTGAATTGGCAGGAATTTTCTTAAAAAACATATTCAGACTTCATGGGCTTCCTTCCAAGATCATCTCCGACCGCGGGCCTCAGTATATCTCCAAGTTTTGGAAAAATCTGTGTCAAATGTTGGGCATCCAATGTGTCTTCAGGGTACCATCCTCAGACCAATGGTATAACTGAGCGGGTAAATCAGACCCTAGAACAATACCTGTGATGTTTTGCTGCCAAGGTCCAAGATGATTGGTCTGTTTTGGTTCCGGTAGCCGAATTCACTTACAATAACTCGGATCATTCTGCCATCAAGGCCAGCCCATTCTTTTGCAGCCAGGGGTTCAATCCATCAGTTTTACCAACTATCCTACCCCATCCTACCCTGGTACCCTCGGTCAATTCCTGTCATGATGCCTACCCCCGGAGCACCAGGCCAGGCCCAGCACCCCCAGGAGCAGGCATCATGCCCCCGGGTAAAAGCCCAGCGGCCCCTTATAGGGGCTCTTTGGACTCTGTCCTGGCGCCGTTGGCGCCAGGCTCATGTTGGACATCAGTCCTGGTGCCATAGGCGCCAGGCTCATAAAGGAAGGTGTTTTGTGCAGTTACCTGATGCAGACCATGCTGCAAGATTCAGGCCTCCCTGAGACCTGAAAGGGACTATTTTTTCATTGGGACTATTTTGCCACTCGGGCGTGGCCAGGGAAGGATACTTACCTGGAACTACTTTGGGGGCTATTTAAGCCACGCCCAGACAGTAGCTCATGCTTCGTGTTGTTCTGCATCCAAGCAGCTGAACGCTCACTGTGTCTGCTCCTGCATCTGGTCTCCAGCCACGGCCGCCTCGATCCTGGAACACCTGTAAGGAAAGAAGAGAAGAGAAAGGTGAAAACCAAGAATTTTATCAAATTTCTTATCTGCATCCGGAACCTTCACGCCAGCGTTCCTGTTCCTGAGAAAAGACTTTCATTTAAAAGCACCGCGTTGCTCGCTGCAGCGCCGCGCTTCACTCACCTGTCCTCGGGAGTTCTTCTGGCTCCACCGCGACTGTCTGCACCGGTCGCCACATCTCTGCGCCTAGGGGAGAGAGAAGAGACAAAAGGTGAGCAGAAGGAACATATGACGAAAGCCTAATTTTCTGCCACAACACTTACCGGTCTTCTGTTTGTGGACCATTCCTCATTTCGGGTCGGCGCCGCTTCGTTGGCAGGTACCGCACCCCAGCCCCTATGGGGAAAGGACAAAAGACATTACTGAAGGAATATAAAGACATTAAGAGGGATCGCCTCCATCGCTAACTCACCTGAGTTTACCATCGGCAATTCAATCCCTCAACGCATCGCCTTCATTCTGCACCTGAAATAAAGGACAGATCAGAGGTTAGGAAGGCAACAGAAAAGGACGCTCAACACTTGAACTTTTGTAATCTTCATACTTATGGCGTTCCGCTCGGAAAAGTCAAGTGGATTTTGCCAGCACCATTCTGAAAACCAGTGAAGTAACTGGACTAACACATGCCCCTGCTCCAGAAGCATGATGGAGAGTTCATCCCTTCAAACCATAAGGTGAGCTTCAACCGGGGATTTCAGAGGAAGTTAGAGAAGAACGAAAGGGGGAAGGGGGAGCAGGCACTCTATTCTGCAGACTATTAATCCCCTTTCTCATCTGCAGAAGGATATTCCTACGGGCCAGATAAGCAATATTTGAGGGTCCTGTTCAGTTGGTGTTCCGAGTTCTGCGCATCAAGCTCGAAGAGGCCACAGCAACCCAGACTAGACCAGCGCCTCCGTGGGAGTCAGGTGAGCGTTACAGAACGCGAAGCCTTCCTACAAATTCCCACCCAGGCGCTATGGAAACTTCTGAGACTGATCAGTTGGCCCAACTACTGGGGGAATTACGGGCCGAAGTACACGCCGCTCGTCAAGAGACTAATGCTCTCAGGAGGGAAGTGATTGTATCAAAGGAAAGAACTGATGACCTGGCTAGACAGTTTTTGCAAGGTCAAGCTGGACACACTCCTCTACCCGGTTCCGGGGGGAACCGCGCTCCTGTGGTTCCCAGTAACCCTGTGCAGATTAATCTACCTGGAAACATGCCGCTGGCCCCACCCGAACGCTTTGGTGGGGACCCCAAACGATTCGCCGTATTCATGAATCAGTGTCGTTTGCACTTCCTATGCAGACCTGGGGCCTTCCCTAATGACCAGACCAAGGTAGCCTTTGTATTGTCATATCTCAGCGGCTGTGCTGCCGATTGGTCAGTTCCACTGGTTACTCAAGATGACCCGATTCTCCATGATTTTCAAGGATTTCAAGCAAGCATGGAAAGGTTATTTGCTCGACACTCTCAGGGGCAGGCTCTGGATGACGAACTCCTATCCCTGCGACAGGGCAATCAGGACCTCCTATCCTACATTGCAACCTTTAATAGACTAATTGTGGAAACTGGGTGGCCAGAGGATAAAAGAATCACGTTATTTTATCAGGGTCTACGCGGAGAACTTAAAGATGTCCTGGCCCAAGTTGTAAATCCGCCCCAAGAATGCACAGAATATATAGACTTAGTGGTCCAATTGGATCACAGACTTCAAAACAGAAAAGCAGATCGGTCCAAGTTTGAGACCCGGGTGTTGGTCAAGACCCACGCTAACCCCAAGGGTGCTGATGTCTCTGAGCCTATGCAAATCGGGGGGGGTTAAAGGACCTTTAACTCAAAAAGAACGTGAAAGAAGACGGCAGATGCAATTATGTCTTTATTGTGGGTCCTCTGGACACTTTCTACGAGATTGCCCGGCAAAACCGCCCAAGAAGGTGGTAGGAACCGCTGATAAAAACCATGAAGACTCTGTTTCGGGAAACGACCACGCCCGACAAGCGTAGGGGTCCGCTTGCCGAGCTTGAAAACTAACTCTCAGACCTCGCATTTCATTGTGCCAATGGTCCTCGTAGATCCGGAACAGCCTAAGCGGTTGCATGCAATAAAGGCATACATCGATAGTGGGGCTATAGGAAATATGTGGATCGTGAATTGGTCTCTAGGATTAACCTCCCTCTGCGTCCTAAAACCAGCAAAGATGTCATCACCACAGTCGATGGAACCGAAATTGCCTCTGGATCGGTAACACATTCCACTGCTGAGGTGACACTTATAGGTCCGGACGGCCATCGGGAGGCAGTTGTGTTTGATGTAATCAAGGCTCCACAGTTTCAGGTTATTCTCGGAATCCCTTGGTTAGAGACACATAATCCTCAAATTGATTGGCGAGCGAAGAGAATAACCTTCCCGGATTGTGCACAAACCTGCTACCCAAAAAATCTGAAGATTAATCTAGCGTCTGTAACCTCTGTCTCCATGCAACTACCTCCGGAATACCAAGACTTTCAGGACGTCTTCCAAAAGGAACAGGCCAACACGTTACCTCCCCACAGATCGTACGATTGCCAAATCGATCTGGTGCCCGGTGCACAACCCCCTTGTAGCAGGATTTATGCCCTTACTGAACCTGAGAATCTGCATTTGAGACAATATTTAGATCAATACCTAGCCAATGGTATCATTCGCCCGTCAAAGTCTCCGGCATCCTCGGCTTTGTTCTTCATGCCCAAAAAAGAAGGCGACCTTAGAACTTGTATCGACTACCGCGCATTGAACCAGATAACTGTTAAAAACCGTTACCCTCTGCCTCTGATCCCTGAACTCCTTGACCAGGTGAAGGACGCTTGCGTATACACCAAGTTAGATCTCCGGGGGGCTTATCATCTGGTGCGAGTAAAAGAAGGCGACGAATGGAAAACGGCCTTCCGTACAATATATGGATTATTCGAATACCAGGTGATGCCTTTCGGGTTGTGCAACGCGCCTGCTGCCTTCCAATTCTTCATGAACGATGTCCTTCGGGAACTCATCGATGTTTGTGTTGTCGTATATATCGATGACATTCTTGTGTACTCCTCTTCGGAATCTGATCACAGAAGACATGTCAGGGCCGTCCTTGAGAAATTGCGCCAGCACAAACTGTTTGCAAAGCTGGAAAAGTGCATTTTCCATACCACCGAGGTTGAGTTTCTTGGATTCATCCTGACACCTAAAGGGGTCCGCATGGACTCACGAAAAGTGGATGCCATCCTCAAATGGCCATCACTCAGTTCGGTGAAAGGTGTCCAAAGCATGCTTGGTTTTGCTAATTTTTATCGTAGATTTATCCCGGAATTTTCACGTGTGGTACAACCCATCACTGCACGATTGCGAAAAAATAAACGCTTCGAATGGACCGAGGAAGCCGAACAGGCCTTTCAGGAAATGAAAGCTAAATTCACGTCCGCACCTATTTTGAAGCACCTGAGTCCCGATGTCCCATATATAGTCGAAACCGACGCGTCCAGCTTAGCCATGGGAGCTGTCCTGTCTCAGAGAGACCCTGAAACCAACCAACTGCTAAGTTCTCGCCGCCTGAGGTAAATTATGCAATCACCGACAAGGAATTATTAGCCATTAAGTCCGCCTTTAAGGCTTGGCGGCATTATCTTCTTGGCGCCAGGCATACCATCACCGTGATCACTGATCACCGAAACTTACAATATTTAAAAACTGCCAAGGCTCAATCGTCACGTCAGCTCCGATGGGCTTTGTTCTTTGCTGAGTTCGATTTTGTAATCACTTACCGCCCCGGCTGTAAGAATGGCAAAGCGGACGCGCTATCTCGAATAGGAATGGGAGAAATAGACACAAACTCAGAACCTGTGCCGATAATTCCCGAACAAAGAATTTTGGGGATAACCTCTGTACAAACCCTTGAAGACATTCAAGCACGGGTAAAACAACTCCTGGACTCTACAGCCTTGCAGGATTGGATCCAAAGTGGGTCTTACTTTTCGGTCAACGATGGCCTACCTTACTTCCAAGGACGCTTATTTCTGCCAGAAAAGGAGTTGCAAGAACTGGTTATTTCCCGTCATAATGATACCCTGATGGAAGGACATCCTGGCATTGCCAAAACTGAGGAAAAAATTAAACGACAATTCTGGTGGCCTTCCTGGCGAAAGGATATTAAATCTTTCGTGATGTCCTGTGGAGTTTGCGCCCAAAACAAAGGCCAAAAGACAAAATCCGCCGGTCTTCTTCAGCCTTTAGACATTCCACCAGCACCTTGGCACACGTTGTCACTAGATTTTATCACGGACCTGCCCCCTTGTAATGGATACAATACTATTCTGGTTGTGGTGGATTTATTTTCCAAGATGGCCCATTTTATTCCGTTAAAAGGATTACCTTCAGCTTCTGTCCTAGCCAAGGAATTCCTCGAAAATATCATCCGTTTGCATGGATTCCCGTCCATACTAGTCTCCGACCGGGGAAGCCAGTTTATTTCTCATTTTTGGAGAAAGTGTTGTCAACTGGCACAAATCGACGTAAGACTCTCAACCAGCCATCACCCACAGACCGATGGTCAGACGGAGAACGAACCAGACCCTTGAACAATACCTACGATGTATGTTGCACCAATCGGAGGGTAATTGGAAGAATACTTTATGGGTGGCCGAATATGCATACAATAACTCGGTACACTCTGGAACTGGACAAAGCCCCTTTTATACCCTATATGGACATCACCCTCGTACTTCGGACCTGGACTCACCTCTGAGCCTTGAAATGCCCGCAGTGGACCATTTGCATTCCACGATAACTCAAGCCTTCAAGGATGCAACTGCACATTTGCAACAAGCGAAAGGGAAATACAAAAAGAATGCAGATCTGCATCGGAGTGAGGCGCCTCCATACCAAATAGGGGATCAAGTATGGTTGGCTACCAAACACTTATTGCTCAAGGGACCCCGAACTTTTAATCCAAGGTATTTGGGCCCTTACTCGATCAAAGCTATAATTAACCCAGTGGCAGTCAAGCTCGATCTACCAGCTAACATGCGGATTCACCCTGTTTTTCATGTGTCACTTTTGAAACCAGTGCAACCAGGAACCAGATTAATAAAGCCACCAGAACCAATCCAGATAGATGGGGAGCCTGAATTCGAGGTGAAGAACATTTTGGATTCTAAGATCTCAAAATCAAAACTTTTCTATGTAATTGATTGGAAAGGGTACGGGCCTCAGGAAAGGTCTTGGGAACCCAGCGACCACGTACATGCACCTCGGCTGGTAAAAAGGTTCCATCGGAATTTCCCAAACAAACCGAAACCTCCAGCAGGCATCATGCCCCCGGGTAAAAGCCCAGCGGCCCCTTATAGGGGCTCTTTGGACTCTGTCCTGGCGCCGTTGGCGCCAGGCTCATGTTGGACATCAGTCCTGGTGCCATAGGCGCCAGGCTCATAAAGGAAGGTGTTTTGTGCACTTACGTGATGCAGACCATGCTGCAAGATTCAGGCCTCCCTGACACCTGAAAGGGACTATTTTTTCATTGGGACTATTTTGCCACTCGGCGTGGCCAGGGAAGGATACTTACCTGGAACTACTTTGGGGGCTATTTAAGCCACGCCCAGACAGTAGCTCACGCTTCGCGTTGTTCTGCATCCAAGCAGCTGAACGCTCACCGTGTCTGCTCCTGCATCTGGCCTCCAGCCATGCCCGCCTCGATCCTGGAACACCTGTAAGGAAAGAAGAGAAGAGAAAGGTGAAAACCAAGAATTTTATCAAACTTCTTACCTGCATCCGGAATCTTCATGCCAGAGTTCCTGTTCCTGAGAAAAGACTTTCATTTAAAAGCACTGCGTTGCTCGCTGCAGCACCGCGCTTCACTCACCTGTCCTCGGGAGTTCTTCTGGCTCCACCGCGACTGTCTGCACCGGTCGCCACATCTCTCCGCCTAGGGGAGAGAAGAAGAGACAAAAGGTGAGCAGAAGGAACATATGAGGAAAGCCTAATTTTCCGCCATAACACTTACCGGTCTTCTGTTGGTGGACCATTCCGCATTTCGGGTCGGGGCCGCTTCGTTGGCAGGTACCGCACCCCGGCCCCTATGGGGAAAGGACAAAAGACATTACTGATGGAATATAAAGACATTAAGAGGGATCGCCTCCATCGCTAACTCACCTGAGTTTACCATCGGCAATTCAATCCCTCAACGCATCGCCTTCATTCTGCACCTGAAATAAAGGACAGATCACAGGTTAGGAAGGCAATAGAAAAGGAGGCTCAACACTTGAACTTTTGTAATCTTCATACTTACGGCGTTCCGCTCGGAAAAGTCAAGTGGATTTTGCCAGCGCCATTCTGAAAACAGTGAAGTAACTGGACTAAGACACGCCCCTGCACCAGAAGCAGGATGGAGAGTTCATCCTTTCAAACCATAAGGTGAGCTTCAACCGGGGATTTCGGAGGAAGTTAGAGAAGAACGAAAGGGAGAAGGGGGGAGCAAGCATTCTATTCTGCAGACTGTTAATCCCCTTTCTCATCTGCAGAAGGATATTCCTACGGGCCAGACAAGCAAGATTTGAGGGTCCTGTTCAGTTGGTGTTCCGAGTTCTGCGCATCACGCTCGAAGAGGCCACAGCAACCCAGACTAGACCAGCGCCTCCGTGGGAGTCAGGTGAGCGTTACAATTCCTGGATTGAACGTCTCGTGAATGTACATAAGGATGCCAAGGATCACTTGGAAAAGGCCAGATCAGACATCAAGAGGTATGCTGATAACAAAAGAAGACCTAGCCCTCTATATGGAATTGGGGACAATGTTTGGTTATCCTCGAGACTCTTACCTCGACACTTGCGGCCTAAGAAACAGGCGCCCAAGTATTACGGGCCTTTCACCATTAAGGAAGTCATCAACCCCGTGGCTTTTCGTCTACAGCTACTCGAGTCTTGGAAGAAAATACATTCTGTTTTTCACACTTCCCTACTGAAACCATATGTACCCTCCGCCAGATCAACCACCACCAGATTCGACCTAACCCTGTGCTCATCAATGATCAGATGGAATACAAAGTCTCCAGGATATGTGATTCTAGATACAGATGGGGCTGACTCCAATACTTAGTGGAATGGAAAGGATATCCCCCCAGCGAACGAACCTAGGAACCTACCTCCAACATGAACGCTCCCCATTTGGTGTGAAAATTCCATCAAACCCATCCAGGGAAACCCGGTGGATCGAGGTTTAGGAGGGGGCATGCTGTCATGAATCGCCACTTTCGCCCCCTATGGACTTCATGGTCCATAAAGCACCGCTTCATTGGGACAATCATCCTTCCAACATGGCCGCCTGCACAGGAGCTCCACTCTCTAGCGTTTATGTCGGACGCGCTGCCTTCTAGAAAATAAACACGCCCCATGGCTCTGCGCATCTCAACGCTACTATTCCATGTTGCTAGCGATTGCTACTGCTCCCTTCGTCAGTTCCTTCCCAGTTTCTTCTATCCTTTACTTCCAGGCTGCCCCCCTGTTTAGAACTGCTCTCGCAATTCTTTGCTCCTTCCTCCTTTATCCCGGACCACGTCTGCGGTCCCATACTCCGAACTCTGAATCTGCGCTGCTGTTCCTTCCTGGAATCCACCATAGTGCTTCCATCCTGAATACTGAACTTCACCCAGCTTCCTGAGGCATACAGCGAACCTCACACTGGACCCAGACCCAGAGGACACGCGCCCTTACCTGGACAAGTCCAGAACAACCAGGAAGAAGGAAAAGTCTCCAAAGAAGACTCAACCCCAAGAAAAACAGGTGAGAAAAAGGGCAGAGTGTGACACATACTGCAGGGGTGTCCCTCGCTAGGGATGGGAGACAGAACCTTTTTAACCAGAAAAATCTTCTTCCCCTTTAAATTTAGAGGCGCACGGGGGAGCGGCCCTGGGAGCATGCACTCCCCTGACTCCACCCACTGGGGCCACCCCTCAGTTCCCTTTTCCTCATCCATGGCAACGGGCTGATTTCACCTGCGCTCCTGAGTTTGGCTTTGGACTTGTAATTCCACGCACCTCCCCGGATACTTTCTTCTGTCATTTTGTCTTCTTTTTTATCAATCAGGTACTCGGTCCTCTGGCGCCACGCTCTGCCCCGGCACATGCCGACGTCAGCGGCCTTCAGCAGGTGTCCAGCCTGCGAGGGGCTCTTTCCTACATCCAATCTCCACGCTCTTTGCCTCTGCTCCTTGGCCCCGACCACGACTGGGCGGGTTGTACCGCGTGTAACGTGCTTACACTGCGTGTTCTAAAGAACGGATTAGCTGGGTGGAGGGAGCTCTTCGAGAAGTCGCCTCCAGAGGACTTGAAGGACTTTGTCAGTGTTAGGCAGAATCCAGTGCAGTTCCCTTAGGGAGCACTACACCAGATTAGGACTACAGGTGAGAGCAATAAATCCCCTTTGGTATCAGTCTGTACCACAAAGATTTAGTTGGTAGCTGTGCTGAGAAGTCAGACTTATCTCAAGAGGGAGATGAGCAGTATTCAGGGTTTACACAATAGGTCTACTGTACTATGATACAAGGAAATACTGACCAAACCTTTCTATTTAAAAAGTAGATATATATTTATTTTATACACTTCTAATAAAACACATGTATCACAGTCATCAAGCAAGTTAAATTAAGTCAAAGGAAAAATATACGCACTCCCAAGTTGAATTGTAGACCAAGTGAACCACAGTGAAAACTGAGCAAAGCGGCACAGTGAAAACTACACACAAGGGATCCTCTAACAATACCTCACAAAGGAGGGAAAACACAAGTTATCTAGAAATAGTTTCTTATACACCCTAGCAACACTTCCCATCAGTTTGTGAACCAGTTCAGCAAGACAGTGCATCAGTATAGGCAATACTTAAAATGAAAACTGAGCAAAATGGCATTTCACAAGGTTTAAGAATGGGAAGGAAATGGTAGTTAAGAGAAATAGGTGCACCAACACAGTTCTCAGTGAGAATCAATCTAGAGAAAGCAGATCTAACAAATGTGACGAGAGTCAGTGGTTGTTCTGTTCTTGATTGTCGTGCAGAGTATGGAACCTCCGTCCCCAAGCACCACAGAGGAAGAGTAAAAGCACTCCCTCTGCGGTTATTGGGGCCACAGGTGGGTTTCCCTCGCCGGTCTGATACCACGAAACTGCTGACCCCAGACAGCTGTAGAAAAAGGTCTGATTAGTTACCAAGCGAGCACAATAAAACACACTGATGAAAACAGAAGGCAGAGTCTTACCTATGTGGAGAGTTGGTATGCCGTATACCTATGCTGGGGTACTTCGTGGAGAGGGGGGGGTGATCAAGTGAGCTGGCCTCCCAGTAGTATCAAGACCAATGTCGTGCGAGGGTCCACCCAACCAACCTGCAGAGATATATGCGCAAGCTGGAATGGCGAGAAGCCAGATCCGAGACACAAAATCCGTAAGGGGCAATCCAAAGGCAATTCCGAATAACGTTCCAAAGCAGACAAGTAGTCAGGAGGGGCAGAAGAGCAGAGCAAGGTCCAGAGTCAAAATCCGTGTCAAAAGCCGTGAATCCAAGAATCAGAATAGCTGAACAGAGTCCTCCGGTGCGAACAGCTGTGAAGCGCTGTTTCGCGGGAGTCCAGCGTTTAAATCCTGTGTGTCCCTGTGTCAGCTGATCCGCGAGCGGGACCGGTGAGCGTGTCACGTGACCCGGGACCAGGAAGTGCACGCTGGAACTGTGTTGACGAATGCCGAGGCGTTTGTCTGTAGTTGCTGTCCCGTAAGCGCCATGGAAGCCGCCAGTGGAGGTATGGAAAGCTCCTATTGTACCTGGTTGTTTGGTGCTTCCGAACCCAGAGATGAGCCTGCTCACATGACACCCCCCGGACATGAGAGCGTGTGTGAGAGCTGTGTGAGGATGAGGGGTGTATGACTGGCGTACTTGAACGGAGCCGTGAGTGCGTGACAGTGGTACAGGGCAAGGGCCCAGGAGCAAAATGTTCTTGTAGCTGCAGTCAAGTCTTTGGCTAACAAATTAGAAAAGGTGGTTTCAGAAGTTGAAAAGACAATGTTAAGAGAGGGGGGCGGCCAACCCAACAGGTAGGTAAAGGATTTAAAACACCTTTAGCACTACCGCAAAGAAAGGGCGGCCTGGCGGAACAATGTACCTTAAAATGAAGACGTGGCTCCTGCGGTGGCTGTTTTTCCTTATAGTTCCTGCAGTTCGGGTGATCCACCAGAGGAAGAGATGCTCTCGTCGTGGAGGAAGGTTCGAGTTACTGCACTACCCAGGAATGAAACCAGCCGCAGTTCTGCTCAACGAATAAAAGGTACGCTCCTTTAAATCACGGTACGCGTGGACTGGTGCCTGGCTATCCGACCTCCGAGTACAGGGTATGGGAGATTCGACCAAGGCAGGTCCGGGAAGGTGATTGGCCCCACCAACTCAACGGAAGAAGGCTCTTGCAGATGAAGATCTTCTCTCGTTGTGTGGAGAAAAGTGGTGAGACGCTGCAGCAGGGCTTCACTGGTGGTTCAGTCGTGGCAGGTGTCTTTGGCTTCTCTCCTCTTCTGCTTCTTAGTTGCAGGGGTGACGTCTTGCTCTTCCAGTCCTCAGGACCCTGATTTTATGCAAAAAAATCTCCATTCACACAGCCTAGCTGTCACTCACACAGTGGAGTGGTCATCATGGCGGGAGACCTTCCAGCCTATCAGGATAGAGTGCGACATGGGTTGCTTAGGCAATCCTGTCCAGGGGTCTTACTCCCCCTCCCACACAATGGACCCACCCCAGACTCAGTGTCGCTGAAAGGAGGGCTTCTTGGTGGAAGCCCGCCAAACGGACGAACAAAGGATCCCCGACCTGGGTTATGAGTTTAAAGAAAGACACGAGAAAGAAGTTATATTAAAGTTCTGGCAAATAAAACCTACCAGAGCAAAGTTAATATTAAAATGCACTGGCGGTATGTTAGAGGCTGTCAGAAAAGGTTGTAGCCTCGAACAATGGGAAAATCCCATACGAAAATATTTGCGGTTGAATATTTATGGTTCTGCCACCAGCCAGAAACTTTTGAGAGAGGTACTGTAGGGTACACTCTTGAAAATGAACATAGGGGAAAAACTATTAACCCCTTCCAGTACCTCCATAGTAAGATGGGTTGTACTGGTTTAGTTCATAGGATTTGACTAGTAAAGTCAATGGGGACTTTACATGCCCTGGGAGACAGTAGTCGGTCCCAGGGTATGGAGTCTATGTTTGGGGGTCGCTACAACACCCCTGTGTCACTGCACTGAGGGTGATGTGTAACACATGTGAATAAAGATGGTTCCTATGGGGTTGAGAAAGATCCCATAGGCATTAAACACAAAAATAGCCTAGAACACACATAGCAAAAATGCCTAAGAGTGGGAAAAAGAGTCTCACTCTTAGCAGGTGAAAAGAAACAAACCCTTCATATCCAGCAAAGCTGCTGGGGGACTCTACTGGTATGGGAAATTAGCCATAAAATGAGAATTCTCCCTAACAGTCAGACATAAGTCGAGGTCCAAAGGGGGCTGCTTTTTTCCATCGCACCCCGCACGACTCCTTCCCAAAGAAACGCCCGAGCGGGAGAAATATTTTTCAGGTTCTCGCAACCGCACTGGTACCGAGGCTATACCAGCTACAGGCGGCCAGGCTGAGGGGTCATTAGATCCTTCCAGAGACAGTGCTGATGGACTGCAAGGTTCTTTTACTGGGTGTAAACCCGAGGGACTACGCCCTAGTACCGGCCAGATGTTCGAGGGGGTGCCTGCACTCAGCACTACCAGCGATATTGCTGAAGGCAACACGCCTACCAGGCCCCGCCTTGAGGTGCACGGTAGGTCTCATGCTCCACCGCCAAGAGTCCTGGAGGAGGCCAGGCCCAGGCCAAGCAGCTTGACAAGATGGCCGCCGTGCCAGACAAAATGGGCTCGTCTAATACTGCCACTTGGAACGGAGCAGGTGGGAGAACGAGTTACAAGGTGGGACTGGTGTCAACCAGGTACGTGGCCTACAGCTTATCCATCAGCATTGCAGGGCAGGTTTACCCTGCAGCCAGCTAGACAGAGTACGCACCAGCCCCAGCAGCCACCCGCAACCCCGTCAACATCACCTGCCACCCCACTGGCCTGTGAGGACAGGTTCTTTGAAAAGTTCCTCACTCTCATGAGATCGCCTCAGATGGGGGCCATCCTCCAGGATCTGATCAGGGACATGCTCCCTCCGGCCCCTCCGCCTGGACCTATAGTCATTCCTCCTATGGCTCCACTGCTGCAGGTCCCGGTGCAGCCCCTGCTGCCCTTGCTGGCTCCTTCGATTCCGGCTCCCCTGCCTCCCACAGTTCAGGCGGTTCCACACCAGCCTCCGCTGCAGCCTCCGGCTCCAGTCTAGACACTGCAGCCCTCGGCACCCAGCACTCCTCCACCCGCTCCGGACCAGCCGGACACCCTGGGGGACACTGACGAGGAAGAAGACCCCGACACGCTGTCATCAGCCAAGTCCTTCCACGAACGGCTCACAGGTTTTGCAGAGTACTTGGGACTTCCTCAACCAGAGGTCGAACAACCGGAGGCGGGGGTCCTGGCCGAGGTCCTCACTCTACGCCTAGCGGCTAGAACGGGGATCCCGATACAGAAGGACATTGTCACCTTGGCCAAAAAAGGGTGGCTTAAGCCCCACTCAGCCCAGCCTGTCAATCGGTGCCTCGACGCCAAGTATAGGCAAATGGAGGGGGATCCACTCTTGCTGTTGGCACACCCTCAACCGCACTCTTCATGATCCCTGCAGCGTCACTCTAATCAGAGCCTCAGTCGTCCTTGGCCACCTCTCCTCGGAACTGTTAGGCAAGGAGGAGAAGATCTTAGAGGCTTACGGAAAGAAGCTTTATTTCACCGCCTCGCAGCACCTTCGTCAACCCAACGCGGTTAACCAGAGGCTTTGGCGGGAAATAGCCGACTTCCTTCTGGAACTTCTGGTGCAGAGCCAGGCACATTTAAAGTCGGGGATATCAGAAGCTAAACTGGTGGCACAAGACATCATGGAGTCCCCATATCATCTACATTCCACTCCCCTACTTTAAGAAATCCTGCTTGCAGTCACCAAATAAGCTGCGTCGCCCAAGCACCTGTCCGCCGACTACTGGGATGTCCGCTGCTGCACCCCATATGCTCTTCTTCCACCTAAACTAATAGCCCCATATCATCTTTCCTTCACGCCCCCACCCTTCTTAGCCCCTCTTTCCAACACCAATTGACCCAAAATATGTTCCCTAGCCCTGTTCCCCACCACGCTGTCCGCAGACAACCGCGGCTGACCACGGATAGACCATGGCGGGCTTTAGGAAAATTATGATGCACCTCATGCTTTTCACCAACCAATCAGCGGGTGCGTCAAATGTCTGCGGACATCACGTAGCCCCTGGACCAATCGGAGGCCTGTCCGCGGAGCGAACAGGGAAGTGAGTCCACGGACAAAACCCAGATATCACTATTTTTTTTCTACCTACATTTCGCCCATTTTAAAGAAAACTACTGGACGGATTTACACCAAATTTACAAAAGCATGCTTTGAGACCAAGCAGCCACTCCTGTCGCAAATTTGGTAAAAAACCATCCAGCAGTTTGGGCTGTAGGCATGAGCAATTCTTTTTTTCCTTTGTGGCTACGGGAAAATAAATGTGGGACCCCCCTATAACTTTGCCCCCCCTTAACGAAACCGCACCAAACTTGCCAAAGAAATTCTGGGCCATATACTTTTTTTTGCAAAGGTTGGTAATGGTAAGGATTCGTCCAGAGGGAGCGAAGTTAGAAGCCACCCAAAAAGAGCAACTTAACCATACCTACAGGGCCGCTACCGCAGGCCCGGTAAAATATATATATACATATTACATGGCCACGGTAGTTGCCATGTAGTTATGGTTAAGTTGCAGTTTCCATAGGAAGAGCACTTTTTGGGCGGCTTATAACTTCGCTCTCTCTAGACGGATCCTCACCAAACTTAGAAAAAAAGTATTTGGGTCACTCTGAATTTTTTTGCAAAGTTTGGTGAGGATTCGTCCAGGGGGGGCAAAGTTATAGGGGGGTCCCAAAACTTTTCTTTTTCCCATAGACTGAATGGGAAAAAAATGTTGCTCGCGTCTACAGGCCAAACCGCTGGATGGATTTTCACCAAATTTGGACCAAGAGCAGCGGCTTGGTCCCGAAAGCATGCTTTTGCAAATTTGGTGAAAATCCGTCCAGTAGTTTTTTTTAAAATGACCAAAAAAGTAGGTAAAAAAAAATTAGTGATATCTGTGTTCGCTCCACGGACAGTGTCCTGATTGGCCAATCGGCTTGCGTGATGTTCGCGGACATGCAACGTGTTCACTGATTGGATGGCGTGGAGTGTGAAGCGCGTCAGATTTTCGGTAGCGCCCGCCATCTTGGATTCACGGTCGTCCGCGGACAGCGCGGTTAAACTTTGTTTAAAATTTGTATTTAGTAGAGTGTGTTGGTGTGTAGGAGTGTTTGGGGAGGGTGGGAGTGTATGAGATAGGATGAAAGTTGTGTTTTTTATGTGTTAGACATTCTTTTTGTGTTCGATTTGTCTGCGGACATCACGGGTGTTCTGAAATGTTCTAAATAAACTGAATGGGGGGGTGTTCTGAGGACTCAATATGTGTCCGTTTTGTTCGCAAGCAAACTGAAACTGTTCTAAGAACACTCGCAGTGTCCTGAAATGTTCGCAAATAAACAAAATGGGGGTGTCCTGAGGACGCTGTCCGTATTGTTCGTTGTCAAGTTGAATATGTTCTAAGAACACTCGCGGTGTCCTGAAATGTTCGCAAATACACAAAATGGGGGTGTTCTGAAGACATTGTCGAACACTCGCTGTGTCCTGAAATGTTCGCAAATATGAATGGGGGTTGTGGCTGACAAGTTGAATGTGTTCTAAGAACACTCGCGGTGTCCTGAAATGTTCGCAAATAAACAAGATGGTGGTGTTCTGAAGACGCTTCTAAGAACACTTGCGGTGTCCGGGGAATGTTCGTAGGGGGTGTCCTGAGGATGCTGTCCGTATTGTTCTCTGTCAAGTTGAATGTGTTCTAAAAACACTCGCGGTGTCCTGAAATGTTCGCAAATAAACAAAATGGGGGTGTTCTGAAGACGCTGTCCGTATTGTTCTCTGTCAAGTTGAATGTGTTCTAAGAACTCTTGCGTTGTTCTGAAATGTTCGTAGGGGGTGTCCTGAAGATGCTGTTCGTATTGTTCTCTGTCAAGTTGAATGTGTTCTTAGAACACTCATGGTGTCCTGAAATGTTCGCAAATAACGAAATGGGAGTGTTCTGAAGACACTGTCCATATTGTTCTCTGTCAAGTTGAATGTGTTCTAAGAACACTCGTGGTGTCCTGAAATGTTCGCAAATAAACAAAATGGGGGTGTTCTGAAGACATTTCTAAGAACACTTGCGGTGTCCTGGAATGTTCGTATGGGGTGTCCTGAAGGCGTAGTCCGTATTGTTCGCTGGCAAGTTGAATGTGTTCTAAGAACACTCGCAGTGTCCTGAAATGTTCGCAAATAAACAAAATGGGGTGTCCTGAGGACAATGTCCGTATTGTTCGTTGTGAAATTGAAAGTGTTCTAAGAACTATCGCGTTGTTCTGAAATGTTCATAGGGGGTGTCCTGAAAATGCTGTCCGTATTGTTCGCTGGCAAGTTGAAAGTGTTCTAAGGACACTCATAATGTCCGCGGACATTAAAAGTTTCCATAGACCATAGTTGAAATGTTTGACTCTATGGATGTGATATGCTGCAGTGGTTGTTGCCAGGGCATAGAGTCTTGGGTGCATGGCCAGTTGGCCATGCACCCAAGACTCTATGCCCTGGCAACAACCACCGCAGCATATCACATTCATATTTGCTTATAACTTTGGGTGAAAAACAAATGTATAAGGAACAAAGGTATTAGATACTATGGATGTGATATGCTGCTATGGTTCTCCTTATTATTGTATACTTACTGTTTGGTCTAGTAACCGGAGTACATGTGTTTCTTGTTAATTTCTGTGATAGGAGAAAATAGCATGTTAGTATTAGTATTTTGTAATGACTTATTACATTGTATAATCAATATACTTTTTTTTTTGGACCCTCATATTTAGTAGATTACAAATCAGAGTACTGTGCAATTTGCTCAGTTTCTGTATTTTTGTTGCTAAAATCATTGGGTCTGTGGGAGAAAAAAAAATCCATGTTGGATTAAAAAAAACCTTTTTCTGTTATGCTACAGTTTATTTGTTTGTTTTCAGTGCTCACTTGTTGTTTCTGGCTAAAGCTTCATACTTTGGCTTGTATTTTTTGGAGCAGTAACATATTATTTATTTGTTTTGATATTATAAAATTTTGGAGCAGTTAGATACCAATTGGCATATTCTAACTGTCTATTTTTTTTATATATTTTAGTGGTATTGATTTATCTATTTGGATATTGTTAAATTTTGGGACAGTTAGATACCAATTGGCGTATTCTAACTGTGTATTTTTTGGTCTAATTTAGTGGTATTCATTTATCTGATTAGTTGTTGTAGAATCTTTGAGCAGTAGATAGCTTTTGGAGTATTCTAACAGTTTATATTTTTTTAACACAAGTTTACTTAGGGTTTAAATACAGTTTAGTTATCAAATTTTGGTTTTAAGAACATCAAATAAGCGTTGGTAATCTCTGCTTTAGAGTAATGGTACTATCATTACATTCAAACCATCCACATTTCTTTTTTATATATGCAGTGTAGTGCCCTGAATTTGTTGTGGCTCCTGCGTGGTAGATTATACCTATTGTTGTGAAGGTTTTCTTAGCAAGTGATATTTGACCATGTGTGAATCCAGTCAGCTTGCAGTTGTTTTTGGTACCATCTGCATTGTAACGTAGAAGCATTAGTATTATGTATTTACTATGTGTTTGTATTACTAACGTGGAGCGATTATCTGAATTGCAGGTAGAGCATAGTCTACCATGGTTTGCATTTTGTACAAGTCGCTGAAATGGAATGGATTCACAATTTGGTATTGATATATATATGAAGCGTTCATTGGGGATTTCTTCTTGTGTCACATTGTTGCAGAGAGTGCATGTATGTTTCCACATGTATGAAATCTGAAAGATTTCATTTATAGGTATGTTTTTGTTTTCCAGTACTTGTAGTAAGTACATTAGAAATTCTTGTGGATCTTCCTGTGAGTTTATAGTGAATTTCACCATTCCAGCACAGTAGTCCAATTGTTTTCTTATTCCATAAACACTATACGTGTTGTCAGGAGTGTTTGCTGCATTTCTGTGAAGTACTAAAATTTGCAAACACAATGGGTCTGTACTGTGTAAGTAAATGTTGTCAACAATTGGTGGTAATTGAAATAGAATATTCATTGCTACATTTGCGTAGCAACTTACACCAACTATATGAGAATTTAAATGGTCCAGATAGTTCTGTATCTAACTGCTTTTCTTGGAGTTTGTCTTCCATCTTTAAAGAAGTACCTGGTTTACTTTCCCTAATTGATTCTTTTTTGCTTTTGGTACTTGATGAAGTATTAGTTTATTTTACTCTCTTTGGAGGATTTGCAGTGACATCCTGTTGCATTTCTGTTTGATTTATTTTTCTTTTATAACGTTTTACTTTTTGTGGAACAGAATATGTGTTTAGGTGGGGGGTGTATAGTGAGCGAAGTCTATTGTATTCTAAAATGCAAGGAATGCCAGCGTTTATTTTACTTGCATCAAAGTTGATTAGAAATAGACCGTCAAGTGTACGTAAGCGTGATAGTGCTACATAGCTCATGTCTTCTTTAAAGACTGTGTTACCAATATCTATCATTTCTTTGTCTAGGGTAAGACCTTGTGATTTATGAATCGTGACTGTGTATGCAAGAGTTAGAGAAAATTGTTCTCTGCGTACATACATATCTTTGAAGAGAAGGAATCTAGCTGTTGAGCGTCCTATCCTTTTTACTTCTGAAAGTTTGTCAAAGAGTATATTGAAAAACTGAATTTTGTTGTCGCGTGGGTATGTTTGAAAGCCAACAACTGTACCCAGTGCTCCATTAACTAGTCCTTGGTCCACTTCAAGGTTACGTTTAAGCATTACTCTGCAATTTAAGGATAATTTTAATATCTTTTCTAAGCCTGCTGTGTTTGAGATTGATTTTTCTAAACTATTTAGTCTATTTGTGGCTTCGTCACACATGGGTAGTGTCATACCATGTACATCTAGTTTGTCTGTGGCGCTAATTTCCATGATTGGCTGCATTTTTTTACTTAGCATGATTTAATTGAATTTAAACAGCTTGCAAGAGTTGGCATTAAGGCCATACAATTGACATTTTTGTGGGCTAATTGTTCCATAACATCTGTAGCACATGCATTATCGCCATAAAGTTAATTAATGTGCCGGGTTTTCAATATTGCTTCTGCTTCTTTAGAAAGTATACCAACTCTGATACTTTTAAAAATGTTGGCATAAGTGAGATCTGCAGATTGCCGCATGTTTTCTGTTAATTCTTTGTATTGGAAATGTTGCCAAAGGTTGACATGTCCAATGCTGCCAACAGTTTTACGGCAGAGTTTGTGTCCTAATGTTTTAAAAATAGGCTCACCGTTTACTGGTGTTAATTGAAGCAGATCTCCAAAAACAATAATGTGTTTTCCTGCAAAGAGCTCTTCATAGTCTGTTTTGAGTACTTCTTGTAATCTGAGGTGAATTAAAGCTAACATCCGGTTTGAGACCATGCTCACTTCATCTATTAGTAGCATTTTCATTTGTTTCAATACTCTGCGTAATTCCATTGCAGCTTCTGCAAAAAGTTTGTAATAGTCTAATTTGTTCTGGTGTTCTACTGGTTATAGTAGTAATCGGTGTAATGTAACACCACCTATGTTGTAGGCAGCTAAACTTGTGGGGGCAGTGACAACAGCTGACAGTTTGTTGTTTGTCAATTGTTGAAGGAACTTACTAATGATTTTGATTAGGAATGTTTTGCCAGAACCAGCTTCACTACTGACGTACAGTAATATAGGTTTATAATTACGGCAGGAACATTCTTTATTTTCATGTTTTACACCATGTGCAATTTGTTTTGTTACTTCTTGAAAAATGCTACTTTGCTCATTGTTTAGTTTTGATTGTAGTATAGTTAAGTCTTCTTTATCTTCATACTGACACATGGTGTTTTCTACTTCTATCATAGCTAATTCTGCCTCATTTATTATTAGTGGTTCTCCCAGTGGTTCTTGGCTTCCTGTTACAGAAGGTTGACTACTGTCAGGAGTGTCCTTATCTAGTTGGGCTTGGAGTTCTTCTTCGTGTTGCTGTTCATTGTGCAACATTGTTTTGTACTGTGTAAAGTTTACATCAGTTATAGTGCTTTCATTTGCTTTGAAAGCATCCTCATATGAGTCATAGTTATCTAATAATTGTTCTTCTTTTCTCCATGGTTTGAAGAGTTGTAGCAGGGACATGTAATATACTTCTTTATGTTGAGGAGTCTTTAATGACAATTTGATATGATTAATTAAATTTGGTTTAGTGAGTTTAACTAAGCTGCCTTCACAGTTTGTCACTCTATATTTACCTTTTTTTTCATCAGGTTTCATATTATTTTTGTATGTGTAGTTTTGGGCTATGTGGTATAGACACATGTTTCCAAAGTATTACTTCTGTTTGGGTAGTATGTGTCCAATAAATTGTTTTTTAAAATGTCTTGGCTGTTGGGATCATGTTTGGCTATTGTTTCTATATCTTCATATGATTTTAGAACTCTTTTTCTAGATTTAGCTGGACCAAGACTTAGCCATACTATATTTTCAGATTTACCATACAATGCAGTACCAGTTAAACGATCAGCTGCTTCATATGATCCACATTCTCTATGGGTGAGCATTTTTATGCCCAAGCTGTATAATTTCTGAGATACTGTTTTATCTGATGATAGTTCATTCCAGAGGTCTTGGAGCTCTGTCTTTTCTGCTTTAGTTAAGTATGCTGTGACATATCGTGCAACTGCAGTAGAATTGTCTGCAATGTACTGCACATCTATGTTTGCATTCCATAAGTGGGCAATGATTGCATTATAATCATTGATATATTTTTCTTCTTTTCTTTTTATGTAATATGTATTTTTAGGTGACTTACCTTTAACACTATGTCTAACTGAAGACATGAGGTTGTTCACTTGACCTGTATTTGTAACTGGCCTAGGGAAACCAAATCGGCATTTGGTGTAGTATTTCCCTCTGTTTTTGTATTTGCGACGACAATATTTTCTACATTTGTGTCTTTGAAATTGTAAAATTTGTGCATGAACATCACTATTTGTGGCTTCTGATGGAATTTCACAAGTGACATATTTTTCAATAAACTGTAAAACAGTGGCATCACTGTCTTGACCAAATTTAGGAGCATCTTTAATCCATAAAAGCATGTGGATATGTGGTGCTCCTCTGGCTTGGTATTCCTTTCTCCAGAAGAAGTGTTGCACTTCTCCAAGGGGAGGAACAGTTTTATTACAAATAAAATGTAGTTTAGCAATGAAGCGATGGTGAAAATATCTTGAAACATTAACAGGATCCAAAGAACAAAGTTCTCCAGGTGTTAGTATATCTATGTTTGTTTTGTTTTTATTTAATATGTGTAGGAAATCATGTAAATCTTCCCATGCATATTCTGCACAACTTAATGTAACAAACCAAGTGGGTGGGCCAAGGTTTCTGATCATACAACATACATCTCCATGATGTTGAAACAGTACTCTTTAGTACCATGCATATTTGCTTATAGATTTGTAATATTTGATTGTAAAACCTCATCCTTTTGTTGCACTTTTTCTAATAATTGTGTAGCTGTCATATTTTGAAAGTGTGATCCTGATTTTAATATGTGTGCAACTCCGTAACATAAAGTTGCTAGTTCACTTTCAAAGAGTAAGTGGAATATGTATTCCACATTTTGTCTAAATCTGGGATCTTCAGAATACATCCGTAATGAGCGGTATTCTGAAGCTGATATTTGAATAGGTCTATCATCATACCTTCCTCCTTTGCCAGTAGGAAAGAGTAGAGGAAAAGCACGTGCTTCTATACTTTTTTCCCATATGCTGATTGCCGATCCTTTTGTTTGACGCATTTGGTAAGTTTCCAGTACATCTTCTACGGTGTCATTACAGTGCAAAGGATGAATTGTGTAATGGTCTAAAGTATTTGATATTGTAGCAGGATCTAGTAGCTCAAATTGACCAGCTTCTTGTGTTTCTTGAATTATTTCAGTTGTATCTTTCAAGTTTTCTTCAATATTAATTTCTTTGTAATATTCATTATTCTCTTTAAGATATTGGAAGGCTTGTCTAACTTTATATAAATCTACCAGCTGTTGCCATATTTTTTTGTCTTTTGTAGGTACTCCATTTACTAAGATAATTAAAGATTGCTGCATTGGACGTTGCACTCCTAGAGTATGCACATTTTCTTTTAGATCTAATGGTAAATAAACTACTTTTCCACGAATGCCTTTTACCAATTCAGAGGGAGGTAATTTTGCTGTTTTTGGTTGAAGGCGTATTATTGCTTGAAATGGGTGTACTGTTTGAATTATGATGCTCTTATATAAATTAAGTTGTTGTAGGGGTTTTGGTATTGGGTATAATTCCAAATTATTTGTGATAGCACGTGAAGGAGTTTGGTTGTTGTCAAGTTTTGTAGTGCAGTAACTGCAAAGTATTAAGGGCTCAGTTATTTCGTATTTGTTTTCTGCTACAAGGTAGAGAGCTAATTCAAACCATTTAGAATCTTCATTGTCTTCTATTTTGTATGATAGGTCTACAGTTTTTGTGTTACTTTTATAAAAAGTTCTACGGCAACATACACATACATGGTTTGGTACTTCAGCTGATGTACTTTTAAATTTTAGTATTTCTTTTTTGTATGTGTTTAGTAAAAGGTTGCCATGTGTAGACTTGTTGCTTAATTGGTTTATTAAAGCTATTTCATTCTGTAAATGGCTTTCACTTCCAAAATATTTTTTCTGGATATAGTGAATTTCTTCAAGTAGGTTTTTTGCTGTACCATGTAGAAGGATGTTATTTAACTTTGCTAGTGCTAAAGCAGGACTTTTAGCATAGTACAGTTTATAGACTAGATTTCTTATAGTTGAATGATGTGTTGATATCCTTTTGATATCATGGAAAGTGGTTTTACAAGTAGGTCCTGTAATGCAGGCCAATGAATGTCCTTGTAGTCCTGTGTACTTGCGCACTGGACAGGTATCCATATTTTGCAGTAATTTAATTTTGATTTTGTCTTTGCTTTTTACATATTTATTGAGGAATTGGCGTAAAGATTTGAAACATTGTTTGGGAATGTTACACATTGATGTGCATGGCCATTTGTACACTAGACGTTCTGATTCAGTTGAATGGAGGGGTAATTCTAAGTTTTCAGGACATATTTTTGTAAGGAGTACTTCTTGTTCCATTATGGTATTAATCACATTTTCATAACCTCGACCACTGCTATGTATGGTAATTGTATTTGTTTGCTTTTGTTTGTACGCTTCTTCATTAAAATATGGTTCTGTGCTCGTAGTGTGATTCCATTCACCTCCGCAGATACTTAAGAAGTTCTTTCTGTTGACATTTCGCTTATTGAGAAGTCTTTTCTGTAGTTTAGTTATTAGTTTTGTTAGTGGTTTCATTTTGTTTAACAGTAAAATAAATAACTTTCTTTTGAGAAGAATTGCACTGTCCATCAACGCTTCTAAGATTAATTTCCTACGATAGGTTTTAAGCATTGAACCTGATTTCTCTCCTGTTTTTATAAGATTTTGAAGGACTTTGTGATGGTACATTTTGGCTAAAATACTTTTCTTGGTATGCTTACTTTGCACTATATTAAAATTTGAAGAAGTAGTTTTATCTGTAGTGATAGCTGATTTTCTGTTAATTGTTTTTTGGTTTGTTTTACATTTTGATAGAGGAGGCAAAGTTTTTGTACTTGAAACTTCTTGTGTTTCACTAAATGACTGTATCAGCTGTTTTGTTTCAACTTTTTTTACAAATTCTGCTAGAGAAGGATGCTTATGTTGGACACTTTTATTTTCATTTGCTCTACTTTTGCGTTGCTTTCTACGGACTTGACTTTTGGTAGGCATTCTTTAGGGTCTGTTGAAAAAAATAAAGAAGATATGGGTTGGGGTGTTCTGGAATGTATGTGTGCTGTGTGCATGAGTGTTTGAGTAAGATGATAAAGATGTATGTAATGGTGTGTGATTGTGCATTGGGAACTACAACTAGTAGGAATAGGTATTCTTGAATTTATGTGTTAGTAAACTGGGGTTCAGATGACAAAAAAAAGTAAGCTAATGGTGTGGAAAAGTACAAATAGTAAATCTAATGTATACAATTAAAACAGTTGCTTGTTCTATAATATGAAAATTGTAGCGGTTCAGTTGGGTAATTTGTGTGTCCAAAAATAGGAATTTGTGGGCCATTCTGGCTGTAAATCGCTGTTTAAGACATGGAGATTTTTGGACAAAATAGTACACAATCTCTATTTTTAGGCACAGAAATAGCTTGTATTAACGTTATAGTATGTTTGATTAATAATACAAATATTATGGTGATATTCTACTTACTTTTTGCTTAAATTAACAAGTAACTTCTTAGTTCTTCTTTGTTCTTCGAATTCGGCTGCTTCTTTTCAGGAGACTGGTCTTCACTGCAATTGTAAAAGCTTCAAATTAGTAACTTTGTTTGTATATAGCGCTGTTTTTAATTTAGATGTTGATTTTTTTTAATTGAAATCCTCAGTGCCTTCTTTAAAACCATTAAACTAATTTATTTACATAAGATACATTGCATCAGTTCAGTACATATGATATGTTCTTAATGAACAAATTGTATTGAATGACTAACTGTAGCAAAAAAAATATCTTTACTATGTCTTGTGAAATTTATAATATACCAGTGAATACCACTATTTCTGTAACTAAGCTGTTCTAGGTAATAGCGCCTCAATGTCATGTCTAAATTAAAGTAATTAAGTAAATAAATAAATAAAAACAAAAAATATTAAATTGTATAAGTATTTCTTTTAAAAATTTAAACATAGATTGTGCTTGCATGCAATTTTGTTTGAATATATGTAGTCTATATATTTCATTAAAAAAATGTTAGTTTAACATGATTTGAGTGTGTGTGTATAAAGAAAGTAAATAGTATAAAGGTTTATAAGTGATAGTTGATTTTAGGAAATTGAAAAAAATACAGTAAATTCATTTTACAGATTACACAAGCTAAAAGTCTGTTTGAAAATGTGTTCATCTACTGTACAGAAAATATGCATACCTGAAGTTTGTGTTCATGCATATGGATATGCATGGAGCTGCAAGTAGAAATCTTGGAGACTTGTACAGTATTCCTGGTAGATGGTGCTTGCCAATGATATGACACTTGTACTCAGAGAGATTCACAGTACATTTGCAGTGCTGATCTATGATGATGCAGTTAGATGTAGAGATCTTGAATGTGATTGGTGCATGGTCATGTGATTTCCTATCTACATCCAATGAGGGAATGGCAGAGAGAGTGAAGTGGAAATGGTAGAAGGGCTGTTCATGTTACGATATGTCCGTGGACATGGCGGTAGTTCGCGGACATCGGGAGTTACATCCGGGGATTTTTGGGTTCAGAAGTCATGCAAATGAGAATGAGTACTGAAAGGGATTGGTCAGGAAAGTTTAGTGGGTGTGTTGTGCCAGAAGAGAGTTTCTCATATACTGTTTTTGCTGAGAGAACAACAGATAGCTATGTCTGTGTATTTTAGGGAAAAGATTGTATGGATTTTGGGAGATTCATGGATATATTGGTTGAAGGTGCATGCAGAAAGCTGTGGGGTAGTTGTAGATCTTGGATTCCCACATGTGGAAGTACACAGGCATTAAGTACGTGGAATGAAGTGGTTGGACTTGCTACCTCTCTGTGCTACTTTGGAGACAAAGCAACATCCAGACATAATTGTAATTCATTGTGGAGGGAACAGTTTAGGACATGTGACTGGAATTTTTTTGCAATTTGCTATGAAAGAAGGACTTGGGAAGGTTATGGACATGTTTCCTAATTCTCAAGTGATATTTTCACGGATTGCGCAGAGACAAATGTGGCTTTGTTCTTCTTCATTTGGTCCAAGGCGCAAGGCGCAATGTTAATAAAGCTGTTTGTGCCTTTCTAAAAGATTTTGGCATGTCTTCTTTTCACAATGAAAATATTCTGTTTCATAGTACAAACATTTTTCGCAAAGATGGAGTTCATCTTACTTATGGTGGCAATCAGATTTTTCTGAGAAATGTACAAAATGCATTGCAACCTTTTTTGGAATTACAACATCCATTTTGAAGTACGTGTTAAGCATTTATAATTTTTGACTTACAAACACCACCGAAAGGCTCTTTTCAGAGCCACCACTTCCTCCCAGAGAAATTTGCAATGTTTGTGATGGGGTAGCAACCCAATTTTTTAAATGTTCGCGAACTGTCCGCGGACTTCTAAAAAATACAAAGGGCCCTGCTTCATTTATTTTCACTTCTATTTTTTAACTGTGAAAGGGGGCTCTGAAAAGAGCCTTATTTTTTTTTTGATTTTTGATATTTTGTATTTTTTTTTGGTTTTTTATACACAACACACTAGGAGAGGAGGGGAAATGAAGGTAAAGGGGAGACACCAACCACAGGGATAAGAAAGGGCGAGCTGAGAGAGGAAGATGTAGAGTGGGTTTTATTTGGGTAGTGAGCAGATCTTCTCGTGCTCTGAGACAATAGTCTCAAAAGCACTACGAAGTCGCTCCCCCCTGCAGAGTACTGTGTCACAGTACATACATACAACTGTGACCCTCGAAAGGTAAGGGTCATCAGCATTCTGTATGGCCTGTGAGGCAGCTTGAGGAAGACGCTGTCCCACAGAGGTGGTCCTTGTGGTGACAGGATCAGAAACAGAGGATGAAGTAGAGGAAATCAACCTGCTACGTTCTTCGCAAGTGACAACCCTGCAAATAGCCCCAGAATGAAATGACCTCAGGTGTCGCTTCATAATAGTGGTCCCAAAGCTGTACTTACCGTGCTTCCTGTGACTGATTATCATTTTGCACTCATTGCAGGTAACACGGTTCGCACAAGCCTTAGGAACATTCCCATGAATGGTAAATAACCGCCACACCCAAGACTCACGCCTAGTGCGGGTAGTAGGGTTTTCCTCTACCTCATTCTCAGCATCCTCTTCTTCCTCCTCCGCATCCTCACTCCTGTTCCACTCTTCAGGCCCTTGGGGAGATGGTGGTGGTGGAAGGGGTGGGGGTGGTTCTGAAGCAGGTGTAGCACCAGGTGGCAGTTCAGCAGCCAGGGGTGCCATCAAAGATGCAATGGAAATCTGCAGTTGGCAGCAAAATTCGCTGTGCTCTGTAGAAAAGCCAGAAACACAATAAGAATAAGCTCCAGGGCGTGGTCTTTTATAGGGGTTCCTGTGCGCGGTCCGCGGACATGCGCGCTGTCCGCATACAGATCGAACACAAAAAAAAGTTTGAAAAGTTTCAAAAGGTATGTAGAAACTCAGGATTACTATGTGGGACTTGTGCCATGGTGAGATTTTATTGAAAAATATTATGGATTGAAAATGTACTTTTAATTTGTTCGGGGACCCGAACAGTGTCCGCATTCAGAAGACACGATCAGCGTGGGCGCGGTCATATGATCCGTTCGCGAACAAGTCCGCGAAGGAAGCGCATGTCCGCAGGACACCAAATGCACAGAGATTGGCTAGCGCATGCGCGTTGATGTTCTAGGGACACTGTTCGGGTCCTGAACTAATTAAAATTGCGTCACACGTGAAACGAACATTTCAGGACACTGCGTGTGTTCTTAGAACAGTTTAAACTTAGTAGAGAACAGTAAGGACAGATATAGTGTTCTTCAGGACACGTTCAATTTCGTTTATGTACGAACATTTCAGGACACCAATTGTGTTCTTAGAACATTTTCAACTTGCTAGCGAACAGTACGGACTGGTATAGTGTTCTTTAAGACACCTCCATTTTCGTTTAATTACGAACAATTCGGGACACCGCGTGTGTTCTTAGAACAGTTTGAACTTGCTACAGAACACTACGAACAGGTATGGTGTTCTTCAGGACACCTCCATTTTCGTTTACGTACGAACATTTCAGGACACCAATTGTGTTCTTAGAAGAGTTTAAAGTTGATAGCGAACACTACGGACAGATATAGTGTTCTTTAGGACACTTTAATTTTTTTTTTATGAACATTTCAGGACACCGCGTGTGTTCTTAGAATAGTTTCATCTTGCTAGCGAACAGTACGAACAGGTATAGTGTTCTTCAGGACACCTCCTTTTTCGTTTATTTACGAACATTTCAGAACACCTGCACTGTCCTCGGACACCTACATTGTTTTTAAAAGAAAAAAAAATGAAACTATTTACAACACAATATAAAAATTAAACTTTATTTAACATATATTAATAATTTATGACAGAGAAGGTGAGGCAGAAACAGAAACAAAAACAGGAGAATTAGGGGTTTCATCATGATTGTTATTAGGTGAAGAAGGGATGGAAGTCTCATCAAAACGTTTTGGGTTATGGAGAGGGTTTGGGGATAATTGACTGGGATATGGTGAGGAGGGACAAGTACATGTGGGGCAATGGTACGAGGTTTTTGGTTTAAAATGATCTTCCACAAAAGTTTTCAAATCATTAAAATTAGTCAACAATAAATCCATTTTTTCTTCTATACTGTGAAAAGTGTTATCCATAACAGGTGTTTCTGAAGTATTTTCTATTTTGGAATGCTCTGTACAAAAAAATATATATATATGTTAAATGTATACAAAATAATAATAATTAAATGGTTTATATTATAAAGTGTTTACCATTAGTTTCACTATCTTGTGACATTTCTTCATGTGGGAAATGTTCCTCTAACCATTCCAGAGTACTAGACATTTCTGTGAGAGAAAAAAAAAGATAATATATTTTTTTATCTAATACAGAAAGTTTATAAATATATTAATAAAATTAAGTACACTTACTATTTCAGGTAAGATATGTCCTATGTACTCAGTGGGTCTGCTCTTGTTCTCAGTTCTGTCGTGTTTGTGACGTAATTATGTTGGAAGCCAATTTATTTTCTTGTGGTATATTCCATTTTAGAACATAGTGCATTTAAATGAATGGTTAGTGTGTTGTATATATGGGTTACATTTCTTATGTATTAGTACATATAATGTGTTTGGTTGCTTCTTTTTGAATTTGTTAAATGTTCCTATGTTATGACATAACAATCAAACATACCCCCCCAGAGTTTTTAGGTAGTGGTACTGTTCTTCGAACATGTCCGCGAACATTAAATGAGTTTGCGGACATCAAGTACAGTAGAAGAGATTCAGTCAGTTCCATATGATATGTATATAAAGTCAAAGTCATTATTGTTAAGTTGCACTACTAAAAATCTATGAAATTTTGTGAAAAAACTTTGTTAAAAGGACGTTATGGTTAAGTTGCGCTACTAAAAACCTATGAAATTTGCCAGTTATGGTAAACTAAGCAACCATAACTCGCGCCACCACCGTGCACTGCTAAAACTAACACCCACGACATCAAAGATGACATCACAAATGTCATTGATGACATCACTGATGACATCACATGTCTGGCTCACTCTTTTTTCTTTTGCTGACATATCTAGGCCACATGGTTTTCTTCAGTAACAGTCAGAAACGAAAAAATGTATTTTATTTGCAGACGTATCCTTCAAGTAGGTTCTTACAGTAATTCCCTTAGAGTCCAGTCACATCATATGAAACATATACATAGGGGAAGACACAAGCTTGAAAAACAGCAATCCTTTTTGTGCATAAAGATAATCAATAGATTTATCAGCACTTTCTGATAGTTCTGTTGTTTTTTATGGCTGTACTTTCCCTGTATATGGTCATATTTGTATACATTGTATTCACACTACTTTCCTTAGGGTCCAATCACATCAAGTGATACATATACATAGGGTAAATAGCAGCTTTGAAACAGCAATCATTTATTTGCATGAAAATAATCAGTTAGGTTATGAATTGTTTCTGCTACTACTTATGCTTTTTTGCTAACTTCACTTTCCCTGTATATACCAATATTGGTATGTGTTCTTATCTCTTTGTGTTTTGTCTATAGTAATGCAATTATGTAATACATGGGTTTTATTAGCTACTTATTACATATTTCACAGTACACAAAAATCTATTAAGAAAACAATTATCATTTCATTATTCAACATATTAACATTACGAATATTATACCTTCATCTTGTACGCTGCACACAATGCTATGTTTCTGCATGAGTAGCTTAGTATACTAGATAGAACCCCATAATAGAATGCTATTTATATCAATGCATCGTTCAATGCACTAATTAGGGTATGATATTTATTGCAATGATCCTTGACACTTTTTTCGCAACATTACAATAAGAATCCCTTGTACACATATTTCATGAAAAATACATACACATGTGATGTCATCAGTGATGTCATCAATGACATTTGTGATGTCATCTTTGATGTCGTGGGTGTTAGTCTTAGCAGTGCACGGTGGTGGCGCGAGTTATGGTTGCTTAGCTTAACATAACTGGTGAATTTCAAGGGTTTTTCGGTTTTACTTGGAACCATAACGTCCCTTTAACAAAGTTTTTTCACTGAATTTCATAGGTTTTTAGTAGCGCAATTTAACCATAACGTCCCTTTAACAAAGTTTATTCACTGAATATATATATATATATATATATATATATAAATATAGATAGGAAAAAACTTTAGTCACAGGGACATTAAAGTGAGAACTTAAAAGAAAACCCCTGCAATTCAGCTAAACCCTCCTTAACTTCTCAGCCCCTGCTGTGCAGCCCATGACCACAATTATGACATTTCACAAAATGGCTTGTGCCGCTACACCAACCTAGCACGAAATGATAAGAGCGGCAGAAAGTTTCTTGTGCCGCTGTGCAAACCTAGTACAAATCAAACAAAAAGCTTTGCAAAGTTTCTTGTGCAGCTGCACGAACCTCGCACAAATTTTAAAAAAGCGGCACATAGTTTTTTGTGTCCCTGCACAAACCTACCATGAATCGAACAAAAAGTTGTGCAAAGTTTCTTGTGCCGCTGCACGGATTTAGCATGGTTAAAAAAATGTGGTACGTTTTTCGTGCCTCAACACGAAACTAGTACAGATCTAAAGAAAAGCAAAGTTTCTCATGTTGCTGCGCAAAATTAGCATGGATTGTGGAAAACCGCACAACCCTATCACAAATAGAAAAACTGTGCAAAGTTTCTTGTAGCACTGCAGGAATCTAGCACGGATTAAAAAAAACGACCTGTGCAAGTTTCTCATCACGCTACACCAAACTAACATGGGAATGAAACACCATGCTCTGCACGAAACCACACAAAAACGGGCAACATTTCAGTGGTTCAGGAACTGTAATGCCAATTTTGCGGAACAGGCCAAAGCGTATTCCAGTGTGGCAGTTTTCGCTTTGCGGGCGAACATTTCACTCACCCCAAACAGTAACACCTTTCAATATAACCCAAAGAAGTAGGATGAACCTGGCCCAAGGCACTGTAAAAACTAGATCATATTATTACATTGAGTTGCACGTTCTTTCATTAACGAACCTTAAACCCTGAAAAGTTTGAAGGCTATGCCACTTGAAAAACGTGCAAGACACGAGCCTCATGCAAATTGCCCAGTTCACATAATAGAGAGCTAAATAGCTTAATCACTGTATGAAAGCCAGAATGTGATGACTTGATCGTATCCCTGGTAACAGCAAAAGAGGTGTATCTGGAAGGCAGCGGACATATCTTCAACTGCGGATTTGTCCTTCTTATGAAAGTCACACATTTCATGATAGCTGAAATGAGAAATGGATGGAAACTCTAAACGATTTACAGTACTAAATATAAAATCAGCATGATTAGCTTTTGGTACACATTAGGCAAACCGTTTAGTAAGGATACGTCTTACTATTAAGTACTTGCAAAAAGGGAAAGCATATACAATGGTACCATTATGCATCCTATTAGTGATACCATCCCAGTGCTGCGTAAATGGTGCTATTGTTTCTCCAATGTCATATTTATTCCCTTATGAAAATTCTTAAGGCAGATTTGCATTGGGGGTGGTCACTTTCTGTTTCATTACTACTTGTAAATGGATGCTTTCACAGCAGGGATTAGAATGATAAATAGCCATCCAATGTGTAATTCCTCTCCTCCTCAGGAAGACACTCTCTCTCTCTCTCTCTCTCTCTCTCCTGCACTCTTCTCTCTTCTGGCTACTCTTCTCTTTCTTACTTACAGGAACATATGTTATATTAATGCAAGTCATCAAAAGATGGACCACTGGCAACAGGAACGTGTTTATCATGAATGGAACAGTCCCCACAATATGCATACCATACCAAACCACTTATGAATGAAATTACATGGTAGAGTTGATGTCAGTGGCTTCAGTACTCATGTCAGTTTTTAACAGCTAAAAAGGCAGTTTATTTATGCCATCTTCTACATTTTTAAGATTATTTCTACATAATTTCTTTAGTGCGTACCTCATTTCTCCAAGACATAGACCTCCTTTTCAGAGGCAGCCCCCTAGAACAGAAAGTGAGTCTGCAAAACAGTTTTATGACATTTCAAGACATGAGGAAAAACCACGTTTGGCAGGTGTGAGACACGTTAACTTGATGATTTATGATGCTTTCTACAATTACAATCTAAAAATACAAAAGAGATTCAAAAATGAAACATCTTGAACAACCCCATTCTTTAACTTGCAGTTTCCGGCTGGTGTAAATTCAGACCACTAGAATTGCCAACAATTAACATTTGGCATTAGGCCCCTCACTTTTCCCAACATGCAGGATTTAACTTTCATGAGTCTTGGTGCACAGGTGATATGTAGGAACTTCCCTTCCCTTTTGTACTACAAACTACATTAATAATGCTTTTCCTAGTTGTGATGTGATATGTTTGTGCTCCATCAAAATAGTTTGAAACTATGCAACAAGCACCCTGATTTCATGACACTTAACCGGTATAACAGCTGGCCTCTGTAAAATCTGAGCATTCTAGAACACAGATGACTTTTTGTGGAAGTCATTTTAATTTTAGACTTCGACTGTAATGGTGGCTGTTAGACTAAATTGACTTTTCCCGAAATACAAAATAACTTCTGAAAGACCACCGACCTCATTCAGAATTTTAACAAAGCATGTGGTATTTTGATTAACTTTTTGGTTGTTTGTGGTTATTACTTTTGACATTGCTGTGCTGCTTTAAACAGCATAAAGACCATGTCTGCGTGAAAGTATAGCTGTTTTCAGTCTTGATATGATAGGTTATTTATAACGTGCTTAATACCCAGAGGTTTCTAAGCGCGGACCCGGGGATCGAACCTGTGTTGCTCTGTGTCGTCTTGCTTCCAATGCGAGCATGTTGACCCTGAGCTATCCTTCCGAGACAATATTGTGTTTTTAAAATCTGATCTAACTTCACCAATGTGCCCCATAATTCTATTGTAATTGTTTATTAATAAAGCGCTTATACACCGGTGGAGTGCTTCAAAGCGCTTCAAGGTGGGAAGGGAACAAGGGAATACAATAATCATTCTTAGGCCTTAAAGATTCCGAATGATCTAAACAGAGATACTAGCATACTAGGCCTGACGGCATTTCTCCTAGTGCAAGTGCATGAAGTATTACAGTTTCGACACAGCTAGGGAGGGGGAAAGAAAAAGGCAGGGTTCGGGGGACACAAACTTACTAGTCCTGATACATTTGGGTAATGCATGCGTGCAGACAGAGATGCAAGAAGGAGGGGGGGCGCATCTAGTCCAACAGGGCCCTGAGTTAAGTGCATAGACGTTGCCTCGCTCATGGACCGTAAGCTGAAAGTGCAGTAATGCTGAATCATAGTGTAGTGGCCCAGAGGCGGGGGGCCCGGGACCTGGAAGGCTCTGGGGGTGAACCAGGCAACCAGTCAGCAAAAACTGAACAGAGTTATGGAGGAGAAGGAAGGTGGAAAAAAAGATGAAGGTTAGCAGGGTAGAGGGAGAGAGAAGGAGGAAGAGAAGAGGAAGGTCTTGAGGACTTTCCGGAACTTAAGGTGCTCAGGCTCAAGACGAAGAGACCATACAAAAAATGCAATCATCCGTAGATGAGTGCAAACCCTCCTGTTATTAATTTACATAATTCATGCGTAAAGAACGCTACATAATTCCTTCCAACGTGATAACCCTATTTAAAGGGTAATGTTGTAGACAAGAGACTGTGTCAGATTTCATTTATTGTATTCATTTGATCATATTTTAATCATGAAAAACATTTACAAAAATACACATCAAAATACATTAATGACACATCTACTAAAAAAACATTTCTCAAAACACACGTTATCACACCAACGAAAACCTTACATCAAGATGGAGAGAGGCAGGGAGGCTGTTCCAGAGGGAGGCACCTGCAGAGGATAAAGCTCTACCCCCAAATCTCTGTTTGTGAAAGCGGCTCACCCACAGAGAGTTGGAGGAGGACAAACGGAGGACTCTAGAGGGGGAGCATTTAGAAAGAGAGTGTTGTAGATAGTGAGGGCCCCAGCCCCAGAAAGCCTAGTGGATTATGCAGAGGGTCTTGAACTGATCCTTGTAGACACGGGGAGCCAGTGGAGGAATTTCAGCGCCAGAGATATGCGGTCCCTGGGCTTGAGGACAAGGATAAGTCTTGCGGTTCTGTTCTGGATGAATAATAGAGGACGGAGAGTAGAAGAAGGAAGTTTGAGAAAGAGGCTGTTGCAATAGTCCAGCCAAGAGAGAACCAAGGCTCTCGAGGTGGTGAGCCTCTGGGGGAAAGTAAGAAAAGGTTGAATACCTCTGAGGAGGTGCAGTTGGTAGTGAGGTTTTTTGAAGATGTCTGAGATATGCGAAAAGAGAGAGTGGAGTCGAAGATGACCCCAAAATTATTTGCCTCATTGGTAGGTGAGGGCACAGGGCCAAGGGAGGCCGGCCAGTGTGAAAGTGGGAAAGCGGGAGCAGGGGGGTCCCAATGCAATCTTTGTCTTGCTGGCATTTAGGCAGAGATCATTAGCCACACACCAGGACTGAATTGCCGATAGACAGTCGGGATGAGGGAGGAGGAGGCTGAGGGTAGCCTGAAAGAGAGCTGTGTGTCATCCCCATAACACTGAAAGTTAGAAATAAAGGTAGAGATCCTGTGGGCCAAGGGGGCCATGTAGATATTGAAGAACCAGGGGGGAAAATTAGATCCCTGGGGAACACCAAAAATAGAGAGAGTGATAGAGGAGAGAAAGGACCCAAGTTCCAATTAGGAGGACTGGATAGAGAGAAAGGATACAAGCCATGCCAGGGCCTGATTTGTGATGTTCAGGGTGTCACGGATATTGGTTTTCAGGATGTTGTGATTTACCATATCGAAAGCAGAAGAGAGGTCAAGAAGAATGAGGACAGAGGGAGAATTAGAGTGAAGATTTGAGAGCAGGTCTTCACAGGTGTTCAGAAGAGCAGTTTCCATGCCTCTGGATGCTCTGAAGCCTAACTGATGGTAATGGAGACAACCAACAGATTCAGTGCGGAGGATAAATTGGGTGGTAGCCAAATTTTCCCAGGAAGGGGGTGATGGGGATCGGACGACAGTTTCCCAGAATGGAAGGGTCAGCAGAGGGTTTCTGGGCAGAGGGTGCACAAGAGAGTGCTTGAGAGGAGAAGGGAAAACTCCAATGGCAAAATAGAGGTTGCAGAGGTTGGCCAAGGCTGGAGCAAGAGTGTTAATATTGTGCTTGATGGTTTTGGGGAGGGGCAGGGGTCCACCTGTTTGGAAGAGGCTAGCATAGACCGACCAGTCCAGTGGCCTCATCAGGTGTGACAGGGGAGAGGGAGGAGAGAAGAGGGGGAAGGGTGGGGGCAGCCAAGGGGAGCCCAAGAGATGTTGGTGCAGGAGGAAGTGTGGTAGAGGATGAGGACAGGATGTCTTGTGTTTTGGTGGTAAAAAGTGTGGTCAGTGCCGGGCAAAGGGCCTGGGTTGGTGCACTAGAGGATGCGGATGCAGTAGGTTTGGCCAGCTCCTTGCAGACTTTAAAAAGTTTGTCCGTGTTGTTAGATGCAGCGGAGATGCAGGATTGAATGTAGACTCTTTTCTTGGGGCGGATGCAGAGTCTATATTGCCTTTGAAGAAGGAGGCAGCACAGTTTGCACCTGAAGATCCCCATTTCTGTTCCACTGCTGTGCACTTGCATTTAAGGACAGCCAGATCAAAGTTGTACCAAGAGTTGCACTCTTTGGCAGGCTTCAGTCAGACCCTCATGACGGGCAAGAATGTCAAGAGTGTTGGAGATGGAACAGTGAAAATTAGAGAGGGCTGTATCAGGGTGGCAGTCAGCCGCAGGAGTAGAAGGAGAGTAGGTGGAGGCAAAGGCAGCCACTGACACTATTTTCATGGGTCGGATGACCTTAAAGGCAGTAGGTGGAGTAGGGTGTGCCATTGCTAAAGGAGACGAGAGCTTCAAGTGAGATGAGAGAAGAGAATGATTAGTCCATGATAGTGAGGTAGTCAGATGAGTAGAGAGTGGGATGTCTGTGGAGATAAGGGTATCCAGGGTGTGGCCAGCACTGTGCGTTGGACCAGAGGGTAGAATAGAAAGAGAGTCACACAGGTTGTGGAACGGTCCTGATGAGTCCGGAGAGTCAAGATGGATGTTAAGATCCCCCAGCAGGAAGAGTTGGGAAGAGGAGGAGAGGAGAGAAGAGGCCAGGTCAGCCCATTCCGAGAGGAAGAGGGTGGACAGACCCAGCGGCCGATAGAAGGTGGCAAGAGTAAGTGAGGTGACAGGGGAGAGAGAGAGCCTGCCGACCAGGCTTTCAAAGCATTGAAACATTACATATTTGGCTTGCTGATCCTGGAGATTCTTTCACCATGTATCTGTTTGAAAAGAATAGAACTCTTAAAAACAACAGGCACAACTCATTTAAGAAAGATGGCGTGGCTGACAATCGCAATTGCCCGAGAGCAGAGGAAGCTGGATCCTCTCGAAAGTCTACGGTTTTGCAAGAACCAATCATCGTTCGAATACTGGCACTCTCAATCAGATTAAATTAAAATGTGGTCAATGATTCTCACAAGAGAGACAATGGACAAAGTAGTGGATCCACATTAAAATGTAGCTAGGGTGACAATACTCAGCAGGTACACTAGGTAACAATGATTTTAATTCCCTCTTCATTTTTAATTGTTTTTATTCAAAAATAGCAAATGAATTTCAACACATGGTGGGAAGGTGTTTATGGCTTTGGCAGGATCAACCTATAGAGGAATACATTTATTAATCGTGCCAAAAAGAGTTTTGGAATTATTGATCTGTGTGTCAATAACATGACTTCTAATTTGGCCTTGAATTACTGTTTTTTAAATAGATAGTTCTGATAACGTTATATTTTTAGCACTGGAGGGGTTATGAATGAAGGTAAGGACAACTGTGTGATAAAAAGGGGATTGAATGTGATTAGGCAACAGGGTTTGAGGGTAACAGTGCTTTACACAGCAGAAACACACAGGGTGATCAATGTGGGTGAAACACGAGGCTTGATGAACTTGTGGTGGTGGCATCAATTTATGAGGCTTCAAACAAGGTTTACAAGAGCTGAACACTTTACAGAGGGCCATGGGAGAAAGATGAATGGTTTATCCTGTCTGATTCAATTATACATATCCCTAAAGTGAATCCCTGAATTTAATGACCCCCGATGAACAATACAACAACACAACAGGCTGTATAAGTAATAAAACATTTTTTTCAAATGAAATAATTTGAAAGGTGGTCCCCTAACTGTGTGCTGGGAAAGTCACCACATTGAAATATTGATCATCAGTGTGTTTATGTAGTAATATCACAAACTACTCTATAATACACATATATACAATCAGCGGTATGCTCACTTATTATACTTCATCAAATAACTCAACCAAACAATGCAGGTAAGTAAGGCAGATGCAGTATTGTGATAGGAACCAGTCACAAGTACAATATCCTAACTTGAGCAGTGTAAACCCTAAGATGAATGAGACCTTGTGCCCAAAGGTCACAAGGTCCAACACAATGTTTCTCACAGGTATGAGTTTAAAAAGGATGCAATGCGCTTTTGCTGGTAATAAGTTTCAAACTATGTAAAGGTTCTGCAACAATTTACCCAAGGGTAGTTAAGTTTTCTCCTTTTTTGTAGACCCAAGGCTAACCCAAAATCAGGATACCCGACGCAGGATTGATGACCGAAGGTGAGTGGAGAGGAGAAAGGAGACAAACGGCTTCATTACAAGTTTGGCATAAAGTGGTTAAGTTGGCGGTAAATCTGTTACCACAAAATTTCCCACTATGCCAAATTACGAGTTTGGGCATCGAGTGGAGGATTTGCCTCCAGAAAGATCCTGGAGGTAAATCCTCCAACTCACCGCTGAACAATCTGATGAATCGGCGGAATTACTGCAGCGGAAATCCCGACACGATAATTCCGCCAAAAAAGCCCCATTGAGTCCAAAGGACTCAAAATAAATGGGGAATTACACAGCCACCACCACTTGTAATACGGCTTAAATTCCGTCAGAGCAAGTGGCAGTAGCGGTAATTCATTTGGGTTGTATTCCGGAAGGTTTACTGCCCGGATACCACCCAACTCGTAATATGGTCCCAGGGTCTTGTCCCCAATGTTATCCTATGAAGGACCGGGGCAGGCACACTGAGGCTTACTTACCGCCTGACTCTGATTTTCCCAGATGCCAGTATGGATCATCTGGAGATTGCTGGGGCTCAGTCTTCTACCCTTTGTTCAAATGAGAGGTGCCCAGGAGTTGTGGGTTAGAGGATTTTTATTGTTGGGTGCAACTGCAAGATGCAACCTCTGTCGGCAAAGAAATACAGAATCCAATGATGCAGACCTCCTTAGGACACTTCACTAGATGGAGAACTGTGCGTTCCAGTGACAATCACAATATTCAGGTGATCACAGGTGTCCTTCTAGTTGCTGTCCCAAGAGCTACTCCAGGACAGGTTCCCTTGAAGTTAGGAAGCCAGAATTCAATGAGAAGGTAACTTGTGAAACTAGATGGCGACCATCAATATTCCAGACTTGAGAATGGAACAGCGATTCTTCTGGCAAATTAGCTCATGAGAAAGCTTGCTAGTCCACCGGGTAGTCCTGGGACACTTCTGAAGGGTCTGAAGACCTGGATTCTGGAAAAGGCATTAAGGCTAGTTGGTTCTACTAGTGCAAGGGCTGAAGTACTGCTCAGGGTCTTCGGCAATCAGGCAGTGAAGCAGGGTTTCACCAGGCCAGACTCTTGAGAGGATGCTAGGGCACTTCAGGAGTTATCTTCGGGTCATCAAAGGTCTGCTCTTCTTCGGGGAGATTCTTGGCTCCAACGTTGATCTGAATAACAGCTGCAGAAGTCCTCTTCGTATCCACAATCCGAGCTGGAACCACATCTAAGCCCACCAAGGTTAAGGATCTGCACAATTCCAACAGCCAGTAGTTTCCCAATCAGGGACAACTACTGGTTTCAAATCCTCCCCAGTAGCAGACTCCCTGGAAACAATAATGTGGACTGGGACTAGATAGTCCCAGACCCCTTCCTGGGCCACGCACACACACGCAAGGAGGCTCACAAACCTGTGAAAGCCACAGCTTTCCTGTTCAGATGCATGAGCATATAAGGATTTTCCTGACCTGAGAATGCAGGAAGGACACATTACAATATTGCCAAATAACAAGTGAACATTTTGTGCCACAGTTTTTTTAGGACAGTGTGAGAAACTCATGGTGACAACAAGTAAGACAGACACAAGTGTTCACAGTTCAAGGGTGTTTATTGAACAATGAAAATGGTATGCGGGTTGGAAAAACGCCTAATCTAAACCTAAATCTAAGATGGGTAGTCACCAATTAAATGAAAAATAAGGTAGTCCTAGCGGTGTCAAGTCAAATAAAAGGGCCTATACTAAGAAAACCTATTGCCAATTCCTTATGCTAAATACAGAGGGTGTGGGGTTAAGTTTAAAGAAAGAAAGTAGTGCTCTCAAATGATTAGTCAGGCGGCAGTAGCCTGGATCTCCCTTCCCCATGATTTGAGCATGGGGTAAGGTAGAGTTGGTGGATCACAGTACAGTCTCTGGCTTCTCTAGCACGAGATGACAGTTCCAATGACAGTTCTCAGGACCGTTGATGGCCAAGTCTCGTTTCCTTAGAAAGTCTCTTGCCTTCGTGCCTGATGTGTTCAGATAATCAAAAACAAAAGTTCCTTTAACAAATGAAAGTTTTTAACCAAAGTTCCATTTGGGTGATGCTTTCACCCCTGGGTCCCCCTCTTCTGGGCTGACCCCTTTTTCTATCATACTTAACAATTCCGTTAAGGTGACGGCTTCACCCATTGGTCCCCCTCTTCTGGGCTGTCCCTACTCAATTGTATTCCAAACTACAAATAGGGTGGTGGCTTCACCCCTGGCTCCCCCTCTTCTGGGCTGACCCTTCTCATATCGCTCTCCACATAATGTTTTGATGAAAACTTTGCCCTTGTATCTCCCTCGGCCGGGCTCGGACCTCTCTTGATTGTCAGTACTCGGGTGATGACTTCACCCCTGGATCTCCCTCTGCCGGGCTCGGACCTCTCTTGACTGTTAGTACTTAGGTGATAGCTTCATCTGTTTCTCTTTAGTATTTCTTTGCATCTCTTTATTCTTTTCTTATTACACTTCCGGTGATAGCTTAACTCCTTGGATCTCCCTCGCTCTGGCCCGGGCCTCTCTCGACTGCCAGCCTTTGAGTGACAGCTTCACCCATGGATCTCCCTCGTTCCGGCTCGGGCCTCTCTCGACTGCCAGTATTGAGTTGAGCTTCACCCCAGATCTCCCGTGTCCGGGTTCAGACCCTTCTTGACTTTAATGGGAGTCAACTGCCTTGGTTTCTCAATGTTCACTTTCACTATGGGATGCACTTCCCTTTCTTTCACAGTGCTCGTAGATCAAAGTGTTTCGATTGTATAGGGATTTTGCTTGACCCTCTGTATGACCACCTAGACCTATTTCGCCGGCCTTCCTACTGCCTTCTGGTACTTGTAGTTTTTCCCATATGGGGCTCGACCAGAGTCTCTCAGCTAGCACCCGAAAGGTGCCGCTTTTCCTCTGCAGCTGGTCTCCCCTTCACACTTTTAACAGTTAGTTCCAAGTTCAATAGCTTTAGTTCTTAACTTGCCACTTTGCGATTCGCACACATCACAGCCCGGTTCTTATTGGCTCTCCCCTCGACTCACCGGCTGTGATGAACCGCTTGGCTGTTGGTTTCTCTGGAGTCAAGGCTGCTGCCATGAGCGCAGGAGTTTCCCTTGCTCCGGCCTATCGGCATAGACTTACCCTGTGTACCGGTGACATCTGCTGCAGGACACTTGTGCTATTGTTCGCGGTCGTAGATTTCCCTCCACAAAGGTTCTGCAGAATGGGGTGAAAAAGGCAAGGTCACTTCTCTCCTCGCCACCCTCTCGCTTCCTGCCGCCTTTCTCCTTCTTTTGAACTGCCGCTTGGTAGCTGCCTCGCTGTGATCTCTGCTGTGTTTGCCTCTCTCGTACTGTGCTCTCTGGCTCCACCTTTTATCCCTGTGGGGAAGGGAAAGGGTTATCAGGTGTGTGTGATTCTGATCAATTGCCTGGCTTTGTCTGACCCTGGTATTGGGACATGTAAGAGGATTAGGGAAAAGGTGTTAGAGGAAGGGAGTTACCGTGTCTCACCCATCGGTGCCCCACTCCCCGAGGACCCCCATCCTGGTGATCCTCCCTCACAGGTCCACCCCCAGAAACTGTATCCAATAGTGATGGGCGTGCCCTGGCCACCGAGATGACAGATCCTCGAGTTTTATACAATGAGACACCTTCAGGTTTCCCACAGCAGTAGCCACGTTTAGTAGCCATACAGGGTTAACACAACCGTGCCCACCAAAAATAATGCAAACATTTTAAAAATGTAACTGCTGCCACCAGCTTTTCTTTAGGCATGTATAAACATAATTAAAAATCTGTATTCAGTGCATGAAGGACCGATCAGTGTCCCCATAACATGTGAGCAAAAGACAAGGGAACTGAAGCTGAAGGCTTTACTTCTCTTCAAGAAGTAAGGACAGGATCAAAAACAGAGAAAAAAGAAAGGGCTTCCATAGGAAACAATGGAGGGAAAATTGCAAAAAGAAATATCATTCAATTGTTTTCACTGAATTTCTACAGTTTCGTTGCACTGAACTAACATCGGCCAAAGTCTCTGGCCACTTTACATGTCTTTCGGGCCCACTGCCTGGGACATTCGGCCATGGCCAGTGAGCACGGCCAGAGGCCATGCCCACTACATTTTAAAATACCACGGAGCCACTAGCCATTGCCTTTGAAATGGTGTGCCCTCCAGAATTCCCTCCAATCCGAGGATTATACCCTCTTTTGGAAGTTGATTTCAGACAAAGATCTGAATGGGAATCAGTCTCTGCAGTGTTGTATTAATGAGGAAGATTGGTGGTTGCATTTCTCTGGGTTATATTGGGACGCTGCTCCACATTCTTTGTTTTGTATTTCTGTTCCCTCTTCTGCTCATGGTATTTTGACGGTGACAGTAGATGAGGTGATAGTTGCTCTTAATTCCTTAAAAGAATGGTAAAGCTGCAGGCCCCATAGACCTGCTAAAGGACGAGGTGGACATTTGAGCCCCCGTCCTTTGCAAGGTTTGCAATGCTATTCTATGTAGGAGGGGGGGGGGGCAACTTCTTGGCGTCTGGCGTGATTTTACCAATGTACACAAAAGGTGGAACAGATTCCCTGGGAAATGACTCCCAATTTCCCTCTTAGATAGTGCTGGAAAGTTATTTGGGAAAGTTATTTTAAAACAGCTCCAGAAGTGGGTGGACAGGGAATGTATAATCAGTGATTTACAAGCTGGATTTAGCGAAAATAGGGCTACGATAGATTAGTGTTTTATTTTTTTGCTAATCTGAAATACAGTCCTAAATAAAATGTACTTATATGTGGTATTTTTAGACTTAAGGACTGCGCTTCAGAGATTCTTTGGCAGATACTTTTAACTTGTAAGGCCCCAATCACAACTTGATCACTATAATACGTCAATTATATTCAGCAAACAAAGCCAGTGTAAGCTATGGGCTGAGAGGAGAGCTGACATGATCCTTTGATGTGTATGGGTATTAGACAAAGTTGTGTCTTGGCCCCTCTCCTTTTTAATATTTACATTCAAGAGATGATAGATGTTTAATTGAGAGAGTGTCAAGACTGCCCTAAGATTGCATCGGAAAAAATACCCAGCATTATTTTACGCGGATGACACGGTTCTTATATCCACAACCACACAAGGTTTGAGAAAGTCATTCTATTTTTTTTGAATAAATGTAATGAGGTGCAAATTAACCTGAATATTGACAAATCTAATGTAATGGTATTTAAACCAAAATTTCCCAAATGTAAACTTATGAGGTTAGAAGGGAAGGGTTTGCCGATTGAGCAGGTTGATCACTTTGGTTATTTGGGGTTCAGATTTCAGGCGTCGGGCGGCTGGGTAGTGCAGATAAATAAATCTGCCATTACTTTGGAGAAAGTAAGTGGAGTGATTTTGTCTTTTTATATAAAACATGGTAGTTTTGCTGTCTCACCAGCCCTGAACCTATATCATAAGCAAGCCCTACCTGCTGCATTGTATGGTTCAGAACTGGGGGGTTATGGTGATGATACTAAGTTGAGCACTTATGAACATACATTTTTGAAAAAATTGTTGTTGCCCCCCCCTTAGTTCCTCCTCGGCTCTGGTTTATCTGGAGCTTGATAGTATATTGGTTGCTTCTCAGATTACTCCCAAACCGGCTCTTTTCTGACCCAGATTGTGGAAACTAAAGGGCCTCGAAAGGTACCAGGATACACTTCTCCATCTTATGACTTTAGAGGGTGGCAAGAGTTTAAAAAGGCTGTTGCATGTTAAGATTACTCTCCAAAGCTTGGATTCAATTGATCTGTGGGAAACCCGCGGCTTTTCGACTCCATCCGTGATCAAGAATCTGAAAAATATTTTAAAGCTGAGAGCTAGTGAATCACCTATAGTTTATGCTGTTAATTTGAAGTTGGGCCCTGAATATCGTGAATTTAGGATGCAGCCAGGATTTAAAACGTATCTGGATGCAATTGTTCCCCCACTTGAAAAATCTGTATATATGTGTTTTGGACTAGGTATAATTACTGTGGCTTCTTTCACCCAAAATTGGAGGGTATGAAACATAAATCCATGTCCACTGTGTGGGGCTGGCAATGAGACCATTTAAAATTTTGTATTGAATTGTAACAAGACTATTCGTTTGAGAAGAATGTACCTCAAACCCATCTAGAGGAGACAGAGATTTGTCCTTCTGCCTTGGCTGTGAGAATTTTGAGCCAGTGCTCAAAACCCATGTAGTTTTTGCAACTGCTCATTATATGTATAGGGCATTGCTGCTAAGGGTTAAGATTCTGAAACAGCTAAGTCCCTTTGAAGATTGTTGATGTATAGGCTAGGCTGCAAGATTTTCTCTCCTTGCCTTTCGTGTCTTTTAATTGGGCCTATGTGGGTTTCGGCATAGATATCTTGTAAAAAAGGCCTGAAGAACTGCTTTGTAATCCAGCATTTTTGAGCACTTGCACTTTGAACACTTAGGGTGTAATTCATAGAAATCAGCGCACAAGTGGCGAACGCGGCTGGCGCACAGTGTGCGCATGCGGCAGTCTGCTCCAACCGCGTGCGCCAAAACCCATTTCAGCGCACAGCGTATTCATGGATTTCAACGTCCATAACCAGCAGTGGTGCAGAGTGGCGCAGCGACCCTGCAGCAGCCCCAGTTATGTCCCGAACCCCGCCCCGTGCGCCATGAACAGCGCACAAATCCAGTATATGGCGCATAGGCCAGTGGACCAGCATACAGCCCCCAACCACGAAAATGCATGTAAAACTCCCCGCGCATGCCCCAGAATACACGTACCCCGCTCGCGCCAGCGAAACCGCGTGTAAAACTCCTGCACACCCCTCTGAATACACGTAACCCGCTCGTGCCAGCGAAAACGCATGTAAAACTCCCCACGCATGCCCCAGAATACACGTACCCCGCTCGCGCCAGGTAAATTGCGTAGAATAAGCACCCCCCTGTGGCATGGGCTCGCTGTGGGGCATGCCCAGGGTGGATGGGGTGCCTGTGTGTATTTGGGGGGTGCATGGGAAGTTTCACACGCTATAGGCTCTGTGCGAGTGGGGTACGTGTATTTGGGGGGTGCGCGGGAAGTTTCACACGCAATAGGCCTTGTGTGAGCGGGGTACGTGTATTTGGGGGGTGCGCGGGAAGTTTCACACACGATAGGCCCTGTGCGAGAGGGGTACGTGTATTTAGGGGGTGCGAGGGAAGTTGCACACATGATAGGCCTTGTGGGAGTGGGGTATGTGTATTTGGGGGGTGCGCGGGAAGTGTCACATGCGATAGGCCCTGTGCGAGCGGGGTACGTGTATTTGGGGGGTACGCGGGAAGTATCACACGCGATAGGCCCTGTGCGAGAGGGGTACGTGTATTTGGGGGCTGCGCGGGAAGTTTCACACACGATAGGCCTTTTATGAGCAGGGTACGTGCATTTCGGGGGTGCACGGGAACTCATACATTCATTTTCGCTAGCGTGAGTGGGTACGTGTATTCTGAGGGGTGCACAGGGAGTTTCACACGTGATTTGTCAGTGTGGGTCCTCCCGGGTGTGCCCCCTCCCCAGGCCCTGCAAGCAGCCGACACCACAGGGGACTACCCTACACCCCTGGCCATGCCCTACAGGCAGACCATCCACCCTGGACAAGCCCCGCAGGCAGCCCATCCACCCTGGGCATGCCAAGCAGACAGCCCACATGGCACCATGCACTTGTGAGCCCCAACACATGTCCCACCCACCATTGACGGGCACCTGCCAGCAGCCTCAACACATGTCCCCCTGCACCCCCACCCACCCAGCATTGACGGGCACCTGCCAGCAGGCCCCGACACATGTCCCCTGCACCCCCACCCACCCAGCATTGACAGACACCTGCCAGCAGGCCCCGACACATGTCCCCCTGCACCCCCACCCACCCAGCATTGACAGGCGCTTGCCAGCAGGCCCCGACTCATGTCCCCCTGCACACCCACCCACCCAGCACTGACGGGCACCTGCCAGCAGGCCCCGAGACATGTCCCCCTGAACCGCCACCCACCCAGCATTGACGGGCACCTGCCAGCATGCCCCAACTCATGTCCCCCTGCACCCACACCCACCCAACATTGACGGGCACCTGCCAGCAGGCCCCAAAACATGTCCTCCTGCACCCCCACCCACCCAGCATTGACAGGCACCTGCCAGCAGGCCCCGACTCATGTCCCCCTGCACTCCCACCCACCCAGCATTGACGGGCACCTGCCAGCAGGCCCCGACTCATGTCCCCCTGCACCCACACCCACCAAGCATTGACGGGCACCTGCCAGCAGGCCCCGACTCATGTCCCCCTGCACCCCACCCACCCAGCATTGATGGGCACCTGCCAGCAGGCCCCGACTCAAGTCCCCCCAACACGTCATCACCATCCACAATCATGGCCCTTATGGCCACCCAAATCCCACACCACGCCACCCCAGTCCAAACCTCCAACCAAGTATTCCATCCACCCCACATTGAAATCCCCATTACATAAAACATCCCAAATGGCAAGTATGCACATCAATACATGTTTGTCACACACACACAATGGGTGCAAGTGAATGCGAAAACCCACATCGTGTCATGCATGAAACCAATGAGAGAATACCACACAATTGAAGTATGAAACCAAAATGTATTAAATGAAAAATCAATGGAATAAAAGAAAATCACACAAGAGAAAATGATAACAAACAAAAGGTTGGATGTCCCAAAAAAATAAAAATAAAAATATATCAATGCAGAATCCAAATAAAATCAAATGAAAATGGCTCCAAAGTGTCCGTCCATCAAACCAAATCCAAAGTATGAAAAAAGATAAATCCATTGCTCCACGGTAAAAAAATAAATAGAGGTCAAATCCAGTCTTCAACTATATACAATGTACAAATCCAGGGTCCATGAGCCCAACAATTCAAAGGAAACCTACTAAAAACACTACCTAATAACCAACTATATAGAAAAAGGTGGGGCATAGTCCATGCGCCCCAAATGAAAGAAAAATATAAAGGAAACCTAATACTAATCAACTATATACAATGGCGGCGGGCAAGTCCTACGGCTCACTCTGTGATGTTCCGGGCCAGGGCATCATCGAACTCACGTCGATGTCCTAAATGCGGCCCTCTCCCCTGTCCCCGAGGTCTTGCAGGGATGCAGTTATGGCCTGTTCCAACTCCCTGTGAGTTATTCAGCCCGCCTCAACGCCCTGGGCATGGAGTTCTCCACCCTGACCATAGTGAGCCGTGCCTCTTCCGCCCACCGCCGCTCCGCATCTATCCGCTGGCCCAACATCTGACACACGGAAGACACTCCCATTCCAGGGTCCTCCTGCCCTCCGGCCGATGCCTGCCCCTCTGATGTTGATTGCCGGAGCCATGATGCCTCCCACGCTGAGCCTGCCGCTGCCTCCAACGCAACTGCCTCTGCCAGCACGACAGCATCCGGGCTGATGGAATCCACTGGTGCCGTCGTGCACATGCCCTGCCCGATGATGCCGGCACATCCTCCATCTGCTGGGCTCCAGTTGGTGGGGTGTCCACCCCTGCTGGACCTCCGACTCCCGACTGTGGCAGGGATGTGATCGCCACCGAGTTGGCTGCGTTGGGCAGGGCAGGTCTACAGGGGACCCTGGTGGAATCTGGGCCGGAAGACGGTATGGAGAACGACTGGCGCATAGTCTGCACAGAGGAGGCGAGGGCCGCCAGAGTGCCTGACACATGTACGAACCCTCTGACCAGGGCCCCTCCCAACTGGGCCACGTTGGCACGCAGCTCTTCGTGATGATGTGCGTGCTCCCCCCAGGAAGCACGCACGTCATCACGGATGTCACGTGTGCGCAACGCGACACCAATCAGGACGGACTCCATGCGGTCACGGGTCTCCTTGTCCGCAGGTAGTGGAGTGCCAGATGATGTGGGCCTCCGCCCTACCTGCGGACGGGCCTGGGACGGGGCATCCCTGCTGGTGCATGGTGGTGCAGTCACAGGGTCAGGGACAGTGACATGCACAGACCCCTCTGCGGCGACCTGTGCTGCCTCCTAGCCCTGGCTCTGGACTGCACCACTTGCACCAGTGGTACCACCCCCACCAGGCCCCATGTGCAGCTCAGTAGCGGCCTCCTCCTCCTCTGTGTACACCACCAACCTGGATGGCTCTGCACCGTCTTCCGCCTTCGCAAGCCTCTGTGGGGGCTCACCCGCCCCTTCTGCTGCAGCTGTAGTGGCAGACACGGCACCAGTACCCTCGCTCCCAGATGATGGTAATTCCTGGGAGGGTGGCTGGGCCTTGCATTGCCGGTCAGTGGAGGCATCCCCGCCGCTTTGCCCCACAGCGCCGTCTCCGCTCTCTTCGACACTCGCCGCTGTGTAGAGGGAGACATAGAACACAAGCATCAGGGTACTGTACAATAGTCCCCTAGATAGGAAGCAATAGCACATGAGTGGCACTGTCAAACGTCACTTCCATCACGTCCCTCCACAACACATGGGTCAATGCAGGCAACACACATGCAGAAACAGGCACGGCGCATGCAATCAACATTTGCATCCATGTCCAAGGGACTCTATTAACATACAATGTTGGGTTTAAACTCACATGCATCATGGGTCATACGGATCACATGCACACACATCACCGGAGGCTCATGCATCTGGCCTCGTACACCACAGACACAGTGGATACAAGGATGACAAGACTGCATCAGTGATTCAACACATCATCACGGACATGTGTCATGCATCCATGGCGTTTCAAAGTCACACACACGCTACTCAGACACACAGACATGTACACCATACATGTCCATGACAGCAGCACCCATCTCTCACACCCCATCCATGTCCAAGAACAGAGACAGGCATGCATTCATGTGTGCAATCCGCATGCTGCTCCGCATGCTGCATTGTAACACATGCACCATCCATGTGGTTCACGCATGACTGGTCTCACATGCAGCACAATGATGTCCCTGCACACACACATCCATACATGGCCTATGCCACACATACAGGCAAGTAGCTGACTTCCAGCACACTGCTACATGCCCTGTTTCACACAGCAATGCATGGCCACTTACCGCTCGACTCCAGACGGGTCTGCTTCTGAAGGATCTGGACGTGGAGCGCTGGGTTGATGCGTTCCAGGACCTTCATCTGGATGTTGGTCAGGCGGACCCGGCACCCCTCTGCATCCTCTGCCTTCAAGAGGTGCAGGGCCTTGCTGAGGGTCCTGGACCTGAAGTCCTCCCAGCGCTTCCGGACGTGTTGCATGTCACAGGCTGCCATCCATCCACGTTGATGGCAGTCACGATGTCCGTCCAGATCCCCTTCCGTCCTTCATAGTCAGCGCGTGAACTTCCAAAGAGGGCATCATAATGCCCCAGGACTTGCTCCACCAGGATGCCAACTTCATTGTCACTGAAGCTGGCAGCCCTCGGCCTCTCTGCTGGAGGGTTGCCACTGGTGCCAGATGGTGTTGTGTTGGACATGGCATCCCACGAGGCAGGTGTGGGTGGGCAACTGGGTCCTGGGGCTGGGCCGTGGAGCGATGGTATACCATTCGGGAGTCTTGTGTTCCAGCAGGGGTGGTCACAGCAACTGGACCCCTGCAGATGGCTGACGTGCAGGCACCAAATAGCAGGGCACGTGGCCAGCAGGCAGGCAGGCAGGCAGCAGCAGATGACAGGTGGGAGCATGCTCGGGGCTCTGGGGGGCAGGAAAATGGCCTTCTGGGCAGGAGCATGGTCTTCCGTGTGTTGTCGCGTGGCCAGCTTGATACGGAGTGATTTGGCGCGTGAAAAAAGTGCACATCAGTGTGTAATTCGAGGAAAGGCACTCAACGCATAAGTGCGTCTGTGACGTTACGTGCGCGGGCGTTTCCCTCGTGACGTGTGCATAGTGATTCAGCACGTGAAAAAACAGGACGTCCGCGTGTTAATGCGTGTAATCCGAGGAAACGGCCTAATCGTGTAAGTGACGTGACGCGCGCGGGCGTTTCCCTCAGCACGGGTTAAAGGTGAGCGGGGCCAGCAGTTCACTGTACGTGCCTTTCATGGAGACCGACGTGTGTGTTACTACTTCGTGTTGTTTCGCGCACCATCACAACTTCACAGCGTATCAAGGACGTATCTCTTCTTTTGGCAGGGGTATTGGCTATGCGTGTTTTTCATTATCACGCTAGTCTGATGGTGAGTCGCGCACGCTATTTTTCCCACTGCGGGTGCCCCTGTGTATCGCTTACCCATTTTTGATGTCATAGTAGCCTGCGTGCCCCACGCGTACGTGTTTTTCGTTTCCCTGGGTGCCACCGCGTACTGCGGGAGGTTAATTCCACACTCATGGGCTAGCAAGGGTTGCGTGCACGGTTTTACTGCAGTTTTGGGGTGCTTGAGCGTTGCGTGACCCGTCACTTCATCACCGGGGTCACATACAGCCTTGCAGGTGCAGGGGTGCTGTTAACATCTTGTATCCCACCCCCTTCACCCCAGTTGCCCAGGACAATTGTCGTGTACACCTCCCATTGGCACTACTACATCTGTGCCGGCACTACTCCATCTGTGCCATGGCTGGGAGGCCACAAAAGGTGAGGGGCGCCTCAGCTGGGCGTATTCCACGTGGCGGGCGTGGCCAGGGACGTGGCTGGGGTGACCAGGGCGTAGGGGGACTCCAGGGTGTCCAGGGTGGCTGCAGAGGGGGAAGAGGCAGGGGTGCGCCAGCTCAGGACGATGTTGTGCCACGTGTCATGCCGCCACCCCCTGCGGCTCCGGGAGATGCAGTTCTTGCATCTGGCACTGGCGCCCATGTGACCCGGCAGTCTGTTTCATCGACTGCCACGGGCCCAAGGGTAGTGGTAGCTGCAGGTGCAGCTGTGGACACCACCAGCCAGGCTCAGGGTCTGCCAGCACAGGCTGCGTTGGCACTTGAGGAGTCCATGGAAGATTTACAGGAGGTCAGGAGGCACACCGTAGGTGCACACAGGGCCGCCCTGACCTAGGCACATGTTCATGGGGCAGTAATGTCATCTGCTGCCCCGACCAGCTGGGTGTTGGTAAGTGCAGGGGCAGATGCAGCCAACAACACCCGGGTTGTGAGTCTACCAACCGGGACAGTCCCGGTCAATGACCCTGGCACAGTGGATGTTGCTGCGCAGGGTCCATTCCAGGGCACCCAGCAGCCACTGATGCAAGTCAGGGCATCCCTCCATGTTCCACCTGCCACTCCCTCGGCTCATTCCACCAGCACCACTGCCCATACTGATCAGGGCAGCATTCGCTAGCCAGGGTCCAGACCTGCGTCCAAGAGGAGGAAGGTTGTACCTGCAGCACAGGGTGGGACCCCAGACACAGCTACGGCCTCCAGCATGTCAAGGAAGAAGCCTTCCTGTGCTCAGGAACTGGACTTCCTTGTGGACTACATGCGGGACCACAACCGTGACATGCTAGTGGGGCTGAATTGTCAAACTACGGCTGCCCAGCGTGATACCCACTGTAAGCATGTTGCATATGATGCGAGTGCATTTGGCCATGAGGTGCGCACAGCTGCCGAGTGCAAGAAGCGTTGGAATGACCTCAAACGCAGCACTAAGGCGAAGCGTGCCTCTAATTACAACATGACTCTTGTGACTGGCAGTGGGCCAGCACCTGAGGAGGAACACCTCACTCCGCACGAGTCCGTCGTTGTGGGGTTCATACCAACAGAATTGGTCAAAGGAGTGGGAGAGATGCAGGACTTTGATGCCCCGTCCAGTGAGTGTTGTTGCGCGTTTGTCGGGGCCACATGTTATTTGTGTGATGTGTTGTGCATGATTGCCACTACATATCATGTGTACATGGTTCTCATGTGCAAGTCATGCAATTCTTCACTGATGCATGCCTGCTTCCACCCTACTCACATGCTAGTCACCCGGATGCCCCTCCGGTCCATGTTCCAACTCACTGGCCCTTCTGCATGTAGCCTGGGGTGTCTTTCCTCTCAGCACTGGGACTATGTCATTGCATGACTGATGTGCATGTGTCCTCTGCCTGCATGCGGGTACTCCACGTAGGTATGCTCCCTTGCCCCTCCACCCCCCCTGCACTCCAATTTCACCATTGCACTGGTGTGCATCATTTTGCCGTACTGCAATGGCCTGTTCAAGCCTCCTGTGTACATGCAAACTTCCACCAGACAACCTGCCAGACACATGCAGTGGGGTACATCCTCTGTCCTTCATGCAGGGTGTCTCACTTGGACTGTGCAGATGGCAGATGCTCCGCAGGGACATGAGTGCCCATTCATGCTCCATGTGCATTCCATGCATGCCTCTATGTGTCCTTGACTGGATGATCATTGTAGTACGTGTCCAGGGTGACCTACATTTCATGGCATTTCATCAGCCATCCCATGCCCACTTTGGCTCAATCCTGCATCACACACATGTTCAGGGTGTCACAGTATGTGTGGGGCAGAGGCCTTCCCCTGTTTCACACCCACTGACTCTGTCCAACTGGTGTAGTGGCTTCTGCACACATGGGTGTACTACTGAGGGTTCATCATGTGTCCTGCTTACTGTCCCATCATCATCTGCTGTGTTGTCAGTTGACTCAGATGATGCAATTGATGCTAGTCAACACTGTCTGCCAATACACAGGTCTCTGGTCACCCTTTCGCTACCATGCAAGGCATCCCTGCATTTTCACTGAGGGGGGGGTTTGCTTGTGGCCATGCAACACATTGCATGCACATTGCACGTGATGCCTGAACTTGCCCTTGCACTGCCTTTTTGATACACATCATGATGTGCTTGTTCATGTAAATAGTGGGTAACGTACACATGTTCTGCACTGCATAAACCCACTTCTGAGCCGTGTTACACCATTCTACATGCCTACACACTGATGCAATGTCAAAGTGACCTGGCATGCATGGCAGGTCCTCATTTGTATGTCACATGTCTGCTTCATGTGTTGGGCGTGGGGGGTGCGTGTGTGTGTGTGTGCGTGCGTGCTTGTGTGTGTGGTAAACACCCACAGATTAGTAACTCACGCTCTCTTTGCAGCATTGAACTGCTCCTGTTACTGGACCTGAGAGTGCGCAGGCAGGAGGCCAGCACTCACCCCAGAGATAAGTCTCTCTTTGTCTTGCATTTGACTCATTTGGTACAATGTGCATGATGAACATGTTTTCTCTGATTGAGCATGTGTTATTGTCAATAGTTTTTTGGGGGATTTTGCCTACTTTCCCTTGTCAATCCTACTCCCCTCTCCTGCCCCTCTTTCCGGTTATCCCGAATACCAATTCCTGTCCGAACAACATATCCCTGACCCTCCTTCCCCGTTGGGGTCTCAGATGCCTGTGTAAATTTGACATTGCAGGCGCCCAGACCACAGAGGGGGTGGTTGGTTTGTGCCACTCCTGCGCCTGGACAGCAGAGCTGTGACACTACCCATCAGTTGTTGCATCATCATTGTATATTATGCACCGAACATGGTACTCATCCTGTTGGAGCATTGTTGAACTTTGCTACCTTGGTTGTTCTATCATTGTGCTTGGACATTTTCTACTACTTCAAGTCATCTACTGGTGACTCTTCCAGTGTTTTTTGGTGCCTACAGGCTTTTTCCCTGGTTTGTGGGTTTGGCTCCTTGGAGTTTTCTGCGATTTGGTATTTTTACCAGTCAAGGTGGCCTCTGACGGGGCTGGCCCCTATTTACACGCAAGGTGGAATATGGAGACCAAGGGGTAGGGTGATCCTGTAGCCAGGTAGACTTGAAGGAAGAAGGCTACATACCCCAGACACAGTTGTTCAGAAGGTCATGGTGATGTGTAAATGAGGGAGGGCCTTTTGGTGATGGACAGTTGGCTTGGGCTACAGTGTTTTGGGCACTCTGACATTGTAATTGTGGGGTACTATGTACATGATGTGTTCTGCTGGTCAATGCCTGTTCCTGTGTTGTCTTTACTTTTCAGGTGTCAAGGGATTGGTGTGGTTTGACATGCTGGGGTGTACACATGGGCAATGTTCACATGTGATGTGTACAGGACACTGAGGGTCACTTGATTTCACATGCATATATTGAGTGCATGTCCCTACTGACACACACAGTTGCACAATGATCCACCACACATACAACCACCCTTCCATGGCCACAGGTGCACACAGATTGCCTTCTCGGGCCTGCTGTGTCCCTGCAGCGCATGATCTATGACCATTTGGGGATCCTGTACATGCGTTGATTGGTTATTTATTTAATTTGGCCTTTTCATGTGATGCTCAAGGTGTATCTGCAACACAATGGCTGCTCACTGTGCTGTGTGCTGGGCAGTGTGTTGCAGGAGATACACACAGCACACGGGTTCGGGAGTAGGAATTTTGCCTTGCCCAATGTTCATGTGAACTGGCATTCAGTGTTGCATTCATGCTACGACTGGTGGAAAGCATTTGTGTATGACTTGGTATGTGTGGGAGGTTGTTGGTCAGTCATTTCATCTGATTCCATGTCAGGCGTCATTGTCTCGGGCCACTTTCCATTTATCACATGTCACTTTGTATCTTATTGGTCATGTGTTGGCCTTTTGCTATTGCATGCCATGTCATGGTGTGGCAGACAAGGGTGATGTGTGTTGGGAGGGTTTGGGTGACATACCAGGGATTGTCATGGCCTGTTTTGCATGTGGGGGGCGGGGGGGGGGGGTGATACACACCTTGCATGTGTTCCTTTTGGTCACACAGGATTGGTTAGGTTTAGGTAGCTATGTAGCTAGGGATCCACACAATGTAGCACTTCCATGGCAAAATTCTCAGGGTGGTCAGGTTGTGACAGTTGTCTCTTTGTCATCATTGATTGTCACCTGGTATGTGCCAGGCCTGTGTGCACTCCGCAGGGGTGGGAGTTTAGGTGAAAAATGTGGCCACAAGCTGGGTCCGGGCTGCCTCGCCACGTGCCCTATCCTCTCCCATGGGCAGCGCCTGTGCCTGTGGTTGGGGATGTGGGGGCACCACCATGTCCATCGGTACACCCTGCCGTTTTGCAACATTGTGCAGGACACATGCTACCACAATGATCCTGCAAACTACTGGGGGTGCATATAGTAGCTGCCCGCCAGAGCGGTCAAGGGAGCGGAAGCGTGACTTGAGCTCTCCGAATGTGCGCTTCACTATGCCCCTGGTTGCAATATGGGCAGCATTGTATTTTACCTGGGATGGTGTGGTGGGGTTCCAGATTGGCGTCATCATGTGGTTGCTCAGAGGGTAGGCACTGTCCCCTGGGGAGGTGATAATGGTTGTGATTATTAGGGTTTGTGTATTTGTCTGTGTGTGACATGCATGCATGTGCACAGGCATTTGTACTCACCTAGGAGCCATGTGTTGCCATGCTGCCCAGCTTCCAGGGCCCGGCTCAGGGCGGGCATTCTGTAAATGAAACTGTCATGGGTGGAGCCAGGGTAATTTGCATAGACAGAGGTGATGATTCCCTTTGCATCGCATACGACCTGCACGTTGATGGAATGCCAGTGCTTACGGTTTCGATAGATGTGCTCAGTGGCCCTAGGTGGACGTAGGGCCACATGGGTGCAATCTATGGCACCAAGGACTTTGGGGAAGGGTGCCACCCTGTAAAAGTCTTGGACCATGGCCTGCCTCTCTGTGGGTGTTCTGGGGATGTATATGTGCCTGCGGACTGAGGGGCACTCAGTCATGATTGCCAACACCTGGTGTAGGCAGCGTGGCTGCGTGGCCTGTGAGACCCCCCTCCCCCACTATGGCAGTTGACTGCTGAAATGACCCAGTGGCCAAAAAATGCAGGACAAGGGTCTCAATGCTTGGGAGCACAGGGTGGAGGATGTAAGGTCATCTTCCCACTCCCTGACCAGGTCTAGGATGATATGAGGTAGAAACCTATACCTTCCTATACCTGCCATAGACCTGGTCGTCAGGCATACCAAAAAGGCTAGTCCGGGGGGAAAAAATGCAGGCCCTGGTTATTCTCCTCCTTCTGCGGTGTCCCACGATCAGTCCTGCGACAAATGGGGCATTCATCTTAGCTGTATATATGTGTTTGTTGTTTGCGCGCACTTTTATACTGTGCGCGGGGACGCTTCCGCCTGCCTTTGTGTTGACGCCTGTGCGTGTCTTTTAGTGTGCGCGGATTTCCCGTATTCGATTCCTTGAATACGTGTTGTTTGCATGCGTGTGGGCATTCCGTGTATTTCCCTGCAGTACTTCCCCAGTTACGCCTTCTTTTTGACGCGTTGTTCCCCATTCCGCGTGTTATGCCCCGTGTCCCACCCCCTTTTTGGTGTGTACGCCGACGTTGTGTGCTTTCCCTGTGCGCATCACGCACGGCGTTCGGGATCTTACAATGACGTGTGCGCCCGTGTGCGCCACGCACGGATTTGGTGCACATCTAGGGGAAAACACGCGCAGGCCCTTCCATGAATCACATGCGTGCGCTTGCTTTTTCACGCTTGCGCCAAGATTTTCGGCGCACATTTGTTCCATGAATCGGCCCCTAAATGTTTCTTTTTATATTTCCCCTTTATGATGTTTTACTTAGTTATATTTTTTATAAATGTTTAAATAGCTAGATTGAGGTATCAGGGAATTTGTTTTGTGGTAGAATATTTTTAGTGCACTCATATTTTTGTTTTGTATGAATGCTTGTATTTTATCTATGGTGTTCCTTATCCCCTCCCATCGAATGTGCCCTTCCTATTACGCTTTGATACGAGGTGGAATCTCCCACAGAGTTTGACATATTAAGAGCTCACGTAATAAATTCAGCCATTAAAGTCAAATCTGCTGATCATTCTAATTTTCAGACAGCACTCTGGAGCTCATGTTCTTTTATTGAGCAAACTGACATACACATAGGCAGCTTCCCGCCACAAAAAGTGCATGGCAAAAGGTGGGGTACACATATGTCCTCCACTTTTTGCCCTGCATTTTTGCACTCTGCCATGCAAGGTGAGCAAACACTGCCTGGCATGCAGGGCAATGTTGAGAATGTCCTAAACCTCATACCAGAAATACAGTGTTAATGAGGCTTCAAACTATAAGAAATGTTCTACTTTAGAATATTGAATTTTCCATTTAGTGTCTGTATACTTTCACAAATCCATTTTGGGACATAGTCATTTGTTGTTCAGTTCTTACTGATGTTATATTGCACACATCTAATTTGTTGTGTTGTAACAGTGTATGAACCCACTTTTTCATCTGCTATTACTTTGATTATTTCTCTTAAAATAATCACCATATTAATGCTTTATGTATGTGAATACAGCCTTCATTTTTGTAAACAGTGTTTTGTATTTTTCCTCAAAATATTGATCTAAAATAGTTAGGTTCATGATTGTTCTATGCTCATAATAGGTTATCAATCATGAGATGTGTTCACCATAAATAGTTGTTATAACATTTATTGTTCCACACTAGATGTCTAATAATAGGACACATATATGAAATAACAAATAGTAGCTTCTAGAATACATTAAGTACATTCTGCAACAGGAATACATTTGTGCTAGTAGATACGGTTGCCAATTTCTTCCTGTTGCGTTGGGGCACCATTACGTAAATAGATGCTCGTATCCCAGGCAGCATTTTCCTTTAATTATGAGAGCCGCTTGCCAGGCACTCACAATTACAGTTAAAATCTGCCTGGCATTCTCGCATGTTGGGTAGGGTTTAATTGCAATTGTACATGCTGCCTGCCATGTGAGCATGGCAGGAGGCATGTACAAAGGGTCCTGATGGGATCTGCCTACTTTATGCTAGCCCATAAAGCTGGCGGACCACATAGGGATCTCTTGCATTTGCATCGGCATGAAAACAATGCAAGTGCAAATGCTGGCGCATTTGTATGGCAGAGAGGAAGGGAGGTGGCGGAAACGCAAGTTGCGTTCAGCCCCTCCTCTCCGCCACATAAATGATTGAACATGTGGCGTGTCATGAATGAAAGGCAGTAAAGCCTTACTCAATGCTTTTACGCCTTTCATTCAAGTTATGACACATACCAACATAAGTGCCATTTAACAAAAATAATAATATTGAGAAAGAATAAGTGCACACATGTATCTCTGATTGTGAGGAATTCCACCATCAGTTTGGTGGGCGTGCACTCGCCTGGCCTTTTTTAAATGTTTAATTAAATGGAATGATGCTCACTCCATGACAAATGCATAGACCTGTGTACTCTGGGTGGACATAGCGTACAGGCACAGTCTGCCCTCTTATATTTAGTTGGAATTTGACAGCCAGGAGTGCACCATGCCACTTCCAGGAAGAGGGACAGCCAACCTTCCCCTACCATGGCCAGCCTGTTTAACTAACAACGGCTCCATGAATCCGTCTTGCTGTTTCGTTGGGCCATGCAGCTGGTAGCAGTGATTAAAATACCAAAAGAGTGTACTTCAAACATGCCCACATGGGGCCTGGTAGCAGAGGTTAAAAAAAGAGACAGGAAACCCAACAACCTTTCATATGTAACTGTGTCAATCTGAAGCCAGCTCCTGCCCTCAGTATCAATGACAGTGAGCTGTCATGTCTGGGACTGTGTGTTTACAATAGGCCACTCAGGTAGGGGGACCCCAATTCATAAGGTATGAGAATTTGGTTTTCAGGAGTCAGAGAGTCTAGTCTCGCTGCAACTTCCACAGAGATCCATAGACCAGAGATACTGTTTGATCAACGACAGGAAGATGGATGGGACTTAGTATCACACATTTTCACCCCTTTATCTTCCCTGTTGCAAAGCACTATGGTCATGACCTCTTGCATACAGGAGATTGCTGGAAGGGACCCCATGACTGGTTCATTAAGATAGACTTAGCATACATCAATCACTGTGGCCCATTTGGCTTCAAAAGAGGGCTGAGCCCCTCTTTTGGCAGATCATCTGAAGACTTTGCAAGAAGCATCAATAAGAACTCAAGCCTGAACACTGGCTGACGGTACAACCTGCCTTACAGCTTCCACCAGTGAAAAAAGGCCAGGATGGCCAATGAGGGAAGCAAGATCCCTCCCCTAAACAGCTCCCAGGGAACAGAAGGAGATACAGAAATCAGAGAACCCTCCAGCCGCTCCAGAACCGGTACCCAGCCAGCACACAAAGTTCCCTGCTTCACACTCCACAGCTGTGGGCCATCCGCCTTAAAGGACAACATCAGCCCATTGGAGAAACTGGGAGAAGTGCCCTACCGCCGTCTGCCTTAAAGGACATTTTCTAGCCAGTCGAGATCCTCGATCTGCAACCGACGGCAACAATGACCGTTGGCAAACCGCTGTTGCTTAAAGACATCGCATTCACCTCAACCATTGCTCCAGAACCACTGCTCAGCACTGAGACAACGATTCCTGATCTCAATCCGCCATGTAAGCCAGCCTGCAGCCATTTGTCCGTTATCCAGTCATTTTTTCAAAACACAAAGTTTCGAATACAAACTTTGTGAATACTTTCTGTCGAAAAGTCATTTTTTCGAATAGTCATTTTTTAAAAATAAATTCGATTATCATATTGATTTTTTTTTTTTAATGACTAGGATTGGGGCTAGGATTAGTGTTTAGGGTTAGGGTTTAGGGTAAGGGGTTGGGGTTAGGGTTTGGGCTAGGATTAGTTTAAGTGTTAAAATAGGGTTAGGGTTGTGGTTTGGGTTAGTTTAAGGGTTACGTTAGGGTTAGGGTGGGGGCCAGGGCTAGGGTGAAGGTTAGTGTTGGGGCTTGGGTTAGGGTTGGGGGATGGAGGGTGGCGTGGGGGTAGGGAGGGGCATTGCAACGTTACAAGGGGCTGGCCAGTGGTGAAATTTCAGCACTGAACAGCTCCATGTAATGTTTTAACTTTACAAAAAAAGCATTGAAATGCTACTTTTAACATGTGAAAGTGCATTTCAATTGAAACCAGTCCATGTCTATTGTCGATGGATTGGTTTCGATAGAAATGCATTTTTTCATGTTAAATATAGCTTGTCACAGCTTTTTTTTCTCAAAACCTTGTTTTCAAATGTTTTGTCAGTCGAAACTTTTTTTTCAAAAAAATACCTATAAACCCATTCGTCCAGCTTCAATCACCGAACCGTCTTGCCGCCTGATACCCGCCGCTGACTCCCAACTCAAACTATATCACAGAAGCCTGCAAAGCACCCTGAAACCGACAGGGCCCTGTTGAGCATCAAGAACACCTTACAGTACATGGTACATTGTGGTTTTGTCCCCCTGGTCCTTCCCGGAATGCCCCTAAAGACAGATTAAGACCCATTTCTCCCTTTGTGCTGAAGCCAAGTAACCGTAAACTGTTGTGGTTATTAACCAAACCAACTACCCTCCTGTCCACATCCATCGTGCATCCCTTTTCCTTCTTTGAAACTGTCTGTCATCACAGGGTGGGTTTTATTTCATAGTGTTGTTAGACTGTCTGTTGTGATATAAATAAAGTAGATATTTTTGATACAACCTTGATCGGACAGTCCCTTTTATCATTGGGTAATAATTGTATTTTCACTGTGTGGCAACTAACCAACAATTCACAACCTTTCGGAGATAAGCTTGTCTTTCTGTCCACATTACCGAAATTGGACATGGAGGTTTATAATTTGCTTGTTATTCCAATCTGTTCCGATCCCTTCTGGCGTAGAAGAGGTGTGGGGCTGATGGAAGGTTAAGAAACTGATATTCACCCCTGGACCACTGGTACCCCAGAAGTTGATTCGTCACACTGATGGAACTGTCTAGTGATGAACCCTTCCACTGCCAACATGACAGTCATAGATAACATGTGCTTTACAGTAATCAGCCTGCTGGATCCCAAGTGCCGCCAGTCAGGGTTCTGCCTTTACCCATGGGCCCCTCTGACCTAAAATATGTATGATTGTGTGATCCGAGGGTCTGGTGACAGATTAATACCTAAATGTATTTCACGTCTACTTGGATATGGTGACACTTCAGCATTTATAAAGGCCAAAAGCTTTTGCTGCTATTTTATTGCCAGCTTGGTCGATAATTACTCATTCCTGACAGGGCCTTGAGTATTCAGTTGTCTGGGCTGAGTTTCACCCAAAACATTAATTTGGGTTTAGCCCAAAAAACACTTGTGTTTCTCCCTCTGAGGAGGCTTGTCACTTTCTGCAGGGAATAGGAAATCTTCCCTGGAGGTTAGCTGGGAACCAGTGCTTCAATGTAGGCCACACCAGGACAATGGACAGATCCCACTAGGGTGATGATTACTGGAGACTCTCTCATACAGGTAGAAAGTGGAAGGGGAGGAAGAGTTAGAGAAGCCCATAAGAGGACTTTCCAGAGGGAGAAGGGTTCCACCATGTTGGAATTTCCTAGGGCTCCCAACATTCCTGTGACCCTCCCCACTTCCTGCAGACAGAGCAATCTGGGTATGACATCAGAAGACAAAGGACCTTTGTTACAGCAGTGTGGGTTAACCCTTTACAGAAGGCTTGGAATGGTCAATCCAATTTTGGATCCCCCCGGATGTATTTATAACTCATCTTTGTATTACTAAAGAGGAAGGACTCACCTGCAGTGGTGTCTCCAGGAATCAAACTTAGGGGGGCACACAGGGGGCCACCGACAAATGTAGCAGTGGCTGCCTATAAAAGGGCCATGTGTATGCTTTTACCAAATTGACACAGGTAAAGCAGTCCAAAGTGGCTCAGTGAGGTAATAATCGTGCATTTACATAGCAAGCAATTCTGTTGGAAACACATTACAATTCTAATAATTCTGACAGCAGGGCATCAACTGTAGGCAGAATCCATGAATCATAGGGCAGTAGAAATGACACCAGTTTTAATATTGAGTCAGGACAACATGCAGTGCACAGCATTGGATTCCGATGTGCCAGAATATAAAAAAGCAGGATTAGTTTACAGGCATTAGCACCAAATGCCACGTTACTTCAAAGTACACTGTGTTGTTGCTCACATGCTGCAGGGTGCAGTCTATTTACAGTGACCTGTGTTGCTCAATTGCAGGCCATTGCTCATAAAAGTGGCAACCTGCCTAAGGTAATGGTTAAATGCACCATGCTTCTCTTAAATAAGGCAATGTTCAACGCAATGTGCCAGCCTGCCAGTTAAGCATAATACGTAGTCACAGTCAACATAATGGCAGTTCCAACAGTGCCTTGCCCAAGACTGCCCCTGTTTGAAATGTTGTGATGTAAATGCAACCTCAAATCCACCAATAACGACATCAGATTCCTGGACTGGACCATATGTAAAGTATACCCTTGCAGAGGTAACAATTAAGTGGCAAGTGCAACTTCAAAAGACCCACTAATTGTATTATCTTATTGGTAGTGTCACCATATGTAAGGTAGAGACCCATGAGTCCAAACACATATATGACCCAACACAGGCTAAAAGTCACAATATGTAAGGTATAGCCTTGCAGGTCATGTCTAGGTGCAGCCATTATATTTTAAGTGCACATTCAAATGCACATTCAAATGCCCCCTACCATGTCTGGTAATTCACCATGTAAATGATGTAGCCTTGCAGCAAATGCTGGATCATATACAAAGTAGAGTCTCAAATACCCTCCAATAGTGCCTTCATAGACCTGCTTAGTAACCAAAGTGTAGGCTTTCGCATCACTGTATGAAGTACTTCCCCTGAGGACATACAAAGACTAGATTCTTTTACAAATCAATGTATTATCAACTGTTTTTCCTCACTCAATTTGCAACATGTAACTTAACTTGAAAGCCAAAAAAGATAGGAATGAAAATGAACATGCGTGTTTGTGGTCTCAAATTACAGAAAACCATTTACATTAATAAAGATTCAAAGGGGATTTTTTGTTGATAAAAGCAAACCTGTCAATTACAAATTCCATGTTTTTTTGGGCAGCAAGTCTGGACTCAATTGCCAGTGTGGCAAGATTGGATAGCCTTTCCTCAGCCATTGTTGTGCGGAAATATGACTTTATTAACTTTAGCGCAGAAAAGTATCTTTCTCATGAAGCGCAACCCCCTGGCAAAACACAAGCAATTTTACACAGTCAGTACAGTTCGAAGAATGGAACAGCATAAGGTTCTAGAACGTTTGTGAACTCCAGAATGGTGTTAATTTTTATAGCATCAGATGCCTTCTTCCTTGCCAGGATTACCAGTGCCTGTTTTAGTTCTGTTTGCAGGTTATCCAGGTCACATGAGTACAATGTGGCCATTGGTGATAATGTCTCAAAACTGAGAAAAAATCAGATCTAGGATTTAGTGCCTGTATGCTTTCCATGACCAGCGAAAAATCTTTTGAAAAGCATTTTTTTAAGTCTGAGATTATTCAGTCAATACATACACAAAACGTTGAGTGAAATCGTCTTTTGAGCGCAGTCTTGTCACTGCCCCACAGTCTCCATTATGGCAGTATTTCTTAAGTGGAAAGGCAGTCAATCACGTTTTTTGCGAGCCGGTTCAGCCTCATCATTTGTGGGTGCTGCTATACGACACTTACTGATCAGGTGGACTACTTCATCCCAGACATTTTGTATAGTTGCATCCAAGTCTTGATTACTCACTTCCTCAAGTTATTGTATGACTGATCGTACAAGGACGACAGATGAGGCCAAGTCAAAATGTGCTTTGATAGAGTCTCGATCCTTTTTAATATGTTTTCAAAAAGCACAAGTGCTAGAATGAACTACTGAATGCCATTTTCCTCTATTGCTCTCTATGTATGTCTCCTTTCTGCCAATACATTGAGGGTTTCCAGAAGAGGCTCATGGGTTTGGAGGACAGCTTTACAGGCAGAATATTCCCATGTCCACCTTCTATCTGTGTCTGGTCAAATGTTTGAATAAAAATGGTCGAATGACAAAAGGGTCGAGTCAAAACGACCGAAAACAAAAGGGTCGAATTTATTTTTTTTAAATGTATATTTTTTTTGTTGCTTTAGTATAGGTAAAAAAAGGTGTTTTTACACCAAAAACAGGGGGCTTTATTTCGGTCATTTTGACTCAACCCTTTTGTCATTCGAACATTTTAATTTGAACATTTGACCAATAACCCCTTCAATCACTTAAGTGCTTTAGCTGTATGACATGTTTTGACATTTCTGTTTGAACACTTACAAACACAGAGTGAACGGCAGATGTAATGCAAAACACAGAACATTTCCAATTTCACAAAAAAATAATTTGCTGCATGTAGGTTTTTAACCATGTCAAAAATGACTAAATGAAGGCAGTTATTCATACAATGAACATAAAGTGCAGGGGGCACTTCTTTTTGAACCTGTGCTTGCACACCATTAAGCCAACCACTCATCACTGAAGCCCCATATCCTTGCACAACACATTCATTGTTATCAATGCCCAATGATGATAGGACATTAAATCTATAAATTGTTAAAGATTTTCAAAAGTATCTGCACTGTAGAAATTCAAGAATCTTTTCAAAAGTATCTGCACTGTAGAAATTCAAGAATCTTTCATGGACAGACTGGTCATGGAAGTATTTCAAAACAACAGACAGCTGATTAGTTTTGTTGAGGTCGTTACTCTCATCATCAAGAATAGAACATTGGCTTCCTTTAAGCCTCTCAGCAATTCCCTCTCTGACAAGAAAAGCCATAATTGACAGAAGTTCAGTTTGAATGGACGGATGTAAACAGCATGCGTGTTTGGGGAGATTAAGTTTCTTTTTTACAATACTGTCTCTATCAGTAAGTAAATCAAATATTTCTCTCACATTTACGTGACTGATGTAATCAGAGTTGCAGCGATGCTCCCTTTTGGCAATTTTAGTTTTTCCAGTCAACAGTAAAACCTGAGCATTTGTTTTACTGTAATGCTGATTTTCTGTCATCTGTCTGGTATATATCTCACTGAGACCTTCCGTGATTGATGTATCGTCTTTTATGCTTCTTTTGAAATCCTCCTATCTCACAAAGCGTTTCCTGTGGGAAGCAGCCTTCTCATGCTACAGTATTGCAAAGCATTTTCCAGTTGGTGAAGCCCACACTGATAAAGGTACTTTTTTAAGTTCCCCATGAAGAGATTGGGACTGTAAAAAAAATCGGCATGGAAAATAGTATGCTGCATTCTGGGGCATGGAGTATTCTAGCCATGTGTATACCTGAAACCAAAGTGAACGGAATGATCTAAGGCTTGCTCCAATTTTTGTCTGGGGATATCTTTATAAGACAGGTTGTCTAGGCCCTTCACCGGCATACTGGCTGATATCACTGGGACCTTGTGGTGCCTTTCCCTTGACAGCACCGACAGCCATTACTTCACTCTGAGGTCGATCATAGTCACTGCAAGGTTTTCCACAACCAGTGTAATGGCTGGTGGGTGGAGATATTATGCTTGAACCATGACTCTATGATCACAAGAGTTCAGCACCTTCTGAGAAAGCATCAGCGCTCATAGGGCTACTATATTCCACATCGTCCCTCTCAAACACTTGATCCTCATCCACAGACGACTCATTCAACTGCCTTTTGTCTTGCTGCAGCTCCTTTAAAGCATTATCTGTTTAAGGCTTCACTGTCGCAGGGAAGTAACAGGACTGGATATCCATTTCTAGGGTGGTTGTTTGACTATCAAGTAAAGTCAATAAAGTGATATGTTTTATTTGTTCAAGGTGGCCAGCATGTGTGGCTCACTTACCTCTAATCACATTCTAAAGCAGGGGTGGCAAACCTACTCACACACCCCTTTTCTCGCATCCCGCCTTAAATGTATATCCATCTATGGCTCTATGGCTTAGGTTCTCACGAAAGAAGTAGTCAGTGAGCACAAATTAACTGTACTTCATGCCTAGGAAATTTTGATTTGGACCACTGAACTAGCTACTCACGACTCTTGAGAACATTTTTGCAACAATCATTTTGATATAAAACAGAATGTCCTATTATCTCATTTTAAAACACATTGCAGAACATTTTGTGTAAGAAAAATGTCCATCTGTTTTTCATGGATAGGCAGCTTTCTTAGCCACTATGTGCATCAGGGTTTTAATGCTGCTGAAAGCCATAATCACAAAACCCGACACCCTCCGACTATGCCACTGTGCCTAAACCATTATTAAATATTTTGGAACATTACCAAGCCATTTTTCAAATTAAATAAAATTATGTACCTAAATTTCTTTTACTATCACTGTCTGCGATCTGGGTTGTCTTTCAGCATGGGGTCTCAGGACCAATAATACCAGAAAGTTGGAATAATGGTATCCGAATCCAGGAGGTCTGCTGTACACAGATAAATGTGAATTAATTATGAACCAAATCCAGACAACATTGTTAACTCCGGGCACCGAGATCAGGTTTAATATAAAATATATGGGTTTCAGTACAGTCCACCACCCAGGCCCATTGGTGCCATTCACGCCTTTACATTTACCCCAGCTCCACCCCCCCTCCCAACTGTGTTTCTGTGAAATTGGTCGCAAGTTGTGCTTTTTAAGCATATAATGTGCTAAAAAGCATCATTTGCCACCAATTTTACCATGCCTTCAATTGGGGAAGGGCAAGGGTGTATGATGCAGACGGGCCTACAGCCAACATGTATTTGTTTGGTATTTCATAACGAGCCACAGTAAACAAAATCTTTTACTGAAAACAAAAAACAGTAGCAAATATGCTGTAAGTCAACAATGCCAGACTGAGATGATACCTTCATAAATCAAGCCGTTCTTAGCTGTTACATTTCAACACAATGCGAGTCTCCTAAGGTGGGCGCAATGGTCAGTAAGTGGTTATTTCGATCAATCATTATGTTGTGTATACCTATGCATGATCAAATGGCATACAAAAGTATTTTGCCAAGAAACACAATGCCACCTTCATTCTACATGCCTACAAAGCATACAGAAACATTCTATACCTAATCCAAGGACCTCCATTTGGTCAGAAAATGTGTGTTGGGTACAGAGTAAAACAAACCCGTTAAGTATTTTAATTAGTTTTTGAGCCAAGGTAGGACTAGCATCCTGCCTTCACCCCCACCCCAACAGGACAAGACCCATCCCTGGCACCCCCCCCAACCCAACCCAGGCCTCATACCCACCACCCAAGCCTGACCCCATGCCTGGCAACCTGCCTCCAGACCACCAGAGCTTAGGCCCCCACCCTGGAATCCTGCTCCCCATCACCAGAGCGTAAAACCCATATGAATCCTGCCTCCCCACCACCAAAGCCCAAACCCCATACCCGGCATCCTGACTGCCCTCCACCAGAACCCAGGTCCCATACTTGGCAGCGGAGCCCTTTACAACAGGAGGGTGCCTGAAATTGGATTGGCATTTTAAACAATCAATCCTGCTACCACCACCAGATCTGAAGTCCCATACCTGGCACCCTGACTCCCCACTACCAGAGTCCAGGCCCCTACCTGGAATCCTCACCCCACTGTGATGCTGGAAATGCATCGGAGGGACACGGCCTCCGTATCCTTGTCCTTTACTGCTTTTTATTGTGTGTTCTGTCATGTTTTCCGTGCAGGAGTTCATGTGGGACTCCTGGCGTGCAGCTCTCTCTCTTGGTTTGGAGAACAGACCCATGGGATACCCTTATGGAACCCATTGGTAGGGGTGCAACCCTGTGCCCCTAGAGCATGTTTTTGAGCACCTGTGTGTGACCCACAGAGCAGGGTACGGGCTGGTGGCTGCTCTGTGCTGAAATGACTGGTGCCCCGAGCGTCCTCCATTTTGGGATGCCCAGGCCCTGTCATTGGAATCGGTAGATTCCTGTTGGAGACAAGAGGGCCCCCATGGCCTCTTGCCTTCCATCACCTGTTACCTTGATCTTCCCGAAGTCCCGGGAAGCCCTGCCTCTGTCCCTTCCCCCTGACTGGCTGTTGGGTGGAAGTTCCATATATGGTAGTGTGGGGAAGTGCCGACCAGACTGGCTGGAGCTTTCTCAACGACCGTATGTTGTGGGTACGCCTGTGGGTGGGACCTGGGTGAATGGAGTGTGTGACGAATACGCATTCTATGTTGTGGGTGTCTAGTATCTGGTGTTTGACACAATGACTGAGACAGCCCTGCCCGAAACCGGTATGAATGCAGCTTGGAGTGTTGAATGGCTCGGTACTTGTCCCAATAAACATAACTTGTCGTGAGTGTCTGGAGTAAAGTGAATGGCCTGAATGCACTGTGTGCCTGATTGACTGCCTGCCTGCATGAATGCCCTTAGTCGTGATTGGATACTTGAGTGTGACCCAGCGGAATGAATGTGAGATCAGCAGTATATCTGGGGACCTCTCACTGCTAGGAATCGTGTTCAGAAGCTGAAGTCCACTACAACGAGTGACTGGAGTAACTGAAGCTTGATCTTGAAGCCCTGCTGGACGAGAAGAATCGCTGTTGCTCTCCTTCACAATCTGAAAGCTGCTGTGCCTCAAGGACTGACCCAGAGAGGACCTGGTAAGGCGCCTTCTTCCTGAGCTACGAGGGACCATCGTGCACCAGCCGATCTTTGCGTAAGATCCCTGATAGACAGACCTTCGACAGGCTGCCGACCCAATATGGGGACTGCTGGGGAACTCCAAGGAGAAGTGCCCAGACTGTTGTCCGCCACTGTCGACGACCGCCGTCGCCGACTGGAGCCGCTGTGCTCCCGTTTGCCTAAGAACTTCATTCGAATCCAAGGATACTCTTGTCCGCATCGTCGCTGCGTTATCCTGCTGGAGAAGGCCTGACCGTCGACGCGCCGAGGAGCATCCACCGGTGGGTTTCCCGCCACCCAAAGACCACAGAGATGCCAACGACTCGACGCCCTTGCCTGGCCACAGTTCTTCAAACTCTTTGCGGTCCAGAACTATCGACACCAAGGTGCCCCGCATGCCTCTTACTTGCAGGACGTTTACGCTTCCCCATCAACGAGCAACGCTAGGAATGACGCGGCCACTTCACCGTCGTAGCTCGACCTGTTCTCCGTTGGACGTTCGACGACCCGTGACTCCGGCCTGAAAGGGAGGACACTCATGAAGGGCCGTTGATTCCCCAACGAGGAACGCTACAACGCCAGGTACTTTGGGGTTGCAGAACTATTGGGAAGTCTAGTGTGAACAATATATGGACTGGGCTTGTATCTTGCTTCTACAGGTTGCCCAGGTAGGGGTCCACACAGAACTGTGTCTAGGTATCGGGGCCAGTATTCTGCCAATTGCTCAACCATCTTGCTTTCCTTCCTCTCTCTACTGCTGGCTTCCTCTTTATTTTGATCTGTGTGTCATTCTGACCGTATGCACTTTAAGGAGATCTGATAACGTTAGTGGTACCACTTTAGAACTCTATATATTTACCATTGTTGATTTCTGAGTACAAAGTGAGTTGTCGTGATAGTGTATGTGACCTTGAATATTAATTATATAAAGACTGTGTTTTAACCGATACAGTGTGTGGACATTCCTTTGTGGGTGCTTGGGAACTACACTGTACTTAAGAACCAGCCTGCATCACCTCCTGAGAAGCAAGGCCTTGATTGCTCGTCCATTGCTACCGTAATAGAGAATCTTGGCTGGGGTCCTCTGTGCCTCTCCTCTACCAAATAGAGAGCGGAAGTACAGACGCTCCCTCCGGTCTTTACAGCTGGTGGCAGCGGTGGGATGCTTATGGTTTTAAGAATCAGTGTATAACCGTGCCACTTATGAAGGATATCTGCACTTTGTTAAATTAAGGTTTAGTCGTGTACAAGATAACTGCATTACAAGCAATGGAATCTATTGCGAATGGTAAATTGACTCGGATGAGCTTAGAGGCTTTCCGGAGTGCTTGTGAATCCAGGGAATTAGACTTTGTGGATAAGTCTAGGGCTGAGCTGATAACTGCCCTGGTGGACTACCAGTTCGATTGTGAAACTCTTGAAGGGGTGGATGCAACCAATGAGGACTCTACCCCGGGGGTTGTCGCCGAATCCGATTCTTGGAATGCCACCATTCCTGCTGCCTCTGTTCCAAACCGCAGCAGTTCCTTGGAACTTGAGTTATTAAGAATGAAATTGGCCTTTGAATATCGCAAGTTGGAACTCAATGCTGAGCTTAAGAAAGAGGAGTTGGCACAGCAAGTGGAACTAAAAAAAAGGGATCTTGAACTCAAAGACAAGGACACTGAATGTCAGCGAATCCAGCTAGAGAAAGCTCAAGTGGAGACTTCAGCTAAACCAGTTGAGAGTGTCAGGTCCCCAGCAACCAAGTTTATGAAAGATTTGGTTGGTGTGTATGCGGAGGGATCTGATATCCTCCAATGGATTGAAGCATTTGAAAAGGCTTGCGCAATTCATGATGTTGATAAGAGAGATTGGGCTAAGTGTTTGTTAAGCAGAGTGCCTCAAACTGGATATGACTGTATTCTGAAACTGATTGTGGAAGAAAGGGGTCAGTATGAGTGCATGAAGTCTGCTTTAATTGCCAAGTTTGGCAAAACGCCTACCTAATATCTTAAACGGTTCAGGGATTTTAAGAAACGAGAGAATGTGTCTTGGGTTGACTGGGTGAGCACTGCACACATGAACATGATGGGGTGGATTGATGGTTACAAAGTGAAAACGTTTGTTGACTTGTCGCACCTCTTGTTTTTTGAGCATTTTTCAGAAGCCTGTTCACCAGAGCTGCGTCAATATGTTGCTGACCAGAACATTTTGGACCCCTTTAAGCTGGCTAGGTTGGCTGACAAGTGGGTCTCCCATTGGGTGTCCCCTAAGGACTCCAGTGGGAAGGACGAGGACAAAGAAAAGGGGGCCTCTCAGAAAGCTGAGGAGTCCCAAAAGCAATCACAGTCGGGTAAACCAAAACCTTCCTCTCCGAAGACCCAAAAACCTAGTGGGGATAAGTCTGTTGTGGGTGGGAGTAAGAGTAGTGGTCCGCCTGCTGCAAAGCAGGTTCCCAGTGGATCCAGTACCGTACCTTGCACTCCTGGCACTTGTTGGGATTGTGGGGCTTTGGCCAACTGAAGGGGTGACCCCAAGTGTAAGGGTAAGGCACTTGGAGTCCAGGCTGCCAGCCTGACCTATCCCTACTCCGTACCTGAGGTGGAGGCCACTGTCCTCCCCTCCTCTACTGGGATCACCTTCGGTGCTCCCATAGAGATTTTCTTAGTGACCCTTGGGGCCTGGGACCAGTACGCAGAAGTACTGGCGACTATCCCACAGAACACTCGTAGGTTTTTGAGAAGTGTTCTCTTGAATGGTCAGTCTTCTACTGGTCTGAGAGACACTGGAGCAAGCATGACAGTGGTGGACAGGACCCTGCTCAAGCCAGAGGACTATGTAGGTGCTCCTCTAGAACCACCAGGTTAGCTGGTGGGCCTCCCAAATCATCGCCTGTAGCCATTACTCAACATTACCATTGGATACAAGACAGCAAAGCTTCCGGTCCTAGTTCAGGACAACGTGCCTACGAACATTTTGTTGGGAAACGATTTGGTCGAGTTGGGGATGATCACGGATGGTCTACCCATGGCTGCTGTGGTGGTCACCCGATCGCAGGTCACACAGGGTTCGGCTGCAAGCCCAGTATCCTTGCTGATGGGGAAACCCCAGGCACGAAGGAAACAGAAGAGTAAGAAGGCCACCTCCGTTGAGGGAGCCCCTGCTCTTCCTGCTGTTCCAACAGCATCAATTGGGATCCATGCTCCGGACGGGCTGGGTCCAGTGGTGAATCCCGTCTCAACTCCTGTGGGAGAAGAGCCAGAAGACTTTTCTGTGGGAGAGGCTCTCAACCCAGAGGATCATCCCGACCTTCAATGCTTGTTAGCTGAAGGGGGACCCTCCCGGGCAGACTTCTGTAAGGGACAGAGAGAGTACCACTCTCTCGAGGGTCTGAGGAAACAGGCCCTGTCCCAGGCACAAGGAGAAGTGGCTAGAACATTTCAGATTTGTTGGGAGGGTGAGCTCCTTGTTAGTGAGCCCACTAAGCCTGATCCTGGTGCCCTCAAGAGGTTGGTGGTACCCCAGGTTTACAGGCCCTTCCTGCTGCAGTTGGCGCATGAGGTGCCCTTGGCTGGTCATCTTGGGACCAAGAAGACGAAGCAGAGGCTCTCTGCCCATTTCTACTGGCCACGGATAGGAGTAGAATTGGAGTCCCATTGCAGGACCTGCCCAACTTGTCAGTTGTCTGGCAAGACTGGAGGCAGGGTCATTGCCCCACTGCAACCATTGCCAGTGGTTGGCACACTGTTTGAGAGGGTGGGCATTGACTTCGTTGGTCCCCTTGACCCTCCCACGTCGGGTGGATATCGGTTCATCATAGTCTTGGTCGATCATGCCACCAAGTATCCTGAGGCTATACCCCTTTGGACGGTTACGGCCAAGGTGGTTGCCAGGGCTCTCCTGGGCATTTTCACCCATGTTGGATTCCCCAAGGAGGTTGTCTCGGATAGAGGATCCAACTTCATGTCGAGTTACATGAAAACCATGTGGAAAGAATGCAGAGTAACCTACAAGTTCTCCACTTCTTACCACCCCCAGACCAACGGTCTGGCTGAGAGATTTAATAAAACTCTCAAGGGCATGCTAGGCGCCTTGGAAGAGCCCGTAAGGAAAAGTGGGATCTTCTCCTCCCATGCCTGCTGTTTGCTTACAGAGAGGTACCTCAAGAGAGTGTTGGTTTCAGCCCCTTTGAGTTACTCTTTAGACATCCTGTGAGCGGGCACCTCGCCTTGATCAGAGAAGGCTGGGAGGCCACCCCTCCTGGTCCCGCCAAGCAAGTGGGGGACTATGTGTTAGGCCTCAGATGGAGGATGACACAGATGATGGGTCAGGCAACAGCGAATCTCAAGGCCAGCAGGAATTGAATAAATACTGACGTGACCTTAAAGCATCGCAAGTGGATTGGACTCCGGGACAGAAGGTCCTCGTGATGGAGCCTACCAAGCCTCGGGCTTTGGCAGATAAATGGACTGGACCCTTCCTCTATTGCTCTCTATGTACGTCTCCTTTCTACCAATACATTGAGGGTTTCCAGAAGAGGCTCATGGGTTTGGAGGACAGCTTTACAGGCAGAATATTCGCATGTCCACCTTCTATCGGTGTCTGGTCAAATGTTCGAATAAAAATGGTCGAATGACAAAAGGGTCGAGTCAAAACCACCGAAAAACAAAAGGGTCGATTTTTTTTTAAAAATGTATATATTTTTTTTGCTTTAGTATAGGTAAAAAAAGGTGTTTTTACACCAAAAACAGGGGTTTGGGGGTGGGACTCCCCCCCAAAAAAATATATATATATTCGACCCTTTATTTGGGTCATTTTGACTCGACCCTTTTGTCATTCGATCATTTTGATTTGAACATTTGACCTATAACCCCTTCAATCACTTAAGTGCTTTAGCTGTATGACATGTTTTGACATTTCTGTTTGAACACTTACAAACACAGAGTGAACGGCAGATGTAATGCAAACCACAGAACATTTCCAATTTCACAAAAAATAATTTGCTGCATGTACGTTTTTAACCATGTCAAAAATGATTAAATGAAGGCAGTTATTCATACAATGAACATAAAGTGCAGGGGGCACTTCTTTTTGGACCTGTGCTTGCACACCATTAAGCCAACCACTCATCACATAAGCCCCATATCCTTGCACAACACATTCATTGTTATCAATGCCCAATAATGATAGGACATTAAATCTATAAATTGTTAAAGATTTTTCAAAAGTCTCTGCACTGTAGAAATTCAAGAATCTTTCATGGACAGACTGGTCATGGAAGTATTTCAAAACAACAGGCAGCTGATTAGTTTTGTTGAGGTTGTTACTCTCATCATCAAGAATAGAACATTGGCTTCCTTTAAGCCTCTCAGCAATTCCCTCTCTGACAAGAAAAGCCATAATTGACAGAAGTTTAGTTTGAATGGACGGATGTAAATAGCATGCGTGTTTGGGGAGATTAAGTTTCTTTTTTACAATACTGTCTCTATCAGTAAGTAAATCAAATATTTCTCTCACGTTTACGTGATTGATGTAATCAGAGTTGCAGCGATGCTCCCTTTGGGCAATTTTAGTTTTTCCAGTCAACAGTAAAACCTGAGCATTTGTTTTACTGTAATGCTGATTTTCTGTCATCTGTCTGGTATATATCTCACTGAGACCTTTCATGATTGATGTATCGTCTTTTATGCTTCTTTTGAAATCCTCCTATCTCACAAAGCGTTTCCTGTGGGAAGCAGCCTTCTCATGCTACAGTATTGCAAAGCATTTTCCAGTTGGTGAAGCCTACACTGATAACGGTACTTTTTTAAGTTCCCCATGAAGAGATTTGGACTGTAAAAAAAATCGGCATGGAAAATAGTATGCTGCATTCTGGGACATGGAGTATTCTAGCCATGTGTATACCTGAAACCAAAGTGAACGGAATGATCTAAGGCTTGCTCCAAATTTTGTCTGGGGATATCTTTTTAAGACAGGTTGTCTAGGCCCTTCACCGGCATACTGGCTGATATCACTGGGACCTTGTGGTGCTTTTCCCTTGACAGCACCGACAGCCATTACTTCACTCTGAGGTCGATCAAAGTCACTGCAAGGTTTTCGACAGCCAGTGTAAGGTGGATGGAGGTATTATGCTTGAACCCTGACTCTATGATCACAAGAGTTCAGCACTGCCCGGAGGTCCAACTTGGAAAAGAAACGAGCCCCTTGTACCTCTGCAATAATGTCATCGATGGTGGGGGTGAGATGCCGCTCCCTCTTAATGGCCTTGTTGGGCAGCCTCATGTCTACACAGATACGGACAGAGTCAGGTTGCTTGTGCTTCCTCGCCACCACAATCGGGGATACCCAGGGAGTCGTGCCCTCCACCTTCTCAATAATGTCGAGGCTCACAAGGTTATGCAGTTCCTTGTCCACCTGTTCCCGAAAGGTGGAACGGCACCCTGCGGTGTTTCAGGGCAATGGGCTGCACAGAGTCATCAATATGCAACCTCACCGGGTCACCAGTCATCCGTCCAATTCTACTGAAGAGGGCAGCATACTTGTCGAGCAGATCATTAATGTCCTCAAGGTAAACTGAATATGCGAAGGTGACAATTCCGAGAGCCTCAGCGGCGGCACAGCTCAGGAGAGTGTTGGTACTCACTGGCGTTTCGTAGAATCGGGCCTTGATCTGCGAGCCCTCATGTTCCACCTTTGCCACGAATGCGCCATCCATTTGGTTCCAGTCCCCCAAATGCAAATATGTGAGCTTTCGGTGCGAGTAGCTTGGGGGTGAGTCCAGAGCATCATAATGCCCCCGGGCCATCACATTGACCGATGCTCCAGTGTCTACCAGGACCGGGACTGGTGATTGATTGACTTCCACCACGCACCTCGGTTGTCTCCTGTTCTTGCCCTTCAGGATCCCCACACTGGAGACAAAGAAAATGTTCTCTTCCTCGTCGGCCTCCTCCACGTGGGCATCTTCCCCACCCTGGTCCACCTGGGCCACGTTTGGTGGGCGGCTTTGGCGCTGAAACCCGGTCCGAGCCGGGCCTCTCGGCACCATCACGGGCAGGGCTGCCTTGCACACCCTTGAGAAATGGTCAGGCAGTCCGCACCTACCACACGTTCTTCCGGTCGCCGGATACTCAGTCGGGTGTGGAAGGTCGTATCCGCATTTCTGGCAAGATTCACCTGCTCTTCCTGCTCTGTCACGGGGTCCTGCCCCAGGCCTTCTCGATCCTCTACCACCCCGCCACAGGGCACACACCTCCTCAGACTTGACTGAGCGGGACCCCGCCTCCATCCTGGATGCCCGAGCCTCCGCCACCTCGTGGCACCGGCCCAGCTCGTGGATGTGGGGTAGGGTGATTCCCGGCTCCCGCAGGACTTGCCTTCTGAGTTTGCCCGAGGAGTAGGCCTGGATCAGCATGGTGCGTATCATGTCCTCCGCGTCTCCCCATGCGCATGCCAGGGAGAGGCGGCGCAGGCGTCCATAGAAAGTGTCCAGCATTTCATCCTCCTTTTGTTTGGCCGACAGCATTACAAATCTCTCATAGTCCGAGTTGGCGAGAGGGAGAAAGTGAGCCTGGAGGGCAGTCTCTGCCGCATCGTAGGAGCCATCCCCTGCTGGAAGTGACTCAAAAAATCTTCTGGACCGAAGGCCCCGCCGAGTACAGCATCGTCGCCACCCTGCTGTCATCATCCGTCACCTGTGCGGCCCTAAAGTACATATCAAGGCGGTCAACCCACCTCTTCCACCTGGGCCCAATGCTGGATGGTGGGCCCGATACGTCAAACTCGGGGATGGGCTGCAGGGCCGCATGGGCAAGTGCCTGGGCCATGATGGGAAGTCCTTGCTGAGCAATTGGCTGTGCCTAAGGCGGCACCGGAGCTTGACCACCGACTTGGGCTTGAGGGAGTTGTTGTGGAGCAGCCACCTGTGTCTTCACTGGAGGCACCGGAGCCTGAGGGACCTGTTGTTGAGCTGCTGCTTGACCACCGTCCTGATCCTCCGAATCACTCATTGGCTTGAGCGCACAGGCACCCCCTCTTGGGATCTTGGGGGCCGCAACTCAATCACCCACCACCTCTGCACAGTCTTGATGCCCCACCCAGGCAAATAAAGGTTCAACCGGGGGGAAAAGGTGGAACTCCACACGGTCTGCCACTGCAGCAGTCCACCCTGATGATGAAGAGGATGAAGATGAGGCCTCAACAGCCTGATGATGAAAGGGATGAAGCACCAGCCACCTCGCTGTAGTAGCACCCAGTGGGTGTAGGAGTCCCAAAAATTGAGCCAAGAAAAGAGAATTGGGCTAAGCAGGCCCAGCCATTATAGCCCCTCTCCTAGCTTACACTCGACGTAGGAAGCCCAAATGTTGTACAAAATACGAAATTCGGGCATGGGCATGCAGGTATAACTGCCTGCTAGCAGTGTATCCAGAAATTAGGCCTGGATGCCACTCATGGCCCAAACCGGAGCTCAGTGAAGTTCCACGGCCTCGTAGACAAAATGGCCACCAGCCGCGTGAGTGATGCACGGCCACGGCATGAAACGAAGCGTTCGTTCGTTCCGTTTCAGGGAAAAAAATTGTGCATATTTTCACCGCCGGGCCCGGGCATCAGCCTCCACTCGTCAATGACATTATTGCAGAGGTACAAGGGACCCATTTCTTTTCCAAGTTGGACCTCCGGGCGGGCTATCATCAGGTAGTCCTCCACCCGGAATCAAGGTATATCACCATGTTCACCACTCACTGGGGGTTATACCGCTACAAGAGACTGAGTTTTGGGGTGTCATCGGCAGCGGAGGTGTTTCAAAATATCATCCGAGGCGCCCTCACAGATCTGGAGGGTGTGTTAAACATCAGCGATGATATCTTGGTGTTTGCAAGGACCGAGATGGACCATCTGAGAAGGCTGGCGAAGATGTTTGAGAGACTGCAAGTGCTAGGCCTCACCCTTCATAGGGACAAATGTGAGTTCCTGCGCCCTTCCATCGAATTCTTCGGATTCGTATTCAAGGAGGGAGGGGTATCGCCAGACCCGAAGAAGGTCCAGGACATCAAGAAGGCGCAGCCGCCTGAGTCGGTGTTCGATGTGTGGAGCTTCCTCGGCATGGTCACCTACTGTGGGCGGTTCATTCAAAACCTCACCTCTAGGTCTGAACCCCTTAGGGTTCTAACGAAGAAGGAATCCGCCTGGCACTGGGGCCCACTTGAGCAAGCTGCATTCGAAGAAATCAAGGGTGCCCTGGCAGCTGAGGACACATTGGCGTTTTTCGACCCGGCGTTACCATCCGAGATCATTGTCGATGCCAGCCCATTTGGTCTGGGCACCGTGCTAACCCAGGTAGACCGTGATGGGGGTGTTCGGCCAGTGGCGTACGCCAAAAAAGCGCTGTCCGAGACGGAACAGAGATATTCACAAATTGAGCGGGAGGCTCTGGCGCTCCTTTGGGGCTGCAGGCACTTCCGGCTCTATGTCCTGGGACGCCCGGTGACGGTTGTGACCGATGTTAAGACGGATTTCTGAACTCTGTCCTGGTGGCGCAGAAGTTCAGAAGGCCAACCTAATTACTTGGAACAGGGTAACCTCTGGACAAGCCAGACCAATCAAGGTAGCGATCGCGGCGGTCAAGACTAGGTCTCAAGAGGGGTGAGGGTGACTGAAAGCCCGCAATGAGCACACAAAGCAAGAGCGCTTACAAACTACTCCAAACAGTTGTTATATCAAAAATAGATACACATTTATTTTAAGGCCTTTAAAATAATGACCGTAGCGAGAAAATCACAATATCACAATATTAAACCAACACATACCATATCAACACAATATATATACAAATACACAGTCGCAAGCGTTTAAAGCACGAAATATGTAGTCCACCTGAAAGGGAAGGAAAACAGGCAGTGCGATAACGCTTTAGACTCAGTTCGCCTTCAGAGGCACCTAACTAGATGGAAGTCCGAGCCCTGCGAAGAGTGGAGCCTTGTGCTCAAAGTACCTGCCACGCCGGTGCCAACGGGCAAAAGGGGAAGCTCTTCGGAGGAAGTCAGGCAGTTCGGGTTAGTGCACAGCAGAAGGAGAACAGGTTCCGCAACTCAAGCGCAGCCTCCACAGCGAGCAGAAGCAGAGCGCGAGTACGGCAAAAGGGTGCTGTTTTTACACAGCAGGGAAAAGCAATGGGATACTGCAGGAGGGCGACCAGATCCTAGCTAAACTACTCACCGGTCCCCGAAGCAAGCAGACCCAGGCTTCTCCACGTTAGTTTCAGCAGCTGGCAGGTTCAGAAGAGCAGGGAACGCCTCGTAGTCGTGTAGAGCAAAAAGACGTCCCAATCGACGAAACCAGCACAGTTTTGTTGCCGCAGCAGGACAACGGAGCGGCCGCGTGTATTCAAGCCAAATGTACACTCCTCCCTTCAGACTTGGGAACGCCAAGTGTACGAAGCGTGGGAGAGTGACAAGGACTCGAAATACAACACAACCTGGCGGCGGTTACAGAGCAGGACTCCCTTGTAAGCTGGTCAGTCAACTGGATGGCCCAGAGACACTTCCGAAGGCTTACTTGGCAGGAGAGGATGAAGTCGCCGGGAATAGCTGTTCCTGCTATTCCAAAGGTCGAAGCACCAGTACAGGCCTTCTGGTTCGATCCAAGGAGGAAAGGGTTTCACAGGACGACAGCAGTGCAAAGGAGGATTCCTTCAGCGGGTCACCAGCGATTCCTCGGTCCAGCCTCTCGGTTGCAGGATACTTGGCTCCTGTATTCCTTCGTTCGTGAGAACTCAGGAGATCGACATGGCAGTGGTGTTTCCAGCTCCCTCTTATCCACGGTTCCCTTCGCGCCAAAACGGAGGGGAGCCAATGGGAGATCCGCTCATCAACACACATACCATACGTGGACCAATCACGGACCACGGTGGTCCCAGGCATTCACACCACCCCAGACTCTCTGGCACCCAGGATGTGTATTGGGACCAGACATCCCAGCCCACACCCTGGAGGCACACAAACGACATGTAGAAGCCCGCGAAAGCAACCACGTTTCGCGGGAAAGTACATGCCCAAATAAGGAAGGCCCCGGGTCGCCCGACCTGGGGAAGGTGAAGGGAGCAAGACGGTCAGTGGACAAGACAAAGGAGCCTCGTGGTCTGGCCATTTTTGGAGAGCCAGGCCACCATTTTGGGTTCAGGGCAAAAACGTGCTCAGAATGCCAAAAGGAGCTCAAAATAAACAAAACGATCGCTGCCACCATTCGAGTCCCTGAATGACTTGCACCGATCAAATACCATCCTAAAAGAGTATCTAGGGTCTGTAGAAGGCTAGAGACCCAAGAGAGCTGTAACTTAGCTTACAGTGCCCTCTTGTGTCATGTTGCACTAAAGCCGCAACATGATAAAAGAAACTACGGGAAACAGCGTTCCCCGGTACTGACTGTCTTAAGGGCATGTCAGTTTCCCCGTAAGAAAGGAGCGAAAGCCCAGAGAAGTGCGGCAGAAGGCTGTACTTCTCTGGCAAAGTCAAGAACAAGGTTAAAAACAATAGCAAAAAGTTTAGGGGTTGCCACATGGAAGGAAAATTCCCTACAATTACGAAATCTTTCCTAACACTCGACCATAAGCCCCTGCTTCCCATTCTGGCAGGGTCCTCCTCAAAGCCACCGGACAGGATCGAGCGGTGGATGCTCGCTCTTCTGGAGTATGGCGTCACCTTGGTGTATCAGCCGGGGGCCAACAATGCAGCAGACTATCTCTCCCGGCATCCGGGAGCAAGTGGGGGAGTAGAATATGACACCTGTGCTGAGGAGGCTGATGATCATATCTGAATGGTGGTGGAGGCGGCCACGCCCAACACAATACCCTTGTCGGAGCTTGAGGCGGCAGCTGCCGAGGACGAGTGTTTCCAAATCCTAAAGCACTCCATGCAGCAGGGCTCCTGGAAGTCGGTGCTGGAGTCCTTGGCAGGACGGACTCAGGAGGCCAAGACGGGGCTCGAGCAGCTATGGAAGATCAACAAAGAGCTGTCCTTCTCGGCGTCAGGCCTGTTGCTTCGAGGCGACCAGATAGTGGTCCCACAGTCCAAGGTAAAGGATGTGATCACCCTGGCCCACCATGGACACCAGGGTGCCGCAAAGACTAAGGCAAGGCTGCGGCTGAAGGTTTGGTTCCCCGAACTGGAGCGGAAGGTCAGCGACTTCGTGGCGGCAAGTGTTTGCTGCCAGGCGGCATCTCTGTTGCAGCGAGAGCCGGCCATCGAAGCAATGCCCCGGGGCACGCGGCCCTGGGAGGTGGTCCATGCAGACTTTGGATCAACGACCGTAGGCACCCACTTCCTGGTGATCGTCGATGAGTATTCCCGGTACCCAGAGGTGGAGTTTGTGGAGTCTGTGGCTTTCGAGCACGTGGTGGTGGCCGTGGAGAAGGTGTTCGTGGCCCATGGATTCCCCCACACACTGTGTTCAGACAACGGCTCGCCCTTCCAGAGTGAACGGTTCTCTGAACTGATGGAGAACTGCGGGGTTCAGCACCGGAAGGTGTCCCCACTGTGTCCCAGGGGAAATGGAGATGCTGAGAGACTAATGTGGACACTCAATAAGACCTTCCGGATCGCACAAGGGCAGGGACAGTCCCTCCAAAGAGCTCTGTATCAATTCCTGTGGGTGTACCGCACCACCCCGCATGCATCCACTGGGGTGGCGCCGGCTGAGGCCCTGTTCAAGCGCTGCCTGCCGGGTCTGCTGCCCGAAGTGGGGGAGAAAGAGCCTGGGGTGATTGATAACCAACAGGTCGAGGTGGACCGGCGGATGAGGATCGATCAGGAGAACTTGCGAAGGGACCTCCGCCCACAACGGCTGGAGCCCGGAGACGAGGTCCTCATCCACAACAGACACCCCCATGGGAAGCTCTCACTCCCCTATGAGCCGCAGCCATTGGACGTGGTGGCCATAAAGGGGTCCATGGTGACTGCCTCCAACGGAAGGTCTGCCGTCACCCGGAATGTCAACTTCTTCAAGAAGCTGGGGGATCCCAGAACTGAACACCCCTTGGAGACGGACGTAATGGACATGCCGGATGATGGAGGGGGCTCCCCTAGCATACTCGAGTCCCCTGTCCGGGGAACGTCTGTGGCAGGACTTCCCATGCCGGAGGTAATCGGGAGGTACCCCCACAGGGCTGGGCGAGGGAAACCCGCTTACCTCAGCGATTACGTGCTGGGACATGTGGCTGATCAACCTGAGTCTGGGCACTGTTGACTAAGGGGACCCGGGTGGTTGACAATAAAGGGGTTTTTGGGCAAGTGGTGTGTAAAATGTTGCTGTTAAGTGTTTGTGTGGTTTGCAGTGTATAGTAGTAAAGCATTTGTTTGTCCTCCCGAAAAAGGAGGAGTGTGGCGCTGCCCTGTGACGGGACGCGCACGCGGCGGCGTGTCGTTGCACGCCACCGCGTGCTGTATAAATAAACGGGGCGTTCCCGGCCGCGTCAGAGCGACCGGGAAGCCCGAACTGTAAGGACGTGTGCTGTGTGGTCCTTATAGGGAGGGGGCTTACGGGCATCGCGTGGGGGACTGCACCCAACCCCAATACTTTTGAGAAAGCATCAGTGCTCATAGGGCTACTATATTCCACATCGTCCCTCTCAAACACTTTATCCTCATCCACAGACGACTCATTCAACTGCCTTTTGTCTTGCTGGTGCTCCTTTAAAGCATTATCTGTTTGAGGCTTCACTGTCGCAGGGAAGTAACAGGACTGGATATCCATTTCTAGTGTGGTTGTTTGACTATCAAGTAAAGTCAATAAAGAGATATGTTTTATTTGTTCAAGGTGGCCAGCATGTGTGGCTCACTTACCTCTAATCACATTCTAAAGCAGGGATGGCAAACCTACTCACACACCCCTTTTCTCGCATCCCTCCTTAAATGTATATCCATCTATGGCTCTATGGCTTAGGTTCTCACAAAAGAAGTAGTCAGTGAGCACAAATTAACTGTACTTCATGCCTAGGAAATTTTGATTTGGACCACTGAACTAGCTACTCACGACTCTTGAGAAAAAATTTGCAACAATCATTTTGATATAAAACAGAATGTCCTATTATCTCATTTTAAAACACATTGCAGAACATTTTGTGTAAGAAAAATGTCCATCTGTTTTTCATGGATAGGCAGCTTTCTTAGCCACTATGTTCATCAGGGTTTTAATGCTGCTGAAAGCCATAATCACAAAACCTGACACCCTCCGACTATGCTACTGTGCCTAAACCATCATTAAATATTTTGGAAGATTACCAAGACATTTTTCAAATTAAATAAAAGTATGTACCTACATTTCTTTTACTATCACTGTCTGCAATCTGGGTTGTCTTTCAGCATGGGGTCTCAGGACCAATAATACCAGAAAGTTGGAATAATGGTATCCGAATCCAGGAGGTCAGCTGTACACAGATAAATGAGAATTAATTATGAACCAAATCCAGACAACATTGTTAACTCAGGGCACCGAGATCAGGTTCAATATAAAATATATGGGTTTCAGTACAGTCCACCACCCAAGCCCATTGGTGCCATTCACGCCTTTACATTTACCCCAGCTCCACCCCCTCCCAACTGTGTTTCTGTGAAATTGGTCGCAAGTTGTGCTTTTTAAGCATATAATGTGCTAAAAAGCATCATTTGCCACCAATTTTACTATGCCTTCAATTGAGGAAGGGCAAGGGTGTATGATGCAGACGGGCCTACAACCAACATGTATTTGTTTGGTATTATAACGAGCCACAGTACACAAAATCTTTTACTGAAAACAAAAAACAGTAGCAAATATGATGTAAGCCAAAATGGAAAAAAGTCAACAATGCCAGACTGAGATGATACCTTCATAAGGCAAGCCGTTTTTAGCTGTTACATTTCAACACAATGCGAGACTCCTAAGGTGGACGCAATGGTCAGTAAGTGGTTATTTCAATCAATCATTATGTTGTGTATACCTATGCATGATCAAATGGCATACAAAAGTATTTTGCCAAGAAACACAATGCCACCTTCATTCTACATGCCTACAAAGCATACAGAAACATTCTATACCTAATCCAAGGACCTCCATTTGGTCAGAAAATGTGTGTTGGGTACAGAGTAAAACAAACCTGTTACATATTTTAATTAGTTTTTGAGCCAAGGTAGGACTAGCATCCTGCCTTCACCTCCACCCCAACAGGACAAGACCCATCCCTGGCACCCCCAACCCAACCCAGGCCTCATACCCACCACCCAAGCCTGACCCCATACCCAGCATCCTGACTCCCTCCACCAGAACCCAGGTCCCATACTTGGCAGCGGAGCCCTTTACAACAGGAGGGTGCCTGAATTGGGATTGGCATTTTAAACAATCAATCCTGCTACCACCACCAGATCTGAAGTCCCATACCTGGCACCCTGACTCGCCACTACCAGAGTCCAGGCCCCTACCTGGAATCCTCACCCCACTGTGATGCTGGAAATGCATCGGAGGGACACGGCCTCCGCATCCTTGTCCTTTACTGCTTTTTATTGTGTGTTCTGTCATGTTTTCCACGCAGGAGTTCATGTGGGACTCCTGGTGGTGCAGCTCTCTCTCTTGGTTTGGTGAACAGACCCATGGGATACCCTTATGGCACCCATTGGCAGGGGTGCAACCCTGTGCCCCTAGAGTATGTTTTTGAGCACATTTGTGTGACCCACAGAGCAGGGTACGGGCTGGTGGCAGCTCTGTGCTGAAATGACTGGTGCCCTGAGCGTCCTCCATTTTGGGATGCCCAGGCCCTGTCATTGGAATCGGTAGATTCCTGTTGGAGACAAAATGGCCCCCATGGCCTCTTAACTTCCATCACCTGTTACCTTGATATTCCCGAAGTCCCGGGAAGCCCTGCCTCTGTCCCTTCCCCCTGACTGGCTGTTGGGTGGAAGTTCCATACATGGTAGTGTGGGGAAGTGCCGACCAGACTGGCTGGAGCTTTCTCAACGACCGTATGTTGTGGGTATGCCTGTGGGTGGGACCTGGGTGAATGGAGTGTGTGACGAATACGCATTCTATGTTGTGGGTGTCTAGTATCTGGTGTTTGACACAATGACTGCTACAGCCCTGCCCGAAACCGGTATGAATGCAGCTTGGAGTGTTGAATGGCTCGGTACTTGTCCCAATACACATAACTTGTTGTGAGTGTCTGGAGAGAAGTGAATGGCCTGAATGCACTGTGTGCCTGATTGACTGCCTGCCTGCATGAATGCCCTTAGTCGTGATTGGATGCTTGAGTGTGACCAGCGGAATGAATGTGAGATCAGCAGTATATCTGGGGACCTCTCACTGCTAGGAATCATGTTCAGAAGCTGAAGTCCACTACAACGAGTAACTGGAGTAACTGAAGCTTGATCTTGAAGCCGTGTTGGACGAGAAGTATTGCTGTTGCTCTCCTTCACAATCTGAAAGCTGCTGTGCCTCAAGGACTAACCCAGAGAGGACCTGGTAAGGCGCCCTCTTCCCGAGCTACGAGGGACCATCGTGCACCAGCCGATCTTTGCGTAAGCTCCCTGGTAGACAGACCTTCGACAGGCTGCCGACCCGATACGGGGACTGCTGCGGAACTCCAAGGAGAAGCGCCCGGACTGTTGTCCATCACTGTCGACGACCACCGTCGCCGACTGGAGCCGCCGTGCTCCCGTTTGCCTAAGAACTTCATTCGAATCCAAGGATGCTCTTGTCCTCATCGTCGCTGCTGTATCCTGCTGGAGAAGGCCTGACCGTCGACGTGCCGAGGAGCATCCACCGGTGGGTTTCCCGCCACCCAAAGACCACAGAGATGCCGACGACTCGACGCCCTTGCTGGCCCACAGTTCTTCAAACTCTTTGCGGTCCAGAACTATCAACACCGAGGTGCCCCGCATGCCTCTTACTTGCAGGACGTTTACGCTTCCCCGTCAACGAGCACCGCTAGGAACGACGCGGCCACTTCACCGTCGTAGCTCGACCTGTTCTCCGTTGGACGACCCGTGACTCCGGCCCGAAAGGGAGGACACTCAAGAAGGGCCGTCGATTCCCCAACGTGGAACGCTACAACGCCAGGTACTTTGGGGTTGCAGAACTATTGGGAAGTCTAGTGTGAACAATATATGGACTGGGCTTTTATCTTGCTTCTACAGGTTGCCCAGGTAGGGGTCCACACAGAACTGTGTCTAGGTATCGGGCCAGTATTCTGCCAATTGCTCAACCATCTTGCTTTCCTTCCTCTCTCTACTGCTGGCTTCCTCTTTATTTTGATCTGTGTGTCATTCTGACCGTATGCACTTTAAGGAGATCTGATAACGTTAGTGGTACCACTTTAGAACTGTATATATTTACCATTGTTGATTTCTGAGTACAAAGTGAGTTATCGTGATAGTGTATGTGACCTTGAATATTAATTATATAAAGACTGTGTTTTAACCGATACAGTGTGTGGACATTCCTTTGTGGGTGCTTGGTGACTACACTGTACTTAAGAACCAGCCTGCATCACCTCCTGAGAAGCTAGGCCTTGATTGCTCTTCCATTGCTACCGTAACAGAAAATCTTGGCTGGGGGTCTCTGTGCCTCTCCTCTACCAAATAGAGAGCGGAAGTACAGACCCTCCCTCCTTTCTTTACACCCAGCACCTGAACCTAAGCCCCACATTGTCATCCTGCCTCCCCATCACCAAAGCCCAGGCCCCATACCTGGCATCCTGACTCCCCTCCACCAGAACCCAGTTCCCATACTTGGCATTTATTTTATTTTCTTGCATATAGCACAAACGTTGCTGGAGATCAGCAGAGTGCTTTACAACAGGAGGGTGTCAGAATTGGGGTTGAAATGTATACAATCAATCCTTCCCCCAACCACCAGATCTGAGGTCCCATACCTGACACCCTGCATCCCCACCAGCAAATCTGAGGTTCTATGGATGGAACCCTGCCTCCACACCAGCAGAACCCAGGCTCCATACTTGGCCCCCTGGCTCCTTTCAAGCAAAGGCCAAAACCCTTACCTGGTTCCTGCTTCCCATCCCCCAATACAGGCACCCTCCCCTTGCCCTCCAACCCTCTCCCCTTCATATAAGCCACTTACCTTACCTCACTGGTCCCACTCCTAAAGGTGGTTGTAGAGATATCGCGAGAGCTGCAACTCTCGCGAGATCTCGGCCGCAGCCACTAGGGCCGCCCCCGCGCGCTCGGCGCGCATTACGGGAGCAGCAGAGGACGCGGGAAGACGTCCCCTCCCAGCTCCTCCAAGAATTAGGCCTCGGGCCTAACAGAAGACAATACAGCCTCCCAGCTGCAACCCCTTACTTTAGAGGCAGCTGCCCAAGTGGATTTACCACCTATATATCTATATATGAAGATTGATGTCGTATGCTGAATAAAGGACATCACTATCACTAAGACGCCTCCTGTCATCCTTACAACTATTATACTACAGAGGTGCTGTATGGTGTGGGTGTCTGGAACCTGGAACTAGTAGCAAAGACTCTGCACTGGAGCAGATATTGATGCTTGTCTGTGCGTGGTGGCTTTGGCAGCTGTAGATGGTCATGGAGTGGACTCGTGGTCCATTCCACCTGATGGAGCACAGTGGCTGAAGTGTAAAAAAAGTAGTGGAATGATGTTCCCTCTGCCCGCCTGCTTTTCTGTACCCCCTACTCACGTCACCCCCCACTCCCATTTAAACTCCATACCTGGGTCCTTCCTTTCCTCCACTGTGCTATCATGGTTCACAAAACACAATGAAAGAACATTCATTTAAATTACCACCATTAGTGTGTCATTGCCCCCAGAGCATGCAGCTTTATGCAGCCCCCTTTCAATCAACCACCATTCGCACACCCTAAGGCACATGCCCATGACTATAGCCATACACACACACACACACACCACCAATTACCTGCAAGACCGCTGCGCCTACAGCCATTCATACACAGATTTCTCCCAAGCTGGCCCTTTTGACTGCTTGGCAAGACCGGCCTGAGGCATGGGCAGTGGTCCAGGGTCCGGCTGGAAGGGGGGCCCGCAGGCACTGCCTCGACTCTAACAAGTATTATTGTTTTAAAGAGGGTCTGTTCTTCTTCTTCCAGCTCGCTTTTCTGTTTGTACGAGTGTGACCATGGTGTCACCTCCCAGGCCCCAGACTCTCTTAAGACAAATACCACATCCCAGCATCAGACGATGCTGGGTGGCATGACTGCTTATCACTTTCTTTCTTCTGGCAGAGCATTTCAAGTGGGAGTGATTTACAAGTGATGGCCTATTACCGAGACCATTCTTTTCAACAAGACGTTCTTAACGTTTCTGTGTTAAGAAATACAAAGGGACATTTTTAGCACCAGTTAAGTGTTTAAATCTACACCCTCCGCCAGGCCAATTAAAATATATTACAGAAAACATTTTCAACAAACTACATTATTTCAGATGTTCATATTTAACATACCTCAATTTGTCAGACATTGAAACACAAACAGGTAACCTGTTCAGACATCTTTAAGTCTTAAAAGTAAATTTTTTTAAAAAACCCAATTCCCCACCCTTCATGATGAGAGGGGAATAATGCACAATTGTACACTTTTTGCCTAATATGTTTCTATAAGAATTTACCATACTATGGTTTGTGTTATTTTCAAGTCATCTTTATAAAATTGCTATAATAGTATTGCTGAAAGCGAAAACATAGAGGTGGTGAGGAGGGGAAAGGATGAGGAAGCAAGTGAGTCATGAAATCTACTCATGATGTGGCAAGAGAGGTTGCACTCCTGGAAACTGGCAAAGTTATTTTGCCTGGTTGTGGCTATGTGCTGTTCTTCAGGGCGCAAATAGAGGATACATGTAGGTGGACAGCATCCGCCTAGTATTTTCAGAGGGCGGATGCAACCCGCTTGAGTCCGGCAAGCTTGTTCAAGTGTTTGGCCTACAGGATTTCACCCAAGTTGTCATTTTCCCAGCGCTGATGTTTACCCACAAGACCACATACAAGTGTCATCAAAGCACATGTCTCGTATTGGGATTCTATTTTCCAGGGAACATTTCACTATAGATTAATTTAAAACATGGGCGCCATTTATGCTTTGCCAGCAACTTGTTCGAAAATCGAGCCTCTCAGGTTATTTTTCTGGTGTTGACATTTTTTTTTTCGAAAGTCCATTGCTTTTTTAGTCTTGTGCATTTTCTTCAAAGAGAATAGCTCAATTGAACTAAATTTGTATCTTTCACTTTAAGATTTGTTCACTTACTTTGCATATATTCTTGGGTGCCAGCTTTTTATTTTCACTATTGGGGCAGAAGTTTCCACACGAGGGAGCCTTACTAATCTCCAGGTCGATACACCACATTTTCCTGCACATTTTTCAGTAGGAATAGGAAATAAGCCATATGATTTACAGGAAGGTATAAACATATTGCATCGCTGCAACAGTTACCTAACCTGCAGAGGATCCCCGTTTCCTTCCTCCTGCTTTTCCCATGCCCGCCAAACAGTTCATGCCTGCTCACCCCCTCCGATAAAGCTCAGGGTGTACATTAAAGAGGCTCCCTTCTCATTTTAAAGTGAAAAGAGCTTGATAATGTTGCAAGATGCGTGCCAATGTGACACCAAGCCTGAACCCAGCAGGAGAGGGGACAGTGATTTAGGGGTGCATGGCACTCAATCTGGAATTCTTTTAGTTTTTGGTTGCTTCATGCAAATACTTTGCAGAATCTCCACAGGGACAAAATTACACTCCTGCCCCTGTTGTTCAAGGAGAACAAGTGCAACTGCCTGTCACGATCACTGGCCCGACCAATACTGGCCTTGCCCCTTGCACCTACCCTAGTGTAGTAGCAGGCACATATGCACGCAGCCCAGGGTTTCCAAGGCACCACTGGGGTCCTTGGACCAGGTTGAGAAAGAACAAAAAGAGTTGGCCCAAGCTTGGCGTGCCTGGCGCCACGTTTCTTATTCCTGAGGTGACTATGCCCTGCCACTTCTTATTCCTCCAACATGGAGGCAGAATAAACCAAGGAGCACTTAAAATACTGCAGGGCTGCCTTTTGGTGTGGCTGGCTCTGCCGTTTGGGTGGGGCTGGGCATGCTTAGTCATTGGATGGGGCTGGGCGTGCTTAGTCATTTGGTGTGGCTGGGTGTGGTTGGCTATTTAAGCCACACCCAGTCAAGAGTTCCCTACTTCATGTCATTCTGCCACTGCAGCGTGACGCTTACCGGCCTTGCTCCTGCTCTCCGGACCTGAAAGAAGAAAGAAACACTTCACTTTACAACTTTATTCGGCCAAAAAGGCCATCAAAGTACAGCCTAAAAATACATTTTTTGTGCAAAATTACAACATAAACATCAGAACACAAAAAATGCCACCAAACAAAGCTTTGCCCCTGAGAGGGGTTGATTACCAATGATGTCACCCAAAGGGAACAGGTGTCCAGTATCGAGGGAGGAACTGGCTGTAATGCCACTTTGTCTCGTCCGCCCATGACGGTTGCATTTTTCCATAACATCCCTGACATATAAGCGTCCCTTAGAACCAGTTTGACAATGTCCAATTTAGCAAGACATGAGGAAAGCCTGGTGCATTCTAGCAGAGAACCCCTGGACACAAACCGACAGTCCCTCGCATCCCGCATACAGTGAAGGCATTTATTCAGAAGAGCATCCCTTGGTTCTCTTGAAACAGGAGAAAGTTTAGGAATCCCATGGAGGAACACTGTATTACTACCACTTCCTTCACATAGATGATGCCTAGACAAAGACCTCCCGTGGCCGGGGCTTAATACATTGGCCGCCCGCCCCCCTGAATGCACCCTGCCCTCAACCGTCACAACAGGGTTCCGCAGTGGTAGAGACTCATCCCACATGGCTGGGCTTCCTGTGGGCTCCCTCCGTGGGAGTAACATTGGGTGTTGAACCACCGCTGTGCGGCTCTTCGTGGGTGGCGAAATCAAAGCGTGGGGACAGGGGGGGACAGGGGCAAGAAGGATTTGGCCCTATGGTACTGGCTGAATTCGGCCCCTCAAACCTGTCCCCTAATGAGCCCCCTCCTACCACCCCTCTAGCTCCCAACACCCCCTTAATCAGGGTCGGTAGCAGATTTTTAATTACAACCAACTCAGAAGGCAAATCTTGACAAGAGCAAGTTGGCAAGTTGGCTGATACAATGGAGGGTAGAGCCGGCAGGCGGGTATCTCCCTTTGTATGAGGTTTAGGAACCCTAAGGGGACTAAGGCGTAGGAAAAAGCTAGCCCCAGAGGGACCATCTGGCATGAGCTCGCTCCAGGAACTTGAAAGGGGGCTAGCCAGCTTTCCTTCGCCCACTCCCTCACAGACCGGGTCCCCTATGTCAGCAGCCATGGTCACAGGGGAAGGGGGGGAGCAGACTTTCGAGAGTACCAATGACTGTTGTGGGACTGAGGAAGCAGGGTTTGGGGCAAAGGTGGGGAGGGCGTGGACTGTGACCAGAGATGGAAATACATCCGCCAGACACATTTGCAATGCCCCTAGAGATCTTTTCGCAACCTATGGCCAGAGTATCCAGGAAAACAGCAGTGGCCACACTGTCAAAGCCCCCCCCCAGGGGTTAACAGATCAGACAACAGGTCAGCAGTGGGTAGAGTTGCATCCAGGAGAAGACTGGCCAGTCCAGGGGCGAGAGGCGAGTTCTGATCAGTTAGCCGGGAAACCCCTGAGGGTTAAGATGGGGCCACCACCTGAGGGCTGTGGGTGCCGGATACTACAGATAGAGTTTCCCCCAGGGCCCCCTCAAGATTACAGACAGTGTCCATAGACAGTTGGAGTACTCCGACCCCTTTTGTACCTCCATTCCCTTGCGTGTCACCACCCTGCATGTCCTGCGTGTCTGCCGCGATTTTGAATGACAGCCCCCCTTCCTTGTTCAGGCCATAATGGGTTTCCGATGCACCTGGGGGACTATAGGTCCTTGTGAGTTCCAGAGGAGGGAAGATGTAATGAGAAAGAGGAGGGAAAAAGGGGAAGAGAGGGCCCCTCCATCCATAAAATCAGCCATTTCCATTGACGCGAGAGAAATCTAGAAAGTTCAAAGCCCGGAAGATAAAGCTCACCTCATGGGGGTTGTTCTGCGGGCACAGACCTCATGCGCCTATTGGAAATCCATCCCTGCGGGGCGCGAACACCCATGCGGGAGCAAACACCCGCGCCCTTTAACCCCCGCGGGCTTCCACCCTGGCAGGCTCCAGCAGCAGTAATATCCCGGGGGTGTGGGGCTTGGAGGACAAACAGGAAGGGCAGACTCCAGGGACTCCAATTCGTGGCAATTCGCGGCAATAACACCTGCGCCCTTTCACCCGCGCAGGCTTTCACCCCAGCGGGCTCCAGCAGCAGTAATATCCAGGGGGGGCAGGGATTGGAGGACAAACAGCAAGGGCAGATTCCAGGGACTCCAATTAGCGGCAATTCGTGGCAGAAACACCTGTGCCCTTTCACCCCCGCGGGCTTCCACCCTGGCGGGCTCCAGCAGCAGTAATATCCAGGGGGGGCAGGGATTGGAGGACAAACACCAAGGGCAGACTCCAGGGACTCCAATTTGCGGCAATTCGTGGCAAAAACACCTGCGCCCTTTCACCCCTGCGGGCTGTTAGACAGAGCTCCGCTCTACGGACCCGATCTCCGATCCTCGGCAGCACTCACCTGGTTATCCTTGTGTGAATTCTTGGCAGCAACGCTTCTTGGCATCTTGGCTTTTCGACTCCTCCGTCGCTGCTCCTGCTGGAAAGAGAAAAGAAACAAGACAACAGTTAGTAAGTGGAATTACCGCACAAGGTAGCAGCGTTATGAACAGTATTAACATGGCGCATACTATTAAGGCAGCAATTGAAGAAGGTGAAAGCAGCATTGTGCTTGGGGAAAAGCAGCGCTTCAGAAAGCACCAGTATAGCGCCTTGAATGCCGGCAGCTACTAGACGATCCAAAACAGAGCACCACGCACCAAAGGGGCAGCGCTCTGCATCAAGACACTCTACAGAGCACCGAGCATAGAAAGAACAGGGCACAGCCAGGACACTGTGTGCCCCGAAGCAAAACTGCTCAGAACTCTTACACGGCAAAAGGACACAAGTGCATACAGCACAGTGCGCACAGCCAAAATGAACTTTAAAACCACCCTTTACAGACAATTATCTATGCCGCAAGGCGAAAGGACACTGATCCATGGCACAGCAGGCCTGGGCTGGATAGAGACCACCACAGTCAGTGGGTTCCATGTCATTTCATTGCGGGATGTTTTTTCGCGGGGTTTGTTACCGCAATTCTTTTTTTTTTTTAAACCTTTGCATTTTTTATGGGGGGCCCCCCCCCCCCAAACCCCTGATTTTCTACAAAATTTGATGGGTTTTTCCCCAAAAATATTTGTGGTAAAAAACCCACGAAAAAACATCCCGCAACGAGTGACGTAACTGACTCTACACCTATTGCACCCCTGCTCAAGAAATAGCAGGATGGAGAGCTTCTTTTCCCAATAAATCAGGTGAGCGGCAACCACGAAAGTTGGGAACCCGGGCGGGGGGTACAGGGTGGAGGGAGGAACCCTATCCACCACTCTCATTAATGCAGTATTGTATATCCCTTTTAGGATCACGCCCAGGGGTTGCGTTCCACTGAAGGGCCCTGACACAGACACCACACGTAAGAGGTTTCCTGGTACCCCCGCAGAGGTAAGGCAAGCGGTACACTGCCCGTATATACTCAGCTTCTATGTTTATACTATTGAGCCCCCTCACACTTCTTTAGGATGTGAGCCTTGTTCATTTTGTTAATGTTTGAGCACCTGCAAAATTGCTTAGGCTCACTGCCTCAAGACCTCCCAGGAAATAGGCATCTCTATCACACCTAAAGGCAATCCTGCATTATATGCAACGTGCCCAGTCTTCCTCAGGCCCAATCCATGCCCGACATGAATGGTCTTAAATTCCAGCTTCACACTTAACCAAAGTGTGCGCATTAGCGGGCAAATGCTTTTATCTCACCATGCCATAGCTGCCAGAATTAGTGGCCCGTACAAGGTATTCAGCTCCAACTGTCTGCTACTTCAAATAAAGCCTCACTCCTGATTTTGCCATAACAGAATATATTAACAGTGAAAATGTATATACTGGCTGCCTACTAATGGCAACATGTCTTTAACTTCCCATGATAAATTTGCGTAGAGACTCATTGGCCCTCATTACGACCCTGGCGGAAAGTGACTGACCGGACCGCCACAGCGTAAATAGCGTTACCGCCATTGCACGATGGAGCAAAGTGCGGCCCATTCCGACCCATCGGGCACGAGCACCACAGCATGGCGGAAGTGCAAAGTCCGCGATGGCGGAAATGACCCCAAAACGGCCCACACCGCCGCCGTACGGCGCCCTAGGTGCAATACCGCCACCCATCTTAGCGGACACCGCAGTGAGCGCCAACCGGAAAGTACGGTGACCGTAAATATACGGAAACGGAAGTAAAAACATGGGCCCGGAACGGGAAACATCCCGCCGAACACCTATAAAACCACAAAATCCACACAACCACTAAAAACACTACCCTGAGACACACCCCAACCCGTCATCCACCCTAGCGAAACCAAGAAAAATGGGAAAAGTAGCGAAGAAAGCGTGCGACCGCAAGCGGCAGGTCCACTTCTCCCGTGAGGAACTCACCGTGCTAACAGAGACCCTCCAGGAGAATGCCGCCGCCGTCTTCTCCACGCAAATGACCAGGACGGCACTTGCGAACAAGAAGGCCATATGGGCTCTGGTGGCACAGCGGGTAAGTGCGGTGGGGACCGCAGCCCGCAACCCACAGCAATGCAGAAAGCGATGGGACGACCTGCGGATACGCGTCCGTAGCATACTTTCTGCCAACCGCAACATTGCCACAGCCACCGGGGGAGGATCGGAATCACCCATCAAGTTGACCCCCTGGGAAGAAATCTGTGCCTCCACCATTGGAGTGGAGAGCATAGAGGGAGTCGGAGGGATGGAGAAAGGAGTGCAGACATCCGGAGAATCAGGTAGGAGGCCCAAATGAAACAAAGCTAAATCCACAATGTCCAATCATGTGAAGTACCATGTGTCCACATAGTGCAACAGAAACACATGTCCAGGAGAACGTCCACACACATTGGCCTGACAGCGCACTTTAAAACTCACAATAAATACATAAATAATTAAAAACCCCAAAAACACCCACTACACGTGCAGCAGGCACACCCTAACTGCAGGCTGCCAAACAACTGCACCCTCACTCCACACACAAATGAAAGCACCTCCAAGGCCCCGACCTAAATCACCCTCAGGTACCACCCCAATGCATGTGATACAATGCCATCCCAATTCCCACAGACCCATTAATAACCCTCGCCCTCCTTTACTCCACCACAGGGTCCGATCCAAACGACGAGCTTCAGGACACCCCTACCAGCACACCTGCAAAGAGGGCCAAGACCAACGGCCAAAGACCCTCCACCTCAGCTGCACGCATCAAGACACGGCAGCAGCACAAATCAGGTGGCAGCACAGAGGAGGGAACATCAACAGGCACCCCAGCAGCCAGCATGCCCACAACAGCAGCACCACAGGTCCCCCCAATGGATGCCAGAGAAGGCACTGCCTCTGGTGGCAGCAGCACCATAGGTGACACCCCATTGATGGCAGCATGCTCCGACACAGAAGACGGGGATGTCGAAGTCAGATCCATCCATGACCTGTCCCAATCCCCCTGTCTGTCCCATCCCGTACAACATGAGGATACCACGCAGGGGCACCCACAAGACGACGACTGGCCATCCCCCACAAGCCCTGTGGCAGGGCAACATGAGGCGAACAGCCACTCTGTGACACCACCGCAAATGGCCATGGCCCAGCAGAGGCAACAGTCCCTCGACCAGTTAATCGTGCAACAGCAGCAACTGGCCACGCTCCTCAAGGACCATGCCGATGAATGTGGGGGCACTAAGGCAGACATAGAAACATCAACTGAGACACTTAGGGCAGAAAAGGAGAGAAGTACAGAGACACTAAGGGCACAAATGGAGAGTAGCACCGAGTGCCTGAGAGTCCAAATGGAGAGTAGCACCGAGAGCCTGAGAGTCCAAATGGAGAGAAGCACCGAGAGCCTGAGAGTCCAAATGGAGAGAAGCACCGAGAACCTGAGGGGGGAACTGCATGCAACGTCCAAAGACGTATGTGCCGAACTTGCCGCAGTGCGCCGTGTGCTCACTGAGCTCTCACAAACCCTTAGGGACATGCATGGACGTGAGCAGGCAGAGACATCATCCGTTGCAAGTTCCGTCCAGGGCAGCCCCCAACGTAGATCTGGGAGGAACCTGCGCTCCACAGGCAGGGGTGCCCCTGATACCCGCAGAGGGGGCTTGCAATAGCGACTGCCCACTGACAATGAGCATCTTTGGACACTGGTGTTCGGGGGGGAGGTAGGAGGGTGGAGGGGGTGTGTTGGGCTCACTTGGGTGGCGGGTCGATAGGGTGTTTAACATGATATCACATATGCCATAAACAATGCACGATCAACCAATGAGATGTGTGGACAATGATCTTTGTGTACTAGGCCATCATAGGCGTACAGTCCATATTGTGCATGTACCAGACACACACAGTGCCACGAGTACCGTGTCCATGTATCAGCCACCAGGCGTGAGTGCTAGAAGCATGCATCAATGAGATGCTGACGAATGTCACGGCCCTCCTGTGCCTCGCAGACTCCTTGAGGTGCTGCCACATCCCCACCCTCATCATGAGCATCTTCAGGTGCTTGCAGTTCTGCGTCAGGGGGCATGGGCACATTTCTACGTACGCACATGTTGTGGAGCATGACACATGCCATGACCATCTTTGCAACCTTCTCATGGCGGTACAGGAGTGCCCCGCCAGACCTGCTGAGGCAGCGGAAACGAGTCTTCAGTAGGCCGAATGCCTGTTCAATGACTACACGGGTACGTGAGTGGGCATGGTTGTAGTCCTCCTCATGCTGGTCCCGTGGGTTCCGGACTGGTGTGAGGAGCCATCTCTTCAGTGGATATCCAGCATCACCTGTATGTGGACGATAAACGTATAATGTGGAATGCCATTGCTACGTACGCACACACCCCCCCCCCCTTCCTGCCAGGTCATTGCCGAATCACATACCCCACATCATCATGCATGTAATGAGACTCACCGAGTAGCCAGGATCTGTTCCCTGCGTGTCGCTCCATGTAGCGTGGTATTGTAGAGTTCCTCAAGACCATAGAATCATGGGTTGATCCAGGGAATCGGGCACAACAATGTGTAATGATCCTGTTGGAGTCACACACCATTTGTACATTCAGAGAATGATATTGTTTTCGGTTGCGGTACTGGGCCTCCATGGCATGTGGGACGACCAATTCCACATGGGTGCAGTCGATGGCACCAAGGCAACCCGGTATGCCGGCAAGTGCATGGAATCCCACTTTTATGTTGGTAATTTCCTGCTCCGAGCGTGGTAGAGAGATGTAGTCGTCTGCGTGCTGCAGGAGGGCATCGAGCACTTGCAATAGTGTCCGTGAGAACAGTGGCTGAGAAATGCCATGCAGCTGTCCGACTGTGTGCTGGTAGGTGCCTGTGGCCAGGAAGTGGAGTACAGACACCACCTTCAGTAGGGGTGGGATGGCGGTTGGGCTATCTATCATGCTGACAAGGTCAGCCTGTGTCATGTCCACAATGGTGGCTATGGTGTCACGGTCCAAACGGTAGAGGGTGTGGATCTGCTCATCAGTGAGGTTGAACGGATGTGCTCGGAGGCGTGGGATTGCGGGCTGCCTGCGTGGTGGTAGTGGCTGTGCTGCCGGCCCTTGCTGGCCCTGCCTTGGCCTCCTCCTCCTCCTCCTGCGTCTCCTCCGTGCGGCCGGTTGTAGTTGGTGTTGGTCTTCTTCTTGGAGTTGGAGTACTTGCAGTGCTATCAGGTCCCCCAGGGCCAACATCGCGAGTCCTGCCGGTAGCATTTCCGAGTGGGTGTGGTTGTGGGAGGAGACTGGGTGTGCAATTTATGTGTTTTCAGGCTGTATGGCCTCCACCTGTGGTGATTCATTCCACCTGTGCAAGCTGCTCTCCCCTTTGGCCGAGCACGTCCCGCACACAACGCTGCAATTCGAGGAATGGCATCTTGCTATTGCAATCATGTATTTGTACCCGATGGCCGTGTAACATTGGTTGATATGTACATTCGGCTATGGTCCCATTGTTTCACATACAATCTTTGCAGTCGCGAACAGACTTGTGAAGGGTCAGTGGAACGTAGTACTCGAGTAACGGTGGGCCCTCATGCATCACTGTACCGAGTTGCACCGACGGGCGGGGCGTCCCATTTGTGAGTGAAGGCAGTTGCCATTTTCACACACAGCCGCACTAGATGGATTAATTTGTGATTTCAAGCGGCCACAGATGCCTTTTCGACGTGATGTTGCAAATGAGGAATTCGAAGGGCGGCGCTTTCGGTTATCAGCTAGCGGCGAGGAGATGCCCACAGGTCTGCCTGCAAATATAACGTTCTATTGTTCAATGTCCTTGAGACAGGGGCCATGGCGAGGATGCAATGATTGATATGAATAGTTTGGGATGCGCAATAGCGACGTGGGCGATGAGGCCGGACGTTCCCAAATACATGTTACTTCACAACACTGGAATTACGGGCTGGGGCACTGTGGATTTTGCAGGCTGCATAACGCACAGACTCAATGGATATTTCTAATGTTATGTGAGTAAATATTCTGGCGTTTTTATACCGGGATGAGGGAATGATGAATGGATGCATGGGCAGATGATTTGATACAGAGTTTGCCATGTACAGGGCTTCTTGGAATCTGTCCGCCTCCCCTGCGCTATGTGATGCAGGGCTGCCATAGTGGGACCATCGTCTATCTGGCCTTGTTGAGCCCTCCCTGTCTCGACGCGCCTTCAGACACTTGTGTCCATGCACGTTAACAATCCCATCAGATGGATTCTGTTTTCACAGTCGCATGCACAGGTACACTCGTTTGTGATGGTGTTTCCACCTCGATATAGATAGTTATGAGTCGCAAGTGGTTTTGGGGTGGTGATGATCCTTTGGAGTGGGCTAGCATGCATATGGCTGTGGATTTAGTGTGATCATTGAAGTGAGTTGTTCGAATGTAGTTCTGATGGCCATTCTGTTCTTTTTCTTTTCTTTTGGTTGACAGGTATCTCCTCCCCTTTTGCCACTGCCATCTGTATGCCACTCCTGCAGATGGCTTTTACTCCCGACACCTGCTGCTTCGTGTTAATCAGTGGAGCAGCATTACGATCTTATGGGACGATCGCCAATGGGCCACATGCCCTTACGCAGTACTAGTGGCTCGGAGCAACATTTCGGCCTTTCAGCTGGACTAGTGCCTCCCCATTGGGACGGCCCTGCGGTTCTGTGCGCTTCCATGTTGCCTTTTCGTACGTGAATGTGGCTCTGTGTACCATGATGGAACAGGGCGTCACACAAGTAGTAGCTGGTCATTTCTTGCGGATGCAGCCCACAATGGTGGAATGTGTTTTGGAGTTCATGGCCTAATGGCTGTATGGGCTTGGTGATTTTGTTGTGCATTAAATTTCTATTCTGATATGGGCCGTGTAGCGTTCTTCTTTGCAAGTGATGTGGCATATTCCTTTTTGGGGAGCGATGTATTGTGAGGTGATCTGCATTGGGTTCCAGCTTCGGAGTATAGTTGCGTGGTACTGTGCTGGGCGCGTTTGCCTACGAAGCCCAGTGAGGTCAGGGATGAGGGCTGCCAATATGACTGTTTGAATGATGTCATGCTCAGGGGCGGGGGATTAGGTTTTGTGTAACAGATGCCGGTCAGCCAGGTGGACTGGTGGAATGATGTGATTTTCGGAATATTGCTGGTCACAGGTGCCTGTGTTTGCGTGCGTTTCTTGGTGGGGGACTGTGGTCATGTCCATTGAAATGGCTTCTGTATTCGTGCCATCTGTGCCCTGCAGCTCCCATTGGCCCCTCTTGTGATTCTTTTGTTCGTTGTTATGCATGGGTGACTTGTACATTTCACTGGTTGCATTGTGACTTCATTGCACCTACGGGGAGTTGTACTATGTGGGCAGGGAGCGGTGTACAGGCACTCAGTGGGGCCGTTTACGGTTGATTCGCGATGCCGTACTTCTCACCATGGCGGAATGGTACTTTCCGCCGTGCTTGATGGCGTTAGGTACATGTCCGCTAGGGTCGGAATTCGCGTACCCTTGCGCCATGGTGGTATTTACGGTTTGGCATGGCGCGCGCGCGCGTACTTGGTGCAGTTAGCGTTGGCGTTCACTACGGTGTCGCTAATGGCATCGTACTTTGCGGTGACGGGTCATAGTCGCACCGAGCGCTATTCGATGGCGGTGTTGCATTTCCGCCATCGTTTTTCGATTTCCGCCAGGGTCGTAATGAGGGCCATTGTGTGATATAATTTTCTGTAATATCACTGATGTCACTATTTATGTAAATAAGGATGGCCCACACATCTTTTGCTGCCCAGGGCCCCACAAATCCTAGGGTCGGTCCTGCTGCCTGGGAATCAGTTTTATATCCCATGCATCCTACTGAAATAAACCACACCAATTCAGCACCTTAGATATAGCACAGTGAGATGTTACTCTGGCTTGTTATCAAAAAGGCTCCGGTTGTAATCCCCAGTAGGATAGATGTTTACAAAAAAAAGGAAAGTTGCATCTGGTTCCCAAATCCCATAAAGTAAGGGGAATGTTGTACCATTTAGTTCCTGCTTACAGTTCTGTCCCACTTAATCCTGGGCCCGGATAGGCAGTTTACTCAAAAAAGCAAATGGCTTATAAAGGCGCACCCTGTGCCTGCACCTGCTCGAGTCGCCTCACAATGCATTGATGAATTGCTTCACTTCCAGGTGGCTCCGTCCAAAAGTCCTCATGAGATCAACGTCATGAGTATCACACAAGACAGAGTAAAGACTGAAAAAGTATACATTTGCCAGCAATTCATGGAACAAGCATTACTTTAATTGTGTTACCTATTCTGGTCCTGGCTGGAAGGACACCCTGAACCTGCAGAGATCCTATCCCTAGTGTACGTGTGGTGGACCACCTATCTAAAAGAGGATAGACAAGAGGGAAGCTGGCCCTAACTCTACGATGAGTGGTCGGTCAGTTTTACCCAGATCGTAAATGGGCTATCCCAAAACAGCAAACACACCAGTAATGTTTAAAAAGAGGGTATTGTGGGAGAGAGGACACACGGCGGGGGATTTCCAAACTTTATTCACCCTCTGTGGTGTGTGGTTTCCCTACCCGTCTGTAATCGTGTATCGAGCAAAAATTACTTGCAATTGCAAAGAATCTATCTAAAAAGTATATATAACAACTGCTACGAAGATGGTTTAGACGTTGTTAAATATTAAAAAAGCCCTCCTTGGTATCATATAGACACAGGGCGGTATAAGAGGAGTTATTCTTGGAAGGTGTTTTTTTTTACTGAAGACATCCGTCAATTGTCAGGTCGACCGGTTTCGATGATATGTCTTGTTTGAATCATCTTCTTCAGGACCAATTTCTTATAGTATTAGATTTGATCTTCTAGCCGCATGTAGTGGCGAGCCCCACATCCCACCTAGGGAGAAAAAGGGACCTATTTAACAGCCGTGTTTTAAAGGACCATGTATGTCTCTCTATTTGTGAAGCGTATGTGCTTATTGTGAGAAAACTTTTTGTGCATAGACATTTGAAAACGGTGTGCTTACACCTGCCTGGTGGGATTTGTGTCACACCCAGGACGTAACATCCCCTTCCTTGTGTACATGCTGTTCATCAATACATGAATGTGCTCCACAGACTGTCCATTCTCCCTGACACACAACCCCAGAGTGGAGATCAAAGGTGAGGGGAGGGGGTACAGGTGCGTAGATTGTGCCTGTAGTTGGGCATGCATATGCACATGCATATAAATGAAAAAAATAAAAGATACAAAATAAAAAGGGGGGTTGGTTTTACCTCAATATTTGTTAATTCTCACTGCAATGTTGTTTTTTTCTTTCTTTCAGTGGTCCGGTAGACATAGGTAATGCCCCTTTGTTGGTCACATGGGCTCAATGTTGTTCACAGTGAGCTGCAAGACAATGAGGCAAAACAGAAAACAGCATGTTCATACTGTTTTGTGTGTAGAAGCTTTCTACTTTCTCAGCTGTACAGCGGTTGCAGCATTCCAACAACTGAAAAATTGTAGAGTGACACGGTTGGTGTGTCCAAAGAAAATCATAATGATTGCGTAGGCGGGTCACAAATAGTGTAACCGATCGCTGCCTGTTTTCTCTTGTCCCCCATGTAACTGGGGCGCGATGTTTATAAAGTGTTTAAGAATCTGGATTCGGTCCATCTACTTATTAGAGAATCCAGTCTGAATTGGAACGGAGGTGCGCTAGTATAACAAGCTCCACTGGCTCCTCCCGCTGTTCTGCTGGGAAGTGGGTGGTAATACGGCACCTGATGTTCTTATGAGGATCAGTACAATGATCTAGGAAGGGCTAGTTTATAAATGCAAAAGCCGGGAGGAAACCACATGTTGCATACGGGCTATGATTTATTCTGGGCTTTTTGCAAAGACTGCATGGACTTTCATGTCGGTGCCAGTGAGATTAAAGTCTGTGCACACGCTTTGTCTGTCACCTTCTATTCTGTTGGCTTCCTAGGCTCATGATTGCTCCAGCATGTAGATGTTATCTATTAACAACATCAAAAAAGGGCGGAATTCCAAACTCACCTATTGCCGCATCTGAGGAGGACTCAAGGCAGCGAGGCTCCGTTGGAATCTCGCGCATGAGTCTGTAAAGAGGGACGGTTTGTTGTTCCTCCCTAGTTTATGCATTTCTTCTCTACTAAACATAGTACGGTCTGTTGAATACGGTCTGTGTCGGCCATTTTTTAAAAAGGGCCGCTAGAAATACAATACTGTGTCGGCCATTAAGGAATAAGCAACACATGGCAAATATTCTAAGGCTATTTATATCTCTGCAACAAATTCAGTTGCCATTTCTACCTTGTGTTATGCAGATTCATGTACGTGAATTAAATGAAAATGCAAGTATAGATAAATACAACAAAAAACCTTTGTTGAGCCATGATCGCTAAAATGTCAGTGTCTGTGAAGGGCTTTCTTTGTGGAAAGGGGTGTCCCCATCACTCCAGGGCTGCTTAATTATGGCATACTAGATATTAATTGAGTGATGTTTATTTTACGAAGGCCAAATCGTTCCATTGGATTTCCTCATTCAGCCCATTCCTCACTGTGTCAAGGCGGAAAATCCAATTCTGCTCTCTTTTTAGGAGAATATTGTTGAAGTCTGCGCCTCTAGTTCGTCGTTTTATTTTTTCCAGAATTGTCCACCTGAATTGTTCCGCTGTGTGATTATTTATGAAATGGGCGACCATGGGTGCTGTGATGTTTTTTGTTCCAATACAAGACTTGTGTTCAATCAGGCGTTTTTTTATGGGTCTAAATAGCATGCCAACGTATTTTAAATCACTGGGGCATGTAATCAAATAGACTACTCCCTTGCTGTTACAATTACTCAGTTATCTCTGTTTCCAAGGTGTCCTTCAAACAATGTCCACACTTTTACTTCTTGTAGTTTGTGCGCACATGATAGATGCCCCGCATTGGGACTGTCCAGTGGGTGCTTGTGATGCTGGAAATGCATCAGAGGGACAGGGCCTCCGTATCCTTGTCCTTTACTGCTTTTTATCATGTGCTCTGTCGTTTTTTCCGCGCAGGAGTTCATGTGGGACTCCTGGCAGTGCAGCTCTATCTCTTTTGGTTTGGTGAACAGACCCATGGGACACCCTTCCGGCACCCATGGGTAGGGGTAAAACCCTGTGCCCCTAGTGTATGTTTTTGGGCACCTCTGTGTGACCCACAGAGCAGGGTACGGGCTGGTGGCAGCTCCGTGCTGAAATGACTGGTGCCCTGAGCGTCCTCCATTTTGGGATGCCCAGGCCCTGTCATTGGAATCGGTAGATTCCTGATGGAGACAAAATGGCCACCATGGCCTCTTGTCTTCCATCACCTGTTACTTTGATCTTCCCAAAGTCCCGGGAAGCCCTGCCTCTGTCCCTTCCCCCTGACTGGCTGTTGGGTGGAAGTTCCATACATGGTAGTGTGGGGAAGTGCTGGCCAGACTGGCTGGAGCCTTCTCAACGACTGTATGTTGTGGGGACACCTTTGGGTGGGACCTGGGTGAATGGAGTGTGTGACGAATACGCATTCTGTGTTGTGACTGTCTAGTATCTGGTGTATGACACAATGGTTGAGACAGCCCTGCCCGAAACCGGTATGAATGCAGCTTGGAGTGTTGAACGGCTCGGTACTTGTCCCAATACGCATTACTTGGTGTGAGTGTCTGGAGAGAAGGAACAAGTTACTTACCTGTAACTGTTGTTCTCCAGCATGGGTCTGGCATGGATTCACATGCTCATGAATATTCCCCGTCGTCAGGCTGGGAATCCTCGGTAAAGAAAAAACCAGTATCAGTTTCGTTTCTGATCTGTCTTTCGTAGTAATAACCAATCACTGGTCTCTGCGTCATACTGACCACAGCCAATGACTGCCCTCTACCTAAGCACCGCCTCTGGCAGCCATCTTCAGATTTGGAAGCACGTGAAGTGGCAGTATGACCAAGTGAAGAGCCGCAGAGGGGTAGGCGGGAGGGTTCGCATGTGAATCCATGCCAGACCCATGCTGGAGAACAACAGTTACAGGTAAGTAACTTGTTCCTTCTCCAGCATGGGGTCTGGCATGGATTCACATGCTCATGAATAAAGAATACATAGCAGTACACACATGCACAACCACGGGAGGTGGCAAAGGCTCAACATTAAGCATCACATAAACTCAACATTAAGCATCTTACCTCCTCACCAGGCTCACCTCAGGCGAACAGGTTGCGCAGCACTGCTTGGCCGACCCTGGAATCCCGGTCGACGCAGTAGAATTTCGTGAAGGTGTGCGTCGACCTCCACGTAGCAGCCCTGCATATGTCCAGCAGGGGCACACCAGATAGGAACGCCGTGGTAGCTGCGATCGCTCTGGTGGAATGGGCTCTCGGACGGCCAGGCAGCGGTCGGTTTGCCAACCGGTGACAGCACATGATACAGCCGGAGAGCCATCTGGAGATGGAAGCCTTCGAGAGAGCCTTCCCCTGATTGACAGGTCCAAAGTTCACAAAGAGTTGTGACGTCTTCCGAAAACCCTTCGTGCGGTCCACGTAGAACTTCAGCGCTCTAGCTACATCCAGCGAGTGCAAAGTCCTCTCAGCCGGCGACGAAGGCGACGGGAAAAACACAGGTAACACCAAGGGTTCGTTGAGATGGAAGTCCGACGGTACCTTGGGCATGAAGGAGGGGTGCGTCCTGAGCACTACCCTCGTGTCGTGGAAAGTCAAGTATGGGGCCTTGCAGGAAAGGGCCTGGATCTCTCCCACTCGTCGTGCGGAGGTGATGGCCACAAGAAAAGCTGTTTTCCACGATAGAAACTTCAACGGGGCCGAGTGCAGAGGCTCGAACGGAGGTCCCATGAGCTTGGTCAGCACCACGTTGAGCTCCCACGCCGGGGCCGGAGCCTTCACCGGCGGGAACGATCTGAACAGTCCCTTCATGAACTCTTTCACCAGACGATGAGACCACAAGGACGTCCGGCCCGTGGTTCTGGTGTATCGGGAGATCGCAGCAAGATGAATCTTGATGGACGCGTGTGCCAGACCAGCTTTGGCCAGCGTCAGCAGGTACGGCAGTACTTGGGGAGCCGTAATCCGTAGAGGGTTAATCTTCTGTGCGTGGCACCAGACAGAGAACCTCTTCCACTTGTGTCCGTAGCATTTAAGAGTCGAGGACGCCCTGGCCTTTGCAAGAACCTCTCTGCAATCGGCCGGTATGTCGTATCCTCCAAACTCTAGCGCTGCAGGAGCCAGGCCTGCAAGTTCAGCGACTTCGGGTCGTGGTGGAGGATGGCGCCTCCTTCCCTGGAGAGTAGATCCGCGTCCGCCGGCAGCTTGATCGGCGGGGACGCTGACAAGTCCAGAAGGTCCGGGAACCATATCTGCCTCGGCCACGCAGGTGCGATGAGGATCATCCTGCACCGTGACCTCTTGAGCTGGTTGATGAGCCGGATTAGCAGAGGCAAGGGAGGGAACGCGTAGAGGAACAGGCCCTCCCAGGGGAACGAGAAAGCATCGCCCATGCTCCTCGTCTGGGGAAACCTGCTGGCGAACCTCCGGCACTTGGTGTTCGTCGCCGTCGCGAACAGGTCGATCTGGGGTGTGCCCCACCGTCGGAAGAGGCGATCCACCAGATCCTGCCGTAGCTCCCACTCGTGGCACGAGCGCAGCTCCCTGCTGAGTGAGTCGGCGATGGTGTTTTTTATCCCTGCCAGATGAAACGGCACCAGAAAAATCCCTTGGGCGACGGCCCAATGCCACAGGTCCTGCGCCTCCTTGGACAGCGCCGGGGACCTGGTTCCGCCCTGTTTCCTGATGTAAAACATGGTGGTGGTGTTGTCGGTGAAGATCCTCACCACCTTGCCCTTGAGGGACGGAAGGAAGGACCTGAGGGCCCAAAACACTGCACGGAGCTCCAGGACGTTGATATGTAGGGACTTCTCCGTCGGGAGCCAGAGTCCCCTTGCGTGCAGATTTTCGGTGTGCGCTCCCCACCCTTCAGGGAGGCATCCGTGGTCACAGTCTCCTGGTGGGCTGGGGTCTGCAAGTCCATGCCCGCCGTCAGATGCGCGCGGGTGCCCCACCACCGTATCGCTCGTCGGAAACTCTCGTCGAGCTTGATCCTTTCCTCGAAGCTGCCCGTCGTCTGGATCCAGCGCGCATCCAGGAATTCTTGCAACGGGCGCATCCGGAGCCTGCACATGGGAATGAGGTAGATGCAGGAAGACATCATCCCGAGGAGGGACTTGATGGACCTCACTTTGGCCGCGTCGGCCACCAACATCCGTTGCACCTTGCCCAAGATGGTCCTGGTCCTCTCCTCCGACGGGGAGGCCAGAAGGGACACTGTGTCGAGCCTCGCTCCCAGAAACAGTGCGACTTGCGCGGGCACCAGGTGGGATTTGGTGTAGTTCACGGAGAATCCCAGGTCCGTGAGGAGTTGGACGGTCCTTGCCCTGTGGACCACGGCGAGCTCCCTCGTCTTGGCGCGGATGAGCCAGTCGTCCAGGTAGGGGTAGACGTGAATCCCCTCGCGGCGCAGCTGCGCCGCCACCGGTGCAAGGCACTTGGTGAATACCCTGGGTGCCGACCGTAGTCCGAAGGGAAGGGCTTTGAACTGGTAATGACGCCCTTGGACCACGAATCTGAGGAATTTGCGGTGCCCCTTTAGGATGGGAATGTGGAAGTAGGCATCCTCCAAATCCAACGACGATAGGAAGTCTCCTTCCTCCAGCTGACCCAGGACGTGCTGGAGGGTGACCATCCGGAACTTCTGCGCCTTGATGAACTTGTTCAGACGTCGCAGGTCTAGGATGGGGCGCCATCCTCCCGTCTTCTTCTTCACGAGGAAGTATCTCGAGTAGACTCCGGAGCCCCGAAGCCTCTTTGGGACGAGTTTGATGGCGCCCTTTCTGAGCATCGCCTTTACCTCCAGGAGAAGTTGAGGGACGTGAAGTTCTTTCCTGGCCACGGGGGGGACGCGCGGGCACCTTCTTTGAAACTCGAGCGCGTGGCCCCGGGCCAGGGCGTCCAGCACCCAACGGTCGGTGGAGATGGACTCCCACACGCTGACGAAGCCCGCCAGCCGGCCTCCCACCGGGGTGCTTCGGTGGGGGCCCGACCCCACGGCCGGTTCAATCCTGCTTGGACGCGGCCTTGCCGCCCTGACCTCCTTGGCGACGACGGCGGGGTCCGCTAGACTTGCCTCGTCCTCTGTAGGCCTCTTGCGACGACGAGCGGGCCGCTTGACGGTAGGAAGCGAAACCGCCGCCGGAACCTTTGGAGGCGCCCTTGCCTCCGCCGCTCCGAAAGGGCGTCCGTCGTTGCAGGACTCCAAGGGCCCGGGCCGTCTCCGTATCCGCCTTGATGGCCTGAAGGGAATCGTCCACTGTCTTCCCAAACAGGTTGTTCCCGTCGAAGGGCATGTCCAGGACTCTGGTCTGGACGTCCTGCCGGAAGTCCGTAGCTTTGAGCCATCCACGACGTCGAAGGCAAACGCCGTTGCCCAGCTGGCGGAACCCAGTGTCGGCGATGTCCGTCGCCACGGTGATGGCGTGGTCCGAGGCCACCTCACCTTCCTGCAGGATCTCAAGGGCCTCCGCCCTCTTGTCGTCCGGCAGAAAATCCAGCAGGGGAGCCATCTTGTACCAGAGCTCCCTGTCGTAGCGGGCCACGATAGCCAAGGCGTTGGCCGCTTTAATCATCGTCGCTGCCGACGAGATGACTCTACGCCCCATAGTATCCAATTTCTTTCCCTCGCCGTCCGGCGGGGAAGTCGATGTGGAGGCCGCACCCCCCCCCCGCTTTCTTCCTGGCTGCCGCGGAGACGACGGAGTCCGGGGTAGGCTGCGCCCGGAGGCATAGGGGGGCCGTGTCCGGGACCCGGTACTTTTTCTCGTACCGGTCTCTTCTAGCTGGCGTCGTGGAAGGGTTCTTGAGGAGGGAAAGGCCCTCATCCCAAATGTCGTCCAACAGAGGCACTGCGAGGACCGTCTTCCTCTTGGCCTCGCGCCGCTGATAAAGGAAGCCTTCCTTTTTCTTCTCCTCAGGGCAGAGTTGGAAAAGCTCGGAAGCCCTGGAGATCATGGAGTGGAAAGATCCGATCTCGTCGGGCGGAGAGGCCCTGGTGGGAGGCGACGACGGAAAATCCTCGTCGTATGCCTCGTCGTCCGTACCCGTCGCTGCCGTGTCAGTCCCCGTATCATCCCCTCGGGTGGACGGGGAGGAGGGCTGGAAGGGGCGCGACGGTTGAAAAGGAGGTGGTGGATGGATCCTTCTTTTCTTGGTAGGGGGAACACCAGAAGGTCCCGGTTCTGGATCCCCCGACGGGAGAGGTTCCTCCGTCGGTAACGCTCCGTCGGTAACGGTAGCCTCGTCCTTATCTCGGAGCATAAGGACTGTATGGCCAACAAAATGGCCGCCGAGTTGTCTTGCGGCGCTGGCAGAGGGGAATCCGACGGGCGAGCAGGGGCCCCGTCGGTATCCTCGACGATGTCGTCGTCGTCACCTGCGTCGGGGTCCATTCCGACGAGCTGGCCTTCTTCCACGCCTAGGCCGTGGCTTAAGACCTCGATCAGCTCCTCTTCCGAGGTTGAGGCCGACTCTACGACGACGCCCTGCCCCCCCTTCTTCTTCCCCACGGGGGGTTTCACGGGGGTCCTATCGATGGGCACAAAGGTAGACTCCCTCCGAGGAGGCAGGGAGATTCTGGGCCCTGAGGTCGCCACCACTGGTGCAGCCACCACAGGCTGAGCCAGGGCCGCCGCGACCGTTTCGATAGAGGGCTTGGTCGGATGGATCAAGGCCTTCACCACCTTAGGTGCGCTCACCGCCTTATCCTTGAGGGAGGGGGCACTGCCACGCTCCTCCTCTGCCTTAGAGCTCGACCGGGGTCTTTCCAGGAGCTTCGCCGGGTGCTCGGCCTTCCTCTTACCCGACCCAGAGCGTTGGCTCATGGTTGATGGTGCCGGGGAGGGTGCGCCCTGCCTGGCGCCCGTAGAGCCCGACCGTTCGGCGCTCCCGGTGCCAGCGGACTCGCGGTGCTTGGCCTTATGTTGGGCCCCCGTCACCGGGGCGCCCTCAAAGGTCTTAGAAGACCGCTCGGATTTCTTCTTCTTCTCGCCAGACGGGCTCTTACCCTCCAGCCAGTTGGCGAGACGTTGATGGCGGTCCTTCATGGTCCGTTCCGACATGTTGCCGCAAAACGCACAGTCCTTCTCCACGTGCGTCTTGTCCTCATGAAGGCAGTAAAGGCAGAAAGAGTGTTCGTCCTCCTTGAAGACGTTCTGCAGCTGGCATCCAGGGCAGACCCTGAACAGCTTTCCGGGCGTCGAGCTTCCCTTCTCCTGGGCCATCTCCGAGACCGGGCCTGAGAAGCTTTTGGAGTCCTCCGAAGTGTAGCTCGACGAAATCTTCACCCTTGAGGGGCACAGATGAATCCGACACGGGTCCCCGTTGATCGGATGTAGAATCGGTGGAGCTTGAGGCTCTTTTGACCGAAAGAATCGAAGTTTTTTGTAAAAAAGCGCGAAAAAATAGCACTAACGCTCGAGAGCAATAGCACGAGGATCCCAACACATGAACGTGCGGTAAAAATCTGAAGATGGCTGCCAGAGGCGGTGCTTAGGTAGAGGGCAGTCATTGGCTGTGGTCAGTATGACGCAGAGACCAGTGATTGGTTATTACTACGAAAGACAGATCAGAAACGAAACTGATACTGGTTTTTTCTTTACCGAGGATTCCCAGCCTGACGACGGGGAATATTCATGAGCATGTGAATCCATGCCAGACCCCATGCTGGAGAAGTGAATGGCCTGAATGCCCCGTGTGCCTAATTGGCTGGCTGCCTGCCTGCATGAATGACCTTAGTCGTGATTGGATGCTTGAGTGTGACCCAGCGGAATGAATGGGAGATCAACAGTATATATGGGGACCTCTCACTGCTAGGAATCATGTTCAGAAGCTGAAGTCCACTATGACGAGTAACTGGACTAACTGGAGTAACTGAAGCTTGATCTTGAAGCCCTGCTGGACGAGAAGAATTGCTGTTGCTCTCCTTCACAATCTGAAAGCTGCTGTGCCTCAAGGACTGACCCAGAGAGGACCTGGTAAGGCGCCCTCTTCCCGAGCTATGAGGGGCCATCGTGCACAGCTGATCTTTGCCTAAGAGCCCTGGTAGCCAGACCTTCGACAGGCTGCCGACCCGATACGGGGATTACTGCGGAACTCCAAGGAGAAGCACCCGGACTGTTGTCCACCACTGTCGCCGACCGCCGTCGCTGACTGGAGCCGCCGTGCTCCCGTTGCCTAAGAACTTCATTGATCCAAGGATGCTCTCGTCCGCCCATCGCCGCTGTATCCTGCTGGAGAAGGCCTGACCGTCGATGCGCTGAGGAGCATCCACCGGTGGGTTTCCCGCCGCCCAAAGACCACAGAGACGCTGACGACTCAACGCCCTTGCTGGGCCACATTTCTTCAACTCTTTGCGGTCCAGAACTATCGACACCGAGGTGCCCTGCATGCCTCTTCCTTGCGGGACGTTTACGTTTCCCCGTCAACGAGCACCGCTAGGAACGACGTGGCCACTTCACCGTCGTAGCTCGACCTGTTCTTCGTCAGATGTTTGACGACCCGTGACTCCTGCCTGAAAGGGAGGACACTCAAGAGGGGTTGTCGATTTCCCCGATGTGGAATGCTACAACACCAAGGTACTTTGGGGTTGCAGAACTATTGGGAAGTCTAAGGGTGAACAATATATGGACTGGGCTTGTATCTTTCTTCTGCAGGTTGCCCAGGTGGGGGGATCTCCACACAGAACTGTGTTTAACGGTAGTTACCAGTATTCTGCCTATTGCTCAACCATCCTGCTATCCTTCCTCTCTCTACTGCTGGTTTTCCTCTTTATTTTGATCTGTGTGTCATCCTGACCGTATGCACTTTAATAAGATCGAGTAACGTTAGTGGTACCACTTTAGAATTGTACATATTTACATTGTTGATTTTCGGAGTACAAAGTGAGTTATCGTGATCGTGTATATGCCTTTGAATATTAATTATATAAAGACTGTGTTTTAACCGATACAGTGTGTGGACATTCCTTCGTGGGTTTGATTTGATTTGATTTTTGATTTTATTTTATTTATAAAGCGCAAAAAACCAGGCCCAGGGGCAACCGGGTGCATACTCTTAAACATGTTACAAAAAGCAGTAGTTACAGAAGTTACAAAAATGTACAGCATATATACATGTACATACTCTTAAACATGTTACAAAAAGCAGTAGTTACAAAAATATACAGCATATATACATGTACCGAAGGGTACCATTAACAGCGTATAATGCAGGGACAGAGCAGAGAGAAAATGTATATTCAGTTCTGTACCCCACATGGAGTCTGGACTGTGTCAAGGTCTCATGAGTCTTGGGAGAGCAGCCATGTTTTAGCATTGTTCTTGAAGGAGTGGAATGATGGTTCAATTCTGATAGGTGTGGGCAAGGTGTTCCAGAGTTTGGAGGCCAGGACGGGGAAGCTCACCCCACCAGCTTTCTGAAGTTTGCATCTAGGCACGATGAGGCTGTGAGTTTGGGCTGCTCTGGTAGGTCGAGTGGAGGTGTGGCATGAGAAGCGAGTGGACAGGTAAGGTGGGGCGATGTTGTTCAGACATTTGTGAGTCAAAGCTAGGGTTTTCAGGGCAATTCTCTGTTTTACCGGGAGCCAGCGTAAGTCCAATCTGACAGAGGAGATATGAGAGCGTCTCGGGATGTTTAAGGCTGCCCTTAAGGCATTATTTTGTACAGTTTGCAATTTATTAAGGTTAGACTGACTGGTCCCTAGGTAGAGAGCACTACAGTAGTCGATTTTGGCCATAACAAGAGTTCTGGCGAGTGTGATACAGTTGGTGGAGTTTAGGAAGGGTCTACAGGCAGTGATAAGTTTGCAGGTATAGGCCGAAGCTGACCTAACTGCATTTATTTGTCTGTTCAGAGAAAGCGAGGAGTCAAGATAGACCCCTAGCGTCTTAGTATCTTTGGAGACTTTAATGTCATTGCCATCAATAATGAAGGACTTGTAGGTTTGGTCTAGTTTGTTGAGCCGATGATTTGATCCTAAAAGTAAGAGCTCAGTCTTATCATCGTTAAGGCAAAGTTTGTGCTGTGCCATCCAGGCCTGATGACCGAGTAAGCATCGTTAAGGGCTTTGGTGTCAGCTGTGTAGTCTCCTGTGATAGGGATGAGTATCTGGGTGTCGTCCGCGTAGTTAGTGTAGGAGACACCCAGATAGTCAAGCACATCGAAGAGGGGCTTGGTGAATACGTTATACAACGTAGGGGATACACACGAGCCTTGAGGAATGCCACAGTGAATGGGTGAGGGATCCGCTGATGCCAGCGGTGAGAAGACCCTCATGGATCTATTGCTCAGGAATGAGTGGATCCAGGCATTGGCAGAGTCGGAGAAGTGGGCTGCGGATTTGAGATGCTGGCACAGTATTTGGTGGTTGACCAGATCAAAAGCCGCGGAGAGATCGAGGAGAAGGAGAAGAGCTAGCTTCCCATTGTCCTTCAGTGACTCCATCTGAGTTTTCAAGTCCATCAGAGCTGACTCCGTGCCATGTTTAGGGCGGAACCCTGATTGTCTTAAGCCCAGGAGATTGTTTAGTTCGAGGTAATCCTGAATCTGCGGGTAGGCTGCGTGGTCCAGGATCTTGAGCAGGAATGGGACTGTAGTGATAGGTCTGAAGTTAGTTGGGATATTAGAGTCAAGGGAGGGTTTTTTGAGGAGTGGGATAACCCATGCATCCTTTAGGTTGTCGGGGACAATACCCGTCTTGAAAGAAGCATTTATGAATGCTGTAATGAACGGGGCTAGCTCATGAGATGCTTCCTTGATAATAGGTGCTGGGCAGGGGTCACCTTGGCAATTGGAAGGTTTTAAATTGTTTATGATGTTTTCTACTTCGAGAGTAGTGAGTGGGGAGAAGGAGAAAGGTTTATGCGGATAGGTTAAATGTGTATTAAGTGTAGGTGTGGTCGGTGGTTGGTCAAGCTGTAGGGATTTCTGTTTGTCCCTGATTTTAGATTGGAGGGAAGCAATTTTACCCAGGAGTGCTGACTGAATATTGGTGCACCAAGTGTTGTCTTTGGAGCAAGAGTCAGGGGGGGCTGCAGGTGTCTCGAGTTCCTTAAGGATATTAAAGAGTTCCTTAGTATTGGACTGGGCTGACATAATGCGGTTATTATAAGAATCTTTTTTTGCCTGGAGTACAGCTTCTTTATAGTTAAGGGTGTCTATCAGAAGACTGTCCTTGTGGGCGTCGGAGTGGTGACTTCTCCAGCGTGACTCTGCTGAGTGTTTCTCTTTGCGTAACACTCTAAGCTGGGGAGTAAACCATGAGTTAAGGTGTGCTCGTTGTTTGGGTTTCCTCAGTTTGAGCGGGGCGATAGAGTTGTTGGCTGCAAGCAGTGAGTGGTTATACATGTCGGCTAGGTTGGTGGGGTCTGAGCAAGTGTCAGGAGCGTTATTTAGTGTGGGAAGGATAAGAGGGAGTATTTTTTCTGTCGTAATGTTCTTTTTATTTCTAGTGAGGGTGGCTGGGGCGACCAAAGGCCTGGGTGGTGGGGCTGCTTCAATGCTGAAAGTGATGACATCAGGGTGTCCGGCTTGTCTGGAACGAGTGGAGGGGTGCTGGGCGCCGAGGGCTGAGGTGTGGAGACCGGAGCCGGAGGCAGCCGCCTGAACAGTGGAAGGCAGGGGCGCCAGAATCGAAGGAGCCGGCGTGGCAGCAGGGGCTGCAACGGGGCCTGCAGTGCTGGAGCTATAGGAGGAATAACTATAGGTGCAGGGGGAGGGGCCAGAGCGAGCATGTCCATGATTACATCCCTAAGGAAGGACCCCATCTGAGGACATGAGCATGAGGAACTTTTCAAAGAACCTGTCGTCGCAGGCCTGTGGGTTGGCAGGTGATATTGACAGGTAGCGGACGGCTGCTGATGCCGCTGCATACTCTGTCTAGCTGTTTGCGGGGTAAACCTGTCCTGTGCTGCTGAAGGATAAACTGTAGGCCACGTACCTGGTTGACACCAGTCCCACCTTGTAACTCGTTCTCCCACCTGCTGCATTCCTCGGGCGGCCATCTTGTCTGGCGTGGTGGCCATCTTGTCGAGCTGCATGCCACGTGCCAAAGTCATGGTGCTTGGCTCACTGGGCCCGGCCTCCTCCAGGACTCTTGGCGATGGAGCATGAGACCTACCCTGCACCTCAGGCCGAGGCCTGGTAGGAATGTCACCCTCAGCAGAGTTGCCGGTAGTGCTGGGTACAGGCGCCCCCTCTGCCATGTTGCAGGTACAAGTGCATAGCCCCTCAGGTGTACACCCGGTAAAAGAACCTTGCGGTCTCTCAGCACTGTCTCTGGAAGGATCTACAGACCCCTCGGCCTGGCCGCCGGTAGCTGAATTAGCCTCGGTACCCGTGCTGGTGTGAGAAACTGAGCGGTTCCTCCCGTCTGGGCGTTTCCTTGGGAAGAAGTCGCCCTTGCGGGGTGCACTGGAAAAGAGCAGCCCTTCCTTAGGCCTTGACTTATGACTGACAAAAGTCCTTCAAGTCCTCTGGGGGCGACTTCTCGAAGAGCTCTGTCCACCTAGCTAGTCAAAGCACGCAAAGAATGTGCTTTGCATTTTGTGCAACCCTCCCATCCATGGTCGGGGCCAAGGCAGCGGAGGCAAAGAACGTGGGGATCCGATGTAGGGAAGAGCACCTCGCAGGCTGGACATCTGCTGAAGCCCGCTGAAGTCGAAATGCATCGGGGAGGAAAGACAGAAGAAAGTATCCGGGGAAGAGCGCGTGGTATTACATGTCCGAAGACAATCCCAGGAGCGCTGGTGAAATGGGCCTGTTCCTGTTGACGCGGAAAAGGGGACTGGCGCCGGTGGGCAGAGTCAGGCGAGCACATGCTCCCAGGGCTACGCCCCCGCGTACCTCTAAATTTAAATGGGAAGATTTCTTCTGGTGAAAAAGGTTCCGTCTCCCTTCCCTAACGAGAGGCGCCCATGCAGTATGGAGGAAAGGGGACAGGAGGAAAGAGTACAACAGTTACAGGTAAGTAACTTGTTCCTTCTCCAGCATGGGGTCTGGCATGGATTCACATAAAGAATAGCAGTACAGAAATACACAACGACGTGAGGTGGCAAGGCTCAACAGAAGCAATTACTGTTACCTCCAGAACAGGCTCACCTTCAAGGGAACAGGTTGCGTAGCACTGCTTGGCCGACCCTGGAGTCCTCTCTGGAATCCCTTTCGACGCTGTAGAATCTTGTGAAGGTGTGTGTAGACCTCCACATAGCAGCCCTGCAGATGTCCAGCAGGGGCACACCAGACAGGAACAAAGTCGTCGCAGCGATCGCTCTGGTGGAATGAGCTCTCAGCCGGTCAGGCATTGGTCGGTTTGCCAAACGGTGACAGTGTGTAATACAGGCGGAGAGCAACCTGGAAATGGAAGCCTTGGACCAAGCTTTCCCATGGTTCACAGGACCAAAGTTCACGAAAGGTTGAGACATCTTCCGTAAACTCTTTGTGCGTGCCACATAGAACTTCAGAGCACGCGCCACATCCAGCGAGTGCAAAGTCCTTCCAGCCAGCGACAAAGGTGTCGGAAAAAACACAGGCAACACCAAATGTTTGTTGAGGTGGAATTCTGACGGAACCTTTGGCATGAAGGAAGGGTGCGCCCGCAGCACCACCTCGTGATGTGAAAAGTCAGATAAGGCCGCTTGCAGGACAGGGCCTGGATCTCAACTACCCTCCTGGCAGGGATGATGGCCACAGTAAAAGGCGTTTTCCACGAAAGGAACTTGAGAGTGGCCTGATGCATAGGTTCGAAGGCGGCCCCCATGAGCCTTGTCAGTACCACGTTGAGTTCCCACGCCGGGGCTGAAGCCTTCACTCTGCCAGACCTGTGAGTCATTCGTGGAAGGCCTAGACTGTTGATGGTGTGTCGAGGTCTTTTTCCTCGTCTGCATCCACCAGGGTGTCCGGCTTGTCTGGAACGAGTGGAGGGGTGCTGGGCGCCGAGGGCTGAGGTGTGGAGACCGGAGCCGGAGGCTGCAGCAGAGGCTAGTACGGAACCGCCTGAACAGTGGAAGGCAGGGGCGCCAGAATCGAAGGAGCCGGCGTGGCAGCAGGGGCTGCAACAGGGCCTGCAGTGCTGGAGCTATAGGAGGAATAACTATAGGTGCAGGGGGAGGGGCCAGAGCGAGCATGTCCATGATTACAGTCCTTCCCATCTGAGGACATGAGCATGAGGAACTTTTCAAAGAACCTGTCGTCGCAGGCCTGTGGGTTGGCAGGTGATATTGACGGGTAGCGGACGGCTGCTGATGCCGCTGCATACTCTGTCTAGCTGTTTGCGGGGTAAACCTGTCCTGTGCTGCTGAAGGATAAACTGTAGGCCACGTAGCTGGTTGACACCAGTCCCACCTTGTAACTCGTTCTCCCACCTGCTGCATTCCTCGGGCGGCCATCTTGTCTGGCGTGGTGGCCATCTTGTCGAGCTGCATGCCACGTGCCAAAGTCATGGTGCTTGGCTCACTGGGCCCGGCCTCCTCCAGGACTCTTGGCGATGGAGCATGAGACCTACCCTGCACCTCAGGCCGAGGCCTGGTAGGAATGTCACCCTCAGCAGAGTTGCCGGTAGTGCTGGGTACAGGCGCCCCCTCTGCCATGTTGCAGGTACAAGTGCATAGCCCCTCAGGTGTACACCCAGTAAAAGAACCTTGCAGTCTCTCAGCACTGTCTCTGGAAGGATCTACAGACCCCTCGGCCTGGCCGCCGGTAGCAGAATTAGCCTCGGTACCCGTGCTGGTGTGAGAAACTGAGCGGTTCCTACCGTCTGGGCGTTTCCTTGGGAAGAAGTCGCCCTTGCGGGGTGCACTGGAAAAGAGCAGCCCTCCCTTAGGCCTTGACTTATGACTGACAAAAGTCCTTCAAGTCCTCTGGGGGCGACTTCTCAAAGAGCTCTGTCCACCTAGCTAGTCAAAGCACGCAAAGAATGTGCTTTGCATTTTGTGCAACCCTCCCATCCATGGTCGGGGCCAAGGCAGCGGAGTCAAAGAACGTGGGGATCCGATGTAGGGAAGAGCACCTCGCAGGCTGGACATCTGCTGAAGCCCGCTGAAGTCGAAATGCATCGGGGAGGAAAGACAGAAGAAAGTATCCGGGGAAGAGCGCGTGGTATTACATGTCCGAAGACAATCCCAGGAGCGCTGGTGAAATGGGCCTGTTCCTGTTGACGCGGAAAAGGGGACTGGCGCCGGTGGGCAGAGTCAGGCGAGCGCATGCTCCCAGGGCTACACCCCCGCGTGCCTCTAAATTTAAATGGGAAGATTTCTTCTGGTGAAAAAGGTTCCGTCTCCCTTCCCTAACGAGAGGCGCCCATGCAGTATGGAGGAAAGGGGACAGGACGAAAGAGTACAACAGTTACAGGTAAGTAACTTGTTCCTTCTCCAGCATGGGGTCTGGCATGGATTCACATAAAGAATAAATAGTGTCGGGGGGAAATTCTGCCGGGGTCGGCCGGGCCGTCCGCAGACCTCCGGGCAGGGAGGCCCCAACTCCTCCCGTATATCCCAGATGAGATAGAGTATGAGACACACACAAGGAGCAAGGTGACTCTGCTGTTTATTTAGACAAAACGGCAGGGATGGGTCAAGGAGCGTACGCGTTCGTCCTGACACACACACAATCGTGGGGCTCGCAGGCCCTTTTACAGCATTATGACGCGCTACTTGCGTCACTTCAGAAAGTTAACAAAAAAACCTATCACCACTCTTAATTGGTTGCTCGAGTGGTAGGGTTAGTATAGTACACATATAGAGAATGATATTAGTGGACAAGGTGTAGTCAGGTGGTATATCTGGGTTGTCCCTACAATTAGATACATAAGAATTGTTACATGAAGACTCCTGAGGATTGGCTAATATTACTGACGTCTGAGATAAGAGCCCCATGTTCTGATTGGTGCACCCGTGAGCTTCCCAGCCTGGGACCACCGTTGTTCCCAGCTCTCGGTGTACCTGTGATTGCAACAATGTTTCAATATGGGTACGTGCAGACAATGTGAGGATTTATTCATAGGTGGAAGGCTGACCGCTCCCACTGTAGCAGATGTCCATTGAGCCTTTCAAGTGTATCGGCCTGTGTCTCGTAGCGAGGGACCCAGACGCCTTTTCTCTCCTGGGTTTTGGCATCTCGTCAGGTTCGGCTTGGTCACGTGGGGAGGGACCGTGAAAGAGGCAGAATTCTGCACAATTAATATTGTTTTTCCACTGCGCGTCTGGTTTAATTTGCCGGCGTGACTAACATTGGGGCGCGGAGTGCGAGGTTGCAACATCGTGCCTTTGATGATTTGTTCTTGGAATGTGGGTTTGCAACATTGCGACCTTGGCTGGTTGCTCCACCGGGTTCTTTCTGCAGGATCAGCAACCTGACTCTTGCTTTGTTAATGTCCACGGGAGCTCTTGTTTGAGGCCTACTCGGGCCTGGTGCATAAGTAGTCCGTTTGGTGCATAGGTGCTTTAGGTTATAGTAGCATATATTTCCATGACCAGTATCGTGTTTCCATTATACCTCTCATGGTGGTAACGGGTTTCAAGAGAAGCGTGAGCAAGCGTTATAGATGAGTTCATGATGCGTCTTGCGTTTCTGCATTCTGAAAGCCTATGTAAAAATAATAAAGATGCACGTCCGTGAATATGCCTGTCGCCTACGTCATAGCACTGAGTATGTTCTTCGTGTAGATTGGTGTGGGAATGTTCAGTGTGTATATTTGTACAGATGTGCTTCCCGTTGTCTAGGTCGTCATGGCATCTCTAACGACGTGTAGATTTTAGTCTAGCTGATCCGTGCCGCAGGTGTCGGCATGGCCAGTGCGGGCTGCTGGGCAGGCAGATGGACACATCCGTATGTTCCTGTACCAGGGTACCTGGTCGTCTGGTAAATGGACAAACTCTTCTCGCGGCGGGTGTCTGGGCCGTGACCCTCTAGGCCAAGCGCGAGAGGTGAAGGACGGGAGCCTGGTCTTCCATTCTCCCACTTCAGTCCCCCCTCTGGTCGACTTGTCGACCACAAACATATCCTTCTCGTTATCTCCTCTTACTCTCCATATCTTAGTTATTCCTCCGAGATGTCCATAATGGTTTACATGATCTTCAAATGACCAATACATATATTCACATGTTCCTCCAGGAGTACAGTATACCCATCTTCCTATGTAGCTCCTGGGGTTCCTCGGGTTCTCGATCTTCACTGATGGTGGGTCTAGATGGTTGGTGATGATTTGGGTGCGCAACTTCTCCCTCTCTTGTATTATCACACCTGTATGCTGGCCGTCATCTGCTGGCATTAAGGGGTGCATTCCCACCATTTCCAGCAACTCGTCAGTCGTGCGTGCCTTCCGGGCCTTCCAAAATCTAATTATGATCAGAGTAGCTCCAGCCAAAATAGTACAACCCACTATTATTTTCAGTCCATCTGACAGCCAGGATGGCATCCATGACCATAATAGTGAAAACCAGCTCTTATCCTTGTCTACACCGTTACTTACATCCATCATTTTGGAGTGCATCTGGGCCAATTGTGAAACTGCTTCTGTCAGTGTACCATTGTCAGCATCGTTGGCAGGTATGAACGTGCAGCAAGATTGTCCTATCTTTGCACAAACTCCTCCTTCCATTGCTGTGAGAAGGTCCAATACATATCTGTTCTGGAGTGCTACCATCCTTACAGCTCGCAGCTCCTCTTTAATTGCGTTGAACCCATTTACTGTTGAATTGATGGTCATCATTAGTTCCCATCTGGTTATTTGGAGCCATTTTGCGTTTGCGTAAGCCTGCAGTCCCGGATGTATTATTGAGGAGAAGAACATTGCTGCTCTGCTGAATAGTCTGTGTTCTGGCGGTATTGATGTTAGTTCCGTTTCCGACCTTCCCCACAGGTAATTTCCTGTCAGTGGCTCTCCTTGTCTTTTCCTCCTATTTAGGACAGTATCATTGCTGTTGGTCCTGTTCTCTTGCTCCTTCTGAAGTGGTGCAGATCTCTTTCTTCTCTTATCCCCTTCATCCATTTTAGGAAATTTCGCCACATCGACATGCTTCTTAGGTACCACTAGTGATGGTACATTGACGTGTACCATTGTGCACACACCATTCCACAGGGGAGGCAGTGTATGATATGCCTTTTCTCCACAGGCCCAATAATGGTCCATTATTACTGCTGTTCCCGCTCCCCCCTCAGGTAACTCCATCACGCTTGCACAATTGGTGTTATATCCTACGTCCACCTCTCCTTTATGCTGGTAGCATACCTTGGGCGCAGTCAATGGTAGTATTGTTATTGGGTCTTCATCTTCTTCTACCCACGTGAGCATTGGTACATACTTGATCCACGTCGTCCAACATCGATGATTGTGTGTCTCGATGGTTGAGATAGTTTCTTTTGTTACCATGTTGCTGCCAACCACTCCTATCTCCCAGCTGTTGTCCAGATACACCTTTCCTGTTATCGTCAGTAGCGGCCTCTCCCAGCATCCTTGTTTACCCGGAACTTCAGTGGCGTACCAATCACATGGTAGATACTGCAGTGTTACCTTCTTTGTTTCTCCTTTTGCAGGGCCACTTGTTATGTATTTGAATGCTTCAGCATGTAAACTGGTCTTGTGATAACTCAGATAGGTCTTGAGGAAGTTGTTTTCATATGGGTATGAGTCTCGTGTTTTCCATGTCATGTGCACTACTGTTCCTTGAAATCTTCCTTTCGTTTGGAACAGGGCCAAATATATTATGCACTGTGCTGTCTTTTCATCTATTTCTGTGGCAACAAATGTTCGTGAAGCGCTCATGGCGTATGGTATTAATGAGCAAACGTAACAGCTATCCTCAGTTGTCTGCTTACCAATGCGGGTCATGTGCTGGTACCATATGTTGTTTGTGACGTGTGCTGAATCTTGTACATAATTATCAATACCTTTATTGTCTGAGTATGTGCTGCGTTTAACTCTATTTTGCTTGGGTGCAATGTTACTATTACCACCTGACGTAACACCTGTTGCAGCAGGGAACGGGGGTATATTAGGTTTGGGTGCAGCAATAAAATTGATAGCATAGCTGTACTGCCAGACAGAGGCAGCCAAGAACCCGGTGATCATAAAAATCCCTATTATTTTTATTACATATGCTAATCTCACCGGCATTTTGCTCTTACCTTGCTGCAGTCCTGGCAGCGTATTCTTGCGACGTTAAAGTTGCCCGCCTAAAAATTCTCAAAAGTGCTCGTTATTAAATGTTAGTTTTGTTTCCTTTAAGCTCTCCCTATCAAGTAGTCATTCAGTGCCCAGGCGAAGAGCTGCTCCCACGCTACTCTAAGTGATCGGTCTCTTAGGACCGGCAAGTATGGGCGGAGGTGGGGCATGTAATATTCTATGGCCAGGAGGAAGGCTGTGTAGTAGACACGTACCCTTCTCCTTTTTAGGTATGTTGGCCTTTTTATTTCGTATACAAATTGGTGTGACAATTCTTCTGGGTAGTTATCGTCTGGCAGTACCATCTACGCCTGTACACTGAACTTGTTAATTAGCTTTTTCTTAACAATACAATATTACGCAGTTCCTGTATGTGCGAGAGAAAAAAGAGAACATTCACGTGTTTACATGTGTATTGGTGCAAGCAATGTCCTTCAGTTTTAGTTACAACTGTACTTGGGAGTCAATGGGGGGGGGGGGTTTGCGCTCAGATGGCGGAAGTATTTTTACTCTTTGAGCGTGTGACCATGGGGTGGGCAGTATGGGGATCACCCCTTTCTTCGTCAGTTATCGTCTCCGAGGGAACAATTGGGTCGTTGTCTGTGGTGGAACTTTCTTCCGCTGTCGGGGATGTTGTTGCTGTTCTTCCAATGGACCTGTCGTTGGCGCTGGGGCGGGTCTGCAGTTTGTAGATCTTTACGTCATGTAGGTGGTTCCAGGCACGCTTATCCTTTAGTTTTACTGCTCTTGTTGATACGTCCTCTACCAGATGGGGGCCAGTGAACCTCTTCTCGTTCCACTTTCTATTAAAATTGCGAAGTAGCACGTGGTCACCTTTGGCAAGTTTGCACAAGTTCTCCTTTCCCAATTCTGTACTTGCGCCTTTTTCTTGATTGCTGATAGACCCGCCCCGTGTGCGCTCGAGCTGTTGAGACACAAACACGACACTAGTAATCAAAGAAGACACATATTGATACATTTCATCACCTAACACACTCGCTGAACTTTCGTGGTCGGTGAATGCCCTTGACGTTGGGGTTAGGGGAAGGCGCATTTGACGTCCAGTAACCACCTCGTGAGGGGTGAGGTGGTGGTCGGACCCTGGCCTATTCCTTAGTTCAAATAAGGCTAACGGAAGGCAATACAACCAACTTTTCTTTGTTGTTTGTTGTATTTTTGCAATTGCCTCCTTCAATAAGCCATTCAGGCGTTCACATACACCATTAGCCTGTGGGTGGTATGCACATGCAAATTTGTGTTTAATGTTCAGCAGGGATGTGATATGCTGGAACATTTTGTTTGCGAAATGTGGGCCGTTGTCTGATCTTAACACCTCGCACACTCCCCATCTGGGGAAGACCTCCCTTACTATGAATTTGGCTGCTCTAAACGCATCAGGGTGTGAACAGGGCCCTGCTTCAATCCACCTAGAAAATGGGCATACTACTACAATCATATACCTATTACCTTGACATATGTTGATCATATCAACATAGTCAATGTGAAGGTGCCGAAAAGGTCCTTCTGGCCGGGGTATGGTACCTCTTATCACTTTTAGAGTATGACCGGCCGTAAACTGTTGACATGTGAGGCAATTGCTGATAAAATTTGACACATGAGAATTTAACTCAGGACAAAACCAATCTTCTCTAATTCGTGCTGCAATTATTTCCTTGCCTGTATGGGCAGGGTGATGTAATTGGCTCAGGGCGGTATTTAACAGTGCCAACGGTATTACAACTTTCCCAGTGCCACCCTGGCGCCATAGTGCGTCGGTTGGTGACATTGTACATCCTCTTTTTACCCATATTTCCTTTTCGGCCATTGGTGCAGCCGCTTGTAGCTCCATAATCTGTGTGGCTGGGAGATGGGTGTACCCTTCTCTTATTAACATCTCCCTAGCTATTCCCCTCCCTCTCCCTCTCTGTGAGTCTGTGGGGTTCCATATCTCACCAAAGTATGCAGCATATTTCGCATGTGCGTCTGCTGCTGCATTCCCTTTTGAGACGTAGTCTTCACCATTGGTGTGTGCGGTGCATTTGACTAGGGCTAGTTCTTGGGGGTCGTTTATTACTTCAATTAGTTCAGCCAACAAGAGGGCATGTTGCACTGGAGTGCCATCAGCTCTCCTAAACCCTCTTCTTCTCCATTTTGATAACCCTGAGTGGACAGTGGATGTAACATATGCACTGTCGGAATATATGGTTACTCGTTTATTAAAACTTTCCTTTAATGCCAATATTAGTGCAACCAGTTCCGCGGCTTGAGCAGAGTAATGCTGTGGTAATTGTACACACTTCATAGCCACACACACCGGCGCCTCCATCATTTTTACTACTGCTGCCCCAGTCCTTCGTATCCCATCTCCTTGATCAATAGTTGATGACCCATCAATAAACAAAAGCTCACCTCCCTCTAGTGCGTTTTCTTCAACTTTTCTAGTACATGAGTACATTTCAGTTATTTGGGTGCAGTCGTGGGCGTAATCTCCCTCCTGAATTACTTCTGCTAGGAACCTTGCAGGGTTAACCGTGCTACATCTAACAATTGCTAGTTCAGTTCTAGACAAAATAATCTCATAACCTGATGCCCTCTGTGTCGTTAGTGTGGACTTAGGTTTATTCAATATCGCAAATAGTGCATGTTCCACAAACAGTGTAGTTGGACACCCCATAGTTATTGCTGATGCTTTTTCTACTGCAAAAGCAGCTGCAGCAAGACCTTGTTCACAAGGGAAGTGGCCTAACATCACAGGGTCTAAGTGACCGCTGTAAAATGCTACTGGTTTATAGCCCATGCTCGTTTTTTGGGCCAATACTGCTTTCATCACTGCTGAGTCGCAATGTGAAAATATAAAAAAGCGTCGCTCATAGTCTGGGGATGCCAGTACTGGAGCAGTTGATATCGCGTCTTTCAATTCGTCAAATGCCTCCCTCATTTCCATAGTCCACCCCAACTTTTTCTCCCCTTTATTTGCTTCCTTCAAACCCTCAAGCAGGGGTCCTATGTATGAGCTGTAATCAAATACCCATGCTCTACAGTAGTTGCACAGCCCCAGAAATTGCTGCAGTTCTCTCACAGTCTGTGGCACGGGAGTGCTTGAGATGGCCTGTGCTCTTTGTGGTGCAATCTTTCTTCCATGTTGGGATATCAGTTGGCCAATGTAAAGTACCTGTTCCTGACAGTATTGTATCTTTTCCATGTCTACCTTGTACCCCTTTTCAGCCAATATTGTCAACATTTTTAAGGAGTCCTCTCTACATTTACTTTCGTTTGTACTGCAAATTATTATGTCATCCACATACTGTAACACTGTGCTTTCCACCTCAACGTTACCCAAATCCATCTGTATTACTCTATTGAAAATTGAGGGTGATTCACAATACCCCTGTGGTAATCTGGTATGTTTCCACTTTGTATTTCGGTAAGTGAAGCTTGTCAAATCTTGTGAGTCTGGGTGTAATGGTATTGAGAAAAAAGCGTTTTTAAGGTCAATCACTGTAAATCGTGATGCTTCTGCTGGAATGCCACACAATATTGTGGCCGGGTTTGCTGTTACTGGATACTCTGCTTCTACTATGTTGTTCAAGGGTCTGAGGTCCTGTATGAAGCGCCAAGACCCCCCTTTAGCCTTGCGCACCGGGTACACAGCTGTGTTACATGGTGATTCTGAGGGGACCAATATGCCATTGTTTATAAGGGCCGTTATGGTTTCATATATGCCCTCATCTGCCTCTTTTGACAATGGGTACTGTTTCACTCTTGGTAGTATGGCACCTTTTTTCAATTTTATCCTTACACCCCCTATGCTTTTTATGCATCCCACGTCATAAGGGCTAATAGTCCGTAATGATTTGGGCACCTTTGACATATCCTCCTTAAAAAATAGGACTGGGGTGCCTGCGGGTGCCTCAAGTGCCATTGCAATTTTCTGTGCTACTTGTTTGTGAGCCACTCTTAGCCATATTTCTACACTCATCATGAACACCATTTCACCTTCCTCCTTTTCTTCTGAGAACAGCTCTTCATCTGACACCTGGGTCAGCCTACATCCTTCTGCTAGTGCTATCACTGCCCTCCATGCTCTCCCTTCTTTATCTTGGGCGTGCACAGCAACATAATCAGCTGTTGCAATAATGCTCTCGATGTCCATTACAAACACCTTTCCTTCTAGTTCATTAACTGGTGTTTCTGGTCGGAACAGATAGGCTGCTGGCCTCCTCCATATTTTCCCTTCTATCCCTGGCATCCATGCAAATGCCATGTCTGTGCCATACTGAAATAGCTCGCCATCTACTGGCTCCGCCCTAATCGCTGTCTGTCCACAGTATGCTTGCATAATCTGTCGTGCTGCGAGCATGTTAATCCCTGGAGTAGAGCAAATTATGCCATCCTCTGTAAAGGAGATCGTCATATTCAACCTGTTCATTATGTCCCTCCCCAGTATATTTACTGGTGAGGCACTATAATACAAAAGTGGGACTGACAGATCATAATCTCCAATAGATAAGGGAACGTTATCAGTAAATGGAACCAACCCTTTAGCCCCAGAAAATCCTTGGGTGTTCATGGCTTCGCCTGACATCTTAAATTTACCTTCCCTTATGCAAGACCGGGTTGCCCCGGTGTCAACAAGGAATGATATTTTTTTGTCACCTATCGTTACCTCTATGCGTGGCTCCTCCGCACTATTAGGTGTTACTGACAGGATGGGACACACCAAGGCCGTCTGTGGGCTGACCTATTGGGGGTACAATGATTGGCCATTCCCTGTATAAGGGTTGTGTCCCAACACCGTCACCCTACCCAATTGCGTTTGTTGAGTTTGGGGTGGTGGTTGTATTAACGCTACTTGTTGTTGTGGCGGTGGCAGTTGCTGTGTTATTTGTTGTTGTGGCAGTGAATATGTTTGTGGCTGTTGTGTTGTTTGTTGTTGTGGGTCACTCCCTTGTTGTGACATATGCTGTTGTTGTATGCCCTGCTGTTCTTGTGAGGTCCTAGGTTGTGCTTGTTCATTCCATGCTGGTGTTCCTGGCCTGACCCTACATGTACGTGACATGTGTCCTAATAGTCCGCAATTCCAACACACGGGTGGTTCCCTGCTTTGCCATGGGAAGCTCCCTGTGTTGTCCTGGTATACGGGTTGCCCTGTGGGGTAGTAATTTCTAAGTCCCCCAGCCTGTTGTTGGGTATTATATCCGTATCCTCTCCCTCTCATAAATCCTCCTCTCCCTCTGTTATAACTATAATACCCAGTTCCTTGCATTGGGTACCCTCCTCCCATGTTTGGTGCGTGTAATTGCAGAGGCGGCACTTGCTGTATTACACTTTGTGGAGGTGCTATTTGAGCGGGATCTTGTGCAGCCACTACTTGCGTGGGGCTTTGGGCCATTGGTGTGGGCGTAGTTATTAGTGCCCCTTCCATTGTGTATTTAGTAAGTTTTTTCTGTACTAGTTTGGCCTCTTCTGTTTTCCTGTCCTCTTCCTTTTGTTTCATTTTTCCTTGCCATGTCCTGCAGTGATGTACTATAGTCAGTTGTATTTCTGGCCATGGTTTTGCTTCCATCCCCACTACTTTCTTTAGTTGTTTCTGAACTCCTTCTGGGAGCCCTTGTACTAGTATATGATAAAATATGGCTGGTGTTTTGTCCCATTGTTCTCTAGTTTCCATGCGCCACTTCTCTTGAATATCCTGGATATAATCAACAGGATCCTCATTCTCACCCATCTTACGGGAAGTAATGGCTCCTATGTCTGATGTGTCTGGGTACTGCACTCTCAGTGCCTGCCATAGCGCATGTCTGCAGTTTGCAAATGGTGCCCCATCATGCGATGTGTTCGTTATTGTTACCCCATGGAATCCCGCTCTCTTCCAAATGTCATCCGCTCTATCCCCTAATATTGATATTAACAGGCCCTTCACATCTCCTACTGCTAGTTTCTGTCCTGCGGTGTGTTTTTCCATTTCATATATCCACTTACCCGCACCTCCACTTAGTGATGGGAGCCTAAATTTTTTATTTTCTTTATCCGTATGTTTCCAAGGTACATACTGTGGTCTAACCCCTCCTCTCTCCAACAGTGGCATTAAATTCTGTCTTGTGTCACCCTTTACGCTCCATAATATTGAGTCTTCACACCCCTCCTCTTCCCCCGTTTCCTTTACCACTTCAAATTCTTCCTTACTACCCCTGCTCCTACCTCCCTCTTCTTCCTTTCCCCTTTTTTCGTCATTTCCTGTGTTTAATATGGGTATGTTTATTTGTCTGTCTTGCCTGCGGCTAGGGAGGTCTCTAAGCCGACATGCATAGGGAGTCAATTCGTCCATGAAGGGCGCAAGCTTTATTGTGCGCAGCGAGCGTGTGGCGGTTGAGCATGTAGGGTGCGATGATAGTGTCGGGGGGAAATTCTGCCGGGGTCGGCCGGGCCGTCCGCAGACCTCCGGGCAGGGAGGCCCCAACTCCTCCCGTATATCCCAGATGAGATAGAGTATGAGACACACACAAGGAGCAAGGTGACTCTGCTGTTTATTTAGACAAAACGGCAGGGATGGGTCAAGGAGCGTACGCGTTCGTCCTGACACACACACAATCGTGGGGCTCGCAGGCCCTTTTACTGCATTATGACGCGCTACTTGCGTCACTTCAGAAAGTTAACAAAAAAACCTATCGCCACTCTTAATTGGTTGCTCGAGTGGTAGGGTTAGTATAGTACACATATAGAGAATGATATTAGTGGACAAGGTGTAGTCAGGTGGTATATCTGGGTTGTCCCTACAATTAGATACATAAGAATTGTTACATGAAGACTCCTGAGGATTGGCTAATATTACTGACGTCTGAGATAAGAGCCCCATGTTCTGATTGGTGCACCCGTGAGCTTCCCAGCCTGGGACCACCGTTGTTCCCAGCTCTCGGTGTACCTGTGATTGCAACAATGTTTCAATATGGGTACGTGCAGACAATGGCCCTCATTACGACCCTGGCGGAAAGTGACTGACCGGAGCGCCACAGCGTAAATAGCGTTTCCGCCATTGCACGAAGGAGCAAAGTGCGGCCCATTCCGACCCATCGGGCACGAGCACCACGGCACGGCGGAAGTGCAAAGTCCGCGATGGCGGAAATGACCCAAAAACGGCCCACACCGCTGCCGTACGGCGCCCTAGGTGCAATACCGCCACCCCTCTTAGCGGTCACCGCAGTGTGCGCCTACCGGAAAGTACGGTGACCGGAAATATACGGAAACGGAAGTTAAAACATGGGCCCGGAACGGGAAACATCCCGGCGTACACCTATAAAAACACTAAAACCACACAACCACTAAAATCACTACCCTGAAACACACCCCAACCCGTCACCCACCCTAGCGAAACCAAGAAAAATGGGAAAAGTAGCGAAGAAAGCGTGCGACCGCAAGCGGCAGGTCCACTTCTCCCGTGAGGAACTCACCGTGCTAACAGAGACCCTCCAGGAGAATGCTGCCGTCGTCTTCTCCACGCAAATGACCAGAACGGCACTTGCAAACAAGAAGACCATATGGGCTCTGGTGGCACAGCGGGTAAGTGCGGTGGGGACCGCACCCCGCACCCCACAGCAATGCCGCAAGCGATGGGACGACCTGCGGATACGCGTCCGCAGCATACTCTCTGCCAACCGCAACATTGCCACAGCCACCGGGGGAGGTCCTGAATCACCCATCAAGTTGACCCCCTGGGAAGAAATCTGTGCCTCCACCATCGGAATGGAGAGCATAGAGGGAGTCGGAGGGATGGAGAAAGGAGTGCAGACATCCGAAGATTCAGGTAGGTGGGCCAGATAAAACAATGCCAAATCCACACAGTCCATCCATGTGAAGTACCATGCGTCCACATAGTGCAACAGAAACACATGTCCAGGAGAACGTCCACACACATCGGCCTGATAGCGCACGTTAAAACCCACAATAAATACATAAATAATTAAAAACCCCTAATACACGCACTACACGTGCAGCAGGCACACCCTAACTGCAGGCTGCCAAACAACTGCACCCTCACTCCACACACAAATCAAAGCACCTCCAAGGCCCCGACCCAAATCACCCTCAGGTACCACCCCAATGCATGTGATACAATGCCATTCCAATTCCCACAGACCCATCAATAACCCTCGCCCTCCTTTACTCCACCACAGGGTCCGATCCAAACGACGAGCTACAGGACACCCCTACCAGCACACCTGCAAAGAGGGCCAAGACCAACGGCCAGAGACCCTCCACCTCAGCTGCACGCATCAAGACACGGCAGCAGCACAAATCAGGTGGCAGCACAGAGGAGGGAACATCAACAGGCACCCCAGCAGCCAGCATGCCCACAACACCACCACCACAGGTCCCCCCAATGGATGCCACAGAAGGCACTGCCTCTGGTGGCAGCAGCACCATAGGTGACACCCCATTGATGGCAGCATGCTCGGACACAGAAAACGGGGATGCCGAAGTCAGATCCATCCATGACCTGTCCCAATCCCCCTGTCTGTCCCATCCCGTACAACATGAGGATACCACGCAGGGGCACCCACAAGACGACGACTGGCCATCCCCCACAAGCCCTGTGGCAAGGCAACATGAGGACAACAGCCCCTCTGTGACACCCCCGCAAATGGCCATGGCCCAGCAGAGGCAACAGTCCCTCGACCAGTTGATCGAACAACAGCAGCAACTGGCCACACTCCTCAAGGACCATGCCGATGAATGTGGGGGCACTAAGGCAGACATAGAAACATCAACTGAGACACTTAGGGCAGAAATGGAGAGAGGTACAGAGACGCTAAGGGCACAAATGGAGAGTAGCACCGAGAGCCTGAGGGGGGAACTGCATGCGACGTCCAAAGACGTATGTGCCGAACTAGCCGCAGTGCGCCGTGTGCTCACTGAGCTCTCGCAAACCCTTAGGGACATGCATGGACGTGAGCAGGCAGACACATCATCCGTTGCAAGTTCCGTCCAGGGCAGCCCCCAACGTAGATCTGGAAGGAACCTGCGCTCCACAGGCAGGGGTGCCCCTGATACCCGCAGAGGGGGCATGCAATAGCGACAGCCCACTGACAATGAGCATCTTTGGACACTGGTGTTCGGGGGGGAGGTAGGAGGGTGGAGGGGGTGTGTTGGGCTCACTTGGGTGGCGGGTCGATAGGGTGTTCAACATGACATCACATATGCCATAAAAAGTGCACGATCAACCAATGAGATGTGTGGACATTGATCTTTGTGTACTAGGCCATCATAGGCGTACAGTCCATATTGTGCATGTCCCAGACACACGCAGTGCCACGAGTCCCGTGTCCATGTATCAGCCACCAGGCGTGAGTGCTAGAAGCATACATCAATGAGATGCTGACGAATGTCACGGGCCTCCGGTGCTTCGCAGACTCCATGATGTGCTGCCACATCCCCACCCTCATCATGACCATCATCAGGTGCTTGCAGTTCTGCGTCAGGGGGCATGGGCACATTTCTACGTACGCACATGTTGTGGAGCATGACACATGCCATGACCATCTTTGCAACCTTCTCATGGCGGTACAGGAGTGCCCCGCCAGACCTGCTGAGGCAGCGGAAACGGCCCTTCAGTAGGCCGAATGCCTGTTCTATGACTACACGGGTACGTGAGTGGGCATGGTTGTAGTCCTCCTCATGCTGGTCCCGTGGGTTCCGGACTGGTGTGAGGAGCCATCTCTTCAGTGGATATCCAGCATCACCTGTATGTGGACGAGAAACGTATGATGTGGAATGCCATTGATACGTACGCACACCCCCCCCCCTTCCTGCCAGGTCATTGCCAATTCACATACCCCACATCATCATGCATGTAATGAGACTCACCGAGTAGCCAGGATCTGTTCCCTGCGTGTCGCTCCATGTAGCGTGGTATTGTAGAGTTCCTCAAGACCATAGAATCATGGGTTGATCCAGGGAATCGGGCACAACAATGTGTAATGATCCTGTTGGAGTCACACACCATTTGTACATTCAGGGAATGAAATTGTTTTCGGTTGCGGTACTGGGCCTCCATGGCATGTGGGACGACCAATTCAACATGGGTGCAGTCGATGGCACCAATGCAACCCGGTATGCCGGCAAGTGCATGGAATCCCACTTTTGTGTTGGTAATTTCCTGCTCCGAGCGTGGTAGAGAGATGTAATCGTCTGCGTGCTGCAGGAGGGCATCGAGCACTTGCAATAGTGTCCGTGAGAACAGTGGCTGAGAAATGCCATGCAACTGTCCGACTGTGTGCTGGTAGGTGCCTGTGGCCAGGAAGTGGAGTACAGACACCACCTTCAGTAGGGGTGGGATGGCGGTTGGGCTATCTATCATGCTGACAAGGTCAGCCTGTGTCATGTCCACAATGGCGGCTATGGTGTCCCGGTCCAGACGGTAGAGGGTGTGGATCTGCTCATCAGTGAGGTTGAACGGATGTGCTCGGAGGCGTGGTATTGCGGGCTGCCTGCGTGGTGGTAGTGGCTGTGCTGGTGGGCCTTGCTGGCCCTGCCTTGGCCTCCTCCTCCTCGCGGCTGGTTGTAGTTGGTGTTCGTCTTCTTCTTGGAGTTGGAGCACTTGCAGTGCTATCAGGTCCCCCAGGGCCAACATCGCGAGTCCTGCCGGTAGCATTTCGGTGTGGTTGTGGGAGGAGACTGGCTGTGCAATTTATGTGTTTTCAGGCTGTATGGCCTCCACCTGTGGTGATTCATTCCACCTGTGCAAACTGCTCTCCCCTTTGGCCGAGCACGTCCCGCGCACAACGCTGCAATTCGGGGAATGGTATCTTGCTATTGCAATCATGTATTTGTACCCGATGGCCGTGTAAGATTGGTTGATATGTTCATTCTGCTGTGGTCCCATTGTTTCCCATACTATCTGTGCAGTCGCGAACAGACTTGTGAAGGGTCAGTGGAACGTAGTACTCGAGTAACGGTGGGCCCTCATGCATCACTGTACCGAGTTGCAACGACGGGCGGGGCGTCCCATTTGTGGGTGAAGGCAGTTGCCATTTTCACACACAGCCGCACTCGATGGAATAATTAGTGATTTCAAACGGCCACAGATGCCTTTTCGACGTGATGTTGCAAATGAGGAATTCGAAGGGCGGCGCTTTCGGTTTCCAGCTAGCGGCGAGGAGATGCCCACAGGTCTGACTGCAAATATAACGTTCTATTGTTCAATGTCCTTGAGACAGGGCCCATGGCGAGGGAGCAATGATTGATATGAATAGTTTGGGATGCGCAATAGCTACGTGGGCGATGAGGCCGGCCGTTCCCAAATACATGTTACTTCACAACACTGGAATTACGGGCTGGGGCACTGTGGATTTTGCAGGCTGCATAACGCACAGACTCAATGGATGTTTCTAATGTTATGTGAGTAATTATTCAGGCGTTTTGATCCCGGGATGAGGGAATGATGAATGGATGCATGGGCAGGTGATTTGATACAGAGTTTGCCATGTACAGGGCTTCTTGGGATCTATCCGCCTCCCCTACGCTATGTGATGCAGGGCTGCCATAGTGGGACCATCGTCTATCTGGCCTTGTTGAGCCCTCCCTGTCTCGAGGCGCCCTCAGACACTTGTGTCCATGCACGTTAACATTCCCATCTGATGGATTCTGTTTTGACAGACGCATGCACAGGTACACTCGTTTGTGATGGTGTTTGCACCTCGATATAGATGGTTATGAGTCGCAAGTGGTTTTGGGGTGGTGATGATCCTTTTGAGTGGGCTAGCATGCATATGGCTGTGGATTTCGTGTGATCATTGAAGTGAGTTGTTCGAATGTAGTTCTGATGGCCATTCTGTTCTTTTTCTTTTCTTTTGGTTGACAGGTATCTCCTCCCCTTTTGCCACTGCCATCTGTATGCCACTCCTGCAGATGGATTTTACTCCCGACACCTGCTGCTTCGTGTTAATCAGTGGAGCAGCATTACGATCTTATGGGACGATCGCCAATGGCCCACATGCCCTTACGCAGTACTGGTGGCTCGGAGCAACATTTCGGCCTTTCAGCTGGACTAGTGCCTCCCCATTGGGACGGCCCTGCGGTTCTGTGCGCTTCCATGTTGCCTTTTCGTACGTGAATGTGGCTCTGTGTACCATGGGGGAACAGGGCGACACACAAGTAGTGGCTGGTCATTTCTTGCGGATGCAGCCCACAATGGTGATTAGTGTTTTGGAGTTCATGGCCTGATGGCTGTATGGGCTTGGTGACTTTGATGTGCATAAAATTTCTATTCTGATTTGGCCCGTGTAGCGTTTTTCTTTGCAAGTGATGTGGCATATGCCTATTTGGGGGGCGATGTATTGTGAGGAGATCTGCATTGGGTTCCAGCTTCGGGGTTTAGTTGCGTGGTACTGTACTGGGCGCGTTTGCCTACTAAGCCCGTGAGGTCAGGGATGGGGGCTGCCTATATGACAGTTTGAATGTTGTCATGCTCAGGGGCGGGGGATTGGGTTTTGTGTAACAGATGCCGGTCAGCCAGGTGGACTGGTGGAATGATGTGATTTTCGGAATATTGCTGGTCACAGGTGCCTGTGTTTGCGTGCGTTTCTTGGTGGGGGACTGTGGTCATGTCCATTGGGATGGCTTCTGTATTCCTGCCATCTGTGCACTGCAGCTCCCATTGGCCCCTCTTGTGTTTCTTTTGTTCGTTGGCATGCATGGGTGACTTGTACATTTCAATGGTTGCATTGTGACTTCATTGCACCTACGGGGAGTTGTACTTTGTGGGCAGGGAGCGGTGTACAGGCACTCAGTGGGGCCGTTTACGGTTGATTCGCGATGCCGTACTTCTCGCCATGGCGGAATGGTACATTACGCCATGCCTGATGGCGTTAGGTACATGTCCGCTAGGGTCGGAATTGGCGTACCCTTGCGCCATGGTGGTGTTTGCGGTTTGGCATGGCGCGCGCGCGCGTGCTTGGTGCAGTTAGCGTTGGCGTTCACTACGGTGTCGCTAATGGCTTCGTACTTTGCGGTGACGGGTCATAGTCGCACCGAGCGCTATTCGATGGCGGTATTGCATTTCCGCCATCGTTTTCCGATTTCCGCAAGGGTGTAATGAGGGCCAATGTGAGGATTTATTCATAGGTGGAAGGCTGACCGCTCCCACTGTAGCAGATGTCCATTGAGCCTTTCAAGTGTATCGGCCTGTGTCTCGTAGCGAGGGACCCAGACGCCTTTTCTCTCCTGGGTTTTGGCATCTCGTCAGGTTCGGCTTGGTCACGTGGGGAGGGACCGTGAAAGAGGCAGAATTCTGCACAATTAATATTGTTTTTCCACTGCGCGTCTGGTTTAATTTGCCGGCGTGACTTTAACGTTGGGGCGCGGAGTGCGAGGTTGCAACATCGTGCCTTTGATGATTTGTTCTTGGAATGTGGGTTTGCAACATTGCGACCTTGGCTGGTTGCTCCACCGGGTCCTTTCTGCAGGATCAGCAACCTGACTCTTGCTTTGTTAATGTCCACAGGAGCTCTTGTTTGAGGCCTACTCGGGCCTGGTGCATAAGTAGTCCGTTTGGTGCATAGGTGCTTTAGGTTATAGTAGCATATATTTCCATGACCAGTATCGTGTTTCCATTATACCTCTCATGGTGGTAACGGGTTTCAAGAGAAGCGTGAGCAAGCGTTATAGATGAGTTCATGATGCGTCTTGCGTTTCTGCATTCTGAAAGCCTATGTAAAAATAATAAAGATGCACGTCCGTGAATATGCCTGTCGCCTACGTCATAGCACTGAGTATGTTCTTCGTGTAGATTGGTGTGGGAATGTTCAGTGTGTATATTTGTACAGATGTGCTTCCCGTTGTCTAGGTCGTCATGGCATCTCTAACGACGTGTAGATTTTAGTCTAGCTGATCCGTGCCGCAGGTGTCGGCATGGCCAGTGCGGGCTGCTGGGCAGGCAGATGGACACATCCGTATGTTCCTGTACCAGGGTACCTGGTCGTCTGGTAAATGGACAAACTCTTCTCGCGGCGGGTGTCTGGGCCGTGACCCTCTAGGCCAAGCGCGAGAGGTGAAGGACGGGAGCCTGGTCTTCCATTCTCCCACTTCAATAGCAGTACAGAAATGCACAACGACGTGAGGTGGCAAGGCTCAACAGAAGCAATTACTGCTTCCATCTGGAACTGGCTAACCTTCAAGGGAACAGGTTGCGTAGCACTGCTTGGCCGACCCTGGAGTCCTCTCTGGAATCCCTTTCGACGCTGTAGAATCTTGTGAAGGTGTGTGTAGACCTCCACATAGCAGCCCTGCAGATGTCCAGCAGGGGCACACCAGACAGGAACGAAGTCGTCGCAGCGATCGCTCTGGTGGAATGAGCTCTCAGCCGGTCAGGCATTGGTCGGTTTGCCAAACGGTGACAGTGTGTAATACAGACGGAGAGCCACCTGGAAATGGAAGCCTTGGACCAAGCTTTCCCATGGTTCACAGGACCAAAGTTCACGAAAGGTTGAGACATTTTCCGTAAACTCTTTGTGCGTGCCACATAGAACTTCAGAACACGTGCCACATCCAGCGAGTGCAAAGTCCTTCCAGCCAGCGACAAAGGTGTCGGAAAAAACACAGGCAACACCAAATGTTTGTTGAGGTGGAATTCTGACGGAACCTTTGGCACGAAGGAAGGGAGCGCCCGCAGCACCACCCACGTGATGTGAAAAGTCAGATAAGGCCGCTTGCAGGACAGGGCCTGGATCTCAACTACCCTCCTGGCAGGGATGATGGCCACAATAAAAGGCGTTTTCCATGAAAGGAACTTGAGAGTGGCCTGATGCATAGGTTCGAAGGCGGCCCCCATGAGCCTTGTCAGTACCACGTTGAGTTCCCACGCCGGGGCTGAAGCCTTCACTCTGCCAGACCTGTGAGTCATTCGTGGAAGGCCTAGACTGTTGATGGTGTGTCGAGGTCTTTTTCCTCGTCTGCATCCACCAGGGTGTCCGGCTTGTCTGGAACGAGTGGAGGGGTGCTGGGCGCCGAGGGCTGAGGTGTGGAGAACGGAGCCGGAGGCTGCAGCAGAGGCTAGTACGGAACCGCCTGAACAGTGGAAGGCAGGGGCGTCAGAATCGAAGGAGCCGGCGTGGCAGCAGGGGCTGCAACGGGGCCTGCATTGCTGGAGCTATAGGAGGAATAACTATAGGTGCAGGGGGAGGGGCCAGAGCGAGCATGTCCATGATTACATCCCTAAGGAAGGACCCCATCTGAGGACATGAGCATGAGGAACTTTTCAAAGAACCTGTCGTCGCAGGCCCGTGGGTTGGCAGGTGATATTGACGGGTAGCGGACGGCTGCTGATGCCGCTGCATACTCTGTCTAGCTGTTTGCGGGGTAAACCTGTCCTGTGCTGCTGAAGGATAAACTGTAGGCCACGTACCTGGTTGACACCAGTCCCACCTTGTAACTCGTTCTCCCACCTGCTGCATTCCTCGGGCGGCCATCTTGTCTGGCGTGGTGGCCATCTTGTCGAGCTGCATGCCATGTGCCAAAGTCATGGTGCTTGGCTCACTGGGCCCGGCCTCCTCCAGGACTCTTGGCGATGGAGCATGAGACCTACCCTGCACCTCAGGCCGAGGCCTGGTAGGAATGTCACCCTCAGCAGAGTTGCCGGTAGTGCTGGGTACAGGCGCCCCCTCTGCCATGTTGCAGGTACAAGTGCATAGCCCCTCAGGTGTACACCCGGTAAAAGAACCTTGCGGTCTCTCAGCACTGTCTCTGGAAGGATCTACAGACCCCTCGGCCTGGCCGCCGGTAGCTGAATTAGCCTCGGTACCCGTGCTGGTGTGAGAAACTGAGCGGTTCCTCCCGTCTGGGCGTTTCCTTGGGAAGAAGTCGCCCTTGCGGGGTGCACTGGAAAAGAGCAGCCCTCCCTTAGGCCTTGACTTATGACTGACAAAAGTCCTTCAAGTCCTCTGGGGGCGACTTCTCAAAGAGCTCTGTCCACCTAGCTAGTCAAAGCACGCAAAGAATGTGCTTTGCATTTTGTGCAACCCTCCCATCCATGGTCGGGGCCAAGGCAGCGGAGGCAAAGAACGTGGGGATCCGATGTAGGGAAGAGCACCTCGCAGGCTGGACATCTGCTGAAGCCCGCTGAAGTCGAAATGCATCGGGGAGGAAAGACAGAAGAAAGTATCCGGGGAAGAGCGCGTGGTATTACACGTCCGAAGACAATCCCAGGAGCGCTGGTGAAATGGGCCTGTTCCTGTTGACGCGGAAAAGGGGACTGGCGCCGGTGGGCAGAGTCAGGCGAGCGCATGCTCCCAGGGCTACGCCCCCGCGTACCTCTAAATTTAAATGGTAAGATTTCTTCTGGTGAAAAAGGTTCCGTCTCCCTTCCCTAACGAGAGGCGCCCATGCAGTATGGAGGAAAGGGGACAGGACGAAAGAGTACAACAGTTACAGGTAAGTAACTTGTTCCTTCTCCAGCATGGGGTCTGGCATGGATTCACATAAAGAATAGCAGTACAGAAATACACAACGACGTGAGGTGGCAAGGCTCAACAGAAGCAATTACTGTTACCTCCGGAACAGGCTCACCTTCAAGGGAACAGGTTGCGTAGCACTGCTTGGCCGACCCTGGAGTCCTCTCTGGAATCCCTTTCGACGCTGTAGAATCTTGTGAAGGTGTGTGTAGACCTCCACATATCAGCCCTGCAGATGTCCAGCAGGGGCACACCAGACAGGAACGAAGTCGTCGCAGCGATCGCTCTGGTGGAATGAGCTCTCAGCCGGTCAGGCATTGGTCGGTTTGCCAAACGGTGACAGTGTGTAATACAGGCGGAGAGCAACCTGGAAATGGAAGCCTTGGACCAAGCTTTCCCATGGTTCACAGGACCAAAGTTCACGAAAGGTTGAGACATCTTCCGTAAACTCTTTGTGCGTGCCACATAGAACTTCAGAGCACGCGCCACATCCAGCGAGTGCAAAGTCCTTCCAGCCAGCGACAAAGGTGTCGGAAAAAACACAGGCAACACCAAATGTTTGTTGAGGTGGAATTCTGACGGAACCTTTGGCATGAAGGAAGGGTGCGCCCGCAGCACCACCCTCGTGATCTGAAAAGTCAGATAAGGCCGCTTGCAGGACAGGGCCTGGATCTCAACTACCCTCCTGGCAGGGATGATGGCCACAATAAAAGGCGTTTTCCACGAAAGGAACTTGAGAGTGGCCTGATGCATAGGTTCGAAGGCGGCCCCCATGAGCCTTGTCAGTACCACGTTGAGTTCCCACGCCGGGGCTGAAGCCTTCACTCTGCCAGACCTGTGAGTCATTCGTGGAAGGCCTAGACTGTTGATGGTGTGTCGAGGTCTTTTTCCTCGTCTGCATCCACCAGGGTGTCCGGCTTGTCTGGAACGAGTGGAGGGGTGCTGGGCGCCGAGGGCTGAGGTGTGGAGACCGGAGCCGGAGGCTGCAGCAGAGGCTAGTACGGAACCGCCTGAACAGTGGAAGGCAGGGGCGCCAGAATCGAAGGAGCCGGCGTGGCAGCAGGGGCTGCAACGGGCCTGCAGTGCTGGAGCTATAGGAGGAATAACTATAGGTGCAGGGGGAGGGGCCAGAGCGAGCATGTCCATGATTACATCCCTAAGGAAGGACCCCATCTGAGGACATGAGCATGAGGAACTTTTCAAAGAACCTGTCGTCGCAGGCCCGTGGGTTGGCAGGTGATATTGACGGGTAGCGGACGGCTGCTGATGCCGCTGCATACTCTGTCTAGCTGTTTGCGGGGTAAACCTGTCCTGTGCTGCTGAAGGTTAAACTGTAGGCCACGTAGCTGGTTGACACCAGTCTCACCTTGTAACTCGTTCTCCCACCTGCTGCATTCCTCGGGCGGCCATCTTGTCTGGCGTGGTGGCCATCTTGTCGACCTGCATGCCACGTGTCAAAGTCATGGTGCTTGGCTCACTGGGCCCGGCCTCCTCCAGGACTCTTGGCGATGGAGCATGAGACCTACCCTGCAACTCAGGCCGAGGCCTGGTAGGAATGTCACCCTCAGCAGAGTTGCCGGTAGTGCTGGGTACAGGCGCCCCCTCTGCCATGTTGCAGGTACAAGTGCATAGCCCCTCAGGTGTACACCCGGTAAAAGAACCTTGCGGTCTCTCAGCACTGTCTCTGGAAGGATCTACAGACCCCTCGGCCTGGCCGCCGGTAGCTGAATTAGCCTCGGTACCCGTGCTGGTGTGAGAAACTGAGCGGTTCCTCCCGTCTGGGCATTTCCTTGGGAAGAAGTCGCCCTTGCGGGGTGCACTGGAAAAGAGCAGCCCTCCCTTAGGCCTTGACTTATGACTGACAAAAGTCCTTCAAGTCCTCTGGGGGCGACTTCTCGAAGAGCTCTGTCCACCTAGCTAGTCAAAGCACGCAAAGAATGTGCTTTGCATTTTGTGCAACCCTCCCATCCATGGTCGGGGCCAAGGCAGTGGAGGCAAAGAACGTGGGGATCCGATGTAGGGAAGAGCACCTCGCAGGCTGGACATCTGCTGAAGCCCGCTGAAGTCGAAATGCATCGGGGAGGAAAGACAGAAGAAAGTATCCGGGGAAGAGCGCGTGGTATTACATGTCCGAAGACAATCCCAGGAGCGCTGGTGAAATGGGCCTGTTCCTGTTGACGCGGAAAAGGGGACTGGCGCCGGTGGGCAGAGTGAGGCGAGCGCATGCTCCCAGGGCTACGCCCCCGCGTACCTCTAAATTTAAATGGGAAGATTTCTTCTGGTGAAAAAGGTTCCGTCTCCCTTCCCTAACGAGAGGCGCCCATGCAGTCTGGAGGAAAGGGGACAGGACGAAAGAGTACAACAGTTACAGGTAAGTAACTTGTTCCTTCTCCAGCATGGGGTCTGGCATGGATTCACATAAAGAATAGCAGTACAGAAATACACAACGACGTGAGGTGGCAAGGCTCAACAGAAGCAATTACTGTTACCTCCGGAACAGGCTAACCTTCAAGGGAACAGGTTGCGTAGCACTGCTTGGCCGACCCTGGAGTCCTCTCTGGAATCCCTTTCGACGCTGTAGAATCTTGTGAAGGTGTGTGTAGACCTCCACATAGCAGCCCTGCAGATGTCCAGCAGGGGCACACCAGACAGGAACGAAGTCGTCGCAGCGATCGCTCTGGTGGAATGAGCTCTCAGCCGGTCAGGCATTGGTCGGTTTGCCAAACGGTGACAGTGTGTAATACAGGCGGAGAGCCACCTGGAAATGGAAGCCTTGGACCAAGCTTTCCCATGGTTCACAGGACCAAAGTTCAGGAAAGGTTGAGACATCTTCCGTAAACTCTTTGTGCGTGCCACATAGAACTTCAGAGCACGCGCCACATCCAGCGAGTGCAAAGTCCTTCCAGCCAGCGACAAAGGTGTCGGAAAAAACACAGGCAACACCAAATGTTTGTTGAGGTGGAATTCTGACGGAACCTTTGGCATGAAGGAAGGGTGCGCCCGCAGCACCACCTTCGTGATGTGAAAAGTCAGATAAGGCCTCTTGCAGGACAGGGCCTGGATCTCAACTACCCTCCTGGCAGGGATGATGGCCACAATAAAAGGCGTTTTCCACGAAAGGAACTTGAGAGTGGCCTGATGCATAGGTTCGAAGGCGGCCCCCATGAGCCTTGTCAGTACCACGTTGAGTTCCCACGCCGGGGCTGAAGCCTTCACTCTGCCAGACCTGTGAGTCATTCGTGGAAGGCCTAGACTGTTGATGGTGTGTCGAGGTCTTTTTCCTCGTCTGCATCCACCAGGGTGTCCGGCTTGTCTGGAACGAGTGGAGGGGTGCTGGGCGCCGAGGGCTGAGGTGTGGAGACCGGAGCCGGAGGCTGCAGCAGAGGCTAGTACGGAACCGCCTGAACAGTGGAAGGCAGGGGCGCCAGAATCGAAGGAGCCGGCGTGGCAGCAGGGGCTGCAACGGGGCCTGCAGTGCTGGAGCTATAGGAGGAATAACTATAGGTGCAGGGGGAGGGGCCAGAGCGAGCATGTCCATGATTACATCCCTAAGGAAGGACCCCATCTGAGGACATGAGCATGAGGAACTTTTCAAAGAACCTGTCGTCGCAGGCCCGTGGGTTGGCAGGTGATATTGACAGGTAGCGGACGGCTGCTGATGCCGCTGCATACTCTGTCTAGCTGTTTGCGGGGTAAACCTGTCCTGTGCTGCTGAAGGATAAACTGTAGGCCACGTAGCTGGTTGACACCAGTCCCACCTTGTAACTCGTTCTCCCACCTGCTGCATTCCTCGGGCGGCCATCTTGTCTGGCGTGGTGGCCATCTTGTCGAGCTGCATGCCACGTGCCAAAGTCATGGTGCTTGGCTCACTGGGCCCGGCCTCCTCCAGGACTCTTGGCGATGGAGCATGAGACCTACCCTGCACCTCAGGCCGAGGCCTGGTAGGAATGTCACCCTCAGCAGAGTTGCCGGTAGTGCTGGGTACAGGCGCCCCCTCTGCCATGTTGCAGGTACAAGTGCATAGCCCCTCAGGTGTACACCCGGTAAAAGAACCTTGCGGTCTCTCAGCACTGTCTCTGGAAGGATCTACAGACCCCTCGGCCTGGCCGCCGGTAGCTGAATTAGCCTCGGTACCCGTGCTGGTGTGAGAAACTGAGCGGTTCCTCCCGTCTGGGCGTTTCCTTGGGAAGAAGTCGCCCTTGCGGGGTGCACTGGAAAAGAGCAGCCCTCCCTTAGGCCTTGACTTATGACTGACAAAAGTCCTTCAAGTCCTCTGGGGGCGACTTCTCGAAGAGCTCTGTCCACCCAGCTAGTCAAAGCACGCAAAGAATGTGCTTTGCATTTTGTGCAACCCTCCCATCCATGGTCGGGGCCAAGGCAGCGGAGGCAAAGAACGTGGGGATCCGATGTAGGGAAGAGCACCTCGCAGGCTGGACATCTGCTGAAGCCCGCTGAAGTCGAAATGCATCGGGGAGGAAAGACAGAAGAAAGTATCCGGGGAAGAGCGCGTGGTATTACATGTCCGAAGACAATCCCAGGAGCGCTGGTGAAATGGGCCTGTTCCTGTTGACGCGGAAAAGGGGACTGGCGCCGGTGGGCAGAGTCAGGCGAGCGCATGCTCCCAGGGCTACGCCCCCGCGTACCTCTAAATTTAAATGGGAAGATTTCTTCTGGTGAAAAAGGTTCTGTCTCCCTTCCCTAACGAGAGGCGCCCATGCAGTATGGAGGAAAGGGGACAGGATGAAAGAGTACAACAGTTACAGGTATGTAACTTGTTCCTTCTCCAGCATGGGGTCTGGCATGGATTCACATAAAGAATAGCAGTACAGAAATACACAACGACGTGAGGTGGCAAGGCTCAACAGAAGCAATTACTGTTACCTCCGGAACAGGCTCACCTTCAAGGGAACAGGTTGCGTAGCACTGCTTGGCCGACCCTGGAGTCCTCTCTGGAATCCCTTTCGACGCTGTAGAATCTTGTGAAGGTGTGTGTAGACCTCCACATAGCAGCCCTGCAGATGTCCAGCAGGGGCACACCAGACAGGAACGAAGTCGTCGCAGCGATCGCTCTGGTGGAATGAGCTCTCAGCCGGTCAGGCATTGGTCGGTTTGCCAAACGGTGACAGTGTGTAATACAGGCGGAGAGCAACCTGGAAATGGAAGCCTTGGACCAAGCTTTCCCATGGTTCACAGGACCAAAGTTCATGAAAGGTTGAGACATCTTCCGTAAACTCTTTGTGCGTGCCACATAGAACTTCAGAGCACGCGCCACATCCAGCGAGTACAAAGTCCTTCCAGCCAGCGACAAAGGTGTCGGAAAAAACACAGGCAACACCAAATGTTTGTTGAGATGGAATTCTGACGGAACCTTTGGCATGAAGGAAGGGTGCGCCCGCAGCACCACCCTCGTGATGTGAAAAGTCAGATAAGACTGCTTGCAGGACAGGGCCTGGATCTCAACTACCCTCCTGGCAGGGATGATGGCCACAATAAAAGGCGCTTTCCACGAAAGGAACTTGAGAGTGGCCTGATGCATAGGTTCGAAGGCGGCCCCCATGAGCCTTGTCAGTACCACGTTGAGTTCCCACGCCGGGGCTGAAGCCTTCACTCTGCCAGACCTGTGAGTCATTCGTGGAAGGCCTAGACTGTTGATGGTGTGTCGAGGTCTTTTTCTCATCTGCATCCACCAGGGTGTCCGGCTTGTCTGGAACGAGTGGAGGGGTGCTGGGCGCCGAGGGCTGAGGTGTGGAGACCGGAGCCGGAGGCTGCAGCAGAGGCTAGTACGGAACCGCCTGAACAGTGGAAGGCAGGGGCGCCAGAATCGAAGGAGCCGGCTTGGCAGCAGGGGCTGCAACGGGGCCTGCAGTGCTGGAGCTATAGGAGGAATAACTATAGGTGCAGGGGGAGGGGCAAGAGCGAGCATGTCCATGATTACATCCCTAAGGAAGGACCCCATCTGAGGACATGAGCATGAGGAACTTTTCAAAGAACCTGTCGTCGCAGGCCCGTGGGTTGGCAGGTGATATTGACGGGTAGCGGACAGCTGCTGATGCCGCTGCATACTCTGTCTAGCTGTTTGCGGGGTAAACCTGTCCTGTGCTGCTGAAGGATAAACTGTAGGCCACGTACCTGGTTGACACCAGTCCCACCTTGTAACTCGTTCTCCCACCTGCTGCATTCCTCGGGCGGCCATCTTGTCTGGCGTGGTGGCCATCTTGTCGAGCTGCATGCCACGTGCCAAAGTCATGGTGCTTGGCTCACTGGGCCCGGCCTCCTCCAGGACTCTTGACGATGGAGCATGAGACCTACCCTGCACCTCAGGCCGAGGCCTGGTAGGAATGTCACCCTCAGCAGAGTTGCCGGTAGTGCTGGGTACAGGCGCCCCCTCTGCCATGTTGCAGGTACAAGTGCAAAGCCCCTCAGGTGGACACCCGGTAAAAGAACCTTGCGGTCTCTCAGCACTGTCTCTGGAAGGATCTACAGACCCCTCGGCCTGGCGGCCGGTAGCTGAATTAGCCTCGGTACCCGTGCTGGTGTGAGAAACTGAGCGGTTCCTCCCGTCTGGGCGTTTCCTTGGGAAGAAGTCGCCCTTGCGGGGTGCACTGGAAAAGAGCAGCCCTCCCTTAGGCCTTGACTTATGACTGACAAAAGTCCTTCAAGTCCTCTGGGGGCCCACTTCTCGAAGAGCTCTGTCCACCTAGCTAGTCAAAGCATGCAAAGAATGTGCTTTGCATTTTGTGCAACCCTCCCATCCATGGTCGGGGCCAAGGCAGCGGAGGCAAAGAACGTGGGGATCCGATGTAGGGAAGAGCACCTCGCAGGCTGGACATCTGCTGAAGCCCGCTGAAGTCGAAATGCATCGGGGAGGAAAGACAGAAGAAAGTATCCGGGGAAGAGCGTGTGGTATTACATGTCCGAAGACAATCCCAGGAGCGCTGGTGAAATGGGCCTGTTCCTGTTGACGCGGAAAAGGGGACTGGCGCCGGTGGGCAGAGTCAGGCGAGCGCATGCTCCCAGGGCTACGCCCCCGCGTGCCTCTAAATTTAAATGGGAAGATTTCTTCTGGTGAAAAAGGTTCCGTCTCCCTTCCCTAACGAGAGGCGCCCATGCAGTATGGAGGAAAGGGGACAGGACGAAAGAGTACAACAGTTACAGGTAAGTAACTTGTTCCTTCTCCAGCATGGGGTCTGGCATGGATTCACATAAAGAATAAATAGCAGTACAGAAATACACAACGACGTGAGGTGGCAAGGCTCAACAGAAGCAATTACTGTTACCTCCGGAACAGGCTCACCTTCAAGGGAACAGGTTGCGTAGCACTGCTTGGCCGACCCTGGAGTCCTCTCTGGAATCCCTTTCGACGCTGTAGAATCTTGTGAAGGTGTGTGTAGACCTCCACATAGCAGCCCTGCAGATGTCCAGCAGGGGCACACCAGACAGGAACGAAGTCGTCGCAGCGATCGCTCTGGTGGAATGAGCTCTCAGCCGGTCAGGCATTGGTCGGTTTGCCAAACGGTGACAGTGTGTAATACAGGCGGAGAGCCACCTGGAAATGGAAGCCTTGGACCAAGCTTTCCCATGGTTCACAGGACCAAAGTTCACGAAAGGTTGAGACATCTTCCGTAAACTCTTTGTGCGTGCCACATAGAACTTCAGAGCACGCGCCACATCCAGCGAGTGCAAAGTCCTTCCAGCCAGCGACAAAGGTGTCGGAAAAAACACAGGCAACACCAAATGTTTGTTGAGGTGGAATTCTGACGGAACCTTTGGCATGAAGGAATGGTGCGCCCGCAGCACCACCCTCGTGATGTGAAAAGTCAGATAAGGCTTCTTGCAGGACAGGGCCTGGATCTCAACTACCCTCCTGGCAGGGATGATGGCCACAATAAAAGGCGTTTTCCACGAAAGGAACTTGAGAGTGGCCTGATGCATAGGTTCGAAGGCGGCCCCCATGAGCCTTGTCAGTACCACGTTGAGTTCCCACGCCGGGGCTGAAGCCTTCACTCTGCCAGACCTGTGAGTCATTCGTGGAAGGCCTAGACTGTTGATGGTGTGTCGAGGTCTTTTTCCTCGTCTGCATCCACCAGGGTGTCCGGCTTGTCTGGAACGAGTGGAGGGGTGCTGGGCGCCGAGGGCTGAGGTGTGGAGACCGGAGCCGGAGGCTGCAGCAGAGGCTAGTACGGAACCGCCTGAACAGTGGAAGGCAGGGGCGCCAGAATCGAAGGAGCCGGCGTGGCAGCAGGGGCTGCAACGGGGCCTGCAGTGCTGGAGCTATAGGAGGAATAACTATAGGTGCAGGGGGAGGGGCCAGAGCGAGCATGTCCATGATTACATCCCTAAGGAAGGACCCCATCTGAGGACATGAGCATGAGGAACTTTTCAAAGAACCTGTCGTCGCAGGCCCGTGGGTTGGCAGGTGATATTGACAGGTAGCGGACGGCTGCTGATGCCGCTGCATACTCTGTCTAGCTGTTTGCGGGGTAAACCTGTCATGTGCTGCTGAAGGATAAACTGTAGGCCACGTAGCTAGTTGACACCAGTCCCACCTTGTAACTCGTTCTCCCACCTGCTGCATTCCTCGGGCGGCCATCTTGTCTGGCGTGGTGGCCATCTTGTCGAGCTGCATGCCACGTGCCAAAGTCATGGTGCTTGGCTCACTGGGCCCGGCCTCCTCCAGGACTCTTGGCGATGGAGCATGAGACCTACCCTGCACCTCAGGCCGAGGCCTGGTAGGAATGTCACCCTCAGCAGAGTTGCCGGTAGTGCTGGGTACAGGCGCCCCCTCTGCCATGTTGCAGGTACAAGTGCATAGCCCCTCAGGTGTACACCCGGTAAAAGAACCTTGCGGTCTCTCAGCACTGTCTCTGGAAGGATCTACAGACCCCTCGGCCTGGCCGCCGGTAGCTGAATTAGCCTCGGTACCCGTGCTGGTGTGAGAAACTGAGCGGTTCCTCCCGTCTGGGCGTTTCCTTGGGAAGAAGTCGCCCTTGCGGGATGCACTGGAAAAGAGCAGCCCTCCCTTAGGCCTTGACTTATGACTGACAAAAGTCCTTCAAGTCCTCTGGGGGCGACTTCTCGAAGAGCTCTGTCCACCTAGCTAGTCAAAGCACGCAAAGAATGTGCTTTGCATTTTGTGCAACCCTCCCATCCATGGTCGGGGCCAAGGCAGCGGAGGCAAAGAACGTGGGGATCCGATGTAGGGAAGAGCACCTCGCAGGCTGGACATCTGCTGAAGCCCGCTGAAGTCGAAATGCATCGGGGAGGAAAGACAGAAGAAAGTATCCGGGGAAGAGCGCGTGGTATTACATGTCCGAAGACAATCCCAGGAGCGCTGGTGAAATGGGCCTGTTCCTGTTGACGCGGAAAAGGGGACTGGCGCCGGTGGGCAGAGTCAGGCGAGCGCATGCTCCCAGGGCTACGCCCCCGCGTACCTCTAAATTTAAATGGGAAGATTTCTTCTGGTGAAAAAGGTTCCGTCTCCCTTCCCTAACGAGAGGCGCCCATGCAGTCTGGAGGAAAGGGGACAGGACGAAAGAGTACAACAGTTACAGGTAAGTAACTTGTTCCTTCTCCAGCATGGGGTCTGGCATGGATTCACATAAAGAATAGCAGTACAGAAATACACAACGACGTGAGGTGGCAAGGCTCAACAGAAGCAATTACTGTTACCTCCGGAACAGGCTCACCTTCAAGGGAACAGGTTGCGTAGCACTGCTTGGCCGACCCTGGAGTCCTCTCTGGAATCCCTTTCGACGCTGTAGAATCTTGTGAAGGTGTGTGTAGACCTCCACATAGCAGCCCTGCAGATGTCCAGCAGGGGCACACCAGACAGGAACGAAGTCGTCGCAGCGATCGCTCTGGTGGAATGAGCTCTCAGCCGGTCAGGCATTGGTCGGTTTGCCAAACGGTGACAGTGTGTAATACAGACGGAGAGCCACCTGGAAATGGAAGCCTTGGACCAAGCTTTCCCATGGTTCACAGGACCAAAGTTCACGAAAGGTTGAGACATCTTCCGTAAACTCTTTGTGCGTGCCACATAGAACTTCAGAGCACGCGCCACATCCAGCGAGTGCAAAGTCCTTCCAGCCAGCGACAAAGGTGTCGGAAAAAACACAGGCAACACCAAATGTTTGTTGAGGTGGAATTCTGACGGAACCTTTGGCATGAAGGAAGGGTGCGCCCGCAGCACCACCCTCGTGATGTGAAAAGTCAGATAAGGCCTCTTGCAGGACAGGGCCTGGATCTCAACTACCCTCCTGGCAGGGATGATGGCCACAATAAAAGGCGTTTTCCACGAAAGGAACTTGAGAGTGGCCTGATGCATAGGTTCGAAGGCGGCCCCCATGAGCCTTGTCAGTACCACGTTGAGTTCCCACGCCGGGGCTGAAGCCTTCACTCTGCCAGACCTGTGAGTCATTCGTGGAAGGCCTAGACTGTTGATGGTGTGTCGAGGTCTTTTTCCTCGTCTGCATCCACCAGGGTGTCCGGCTTGTCTGGAACGAGTGGAGGGGTGCTGGGCGCCGAGGGCTGAGGTGTGGAGACCGGAGCCGGAGGCTGCAGCAGAGGCTAGTACGGAACCGCCTGAACAGTGGAAGGCAGGGGCGCCAGAATCGAAGGAGCCGGCGTGGCAGCAGGGGCTGCAACGGGGCCTACAGTGCTGGAGCTATAGGAGGAATAACTATAGGTGCAGGGGGAGGGGCCAGAGCGAGCATGTCCATGATTACATCCCTAAGGAAGGACCCCATCTGAGGACATGAGCATGAGGAACTTTTCAAAGAACCTGTCGTCGCAGGCCCGTGGGTTGGCAGGTGATATTGACAGGTAGCGGACGGCTGCTGATGCCGCTGCATACTCTGTCTAGCTGTTTGCGGGGTAAACCTGTCCTGTGCTGCTGAAGGATAAACTGTAGGCCACGTAGCTGGTTGACACCAGTCCCACCTTGTAACTCGTTCTCCCACCTGCTGCATTCCTCGGGCGGCCATCTTGTCTGGCGTGGTGGCCATCTTGTCGAGCTGCATGCCACGTGCCAAAGTCATGGTGCTTGGCTCACTGGGCCCGGCCTCCTCCAGGACTCTTGGCGATGGAGCACGAGACCTACCCTGCACCTCAGGCCGCGGCCTGGTAGGAATGTCACCCTCAGCAGAGTTGCCGGTAGTGCTGGGTACAGGCGCCCCCTCTGCCATGTTGCAGGTACAAGTGCATAGCCCCTCAGGTGTACACCCGGTAAAAGAACCTTGCGGTCTCTCAGCACTGTCTCTGGAAGGATCTACAGACCCCTCGGCCTGGCCGCCGGTAGCTGAATTAGCCTCGGTACCCGTGCTGGTGTGAGAAACTGAGCGGTTCCTCCCGTCTGGGCGTTTCCTTGGGAAGAAGTCGCCCTTGCGGGGTGCACTGGAAAAGAGCAGCCCTCCCTTAGGCCTTGACTTATGACTGACAAAAGTCCTTCAAGTCCTCTGGGGGCGACTTCTCGAAGAGCTCTGTCCACCCAGCTAGTCAAAGCACGCAAAGAATGTGCTTTGCATTTTGTGCAACCCTCCCATCCATGGTCGGGGCCAAGGCAGCGGAGGCAAAGAACGTGGGGATCCGATGTAGGGAAGAGCACCTCGCAGGCTGGACATCTGCTGAAGCCCGCTGAAGTCGAAATGCATCGGGGAGGAAAGACAGAAGAAAGTATCCGGGGAAGAGCGCGTGGTATTACATGTCCGAAGACAATCCCAGGAGCGCTGGTGAAATGGGCCTGTTCCTGTTGACGCGGAAAAGGGGACTGGCGCCGGTGGGCAGAGTCAGGCGAGCGCATGCTCCCAGGGCTACGCCCCCGCGTGCCTCTAAATTTAAATGGGAAGATTTCTTCTGGTGAAAAAGGTTCCGTCTCCCTTCCCTAACGAGAGGCGCCCATGCAGTATGGAGGAAAGGGGACAGGAGGAAGGAGTACAACAGTTACAGGTAAGTAACTTGTTCCTTCTCCAGCATGGGGTCTGGCATGGATTCACATAAAGAATAGCAGTACAGAAATACACAACGACGTGAGGTGGCAAGGCTCAACAGAAGCAATTACTGTTACCTCCAGAACAGGCTCACCTTCAAGGGAACAGGTTGCGTAGCACTGCTTGGCCGACCCTGGAGTCCTCTCTGGAATCCCTTTCGACGCTGTAGAATCTTGTGAAGGTGTGTGTAGACCTCCACATAGCAGCCCTGCAGATGTCCAGCAGGGGCACACCAGACAGGAACAAAGTCGTCGCAGCGATCGCTCTGGTGGAATGAGCTCTCAGCCGGTCAGGCATTGGTCGGTTTGCCAAACGGTGACAGTGTGTAATACAGGCGGAGAGCAACCTGGAAATGGAAGCCTTGGACCAAGCTTTCCCATGGTTCACAGGACCAAAGTTCACGAAAGGTTGAGACATCTTCCGTAAACTCTTTGTGCGTGCCACATAGAACTTCAGAGCACGCGCCACATCCAGCGAGTGCAAAGTCCTTCCAGCCAGCGACAAAGGTGTCGGAAAAAACACAGGCAACACCAAATGTTTGTTGAGGTGGAATTCTGACGGAACCTTTGGCATGAAGGAAGGGTGCGCCCGCAGCACCACCCTCGTGATGTGAAAAGTCAGATAAGGCCTCTTGCAGGACAGGGCCTGGATCTCAACTACCCTCCTGGCAGGGATGATGGCCACAATAAAAGGCGTTTTCCACGAAAGGAACTTGAGAGTGGCCTGATGCATAGGTTCGAAGGCGGCCCCCATGAGCCTTGTCAGTACCACGTTGAGTTCCCACGCCGGGGCTGAAGCCTTCACTCTGCCAGACCTGTGAGTCATTCGTGGAAGGCCTAGACTGTTGATGGTGTGTCGAGGTCTTTTTCCTCGTCTGCATCCACCAGGGTGTCCGGCTTGTCTGGAACGAGTGGAGGGGTGCTGGGCGCCGAGGGCTGAGGTGTGGAGACCGGAGCCGGAGGCTGCAGCAGAGGCTAGTACGGAACCGCCTGAACAGTGGAAGGCAGGGGCGCCAGAATCGAAGGAGCCGGCGTGGCAGCAGGGGCTGCAACGGGGCCTACAGTGCTGGAGCTATAGGAGGAATAACTATAGGTGCAGGGGGAGGGGCCAGAGCGAGCATGTCCATGATTACATCCCTAAGGAAGGACCCCATCTGAGGACATGAGCATGAGGAACTTTTCAAAGAACCTGTCGTCGCAGGCCCGTGGGTTGGCAGGTGATATTGACAGGTAGCGGACGGCTGCTGATGCCGCTGCATACTCTGTCTAGCTGTTTGCGGGGTAAACCTGTCCTGTGCTGCTGAAGGATAAACTGTAGGCCACGTAGCTGGTTGACACCAGTCCCACCTTGTAACTCGTTCTCCCACCTGCTGCATTCCTCGGGCGGCCATCTTGTCTGGCGTGGTGGCCATCTTGTCGAGCTGCATGCCACGTGCCAAAGTCATGGTGCTTGGCTCACTGGGCCCGGCCTCCTCCAGGACTCTTGGCGATGGAGCATGAGACCTACCCTGCACCTCAGGCCGCGGCCTGGTAGGAATGTCACCCTCAGCAGAGTTGCCGGTAGTGCTGGGTACAGGCGCCCCCTCTGCCATGTTGCAGGTACAAGTGCATAGCCCCTCAGGTGTACACCCGGTAAAAGAACCTTGCGGTCTCTCAGCACTGTCTCTGGAAGGATCTACAGACCCCTCGGCCTGGCCGCCGGTAGCTGAATTAGCCTCGGTACCCGTGCTGGTGTGAGAAACTGAGCGGTTCCTCCCGTCTGGGCGTTTCCTTGGGAAGAAGTCGCCCTTGCGGGGTGCACTGGAAAAGAGCAGCCCTCCCTTAGGCCTTGACTTATGACTGACAAAAGTCCTTCAAGTCCTCTGGGGGCGACTTCTCGAAGAGCTCTGTCCACCCAGCTAGTCAAAGCACGCAAAGAATGTGCTTTGCATTTTGTGCAACCCTCCCATCCATGGTCGGGGCCAAGGCAGCGGAGGCAAAGAACGTGGGGATCCGATGTAGGGAAGAGCACCTCGCAGGCTGGACATCTGCTGAAGCCCGCTGAAGTCGAAATGCATCGGGGAGGAAAGACAGAAGAAAGTATCCGGGGAAGAGCGCGTGGTATTACATGTCCGAAGACAATCCCAGGAGCGCTGGTGAAATGGGCATGTTCCTGTTGACGCGGAAAAGGGGACTGGCGCCGGTGGGCAGAGTCAGGCGAGCGCATGCTCCCAGGGCTACGCCCCCGCGTGCCTCTAAATTTAAATGGGAAGATTTCTTCTGGTGAAAAAGGTTCCGTCTCCCTTCCCTAACGAGAGGCGCCCATGCAGTATGGAGGAAAGGGGACAGGAGGAAGGAGTACAACAGTTACAGGTAAGTAACTTGTTCCTTCTCCAGCATGGGGTCTGGCATGGATTCACATAAAGAATAGCAGTACAGAAATACACAACGACGTGAGGTGGCAAGGCTCAACAGAAGCAATTACTGTTACCTCCAGAACAGGCTCACCTTCAAGGGAACAGGTTGCGTAGCACTGCTTGGCCGACCCTGGAGTCCTCTCTGGAATCCCTTTCGACGCTGTAGAATCTTGTGAAGGTGTGTGTAGACCTCCACATAGCAGCCCTGCAGATGTCCAGCAGGGGCACACCAGACAGGAACAAAGTCGTCGCAGCGATCGCTCTGGTGGAATGAGCTCTCAGCCGGTCAGGCATTGGTCGGTTTGCCAAACGGTGACAGTGTGTAATACAGGCGGAGAGCAACCTGGAAATGGAAGCCTTGGACCAAGCTTTCCCATGGTTCACAGGACCAAAGTTCACGAAAGGTTGAGACATCTTCCGTAAACTCTTTGTGCGTGCCACATAGAACTTCAGAGCACGCGCCACATCCAGCGAGTGCAAAGTCCTTCCAGCCAGCGACAAAGGTGTCGGAAAAAACACAGGCAACACCAAATGTTTGTTGAGGTGGAATTCTGACGGAACCTTTGGCATGAAGGAAGGGTGCGCCCGCAGCACCACCCTCGTGATGTGAAAAGTCAGATAAGGCCTCTTGCAGGACAGGGCCTGGATCTCAACTACCCTCCTGGCAGGGATGATGGCCACAATAAAAGGCGTTTTCCACGAAAGGAACTTGAGAGTGGCCTGATGCATAGGTTCGAAGGCGGCCCCCATGAGCCTTGTCAGTACCACGTTGAGTTCCCACGCCGGGGCTGAAGCCTTCACTCTGCCAGACCTGTGAGTCATTCGTGGAAGGCCTAGACTGTTGATGGTGTGTCGAGGTCTTTTTCCTCGTCTGCATCCACCAGGGTGTCCGGCTTGTCTGGAACGAGTGGAGGGGTGCTGGGCGCCGAGGGCTGAGGTGTGGAGACCGGAGCCGGAGGCTGCAGCAGAGGCTAGTACGGAACCGCCTGAACAGTGGAAGGCAGGGGCGCCAGAATCGAAGGAGCCGGCGTGGCAGCAGGGGCTGCAACGGGGCCTGCAGTGCTGGAGCTATAGGAGGAATAACTATAGGTGCAGGGGGAGGGGCCAGAGCGAGCATGTCCATGATTACATCCCTAAGGAAGGACCCCATCTGAGGACATGAGCATGAGGAACTTTTCAAAGAACCTGTCGTCGCAGGCCCGTGGGTTGGCAGGTGATATTGACAGGTAGCGGACGGCTGCTGATGCCGCTGCATACTCTGTCTAGCTGTTTGCGGGGTAAACCTGTCATGTGCTGCTGAAGGATAAACTGTAGGCCACGTAGCTAGTTGACACCAGTCCCACCTTGTAACTCGTTCTCCCACCTGCTGCATTCCTCGGGCGGCCATCTTGTCTGGCGTGGTGGCCATCTTGTCGAGCTGCATGCCACGTGCCAAAGTCATGGTGCTTGGCTCACTGGGCCCGGCCTCCTCCAGGACTCTTGGCGATGGAGCATGAGACCTACCCTGCACCTCAGGCCGAGGCCTGGTAGGAATGTCACCCTCAGCAGAGTTGCCGGTAGTGCTGGGTACAGGCGCCCCCTCTGCCATGTTGCAGGTACAAGTGCATAGCCCCTCAGGTGTACACCCGGTAAAAGAACCTTGCGGTCTCTCAGCACTGTCTCTGGAAGGATCTACAGACCCCTCGGCCTGGCCGCCGGTAGCTGAATTAGCCTCGGTACCCGTGCTGGTGTGAGAAACTGAGCGGTTCCTCCCGTCTGGGCGTTTCCTTGGGAAGAAGTCGCCCTTGCGGGATGCACTGGAAAAGAGCAGCCCTCCCTTAGGCCTTGACTTATGACTGACAAAAGTCCTTCAAGTCCTCTGGGGGCGACTTCTCGAAGAGCTCTGTCCACCTAGCTAGTCAAAGCACGCAAAGAATGTGCTTTGCATTTTGTGCAACCCTCCCATCCATGGTCGGGGCCAAGGCAGCGGAGGCAAAGAACGTGGGGATCCGATGTAGGGAAGAGCACCTCGCAGGCTGGACATCTGCTGAAGCCCGCTGAAGTCGAAATGCATCGGGGAGGAAAGACAGAAGAAAGTATCCGGGGAAGAGCGCGTGGTATTACATGTCCGAAGACAATCCCAGGAGCGCTGGTGAAATGGGCCTGTTCCTGTTGACGCGGAAAAGGGGACTGGCGCCGGTGGGCAGAGTCAGGCGAGCGCATGCTCCCAGGGCTACGCCCCCGCGTACCTCTAAATTTAAATGGGAAGATTTCTTCTGGTGAAAAAGGTTCCGTCTCCTTTCCCTAACGAGAGGCGCCCATGCAGTCTGGAGGAAAGGGGACAGGACGAAAGAGTACAACAGTTACAGGTAAGTAACTTGTTCCTTCTCCAGCATGGGGTCTGGCATGGATTCACATAAAGAATAGCAGTACAGAAATACACAACGACGTGAGGTGGCAAGGCTCAACAGAAGCAATTACTGTTACCTCCGGAACAGGCTCACCTTCAAGGGAACAGGTTGCGTAGCACTGCTTGGCCGACCCTGGAGTCCTCTCTGGAATCCCTTTCGACGCTGTAGAATCTTGTGAAGGTGTGTGTAGACCTCCACATAGCAGCCCTGCAGATGTCCAGCAGGGGCACACCAGACAGGAACGAAGTCGTCGCAGCGATCGCTCTGGTGGAATGAGCTCTCAGCCGGTCAGGCATTGGTCGGTTTGCCAAACGGTGACAGTGTGTAATACAGGCGGAGAGCCACCTGGAAATGGAAGCCTTGGACCAAGCTTTCCCATGGTTCACAGGACCAAAGTTCACGAAAGGTTGAGACATCTTCCGTAAACTCTTTGTGCGTGCCACATAGAACTTCAGAGCACGCGCCACATCCAGCGAGTGCAAAGTCCTTCCAGCCAGCGACAAAGGTGTCGGAAAAAACACAGGCAACACCAAATGTTTGTTGAGGTGGAATTCTGACGGAACCTTTGGCATGAAGGAAGGGTGCGCCCGCAGCACCACCCTCGTGATGTGAAAAGTCAGATAAGGCCTCTTGCAGGACAGGGCCTGGATCTCAACTACCCTCCTGGCAGGGATGATGGCCACAATAAAAGGCGTTTTCCACGAAAGGAACTTGAGAGTGGCCTGATGCATAGGTTCGAAGGCGGCCCCCATGAGCCTTGTCAGTACCACGTTGAGTTCCCACGCCGGGGCTGAAGCCTTCACTCTGCCAGACCTGTGAGTCATTCGTGGAAGGCCTAGACTGTTGATGGTGTGTCGAGGTCTTTTTCCTCGTCTGCATCCACCAGGGTGTCCGGCTTGTCTGGAACGAGTGGAGGGGTGCTGGGCGCCGAGGGCTGAGGTGTGGAGACCGGAGCCGGAGGCTGCAGCAGAGGCTAGTACGGAACCGCCTGAACAGTGGAAGGCAGGGGCGCCAGAATCGAAGGAGCCGGCGTGGCAGCAGGGGCTGCAACGGGGCCTACAGTGCTGGAGCTATAGGAGGAATAACTATAGGTGCAGGGGGAGGGGCCAGAGCGAGCATGTCCATGATTACATCCCTAAGGAAGGACCCCATCTGAGGACATGAGCATGAGGAACTTTTCAAAGAACCTGTCGTCGCAGGCCCGTGGGTTGGCAGGTGATATTGACAGGTAGCGGACGGCTGCTGATGCCGCTGCATACTCTGTCTAGCTGTTTGCGGGGTAAACCTGTCCTGTGCTGCTGAAGGATAAACTGTAGGCCACGTAGCTGGTTGACACCAGTCCCACCTTGTAACTCGTTCTCCCACCTGCTGCATTCCTCGGGCGGCCATCTTGTCTGGCGTGGTGGCCATCTTGTCGAGCTGCATGCCACGTGCCAAAGTCATGGTGCTTGGCTCACTGGGCCCGGCCTCCTCCAGGACTCTTGGCGATGGAGCACGAGACCTACCCTGCACCTCAGGCCGCGGCCTGGTAGGAATGTCACCCTCAGCAGAGTTGCCGGTAGTGCTGGGTACAGGCGCCCCCTCTGCCATGTTGCAGGTACAAGTGCATAGCCCCTCAGGTGTACACCCGGTAAAAGAACCTTGCGGTCTCTCAGCACTGTCTCTGGAAGGATCTACAGACCCCTCGGCCTGGCCGCCGGTAGCTGAATTAGCCTCGGTACCCGTGCTGGTGTGAGAAACTGAGCGGTTCCTCCCGTCTGGGCGTTTCCTTGGGAAGAAGTCGCCCTTGCGGGGTGCACTGGAAAAGAGCAGCCCTCCCTTAGGCCTTGACTTATGACTGACAAAAGTCCTTCAAGTCCTCTGGGGGCGACTTCTCGAAGAGCTCTGTCCACCCAGCTAGTCAAAGCACGCAAAGAATGTGCTTTGCATTTTGTGCAACCCTCCCATCCATGGTCGGGGCCAAGGCAGCGGAGGCAAAGAACGTGGGGATCCGATGTAGGGAAGAGCACCTCGCAGGCTGGACATCTGCTGAAGCCCGCTGAAGTCGAAATGCATCGGGGAGGAAAGACAGAAGAAAGTATCCGGGGAAGAGCGCGTGGTATTACATGTCCGAAGACAATCCCAGGAGCGCTGGTGAAATGGGCCTGTTCCTGTTGACGCGGAAAAGGGGACTGGCGCCGGTGGGCAGAGTCAGGCGAGCGCATGCTCCCAGGGCTACGCCCCCGCGTGCCTCTAAATTTAAATGGGAAGATTTCTTCTGGTGAAAAAGGTTCCGTCTCCCTTCCCTAACGAGAGGCGCCCATGCAGTATGGAGGAAAGGGGACAGGAGGAAGGAGTACAACAGTTACAGGTAAGTAACTTGTTCCTTCTCCAGCATGGGGTCTGGCATGGATTCACATAAAGAATAGCAGTACAGAAATACACAACGACGTGAGGTGGCAAGGCTCAACAGAAGCAATTACTGTTACCTCCAGAACAGGCTCACCTTCAAGGGAACAGGTTGCGTAGCACTGCTTGGCCGACCCTGGAGTCCTCTCTGGAATCCCTTTCGACGCTGTAGAATCTTGTGAAGGTGTGTGTAGACCTCCACATAGCAGCCCTGCAGATGTCCAGCAGGGGCACACCAGACAGGAACAAAGTCGTCGCAGCGATCGCTCTGGTGGAATGAGCTCTCAGCCGGTCAGGCATTGGTCGGTTTGCCAAACGGTGACAGTGTGTAATACAGGCGGAGAGCAACCTGGAAATGGAAGCCTTGGACCAAGCTTTCCCATGGTTCACAGGACCAAAGTTCACGAAAGGTTGAGACATCTTCCGTAAACTCTTTGTGCGTGCCACATAGAACTTCAGAGCACGCGCCACATCCAGCGAGTGCAAAGTCCTTCCAGCCAGCGACAAAGGTGTCGGAAAAAACACAGGCAACACCAAATGTTTGTTGAGGTGGAATTCTGACGGAACCTTTGGCATGAAGGAAGGGTGCGCCCGCAGCACCACCCTCGTGATGTGAAAAGTCAGATAAGGCCTCTTGCAGGACAGGGCCTGGATCTCAACTACCCTCCTGGCAGGGATGATGGCCACAATAAAAGGCGTTTTCCACGAAAGGAACTTGAGAGTGGCCTGATGCATAGGTTCGAAGGCGGCCCCCATGAGCCTTGTCAGTACCACGTTGAGTTCCCACGCCGGGGCTGAAGCCTTCACTCTGCCAGACCTGTGAGTCATTCGTGGAAGGCCTAGACTGTTGATGGTGTGTCGAGGTCTTTTTCCTCGTCTGCATCCACCAGGGTGTCCGGCTTGTCTGGAACGAGTGGAGGGGTGCTGGGCGCCGAGGGCTGAGGTGTGGAGACCGGAGCCGGAGGCTGCAGCAGAGGCTAGTACGGAACCGCCTGAACAGTGGAAGGCAGGGGCGCCAGAATCGAAGGAGCCGGCGTGGCAGCAGGGGCTGCAACGGGGCCTACAGTGCTGGAGCTATAGGAGGAATAACTATAGGTGCAGGGGGAGGGGCCAGAGCGAGCATGTCCATGATTACATCCCTAAGGAAGGACCCCATCTGAGGACATGAGCATGAGGAACTTTTCAAAGAACCTGTCGTCGCAGGCCCGTGGGTTGGCAGGTGATATTGACAGGTAGCGGACGGCTGCTGATGCCGCTGCATACTCTGTCTAGCTGTTTGCGGGGTAAACCTGTCCTGTGCTGCTGAAGGATAAACTGTAGGCCACGTAGCTGGTTGACACCAGTCCCACCTTGTAACTCGTTCTCCCACCTGCTGCATTCCTCGGGCGGCCATCTTGTCTGGCGTGGTGGCCATCTTGTCGAGCTGCATGCCACGTGCCAAAGTCATGGTGCTTGGCTCACTGGGCCCGGCCTCCTCCAGGACTCTTGGCGATGGAGCATGAGACCTACCCTGCACCTCAGGCCGCGGCCTGGTAGGAATGTCACCCTCAGCAGAGTTGCCGGTAGTGCTGGGTACAGGCGCCCCCTCTGCCATGTTGCAGGTACAAGTGCATAGCCCCTCAGGTGTACACCCGGTAAAAGAACCTTGCGGTCTCTCAGCACTGTCTCTGGAAGGATCTACAGACCCCTCGGCCTGGCCGCCGGTAGCTGAATTAGCCTCGGTACCCGTGCTGGTGTGAGAAACTGAGCGGTTCCTCCCGTCTGGGCGTTTCCTTGGGAAGAAGTCGCCCTTGCGGGGTGCACTGGAAAAGAGCAGCCCTCCCTTAGGCCTTGACTTATGACTGACAAAAGTCCTTCAAGTCCTCTGGGGGCGACTTCTCGAAGAGCTCTGTCCACCCAGCTAGTCAAAGCACGCAAAGAATGTGCTTTGCATTTTGTGCAACCCTCCCATCCATGGTCGGGGCCAAGGCAGCGGAGGCAAAGAACGTGGGGATCCGATGTAGGGAAGAGCACCTCGCAGGCTGGACATCTGCTGAAGCCCGCTGAAGTCGAAATGCATCGGGGAGGAAAGACAGAAGAAAGTATCCGGGGAAGAGCGCGTGGTATTACATGTCCGAAGACAATCCCAGGAGCGCTGGTGAAATGGGCATGTTCCTGTTGACGCGGAAAAGGGGACTGGCGCCGGTGGGCAGAGTCAGGCGAGCGCATGCTCCCAGGGCTACGCCCCCGCGTGCCTCTAAATTTAAATGGGAAGATTTCTTCTGGTGAAAAAGGTTCCGTCTCCCTTCCCTAACGAGAGGCGCCCATGCAGTATGGAGGAAAGGGGACAGGAGGAAGGAGTACAACAGTTACAGGTAAGTAACTTGTTCCTTCTCCAGCATGGGGTCTGGCATGGATTCACATAAAGAATAGCAGTACAGAAATACACAACGACGTGAGGTGGCAAGGCTCAACAGAAGCAATTACTGTTACCTCCAGAACAGGCTCACCTTCAAGGGAACAGGTTGCGTAGCACTGCTTGGCCGACCCTGGAGTCCTCTCTGGAATCCCTTTCGACGCTGTAGAATCTTGTGAAGGTGTGTGTAGACCTCCACATAGCAGCCCTGCAGATGTCCAGCAGGGGCACACCAGACAGGAACAAAGTCGTCGCAGCGATCGCTCTGGTGGAATGAGCTCTCAGCCGGTCAGGCATTGGTCGGTTTGCCAAACGGTGACAGTGTGTAATACAGGCGGAGAGCAACCTGGAAATGGAAGCCTTGGACCAAGCTTTCCCATGGTTCACAGGACCAAAGTTCACGAAAGGTTGAGACATCTTCCGTAAACTCTTTGTGCGTGCCACATAGAACTTCAGAGCACGCGCCACATCCAGCGAGTGCAAAGTCCTTCCAGCCAGCGACAAAGGTGTCGGAAAAAACACAGGCAACACCAAATGTTTGTTGAGGTGGAATTCTGACGGAACCTTTGGCATGAAGGAAGGGTGCGCCCGCAGCACCACCCTCGTGATGTGAAAAGTCAGATAAGGCCTCTTGCAGGACAGGGCCTGGATCTCAACTACCCTCCTGGCAGGGATGATGGCCACAATAAAAGGCGTTTTCCACGAAAGGAACTTGAGAGTGGCCTGATGCATAGGTTCGAAGGCGGCCCCCATGAGCCTTGTCAGTACCACGTTGAGTTCCCACGCCGGGGCTGAAGCCTTCACTCTGCCAGACCTGTGAGTCATTCGTGGAAGGCCTAGACTGTTGATGGTGTGTCGAGGTCTTTTTCCTCGTCTGCATCCACCAGGGTGTCCGGCTTGTCTGGAACGAGTGGAGGGGTGCTGGGCGCCGAGGGCTGAGGTGTGGAGACCGGAGCCGGAGGCTGCAGCAGAGGCTAGTACGGAACCGCCTGAACAGTGGAAGGCAGGGGCGCCAGAATCGAAGGAGCCGGCGTGGCAGCAGGGGCTGCAACGGGGCCTACAGTGCTGGAGCTATAGGAGGAATAACTATAGGTGCAGGGGGAGGGGCCAGAGCGAGCATGTCCATGATTACATCCCTAAGGAAGGACCCCATCTGAGGACATGAGCATGAGGAACTTTTCAAAGAACCTGTCGTCGCAGGCCCGTGGGTTGGCAGGTGATATTGACAGGTAGCGGACGGCTGCTGATGCCGCTGCATACTCTGTCTAGCTGTTTGCGGGGTAAACCTGTCCTGTGCTGCTGAAGGATAAACTGTAGGCCACGTAGCTAGTTGACACCAGTCCCACCTTGTAACTCGTTCTCCCACCTGCTGCATTCCTCGGGCGGCCATCTTGTCTGGCGTGGTGGCCATCTTGTCGAGCTGCATGCCACGTGCCAAAGTCATGGTGCTTGGCTCACTGGGCCCGGCCTCCTCCAGGACTCTTGGCGATGGAGCATGAGACCTACCCTGCACCTCAGGCCGAGGCCTGGTAGGAATGTCACCCTCAGCAGAGTTGCCGGTAGTGCTGGGTACAGGCGCCCCCTCTGCCATGTTGCAGGTACAAGTGCATAGCCCCTCAGGTGTACACCCGGTAAAAGAACCTTGCGGTCTCTCAGCACTGTCTCTGGAAGGATCTACAGACCCCTCGGCCTGGCCGCCGGTAGCTGAATTAGCCTCGGTACCCGTGCTGGTGTGAGAAACTGAGCGGTTCCTCCCGTCTGGGCATTTCCTTGGGAAGAAGTCGCCCTTGCGGGGTGCACTGGAAAAGAGCAGCCCTCCCTTAGGCCTTGACTTATGACTGACAAAAGTCCTTCAAGTCCTCTGGGGGCGACTTCTCGAAGAGCTCTGTCCACCTAGCTAGTCAAAGCACGCAAAGAATGTGCTTTGCATTTTGTGCAACCCTCCCATCCATGGTCGGGGCCAAGGCAGTGGAGGCAAAGAACGTGGGGATCCGATGTAGGGAAGAGCACCTCGCAGGCTGGACATCTGCTGAAGCCCGCTGAAGTCGAAATGCATCGGGGAGGAAAGACAGAAGAAAGTATCCGGGGAAGAGCGCGTGGTATTACATGTCCGAAGACAATCCCAGGAGCGCTGGTGAAATGGGCCTGTTCCTGTTGACGCGGAAAAGGGGACTGGCGCCGGTGGGCAGAGTGAGGCGAGCGCATGCTCCCAGGGCTACGCCCCCGCGTACCTCTAAATTTAAATGGGAAGATTTCTTCTGGTGAAAAAGGTTCCGTCTCCCTTCCCTAACGAGAGGCGCCCATGCAGTCTGGAGGAAAGGGGACAGGACGAAAGAGTACAACAGTTACAGGTAAGTAACTTGTTCCTTCTCCAGCATGGGGTCTGGCATGGATTCACATAAAGAATAGCAGTACAGAAATACACAACGACGTGAGGTGGCAAGGCTCAACAGAAGCAATTACTGTTACCTCCGGAACAGGCTAACCTTCAAGGGAACAGGTTGCGTAGCACTGCTTGGCCGACCCTGGAGTCCTCTCTGGAATCCCTTTCGACGCTGTAGAATCTTGTGAAGGTGTGTGTAGACCTCCACATAGCAGCCCTGCAGATGTCCAGCAGGGGCACACCAGACAGGAACGAAGTCGTCGCAGCGATCGCTCTGGTGGAATGAGCTCTCAGCCGGTCAGGCATTGGTCGGTTTGCCAAACGGTGACAGTGTGTAATACAGGCGGAGAGCCACCTGGAAATGGAAGCCTTGGACCAAGCTTTCCCATGGTTCACAGGACCAAAGTTCACGAAAGGTTGAGACATCTTCCGTAAACTCTTTGTGCGTGCCACATAGAACTTCAGAGCACGCGCCACATCCAGCGAGTGCAAAGTCCTTCCAGCCAGCGACAAAGGTGTCGGAAAAAACACAGGCAACACCAAATGTTTGTTGAGGTGGAATTCTGACGGAACCTTTGGCATGAAGGAAGGGTGCGCCCGCAGCACCACCTTCGTGATGTGAAAAGTCAGATAAGGCCTCTTGCAGGACAGGGCCTGGATCTCAACTACCCTCCTGGCAGGGATGATGGCCACAATAAAAGGCGTTTTCCACGAAAGGAACTTGAGAGTGGCCTGATGCATAGGTTCGAAGGCGGCCCCCATGAGCCTTGTCAGTACCACGTTGAGTTCCCACGCCGGGGCTGAAGCCTTCACTCTGCCAGACCTGTGAGTCATTCGTGGAAGGCCTAGACTGTTGATGGTGTGTCGAGGTCTTTTTCCTCGTCTGCATCCACCAGGGTGTCCGGCTTGTCTGGAACGAGTGGAGGGGTGCTGGGCGCCGAGGGCTGAGGTGTGGAGACCGGAGCCGGAGGCTGCAGCAGAGGCTAGTACGGAACCGCCTGAACAGTGGAAGGCAGGGGCGCCAGAATCGAAGGAGCCGGCGTGGCAGCAGGGGCTGCAACGGGGCCTGCAGTGCTGGAGCTATAGGAGGAATAACTATAGGTGCAGGGGGAGGGGCCAGAGCGAGCATGTCCATGATTACATCCCTAAGGAAGGACCCCATCTGAGGACATGAGCATGAGGAACTTTTCAAAGAACCTGTCGTCGCAGGCCCGTGGGTTGGCAGGTGATATTGACAGGTAGCGGACGGCTGCTGATGCCGCTGCATACTCTGTCTAGCTGTTTGCGGGGTAAACCTGTCCTGTGCTGCTGAAGGATAAACTGTAGGCCACGTAGCTGGTTGACACCAGTCCCACCTTGTAACTCGTTCTCCCACCTGCTGCATTCCTCGGGCGGCCATCTTGTCTGGCGTGGTGGCCATCTTGTCGAGCTGCATGCCACGTGCCAAAGTCATGGTGCTTGGCTCACTGGGCCCGGCCTCCTCCAGGACTCTTGGCGATGGAGCATGAGACCTACCCTGCACCTCAGGCCGAGGCCTGGTAGGAATGTCACCCTCAGCAGAGTTGCCGGTAGTGCTGGGTACAGGCGCCCCCTCTGCCATGTTGCAGGTACAAGTGCATAGCCCCTCAGGTGTACACCCGGTAAAAGAACCTTGCGGTCTCTCAGCACTGTCTCTGGAAGGATCTACAGACCCCTCGGCCTGGCCGCCGGTAGCTGAATTAGCCTCGGTACCCGTGCTGGTGTGAGAAACTGAGCGGTTCCTCCCGTCTGGGCGTTTCCTTGGGAAGAAGTCGCCCTTGCGGGGTGCACTGGAAAAGAGCAGCCCTCCCTTAGGCCTTGACTTATGACTGACAAAAGTCCTTCAAGTCCTCTGGGGGCGACTTCTCGAAGAGCTCTGTCCACCCAGCTAGTCAAAGCACGCAAAGAATGTGCTTTGCATTTTGTGCAACCCTCCCATCCATGGTCGGGGCCAAGGCAGCGGAGGCAAAGAACGTGGGGATCCGATGTAGGGAAGAGCACCTCGCAGGCTGGACATCTGCTGAAGCCCGCTGAAGTCGAAATGCATCGGGGAGGAAAGACAGAAGAAAGTATCCGGGGAAGAGCGCGTGGTATTACATGTCCGAAGACAATCCCAGGAGCGCTGGTGAAATGGGCCTGTTCCTGTTGACGCGGAAAAGGGGACTGGCGCCGGTGGGCAGAGTCAGGCGAGCGCATGCTCCCAGGGCTACGCCCCCGCGTACCTCTAAATTTAAATGGGAAGATTTCTTCTGGTGAAAAAGGTTCTGTCTCCCTTCCCTAACGAGAGGCGCCCATGCAGTATGGAGGAAAGGGGACAGGATGAAAGAGTACAACAGTTACAGGTATGTAACTTGTTCCTTCTCCAGCATGGGGTCTGGCATGGATTCACATAAAGAATAGCAGTACAGAAATACACAACGACGTGAGGTGGCAAGGCTCAACAGAAGCAATTACTGTTACCTCCGGAACAGGCTCACCTTCAAGGGAACAGGTTGCGTAGCACTGCTTGGCCGACCCTGGAGTCCTCTCTGGAATCCCTTTCGACGCTGTAGAATCTTGTGAAGGTGTGTGTAGACCTCCACATAGCAGCCCTGCAGATGTCCAGCAGGGGCACACCAGACAGGAACGAAGTCGTCGCAGCGATCGCTCTGGTGGAATGAGCTCTCAGCCGGTCAGGCATTGGTCGGTTTGCCAAACGGTGACAGTGTGTAATACAGGCGGAGAGCAACCTGGAAATGGAAGCCTTGGACCAAGCTTTCCCATGGTTCACAGGACCAAAGTTCATGAAAGGTTGAGACATCTTCCGTAAACTCTTTGTGCGTGCCACATAGAACTTCAGAGCACGCGCCACATCCAGCGAGTACAAAGTCCTTCCAGCCAGCGACAAAGGTGTCGGAAAAAACACAGGCAACACCAAATGTTTGTTGAGATGGAATTCTGACGGAACCTTTGGCATGAAGGAAGGGTGCGCCCGCAGCACCACCCTCGTGATGTGAAAAGTCAGATAAGACTGCTTGCAGGACAGGGCCTGGATCTCAACTACCCTCCTGGCAGGGATGATGGCCACAATAAAAGGCGCTTTCCACGAAAGGAACTTGAGAGTGGCCTGATGCATAGGTTCGAAGGCGGCCCCCATGAGCCTTGTCAGTACCACGTTGAGTTCCCACGCCGGGGCTGAAGCCTTCACTCTGCCAGACCTGTGAGTCATTCGTGGAAGGCCTAGACTGTTGATGGTGTGTCGAGGTCTTTTTCTCATCTGCATCCACCAGGGTGTCCGGCTTGTCTGGAACGAGTGGAGGGGTGCTGGGCGCCGAGGGCTGAGGTGTGGAGACCGGAGCCGGAGGCTGCAGCAGAGGCTAGTACGGAACCGCCTGAACAGTGGAAGGCAGGGGCGCCAGAATCGAAGGAGCCGGCTTGGCAGCAGGGGCTGCAACGGGGCCTGCAGTGCTGGAGCTATAGGAGGAATAACTATAGGTGCAGGGGGAGGGGCCAGAGCGAGCATGTCCATGATTACATCCCTAAGGAAGGACCCCATCTGAGGACATGAGCATGAGGAACTTTTCAAAGAACCTGTCGTCGCAGGCCCGTGGGTTGGCAGGTGATATTGACGGGTAGCGGACAGCTGCTGATGCCGCTGCATACTCTGTCTAGCTGTTTGCGGGGTAAACCTGTCCTGTGCTGCTGAAGGATAAACTGTAGGCCACGTACCTGGTTGACACCAGTCCCACCTTGTAACTCGTTCTCCCACCTGCTGCATTCCTCGGGCGGCCATCTTGTCTGGCGTGGTGGCCATCTTGTCGAGCTGCATGCCACGTGCCAAAGTCATGGTGCTTGGCTCACTGGGCCCGGCCTCCTCCAGGACTCTTGACGATGGAGCATGAGACCTACCCTGCACCTCAGGCCGAGGCCTGGTAGGAATGTCACCCTCAGCAGAGTTGCCGGTAGTGCTGGGTACAGGCGCCCCCTCTGCCATGTTGCAGGTACAAGTGCAAAGCCCCTCAGGTGGACACCCGGTAAAAGAACCTTGCGGTCTCTCAGCACTGTCTCTGGAAGGATCTACAGACCCCTCGGCCTGGCGGCCGGTAGCTGAATTAGCCTCGGTACCCGTGCTGGTGTGAGAAACTGAGCGGTTCCTCCCGTCTGGGCGTTTCCTTGGGAAGAAGTCGCCCTTGCGGGGTGCACTGGAAAAGAGCAGCCCTCCCTTAGGCCTTGACTTATGACTGACAAAAGTCCTTCAAGTCCTCTGGGGGCCCACTTCTCGAAGAGCTCTGTCCACCTAGCTAGTCAAAGCATGCAAAGAATGTGCTTTGCATTTTGTGCAACCCTCCCATCCATGGTCGGGGCCAAGGCAGCGGAGGCAAAGAACGTGGGGATCCGATGTAGGGAAGAGCACCTCGCAGGCTGGACATCTGCTGAAGCCCGCTGAAGTCGAAATGCATCGGGGAGGAAAGACAGAAGAAAGTATCCGGGGAAGAGCGTGTGGTATTACATGTCCGAAGACAATCCCAGGAGCGCTGGTGAAATGGGCCTGTTCCTGTTGACGCGGAAAAGGGGACTGGCGCCGGTGGGCAGAGTCAGGCGAGCGCATGCTCCCAGGGCTACGCCCCCGCGTGCCTCTAAATTTAAATGGGAAGATTTCTTCTGGTGAAAAAGGTTCCGTCTCCCTTCCCTAACGAGAGGCGCCCATGCAGTATGGAGGAAAGGGGACAGGACGAAAGAGTACAACAGTTACAGGTAAGTAACTTGTTCCTTCTCCAGCATGGGGTCTGGCATGGATTCACATAAAGAATAAATAGCAGTACAGAAATACACAACGACGTGAGGTGGCAAGGCTCAACAGAAGCAATTACTGTTACCTCCGGAACAGGCTCACCTTCAAGGGAACAGGTTGCGTAGCACTGCTTGGCCGACCCTGGAGTCCTCTCTGGAATCCCTTTCGACGCTGTAGAATCTTGTGAAGGTGTGTGTAGACCTCCACATAGCAGCCCTGCAGATGTCCAGCAGGGGCACACCAGACAGGAACGAAGTCGTCGCAGCGATCGCTCTGGTGGAATGAGCTCTCAGCCGGTCAGGCATTGGTCGGTTTGCCAAACGGTGACAGTGTGTAATACAGGCGGAGAGCCACCTGGAAATGGAAGCCTTGGACCAAGCTTTCCCATGGTTCACAGGACCAAAGTTCACGAAAGGTTGAGACATCTTCCGTAAACTCTTTGTGCGTGCCACATAGAACTTCAGAGCACGCGCCACATCCAGCGAGTGCAAAGTCCTTCCAGCCAGCGACAAAGGTGTCGGAAAAAACACAGGCAACACCAAATGTTTGTTGAGGTGGAATTCTGACGGAACCTTTGGCATGAAGGAATGGTGCGCCCGCAGCACCACCCTCGTGATGTGAAAAGTCAGATAAGGCTTCTTGCAGGACAGGGCCTGGATCTCAACTACCCTCCTGGCAGGGATGATGGCCACAATAAAAGGCGTTTTCCACGAAAGGAACTTGAGAGTGGCCTGATGCATAGGTTCGAAGGCGGCCCCCATGAGCCTTGTCAGTACCACGTTGAGTTCCCACGCCGGGGCTGAAGCCTTCACTCTGCCAGACCTGTGAGTCATTCGTGGAAGGCCTAGACTGTTGATGGTGTGTCGAGGTCTTTTTCCTCGTCTGCATCCACCAGGGTGTCCGGCTTGTCTGGAACGAGTGGAGGGGTGCTGGGCGCCGAGGGCTGAGGTGTGGAGACCGGAGCCGGAGGCTGCAGCAGAGGCTAGTACGGAACCGCCTGAACAGTGGAAGGCAGGGGCGCCAGAATCGAAGGAGCCGGCGTGGCAGCAGGGGCTGCAACGGGGCCTGCAGTGCTGGAGCTATAGGAGGAATAACTATAGGTGCAGGGGGAGGGGCCAGAGCGAGCATGTCCATGATTACATCCCTAAGGAAGGACCCCATCTGAGGACATGAGCATGAGGAACTTTTCAAAGAACCTGTCGTCGCAGGCCCGTGGGTTGGCAGGTGATATTGACAGGTAGCGGACGGCTGCTGATGCCGCTGCATACTCTGTCTAGCTGTTTGCGGGGTAAACCTGTCATGTGCTGCTGAAGGATAAACTGTAGGCCACGTAGCTAGTTGACACCAGTCCCACCTTGTAACTCGTTCTCCCACCTGCTGCATTCCTCGGGCGGCCATCTTGTCTGGCGTGGTGGCCATCTTGTCGAGCTGCATGCCACGTGCCAAAGTCATGGTGCTTGGCTCACTGGGCCCGGCCTCCTCCAGGACTCTTGGCGATGGAGCATGAGACCTACCCTGCACCTCAGGCCGAGGCCTGGTAGGAATGTCACCCTCAGCAGAGTTGCCGGTAGTGCTGGGTACAGGCGCCCCCTCTGCCATGTTGCAGGTACAAGTGCATAGCCCCTCAGGTGTACACCCGGTAAAAGAACCTTGCGGTCTCTCAGCACTGTCTCTGGAAGGATCTACAGACCCCTCGGCCTGGCCGCCGGTAGCTGAATTAGCCTCGGTACCCGTGCTGGTGTGAGAAACTGAGCGGTTCCTCCCGTCTGGGCGTTTCCTTGGGAAGAAGTCGCCCTTGCGGGATGCACTGGAAAAGAGCAGCCCTCCCTTAGGCCTTGACTTATGACTGACAAAAGTCCTTCAAGTCCTCTGGGGGCGACTTCTCGAAGAGCTCTGTCCACCTAGCTAGTCAAAGCACGCAAAGAATGTGCTTTGCATTTTGTGCAACCCTCCCATCCATGGTCGGGGCCAAGGCAGCGGAGGCAAAGAACGTGGGGATCCGATGTAGGGAAGAGCACCTCGCAGGCTGGACATCTGCTGAAGCCCGCTGAAGTCGAAATGCATCGGGGAGGAAAGACAGAAGAAAGTATCCGGGGAAGAGCGCGTGGTATTACATGTCCGAAGACAATCCCAGGAGCGCTGGTGAAATGGGCCTGTTCCTGTTGACGCGGAAAAGGGGACTGGCGCCGGTGGGCAGAGTCAGGCGAGCGCATGCTCCCAGGGCTACGCCCCCGCGTACCTCTAAATTTAAATGGGAAGATTTCTTCTGGTGAAAAAGGTTCCGTCTCCCTTCCCTAACGAGAGGCGCCCATGCAGTCTGGAGGAAAGGGGACAGGACGAAAGAGTACAACAGTTACAGGTAAGTAACTTGTTCCTTCTCCAGCATGGGGTCTGGCATGGATTCACATAAAGAATAGCAGTACAGAAATACACAACGACGTGAGGTGGCAAGGCTCAACAGAAGCAATTACTGTTACCTCCGGAACAGGCTCACCTTCAAGGGAACAGGTTGCGTAGCACTGCTTGGCCGACCCTGGAGTCCTCTCTGGAATCCCTTTCGACGCTGTAGAATCTTGTGAAGGTGTGTGTAGACCTCCACATAGCAGCCCTGCAGATGTCCAGCAGGGGCACACCAGACAGGAACGAAGTCGTCGCAGCGATCGCTCTGGTGGAATGAGCTCTCAGCCGGTCAGGCATTGGTCGGTTTGCCAAACGGTGACAGTGTGTAATACAGACGGAGAGCCACCTGGAAATGGAAGCCTTGGACCAAGCTTTCCCATGGTTCACAGGACCAAAGTTCACGAAAGGTTGAGACATCTTCCGTAAACTCTTTGTGCGTGCCACATAGAACTTCAGAGCACGCGCCACATCCAGCGAGTGCAAAGTCCTTCCAGCCAGCGACAAAGGTGTCGGAAAAAACACAGGCAACACCAAATGTTTGTTGAGGTGGAATTCTGACGGAACCTTTGGCATGAAGGAAGGGTGCGCCCGCAGCACCACCCTCGTGATGTGAAAAGTCAGATAAGGCCTCTTGCAGGACAGGGCCTGGATCTCAACTACCCTCCTGGCAGGGATGATGGCCACAATAAAAGGCGTTTTCCACGAAAGGAACTTGAGAGTGGCCTGATGCATAGGTTCGAAGGCGGCCCCCATGAGCCTTGTCAGTACCACGTTGAGTTCCCACGCCGGGGCTGAAGCCTTCACTCTGCCAGACCTGTGAGTCATTCGTGGAAGGCCTAGACTGTTGATGGTGTGTCGAGGTCTTTTTCCTCGTCTGCATCCACCAGGGTGTCCGGCTTGTCTGGAACGAGTGGAGGGGTGCTGGGCGCCGAGGGCTGAGGTGTGGAGACCGGAGCCGGAGGCTGCAGCAGAGGCTAGTACGGAACCGCCTGAACAGTGGAAGGCAGGGGCGCCAGAATCGAAGGAGCCGGCGTGGCAGCAGGGGCTGCAACGGGGCCTACAGTGCTGGAGCTATAGGAGGAATAACTATAGGTGCAGGGGGAGGGGCCAGAGCGAGCATGTCCATGATTACATCCCTAAGGAAGGACCCCATCTGAGGACATGAGCATGAGGAACTTTTCAAAGAACCTGTCGTCGCAGGCCCGTGGGTTGGCAGGTGATATTGACAGGTAGCGGACGGCTGCTGATGCCGCTGCATACTCTGTCTAGCTGTTTGCGGGGTAAACCTGTCCTGTGCTGCTGAAGGATAAACTGTAGGCCACGTAGCTGGTTGACACCAGTCCCACCTTGTAACTCGTTCTCCCACCTGCTGCATTCCTCGGGCGGCCATCTTGTCTGGCGTGGTGGCCATCTTGTCGAGCTGCATGCCACGTGCCAAAGTCATGGTGCTTGGCTCACTGGGCCCGGCCTCCTCCAGGACTCTTGGCGATGGAGCACGAGACCTACCCTGCACCTCAGGCCGCGGCCTGGTAGGAATGTCACCCTCAGCAGAGTTGCCGGTAGTGCTGGGTACAGGCGCCCCCTCTGCCATGTTGCAGGTACAAGTGCATAGCCCCTCAGGTGTACACCCGGTAAAAGAACCTTGCGGTCTCTCAGCACTGTCTCTGGAAGGATCTACAGACCCCTCGGCCTGGCCGCCGGTAGCTGAATTAGCCTCGGTACCCGTGCTGGTGTGAGAAACTGAGCGGTTCCTCCCGTCTGGGCGTTTCCTTGGGAAGAAGTCGCCCTTGCGGGGTGCACTGGAAAAGAGCAGCCCTCCCTTAGGCCTTGACTTATGACTGACAAAAGTCCTTCAAGTCCTCTGGGGGCGACTTCTCGAAGAGCTCTGTCCACCCAGCTAGTCAAAGCACGCAAAGAATGTGCTTTGCATTTTGTGCAACCCTCCCATCCATGGTCGGGGCCAAGGCAGCGGAGGCAAAGAACGTGGGGATCCGATGTAGGGAAGAGCACCTCGCAGGCTGGACATCTGCTGAAGCCCGCTGAAGTCGAAATGCATCGGGGAGGAAAGACAGAAGAAAGTATCCGGGGAAGAGCGCGTGGTATTACATGTCCGAAGACAATCCCAGGAGCGCTGGTGAAATGGGCCTGTTCCTGTTGACGCGGAAAAGGGGACTGGCGCCGGTGGGCAGAGTCAGGCGAGCGCATGCTCCCAGGGCTACGCCCCCGCGTGCCTCTAAATTTAAATGGGAAGATTTCTTCTGGTGAAAAAGGTTCCGTCTCCCTTCCCTAACGAGAGGCGCCCATGCAGTATGGAGGAAAGGGGACAGGAGGAAGGAGTACAACAGTTACAGGTAAGTAACTTGTTCCTTCTCCAGCATGGGGTCTGGCATGGATTCACATAAAGAATAGCAGTACAGAAATACACAACGACGTGAGGTGGCAAGGCTCAACAGAAGCAATTACTGTTACCTCCAGAACAGGCTCACCTTCAAGGGAACAGGTTGCGTAGCACTGCTTGGCCGACCCTGGAGTCCTCTCTGGAATCCCTTTCGACGCTGTAGAATCTTGTGAAGGTGTGTGTAGACCTCCACATAGCAGCCCTGCAGATGTCCAGCAGGGGCACACCAGACAGGAACAAAGTCGTCGCAGCGATCGCTCTGGTGGAATGAGCTCTCAGCCGGTCAGGCATTGGTCGGTTTGCCAAACGGTGACAGTGTGTAATACAGGCGGAGAGCAACCTGGAAATGGAAGCCTTGGACCAAGCTTTCCCATGGTTCACAGGACCAAAGTTCACGAAAGGTTGAGACATCTTCCGTAAACTCTTTGTGCGTGCCACATAGAACTTCAGAGCACGCGCCACATCCAGCGAGTGCAAAGTCCTTCCAGCCAGCGACAAAGGTGTCGGAAAAAACACAGGCAACACCAAATGTTTGTTGAGGTGGAATTCTGACGGAACCTTTGGCATGAAGGAAGGGTGCGCCCGCAGCACCACCCTCGTGATGTGAAAAGTCAGATAAGGCCTCTTGCAGGACAGGGCCTGGATCTCAACTACCCTCCTGGCAGGGATGATGGCCACAATAAAAGGCGTTTTCCACGAAAGGAACTTGAGAGTGGCCTGATGCATAGGTTCGAAGGCGGCCCCCATGAGCCTTGTCAGTACCACGTTGAGTTCCCACGCCGGGGCTGAAGCCTTCACTCTGCCAGACCTGTGAGTCATTCGTGGAAGGCCTAGACTGTTGATGGTGTGTCGAGGTCTTTTTCCTCGTCTGCATCCACCAGGGTGTCCGGCTTGTCTGGAACGAGTGGAGGGGTGCTGGGCGCCGAGGGCTGAGGTGTGGAGACCGGAGCCGGAGGCTGCAGCAGAGGCTAGTACGGAACCGCCTGAACAGTGGAAGGCAGGGGCGCCAGAATCGAAGGAGCCGGCGTGGCAGCAGGGGCTGCAACGGGGCCTACAGTGCTGGAGCTATAGGAGGAATAACTATAGGTGCAGGGGGAGGGGCCAGAGCGAGCATGTCCATGATTACATCCCTAAGGAAGGACCCCATCTGAGGACATGAGCATGAGGAACTTTTCAAAGAACCTGTCGTCGCAGGCCCGTGGGTTGGCAGGTGATATTGACAGGTAGCGGACGGCTGCTGATGCCGCTGCATACTCTGTCTAGCTGTTTGCGGGGTAAACCTGTCCTGTGCTGCTGAAGGATAAACTGTAGGCCACGTAGCTGGTTGACACCAGTCCCACCTTGTAACTCGTTCTCCCACCTGCTGCATTCCTCGGGCGGCCATCTTGTCTGGCGTGGTGGCCATCTTGTCGAGCTGCATGCCACGTGCCAAAGTCATGGTGCTTGGCTCACTGGGCCCGGCCTCCTCCAGGACTCTTGGCGATGGAGCATGAGACCTACCCTGCACCTCAGGCCGCGGCCTGGTAGGAATGTCACCCTCAGCAGAGTTGCCGGTAGTGCTGGGTACAGGCGCCCCCTCTGCCATGTTGCAGGTACAAGTGCATAGCCCCTCAGGTGTACACCCGGTAAAAGAACCTTGCGGTCTCTCAGCACTGTCTCTGGAAGGATCTACAGACCCCTCGGCCTGGCCGCCGGTAGCTGAATTAGCCTCGGTACCCGTGCTGGTGTGAGAAACTGAGCGGTTCCTCCCGTCTGGGCGTTTCCTTGGGAAGAAGTCGCCCTTGCGGGGTGCACTGGAAAAGAGCAGCCCTCCCTTAGGCCTTGACTTATGACTGACAAAAGTCCTTCAAGTCCTCTGGGGGCGACTTCTCGAAGAGCTCTGTCCACCCAGCTAGTCAAAGCACGCAAAGAATGTGCTTTGCATTTTGTGCAACCCTCCCATCCATGGTCGGGGCCAAGGCAGCGGAGGCAAAGAACGTGGGGATCCGATGTAGGGAAGAGCACCTCGCAGGCTGGACATCTGCTGAAGCCCGCTGAAGTCGAAATGCATCGGGGAGGAAAGACAGAAGAAAGTATCCGGGGAAGAGCGCGTGGTATTACATGTCCGAAGACAATCCCAGGAGCGCTGGTGAAATGGGCATGTTCCTGTTGACGCGGAAAAGGGGACTGGCGCCGGTGGGCAGAGTCAGGCGAGCGCATGCTCCCAGGGCTACGCCCCCGCGTGCCTCTAAATTTAAATGGGAAGATTTCTTCTGGTGAAAAAGGTTCCGTCTCCCTTCCCTAACGAGAGGCGCCCATGCAGTATGGAGGAAAGGGGACAGGAGGAAGGAGTACAACAGTTACAGGTAAGTAACTTGTTCCTTCTCCAGCATGGGGTCTGGCATGGATTCACATAAAGAATAGCAGTACAGAAATACACAACGACGTGAGGTGGCAAGGCTCAACAGAAGCAATTACTGTTACCTCCAGAACAGGCTCACCTTCAAGGGAACAGGTTGCGTAGCACTGCTTGGCCGACCCTGGAGTCCTCTCTGGAATCCCTTTCGACGCTGTAGAATCTTGTGAAGGTGTGTGTAGACCTCCACATAGCAGCCCTGCAGATGTCCAGCAGGGGCACACCAGACAGGAACAAAGTCGTCGCAGCGATCGCTCTGGTGGAATGAGCTCTCAGCCGGTCAGGCATTGGTCGGTTTGCCAAACGGTGACAGTGTGTAATACAGGCGGAGAGCAACCTGGAAATGGAAGCCTTGGACCAAGCTTTCCCATGGTTCACAGGACCAAAGTTCACGAAAGGTTGAGACATCTTCCGTAAACTCTTTGTGCGTGCCACATAGAACTTCAGAGCACGCGCCACATCCAGCGAGTGCAAAGTCCTTCCAGCCAGCGACAAAGGTGTCGGAAAAAACACAGGCAACACCAAATGTTTGTTGAGGTGGAATTCTGACGGAACCTTTGGCATGAAGGAAGGGTGCGCCCGCAGCACCACCCTCGTGATGTGAAAAGTCAGATAAGGCCTCTTGCAGGACAGGGCCTGGATCTCAACTACCCTCCTGGCAGGGATGATGGCCACAATAAAAGGCGTTTTCCACGAAAGGAACTTGAGAGTGGCCTGATGCATAGGTTCGAAGGCGGCCCCCATGAGCCTTGTCAGTACCACGTTGAGTTCCCACGCCGGGGCTGAAGCCTTCACTCTGCCAGACCTGTGAGTCATTCGTGGAAGGCCTAGACTGTTGATGGTGTGTCGAGGTCTTTTTCTTCGTCTGCATCCACCAGGGTGTCCGGCTTGTCTGGAACGAGTGGAGGGGTGCTGGGCGCCGAGGGCTGAGGTGTGGAGACCGGAGCCGGAGGCTGCAGCAGAGGCTAGTACGGAACCGCCTGAACAGTGGAAGGCAGGGGCGCCAGAATCGAAGGAGCCGGCGTGGCAGCAGGGGCTGCAACGGGGCCTGCAGTGCTGGAGCTATAGGAGGAATAACTATAGGTGCAGGGGGAGGGGCCAGAGCGAGCATGTCCATGATTACATCCCTAAGGAAGGACCCCATCTGAGGACATGAGCATGAGGAACTTTTCAAAGAACCTGTCGTCGCAGGCCCGTGGGTTGGCAGGTGATATTGACAGGTAGCGGACGGCTGCTGATGCCGCTGCATACTCTGTCTAGCTGTTTGCGGGGTAAACCTGTCATGTGCTGCTGAAGGATAAACTGTAGGCCACGTAGCTAGTTGACACCAGTCCCACCTTGTAACTCGTTCTCCCACCTGCTGCATTCCTCGGGCGGCCATCTTGTCTGGCGTGGTGGCCATCTTGTCGAGCTGCATGCCACGTGCCAAAGTCATGGTGCTTGGCTCACTGGGCCCGGCCTCCTCCAGGACTCTTGGCGATGGAGCATGAGACCTACCCTGCACCTCAGGCCGAGGCCTGGTAGGAATGTCACCCTCAGCAGAGTTGCCGGTAGTGCTGGGTACAGGCGCCCCCTCTGCCATGTTGCAGGTACAAGTGCATAGCCCCTCAGGTGTACACCCGGTAAAAGAACCTTGCGGTCTCTCAGCACTGTCTCTGGAAGGATCTACAGACCCCTCGGCCTGGCCGCCGGTAGCTGAATTAGCCTCGGTACCCGTGCTGGTGTGAGAAACTGAGCGGTTCCTCCCGTCTGGGCGTTTCCTTGGGAAGAAGTCGCCCTTGCGGGATGCACTGGAAAAGAGCAGCCCTCCCTTAGGCCTTGACTTATGACTGACAAAAGTCCTTCAAGTCCTCTGGGGGCGACTTCTCGAAGAGCTCTGTCCACCTAGCTAGTCAAAGCACGCAAAGAATGTGCTTTGCATTTTGTGCAACCCTCCCATCCATGGTCGGGGCCAAGGCAGCGGAGGCAAAGAACGTGGGGATCCGATGTAGGGAAGAGCACCTCGCAGGCTGGACATCTGCTGAAGCCCGCTGAAGTCGAAATGCATCGGGGAGGAAAGACAGAAGAAAGTATCCGGGGAAGAGCGCGTGGTATTACATGTCCGAAGACAATCCCAGGAGCGCTGGTGAAATGGGCCTGTTCCTGTTGACGCGGAAAAGGGGACTGGCGCCGGTGGGCAGAGTCAGGCGAGCGCATGCTCCCAGGGCTACGCCCCCGCGTACCTCTAAATTTAAATGGGAAGATTTCTTCTGGTGAAAAAGGTTCCGTCTCCCTTCCCTAACGAGAGGCGCCCATGCAGTCTGGAGGAAAGGGGACAGGACGAAAGAGTACAACAGTTACAGGTAAGTAACTTGTTCCTTCTCCAGCATGGGGTCTGGCATGGATTCACATAAAGAATAGCAGTACAGAAATACACAACGACGTGAGGTGGCAAGGCTCAACAGAAGCAATTACTGTTACCTCCGGAACAGGCTCACCTTCAAGGGAACAGGTTGCGTAGCACTGCTTGGCCGACCCTGGAGTCCTCTCTGGAATCCCTTTCGACGCTGTAGAATCTTGTGAAGGTGTGTGTAGACCTCCACATAGCAGCCCTGCAGATGTCCAGCAGGGGCACACCAGACAGGAACGAAGTCGTCGCAGCGATCGCTCTGGTGGAATGAGCTCTCAGCCGGTCAGGCATTGGTCGGTTTGCCAAACGGTGACAGTGTGTAATACAGACGGAGAGCCACCTGGAAATGGAAGCCTTGGACCAAGCTTTCCCATGGTTCACAGGACCAAAGTTCACGAAAGGTTGAGACATCTTCCGTAAACTCTTTGTGCGTGCCACATAGAACTTCAGAGCACGCGCCACATCCAGCGAGTGCAAAGTCCTTCCAGCCAGCGACAAAGGTGTCGGAAAAAACACAGGCAACACCAAATGTTTGTTGAGGTGGAATTCTGACGGAACCTTTGGCATGAAGGAAGGGTGCGCCCGCAGCACCACCCTCGTGATGTGAAAAGTCAGATAAGGCCTCTTGCAGGACAGGGCCTGGATCTCAACTACCCTCCTGGCAGGGATGATGGCCACAATAAAAGGCGTTTTCCACGAAAGGAACTTGAGAGTGGCCTGATGCATAGGTTCGAAGGCGGCCCCCATGAGCCTTGTCAGTACCACGTTGAGTTCCCACGCCGGGGCTGAAGCCTTCACTCTGCCAGACCTGTGAGTCATTCGTGGAAGGCCTAGACTGTTGATGGTGTGTCGAGGTCTTTTTCCTCGTCTGCATCCACCAGGGTGTCCGGCTTGTCTGGAACGAGTGGAGGGGTGCTGGGCGCCGAGGGCTGAGGTGTGGAGACCGGAGCCGGAGGCTGCAGCAGAGGCTAGTACGGAACCGCCTGAACAGTGGAAGGCAGGGGCGCCAGAATCGAAGGAGCCGGCGTGGCAGCAGGGGCTGCAACGGGGCCTACAGTGCTGGAGCTATAGGAGGAATAACTATAGGTGCAGGGGGAGGGGCCAGAGCGAGCATGTCCATGATTACATCCCTAAGGAAGGACCCCATCTGAGGACATGAGCATGAGGAACTTTTCAAAGAACCTGTCGTCGCAGGCCCGTGGGTTGGCAGGTGATATTGACAGGTAGCGGACGGCTGCTGATGCCGCTGCATACTCTGTCTAGCTGTTTGCGGGGTAAACCTGTCCTGTGCTGCTGAAGGATAAACTGTAGGCCACGTAGCTGGTTGACACCAGTCCCACCTTGTAACTCGTTCTCCCACCTGCTGCATTCCTCGGGCGGCCATCTTGTCTGGCGTGGTGGCCATCTTGTCGAGCTGCATGCCACGTGCCAAAGTCATGGTGCTTGGCTCACTGGGCCCGGCCTCCTCCAGGACTCTTGGCGATGGAGCACGAGACCTACCCTGCACCTCAGGCCGCGGCCTGGTAGGAATGTCACCCTCAGCAGAGTTGCCGGTAGTGCTGGGTACAGGCGCCCCCTCTGCCATGTTGCAGGTACAAGTGCATAGCCCCTCAGGTGTACACCCGGTAAAAGAACCTTGCGGTCTCTCAGCACTGTCTCTGGAAGGATCTACAGACCCCTCGGCCTGGCCGCCGGTAGCTGAATTAGCCTCGGTACCCGTGCTGGTGTGAGAAACTGAGCGGTTCCTCCCGTCTGGGCGTTTCCTTGGGAAGAAGTCGCCCTTGCGGGGTGCACTGGAAAAGAGCAGCCCTCCCTTAGGCCTTGACTTATGACTGACAAAAGTCCTTCAAGTCCTCTGGGGGCGACTTCTCGAAGAGCTCTGTCCACCCAGCTAGTCAAAGCACGCAAAGAATGTGCTTTGCATTTTGTGCAACCCTCCCATCCATGGTCGGGGCCAAGGCAGCGGAGGCAAAGAACGTGGGGATCCGATGTAGGGAAGAGCACCTCGCAGGCTGGACATCTGCTGAAGCCCGCTGAAGTCGAAATGCATCGGGGAGGAAAGACAGAAGAAAGTATCCGGGGAAGAGCGCGTGGTATTACATGTCCGAAGACAATCCCAGGAGCGCTGGTGAAATGGGCCTGTTCCTGTTGACGCGGAAAAGGGGACTGGCGCCGGTGGGCAGAGTCAGGCGAGCGCATGCTCCCAGGGCTACGCCCCCGCGTGCCTCTAAATTTAAATGGGAAGATTTCTTCTGGTGAAAAAGGTTCCGTCTCCCTTCCCTAACGAGAGGCGCCCATGCAGTATGGAGGAAAGGGGACAGGAGGAAGGAGTACAACAGTTACAGGTAAGTAACTTGTTCCTTCTCCAGCATGGGGTCTGGCATGGATTCACATAAAGAATAGCAGTACAGAAATACACAACGACGTGAGGTGGCAAGGCTCAACAGAAGCAATTACTGTTACCTCCAGAACAGGCTCACCTTCAAGGGAACAGGTTGCGTAGCACTGCTTGGCCGACCCTGGAGTCCTCTCTGGAATCCCTTTCGACGCTGTAGAATCTTGTGAAGGTGTGTGTAGACCTCCACATAGCAGCCCTGCAGATGTCCAGCAGGGGCACACCAGACAGGAACAAAGTCGTCGCAGCGATCGCTCTGGTGGAATGAGCTCTCAGCCGGTCAGGCATTGGTCGGTTTGCCAAACGGTGACAGTGTGTAATACAGGCGGAGAGCAACCTGGAAATGGAAGCCTTGGACCAAGCTTTCCCATGGTTCACAGGACCAAAGTTCACGAAAGGTTGAGACATCTTCCGTAAACTCTTTGTGCGTGCCACATAGAACTTCAGAGCACGCGCCACATCCAGCGAGTGCAAAGTCCTTCCAGCCAGCGACAAAGGTGTCGGAAAAAACACAGGCAACACCAAATGTTTGTTGAGGTGGAATTCTGACGGAACCTTTGGCATGAAGGAAGGGTGCGCCCGCAGCACCACCCTCGTGATGTGAAAAGTCAGATAAGGCCTCTTGCAGGACAGGGCCTGGATCTCAACTACCCTCCTGGCAGGGATGATGGCCACAATAAAAGGCGTTTTCCACGAAAGGAACTTGAGAGTGGCCTGATGCATAGGTTCGAAGGCGGCCCCCATGAGCCTTGTCAGTACCACGTTGAGTTCCCACGCCGGGGCTGAAGCCTTCACTCTGCCAGACCTGTGAGTCATTCGTGGAAGGCCTAGACTGTTGATGGTGTGTCGAGGTCTTTTTCCTCGTCTGCATCCACCAGGGTGTCCGGCTTGTCTGGAACGAGTGGAGGGGTGCTGGGCGCCGAGGGCTGAGGTGTGGAGACCGGAGCCGGAGGCTGCAGCAGAGGCTAGTACGGAACCGCCTGAACAGTGGAAGGCAGGGGCGCCAGAATCGAAGGAGCCGGCGTGGCAGCAGGGGCTGCAACGGGGCCTACAGTGCTGGAGCTATAGGAGGAATAACTATAGGTGCAGGGGGAGGGGCCAGAGCGAGCATGTCCATGATTACATCCCTAAGGAAGGACCCCATCTGAGGACATGAGCATGAGGAACTTTTCAAAGAACCTGTCGTCGCAGGCCCGTGGGTTGGCAGGTGATATTGACAGGTAGCGGACGGCTGCTGATGCCGCTGCATACTCTGTCTAGCTGTTTGCGGGGTAAACCTGTCCTGTGCTGCTGAAGGATAAACTGTAGGCCACGTAGCTGGTTGACACCAGTCCCACCTTGTAACTCGTTCTCCCACCTGCTGCATTCCTCGGGCGGCCATCTTGTCTGGCGTGGTGGCCATCTTGTCGAGCTGCATGCCACGTGCCAAAGTCATGGTGCTTGGCTCACTGGGCCCGGCCTCCTCCAGGACTCTTGGCGATGGAGCATGAGACCTACCCTGCACCTCAGGCCGCGGCCTGGTAGGAATGTCACCCTCAGCAGAGTTGCCGGTAGTGCTGGGTACAGGCGCCCCCTCTGCCATGTTGCAGGTACAAGTGCATAGCCCCTCAGGTGTACACCCGGTAAAAGAACCTTGCGGTCTCTCAGCACTGTCTCTGGAAGGATCTACAGACCCCTCGGCCTGGCCGCCGGTAGCTGAATTAGCCTCGGTACCCGTGCTGGTGTGAGAAACTGAGCGGTTCCTCCCGTCTGGGCGTTTCCTTGGGAAGAAGTCGCCCTTGCGGGGTGCACTGGAAAAGAGCAGCCCTCCCTTAGGCCTTGACTTATGACTGACAAAAGTCCTTCAAGTCCTCTGGGGGCGACTTCTCGAAGAGCTCTGTCCACCCAGCTAGTCAAAGCACGCAAAGAATGTGCTTTGCATTTTGTGCAACCCTCCCATCCATGGTCGGGGCCAAGGCAGCGGAGGCAAAGAACGTGGGGATCCGATGTAGGGAAGAGCACCTCGCAGGCTGGACATCTGCTGAAGCCCGCTGAAGTCGAAATGCATCGGGGAGGAAAGACAGAAGAAAGTATCCGGGGAAGAGCGCGTGGTATTACATGTCCGAAGACAATCCCAGGAGCGCTGGTGAAATGGGCATGTTCCTGTTGACGCGGAAAAGGGGACTGGCGCCGGTGGGCAGAGTCAGGCGAGCGCATGCTCCCAGGGCTACGCCCCCGCGTGCCTCTAAATTTAAATGGGAAGATTTCTTCTGGTGAAAAAGGTTCCGTCTCCCTTCCCTAACGAGAGGCGCCCATGCAGTATGGAGGAAAGGGGACAGGAGGAAGGAGTACAACAGTTACAGGTAAGTAACTTGTTCCTTCTCCAGCATGGGGTCTGGCATGGATTCACATAAAGAATAGCAGTACAGAAATACACAACGACGTGAGGTGGCAAGGCTCAACAGAAGCAATTACTGTTACCTCCAGAACAGGCTCACCTTCAAGGGAACAGGTTGCGTAGCACTGCTTGGCCGACCCTGGAGTCCTCTCTGGAATCCCTTTCGACGCTGTAGAATCTTGTGAAGGTGTGTGTAGACCTCCACATAGCAGCCCTGCAGATGTCCAGCAGGGGCACACCAGACAGGAACAAAGTCGTCGCAGCGATCGCTCTGGTGGAATGAGCTCTCAGCCGGTCAGGCATTGGTCGGTTTGCCAAACGGTGACAGTGTGTAATACAGGCGGAGAGCAACCTGGAAATGGAAGCCTTGGACCAAGCTTTCCCATGGTTCACAGGACCAAAGTTCACGAAAGGTTGAGACATCTTCCGTAAACTCTTTGTGCGTGCCACATAGAACTTCAGAGCACGCGCCACATCCAGCGAGTGCAAAGTCCTTCCAGCCAGCGACAAAGGTGTCGGAAAAAACACAGGCAACACCAAATGTTTGTTGAGGTGGAATTCTGACGGAACCTTTGGCATGAAGGAAGGGTGCGCCCGCAGCACCACCCTCGTGATGTGAAAAGTCAGATAAGGCCTCTTGCAGGACAGGGCCTGGATCTCAACTACCCTCCTGGCAGGGATGATGGCCACAATAAAAGGCGTTTTCCACGAAAGGAACTTGAGAGTGGCCTGATGCATAGGTTCGAAGGCGGCCCCCGTGAGCCTTGTCAGTACCACGTTGAGTTCCCACGCCGGGGCTGAAGCCTTCACTCTGCCAGACCTGTGAGTCATTCGTGGAAGACCTAGACTGTTGATGGTGTGTCGAGGTCTTTTTCCTCGTCTGCATCCACCAGGGTGTCCGGCTTGTCTGGAACGAGTGGAGGGGTGCTGGGCGCCGAGGGCTGAGGTGTGGAGACCGGAGCCGGAGGCTGCAGCAGAGGCTAGTACGGAACCGCCTGAACAGTGGAAGGCAGGGGCGCCAGAATCGAAGGAGCCGGCGTGGCAGCAGGGGCTGCAACGGGGCCTGCAGTGCTGGAGCTATAGGAGGAATAACTATAGGTGCAGGGGGAGGGGCCAGAGCGAGCATGTCCATGATTACATCCCTAAGGAAGGACCCCATCTGAGGACATGAGCATGAGGAACTTTTCAAAGAACCTGTCGTCGCAGGCCCGTGGGTTGGCAGGTGATATTGACAGGTAGCGGACGGCTGCTGATGCCGCTGCATACTCTGTCTAGCTGTTTGCGGGGTAAACCTGTCATGTGCTGCTGAAGGATAAACTGTAGGCCACGTAGCTAGTTGACACCAGTCCCACCTTGTAACTCGTTCTCCCACCTGCTGCATTCCTCGGGCGGCCATCTTGTCTGGCGTGGTGGCCATCTTGTCGAGCTGCATGCCACGTGCCAAAGTCATGGTGCTTGGCTCACTGGGCCCGGCCTCCTCCAGGACTCTTGGCGATGGAGCATGAGACCTACCCTGCACCTCAGGCCGAGGCCTGGTAGGAATGTCACCCTCAGCAGAGTTGCCGGTAGTGCTGGGTACAGGCGCCCCCTCTGCCATGTTGCAGGTACAAGTGCATAGCCCCTCAGGTGTACACCCGGTAAAAGAACCTTGCGGTCTCTCAGCACTGTCTCTGGAAGGATCTACAGACCCCTCGGCCTGGCCGCCGGTAGCTGAATTAGCCTCGGTACCCGTGCTGGTGTGAGAAACTGAGCGGTTCCTCCCGTCTGGGCGTTTCCTTGGGAAGAAGTCGCCCTTGCGGGATGCACTGGAAAAGAGCAGCCCTCCCTTAGGCCTTGACTTATGACTGACAAAAGTCCTTCAAGTCCTCTGGGGGCGACTTCTCGAAGAGCTCTGTCCACCTAGCTAGTCAAAGCACGCAAAGAATGTGCTTTGCATTTTGTGCAACCCTCCCATCCATGGTCGGGGCCAAGGCAGCGGAGGCAAAGAACGTGGGGATCCGATGTAGGGAAGAGCACCTCGCAGGCTGGACATCTGCTGAAGCCCGCTTAAGTCGAAATGCATCGGGGAGGAAAGACAGAAGAAAGTATCCGGGGAAGAGCGCGTGGTATTACATGTCCGAAGACAATCCCAGGAGCGCTGGTGAAATGGGCCTGTTCCTGTTGACGCGGAAAAGGGGACTGGCGCCGGTGGGCAGAGTCAGGCGAGCGCATGCTCCCAGGGCTACGCCCCCGCGTACCTCTAAATTTAAATGGGAAGATTTCTTCTGGTGAAAAAGGTTCCGTCTCCCTTCCCTAACGAGAGGCGCCCATGCAGTCTGGAGGAAAGGGGACAGGACGAAAGAGTACAACAGTTACAGGTAAGTAACTTGTTCCTTCTCCAGCATGGGGTCTGGCATGGATTCACATAAAGAATAGCAGTACAGAAATACACAACGACGTGAGGTGGCAAGGCTCAACAGAAGCAATTACTGTTACCTCCGGAACAGGCTCACCTTCAAGGGAACAGGTTGCGTAGCACTGCTTGGCCGACCCTGGAGTCCTCTCTGGAATCCCTTTCGACGCTGTAGAATCTTGTGAAGGTGTGTGTAGACCTCCACATAGCAGCCCTGCAGATGTCCAGCAGGGGCACACCAGACAGGAACGAAGTCGTCGCAGCGATCGCTCTGGTGGAATGAGCTCTCAGCCGGTCAGGCATTGGTCGGTTTGCCAAACGGTGACAGTGTGTAATACAGACGGAGAGCCACCTGGAAATGGAAGCCTTGGACCAAGCTTTCCCATGGTTCACAGGACCAAAGTTCACGAAAGGTTGAGACATCTTCCGTAAACTCTTTGTGCGTGCCACATAGAACTTCAGAGCACGCGCCACATCCAGCGAGTGCAAAGTCCTTCCAGCCAGCGACAAAGGTGTCGGAAAAAACACAGGCAACACCAAATGTTTGTTGAGGTGGAATTCTGACGGAACCTTTGGCATGAAGGAAGGGTGCGCCCGCAGCACCACCCTCGTGATGTGAAAAGTCAGATAAGGCCTCTTGCAGGACAGGGCCTGGATCTCAACTACCCTCCTGGCAGGGATGATGGCCACAATAAAAGGCGTTTTCCACGAAAGGAACTTGAGAGTGGCCTGATGCATAGGTTCGAAGGCGGCCCCCATGAGCCTTGTCAGTACCACGTTGAGTTCCCACGCCGGGGCTGAAGCCTTCACTCTGCCAGACCTGTGAGTCATTCGTGGAAGGCCTAGACTGTTGATGGTGTGTCGAGGTCTTTTTCCTCGTCTGCATCCACCAGGGTGTCCGGCTTGTCTGGAACGAGTGGAGGGGTGCTGGGCGCCGAGGGCTGAGGTGTGGAGACCGGAGCCGGAGGCTGCAGCAGAGGCTAGTACGGAACCGCCTGAACAGTGGAAGGCAGGGGCGCCAGAATCGAAGGAGCCGGCGTGGCAGCAGGGGCTGCAACGGGGCCTACAGTGCTGGAGCTATAGGAGGAATAACTATAGGTGCAGGGGGAGGGGCCAGAGCGAGCATGTCCATGATTACATCCCTAAGGAAGGACCCCATCTGAGGACATGAGCATGAGGAACTTTTCAAAGAACCTGTCGTCGCAGGCCCGTGGGTTGGCAGGTGATATTGACAGGTAGCGGACGGCTGCTGATGCCGCTGCATACTCTGTCTAGCTGTTTGCGGGGTAAACCTGTCCTGTGCTGCTGAAGGATAAACTGTAGGCCACGTAGCTGGTTGACACCAGTCCCACCTTGTAACTCGTTCTCCCACCTGCTGCATTCCTCGGGCGGCCATCTTGTCTGGCGTGGTGGCCATCTTGTCGAGCTGCATGCCACGTGCCAAAGTCATGGTGCTTGGCTCACTGGGCCCGGCCTCCTCCAGGACTCTTGGCGATGGAGCACGAGACCTACCCTGCACCTCAGGCCGCGGCCTGGTAGGAATGTCACCCTCAGCAGAGTTGCCGGTAGTGCTGGGTACAGGCGCCCCCTCTGCCATGTTGCAGGTACAAGTGCATAGCCCCTCAGGTGTACACCCGGTAAAAGAACCTTGCGGTCTCTCAGCACTGTCTCTGGAAGGATCTACAGACCCCTCGGCCTGGCCGCCGGTAGCTGAATTAGCCTCGGTACCCGTGCTGGTGTGAGAAACTGAGCGGTTCCTCCCGTCTGGGCGTTTCCTTGGGAAGAAGTCGCCCTTGCGGGGTGCACTGGAAAAGAGCAGCCCTCCCTTAGGCCTTGACTTATGACTGACAAAAGTCCTTCAAGTCCTCTGGGGGCGACTTCTCGAAGAGCTCTGTCCACCCAGCTAGTCAAAGCACGCAAAGAATGTGCTTTGCATTTTGTGCAACCCTCCCATCCATGGTCGGGGCCAAGGCAGCGGAGGCAAAGAACGTGGGGATCCGATGTAGGGAAGAGCACCTCGCAGGCTGGACATCTGCTGAAGCCCGCTGAAGTCGAAATGCATCGGGGAGGAAAGACAGAAGAAAGTATCCGGGGAAGAGCGCGTGGTATTACATGTCCGAAGACAATCCCAGGAGCGCTGGTGAAATGGGCCTGTTCCTGTTGACGCGGAAAAGGGGACTGGCGCCGGTGGGCAGAGTCAGGCGAGCGCATGCTCCCAGGGCTACGCCCCCGCGTGCCTCTAAATTTAAATGGGAAGATTTCTTCTGGTGAAAAAGGTTCCGTCTCCCTTCCCTAACGAGAGGCGCCCATGCAGTATGGAGGAAAGGGGACAGGAGGAAGGAGTACAACAGTTACAGGTAAGTAACTTGTTCCTTCTCCAGCATGGGGTCTGGCATGGATTCACATAAAGAATAGCAGTACAGAAATACACAACGACGTGAGGTGGCAAGGCTCAACAGAAGCAATTACTGTTACCTCCAGAACAGGCTCACCTTCAAGGGAACAGGTTGCGTAGCACTGCTTGGCCGACCCTGGAGTCCTCTCTGGAATCCCTTTCGACGCTGTAGAATCTTGTGAAGGTGTGTGTAGACCTCCACATAGCAGCCCTGCAGATGTCCAGCAGGGGCACACCAGACAGGAACAAAGTCGTCGCAGCGATCGCTCTGGTGGAATGAGCTCTCAGCCGGTCAGGCATTGGTCGGTTTGCCAAACGGTGACAGTGTGTAATACAGGCGGAGAGCAACCTGGAAATGGAAGCCTTGGACCAAGCTTTCCCATGGTTCACAGGACCAAAGTTCACGAAAGGTTGAGACATCTTCCGTAAACTCTTTGTGCGTGCCACATAGAACTTCAGAGCACGCGCCACATCCAGCGAGTGCAAAGTCCTTCCAGCCAGCGACAAAGGTGTCGGAAAAAACACAGGCAACACCAAATGTTTGTTGAGGTGGAATTCTGACGGAACCTTTGGCATGAAGGAAGGGTGCGCCCGCAGCACCACCCTCGTGATGTGAAAAGTCAGATAAGGCCTCTTGCAGGACAGGGCCTGGATCTCAACTACCCTCCTGGCAGGGATGATGGCCACAATAAAAGGCGTTTTCCACGAAAGGAACTTGAGAGTGGCCTGATGCATAGGTTCGAAGGCGGCCCCCATGAGCCTTGTCAGTACCACGTTGAGTTCCCACGCCGGGGCTGAAGCCTTCACTCTGCCAGACCTGTGAGTCATTCGTGGAAGGCCTAGACTGTTGATGGTGTGTCGAGGTCTTTTTCCTCGTCTGCATCCACCAGGGTGTCCGGCTTGTCTGGAACGAGTGGAGGGGTGCTGGGCGCCGAGGGCTGAGGTGTGGAGACCGGAGCCGGAGGCTGCAGCAGAGGCTAGTACGGAACCGCCTGAACAGTGGAAGGCAGGGGCGCCAGAATCGAAGGAGCCGGCGTGGCAGCAGGGGCTGCAACGGGGCCTACAGTGCTGGAGCTATAGGAGGAATAACTATAGGTGCAGGGGGAGGGGCCAGAGCGAGCATGTCCATGATTACATCCCTAAGGAAGGACCCCATCTGAGGACATGAGCATGAGGAACTTTTCAAAGAACCTGTCGTCGCAGGCCCGTGGGTTGGCAGGTGATATTGACAGGTAGCGGACGGCTGCTGATGCCGCTGCATACTCTGTCTAGCTGTTTGCGGGGTAAACCTGTCCTGTGCTGCTGAAGGATAAACTGTAGGCCACGTAGCTGGTTGACACCAGTCCCACCTTGTAACTCGTTCTCCCACCTGCTGCATTCCTCGGGCGGCCATCTTGTCTGGCGTGGTGGCCATCTTGTCGAGCTGCATGCCACGTGCCAAAGTCATGGTGCTTGGCTCACTGGGCCCGGCCTCCTCCAGGACTCTTGGCGATGGAGCATGAGACCTACCCTGCACCTCAGGCCGCGGCCTGGTAGGAATGTCACCCTCAGCAGAGTTGCCGGTAGTGCTGGGTACAGGCGCCCCCTCTGCCATGTTGCAGGTACAAGTGCATAGCCCCTCAGGTGTACACCCGGTAAAAGAACCTTGCGGTCTCTCAGCACTGTCTCTGGAAGGATCTACAGACCCCTCGGCCTGGCCGCCGGTAGCTGAATTAGCCTCGGTACCCGTGCTGGTGTGAGAAACTGAGCGGTTCCTCCCGTCTGGGCGTTTCCTTGGGAAGAAGTCGCCCTTGCGGGGTGCACTGGAAAAGAGCAGCCCTCCCTTAGGCCTTGACTTATGACTGACAAAAGTCCTTCAAGTCCTCTGGGGGCGACTTCTCGAAGAGCTCTGTCCACCCAGCTAGTCAAAGCACGCAAAGAATGTGCTTTGCATTTTGTGCAACCCTCCCATCCATGGTCGGGGCCAAGGCAGCGGAGGCAAAGAACGTGGGGATCCGATGTAGGGAAGAGCACCTCGCAGGCTGGACATCTGCTGAAGCCCGCTGAAGTCGAAATGCATCGGGGAGGAAAGACAGAAGAAAGTATCCGGGGAAGAGCGCGTGGTATTACATGTCCGAAGACAATCCCAGGAGCGCTGGTGAAATGGGCATGTTCCTGTTGACGCGGAAAAGGGGACTGGCGCCGGTGGGCAGAGTCAGGCGAGCGCATGCTCCCAGGGCTACGCCCCCGCGTGCCTCTAAATTTAAATGGGAAGATTTCTTCTGGTGAAAAAGGTTCCGTCTCCCTTCCCTAACGAGAGGCGCCCATGCAGTATGGAGGAAAGGGGACAGGAGGAAGGAGTACAACAGTTACAGGTAAGTAACTTGTTCCTTCTCCAGCATGGGGTCTGGCATGGATTCACATAAAGAATAGCAGTACAGAAATACACAACGACGTGAGGTGGCAAGGCTCAACAGAAGCAATTACTGTTACCTCCAGAACAGGCTCACCTTCAAGGGAACAGGTTGCGTAGCACTGCTTGGCCGACCCTGGAGTCCTCTCTGGAATCCCTTTCGACGCTGTAGAATCTTGTGAAGGTGTGTGTAGACCTCCACATAGCAGCCCTGCAGATGTCCAGCAGGGGCACACCAGACAGGAACAAAGTCGTCGCAGCGATCGCTCTGGTGGAATGAGCTCTCAGCCGGTCAGGCATTGGTCGGTTTGCCAAACGGTGACAGTGTGTAATACAGGCGGAGAGCAACCTGGAAATGGAAGCCTTGGACCAAGCTTTCCCATGGTTCACAGGACCAAAGTTCACGAAAGGTTGAGACATCTTCCGTAAACTCTTTGTGCGTGCCACATAGAACTTCAGAGCACGCGCCACATCCAGCGAGTGCAAAGTCCTTCCAGCCAGCGACAAAGGTGTCGGAAAAAACACAGGCAACACCAAATGTTTGTTGAGGTGGAATTCTGACGGAACCTTTGGCATGAAGGAAGGGTGCGCCCGCAGCACCACCCTCGTGATGTGAAAAGTCAGATAAGGCCTCTTGCAGGACAGGGCCTGGATCTCAACTACCCTCCTGGCAGGGATGATGGCCACAATAAAAGGCGTTTTCCACGAAAGGAACTTGAGAGTGGCCTGATGCATAGGTTCGAAGGCGGCCCCCATGAGCCTTGTCAGTACCACGTTGAGTTCCCACGCCGGGGCTGAAGCCTTCACTCTGCCAGACCTGTGAGTCATTCGTGGAAGGCCTAGACTGTTGATGGTGTGTCGAGGTCTTTTTCCTCGTCTGCATCCACCAGGGTGTCCGGCTTGTCTGGAACGAGTGGAGGGGTGCTGGGCGCCGAGGGCTGAGGTGTGGAGACCGGAGCCGGAGGCTGCAGCAGAGGCTAGTACGGAACCGCCTGAACAGTGGAAGGCAGGGGCGCCAGAATCGAAGGAGCCGGCGTGGCAGCAGGGGCTGCAACGGGGCCTACAGTGCTGGAGCTATAGGAGGAATAACTATAGGTGCAGGGGGAGGGGCCAGAGCGAGCATGTCCATGATTACATCCCTAAGGAAGGACCCCATCTGAGGACATGAGCATGAGGAACTTTTCAAAGAACCTGTCGTCGCAGGCCCGTGGGTTGGCAGGTGATATTGACAGGTAGCGGACGGCTGCTGATGCCGCTGCATACTCTGTCTAGCTGTTTGCGGGGTAAACCTGTCCTGTGCTGCTGAAGGATAAACTGTAGGCCACGTAGCTGGTTGACACCAGTCCCACCTTGTAACTCGTTCTCCCACCTGCTGCATTCCTCGGGCGGCCATCTTGTCTGGCGTGGTGGCCATCTTGTCGAGCTGCATGCCACGTGCCAAAGTCATGGTGCTTGGCTCACTGGGCCCGGCCTCCTCCAGGACTCTTGGCGATGGAGCACGAGACCTACCCTGCACCTCAGGCCGCGGCCTGGTAGGAATGTCACCCTCAGCAGAGTTGCCGGTAGTGCTGGGTACAGGCGCCCCCTCTGCCATGTTGCAGGTACAAGTGCATAGCCCCTCAGGTGTACACCCGGTAAAAGAACCTTGCGGTCTCTCAGCACTGTCTCTGGAAGGATCTACAGACCCCTCGGCCTGGCCGCCGGTAGCTGAATTAGCCTCGGTACCCGTGCTGGTGTGAGAAACTGAGCGGTTCCTCCCGTCTGGGCGTTTCCTTGGGAAGAAGTCGCCCTTGCGGGGTGCACTGGAAAAGAGCAGCCCTCCCTTAGGCCTTGACTTATGACTGACAAAAGTCCTTCAAGTCCTCTGGGGGCGACTTCTCGAAGAGCTCTGTCCACCCAGCTAGTCAAAGCACGCAAAGAATGTGCTTTGCATTTTGTGCAACCCTCCCATCCATGGTCGGGGCCAAGGCAGCGGAGGCAAAGAACGTGGGGATCCGATGTAGGGAAGAGCACCTCGCAGGCTGGACATCTGCTGAAGCCCGCTGAAGTCGAAATGCATCGGGGAGGAAAGACAGAAGAAAGTATCCGGGGAAGAGCGCGTGGTATTACATGTCCGAAGACAATCCCAGGAGCGCTGGTGAAATGGGCCTGTTCCTGTTGACGCGGAAAAGGGGACTGGCGCCGGTGGGCAGAGTCAGGCGAGCGCATGCTCCCAGGGCTACGCCCCCGCGTGCCTCTAAATTTAAATGGGAAGATTTCTTCTGGTGAAAAAGGTTCCGTCTCCCTTCCCTAACGAGAGGCGCCCATGCAGTATGGAGGAAAGGGGACAGGAGGAAGGAGTACAACAGTTACAGGTAAGTAACTTGTTCCTTCTCCAGCATGGGGTCTGGCATGGATTCACATAAAGAATAGCAGTACAGAAATACACAACGACGTGAGGTGGCAAGGCTCAACAGAAGCAATTACTGTTACCTCCAGAACAGGCTCACCTTCAAGGGAACAGGTTGCGTAGCACTGCTTGGCCGACCCTGGAGTCCTCTCTGGAATCCCTTTCGACGCTGTAGAATCTTGTGAAGGTGTGTGTAGACCTCCACATAGCAGCCCTGCAGATGTCCAGCAGGGGCACACCAGACAGGAACAAAGTCGTCGCAGCGATCGCTCTGGTGGAATGAGCTCTCAGCCGGTCAGGCATTGGTCGGTTTGCCAAACGGTGACAGTGTGTAATACAGGCGGAGAGCAACCTGGAAATGGAAGCCTTGGACCAAGCTTTCCCATGGTTCACAGGACCAAAGTTCACGAAAGGTTGAGACATCTTCCGTAAACTCTTTGTGCGTGCCACATAGAACTTCAGAGCACGCGCCACATCCAGCGAGTGCAAAGTCCTTCCAGCCAGCGACAAAGGTGTCGGAAAAAACACAGGCAACACCAAATGTTTGTTGAGGTGGAATTCTGACGGAACCTTTGGCATGAAGGAAGGGTGCGCCCGCAGCACCACCCTCGTGATGTGAAAAGTCAGATAAGGCCTCTTGCAGGACAGGGCCTGGATCTCAACTACCCTCCTGGCAGGGATGATGGCCACAATAAAAGGCGTTTTCCACGAAAGGAACTTGAGAGTGGCCTGATGCATAGGTTCGAAGGCGGCCCCCATGAGCCTTGTCAGTACCACGTTGAGTTCCCACGCCGGGGCTGAAGCCTTCACTCTGCCAGACCTGTGAGTCATTCGTGGAAGGCCTAGACTGTTGATGGTGTGTCGAGGTCTTTTTCCTCGTCTGCATCCACCAGGGTGTCCGGCTTGTCTGGAACGAGTGGAGGGGTGCTGGGCGCCGAGGGCTGAGGTGTGGAGACCGGAGCCGGAGGCTGCAGCAGAGGCTAGTACGGAACCGCCTGAACAGTGGAAGGCAGGGGCGCCAGAATCGAAGGAGCCGGCGTGGCAGCAGGGGCTGCAACGGGGCCTACAGTGCTGGAGCTATAGGAGGAATAACTATAGGTGCAGGGGGAGGGGCCAGAGCGAGCATGTCCATGATTACATCCCTAAGGAAGGACCCCATCTGAGGACATGAGCATGAGGAACTTTTCAAAGAACCTGTCGTCGCAGGCCCGTGGGTTGGCAGGTGATATTGACAGGTAGCGGACGGCTGCTGATGCCGCTGCATACTCTGTCTAGCTGTTTGCGGGGTAAACCTGTCCTGTGCTGCTGAAGGATAAACTGTAGGCCACGTAGCTGGTTGACACCAGTCCCACCTTGTAACTCGTTCTCCCACCTGCTGCATTCCTCGGGCGGCCATCTTGTCTGGCGTGGTGGCCATCTTGTCGAGCTGCATGCCACGTGCCAAAGTCATGGTGCTTGGCTCACTGGGCCCGGCCTCCTCCAGGACTCTTGGCGATGGAGCATGAGACCTACCCTGCACCTCAGGCCGCGGCCTGGTAGGAATGTCACCCTCAGCAGAGTTGCCGGTAGTGCTGGGTACAGGCGCCCCCTCTGCCATGTTGCAGGTACAAGTGCATAGCCCCTCAGGTGTACACCCGGTAAAAGAACCTTGCGGTCTCTCAGCACTGTCTCTGGAAGGATCTACAGACCCCTCGGCCTGGCCGCCGGTAGCTGAATTAGCCTCGGTACCCGTGCTGGTGTGAGAAACTGAGCGGTTCCTCCCGTCTGGGCGTTTCCTTGGGAAGAAGTCGCCCTTGCGGGGTGCACTGGAAAAGAGCAGCCCTCCCTTAGGCCTTGACTTATGACTGACAAAAGTCCTTCAAGTCCTCTGGGGGCGACTTCTCGAAGAGCTCTGTCCACCCAGCTAGTCAAAGCACGCAAAGAATGTGCTTTGCATTTTGTGCAACCCTCCCATCCATGGTCGGGGCCAAGGCAGCGGAGGCAAAGAACGTGGGGATCCGATGTAGGGAAGAGCACCTCGCAGGCTGGACATCTGCTGAAGCCCGCTGAAGTCGAAATGCATCGGGGAGGAAAGACAGAAGAAAGTATCCGGGGAAGAGCGCGTGGTATTACATGTCCGAAGACAATCCCAGGAGCGCTGGTGAAATGGGCATGTTCCTGTTGACGCGGAAAAGGGGACTGGCGCCGGTGGGCAGAGTCAGGCGAGCGCATGCTCCCAGGGCTACGCCCCCGCGTGCCTCTAAATTTAAATGGGAAGATTTCTTCTGGTGAAAAAGGTTCCGTCTCCCTTCCCTAACGAGAGGCGCCCATGCAGTATGGAGGAAAGGGGACAGGAGGAAGGAGTACAACAGTTACAGGTAAGTAACTTGTTCCTTCTCCAGCATGGGGTCTGGCATGGATTCACATAAAGAATAGCAGTACAGAAATACACAACGACGTGAGGTGGCAAGGCTCAACAGAAGCAATTACTGTTACCTCCAGAACAGGCTCACCTTCAAGGGAACAGGTTGCGTAGCACTGCTTGGCCGACCCTGGAGTCCTCTCTGGAATCCCTTTCGACGCTGTAGAATCTTGTGAAGGTGTGTGTAGACCTCCACATAGCAGCCCTGCAGATGTCCAGCAGGGGCACACCAGACAGGAACAAAGTCGTCGCAGCGATCGCTCTGGTGGAATGAGCTCTCAGCCGGTCAGGCATTGGTCGGTTTGCCAAACGGTGACAGTGTGTAATACAGGCGGAGAGCAACCTGGAAATGGAAGCCTTGGACCAAGCTTTCCCATGGTTCACAGGACCAAAGTTCACGAAAGGTTGAGACATCTTCCGTAAACTCTTTGTGCGTGCCACATAGAACTTCAGAGCACGCGCCACATCCAGCGAGTGCAAAGTCCTTCCAGCCAGCGACAAAGGTGTCGGAAAAAACACAGGCAACACCAAATGTTTGTTGAGGTGGAATTCTGACGGAACCTTTGGCATGAAGGAAGGGTGCGCCCGCAGCACCACCCTCGTGATGTGAAAAGTCAGATAAGGCCTCTTGCAGGACAGGGCCTGGATCTCAACTACCCTCCTGGCAGGGATGATGGCCACAATAAAAGGCGTTTTCCACGAAAGGAACTTGAGAGTGGCCTGATGCATAGGTTCGAAGGCGGCCCCCATGAGCCTTGTCAGTACCACGTTGAGTTCCCACGCCGGGGCTGAAGCCTTCACTCTGCCAGACCTGTGAGTCATTCGTGGAAGGCCTAGACTGTTGATGGTGTGTCGAGGTCTTTTTCCTCGTCTGCATCCACCAGGGTGTCCGGCTTGTCTGGAACGAGTGGAGGGGTGCTGGGCGCCGAGGGCTGAGGTGTGGAGACCGGAGCCGGAGGCTGCAGCAGAGGCTAGTACGGAACCGCCTGAACAGTGGAAGGCAGGGGCGCCAGAATCGAAGGAGCCGGCGTGGCAGCAGGGGCTGCAACGGGGCCTACAGTGCTGGAGCTATAGGAGGAATAACTATAGGTGCAGGGGGAGGGGCCAGAGCGAGCATGTCCATGATTACATCCCTAAGGAAGGACCCCATCTGAGGACATGAGCATGAGGAACTTTTCAAAGAACCTGTCGTCGCAGGCCCGTGGGTTGGCAGGTGATATTGACAGGTAGCGGACGGCTGCTGATGCCGCTGCATACTCTGTCTAGCTGTTTGCGGGGTAAACCTGTCCTGTGCTGCTGAAGGATAAACTGTAGGCCACGTAGCTAGTTGACACCAGTCCCACCTTGTAACTCGTTCTCCCACCTGCTGCATTCCTCGGGCGGCCATCTTGTCTGGCGTGGTGGCCATCTTGTCGAGCTGCATGCCACGTGCCAAAGTCATGGTGCTTGGCTCACTGGGCCCGGCCTCCTCCAGGACTCTTGGCGATGGAGCATGAGACCTACCCTGCACCTCAGGCCGAGGCCTGGTAGGAATGTCACCCTCAGCAGAGTTGCCGGTAGTGCTGGGTACAGGCGCCCCCTCTGCCATGTTGCAGGTACAAGTGCATAGCCCCTCAGGTGTACACCCGGTAAAAGAACCTTGCGGTCTCTCAGCACTGTCTCTGGAAGGATCTACAGACCCCTCGGCCTGGCCGCCGGTAGCTGAATTAGCCTCGGTACCCGTGCTGGTGTGAGAAACTGAGCGGTTCCTCCCGTCTGGGCGTTTCCTTGGGAAGAAGTCGCCCTTGCGGGATGCACTGGAAAAGAGCAGCCCTCCCTTAGGCCTTGACTTATGACTGACAAAAGTCCTTCAAGTCCTCTGGGGGCGACTTCTCGAAGAGCTCTGTCCACCTAGCTAGTCAAAGCACGCAAAGAATGTGCTTTGCATTTTGTGCAACCCTCCCATCCATGGTCGGGGCCAAGGCAGCGGAGGCAAAGAACGTGGGGATCCGATGTAGGGAAGAGCACCTCGCAGGCTGGACATCTGCTGAAGCCCGCTGAAGTCGAAATGCATCGGGGAGGAAAGACAGAAGAAAGTATCCGGGGAAGAGCGCGTGGTATTACATGTCCGAAGACAATCCCAGGAGCGCTGGTGAAATGGGCCTGTTCCTGTTGACGCGGAAAAGGGGACTGGCGCCGGTGGGCAGAGTCAGGCGAGCGCATGCTCCCAGGGCTACGCCCCCGCGTACCTCTAAATTTAAATGGGAAGATTTCTTCTGGTGAAAAAGGTTCCGTCTCCCTTCCCTAACGAGAGGCGCCCATGCAGTCTGGAGGAAAGGGGACAGGACGAAAGAGTACAACAGTTACAGGTAAGTAACTTGTTCCTTCTCCAGCATGGGGTCTGGCATGGATTCACATAAAGAATAGCAGTACAGAAATACACAACGACGTGAGGTGGCAAGGCTCAACAGAAGCAATTACTGTTACCTCCGGAACAGGCTCACCTTCAAGGGAACAGGTTGCGTAGCACTGCTTGGCCGACCCTGGAGTCCTCTCTGGAATCCCTTTCGACGCTGTAGAATCTTGTGAAGGTGTGTGTAGACCTCCACATAGCAGCCCTGCAGATGTCCAGCAGGGGCACACCAGACAGGAACGAAGTCGTCGCAGCGATCGCTCTGGTGGAATGAGCTCTCAGCCGGTCAGGCATTGGTCGGTTTGCCAAACGGTGACAGTGTGTAATACAGGCGGAGAGCCACCTGGAAATGGAAGCCTTGGACCAAGCTTTCCCATGGTTCACAGGACCAAAGTTCACGAAAGGTTGAGACATCTTCCGTAAACTCTTTGTGCGTGCCACATAGAACTTCAGAGCACGCGCCACATCCAGCGAGTGCAAAGTCCTTCCAGCCAGCGACAAAGGTGTCGGAAAAAACACAGGCAACACCAAATGTTTGTTGAGGTGGAATTCTGACGGAACCTTTGGCATGAAGGAAGGGTGCGCCCGCAGCACCACCCTCGTGATGTGAAAAGTCAGATAAGGCCTCTTGCAGGACAGGGCCTGGATCTCAACTACCCTCCTGGCAGGGATGATGGCCACAATAAAAGGCGTTTTCCACGAAAGGAACTTGAGAGTGGCCTGATGCATAGGTTCGAAGGCGGCCCCCATGAGCCTTGTCAGTACCACGTTGAGTTCCCACGCCGGGGCTGAAGCCTTCACTCTGCCAGACCTGTGAGTCATTCGTGGAAGGCCTAGACTGTTGATGGTGTGTCGAGGTCTTTTTCCTCGTCTGCATCCACCAGGGTGTCCGGCTTGTCTGGAACGAGTGGAGGGGTGCTGGGCGCCGAGGGCTGAGGTGTGGAGACCGGAGCCGGAGGCTGCAGCAGAGGCTAGTACGGAACCGCCTGAACAGTGGAAGGCAGGGGCGCCAGAATCGAAGGAGCCGGCGTGGCAGCAGGGGCTGCAACGGGGCCTACAGTGCTGGAGCTATAGGAGGAATAACTATAGGTGCAGGGGGAGGGGCCAGAGCGAGCATGTCCATGATTACATCCCTAAGGAAGGACCCCATCTGAGGACATGAGCATGAGGAACTTTTCAAAGAACCTGTCGTCGCAGGCCCGTGGGTTGGCAGGTGATATTGACAGGTAGCGGACGGCTGCTGATGCCGCTGCATACTCTGTCTAGCTGTTTGCGGGGTAAACCTGTCCTGTGCTGCTGAAGGATAAACTGTAGGCCACGTAGCTGGTTGACACCAGTCCCACCTTGTAACTCGTTCTCCCACCTGCTGCATTCCTCGGGCGGCCATCTTGTCTGGCGTGGTGGCCATCTTGTCGAGCTGCATGCCACGTGCCAAAGTCATGGTGCTTGGCTCACTGGGCCCGGCCTCCTCCAGGACTCTTGGCGATGGAGCACGAGACCTACCCTGCACCTCAGGCCGCGGCCTGGTAGGAATGTCACCCTCAGCAGAGTTGCCGGTAGTGCTGGGTACAGGCGCCCCCTCTGCCATGTTGCAGGTACAAGTGCATAGCCCCTCAGGTGTACACCCGGTAAAAGAACCTTGCGGTCTCTCAGCACTGTCTCTGGAAGGATCTACAGACCCCTCGGCCTGGCCGCCGGTAGCTGAATTAGCCTCGGTACCCGTGCTGGTGTGAGAAACTGAGCGGTTCCTCCCGTCTGGGCGTTTCCTTGGGAAGAAGTCGCCCTTGCGGGGTGCACTGGAAAAGAGCAGCCCTCCCTTAGGCCTTGACTTATGACTGACAAAAGTCCTTCAAGTCCTCTGGGGGCGACTTCTCGAAGAGCTCTGTCCACCCAGCTAGTCAAAGCACGCAAAGAATGTGCTTTGCATTTTGTGCAACCCTCCCATCCATGGTCGGGGCCAAGGCAGCGGAGGCAAAGAACGTGGGGATCCGATGTAGGGAAGAGCACCTCGCAGGCTGGACATCTGCTGAAGCCCGCTGAAGTCGAAATGCATCGGGGAGGAAAGACAGAAGAAAGTATCCGGGGAAGAGCGCGTGGTATTACATGTCCGAAGACAATCCCAGGAGCGCTGGTGAAATGGGCCTGTTCCTGTTGACGCGGAAAAGGGGACTGGCGCCGGTGGGCAGAGTCAGGCGAGCGCATGCTCCCAGGGCTACGCCCCCGCGTGCCTCTAAATTTAAATGGGAAGATTTCTTCTGGTGAAAAAGGTTCCGTCTCCCTTCCCTAACGAGAGGCGCCCATGCAGTATGGAGGAAAGGGGACAGGAGGAAGGAGTACAACAGTTACAGGTAAGTAACTTGTTCCTTCTCCAGCATGGGGTCTGGCATGGATTCACATAAAGAATAGCAGTACAGAAATACACAACGACGTGAGGTGGCAAGGCTCAACAGAAGCAATTACTGTTACCTCCAGAACAGGCTCACCTTCAAGGGAACAGGTTGCGTAGCACTGCTTGGCCGACCCTGGAGTCCTCTCTGGAATCCCTTTCGACGCTGTAGAATCTTGTGAAGGTGTGTGTAGACCTCCACATAGCAGCCCTGCAGATGTCCAGCAGGGGCACACCAGACAGGAACAAAGTCGTCGCAGCGATCGCTCTGGTGGAATGAGCTCTCAGCCGGTCAGGCATTGGTCGGTTTGCCAAACGGTGACAGTGTGTAATACAGGCGGAGAGCAACCTGGAAATGGAAGCCTTGGACCAAGCTTTCCCATGGTTCACAGGACCAAAGTTCACGAAAGGTTGAGACATCTTCCGTAAACTCTTTGTGCGTGCCACATAGAACTTCAGAGCACGCGCCACATCCAGCGAGTGCAAAGTCCTTCCAGCCAGCGACAAAGGTGTCGGAAAAAACACAGGCAACACCAAATGTTTGTTGAGGTGGAATTCTGACGGAACCTTTGGCATGAAGGAAGGGTGCGCCCGCAGCACCACCCTCGTGATGTGAAAAGTCAGATAAGGCCTCTTGCAGGACAGGGCCTGGATCTCAACTACCCTCCTGGCAGGGATGATGGCCACAATAAAAGGCGTTTTCCACGAAAGGAACTTGAGAGTGGCCTGATGCATAGGTTCGAAGGCGGCCCCCATGAGCCTTGTCAGTACCACGTTGAGTTCCCACGCCGGGGCTGAAGCCTTCACTCTGCCAGACCTGTGAGTCATTCGTGGAAGGCCTAGACTGTTGATGGTGTGTCGAGGTCTTTTTCCTCGTCTGCATCCACCAGGGTGTCCGGCTTGTCTGGAACGAGTGGAGGGGTGCTGGGCGCCGAGGGCTGAGGTGTGGAGACCGGAGCCGGAGGCTGCAGCAGAGGCTAGTACGGAACCGCCTGAACAGTGGAAGGCAGGGGCGCCAGAATCGAAGGAGCCGGCGTGGCAGCAGGGGCTGCAACGGGGCCTACAGTGCTGGAGCTATAGGAGGAATAACTATAGGTGCAGGGGGAGGGGCCAGAGCGAGCATGTCCATGATTACATCCCTAAGGAAGGACCCCATCTGAGGACATGAGCATGAGGAACTTTTCAAAGAACCTGTCGTCGCAGGCCCGTGGGTTGGCAGGTGATATTGACAGGTAGCGGACGGCTGCTGATGCCGCTGCATACTCTGTCTAGCTGTTTGCGGGGTAAACCTGTCCTGTGCTGCTGAAGGATAAACTGTAGGCCACGTAGCTGGTTGACACCAGTCCCACCTTGTAACTCGTTCTCCCACCTGCTGCATTCCTCGGGCGGCCATCTTGTCTGGCGTGGTGGCCATCTTGTCGAGCTGCATGCCACGTGCCAAAGTCATGGTGCTTGGCTCACTGGGCCCGGCCTCCTCCAGGACTCTTGGCGATGGAGCATGAGACCTACCCTGCACCTCAGGCCGCGGCCTGGTAGGAATGTCACCCTCAGCAGAGTTGCCGGTAGTGCTGGGTACAGGCGCCCCCTCTGCCATGTTGCAGGTACAAGTGCATAGCCCCTCAGGTGTACACCCGGTAAAAGAACCTTGCGGTCTCTCAGCACTGTCTCTGGAAGGATCTACAGACCCCTCGGCCTGGCCGCCGGTAGCTGAATTAGCCTCGGTACCCGTGCTGGTGTGAGAAACTGAGCGGTTCCTCCCGTCTGGGCGTTTCCTTGGGAAGAAGTCGCCCTTGCGGGGTGCACTGGAAAAGAGCAGCCCTCCCTTAGGCCTTGACTTATGACTGACAAAAGTCCTTCAAGTCCTCTGGGGGCGACTTCTCGAAGAGCTCTGTCCACCCAGCTAGTCAAAGCACGCAAAGAATGTGCTTTGCATTTTGTGCAACCCTCCCATCCATGGTCGGGGCCAAGGCAGCGGAGGCAAAGAACGTGGGGATCCGATGTAGGGAAGAGCACCTCGCAGGCTGGACATCTGCTGAAGCCCGCTGAAGTCGAAATGCATCGGGGAGGAAAGACAGAAGAAAGTATCCAGGGAAGAGCGCGTGGTATTACATGTCCGAAGACAATCCCAGGAGCGCTGGTGAAATGGGCCTGTTCCTGTTGACGCGGAAAAGGGGACTGGCGCCGGTGGGCAGAGTCAGGCGAGCGCATGCTCCCAGGGCTACGCCCCCGCGTGCCTCTAAATTTAAATGGGAAGATTTCTTCTGGTGAAAAAGGTTCCGTCTCCCTTCCCTAACGAGAGGCGCCCATGCAGTATGGAGGAAAGGGGACAGGAGGAAGGAGTACAACAGTTACAGGTAAGTAACTTGTTCCTTCTCCAGCATGGGGTCTGGCATGGATTCACATAAAGAATAGCAGTACAGAAATACACAACGACGTGAGGTGGCAAGGCTCAACAGAAGCAATTACTGTTACCTCCAGAACAGGCTCACCTTCAAGGGAACAGGTTGCGTAGCACTGCTTGGCCGACCCTGGAGTCCTCTCTGGAATCCCTTTCGACGCTGTAGAATCTTGTGAAGGTGTGTGTAGACCTCCACATAGCAGCCCTGCAGATGTCCAGCAGGGGCACACCAGACAGGAACAAAGTCGTCGCAGCGATCGCTCTGGTGGAATGAGCTCTCAGCTGGTCAGGCATTGGTCGGTTTGCCAAACGGTGACAGTGTGTAATACAGGCGGAGAGCAACCTGGAAATGGAAGCCTTGGACCAAGCTTTCCCATGGTTCACAGGACCAAAGTTCACGAAAGGTTGAGACATCTTCCGTAAACTCTTTGTGCGTGCCACATAGAACTTCAGAGCACGCGCCACATCCAGCGAGTGCAAAGTCCTTCCAGCCAGCGACAAAGGTGTCGGAAAAAACACAGGCAACACCAAATGTTTGTTGAGGTGGAATTCTGACGGAACCTTTGGCATGAAGGAAGGGTGCGCCCGCAGCACCACCCTCGTGATGTGAAAAGTCAGATAAGGCCTCTTGCAGGACAGGGCCTGGATCTCAACTACCCTCCTGGCAGGGATGATGGCCACAATAAAAGGCGTTTTCCACGAAAGGAACTTGAGAGTGGCCTGATGCATAGGTTCGAAGGCGGCCCCCATGAGCCTTGTCAGTACCACGTTGAGTTCCCACGCCGGGGCTGAAGCCTTCACTCTGCCAGACCTGTGAGTCATTCGTGGAAGGCCTAGACTGTTGATGGTGTGTCGAGGTCTTTTTCCTCGTCTGCATCCATCAGGGTGTCCGGCTTGTCTGGAACGAGTGGAGGGGTGCTGGGCGCCGAGGGCTGAGGTGTGGAGACCGGAGCCGGAGGCTGCAGCAGAGGCTAGTACGGAACCGCCTGAACAGTGGAAGGCAGGGGCGCCAGAATCGAAGGAGCCGGCGTGGCAGCAGGGGCTGCAACGGGGCCTGCAGTGCTGGAGCTATAGGAGGAATAACTATAGGTGCAGGGGGAGGGGCCAGAGCGAGCATGTCCATGATTACATCCCTAAGGAAGGACCCCATCTGAGGACATGAGCATGAGGAACTTTTCAAAGAACCTGTCGTCGCAGGCCCGTGGGTTGGCAGGTGATATTGACAGGTAGCGGACGGCTGCTGATGCCGCTGCATACTCTGTCTAGCTGTTTGCGGGGTAAACCTGTCCTGTGCTGCTGAAGGATAAACTGTAGGCCACGTAGCTGGTTGACACCAGTCCCACCTTGTAACTCGTTCTCCCACCTGCTGCATTCCTCGGGCGGCCATCTTGTCTGGCGTGGTGGCCATCTTGTCGAGCTGCATGCCACGTGCCAAAGTCATGGTGCTTGGCTCACTGGGCCGGCCTCCTCCAGGACTCTTGGCGATGGAGCATGAGACCTACCCTGCACCTCAGGCCGAGGCCTGGTAGGAATGTCACCCTCAGCAGAGTTGCCGGTAGTGCTGGGTACAGGCGCCCCCTCTGCCATGTTGCAGGTACAAGGGCATAGCCCCTCAGGTGTACACCCGGTAAAAGAACCTTGCGGTCTCTCAGCACTGTCTCTGGAAGGATCTACAGACCCCTCGGCCTGGCCGCCGGTAGCTGAATTAGCCTCGGTACCCGTGCTGGTGTGAGAAACTGAGCGGTTCCTCCCGTCTGGGCGTTTCCTTGGGAAGAAGTCGCCCTTGCGGGGTGCACTGGAAAAGAGCAGCCCTCCCTTAGGCCTTGACTTATGACTGACAAAAGTCCTTCAAGTCCTCTGGGGGCGACTTCTCGAAGAGCTCTGTCCACCCAGCTAGTCAAAGCACGCAAAGAATGTGCTTTGCATTTTGTGCAACCCTCCCATCCATGGTCGGGGCCAAGGCAGCGGAGGCAAAGAACGTGGGGATCCGATGTAGGGAAGAGCACCTCGCAGGCTGGACATCTGCTGAAGCCCGCTGAAGTCGAAATGCATCGGGGAGGAAAGACAGAAGAAAGTATCCGGGGAAGAGCGCGTGGTATTACATGTCCGAAGACAATCCCAGGAGCGCTGGTGAAATGGGCCTGTTCCTGTTGACGCGGAAAAGGGGACTGGCGCCGGTGGGCAGAGCGAGGCGAGCGCATGCTCCCAGGGCTACGCCCCCGCGTACCTCTAAATTTAAATGGGAAGATTTCTTCTGGTGAAAAAGGTTCCGTCTCCCTTCCCTAACGAGAGGCGCCCATGCAGTATGGAGGAAAGGGGACAGGACGAAAGAGTACAACAGTTACAGGTAAGTAACTTGTTCCTTCTCCAGCATGGGGTCTGGCATGGATTCACATAAAGAATAGCAGTACAGAAATACACAACGACGTGAGGTGGCAAGGCTCAACAGAAGCAATTACTGTTACCTCCGGAACAGGCTCACCTTCAAGGGAACAGGTTGCGTAGCACTGCTTGGCCGACCCTGGAGTCCTCTCTGGAATCCCTTTCGACGCTGTAGAATCTTGTGAAGGTGTGTGTAGACCTCCACATAGCAGCCCTGCAGATGTCCAGCAGGGGCACACCAGACAGGAACGAAGTCGTCGCAGCGATCGCTCTGGTGGAATGAGCTCTCAGCCGGTCAGGCATTGGTCGGTTTGCCAAACGGTGACAGTGTGTAATACAGGCGGAGAGCAACCTGGAAATGGAAGCCTTGGACCAAGCTTTCCCATGGTTCACAGGACCAAAGTTCACGAAAGGTTGAGACATCTTCCGTAAACTCTTTGTGCGTGCCACATAGAACTTCAGAGCACGCGCCACATCCAGCGAGTGCAAAGTCCTTCCAGCCAGCGACAAAGGTGTCGGAAAAAACACAGGCAACACCAAATGTTTGTTGAGATGGAATTCTGACGGAACCTTTGGCATGAAGGAAGGGTGCGCCCGCAGCACCACCCTCGTGATGTGAAAAGTCAGATAAGGCTGCTTGCAGGACAGGGCCTGGATCTCAACTACCCTCCTGGCAGGGATGATGGCCACAATAAAAGGCGCTTTCCACGAAAGGATTTTGAGAGTGGCCTGATGCATAGGTTCGAAGGCGGCCCCCATGAGCCTTGTCAGTACCACGTTGAGTTCCCACGCCGGGGCTGAAGCCTTCACTCTGCCAGACCTGTGAGTCATTCGTGGAAGGCCTAGACTGTTGATGGTGTGTCGAGGTCTTTTTCTCATCTGCATCCACCAGGGTGTCCGGCTTGTCTGGAACGAGTGGAGGGGTGCTGGGCGCCGAGGGCTGAGGTGTGGAGACCGGAGCCGGAGGCTGCAGCAGAGGCTAGTACGGAACCGCCTGAACAGTGGAAGGCAGGGGCGCCAGAATCGAAGGAGCCGGCTTGGCAGCAGGGGCTGCAACGGGGCCTGCAGTGCTGGAGCTATAGGAGGAATAACTATAGGTGCAGGGGGAGGGGCCAGAGCGAGCATGTCCATGATTACATCCCTAAGGAAGGACCCCATCTGAGGACATGAGCATGAGGAACTTTTCAAAGAACCTGTCGTCGCAGGCCCGTGGGTTGGCAGGTGATATTGACGGGTAGCGGACAGCTGCTGATGCCGCTGCATACTCTGTCTAGCTGTTTGCGGGGTAAACCTGTCCTGTGCTGCTGAAGGATAAACTGTAGGCCACGTACCTGGTTGACACCAGTCCCACCTTGTAACTCGTTCTCCCACCTGCTGCATTCCTCGGGCGGCCATCTTGTCTGGCGTGGTGGCCATCTTGTCGAGCTGCATGCCACGTGCCAAAGTCATGGTGCTTGGCTCACTGGGCCCGGCCTCCTCCAGGACTCTTGACGATGGAGCATGAGACCTACCCTGCACCTCAGGCCGAGGCCTGGTAGGAATGTCACCCTCAGCAGAGTTGCCGGTAGTGCTGGGTACAGGCGCCCCCTCTGCCATGTTGCAGGTACAAGTGCAAAGCCCCTCAGGTGTACACCCGGTAAAAGAACCTTGCGGTCTCTCAGCACTGTCTCTGGAAGGATCTACAGACCCCTCGGCCTGGCGGCCTGTAGCTGAATTAGCCTCGGTACCCGTGCTGGTGTGAGAAACTGAGCGGTTCCTCCCGTCTGGGCGTTTCCTTGGGAAGAAGTCGCCCTTGCGGGGTGCACTGGAAAAGAGCAGCCCTCCCTTAGGCCTTGACTTATGACTGACAAAAGTCCTTCAAGTCCTCTGGGGGCGACTTCTCGAAGAGCTCTGTCCACCTAGCTAGTCAAAGCACGCAAAGAATGTGCTTTGCATTTTGTGCAACCCTCCCATCCATGGTCGGGGCCAAGGCAGCGGAGGCAAAGAACGTGGGGATCCGATGTAGGGAAGAGCACCTCGCAGGCTGGACATCTGCTGAAGCCCGCTGAAGTCGAAATGCATCGGGGAGGAAAGACAGAAGAAAGTATCCGGGGAAGAGCGCGTGGTATTACATGTCCGAAGACAATCCCAGGAGCGCTGGTGAAATGGGCCTGTTCCTGTTGACGCGGAAAAGGGGACTGGCGCCGGTGGGCAGAGTCAGGCGAGCGCATGCTCCCAGGGCTACGCCCCCGCGTGCCTCTAAATTTAAATGGGAAGATTTCTTCTGGTGAAAAAGGTTCCGTCTCCCTTCCCTAACGAGAGGCGCCCATGCAGTATGGAGGAAAGGGGACAGGACGAAAGAGTACAACAGTTACAGGTAAGTAACTTGTTCCTTCTCCAGCATGGGGTCTGGCATGGATTCACATAAAGAATAAATAGCAGTACAGAAATACACAACGACGTGAGGTGGCAAGGCTCAACAGAAGCAATTACTGTTACCTCCGGAACAGGCTCACCTTCAAGGGAACAGGTTGCGTAGCACTGCTTGGCCGACCCTGGAGTCCTCTCTGGAATCCCTTTCGACGCTGTAGAATCTTGTGAAGGTGTGTGTAGACCTCCACATAGCAGCCCTGCAGATGTCCAGCAGGGGCACACCAGACAGGAACGAAGTCGTCGCAGCGATCGCTCTGGTGGAATGAGCTCTCAGCCGGTCAGGCATTGGTCGGTTTGCCAAACGGTGACAGTGTGTAATACAGGCGGAGAGCCACCTGGAAATGGAAGCCTTGGACCAAGCTTTCCCATGGTTCACAGGACCAAAGTTCACGAAAGGTTGAGACATCTTCCGTAAACTCTTTGTGCGTGCCACATAGAACTTCAGAGCACGCGCCACATCCAGCGAGTGCAAAGTCCTTCCAGCCAGCGACAAAGGTGTCGGAAAAAACACAGGCAACACCAAATGTTTGTTGAGGTGGAATTCTGACGGAACCTTTGGCATGAAGGAAGGGTGCGCCCGCAGCACCACCTTCGTGATGTGAAAAGTCAGATAAGGCCTCTTGCAGGACAGGGCCTGGATCTCAACTACCCTCCTGGCAGGGATGATGGCCACAATAAAAGGCGTTTTCCACGAAAGGAACTTGAGAGTGGCCTGATGCATAGGTTCGAAGGCGGCCCCCATGAGCCTTGTCAGTACCACGTTGAGTTCCCACGCCGGGGCTGAAGCCTTCACTCTGCCAGACCTGTGAGTCATTCGTGGAAGGCCTAGACTGTTGATGGTGTGTCGAGGTCTTTTTCCTCGTCTGCATCCACCAGGGTGTCCGGCTTGTCTGGAACGAGTGGAGGGGTGCTGGGCGCCGAGGGCTGAGGTGTGGAGACCGGAGCCGGAGGCTGCAGCAGAGGCTAGTACGGAACCGCCTGAACAGTGGAAGGCAGGGGCGCCAGAATCGAAGGAGCCGGCGTGGCAGCAGGGGCTGCAACGGGGCCTGCAGTGCTGGAGCTATAGGAGGAATAACTATAGGTGCAGGGGGAGGGGCCAGAGCGAGCATGTCCATGATTACATCCCTAAGGAAGGACCCCATCTGAGGACATGAGCATGAGGAACTTTTCAAAGAACCTGTCGTCGCAGGCCCGTGGGTTGGCAGGTGATATTGACAGGTAGCGGACGGCTGCTGATGCCGCTGCATACTCTGTCTAGCTGTTTGCGGGGTAAACCTGTCCTGTGCTGCTGAAGGATAAACTGTAGGCCACGTAGCTGGTTGACACCAGTCCCACCTTGTAACTCGTTCTCCCACCTGCTGCATTCCTCGGGCGGCCATCTTGTCTGGCGTGGTGGCCATCTTGTCGAGCTGCATGCCACGTGCCAAAGTCATGGTGCTTGGCTCACTGGGCCCGGCCTCCTCCAGGACTCTTGGCGATGGAGCATGAGACCTACCCTGCACCTCAGGCCGAGGCCTGGTAGGAATGTCACCCTCAGCAGAGTTGCCGGTAGTGCTGGGTACAGGCGCCCCCTCTGCCATGTTGCAGGTACAAGTGCATAGCCCCTCAGGTGTACACCCGGTAAAAGAACCTTGCGGTCTCTCAGCACTGTCTCTGGAAGGATCTACAGACCCCTCGGCCTGGCCGCCGGTAGCTGAATTAGCCTCGGTACCCGTGCTGGTGTGAGAAACTGAGCGGTTCCTCCCGTCTGGGCGTTTCCTTGGGAAGAAGTCGCCCTTGCGGGGTGCACTGGAAAAGAGCAGCCCTCCCTTAGGCCTTGACTTATGACTGACAAAAGTCCTTCAAGTCCTCTGGGGGCGACTTCTCGAAGAGCTCTGTCCACCCAGCTAGTCAAAGCACGCAAAGAATGTGCTTTGCATTTTGTGCAACCCTCCCATCCATGGTCGGGGCCAAGGCAGCGGAGGCAAAGAACGTGGGGATCCGATGTAGGGAAGAGCACCTCGCAGGCTGGACATCTGCTGAAGCCCGCTGAAGTCGAAATGCATCGGGGAGGAAAGACAGAAGAAAGTATCCGGGGAAGAGCGCGTGGTATTACATGTCCGAAGACAATCCCAGGAGCGCTGGTGAAATGGGCCTGTTCCTGTTGACGCGGAAAAGGGGACTGGCGCCGGTGGGCAGAGTCAGGCGAGCGCATGCTCCCAGGGCTACGCCCCCGCGTACCTCTAAATTTAAATGGGAAGATTTCTTCTGGTGAAAAAGGTTCCGTCTCCCTTCCCTAACGAGAGGCGCCCATGCAGTATGGAGGAAAGGGGACAGGACGAAAGAGTACAACAGTTACAGGTAAGTAACTTGTTCCTTCTCCAGCATGGGGTCTGGCATGGATTCACATAAAGAATAGCAGTACAGAAATACACAACGACGTGAGGTGGCAAGGCTCAACAGAAGCAATTACTGTTACCTCCGGAACAGGCTCACCTTCAAGGGAACAGGTTGCGTAGCACTGCTTGGCCGACCCTGGAGTCCTCTCTGGAATCCCTTTCGACGCTGTAGAATCTTGTGAAGGTGTGTGTAGACCTCCACATAGCAGCCCTGCAGATGTCCAGCAGGGGCACACCAGACAGGAACGAAGTCGTCGCAGCGATCGCTCTGGTGGAATGAGCTCTCAGCCGGTCAGGCATTGGTCGGTTTGCCAAACGGTGACAGTGTGTAATACAGGCGGAGAGCAACCTGGAAATGGAAGCCTTGGACCAAGCTTTCCCATGGTTCACAGGACCAAAGTTCACGAAAGGTTGAGACATCTTCCGTAAACTCTTTGTGCGTGCCACATAGAACTTCAGAGCACGCGCCACATCCAGCGAGTGCAAAGTCCTTCCAGCCAGCGACAAAGGTGTCGGAAAAAACACAGGCAACACCAAATGTTTGTTGAGATGGAATTCTGACGGAACCTTTGGCATGAAGGAAGGGTGCGCCCGCAGCACCACCCTCGTGATGTGAAAAGTCAGATAAGGCTGCTTGCAGGACAGGGCCTGGATCTCAACTACCCTCCTGGCAGGGATGATGGCCACAATAAAAGGCGCTTTCCACGAAAGGATTTTGAGAGTGGCCTGATGCATAGGTTCGAAGGCGGCCCCCATGAGCCTTGTCAGTACCACGTTGAGTTCCCACGCCGGGGCTGAAGCCTTCACTCTGCCAGACCTGTGAGTCATTCGTGGAAGGCCTAGACTGTTGATGGTGTGTCGAGGTCTTTTTCTCATCTGCATCCACCAGGGTGTCCGGCTTGTCTGGAACGAGTGGAGGGGTGCTGGGCGCCGAGGGCTGAGGTGTGGAGACCGGAGCCGGAGGCTGCAGCAGAGGCTAGTACGGAACCGCCTGAACAGTGGAAGGCAGGGGCGCCAGAATCGAAGGAGCCGGCTTGGCAGCAGGGGCTGCAACGGGGCCTGCAGTGCTGGAGCTATAGGAGGAATAACTATAGGTGCAGGGGGAGGGGCCAGAGCGAGCATGTCCATGATTACATCCCTAAGGAAGGACCCCATCTGAGGACATGAGCATGAGGAACTTTTCAAAGAACCTGTCGTCGCAGGCCCGTGGGTTGGCAGGTGATATTGACGGGTAGCGGACAGCTGCTGATGCCGCTGCATACTCTGTCTAGCTGTTTGCGGGGTAAACCTGTCCTGTGCTGCTGAAGGATAAACTGTAGGCCACGTACCTGGTTGACACCAGTCCCACCTTGTAACTCGTTCTCCCACCTGCTGCATTCCTCGGGCGGCCATCTTGTCTGGCGTGGTGGCCATCTTGTCGAGCTGCATGCCACGTGCCAAAGTCATGGTGCTTGGCTCACTGGGCCCGGCCTCCTCCAGGACTCTTGACGATGGAGCATGAGACCTACCCTGCACCTCAGGCCGAGGCCTGGTAGGAATGTCACCCTCAGCAGAGTTGCCGGTAGTGCTGGGTACAGGCGCCCCCTCTGCCATGTTGCAGGTACAAGTGCAAAGCCCCTCAGGTGTACACCCGGTAAAAGAACCTTGCGGTCTCTCAGCACTGTCTCTGGAAGGATCTACAGACCCCTCGGCCTGGCGGCCTGTAGCTGAATTAGCCTCGGTACCCGTGCTGGTGTGAGAAACTGAGCGGTTCCTCCCGTCTGGGCGTTTCCTTGGGAAGAAGTCGCCCTTGCGGGGTGCACTGGAAAAGAGCAGCCCTCCCTTAGGCCTTGACTTATGACTGACAAAAGTCCTTCAAGTCCTCTGGGGGCGACTTCTCGAAGAGCTCTGTCCACCTAGCTAGTCAAAGCACGCAAAGAATGTGCTTTGCATTTTGTGCAACCCTCCCATCCATGGTCGGGGCCAAGGCAGCGGAGGCAAAGAACGTGGGGATCCGATGTAGGGAAGAGCACCTCGCAGGCTGGACATCTGCTGAAGCCCGCTGAAGTCGAAATGCATCGGGGAGGAAAGACAGAAGAAAGTATCCGGGGAAGAGCGCGTGGTATTACATGTCCGAAGACAATCCCAGGAGCGCTGGTGAAATGGGCCTGTTCCTGTTGACGCGGAAAAGGGGACTGGCGCCGGTGGGCAGAGTCAGGCGAGCGCATGCTCCCAGGGCTACGCCCCCGCGTGCCTCTAAATTTAAATGGGAAGATTTCTTCTGGTGAAAAAGGTTCCGTCTCCCTTCCCTAACGAGAGGCGCCCATGCAGTATGGAGGAAAGGGGACAGGACGAAAGAGTACAACAGTTACAGGTAAGTAACTTGTTCCTTCTCCAGCATGGGGTCTGGCATGGATTCACATAAAGAATAAATAGCAGTACAGAAATACACAACGACGTGAGGTGGCAAGGCTCAACAGAAGCAATTACTGTTACCTCCGGAACAGGCTCACCTTCAAGGGAACAGGTTGCGTAGCACTGCTTGGCCGACCCTGGAGTCCTCTCTGGAATCCCTTTCGACGCTGTAGAATCTTGTGAAGGTGTGTGTAGACCTCCACATAGCAGCCCTGCAGATGTCCAGCAGGGGCACACCAGACAGGAACGAAGTCGTCGCAGCGATCGCTCTGGTGGAATGAGCTCTCAGCCGGTCAGGCATTGGTCGGTTTGCCAAACGGTGACAGTGTGTAATACAGGCGGAGAGCCACCTGGAAATGGAAGCCTTGGACCAAGCTTTCCCATGGTTCACAGGACCAAAGTTCACGAAAGGTTGAGACATCTTCCGTAAACTCTTTGTGCGTGCCACATAGAACTTCAGAGCACGCGCCACATCCAGCGAGTGCAAAGTCCTTCCAGCCAGCGACAAAGGTGTCGGAAAAAACACAGGCAACACCAAATGTTTGTTGAGGTGGAATTCTGACGGAACCTTTGGCATGAAGGAAGGGTGCGCCCGCAGCACCACCTTCGTGATGTGAAAAGTCAGATAAGGCCTCTTGCAGGACAGGGCCTGGATCTCAACTACCCTCCTGGCAGGGATGATGGCCACAATAAAAGGCGTTTTCCACGAAAGGAACTTGAGAGTGGCCTGATGCATAGGTTCGAAGGCGGCCCCCATGAGCCTTGTCAGTACCACGTTGAGTTCCCACGCCGGGGCTGAAGCCTTCACTCTGCCAGACCTGTGAGTCATTCGTGGAAGGCCTAGACTGTTGATGGTGTGTCGAGGTCTTTTTCCTCGTCTGCATCCACCAGGGTGTCCGGCTTGTCTGGAACGAGTGGAGGGGTGCTGGGCGCCGAGGGCTGAGGTGTGGAGACCGGAGCCGGAGGCTGCAGCAGAGGCTAGTACGGAACCGCCTGAACAGTGGAAGGCAGGGGCGCCAGAATCGAAGGAGCCGGCGTGGCAGCAGGGGCTGCAACGGGGCCTGCAGTGCTGGAGCTATAGGAGGAATAACTATAGGTGCAGGGGGAGGGGCCAGAGCGAGCATGTCCATGATTACATCCCTAAGGAAGGACCCCATCTGAGGACATGAGCATGAGGAACTTTTCAAAGAACCTGTCGTCGCAGGCCCGTGGGTTGGCAGGTGATATTGACAGGTAGCGGACGGCTGCTGATGCCGCTGCATACTCTGTCTAGCTGTTTGCGGGGTAAACCTGTCCTGTGCTGCTGAAGGATAAACTGTAGGCCACGTAGCTGGTTGACACCAGTCCCACCTTGTAACTCGTTCTCCCACCTGCTGCATTCCTCGGGCGGCCATCTTGTCTGGCGTGGTGGCCATCTTGTCGAGCTGCATGCCACGTGCCAAAGTCATGGTGCTTGGCTCACTGGGCCCGGCCTCCTCCAGGACTCTTGGCGATGGAGCATGAGACCTACCCTGCACCTCAGGCCGAGGCCTGGTAGGAATGTCACCCTCAGCAGAGTTGCCGGTAGTGCTGGGTACAGGCGCCCCCTCTGCCATGTTGCAGGTACAAGTGCATAGCCCCTCAGGTGTACACCCGGTAAAAGAACCTTGCGGTCTCTCAGCACTGTCTCTGGAAGGATCTACAGACCCCTCGGCCTGGCCGCCGGTAGCTGAATTAGCCTCGGTACCCGTGCTGGTGTGAGAAACTGAGCGGTTCCTCCCGTCTGGGCGTTTCCTTGGGAAGAAGTCGCCCTTGCGGGGTGCACTGGAAAAGAGCAGCCCTCCCTTAGGCCTTGACTTATGACTGACAAAAGTCCTTCAAGTCCTCTGGGGGCGACTTCTCGAAGAGCTCTGTCCACCCAGCTAGTCAAAGCACGCAAAGAATGTGCTTTGCATTTTGTGCAACCCTCCCATCCATGGTCGGGGCCAAGGCAGCGGAGGCAAAGAACGTGGGGATCCGATGTAGGGAAGAGCACCTCGCAGGCTGGACATCTGCTGAAGCCCGCTGAAGTCGAAATGCATCGGGGAGGAAAGACAGAAGAAAGTATCCGGGGAAGAGCGCGTGGTATTACATGTCCGAAGACAATCCCAGGAGCGCTGGTGAAATGGGCCTGTTCCTGTTGACGCGGAAAAGGGGACTGGCGCCGGTGGGCAGAGTCAGGCGAGCGCATGCTCCCAGGGCTACGCCCCCGCGTACCTCTAAATTTAAATGGGAAGATTTCTTCTGGTGAAAAAGGTTCCGTCTCCCTTCCCTAACGAGAGGCGCCCATGCAGTATGGAGGAAAGGGGACAGGACGAAAGAGTACAACAGTTACAGGTATGTAACTTGTTCCTTCTCCAGCATGGGGTCTGGCATGGATTCACATAAAGAATAGCAGTACAGAAATACACAACGACGTGAGGTGGCAAGGCTCAACAGAAGCAATTACTGTTACCTCCGGAACAGGCTCACCTTCAAGGGAACAGGTTGCGTAGCACTGCTTGGCCGACCCTGGAGTCCTCTCTGGAATCCCTTTCGACGCTGTAGAATCTTGTGAAGGTGTGTGTAGACCTCCACATAGCAGCCCTGCAGATGTCCAGCAGGGGCACACCAGACAGGAACGAAGTCGTCGCAGCGATCGCTCTGGTGGAATGAGCTCTCAGCCGGTCAGGCATTGGTCGGTTTGCCAAACGGTGACAGTGTGTAATACAGGCGGAGAGCAACCTGGAAATGGAAGCCTTGGACCAAGCTTTCCCATGGTTCACAGGACCAAAGTTCATGAAAGGTTGAGACATCTTCCGTAAACTCTTTGTGCGTGCCACATAGAACTTCAGAGCACGCGCCACATCCAGCGAGTACAAAGTCCTTCCAGCCAGCGACAAAGGTGTCGGAAAAAACACAGGCAACACCAAATGTTTGTTGAGATGGAATTCTGACGGAACCTTTGGCATGAAGGAAGGGTGCGCCCGCAGCACCACCCTCGTGATGTGAAAAGTCAGATAAGACTGCTTGCAGGACAGGGCCTGGATCTCAACTACCCTCCTGGCAGGGATGATGGCCACAATAAAAGGCGCTTTCCACGAAAGGAACTTGAGAGTGGCCTGATGCATAGGTTCGAAGGCGGCCCCCATGAGCCTTGTCAGTACCACGTTGAGTTCCCACGCCGGGGCTGAAGCCTTCACTCTGCCAGACCTGTGAGTCATTCGTGGAAGGCCTAGACTGTTGATGGTGTGTCGAGGTCTTTTTCTCATCTGCATCCACCAGGGTGTCCGGCTTGTCTGGAACGAGTGGAGGGGTGCTGGGCGCCGAGGGCTGAGGTGTGGAGACCGGAGCCGGAGGCTGCAGCAGAGGCTAGTACGGAACCGCCTGAACAGTGGAAGGCAGGGGCGCCAGAATCGAAGGAGCCGGCTTGGCAGCAGGGGCTGCAACGGGGCCTGCAGTGCTGGAGCTATAGGAGGAATAACTATAGGTGCAGGGGGAGGGGCCAGAGCGAGCATGTCCATGATTACATCCCTAAGGAAGGACCCCATCTGAGGACATGAGCATGAGGAACTTTTCAAAGAACCTGTCGTCGCAGGCCCGTGGGTTGGCAGGTGATATTGACGGGTAGCGGACAGCTGCTGATGCCGCTGCATACTCTGTCTAGCTGTTTGCGGGGTAAACCTGTCCTGTGCTGCTGAAGGATAAACTGTAGGCCACGTACCTGGTTGACACCAGTCCCACCTTGTAACTCGTTCTCCCACCTGCTGCATTCCTCGGGCGGCCATCTTGTCTGGCGTGGTGGCCATCTTGTCGAGCTGCATGCCACGTGCCAAAGTCATGGTGCTTGGCTCACTGGGCCCGGCCTCCTCCAGGACTCTTGACGATGGAGCATGAGACCTACCCTGCACCTCAGGCCGAGGCCTGGTAGGAATGTCACCCTCAGCAGAGTTGCCGGTAGTGCTGGGTACAGGCGCCCCCTCTGCCATGTTGCAGGTACAAGTGCAAAGCCCCTCAGGTGGACACCCGGTAAAAGAACCTTGCGGTCTCTCAGCACTGTCTCTGGAAGGATCTACAGACCCCTCGGCCTGGCGGCCGGTAGCTGAATTAGCCTCGGTACCCGTGCTGGTGTGAGAAACTGAGCGGTTCCTCCCGTCTGGGCGTTTCCTTGGGAAGAAGTCGCCCTTGCGGGGTGCACTGGAAAAGAGCAGCCCTCCCTTAGGCCTTGACTTATGACTGACAAAAGTCCTTCAAGTCCTCTGGGGGCGACTTCTCGAAGAGCTCTGTCCACCTAGCTAGTCAAAGCATGCAAAGAATGTGCTTTGCATTTTGTGCAACCCTCCCATCCATGGTCGGGGCCAAGGCAGCGGAGGCAAAGAACGTGGGGATCCGATGTAGGGAAGAGCACCTCGCAGGCTGGACATCTGCTGAAGCCCGCTGAAGTCGAAATGCATCGGGGAGGAAAGACAGAAGAAAGTATCCGGGGAAGAGCGTGTGGTATTACATGTCCGAAGACAATCCCAGGAGCGCTGGTGAAATGGGCCTGTTCCTGTTGACGCGGAAAAGGGGACTGGCGCCGGTGGGCAGAGTCAGGCGAGCGCATGCTCCCAGGGCTACGCCCCCGCGTGCCTCTAAATTTAAATGGGAAGATTTCTTCTGGTGAAAAAGGTTCCGTCTCCCTTCCCTAACGAGAGGCGCCCATGCAGTATGGAGGAAAGGGGACAGGACGAAAGAGTACAACAGTTACAGGTAAGTAACTTGTTCCTTCTCCAGCATGGGGTCTGGCATGGATTCACATAAAGAATAAATAGCAGTACAGAAATACACAACGACGTGAGGTGGCAAGGCTCAACAGAAGCAATTACTGTTACCTCCGGAACAGGCTCACCTTCAAGGGAACAGGTTGCGTAGCACTGCTTGGCCGACCCTGGAGTCCTCTCTGGAATCCCTTTCGACGCTGTAGAATCTTGTGAAGGTGTGTGTAGACCTCCACATAGCAGCCCTGCAGATGTCCAGCAGGGGCACACCAGACAGGAACGAAGTCGTCGCAGCGATCGCTCTGGTGGAATGAGCTCTCAGCCGGTCAGGCATTGGTCGGTTTGCCAAACGGTGACAGTGTGTAATACAGGCGGAGAGCCACCTGGAAATGGAAGCCTTGGACCAAGCTTTCCCATGGTTCACAGGACCAAAGTTCACGAAAGGTTGAGACATCTTCCGTAAACTCTTTGTGCGTGCCACATAGAACTTCAGAGCACGCGCCACATCCAGCGAGTGCAAAGTCCTTCCAGCCAGCGACAAAGGTGTCGGAAAAAACACAGGCAACACCAAATGTTTGTTGAGGTGGAATTCTGACGGAACCTTTGGCATGAAGGAAGGGTGCGCCCGCAGCACCACCCTCGTGATGTGAAAAGTCAGATAAGGCTTCTTGCAGGACAGGGCCTGGATCTCAACTACCCTCCTGGCAGGGATGATGGCCACAATAAAAGGCGTTTTCCACGAAAGGAACTTGAGAGTGGCCTGATGCATAGGTTCGAAGGCGGCCCCCATGAGCCTTGTCAGTACCACGTTGAGTTCCCACGCCGGGGCTGAAGCCTTCACTCTGCCAGACCTGTGAGTCATTCGTGGAAGGCCTAGACTGTTGATGGTGTGTCGAGGTCTTTTTCCTCGTCTGCATCCACCAGGGTGTCCGGCTTGTCTGGAACGAGTGGAGGGGTGCTGGGCGCCGAGGGCTGAGGTGTGGAGACCGGAGCCGGAGGCTGCAGCAGAGGCTAGTACGGAACCGCCTGAACAGTGGAAGGCAGGGGCGCCAGAATCGAAGGAGCCGGCGTGGCAGCAGGGGCTGCAACGGGGCCTGCAGTGCTGGAGCTATAGGAGGAATAACTATAGGTGCAGGGGGAGGGGCCAGAGCGAGCATGTCCATGATTACATCCCTAAGGAAGGACCCCATCTGAGGACATGAGCATGAGGAACTTTTCAAAGAACCTGTCGTCGCAGGCCCGTGGGTTGGCAGGTGATATTGACAGGTAGCGGACGGCTGCTGATGCCGCTGCATACTCTGTCTAGCTGTTTGCGGGGTAAACCTGTCCTGTGCTGCTGAAGGATAAACTGTAGGCCACGTAGCTAGTTGACACCAGTCCCACCTTGTAACTCGTTCTCCCACCTGCTGCATTCCTCGGGCGGCCATCTTGTCTGGCGTGGTGGCCATCTTGTCGAGCTGCATGCCACGTGCCAAAGTCATGGTGCTTGGCTCACTGGGCCCGGCCTCCTCCAGGACTCTTGGCGATGGAGCATGAGACCTACCCTGCACCTCAGGCCGAGGCCTGGTAGGAATGTCACCCTCAGCAGAGTTGCCGGTAGTGCTGGGTACAGGCGCCCCCTCTGCCATGTTGCAGGTACAAGTGCATAGCCCCTCAGGTGTACACCCGGTAAAAGAACCTTGCGGTCTCTCAGCACTGTCTCTGGAAGGATCTACAGACCCCTCGGCCTGGCCGCCGGTAGCTGAATTAGCCTCGGTACCCGTGCTGGTGTGAGAAACTGAGCGGTTCCTCCCGTCTGGGCGTTTCCTTGGGAAGAAGTCGCCCTTGCGGGATGCACTGGAAAAGAGCAGCCCTCCCTTAGGCCTTGACTTATGACTGACAAAAGTCCTTCAAGTCCTCTGGGGGCGACTTCTCGAAGAGCTCTGTCCACCTAGCTAGTCAAAGCACGCAAAGAATGTGCTTTGCATTTTGTGCAACCCTCCCATCCATGGTCGGGGCCAAGGCAGCGGAGGCAAAGAACGTGGGGATCCGATGTAGGGAAGGGCACCTCGCAGGCTGGACATCTGCTGAAGCCCGCTGAAGTCGAAATGCATCGGGGAGGAAAGACAGAAGAAAGTATCCGGGGAAGAGCGCGTGGTATTACATGTCCGAAGACAATCCCAGGAGCGCTGGTGAAATGGGCCTGTTCCTGTTGACGCGGAAAAGGGGACTGGCGCCGGTGGGCAGAGTCAGGCGAGCGCATGCTCCCAGGGCTACGCCCCCGCGTACCTCTAAATTTAAATGGGAAGATTTCTTCTGGTGAAAAAGGTTCCGTCTCCCTTCCCTAACGAGAGGCGCCCATGCAGTCTGGAGGAAAGGGGACAGGACGAAAGAGTACAACAGTTACAGGTAAGTAACTTGTTCCTTCTCCAGCATGGGGTCTGGCATGGATTCACATAAAGAATAGCAGTACAGAAATACACAACGACGTGAGGTGGCAAGGCTCAACAGAAGCAATTACTGTTACCTCCGGAACAGGCTCACCTTCAAGGGAACAGGTTGCGTAGCACTGCTTGGCCGACCATGGAGTCCTCTCTGGAATCCCTTTCGACGCTGTAGAATCTTGTGAAGGTGTGTGTAGACCTCCACATAGCAGCCCTGCAGATGTCCAGCAGGGGCACACCAGACAGGAACGAAGTCGTCGCAGCGATCGCTCTGGTGGAATGAGCTCTCAGCCGGTCAGGCATTGGTCGGTTTGCCAAACGGTGACAGTGTGTAATACAGGCGGAGAGCCACCTGGAAATGGAAGCCTTGGACCAAGCTTTCCCATGGTTCACAGGACCAAAGTTCACGAAAGGTTGAGACATCTTCCGTAAACTCTTTGTGCGTGCCACATAGAACTTCAGAGCACGCGCCACATCCAGCGAGTGCAAAGTCCTTCCAGCCAGCGACAAAGGTGTCGGAAAAAACACAGGCAACACCAAATGTTTGTTGAGGTGGAATTCTGACGGAACCTTTGGCATGAAGGAAGGGTGCGCCCGCAGCACCACCCTCGTGATGTGAAAAGTCAGATAAGGCCTCTTGCAGGACAGGGCCTGGATCTCAACTACCCTCCTGGCAGGGATGATGGCCACAATAAAAGGCGTTTTCCACGAAAGGAACTTGAGAGTGGCCTGATGCATAGGTTCGAAGGCGGCCCCCATGAGCCTTGTCAGTACCACGTTGAGTTCCCACGCCGGGGCTGAAGCCTTCACTCTGCCAGACCTGTGAGTCATTCGTGGAAGGCCTAGACTGTTGATGGTGTGTCGAGGTCTTTTTCCTCGTCTGCATCCACCAGGGTGTCCGGCTTGTCTGGAACGAGTGGAGGGGTGCTGGGCGCCGAGGGCTGAGGTGTGGAGACCGGAGCCGGAGGCTGCAGCAGAGGCTAGTACGGAACCGCCTGAACAGTGGAAGGCAGGGGCGCCAGAATCGAAGGAGCCGGCGTGGCAGCAGGGGCTGCAACGGGGCCTGCAGTGCTGGAGCTATAGGAGGAATAACTATAGGTGCAGGGGGAGGGGCCAGAGCGAGCATGTCCATGATTACATCCCTAAGGAAGGACCCCATCTGAGGACATGAGCATGAGGAACTTTTCAAAGAACCTGTCGTCGCAGGCCCGTGGGTTGGCAGGTGATATGGAACAAGTTACTTACCTGTAACTGTTGTTCTCCAGCATGGGTCTGGCATGGATTCACATGCTCATGAATATTCCCCGTCGTCAGGCTGGGAATCCTCCGTAAAGAAAAAACCAGTATCAGTTTCGTTTCTGATCTGTCTTTCGTAGTAATAACCAATCACTGGTCTCTGCGTCATACTGACCACAGCCAATGACTGCCCTCTACCTAAGCACCGCCTCTGGCAGCCATCTTCAGATTTGGAAGCACGTGAAGTGGCAGTATGACCAAGTGAAGAGCCGCAGAGGGGTAGGCGGGAGGGTTCGCATGTGAATCCATGCCAGACCCATGCTGGAGAACAACAGTTACAGGTAAGTAACTTGTTCCTTCTCCAGCATGGGGTCTGGCATGGATTCACATGCTCATGAATAAAGAATACATAGCAGTACACACATGCACAACCACGGGAGGTGGCAAAGGCTCAACATTAAGCATCACATCAACTCAACATTAAGCATCTTACCTCCTCACCAGGCTCACCTCAGGCGAACAGGTTGCGCAGCACTGCTTGGCCGACCCTGGACTCCTCCCTGGAATCCCGGTCGACGCAGTAGAATTTCGTGAAGGTGTGCGTCGATCTCCACGTAGCAGCCCTGCATATGACCAGCAGGGGCACACCAGATAGGAACGCCGTGGTAGCTGCGATCGCTCTGGTGGAATGGGCTCTCGGACGGCCAGGCAGCGGTCGGTTTGCCAACCGGTGACAGTACATGATACAGCCGGAGAGCCATCTGGAGATGGAAGCCTTCGAGAGAGCCTTCCCCTGATTGACAGGTCCAAAGTTCACAAAGAGTTGCGACGTCTTCCGAAAACCCTTCGTGCGGTCCACGTAGAACTTCAGCGCTCTAGCTACATCCAGCGAGTGCAAAGTCCTCTCAGCCGGCGACGAAGGCGACGGGAAGAACACAGGTAACACCAAGGGTTCGTTGAGATGGAAGTCCGACGGTACCTTGGGCATGAAGGAGGGGTGCGTCCTGAGCACTACCCTCGTGTCGTGGAAAGTCAAGTACGGGGCCTTGCAGGAAAGGGCCTGGATCTCTCCCACTCGTCGTGCGGAGGTGATGGCCACAAGAAAAGCTGTTTTCCACGATAGAAACTTCAACGGGGCCGAGTGCAGAGGCTCGAACGGAGGTCCCATGAGCTTGGTCAGCACCACGTTGAGCTCCCAGGCCGGGGCCGGAGCCTTCACCGGCGGGAACGATCTGAACAGTCCCTTCATGAACTCTTTCACCAGACGATGAGACCACAAGGACGTCCGCCCCGTGGTTCTGGTGTATCGGGAGATCGCAGCAAGATGAATCTTGATGGACGCGTGTGCCAAACCAGCTTTGGCCAGCGTCAGCAGGTACGGCAGTACTTGGGGAGCCGTAATCCGTAGAGGGTTAATCTTCTGTGCGTGGCACCAGACAGAGAACCTCTTCCATTTGTGTCCGTAGCATTTAAGAGTCGAGGACGCCCTGGCCTTTGCAAGAACCTCTCTGCAATCGGCCGGTATGTCGTATCCTCCAAACTCTAGCGCTGCAGGAGCCAGGCCTGCAAGTTCAGCGACTTCGGGTCGTGGTGGAGGATGGCGCCTCCTTCCCTGGAGAGTAGATCCGCGTCCGCCGGCAGCTTGATCGGCGGGGACGCTGACAAGTCCAGAAGGTCCGGGAACCATATCTGCCTCGGCCACGCAGGTGCGACGAGGATCATCCTGCACCGTGACCTCTTGAGCTGGTTGACGAGCCGGATTAGCAGAGGCAAGGGAGGGAACGCGTAGAGGAACAGGCCCTCCCAGGGGAACGAGAAAGCATCGCCCATGCTCCTCGTCTGGGGAAACCTGCTGGCGAACCTCCGGCACTTGGTGTTCGTCGCCGTCGCGAACAGGTCGATCTGGGGTGTGCCCCACCGTCGGAAGAGGCGATCCACCAGATCCTGCCGTAGTTCCCACTCGTGGCACGAGCGCAGCTCCCTGCTGAGTGAGTCGGCGATGGTGTTTTTTATCCCTGCCAGATGAAACGGCACCAGAAAAATCCCTTGGGCGACGGCCCAATGCCACAGGTCCTGCGCCTCCTTGGACAGCGCTGGGGACCTGGTTCCGCCCTGTTTCCTGATGTAAAACATGGTGGTGGTGTTGTCGGTGAAGATCCTCACCACCTTGCCCTTGAGGGACGGAAGGAAGGACCTGAGGGCCCAAAACACTGCACGGAGCTCCAGGACGTTGATATGCAGGGACTTCTCCGTCGGGAGCCAGAGTCCCCTCGCGTGCAGATTTTCGGTGTGCGCTCCCCACCCTTCCAGGGAGGCATCCGTGGTCACAGTCTCCTGGTGGGCTGGGGTCTGGAAGTCCATGCCCGCCGTCAGATGCGCGCGGGTACCCCACCACCGTATCGCTCGTCGGAAACTCTCGTCGAGCTTGATCCTTTCCTCGAAGCTGCCCGTCGTCTGGATCCAGCGCGCATCCAGGAATTCTTGCAACGGGCGCATCCGGAGCCTGCACATGGGAATGAGGTAGATGCAGGAAGACATCATCCCGAGGAGGGACTTGATGGATCTCACTTTGGCCGCGTCGGCCACCAACATCCGTTGCACCTTGCCCAAGATGGTCCTGGTCCTCTCCTCCGACGGGGAGGCCAGAAGGGACACTGTGTCGAGCCTCGCTCCCAGAAACAGTGCGACTTGCGCGGGCACCAGGTGGGATTTGGCGTAGTTCACGGAGAATCCCAGGTCCGTGAGGAGTTGGACGGTCCTTGCCGTGTGGACCACGGCGAGCTCCTTCGTCTTGGCGCGGATGAGCCAGTCGTCCAGGTAGGGGTAGACGTGAATACCCTCGCGGCGCAGCTGCGCCGCCACCGGTGCGAGGCACTTGGTGAATACCCTGGGTGCCGACCATAGTCCGAAGGGAAGGGCTTTGAACTGGTAATGACGCCCTTGGACCACGAACCTGAGGAATTTTCGGTGCCCCTTTAGGATGGGAATGTGGAAGTAGGCATCCTCCAAATCCAACGACGATAGGAAGTCTCCTTCCTCCAGTTGACCCAGGACGTGCTGGAGGGTGACCATCCGGAACTTCTGCGCCTTGATGAACTTGTTCAGCCGTCGCAGGTCCAGGATGGGGCGCCATCCTCCCGTCTTCTTCTTCACGAGGAAGTATCGCGAGTAGACTCCGGAGCCCCGAAGCCTCTTTGGGACGAGTTCGATGGCGCCCTTTCTGAGCATCGCCTTTACCTCCAGGAGAAGTTGAGGGACGTGAAGTTCTTTCCTGGCCACGGGGGGGACGCGCGGGCACCTTCTTTGAAACTCGAGCGCGTGGCCCCGGGCCAGGGCGTCCAGCACCCAACGGTCGGTGGAGATGGACTCCCACACGCTGACGAAGCCCGCCAGCCGGCCTCCCACCGGGGTGCTTCGGTGGGGGCCCGACCCCACGGCCGGTTCAATCCTGCTTGGACGCGGCCTTGCCGCCTTGACCTCCTTGGCGACGACGGCGGGGTCCGCTAGACTTGCCTCGTCCTCTGTAGGCCTCTTGCGACGACGAGTGGGCCGCTTGACGGTAGGAAGCGAAACCGCCGCCGGAACCTTTGGAGGCGCCCTTGCCTCCGCCGCTCCGAAAGGGCGTCCGTCGTTGCTGCAGGACTCCAAGGGCCCGGGCCGTCTCAGTATCCGCCTTGATGGCCTGAAGGGAATCGTCCACTGTCTTCCCAAACAGGTTGTTCCCGTCGAAGGGCATGTCCAGGACTCTGGTCTGGACGTCCTGCCGAAAGTCCGTAGCTTTGAGCCATCCACGACGTCGAAGGCAAACGCCGTTGCCCAGCTGGCGGAACCCAGTGTCGGCGATGTCCGTCGCCACGGTGATGGCGTGGTCCGAAGCCACTTCACCTTCCTGGAGGATCTCAAGGGCCTCCGCCCTCTTGTCGTCCGGCAGAAAATCCAGCAGGGGAGCTATCTTGTACCAGAGCTCCCTGTCGTAGCGGGCCACGATAGCCAAGGCGTTGGCCGCTTTAATCGTCGTCGCTGCCGACGAGATGACTCTACGTCCCATAGCATCCAATTTCTTTCCCTCGCCGTCCGGCGGGGAAGTCGATGTGGAGGCCGCAACCCCCCCCGCTTTCTTCCTGGCTGCCGCGGAGACGACGGAGTCTGGGGTAGGCTGCGCCCGGAGGCATAGGGGGGCCGTGTCCGGGACCCGGTACTTTTTCTCGTACCGGTCTCTTCTAGCTGGCGTAGTGGAAGGGTTCTTGAGGAGGGAAAGGCCCTCATCCCAAATGTCGTCCAACAGAGGCACTGCGAGGACCGTCTTCCTCTTGGCCTCGCGCCGCTGATAAAGGAAGCCTTCCTTTTTCTTCTCCTCAGGGCAGAGTTGGAAAAGCTCGGAAGCCCTGGAGATCATGGAGTGGAAAGATCCGATCTCGTCGGGCGGAGAAGCCCTGGTGGGAGGCGACGACGGAAAATCCTCGTCGTATGCCTCGTCGTCCGTACCCGTCGCTGCCGTGTCAGTCCCCGTATCATCCCCTCGGGTGGACGGGGAGGAGGGCTGGACGGGGCGCGACGGTTGAAAAGGAGGTGGAGGATGGATCCTTCTTTTCTTGGTAGGGCGAACACCAGAAGGTCCCGGTTCTGGATCCCCCGACGGGAGAGGTTCCTCCGTCGGTAACGGTAGCCTCGTCCTTATCTCGGTGCATAAGGACTGTATGGCCAACAAAATGGCCGCCGAGTTGTCTCGCGGCGCTGGCAGAGGGGAATCCGACGGGCGAGCAGGGGCCCCGTCGGTATCCTCGACGATGTCGTCGTCGTCACCTGCGTCGGGGCCCATTCCGACGGGCTGGCCTTGTTCCACGCCTAGGCCGTGGCTTAAGACCTCGATCAGCTCCTCTTCTGAGGTTGAGGCCGAATCTACGACGACGCCCTGCCCCCCCTTCTTCCCCACGGAGGGTTTCACGGGGGTCCTATCGATGGGCACAAAAGAAGACTCCCTCCGAGGAGGCAGGGAGATTCTGGGCCCTGAGGTCGCCACCACTGGTGCAGCCTCCACAGGCTGGGCCAGGGCCGCCGCGACCGTTTCGATAGAGGGCTTGGTCGGATGGATCAAGGCCTTCACCACCTTAGGTGCGCTCACCGCCTTATCCTTGAGGGAGGGGGCACTGCCACGCTCCTCCTCTGCCTTAGAGCTCGACCGGGGTCTTTCCAGGAGCTTCGCCGGGTGCTCGGCCTTCCTCTTACCCGACCCAGAGCGTTGGCTCATGGTTGATGGTGCCGGGGAGGGTGCGCCCTGCCTGGCGCCCGTAGAGCCCGACCGTTCGGCGCTCCCGGTGCCAGCGGACTCGCGGTGCTTGGCCTTATGTTGGGCCCCCGTCACCGGGGCGCCCTCAAAGGTCTTAGAAGACCGCTCGGATTTCTTCTTCTTCTCGCCAGACGGGCTCTTACCCTCCAGCCAGTTGGCGAGACGTTGATGACGGTCCTTCATGGTCCGTTCAGACATGTTGCCGCAAAACGCACAGTCCTTCTCCACGTGCGTTTTGTCCTCATGAAGGCAGTAAAGGCAGAAAGAGTGTTCGTCCTCCTTAAAGACATTCTGCAGCTGGCATCCAGGGCAGACCCTGAACAGCTTTCCGGGCGTCGAGCTTCCCTTCTCCTGGGCCATCTCCGAGACCGGGCCTGAGAAGCTTCTGGAGTCCTCCGAAGAGTAGCTCGACGAAATCTTCACCCTTGAGGGGCACAGACGAATCCGACACGGGTCCCCGTTGATCGGATGTAGGATCGGTGGAGCTTGAGGCTCTTTTGACCGAAGAATCGAAGTTTTTGTGAAAAAGCGCGAAAAAATAGCACTAACGCTCGAGAGCAATAGCACGAGGATCCCAACACATGAACGTGCGGTAAAAATCTGAAGATGGCTGCCAGAGGCGGTGCTTAGGTAGAGGGCAGTCATTGGCTGTGGTCAGTATGACGCAGAGACCAGTGATTGGTTATTACTACGAAAGACAGATCAGAAACGAAACTGATACTGGTTTTTTCTTTACCGAGGATCCCCAGCCTGACGACGGGGAATATTCATGAGCATGTGAATCCATGCCAGACCCCATGCTGGAGAATGACAGGTAGCGGACGGCTGCTGATGCCGCTGCATACTCTGTCTAGCTGTTTGCGGGGTAAACCTGTCCTGTGCTGCTGAAGGATAAACTGTAGGCCACGTAGCTGGTTGACACCAGTCCCACCTTGTAACTCGTTCTCCCACCTGCTGCATTCCTCGGGCGGCCATCTTGTCTGGCGTGGTGGCCATCTTGTCAAGCTGCATGCCACGTGCCAAAGTCATGGTGCTTGGCTCACTGGGCCCGGCCTCCTCCAGGACTCTTGGCGATGGAGCATGAGACCTACCCTGCACCTCAGGCCGAGGCCTGGTAGGAATGTCACCCTCAGCAGAGTTGCCGGTAGTGCTGGGTACAGGCGCCCCCTCTGCCATGTTGCAGGTACAAGTGCATAGCCCCTCAGGTGTACACCCGGTAAAAGAACCTTGCGGTCTCTCAGCACTGTCTCTGGAAGGATCTACAGACCCCTCGGCCTGGCCGCCGGTAGCTGAATTAGCCTCGGTACCCGTGCTGGTGTGAGAAACTGAGCGGTTCCTCCCGTCTGGGCGTTTCCTTGGGAAGAAGTCGCCCTTGCGGGGTGCACTGGAAAAGAGCAGCCCTCCCTTAGGCCTTGACTTATGACTGACAAAAGTCCTTCAAGTCCTCTGGGGGCGACTTCTCGAAGAGCTCTGTCCACCTAGCTAGTCAAAGCACGCAAAGAATGTGCTTTGCATTTTGTGCAACCCTCCCATCCATGGTCGGGGCCAAGGCAGCGGAGGCAAAGAACGTGGGGATCCGATGTAGGGAAGAGCACCTCGCAGGCTGGACATCTGCTGAAGCCCGCTGAAGTCGAAATGCATCGGGGAGGAAAGACAGAAGAAAGTATCCGGGGAAGAGCGCGTGGTATTACATGTCCGAAGACAATCCCAGGAGCGCTGGTGAAATGGGCCTGTTCCTGTTGACGCGGAAAAGGGGACTGGCGCCGGTGGGCAGAGTCAGGCGAGCGCATGCTCCCAGGGCTACGCCCCCGCGTACCTCTAAATTTAAATGGGAAGATTTCTTCTGGTGAAAAAGGTTCCGTCTCCCTTCCCTAACGAGAGGCGCCCATGCAGTATGGAGGAAAGGGGACAGGACGAAAGAGTACAACAGTTACAGGTAAGTAACTTGTTCCTTCTCCAGCATGGGGTCTGGCATGGATTCACATAAAGAATAGCAGTACAGAAATACACAACGACGTGAGGTGGCAAGGCTCAACAGAAGCAATTACTGTTACCTCCGGAACAGGCTCACCTTCAAGGGAACAGGTTGCGTAGCACTGCTTGGCCGACCCTGGAGTCCTCTCTGGAATCCCTTTCGACGCTGTAGAATCTTGTGAAGGTGTGTGTAGACCTCCACATAGCAGCCCTGCAGATGTCCAGCAGGGGCACACCAGACAGGAACGAAGTCGTCGCAGCGATCGCTCTGGTGGAATGAGCTCTCAGCCGGTCAGGCATTGGTCGGTTTGCCAAACGGTGACAGTGTGTAATACAGGCGGAGAGCAACCTGGAAATGGAAGCCTTGGACCAAGCTTTCCCATGGTTCACAGGACCAAAGTTCACGAAAGGTTGAGACATCTTCCGTAAACTCTTTGTGCGTGCCACATAGAACTTCAGAGCACGCGCCACATCCAGCGAGTGCAAAGTCCTTCCAGCCAGCGACAAAGGTGTCGGAAAAAACACAGGCAACACCAAATGTTTGTTGAGGTGGAATTCTGACGGAACCTTTGGCATGAAGGAAGGGTGCGCCCGCAGCACCACCTTCGTGATGTGAAAAGTCAGATAAGGCCTCTTGCAGGACAGGGCCTGGATCTCAACTACCCTCCTGGCAGGGATGATGGCCACAATAAAAGGCGTTTTCCACGAAAGGAACTTGAGAGTGGCCTGATGCATAGGTTCGAAGGCGGCCCCCATGAGCCTTGTCAGTACCACGTTGAGTTCCCACGCCGGGGCTGAAGCCTTCACTCTGCCAGACCTGTGAGTCATTCGTGGAAGGCCTAGACTGTTGATGGTGTGTCGAGGTCTTTTTCCTCGTCTGCATCCACCAGGGTGTCCGGCTTGTCTGGAACGAGTGGAGGGGTGCTGGGCGCCGAGGGCTGAGGTGTGGAGACCGGAGCCGGAGGCTGCAGCAGAGGCTAGTACGGAACCGCCTGAACAGTGGAAGGCAGGGGCGCCAGAATCGAAGGAGCCGGCGTGGCAGCAGGGGCTGCAACGGGGCCTGCAGTGCTGGAGCTATAGGAGGAATAACTATAGGTGCAGGGGGAGGGGCCAGAGCGAGCATGTCCATGATTACATCCCTAAGGAAGGACCCCATCTGAGGACATGAGCATGAGGAACTTTTCAAAGAACCTGTCGTCGCAGGCCCGTGGGTTGGCAGGTGATATTGACAGGTAGCGGACGGCTGCTGATGCCGCTGCATACTCTGTCTAGCTGTTTGCGGGGTAAACCTGTCCTGTGCTGCTGAAGGATAAACTGTAGGCCACGTAGCTGGTTGACACCAGTCCCACCTTGTAACTCGTTCTCCCACCTGCTGCATTCCTCGGGCGGCCATCTTGTCTGGCGTGGTGGCCATCTTGTCGAGCTGCATGCCACGTGCCAAAGTCATGGTGCTTGGCTCACTGGGCCCGGCCTCCTCCAGGACTCTTGGCGATGGAGCATGAGACCTACCCTGCACCTCAGGCCGAGGCCTGGTAGGAATGTCACCCTCAGCAGAGTTGCCGGTAGTGCTGGGTACAGGCGCCCCCTCTGCCATGTTGCAGGTACAAGTGCATAGCCCCTCAGGTGTACACCCGGTAAAAGAACCTTGCGGTCTCTCAGCACTGTCTCTGGAAGGATCTACAGACCCCTCGGCCTGGCCGCCGGTAGCTGAATTAGCCTCGGTACCCGTGCTGGTGTGAGAAACTGAGCGGTTCCTCCCGTCTGGGCGTTTCCTTGGGAAGAAGTCGCCCTTGCGGGGTGCACTGGAAAAGAGCAGCCCTCCCTTAGGCCTTGACTTATGACTGACAAAAGTCCTTCAAGTCCTCTGGGGGCGACTTCTCGAAGAGCTCTGTCCACCCAGCTAGTCAAAGCACGCAAAGAATGTGCTTTGCATTTTGTGCAACCCTCCCATCCATGGTCGGGGCCAAGGCAGCGGAGGCAAAGAACGTGGGGATCCGATGTAGGGAAGAGCACCTCGCAGGCTGGACATCTGCTGAAGCCCGCTGAAGTCGAAATGCATCGGGGAGGAAAGACAGAAGAAAGTATCCGGGGAAGAGCGCGTGGTATTACATGTCCGAAGACAATCCCAGGAGCGCTGGTGAAATGGGCCTGTTCCTGTTGACGCGGAAAAGGGGACTGGCGCCGGTGGGCAGAGTCAGGCGAGCGCATGCTCCCAGGGCTACGCCCCCGCGTACCTCTAAATTTAAATGGGAAGATTTCTTCTGGTGAAAAAGGTTCCGTCTCCCTTCCCTAACGAGAGGCGCCCATGCAGTATGGAGGAAAGGGGACAGGACGAAAGAGTACAACAGTTACAGGTATGTAACTTGTTCCTTCTCCAGCATGGGGTCTGGCATGGATTCACATAAAGAATAGCAGTACAGAAATACACAACGACGTGAGGTGGCAAGGCTCAACAGAAGCAATTACTGTTACCTCCGGAACAGGCTCACCTTCAAGGGAACAGGTTGCGTAGCACTGCTTGGCCGACCCTGGAGTCCTCTCTGGAATCCCTTTCAACCTGGAAATGGAAGCCTTGGACCAAGCTTTCCCATGGTTCACAGGACCAAAGTTCATGAAAGGTTGAGACATCTTCCGTAAACTCTTTGTGCGTGCCACATAGAACTTCAGAGCACGCGCCACATCCAGCGAGTACAAAGTCCTTCCAGCCAGCGACAAAGGTGTCGGAAAAAACACAGGCAACACCAAATGTTTGTTGAGATGGAATTCTGACGGAACCTTTGGCATGAAGGAAGGGTGCGCCCGCAGCACCACCCTCGTGATGTGAAAAGTCAGATAAGACTGCTTGCAGGACAGGGCCTGGATCTCAACTACCCTCCTGGCAGGGATGATGGCCACAATAAAAGGCGCTTTCCACGAAAGGAACTTGAGAGTGGCCTGATGCATAGGTTCGAAGGCGGCCCCCATGAGCCTTGTCAGTACCACGTTGAGTTCCCACGCCGGGGCTGAAGCCTTCACTCTGCCAGACCTGTGAGTCATTCGTGGAAGGCCTAGACTGTTGATGGTGTGTCGAGGTCTTTTTCTCATCTGCATCCACCAGGGTGTCCGGCTTGTCTGGAACGAGTGGAGGGGTGCTGGGCGCCGAGGGCTGAGGTGTGGAGACCGGAGCCGGAGGCTGCAGCAGAGGCTAGTACGGAACCGCCTGAACAGTGGAAGGCAGGGGCGCCAGAATCGAAGGAGCCGGCTTGGCAGCAGGGGCTGCAACGGGGCCTGCAGTGCTGGAGCTATAGGAGGAATAACTATAGGTGCAGGGGGAGGGGCCAGAGCGAGCATGTCCATGATTACATCCCTAAGGAAGGACCCCATCTGAGGACATGAGCATGAGGAACTTTTCAAAGAACCTGTCGTCGCAGGCCCGTGGGTTGGCAGGTGATATTGACGGGTAGCGGACAGCTGCTGATGCCGCTGCATACTCTGTCTAGCTGTTTGCGGGGTAAACCTGTCCTGTGCTGCTGAAGGATAAACTGTAGGCCACGTACCTGGTTGACACCAGTCCCACCTTGTAACTCGTTCTCCCACCTGCTGCATTCCTCGGGCGGCCATCTTGTCTGGCGTGGTGGCCATCTTGTCGAGCTGCATGCCACGTGCCAAAGTCATGGTGCTTGGCTCACTGGGCCCGGCCTCCTCCAGGACTCTTGACGATGGAGCATGAGACCTACCCTGCACCTCAGGCCGAGGCCTGGTAGGAATGTCACCCTCAGCAGAGTTGCCGGTAGTGCTGGGTACAGGCGCCCCCTCTGCCATGTTGCAGGTACAAGTGCAAAGCCCCTCAGGTGGACACCCGGTAAAAGAACCTTGCGGTCTCTCAGCACTGTCTCTGGAAGGATCTACAGACCCCTCGGCCTGGCGGCCGGTAGCTGAATTAGCCTCGGTACCCGTGCTGGTGTGAGAAACTGAGCGGTTCCTCCCGTCTGGGCGTTTCCTTGGGAAGAAGTCGCCCTTGCGGGGTGCACTGGAAAAGAGCAGCCCTCCCTTAGGCCTTGACTTATGACTGACAAAAGTCCTTCAAGTCCTCTGGGGGCGACTTCTCGAAGAGCTCTGTCCACCTAGCTAGTCAAAGCATGCAAAGAATGTGCTTTGCATTTTGTGCAACCCTCCCATCCATGGTCGGGGCCAAGGCAGCGGAGGCAAAGAACGTGGGGATCCGATGTAGGGAAGAGCACCTCGCAGGCTGGACATCTGCTGAAGCCCGCTGAAGTCGAAATGCATCGGGGAGGAAAGACAGAAGAAAGTATCCGGGGAAGAGCGTGTGGTATTACATGTCCGAAGACAATCCCAGGAGCGCTGGTGAAATGGGCCTGTTCCTGTTGACGCGGAAAAGGGGACTGGCGCCGGTGGGCAGAGTCAGGCGAGCGCATGCTCCCAGGGCTACGCCCCCGCGTGCCTCTAAATTTAAATGGGAAGATTTCTTCTGGTGAAAAAGGTTCCGTCTCCCTTCCCTAACGAGAGGCGCCCATGCAGTATGGAGGAAAGGGGACAGGACGAAAGAGTACAACAGTTACAGGTAAGTAACTTGTTCCTTCTCCAGCATGGGGTCTGGCATGGATTCACATAAAGAATAAATAGCAGTACAGAAATACACAACGACGTGAGGTGGCAAGGCTCAACAGAAGCAATTACTGTTACCTCCGGAACAGGCTCACCTTCAAGGGAACAGGTTGCGTAGCACTGCTTGGCCGACCCTGGAGTCCTCTCTGGAATCCCTTTCGACGCTGTAGAATCTTGTGAAGGTGTGTGTAGACCTCCACATAGCAGCCCTGCAGATGTCCAGCAGGGGCACACCAGACAGGAACGAAGTCGTCGCAGCGATCGCTCTGGTGGAATGAGCTCTCAGCCGGTCAGGCATTGGTCGGTTTGCCAAACGGTGACAGTGTGTAATACAGGCGGAGAGCCACCTGGAAATGGAAGCCTTGGACCAAGCTTTCCCATGGTTCACAGGACCAAAGTTCACGAAAGGTTGAGACATCTTCCGTAAACTCTTTGTGCGTGCCACATAGAACTTCAGAGCACGCGCCACATCCAGCGAGTGCAAAGTCCTTCCAGCCAGCGACAAAGGTGTCGGAAAAAACACAGGCAACACCAAATGTTTGTTGAGGTGGAATTCTGACGGAACCTTTGGCATGAAGGAAGGGTGCGCCCGCAGCACCACCCTCGTGATGTGAAAAGTCAGATAAGGCTTCTTGCAGGACAGGGCCTGGATCTCAACTACCCTCCTGGCAGGGATGATGGCCACAATAAAAGGCGTTTTCCACGAAAGGAACTTGAGAGTGGCCTGATGCATAGGTTCGAAGGCGGCCCCCATGAGCCTTGTCAGTACCACGTTGAGTTCCCACGCCGGGGCTGAAGCCTTCACTCTGCCAGACCTGTGAGTCATTCGTGGAAGGCCTAGACTGTTGATGGTGTGTCGAGGTCTTTTTCCTCGTCTGCATCCACCAGGGTGTCCGGCTTGTCTGGAACGAGTGGAGGGGTGCTGGGCGCCGAGGGCTGAGGTGTGGAGACCGGAGCCGGAGGCTGCAGCAGAGGCTAGTACGGAACCGCCTGAACAGTGGAAGGCAGGGGCGCCAGAATCGAAGGAGCCGGCGTGGCAGCAGGGGCTGCAACGGGGCCTGCAGTGCTGGAGCTATAGGAGGAATAACTATAGGTGCAGGGGGAGGGGCCAGAGCGAGCATGTCCATGATTACATCCCTAAGGAAGGACCCCATCTGAGGACATGAGCATGAGGAACTTTTCAAAGAACCTGTCGTCGCAGGCCCGTGGGTTGGCAGGTGATATTGACAGGTAGCGGACGGCTGCTGATGCCGCTGCATACTCTGTCTAGCTGTTTGCGGGGTAAACCTGTCCTGTGCTGCTGAAGGATAAACTGTAGGCCACGTAGCTAGTTGACACCAGTCCCACCTTGTAACTCGTTCTCCCACCTGCTGCATTCCTCGGGCGGCCATCTTGTCTGGCGTGGTGGCCATCTTGTCGAGCTGCATGCCACGTGCCAAAGTCATGGTGCTTGGCTCACTGGGCCCGGCCTCCTCCAGGACTCTTGGCGATGGAGCATGAGACCTACCCTGCACCTCAGGCCGAGGCCTGGTAGGAATGTCACCCTCAGCAGAGTTGCCGGTAGTGCTGGGTACAGGCGCCCCCTCTGCCATGTTGCAGGTACAAGTGCATAGCCCCTCAGGTGTACACCCGGTAAAAGAACCTTGCGGTCTCTCAGCACTGTCTCTGGAAGGATCTACAGACCCCTCGGCCTGGCCGCCGGTAGCTGAATTAGCCTCGGTACCCGTGCTGGTGTGAGAAACTGAGCGGTTCCTCCCGTCTGGGCGTTTCCTTGGGAAGAAGTCGCCCTTGCGGGATGCACTGGAAAAGAGCAGCCCTCCCTTAGGCCTTGACTTATGACTGACAAAAGTCCTTCAAGTCCTCTGGGGGCGACTTCTCGAAGAGCTCTGTCCACCTAGCTAGTCAAAGCACGCAAAGAATGTGCTTTGCATTTTGTGCAACCCTCCCATCCATGGTCGGGGCCAAGGCAGCGGAGGCAAAGAACGTGGGGATCCGATGTAGGGAAGAGCACCTCGCAGGCTGGACATCTGCTGAAGCCCGCTGAAGTCGAAATGCATCGGGGAGGAAAGACAGAAGAAAGTATCCGGGGAAGAGCGCGTGGTATTACATGTCCGAAGACAATCCCAGGAGCGCTGGTGAAATGGGCCTGTTCCTGTTGACGCGGAAAAGGGGACTGGCGCCGGTGGGCAGAGTCAGGCGAGCGCATGCTCCCAGGGCTACGCCCCCGCGTACCTCTAAATTTAAATGGGAAGATTTCTTCTGGTGAAAAAGGTTCCGTCTCCCTTCCCTAACGAGAGGCGCCCATGCAGTCTGGAGGAAAGGGGACAGGACGAAAGAGTACAACAGTTACAGGTAAGTAACTTGTTCCTTCTCCAGCATGGGGTCTGGCATGGATTCACATAAAGAATAGCAGTACAGAAATACACAACGACGTGAGGTGGCAAGGCTCAACAGAAGCAATTACTGTTACCTCCGGAACAGGCTCACCTTCAAGGGAACAGGTTGCGTAGCACTGCTTGGCCGACCATGGAGTCCTCTCTGGAATCCCTTTCGACGCTGTAGAATCTTGTGAAGGTGTGTGTAGACCTCCACATAGCAGCCCTGCAGATGTCCAGCAGGGGCACACCAGACAGGAACGAAGTCGTCGCAGCGATCGCTCTGGTGGAATGAGCTCTCAGCCGGTCAGGCATTGGTCGGTTTGCCAAACGGTGACAGTGTGTAATACAGGCGGAGAGCCACCTGGAAATGGAAGCCTTGGACCAAGCTTTCCCATGGTTCACAGGACCAAAGTTCACGAAAGGTTGAGACATCTTCCGTAAACTCTTTGTGCGTGCCACATAGAACTTCAGAGCACGCGCCACATCCAGCGAGTGCAAAGTCCTTCCAGCCAGCGACAAAGGTGTCGGAAAAAACACAGGCAACACCAAATGTTTGTTGAGGTGGAATTCTGACGGAACCTTTGGCATGAAGGAAGGGTGCGCCCGCAGCACCACCCTCGTGATGTGAAAAGTCAGATAAGGCCTCTTGCAGGACAGGGCCTGGATCTCAACTACCCTCCTGGCAGGGATGATGGCCACAATAAAAGGCGTTTTCCACGAAAGGAACTTGAGAGTGGCCTGATGCATAGGTTCGAAGGCGGCCCCCATGAGCCTTGTCAGTACCACGTTGAGTTCCCACGCCGGGGCTGAAGCCTTCACTCTGCCAGACCTGTGAGTCATTCGTGGAAGGCCTAGACTGTTGATGGTGTGTCGAGGTCTTTTTCCTCGTCTGCATCCACCAGGGTGTCCGGCTTGTCTGGAACGAGTGGAGGGGTGCTGGGCGCCGAGGGCTGAGGTGTGGAGACCGGAGCCGGAGGCTGCAGCAGAGGCTAGTACGGAACCGCCTGAACAGTGGAAGGCAGGGGCGCCAGAATCGAAGGAGCCGGCGTGGCAGCAGGGGCTGCAACGGGGCCTGCAGTGCTGGAGCTATAGGAGGAATAACTATAGGTGCAGGGGGAGGGGCCAGAGCGAGCATGTCCATGATTACATCCCTAAGGAAGGACCCCATCTGAGGACATGAGCATGAGGAACTTTTCAAAGAACCTGTCGTCGCAGGCCCGTGGGTTGGCAGGTGATATGGAACAAGTTACTTACCTGTAACTGTTGTTCTCCAGCATGGGTCTGGCATGGATTCACATGCTCATGAATATTCCCCGTCGTCAGGCTGGGAATCCTCCGTAAAGAAAAAACCAGTATCAGTTTCGTTTCTGATCTGTCTTTCGTAGTAATAACCAATCACTGGTCTCTGCGTCATACTGACCACAGCCAATGACTGCCCTCTACCTAAGCACCGCCTCTGGCAGCCATCTTCAGATTTGGAAGCACGTGAAGTGGCAGTATGACCAAGTGAAGAGCCGCAGAGGGGTAGGCGGGAGGGTTCGCATGTGAATCCATGCCAGACCCATGCTGGAGAACAACAGTTACAGGTAAGTAACTTGTTCCTTCTCCAGCATGGGGTCTGGCATGGATTCACATGCTCATGAATAAAGAATACATAGCAGTACACACATGCACAACCACGGGAGGTGGCAAAGGCTCAACATTAAGCATCACATCAACTCAACATTAAGCATCTTACCTCCTCACCAGGCTCACCTCAGGCGAACAGGTTGCGCAGCACTGCTTGGCCGACCCTGGACTCCTCCCTGGAATCCCGGTCGACGCAGTAGAATTTCGTGAAGGTGTGCGTCGACCTCCACGTAGCAGCCCTGCATATGACCAGCAGGGGCACACCAGATAGGAACGCCGTGGTAGCTGCGATCGCTCTGGTGGAATGGGCTCTCGGACGGCCAGGCAGCGGTCGGTTTGCCAACCGGTGACAGTACATGATACAGCCGGAGAGCCATCTGGAGATGGAAGCCTTCGAGAGAGCCTTCCCCTGATTGACAGGTCCAAAGTTCACAAAGAGTTGCGACGTCTTCCGAAAACCCTTCGTGCGGTCCACGTAGAACTTCAGCGCTCTAGCTACATCCAGCGAGTGCAAAGTCCTCTCAGCCGGCGACGAAGGCGACGGGAAGAACACAGGTAACACCAAGGGTTCGTTGAGATGGAAGTCCGACGGTACCTTGGGCATGAAGGAGGGGTGCGTCCTGAGCACTACCCTCGTGTCGTGGAAAGTCAAGTACGGGGCCTTGCAGGAAAGGGCCTGGATCTCTCCCACTCGTCGTGCGGAGGTGATGGCCACAAGAAAAGCTGTTTTCCACGATAGAAACTTCAACGGGGCCGAGTGCAGAGGCTCGAACGGAGGTCCCATGAGCTTGGTCAGCACCACGTTGAGCTCCCAGGCCGGGGCCGGAGCCTTCACCGGCGGGAACGATCTGAACAGTCCCTTCATGAACTCTTTCACCAGACGATGAGACCACAAGGACGTCCGCCCCGTGGTTCTGGTGTATCGGGAGATCGCAGCAAGATGAATCTTGATGGACGCGTGTGCCAAACCAGCTTTGGCCAGCGTCAGCAGGTACGGCAGTACTTGGGGAGCCGTAATCCGTAGAGGGTTAATCTTCTGTGCGTGGCACCAGACAGAGAACCTCTTCCATTTGTGTCCGTAGCATTTAAGAGTCGAGGACGCCCTGGCCTTTGCAAGAACCTCTCTGCAATCGGCCGGTATGTCGTATCCTCCAAACTCTAGCGCTGCAGGAGCCAGGCCTGCAAGTTCAGCGACTTCGGGTCGTGGTGGAGGATGGCGCCTCCTTCCCTGGAGAGTAGATCCGCGTCCGCCGGCAGCTTGATCGGCGGGGACGCTGACAAGTCCAGAAGGTCCGGGAACCATATCTGCCTCGGCCACGCAGGTGCGACGAGGATCATCCTGCACCGTGACCTCTTGAGCTGGTTGACGAGCCGGATTAGCAGAGGCAAGGGAGGGAACGCGTAGAGGAACAGGCCCTCCCAGGGGAACGAGAAAGCATCGCCCATGCTCCTCGTCTGGGGAAACCTGCTGGCGAACCTCCGGCACTTGGTGTTCGTCGCCGTCGCGAACAGGTCGATCTGGGGTGTGCCCCACCGTCGGAAGAGGCGATCCACCAGATCCTGCCGTAGTTCCCACTCGTGGCACGAGCGCAGCTCCCTGCTGAGTGAGTCGGCGATGGTGTTTTTTATCCCTGCCAGATGAAACGGCACCAGAAAAATCCCTTGGGCGACGGCCCAATGCCACAGGTCCTGCGCCTCCTTGGACAGCGCTGGGGACCTGGTTCCGCCCTGTTTCCTGATGTAAAACATGGTGGTGGTGTTGTCGGTGAAGATCCTCACCACCTTGCCCTTGAGGGACGGAAGGAAGGACCTGAGGGCCCAAAACACTGCACGGAGCTCCAGGACGTTGATATGCAGGGACTTCTCCGTCGGGAGCCAGAGTCCCCTCGCGTGCAGATTTTCGGTGTGCGCTCCCCACCCTTCCAGGGAGGCATCCGTGGTCACAGTCTCCTGGTGGGCTGGGGTCTGGAAGTCCATGCCCGCCGTCAGATGCGCGCGGGTACCCCACCACCGTATCGCTCGTCGGAAACTCTCGTCGAGCTTGATCCTTTCCTCGAAGCTGCCCGTCGTCTGGATCCAGCGCGCATCCAGGAATTCTTGCAACGGGCGCATCCGGAGCCTGCACATGGGAATGAGGTAGATGCAGGAAGACATCATCCCGAGGAGGGACTTGATGGATCTCACTTTGGCCGCGTCGGCCACCAACATCCGTTGCACCTTGCCCAAGATGGTCCTGGTCCTCTCCTCCGACGGGGAGGCCAGAAGGGACACTGTGTCGAGCCTCGCTCCCAGAAACAGTGCGACTTGCGCGGGCACCAGGTGGGATTTGGCGTAGTTCACGGAGAATCCCAGGTCCGTGAGGAGTTGGACGGTCCTTGCCGTGTGGACCACGGCGAGCTCCTTCGTCTTGGCGCGGATGAGCCAGTCGTCCAGGTAGGGGTAGACGTGAATACCCTCGCGGCGCAGCTGCGCCGCCACCGGTGCGAGGCACTTGGTGAATACCCTGGGTGCCGACCATAGTCCGAAGGGAAGGGCTTTGAACTGGTAATGACGCCCTTGGACCACGAACCTGAGGAATTTTCGGTGCCCCTTTAGGATGGGAATGTGGAAGTAGGCATCCTCCAAATCCAACGACGATAGGAAGTCTCCTTCCTCCAGTTGACCCAGGACGTGCTGGAGGGTGACCATCCGGAACTTCTGCGCCTTGATGAACTTGTTCAGCCGTCGCAGGTCCAGGATGGGGCGCCATCCTCCCGTCTTCTTCTTCACGAGGAAGTATCGCGAGTAGACTCCGGAGCCCCGAAGCCTCTTTGGGACGAGTTCGATGGCGCCCTTTCTGAGCATCGCCTTTACCTCCAGGAGAAGTTGAGGGACGTGAAGTTCTTTCCTGGCCACGGGGGGGACGCGCGGGCACCTTCTTTGAAACTCGAGCGCGTGGCCCCGGGCCAGGGCGTCCAGCACCCAACGGTCGGTGGAGATGGACTCCCACACGCTGACGAAGCCCGCCAGCCGGCCTCCCACCGGGGTGCTTCGGTGGGGGCCCGACCCCACGGCCGGTTCAATCCTGCTTGGACGCGGCCTTGCCGCCTTGACCTCCTTGGCGACGACGGCGGGGTCCGCTAGACTTGCCTCGTCCTCTGTAGGCCTCTTGCGACGACGAGTGGGCCGCTTGACGGTAGGAAGCGAAACCGCCGCCGGAACCTTTGGAGGCGCCCTTGCCTCCGCCGCTCCGAAAGGGCGTCCGTCGTTGCTGCAGGACTCCAAGGGCCCGGGCCGTCTCAGTATCCGCCTTGATGGCCTGAAGGGAATCGTCCACTGTCTTCCCAAACAGGTTGTTCCCGTCGAAGGGCATGTCCAGGACTCTGGTCTGGACGTCCTGCCGAAAGTCCGTAGCTTTGAGCCATCCACGACGTCGAAGGCAGACGCCGTTGCCCAGCTGGCGGAACCCAGTGTCGGCGATGTCCGTCGCCACGGTGATGGCGTGGTCCGAAGCCACTTCACCTTCCTGGAGGATCTCAAGGGCCTCCGCCCTCTTGTCGTCCGGCAGAAAATCCAGCAGGGGAGCTATCTTGTACCAGAGCTCCCTGTCGTAGCGGGCCACGATAGCCAAGGCGTTGGCCGCTTTAATCGTCGTCGCTGCCGACGAGATGACTCTACGTCCCATAGCATCCAATTTCTTTCCCTCGCCGTCCGGCGGGGAAGTCGATGTGGAGGCCGCAACCCCCCCCGCTTTCTTCCTGGCTGCCGCGGAGACGACGGAGTCTGGGGTAGGCTGCGCCCGGAGGCATAGGGGGGCCGTGTCCGGGACCCGGTACTTTTTCTCGTACCGGTCTCTTCTAGCTGGCGTAGTGGAAGGGTTCTTGAGGAGGGAAAGGCCCTCATCCCAAATGTCGTCCAACAGAGGCACTGCGAGGACCGTCTTCCTCTTGGCCTCGCGCCGCTGATAAAGGAAGCCTTCCTTTTTCTTCTCCTCAGGGCAGAGTTGGAAAAGCTCGGAAGCCCTGGAGATCATGGAGTGGAAAGATCCGATCTCGTCGGGCGGAGAAGCCCTGGTGGGAGGCGACGACGGAAAATCCTCGTCGTATGCCTCGTCGTCCGTACCCGTCGCTGCCGTGTCAGTCCCCGTATCATCCCCTCGGGTGGACGGGGAGGAGGGCTGGACGGGGCGCGACGGTTGAAAAGGAGGTGGAGGATGGATCCTTCTTTTCTTGGTAGGGCGAACACCAGAAGGTCCCGGTTCTGGATCCCCCGACGGGAGAGGTTCCTCCGTCGGTAACGGTAGCCTCGTCCTTATCTCGGTGCATAAGGACTGTATGGCCAACAAAATGGCCGCCGAGTTGTCTCGCGGCGCTGGCAGAGGGGAATCCGACGGGCGAGCAGGGGCCCCGTCGGTATCCTCGACGATGTCGTCGTCGTCACCTGCGTCGGGGCCCATTCCGACGGGCTGGCCTTGTTCCACGCCTAGGCCGTGGCTTAAGACCTCGATCAGCTCCTCTTCTGAGGTTGAGGCCGAATCTACGACGACGCCCTGCCCCCCCTTCTTCCCCACGGAGGGTTTCACGGGGGTCCTATCGATGGGCACAAAAGAAGACTCCCTCCGAGGAGGCAGGGAGATTCTGGGCCCTGAGGTCGCCACCACTGGTGCAGCCTCCACAGGCTGGGCCAGGGCCGCCGCGACCGTTTCGATAGAGGGCTTGGTCGGATGGATCAAGGCCTTCACCACCTTAGGTGCGCTCACCGCCTTATCCTTGAGGGAGGGGGCACTGCCACGCTCCTCCTCTGCCTTAGAGCTCGACCGGGGTCTTTCCAGGAGCTTCGCCGGGTGCTCGGCCTTCCTCTTACCCGACCCAGAGCGTTGGCTCATGGTTGATGGTGCCGGGGAGGGTGCGCCCTGCCTGGCGCCCGTAGAGCCCGACCGTTCGGCGCTCCCGGTGCCAGCGGACTCGCGGTGCTTGGCCTTATGTTGGGCCCCCGTCACCGGGGCGCCCTCAAAGGTCTTAGAAGACCGCTCGGATTTCTTCTTCTTCTCGCCAGACGGGCTCTTACCCTCCAGCCAGTTGGCGAGACGTTGATGACGGTCCTTCATGGTCCGTTCAGACATGTTGCCGCAAAACGCACAGTCCTTCTCCACGTGCGTTTTGTCCTCATGAAGGCAGTAAAGGCAGAAAGAGTGTTCGTCCTCCTTAAAGACATTCTGCAGCTGGCATCCAGGGCAGACCCTGAACAGCTTTCCGGGCGTCGAGCTTCCCTTCTCCTGGGCCATCTCCGAGACCGGGCCTGAGAAGCTTCTGGAGTCCTCCGAAGAGTAGCTCGACGAAATCTTCACCCTTGAGGGGCACAGACGAATCCGACACGGGTCCCCGTTGATCGGATGTAGGATCGGTGGAGCTTGAGGCTCTTTTGACCGAAGAATCGAAGTTTTTGTGAAAAAGCGCGAAAAAATAGCACTAACGCTCGAGAGCAATAGCACGAGGATCCCAACACATGAACGTGCGGTAAAAATCTGAAGATGGCTGCCAGAGGCGGTGCTTAGGTAGAGGGCAGTCATTGGCTGTGGTCAGTATGACGCAGAGACCAGTGATTGGTTATTACTACGAAAGACAGATCAGAAACGAAACTGATACTGGTTTTTTCTTTACCGAGGATCCCCAGCCTGACGACGGGGAATATTCATGAGCATGTGAATCCATGCCAGACCCCATGCTGGAGAATGACAGGTAGCGGACGGCTGCTGATGCCGCTGCATACTCTGTCTAGCTGTTTGCGGGGTAAACCTGTCCTGTGCTGCTGAAGGATAAACTGTAGGCCACGTAGCTGGTTGACACCAGTCCCACCTTGTAACTCGTTCTCCCACCTGCTGCATTCCTCGGGCGGCCATCTTGTCTGGCGTGGTGGCCATCTTGTCAAGCTGCATGCCACGTGCCAAAGTCATGGTGCTTGGCTCACTGGGCCCGGCCTCCTCCAGGACTCTTGGCGATGGAGCATGAGACCTACCCTGCACCTCAGGCCGAGGCCTGGTAGGAATGTCACCCTCAGCAGAGTTGCCGGTAGTGCTGGGTACAGGCGCCCCCTCTGCCATGTTGCAGGTACAAGTGCATAGCCCCTCAGGTGTACACCCGGTAAAAGAACCTTGCGGTCTCTCAGCACTGTCTCTGGAAGGATCTACAGACCCCTCGGCCTGGCCGCCGGTAGCTGAATTAGCCTCGGTACCCGTGCTGGTGTGAGAAACTGAGCGGTTCCTCCCGTCTGGGCGTTTCCTTGGGAAGAAGTCGCCCTTGCGGGGTGCACTGGAAAAGAGCAGCCCTCCCTTAGGCCTTGACTTATGACTGACAAAAGTCCTTCAAGTCCTCTGGGGGCGACTTCTCGAAGAGCTCTGTCCACCTAGCTAGTCAAAGCACGCAAAGAATGTGCTTTGCATTTTGTGCAACCCTCCCATCCATGGTCGGGGCCAAGGCAGCGGAGGCAAAGAACGTGGGGATCCGATGTAGGGAAGAGCACCTCGCAGGCTGGACATCTGCTGAAGCCCGCTGAAGTCGAAATGCATCGGGGAGGAAAGACAGAAGAAAGTATCCGGGGAAGAGCGCGTGGTATTACATGTCCGAAGACAATCCCAGGAGCGCTGGTGAAATGGGCCTGTTCCTGTTGACGCGGAAAAGGGGACTGGCGCCGGTGGGCAGAGTCAGGCGAGCGCATGCTCCCAGGGCTACGCCCCCGCGTACCTCTAAATTTAAATGGGAAGATTTCTTCTGGTGAAAAAGGTTCCGTCTCCCTTCCCTAACGAGAGGCGCCCATGCAGTATGGAGGAAAGGGGACAGGACGAAAGAGTACAACAGTTACAGGTAAGTAACTTGTTCCTTCTCCAGCATGGGGTCTGGCATGGATTCACATAAAGAATAGCAGTACAGAAATACACAACGACGTGAGGTGGCAAGGCTCAACAGAAGCAATTACTGTTACCTCCGGAACAGGCTCACCTTCAAGGGAACAGGTTGCGTAGCACTGCTTGGCCGACCCTGGAGTCCTCTCTGGAATCCCTTTCGACGCTGTAGAATCTTGTGAAGGTGTGTGTAGACCTCCACATAGCAGCCCTGCAGATGTCCAGCAGGGGCACACCAGACAGGAACGAAGTCGTCGCAGCGATCGCTCTGGTGGAATGAGCTCTCAGCCGGTCAGGCATTGGTCGGTTTGCCAAACGGTGACAGTGTGTAATACAGGCGGAGAGCAACCTGGAAATGGAAGCCTTGGACCAAGCTTTCCCATGGTTCACAGGACCAAAGTTCACGAAAGGTTGAGACATCTTCCGTAAACTCTTTGTGCGTGCCACATAGAACTTCAGAGCACGCGCCACATCCAGCGAGTGCAAAGTCCTTCCAGCCAGCGACAAAGGTGTCGGAAAAAACACAGGCAACACCAAATGTTTGTTGAGGTGGAATTCTGACGGAACCTTTGGCATGAAGGAAGGGTGCGCCCGCAGCACCACCCTCGTGATGTGAAAAGTCAGATAAGGCCTCTTGCAGGACAGGGCCTGGATCTCAACTACCCTCCTGGCAGGGATGATGGCCACAATAAAAGGCGTTTTCCACGAAAGGAACTTGAGAGTGGCCTGATGCATAGGTTCGAAGGCGGCCCCCATGAGCCTTGTCAGTACCACGTTGAGTTCCCACGCCGGGGCTGAAGCCTTCACTCTGCCAGACCTGTGAGTCATTCGTGGAAGGCCTAGACTGTTGATGGTGTGTCGAGGTCTTTTTCCTCGTCTGCATCCACCAGGGTGTCCGGCTTGTCTGGAACGAGTGGAGGGGTGCTGGGCGCCGAGGGCTGAGGTGTGGAGACCGGAGCCGGAGGCTGCAGCAGAGGCTAGTACGGAACCGCCTGAACAGTGGAAGGCAGGGGCGCCAGAATCGAAGGAGCCGGCGTGGCAGCAGGGGCTGCAACGGGGCCTGCAGTGCTGGAGCTATAGGAGGAATAACTATAGGTGCAGGGGGAGGGGCCAGAGCGAGCATGTCCATGATTACATCCCTAAGGAAGGACCCCATCCGAGGACATGAGCATGAGGAACTTTTCAAAGAACCTGTCGTCGCAGGCCCGTGGGTTGGCAGGTGATATTGACAGGTAGCGGACGGCTGCTGATGCCGCTGCATACTCTGTCTAGCTGTTTGCGGGGTAAACCTGTCCTGTGCTGCTGAAGGATAAACTGTAGGCCACGTAGCTGGTTGACACCAGTCCCACCTTGTAACTCGTTCTCCCACCTGCTGCATTCCTCGGGCGGCCATCTTGTCTGGCGTGGTGGCCATCTTGTCGAGCTGCATGCCATGTGCCAAAGTCATGGTGCTTGGCTCACTGGGCCCGGCCTCCTCCAGGACTCTTGGCGATGGAGCATGAGACCTACCCTGAACCTCAGGCCGAGGCCTGGTAGGAATGTCACCCTCAGCAGAGTTGCCGGTAGTGCTGGGTACAGGCGCCCCCTCTGCCATGTTGCAGGTACAAGTGCATAGCCCCTCAGGTGTACACCCGGTAAAAGAACCTTTCGGTCTCTCAGCACTGTCTCTGGAAGGATCTACAGACCCCTCGGCCTGGCCGCCGGTAGCTGAATTAGCCTCGGTACCCGTGCTGGTGTGAGAAACTGAGCGGTTCCTCCCGTCTGGGCGTTTCCTTGGGAAGAAGTCGCCCTTGCGGGGTGCACTGGAAAAGAGCAGCCCTCCCTTAGGCCTTGACTTATGACTGACAAAAGTCCTTCAAGTCCTCTGGGGGCGATTTCTCGAAGAGCTCTGTCCACCTAGCTAGTCAAAGCACGCAAAGAATGTGCTTTGCATTTTGTGCAACCCTCCCATCCATGGTCGGGGCCAAGGCAGCGGAGGCAAAGAACGTGGGGATCCGATGTAGGGAAGAGCACCTCGCAGGCTGGACATCTGCTGAAGCCCGCTGAAGTCGAAATGCATCGGGGAGGAAAGACAGAAGAAAGTATCCGGGGAAGAGCGCGTGGTATTACATGTCCGAAGACAATCCCAGGAGCGCTGGTGAAATGGGCCTGTTCCTGTTGACGCGGAAAAGGGGACTGGCGCCGGTGGGCAGAGTCAGGCGAGCGCATGCTCCCAGGGCTACGCCCCCGCGTGCCTCTAAATTTAAATGGGAAGATTTCTTCTGGTGAAAAAGGTTCCGTCTCCCTTCCCTAATGAGAGGCGCCCATGCAGTATGGAGGAAAGGGGACAGGACGAAAGAGTACAACAGTTACAGGTAAGTAACTTGTTCCTTCTCCAGCATGGGGTCTGGCATGGATTCACATAAAGAATAAATAGCAGTACAGAAATACACAACGACGTGAGGTGGCAAGGCTCAACAGAAGCAATTACTGTTACCTCCGGAACAGGCTCACCTTCAAGGGAACAGGTTGCGTAGCACTGCTTGGCCGACCCTGGAGTCCTCTCTGGAATCCCTTTCGACGCTGTAGAATCTTGTGAAGGTGTGTGTAGACCTCCACATAGCAGCCCTGCAGATGTCCAGCAGGGGCACACCAGACAGGAACGAAGTCGTCGCAGCGATCGCTCTGGTGGAATGAGCTCTCAGCCGGTCAGGCATTGGTCGGTTTGCCAAACGGTGACAGTGTGTAATACAGGCGGAGAGCCACCTGGAAATGGAAGCCTTGGACCAAGCTTTCCCATGGTTCACAGGACCAAAGTTCACGAAAGGTTGAGACATCTTCTGTAAACTCTTTGTGCGTGCCACATAGAACTTCAGAGCACGCGCCACATCCAGCGAGTGCAAAGTCCTTCCAGCCAGCGACAAAGGTGTTGGAAAAAAACACAGGCAACACCAAATGTTTGTTGAGGTGGAATTCTGACAGAACCTTTGGCATGAAGGAAGGGTGCGCCCGCAGCACCACCCTTGTGATGTGAAAAGTCAGATAAGGCCGCTTGCAGGACAGGGCCTGGATCTCAACTACCCTCCTGGCAGGGATGATGGCCACAATAAAAGGCGTTTTCCACGAAAGGGACTTGAGAGTGGCCTGATGCATAGGTTCGAAGGCGGCCCCCATGAGCCTTGTCAGTACCACGTTGAGTTCCCACGCCGGGGCTGAAGCCTTCACTCTGCCAGACCTGTGAGTCATTCGTGGAAGGCCTAGACTGTTGATGGTGTGTCGAGGTCTTTTTCCTCGTCTGCATCCATCAGGGTGTCCGGCTTGTCTGGAACGAGTGGAGGGGTGCTGGGCGCCGAGGGCTGCGGTGTGGAGACCGGAGCCGGAGGCTGCAGCAGAGGCTAGTACGGAACCGCCTGAACAGTGGAAGGCAGGGGCGCCAGAATCGAAGGAGCCGGCGTGGCAGCAGGGGCTGCAACGGGGCCTGCAGTGCTGGAGCTATAGGAGGAATAACTATAGGTGCAGGGGGAGGGGCCAGAGCGAGCATGTCCATGATTACATCCCTAAGGAAGGACCCCATCTGAGGACATGAGCATGAGGAACTTTTCAAAGAACCTGTCGTCGCAGGCCCGTGGGTTGGCAGGTGATATTGACAGGTAGCGGACGGCTGCTGATGCCGCTGCATACTCTGTCTAGCTGTTTGCGGGGTAAACCTGTCCTGTGCTGCTGAAGGATAAACTGTAGGCCACGTAGCTGGTTGACACCAGTCCCACCTTGTAACTCGTTCTCCCACCTGCTGCATTCCTCGGGCGGCCATCTTGTCTGGCGTGGTGGCCATCTTGTCGAGCTGCATGCCACGTGCCAAAGTCATGGTGCTTGGCTCACTGGGCCCGGCCTCCTCCAGGACTCTTGGCGATGGAGCATGAGACCTACCCTGCACCTCAGGCCGCGGCCTGGTAGGAATGTCACCCTCAGCAGAGTTGCCGGTAGTGCTGGGTACAGGCGCCCCCTCTGCCATGTTGCAGGTACAAGTGCATAGCCCCTCAGGTGTACACCCGGTAAAAGAACCTTGCGGTCTCTCAGCACTGTCTCTGGAAGGATCTACAGACCCCTCGGCCTGGCCGCCGGTAGCTGAATTAGCCTCGGTACCCGTGCTGGTGTGAGAAACTGAGCGGTTCCTCCCGTCTGGGCGTTTCCTTGGGAAGAAGTCGCCCTTGCGGGGTGCACTGGAAAAGAGCAGCCCTCCCTTAGGCCTTGACTTATGACTGACAAAAGTCCTTCAAGTCCTCTGGGGGCGACTTCTCGAAGAGCTCTGTCCACCCAGCTAGTCAAAGCACGCAAAGAATGTGCTTTGCATTTTGTGCAACCCTCCCATCCATGGTCGGGGCCAAGGCAGCGGAGGCAAAGAACGTGGGGATCCGATGTAGGGAAGAGCACCTCGCAGGCTGGACATCTGCTGAAGCCCGCTGAAGTCGAAATGCATCGGGGAGGAAAGACAGAAGAAAGTATCCGGGGAAGAGCGCGTGGTATTACATGTCCGAAGACAATCCCAGGAGCGCTGGTGAAATGGGCATGTTCCTGTTGACGCGGAAAAGGGGACTGGCGCCGGTGGGCAGAGTCAGGCGAGCGCATGCTCCCAGGGCTACGCCCCCGCGTGCCTCTAAATTTAAATGGGAAGATTTCTTCTGGTGAAAAAGGTTCCGTCTCCCTTCCCTAACGAGAGGCGCCCATGCAGTATGGAGGAAAGGGGACAGGAGGAAGGAGTACAACAGTTACAGGTAAGTAACTTGTTCCTTCTCCAGCATGGGGTCTGGCATGGATTCACATAAAGAATAGCAGTACAGAAATACACAACGACGTGAGGTGGCAAGGCTCAACAGAAGCAATTACTGTTACCTCCAGAACAGGCTCACCTTCAAGGGAACAGGTTGCGTAGCACTGCTTGGCCGACCCTGGAGTCCTCTCTGGAATCCCTTTCGACGCTGTAGAATCTTGTGAAGGTGTGTGTAGACCTCCACATAGCAGCCCTGCAGATGTCCAGCAGGGGCACACCAGACAGGAACAAAGTCGTCGCAGCGATCGCTCTGGTGGAATGAGCTCTCAGCCGGTCAGGCATTGGTCGGTTTGCCAAACGGTGACAGTGTGTAATACAGGCGGAGAGCAACCTGGAAATGGAAGCCTTGGACCAAGCTTTCCCATGGTTCACAGGACCAAAGTTCACGAAAGGTTGAGACATCTTCCGTAAACTCTTTGTGCGTGCCACATAGAACTTCAGAGCACGCGCCACATCCAGCGAGTGCAAAGTCCTTCCAGCCAGCGACAAAGGTGTCGGAAAAAACACAGGCAACACCAAATGTTTGTTGAGGTGGAATTCTGACGGAACCTTTGGCATGAAGGAAGGGTGCGCCCGCAGCACCACCCTCGTGATGTGAAAAGTCAGATAAGGCCTCTTGCAGGACAGGGCCTGGATCTCAACTACCCTCCTGGCAGGGATGATGGCCACAATAAAAGGCGTTTTCCACGAAAGGAACTTGAGAGTGGCCTGATGCATAGGTTCGAAGGCGGCCCCCATGAGCCTTGTCAGTACCACGTTGAGTTCCCACGCCGGGGCTGAAGCCTTCACTCTGCCAGACCTGTGAGTCATTCGTGGAAGGCCTAGACTGTTGATGGTGTGTCGAGGTCTTTTTCCTCGTCTGCATCCACCAGGGTGTCCGGCTTGTCTGGAACGAGTGGAGGGGTGCTGGGCGCCGAGGGCTGAGGTGTGGAGACCGGAGCCGGAGGCTGCAGCAGAGGCTAGTACGGAACCGCCTGAACAGTGGAAGGCAGGGGCGCCAGAATCGAAGGAGCCGGCGTGGCAGCAGGGGCTGCAACGGGGCCTACAGTGCTGGAGCTATAGGAGGAATAACTATAGGTGCAGGGGGAGGGGCCAGAGCGAGCATGTCCATGATTACATCCCTAAGGAAGGACCCCATCTGAGGACATGAGCATGAGGAACTTTTCAAAGAACCTGTCGTCGCAGGCCCGTGGGTTGGCAGGTGATATTGACAGGTAGCGGACGGCTGCTGATGCCGCTGCATACTCTGTCTAGCTGTTTGCGGGGTAAACCTGTCCTGTGCTGCTGAAGGATAAACTGTAGGCCACGTAGCTAGTTGACACCAGTCCCACCTTGTAACTCGTTCTCCCACCTGCTGCATTCCTCGGGCGGCCATCTTGTCTGGCGTGGTGGCCATCTTGTCGAGCTGCATGCCACGTGCCAAAGTCATGGTGCTTGGCTCACTGGGCCCGGCCTCCTCCAGGACTCTTGGCGATGGAGCATGAGACCTACCCTGCACCTCAGGCCGAGGCCTGGTAGGAATGTCACCCTCAGCAGAGTTGCCGGTAGTGCTGGGTACAGGCGCCCCCTCTGCCATGTTGCAGGTACAAGTGCATAGCCCCTCAGGTGTACACCCGGTAAAAGAACCTTGCGGTCTCTCAGCACTGTCTCTGGAAGGATCTACAGACCCCTCGGCCTGGCCGCCGGTAGCTGAATTAGCCTCGGTACCCGTGCTGGTGTGAGAAACTGAGCGGTTCCTCCCGTCTGGGCGTTTCCTTGGGAAGAAGTCGCCCTTGCGGGATGCACTGGAAAAGAGCAGCCCTCCCTTAGGCCTTGACTTATGACTGACAAAAGTCCTTCAAGTCCTCTGGGGGCGACTTCTCGAAGAGCTCTGTCCACCTAGCTAGTCAAAGCACGCAAAGAATGTGCTTTGCATTTTGTGCAACCCTCCCATCCATGGTCGGGGCCAAGGCAGCGGAGGCAAAGAACGTGGGGATCCGATGTAGGGAAGAGCACCTCGCAGGCTGGACATCTGCTGAAGCCCGCTGAAGTCGAAATGCATCGGGGAGGAAAGACAGAAGAAAGTATCCGGGGAAGAGCGCGTGGTATTACATGTCCGAAGACAATCCCAGGAGCGCTGGTGAAATGGGCCTGTTCCTGTTGACGCGGAAAAGGGGACTGGCGCCGGTGGGCAGAGTCAGGCGAGCGCATGCTCCCAGGGCTACGCCCCCGCGTACCTCTAAATTTAAATGGGAAGATTTCTTCTGGTGAAAAAGGTTCCGTCTCCCTTCCCTAACGAGAGGCGCCCATGCAGTCTGGAGGAAAGGGGACAGGACGAAAGAGTACAACAGTTACAGGTAAGTAACTTGTTCCTTCTCCAGCATGGGGTCTGGCATGGATTCACATAAAGAATAGCAGTACAGAAATACACAACGACGTGAGGTGGCAAGGCTCAACAGAAGCAATTACTGTTACCTCCGGAACAGGCTCACCTTCAAGGGAACAGGTTGCGTAGCACTGCTTGGCCGACCCTGGAGTCCTCTCTGGAATCCCTTTCGACGCTGTAGAATCTTGTGAAGGTGTGTGTAGACCTCCACATAGCAGCCCTGCAGATGTCCAGCAGGGGCACACCAGACAGGAACGAAGTCGTCGCAGCGATCGCTCTGGTGGAATGAGCTCTCAGCCGGTCAGGCATTGGTCGGTTTGCCAAACGGTGACAGTGTGTAATACAGGCGGAGAGCCACCTGGAAATGGAAGCCTTGGACCAAGCTTTCCCATGGTTCACAGGACCAAAGTTCACGAAAGGTTGAGACATCTTCCGTAAACTCTTTGTGCGTGCCACATAGAACTTCAGAGCACGCGCCACATCCAGCGAGTGCAAAGTCCTTCCAGCCAGCGACAAAGGTGTCGGAAAAAACACAGGCAACACCAAATGTTTGTTGAGGTGGAATTCTGACGGAACCTTTGGCATGAAGGAAGGGTGCGCCCGCAGCACCACCCTCGTGATGTGAAAAGTCAGATAAGGCCTCTTGCAGGACAGGGCCTGGATCTCAACTACCCTCCTGGCAGGGATGATGGCCACAATAAAAGGCGTTTTCCACGAAAGGAACTTGAGAGTGGCCTGATGCATAGGTTCGAAGGCGGCCCCCATGAGCCTTGTCAGTACCACGTTGAGTTCCCACGCCGGGGCTGAAGCCTTCACTCTGCCAGACCTGTGAGTCATTCGTGGAAGGCCTAGACTGTTGATGGTGTGTCGAGGTCTTTTTCCTCGTCTGCATCCACCAGGGTGTCCGGCTTGTCTGGAACGAGTGGAGGGGTGCTGGGCGCCGAGGGCTGAGGTGTGGAGACCGGAGCCGGAGGCTGCAGCAGAGGCTAGTACGGAACCGCCTGAACAGTGGAAGGCAGGGGCGCCAGAATCGAAGGAGCCGGCGTGGCAGCAGGGGCTGCAACGGGGCCTACAGTGCTGGAGCTATAGGAGGAATAACTATAGGTGCAGGGGGAGGGGCCAGAGCGAGCATGTCCATGATTACATCCCTAAGGAAGGACCCCATCTGAGGACATGAGCATGAGGAACTTTTCAAAGAACCTGTCGTCGCAGGCCCGTGGGTTGGCAGGTGATATTGACAGGTAGCGGACGGCTGCTGATGCCGCTGCATACTCTGTCTAGCTGTTTGCGGGGTAAACCTGTCCTGTGCTGCTGAAGGATAAACTGTAGGCCACGTAGCTGGTTGACACCAGTCCCACCTTGTAACTCGTTCTCCCACCTGCTGCATTCCTCGGGCGGCCATCTTGTCTGGCGTGGTGGCCATCTTGTCGAGCTGCATGCCACGTGCCAAAGTCATGGTGCTTGGCTCACTGGGCCCGGCCTCCTCCAGGACTCTTGGCGATGGAGCACGAGACCTACCCTGCACCTCAGGCCGCGGCCTGGTAGGAATGTCACCCTCAGCAGAGTTGCCGGTAGTGCTGGGTACAGGCGCCCCCTCTGCCATGTTGCAGGTACAAGTGCATAGCCCCTCAGGTGTACACCCGGTAAAAGAACCTTGCGGTCTCTCAGCACTGTCTCTGGAAGGATCTACAGACCCCTCGGCCTGGCCGCCGGTAGCTGAATTAGCCTCGGTACCCGTGCTGGTGTGAGAAACTGAGCGGTTCCTCCCGTCTGGGCGTTTCCTTGGGAAGAAGTCGCCCTTGCGGGGTGCACTGGAAAAGAGCAGCCCTCCCTTAGGCCTTGACTTATGACTGACAAAAGTCCTTCAAGTCCTCTGGGGGCGACTTCTCGAAGAGCTCTGTCCACCCAGCTAGTCAAAGCACGCAAAGAATGTGCTTTGCATTTTGTGCAACCCTCCCATCCATGGTCGGGGCCAAGGCAGCGGAGGCAAAGAACGTGGGGATCCGATGTAGGGAAGAGCACCTCGCAGGCTGGACATCTGCTGAAGCCCGCTGAAGTCGAAATGCATCGGGGAGGAAAGACAGAAGAAAGTATCCGGGGAAGAGCGCGTGGTATTACATGTCCGAAGACAATCCCAGGAGCGCTGGTGAAATGGGCCTGTTCCTGTTGACGCGGAAAAGGGGACTGGCGCCGGTGGGCAGAGTCAGGCGAGCGCATGCTCCCAGGGCTACGCCCCCGCGTGCCTCTAAATTTAAATGGGAAGATTTCTTCTGGTGAAAAAGGTTCCGTCTCCCTTCCCTAACGAGAGGCGCCCATGCAGTATGGAGGAAAGGGGACAGGAGGAAGGAGTACAACAGTTACAGGTAAGTAACTTGTTCCTTCTCCAGCATGGGGTCTGGCATGGATTCACATAAAGAATAGCAGTACAGAAATACACAACGACGTGAGGTGGCAAGGCTCAACAGAAGCAATTACTGTTACCTCCAGAACAGGCTCACCTTCAAGGGAACAGGTTGCGTAGCACTGCTTGGCCGACCCTGGAGTCCTCTCTGGAATCCCTTTCGACGCTGTAGAATCTTGTGAAGGTCTGTGTAGACCTCCACATAGCAGCCCTGCAGATGTCCAGCAGGGGCACACCAGACAGGAACAAAGTCGTCGCAGCGATCGCTCTGGTGGAATGAGCTCTCAGCCGGTCAGGCATTGGTCGGTTTGCCAAACGGTGACAGTGTGTAATACAGGCGGAGAGCAACCTGGAAATGGAAGCCTTGGACCAAGCTTTCCCATGGTTCACAGGACCAAAGTTCACGAAAGGTTGAGACATCTTCCGTAAACTCTTTGTGCGTGCCACATAGAACTTCAGAGCACGCGCCACATCCAGCGAGTGCAAAGTCCTTCCAGCCAGCGACAAAGGTGTCGGAAAAAACACAGGCAACACCAAATGTTTGTTGAGGTGGAATTCTGACGGAACCTTTGGCATGAAGGAAGGGTGCGCCCGCAGCACCACCCTCGTGATGTGAAAAGTCAGATAAGGCCTCTTGCAGGACAGGGCCTGGATCTCAACTACCCTCCTGGCAGGGATGATGGCCACAATAAAAGGCGTTTTCCACGAAAGGAACTTGAGAGTGGCCTGATGCATAGGTTCGAAGGCGGCCCCCATGAGCCTTGTCAGTACCACGTTGAGTTCCCACGCCGGGGCTGAAGCCTTCACTCTGCCAGACCTGTGAGTCATTCGTGGAAGGCCTAGACTGTTGATGGTGTGTCGAGGTCTTTTTCCTCGTCTGCATCCACCAGGGTGTCCGGCTTGTCTGGAACGAGTGGAGGGGTGCTGGGCGCCGAGGGCTGAGGTGTGGAGACCGGAGCCGGAGGCTGCAGCAGAGGCTAGTACGGAACCGCCTGAACAGTGGAAGGCAGGGGCGCCAGAATCGAAGGAGCCGGCGTGGCAGCAGGGGCTGCAACGGGGCCTACAGTGCTGGAGCTATAGGAGGAATAACTATAGGTGCAGGGGGAGGGGCCAGAGCGAGCATGTCCATGATTACATCCCTAAGGAAGGACCCCATCTGAGGACATGAGCATGAGGAACTTTTCAAAGAACCTGTCGTCGCAGGCCCGTGGGTTGGCAGGTGATATTGACAGGTAGCGGACGGCTGCTGATGCCGCTGCATACTCTGTCTAGCTGTTTGCGGGGTAAACCTGTCCTGTGCTGCTGAAGGATAAACTGTAGGCCACGTAGCTGGTTGACACCAGTCCCACCTTGTAACTCGTTCTCCCACCTGCTGCATTCCTCGGGCGGCCATCTTGTCTGGCGTGGTGGCCATCTTGTCGAGCTGCATGCCACGTGCCAAAGTCATGGTGCTTGGCTCACTGGGCCCGGCCTCCTCCAGGACTCTTGGCGATGGAGCATGAGACCTACCCTGCACCTCAGGCCGCGGCCTGGTAGGAATGTCACCCTCAGCAGAGTTGCCGGTAGTGCTGGGTACAGGCGCCCCCTCTGCCATGTTGCAGGTACAAGTGCATAGCCCCTCAGGTGTACACCCGGTAAAAGAACCTTGCGGTCTCTCAGCACTGTCTCTGGAAGGATCTACAGACCCCTCGGCCTGGCCGCCGGTAGCTGAATTAGCCTCGGTACCCGTGCTGGTGTGAGAAACTGAGCGGTTCCTCCCGTCTGGGCGTTTCCTTGGGAAGAAGTCGCCCTTGCGGGGTGCACTGGAAAAGAGCAGCCCTCCCTTAGGCCTTGACTTATGACTGACAAAAGTCCTTCAAGTCCTCTGGGGGCGACTTCTCGAAGAGCTCTGTCCACCCAGCTAGTCAAAGCACGCAAAGAATGTGCTTTGCATTTTGTGCAACCCTCCCATCCATGGTCGGGGCCAAGGCAGCGGAGGCAAAGAACGTGGGGATCCGATGTAGGGAAGAGCACCTCGCAGGCTGGACATCTGCTGAAGCCCGCTGAAGTCGAAATGCATCGGGGAGGAAAGACAGAAGAAAGTATCCAGGGAAGAGCGCGTGGTATTACATGTCCGAAGACAATCCCAGGAGCGCTGGTGAAATGGGCCTGTTCCTGTTGACGCGGAAAAGGGGACTGGCGCCGGTGGGCAGAGTCAGGCGAGCGCATGCTCCCAGGGCTACGCCCCCGCGTGCCTCTAAATTTAAATGGGAAGATTTCTTCTGGTGAAAAAGGTTCCGTCTCCCTTCCCTAACGAGAGGCGCCCATGCAGTATGGAGGAAAGGGGACAGGAGGAAGGAGTACAACAGTTACAGGTAAGTAACTTGTTCCTTCTCCAGCATGGGGTCTGGCATGGATTCACATAAAGAATAGCAGTACAGAAATACACAACGACGTGAGGTGGCAAGGCTCAACAGAAGCAATTACTGTTACCTCCAGAACAGGCTCACCTTCAAGGGAACAGGTTGCGTAGCACTGCTTGGCCGACCCTGGAGTCCTCTCTGGAATCCCTTTCGACGCTGTAGAATCTTGTGAAGGTGTGTGTAGACCTCCACATAGCAGCCCTGCAGATGTCCAGCAGGGGCACACCAGACAGGAACAAAGTCGTCGCAGCGATCGCTCTGGTGGAATGAGCTCTCAGCTGGTCAGGCATTGGTCGGTTTGCCAAACGGTGACAGTGTGTAATACAGGCGGAGAGCAACCTGGAAATGGAAGCCTTGGACCAAGCTTTCCCATGGTTCACAGGACCAAAGTTCACGAAAGGTTGAGACATCTTCCGTAAACTCTTTGTGCGTGCCACATAGAACTTCAGAGCACGCGCCACATCCAGCGAGTGCAAAGTCCTTCCAGCCAGCGACAAAGGTGTCGGAAAAAACACAGGCAACACCAAATGTTTGTTGAGGTGGAATTCTGACGGAACCTTTGGCATGAAGGAAGGGTGCGCCCGCAGCACCACCCTCGTGATGTGAAAAGTCAGATAAGGCCTCTTGCAGGACAGGGCCTGGATCTCAACTACCCTCCTGGCAGGGATGATGGCCACAATAAAAGGCGTTTTCCACGAAAGGAACTTGAGAGTGGCCTGATGCATAGGTTCGAAGGCGGCCCCCATGAGCCTTGTCAGTACCACGTTGAGTTCCCACGCCGGGGCTGAAGCCTTCACTCTGCCAGACCTGTGAGTCATTCGTGGAAGGCCTAGACTGTTGATGGTGTGTCGAGGTCTTTTTCCTCGTCTGCATCCATCAGGGTGTCCGGCTTGTCTGGAACGAGTGGAGGGGTGCTGGGCGCCGAGGGCTGAGGTGTGGAGACCGGAGCCGGAGGCTGCAGCAGAGGCTAGTACGGAACCGCCTGAACAGTGGAAGGCAGGGGCGCCAGAATCGAAGGAGCCGGCGTGGCAGCAGGGGCTGCAACGGGGCCTGCAGTGCTGGAGCTATAGGAGGAATAACTATAGGTGCAGGGGGAGGGGCCAGAGCGAGCATGTCCATGATTACATCCCTAAGGAAGGACCCCATCTGAGGACATGAGCATGAGGAACTTTTCAAAGAACCTGTCGTCGCAGGCCCGTGGGTTGGCAGGTGATATTGACAGGTAGCGGACGGCTGCTGATGCCGCTGCATACTCTGTCTAGCTGTTTGCGGGGTAAACCTGTCCTGTGCTGCTGAAGGATAAACTGTAGGCCACGTAGCTGGTTGACACCAGTCCCACCTTGTAACTCGTTCTCCCACCTGCTGCATTCCTCGGGCGGCCATCTTGTCTGGCGTGGTGGCCATCTTGTCGAGCTGCATGCCACGTGCCAAAGTCATGGTGCTTGGCTCACTGGGCCGGCCTCCTCCAGGACTCTTGGCGATGGAGCATGAGACCTACCCTGCACCTCAGGCCGAGGCCTGGTAGGAATGTCACCCTCAGCAGAGTTGCCGGTAGTGCTGGGTACAGGCGCCCCCTCTGCCATGTTGCAGGTACAAGGGCATAGCCCCTCAGGTGTACACCCGGTAAAAGAACCTTGCGGTCTCTCAGCACTGTCTCTGGAAGGATCTACAGACCCCTCGGCCTGGCCGCCGGTAGCTGAATTAGCCTCGGTACCCGTGCTGGTGTGAGAAACTGAGCGGTTCCTCCCGTCTGGGCGTTTCCTTGGGAAGAAGTCGCCCTTGCGGGGTGCACTGGAAAAGAGCAGCCCTCCCTTAGGCCTTGACTTATGACTGACAAAAGTCCTTCAAGTCCTCTGGGGGCGACTTCTCGAAGAGCTCTGTCCACCCAGCTAGTCAAAGCACGCAAAGAATGTGCTTTGCATTTTGTGCAACCCTCCCATCCATGGTCGGGGCCAAGGCAGCGGAGGCAAAGAACGTGGGGATCCGATGTAGGGAAGAGCACCTCGCAGGCTGGACATCTGCTGAAGCCCGCTGAAGTCGAAATGCATCGGGGAGGAAAGACAGAAGAAAGTATCCGGGGAAGAGCGCGTGGTATTACATGTCCGAAGACAATCCCAGGAGCGCTGGTGAAATGGGCCTGTTCCTGTTGACGCGGAAAAGGGGACTGGCGCCGGTGGGCAGAGCGAGGCGAGCGCATGCTCCCAGGGCTACGCCCCCGCGTACCTCTAAATTTAAATGGGAAGATTTCTTCTGGTGAAAAAGGTTCCGTCTCCCTTCCCTAACGAGAGGCGCCCATGCAGTATGGAGGAAAGGGGACAGGACGAAAGAGTACAACAGTTACAGGTAAGTAACTTGTTCCTTCTCCAGCATGGGGTCTGGCATGGATTCACATAAAGAATAGCAGTACAGAAATACACAACGACGTGAGGTGGCAAGGCTCAACAGAAGCAATTACTGTTACCTCCGGAACAGGCTCACCTTCAAGGGAACAGGTTGCGTAGCACTGCTTGGCCGACCCTGGAGTCCTCTCTGGAATCCCTTTCGACGCTGTAGAATCTTGTGAAGGTGTGTGTAGACCTCCACATAGCAGCCCTGCAGATGTCCAGCAGGGGCACACCAGACAGGAACGAAGTCGTCGCAGCGATCGCTCTGGTGGAATGAGCTCTCAGCCGGTCAGGCATTGGTCGGTTTGCCAAACGGTGACAGTGTGTAATACAGGCGGAGAGCAACCTGGAAATGGAAGCCTTGGACCAAGCTTTCCCATGGTTCACAGGACCAAAGTTCACGAAAGGTTGAGACATCTTCCGTAAACTCTTTGTGCGTGCCACATAGAACTTCAGAGCACGCGCCACATCCAGCGAGTGCAAAGTCCTTCCAGCCAGCGACAAAGGTGTCGGAAAAAACACAGGCAACACCAAATGTTTGTTGAGATGGAATTCTGACGGAACCTTTGGCATGAAGGAAGGGTGCGCCCGCAGCACCACCCTCGTGATGTGAAAAGTCAGATAAGGCTGCTTGCAGGACAGGGCCTGGATCTCAACTACCCTCCTGGCAGGGATGATGGCCACAATAAAAGGCGCTTTCCACGAAAGGATTTTGAGAGTGGCCTGATGCATAGGTTCGAAGGCGGCCCCCATGAGCCTTGTCAGTACCACGTTGAGTTCCCACGCCGGGGCTGAAGCCTTCACTCTGCCAGACCTGTGAGTCATTCGTGGAAGGCCTAGACTGTTGATGGTGTGTCGAGGTCTTTTTCTCATCTGCATCCACCAGGGTGTCCGGCTTGTCTGGAACGAGTGGAGGGGTGCTGGGCGCCGAGGGCTGAGGTGTGGAGACCGGAGCCGGAGGCTGCAGCAGAGGCTAGTACGGAACCGCCTGAACAGTGGAAGGCAGGGGCGCCAGAATCGAAGGAGCCGGCTTGGCAGCAGGGGCTGCAACGGGGCCTGCAGTGCTGGAGCTATAGGAGGAATAACTATAGGTGCAGGGGGAGGGGCCAGAGCGAGCATGTCCATGATTACATCCCTAAGGAAGGACCCCATCTGAGGACATGAGCATGAGGAACTTTTCAAAGAACCTGTCGTCGCAGGCCCGTGGGTTGGCAGGTGATATTGACGGGTAGCGGACAGCTGCTGATGCCGCTGCATACTCTGTCTAGCTGTTTGCGGGGTAAACCTGTCCTGTGCTGCTGAAGGATAAACTGTAGGCCACGTACCTGGTTGACACCAGTCCCACCTTGTAACTCGTTCTCCCACCTGCTGCATTCCTCGGGCGGCCATCTTGTCTGGCGTGGTGGCCATCTTGTCGAGCTGCATGCCACGTGCCAAAGTCATGGTGCTTGGCTCACTGGGCCCGGCCTCCTCCAGGACTCTTGACGATGGAGCATGAGACCTACCCTGCACCTCAGGCCGAGGCCTGGTAGGAATGTCACCCTCAGCAGAGTTGCTGGTAGTGCTGGGTACAGGCGCCCCCTCTGCCATGTTGCAGGTACAAGTGCAAAGCCCCTCAGGTGTACACCCGGTAAAAGAACCTTGCGGTCTCTCAGCACTGTCTCTGGAAGGATCTACAGACCCCTCGGCCTGGCGGCCTGTAGCTGAATTAGCCTCGGTACCCGTGCTGGTGTGAGAAACTGAGCGGTTCCTCCCGTCTGGGCGTTTCCTTGGGAAGAAGTCGCCCTTGCGGGGTGCACTGGAAAAGAGCAGCCCTCCCTTAGGCCTTGACTTATGACTGACAAAAGTCCTTCAAGTCCTCTGGGGGCGACTTCTCGAAGAGCTCTGTCCACCTAGCTAGTCAAAGCACGCAAAGAATGTGCTTTGCATTTTGTGCAACCCTCCCATCCATGGTCGGGGCCAAGGCAGCGGAGGCAAAGAACGTGGGGATCCGATGTAGGGAAGAGCACCTCGCAGGCTGGACATCTGCTGAAGCCCGCTGAAGTCGAAATGCATCGGGGAGGAAAGACAGAAGAAAGTATCCGGGGAAGAGCGCGTGGTATTACATGTCCGAAGACAATCCCAGGAGCGCTGGTGAAATGGGCCTGTTCCTGTTGACGCGGAAAAGGGGACTGGCGCCGGTGGGCAGAGTCAGGCGAGCGCATGCTCCCAGGGCTACGCCCCCGCGTGCCTCTAAATTTAAATGGGAAGATTTCTTCTGGTGAAAAAGGTTCCGTCTCCCTTCCCTAACGAGAGGCGCCCATGCAGTATGGAGGAAAGGGGACAGGACGAAAGAGTACAACAGTTACAGGTAAGTAACTTGTTCCTTCTCCAGCATGGGGTCTGGCATGGATTCACATAAAGAATAAATAGCAGTACAGAAATACACAACGACGTGAGGTGGCAAGGCTCAACAGAAGCAATTACTGTTACCTCCGGAACAGGCTCACCTTCAAGGGAACAGGTTGCGTAGCACTGCTTGGCCGACCCTGGAGTCCTCTCTGGAATCCCTTTCGAGGCTGTAGAATCTTGTGAAGGTGTGTGTAGACCTCCACATAGCAGCCCTGCAGATGTCCAGCAGGGGCACACCAGACAGGAACGAAGTCGTCGCAGCGATCGCTCTGGTGGAATGAGCTCTCAGCCGGTCAGGCATTGGTCGGTTTGCCAAACGGTGACAGTGTGTAATACAGGCGGAGAGCCACCTGGAAATGGAAGCCTTGGACCAAGCTTTCCCATGGTTCACAGGACCAAAGTTCACGAAAGGTTGAGACATCTTCCGTAAACTCTTTGTGCGTGCCACATAGAACTTCAGAGCACGCGCCACATCCAGCGAGTGCAAAGTCCTTCCAGCCAGCGACAAAGGTGTCGGAAAAAACACAGGCAACACCAAATGTTTGTTGAGGTGGAATTCTGACGGAACCTTTGGCATGAAGGAAGGGTGCGCCCGCAGCACCACCTTCGTGATGTGAAAAGTCAGATAAGGCCTCTTGCAGGACAGGGCCTGGATCTCAACTACCCTCCTGGCAGGGATGATGGCCACAATAAAAGGCGTTTTCCACGAAAGGAACTTGAGAGTGGCCTGATGCATAGGTTCGAAGGCGGCCCCCATGAGCCTTGTCAGTACCACGTTGAGTTCCCACGCCGGGGCTGAAGCCTTCACTCTGCCAGACCTGTGAGTCATTCGTGGAAGGCCTAGACTGTTGATGGTGTGTCGAGGTCTTTTTCCTCGTCTGCATCCACCAGGGTGTCCGGCTTGTCTGGAACGAGTGGAGGGGTGCTGGGCGCCGAGGGCTGAGGTGTGGAGACCGGAGCCGGAGGCTGCAGCAGAGGCTAGTACGGAACCGCCTGAACAGTGGAAGGCAGGGGCGCCAGAATCGAAGGAGCCGGCGTGGCAGCAGGGGCTGCAACGGGGCCTGCAGTGCTGGAGCTATAGGAGGAATAACTATAGGTGCAGGGGGAGGGGCCAGAGCGAGCATGTCCATGATTACATCCCTAAGGAAGGACCCCATCTGAGGACATGAGCATGAGGAACTTTTCAAAGAACCTGTCGTCGCAGGCCCGTGGGTTGGCAGGTGATATTGACAGGTAGCGGACGGCTGCTGATGCCGCTGCATACTCTGTCTAGCTGTTTGCGGGGTAAACCTGTCCTGTGCTGCTGAAGGATAAACTGTAGGCCACGTAGCTGGTTGACACCAGTCCCACCTTGTAACTCGTTCTCCCACCTGCTGCATTCCTCGGGCGGCCATCTTGTCTGGCGTGGTGGCCATCTTGTCGAGCTGCATGCCACGTGCCAAAGTCATGGTGCTTGGCTCACTGGGCCCGGCCTCCTCCAGGACTCTTGGCGATGGAGCATGAGACCTACCCTGCACCTCAGGCCGAGGCCTGGTAGGAATGTCACCCTCAGCAGAGTTGCCGGTAGTGCTGGGTACAGGCGCCCCCTCTGCCATGTTGCAGGTACAAGTGCATAGCCCCTCAGGTGTACACCCGGTAAAAGAACCTTGCGGTCTCTCAGCACTGTCTCTGGAAGGATCTACAGACCCCTCGGCCTGGCCGCCGGTAGCTGAATTAGCCTCGGTACCCGTGCTGGTGTGAGAAACTGAGCGGTTCCTCCCGTCTGGGCGTTTCCTTGGGAAGAAGTCGCCCTTGCGGGGTGCACTGGAAAAGAGCAGCCCTCCCTTAGGCCTTGACTTATGACTGACAAAAGTCCTTCAAGTCCTCTGGGGGCGACTTCTCGAAGAGCTCTGTCCACCCAGCTAGTCAAAGCACGCAAAGAATGTGCTTTGCATTTTGTGCAACCCTCCCATCCATGGTCGGGGCCAAGGCAGCGGAGGCAAAGAACGTGGGGATCCGATGTAGGGAAGAGCACCTCGCAGGCTGGACATCTGCTGAAGCCCGCTGAAGTCGAAATGCATCGGGGAGGAAAGACAGAAGAAAGTATCCGGGGAAGAGCGCGTGGTATTACATGTCCGAAGACAATCCCAGGAGCGCTGGTGAAATGGGCCTGTTCCTGTTGACGCGGAAAAGGGGACTGGCGCCGGTGGGCAGAGTCAGGCGAGCGCATGCTCCCAGGGCTACGCCCCCGCGTACCTCTAAATTTAAATGGGAAGATTTCTTCTGGTGAAAAAGGTTCCGTCTCCCTTCCCTAACGAGAGGCGCCCATGCAGTATGGAGGAAAGGGGACAGGACGAAAGAGTACAACAGTTACAGGTATGTAACTTGTTCCTTCTCCAGCATGGGGTCTGGCATGGATTCACATAAAGAATAGCAGTACAGAAATACACAACGACGTGAGGTGGCAAGGCTCAACAGAAGCAATTACTGTTACCTCCGGAACAGGCTCACCTTCAAGGGAACAGGTTGCGTAGCACTGCTTGGCCGACCCTGGAGTCCTCTCTGGAATCCCTTTCGACGCTGTAGAATCTTGTGAAGGTGTGTGTAGACCTCCACATAGCAGCCCTGCAGATGTCCAGCAGGGGCACACCAGACAGGAACGAAGTCGTCGCAGCGATCGCTCTGGTGGAATGAGCTCTCAGCCGGTCAGGCATTGGTCGGTTTGCCAAACGGTGACAGTGTGTAATACAGGCGGAGAGCAACCTGGAAATGGAAGCCTTGGACCAAGCTTTCCCATGGTTCACAGGACCAAAGTTCATGAAAGGTTGAGACATCTTCCGTAAACTCTTTGTGCGTGCCACATAGAACTTCAGAGCACGCGCCACATCCAGCGAGTACAAAGTCCTTCCAGCCAGCGACAAAGGTGTCGGAAAAAACACAGGCAACACCAAATGTTTGTTGAGATGGAATTCTGACGGAACCTTTGGCATGAAGGAAGGGTGCGCCCGCAGCACCACCCTCGTGATGTGAAAAGTCAGATAAGACTGCTTGCAGGACAGGGCCTGGATCTCAACTACCCTCCTGGCAGGGATGATGGCCACAATAAAAGGCGCTTTCCACGAAAGGAACTTGAGAGTGGCCTGATGCATAGGTTCGAAGGCGGCCCCCATGAGCCTTGTCAGTACCACGTTGAGTTCCCACGCCGGGGCTGAAGCCTTCACTCTGCCAGACCTGTGAGTCATTCGTGGAAGGCCTAGACTGTTGATGGTGTGTCGAGGTCTTTTTCTCATCTGCATCCACCAGGGTGTCCGGCTTGTCTGGAACGAGTGGAGGGGTGCTGGGCGCCGAGGGCTGAGGTGTGGAGACCGGAGCCGGAGGCTGCAGCAGAGGCTAGTACGGAACCGCCTGAACAGTGGAAGGCAGGGGCGCCAGAATCGAAGGAGCCGGCTTGGCAGCAGGGGCTGCAACGGGGCCTGCAGTGCTGGAGCTATAGGAGGAATAACTATAGGTGCAGGGGGAGGGGCCAGAGCGAGCATGTCCATGATTACATCCCTAAGGAAGGACCCCATCTGAGGACATGAGCATGAGGAACTTTTCAAAGAACCTGTCGTCGCAGGCCCGTGGGTTGGCAGGTGATATTGACGGGTAGCGGACAGCTGCTGATGCCGCTGCATACTCTGTCTAGCTGTTTGCGGGGTAAACCTGTCCTGTGCTGCTGAAGGATAAACTGTAGGCCACGTACCTGGTTGACACCAGTCCCACCTTGTAACTCGTTCTCCCACCTGCTGCATTCCTCGGGCGGCCATCTTGTCTGGCGTGGTGGCCATCTTGTCGAGCTGCATGCCACGTGCCAAAGTCATGGTGCTTGGCTCACTGGGCCCGGCCTCCTCCAGGACTCTTGACGATGGAGCATGAGACCTACCCTGCACCTCAGGCCGAGGCCTGGTAGGAATGTCACCCTCAGCAGAGTTGCCGGTAGTGCTGGGTACAGGCGCCCCCTCTGCCATGTTGCAGGTACAAGTGCAAAGCCCCTCAGGTGGACACCCGGTAAAAGAACCTTGCGGTCTCTCAGCACTGTCTCTGGAAGGATCTACAGACCCCTCGGCCTGGCGGCCGGTAGCTGAATTAGCCTCGGTACCCGTGCTGGTGTGAGAAACTGAGCGGTTCCTCCCGTCTGGGCGTTTCCTTGGGAAGAAGTCGCCCTTGCGGGGTGCACTGGAAAAGAGCAGCCCTCCCTTAGGCCTTGACTTATGACTGACAAAAGTCCTTCAAGTCCTCTGGGGGCGACTTCTCGAAGAGCTCTGTCCACCTAGCTAGTCAAAGCATGCAAAGAATGTGCTTTGCATTTTGTGCAACCCTCCCATCCATGGTCGGGGCCAAGGCAGCGGAGGCAAAGAACGTGGGGATCCGATGTAGGGAAGAGCACCTCGCAGGCTGGACATCTGCTGAAGCCCGCTGAAGTCGAAATGCATCGGGGAGGAAAGACAGAAGAAAGTATCCGGGGAAGAGCGTGTGGTATTACATGTCCGAAGACAATCCCAGGAGCGCTGGTGAAATGGGCCTGTTCCTGTTGACGCGGAAAAGGGGACTGGCGCCGGTGGGCAGAGTCAGGCGAGCGCATGCTCCCAGGGCTACGCCCCCGCGTGCCTCTAAATTTAAATGGGAAGATTTCTTCTGGTGAAAAAGGTTCCGTCTCCCTTCCCTAACGAGAGGCGCCCATGCAGTATGGAGGAAAGGGGACAGGACGAAAGAGTACAACAGTTACAGGTAAGTAACTTGTTCCTTCTCCAGCATGGGGTCTGGCATGGATTCACATAAAGAATAAATAGCAGTACAGAAATACACAACGACGTGAGGTGGCAAGGCTCAACAGAAGCAATTACTGTTACCTCCGGAACAGGCTCACCTTCAAGGGAACAGGTTGCGTAGCACTGCTTGGCCGACCCTGGAGTCCTCTCTGGAATCCCTTTCGACGCTGTAGAATCTTGTGAAGGTGTGTGTAGACCTCCACATAGCAGCCCTGCAGATGTCCAGCAGGGGCACACCAGACAGGAACGAAGTCGTCGCAGCGATCGCTCTGGTGGAATGAGCTCTCAGCCGGTCAGGCATTGGTCGGTTTGCCAAACGGTGACAGTGTGTAATACAGGCGGAGAGCCACCTGGAAATGGAAGCCTTGGACCAAGCTTTCCCATGGTTCACAGGACCAAAGTTCACGAAAGGTTGAGACATCTTCCGTAAACTCTTTGTGCGTGCCACATAGAACTTCAGAGCACGCGCCACATCCAGCGAGTGCAAAGTCCTTCCAGCCAGCGACAAAGGTGTCGGAAAAAACACAGGCAACACCAAATGTTTGTTGAGGTGGAATTCTGACGGAACCTTTGGCATGAAGGAAGGGTGCGCCCGCAGCACCACCCTCGTGATGTGAAAAGTCAGATAAGGCTTCTTGCAGGACAGGGCCTGGATCTCAACTACCCTCCTGGCAGGGATGATGGCCACAATAAAAGGCGTTTTCCACGAAAGGAACTTGAGAGTGGCCTGATGCATAGGTTCGAAGGCGGCCCCCATGAGCCTTGTCAGTACCACGTTGAGTTCCCACGCCGGGGCTGAAGCCTTCACTCTGCCAGACCTGTGAGTCATTCGTGGAAGGCCTAGACTGTTGATGGTGTGTCGAGGTCTTTTTCCTCGTCTGCATCCACCAGGGTGTCCGGCTTGTCTGGAACGAGTGGAGGGGTGCTGGGCGCCGAGGGCTGAGGTGTGGAGACCGGAGCCGGAGGCTGCAGCAGAGGCTAGTACGGAACCGCCTGAACAGTGGAAGGCAGGGGCGCCAGAATCGAAGGAGCCGGCGTGGCAGCAGGGGCTGCAACGGGGCCTGCAGTGCTGGAGCTATAGGAGGAATAACTATAGGTGCAGGGGGAGGGGCCAGAGCGAGCATGTCCATGATTACATCCCTAAGGAAGGACCCCATCTGAGGACATGAGCATGAGGAACTTTTCAAAGAACCTGTCGTCGCAGGCCCGTGGGTTGGCAGGTGATATTGACAGGTAGCGGACGGCTGCTGATGCCGCTGCATACTCTGTCTAGCTGTTTGCGGGGTAAACCTGTCCTGTGCTGCTGAAGGATAAACTGTAGGCCACGTAGCTAGTTGACACCAGTCCCACCTTGTAACTCGTTCTCCCACCTGCTGCATTCCTCGGGCGGCCATCTTGTCTGGCGTGGTGGCCATCTTGTCGAGCTGCATGCCACGTGCCAAAGTCATGGTGCTTGGCTCACTGGGCCCGGCCTCCTCCAGGACTCTTGGCGATGGAGCATGAGACCTACCCTGCACCTCAGGCCGAGGCCTGGTAGGAATGTCACCCTCAGCAGAGTTGCCGGTAGTGCTGGGTACAGGCGCCCCCTCTGCCATGTTGCAGGTACAAGTGCATAGCCCCTCAGGTGTACACCCGGTAAAAGAACCTTGCGGTCTCTCAGCACTGTCTCTGGAAGGATCTACAGACCCCTCGGCCTGGCCGCCGGTAGCTGAATTAGCCTCGGTACCCGTGCTGGTGTGAGAAACTGAGCGGTTCCTCCCGTCTGGGCGTTTCCTTGGGAAGAAGTCGCCCTTGCGGGATGCACTGGAAAAGAGCAGCCCTCCCTTAGGCCTTGACTTATGACTGACAAAAGTCCTTCAAGTCCTCTGGGGGCGACTTCTCGAAGAGCTCTGTCCACCTAGCTAGTCAAAGCACGCAAAGAATGTGCTTTGCATTTTGTGCAACCCTCCCATCCATGGTCGGGGCCAAGGCAGCGGAGGCAAAGAACGTGGGGATCCGATGTAGGGAAGAGCACCTCGCAGGCTGGACATCTGCTGAAGCCCGCTGAAGTCGAAATGCATCGGGGAGGAAAGACAGAAGAAAGTATCCGGGGAAGAGCGCGTGGTATTACATGTCCGAAGACAATCCCAGGAGCGCTGGTGAAATGGGCCTGTTCCTGTTGACGCGGAAAAGGGGACTGGCGCCGGTGGGCAGAGTCAGGCGAGCGCATGCTCCCAGGGCTACGCCCCCGCGTACCTCTAAATTTAAATGGGAAGATTTCTTCTGGTGAAAAAGGTTCCGTCTCCCTTCCCTAACGAGAGGCGCCCATGCAGTCTGGAGGAAAGGGGACAGGACGAAAGAGTACAACAGTTACAGGTAAGTAACTTGTTCCTTCTCCAGCATGGGGTCTGGCATGGATTCACATAAAGAATAGCAGTACAGAAATACACAACGACGTGAGGTGGCAAGGCTCAACAGAAGCAATTACTGTTACCTCCGGAACAGGCTCACCTTCAAGGGAACAGGTTGCGTAGCACTGCTTGGCCGACCATGGAGTCCTCTCTGGAATCCCTTTCGACGCTGTAGAATCTTGTGAAGGTGTGTGTAGACCTCCACATAGCAGCCCTGCAGATGTCCAGCAGGGGCACACCAGACAGGAACGAAGTCGTCGCAGCGATCGCTCTGGTGGAATGAGCTCTCAGCCGGTCAGGCATTGGTCGGTTTGCCAAACGGTGACAGTGTGTAATACAGGCGGAGAGCCACCTGGAAATGGAAGCCTTGGACCAAGCTTTCCCATGGTTCACAGGACCAAAGTTCACGAAAGGTTGAGACATCTTCCGTAAACTCTTTGTGCGTGCCACATAGAACTTCAGAGCACGCGCCACATCCAGCGAGTGCAAAGTCCTTCCAGCCAGCGACAAAGGTGTCGGAAAAAACACAGGCAACACCAAATGTTTGTTGAGGTGGAATTCTGACGGAACCTTTGGCATGAAGGAAGGGTGCGCCCGCAGCACCACCCTCGTGATGTGAAAAGTCAGATAAGGCCTCTTGCAGGACAGGGCCTGGATCTCAACTACCCTCCTGGCAGGGATGATGGCCACAATAAAAGGCGTTTTCCACGAAAGGAACTTGAGAGTGGCCTGATGCATAGGTTCGAAGGCGGCCCCCATGAGCCTTGTCAGTACCACGTTGAGTTCCCACGCCGGGGCTGAAGCCTTCACTCTGCCAGACCTGTGAGTCATTCGTGGAAGGCCTAGACTGTTGATGGTGTGTCGAGGTCTTTTTCCTCGTCTGCATCCACCAGGGTGTCCGGCTTGTCTGGAACGAGTGGAGGGGTGCTGGGCGCCGAGGGCTGAGGTGTGGAGACCGGAGCCGGAGGCTGCAGCAGAGGCTAGTACGGAACCGCCTGAACAGTGGAAGGCAGGGGCGCCAGAATCGAAGGAGCCGGCGTGGCAGCAGGGGCTGCAACGGGGCCTGCAGTGCTGGAGCTATAGGAGGAATAACTATAGGTGCAGGGGGAGGGGCCAGAGCGAGCATGTCCATGATTACATCCCTAAGGAAGGACCCCATCTGAGGACATGAGCATGAGGAACTTTTCAAAGAACCTGTCGTCGCAGGCCCGTGGGTTGGCAGGTGATATGGAACAAGTTACTTACCTGTAACTGTTGTTCTCCAGCATGGGTCTGGCATGGATTCACATGCTCATGAATATTCCCCGTCGTCAGGCTGGGAATCCTCCGTAAAGAAAAAACCAGTATCAGTTTCGTTTCTGATCTGTCTTTCGTAGTAATAACCAATCACTGGTCTCTGCGTCATACTGACCACAGCCAATGACTGCCCTCTACCTAAGCACCGCCTCTGGCAGCCATCTTCAGATTTGGAAGCACGTGAAGTGGCAGTATGACCAAGTGAAGAGCCGCAGAGGGGTAGGCGGGAGGGTTCGCATGTGAATCCATGCCAGACCCATGCTGGAGAACAACAGTTACAGGTAAGTAACTTGTTCCTTCTCCAGCATGGGGTCTGGCATGGATTCACATGCTCATGAATAAAGAATACATAGCAGTACACACATGCACAACCACGGGAGGTGGCAAAGGCTCAACATTAAGCATCACATCAACTCAACATTAAGCATCTTACCTCCTCACCAGGCTCACCTCAGGCGAACAGGTTGCGCAGCACTGCTTGGCCGACCCTGGACTCCTCCCTGGAATCCCGGTCGACGCAGTAGAATTTCGTGAAGGTGTGCGTCGACCTCCACGTAGCAGCCCTGCATATGACCAGCAGGGGCACACCAGATAGGAACGCCGTGGTAGCTGCGATCGCTCTGGTGGAATGGGCTCTCGGACGGCCAGGCAGCGGTCGGTTTGCCAACCGGTGACAGTACATGATACAGCCGGAGAGCCATCTGGAGATGGAAGCCTTCGAGAGAGCCTTCCCCTGATTGACAGGTCCAAAGTTCACAAAGAGTTGCGACGTCTTCCGAAAACCCTTCGTGCGGTCCACGTAGAACTTCAGCGCTCTAGCTACATCCAGCGAGTGCAAAGTCCTCTCAGCCGGCGACGAAGGCGACGGGAAGAACACAGGTAACACCAAGGGTTCGTTGAGATGGAAGTCCGACGGTACCTTGGGCATGAAGGAGGGGTGCGTCCTGAGCACTACCCTCGTGTCGTGGAAAGTCAAGTACGGGGCCTTGCAGGAAAGGGCCTGGATCTCTCCCACTCGTCGTGCGGAGGTGATGGCCACAAGAAAAGCTGTTTTCCACGATAGAAACTTCAACGGGGCCGAGTGCAGAGGCTCGAACGGAGGTCCCATGAGCTTGGTCAGCACCACGTTGAGCTCCCAGGCCGGGGCCGGAGCCTTCACCGGCGGGAACGATCTGAACAGTCCCTTCATGAACTCTTTCACCAGACGATGAGACCACAAGGACGTCCGCCCCGTGGTTCTGGTGTATCGGGAGATCGCAGCAAGATGAATCTTGATGGACGCGTGTGCCAAACCAGCTTTGGCCAGCGTCAGCAGGTACGGCAGTACTTGGGGAGCCGTAATCCGTAGAGGGTTAATCTTCTGTGCGTGGCACCAGACAGAGAACCTCTTCCATTTGTGTCCGTAGCATTTAAGAGTCGAGGACGCCCTGGCCTTTGCAAGAACCTCTCTGCAATCGGCCGGTATGTCGTATCCTCCAAACTCTAGCGCTGCAGGAGCCAGGCCTGCAAGTTCAGCGACTTCGGGTCGTGGTGGAGGATGGCGCCTCCTTCCCTGGAGAGTAGATCCGCGTCCGCCGGCAGCTTGATCGGCGGGGACGCTGACAAGTCCAGAAGGTCCGGGAACCATATCTGCCTCGGCCACGCAGGTGCGACGAGGATCATCCTGCACCGTGACCTCTTGAGCTGGTTGACGAGCCGGATTAGCAGAGGCAAGGGAGGGAACGCGTAGAGGAACAGGCCCTCCCAGGGGAACGAGAAAGCATCGCCCATGCTCCTCGTCTGGGGAAACCTGCTGGCGAACCTCCGGCACTTGGTGTTCGTCGCCGTCGCGAACAGGTCGATCTGGGGTGTGCCCCACCGTCGGAAGAGGCGATCCACCAGATCCTGCCGTAGTTCCCACTCGTGGCACGAGCGCAGCTCCCTGCTGAGTGAGTCGGCGATGGTGTTTTTTATCCCTGCCAGATGAAACGGCACCAGAAAAATCCCTTGGGCGACGGCCCAATGCCACAGGTCCTGCGCCTCCTTGGACAGCGCTGGGGACCTGGTTCCGCCCTGTTTCCTGATGTAAAACATGGTGGTGGTGTTGTCGGTGAAGATCCTCACCACCTTGCCCTTGAGGGACGGAAGGAAGGACCTGAGGGCCCAAAACACTGCACGGAGCTCCAGGACGTTGATATGCAGGGACTTCTCCGTCGGGAGCCAGAGTCCCCTCGCGTGCAGATTTTCGGTGTGCGCTCCCCACCCTTCCAGGGAGGCATCCGTGGTCACAGTCTCCTGGTGGGCTGGGGTCTGGAAGTCCATGCCCGCCGTCAGATGCGCGCGGGTACCCCACCACCGTATCGCTCGTCGGAAACTCTCGTCGAGCTTGATCCTTTCCTCGAAGCTGCCCGTCGTCTGGATCCAGCGCGCATCCAGGAATTCTTGCAACGGGCGCATCCGGAGCCTGCACATGGGAATGAGGTAGATGCAGGAAGACATCATCCCGAGGAGGGACTTGATGGATCTCACTTTGGCCGCGTCGGCCACCAACATCCGTTGCACCTTGCCCAAGATGGTCCTGGTCCTCTCCTCCGACGGGGAGGCCAGAAGGGACACTGTGTCGAGCCTCGCTCCCAGAAACAGTGCGACTTGCGCGGGCACCAGGTGGGATTTGGCGTAGTTCACGGAGAATCCCAGGTCCGTGAGGAGTTGGACGGTCCTTGCCGTGTGGACCACGGCGAGCTCCTTCGTCTTGGCGCGGATGAGCCAGTCGTCCAGGTAGGGGTAGACGTGAATACCCTCGCGGCGCAGCTGCGCCGCCACCGGTGCGAGGCACTTGGTGAATACCCTGGGTGCCGACCATAGTCCGAAGGGAAGGGCTTTGAACTGGTAATGACGCCCTTGGACCACGAACCTGAGGAATTTTCGGTGCCCCTTTAGGATGGGAATGTGGAAGTAGGCATCCTCCAAATCCAACGACGATAGGAAGTCTCCTTCCTCCAGTTGACCCAGGACGTGCTGGAGGGTGACCATCCGGAACTTCTGCGCCTTGATGAACTTGTTCAGCCGTCGCAGGTCCAGGATGGGGCGCCATCCTCCCGTCTTCTTCTTCACGAGGAAGTATCGCGAGTAGACTCCGGAGCCCCGAAGCCTCTTTGGGACGAGTTCGATGGCGCCCTTTCTGAGCATCGCCTTTACCTCCAGGAGAAGTTGAGGGACGTGAAGTTCTTTCCTGGCCACGGGGGGGACGCGCGGGCACCTTCTTTGAAACTCGAGCGCGTGGCCCCGGGCCAGGGCGTCCAGCACCCAACGGTCGGTGGAGATGGACTCCCACACGCTGACGAAGCCCGCCAGCCGGCCTCCCACCGGGGTGCTTCGGTGGGGGCCCGACCCCACGGCCGGTTCAATCCTGCTTGGACGCGGCCTTGCCGCCTTGACCTCCTTGGCGACGACGGCGGGGTCCGCTAGACTTGCCTCGTCCTCTGTAGGCCTCTTGCGACGACGAGTGGGCCGCTTGACGGTAGGAAGCGAAACCGCCGCCGGAACCTTTGGAGGCGCCCTTGCCTCCGCCGCTCCGAAAGGGCGTCCGTCGTTGCTGCAGGACTCCAAGGGCCCGGGCCGTCTCAGTATCCGCCTTGATGGCCTGAAGGGAATCGTCCACTGTCTTCCCAAACAGGTTGTTCCCGTCGAAGGGCATGTCCAGGACTCTGGTCTGGACGTCCTGCCGAAAGTCCGTAGCTTTGAGCCATCCACGACGTCGAAGGCAAACGCCGTTGCCCAGCTGGCGGAACCCAGTGTCGGCGATGTCCGTCGCCACGGTGATGGCGTGGTCCGAAGCCACTTCACCTTCCTGGAGGATCTCAAGGGCCTCCGCCCTCTTGTCGTCCGGCAGAAAATCCAGCAGGGGAGCTATCTTGTACCAGAGCTCCCTGTCGTAGCGGGCCACGATAGCCAAGGCGTTGGCCGCTTTAATCGTCGTCGCTGCCGACGAGATGACTCTACGTCCCATAGCATCCAATTTCTTTCCCTCGCCGTCCGGCGGGGAAGTCGATGTGGAGGCCGCAACCCCCCCCGCTTTCTTCCTGGCTGCCGCGGAGACGACGGAGTCTGGGGTAGGCTGCGCCCGGAGGCATAGGGGGGCCGTGTCCGGGACCCGGTACTTTTTCTCGTACCGGTCTCTTCTAGCTGGCGTAGTGGAAGGGTTCTTGAGGAGGGAAAGGCCCTCATCCCAAATGTCGTCCAACAGAGGCACTGCGAGGACCGTCTTCCTCTTGGCCTCGCGCCGCTGATAAAGGAAGCCTTCCTTTTTCTTCTCCTCAGGGCAGAGTTGGAAAAGCTCGGAAGCCCTGGAGATCATGGAGTGGAAAGATCCGATCTCGTCGGGCGGAGAAGCCCTGGTGGGAGGCGACGACGGAAAATCCTCGTCGTATGCCTCGTCGTCCGTACCCGTCGCTGCCGTGTCAGTCCCCGTATCATCCCCTCGGGTGGACGGGGAGGAGGGCTGGACGGGGCGCGACGGTTGAAAAGGAGGTGGAGGATGGATCCTTCTTTTCTTGGTAGGGCGAACACCAGAAGGTCCCGGTTCTGGATCCCCCGACGGGAGAGGTTCCTCCGTCGGTAACGGTAGCCTCGTCCTTATCTCGGTGCATAAGGACTGTATGGCCAACAAAATGGCCGCCGAGTTGTCTCGCGGCGCTGGCAGAGGGGAATCCGACGGGCGAGCAGGGGCCCCGTCGGTATCCTCGACGATGTCGTCGTCGTCACCTGCGTCGGGGCCCATTCCGACGGGCTGGCCTTGTTCCACGCCTAGGCCGTGGCTTAAGACCTCGATCAGCTCCTCTTCTGAGGTTGAGGCCGAATCTACGACGACGCCCTGCCCCCCCTTCTTCCCCACGGAGGGTTTCACGGGGGTCCTATCGATGGGCACAAAAGAAGACTCCCTCCGAGGAGGCAGGGAGATTCTGGGCCCTGAGGTCGCCACCACTGGTGCAGCCTCCACAGGCTGGGCCAGGGCCGCCGCGACCGTTTCGATAGAGGGCTTGGTCGGATGGATCAAGGCCTTCACCACCTTAGGTGCGCTCACCGCCTTATCCTTGAGGGAGGGGGCACTGCCACGCTCCTCCTCTGCCTTAGAGCTCGACCGGGGTCTTTCCAGGAGCTTCGCCGGGTGCTCGGCCTTCCTCTTACCCGACCCAGAGCGTTGGCTCATGGTTGATGGTGCCGGGGAGGGTGCGCCCTGCCTGGCGCCCGTAGAGCCCGACCGTTCGGCGCTCCCGGTGCCAGCGGACTCGCGGTGCTTGGCCTTATGTTGGGCCCCCGTCACCGGGGCGCCCTCAAAGGTCTTAGAAGACCGCTCGGATTTCTTCTTCTTCTCGCCAGACGGGCTCTTACCCTCCAGCCAGTTGGCGAGACGTTGATGACGGTCCTTCATGGTCCGTTCAGACATGTTGCCGCAAAACGCACAGTCCTTCTCCACGTGCGTTTTGTCCTCATGAAGGCAGTAAAGGCAGAAAGAGTGTTCGTCCTCCTTAAAGACATTCTGCAGCTGGCATCCAGGGCAGACCCTGAACAGCTTTCCGGGCGTCGAGCTTCCCTTCTCCTGGGCCATCTCCGAGACCGGGCCTGAGAAGCTTCTGGAGTCCTCCGAAGAGTAGCTCGACGAAATCTTCACCCTTGAGGGGCACAGACGAATCCGACACGGGTCCCCGTTGATCGGATGTAGGATCGGTGGAGCTTGAGGCTCTTTTGACCGAAGAATCGAAGTTTTTGTGAAAAAGCGCGAAAAAATAGCACTAACGCTCGAGAGCAATAGCACGAGGATCCCAACACATGAACGTGCGGTAAAAATCTGAAGATGGCTGCCAGAGGCGGTGCTTAGGTAGAGGGCAGTCATTGGCTGTGGTCAGTATGACGCAGAGACCAGTGATTGGTTATTACTACGAAAGACAGATCAGAAACGAAACTGATACTGGTTTTTTCTTTACCGAGGATCCCCAGCCTGACGACGGGGAATATTCATGAGCATGTGAATCCATGCCAGACCCCATGCTGGAGAATGACAGGTAGCGGACGGCTGCTGATGCCGCTGCATACTCTGTCTAGCTGTTTGCGGGGTAAACCTGTCCTGTGCTGCTGAAGGATAAACTGTAGGCCACGTAGCTGGTTGACACCAGTCCCACCTTGTAACTCGTTCTCCCACCTGCTGCATTCCTCGGGCGGCCATCTTGTCTGGCGTGGTGGCCATCTTGTCAAGCTGCATGCCACGTGCCAAAGTCATGGTGCTTGGCTCACTGGGCCCGGCCTCCTCCAGGACTCTTGGCGATGGAGCATGAGACCTACCCTGCACCTCAGGCCGAGGCCTGGTAGGAATGTCACCCTCAGCAGAGTTGCCGGTAGTGCTGGGTACAGGCGCCCCCTCTGCCATGTTGCAGGTACAAGTGCATAGCCCCTCAGGTGTACACCCGGTAAAAGAACCTTGCGGTCTCTCAGCACTGTCTCTGGAAGGATCTACAGACCCCTCGGCCTGGCCGCCGGTAGCTGAATTAGCCTCGGTACCCGTGCTGGTGTGAGAAACTGAGCGGTTCCTCCCGTCTGGGCGTTTCCTTGGGAAGAAGTCGCCCTTGCGGGGTGCACTGGAAAAGAGCAGCCCTCCCTTAGGCCTTGACTTATGACTGACAAAAGTCCTTCAAGTCCTCTGGGGGCGACTTCTCGAAGAGCTCTGTCCACCTAGCTAGTCAAAGCACGCAAAGAATGTGCTTTGCATTTTGTGCAACCCTCCCATCCATGGTCGGGGCCAAGGCAGCGGAGGCAAAGAACGTGGGGATCCGATGTAGGGAAGAGCACCTCGCAGGCTGGACATCTGCTGAAGCCCGCTGAAGTCGAAATGCATCGGGGAGGAAAGACAGAAGAAAGTATCCGGGGAAGAGCGCGTGGTATTACATGTCCGAAGACAATCCCAGGAGCGCTGGTGAAATGGGCCTGTTCCTGTTGACGCGGAAAAGGGGACTGGCGCCGGTGGGCAGAGTCAGGCGAGCGCATGCTCCCAGGGCTACGCCCCCGCGTACCTCTAAATTTAAATGGGAAGATTTCTTCTGGTGAAAAAGGTTCCGTCTCCCTTCCCTAACGAGAGGCGCCCATGCAGTATGGAGGAAAGGGGACAGGACGAAAGAGTACAACAGTTACAGGTAAGTAACTTGTTCCTTCTCCAGCATGGGGTCTGGCATGGATTCACATAAAGAATAGCAGTACAGAAATACACAACGACGTGAGGTGGCAAGGCTCAACAGAAGCAATTACTGTTACCTCCGGAACAGGCTCACCTTCAAGGGAACAGGTTGCGTAGCACTGCTTGGCCGACCCTGGAGTCCTCTCTGGAATCCCTTTCGACGCTGTAGAATCTTGTGAAGGTGTGTGTAGACCTCCACATAGCAGCCCTGCAGATGTCCAGCAGGGGCACACCAGACAGGAACGAAGTCGTCGCAGCGATCGCTCTGGTGGAATGAGCTCTCAGCCGGTCAGGCATTGGTCGGTTTGCCAAACGGTGACAGTGTGTAATACAGGCGGAGAGCAACCTGGAAATGGAAGCCTTGGACCAAGCTTTCCCATGGTTCACAGGACCAAAGTTCACGAAAGGTTGAGACATCTTCCGTAAACTCTTTGTGCGTGCCACATAGAACTTCAGAGCACGCGCCACATCCAGCGAGTGCAAAGTCCTTCCAGCCAGCGACAAAGGTGTCGGAAAAAACACAGGCAACACCAAATGTTTGTTGAGGTGGAATTCTGACGGAACCTTTGGCATGAAGGAAGGGTGCGCCCGCAGCACCACCCTCGTGATGTGAAAAGTCAGATAAGGCCTCTTGCAGGACAGGGCCTGGATCTCAACTACCCTCCTGGCAGGGATGATGGCCACAATAAAAGGCGTTTTCCACGAAAGGAACTTGAGAGTGGCCTGATGCATAGGTTCGAAGGCGGCCCCCATGAGCCTTGTCAGTACCACGTTGAGTTCCCACGCCGGGGCTGAAGCCTTCACTCTGCCAGACCTGTGAGTCATTCGTGGAAGGCCTAGACTGTTGATGGTGTGTCGAGGTCTTTTTCCTCGTCTGCATCCACCAGGGTGTCCGGCTTGTCTGGAACGAGTGGAGGGGTGCTGGGCGCCGAGGGCTGAGGTGTGGAGACCGGAGCCGGAGGCTGCAGCAGAGGCTAGTACGGAACCGCCTGAACAGTGGAAGGCAGGGGCGCCAGAATCGAAGGAGCCGGCGTGGCAGCAGGGGCTGCAACGGGGCCTGCAGTGCTGGAGCTATAGGAGGAATAACTATAGGTGCAGGGGGAGGGGCCAGAGCGAGCATGTCCATGATTACATCCCTAAGGAAGGACCCCATCCGAGGACATGAGCATGAGGAACTTTTCAAAGAACCTGTCGTCGCAGGCCCGTGGGTTGGCAGGTGATATTGACAGGTAGCGGACGGCTGCTGATGCCGCTGCATACTCTGTCTAGCTGTTTGCGGGGTAAACCTGTCCTGTGCTGCTGAAGGATAAACTGTAGGCCACGTAGCTGGTTGACACCAGTCCCACCTTGTAACTCGTTCTCCCACCTGCTGCATTCCTCGGGCGGCCATCTTGTCTGGCGTGGTGGCCATCTTGTCGAGCTGCATGCCATGTGCCAAAGTCATGGTGCTTGGCTCACTGGGCCCGGCCTCCTCCAGGACTCTTGGCGATGGAGCATGAGACCTACCCTGAACCTCAGGCCGAGGCCTGGTAGGAATGTCACCCTCAGCAGAGTTGCCGGTAGTGCTGGGTACAGGCGCCCCCTCTGCCATGTTGCAGGTACAAGTGCATAGCCCCTCAGGTGTACACCCGGTAAAAGAACCTTTCGGTCTCTCAGCACTGTCTCTGGAAGGATCTACAGACCCCTCGGCCTGGCCGCCGGTAGCTGAATTAGCCTCGGTACCCGTGCTGGTGTGAGAAACTGAGCGGTTCCTCCCGTCTGGGCGTTTCCTTGGGAAGAAGTCGCCCTTGCGGGGTGCACTGGAAAAGAGCAGCCCTCCCTTAGGCCTTGACTTATGACTGACAAAAGTCCTTCAAGTCCTCTGGGGGCGATTTCTCGAAGAGCTCTGTCCACCTAGCTAGTCAAAGCACGCAAAGAATGTGCTTTGCATTTTGTGCAACCCTCCCATCCATGGTCGGGGCCAAGGCAGCGGAGGCAAAGAACGTGGGGATCCGATGTAGGGAAGAGCACCTCGCAGGCTGGACATCTGCTGAAGCCCGCTGAAGTCGAAATGCATCGGGGAGGAAAGACAGAAGAAAGTATCCGGGGAAGAGCGCGTGGTATTACATGTCCGAAGACAATCCCAGGAGCGCTGGTGAAATGGGCCTGTTCCTGTTGACGCGGAAAAGGGGACTGGCGCCGGTGGGCAGAGTCAGGCGAGCGCATGCTCCCAGGGCTACGCCCCCGCGTGCCTCTAAATTTAAATGGGAAGATTTCTTCTGGTGAAAAAGGTTCCGTCTCCCTTCCCTAATGAGAGGCGCCCATGCAGTATGGAGGAAAGGGGACAGGACGAAAGAGTACAACAGTTACAGGTAAGTAACTTGTTCCTTCTCCAGCATGGGGTCTGGCATGGATTCACATAAAGAATAAATAGCAGTACAGAAATACACAACGACGTGAGGTGGCAAGGCTCAACAGAAGCAATTACTGTTACCTCCGGAACAGGCTCACCTTCAAGGGAACAGGTTGCGTAGCACTGCTTGGCCGACCCTGGAGTCCTCTCTGGAATCCCTTTCGACGCTGTAGAATCTTGTGAAGGTGTGTGTAGACCTCCACATAGCAGCCCTGCAGATGTCCAGCAGGGGCACACCAGACAGGAACGAAGTCGTCGCAGCGATCGCTCTGGTGGAATGAGCTCTCAGCCGGTCAGGCATTGGTCGGTTTGCCAAACGGTGACAGTGTGTAATACAGGCGGAGAGCCACCTGGAAATGGAAGCCTTGGACCAAGCTTTCCCATGGTTCACAGGACCAAAGTTCACGAAAGGTTGAGACATCTTCTGTAAACTCTTTGTGCGTGCCACATAGAACTTCAGAGCACGCGCCACATCCAGCGAGTGCAAAGTCCTTCCAGCCAGCGACAAAGGTGTTGGAAAAAAACACAGGCAACACCAAATGTTTGTTGAGGTGGAATTCTGACGGAACCTTTGGCATGAAGGAAGGGTGCGCCCGCAGCACCACCCTCGTGATGTGAAAAGTCAGATAAGGCCGCTTGCAGGACAGGGCCTGGATCTCAACTACCCTCCTGGCAGGGATGATGGCCACAATAAAAGGCGTTTTCCACGAAAGGGACTTGAGAGTGGCCTGATGCATAGGTTCGAAGGCGGCCCCCATGAGCCTTGTCAGTACCACGTTGAGTTCCCACGCCGGGGCTGAAGCCTTCACTCTGCCAGACCTGTGAGTCATTCGTGGAAGGCCTAGACTGTTGATGGTGTGTCGAGGTCTTTTTCCTCGTCTGCATCCATCAGGGTGTCCGGCTTGTCTGGAACGAGTGGAGGGGTGCTGGGCGCCGAGGGCTGCGGTGTGGAGACCGGAGCCGGAGGCTGCAGCAGAGGCTAGTACGGAACCGCCTGAACAGTGGAAGGCAGGGGCGCCAGAATCGAAGGAGCCGGCGTGGCAGCAGGGGCTGCAACGGGGCCTGCAGTGCTGGAGCTATAGGAGGAATAACTATAGGTGCAGGGGGAGGGGCCAGAGCGAGCATGTCCATGATTACATCCCTAAGGAAGGACCCCATCTGAGGACATGAGCATGAGGAACTTTTCAAAGAACCTGTCGTCGCAGGCCCGTGGGTTGGCAGGTGATATTGACAGGTAGCGGACGGCTGCTGATGCCGCTGCATACTCTGTCTAGCTGTTTGCGGGGTAAACCTGTCCTGTGCTGCTGAAGGATAAACTGTAGGCCACGTAGCTGGTTGACACCAGTCCCACCTTGTAACTCGTTCTCCCACCTGCTGCATTCCTCGGGCGGCCATCTTGTCTGGCGTGGTGGCCATCTTGTCGAGCTGCATGCCACGTGCCAAAGTCATGGTGCTTGGCTCACTGGGCCCGGCCTCCTCCAGGACTCTTGGCGATGGAGCATGAGACCTACCCTGCACCTCAGGCCGCGGCCTGGTAGGAATGTCACCCTCAGCAGAGTTGCCGGTAGTGCTGGGTACAGGCGCCCCCTCTGCCATGTTGCAGGTACAAGTGCATAGCCCCTCAGGTGTACACCCGGTAAAAGAACCTTGCGGTCTCTCAGCACTGTCTCTGGAAGGATCTACAGACCCCTCGGCCTGGCCGCCGGTAGCTGAATTAGCCTCGGTACCCGTGCTGGTGTGAGAAACTGAGCGGTTCCTCCCGTCTGGGCGTTTCCTTGGGAAGAAGTCGCCCTTGCGGGGTGCACTGGAAAAGAGCAGCCCTCCCTTAGGCCTTGACTTATGACTGACAAAAGTCCTTCAAGTCCTCTGGGGGCGACTTCTCGAAGAGCTCTGTCCACCCAGCTAGTCAAAGCACGCAAAGAATGTGCTTTGCATTTTGTGCAACCCTCCCATCCATGGTCGGGGCCAAGGCAGCGGAGGCAAAGAACGTGGGGATCCGATGTAGGGAAGAGCACCTCGCAGGCTGGACATCTGCTGAAGCCCGCTGAAGTCGAAATGCATCGGGGAGGAAAGACAGAAGAAAGTATCCGGGGAAGAGCGCGTGGTATTACATGTCCGAAGACAATCCCAGGAGCGCTGGTGAAATGGGCCTGTTCCTGTTGACGCGGAAAAGGGGACTGGCGCCGGTGGGCAGAGTCAGGCGAGCGCATGCTCCCAGGGCTACGCCCCCGCGTGCCTCTAAATTTAAATGGGAAGATTTCTTCTGGTGAAAAAGGTTCCGTCTCCCTTCCCTAACGAGAGGCGCCCATGCAGTATGGAGGAAAGGGGACAGGAGGAAGGAGTACAACAGTTACAGGTAAGTAACTTGTTCCTTCTCCAGCATGGGGTCTGGCATGGATTCACATAAAGAATAGCAGTACAGAAATACACAACGACGTGAGGTGGCAAGGCTCAACAGAAGCAATTACTGTTACCTCCAGAACAGGCTCACCTTCAAGGGAACAGGTTGCGTAGCACTGCTTGGCCGACCCTGGAGTCCTCTCTGGAATCCCTTTCGACGCTGTAGAATCTTGTGAAGGTGTGTGTAGACCTCCACATAGCAGCCCTGCAGATGTCCAGCAGGGGCACACCAGACAGGAACAAAGTCGTCGCAGCGATCGCTCTGGTGGAATGAGCTCTCAGCCGGTCAGGCATTGGTCGGTTTGCCAAACGGTGACAGTGTGTAATACAGGCGGAGAGCAACCTGGAAATGGAAGCCTTGGACCAAGCTTTCCCATGGTTCACAGGACCAAAGTTCACGAAAGGTTGAGACATCTTCCGTAAACTCTTTGTGCGTGCCACATAGAACTTCAGAGCACGCGCCACATCCAGCGAGTGCAAAGTCCTTCCAGCCAGCGACAAAGGTGTCGGAAAAAACACAGGCAACACCAAATGTTTGTTGAGGTGGAATTCTGACGGAACCTTTGGCATGAAGGAAGGGTGCGCCCGCAGCACCACCCTCGTGATGTGAAAAGTCAGATAAGGCCTCTTGCAGGACAGGGCCTGGATCTCAACTACCCTCCTGGCAGGGATGATGGCCACAATAAAAGGCGTTTTCCACGAAAGGAACTTGAGAGTGGCCTGATGCATAGGTTCGAAGGCGGCCCCCATGAGCCTTGTCAGTACCACGTTGAGTTCCCACGCCGGGGCTGAAGCCTTCACTCTGCCAGACCTGTGAGTCATTCGTGGAAGGCCTAGACTGTTGATGGTGTGTCGAGGTCTTTTTCCTCGTCTGCATCCACCAGGGTGTCCGGCTTGTCTGGAACGAGTGGAGGGGTGCTGGGCGCCGAGGGCTGAGGTGTGGAGACCGGAGCCGGAGGCTGCAGCAGAGGCTAGTACGGAACCGCCTGAACAGTGGAAGGCAGGGGCGCCAGAATCGAAGGAGCCGGCGTGGCAGCAGGGGCTGCAACGGGGCCTACAGTGCTGGAGCTATAGGAGGAATAACTATAGGTGCAGGGGGAGGGGCCAGAGCGAGCATGTCCATGATTACATCCCTAAGGAAGGACCCCATCTGAGGACATGAGCATGAGGAACTTTTCAAAGAACCTGTCGTCGCAGGCCCGTGGGTTGGCAGGTGATATTGACAGGTAGCGGACGGCTGCTGATGCCGCTGCATACTCTGTCTAGCTGTTTGCGGGGTAAACCTGTCCTGTGCTGCTGAAGGATAAACTGTAGGCCACGTAGCTGGTTGACACCAGTCCCACCTTGTAACTCGTTCTCCCACCTGCTGCATTCCTCGGGCGGCCATCTTGTCTGGCGTGGTGGCCATCTTGTCGAGCTGCATGCCACGTGCCAAAGTCATGGTGCTTGGCTCACTGGGCCCGGCCTCCTCCAGGACTCTTGGCGATGGAGCATGAGACCTACCCTGCACCTCAGGCCGCGGCCTGGTAGGAATGTCACCCTCAGCAGAGTTGCCGGTAGTGCTGGGTACAGGCGCCCCCTCTGCCATGTTGCAGGTACAAGTGCATAGCCCCTCAGGTGTACACCCGGTAAAAGAACCTTGCGGTCTCTCAGCACTGTCTCTGGAAGGATCTACAGACCCCTCGGCCTGGCCGCCGGTAGCTGAATTAGCCTCGGTACCCGTGCTGGTGTGAGAAACTGAGCGGTTCCTCCCGTCTGGGCGTTTCCTTGGGAAGAAGTCGCCCTTGCGGGGTGCACTGGAAAAGAGCAGCCCTCCCTTAGGCCTTGACTTATGACTGACAAAAGTCCTTCAAGTCCTCTGGGGGCGACTTCTCGAAGAGCTCTGTCCACCCAGCTAGTCAAAGCACGCAAAGAATGTGCTTTGCATTTTGTGCAACCCTCCCATCCATGGTCGGGGCCAAGGCAGCGGAGGCAAAGAACGTGGGGATCCGATGTAGGGAAGAGCACCTCGCAGGCTGGACATCTGCTGAAGCCCGCTGAAGTCGAAATGCATCGGGGAGGAAAGACAGAAGAAAGTATCCAGGGAAGAGCGCGTGGTATTACATGTCCGAAGACAATCCCAGGAGCGCTGGTGAAATGGGCCTGTTCCTGTTGACGCGGAAAAGGGGACTGGCGCCGGTGGGCAGAGTCAGGCGAGCGCATGCTCCCAGGGCTACGCCCCCGCGTGCCTCTAAATTTAAATGGGAAGATTTCTTCTGGTGAAAAAGGTTCCGTCTCCCTTCCCTAACGAGAGGCGCCCATGCAGTATGGAGGAAAGGGGACAGGAGGAAGGAGTACAACAGTTACAGGTAAGTAACTTGTTCCTTCTCCAGCATGGGGTCTGGCATGGATTCACATAAAGAATAGCAGTACAGAAATACACAACGACGTGAGGTGGCAAGGCTCAACAGAAGCAATTACTGTTACCTCCAGAACAGGCTCACCTTCAAGGGAACAGGTTGCGTAGCACTGCTTGGCCGACCCTGGAGTCCTCTCTGGAATCCCTTTCGACGCTGTAGAATCTTGTGAAGGTGTGTGTAGACCTCCACATAGCAGCCCTGCAGATGTCCAGCAGGGGCACACCAGACAGGAACAAAGTCGTCGCAGCGATCGCTCTGGTGGAATGAGCTCTCAGCTGGTCAGGCATTGGTCGGTTTGCCAAACGGTGACAGTGTGTAATACAGGCGGAGAGCAACCTGGAAATGGAAGCCTTGGACCAAGCTTTCCCATGGTTCACAGGACCAAAGTTCACGAAAGGTTGAGACATCTTCCGTAAACTCTTTGTGCGTGCCACATAGAACTTCAGAGCACGCGCCACATCCAGCGAGTGCAAAGTCCTTCCAGCCAGCGACAAAGGTGTCGGAAAAAACACAGGCAACACCAAATGTTTGTTGAGGTGGAATTCTGACGGAACCTTTGGCATGAAGGAAGGGTGCGCCCGCAGCACCACCCTCGTGATGTGAAAAGTCAGATAAGGCCTCTTGCAGGACAGGGCCTGGATCTCAACTACCCTCCTGGCAGGGATGATGGCCACAATAAAAGGCGTTTTCCACGAAAGGAACTTGAGAGTGGCCTGATGCATAGGTTCGAAGGCGGCCCCCATGAGCCTTGTCAGTACCACGTTGAGTTCCCACGCCGGGGCTGAAGCCTTCACTCTGCCAGACCTGTGAGTCATTCGTGGAAGGCCTAGACTGTTGATGGTGTGTCGAGGTCTTTTTCCTCGTCTGCATCCATCAGGGTGTCCGGCTTGTCTGGAACGAGTGGAGGGGTGCTGGGCGCCGAGGGCTGAGGTGTGGAGACCGGAGCCGGAGGCTGCAGCAGAGGCTAGTACGGAACCGCCTGAACAGTGGAAGGCAGGGGCGCCAGAATCGAAGGAGCCGCCGTGGCAGCAGGGGCTGCAACGGGGCCTGCAGTGCTGGAGCTATAGGAGGAATAACTATAGGTGCAGGGGGAGGGGCCAGAGCGAGCATGTCCATGATTACATCCCTAAGGAAGGACCCCATCTGAGGACATGAGCATGAGGAACTTTTCAAAGAACCTGTCGTCGCAGGCCCGTGGGTTGGCAGGTGATATTGACAGGTAGCGGACGGCTGCTGATGCCGCTGCATACTCTGTCTAGCTGTTTGCGGGGTAAACCTGTCCTGTGCTGCTGAAGGATAAACTGTAGGCCACGTAGCTGGTTGACACCAGTCCCACCTTGTAACTCGTTCTCCCACCTGCTGCATTCCTCGGGCGGCCATCTTGTCTGGCGTGGTGGCCATCTTGTCGAGCTGCATGCCACGTGCCAAAGTCATGGTGCTTGGCTCACTGGGCCGGCCTCCTCCAGGACTCTTGGCGATGGAGCATGAGACCTACCCTGCACCTCAGGCCGAGGCCTGGTAGGAATGTCACCCTCAGCAGAGTTGCCGGTAGTGCTGGGTTCAGGCGCCCCCTCTGCCATGTTGCAGGTACAAGGGCATAGCCCCTCAGGTGTACACCCGGTAAAAGAACCTTGCGGTCTCTCAGCACTGTCTCTGGAAGGATCTACAGACCCCTCGGCCTGGCCGCCGGTAGCTGAATTAGCCTCGGTACCCGTGCTGGTGTGAGAAACTGAGCGGTTCCTCCCGTCTGGGCGTTTCCTTGGGAAGAAGTCGCCCTTGCGGGGTGCACTGGAAAAGAGCAGCCCTCCCTTAGGCCTTGACTTATGACTGACAAAAGTCCTTCAAGTCCTCTGGGGGCGACTTCTCGAAGAGCTCTGTCCACCCAGCTAGTCAAAGCACGCAAAGAATGTGCTTTGCATTTTGTGCAACCCTCCCATCCATGGTCGGGGCCAAGGCAGCGGAGGCAAAGAACGTGGGGATCCGATGTAGGGAAGAGCACCTCGCAGGCTGGACATCTGCTGAAGCCCGCTGAAGTCGAAATGCATCGGGGAGGAAAGACAGAAGAAAGTATCCGGGGAAGAGCGCGTGGTATTACATGTCCGAAGACAATCCCAGGAGCGCTGGTGAAATGGGCCTGTTCCTGTTGACGCGGAAAAGGGGACTGGCGCCGGTGGGCAGAGCGAGGCGAGCGCATGCTCCCAGGGCTACGCCCCCGCGTACCTCTAAATTTAAATGGGAAGATTTCTTCTGGTGAAAAAGGTTCCGTCTCCCTTCCCTAACGAGAGGCGCCCATGCAGTATGGAGGAAAGGGGACAGGACGAAAGAGTACAACAGTTACAGGTAAGTAACTTGTTCCTTCTCCAGCATGGGGTCTGGCATGGATTCACATAAAGAATAGCAGTACAGAAATACACAACGACGTGAGGTGGCAAGGCTCAACAGAAGCAATTACTGTTACCTCCGGAACAGGCTCACCTTCAAGGGAACAGGTTGCGTAGCACTGCTTGGCCGACCCTGGAGTCCTCTCTGGAATCCCTTTCGACGCTGTAGAATCTTGTGAAGGTGTGTGTAGACCTCCACATAGCAGCCCTGCAGATGTCCAGCAGGGGCACACCAGACAGGAACGAAGTCGTCGCAGCGATCGCTCTGGTGGAATGAGCTCTCAGCCGGTCAGGCATTGGTCGGTTTGCCAAACGGTGACAGTGTGTAATACAGGCGGAGAGCAACCTGGAAATGGAAGCCTTGGACCAAGCTTTCCCATGGTTCACAGGACCAAAGTTCACGAAAGGTTGAGACATCTTCCGTAAACTCTTTGTGCGTGCCACATAGAACTTCAGAGCACGCGCCACATCCAGCGAGTGCAAAGTCCTTCCAGCCAGCGACAAAGGTGTCGGAAAAAACACAGGCAACACCAAATGTTTGTTGAGATGGAATTCTGACGGAACCTTTGGCATGAAGGAAGGGTGCGCCCGCAGCACCACCCTCGTGATGTGAAAAGTCAGATAAGGCTGCTTGCAGGACAGGGCCTGGATCTCAACTACCCTCCTGGCAGGGATGATGGCCACAATAAAAGGCGCTTTCCACGAAAGGATTTTGAGAGTGGCCTGATGCATAGGTTCGAAGGCGGCCCCCATGAGCCTTGTCAGTACCACGTTGAGTTCCCACGCCGGGGCTGAAGCCTTCACTCTGCCAGACCTGTGAGTCATTCGTGGAAGGCCTAGACTGTTGATGGTGTGTCGAGGTCTTTTTCTCATCTGCATCCACCAGGGTGTCCGGCTTGTCTGGAACGAGTGGAGGGGTGCTGGGCGCCGAGGGCTGAGGTGTGGAGACCGGAGCCGGAGGCTGCAGCAGAGGCTAGTACGGAACCGCCTGAACAGTGGAAGGCAGGGGCGCCAGAATCGAAGGAGCCGGCTTGGCAGCAGGGGCTGCAACGGGGCCTGCAGTGCTGGAGCTATAGGAGGAATAACTATAGGTGCAGGGGGAGGGGCCAGAGCGAGCATGTCCATGATTACATCCCTAAGGAAGGACCCCATCTGAGGACATGAGCATGAGGAACTTTTCAAAGAACCTGTCGTCGCAGGCCCGTGGGTTGGCAGGTGATATTGACGGGTAGCGGACAGCTGCTGATGCCGCTGCATACTCTGTCTAGCTGTTTGCGGGGTAAACCTGTCCTGTGCTGCTGAAGGATAAACTGTAGGCCACGTACCTGGTTGACACCAGTCCCACCTTGTAACTCGTTCTCCCACCTGCTGCATTCCTCGGGCGGCCATCTTGTCTGGCGTGGTGGCCATCTTGTCGAGCTGCATGCCACGTGCCAAAGTCATGGTGCTTGGCTCACTGGGCCCGGCCTCCTCCAGGACTCTTGACGATGGAGCATGAGACCTACCCTGCACCTCAGGCCGAGGCCTGGTAGGAATGTCACCCTCAGCAGAGTTGCCGGTAGTGCTGGGTACAGGCGCCCCCTCTGCCATGTTGCAGGTACAAGTGCAAAGCCCCTCAGGTGTACACCCGGTAAAAGAACCTTGCGGTCTCTCAGCACTGTCTCTGGAAGGATCTACAGACCCCTCGGCCTGGCGGCCTGTAGCTGAATTAGCCTCGGTACCCGTGCTGGTGTGAGAAACTGAGCGGTTCCTCCCGTCTGGGCGTTTCCTTGGGAAGAAGTCGCCCTTGCGGGGTGCACTGGAAAAGAGCAGCCCTCCCTTAGGCCTTGACTTATGACTGACAAAAGTCCTTCAAGTCCTCTGGGGGCGACTTCTCGAAGAGCTCTGTCCACCTAGCTAGTCAAAGCACGCAAAGAATGTGCTTTGCATTTTGTGCAACCCTCCCATCCATGGTCGGGGCCAAGGCAGCGGAGGCAAAGAACGTGGGGATCCGATGTAGGGAAGAGCACCTCGCAGGCTGGACATCTGCTGAAGCCCGCTGAAGTCGAAATGCATCGGGGAGGAAAGACAGAAGAAAGTATCCGGGGAAGAGCGTGTGGTATTACATGTCCGAAGACAATCCCAGGAGCGCTGGTGAAATGGGCCTGTTCCTGTTGACGCGGAAAAGGGGACTGGCGCCGGTGGGCAGAGTCAGGCGAGCGCATGCTCCCAGGGCTACGCCCCCGCGTGCCTCTAAATTTAAATGGGAAGATTTCTTCTGGTGAAAAAGGTTCCGTCTCCCTTCCCTAACGAGAGGCGCCCATGCAGTATGGAGGAAAGGGGACAGGACGAAAGAGTACAACAGTTACAGGTAAGTAACTTGTTCCTTCTCCAGCATGGGGTCTGGCATGGATTCACATAAAGAATAAATAGCAGTACAGAAATACACAACGACGTGAGGTGGCAAGGCTCAACAGAAGCAATTACTGTTACCTCCGGAACAGGCTCACCTTCAAGGGAACAGGTTGCGTAGCACTGCTTGGCCGACCCTGGAGTCCTCTCTGGAATCCCTTTCGACGCTGTAGAATCTTGTGAAGGTGTGTGTAGACCTCCACATAGCAGCCCTGCAGATGTCCAGCAGGGGCACACCAGACAGGAACGAAGTCGTCGCAGCGATCGCTCTGGTGGAATGAGCTCTCAGCCGGTCAGGCATTGGTCGGTTTGCCAAACGGTGACAGTGTGTAATACAGGCGGAGAGCCACCTGGAAATGGAAGCCTTGGACCAAGCTTTCCCATGGTTCACAGGACCAAAGTTCACGAAAGGTTGAGACATCTTCCGTAAACTCTTTGTGCGTGCCACATAGAACTTCAGAGCACGCGCCACATCCAGCGAGTGCAAAGTCCTTCCAGCCAGCGACAAAGGTGTCGGAAAAAACACAGGCAACACCAAATGTTTGTTGAGGTGGAATTCTGACGGAACCTTTGGCATGAAGGAAGGGTGCGCCCGCAGCACCACCTTCGTGATGTGAAAAGTCAGATAAGGCCTCTTGCAGGACAGGGCCTGGATCTCAACTACCCTCCTGGCAGGGATGATGGCCACAATAAAAGGCGTTTTCCACGAAAGGAACTTGAGAGTGGCCTGATGCATAGGTTCGAAGGCGGCCCCCATGAGCCTTGTCAGTACCACGTTGAGTTCCCACGCCGGGGCTGAAGCCTTCACTCTGCCAGACCTGTGAGTCATTCGTGGAAGGCCTAGACTGTTGATGGTGTGTCGAGGTCTTTTTCCTCGTCTGCATCCACCAGGGTGTCCGGCTTGTCTGGAACGAGTGGAGGGGTGCTGGGCGCCGAGGGCTGAGGTGTGGAGACCGGAGCCGGAGGCTGCAGCAGAGGCTAGTACGGAACCGCCTGAACAGTGGAAGGCAGGGGCGCCAGAATCGAAGGAGCCGGCGTGGCAGCAGGGGCTGCAACGGGGCCTGCAGTGCTGGAGCTATAGGAGGAATAACTATAGGTGCAGGGGGAGGGGCCAGAGCGAGCATGTCCATGATTACATCCCTAAGGAAGGACCCCATCTGAGGACATGAGCATGAGGAACTTTTCAAAGAACCTGTCGTCGCAGGCCCGTGGGTTGGCAGGTGATATTGACAGGTAGCGGACGGCTGCTGATGCCGCTGCATACTCTGTCTAGCTGTTTGCGGGGTAAACCTGTCCTGTGCTGCTGAAGGATAAACTGTAGGCCACGTAGCTGGTTGACACCAGTCCCACCTTGTAACTCGTTCTCCCACCTGCTGCATTCCTCGGGCGGCCATCTTGTCTGGCGTGGTGGCCATCTTGTCGAGCTGCATGCCACGTGCCAAAGTCATGGTGCTTGGCTCACTGGGCCCGGCCTCCTCCAGGACTCTTGGCGATGGAGCATGAGACCTACCCTGCACCTCAGGCCGAGGCCTGGTAGGAATGTCACCCTCAGCAGAGTTGCCGGTAGTGCTGGGTACAGGCGCCCCCTCTGCCATGTTGCAGGTACAAGTGCATAGCCCCTCAGGTGTACACCCGGTAAAAGAACCTTGCGGTCTCTCAGCACTGTCTCTGGAAGGATCTACAGACCCCTCGGCCTGGCCGCCGGTAGCTGAATTAGCCTCGGTACCCGTGCTGGTGTGAGAAACTGAGCGGTTCCTCCCGTCTGGGCGTTTCCTTGGGAAGAAGTCGCCCTTGCGGGGTGCACTGGAAAAGAGCAGCCCTCCCTTAGGCCTTGACTTATGACTGACAAAAGTCCTTCAAGTCCTCTGGGGGCGACTTCTCGAAGAGCTCTGTCCACCCAGCTAGTCAAAGCACGCAAAGAATGTGCTTTGCATTTTGTGCAACCCTCCCATCCATGGTCGGGGCCAAGGCAGCGGAGGCAAAGAACGTGGGGATCCGATGTAGGGAAGAGCACCTCGCAGGCTGGACATCTGCTGAAGCCCGCTGAAGTCGAAATGCATCGGGGAGGAAAGACAGAAGAAAGTATCCGGGGAAGAGCGCGTGGTATTACATGTCCGAAGACAATCCCAGGAGCGCTGGTGAAATGGGCCTGTTCCTGTTGACGCGGAAAAGGGGACTGGCGCCGGTGGGCAGAGTCAGGCGAGCGCATGCTCCCAGGGCTACGCCCCCGCGTACCTCTAAATTTAAATGGGAAGATTTCTTCTGGTGAAAAAGGTTCCGTCTCCCTTCCCTAACGAGAGGCGCCCATGCAGTATGGAGGAAAGGGGACAGGACGAAAGAGTACAACAGTTACAGGTATGTAACTTGTTCCTTCTCCAGCATGGGGTCTGGCATGGATTCACATAAAGAATAGCAGTACAGAAATACACAACGACGTGAGGTGGCAAGGCTCAACAGAAGCAATTACTGTTACCTCCGGAACAGGCTCACCTTCAAGGGAACAGGTTGCGTAGCACTGCTTGGCCGACCCTGGAGTCCTCTCTGGAATCCCTTTCGACGCTGTAGAATCTTGTGAAGGTGTGTGTAGACCTCCACATAGCAGCCCTGCAGATGTCCAGCAGGGGCACACCAGACAGGAACGAAGTCGTCGCAGCGATCGCTCTGGTGGAATGAGCTCTCAGCCGGTCAGGCATTGGTCGGTTTGCCAAACGGTGACAGTGTGTAATACAGGCGGAGAGCAACCTGGAAATGGAAGCCTTGGACCAAGCTTTCCCATGGTTCACAGGACCAAAGTTCATGAAAGGTTGAGACATCTTCCGTAAACTCTTTGTGCGTGCCACATAGAACTTCAGAGCACGCGCCACATCCAGCGAGTACAAAGTCCTTCCAGCCAGCGACAAAGGTGTCGGAAAAAACACAGGCAACACCAAATGTTTGTTGAGATGGAATTCTGACGGAACCTTTGGCATGAAGGAAGGGTGCGCCCGCAGCACCACCCTCGTGATGTGAAAAGTCAGATAAGACTGCTTGCAGGACAGGGCCTGGATCTCAACTACCCTCCTGGCAGGGATGATGGCCACAATAAAAGGCGCTTTCCACGAAAGGAACTTGAGAGTGGCCTGATGCATAGGTTCGAAGGCGGCCCCCATGAGCCTTGTCAGTACCACGTTGAGTTCCCACGCCGGGGCTGAAGCCTTCACTCTGCCAGACCTGTGAGTCATTCGTGGAAGGCCTAGACTGTTGATGGTGTGTCGAGGTCTTTTTCTCATCTGCATCCACCAGGGTGTCCGGCTTGTCTGGAACGAGTGGAGGGGTGCTGGGCGCCGAGGGCTGAGGTGTGGAGACCGGAGCCGGAGGCTGCAGCAGAGGCTAGTACGGAACCGCCTGAACAGTGGAAGGCAGGGGCGCCAGAATCGAAGGAGCCGGCTTGGCAGCAGGGGCTGCAACGGGGCCTGCAGTGCTGGAGCTATAGGAGGAATAACTATAGGTGCAGGGGGAGGGGCCAGAGCGAGCATGTCCATGATTACATCCCTAAGGAAGGACCCCATCTGAGGACATGAGCATGAGGAACTTTTCAAAGAACCTGTCGTCGCAGGCCCGTGGGTTGGCAGGTGATATTGACGGGTAGCGGACAGCTGCTGATGCCGCTGCATACTCTGTCTAGCTGTTTGCGGGGTAAACCTGTCCTGTGCTGCTGAAGGATAAACTGTAGGCCACGTACCTGGTTGACACCAGTCCCACCTTGTAACTCGTTCTCCCACCTGCTGCATTCCTCGGGCGGCCATCTTGTCTGGCGTGGTGGCCATCTTGTCGAGCTGCATGCCACGTGCCAAAGTCATGGTGCTTGGCTCACTGGGCCCGGCCTCCTCCAGGACTCTTGACGATGGAGCATGAGACCTACCCTGCACCTCAGGCCGAGGCCTGGTAGGAATGTCACCCTCAGCAGAGTTGCCGGTAGTGCTGGGTACAGGCGCCCCCTCTGCCATGTTGCAGGTACAAGTGCAAAGCCCCTCAGGTGGACACCCGGTAAAAGAACCTTGCGGTCTCTCAGCACTGTCTCTGGAAGGATCTACAGACCCCTCGGCCTGGCGGCCGGTAGCTGAATTAGCCTCGGTACCCGTGCTGGTGTGAGAAACTGAGCGGTTCCTCCCGTCTGGGCGTTTCCTTGGGAAGAAGTCGCCCTTGCGGGGTGCACTGGAAAAGAGCAGCCCTCCCTTAGGCCTTGACTTATGACTGACAAAAGTCCTTCAAGTCCTCTGGGGGCGACTTCTCGAAGAGCTCTGTCCACCTAGCTAGTCAAAGCATGCAAAGAATGTGCTTTGCATTTTGTGCAACCCTCCCATCCATGGTCGGGGCCAAGGCAGCGGAGGCAAAGAACGTGGGGATCCGATGTAGGGAAGAGCACCTCGCAGGCTGGACATCTGCTGAAGCCCGCTGAAGTCGAAATGCATCGGGGAGGAAAGACAGAAGAAAGTATCCGGGGAAGAGCGTGTGGTATTACATGTCCGAAGACAATCCCAGGAGCGCTGGTGAAATGGGCCTGTTCCTGTTGACGCGGAAAAGGGGACTGGCGCCGGTGGGCAGAGTCAGGCGAGCGCATGCTCCCAGGGCTACGCCCCCGCGTGCCTCTAAATTTAAATGGGAAGATTTCTTCTGGTGAAAAAGGTTCCGTCTCCCTTCCCTAACGAGAGGCGCCCATGCAGTATGGAGGAAAGGGGACAGGACGAAAGAGTACAACAGTTACAGGTAAGTAACTTGTTCCTTCTCCAGCATGGGGTCTGGCATGGATTCACATAAAGAATAAATAGCAGTACAGAAATACACAACGACGTGAGGTGGCAAGGCTCAACAGAAGCAATTACTGTTACCTCCGGAACAGGCTCACCTTCAAGGGAACAGGTTGCGTAGCACTGCTTGGCCGACCCTGGAGTCCTCTCTGGAATCCCTTTCGACGCTGTAGAATCTTGTGAAGGTGTGTGTAGACCTCCACATAGCAGCCCTGCAGATGTCCAGCAGGGGCACACCAGACAGGAACGAAGTCGTCGCAGCGATCGCTCTGGTGGAATGAGCTCTCAGCCGGTCAGGCATTGGTCGGTTTGCCAAACGGTGACAGTGTGTAATACAGGCGGAGAGCCACCTGGAAATGGAAGCCTTGGACCAAGCTTTCCCATGGTTCACAGGACCAAAGTTCACGAAAGGTTGAGACATCTTCCGTAAACTCTTTGTGCGTGCCACATAGAACTTCAGAGCACGCGCCACATCCAGCGAGTGCAAAGTCCTTCCAGCCAGCGACAAAGGTGTCGGAAAAAACACAGGCAACACCAAATGTTTGTTGAGGTGGAATTCTGACGGAACCTTTGGCATGAAGGAAGGGTGCGCCCGCAGCACCACCCTCGTGATGTGAAAAGTCAGATAAGGCTTCTTGCAGGACAGGGCCTGGATCTCAACTACCCTCCTGGCAGGGATGATGGCCACAATAAAAGGCGTTTTCCACGAAAGGAACTTGAGAGTGGCCTGATGCATAGGTTCGAAGGCGGCCCCCATGAGCCTTGTCAGTACCACGTTGAGTTCCCACGCCGGGGCTGAAGCCTTCACTCTGCCAGACCTGTGAGTCATTCGTGGAAGGCCTAGACTGTTGATGGTGTGTCGAGGTCTTTTTCCTCGTCTGCATCCACCAGGGTGTCCGGCTTGTCTGGAACGAGTGGAGGGGTGCTGGGCGCCGAGGGCTGAGGTGTGGAGACCGGAGCCGGAGGCTGCAGCAGAGGCTAGTACGGAACCGCCTGAACAGTGGAAGGCAGGGGCGCCAGAATCGAAGGAGCCGGCGTGGCAGCAGGGGCTGCAACGGGGCCTGCAGTGCTGGAGCTATAGGAGGAATAACTATAGGTGCAGGGGGAGGGGCCAGAGCGAGCATGTCCATGATTACATCCCTAAGGAAGGACCCCATCTGAGGACATGAGCATGAGGAACTTTTCAAAGAACCTGTCGTCGCAGGCCCGTGGGTTGGCAGGTGATATTGACAGGTAGCGGACGGCTGCTGATGCCGCTGCATACTCTGTCTAGCTGTTTGCGGGGTAAACCTGTCCTGTGCTGCTGAAGGATAAACTGTAGGCCACGTAGCTAGTTGACACCAGTCCCACCTTGTAACTCGTTCTCCCACCTGCTGCATTCCTCGGGCGGCCATCTTGTCTGGCGTGGTGGCCATCTTGTCGAGCTGCATGCCACGTGCCAAAGTCATGGTGCTTGGCTCACTGGGCCCGGCCTCCTCCAGGACTCTTGGCGATGGAGCATGAGACCTACCCTGCACCTCAGGCCGAGGCCTGGTAGGAATGTCACCCTCAGCAGAGTTGCCGGTAGTGCTGGGTACAGGCGCCCCCTCTGCCATGTTGCAGGTACAAGTGCATAGCCCCTCAGGTGTACACCCGGTAAAAGAACCTTGCGGTCTCTCAGCACTGTCTCTGGAAGGATCTACAGACCCCTCGGCCTGGCCGCCGGTAGCTGAATTAGCCTCGGTACCCGTGCTGGTGTGAGAAACTGAGCGGTTCCTCCCGTCTGGGCGTTTCCTTGGGAAGAAGTCGCCCTTGCGGGATGCACTGGAAAAGAGCAGCCCTCCCTTAGGCCTTGACTTATGACTGACAAAAGTCCTTCAAGTCCTCTGGGGGCGACTTCTCGAAGAGCTCTGTCCACCTAGCTAGTCAAAGCACGCAAAGAATGTGCTTTGCATTTTGTGCAACCCTCCCATCCATGGTCGGGGCCAAGGCAGCGGAGGCAAAGAACGTGGGGATCCGATGTAGGGAAGAGCACCTCGCAGGCTGGACATCTGCTGAAGCCCGCTGAAGTCGAAATGCATCGGGGAGGAAAGACAGAAGAAAGTATCCGGGGAAGAGCGCGTGGTATTACATGTCCGAAGACAATCCCAGGAGCGCTGGTGAAATGGGCCTGTTCCTGTTGACGCGGAAAAGGGGACTGGCGCCGGTGGGCAGAGTCAGGCGAGCGCATGCTCCCAGGGCTACGCCCCCGCGTACCTCTAAATTTAAATGGGAAGATTTCTTCTGGTGAAAAAGGTTCCGTCTCCCTTCCCTAACGAGAGGCGCCCATGCAGTCTGGAGGAAAGGGGACAGGACGAAAGAGTACAACAGTTACAGGTAAGTAACTTGTTCCTTCTCCAGCATGGGGTCTGGCATGGATTCACATAAAGAATAGCAGTACAGAAATACACAACGACGTGAGGTGGCAAGGCTCAACAGAAGCAATTACTGTTACCTCCGGAACAGGCTCACCTTCAAGGGAACAGGTTGCGTAGCACTGCTTGGCCGACCATGGAGTCCTCTCTGGAATCCCTTTCGACGCTGTAGAATCTTGTGAAGGTGTGTGTAGACCTCCACATAGCAGCCCTGCAGATGTCCAGCAGGGGCACACCAGACAGGAACGAAGTCGTCGCAGCGATCGCTCTGGTGGAATGAGCTCTCAGCCGGTCAGGCATTGGTCGGTTTGCCAAACGGTGACAGTGTGTAATACAGGCGGAGAGCCACCTGGAAATGGAAGCCTTGGACCAAGCTTTCCCATGGTTCACAGGACCAAAGTTCACGAAAGGTTGAGACATCTTCCGTAAACTCTTTGTGCGTGCCACATAGAACTTCAGAGCACGCGCCACATCCAGCGAGTGCAAAGTCCTTCCAGCCAGCGACAAAGGTGTCGGAAAAAACACAGGCAACACCAAATGTTTGTTGAGGTGGAATTCTGACGGAACCTTTGGCATGAAGGAAGGGTGCGCCCGCAGCACCACCCTCGTGATGTGAAAAGTCAGATAAGGCCTCTTGCAGGACAGGGCCTGGATCTCAACTACCCTCCTGGCAGGGATGATGGCCACAATAAAAGGCGTTTTCCACGAAAGGAACTTGAGAGTGGCCTGATGCATAGGTTCGAAGGCGGCCCCCATGAGCCTTGTCAGTACCACGTTGAGTTCCCACGCCGGGGCTGAAGCCTTCACTCTGCCAGACCTGTGAGTCATTCGTGGAAGGCCTAGACTGTTGATGGTGTGTCGAGGTCTTTTTCCTCGTCTGCATCCACCAGGGTGTCCGGCTTGTCTGGAACGAGTGGAGGGGTGCTGGGCGCCGAGGGCTGAGGTGTGGAGACCGGAGCCGGAGGCTGCAGCAGAGGCTAGTACGGAACCGCCTGAACAGTGGAAGGCAGGGGCGCCAGAATCGAAGGAGCCGGCGTGGCAGCAGGGGCTGCAACGGGGCCTGCAGTGCTGGAGCTATAGGAGGAATAACTATAGGTGCAGGGGGAGGGGCCAGAGCGAGCATGTCCATGATTACATCCCTAAGGAAGGACCCCATCTGAGGACATGAGCATGAGGAACTTTTCAAAGAACCTGTCGTCGCAGGCCCGTGGGTTGGCAGGTGATATGGAACAAGTTACTTACCTGTAACTGTTGTTCTCCAGCATGGGTCTGGCATGGATTCACATGCTCATGAATATTCCCCGTCGTCAGGCTGGGAATCCTCCGTAAAGAAAAAACCAGTATCAGTTTCGTTTCTGATCTGTCTTTCGTAGTAATAACCAATCACTGGTCTCTGCGTCATACTGACCACAGCCAATGACTGCCCTCTACCTAAGCACCGCCTCTGGCAGCCATCTTCAGATTTGGAAGCACGTGAAGTGGCAGTATGACCAAGTGAAGAGCCGCAGAGGGGTAGGCGGGAGGGTTCGCATGTGAATCCATGCCAGACCCATGCTGGAGAACAACAGTTACAGGTAAGTAACTTGTTCCTTCTCCAGCATGGGGTCTGGCATGGATTCACATGCTCATGAATAAAGAATACATAGCAGTACACACATGCACAACCACGGGAGGTGGCAAAGGCTCAACATTAAGCATCACATCAACTCAACATTAAGCATCTTACCTCCTCACCAGGCTCACCTCAGGCGAACAGGTTGCGCAGCACTGCTTGGCCGACCCTGGACTCCTCCCTGGAATCCCGGTCGACGCAGTAGAATTTCGTGAAGGTGTGCGTCGACCTCCACGTAGCAGCCCTGCATATGACCAGCAGGGGCACACCAGATAGGAACGCCGTGGTAGCTGCGATCGCTCTGGTGGAATGGGCTCTCGGACGGCCAGGCAGCGGTCGGTTTGCCAACCGGTGACAGTACATGATACAGCCGGAGAGCCATCTGGAGATGGAAGCCTTCGAGAGAGCCTTCCCCTGATTGACAGGTCCAAAGTTCACAAAGAGTTGCGACGTCTTCCGAAAACCCTTCGTGCGGTCCACGTAGAACTTCAGCGCTCTAGCTACATCCAGCGAGTGCAAAGTCCTCTCAGCCGGCGACGAAGGCGACGGGAAGAACACAGGTAACACCAAGGGTTCGTTGAGATGGAAGTCCGACGGTACCTTGGGCATGAAGGAGGGGTGCGTCCTGAGCACTACCCTCGTGTCGTGGAAAGTCAAGTACGGGGCCTTGCAGGAAAGGGCCTGGATCTCTCCCACTCGTCGTGCGGAGGTGATGGCCACAAGAAAAGCTGTTTTCCACGATAGAAACTTCAACGGGGCCGAGTGCAGAGGCTCGAACGGAGGTCCCATGAGCTTGGTCAGCACCACGTTGAGCTCCCAGGCCGGGGCCGGAGCCTTCACCGGCGGGAACGATCTGAACAGTCCCTTCATGAACTCTTTCACCAGACGATGAGACCACAAGGACGTCCGCCCCGTGGTTCTGGTGTATCGGGAGATCGCAGCAAGATGAATCTTGATGGACGCGTGTGCCAAACCAGCTTTGGCCAGCGTCAGCAGGTACGGCAGTACTTGGGGAGCCGTAATCCGTAGAGGGTTAATCTTCTGTGCGTGGCACCAGACAGAGAACCTCTTCCATTTGTGTCCGTAGCATTTAAGAGTCGAGGACGCCCTGGCCTTTGCAAGAACCTCTCTGCAATCGGCCGGTATGTCGTATCCTCCAAACTCTAGCGCTGCAGGAGCCAGGCCTGCAAGTTCAGCGACTTCGGGTCGTGGTGGAGGATGGCGCCTCCTTCCCTGGAGAGTAGATCCGCGTCCGCCGGCAGCTTGATCGGCGGGGACGCTGACAAGTCCAGAAGGTCCGGGAACCATATCTGCCTCGGCCACGCAGGTGCGACGAGGATCATCCTGCACCGTGACCTCTTGAGCTGGTTGACGAGCCGGATTAGCAGAGGCAAGGGAGGGAACGCGTAGAGGAACAGGCCCTCCCAGGGGAACGAGAAAGCATCGCCCATGCTCCTCGTCTGGGGAAACCTGCTGGCGAACCTCCGGCACTTGGTGTTCGTCGCCGTCGCGAACAGGTCGATCTGGGGTGTGCCCCACCGTCGGAAGAGGCGATCCACCAGATCCTGCCGTAGTTCCCACTCGTGGCACGAGCGCAGCTCCCTGCTGAGTGAGTCGGCGATGGTGTTTTTTATCCCTGCCAGATGAAACGGCACCAGAAAAATCCCTTGGGCGACGGCCCAATGCCACAGGTCCTGCGCCTCCTTGGACAGCGCTGGGGACCTGGTTCCGCCCTGTTTCCTGATGTAAAACATGGTGGTGGTGTTGTCGGTGAAGATCCTCACCACCTTGCCCTTGAGGGACGGAAGGAAGGACCTGAGGGCCCAAAACACTGCACGGAGCTCCAGGACGTTGATATGCAGGGACTTCTCCGTCGGGAGCCAGAGTCCCCTCGCGTGCAGATTTTCGGTGTGCGCTCCCCACCCTTCCAGGGAGGCATCCGTGGTCACAGTCTCCTGGTGGGCTGGGGTCTGGAAGTCCATGCCCGCCGTCAGATGCGCGCGGGTACCCCACCACCGTATCGCTCGTCGGAAACTCTCGTCGAGCTTGATCCTTTCCTCGAAGCTGCCCGTCGTCTGGATCCAGCGCGCATCCAGGAATTCTTGCAACGGGCGCATCCGGAGCCTGCACATGGGAATGAGGTAGATGCAGGAAGACATCATCCCGAGGAGGGACTTGATGGATCTCACTTTGGCCGCGTCGGCCACCAACATCCGTTGCACCTTGCCCAAGATGGTCCTGGTCCTCTCCTCCGACGGGGAGGCCAGAAGGGACACTGTGTCGAGCCTCGCTCCCAGAAACAGTGCGACTTGCGCGGGCACCAGGTGGGATTTGGCGTAGTTCACGGAGAATCCCAGGTCCGTGAGGAGTTGGACGGTCCTTGCCGTGTGGACCACGGCGAGCTCCTTCGTCTTGGCGCGGATGAGCCAGTCGTCCAGGTAGGGGTAGACGTGAATACCCTCGCGGCGCAGCTGCGCCGCCACCGGTGCGAGGCACTTGGTGAATACCCTGGGTGCCGACCATAGTCCGAAGGGAAGGGCTTTGAACTGGTAATGACGCCCTTGGACCACGAACCTGAGGAATTTTCGGTGCCCCTTTAGGATGGGAATGTGGAAGTAGGCATCCTCCAAATCCAACGACGATAGGAAGTCTCCTTCCTCCAGTTGACCCAGGACGTGCTGGAGGGTGACCATCCGGAACTTCTGCGCCTTGATGAACTTGTTCAGCCGTCGCAGGTCCAGGATGGGGCGCCATCCTCCCGTCTTCTTCTTCACGAGGAAGTATCGCGAGTAGACTCCGGAGCCCCGAAGCCTCTTTGGGACGAGTTCGATGGCGCCCTTTCTGAGCATCGCCTTTACCTCCAGGAGAAGTTGAGGGACGTGAAGTTCTTTCCTGGCCACGGGGGGGACGCGCGGGCACCTTCTTTGAAACTCGAGCGCGTGGCCCCGGGCCAGGGCGTCCAGCACCCAACGGTCGGTGGAGATGGACTCCCACACGCTGACGAAGCCCGCCAGCCGGCCTCCCACCGGGGTGCTTCGGTGGGGGCCCGACCCCACGGCCGGTTCAATCCTGCTTGGACGCGGCCTTGCCGCCTTGACCTCCTTGGCGACGACGGCGGGGTCCGCTAGACTTGCCTCGTCCTCTGTAGGCCTCTTGCGACGACGAGTGGGCCGCTTGACGGTAGGAAGCGAAACCGCCGCCGGAACCTTTGGAGGCGCCCTTGCCTCCGCCGCTCCGAAAGGGCGTCCGTCGTTGCTGCAGGACTCCAAGGGCCCGGGCCGTCTAAGTATCCGCCTTGATGGCCTGAAGGGAATCGTCCACTGTCTTCCCAAACAGGTTGTTCCCGTCGAAGGGCATGTCCAGGACTCTGGTCTGGACGTCCTGCCGAAAGTCCGTAGCTTTGAGCCATCCACGACGTCGAAGGCAAACGCCGTTGCCCAGCTGGCGGAACCCAGTGTCGGCGATGTCCGTCGCCACGGTGATGGCGTGGTCCGAAGCCACTTCACCTTCCTGGAGGATCTCAAGGGCCTCCGCCCTCTTGTCGTCCGGCAGAAAATCCAGCAGGGGAGCTATCTTGTACCAGAGCTCCCTGTCGTAGCGGGCCACGATAGCCAAGGCGTTGGCCGCTTTAATCGTCGTCGCTGCCGACGAGATGACTCTACGTCCCATAGCATCCAATTTCTTTCCCTCGCCGTCCGGCGGGGAAGTCGATGTGGAGGCCGCAACCCCCCCCGCTTTCTTCCTGGCTGCCGCGGAGACGACGGAGTCTGGGGTAGGCTGCGCCCGGAGGCATAGGGGGGCCGTGTCCGGGACCCGGTACTTTTTCTCGTACCGGTCTCTTCTAGCTGGCGTAGTGGAAGGGTTCTTGAGGAGGGAAAGGCCCTCATCCCAAATGTCGTCCAACAGAGGCACTGCGAGGACCGTCTTCCTCTTGGCCTCGCGCCGCTGATAAAGGAAGCCTTCCTTTTTCTTCTCCTCAGGGCAGAGTTGGAAAAGCTCGGAAGCCCTGGAGATCATGGAGTGGAAAGATCCGATCTCGTCGGGCGGAGAAGCCCTGGTGGGAGGCGACGACGGAAAATCCTCGTCGTATGCCTCGTCGTCCGTACCCGTCGCTGCCGTGTCAGTCCCCGTATCATCCCCTCGGGTGGACGGGGAGGAGGGCTGGACGGGGCGCGACGGTTGAAAAGGAGGTGGAGGATGGATCCTTCTTTTCTTGGTAGGGCGAACACCAGAAGGTCCCGGTTCTGGATCCCCCGACGGGAGAGGTTCCTCCGTCGGTAACGGTAGCCTCGTCCTTATCTCGGTGCATAAGGACTGTATGGCCAACAAAATGGCCGCCGAGTTGTCTCGCGGCGCTGGCAGAGGGGAATCCGACGGGCGAGCAGGGGCCCCGTCGGTATCCTCGACGATGTCGTCGTCGTCACCTGCGTCGGGGCCCATTCCGACGGGCTGGCCTTGTTCCACGCCTAGGCCGTGGCTTAAGACCTCGATCAGCTCCTCTTCTGAGGTTGAGGCCGAATCTACGACGACGCCCTGCCCCCCCTTCTTCCCCACGGAGGGTTTCACGGGGGTCCTATCGATGGGCACAAAAGAAGACTCCCTCCGAGGAGGCAGGGAGATTCTGGGCCCTGAGGTCGCCACCACTGGTGCAGCCTCCACAGGCTGGGCCAGGGCCGCCGCGACCGTTTCGATAGAGGGCTTGGTCGGATGGATCAAGGCCTTCACCACCTTAGGTGCGCTCACCGCCTTATCCTTGAGGGAGGGGGCACTGCCACGCTCCTCCTCTGCCTTAGAGCTCGACCGGGGTCTTTCCAGGAGCTTCGCCGGGTGCTCGGCCTTCCTCTTACCCGACCCAGAGCGTTGGCTCATGGTTGATGGTGCCGGGGAGGGTGCGCCCTGCCTGGCGCCCGTAGAGCCCGACCGTTCGGCGCTCCCGGTGCCAGCGGACTCGCGGTGCTTGGCCTTATGTTGGGCCCCCGTCACCGGGGCGCCCTCAAAGGTCTTAGAAGACCGCTCGGATTTCTTCTTCTTCTCGCCAGACGGGCTCTTACCCTCCAGCCAGTTGGCGAGACGTTGATGACGGTCCTTCATGGTCCGTTCAGACATGTTGCCGCAAAACGCACAGTCCTTCTCCACGTGCGTTTTGTCCTCATGAAGGCAGTAAAGGCAGAAAGAGTGTTCGTCCTCCTTAAAGACATTCTGCAGCTGGCATCCAGGGCAGACCCTGAACAGCTTTCCGGGCGTCGAGCTTCCCTTCTCCTGGGCCATCTCCGAGACCGGGCCTGAGAAGCTTCTGGAGTCCTCCGAAGAGTAGCTCGACGAAATCTTCACCCTTGAGGGGCACAGACGAATCCGACACGGGTCCCCGTTGATCGGATGTAGGATCGGTGGAGCTTGAGGCTCTTTTGACCGAAGAATCGAAGTTTTTGTGAAAAAGCGCGAAAAAATAGCACTAACGCTCGAGAGCAATAGCACGAGGATCCCAACACATGAACGTGCGGTAAAAATCTGAAGATGGCTGCCAGAGGCGGTGCTTAGGTAGAGGGCAGTCATTGGCTGTGGTCAGTATGACGCAGAGACCAGTGATTGGTTATTACTACGAAAGACAGATCAGAAACGAAACTGATACTGGTTTTTTCTTTACCGAGGATCCCCAGCCTGACGACGGGGAATATTCATGAGCATGTGAATCCATGCCAGACCCCATGCTGGAGAATGACAGGTAGCGGACGGCTGCTGATGCCGCTGCATACTCTGTCTAGCTGTTTGCGGGGTAAACCTGTCCTGTGCTGCTGAAGGATAAACTGTAGGCCACGTAGCTGGTTGACACCAGTCCCACCTTGTAACTCGTTCTCCCACCTGCTGCATTCCTCGGGCGGCCATCTTGTCTGGCGTGGTGGCCATCTTGTCAAGCTGCATGCCACGTGCCAAAGTCATGGTGCTTGGCTCACTGGGCCCGGCCTCCTCCAGGACTCTTGGCGATGGAGCATGAGACCTACCCTGCACCTCAGGCCGAGGCCTGGTAGGAATGTCACCCTCAGCAGAGTTGCCGGTAGTGCTGGGTACAGGCGCCCCCTCTGCCATGTTGCAGGTACAAGTGCATAGCCCCTCAGGTGTACACCCGGTAAAAGAACCTTGCGGTCTCTCAGCACTGTCTCTGGAAGGATCTACAGACCCCTCGGCCTGGCCGCCGGTAGCTGAATTAGCCTCGGTACCCGTGCTGGTGTGAGAAACTGAGCGGTTCCTCCCGTCTGGGCGTTTCCTTGGGAAGAAGTCGCCCTTGCGGGGTGCACTGGAAAAGAGCAGCCCTCCCTTAGGCCTTGACTTATGACTGACAAAAGTCCTTCAAGTCCTCTGGGGGCGACTTCTCGAAGAGCTCTGTCCACCTAGCTAGTCAAAGCACGCAAAGAATGTGCTTTGCATTTTGTGCAACCCTCCCATCCATGGTCGGGGCCAAGGCAGCGGAGGCAAAGAACGTGGGGATCCGATGTAGGGAAGAGCACCTCGCAGGCTGGACATCTGCTGAAGCCCGCTGAAGTCGAAATGCATCGGGGAGGAAAGACAGAAGAAAGTATCCGGGGAAGAGCGCGTGGTATTACATGTCCGAAGACAATCCCAGGAGCGCTGATGAAATGGGCCTGTTCCTGTTGACGCGGAAAAGGGGACTGGCGCCGGTGGGCAGAGTCAGGCGAGCGCATGCTCCCAGGGCTACGCCCCCGCGTACCTCTAAATTTAAATGGGAAGATTTCTTCTGGTGAAAAAGGTTCCGTCTCCCTTCCCTAACGAGAGGCGCCCATGCAGTATGGAGGAAAGGGGACAGGACGAAAGAGTACAACAGTTACAGGTAAGTAACTTGTTCCTTCTCCAGCATGGGGTCTGGCATGGATTCACATAAAGAATAGCAGTACAGAAATACACAACGACGTGAGGTGGCAAGGCTCAACAGAAGCAATTACTGTTACCTCCGGAACAGGCTCACCTTCAAGGGAACAGGTTGCGTAGCACTGCTTGGCCGACCCTGGAGTCCTCTCTGGAATCCCTTTCGACGCTGTAGAATCTTGTGAAGGTGTGTGTAGACCTCCACATAGCAGCCCTGCAGATGTCCAGCAGGGGCACACCAGACAGGAACGAAGTCGTCGCAGCGATCGCTCTGGTGGAATGAGCTCTCAGCCGGTCAGGCATTGGTCGGTTTGCCAAACGGTGACAGTGTGTAATACAGGCGGAGAGCAACCTGGAAATGGAAGCCTTGGACCAAGCTTTCCCATGGTTCACAGGACCAAAGTTCACGAAAGGTTGAGACATCTTCCGTAAACTCTTTGTGCGTGCCACATAGAACTTCAGAGCACGCGCCACATCCAGCGAGTGCAAAGTCCTTCCAGCCAGCGACAAAGGTGTCGGAAAAAACACAGGCAACACCAAATGTTTGTTGAGGTGGAATTCTGACGGAACCTTTGGCATGAAGGAAGGGTGCGCCCGCAGCACCACCCTCGTGATGTGAAAAGTCAGATAAGGCCTCTTGCAGGACAGGGCCTGGATCTCAACTACCCTCCTGGCAGGGATGATGGCCACAATAAAAGGCGTTTTCCACGAAAGGAACTTGAGAGTGGCCTGATGCATAGGTTCGAAGGCGGCCCCCATGAGCCTTGTCAGTACCACGTTGAGTTCCCACGCCGGGGCTGAAGCCTTCACTCTGCCAGACCTGTGAGTCATTCGTGGAAGGCCTAGACTGTTGATGGTGTGTCGAGGTCTTTTTCCTCGTCTGCATCCACCAGGGTGTCCGGCTTGTCTGGAACGAGTGGAGGGGTGCTGGGCGCCGAGGGCTGAGGTGTGGAGACCGGAGCCGGAGGCTGCAGCAGAGGCTAGTACGGAACCGCCTGAACAGTGGAAGGCAGGGGCGCCAGAATCGAAGGAGCCGGCGTGGCAGCAGGGGCTGCAACGGGGCCTGCAGTGCTGGAGCTATAGGAGGAATAACTATAGGTGCAGGGGGAGGGGCCAGAGCGAGCATGTCCATGATTACATCCCTAAGGAAGGACCCCATCCGAGGACATGAGCATGAGGAACTTTTCAAAGAACCTGTCGTCGCAGGCCCGTGGGTTGGCAGGTGATATTGACAGGTAGCGGACGGCTGCTGATGCCGCTGCATACTCTGTCTAGCTGTTTGCGGGGTAAACCTGTCCTGTGCTGCTGAAGGATAAACTGTAGGCCACGTAGCTGGTTGACACCAGTCCCACCTTGTAACTCGTTCTCCCACCTGCTGCATTCCTCGGGCGGCCATCTTGTCTGGCGTGGTGGCCATCTTGTCGAGCTGCATGCCATGTGCCAAAGTCATGGTGCTTGGCTCACTGGGCCCGGCCTCCTCCAGGACTCTTGGCGATGGAGCATGAGACCTACCCTGAACCTCAGGCCGAGGCCTGGTAGGAATGTCACCCTCAGCAGAGTTGCCGGTAGTGCTGGGTACAGGCGCCCCCTCTGCCATGTTGCAGGTACAAGTGCATAGCCCCTCAGGTGTACACCCGGTAAAAGAACCTTTCGGTCTCTCAGCACTGTCTCTGGAAGGATCTACAGACCCCTCGGCCTGGCCGCCGGTAGCTGAATTAGCCTCGGTACCCGTGCTGGTGTGAGAAACTGAGCGGTTCCTCCCGTCTGGGCGTTTCCTTGGGAAGAAGTCGCCCTTGCGGGGTGCACTGGAAAAGAGCAGCCCTCCCTTAGGCCTTGACTTATGACTGACAAAAGTCCTTCAAGTCCTCTGGGGGCGATTTCTCGAAGAGCTCTGTCCACCTAGCTAGTCAAAGCACGCAAAGAATGTGCTTTGCATTTTGTGCAACCCTCCCATCCATGGTCGGGGCCAAGGCAGCGGAGGCAAAGAACGTGGGGATCCGATGTAGGGAAGAGCACCTCGCAGGCTGGACATCTGCTGAAGCCCGCTGAAGTCGAAATGCATCGGGGAGGAAAGACAGAAGAAAGTATCCGGGGAAGAGCGCGTGGTATTACATGTCCGAAGACAATCCCAGGAGCGCTGGTGAAATGGGCCTGTTCCTGTTGACGCGGAAAAGGGGACTGGCGCCGGTGGGCAGAGTCAGGCGAGCGCATGCTCCCAGGGCTACGCCCCCGCGTGCCTCTAAATTTAAATGGGAAGATTTCTTCTGGTGAAAAAGGTTCCGTCTCCCTTCCCTAATGAGAGGCGCCCATGCAGTATGGAGGAAAGGGGACAGGACGAAAGAGTACAACAGTTACAGGTAAGTAACTTGTTCCTTCTCCAGCATGGGGTCTGGCATGGATTCACATAAAGAATAAATAGCAGTACAGAAATACACAACGACGTGAGGTGGCAAGGCTCAACAGAAGCAATTACTGTTACCTCCGGAACAGGCTCACCTTCAAGGGAACAGGTTGCGTAGCACTGCTTGGCCGACCCTGGAGTCCTCTCTGGAATCCCTTTCGACGCTGTAGAATCTTGTGAAGGTGTGTGTAGACCTCCACATAGCAGCCCTGCAGATGTCCAGCAGGGGCACACCAGACAGGAACGAAGTCGTCGCAGCGATCGCTCTGGTGGAATGAGCTCTCAGCCGGTCAGGCATTGGTCGGTTTGCCAAACGGTGACAGTGTGTAATACAGGCGGAGAGCCACCTGGAAATGGAAGCCTTGGACCAAGCTTTCCCATGGTTCACAGGACCAAAGTTCACGAAAGGTTGAGACATCTTCCGTAAACTCTTTGTGCGTGCCACATAGAACTTCAGAGCACGCGCCACATCCAGCGAGTGCAAAGTCCTTCCAGCCAGCGACAAAGGTGTCGGAAAAAACACAGGCAACACCAAATGTTTGTTGAGGTGGAATTCTGACGGAACCTTTGGCATGAAGGAAGGGTGCGCCCGCAGCACCACCCTCGTGATGTGAAAAGTCAGATAAGGCCTCTTGCAGGACAGGGCCTGGATCTCAACTACCCTCCTGGCAGGGATGATGGCCACAATAAAAGGCGTTTTCCACGAAAGGAACTTGAGAGTGGCCTGATGCATAGGTTCGAAGGCGGCCCCCATGAGCCTTGTCAGTACCACGTTGAGTTCCCACGCCGGGGCTGAAGCCTTCACTCTGCCAGACCTGTGAGTCATTCGTGGAAGGCCTAGACTGTTGATGGTGTGTCGAGGTCTTTTTCCTCGTCTGCATCCACCAGGGTGTCCGGCTTGTCTGGAACGAGTGGAGGGGTGCTGGGCGCCGAGGGCTGAGGTGTGGAGACCGGAGCCGGAGGCTGCAGCAGAGGCTAGTACGGAACCGCCTGAACAGTGGAAGGCAGGGGCGCCAGAATCGAAGGAGCCGGCGTGGCAGCAGGGGCTGCAACGGGGCCTACAGTGCTGGAGCTATAGGAGGAATAACTATAGGTGCAGGGGGAGGGGCCAGAGCGAGCATGTCCATGATTACATCCCTAAGGAAGGACCCCATCTGAGGACATGAGCATGAGGAACTTTTCAAAGAACCTGTCGTCGCAGGCCCGTGGGTTGGCAGGTGATATTGACAGGTAGCGGACGGCTGCTGATGCCGCTGCATACTCTGTCTAGCTGTTTGCGGGGTAAACCTGTCCTGTGCTGCTGAAGGATAAACTGTAGGCCACGTAGCTGGTTGACACCAGTCCCACCTTGTAACTCGTTCTCCCACCTGCTGCATTCCTCGGGCGGCCATCTTGTCTGGCGTGGTGGCCATCTTGTCGAGCTGCATGCCACGTGCCAAAGTCATGGTGCTTGGCTCACTGGGCCCGGCCTCCTCCAGGACTCTTGGCGATGGAGCATGAGACCTACCCTGCACCTCAGGCCGCGGCCTGGTAGGAATGTCACCCTCAGCAGAGTTGCCGGTAGTGCTGGGTACAGGCGCCCCCTCTGCCATGTTGCAGGTACAAGTGCATAGCCCCTCAGGTGTACACCCGGTAAAAGAACCTTGCGGTCTCTCAGCACTGTCTCTGGAAGGATCTACAGACCCCTCGGCCTGGCCGCCGGTAGCTGAATTAGCCTCGGTACCCGTGCTGGTGTGAGAAACTGAGCGGTTCCTCCCGTCTGGGCGTTTCCTTGGGAAGAAGTCGCCCTTGCGGGGTGCACTGGAAAAGAGCAGCCCTCCCTTAGGCCTTGACTTATGACTGACAAAAGTCCTTCAAGTCCTCTGGGGGCGACTTCTCGAAGAGCTCTGTCCACCCAGCTAGTCAAAGCACGCAAAGAATGTGCTTTGCATTTTGTGCAACCCTCCCATCCATGGTCGGGGCCAAGGCAGCGGAGGCAAAGAACGTGGGGATCCGATGTAGGGAAGAGCACCTCGCAGGCTGGACATCTGCTGAAGCCCGCTGAAGTCGAAATGCATCGGGGAGGAAAGACAGAAGAAAGTATCCGGGGAAGAGCGCGTGGTATTACATGTCCGAAGACAATCCCAGGAGCGCTGGTGAAATGGGCATGTTCCTGTTGACGCGGAAAAGGGGACTGGCGCCGGTGGGCAGAGTCAGGCGAGCGCATGCTCCCAGGGCTACGCCCCCGCGTGCCTCTAAATTTAAATGGGAAGATTTCTTCTGGTGAAAAAGGTTCCGTCTCCCTTCCCTAACGAGAGGCGCCCATGCAGTATGGAGGAAAGGGGACAGGAGGAAGGAGTACAACAGTTACAGGTAAGTAACTTGTTCCTTCTCCAGCATGGGGTCTGGCATGGATTCACATAAAGAATAGCAGTACAGAAATACACAACGACGTGAGGTGGCAAGGCTCAACAGAAGCAATTACTGTTACCTCCAGAACAGGCTCACCTTCAAGGGAACAGGTTGCGTAGCACTGCTTGGCCGACCCTGGAGTCCTCTCTGGAATCCCTTTCGACGCTGTAGAATCTTGTGAAGGTGTGTGTAGACCTCCACATAGCAGCCCTGCAGATGTCCAGCAGGGGCACACCAGACAGGAACAAAGTCGTCGCAGCGATCGCTCTGGTGGAATGAGCTCTCAGCCGGTCAGGCATTGGTCGGTTTGCCAAACGGTGACAGTGTGTAATACAGGCGGAGAGCAACCTGGAAATGGAAGCCTTGGACCAAGCTTTCCCATGGTTCACAGGACCAAAGTTCACGAAAGGTTGAGACATCTTCCGTAAACTCTTTGTGCGTGCCACATAGAACTTCAGAGCACGCGCCACATCCAGCGAGTGCAAAGTCCTTCCAGCCAGCGACAAAGGTGTCGGAAAAAACACAGGCAACACCAAATGTTTGTTGAGGTGGAATTCTGACGGAACCTTTGGCATGAAGGAAGGGTGCGCCCGCAGCACCACCCTCGTGATGTGAAAAGTCAGATAAGGCCTCTTGCAGGACAGGGCCTGGATCTCAACTACCCTCCTGGCAGGGATGATGGCCACAATAAAAGGCGTTTTCCACGAAAGGAACTTGAGAGTGGCCTGATGCATAGGTTCGAAGGCGGCCCCCATGAGCCTTGTCAGTACCACGTTGAGTTCCCACGCCGGGGCTGAAGCCTTCACTCTGCCAGACCTGTGAGTCATTCGTGGAAGGCCTAGACTGTTGATGGTGTGTCGAGGTCTTTTTCCTCGTCTGCATCCACCAGGGTGTCCGGCTTGTCTGGAACGAGTGGAGGGGTGCTGGGCGCCGAGGGCTGAGGTGTGGAGACCGGAGCCGGAGGCTGCAGCAGAGGCTAGTACGGAACCGCCTGAACAGTGGAAGGCAGGGGCGCCAGAATCGAAGGAGCCGGCGTGGCAGCAGGGGCTGCAACGGGGCCTACAGTGCTGGAGCTATAGGAGGAATAACTATAGGTGCAGGGGGAGGGGCCAGAGCGAGCATGTCCATGATTACATCCCTAAGGAAGGACCCCATCTGAGGACATGAGCATGAGGAACTTTTCAAAGAACCTGTCGTCGCAGGCCCGTGGGTTGGCAGGTGATATTGACAGGTAGCGGACGGCTGCTGATGCCGCTGCATACTCTGTCTAGCTGTTTGCGGGGTAAACCTGTCCTGTGCTGCTGAAGGATAAACTGTAGGCCACGTAGCTAGTTGACACCAGTCCCACCTTGTAACTCGTTCTCCCACCTGCTGCATTCCTCGGGCGGCCATCTTGTCTGGCGTGGTGGCCATCTTGTCGAGCTGCATGCCACGTGCCAAAGTCATGGTGCTTGGCTCACTGGGCCCGGCCTCCTCCAGGACTCTTGGCGATGGAGCATGAGACCTACCCTGCACCTCAGGCCGAGGCCTGGTAGGAATGTCACCCTCAGCAGAGTTGCCGGTAGTGCTGGGTACAGGCGCCCCCTCTGCCATGTTGCAGGTACAAGTGCATAGCCCCTCAGGTGTACACCCGGTAAAAGAACCTTGCGGTCTCTCAGCACTGTCTCTGGAAGGATCTACAGACCCCTCGGCCTGGCCGCCGGTAGCTGAATTAGCCTCGGTACCCGTGCTGGTGTGAGAAACTGAGCGGTTCCTCCCGTCTGGGCGTTTCCTTGGGAAGAAGTCGCCCTTGCGGGATGCACTGGAAAAGAGCAGCCCTCCCTTAGGCCTTGACTTATGACTGACAAAAGTCCTTCAAGTCCTCTGGGGGCGACTTCTCGAAGAGCTCTGTCCACCTAGCTAGTCAAAGCACGCAAAGAATGTGCTTTGCATTTTGTGCAACCCTCCCATCCATGGTCGGGGCCAAGGCAGCGGAGGCAAAGAACGTGGGGATCCGATGTAGGGAAGAGCACCTCGCAGGCTGGACATCTGCTGAAGCCCGCTGAAGTCGAAATGCATCGGGGAGGAAAGACAGAAGAAAGTATCCGGGGAAGAGCGCGTGGTATTACATGTCCGAAGACAATCCCAGGAGCGCTGGTGAAATGGGCCTGTTCCTGTTGACGCGGAAAAGGGGACTGGCGCCGGTGGGCAGAGTCAGGCGAGCGCATGCTCCCAGGGCTACGCCCCCGCGTACCTCTAAATTTAAATGGGAAGATTTCTTCTGGTGAAAAAGGTTCCGTCTCCCTTCCCTAACGAGAGGCGCCCATGCAGTCTGGAGGAAAGGGGACAGGACGAAAGAGTACAACAGTTACAGGTAAGTAACTTGTTCCTTCTCCAGCATGGGGTCTGGCATGGATTCACATAAAGAATAGCAGTACAGAAATACACAACGACGTGAGGTGGCAAGGCTCAACAGAAGCAATTACTGTTACCTCCGGAACAGGCTCACCTTCAAGGGAACAGGTTGCGTAGCACTGCTTGGCCGACCCTGGAGTCCTCTCTGGAATCCCTTTCGACGCTGTAGAATCTTGTGAAGGTGTGTGTAGACCTCCACATAGCAGCCCTGCAGATGTCCAGCAGGGGCACACCAGACAGGAACGAAGTCGTCGCAGCGATCGCTCTGGTGGAATGAGCTCTCAGCCGGTCAGGCATTGGTCGGTTTGCCAAACGGTGACAGTGTGTAATACAGGCGGAGAGCCACCTGGAAATGGAAGCCTTGGACCAAGCTTTCCCATGGTTCACAGGACCAAAGTTCACGAAAGGTTGAGACATCTTCCGTAAACTCTTTGTGCGTGCCACATAGAACTTCAGAGCACGCGCCACATCCAGCGAGTGCAAAGTCCTTCCAGCCAGCGACAAAGGTGTCGGAAAAAACACAGGCAACACCAAATGTTTGTTGAGGTGGAATTCTGACGGAACCTTTGGCATGAAGGAAGGGTGCGCCCGCAGCACCACCCTCGTGATGTGAAAAGTCAGATAAGGCCTCTTGCAGGACAGGGCCTGGATCTCAACTACCCTCCTGGCAGGGATGATGGCCACAATAAAAGGCGTTTTCCACGAAAGGAACTTGAGAGTGGCCTGATGCATAGGTTCGAAGGCGGCCCCCATGAGCCTTGTCAGTACCACGTTGAGTTCCCACGCCGGGGCTGAAGCCTTCACTCTGCCAGACCTGTGAGTCATTCGTGGAAGGCCTAGACTGTTGATGGTGTGTCGAGGTCTTTTTCCTCGTCTGCATCCACCAGGGTGTCCGGCTTGTCTGGAACGAGTGGAGGGGTGCTGGGCGCCGAGGGCTGAGGTGTGGAGACCGGAGCCGGAGGCTGCAGCAGAGGCTAGTACGGAACCGCCTGAACAGTGGAAGGCAGGGGCGCCAGAATCGAAGGAGCCGGCGTGGCAGCAGGGGCTGCAACGGGGCCTACAGTGCTGGAGCTATAGGAGGAATAACTATAGGTGCAGGGGGAGGGGCCAGAGCGAGCATGTCCATGATTACATCCCTAAGGAAGGACCCCATCTGAGGACATGAGCATGAGGAACTTTTCAAAGAACCTGTCGTCGCAGGCCCGTGGGTTGGCAGGTGATATTGACAGGTAGCGGACGGCTGCTGATGCCGCTGCATACTCTGTCTAGCTGTTTGCGGGGTAAACCTGTCCTGTGCTGCTGAAGGATAAACTGTAGGCCACGTAGCTGGTTGACACCAGTCCCACCTTGTAACTCGTTCTCCCACCTGCTGCATTCCTCGGGCGGCCATCTTGTCTGGCGTGGTGGCCATCTTGTCGAGCTGCATGCCACGTGCCAAAGTCATGGTGCTTGGCTCACTGGGCCCGGCCTCCTCCAGGACTCTTGGCGATGGAGCACGAGACCTACCCTGCACCTCAGGCCGCGGCCTGGTAGGAATGTCACCCTCAGCAGAGTTGCCGGTAGTGCTGGGTACAGGCGCCCCCTCTGCCATGTTGCAGGTACAAGTGCATAGCCCCTCAGGTGTACACCCGGTAAAAGAACCTTGCGGTCTCTCAGCACTGTCTCTGGAAGGATCTACAGACCCCTCGGCCTGGCCGCCGGTAGCTGAATTAGCCTCGGTACCCGTGCTGGTGTGAGAAACTGAGCGGTTCCTCCCGTCTGGGCGTTTCCTTGGGAAGAAGTCGCCCTTGCGGGGTGCACTGGAAAAGAGCAGCCCTCCCTTAGGCCTTGACTTATGACTGACAAAAGTCCTTCAAGTCCTCTGGGGGCGACTTCTCGAAGAGCTCTGTCCACCCAGCTAGTCAAAGCACGCAAAGAATGTGCTTTGCATTTTGTGCAACCCTCCCATCCATGGTCGGGGCCAAGGCAGCGGAGGCAAAGAACGTGGGGATCCGATGTAGGGAAGAGCACCTCGCAGGCTGGACATCTGCTGAAGCCCGCTGAAGTCGAAATGCATCGGGGAGGAAAGACAGAAGAAAGTATCCGGGGAAGAGCGCGTGGTATTACATGTCCGAAGACAATCCCAGGAGCGCTGGTGAAATGGGCCTGTTCCTGTTGACGCGGAAAAGGGGACTGGCGCCGGTGGGCAGAGTCAGGCGAGCGCATGCTCCCAGGGCTACGCCCCCGCGTGCCTCTAAATTTAAATGGGAAGATTTCTTCTGGTGAAAAAGGTTCCGTCTCCCTTCCCTAACGAGAGGCGCCCATGCAGTATGGAGGAAAGGGGACAGGAGGAAGGAGTACAACAGTTACAGGTAAGTAACTTGTTCCTTCTCCAGCATGGGGTCTGGCATGGATTCACATAAAGAATAGCAGTACAGAAATACACAACGACGTGAGGTGGCAAGGCTCAACAGAAGCAATTACTGTTACCTCCAGAACAGGCTCACCTTCAAGGGAACAGGTTGCGTAGCACTGCTTGGCCGACCCTGGAGTCCTCTCTGGAATCCCTTTCGACGCTGTAGAATCTTGTGAAGGTGTGTGTAGACCTCCACATAGCAGCCCTGCAGATGTCCAGCAGGGGCACACCAGACAGGAACAAAGTCGTCGCAGCGATCGCTCTGGTGGAATGAGCTCTCAGCCGGTCAGGCATTGGTCGGTTTGCCAAACGGTGACAGTGTGTAATACAGGCGGAGAGCAACCTGGAAATGGAAGCCTTGGACCAAGCTTTCCCATGGTTCACAGGACCAAAGTTCACGAAAGGTTGAGACATCTTCCGTAAACTCTTTGTGCGTGCCACATAGAACTTCAGAGCACGCGCCACATCCAGCGAGTGCAAAGTCCTTCCAGCCAGCGACAAAGGTGTCGGAAAAAACACAGGCAACACCAAATGTTTGTTGAGGTGGAATTCTGACGGAACCTTTGGCATGAAGGAAGGGTGCGCCCGCAGCACCACCCTCGTGATGTGAAAAGTCAGATAAGGCCTCTTGCAGGACAGGGCCTGGATCTCAACTACCCTCCTGGCAGGGATGATGGCCACAATAAAAGGCGTTTTCCACGAAAGGAACTTGAGAGTGGCCTGATGCATAGGTTCGAAGGCGGCCCCCATGAGCCTTGTCAGTACCACGTTGAGTTCCCACGCCGGGGCTGAAGCCTTCACTCTGCCAGACCTGTGAGTCATTCGTGGAAGGCCTAGACTGTTGATGGTGTGTCGAGGTCTTTTTCCTCGTCTGCATCCACCAGGGTGTCCGGCTTGTCTGGAACGAGTGGAGGGGTGCTGGGCGCCGAGGGCTGAGGTGTGGAGACCGGAGCCGGAGGCTGCAGCAGAGGCTAGTACGGAACCGCCTGAACAGTGGAAGGCAGGGGCGCCAGAATCGAAGGAGCCGGCGTGGCAGCAGGGGCTGCAACGGGGCCTACAGTGCTGGAGCTATAGGAGGAATAACTATAGGTGCAGGGGGAGGGGCCAGAGCGAGCATGTCCATGATTACATCCCTAAGGAAGGACCCCATCTGAGGACATGAGCATGAGGAACTTTTCAAAGAACCTGTCGTCGCAGGCCCGTGGGTTGGCAGGTGATATTGACAGGTAGCGGACGGCTGCTGATGCCGCTGCATACTCTGTCTAGCTGTTTGCGGGGTAAACCTGTCCTGTGCTGCTGAAGGATAAACTGTAGGCCACGTAGCTGGTTGACACCAGTCCCACCTTGTAACTCGTTCTCCCACCTGCTGCATTCCTCGGGCGGCCATCTTGTCTGGCGTGGTGGCCATCTTGTCGAGCTGCATGCCACGTGCCAAAGTCATGGTGCTTGGCTCACTGGGCCCGGCCTCCTCCAGGACTCTTGGCGATGGAGCATGAGACCTACCCTGCACCTCAGGCCGCGGCCTGGTAGGAATGTCACCCTCAGCAGAGTTGCCGGTAGTGCTGGGTACAGGCGCCCCCTCTGCCATGTTGCAGGTACAAGTGCATAGCCCCTCAGGTGTACACCCGGTAAAAGAACCTTGCGGTCTCTCAGCACTGTCTCTGGAAGGATCTACAGACCCCTCGGCCTGGCCGCCGGTAGCTGAATTAGCCTCGGTACCCGTGCTGGTGTGAGAAACTGAGCGGTTCCTCCCGTCTGGGCGTTTCCTTGGGAAGAAGTCGCCCTTGCGGGGTGCACTGGAAAAGAGCAGCCCTCCCTTAGGCCTTGACTTATGACTGACAAAAGTCCTTCAAGTCCTCTGGGGGCGACTTCTCGAAGAGCTCTGTCCACCCAGCTAGTCAAAGCACGCAAAGAATGTGCTTTGCATTTTGTGCAACCCTCCCATCCATGGTCGGGGCCAAGGCAGCGGAGGCAAAGAACGTGGGGATCCGATGTAGGGAAGAGCACCTCGCAGGCTGGACATCTGCTGAAGCCCGCTGAAGTCGAAATGCATCGGGGAGGAAAGACAGAAGAAAGTATCCAGGGAAGAGCGCGTGGTATTACATGTCCGAAGACAATCCCAGGAGCGCTGGTGAAATGGGCCTGTTCCTGTTGACGCGGAAAAGGGGACTGGCGCCGGTGGGCAGAGTCAGGCGAGCGCATGCTCCCAGGGCTACGCCCCCGCGTGCCTCTAAATTTAAATGGGAAGATTTCTTCTGGTGAAAAAGGTTCCGTCTCCCTTCCCTAACGAGAGGCGCCCATGCAGTATGGAGGAAAGGGGACAGGAGGAAGGAGTACAACAGTTACAGGTAAGTAACTTGTTCCTTCTCCAGCATGGGGTCTGGCATGGATTCACATAAAGAATAGCAGTACAGAAATACACAACGACGTGAGGTGGCAAGGCTCAACAGAAGCAATTACTGTTACCTCCAGAACAGGCTCACCTTCAAGGGAACAGGTTGCGTAGCACTGCTTGGCCGACCCTGGAGTCCTCTCTGGAATCCCTTTCGACGCTGTAGAATCTTGTGAAGGTGTGTGTAGACCTCCACATAGCAGCCCTGCAGATGTCCAGCAGGGGCACACCAGACAGGAACAAAGTCGTCGCAGCGATCGCTCTGGTGGAATGAGCTCTCAGCTGGTCAGGCATTGGTCGGTTTGCCAAACGGTGACAGTGTGTAATACAGGCGGAGAGCAACCTGGAAATGGAAGCCTTGGACCAAGCTTTCCCATGGTTCACAGGACCAAAGTTCACGAAAGGTTGAGACATCTTCCGTAAACTCTTTGTGCGTGCCACATAGAACTTCAGAGCACGCGCCACATCCAGCGAGTGCAAAGTCCTTCCAGCCAGCGACAAAGGTGTCGGAAAAAACACAGGCAACACCAAATGTTTGTTGAGGTGGAATTCTGACGGAACCTTTGGCATGAAGGAAGGGTGCGCCCGCAGCACCACCCTCGTGATGTGAAAAGTCAGATAAGGCCTCTTGCAGGACAGGGCCTGGATCTCAACTACCCTCCTGGCAGGGATGATGGCCACAATAAAAGGCGTTTTCCACGAAAGGAACTTGAGAGTGGCCTGATGCATAGGTTCGAAGGCGGCCCCCATGAGCCTTGTCAGTACCACGTTGAGTTCCCACGCCGGGGCTGAAGCCTTCACTCTGCCAGACCTGTGAGTCATTCGTGGAAGGCCTAGACTGTTGATGGTGTGTCGAGGTCTTTTTCCTCGTCTGCATCCATCAGGGTGTCCGGCTTGTCTGGAACGAGTGGAGGGGTGCTGGGCGCCGAGGGCTGAGGTGTGGAGACCGGAGCCGGAGGCTGCAGCAGAGGCTAGTACGGAACCGCCTGAACAGTGGAAGGCAGGGGCGCCAGAATCGAAGGAGCCGGCGTGGCAGCAGGGGCTGCAACGGGGCCTGCAGTGCTGGAGCTATAGGAGGAATAACTATAGGTGCAGGGGGAGGGGCCAGAGCGAGCATGTCCATGATTACATCCCTAAGGAAGGACCCCATCTGAGGACATGAGCATGAGGAACTTTTCAAAGAACCTGTCGTCGCAGGCCCGTGGGTTGGCAGGTGATATTGACAGGTAGCGGACGGCTGCTGATGCCGCTGCATACTCTGTCTAGCTGTTTGCGGGGTAAACCTGTCCTGTGCTGCTGAAGGATAAACTGTAGGCCACGTAGCTGGTTGACACCAGTCCCACCTTGTAACTCGTTCTCCCACCTGCTGCATTCCTCGGGCGGCCATCTTGTCTGGCGTGGTGGCCATCTTGTCGAGCTGCATGCCACGTGCCAAAGTCATGGTGCTTGGCTCACTGGGCCGGCCTCCTCCAGGACTCTTGGCGATGGAGCATGAGACCTACCCTGCACCTCAGGCCGAGGCCTGGTAGGAATGTCACCCTCAGCAGAGTTGCCGGTAGTGCTGGGTACAGGCGCCCCCTCTGCCATGTTGCAGGTACAAGTGCATAGCCCCTCAGGTGTACACCCGGTAAAAGAACCTTGCGGTCTCTCAGCACTGTCTCTGGAAGGATCTACAGACCCCTCGGCCTGGCCGCCGGTAGCTGAATTAGCCTCGGTACCCGTGCTGGTGTGAGAAACTGAGCGGTTCCTCCCGTCTGGGCGTTTCCTTGGGAAGAAGTCGCCCTTGCGGGGTGCACTGGAAAAGAGCAGCCCTCACTTAGGCCTTGACTTATGACTGACAAAAGTCCTTCAAGTCCTCTGGGGGCGACTTCTCGAAGAGCTCTGTCCACCCAGCTAGTCAAAGCACGCAAAGAATGTGCTTTGCATTTTGTGCAACCCTCCCATCCATGGTCGGGGCCAAGGCAGCGGAGGCAAAGAACGTGGGGATCCGATGTAGGGAAGAGCACCTCGCAGGCTGGACATCTGCTGAAGCCCGCTGAAGTCGAAATGCATCGGGGAGGAAAGACAGAAGAAAGTATCCGGGGAAGAGCGCGTGGTATTACATGTCCGAAGACAATCCCAGGAGCGCTGGTGAAATGGGCCTGTTCCTGTTGACGCGGAAAAGGGGACTGGCGCCGGTGGGCAGAGCGAGGCGAGCGCATGCTCCCAGGGCTACGCCCCCGCGTACCTCTAAATTTAAATGGGAAGATTTCTTCTGGTGAAAAAGGTTCCGTCTCCCTTCCCTAACGAGAGGCGCCCATGCAGTATGGAGGAAAGGGGACAGGACGAAAGAGTACAACAGTTACAGGTAAGTAACTTGTTCCTTCTCCAGCATGGGGTCTGGCATGGATTCACATAAAGAATAGCAGTACAGAAATACACAACGACGTGAGGTGGCAAGGCTCAACAGAAGCAATTACTGTTACCTCCGGAACAGGCTCACCTTCAAGGGAACAGGTTGCGTAGCACTGCTTGGCCGACCCTGGAGTCCTCTCTGGAATCCCTTTCGACGCTGTAGAATCTTGTGAAGGTGTGTGTAGACCTCCACATAGCAGCCCTGCAGATGTCCAGCAGGGGCACACCAGACAGGAACGAAGTCGTCGCAGCGATCGCTCTGGTGGAATGAGCTCTCAGCCGGTCAGGCATTGGTCGGTTTGCCAAACGGTGACAGTGTGTAATACAGGCGGAGAGCAACCTGGAAATGGAAGCCTTGGACCAAGCTTTCCCATGGTTCACAGGACCAAAGTTCACGAAAGGTTGAGACATCTTCCGTAAACTCTTTGTGCGTGCCACATAGAACTTCAGAGCACGCGCCACATCCAGCGAGTGCAAAGTCCTTCCAGCCAGCGACAAAGGTGTCGGAAAAAACACAGGCAACACCAAATGTTTGTTGAGATGGAATTCTGACGGAACCTTTGGCATGAAGGAAGGGTGCGCCCGCAGCACCACCCTCGTGATGTGAAAAGTCAGATAAGGCTGCTTGCAGGACAGGGCCTGGATCTCAACTATCCTCCTGGCAGGGATGATGGCCACAATAAAAGGCGCTTTCCACGAAAGGATTTTGAGAGTGGCCTGATGCATAGGTTCGAAGGCGGCCCCCATGAGCCTTGTCAGTACCACGTTGAGTTCCCACGCCGGGGCTGAAGCCTTCACTCTGCCAGACCTGTGAGTCATTCGTGGAAGGCCTAGACTGTTGATGGTGTGTCGAGGTCTTTTTCTCATCTGCATCCACCAGGGTGTCCGGCTTGTCTGGAACGAGTGGAGGGGTGCTGGGCGCCGAGGGCTGAGGTGTGGAGACCGGAGCCGGAGGCTGCAGCAGAGGCTAGTACGGAACCGCCTGAACAGTGGAAGGCAGGGGCGCCAGAATCGAAGGAGCCGGCTTGGCAGCAGGGGCTGCAACGGGGCCTGCAGTGCTGGAGCTATAGGAGGAATAACTATAGGTGCAGGGGGAGGGGCCAGAGCGAGCATGTCCATGATTACATCCCTAAGGAAGGACCCCATCTGAGGACATGAGCATGAGGAACTTTTCAAAGAACCTGTCGTCGCAGGCCCGTGGGTTGGCAGGTGATATTGACGGGTAGCGGACAGCTGCTGATGCCGCTGCATACTCTGTCTAGCTGTTTGCGGGGTAAACCTGTCCTGTGCTGCTGAAGGATAAACTGTAGGCCACGTACCTGGTTGACACCAGTCCCACCTTGTAACTCGTTCTCCCACCTGCTGCATTCCTCGGGCGGCCATCTTGTCTGGCGTGGTGGCCATCTTGTCGAGCTGCATGCCACGTGCCAAAGTCATGGTGCTTGGCTCACTGGGCCCGGCCTCCTCCAGGACTCTTGACGATGGAGCATGAGACCTACCCTGCACCTCAGGCCGAGGCCTGGTAGGAATGTCACCCTCAGCAGAGTTGCCGGTAGTGCTGGGTACAGGCGCCCCCTCTGCCATGTTGCAGGTACAAGTGCAAAGCCCCTCAGGTGTACACCCGGTAAAAGAACCTTGCGGTCTCTCAGCACTGTCTCTGGAAGGATCTACAGACCCCTCGGCCTGGCGGCCTGTAGCTGAATTAGCCTCGGTACCCGTGCTGGTGTGAGAAACTGAGCGGTTCCTCCCGTCTGGGCGTTTCCTTGGGAAGAAGTCGCCCTTGCGGGGTGCACTGGAAAAGAGCAGCCCTCCCTTAGGCCTTGACTTATGACTGACAAAAGTCCTTCAAGTCCTCTGGGGGCGACTTCTCGAAGAGCTCTGTCCACCTAGCTAGTCAAAGCACGCAAAGAATGTGCTTTGCATTTTGTGCAACCCTCCCATCCATGGTCGGGGCCAAGGCAGCGGAGGCAAAGAACGTGGGGATCCGATGTAGGGAAGAGCACCTCGCAGGCTGGACATCTGCTGAAGCCCGCTGAAGTCGAAATGCATCGGGGAGGAAAGACAGAAGAAAGTATCCGGGGAAGAGCGCGTGGTATTACATGTCCGAAGACAATCCCAGGAGCGCTGGTGAAATGGGCCTGTTCCTGTTGACGCGGAAAAGGGGACTGGCGCCGGTGGGCAGAGTCAGGCGAGCGCATGCTCCCAGGGCTACGCCCCCGCGTGCCTCTAAATTTAAATGGGAAGATTTCTTCTGGTGAAAAAGGTTCCGTCTCCCTTCCCTAACGAGAGGCGCCCATGCAGTATGGAGGAAAGGGGACAGGACGAAAGAGTACAACAGTTACAGGTAAGTAACTTGTTCCTTCTCCAGCATGGGGTCTGGCATGGATTCACATAAAGAATAGCAGTACAGAAATACACAACGACGTGAGGTGGCAAGGCTCAACAGAAGCAATTACTGTTACCTCCGGAACAGGCTCACCTTCAAGGGAACAGGTTGCGTAGCACTGCTTGGCCGACCCTGGAGTCCTCTCTGGAATCCCTTTCGACGCTGTAGAATCTTGTGAAGGTGTGTGTAGACCTCCACATAGCAGCCCTGCAGATGTCCAGCAGGGGCACACCAGACAGGAACGAAGTCGTCGCAGCGATCGCTCTGGTGGAATGAGCTCTCAGCCGGTCAGGCATTGGTCGGTTTGCCAAACGGTGACAGTGTGTAATACAGGCGGAGAGCAACCTGGAAATGGAAGCCTTGGACCAAGCTTTCCCATGGTTCACAGGACCAAAGTTCACGAAAGGTTGAGACATCTTCCGTAAACTCTTTGTGCGTGCCACATAGAACTTCAGAGCACGCGCCACATCCAGCGAGTGCAAAGTCCTTCCAGCCAGCGACAAAGGTGTCGGAAAAAACACAGGCAACACCAAATGTTTGTTGAGATGGAATTCTGACGGAACCTTTGGCATGAAGGAAGGGTGCGCCCGCAGCACCACCCTCGTGATGTGAAAAGTCAGATAAGGCTGCTTGCAGGACAGGGCCTGGATCTCAACTATCCTCCTGGCAGGGATGATGGCCACAATAAAAGGCGCTTTCCACGAAAGGATTTTGAGAGTGGCCTGATGCATAGGTTCGAAGGCGGCCCCCATGAGCCTTGTCAGTACCACGTTGAGTTCCCACGCCGGGGCTGAAGCCTTCACTCTGCCAGACCTGTGAGTCATTCGTGGAAGGCCTAGACTGTTGATGGTGTGTCGAGGTCTTTTTCTCATCTGCATCCACCAGGGTGTCCGGCTTGTCTGGAACGAGTGGAGGGGTGCTGGGCGCCGAGGGCTGAGGTGTGGAGACCGGAGCCGGAGGCTGCAGCAGAGGCTAGTACGGAACCGCCTGAACAGTGGAAGGCAGGGGCGCCAGAATCGAAGGAGCCGGCTTGGCAGCAGGGGCTGCAACGGGGCCTGCAGTGCTGGAGCTATAGGAGGAATAACTATAGGTGCAGGGGGAGGGGCCAGAGCGAGCATGTCCATGATTACATCCCTAAGGAAGGACCCCATCTGAGGACATGAGCATGAGGAACTTTTCAAAGAACCTGTCGTCGCAGGCCCGTGGGTTGGCAGGTGATATTGACGGGTAGCGGACAGCTGCTGATGCCGCTGCATACTCTGTCTAGCTGTTTGCGGGGTAAACCTGTCCTGTGCTGCTGAAGGATAAACTGTAGGCCACGTACCTGGTTGACACCAGTCCCACCTTGTAACTCGTTCTCCCACCTGCTGCATTCCTCGGGCGGCCATCTTGTCTGGCGTGGTGGCCATCTTGTCGAGCTGCATGCCACGTGCCAAAGTCATGGTGCTTGGCTCACTGGGCCCGGCCTCCTCCAGGACTCTTGACGATGGAGCATGAGACCTACCCTGCACCTCAGGCCGAGGCCTGGTAGGAATGTCACCCTCAGCAGAGTTGCCGGTAGTGCTGGGTACAGGCGCCCCCTCTGCCATGTTGCAGGTACAAGTGCAAAGCCCCTCAGGTGTACACCCGGTAAAAGAACCTTGCGGTCTCTCAGCACTGTCTCTGGAAGGATCTACAGACCCCTCGGCCTGGCGGCCTGTAGCTGAATTAGCCTCGGTACCCGTGCTGGTGTGAGAAACTGAGCGGTTCCTCCCGTCTGGGCGTTTCCTTGGGAAGAAGTCGCCCTTGCGGGGTGCACTGGAAAAGAGCAGCCCTCCCTTAGGCCTTGACTTATGACTGACAAAAGTCCTTCAAGTCCTCTGGGGGCGACTTCTCGAAGAGCTCTGTCCACCTAGCTAGTCAAAGCACGCAAAGAATGTGCTTTGCATTTTGTGCAACCCTCCCATCCATGGTCGGGGCCAAGGCAGCGGAGGCAAAGAACGTGGGGATCCGATGTAGGGAAGAGCACCTCGCAGGCTGGACATCTGCTGAAGCCCGCTGAAGTCGAAATGCATCGGGGAGGAAAGACAGAAGAAAGTATCCGGGGAAGAGCGCGTGGTATTACATGTCCGAAGACAATCCCAGGAGCGCTGGTGAAATGGGCCTGTTCCTGTTGACGCGGAAAAGGGGACTGGCGCCGGTGGGCAGAGTCAGGCGAGCGCATGCTCCCAGGGCTACGCCCCCGCGTGCCTCTAAATTTAAATGGGAAGATTTCTTCTGGTGAAAAAGGTTCCGTCTCCCTTCCCTAACGAGAGGCGCCCATGCAGTATGGAGGAAAGGGGACAGGACGAAAGAGTACAACAGTTACAGGTAAGTAACTTGTTCCTTCTCCAGCATGGGGTCTGGCATGGATTCACATAAAGAATAAATAGCAGTACAGAAATACACAACGACGTGAGGTGGCAAGGCTCAACAGAAGCAATTACTGTTACCTCCGGAACAGGCTCACCTTCAAGGGAACAGGTTGCGTAGCACTGCTTGGCCGACCCTGGAGTCCTCTCTGGAATCCCTTTCGACGCTGTAGAATCTTGTGAAGGTGTGTGTAGACCTCCACATAGCAGCCCTGCAGATGTCCAGCAGGGGCACACCAGACAGGAACGAAGTCGTCGCAGCGATCGCTCTGGTGGAATGAGCTCTCAGCCGGTCAGGCATTGGTCGGTTTGCCAAACGGTGACAGTGTGTAATACAGGCGGAGAGCCACCTGGAAATGGAAGCCTTGGACCAAGCTTTCCCATGGTTCACAGGACCAAAGTTCACGAAAGGTTGAGACATCTTCCGTAAACTCTTTGTGCGTGCCACATAGAACTTCAGAGCACGCGCCACATCCAGCGAGTGCAAAGTCCTTCCAGCCAGCGACAAAGGTGTCGGAAAAAACACAGGCAACACCAAATGTTTGTTGAGGTGGAATTCTGACGGAACCTTTGGCATGAAGGAAGGGTGCGCCCGCAGCACCACCTTCGTGATGTGAAAAGTCAGATAAGGCCTCTTGCAGGACAGGGCCTGGATCTCAACTACCCTCCTGGCAGGGATGATGGCCACAATAAAAGGCGTTTTCCACGAAAGGAACTTGAGAGTGGCCTGATGCATAGGTTCGAAGGCGGCCCCCATGAGCCTTGTCAGTACCACGTTGAGTTCCCACGCCGGGGCTGAAGCCTTCACTCTGCCAGACCTGTGAGTCATTCGTGGAAGGCCTAGACTGTTGATGGTGTGTCGAGGTCTTTTTCCTCGTCTGCATCCACCAGGGTGTCCGGCTTGTCTGGAACGAGTGGAGGGGTGCTGGGCGCCGAGGGCTGAGGTGTGGAGACCGGAGCCGGAGGCTGCAGCAGAGGCTAGTACGGAACCGCCTGAACAGTGGAAGGCAGGGGCGCCAGAATCGAAGGAGCCGGCGTGGCAGCAGGGGCTGCAACGGGGCCTGCAGTGCTGGAGCTATAGGAGGAATAACTATAGGTGCAGGGGGAGGGGCCAGAGCGAGCATGTCCATGATTACATCCCTAAGGAAGGACCCCATCTGAGGACATGAGCATGAGGAACTTTTCAAAGAACCTGTCGTCGCAGGCCCGTGGGTTGGCAGGTGATATTGACAGGTAGCGGACGGCTGCTGATGCCGCTGCATACTCTGTCTAGCTGTTTGCGGGGTAAACCTGTCCTGTGCTGCTGAAGGATAAACTGTAGGCCACGTAGCTGGTTGACACCAGTCCCACCTTGTAACTCGTTCTCCCACCTGCTGCATTCCTCGGGCGGCCATCTTGTCTGGCGTGGTGGCCATCTTGTCGAGCTGCATGCCACGTGCCAAAGTCATGGTGCTTGGCTCACTGGGCCCGGCCTCCTCCAGGACTCTTGGCGATGGAGCATGAGACCTACCCTGCACCTCAGGCCGAGGCCTGGTAGGAATGTCACCCTCAGCAGAGTTGCCGGTAGTGCTGGGTACAGGCGCCCCCTCTGCCATGTTGCAGGTACAAGTGCATAGCCCCTCAGGTGTACACCCGGTAAAAGAACCTTGCGGTCTCTCAGCACTGTCTCTGGAAGGATCTACAGACCCCTCGGCCTGGCCGCCGGTAGCTGAATTAGCCTCGGTACCCGTGCTGGTGTGAGAAACTGAGCGGTTCCTCCCGTCTGGGCGTTTCCTTGGGAAGAAGTCGCCCTTGCGGGGTGCACTGGAAAAGAGCAGCCCTCCCTTAGGCCTTGACTTATGACTGACAAAAGTCCTTCAAGTCCTCTGGGGGCGACTTCTCGAAGAGCTCTGTCCACCCAGCTAGTCAAAGCACGCAAAGAATGTGCTTTGCATTTTGTGCAACCCTCCCATCCATGGTCGGGGCCAAGGCAGCGGAGGCAAAGAACGTGGGGATCCGATGTAGGGAAGAGCACCTCGCAGGCTGGACATCTGCTGAAGCCCGCTGAAGTCGAAATGCATCGGGGAGGAAAGACAGAAGAAAGTATCCGGGGAAGAGCGCGTGGTATTACATGTCCGAAGACAATCCCAGGAGCGCTGGTGAAATGGGCCTGTTCCTGTTGACGCGGAAAAGGGGACTGGCGCCGGTGGGCAGAGTCAGGCGAGCGCATGCTCCCAGGGCTACGCCCCCGCGTACCTCTAAATTTAAATGGGAAGATTTCTTCTGGTGAAAAAGGTTCCGTCTCCCTTCCCTAACGAGAGGCGCCCATGCAGTCTGGAGGAAAGGGGACAGGACGAAAGAGTACAACAGTTACAGGTATGTAACTTGTTACTTCTCCAGCATGGGGTCTGGCATGGATTCACATAAAGAATAGCAGTACAGAAATACACAACGACGTGAGGTGGCAAGGCTCAACAGAAGCAATTACTGTTACCTCCGGAACAGGCTTACCTTCAAGGGAACAGGTTGCGTAGCACTGCTTGGCCGACCCTGGAGTCCTCTCTGGAATCCCTTTCGACGCTGTAGAATCTTGTGAAGGTGTGTGTAGACCTCCACATAGCAGCCCTGCAGATGTCCAGCAGGGGCACACCAGACAGGAACGAAGTCGTCGCAGCGATCGCTCTGGTGGAATGAGCTCTCAGCCGGTCAGGCATTGGTCGGTTTGCCAAACGGTGACAGTGTGTAATACAGGCGGAGAGCCACCTGGAAATGGAAGCCTTGGACCAAGCTTTCCCATGGTTCACAGGACCAAAGTTCACGAAAGGTTGAGACATCTTCCGTAAACTCTTTGTGCGTGCCACATAGAACTTCAGAGCACGCGCCACATCCAGCGAGTGCAAAGTCCTTCCAGCCAGCGACAAAGGTGTCGGAAAAAACACAGGCAACACCAAATGTTTGTTGAGGTGGAATTCTGACGGAACCTTTGGCATGAAGGAAGGGTGCGCCCGCAGCACCACCCTCGTGATGTGAAAAGTCAGATAAGGCCTCTTGCAGGACAGGGCCTGGATCTCAACTACCCTCCTGGCAGGGATGATGGCCACAATAAAAGGCGTTTTCCACGAAAGGAACTTGAGAGTGGCCTGATGCATAGGTTCGAAGGCGGCCCCCATGAGCCTTGTCAGTACCACGTTGAGTTCCCACGCCGGGGCTGAAGCCTTCACTCTGCCAGACCTGTGAGTCATTCGTGGAAGGCCTAGACTGTTGATGGTGTGTCAAGGTCTTTTTCCTCGTCTGCATCCACCAGGGTGTCCGGCTTGTCTGGAACGAGTGGAGGGGTGCTGGGCGCCGAGGGCTGAGGTGTGGAGACCGGAGCCGGAGGCTGCAGCAGAGGCTAGTACGGAACCGCCTGAACAGTGGAAGGCAGGGGCGCCAGAATCGAAGGAGCCGGCGTGGCAGCAGGGGCTGCAACGGGGCCTGCAGTGCTGGAGCTATAGGAGGAATAACTATAGGTGCAGGGGGAGGGGCCAGAGCGAGCATGTCCATGATTACATCCCTAAGGAAGGACCCCATCTGAGGACATGAGCATGAGGAACTTTTCAAAGAACCTGTCGTCGCAGGCCCGTGGGTTGGCAGGTGATATGGAACAAGTTACTTACCTGTAACTGTTGTTCTCCAGCATGGGTCTGGCATGGATTCACATGCTCATGAATATTCCCCGTCGTCAGGCTGGGAATCCTCCGTAAAGAAAAAACCAGTATCAGTTTCGTTTCTGATCTGTCTTTCGTAGTAATAACCAATCACTGGTCTCTGCGTCATACTGACCACAGCCAATGACTGCCCTCTACCTAAGCACCGCCTCTGGCAGCCATCTTCAGATTTGGAAGCACGTGAAGTGGCAGTATGACCAAGTGAAGAGCCGCAGAGGGGTAGGCGGGAGGGTTCGCATGTGAATCCATGCCAGACCCATGCTGGAGAACAACAGTTACAGGTAAGTAACTTGTTCCTTCTCCAGCATGGGGTCTGGCATGGATTCACATGCTCATGAATAAAGAATACATAGCAGTACACACATGCACAACCACGGGAGGTGGCAAAGGCTCAACATTAAGCATCACATCAACTCAACATTAAGCATCTTACCTCCTCACCAGGCTCACCTCAGGCGAACAGGTTGCGCAGCACTGCTTGGCCGACCCTGGACTCCTCCCTGGAATCCCGGTCGACGCAGTAGAATTTCGTGAAGGTGTGCGTCGACCTCCACGTAGCAGCCCTGCATATGACCAGCAGGGGCACACCAGATAGGAACGCCGTGGTAGCTGCGATCGCTCTGGTGGAATGGGCTCTCGGACGGCCAGGCAGCGGTCGGTTTGCCAACCGGTGACAGTACATGATACAGCCGGAGAGCCATCTGGAGATGGAAGCCTTCGAGAGAGCCTTCCCCTGATTGACAGGTCCAAAGTTCACAAAGAGTTGCGACGTCTTCCGAAAACCCTTCGTGCGGTCCACGTAGAACTTCAGCGCTCTAGCTACATCCAGCGAGTGCAAAGTCCTCTCAGCCGGCGACGAAGGCGACGGGAAGAACACAGGTAACACCAAGGGTTCGTTGAGATGGAAGTCCGACGGTACCTTGGGCATGAAGGAGGGGTGCGTCCTGAGCACTACCCTCGTGTCGTGGAAAGTCAAGTACGGGGCCTTGCAGGAAAGGGCCTGGATCTCTCCCACTCGTCGTGCGGAGGTGATGGCCACAAGAAAAGCTGTTTTCCACGATAGAAACTTCAACGGGGCCGAGTGCAGAGGCTCGAACGGAGGTCCCATGAGCTTGGTCAGCACCACGTTGAGCTCCCAGGCCGGGGCCGGAGCCTTCACCGGCGGGAACGATCTGAACAGTCCCTTCATGAACTCTTTCACCAGACGATGAGACCACAAGGACGTCCGCCCCGTGGTTCTGGTGTATCGGGAGATCGCAGCAAGATGAATCTTGATGGACGCGTGTGCCAAACCAGCTTTGGCCAGCGTCAGCAGGTACGGCAGTACTTGGGGAGCCGTAATCCGTAGAGGGTTAATCTTCTGTGCGTGGCACCAGACAGAGAACCTCTTCCATTTGTGTCCGTAGCATTTAAGAGTCGAGGACGCCCTGGCCTTTGCAAGAACCTCTCTGCAATCGGCCGGTATGTCGTATCCTCCAAACTCTAGCGCTGCAGGAGCCAGGCCTGCAAGTTCAGCGACTTCGGGTCGTGGTGGAGGATGGCGCCTCCTTCCCTGGAGAGTAGATCCGCGTCCGCCGGCAGCTTGATCGGCGGGGACGCTGACAAGTCCAGAAGGTCCGGGAACCATATCTGCCTCGGCCACGCAGGTGCGACGAGGATCATCCTGCACCGTGACCTCTTGAGCTGGTTGACGAGCCGGATTAGCAGAGGCAAGGGAGGGAACGCGTAGAGGAACAGGCCCTCCCAGGGGAACGAGAAAGCATCGCCCATGCTCCTCGTCTGGGGAAACCTGCTGGCGAACCTCCGGCACTTGGTGTTCGTCGCCGTCGCGAACAGGTCGATCTGGGGTGTGCCCCACCGTCGGAAGAGGCGATCCACCAGATCCTGCCGTAGTTCCCACTCGTGGCACGAGCGCAGCTCCCTGCTGAGTGAGTCGGCGATGGTGTTTTTTATCCCTGCCAGATGAAACGGCACCAGAAAAATCCCTTGGGCGACGGCCCAATGCCACAGGTCCTGCGCCTCCTTGGACAGCGCTGGGGACCTGGTTCCGCCCTGTTTCCTGATGTAAAACATGGTGGTGGTGTTGTCGGTGAAGATCCTCACCACCTTGCCCTTGAGGGACGGAAGGAAGGACCTGAGGGCCCAAAACACTGCACGGAGCTCCAGGACGTTGATATGCAGGGACTTCTCCGTCGGGAGCCAGAGTCCCCTCGCGTGCAGATTTTCGGTGTGCGCTCCCCACCCTTCCAGGGAGGCATCCGTGGTCACAGTCTCCTGGTGGGCTGGGGTCTGGAAGTCCATGCCCGCCGTCAGATGCGCGCGGGTACCCCACCACCGTATCGCTCGTCGGAAACTCTCGTCGAGCTTGATCCTTTCCTCGAAGCTGCCCGTCGTCTGGATCCAGCGCGCATCCAGGAATTCTTGCAACGGGCGCATCCGGAGCCTGCACATGGGAATGAGGTAGATGCAGGAAGACATCATCCCGAGGAGGGACTTGATGGATCTCACTTTGGCCGCGTCGGCCACCAACATCCGTTGCACCTTGCCCAAGATGGTCCTGGTCCTCTCCTCCGACGGGGAGGCCAGAAGGGACACTGTGTCGAGCCTCGCTCCCAGAAACAGTGCGACTTGCGCGGGCACCAGGTGGGATTTGGCGTAGTTCACGGAGAATCCCAGGTCCGTGAGGAGTTGGACGGTCCTTGCCGTGTGGACCACGGCGAGCTCCTTCGTCTTGGCGCGGATGAGCCAGTCGTCCAGGTAGGGGTAGACGTGAATACCCTCGCGGCGCAGCTGCGCCGCCACCGGTGCGAGGCACTTGGTGAATACCCTGGGTGCCGACCATAGTCCGAAGGGAAGGGCTTTGAACTGGTAATGACGCCCTTGGACCACGAACCTGAGGAATTTTCGGTGCCCCTTTAGGATGGGAATGTGGAAGTAGGCATCCTCCAAATCCAACGACGATAGGAAGTCTCCTTCCTCCAGTTGACCCAGGACGTGCTGGAGGGTGACCATCCGGAACTTCTGCGCCTTGATGAACTTGTTCAGCCGTCGCAGGTCCAGGATGGGGCGCCATCCTCCCGTCTTCTTCTTCACGAGGAAGTATCGCGAGTAGACTCCGGAGCCCCGAAGCCTCTTTGGGACGAGTTCGATGGCGCCCTTTCTGAGCATCGCCTTTACCTCCAGGAGAAGTTGAGGGACGTGAAGTTCTTTCCTGGCCACGGGGGGGACGCGCGGGCACCTTCTTTGAAACTCGAGCGCGTGGCCCCGGGCCAGGGCGTCCAGCACCCAACGGTCGGTGGAGATGGACTCCCACACGCTGACGAAGCCCGCCAGCCGGCCTCCCACCGGGGTGCTTCGGTGGGGGCCCGACCCCACGGCCGGTTCAATCCTGCTTGGACGCGGCCTTGCCGCCTTGACCTCCTTGGCGACGACGGCGGGGTCCGCTAGACTTGCCTCGTCCTCTGTAGGCCTCTTGCGACGACGAGTGGGCCGCTTGACGGTAGGAAGCGAAACCGCCGCCGGAACCTTTGGAGGCGCCCTTGCCTCCGCCGCTCCGAAAGGGCGTCCGTCGTTGCTGCAGGACTCCAAGGGCCCGGGCCGTCTCAGTATCCGCCTTGATGGCCTGAAGGGAATCGTCCACTGTCTTCCCAAACAGGTTGTTCCCGTCGAAGGGCATGTCCAGGACTCTGGTCTGGACGTCCTGCCGAAAGTCCGTAGCTTTGAGCCATCCACGACGTCGAAGGCAAACGCCGTTGCCCAGCTGGCGGAACCCAGTGTCGGCGATGTCCGTCGCCACGGTGATGGCGTGGTCCGAAGCCACTTCACCTTCCTGGAGGATCTCAAGGGCCTCCGCCCTCTTGTCGTCCGGCAGAAAATCCAGCAGGGGAGCTATCTTGTACCAGAGCTCCCTGTCGTAGCGGGCCACGATAGCCAAGGCGTTGGCCGCTTTAATCGTCGTCGCTGCCGACGAGATGACTCTACGTCCCATAGCATCCAATTTCTTTCCCTCGCCGTCCGGCGGGGAAGTCGATGTGGAGGCCGCAACCCCCCCCGCTTTCTTCCTGGCTGCCGCGGAGACGACGGAGTCTGGGGTAGGCTGCGCCCGGAGGCATAGGGGGGCCGTGTCCGGGACCCGGTACTTTTTCTCGTACCGGTCTCTTCTAGCTGGCGTAGTGGAAGGGTTCTTGAGGAGGGAAAGGCCCTCATCCCAAATGTCGTCCAACAGAGGCACTGCGAGGACCGTCTTCCTCTTGGCCTCGCGCCGCTGATAAAGGAAGCCTTCCTTTTTCTTCTCCTCAGGGCAGAGTTGGAAAAGCTCGGAAGCCCTGGAGATCATGGAGTGGAAAGATCCGATCTCGTCGGGCGGAGAAGCCCTGGTGGGAGGCGACGACGGAAAATCCTCGTCGTATGCCTCGTCGTCCGTACCCGTCGCTGCCGTGTCAGTCCCCGTATCATCCCCTCGGGTGGACGGGGAGGAGGGCTGGACGGGGCGCGACGGTTGAAAAGGAGGTGGAGGATGGATCCTTCTTTTCTTGGTAGGGCGAACACCAGAAGGTCCCGGTTCTGGATCCCCCGACGGGAGAGGTTCCTCCGTCGGTAACGGTAGCCTCGTCCTTATCTCGGTGCATAAGGACTGTATGGCCAACAAAATGGCCGCCGAGTTGTCTCGCGGCGCTGGCAGAGGGGAATCCGACGGGCGAGCAGGGGCCCCGTCGGTATCCTCGACGATGTCGTCGTCGTCACCTGCGTCGGGGCCCATTCCGACGGGCTGGCCTTGTTCCACGCCTAGGCCGTGGCTTAAGACCTCGATCAGCTCCTCTTCTGAGGTTGAGGCCGAATCTACGACGACGCCCTGCCCCCCCTTCTTCCCCACGGAGGGTTTCACGGGGGTCCTATCGATGGGCACAAAAGAAGACTCCCTCCGAGGAGGCAGGGAGATTCTGGGCCCTGAGGTCGCCACCACTGGTGCAGCCTCCACAGGCTGGGCCAGGGCCGCCGCGACCGTTTCGATAGAGGGCTTGGTCGGATGGATCAAGGCCTTCACCACCTTAGGTGCGCTCACCGCCTTATCCTTGAGGGAGGGGGCACTGCCACGCTCCTCCTCTGCCTTAGAGCTCGACCGGGGTCTTTCCAGGAGCTTCGCCGGGTGCTCGGCCTTCCTCTTACCCGACCCAGAGCGTTGGCTCATGGTTGATGGTGCCGGGGAGGGTGCGCCCTGCCTGGCGCCCGTAGAGCCCGACCGTTCGGCGCTCCCGGTGCCAGCGGACTCGCGGTGCTTGGCCTTATGTTGGGCCCCCGTCACCGGGGCGCCCTCAAAGGTCTTAGAAGACCGCTCGGATTTCTTCTTCTTCTCGCCAGACGGGCTCTTACCCTCCAGCCAGTTGGCGAGACGTTGATGACGGTCCTTCATGGTCCGTTCAGACATGTTGCCGCAAAACGCACAGTCCTTCTCCACGTGCGTTTTGTCCTCATGAAGGCAGTAAAGGCAGAAAGAGTGTTCGTCCTCCTTAAAGACATTCTGCAGCTGGCATCCAGGGCAGACCCTGAACAGCTTTCCGGGCGTCGAGCTTCCCTTCTCCTGGGCCATCTCCGAGACCGGGCCTGAGAAGCTTCTGGAGTCCTCCGAAGAGTAGCTCGACGAAATCTTCACCCTTGAGGGGCACAGACGAATCCGACACGGGTCCCCGTTGATCGGATGTAGGATCGGTGGAGCTTGAGGCTCTTTTGACCGAAGAATCGAAGTTTTTGTGAAAAAGCGCGAAAAAATAGCACTAACGCTCGAGAGCAATAGCACGAGGATCCCAACACATGAACGTGCGGTAAAAATCTGAAGATGGCTGCCAGAGGCGGTGCTTAGGTAGAGGGCAGTCATTGGCTGTGGTCAGTATGACGCAGAGACCAGTGATTGGTTATTACTACGAAAGACAGATCAGAAACGAAACTGATACTGGTTTTTTCTTTACCGAGGATCCCCAGCCTGACGACGGGGAATATTCATGAGCATGTGAATCCATGCCAGACCCCATGCTGGAGAATGACAGGTAGCGGACGGCTGCTGATGCCGCTGCATACTCTGTCTAGCTGTTTGCGGGGTAAACCTGTCCTGTGCTGCTGAAGGATAAACTGTAGGCCACGTAGCTGGTTGACACCAGTCCCACCTTGTAACTCGTTCTCCCACCTGCTGCATTCCTCGGGCGGCCATCTTGTCTGGCGTGGTGGCCATCTTGTCAAGCTGCATGCCACGTGCCAAAGTCATGGTGCTTGGCTCACTGGGCCCGGCCTCCTCCAGGACTCTTGGCGATGGAGCATGAGACCTACCCTGCACCTCAGGCCGAGGCCTGGTAGGAATGTCACCCTCAGCAGAGTTGCCGGTAGTGCTGGGTACAGGCGCCCCCTCTGCCATGTTGCAGGTACAAGTGCATAGCCCCTCAGGTGTACACCCGGTAAAAGAACCTTGCGGTCTCTCAGCACTGTCTCTGGAAGGATCTACAGACCCCTCGGCCTGGCCGCCGGTAGCTGAATTAGCCTCGGTACCCGTGCTGGTGTGAGAAACTGAGCGGTTCCTCCCGTCTGGGCGTTTCCTTGGGAAGAAGTCGCCCTTGCGGGGTGCACTGGAAAAGAGCAGCCCTCCCTTAGGCCTTGACTTATGACTGACAAAAGTCCTTCAAGTCCTCTGGGGGCGACTTCTCGAAGAGCTCTGTCCACCTAGCTAGTCAAAGCACGCAAAGAATGTGCTTTGCATTTTGTGCAACCCTCCCATCCATGGTCGGGGCCAAGGCAGCGGAGGCAAAGAACGTGGGGATCCGATGTAGGGAAGAGCACCTCGCAGGCTGGACATCTGCTGAAGCCCGCTGAAGTCGAAATGCATCGGGGAGGAAAGACAGAAGAAAGTATCCGGGGAAGAGCGCGTGGTATTACATGTCCGAAGACAATCCCAGGAGCGCTGGTGAAATGGGCCTGTTCCTGTTGACGCGGAAAAGGGGACTGGCGCCGGTGGGCAGAGTCAGGCGAGCGCATGCTCCCAGGGCTACGCCCCCGCGTACCTCTAAATTTAAATGGGAAGATTTCTTCTGGTGAAAAAGGTTCCGTCTCCCTTCCCTAACGAGAGGCGCCCATGCAGTATGGAGGAAAGGGGACAGGACGAAAGAGTACAACAGTTACAGGTAAGTAACTTGTTCCTTCTCCAGCATGGGGTCTGGCATGGATTCACATAAAGAATAGCAGTACAGAAATACACAACGACGTGAGGTGGCAAGGCTCAACAGAAGCAATTACTGTTACCTCCGGAACAGGCTCACCTTCAAGGGAACAGGTTGCGTAGCACTGCTTGGCCGACCCTGGAGTCCTCTCTGGAATCCCTTTCGACGCTGTAGAATCTTGTGAAGGTGTGTGTAGACCTCCACATAGCAGCCCTGCAGATGTCCAGCAGGGGCACACCAGACAGGAACGAAGTCGTCGCAGCGATCGCTCTGGTGGAATGAGCTCTCAGCCGGTCAGGCATTGGTCGGTTTGCCAAACGGTGACAGTGTGTAATACAGGCGGAGAGCAACCTGGAAATGGAAGCCTTGGACCAAGCTTTCCCATGGTTCACAGGACCAAAGTTCACGAAAGGTTGAGACATCTTCCGTAAACTCTTTGTGCGTGCCACATAGAACTTCAGAGCACGCGCCACATCCAGCGAGTGCAAAGTCCTTCCAGCCAGCGACAAAGGTGTCGGAAAAAACACAGGCAACACCAAATGTTTGTTGAGGTGGAATTCTGACGGAACCTTTGGCATGAAGGAAGGGTGCGCCCGCAGCACCACCCTCGTGATGTGAAAAGTCAGATAAGGCCTCTTGCAGGACAGGGCCTGGATCTCAACTACCCTCCTGGCAGGGATGATGGCCACAATAAAAGGCGTTTTCCACGAAAGGAACTTGAGAGTGGCCTGATGCATAGGTTCGAAGGCGGCCCCCATGAGCCTTGTCAGTACCACGTTGAGTTCCCACGCCGGGGCTGAAGCCTTCACTCTGCCAGACCTGTGAGTCATTCGTGGAAGGCCTAGACTGTTGATGGTGTGTCGAGGTCTTTTTCCTCGTCTGCATCCACCAGGGTGTCCGGCTTGTCTGGAACGAGTGGAGGGGTGCTGGGCGCCGAGGGCTGAGGTGTGGAGACCGGAGCCGGAGGCTGCAGCAGAGGCTAGTACGGAACCGCCTGAACAGTGGAAGGCAGGGGCGCCAGAATCGAAGGAGCCGGCGTGGCAGCAGGGGCTGCAACGGGGCCTGCAGTGCTGGAGCTATAGGAGGAATAACTATAGGTGCAGGGGGAGGGGCCAGAGCGAGCATGTCCATGATTACATCCCTAAGGAAGGACCCCATCCGAGGACATGAGCATGAGGAACTTTTCAAAGAACCTGTCGTCGCAGGCCCGTGGGTTGGCAGGTGATATTGACAGGTAGCGGACGGCTGCTGATGCCGCTGCATACTCTGTCTAGCTGTTTGCGGGGTAAACCTGTCCTGTGCTGCTGAAGGATAAACTGTAGGCCACGTAGCTGGTTGACACCAGTCCCACCTTGTAACTCGTTCTCCCACCTGCTGCATTCCTCGGGCGGCCATCTTGTCTGGCGTGGTGGCCATCTTGTCGAGCTGCATGCCATGTGCCAAAGTCATGGTGCTTGGCTCACTGGGCCCGGCCTCCTCCAGGACTCTTGGCGATGGAGCATGAGACCTACCCTGAACCTCAGGCCGAGGCCTGGTAGGAATGTCACCCTCAGCAGAGTTGCCGGTAGTGCTGGGTACAGGCGCCCCCTCTGCCATGTTGCAGGTACAAGTGCATAGCCCCTCAGGTGTACACCCGGTAAAAGAACCTTTCGGTCTCTCAGCACTGTCTCTGGAAGGATCTACAGACCCCTCGGCCTGGCCGCCGGTAGCTGAATTAGCCTCGGTACCCGTGCTGGTGTGAGAAACTGAGCGGTTCCTCCCGTCTGGGCGTTTCCTTGGGAAGAAGTCGCCCTTGCGGGGTGCACTGGAAAAGAGCAGCCCTCCCTTAGGCCTTGACTTATGACTGACAAAAGTCCTTCAAGTCCTCTGGGGGCGATTTCTCGAAGAGCTCTGTCCACCTAGCTAGTCAAAGCACGCAAAGAATGTGCTTTGCATTTTGTGCAACCCTCCCATCCATGGTCGGGGCCAAGGCAGCGGAGGCAAAGAACGTGGGGATCCGATGTAGGGAAGAGCACCTCGCAGGCTGGACATCTGCTGAAGCCCGCTGAAGTCGAAATGCATCGGGGAGGAAAGACAGAAGAAAGTATCCGGGGAAGAGCGCGTGGTATTACATGTCCGAAGACAATCCCAGGAGCGCTGGTGAAATGGGCCTGTTCCTGTTGACGCGGAAAAGGGGACTGGCGCCGGTGGGCAGAGTCAGGCGAGCGCATGCTCCCAGGGCTACGCCCCCGCGTGCCTCTAAATTTAAATGGGAAGATTTCTTCTGGTGAAAAAGGTTCCGTCTCCCTTCCCTAATGAGAGGCGCCCATGCAGTATGGAGGAAAGGGGACAGGACGAAAGAGTACAACAGTTACAGGTAAGTAACTTGTTCCTTCTCCAGCATGGGGTCTGGCATGGATTCACATAAAGAATAAATAGCAGTACAGAAATACACAACGACGTGAGGTGGCAAGGCTCAACAGAAGCAATTACTGTTACCTCCGGAACAGGCTCACCTTCAAGGGAACAGGTTGCGTAGCACTGCTTGGCCGACCCTGGAGTCCTCTCTGGAATCCCTTTCGACGCTGTAGAATCTTGTGAAGGTGTGTGTAGACCTCCACATAGCAGCCCTGCAGATGTCCAGCAGGGGCACACCAGACAGGAACGAAGTCGTCGCAGCGATCGCTCTGGTGGAATGAGCTCTCAGCCGGTCAGGCATTGGTCGGTTTGCCAAACGGTGACAGTGTGTAATACAGGCGGAGAGCCACCTGGAAATGGAAGCCTTGGACCAAGCTTTCCCATGGTTCACAGGACCAAAGTTCACGAAAGGTTGAGACATCTTCTGTAAACTCTTTGTGCGTGCCACATAGAACTTCAGAGCACGCGCCACATCCAGCGAGTGCAAAGTCCTTCCAGCCAGCGACAAAGGTGTTGGAAAAAAACACAGGCAACACCAAATGTTTGTTGAGGTGGAATTCTGACGGAACCTTTGGCATGAAGGAAGGGTGCGCCCGCAGCACCACCCTCGTGATGTGAAAAGTCAGATAAGGCCGCTTGCAGGACAGGGCCTGGATCTCAACTACCCTCCTGGCAGGGATGATGGCCACAATAAAAGGCGTTTTCCACGAAAGGGACTTGAGAGTGGCCTGATGCATAGGTTCGAAGGCGGCCCCCATGAGCCTTGTCAGTACCACGTTGAGTTCCCACGCCGGGGCTGAAGCCTTCACTCTGCCAGACCTGTGAGTCATTCGTGGAAGGCCTAGACTGTTGATGGTGTGTCGAGGTCTTTTTCCTCGTCTGCATCCATCAGGGTGTCCGGCTTGTCTGGAACGAGTGGAGGGGTGCTGGGCGCCGAGGGCTGCGGTGTGGAGACCGGAGCCGGAGGCTGCAGCAGAGGCTAGTACGGAACCGCCTGAACAGTGGAAGGCAGGGGCGCCAGAATCGAAGGAGCCGGCGTGGCAGCAGGGGCTGCAACGGGGCCTGCAGTGCTGGAGCTATAGGAGGAATAACTATAGGTGCAGGGGGAGGGGCCAGAGCGAGCATGTCCATGATTACATCCCTAAGGAAGGACCCCATCTGAGGACATGAGCATGAGGAACTTTTCAAAGATCCTGTCGGCGCAGGCCCGTGGGTTGGCAGGTGATATTGACAGGTAGCGGACGGCAGCTGATGCCGCTGCATACTCTGTCTAGCTGTTTGCGGGGTAAACCTGTCCTGTGCTGCTGAAGGATAAACTGTAGGCCACGTACCTGGTTGACACCAGTCCCACCTTGTAACTCGTTCTCCCACCTGCTGCATTCCTCGGGCGGCCATCTTGTCTGGCGTGGTGGCCATCTTGTCGAGCTGCATGCCATGTGCCAAAGTCATGGTGCTTGGCTCACTGGGCCCGGCCTCCTCCAGGACTCTTGGCGATGGAGCATGAGACCTACCCTGCACCTCAGGCCGAGGCCTGGTAGGATTGTCACCCTCAGCAGAGTTGCCGGTAGTGCTGGGTACAGGCGCCCCCTCTGCCATGTTGCAGGTACAAGTGCATAGCCCCTCAGGTGTACACCCGGTAAAAGAACCTTGCGGTCTCTCAGCACTGTCTCTGGAAGGATCTACAGACCCCTCGGCCTGGCCGCCGGTAGCTGAATTAGCCTCGGTACCCGTGCTGGTGTGAGAAACTGAGCGGTTCCTCCCGTCTGGGCGTTTCCTTGGGAAGAAGTCGCCCTTGCGGGGTGCACTGGAAAAGAGCAGCCCTCCCTTAGGCCTTGACTTATGACTGACAAAAGTCCTTCAAGTCCTCTGGGGGCGACTTCTCGAAGAGCTCTGTCCACCTAGCTAGTCAAAGCACGCAAAGAATGTGCTTTGCATTTTGTGCAACCCTCCCATCCATGGTCGGGGCCAAGGCAGCGGAGGCAAAGAACGTGGGGATCCGATGTAGGGAAGAGCACCTCGCAGGCTGGACATCTGCTGAAGCCCGCTGAAGTCGAAATGCATCGGGGAGGAAAGACAGAAGAAAGTATCCGGGGAAGAGCGCGTGGTATTACATGTCCGAAGACAATCCCAGGAGCGCTGGTGAAATGGGCCTGTTCCTGTTGACGCGGAAAAGGGGACTGGCGCCGGTGGGCAGAGTCAGGCGAGCGCATGCTCCCAGGGCTACGCCCCCGCGTGCCTCTAAATTTAAATGGGAAGATTTCTTCTGGTGAAAAAGGTTCCGTCTCCCTTCCCTAACGAGAGGCGCCCATGCAGTATGGAGGAAAGGGGACAGGAGGAAGGAGTACAACAGTTACAGGTAAGTAACTTGTTCCTTCTCCAGCATGGGGTCTGCCATGGATTCACATAAAGAATAGCAGTACAGAAATACACAACGACGTGAGGTGGCAAGGCTCAACAGAAGCAATTACTGTTACCTCCAGAACAGGCTCACCTTCAAGGGAACAGGTTGCGTAGCACTGCTTGGCCGACCCTGGAGTCCTCTCTGGAATCCCTTTCGACGCTGTAGAATCTTGTGAAGGTGTGTGTAGACCTCCACATAGCAGCCCTGCAGATGTCCAGCAGGGGCACACCAGACAGGAACAAAGTCGTCGCAGCGATCGCTCTGGTGGAATGAGCTCTCAGCCGGTCAGGCATTGGTCGGTTTGCCAAACGGTGACAGTGTGTAATACAGGCGGAGAGCAACCTGGAAATGGAAGCCTTGGACCAAGCTTTCCCATGGTTCACAGGACCAAAGTTCACGAAAGGTTGAGACATCTTCCGTAAACTCTTTGTGCGTGCCACATAGAACTTCAGAGCTCGCGCCACATCCAGCGAGTGCAAAGTCCTTCCAGCCAGCGACAAAGGTGTCGGAAAAAACACAGGCAACACCAAATGTTTGTTGAGGTGGAATTCTGACGGAACCTTTGGCATGAAGGAAGGGTGCGCCCGCAGCACCACCCTCGTGATGTGAAAAGTCAGATAAGGCCTCTTGCAGGACAGGGCCTGGATCTCAACTACCCTCCTGGCAGGGATGATGGCCACAATAAAAGGCGTTTTCCACGAAAGGAACTTGAGAGTGGCCTGATGCATAGGTTCGAAGGCGGCCCCCATGAGCCTTGTCAGTACCACGTTGAGTTCCCACGCCGGGGCTGAAGCCTTCACTCTGCCAGACCTGTGAGTCATTCGTGGAAGGCCTAGACTGTTGATGGTGTGTCGAGGTCTTTTTCCTCGTCTGCATCCACCAGGGTGTCCGGCTTGTCTGGAACGAGTGGAGGGGTGCTGGGCGCCGAGGGCTGAGGTGTGGAGACCGGAGCCGGAGGCTGCAGCAGAGGCTAGTACGGAACCGCCTGAACAGTGGAAGGCAGGGGCGCCAGAATCGAAGGAGCCGGCGTGGCAGCAGGGGCTGCAACGGGGCCTGCAGTGCTGGAGCTATAGGAGGAATAACTATAGGTGCAGGGGGAGGGGCCAGAGCGAGCATGTCCATGATTACATCCCTAAGGAAGGACCCCATCTGAGGACATGAGCATGAGGAACTTTTCAAAGAACCTGTCGTCGCAGGCCCGTGGGTTGGCAGGTGATATTGACGGGTAGCGGACGGCTGCTGATGCCGCTGCATACTCTGTCTAGCTGTTTGCGGGGTAAACCTGTCCTGTGCTGCTGAAGGATAAACTGTAGGCCACGTAGCTGGTTGACACCAGTCCCACCTTGTAACTCGTTCTCCCACCTGCTGCATTCCTCGGGCGGCCATCTTGTCTGGCGTGGTGGCCATCTTGTCGAGCTGCATGCCACGTGCCAAAGTCATGGTGCTTGGCTCACTGGGCCCGGCCTCCTCCAGGACTCTTGGCGATGGAGCATGAGACCTACCCTGCACCTCAGGCCGAGGCCTGGTAGGAATGTCACCCTCAGCAGAGTTGCCGGTAGTGCTGGGTACAGGCGCCCCCTCTGCCATGTTGCAGGTACAAGTGCATAGCCCCTCAGGTGTACACCCGGTAAAAGAACCTTGCGGTCTCTCAGCACTGTCTCTGGAAGGATCTACAGACCCCTCGGCCTGGCCGCCGGTAGCTGAATTAGCCTCGGTACCCGTGCTGGTGTGAGAAACTGAGCGGTTCCTCCCGTCTGGGCGTTTCCTTGGGAAGAAGTCGCCCTTGCGGGGTGCACTGGAAAAGAGCAGCCCTCCCTTAGGCCTTGACTTATGACTGACAAAAGTCCTTCAAGTCCTCTGGGGGCGACTTCTCGAAGAGCTCTGTCCACCTAGCTAGTCAAAGCACACAAAGAATGTGCTTTGCATTTTGTGCAACCCTCCCATCCATGGTCGGGGCCAAGGCAGCGGAGGCAAAGAACGTGGGGATCCGATGTAGGGAAGAGCACCTCGCAGGCTGGACATCTGCTGAAGCCCGCTGAAGTCGAAATGCATCGGGGAGGAAAGACAGAAGAAAGTATCCGGGGAAGAGCGCGTGGTATTACACGTCCGAAGACAATCCCAGGAGCGCTGGTGAAATGGGCCTGTTCCTGTTGACGCGGAAAAGGGGACTGGCGCCGGTGGGCAGAGTCAGGCGAGCGCATGCTCCCAGGGCTACGCCCCCGCGTACCTCTAAATTTAAATGGGAAGATTTCTTCTGGTGAAAAAGGTTCCGTCTCCCTTCCCTAACGAGAGGCGCCCATGCAGTCTGGAGGAAAGGGGACAGGACGAAAGAGTACAACAGTTACAGGTAAGTAACTTGTTCCTTCTCCAGCATGGGGTCTGGCATGGATTCACATAAAGAATAGCAGTACAGAAATACACAACGACGTGAGGTGGCAAGGCTCAACAGAAGCAATTACTGTTACCTCCGGAACAGGCTCACCTTCAAGGGAACAGGTTGCGTAGCACTGCTTGGCCGACCCTGGAGTCCTCTCTGGAATCCCTTTCGACGCTGTAGAATCTTGTGAAGGTGTGTGTAGACCTCCACATAGCAGCCCTGCAGATGTCCAGCAGGGGCACACCAGACAGGAACGAAGTCGTCGCAGCGATCGCTCTGGTGGAATGAGCTCTCAGCCGGTCAGGCATTGGTCGGTTTGCCAAACGGTGACAGTGTGTAATACAGGCGGAGAGCCACCTGGAAATGGAAGCCTTGGACCAAGCTTTCCCATGGTTCACAGGACCAAAGTTCACGAAAGGTTGAGACATCTTCCGTAAACTCTTTGTGCGTGCCACATAGAACTTCAGAGCACGCGCCACATCCAGCGAGTGCAAAGTCCTTCCAGCCAGCGACAAAGGTGTCGGAAAAAACACAGGCAACACCAAATGTTTGTTGAGATGGAATTCTGACGGAACCTTTGGCATGAAGGAAGGGTGCGCCCGCAGCACCACCCTCGTGATGTGAAAAGTCAGATAAGGCTACTTGCAGGACAGGGCCTGGATCTCAACTACCCTCCTGGCAGGGATGATGGCCACAATAAAAGGCGCTTTCCACGAAAGGAACTTGAGAGTGGCCTGATGCATAGGTTCGAAGGCGGCCCCCATGAGCCTTGTCAGTACCACGTTGAGTTCCCACGCCGGGGCTGAAGCCTTCACTCTGCCAGACCTGTGAGTCATTCGTGGAAGGCCTAGACTGTTGATGGTGTGTCGAGGTCTTTTTCTCATCTGCATCCACCAGGGTGTCCGGCTTGTCTGGAACGAGTGGAGGGGTGCTGGGCGCCGAGGGCTGAGGTGTGGAGACCGGAGCCGGAGGCTGCAGCAGAGGCTAGTACGGAACCGCCTGAACAGTGGAAGGCAGGGGCGCCAGAATCGAAGGAGCCGGCTTGGCAGCAGGGGCTGCAACGGGGCCTGCAGTGCTGGAGCTATAGGAGGAATAACTATAGGTGCAGGGGGAGGGGCCAGAGCGAGCATGTCCATGATTACATCCCTAAGGAAGGACCCCATCTGAGGACATGAGCATGAGGAACTTTTCAAAGAACCTGTCGTCGCAGGCCCGTGGGTTGGCAGGTGATATTGACGGGTAGCGGACAGCTGCTGATGCCGCTGCATACTCTGTCTAGCTGTTTGCGGGGTAAACCTGTCCTGTGCTGCTGAAGGATAAACTGTAGGCCACGTACCTGGTTGACACCAGTCCCACCTTGTAACTCGTTCTCCCACCTGCTGCATTCCTCGGGCGGCCATCTTGTCTGGCGTGGTGGCCATCTTGTCGAGCTGCATGCCACGTGCCAAAGTCATGGTGCTTGGCTCACTGGGCCCGGCCTCCTCCAGGACTCTTGACGATGGAGCATGAGACCTACCCTGCACCTCAGGCCGAGGCCTGGTAGGAATGTCACCCTCAGCAGAGTTGCCGGTAGTGCTGGGTACAGGCGCCCCCTCTGCCATGTTGCAGGTACAAGTGCAAAGCCCCTCAGGTGTACACCCGGTAAAAGAACCTTGCGGTCTCTCAGCACTGTCTCTGGAAGGATCTACAGACCCCTCGGCCTGGCGGCCGGTAGCTGAATTAGCCTCGGTACCCGTGCTGGTGTGAGAAACTGAGCGGTTCCTCCCGTCTGGGCGTTTCCTTGGGAAGAAGTCGCCCTTGCGGGGTGCACTGGAAAAGAGCAGCCCTCCCTTAGGCCTTGACTTATGACTGACAAAAGTCCTTCAAGTCCTCTGGGGGCGACTTCTCGAAGAGCTCTGTCCACCTAGCTAGTCAAAGCACGCAAAGAATGTGCTTTGCATTTTGTGCAACCCTCCCATCCATGGTCGGGGCCAAGGCAGCGGAGGCAAAGAACGTGGGGATCCGATGTAGGGAAGAGCACCTCGCAGGCTGGACATCTGCTGAAGCCCGCTGAAGTCGAAATGCATCGGGGAGGAAAGACAGAAGAAAGTATCCGGGGAAGAGCGCGTGGTATTACATGTCCGAAGACAATCCCAGGAGCGCTGGTGAAATGGGCCTGTTCCTGTTGACGCGGAAAAGGGGACTGGCGCCGGTGGGCAGAGTCAGGCGAGCGCATGCTCCCAGGGCTACGCCCCCGCGTGCCTCTAAATTTAAATGGGAAGATTTCTTCTGGTGAAAAAGGTTCCGTCTCCCTTCCCTAACGAGAGGCGCCCATGCAGTATGGAGGAAAGGGGACAGGACGAAAGAGTACAACAGTTACAGGTAAGTAACTTGTTCCTTCTCCAGCATGGGGTCTGGCATGGATTCACATAAAGAATAAATAGCAGTACAGAAATACACAACGACGTGAGGTGGCAAGGCTCAACAGAAGCAATTACTGTTACCTCCGGAACAGGCTCACCTTCAAGGGAACAGGTTGCGTAGCACTGCTTGGCCGACCCTGGAGTCCTCTCTGGAATCCCTTTCGACGCTGTAGAATCTTGTGAAGGTGTGTGTAGACCTCCACATAGCAGCCCTGCAGATGTCCAGCAGGGGCACACCAGACAGGAACGAAGTCGTCGCAGCGATCGCTCTGGTCGAATGAGCTCTCAGCCGGTCAGGCATTGGTCGGTTTGCCAAACGGTGACAGTGTGTAATACAGGCGGAGAGCCACCTGGAAATGGAAGCCTTGGACCAAGCTTTCCCATGGTTCACAGGACCAAAGTTCACGAAAGGTTGAGACATCTTCCGTAAACTCTTCGGAAAAAACACAGGCAACACCAAATGTTTGTTGAGGTGGAATTCTGATGGAACCTTTGGCATGAAGGAAGGGTGCGCCCGCAGCACCACCCTCGTGATGTGAAAAGTCAGATAAGGCCGCTTGCAGGACAGGGCCTGGATCTCAACTACCCTCCTGGCAGGGATGATGGCCACAATAAAAGGCGTTTTCCACGAAAGGAACTTGAGAGTGGCCTGATGCATAGGTTCGAAGGCGGCCCCCATGAGCCTTGTCAGTACCACGTTGAGTTCCCACGCCGGGGCTGAAGCCTTCACTCTGCCAGACCTGTGAGTCATTCGTGGAAGGCCTAGACTGTTGATGGTGTGTCGAGGTCTTTTTCCTCGTCTGCATCCATCAGGGTGTCCGGCTTGTCTGGAACGGGTGGAGGGGTGCTGGGCGCCGAGGGCTGCGGTGTGGAGACCGGAGCCGGAGGCTGCAGCAGAGGCTAGTACGGAACCGCCTGAACAGTGGAAGGCAGGGGCGCCAGAATCGAAGGAGCCGGCGTGGCAGCAGGGGCTGCAACGGGGCCTGCAGTGCTGGAGCTATAGGAGGAATAACTATAGGTGCAGGGGGAGGGGCCAGAGCGAGCATGTCCATGATTACATCCCTAAGGAAGGACCCCATCTGAGGACATGAGCATGAGGAACTTTTCAAAGAACCTGTCGGCGCAGGCCCGTGGGTTGGCAGGTGATATTGACAGGTAGCGGACGGCAGCTGATGCCGCTGCATACTCTGTCTAGCTGTTTGCGGGGTAAACCTGTCCTGTGCTGCTGAAGGATAAACTGTAGGCCACGTACCTGGTTGACACCAGTCCCACCTTGTAACTCGTTCTCCCACCTGCTGCATTCCTCGGGCGGCCATCTTGTCTGGCGTGGTGGCCATCTTGTCGAGCTGCATGCCATGTGCCAAAGTCATGGTGCTTGGCTCACTGGGCCCGGCCTCCTCCAGGACTCTTGGCGATGGAGCATGAGACCTACCCTGCACCTCAGGCCGAGGCCTGGTAGGATTGTCACCCTCAGCAGAGTTGCCGGTAGTGCTGGGTACAGGCGCCCCCTCTGCCATGTTGCAGGTACAAGTGCATAGCCCCTCAGGTGTACACCCGGTAAAAGAACCTTGCGGTCTCTCAGCACTGTCTCTGGAAGGATCTACAGACCCCTCGGCCTGGCCGCCGGTAGCTGAATTAGCCTCGGTACCCGTGCTGGTGTGAGAAACTGAGCGGTTCCTCCCGTCTGGGCGTTTCCTTGGGAAGAAGTCGCCCTTGCGGGGTGCACTGGAAAAGAGCAGCCCTCCCTTAGGCCTTGACTTATGACTGACAAAAGTCCTTCAAGTCCTCTGGGGGCGACTTCTCGAAGAGCTCTGTCCACCTAGCTAGTCAAAGCACGCAAAGAATGTGCTTTGCATTTTGTGCAACCCTCCCATCCATGGTCGGGGCCAAGGCAGCGGAGGCAAAGAACGTGGGGATCCGATGTAGGGAAGAGCACCTCGCAGGCTGGACATCTGCTGAAGCCCGCTGAAGTCGAAATGCATCGGGGAGGAAAGACAGAAGAAAGTATCCGGGGAAGAGCGCGTGGTATTACATGTCCGAAGACAATCCCAGGAGCGCTGGTGAAATGGGCCTGTTCCTGTTGACGCGGAAAAGGGGACTGGCGCCGGTGGGCAGAGTCAGGCGAGCGCATGCTCCCAGGGCTACGCCCCCGCGTGCCTCTAAATTTAAATGGGAAGATTTCTTCTGGTGAAAAAGGTTCCGTCTCCCTTCCCTAACGAGAGGCGCCCATGCAGTATGGAGGAAAGGGGACAGGACGAAAGAGTACAACAGTTACAGATAAGTAACTTGTTCCTTCTCCAGCATGGGGTCTGGCATGGATTCACATAAAGAATAGCAGTACAGAAATACACAACGACGTGAGGTGGCAAGGCTCAACAGAAGCAATTACTGTTACCTCCGGAACAGGCTCACCTTCAAGGGAACAGGTTGCGTAGCACTGCTTGGCCGACCCTGGAGTCCTCTCTGGAATCCCTTTCGACGCTGTAGAATCTTGTGAAGGTGTGTGTAGACCTCCACATAGCAGCCCTGCAGATGTCCAGCAGGGGCACACCAGACAGGAACGAAGTCGTCGCAGCGATCGCTCTGGTGGAATGAGCTCTCAGCCGGTCAGGCATTGGTCGGTTTGCCAAACGGTGACAGTGTGTAATACAGGCGGAGAGCAACCTGGAAATGGAAGCCTTGGACCAAGCTTTCCCATGGTTCACAGGACCAAAGTTCACGAAAGGTTGAGACATCTTCCGTAAAAACTCTTTGTGCGTGCCACATAGAACTTCAGAGCACGCGCCACATCCAGCGAGTGCAAAGTCCTTCCAGCCAGCGACAAAGGTGTCGGAAAAAACACAGGCAACACCAAATGTTTGTTGAGGTGGAATTCTGACGGAACCTTTGGCATGAAGGAAGGGTGCGCCCGCAGCACCACCCTCGTGAGGTGAAAAGTCAGATAAGGCCGCTTGCAGGACAGGGCCTGGATCTCAACTACCCTCCTGGCAGGGATGATGGCCACAATAAAAGGCGTTTTCCACGAAAGGAACTTGAGAGTGGCCTGATGCATAGGTTCGAAGGCGGCCCCCATGAGCCTTGTCAGTACCACGTTGAGTTCCCACGCCGGGGCTGAAGCCTTCACTCTGCCAGACCTGTGAGTCATTCGTGGAAGGCCTAGACTGTTGATGGTGTGTCGAGGTCTTTTTCCTCGTCTGCATCCACCAGGGTGTCCGGCTTGTCTGGAACGAGTGGAGGGGTGCTGGGCGCCGAGGGCTGAGGTGTGGAGACCGGAGCCGGAGGCTGCAGCAGAGGCTAGTACGGAACCGCCTGAACAGTGGAAGGCAGGGGCGCCAGAATCGAAGGAGCCGGCGTGGCAGCAGGGGCTGCAACGGGCCTGCAGTGCTGGAGCTATAGGAGGAATAACTATAGGTGCAGGGGGAGGGGCCAGAGCGAGCATGTCCATGATTACATCCCTAAGGAAGGACCCCATCTGAGGACATGAGCATGAGGAACTTTTCAAAGAACCTGTCGTCGCAGGCCCGTGGGTTGGCAGGTGATATTGACGGGTAGCGGACGGCTGCTGATGCCGCTGCATACTCTGTCTAGCTGTTTGCGGGGTAAACCTGTCCTGTGCTGCTGAAGGTTAAACTGTAGGCCACGTAGCTGGTTGACACCAGTCTCACCTTGTAACTCGTTCTCCCACCTGCTGCATTCCTCGGGCGGCCATCTTGTCTGGCGTGGTGGCCATCTTGTCGAGCTGCATGCCACGTGCCAAAGTCATGGTGCTTGGCTCACTGGGCCCGGCCTCCTCCAGGACTCTTGGCGATGGAGCATGAGACCTACCCTGCACCTCAGGCCGAGGCCTGGTAGGAATGTCACCCTCAGCAGAGTTGCCGGTAGTGCTGGGTACAGGCGCCCCCTCTGCCATGTTGCAGGTACAAGTGCATAGCCCCTCAGGTGTACACCCGGTAAAAGAACCTTGCGGTCTCTCAGCACTGTCTCTGGAAGGATCTACAGACCCTCGGCCTGGCCGCCGGTAGCTGAATTAGCCTCGGTACCCGTGCTGGTGTGAGAAACTGAGCGGTTCCTCCCGTCTGGGCGTTTCCTTGGGAAGAAGTCGCCCTTGCGGGGTGCACTGGAAAAGAGCAGCCCTCCCTTAGGCCTTGACTTATGACTGACAAAAGTCCTTCAAGTCCTCTGGGGGCGACTTCTCGAAGAGCTCTGTCCACCTAGCTAGTCAAAGCACGCAAAGAATGTGCTTTGCATTTTGTGCAACCCTCCCATCCATGGTCGGGGCCAAGGCAGCGGAGGCAAAGAACGTGGGGATCCGATGTAGGGAAGAGCACCTCGCAGGCTGGACATCTGCTGAAGCCCGCTGAAGTCGAAATGCATCGGGGAGGAAAGACAGAAGAAAGTATCCGGGGAAGAGCGCGTGGTATTACATGTCCGAAGACAATCCCAGGAGCGCTGGTGAAATGGGCCTGTTCCTGTTGACGCGGAAAAGGGGACTGGCGCCGGTGGGCAGAGTGAGGCGAGCGCATGCTCCCAGGGCTACGCCCCCGCGTACCTCTAAATTTAAATGGGAAGATTTCTTCTGGTGAAAAAGGTTCCGTCTCCCTTCCCTAACGAGAGGCGCCCATGCAGTCTGGAGGAAAGGGGACAGGACGAAAGAGTACAACAGTTACAGGTAAGTAACTTGTTCCTTCTCCAGCATGGGGTCTGGCATGGATTCACATAAAGAATAGCAGTACAGAAATACACAACGACGTGAGGTGGCAAGGCTCAACAGAAGCAATTACTGTTACCTCCGGAACAGGCTCACCTTCAAGGGAACAGGTTGCGTAGCACTGCTTGGCCGACCCTGGAGTCCTCTCTGCAATCCCTTTCGACGCTGTAGAATCTTGTGAAGGTGTGTGTAGACCTCCACATAGCAGCCCTGCAGATGTCCAGCAGGGGCACACCAGACAGGAACGAAGTCGTCGCAGCGATCGCTCTGATGGAATGAGCTCTCAGCCGGTCAGGCATTGGTCGGTTTGCCAAACGGTGACAGTGTGTAATACAGGCGGAGAGCCACCTGGAAATGGAAGCCTTGGACCAAGCTTTCCCATGGTTCACAGGACCAAAGTTCACGAAAGGTTGAGACATCTTCCGTAAACTCTTTGTGCGTGCCACATAGAACTTCAGAGCACGCGCCACATCCAGCGAGTGCAAAGTCCTTCCAGCCAGCGACAAAGGTGTCGGAAAAAACACAGGCAACACCAAATGTTTGTTGAGATGGAATTCTGACGGAACCTTTGGCATGAAGGAAGGGTGCGCCCGCAGCACCACCCTCGTGATGTGAAAAGTCAGATAAGGCTGCTTGCAGGACAGGGCCTGGATCTCAACTACCCTCCTGGCAGGGATGATGGCCACAATAAAAGGCGCTTTCCACGAAAGGAACTTGAGAGTGGCCTGATGCATAGGTTCGAAGGCGGCCCCCATGAGCCTTGTCAGTACCACGTTGAGTTCCCACGCCGGGGCTGAAGCCTTCACTCTGCCAGACCTGTGAGTCATTCGTGGAAGGCCTAGACTGTTGATGGTGTGTCGAGGTCTTTTTCTCATCTGCATCCACCAGGGTGTCCGGCTTGTCTGGAACGAGTGGAGGGGTGCTGGGCGCCGAGGGCTGAGGTGTGGAGACCGGAGCCGGAGGCTGCAGCAGAGGCTAGTACGGAACCGCCTGAACAGTGGAAGGCAGGGGCGCCAGAATCGAAGGAGCCGGCTTGGCAGCAGGGGCTGCAACGGGGCCTGCAGTGCTGGAGCTATAGGAGGAATAACTATAGGTGCAGGGGGAGGGGCCAGAGCGAGCATGTCCATGATTACATCCCTAAGGAAGGACCCCATCTGAGGACATGAGCATGAGGAACTTTTCAAAGAACCTGTCGTCGCAGGCCCGTGGGTTGGCAGGTGATATTGACGGGTAGCGGACAGCTGCTGATGCCGCTGCATACTCTGTCTAGCTGTTTGCGGGGTAAACCTGTCCTGTGCTGCTGAAGGATAAACTGTAGGCCACGTACCTGGTTGACACCAGTCCCACCTTGTAACTCGTTCTCCCACCTGCTGCATTCCTCGGGCGGCCATCTTGTCTGGCGTGGTGGCCATCTTGTCGAGCTGCATGCCACGTGCCAAAGTCATGGTGCTTGGCTCACTGGGCCCGGCCTCCTCCAGGACTCTTGACGATGGAGCATGAGACCTACCCTGCACCTCAGGCCGAGGCCTGGTAGGAATGTCACCCTCAGCAGAGTTGCCGGTAGTGCTGGGTACAGGCGCCCCCTCTGCCATGTTGCAGGTACAAGTGCAAAGCCCCTCAGGTGTACACCCGGTAAAAGAACCTTGCGGTCTCTCAGCACTGTCTCTGGAAGGATCTACAGACCCCTCGGCCTGGCGGCCGGTAGCTGAATTAGCCTCGGTACCCGTGCTGGTGTGAGAAACTGAGCGGTTCCTCCCGTCTGGGCGTTTCCTTGGGAAGAAGTCGCCCTTGCGGGGTGCACTGGAAAAGAGCAGCCCTCCCTTAGGCCTTGACTTATGACTGACAAAAGTCCTTCAAGTCCTCTGGGGGCGACTTCTCGAAGAGCTCTGTCCACCTAGATAGTCAAAGCACGCAAAGAATGTGCTTTGCATTTTGTGCAACCCTCCCATCCATGGTCGGGGCCAAGGCAGCGGAGGCAAAGAACGTGGGGATCCGATGTAGGGAAGAGCACCTCGCAGGCTGGACATCTGCTGAAGCCCGCTGAAGTCGAAATGCATCGGGGAGGAAAGACAGAAGAAAGTATCCGGGGAAGAGCGCGTGGTATTACATGTCCGAAGACAATCCCAGGAGCGCTGGTGAAATGGGCCTGTTCCTGTTGACGCGGAAAAGGGGACTGGCGCCGGTGGGCAGAGTCAGGCGAGCGCATGCTCCCAGGGCTACGCCCCCGCGTGCCTCTAAATTTAAATGGGAAGATTTCTTCTGGTGAAAAAGGTTCCGTCTCCCTTCCCTAACGAGAGGCGCCCATGCAGTATGGAGGAAAGGGGACAGGAGGAAGGAGTACAACAGTTACAGGTAAGTAACTTGTTCCTTCTCCAGCATGGGGTCTGGCATGGATTCACATAAAGAATAAATAGCAGTACAGAAATACACAACGACGTGAGGTGGCAAGGCTCAACAGAAGCAATTACTGTTACCTCCGGAACAGGCTCACCTTCAAGGGAACAGGTTGCGTAGCACTGCTTGGCCGACCCTGGAGTCCTCTCTGGAATCCCTTTCGACGCTGTAGAATCTTGTGAAGGTGTGTGTAGACCTCCACATAGCAGCCCTGCAGATGTCCAGCAGGGGCACACCAGACAGGAACGAAGTCGTCGCAGCGATCGCTCTGGTCGAATGAGCTCTCAGCCGGTCAGGCATTGGTCGGTTTGCCAAACGGTGACAGTGTGTAATACAGGCGGAGAGCCACCTGGAAATGGAAGCCTTGGACCAAGCTTTCCCATGGTTCACAGGACCAAAGTTCACGAAAGGTTGAGACATCTTCCGTAAACTCTTCGGAAAAAACACAGGCAACACCAAATGTTTGTTGAGGTGGAATTCTGATGGAACCTTTGGCATGAAGGAAGGGTGCGCCCGCAGCACCACCCTCGTGATGTGAAAAGTCAGATAAGGCCGCTTGCAGGACAGGGCCTGGATCTCAACTACCCTCCTGGCAGGGATGATGGCCACAATAAAAGGCGTTTTCCACGAAAGGAACTTGAGAGTGGCCTGATGCATAGGTTCGAAGGCGGCCCCCATGAGCCTTGTCAGTACCACGTTGAGTTCCCACGCCGGGGCTGAAGCCTTCACTCTGCCAGACCTGTGAGTCATTCGTGGAAGGCCTAGACTGTTGATGGTGTGTCGAGGTCTTTTTCCTCGTCTGCATCCATCAGGGTGTCCGGCTTGTCTGGAACGGGTGGAGGGGTGCTGGGCGCCGAGGGCTGCGGTGTGGAGACCGGAGCCGGAGGCTGCAGCAGAGGCTAGTACGGAACCGCCTGAACAGTGGAAGGCAGGGGCGCCAGAATCGAAGGAGCCGGCGTGGCAGCAGGGGCTGCAACGGGGCCTGCAGTGCTGGAGCTATAGGAGGAATAACTATAGGTGCAGGGGGAGGGGCCAGAGCGAGCATGTCCATGATTACATCCCTAAGGAAGGACCCCATCTGAGGACATGAGCATGAGGAACTTTTCAAAGAACCTGTCGGCGCAGGCCCGTGGGTTGGCAGGTGATATTGACAGGTAGCGGACGGCAGCTGATGCCGCTGCATACTCTGTCTAGCTGTTTGCGGGGTAAACCTGTCCTGTGCTGCTGAAGGATAAACTGTAGGCCACGTACCTGGTTGACACCAGTCCCACCTTGTAACTCGTTCTCCCACCTGCTGCATTCCTCGGGCGGCCATCTTGTCTGGCGTGGTGGCCATCTTGTCGAGCTGCATGCCATGTGCCAAAGTCATGGTGCTTGGCTCACTGGGCCCGGCCTCCTCCAGGACTCTTGGCGATGGAGCATGAGACCTACCCTGCACCTCAGGCCGAGGCCTGGTAGGATTGTCACCCTCAGCAGAGTTGCCGGTAGTGCTGGGTACAGGCGCCCCCTCTGCCATGTTGCAGGTACAAGTGCATAGCCCCTCAGGTGTACACCCGGTAAAAGAACCTTGCGGTCTCTCAGCACTGTCTCTGGAAGGATCTACAGACCCCTCGGCCTGGCCGCCGGTAGCTGAATTAGCCTCGGTACCCGTGCTGGTGTGAGAAACTGAGCGGTTCCTCCCGTCTGGGCGTTTCCTTGGGAAGAAGTCGCCCTTGCGGGGTGCACTGGAAAAGAGCAGCCCTCCCTTAGGCCTTGACTTATGACTGACAAAAGTCCTTCAAGTCCTCTGGGGGCGACTTCTCGAAGAGCTCTGTCCACCTAGCTAGTCAAAGCACGCAAAGAATGTGCTTTGCATTTTGTGCAACCCTCCCATCCATGGTCGGGGCCAAGGCAGCGGAGGCAAAGAACGTGGGGATCCGATGTAGGGAAGAGCACCTCGCAGGCTGGACATCTGCTGAAGCCCGCTGAAGTCGAAATGCATCGGGGAGGAAAGACAGAAGAAAGTATCCGGGGAAGAGCGTGTGGTATTACATGTCCGAAGACAATCCCAGGAGCGCTGGTGAAATGGGCCTGTTCCTGTTGACGCGGAAAAGGGGACTGGCGCCGGTGGGCAGAGTCAGGCGAGCGCATGCTCCCAGGGCTACGCCCCCGCGTGCCTCTAAATTTAAATGGGAAGATTTCTTCTGGTGAAAAAGGTTCCGTCTCCCTTCCCTAACGAGAGGCGCCCATGCAGTATGGAGGAAAGGGGACAGGAGGAAGGAGTACAACAGTTACAGGTAAGTAACTTGTTCCTTCTCCAGCATGGGGTCTGGCATGGATTCACATAAAGAATAGCAGTACAGAAATACACAACGACGTGAGGTGGCAAGGCTCAACAGAAGCAATTACTGTTACCTCCAGAACAGGCTCACCTTCAAGGGAACAGGTTGCGTAGCACTGCTTGGCCGACCCTGGAGTCCTCTCTGGAATCCCTTTCGACGCTGTAGAATCTTGTGAAGGTGTGTGTAGACCTCCACATAGCAGCCCTGCAGATGTCCAGCAGGGGCACACCAGACAGGAACAAAGTCGTCGCAGCGATCGCTCTGGTGGAATGAGCTCTCAGCTGGTCAGGCATTGGTCGGTTTGCCAAACGGTGACAGTGTGTAATACAGGCGGAGAGCAACCTGGAAATGGAAGCCTTGGACCAAGCTTTCCCATGGTTCACAGGACCAAAGTTCACGAAAGGTTGAGACATCTTCCGTAAACTCTTTGTGCGTGCCACATAGAACTTCAGAGCACGCGCCACATCCAGCGAGTGCAAAGTCCTTCCAGCCAGCGACAAAGGTGTCGGAAAAAACACAGGCAACACCAAATGTTTGTTGAGGTGGAATTCTGACGGAACCTTTGGCATGAAGGAAGGGTGCGCCCGCAGCACCACCCTCGTGATGTGAAAAGTCAGATAAGGCCTCTTGCAGGACAGGGCCTGGATCTCAACTACCCTCCTGGCAGGGATGATGGCCACAATAAAAGGCGTTTTCCACGAAAGGAACTTGAGAGTGGCCTGATGCATAGGTTCGAAGGCGGCCCCCATGAGCCTTGTCAGTACCACGTTGAGTTCCCACGCCGGGGCTGAAGCCTTCACTCTGCCAGACCTGTGAGTCATTCGTGGAAGGCCTAGACTGTTGATGGTGTGTCGAGGTCTTTTTCCTCGTCTGCATCCATCAGGGTGTCCGGCTTGTCTGGAACGAGTGGAGGGGTGCTGGGCGCCGAGGGCTGAGGTGTGGAGACCGGAGCCGGAGGCTGCAGCAGAGGCTAGTACGGAACCGCCTGAACAGTGGAAGGCAGGGGCGCCAGAATCGAAGGAGCCGGCGTGGCAGCAGGGGCTGCAACGGGGCCTGCAGTGCTGGAGCTATAGGAGGAATAACTATAGGTGCAGGGGGAGGGGCCAGAGCGAGCATGTCCATGATTACATCCCTAAGGAAGGACCCCATCTGAGGACATGAGCATGAGGAACTTTTCAAAGAACCTGTCGTCGCAGGCCCGTGGGTTGGCAGGTGATATTGACAGGTAGCGGACGGCTGCTGATGCCGTTGCATACTCTGTCTAGCTGTTTGCGGGGTAAACCTGTCCTGTGCTGCTGAAGGATAAACTGTAGGCCACGTAGCTGGTTGACACCAGTCCCACCTTGTAACTCGTTCTCCCACCTGCTGCATTCCTCGGGCGGCCATCTTGTCTGGCGTGGTGGCCATCTTGTCGAGCTGCATGCCACGTGCCAAAGTCATGGTGCTTGGCTCACTGGGCCGGCCTCCTCCAGGACTCTTGGCGATGGAGCATGAGACCTACCCTGCACCTCAGGCCGAGGCCTGGTAGGAATGTCACCCTCAGCAGAGTTGCCGGTAGTGCTGGGTACAGGCGCCCCCTCTGCCATGTTGCAGGTACAAGTGCATAGCCCCTCAGGTGTACACCCGGTAAAAGAACCTTGCGGTCTCTCAGCACTGTCTCTGGAAGGATCTACAGACCCCTCGGCCTGGCCGCCGGTAGCTGAATTAGCCTCGGTACCCGTGCTGGTGTGAGAAACTGAGCGGTTCCTCCCGTCTGGGCGTTTCCTTGGGAAGAAGTCGCCCTTGCGGGGTGCACTGGAAAAGAGCAGCCCTCCCTTAGGCCTTGACTTATGACTGACAAAAGTCCTTCAAGTCCTCTGGGGGCGACTTCTCGAAGAGCTCTGTCCACCCAGCTAGTCAAAGCACGCAAAGAATGTGCTTTGCATTTTGTGCAACCCTCCCATCCATGGTCGGGGCCAAGGCAGCGGAGGCAAAGAACGTGGGGATCCGATGTAGGGAAGAGCACCTCGCAGGCTGGACATCTGCTGAAGCCCGCTGAAGTCGAAATGCATCGGGGAGGAAAGACAGAAGAAAGTATCCGGGGAAGAGCGCGTGGTATTACATGTCCGAAGACAATCCCAGGAGCGCTGGTGAAATGGGCCTGTTCCTGTTGACGCGGAAAAGGGGACTGGCGCCGGTGGGCAGAGCGAGGCGAGCGCATGCTCCCAGGGCTACGCCCCCGCGTACCTCTAAATTTAAATGGGAAGATTTCTTCTGGTGAAAAAGGTTCCGTCTCCCTTCCCTAACGAGAGGCGCCCATGCAGTATGGAGGAAAGGGGACAGGACGAAAGAGTACAACAGTTACAGGTAAGTAACTTGTTCCTTCTCCAGCATGGGGTCTGGCATGGATTCACATAAAGAATAGCAGTACAGAAATACACAACGACGTGAGGTGGCAAGGCTCAACAGAAGCAATTACTGTTACCTCCGGAACAGGCTCACCTTCAAGGGAACAGGTTGCGTAGCACTGCTTGGCCGACCCTGGAGTCCTCTCTGGAATCCCTTTCGACGCTGTAGAATCTTGTGAAGGTGTGTGTAGACCTCCACATAGCAGCCCTGCAGATGTCCAGCAGGGGCACACCAGACAGGAACGAAGTCGTCGCAGCGATCGCTCTGGTGGAATGAGCTCTCAGCCGGTCAGGCATTGGTCGGTTTGCCAAACGGTGACAGTGTGTAATACAGGCGGAGAGCAACCTGGAAATGGAAGCCTTGGACCAAGCTTTCCCATGGTTCACAGGACCAAAGTTCACGAAAGGTTGAGACATCTTCCGTAAACTCTTTGTGCGTGCCACATAGAACTTCAGAGCACGCGCCACATCCAGCGAGTGCAAAGTCCTTCCAGCCAGCGACAAAGGTGTCGGAAAAAACACAGGCAACACCAAATGTTTGTTGAGATGGAATTCTGACGGAACCTTTGGCATGAAGGAAGGGTGCGCCCGCAGCACCACCCTCGTGATGTGAAAAGTCAGATAAGGCTGCTTGCAGGACAGGGCCTGGATCTCAACTACCCTCCTGGCAGGGATGATGGCCACAATAAAAGGCGCTTTCCACGAAAGGATTTTGAGAGTGGCCTGATGTATAGGTTCGAAGGCGGCCCCCATGAGCCTTGTCAGTACCACGTTGAGTTCCCACGCCGGGGCTGAAGCCTTCACTCTGCCAGACCTGTGAGTCATTCGTGGAAGGCCTAGACTGTTGATGGTGTGTCGAGGTCTTTTTCTCATCTGCATCCACCAGGGTGTCCGGCTTGTCTGGAACGAGTGGAGGGGTGCTGGGCGCCGAGGGCTGAGGTGTGGAGACCGGAGCCGGAGGCTGCAGCAGAGGCTAGTACGGAACCGCCTGAACAGTGGAAGGCAGGGGCGCCAGAATCGAAGGAGCCGGCTTGGCAGCAGGGGCTGCAACGGGGCCTGCAGTGCTGGAGCTATAGGAGGAATAACTATAGGTGCAGGGGGAGGGGCCAGAGCGAGCATGTCCATGATTACATCCCTAAGGAAGGACCCCATCTGAGGACATGAGCATGAGGAACTTTTCAAAGAACCTGTCGTCGCAGGCCCGTGGGTTGGCAGGTGATATTGACGGGTAGCGGACAGCTGCTGATGCCGCTGCATACTCTGTCTAGCTGTTTGCGGGGTAAACCTGTCCTGTGCTGCTGAAGGATAAACTGTAGGCCACGTACCTGGTTGACACCAGTCCCACCTTGTAACTCGTTCTCCCACCTGCTGCATTCCTCGGGCGGCCATCTTGTCTGGCGTGGTGGCCATCTTGTCGAGCTGCATGCCACGTGCCAAAGTCATGGTGCTTGGCTCACTGGGCCCGGCCTCCTCCAGGACTCTTGACGATGGAGCATGAGACCTACCCTGCACCTCAGGCCGAGGCCTGGTAGGAATGTCACCCTCAGCAGAGTTGCCGGTAGTGCTGGGTACAGGCGCCCCCTCTGCCATGTTGCAGGTACAAGTGCAAAGCCCCTCAGGTGTACACCCGGTAAAAGAACCTTGCGGTCTCTCAGCACTGTCTCTGGAAGGATCTACAGACCCCTCGGCCTGGCGGCCTGTAGCTGAATTAGCCTCGGTACCCGTGCTGGTGTGAGAAACTGAGCGGTTCCTCCCGTCTGGGCGTTTCCTTGGGAAGAAGTCGCCCTTGCGGGGTGCACTGGAAAAGAGCAGCCCTCCCTTAGGCCTTGACTTATGACTGACAAAAGTCCTTCAAGTCCTCTGGGGGCGACTTCTCGAAGAGCTCTGTCCACCTAGCTAGTCAAAGCACGCAAAGAATGTGCTTTGCATTTTGTGCAACCCTCCCATCCATGGTCGGGGCCAAGGCAGCGGAGGCAAAGAACGTGGGGATCCGATGTAGGGAAGAGCACCTCGCAGGCTGGACATCTGCTGAAGCCCGCTGAAGTCGAAATGCATCGGGGAGGAAAGACAGAAGAAAGTATCCGGGGAAGAGCGCGTGGTATTACATGTCCGAAGACAATCCCAGGAGCGCTGGTGAAATGGGCCTGTTCCTGTTGACGCGGAAAAGGGGACTGGCGCCGGTGGGCAGAGTCAGGCGAGCGCATGCTCCCAGGGCTACGCCCCCGCGTGCCTCTAAATTTAAATGGGAAGATTTCTTCTGGTGAAAAAGGTTCCGTCTCCCTTCCCTAACGAGAGGCGCCCATGCAGTATGGAGGAAAGGGGACAGGACGAAAGAGTACAACAGTTACAGGTAAGTAACTTGTTCCTTCTCCAGCATGGGGTCTGGCATGGATTCACATAAAGAATAAATAGCAGTACAGAAATACACAACGACGTGAGGTGGCAAGGCTCAACAGAAGCAATTACTGTTACCTCCGGAACAGGCTCACCTTCAAGGGAACAGGTTGCGTAGCACTGCTTGGCCGACCCTGGAGTCCTCTCTGGAATCCCTTTCGACGCTGTAGAATCTTGTGAAGGTGTGTGTAGACCTCCACATAGCAGCCCTGCAGATGTCCAGCAGGGGCACACCAGACAGGAACGAAGTCGTCGCAGCGATCGCTCTGGTGGAATGAGCTCTCAGCCGGTCAGGCATTGGTCGGTTTGCCAAACGGTGACAGTGTGTAATACAGGCGGAGAGCCACCTGGAAATGGAAGCCTTGGACCAAGCTTTCCCATGGTTCACAGGACCAAAGTTCACGAAAGGTTGAGACATCTTCCGTAAACTCTTTGTGCGTGCCACATAGAACTTCAGAGCACGCGCCACATCCAGCGAGTGCAAAGTCCTTCCAGCCAGCGACAAAGGTGTCGGAAAAAACACAGGCAACACCAAATGTTTGTTGAGGTGGAATTCTGACGGAACCTTTGGCATGAAGGAAGGGTGCGCCCGCAGCACCACCTTCGTGATGTGAAAAGTCAGATAAGGCCTCTTGCAAGACAGGGCCTGGATCTCAACTACCCTCCTGGCAGGGATGATGGCCACAATAAAAGGCGTTTTCCACGAAAGGAACTTGAGAGTGGCCTGATGCATAGGTTCGAAGGCGGCCCCCATGAGCCTTGTCAGTACCACGTTGAGTTCCCACGCCGGGGCTGAAGCCTTCACTCTGCCAGACCTGTGAGTCATTCGTGGAAGGCCTAGACTGTTGATGGTGTGTCGAGGTCTTTTTCCTCGTCTGCATCCACCAGGGTGTCCGGCTTGTCTGGAACGAGTGGAGGGGTGCTGGGCGCCGAGGGCTGAGGTGTGGAGACCGGAGCCGGAGGCTGCAGCAGAGGCTAGTACGGAACCGCCTGAACAGTGGAAGGCAGGGGCGCCAGAATCGAAGGAGCCGGCGTGGCAGCAGGGGCTGCAACGGGGCCTGCAGTGCTGGAGCTATAGGAGGAATAACTATAGGTGCAGGGGGAGGGGCCAGAGCGAGCATGTCCATGATTACATCCCTAAGGAAGGACCCCATCTGAGGACATGAGCATGAGGAACTTTTCAAAGAACCTGTCGTCGCAGGCCCGTGGGTTGGCAGGTGATATTGACAGGTAGCGGACGGCTGCTGATGCCGCTGCATACTCTGTCTAGCTGTTTGCGGGGTAAACCTGTCCTGTGCTGCTGAAGGATAAACTGTAGGCCACGTAGCTGGTTGACACCAGTCCCACCTTGTAACTCGTTCTCCCACCTGCTGCATTCCTCGGGCGGCCATCTTGTCTGGCGTGGTGGCCATCTTGTCGAGCTGCATGCCACGTGCCAAAGTCATGGTGCTTGGCTCACTGGGCCCGGCCTCCTCCAGGACTCTTGGCGATGGAGCATGAGACCTACCCTGCACCTCAGGCCGAGGCCTGGTAGGAATGTCACCCTCAGCAGAGTTGCCGGTAGTGCTGGGTACAGGCGCCCCCTCTGCCATGTTGCAGGTACAAGTGCATAGCCCCTCAGGTGTACACCCGGTAAAAGAACCTTGCGGTCTCTCAGCACTGTCTCTGGAAGGATCTACAGACCCCTCGGCCTGGCCGCCGGTAGCTGAATTAGCCTCGGTACCCGTGCTGGTGTGAGAAACTGAGCGGTTCCTCCCGTCTGGGCGTTTCCTTGGGAAGAAGTCGCCCTTGCGGGGTGCACTGGAAAAGAGCAGCCCTCCCTTAGGCCTTGACTTATGACTGACAAAAGTCCTTCAAGTCCTCTGGGGGCGACTTCTCGAAGAGCTCTGTCCACCCAGCTAGTCAAAGCACGCAAAGAATGTGCTTTGCATTTTGTGCAACCCTCCCATCCATGGTCGGGGCCAAGGCAGCGGAGGCAAAGAACGTGGGGATCCGATGTAGGGAAGAGCACCTCGCAGGCTGGACATCTGCTGAAGCCCGCTGAAGTCGAAATGCATCGGGGAGGAAAGACAGAAGAAAGTATCCGGGGAAGAGCGCGTGGTATTACATGTCCGAAGACAATCCCAGGAGCGCTGGTGAAATGGGCCTGTTCCTGTTGACGCGGAAAAGGGGACTGGCGCCGGTGGGCAGAGTCAGGCGAGCGCATGCTCCCAGGGCTACGCCCCCGCGTACCTCTAAATTTAAATGGGAAGATTTCTTCTGGTGAAAAAGGTTCCGTCTCCCTTCCCTAACGAGAGGCGCCCATGCAGTATGGAGGAAAGGGGACAGGACGAAAGAGTACAACAGTTACAGGTATGTAACTTGTTCCTTCTCCAGCATGGGGTCTGGCATGGATTCACATAAAGAATAGCAGTACAGAAATACACAACGACGTGAGGTGGCAAGGCTCAACAGAAGCAATTACTGTTACCTCCGGAACAGGCTCACCTTCAAGGGAACAGGTTGCGTAGCACTGCTTGGCCGACCCTGGAGTCCTCTCTGGAATCCCTTTCGACGCTGTAGAATCTTGTGAAGGTGTGTGTAGACCTCCACATAGCAGCCCTGCAGATGTCCAGCAGGGGCACACCAGACAGGAACGAAGTCGTCGCAGCGATCGCTCTGGTGGAATGAGCTCTCAGCCGGTCAGGCATTGGTCGGTTTGCCAAACGGTGACAGTGTGTAATACAGGCGGAGAGCAACCTGGAAATGGAAGCCTTGGACCAAGCTTTCCCATGGTTCACAGGACCAAAGTTCATGAAAGGTTGAGACATCTTCCGTAAACTCTTTGTGCGTGCCACATAGAACTTCAGAGCACGCGCCACATCCAGCGAGTACAAAGTCCTTCCAGCCAGCGACAAAGGTGTCGGAAAAAACACAGGCAACACCAAATGTTTGTTGAGATGGAATTCTGACGGAACCTTTGGCATGAAGGAAGGGTGCGCCCGCAGCACCACCCTCGTGATGTGAAAAGTCAGATAAGACTGCTTGCAGGACAGGGCCTGGATCTCAACTACCCTCCTGGCAGGGATGATGGCCACAATAAAAGGCGCTTTCCACGAAAGGAACTTGAGAGTGGCCTGATGCATAGGTTCGAAGGCGGCCCCCATGAGCCTTGTCAGTACCACGTTGAGTTCCCACGCCGGGGCTGAAGCCTTCACTCTGCCAGACCTGTGAGTCATTCGTGGAAGGCCTAGACTGTTGATGGTGTGTCGAGGTCTTTTTCTCATCTGCATCCACCAGGGTGTCCGGCTTGTCTGGAACGAGTGGAGGGGTGCTGGGCGCCGAGGGCTGAGGTGTGGAGACCGGAGCCGGAGGCTGCAGCAGAGGCTAGTACGGAACCGCCTGAACAGTGGAAGGCAGGGGCGCCAGAATCGAAGGAGCCGGCTTGGCAGCAGGGGCTGCAACGGGGCCTGCAGTGCTGGAGCTATAGGAGGAATAACTATAGGTGCAGGGGGAGGGGCCAGAGCGAGCATGTCCATGATTACATCCCTAAGGAAGGACCCCATCTGAGGACATGAGCATGAGGAACTTTTCAAAGAACCTGTCGTCGCAGGCCCGTGGGTTGGCAGGTGATATTGACGGGTAGCGGACAGCTGCTGATGCCGCTGCATACTCTGTCTAGCTGTTTGCGGGGTAAACCTGTCCTGTGCTGCTGAAGGATAAACTGTAGGCCACGTACCTGGTTGACACCAGTCCCACCTTGTAACTCGTTCTCCCACCTGCTGCATTCCTCGGGCGGCCATCTTGTCTGGCGTGGTGGCCATCTTGTCGAGCTGCATGCCACGTGCCAAAGTCATGGTGCTTGGCTCACTGGGCCCGGCCTCCTCCAGGACTCTTGACGATGGAGCATGAGACCTACCCTGCACCTCAGGCCGAGGCCTGGTAGGAATGTCACCCTCAGCAGAGTTGCCGGTAGTGCTGGGTACAGGCGCCCCCTCTGCCATGTTGCAGGTACAAGTGCAAAGCCCCTCAGGTGGACACCCGGTAAAAGAACCTTGCGGTCTCTCAGCACTGTCTCTGGAAGGATCTACAGACCCCTCGGCCTGGCGGCCGGTAGCTGAATTAGCCTCGGTACCCGTGCTGGTGTGAGAAACTGAGCGGTTCCTCCCGTCTGGGCGTTTCCTTGGGAAGAAGTCGCCCTTGCGGGGTGCACTGGAAAAGAGCAGCCCTCCCTTAGGCCTTGACTTATGACTGACAAAAGTCCTTCAAGTCCTCTGGGGGCGACTTCTCGAAGAGCTCTGTCCACCTAGCTAGTCAAAGCATGCAAAGAATGTGCTTTGCATTTTGTGCAACCCTCCCATCCATGGTCGGGGCCAAGGCAGCGGAGGCAAAGAACGTGGGGATCCGATGTAGGGAAGAGCACCTCGCAGGCTGGACATCTGCTGAAGCCCGCTGAAGTCGAAATGCATCGGGGAGGAAAGACAGAAGAAAGTATCCGGGGAAGAGCGTGTGGTATTACATGTCCGAAGACAATCCCAGGAGCGCTGGTGAAATGGGCCTGTTCCTGTTGACGCGGAAAAGGGGACTGGCGCCGGTGGGCAGAGTCAGGCGAGCGCATGCTCCCAGGGCTACGCCCCCGCGTGCCTCTAAATTTAAATGGGAAGATTTCTTCTGGTGAAAAAGGTTCCGTCTCCCTTCCCTAACGAGAGGCGCCCATGCAGTATGGAGGAAAGGGGACAGGACGAAAGAGTACAACAGTTACAGGTAAGTAACTTGTTCCTTCTCCAGCATGGGGTCTGGCATGGATTCACATAAAGAATAAATAGCAGTACAGAAATACACAACGACGTGAGGTGGCAAGGCTCAACAGAAGCAATTACTGTTACCTCCGGAACAGGCTCACCTTCAAGGGAACAGGTTGCGTAGCACTGCTTGGCCGACCCTGGAGTCCTCTCTGGAATCCCTTTCGACGCTGTAGAATCTTGTGAAGGTGTGTGTAGACCTCCACATAGCAGCCCTGCAGATGTCCAGCAGGGGCACACCAGACAGGAACGAAGTCGTCGCAGCGATCGCTCTGGTGGAATGAGCTCTCAGCCGGTCAGGCATTGGTCGGTTTGCCAAACGGTGACAGTGTGTAATACAGGCGGAGAGCCACCTGGAAATGGAAGCCTTGGACCAAGCTTTCCCATGGTTCACAGGACCAAAGTTCACGAAAGGTTGAGACATCTTCCGTAAACTCTTTGTGCGTGCCACATAGAACTTCAGAGCACGCGCCACATCCAGCGAGTGCAAAGTCCTTCCAGCCAGCGACAAAGGTGTCGGAAAAAACACAGGCAACACCAAATGTTTGTTGAGGTGGAATTCTGACGGAACCTTTGGCATGAAGGAAGGGTGCGCCCGCAGCACCACCCTCGTGATGTGAAAAGTCAGATAAGGCTTCTTGCAGGACAGGGCCTGGATCTCAACTACCCTCCTGGCAGGGATGATGGCCACAATAAAAGGCGTTTTCCACGAAAGGAACCTGAGAGTGGCCTGATGCATAGGTTCGAAGGCGGCCCCCATGAGCCTTGTCAGTACCACGTTGAGTTCCCACGCCGGGGCTGAAGCCTTCACTCTGCCAGACCTGTGAGTCATTCGTGGAAGGCCTAGACTGTTGATGGTGTGTCGAGGTCTTTTTCCTCGTCTGCATCCACCAGGGTGTCCGGCTTGTCTGGAACGAGTGGAGGGGTGCTGGGCGCCGAGGGCTGAGGTGTGGAGACCGGAGCCGGAGGCTGCAGCAGAGGCTAGTACGGAACCGCCTGAACAGTGGAAGGCAGGGGCGCCAGAATCGAAGGAGCCGGCGTGGCAGCAGGGGCTGCAACGGGGCCTGCAGTGCTGGAGCTATAGGAGGAATAACTATAGGTGCAGGGGGAGGGGCCAGAGCGAGCATGTCCATGATTACATCCCTAAGGAAGGACCCCATCTGAGGACATGAGCATGAGGAACTTTTCAAAGAACCTGTCGTCGCAGGCCCGTGGGTTGGCAGGTGATATTGACAGGTAGCGGACGGCTGCTGATGCCGCTGCATACTCTGTCTAGCTGTTTGCGGGGTAAACCTGTCCTGTGCTGCTGAAGGATAAACTGTAGGCCACGTAGCTAGTTGACACCAGTCCCACCTTGTAACTCGTTCTCCCACCTGCTGCATTCCTCGGGCGGCCATCTTGTCTGGCGTGGTGGCCATCTTGTCGAGCTGCATGCCACGTGCCAAAGTCATGGTGCTTGGCTCACTGGGCCCGGCCTCCTCCAGGACTCTTGGCGATGGAGCATGAGACCTACCCTGCACCTCAGGCCGAGGCCTGGTAGGAATGTCACCCTCAGCAGAGTTGCCGGTAGTGCTGGGTACAGGCGCCCCCTCTGCCATGTTGCAGGTACAAGTGCATAGCCCCTCAGGTGTACACCCGGTAAAAGAACCTTGCGGTCTCTCAGCACTGTCTCTGGAAGGATCTACAGACCCCTCGGCCTGGCCGCCGGTAGCTGAATTAGCCTCGGTACCCGTGCTGGTGTGAGAAACTGAGCGGTTCCTCCCGTCTGGGCGTTTCCTTGGGAAGAAGTCGCCCTTGCGGGATGCACTGGAAAAGAGCAGCCCTCCCTTAGGCCTTGACTTATGACTGACAAAAGTCCTTCAAGTCCTCTGGGGGCGACTTCTCGAAGAGCTCTGTCCACCTAGCTAGTCAAAGCACGCAAAGAATGTGCTTTGCATTTTGTGCAACCCTCCCATCCATGGTCGGGGCCAAGGCAGCGGAGGCAAAGAACGTGGGGATCCGATGTAGGGAAGAGCACCTCGCAGGCTGGACATCTGCTGAAGCCCGCTGAAGTCGAAATGCATCGGGGAGGAAAGACAGAAGAAAGTATCCGGGGAAGAGCGCGTGGTATTACATGTCCGAAGACAATCCCAGGAGCGCTGGTGAAATGGGCCTGTTCCTGTTGACGCGGAAAAGGGGACTGGCGCCGGTGGGCAGAGTCAGGCGAGCGCATGCTCCCAGGGCTACGCCCCCGCGTACCTCTAAATTTAAATGGGAAGATTTCTTCTGGTGAAAAAGGTTCCGTCTCCCTTCCCTAACGAGAGGCGCCCATGCAGTCTGGAGGAAAGGGGACAGGACGAAAGAGTACAACAGTTACAGGTAAGTAACTTGTTCCTTCTCCAGCATGGGGTCTGGCATGGATTCACATAAAGAATAGCAGTACAGAAATACACAACGACGTGAGGTGGCAAGGCTCAACAGAAGCAATTACTGTTACCTCCGGAACAGGCTCACCTTCAAGGGAACAGGTTGCGTAGCACTGCTTGGCCGACCCTGGAGTCCTCTCTGGAATCCCTTTCGACGCTGTAGAATCTTGTGAAGGTGTGTGTAGACCTCCACATAGCAGCCCTGCAGATGTCCAGCAGGGGCACACCAGACAGGAACGAAGTCGTCGCAGCGATCGCTCTGGTGGAATGAGCTCTCAGCCGGTCAGGCATTGGTCGGTTTGCCAAACGGTGACAGTGTGTAATACAGGCGGAGAGCCACCTGGAAATGGAAGCCTTGGACCAAGCTTTCCCATGGTTCACAGGACCAAAGTTCACGAAAGGTTGAGACATCTTCCGTAAACTCTTTGTGCGTGCCACATAGAACTTCAGAGCACGCGCCACATCCAGCGAGTGCAAAGTCCTTCCAGCCAGCGACAAAGGTGTCGGAAAAAACACAGGCAACACCAAATGTTTGTTGAGGTGGAATTCTGACGGAACCTTTGGCATGAAGGAAGGGTGCGCCCGCAGCACCACCCTCGTGATGTGAAAAGTCAGATAAGGCCTCTTGCAGGACAGGGCCTGGATCTCAACTACCCTCCTGGCAGGGATGATGGCCACAATAAAAGGCGTTTTCCACGAAAGGAACTTGAGAGTGGCCTGATGCATAGGTTCGAAGGCGGCCCCCATGAGCCTTGTCAGTACCACGTTGAGTTCCCACGCCGGGGCTGAAGCCTTCACTCTGCCAGACCTGTGAGTCATTCGTGGAAGGCCTAGACTGTTGATGGTGTGTCGAGGTCTTTTTCCTCGTCTGCATCCACCAGGGTGTCCGGCTTGTCTGGAACGAGTGGAGGGGTGCTGGGCGCCGAGGGCTGAGGTGTGGAGACCGGAGCCGGAGGCTGCAGCAGAGGCTAGTACGGAACCGCCTGAACAGTGGAAGGCAGGGGCGCCAGAATCGAAGGAGCCGGCGTGGCAGCAGGGGCTGCAACGGGGCCTGCAGTGCTGGAGCTATAGGAGGAATAACTATAGGTGCAGGGGGAGGGGCCAGAGCGAGCATGTCCATGATTACATCCCTAAGGAAGGACCCCATCTGAGGACATGAGCATGAGGAACTTTTCAAAGAACCTGTCGTCGCAGGCCCGTGGGTTGGCAGGTGATATGGAACAAGTTACTTACCTGTAACTGTTGTTCTCCAGCATGGGTCTGGCATGGATTCACATGCTCATGAATATTCCCCGTCGTCAGGCTGGGAATCCTCCGTAAAGAAAAAACCAGTATCAGTTTCGTTTCTGATCTGTCTTTCGTAGTAATAACCAATCACTGGTCTCTGCGTCATACTGACCACAGCCAATGACTGCCCTCTACCTAAGCACCGCCTCTGGCAGCCATCTTCAGATTTGGAAGCACGTGAAGTGGCAGTATGACCAAGTGAAGAGCCGCAGAGGGGTAGGCGGGAGGGTTCGCATGTGAATCCATGCCAGACCCATGCTGGAGAACAACAGTTACAGGTAAGTAACTTGTTCCTTCTCCAGCATGGGGTCTGGCATGGATTCACATGCTCATGAATAAAGAATACATAGCAGTACACACATGCACAACCACGGGAGGTGGCAAAGGCTCAACATTAAGCATCACATCAACTCAACATTAAGCATCTTACCTCCTCACCAGGCTCACCTCAGGCGAACAGGTTGCGCAGCACTGCTTGGCCGACCCTGGACTCCTCCCTGGAATCCCGGTCGACGCAGTAGAATTTCGTGAAGGTGTGCGTCGACCTCCACGTAGCAGCCCTGCATATGACCAGCAGGGGCACACCAGATAGGAACGCCGTGGTAGCTGCGATCGCTCTGGTGGAATGGGCTCTCGGACGGCCAGGCAGCGGTCGGTTTGCCAACCGGTGACAGTACATGATACAGCCGGAGAGCCATCTGGAGATGGAAGCCTTCGAGAGAGCCTTCCCCTGATTGACAGGTCCAAAGTTCACAAAGAGTTGCGACGTCTTCCGAAAACCCTTCGTGCGGTCCACGTAGAACTTCAGCGCTCTAGCTACATCCAGCGAGTGCAAAGTCCTCTCAGCCGGCGACGAAGGCGACGGGAAGAACACAGGTAACACCAAGGGTTCGTTGAGATGGAAGTCCGACGGTACCTTGGGCATGAAGGAGGGGTGCGTCCTGAGCACTACCCTCGTGTCGTGGAAAGTCAAGTACGGGGCCTTGCAGGAAAGGGCCTGGATCTCTCCCACTCGTCGTGCGGAGGTGATGGCCACAAGAAAAGCTGTTTTCCACGATAGAAACTTCAACGGGGCCGAGTGCAGAGGCTCGAACGGAGGTCCCATGAGCTTGGTCAGCACCACGTTGAGCTCCCAGGCCGGGGCCGGAGCCTTCACCGGCGGGAACGATCTGAACAGTCCCTTCATGAACTCTTTCACCAGACGATGAGACCACAAGGACGTCCGCCCCGTGGTTCTGGTGTATCGGGAGATCGCAGCAAGATGAATCTTGATGGACGCGTGTGCCAAACCAGCTTTGGCCAGCGTCAGCAGGTACGGCAGTACTTGGGGAGCCGTAATCCGTAGAGGGTTAATCTTCTGTGCGTGGCACCAGACAGAGAACCTCTTCCATTTGTGTCCGTAGCATTTAAGAGTCGAGGACGCCCTGGCCTTTGCAAGAACCTCTCTGCAATCGGCCGGTATGTCGTATCCTCCAAACTCTAGCGCTGCAGGAGCCAGGCCTGCAAGTTCAGCGACTTCGGGTCGTGGTGGAGGATGGCGCCTCCTTCCCTGGAGAGTAGATCCGCGTCCGCCGGCAGCTTGATCGGCGGGGACGCTGACAAGTCCAGAAGGTCCGGGAACCATATCTGCCTCGGCCACGCAGGTGCGACGAGGATCATCCTGCACCGTGACCTCTTGAGCTGGTTGACGAGCCGGATTAGCAGAGGCAAGGGAGGGAACGCGTAGAGGAACAGGCCCTCCCAGGGGAACGAGAAAGCATCGCCCATGCTCCTCGTCTGGGGAAACCTGCTGGCGAACCTCCGGCACTTGGTGTTCGTCGCCGTCGCGAACAGGTCGATCTGGGGTGTGCCCCACCGTCGGAAGAGGCGATCCACCAGATCCTGCCGTAGTTCCCACTCGTGGCACGAGCGCAGCTCCCTGCTGAGTGAGTCGGCGATGGTGTTTTTTATCCCTGCCAGATGAAACGGCACCAGAAAAATCCCTTGGGCGACGGCCCAATGCCACAGGTCCTGCGCCTCCTTGGACAGCGCTGGGGACCTGGTTCCGCCCTGTTTCCTGATGTAAAACATGGTGGTGGTGTTGTCGGTGAAGATCCTCACCACCTTGCCCTTGAGGGACGGAAGGAAGGACCTGAGGGCCCAAAACACTGCACGGAGCTCCAGGACGTTGATATGCAGGGACTTCTCCGTCGGGAGCCAGAGTCCCCTCGCGTGCAGATTTTCGGTGTGCGCTCCCCACCCTTCCAGGGAGGCATCCGTGGTCACAGTCTCCTGGTGGGCTGGGGTCTGGAAGTCCATGCCCGCCGTCAGATGCGCGCGGGTACCCCACCACCGTATCGCTCGTCGGAAACTCTCGTCGAGCTTGATCCTTTCCTCGAAGCTGCCCGTCGTCTGGATCCAGCGCGCATCCAGGAATTCTTGCAACGGGCGCATCCGGAGCCTGCACATGGGAATGAGGTAGATGCAGGAAGACATCATCCCGAGGAGGGACTTGATGGATCTCACTTTGGCCGCGTCGGCCACCAACATCCGTTGCACCTTGCCCAAGATGGTCCTGGTCCTCTCCTCCGACGGGGAGGCCAGAAGGGACACTGTGTCGAGCCTCGCTCCCAGAAACAGTGCGACTTGCGCGGGCACCAGGTGGGATTTGGCGTAGTTCACAGAGAATCCCAGGTCCGTGAGGAGTTGGACGGTCCTTGCCGTGTGGACCACGGCGAGCTCCTTCGTCTTGGCGCGGATGAGCCAGTCGTCCAGGTAGGGGTAGACGTGAATACCCTCGCGGCGCAGCTGCGCCGCCACCGGTGCGAGGCACTTGGTGAATACCCTGGGTGCCGACCATAGTCCGAAGGGAAGGGCTTTGAACTGGTAATGACGCCCTTGGACCACGAACCTGAGGAATTTTCGGTGCCCCTTTAGGATGGGAATGTGGAAGTAGGCATCCTCCAAATCCAACGACGATAGGAAGTCTCCTTCCTCCAGTTGACCCAGGACGTGCTGGAGGGTGACCATCCGGAACTTCTGCGCCTTGATGAACTTGTTCAGCCGTCGCAGGTCCAGGATGGGGCGCCATCCTCCCGTCTTCTTCTTCACGAGGAAGTATCGCGAGTAGACTCCGGAGCCCCGAAGCCTCTTTGGGACGAGTTCGATGGCGCCCTTTCTGAGCATCGCCTTTACCTCCAGGAGAAGTTGAGGGACGTGAAGTTCTTTCCTGGCCACGGGGGGGACGCGCGGGCACCTTCTTTGAAACTCGAGCGCGTGGCCCCGGGCCAGGGCGTCCAGCACCCAACGGTCGGTGGAGATGGACTCCCACACGCTGACGAAGCCCGCCAGCCGGCCTCCCACCGGGGTGCTTCGGTGGGGGCCCGACCCCACGGCCGGTTCAATCCTGCTTGGACGCGGCCTTGCCGCCTTGACCTCCTTGGCGACGACGGCGGGGTCCGCTAGACTTGCCTCGTCCTCTGTAGGCCTCTTGCGACGACGAGTGGGCCGCTTGACGGTAGGAAGCGAAACCGCCGCCGGAACCTTTGGAGGCGCCCTTGCCTCCGCCGCTCCGAAAGGGCGTCCGTCGTTGCTGCAGGACTCCAAGGGCCCGGGCCGTCTCAGTATCCGCCTTGATGGCCTGAAGGGAATCGTCCACTGTCTTCCCAAACAGGTTGTTCCCGTCGAAGGGCATGTCCAGGACTCTGGTCTGGACGTCCTGCCGAAAGTCCGTAGCTTTGAGCCATCCACGACGTCGAAGGCAAACGCCGTTGCCCAGCTGGCGGAACCCAGTGTCGGCGATGTCCGTCGCCACGGTGATGGCGTGGTCCGAAGCCACTTCACCTTCCTGGAGGATCTCAAGGGCCTCCGCCCTCTTGTCGTCCGGCAGAAAATCCAGCAGGGGAGCTATCTTGTACCAGAGCTCCCTGTCGTAGCGGGCCACGATAGCCAAGGCGTTGGCCGCTTTAATCGTCGTCGCTGCCGACGAGATGACTCTACGTCCCATAGCATCCAATTTCTTTCCCTCGCCGTCCGGCGGGGAAGTCGATGTGGAGGCCGCAACCCCCCCCGCTTTCTTCCTGGCTGCCGCGGAGACGACGGAGTCTGGGGTAGGCTGCGCCCGGAGGCATAGGGGGGCCGTGTCCGGGACCCGGTACTTTTTCTCGTACCGGTCTCTTCTAGCTGGCGTAGTGGAAGGGTTCTTGAGGAGGGAAAGGCCCTCATCCCAAATGTCGTCCAACAGAGGCACTGCGAGGACCGTCTTCCTCTTGGCCTCGCGCCGCTGATAAAGGAAGCCTTCCTTTTTCTTCTCCTCAGGGCAGAGTTGGAAAAGCTCGGAAGCCCTGGAGATCATGGAGTGGAAAGATCCGATCTCGTCGGGCGGAGAAGCCCTGGTGGGAGGCGACGACGGAAAATCCTCGTCGTATGCCTCGTCGTCCGTACCCGTCGCTGCCGTGTCAGTCCCCGTATCATCCCCTCGGGTGGACGGGGAGGAGGGCTGGACGGGGCGCGACGGTTGAAAAGGAGGTGGAGGATGGATCCTTCTTTTCTTGGTAGGGCGAACACCAGAAGGTCCCGGTTCTGGATCCCCCGACGGGAGAGGTTCCTCCGTCGGTAACGGTAGCCTCGTCCTTATCTCGGTGCATAAGGACTGTATGGCCAACAAAATGGCCGCCGAGTTGTCTCGTGGCGCTGGCAGAGGGGAATCCGACGGGCGAGCAGGGGCCCCGTCGGTATCCTCGACGATGTCGTCATCGTCACCTGCGTCGGGGCCCATTCCGACGGGCTGGCCTTGTTCCACGCCTAGGCCGTGGCTTAAGACCTCGATCAGCTCCTCTTCTGAGGTTGAGGCCGAATCTACGACGACGCCCTGCCCCCCCTTCTTCCCCACGGAGGGTTTCACGGGGGTCCTATCGATGGGCACAAAAGAAGACTCCCTCCGAGGAGGCAGGGAGATTCTGGGCCCTGAGGTCGCCACCACTGGTGCAGCCTCCACAGGCTGGGCCAGGGCCGCCGCGACCGTTTCGATAGAGGGCTTGGTCGGATGGATCAAGGCCTTCACCACCTTAGGTGCGCTCACCGCCTTATCCTTGAGGGAGGGGGCACTGCCACGCTCCTCCTCTGCCTTAGAGCTCGACCGGGGTCTTTCCAGGAGCTTCGCCGGGTGCTCGGCCTTCCTCTTACCCGACCCAGAGCGTTGGCTCATGGTTGATGGTGCCGGGGAGGGTGCGCCCTGCCTGGCGCCCGTAGAGCCCGACCGTTCGGCGCTCCCGGTGCCAGCGGACTCGCGGTGCTTGGCCTTATGTTGGGCCCCCGTCACCGGGGCGCCCTCAAAGGTCTTAGAAGACCGCTCGGATTTCTTCTTCTTCTCGCCAGACGGGCTCTTACCCTCCAGCCAGTTGGCGAGACGTTGATGACGGTCCTTCATGGTCCGTTCAGACATGTTGCCGCAAAACGCACAGTCCTTCTCCACGTGCGTTTTGTCCTCATGAAGGCAGTAAAGGCAGAAAGAGTGTTCGTCCTCCTTAAAGACATTCTGCAGCTGGCATCCAGGGCAGACCCTGAACAGCTTTCCGGGCGTCGAGCTTCCCTTCTCCTGGGCCATCTCCGAGACCGGGCCTGAGAAGCTTCTGGAGTCCTCCGAAGAGTAGCTCGACGAAATCTTCACCCTTGAGGGGCACAGACGAATCCGACACGGGTCCCCGTTGATCGGATGTAGGATCGGTGGAGCTTGAGGCTCTTTTGACCGAAGAATCGAAGTTTTTGTGAAAAAGCGCGAAAAAATAGCACTAACGCTCGAGAGCAATAGCACGAGGATCCCAACACATGAACGTGCGGTAAAAATCTGAAGATGGCTGCCAGAGGCGGTGCTTAGGTAGAGGGCAGTCATTGGCTGTGGTCAGTATGACGCAGAGACCAGTGATTGGTTATTACTACGAAAGACAGATCAGAAACGAAACTGATACTGGTTTTTTCTTTACCGAGGATCCCCAGCCTGACGACGGGGAATATTCATGAGCATGTGAATCCATGCCAGACCCCATGCTGGAGAATGACAGGTAGCGGACGGCTGCTGATGCCGCTGCATACTCTGTCTAGCTGTTTGCGGGGTAAACCTGTCCTGTGCTGCTGAAGGATAAACTGTAGGCCACGTAGCTGGTTGACACCAGTCCCACCTTGTAACTCGTTCTCCCACCTGCTGCATTCCTCGGGCGGCCATCTTGTCTGGCGTGGTGGCCATCTTGTCAAGCTGCATGCCACGTGCCAAAGTCATGGTGCTTGGCTCACTGGGCCCGGCCTCCTCCAGGACTCTTGGCGATGGAGCATGAGACCTACCCTGCACCTCAGGCCGAGGCCTGGTAGGAATGTCACCCTCAGCAGAGTTGCCGGTAGTGCTGGGTACAGGCGCCCCCTCTGCCATGTTGCAGGTACAAGTGCATAGCCCCTCAGGTGTACACCCGGTAAAAGAACCTTGCGGTCTCTCAGCACTGTCTCTGGAAGGATCTACAGACCCCTCGGCCTGGCCGCCGGTAGCTGAATTAGCCTCGGTACCCGTGCTGGTGTGAGAAACTGAGCGGTTCCTCCCGTCTGGGCGTTTCCTTGGGAAGAAGTCGCCCTTGCGGGGTGCACTGGAAAAGAGCAGCCCTCCCTTAGGCCTTGACTTATGACTGACAAAAGTCCTTCAAGTCCTCTGGGGGCGACTTCTCGAAGAGCTCTGTCCACCTAGCTAGTCAAAGCACGCAAAGAATGTGCTTTGCATTTTGTGCAACCCTCCCATCCATGGTCGGGGCCAAGGCAGCGGAGGCAAAGAACGTGGGGATCCGATGTAGGGAAGAGCACCTCGCAGGCTGGACATCTGCTGAAGCCCGCTGAAGTCGAAATGCATCGGGGAGGAAAGACAGAAGAAAGTATCCGGGGAAGAGCGCGTGGTATTACATGTCCGAAGACAATCCCAGGAGCGCTGGTGAAATGGGCCTGTTCCTGTTGACGCGGAAAAGGGGACTGGCGCCGGTGGGCAGAGTCAGGCGAGCGCATGCTCCCAGGGCTACGCCCCCGCGTACCTCTAAATTTAAATGGGAAGATTTCTTCTGGTGAAAAAGGTTCCGTCTCCCTTCCCTAACGAGAGGCGCCCATGCAGTATGGAGGAAAGGGGACAGGACGAAAGAGTACAACAGTTACAGGTAAGTAACTTGTTCCTTCTCCAGCATGGGGTCTGGCATGGATTCACATAAAGAATAGCAGTACAGAAATACACAACGACGTGAGGTGGCAAGGCTCAACAGAAGCAATTACTGTTACCTCCGGAACAGGCTCACCTTCAAGGGAACAGGTTGCGTAGCACTGCTTGGCCGACCCTGGAGTCCTCTCTGGAATCCCTTTCGACGCTGTAGAATCTTGTGAAGGTGTGTGTAGACCTCCACATAGCAGCCCTGCAGATGTCCAGCAGGGGCACACCAGACAGGAACGAAGTCGTCGCAGCGATCGCTCTGGTGGAATGAGCTCTCAGCCGGTCAGGCATTGGTCGGTTTGCCAAACGGTGACAGTGTGTAATACAGGCGGAGAGCAACCTGGAAATGGAAGCCTTGGACCAAGCTTTCCCATGGTTCACAGGACCAAAGTTCACGAAAGGTTGAGACATCTTCCGTAAACTCTTTGTGCGTGCCACATAGAACTTCAGAGCACGCGCCACATCCAGCGAGTGCAAAGTCCTTCCAGCCAGCGACAAAGGTGTCGGAAAAAACACAGGCAACACCAAATGTTTGTTGAGGTGGAATTCTGACGGAACCTTTGGCATGAAGGAAGGGTGCGCCCGCAGCACCACCCTCGTGATGTGAAAAGTCAGATAAGGCCTCTTGCAGGACAGGGCCTGGATCTCAACTACCCTCCTGGCAGGGATGATGGCCACAATAAAAGGCGTTTTCCACGAAAGGAACTTGAGAGTGGCCTGATGCATAGGTTCGAAGGCGGCCCCCATGAGCCTTGTCAGTACCACGTTGAGTTCCCACGCTGGGGCTGAAGCCTTCACTCTGCCAGACCTGTGAGTCATTCGTGGAAGGCCTAGACTGTTGATGGTGTGTCGAGGTCTTTTTCCTCGTCTGCATCCACCAGGGTGTCCGGCTTGTCTGGAACGAGTGGAGGGGTGCTGGGCGCCGAGGGCTGAGGTGTGGAGACCGGAGCCGGAGGCTGCAGCAGAGGCTAGTACGGAACCGCCTGAACAGTGGAAGGCAGGGGCGCCAGAATCGAAGGAGCCGGCGTGGCAGCAGGGGCTGCAACGGGGCCTGCAGTGCTGGAGCTATAGGAGGAATAACTATAGGTGCAGGGGGAGGGGCCAGAGCGAGCATGTCCATGATTACATCCCTAAGGAAGGACCCCATCCGAGGACATGAGCATGAGGAACTTTTCAAAGAACCTGTCGTCGCAGGCCCGTGGGTTGGCAGGTGATATTGACAGGTAGCGGACGGCTGCTGATGCCGCTGCATACTCTGTCTAGCTGTTTGCGGGGTAAACCTGTCCTGTGCTGCTGAAGGATAAACTGTAGGCCACGTAGCTGGTTGACACCAGTCCCACCTTGTAACTCGTTCTCCCACCTGCTGCATTCCTCGGGCGGCCATCTTGTCTGGCGTGGTGGCCATCTTGTCGAGCTGCATGCCATGTGCCAAAGTCATGGTGCTTGGCTCACTGGGCCCGGCCTCCTCCAGGACTCTTGGCGATGGAGCATGAGACCTACCCTGAACCTCAGGCCGAGGCCTGGTAGGAATGTCACCCTCAGCAGAGTTGCCGGTAGTGCTGGGTACAGGCGCCCCCTCTGCCATGTTGCAGGTACAAGTGCATAGCCCCTCAGGTGTACACCCGGTAAAAGAACCTTTCGGTCTCTCAGCACTGTCTCTGGAAGGATCTACAGACCCCTCGGCCTGGCCGCCGGTAGCTGAATTAGCCTCGGTACCCGTGCTGGTGTGAGAAACTGAGCGGTTCCTCCCGTCTGGGCGTTTCCTTGGGAAGAAGTCGCCCTTGCGGGGTGCACTGGAAAAGAGCAGCCCTCCCTTAGGCCTTGACTTATGACTGACAAAAGTCCTTCAAGTCCTCTGGGGGCGATTTCTCGAAGAGCTCTGTCCACCTAGCTAGTCAAAGCACGCAAAGAATGTGCTTTGCATTTTGTGCAACCCTCCCATCCATGGTCGGGGCCAAGGCAGCGGAGGCAAAGAACGTGGGGATCCGATGTAGGGAAGAGCACCTCGCAGGCTGGACATCTGCTGAAGCCCGCTGAAGTCGAAATGCATCGGGGAGGAAAGACAGAAGAAAGTATCCGGGGAAGAGCGCGTGGTATTACATGTCCGAAGACAATCCCAGGAGCGCTGGTGAAATGGGCCTGTTCCTGTTGACGCGGAAAAGGGGACTGGCGCCGGTGGGCAGAGTCAGGCGAGCGCATGCTCCCAGGGCTACGCCCCCGCGTGCCTCTAAATTTAAATGGGAAGATTTCTTCTGGTGAAAAAGGTTCCGTCTCCCTTCCCTAATGAGAGGCGCCCATGCAGTATGGAGGAAAGGGGACAGGACGAAAGAGTACAACAGTTACAGGTAAGTAACTTGTTCCTTCTCCAGCATGGGGTCTGGCATGGATTCACATAAAGAATAAATAGCAGTACAGAAATACACAACGACGTGAGGTGGCAAGGCTCAACAGAAGCAATTACTGTTACCTCCGGAACAGGCTCACCTTCAAGGGAACAGGTTGCGTAGCACTGCTTGGCCGACCCTGGAGTCCTCTCTGGAATCCCTTTCGACGCTGTAGAATCTTGTGAAGGTGTGTGTAGACCTCCACATAGCAGCCCTGCAGATGTCCAGCAGGGGCACACCAGACAGGAACGAAGTCGTCGCAGCGATCGCTCTGGTGGAATGAGCTCTCAGCCGGTCAGGCATTGGTCGGTTTGCCAAACGGTGACAGTGTGTAATACAGGCGGAGAGCCACCTGGAAATGGAAGCCTTGGACCAAGCTTTCCCATGGTTCACAGGACCAAAGTTCACGAAAGGTTGAGACATCTTCTGTAAACTCTTTGTGCGTGCCACATAGAACTTCAGAGCACGCGCCACATCCAGCGAGTGCAAAGTCCTTCCAGCCAGCGACAAAGGTGTTGGAAAAAAACACAGGCAACACCAAATGTTTGTTGAGGTGGAATTCTGACGGAACCTTTGGCATGAAGGAAGGGTGCGCCCGCAGCACCACCCTCGTGATGTGAAAAGTCAGATAAGGCCGCTTGCAGGACAGGGCCTGGATCTCAACTACCCTCCTGGCAGGGATGATGGCCACAATAAAAGGCGTTTTCCACGAAAGGGACTTGAGAGTGGCCTGATGCATAGGTTCGAAGGCGGCCCCCATGAGCCTTGTCAGTACCACGTTGAGTTCCCACGCCGGGGCTGAAGCCTTCACTCTGCCAGACCTGTGAGTCATTCGTGGAAGGCCTAGACTGTTGATGGTGTGTCGAGGTCTTTTTCCTCGTCTGCATCCATCAGGGTGTCCGGCTTGTCTGGAACGAGTGGAGGGGTGCTGGGCGCCGAGGGCTGCGGTGTGGAGACCGGAGCCGGAGGCTGCAGCAGAGGCTAGTACGGAACCGCCTGAACAGTGGAAGGCAGGGGCGCCAGAATCGAAGGAGCCGGCGTGGCAGCAGGGGCTGCAACGGGGCCTGCAGTGCTGGAGCTATAGGAGGAATAACTATAGGTGCAGGGGGAGGGGCCAGAGCGAGCATGTCCATGATTACATCCCTAAGGAAGGACCCCATCTGAGGACATGAGCATGAGGAACTTTTCAAAGATCCTGTCGGCGCAGGCCCGTGGGTTGGCAGGTGATATTGACAGGTAGCGGACGGCAGCTGATGCCGCTGCATACTCTGTCTAGCTGTTTGCGGGGTAAACCTGTCCTGTGCTGCTGAAGGATAAACTGTAGGCCACGTACCTGGTTGACACCAGTCCCACCTTGTAACTCGTTCTCCCACCTGCTGCATTCCTCGGGCGGCCATCTTGTCTGGCGTGGTGGCCATCTTGTCGAGCTGCATGCCATGTGCCAAAGTCATGGTGCTTGGCTCACTGGGCCCGGCCTCCTCCAGGACTCTTGGCGATGGAGCATGAGACCTACCCTGCACCTCAGGCCGAGGCCTGGTAGGATTGTCACCCTCAGCAGAGTTGCCGGTAGTGCTGGGTACAGGCGCCCCCTCTGCCATGTTGCAGGTACAAGTGCATAGCCCCTCAGGTGTACACCCGGTAAAAGAACCTTGCGGTCTCTCAGCACTGTCTCTGGAAGGATCTACAGACCCCTCGGCCTGGCCGCCGGTAGCTGAATTAGCCTCGGTACCCGTGCTGGTGTGAGAAACTGAGCGGTTCCTCCCGTCTGGGCGTTTCCTTGGGAAGAAGTCGCCCTTGCGGGGTGCACTGGAAAAGAGCAGCCCTCCCTTAGGCCTTGACTTATGACTGACAAAAGTCCTTCAAGTCCTCTGGGGGCGACTTCTCGAAGAGCTCTGTCCACCTAGCTAGTCAAAGCACGCAAAGAATGTGCTTTGCATTTTGTGCAACCCTCCCATCCATGGTCGGGGCCAAGGCAGCGGAGGCAAAGAACGTGGGGATCCGATGTAGGGAAGAGCACCTCGCAGGCTGGACATCTGCTGAAGCCCGCTGAAGTCGAAATGCATCGGGGAGGAAAGACAGAAGAAAGTATCCGGGGAAGAGCGCGTGGTATTACATGTCCGAAGACAATCCCAGGAGCGCTGGTGAAATGGGCCTGTTCCTGTTGACGCGGAAAAGGGGACTGGCGCCGGTGGGCAGAGTCAGGCGAGCGCATGCTCCCAGGGCTACGCCCCCGCGTGCCTCTAAATTTAAATGGGAAGATTTCTTCTGGTGAAAAAGGTTCCGTCTCCCTTCCCTAACGAGAGGCGCCCATGCAGTATGGAGGAAAGGGGACAGGAGGAAGGAGTACAACAGTTACAGGTAAGTAACTTGTTCCTTCTCCAGCATGGGGTCTGCCATGGATTCACATAAAGAATAGCAGTACAGAAATACACAACGACGTGAGGTGGCAAGGCTCAACAGAAGCAATTACTGTTACCTCCAGAACAGGCTCACCTTCAAGGGAACAGGTTGCGTAGCACTGCTTGGCCGACCCTGGAGTCCTCTCTGGAATCCCTTTCGACGCTGTAGAATCTTGTGAAGGTGTGTGTAGACCTCCACATAGCAGCCCTGCAGATGTCCAGCAGGGGCACACCAGACAGGAACAAAGTCGTCGCAGCGATCGCTCTGGTGGAATGAGCTCTCAGCCGGTCAGGCATTGGTCGGTTTGCCAAACGGTGACAGTGTGTAATACAGGCGGAGAGCAACCTGGAAATGGAAGCCTTGGACCAAGCTTTCCCATGGTTCACAGGACCAAAGTTCACGAAAGGTTGAGACATCTTCCGTAAACTCTTTGTGCGTGCCACATAGAACTTCAGAGCTCGCGCCACATCCAGCGAGTGCAAAGTCCTTCCAGCCAGCGACAAAGGTGTCGGAAAAAACACAGGCAACACCAAATGTTTGTTGAGGTGGAATTCTGACGGAACCTTTGGCATGAAGGAAGGGTGCGCCCGCAGCACCACCCTCGTGATGTGAAAAGTCAGATAAGGCCTCTTGCAGGACAGGGCCTGGATCTCAACTACCCTCCTGGCAGGGATGATGGCCACAATAAAAGGCGTTTTCCACGAAAGGAACTTGAGAGTGGCCTGATGCATAGGTTCGAAGGCGGCCCCCATGAGCCTTGTCAGTACCACGTTGAGTTCCCACGCCGGGGCTGAAGCCTTCACTCTGCCAGACCTGTGAGTCATTCGTGGAAGGCCTAGACTGTTGATGGTGTGTCGAGGTCTTTTTCCTCGTCTGCATCCACCAGGGTGTCCGGCTTGTCTGGAACGAGTGGAGGGGTGCTGGGCGCCGAGGGCTGAGGTGTGGAGACCGGAGCCGGAGGCTGCAGCAGAGGCTAGTACGGAACCGCCTGAACAGTGGAAGGCAGGGGCGCCAGAATCGAAGGAGCCGGCGTGGCAGCAGGGGCTGCAACGGGGCCTGCAGTGCTGGAGCTATAGGAGGAATAACTATAGGTGCAGGGGGAGGGGCCAGAGCGAGCATGTCCATGATTACATCCCTAAGGAAGGACCCCATCTGAGGACATGAGCATGAGGAACTTTTCAAAGAACCTGTCGTCGCAGGCCCGTGGGTTGGCAGGTGATATTGACGGGTAGCGGACGGCTGCTGATGCCGCTGCATACTCTGTCTAGCTGTTTGCGGGGTAAACCTGTCCTGTGCTGCTGAAGGATAAACTGTAGGCCACGTAGCTGGTTGACACCAGTCCCACCTTGTAACTCGTTCTCCCACCTGCTGCATTCCTCGGGCGGCCATCTTGTCTGGCGTGGTGGCCATCTTGTCGAGCTGCATGCCACGTGCCAAAGTCATGGTGCTTGGCTCACTGGGCCCGGCCTCCTCCAGGACTCTTGGCGATGGAGCATGAGACCTACCCTGCACCTCAGGCCGAGGCCTGGTAGGAATGTCACCCTCAGCAGAGTTGCCGGTAGTGCTGGGTACAGGCGCCCCCTCTGCCATGTTGCAGGTACAAGTGCATAGCCCCTCAGGTGTACACCCGGTAAAAGAACCTTGCGGTCTCTCAGCACTGTCTCTGGAAGGATCTACAGACCCCTCGGCCTGGCCGCCGGTAGCTGAATTAGCCTCGGTACCCGTGCTGGTGTGAGAAACTGAGCGGTTCCTCCCGTCTGGGCGTTTCCTTGGGAAGAAGTCGCCCTTGCGGGGTGCACTGGAAAAGAGCAGCCCTCCCTTAGGCCTTGACTTATGACTGACAAAAGTCCTTCAAGTCCTCTGGGGGCGACTTCTCGAAGAGCTCTGTCCACCTAGCTAGTCAAAGCACACAAAGAATGTGCTTTGCATTTTGTGCAACCCTCCCATCCATGGTCGGGGCCAAGGCAGCGGAGGCAAAGAACGTGGGGATCCGATGTAGGGAAGAGCACCTCGCAGGCTGGACATCTGCTGAAGCCCGCTGAAGTCGAAATGCATCGGGGAGGAAAGACAGAAGAAAGTATCCGGGGAAGAGCGCGTGGTATTACACGTCCGAAGACAATCCCAGGAGCGCTGGTGAAATGGGCCTGTTCCTGTTGACGCGGAAAAGGGGACTGGCGCCGGTGGGCAGAGTCAGGCGAGCGCATGCTCCCAGGGCTACGCCCCCGCGTACCTCTAAATTTAAATGGGAAGATTTCTTCTGGTGAAAAAGGTTCCGTCTCCCTTCCCTAACGAGAGGCGCCCATGCAGTCTGGAGGAAAGGGGACAGGACGAAAGAGTACAACAGTTACAGGTAAGTAACTTGTTCCTTCTCCAGCATGGGGTCTGGCATGGATTCACATAAAGAATAGCAGTACAGAAATACACAACGACGTGAGGTGGCAAGGCTCAACAGAAGCAATTACTGTTACCTCCGGAACAGGCTCACCTTCAAGGGAACAGGTTGCGTAGCACTGCTTGGCCGACCCTGGAGTCCTCTCTGGAATCCCTTTCGACGCTGTAGAATCTTGTGAAGGTGTGTGTAGACCTCCACATAGCAGCCCTGCAGATGTCCAGCAGGGGCACACCAGACAGGAACGAAGTCGTCGCAGCGATCGCTCTGGTGGAATGAGCTCTCAGCCGGTCAGGCATTGGTCGGTTTGCCAAACGGTGACAGTGTGTAATACAGGCGGAGAGCCACCTGGAAATGGAAGCCTTGGACCAAGCTTTCCCATGGTTCACAGGACCAAAGTTCACGAAAGGTTGAGACATCTTCCGTAAACTCTTTGTGCGTGCCACATAGAACTTCAGAGCACGCGCCACATCCAGCGAGTGCAAAGTCCTTCCAGCCAGCGACAAAGGTGTCGGAAAAAACACAGGCAACACCAAATGTTTGTTGAGATGGAATTCTGACGGAACCTTTGGCATGAAGGAAGGGTGCGCCCGCAGCACCACCCTCGTGATGTGAAAAGTCAGATAAGGCTGCTTGCAGGACAGGGCCTGGATCTCAACTACCCTCCTGGCAGGGATGATGGCCACAATAAAAGGCGCTTTCCACGAAAGGAACTTGAGAGTGGCCTGATGCATAGGTTCGAAGGCGGCCCCCATGAGCCTTGTCAGTACCACGTTGAGTTCCCACGCCGGGGCTGAAGCCTTCACTCTGCCAGACCTGTGAGTCATTCGTGGAAGGCCTAGACTGTTGATGGTGTGTCGAGGTCTTTTTCTCATCTGCATCCACCAGGGTGTCCGGCTTGTCTGGAACGAGTGGAGGGGTGCTGGGCGCCGAGGGCTGAGGTGTGGAGACCGGAGCCGGAGGCTGCAGCAGAGGCTAGTACGGAACCGCCTGAACAGTGGAAGGCAGGGGCGCCAGAATCGAAGGAGCCGGCTTGGCAGCAGGGGCTGCAACGGGGCCTGCAGTGCTGGAGCTATAGGAGGAATAACTATAGGTGCAGGGGGAGGGGCCAGAGCGAGCATGTCCATGATTACATCCCTAAGGAAGGACCCCATCTGAGGACATGAGCATGAGGAACTTTTCAAAGAACCTGTCGTCGCAGGCCCGTGGGTTGGCAGGTGATATTGACGGGTAGCGGACAGCTGCTGATGCCGCTGCATACTCTGTCTAGCTGTTTGCGGGGTAAACCTGTCCTGTGCTGCTGAAGGATAAACTGTAGGCCACGTACCTGGTTGACACCAGTCCCACCTTGTAACTCGTTCTCCCACCTGCTGCATTCCTCGGGCGGCCATCTTGTCTGGCGTGGTGGCCATCTTGTCGAGCTGCATGCCACGTGCCAAAGTCATGGTGCTTGGCTCACTGGGCCCGGCCTCCTCCAGGACTCTTGACGATGGAGCATGAGACCTACCCTGCACCTCAGGCCGAGGCCTGGTAGGAATGTCACCCTCAGCAGAGTTGCCGGTAGTGCTGGGTACAGGCGCCCCCTCTGCCATGTTGCAGGTACAAGTGCAAAGCCCCTCAGGTGTACACCCGGTAAAAGAACCTTGCGGTCTCTCAGCACTGTCTCTGGAAGGATCTACAGACCCCTCGGCCTGGCGGCCGGTAGCTGAATTAGCCTCGGTACCCGTGCTGGTGTGAGAAACTGAGCGGTTCCTCCCGTCTGGGCGTTTCCTTGGGAAGAAGTCGCCCTTGCGGGGTGCACTGGAAAAGAGCAGCCCTCCCTTAGGCCTTGACTTATGACTGACAAAAGTCCTTCAAGTCCTCTGGGGGCGACTTCTCGAAGAGCTCTGTCCACCTAACTAGTCAAAGCACGCAAAGAATGTGCTTTGCATTTTGTGCAACCCTCCCATCCATGGTCGGGGCCAAGGCAGCGGAGGCAAAGAACGTGGGGATCCGATGTAGGGAAGAGCACCTCGCAGGCTGGACATCTGCTGAAGCCCGCTGAAGTCGAAATGCATCGGGGAGGAAAGACAGAAGAAAGTATCCGGGGAAGAGCGCGTGGTATTACATGTCCGAAGACAATCCCAGGAGCGCTGGTGAAATGGGCCTGTTCCTGTTGACGCGGAAAAGGGGACTGGCGCCGGTGGGCAGAGTCAGGCGAGCGCATGCTCCCAGGGCTACGCCCCCGCGTGCCTCTAAATTTAAATGGGAAGATTTCTTCTGGTGAAAAAGGTTCCGTCTCCCTTCCCTAACGAGAGGCGCCCATGCAGTATGGAGGAAAGGGGACAGGACGAAAGAGTACAACAGTTACAGGTAAGTAACTTGTTCCTTCTCCAGCATGGGGTCTGGCATGGATTCACATAAAGAATAAATAGCAGTACAGAAATACACAACGACGTGAGGTGGCAAGGCTCAACAGAAGCAATTACTGTTACCTCCGGAACAGGCTCACCTTCAAGGGAACAGGTTGCGTAGCACTTCTTGGCCGACCCTGGAGTCCTCTCTGGAATCCCTTTCGACGCTGTAGAATCTTGTGAAGGTGTGTGTAGACCTCCACATAGCAGCCCTGCAGATGTCCAGCAGGGGCACACCAGACAGGAACGAAGTCGTCGCAGCGATCGCTCTGGTCGAATGAGCTCTCAGCCGGTCAGGCATTGGTCGGTTTGCCAAACGGTGACAGTGTGTAATACAGGCGGAGAGCCACCTGGAAATGGAAGCCTTGGACCAAGCTTTCCCATGGTTCACAGGACCAAAGTTCACGAAAGGTTGAGACATCTTCCGTAAACTCTTCGGAAAAAACACAGGCAACACCAAATGTTTGTTGAGGTGGAATTCTGATGGAACCTTTGGCATGAAGGAAGGGTGCGCCCGCAGCACCACCCTCGTGATGTGAAAAGTCAGATAAGGCCGCTTGCAGGACAGGGCCTGGATCTCAACTACCCTCCTGGCAGGGATGATGGCCACAATAAAAGGCGTTTTCCACGAAAGGAACTTGAGAGTGGCCTGATGCATAGGTTCGAAGGCGGCCCCCATGAGCCTTGTCAGTACCACGTTGAGTTCCCACGCCGGGGCTGAAGCCTTCACTCTGCCAGACCTGTGAGTCATTCGTGGAAGGCCTAGACTGTTGATGGTGTGTCGAGGTCTTTTTCCTCGTCTGCATCCATCAGGGTGTCCGGCTTGTCTGGAACGGGTGGAGGGGTGCTGGGCGCCGAGGGCTGCGGTGTGGAGACCGGAGCCGGAGGCTGCAGCAGAGGCTAGTACGGAACCGCCTGAACAGTGGAAGGCAGGGGCGCCAGAATCGAAGGAGCCGGCGTGGCAGCAGGGGCTGCAACGGGGCCTGCAGTGCTGGAGCTATAGGAGGAATAACTATAGGTGCAGGGGGAGGGGCCAGAGCGAGCATGTCCATGATTACATCCCTAAGGAAGGACCCCATCTGAGGACATGAGCATGAGGAACTTTTCAAAGAACCTGTCGGCGCAGGCCCGTGGGTTGGCAGGTGATATTGACAGGTAGCGGACGGCAGCTGATGCCGCTGCATACTCTGTCTAGCTGTTTGCGGGGTAAACCTGTCCTGTGCTGCTGAAGGATAAACTGTAGGCCACGTACCTGGTTGACACCAGTCCCACCTTGTAACTCGTTCTCCCACCTGCTGCATTCCTCGGGCGGCCATCTTGTCTGGCGTGGTGGCCATCTTGTCGAGCTGCATGCCATGTGCCAAAGTCATGGTGCTTGGCTCACTGGGCCCGGCCTCCTCCAGGACTCTTGGCGATGGAGCATGAGACCTACCCTGCACCTCAGGCCGAGGCCTGGTAGGATTGTCACCCTCAGCAGAGTTGCCGGTAGTGCTGGGTACAGGCGCCCCCTCTGCCATGTTGCAGGTACAAGTGCATAGCCCCTCAGGTGTACACCCGGTAAAAGAACCTTGCGGTCTCTCAGCACTGTCTCTGGAAGGATCTACAGACCCCTCGGCCTGGCCGCCGGTAGCTGAATTAGCCTCGGTACCCGTGCTGGTGTGAGAAACTGAGCGGTTCCTCCCGTCTGGGCGTTTCCTTGGGAAGAAGTCGCCCTTGCGGGGTGCACTGGAAAAGAGCAGCCCTCCCTTAGGCCTTGACTTATGACTGACAAAAGTCCTTCAAGTCCTCTGGGGGCGACTTCTCGAAGAGCTCTGTCCACCTAGCTAGTCAAAGCACGCAAAGAATGTGCTTTGCATTTTGTGCAACCCTCCCATCCATGGTCGGGGCCAAGGCAGCGGAGGCAAAGAACGTGGGGATCCGATGTAGGGAAGAGCACCTCGCAGGCTGGACATCTGCTGAAGCCCGCTGAAGTCGAAATGCATCGGGGAGGAAAGACAGAAGAAAGTATCCGGGGAAGAGCGCGTGGTATTACATGTCCGAAGACAATCCCAGGAGCGCTGGTGAAATGGGCCTGTTCCTGTTGACGCGGAAAAGGGGACTGGCGCCGGTGGGCAGAGTCAGGCGAGCGCATGCTCCCAGGGCTACGCCCCCGCGTGCCTCTAAATTTAAATGGGAAGATTTCTTCTGGTGAAAAAGGTTCCGTCTCCCTTCCCTAACGAGAGGCGCCCATGCAGTATGGAGGAAAGGGGACAGGACGAAAGAGTACAACAGTTACAGATAAGTAACTTGTTCCTTCTCCAGCATGGGGTCTGGCATGGATTCACATAAAGAATAGCAGTACAGAAATACACAACGACGTGAGGTGGCAAGGCTCAACAGAAGCAATTACTGTTACCTCCGGAACAGGCTCACCTTCAAGGGAACAGGTTGCGTAGCACTGCTTGGCCGACCCTGGAGTCCTCTCTGGAATCCCTTTCGACGCTGTAGAATCTTGTGAAGGTGTGTGTAGACCTCCACATAGCAGCCCTGCAGATGTCCAGCAGGGGCACACCAGACAGGAACGAAGTCGTCGCAGCGATCGCTCTGGTGGAATGAGCTCTCAGCCGGTCAGGCATTGGTCGGTTTGCCAAACGGTGACAGTGTGTAATACAGGCGGAGAGCAACCTGGAAATGGAAGCCTTGGACCAAGCTTTCCCATGGTTCACAGGACCAAAGTTCACGAAAGGTTGAGACATCTTCCGTAAACTCTTTGTGCGTGCCACATAGAACTTCAGAGCACGCGCCACATCCAGCGAGTGCAAAGTCCTTCCAGCCAGCGACAAAGGTGTCGGAAAAAACACAGGCAACACCAAATGTTTGTTGAGGTGGAATTCTGACGGAACCTTTGGCATGAAGGAAGGGTGCGCCCGCAGCACCACCCTCGTGATGTGAAAAGTCAGATAAGGCCTCTTGCAGGACAGGGCCTGGATCTCAACTACCCTCCTGGCAGGGATGATGGCCACAATAAAAGGCGTTTTCCACGAAAGGAACTTGAGAGTGGCCTGATGCATAGGTTCGAAGGCGGCCCCCATGAGCCTTGTCAGTACCACGTTGAGTTCCCACGCCGGGGCTGAAGCCTTCACTCTGCCAGACCTGTGAGTCATTCGTGGAAGGCCTAGACTGTTGATGGTGTGTCGAGGTCTTTTTCCTCGTCTGCATCCACCAGGGTGTCCGGCTTGTCTGGAACGAGTGGAGGGGTGCTGGGCGCCGAGGGCTGAGGTGTGGAGACCGGAGCCGGAGGCTGCAGCAGAGGCTAGTACGGAACCGCCTGAACAGTGGAAGGCAGGGGCGCCAGAATCGAAGGAGCCGGCGTGGCAGCAGGGGCTGCAACGGGGCCTGCAGTGCTGGAGCTATAGGAGGAATAACTATAGGTGCAGGGGGAGGGGCCAGAGCGAGCATGTCCATGATTACATCCCTAAGGAAGGACCCCATCCGAGGACATGAGCATGAGGAACTTTTCAAAGAACCTGTCGTCGCAGGCCCGTGGGTTGGCAGGTGATATTGACAGGTAGCGGACGGCTGCTGATGCCGCTGCATACTCTGTCTAGCTGTTTGCGGGGTAAACCTGTCCTGTGCTGCTGAAGGATAAACTGTAGGCCACGTAGCTGGTTGACACCAGTCCCACCTTGTAACTCGTTCTCCCACCTGCTGCATTCCTCGGGCGGCCATCTTGTCTGGCGTGGTGGCCATCTTGTCGAGCTGCATGCCATGTGCCAAAGTCATGGTGCTTGGCTCACTGGGCCCGGCCTCCTCCAGGACTCTTGGCGATGGAGCATGAGACCTACCCTGAACCTCAGGCCGAGGCCTGGTAGGAATGTCACCCTCAGCAGAGTTGCCGGTAGTGCTGGGTACAGGCGCCCCCTCTGCCATGTTGCAGGTACAAGTGCATAGCCCCTCAGGTGTACACCCGGTAAAAGAACCTTTCGGTCTCTCAGCACTGTCTCTGGAAGGATCTACAGACCCCTCGGCCTGGCCGCCGGTAGCTGAATTAGCCTCGGTACCCGTGCTGGTGTGAGAAACTGAGCGGTTCCTCCCGTCTGGGCGTTTCCTTGGGAAGAAGTCGCCCTTGCGGGGTGCACTGGAAAAGAGCAGCCCTCCCTTAGGCCTTGACTTATGACTGACAAAAGTCCTTCAAGTCCTCTGGGGGCGATTTCTCGAAGAGCTCTGTCCACCTAGCTAGTCAAAGCACGCAAAGAATGTGCTTTGCATTTTGTGCAACCCTCCCATCCATGGTCGGGGCCAAGGCAGCGGAGGCAAAGAACGTGGGGATCCGATGTAGGGAAGAGCACCTCGCAGGCTGGACATCTGCTGAAGCCCGCTGAAGTCGAAATGCATCGGGGAGGAAAGACAGAAGAAAGTATCCGGGGAAGAGCGCGTGGTATTACATGTCCGAAGACAATCCCAGGAGCGCTGGTGAAATGGGCCTGTTCCTGTTGACGCGGAAAAGGGGACTGGCGCCGGTGGGCAGAGTCAGGCGAGCGCATGCTCCCAGGGCTACGCCCCCGCGTGCCTCTAAATTTAAATGGGAAGATTTCTTCTGGTGAAAAAGGTTCCGTCTCCCTTCCCTAATGAGAGGCGCCCATGCAGTATGGAGGAAAGGGGACAGGACGAAAGAGTACAACAGTTACAGGTAAGTAACTTGTTCCTTCTCCAGCATGGGGTCTGGCATGGATTCACATAAAGAATAAATAGCAGTACAGAAATACACAACGACGTGAGGTGGCAAGGCTCAACAGAAGCAATTACTGTTACCTCCGGAACAGGCTCACCTTCAAGGGAACAGGTTGCGTAGCACTGCTTGGCCGACCCTGGAGTCCTCTCTGGAATCCCTTTCGACGCTGTAGAATCTTGTGAAGGTGTGTGTAGACCTCCACATAGCAGCCCTGCAGATGTCCAGCAGGGGCACACCAGACAGGAACGAAGTCGTCGCAGCGATCGCTCTGGTGGAATGAGCTCTCAGCCGGTCAGGCATTGGTCGGTTTGCCAAACGGTGACAGTGTGTAATACAGGCGGAGAGCCACCTGGAAATGGAAGCCTTGGACCAAGCTTTCCCATGGTTCACAGGACCAAAGTTCACGAAAGGTTGAGACATCTTCTGTAAACTCTTTGTGCGTGCCACATAGAACTTCAGAGCACGCGCCACATCCAGCGAGTGCAAAGTCCTTCCAGCCAGCGACAAAGGTGTTGGAAAAAAACACAGGCAACACCAAATGTTTGTTGAGGTGGAATTCTGACGGAACCTTTGGCATGAAGGAAGGGTGCGCCCGCAGCACCACCCTCGTGATGTGAAAAGTCAGATAAGGCCGCTTGCAGGACAGGGCCTGGATCTCAACTACCCTCCTGGCAGGGATGATGGCCACAATAAAAGGCGTTTTCCACGAAAGGGACTTGAGAGTGGCCTGATGCATAGGTTCGAAGGCGGCCCCCATGAGCCTTGTCAGTACCACGTTGAGTTCCCACGCCGGGGCTGAAGCCTTCACTCTGCCAGACCTGTGAGTCATTCGTGGAAGGCCTAGACTGTTGATGGTGTGTCGAGGTCTTTTTCCTCGTCTGCATCCATCAGGGTGTCCGGCTTGTCTGGAACGAGTGGAGGGGTGCTGGGCGCCGAGGGCTGCGGTGTGGAGACCGGAGCCGGAGGCTGCAGCAGAGGCTAGTACGGAACCGCCTGAACAGTGGAAGGCAGGGGCGCCAGAATCGAAGGAGCCGGCGTGGCAGCAGGGGCTGCAACGGGGCCTGCAGTGCTGGAGCTATAGGAGGAATAACTATAGGTGCAGGGGGAGGGGCCAGAGCGAGCATGTCCATGATTACATCCCTAAGGAAGGACCCCATCTGAGGACATGAGCATGAGGAACTTTTCAAAGATCCTGTCGGCGCAGGCCCGTGGGTTGGCAGGTGATATTGACAGGTAGCGGACGGCAGCTGATGCCGCTGCATACTCTGTCTAGCTGTTTGCGGGGTAAACCTGTCCTGTGCTGCTGAAGGATAAACTGTAGGCCACGTACCTGGTTGACACCAGTCCCACCTTGTAACTCGTTCTCCCACCTGCTGCATTCCTCGGGCGGCCATCTTGTCTGGCGTGGTGGCCATCTTGTCGAGCTGCATGCCATGTGCCAAAGTCATGGTGCTTGGCTCACTGGGCCCGGCCTCCTCCAGGACTCTTGGCGATGGAGCATGAGACCTACCCTGCACCTCAGGCCGAGGCCTGGTAGGATTGTCACCCTCAGCAGAGTTGCCGGTAGTGCTGGGTACAGGCGCCCCCTCTGCCATGTTGCAGGTACAAGTGCATAGCCCCTCAGGTGTACACCCGGTAAAAGAACCTTGCGGTCTCTCAGCACTGTCTCTGGAAGGATCTACAGACCCCTCGGCCTGGCCGCCGGTAGCTGAATTAGCCTCGGTACCCGTGCTGGTGTGAGAAACTGAGCGGTTCCTCCCGTCTGGGCGTTTCCTTGGGAAGAAGTCGCCCTTGCGGGGTGCACTGGAAAAGAGCAGCCCTCCCTTAGGCCTTGACTTATGACTGACAAAAGTCCTTCAAGTCCTCTGGGGGCGACTTCTCGAAGAGCTCTGTCCACCTAGCTAGTCAAAGCACGCAAAGAATGTGCTTTGCATTTTGTGCAACCCTCCCATCCATGGTCGGGGCCAAGGCAGCGGAGGCAAAGAACGTGGGGATCCGATGTAGGGAAGAGCACCTCGCAGGCTGGACATCTGCTGAAGCCCGCTGAAGTCGAAATGCATCGGGGAGGAAAGACAGAAGAAAGTATCCGGGGAAGAGCGCGTGGTATTACATGTCCGAAGACAATCCCAGGAGCGCTGGTGAAATGGGCCTGTTCCTGTTGACGCGGAAAAGGGGACTGGCGCCGGTGGGCAGAGTCAGGCGAGCGCATGCTCCCAGGGCTACGCCCCCGCGTGCCTCTAAATTTAAATGGGAAGATTTCTTCTGGTGAAAAAGGTTCCGTCTCCCTTCCCTAACGAGAGGCGCCCATGCAGTATGGAGGAAAGGGGACAGGAGGAAGGAGTACAACAGTTACAGGTAAGTAACTTGTTCCTTCTCCAGCATGGGGTCTGCCATGGATTCACATAAAGAATAGCAGTACAGAAATACACAACGACGTGAGGTGGCAAGGCTCAACAGAAGCAATTACTGTTACCTCCAGAACAGGCTCACCTTCAAGGGAACAGGTTGCGTAGCACTGCTTGGCCGACCCTGGAGTCCTCTCTGGAATCCCTTTCGACGCTGTAGAATCTTGTGAAGGTGTGTGTAGACCTCCACATAGCAGCCCTGCAGATGTCCAGCAGGGGCACACCAGACAGGAACAAAGTCGTCGCAGCGATCGCTCTGGTGGAATGAGCTCTCAGCCGGTCAGGCATTGGTCGGTTTGCCAAACGGTGACAGTGTGTAATACAGGCGGAGAGCAACCTGGAAATGGAAGCCTTGGACCAAGCTTTCCCATGGTTCACAGGACCAAAGTTCACGAAAGGTTGAGACATCTTCCGTAAACTCTTTGTGCGTGCCACATAGAACTTCAGAGCTCGCGCCACATCCAGCGAGTGCAAAGTCCTTCCAGCCAGCGACAAAGGTGTCGGAAAAAACACAGGCAACACCAAATGTTTGTTGAGGTGGAATTCTGACGGAACCTTTGGCATGAAGGAAGGGTGCGCCCGCAGCACCACCCTCGTGATGTGAAAAGTCAGATAAGGCCTCTTGCAGGACAGGGCCTGGATCTCAACTACCCTCCTGGCAGGGATGATGGCCACAATAAAAGGCGTTTTCCACGAAAGGAACTTGAGAGTGGCCTGATGCATAGGTTCGAAGGCGGCCCCCATGAGCCTTGTCAGTACCACGTTGAGTTCCCACGCCGGGGCTGAAGCCTTCACTCTGCCAGACCTGTGAGTCATTCGTGGAAGGCCTAGACTGTTGATGGTGTGTCGAGGTCTTTTTCCTCGTCTGCATCCACCAGGGTGTCCGGCTTGTCTGGAACGAGTGGAGGGGTGCTGGGCGCCGAGGGCTGAGGTGTGGAGACCGGAGCCGGAGGCTGCAGCAGAGGCTAGTACGGAACCGCCTGAACAGTGGAAGGCAGGGGCGCCAGAATCGAAGGAGCCGGCGTGGCAGCAGGGGCTGCAACGGGGCCTGCAGTGCTGGAGCTATAGGAGGAATAACTATAGGTGCAGGGGGAGGGGCCAGAGCGAGCATGTCCATGATTACATCCCTAAGGAAGGACCCCATCTGAGGACATGAGCATGAGGAACTTTTCAAAGAACCTGTCGTCGCAGGCCCGTGGGTTGGCAGGTGATATTGACGGGTAGCGGACGGCTGCTGATGCCGCTGCATACTCTGTCTAGCTGTTTGCGGGGTAAACCTGTCCTGTGCTGCTGAAGGATAAACTGTAGGCCACGTAGCTGGTTGACACCAGTCCCACCTTGTAACTCGTTCTCCCACCTGCTGCATTCCTCGGGCGGCCATCTTGTCTGGCGTGGTGGCCATCTTGTCGAGCTGCATGCCACGTGCCAAAGTCATGGTGCTTGGCTCACTGGGCCCGGCCTCCTCCAGGACTCTTGGCGATGGAGCATGAGACCTACCCTGCACCTCAGGCCGAGGCCTGGTAGGAATGTCACCCTCAGCAGAGTTGCCGGTAGTGCTGGGTACAGGCGCCCCCTCTGCCATGTTGCAGGTACAAGTGCATAGCCCCTCAGGTGTACACCCGGTAAAAGAACCTTGCGGTCTCTCAGCACTGTCTCTGGAAGGATCTACAGACCCCTCGGCCTGGCCGCCGGTAGCTGAATTAGCCTCGGTACCCGTGCTGGTGTGAGAAACTGAGCGGTTCCTCCCGTCTGGGCGTTTCCTTGGGAAGAAGTCGCCCTTGCGGGGTGCACTGGAAAAGAGCAGCCCTCCCTTAGGCCTTGACTTATGACTGACAAAAGTCCTTCAAGTCCTCTGGGGGCGACTTCTCGAAGAGCTCTGTCCACCTAGCTAGTCAAAGCACACAAAGAATGTGCTTTGCATTTTGTGCAACCCTCCCATCCATGGTCGGGGCCAAGGCAGCGGAGGCAAAGAACGTGGGGATCCGATGTAGGGAAGAGCACCTCGCAGGCTGGACATCTGCTGAAGCCCGCTGAAGTCGAAATGCATCGGGGAGGAAAGACAGAAGAAAGTATCCGGGGAAGAGCGCGTGGTATTACACGTCCGAAGACAATCCCAGGAGCGCTGGTGAAATGGGCCTGTTCCTGTTGACGCGGAAAAGGGGACTGGCGCCGGTGGGCAGAGTCAGGCGAGCGCATGCTCCCAGGGCTACGCCCCCGCGTACCTCTAAATTTAAATGGGAAGATTTCTTCTGGTGAAAAAGGTTCCGTCTCCCTTCCCTAACGAGAGGCGCCCATGCAGTCTGGAGGAAAGGGGACAGGACGAAAGAGTACAACAGTTACAGGTAAGTAACTTGTTCCTTCTCCAGCATGGGGTCTGGCATGGATTCACATAAAGAATAGCAGTACAGAAATACACAACGACGTGAGGTGGCAAGGCTCAACAGAAGCAATTACTGTTACCTCCGGAACAGGCTCACCTTCAAGGGAACAGGTTGCGTAGCACTGCTTGGCCGACCCTGGAGTCCTCTCTGGAATCCCTTTCGACGCTGTAGAATCTTGTGAAGGTGTGTGTAGACCTCCACATAGCAGCCCTGCAGATGTCCAGCAGGGGCACACCAGACAGGAACGAAGTCGTCGCAGCGATCGCTCTGGTGGAATGAGCTCTCAGCCGGTCAGGCATTGGTCGGTTTGCCAAACGGTGACAGTGTGTAATACAGGCGGAGAGCCACCTGGAAATGGAAGCCTTGGACCAAGCTTTCCCATGGTTCACAGGACCAAAGTTCACGAAAGGTTGAGACATCTTCCGTAAACTCTTTGTGCGTGCCACATAGAACTTCAGAGCACGCGCCACATCCAGCGAGTGCAAAGTCCTTCCAGCCAGCGACAAAGGTGTCGGAAAAAACACAGGCAACACCAAATGTTTGTTGAGATGGAATTCTGACGGAACCTTTGGCATGAAGGAAGGGTGCGCCCGCAGCACCACCCTCGTGATGTGAAAAGTCAGATAAGGCTGCTTGCAGGACAGGGCCTGGATCTCAACTACCCTCCTGGCAGGGATGATGGCCACAATAAAAGGCGCTTTCCACGAAAGGAACTTGAGAGTGGCCTGATGCATAGGTTCGAAGGCGGCCCCCATGAGCCTTGTCAGTACCACGTTGAGTTCCCACGCCGGGGCTGAAGCCTTCACTCTGCCAGACCTGTGAGTCATTCGTGGAAGGCCTAGACTGTTGATGGTGTGTCGAGGTCTTTTTCTCATCTGCATCCACCAGGGTGTCCGGCTTGTCTGGAACGAGTGGAGGGGTGCTGGGCGCCGAGGGCTGAGGTGTGGAGACCGGAGCCGGAGGCTGCAGCAGAGGCTAGTACGGAACCGCCTGAACAGTGGAAGGCAGGGGCGCCAGAATCGAAGGAGCCGGCTTGGCAGCAGGGGCTGCAACGGGGCCTGCAGTGCTGGAGCTATAGGAGGAATAACTATAGGTGCAGGGGGAGGGGCCAGAGCGAGCATGTCCATGATTACATCCCTAAGGAAGGACCCCATCTGAGGACATGAGCATGAGGAACTTTTCAAAGAACCTGTCGTCGCAGGCCCGTGGGTTGGCAGGTGATATTGACGGGTAGCGGACAGCTGCTGATGCCGCTGCATACTCTGTCTAGCTGTTTGCGGGGTAAACCTGTCCTGTGCTGCTGAAGGATAAACTGTAGGCCACGTACCTGGTTGACACCAGTCCCACCTTGTAACTCGTTCTCCCACCTGCTGCATTCCTCGGGCGGCCATCTTGTCTGGCGTGGTGGCCATCTTGTCGAGCTGCATGCCACGTGCCAAAGTCATGGTGCTTGGCTCACTGGGCCCGGCCTCCTCCAGGACTCTTGACGATGGAGCATGAGACCTACCCTGCACCTCAGGCCGAGGCCTGGTAGGAATGTCACCCTCAGCAGAGTTGCCGGTAGTGCTGGGTACAGGCGCCCCCTCTGCCATGTTGCAGGTACAAGTGCAAAGCCCCTCAGGTGTACACCCGGTAAAAGAACCTTGCGGTCTCTCAGCACTGTCTCTGGAAGGATCTACAGACCCCTCGGCCTGGCGGCCGGTAGCTGAATTAGCCTCGGTACCCGTGCTGGTGTGAGAAACTGAGCGGTTCCTCCCGTCTGGGCGTTTCCTTGGGAAGAAGTCGCCCTTGCGGGGTGCACTGGAAAAGAGCAGCCCTCCCTTAGGCCTTGACTTATGACTGACAAAAGTCCTTCAAGTCCTCTGGGGGCGACTTCTCGAAGAGCTCTGTCCACCTAACTAGTCAAAGCACGCAAAGAATGTGCTTTGCATTTTGTGCAACCCTCCCATCCATGGTCGGGGCCAAGGCAGCGGAGGCAAAGAACGTGGGGATCCGATGTAGGGAAGAGCACCTCGCAGGCTGGACATCTGCTGAAGCCCGCTGAAGTCGAAATGCATCGGGGAGGAAAGACAGAAGAAAGTATCCGGGGAAGAGCGCGTGGTATTACATGTCCGAAGACAATCCCAGGAGCGCTGGTGAAATGGGCCTGTTCCTGTTGACGCGGAAAAGGGGACTGGCGCCGGTGGGCAGAGTCAGGCGAGCGCATGCTCCCAGGGCTACGCCCCCGCGTGCCTCTAAATTTAAATGGGAAGATTTCTTCTGGTGAAAAAGGTTCCGTCTCCCTTCCCTAACGAGAGGCGCCCATGCAGTATGGAGGAAAGGGGACAGGACGAAAGAGTACAACAGTTACAGGTAAGTAACTTGTTCCTTCTCCAGCATGGGGTCTGGCATGGATTCACATAAAGAATAAATAGCAGTACAGAAATACACAACGACGTGAGGTGGCAAGGCTCAACAGAAGCAATTACTGTTACCTCCGGAACAGGCTCACCTTCAAGGGAACAGGTTGCGTAGCACTTCTTGGCCGACCCTGGAGTCCTCTCTGGAATCCCTTTCGACGCTGTAGAATCTTGTGAAGGTGTGTGTAGACCTCCACATAGCAGCCCTGCAGATGTCCAGCAGGGGCACACCAGACAGGAACGAAGTCGTCGCAGCGATCGCTCTGGTCGAATGAGCTCTCAGCCGGTCAGGCATTGGTCGGTTTGCCAAACGGTGACAGTGTGTAATACAGGCGGAGAGCCACCTGGAAATGGAAGCCTTGGACCAAGCTTTCCCATGGTTCACAGGACCAAAGTTCACGAAAGGTTGAGACATCTTCCGTAAACTCTTCGGAAAAAACACAGGCAACACCAAATGTTTGTTGAGGTGGAATTCTGATGGAACCTTTGGCATGAAGGAAGGGTGCGCCCGCAGCACCACCCTCGTGATGTGAAAAGTCAGATAAGGCCGCTTGCAGGACAGGGCCTGGATCTCAACTACCCTCCTGGCAGGGATGATGGCCACAATAAAAGGCGTTTTCCACGAAAGGAACTTGAGAGTGGCCTGATGCATAGGTTCGAAGGCGGCCCCCATGAGCCTTGTCAGTACCACGTTGAGTTCCCACGCCGGGGCTGAAGCCTTCACTCTGCCAGACCTGTGAGTCATTCGTGGAAGGCCTAGACTGTTGATGGTGTGTCGAGGTCTTTTTCCTCGTCTGCATCCATCAGGGTGTCCGGCTTGTCTGGAACGGGTGGAGGGGTGCTGGGCGCCGAGGGCTGCGGTGTGGAGACCGGAGCCGGAGGCTGCAGCAGAGGCTAGTACGGAACCGCCTGAACAGTGGAAGGCAGGGGCGCCAGAATCGAAGGAGCCGGCGTGGCAGCAGGGGCTGCAACGGGGCCTGCAGTGCTGGAGCTATAGGAGGAATAACTATAGGTGCAGGGGGAGGGGCCAGAGCGAGCATGTCCATGATTACATCCCTAAGGAAGGACCCCATCTGAGGACATGAGCATGAGGAACTTTTCAAAGAACCTGTCGGCGCAGGCCCGTGGGTTGGCAGGTGATATTGACAGGTAGCGGACGGCAGCTGATGCCGCTGCATACTCTGTCTAGCTGTTTGCGGGGTAAACCTGTCCTGTGCTGCTGAAGGATAAACTGTAGGCCACGTACCTGGTTGACACCAGTCCCACCTTGTAACTCGTTCTCCCACCTGCTGCATTCCTCGGGCGGCCATCTTGTCTGGCGTGGTGGCCATCTTGTCGAGCTGCATGCCATGTGCCAAAGTCATGGTGCTTGGCTCACTGGGCCCGGCCTCCTCCAGGACTCTTGGCGATGGAGCATGAGACCTACCCTGCACCTCAGGCCGAGGCCTGGTAGGATTGTCACCCTCAGCAGAGTTGCCGGTAGTGCTGGGTACAGGCGCCCCCTCTGCCATGTTGCAGGTACAAGTGCATAGCCCCTCAGGTGTACACCCGGTAAAAGAACCTTGCGGTCTCTCAGCACTGTCTCTGGAAGGATCTACAGACCCCTCGGCCTGGCCGCCGGTAGCTGAATTAGCCTCGGTACCCGTGCTGGTGTGAGAAACTGAGCGGTTCCTCCCGTCTGGGCGTTTCCTTGGGAAGAAGTCGCCCTTGCGGGGTGCACTGGAAAAGAGCAGCCCTCCCTTAGGCCTTGACTTATGACTGACAAAAGTCCTTCAAGTCCTCTGGGGGCGACTTCTCGAAGAGCTCTGTCCACCTAGCTAGTCAAAGCACGCAAAGAATGTGCTTTGCATTTTGTGCAACCCTCCCATCCATGGTCGGGGCCAAGGCAGCGGAGGCAAAGAACGTGGGGATCCGATGTAGGGAAGAGCACCTCGCAGGCTGGACATCTGCTGAAGCCCGCTGAAGTCGAAATGCATCGGGGAGGAAAGACAGAAGAAAGTATCCGGGGAAGAGCGCGTGGTATTACATGTCCGAAGACAATCCCAGGAGCGCTGGTGAAATGGGCCTGTTCCTGTTGACGCGGAAAAGGGGACTGGCGCCGGTGGGCAGAGTCAGGCGAGCGCATGCTCCCAGGGCTACGCCCCCGCGTGCCTCTAAATTTAAATGGGAAGATTTCTTCTGGTGAAAAAGGTTCCGTCTCCCTTCCCTAACGAGAGGCGCCCATGCAGTATGGAGGAAAGGGGACAGGACGAAAGAGTACAACAGTTACAGATAAGTAACTTGTTCCTTCTCCAGCATGGGGTCTGGCATGGATTCACATAAAGAATAGCAGTACAGAAATACACAACGACGTGAGGTGGCAAGGCTCAACAGAAGCAATTACTGTTACCTCCGGAACAGGCTCACCTTCAAGGGAACAGGTTGCGTAGCACTGCTTGGCCGACCCTGGAGTCCTCTCTGGAATCCCTTTCGACGCTGTAGAATCTTGTGAAGGTGTGTGTAGACCTCCACATAGCAGCCCTGCAGATGTCCAGCAGGGGCACACCAGACAGGAACGAAGTCGTCGCAGCGATCGCTCTGGTGGAATGAGCTCTCAGCCGGTCAGGCATTGGTCGGTTTGCCAAACGGTGACAGTGTGTAATACAGGCGGAGAGCAACCTGGAAATGGAAGCCTTGGACCAAGCTTTCCCATGGTTCACAGGACCAAAGTTCACGAAAGGTTGAGACATCTTCCGTAAAAACTCTTTGTGCGTGCCACATAGAACTTCAGAGCACGCGCCACATCCAGCGAGTGCAAAGTCCTTCCAGCCAGCGACAAAGGTGTCGGAAAAAACACAGGCAACACCAAATGTTTGTTGAGGTGGAATTCTGACGGAACCTTTGGCATGAAGGAAGGGTGCGCCCGCAGCACCACCCTCGTGATGTGAAAAGTCAGATAAGGCCTCTTGCAGGACAGGGCCTGGATCTCAACTACCCTCCTGGCAGGGATGATGGCCACAATAAAAGGCGTTTTCCACGAAAGGAACTTGAGAGTGGCCTGATGCATAGGTTCGAAGGCGGCCCCCATGAGCCTTGTCAGTACCACGTTGAGTTCCCACGCCGGGGCTGAAGCCTTCACTCTGCCAGACCTGTGAGTCATTCGTGGAAGGCCTAGACTGTTGATGGTGTGTCGAGGTCTTTTTCCTCATCTGCATCCACCAGGGTGTCCGGCTTGTCTGGAACGAGTGGAGGGGTGCTGGGCGCCGAGGGCTGAGGTGTGGAGACCGGAGCCGGAGGCTGCAGCAGAGGCTAGTACGGAACCGCCTGAACAGTGGAAGGCAGGGGCGCCAGAATCGAAGGAGCCGGCGTGGCAGCAGGGGCTGCAACGGGGCCTGCAGTGCTGGAGCTATAGGAGGAATAACTATAGGTGCAGGGGGAGGGGCCAGAGCGAGCATGTCCATGATTACATCCCTAAGGAAGGACCCCATCTGAGGACATGAGCATGAGGAACTTTTCAAAGAACCTGTCGTCGCAGGCCCGTGGGTTGGCAGGTGATATTGACGGGTAGCGGACGGCTGCTGATGCCGCTGCATACTCTGTCTAGCTGTTTGCGGGGTAAACCTGTCCTGTGCTGCTGAAGGATAAACTGTAGGCCACGTAGCTGGTTGACACCAGTCCCACCTTGTAACTCGTTCTCCCACCTGCTGCATTCCTCGGGCGGCCATCTTGTCTGGCGTGGTGGCCATCTTGTCGAGCTGCATGCCACGTGCCAAAGTCATGGTGCTTGGCTCACTGGGCCCGGCCTCCTCCAGGACTCTTGGCGATGGAGCATGAGACCTACCCTGCACCTCAGGCCGAGGCCTGGTAGGAATGTCACCCTCAGCAGAGTTGCCGGTAGTGCTGGGTACAGGCGCCCCCTCTGCCATGTTGCAGGTACAAGTGCATAGCCCCTCAGGTGTACACCCGGTAAAAGAACCTTGCGGTCTCTCAGCACTGTCTCTGGAAGGATCTACAGACCCCTCGGCCTGGCCGCCGGTAGCTGAATTAGCCTCGGTACCCGTGCTGGTGTGAGAAACTGAGCGGTTCCTCCCGTCTGGGCGTTTCCTTGGGAAGAAGTCGCCCTTGCGGGGTGCACTGGAAAAGAGCAGCCCTCCCTTAGGCCTTGACTTATGACTGACAAAAGTCCTTCAAGTCCTCTGGGGGCGACTTCTCGAAGAGCTCTGTCCACCTAGCTAGTCAAAGCACACAAAGAATGTGCTTTGCATTTTGTGCAACCCTCCCATCCATGGTCGGGGCCAAGGCAGCGGAGGCAAAGAACGTGGGGATCCGATGTAGGGAAGAGCACCTCGCAGGCTGGACATCTGCTGAAGCCCGCTGAAGTCGAAATGCATCGGGGAGGAAAGACAGAAGAAAGTATCCGGGGAAGAGCGCGTGGTATTACACGTCCGAAGACAATCCCAGGAGCGCTGGTGAAATGGGCCTGTTCCTGTTGACGCGGAAAAGGGGACTGGCGCCGGTGGGCAGAGTCAGGCGAGCGCATGCTCCCAGGGCTACGCCCCCGCGTACCTCTAAATTTAAATGGGAAGATTTCTTCTGGTGAAAAAGGTTCCGTCTCCCTTCCCTAACGAGAGGCGCCCATGCAGTCTGGAGGAAAGGGGACAGGACGAAAGAGTACAACAGTTACAGGTAAGTAACTTGTTCCTTCTCCAGCATGGGGTCTGGCATGGATTCACATAAAGAATAGCAGTACAGAAATACACAACGACGTGAGGTGGCAAGGCTCAACAGAAGCAATTACTGTTACCTCCGGAACAGGCTCACCTTCAAGGGAACAGGTTGCGTAGCACTGCTTGGCCGACCCTGGAGTCCTCTCTGGAATCCCTTTCGACGCTGTAGAATCTTGTGAAGGTGTGTGTAGACCTCCACATAGCAGCCCTGCAGATGTCCAGCAGGGGCACACCAGACAGGAACGAAGTCGTCGCAGCGATCGCTCTGGTGGAATGAGCTCTCAGCCGGTCAGGCATTGGTCGGTTTGCCAAACGGTGACAGTGTGTAATACAGGCGGAGAGCCACCTGGAAATGGAAGCCTTGGACCAAGCTTTCCCATGGTTCACAGGACCAAAGTTCACGAAAGGTTGAGACATCTTCCGTAAACTCTTTGTGCGTGCCACATAGAACTTCAGAGCACGCGCCACATCCAGCGAGTGCAAAGTCCTTCCAGCCAGCGACAAAGGTGTCGGAAAAAACACAGGCAACACCAAATGTTTGTTGAGATGGAATTCTGACGGAACCTTTGGCATGAAGGAAGGGTGCGCCCGCAGCACCACCCTCGTGATGTGAAAAGTCAGATAAGGCTGCTTGCAGGACAGGGCCTGGATCTCAACTACCCTCCTGGCAGGGATGATGGCCACAATAAAAGGCGCTTTCCACGAAAGGAACTTGAGAGTGGCCTGATGCATAGGTTCGAAGGCGGCCCCCATGAGCCTTGTCAGTACCACGTTGAGTTCCCACGCCGGGGCTGAAGCCTTCACTCTGCCAGACCTGTGAGTCATTCGTGGAAGGCCTAGACTGTTGATGGTGTGTCGAGGTCTTTTTCTCATCTGCATCCACCAGGGTGTCCGGCTTGTCTGGAACGAGTGGAGGGGTGCTGGGCGCCGAGGGCTGAGGTGTGGAGACCGGAGCCGGAGGCTGCAGCAGAGGCTAGTACGGAACCGCCTGAACAGTGGAAGGCAGGGGCGCCAGAATCGAAGGAGCCGGCTTGGCAGCAGGGGCTGCAACGGGGCCTGCAGTGCTGGAGCTATAGGAGGAATAACTATAGGTGCAGGGGGAGGGGCCAGAGCGAGCATGTCCATGATTACATCCCTAAGGAAGGACCCCATCTGAGGACATGAGCATGAGGAACTTTTCAAAGAACCTGTCGTCGCAGGCCCGTGGGTTGGCAGGTGATATTGACGGGTAGCGGACAGCTGCTGATGCCGCTGCATACTCTGTCTAGCTGTTTGCGGGGTAAACCTGTCCTGTGCTGCTGAAGGATAAACTGTAGGCCACGTACCTGGTTGACACCAGTCCCACCTTGTAACTCGTTCTCCCACCTGCTGCATTCCTCGGGCGGCCATCTTGTCTGGCGTGGTGGCCATCTTGTCGAGCTGCATGCCACGTGCCAAAGTCATGGTGCTTGGCTCACTGGGCCCGGCCTCCTCCAGGACTCTTGACGATGGAGCATGAGACCTACCCTGCACCTCAGGCCGAGGCCTGGTAGGAATGTCACCCTCAGCAGAGTTGCCGGTAGTGCTGGGTACAGGCGCCCCCTCTGCCATGTTGCAGGTACAAGTGCAAAGCCCCTCAGGTGTACACCCGGTAAAAGAACCTTGCGGTCTCTCAGCACTGTCTCTGGAAGGATCTACAGACCCCTCGGCCTGGCGGCCGGTAGCTGAATTAGCCTCGGTACCCGTGCTGGTGTGAGAAACTGAGCGGTTCCTCCCGTCTGGGCGTTTCCTTGGGAAGAAGTCGCCCTTGCGGGGTGCACTGGAAAAGAGCAGCCCTCCCTTAGGCCTTGACTTATGACTGACAAAAGTCCTTCAAGTCCTCTGGGGGCGACTTCTCGAAGAGCTCTGTCCACCTAACTAGTCAAAGCACGCAAAGAATGTGCTTTGCATTTTGTGCAACCCTCCCATCCATGGTCGGGGCCAAGGCAGCGGAGGCAAAGAACGTGGGGATCCGATGTAGGGAAGAGCACCTCGCAGGCTGGACATCTGCTGAAGCCCGCTGAAGTCGAAATGCATCGGGGAGGAAAGACAGAAGAAAGTATCCGGGGAAGAGCGCGTGGTATTACATGTCCGAAGACAATCCCAGGAGCGCTGGTGAAATGGGCCTGTTCCTGTTGACGCGGAAAAGGGGACTGGCGCCGGTGGGCAGAGTCAGGCGAGCGCATGCTCCCAGGGCTACGCCCCCGCGTGCCTCTAAATTTAAATGGGAAGATTTCTTCTGGTGAAAAAGGTTCCGTCTCCCTTCCCTAACGAGAGGCGCCCATGCAGTATGGAGGAAAGGGGACAGGACGAAAGAGTACAACAGTTACAGGTAAGTAACTTGTTCCTTCTCCAGCATGGGGTCTGGCATGGATTCACATAAAGAATAAATAGCAGTACAGAAATACACAACGACGTGAGGTGGCAAGGCTCAACAGAAGCAATTACTGTTACCTCCGGAACAGGCTCACCTTCAAGGGAACAGGTTGCGTAGCACTTCTTGGCCGACCCTGGAGTCCTCTCTGGAATCCCTTTCGACGCTGTAGAATCTTGTGAAGGTGTGTGTAGACCTCCACATAGCAGCCCTGCAGATGTCCAGCAGGGGCACACCAGACAGGAACGAAGTCGTCGCAGCGATCGCTCTGGTCGAATGAGCTCTCAGCCGGTCAGGCATTGGTCGGTTTGCCAAACGGTGACAGTGTGTAATACAGGCGGAGAGCCACCTGGAAATGGAAGCCTTGGACCAAGCTTTCCCATGGTTCACAGGACCAAAGTTCACGAAAGGTTGAGACATCTTCCGTAAACTCTTCGGAAAAAACACAGGCAACACCAAATGTTTGTTGAGGTGGAATTCTGATGGAACCTTTGGCATGAAGGAAGGGTGCGCCCGCAGCACCACCCTCGTGATGTGAAAAGTCAGATAAGGCCGCTTGCAGGACAGGGCCTGGATCTCAACTACCCTCCTGGCAGGGATGATGGCCACAATAAAAGGCGTTTTCCACGAAAGGAACTTGAGAGTGGCCTGATGCATAGGTTCGAAGGCGGCCCCCATGAGCCTTGTCAGTACCACGTTGAGTTCCCACGCCGGGGCTGAAGCCTTCACTCTGCCAGACCTGTGAGTCATTCGTGGAAGGCCTAGACTGTTGATGGTGTGTCGAGGTCTTTTTCCTCGTCTGCATCCATCAGGGTGTCCGGCTTGTCTGGAACGGGTGGAGGGGTGCTGGGCGCCGAGGGCTGCGGTGTGGAGACCGGAGCCGGAGGCTGCAGCAGAGGCTAGTACGGAACCGCCTGAACAGTGGAAGGCAGGGGCGCCAGAATCGAAGGAGCCGGCGTGGCAGCAGGGGCTGCAACGGGGCCTGCAGTGCTGGAGCTATAGGAGGAATAACTATAGGTGCAGGGGGAGGGGCCAGAGCGAGCATGTCCATGATTACATCCCTAAGGAAGGACCCCATCTGAGGACATGAGCATGAGGAACTTTTCAAAGAACCTGTCGGCGCAGGCCCGTGGGTTGGCAGGTGATATTGACAGGTAGCGGACGGCAGCTGATGCCGCTGCATACTCTGTCTAGCTGTTTGCGGGGTAAACCTGTCCTGTGCTGCTGAAGGATAAACTGTAGGCCACGTACCTGGTTGACACCAGTCCCACCTTGTAACTCGTTCTCCCACCTGCTGCATTCCTCGGGCGGCCATCTTGTCTGGCGTGGTGGCCATCTTGTCGAGCTGCATGCCATGTGCCAAAGTCATGGTGCTTGGCTCACTGGGCCCGGCCTCCTCCAGGACTCTTGGCGATGGAGCATGAGACCTACCCTGCACCTCAGGCCGAGGCCTGGTAGGATTGTCACCCTCAGCAGAGTTGCCGGTAGTGCTGGGTACAGGCGCCCCCTCTGCCATGTTGCAGGTACAAGTGCATAGCCCCTCAGGTGTACACCCGGTAAAAGAACCTTGCGGTCTCTCAGCACTGTCTCTGGAAGGATCTACAGACCCCTCGGCCTGGCCGCCGGTAGCTGAATTAGCCTCGGTACCCGTGCTGGTGTGAGAAACTGAGCGGTTCCTCCCGTCTGGGCGTTTCCTTGGGAAGAAGTCGCCCTTGCGGGGTGCACTGGAAAAGAGCAGCCCTCCCTTAGGCCTTGACTTATGACTGACAAAAGTCCTTCAAGTCCTCTGGGGGCGACTTCTCGAAGAGCTCTGTCCACCTAGCTAGTCAAAGCACGCAAAGAATGTGCTTTGCATTTTGTGCAACCCTCCCATCCATGGTCGGGGCCAAGGCAGCGGAGGCAAAGAACGTGGGGATCCGATGTAGGGAAGAGCACCTCGCAGGCTGGACATCTGCTGAAGCCCGCTGAAGTCGAAATGCATCGGGGAGGAAAGACAGAAGAAAGTATCCGGGGAAGAGCGCGTGGTATTACATGTCCGAAGACAATCCCAGGAGCGCTGGTGAAATGGGCCTGTTCCTGTTGACGCGGAAAAGGGGACTGGCGCCGGTGGGCAGAGTCAGGCGAGCGCATGCTCCCAGGGCTACGCCCCCGCGTGCCTCTAAATTTAAATGGGAAGATTTCTTCTGGTGAAAAAGGTTCCGTCTCCCTTCCCTAACGAGAGGCGCCCATGCAGTATGGAGGAAAGGGGACAGGACGAAAGAGTACAACAGTTACAGATAAGTAACTTGTTCCTTCTCCAGCATGGGGTCTGGCATGGATTCACATAAAGAATAGCAGTACAGAAATACACAACGACGTGAGGTGGCAAGGCTCAACAGAAGCAATTACTGTTACCTCCGGAACAGGCTCACCTTCAAGGGAACAGGTTGCGTAGCACTGCTTGGCCGACCCTGGAGTCCTCTCTGGAATCCCTTTCGACGCTGTAGAATCTTGTGAAGGTGTGTGTAGACCTCCACATAGCAGCCCTGCAGATGTCCAGCAGGGGCACACCAGACAGGAACGAAGTCGTCGCAGCGATCGCTCTGGTGGAATGAGCTCTCAGCCGGTCAGGCATTGGTCGGTTTGCCAAACGGTGACAGTGTGTAATACAGGCGGAGAGCAACCTGGAAATGGAAGCCTTGGACCAAGCTTTCCCATGGTTCACAGGACCAAAGTTCACGAAAGGTTGAGACATCTTCCGTAAACTCTTTGTGCGTGCCACATAGAACTTCAGAGCACGCGCCACATCCAGCGAGTGCAAAGTCCTTCCAGCCAGCGACAAAGGTGTCGGAAAAAACACAGGCAACACCAAATGTTTGTTGAGGTGGAATTCTGACGGAACCTTTGGCATGAAGGAAGGGTGCGCCCGCAGCACCACCCTCGTGATGTGAAAAGTCAGATAAGGCCTCTTGCAGGACAGGGCCTGGATCTCAACTACCCTCCTGGCAGGGATGATGGCCACAATAAAAGGCGTTTTCCACGAAAGGAACTTGAGAGTGGCCTGATGCATAGGTTCGAAGGCGGCCCCCATGAGCCTTGTCAGTACCACGTTGAGTTCCCACGCCGGGGCTGAAGCCTTCACTCTGCCAGACCTGTGAGTCATTCGTGGAAGGCCTAGACTGTTGATGGTGTGTCGAGGTCTTTTTCCTCGTCTGCATCCACCAGGGTGTCCGGCTTGTCTGGAACGAGTGGAGGGGTGCTGGGCGCCGAGGGCTGAGGTGTGGAGACCGGAGCCGGAGGCTGCAGCAGAGGCTAGTACGGAACCGCCTGAACAGTGGAAGGCAGGGGCGCCAGAATCGAAGGAGCCGGCGTGGCAGCAGGGGCTGCAACGGGGCCTGCAGTGCTGGAGCTATAGGAGGAATAACTATAGGTGCAGGGGGAGGGGCCAGAGCGAGCATGTCCATGATTACATCCCTAAGGAAGGACCCCATCCGAGGACATGAGCATGAGGAACTTTTCAAAGAACCTGTCGTCGCAGGCCCGTGGGTTGGCAGGTGATATTGACAGGTAGCGGACGGCTGCTGATGCCGCTGCATACTCTGTCTAGCTGTTTGCGGGGTAAACCTGTCCTGTGCTGCTGAAGGATAAACTGTAGGCCACGTAGCTGGTTGACACCAGTCCCACCTTGTAACTCGTTCTCCCACCTGCTGCATTCCTCGGGCGGCCATCTTGTCTGGCGTGGTGGCCATCTTGTCGAGCTGCATGCCATGTGCCAAAGTCATGGTGCTTGGCTCACTGGGCCCGGCCTCCTCCAGGACTCTTGGCGATGGAGCATGAGACCTACCCTGAACCTCAGGCCGAGGCCTGGTAGGAATGTCACCCTCAGCAGAGTTGCCGGTAGTGCTGGGTACAGGCGCCCCCTCTGCCATGTTGCAGGTACAAGTGCATAGCCCCTCAGGTGTACACCCGGTAAAAGAACCTTTCGGTCTCTCAGCACTGTCTCTGGAAGGATCTACAGACCCCTCGGCCTGGCCGCCGGTAGCTGAATTAGCCTCGGTACCCGTGCTGGTGTGAGAAACTGAGCGGTTCCTCCCGTCTGGGCGTTTCCTTGGGAAGAAGTCGCCCTTGCGGGGTGCACTGGAAAAGAGCAGCCCTCCCTTAGGCCTTGACTTATGACTGACAAAAGTCCTTCAAGTCCTCTGGGGGCGATTTCTCGAAGAGCTCTGTCCACCTAGCTAGTCAAAGCACGCAAAGAATGTGCTTTGCATTTTGTGCAACCCTCCCATCCATGGTCGGGGCCAAGGCAGCGGAGGCAAAGAACGTGGGGATCCGATGTAGGGAAGAGCACCTCGCAGGCTGGACATCTGCTGAAGCCCGCTGAAGTCGAAATGCATCGGGGAGGAAAGACAGAAGAAAGTATCCGGGGAAGAGCGCGTGGTATTACATGTCCGAAGACAATCCCAGGAGCGCTGGTGAAATGGGCCTGTTCCTGTTGACGCGGAAAAGGGGACTGGCGCCGGTGGGCAGAGTCAGGCGAGCGCATGCTCCCAGGGCTACGCCCCCGCGTGCCTCTAAATTTAAATGGGAAGATTTCTTCTGGTGAAAAAGGTTCCGTCTCCCTTCCCTAATGAGAGGCGCCCATGCAGTATGGAGGAAAGGGGACAGGACGAAAGAGTACAACAGTTACAGGTAAGTAACTTGTTCCTTCTCCAGCATGGGGTCTGGCATGGATTCACATAAAGAATAAATAGCAGTACAGAAATACACAACGACGTGAGGTGGCAAGGCTCAACAGAAGCAATTACTGTTACCTCCGGAACAGGCTCACCTTCAAGGGAACAGGTTGCGTAGCACTGCTTGGCCGACCCTGGAGTCCTCTCTGGAATCCCTTTCGACGCTGTAGAATCTTGTGAAGGTGTGTGTAGACCTCCACATAGCAGCCCTGCAGATGTCCAGCAGGGGCACACCAGACAGGAACGAAGTCGTCGCAGCGATCGCTCTGGTGGAATGAGCTCTCAGCCGGTCAGGCATTGGTCGGTTTGCCAAACGGTGACAGTGTGTAATACAGGCGGAGAGCCACCTGGAAATGGAAGCCTTGGACCAAGCTTTCCCATGGTTCACAGGACCAAAGTTCACGAAAGGTTGAGACATCTTCTGTAAACTCTTTGTGCGTGCCACATAGAACTTCAGAGCACGCGCCACATCCAGCGAGTGCAAAGTCCTTCCAGCCAGCGACAAAGGTGTTGGAAAAAAACACAGGCAACACCAAATGTTTGTTGAGGTGGAATTCTGACGGAACCTTTGGCATGAAGGAAGGGTGCGCCCGCAGCACCACCCTCGTGATGTGAAAAGTCAGATAAGGCCGCTTGCAGGACAGGGCCTGGATCTCAACTACCCTCCTGGCAGGGATGATGGCCACAATAAAAGGCGTTTTCCACGAAAGGGACTTGAGAGTGGCCTGATGCATAGGTTCGAAGGCGGCCCCCATGAGCCTTGTCAGTACCACGTTGAGTTCCCACGCCGGGGCTGAAGCCTTCACTCTGCCAGACCTGTGAGTCATTCGTGGAAGGCCTAGACTGTTGATGGTGTGTCGAGGTCTTTTTCCTCGTCTGCATCCATCAGGGTGTCCGGCTTGTCTGGAACGAGTGGAGGGGTGCTGGGCGCCGAGGGCTGCGGTGTGGAGACCGGAGCCGGAGGCTGCAGCAGAGGCTAGTACGGAACCGCCTGAACAGTGGAAGGCAGGGGCGCCAGAATCGAAGGAGCCGGCGTGGCAGCAGGGGCTGCAACGGGGCCTGCAGTGCTGGAGCTATAGGAGGAATAACTATAGGTGCAGGGGGAGGGGCCAGAGCGAGCATGTCCATGATTACATCCCTAAGGAAGGACCCCATCTGAGGACATGAGCATGAGGAACTTTTCAAAGATCCTGTCGGCGCAGGCCCGTGGGTTGGCAGGTGATATTGACAGGTAGCGGACGGCAGCTGATGCCGCTGCATACTCTGTCTAGCTGTTTGCGGGGTAAACCTGTCCTGTGCTGCTGAAGGATAAACTGTAGGCCACGTACCTGGTTGACACCAGTCCCACCTTGTAACTCGTTCTCCCACCTGCTGCATTCCTCGGGCGGCCATCTTGTCTGGCGTGGTGGCCATCTTGTCGAGCTGCATGCCATGTGCCAAAGTCATGGTGCTTGGCTCACTGGGCCCGGCCTCCTCCAGGACTCTTGGCGATGGAGCATGAGACCTACCCTGCACCTCAGGCCGAGGCCTGGTAGGATTGTCACCCTCAGCAGAGTTGCCGGTAGTGCTGGGTACAGGCGCCCCCTCTGCCATGTTGCAGGTACAAGTGCATAGCCCCTCAGGTGTACACCCGGTAAAAGAACCTTGCGGTCTCTCAGCACTGTCTCTGGAAGGATCTACAGACCCCTCGGCCTGGCCGCCGGTAGCTGAATTAGCCTCGGTACCCGTGCTGGTGTGAGAAACTGAGCGGTTCCTCCCGTCTGGGCGTTTCCTTGGGAAGAAGTCGCCCTTGCGGGGTGCACTGGAAAAGAGCAGCCCTCCCTTAGGCCTTGACTTATGACTGACAAAAGTCCTTCAAGTCCTCTGGGGGCGACTTCTCGAAGAGCTCTGTCCACCTAGCTAGTCAAAGCACGCAAAGAATGTGCTTTGCATTTTGTGCAACCCTCCCATCCATGGTCGGGGCCAAGGCAGCGGAGGCAAAGAACGTGGGGATCCGATGTAGGGAAGAGCACCTCGCAGGCTGGACATCTGCTGAAGCCCGCTGAAGTCGAAATGCATCGGGGAGGAAAGACAGAAGAAAGTATCCGGGGAAGAGCGCGTGGTATTACATGTCCGAAGACAATCCCAGGAGCGCTGGTGAAATGGGCCTGTTCCTGTTGACGCGGAAAAGGGGACTGGCGCCGGTGGGCAGAGTCAGGCGAGCGCATGCTCCCAGGGCTACGCCCCCGCGTGCCTCTAAATTTAAATGGGAAGATTTCTTCTGGTGAAAAAGGTTCCGTCTCCCTTCCCTAACGAGAGGCGCCCATGCAGTATGGAGGAAAGGGGACAGGAGGAAGGAGTACAACAGTTACAGGTAAGTAACTTGTTCCTTCTCCAGCATGGGGTCTGCCATGGATTCACATAAAGAATAGCAGTACAGAAATACACAACGACGTGAGGTGGCAAGGCTCAACAGAAGCAATTACTGTTACCTCCAGAACAGGCTCACCTTCAAGGGAACAGGTTGCGTAGCACTGCTTGGCCGACCCTGGAGTCCTCTCTGGAATCCCTTTCGACGCTGTAGAATCTTGTGAAGGTGTGTGTAGACCTCCACATAGCAGCCCTGCAGATGTCCAGCAGGGGCACACCAGACAGGAACAAAGTCGTCGCAGCGATCGCTCTGGTGGAATGAGCTCTCAGCCGGTCAGGCATTGGTCGGTTTGCCAAACGGTGACAGTGTGTAATACAGGCGGAGAGCAACCTGGAAATGGAAGCCTTGGACCAAGCTTTCCCATGGTTCACAGGACCAAAGTTCACGAAAGGTTGAGACATCTTCCGTAAACTCTTTGTGCGTGCCACATAGAACTTCAGAGCTCGCGCCACATCCAGCGAGTGCAAAGTCCTTCCAGCCAGCGACAAAGGTGTCGGAAAAAACACAGGCAACACCAAATGTTTGTTGAGGTGGAATTCTGACGGAACCTTTGGCATGAAGGAAGGGTGCGCCCGCAGCACCACCCTCGTGATGTGAAAAGTCAGATAAGGCCTCTTGCAGGACAGGGCCTGGATCTCAACTACCCTCCTGGCAGGGATGATGGCCACAATAAAAGGCGTTTTCCACGAAAGGAACTTGAGAGTGGCCTGATGCATAGGTTCGAAGGCGGCCCCCATGAGCCTTGTCAGTACCACGTTGAGTTCCCACGCCGGGGCTGAAGCCTTCACTCTGCCAGACCTGTGAGTCATTCGTGGAAGGCCTAGACTGTTGATGGTGTGTCGAGGTCTTTTTCCTCGTCTGCATCCACCAGGGTGTCCGGCTTGTCTGGAACGAGTGGAGGGGTGCTGGGCGCCGAGGGCTGAGGTGTGGAGACCGGAGCCGGAGGCTGCAGCAGAGGCTAGTACGGAACCGCCTGAACAGTGGAAGGCAGGGGCGCCAGAATCGAAGGAGCCGGCGTGGCAGCAGGGGCTGCAACGGGGCCTGCAGTGCTGGAGCTATAGGAGGAATAACTATAGGTGCAGGGGGAGGGGCCAGAGCGAGCATGTCCATGATTACATCCCTAAGGAAGGACCCCATCTGAGGACATGAGCATGAGGAACTTTTCAAAGAACCTGTCGTCGCAGGCCCGTGGGTTGGCAGGTGATATTGACGGGTAGCGGACGGCTGCTGATGCCGCTGCATACTCTGTCTAGCTGTTTGCGGGGTAAACCTGTCCTGTGCTGCTGAAGGATAAACTGTAGGCCACGTAGCTGGTTGACACCAGTCCCACCTTGTAACTCGTTCTCCCACCTGCTGCATTCCTCGGGCGGCCATCTTGTCTGGCGTGGTGGCCATCTTGTCGAGCTGCATGCCACGTGCCAAAGTCATGGTGCTTGGCTCACTGGGCCCGGCCTCCTCCAGGACTCTTGGCGATGGAGCATGAGACCTACCCTGCACCTCAGGCCGAGGCCTGGTAGGAATGTCACCCTCAGCAGAGTTGCCGGTAGTGCTGGGTACAGGCGCCCCCTCTGCCATGTTGCAGGTACAAGTGCATAGCCCCTCAGGTGTACACCCGGTAAAAGAACCTTGCGGTCTCTCAGCACTGTCTCTGGAAGGATCTACAGACCCCTCGGCCTGGCCGCCGGTAGCTGAATTAGCCTCGGTACCCGTGCTGGTGTGAGAAACTGAGCGGTTCCTCCCGTCTGGGCGTTTCCTTGGGAAGAAGTCGCCCTTGCGGGGTGCACTGGAAAAGAGCAGCCCTCCCTTAGGCCTTGACTTATGACTGACAAAAGTCCTTCAAGTCCTCTGGGGGCGACTTCTCGAAGAGCTCTGTCCACCTAGCTAGTCAAAGCACACAAAGAATGTGCTTTGCATTTTGTGCAACCCTCCCATCCATGGTCGGGGCCAAGGCAGCGGAGGCAAAGAACGTGGGGATCCGATGTAGGGAAGAGCACCTCGCAGGCTGGACATCTGCTGAAGCCCGCTGAAGTCGAAATGCATCGGGGAGGAAAGACAGAAGAAAGTATCCGGGGAAGAGCGCGTGGTATTACACGTCCGAAGACAATCCCAGGAGCGCTGGTGAAATGGGCCTGTTCCTGTTGACGCGGAAAAGGGGACTGGCGCCGGTGGGCAGAGTCAGGCGAGCGCATGCTCCCAGGGCTACGCCCCCGCGTACCTCTAAATTTAAATGGGAAGATTTCTTCTGGTGAAAAAGGTTCCGTCTCCCTTCCCTAACGAGAGGCGCCCATGCAGTCTGGAGGAAAGGGGACAGGACGAAAGAGTACAACAGTTACAGGTAAGTAACTTGTTCCTTCTCCAGCATGGGGTCTGGCATGGATTCACATAAAGAATAGCAGTACAGAAATACACAACGACGTGAGGTGGCAAGGCTCAACAGAAGCAATTACTGTTACCTCCGGAACAGGCTCACCTTCAAGGGAACAGGTTGCGTAGCACTGCTTGGCCGACCCTGGAGTCCTCTCTGGAATCCCTTTCGACGCTGTAGAATCTTGTGAAGGTGTGTGTAGACCTCCACATAGCAGCCCTGCAGATGTCCAGCAGGGGCACACCAGACAGGAACGAAGTCGTCGCAGCGATCGCTCTGGTGGAATGAGCTCTCAGCCGGTCAGGCATTGGTCGGTTTGCCAAACGGTGACAGTGTGTAATACAGGCGGAGAGCCACCTGGAAATGGAAGCCTTGGACCAAGCTTTCCCATGGTTCACAGGACCAAAGTTCACGAAAGGTTGAGACATCTTCCGTAAACTCTTTGTGCGTGCCACATAGAACTTCAGAGCACGCGCCACATCCAGCGAGTGCAAAGTCCTTCCAGCCAGCGACAAAGGTGTCGGAAAAAACACAGGCAACACCAAATGTTTGTTGAGATGGAATTCTGACGGAACCTATGGCATGAAGGAAGGGTGCGCCCGCAGCACCACCCTCGTGATGTGAAAAGTCAGATAAGGCTGCTTGCAGGACAGGGCCTGGATCTCAACTACCCTCCTGGCAGGGATGATGGCCACAATAAAAGGCGCTTTCCACGAAAGGAACTTGAGAGTGGCCTGATGCATAGGTTCGAAGGCGGCCCCCATGAGCCTTGTCAGTACCACGTTGAGTTCCCACGCCGGGGCTGAAGCCTTCACTCTGCCAGACCTGTGAGTCATTCGTGGAAGGCCTAGACTGTTGATGGTGTGTCGAGGTCTTTTTCTCATCTGCATCCACCAGGGTGTCCGGCTTGTCTGGAACGAGTGGAGGGGTGCTGGGCGCCGAGGGCTGAGGTGTGGAGACCGGAGCCGGAGGCTGCAGCAGAGGCTAGTACGGAACCGCCTGAACAGTGGAAGGCAGGGGCGCCAGAATCGAAGGAGCCGGCTTGGCAGCAGGGGCTGCAACGGGGCCTGCAGTGCTGGAGCTATAGGAGGAATAACTATAGGTGCAGGGGGAGGGGCCAGAGCGAGCATGTCCATGATTACATCCCTAAGGAAGGACCCCATCTGAGGACATGAGCATGAGGAACTTTTCAAAGAACCTGTCGTCGCAGGCCCGTGGGTTGGCAGGTGATATTGACGGGTAGCGGACAGCTGCTGATGCCGCTGCATACTCTGTCTAGCTGTTTGCGGGGTAAACCTGTCCTGTGCTGCTGAAGGATAAACTGTAGGCCACGTACCTGGTTGACACCAGTCCCACCTTGTAACTCGTTCTCCCACCTGCTGCATTCCTCGGGCGGCCATCTTGTCTGGCGTGGTGGCCATCTTGTCGAGCTGCATGCCACGTGCCAAAGTCATGGTGCTTGGCTCACTGGGCCCGGCCTCCTCCAGGACTCTTGACGATGGAGCATGAGACCTACCCTGCACCTCAGGCCGAGGCCTGGTAGGAATGTCACCCTCAGCAGAGTTGCCGGTAGTGCTGGGTACAGGCGCCCCCTCTGCCATGTTGCAGGTACAAGTGCAAAGCCCCTCAGGTGTACACCCGGTAAAAGAACCTTGCGGTCTCTCAGCACTGTCTCTGGAAGGATCTACAGACCCCTCGGCCTGGCGGCCGGTAGCTGAATTAGCCTCGGTACCCGTGCTGGTGTGAGAAACTGAGCGGTTCCTCCCGTCTGGGCGTTTCCTTGGGAAGAAGTCGCCCTTGCGGGGTGCACTGGAAAAGAGCAGCCCTCCCTTAGGCCTTGACTTATGACTGACAAAAGTCCTTCAAGTCCTCTGGGGGCGACTTCTCGAAGAGCTCTGTCCACCTAACTAGTCAAAGCACGCAAAGAATGTGCTTTGCATTTTGTGCAACCCTCCCATCCATGGTCGGGGCCAAGGCAGCGGAGGCAAAGAACGTGGGGATCCGATGTAGGGAAGAGCACCTCGCAGGCTGGACATCTGCTGAAGCCCGCTGAAGTCGAAATGCATCGGGGAGGAAAGACAGAAGAAAGTATCCGGGGAAGAGCGCGTGGTATTACATGTCCGAAGACAATCCCAGGAGCGCTGGTGAAATGGGCCTGTTCCTGTTGACGCGGAAAAGGGGACTGGCGCCGGTGGGCAGAGTCAGGCGAGCGCATGCTCCCAGGGCTACGCCCCCGCGTGCCTCTAAATTTAAATGGGAAGATTTCTTCTGGTGAAAAAGGTTCCGTCTCCCTTCCCTAACGAGAGGCGCCCATGCAGTATGGAGGAAAGGGGACAGGACGAAAGAGTACAACAGTTACAGGTAAGTAACTTGTTCCTTCTCCAGCATGGGGTCTGGCATGGATTCACATAAAGAATAAATAGCAGTACAGAAATACACAACGACGTGAGGTGGCAAGGCTCAACAGAAGCAATTACTGTTACCTCCGGAACAGGCTCACCTTCAAGGGAACAGGTTGCGTAGCACTTCTTGGCCGACCCTGGAGTCCTCTCTGGAATCCCTTTCGACGCTGTAGAATCTTGTGAAGGTGTGTGTAGACCTCCACATAGCAGCCCTGCAGATGTCCAGCAGGGGCACACCAGACAGGAACGAAGTCGTCGCAGCGATCGCTCTGGTCGAATGAGCTCTCAGCCGGTCAGGCATTGGTCGGTTTGCCAAACGGTGACAGTGTGTAATACAGGCGGAGAGCCACCTGGAAATGGAAGCCTTGGACCAAGCTTTCCCATGGTTCACAGGACCAAAGTTCACGAAAGGTTGAGACATCTTCCGTAAACTCTTCGGAAAAAACACAGGCAACACCAAATGTTTGTTGAGGTGGAATTCTGATGGAACCTTTGGCATGAAGGAAGGGTGCGCCCGCAGCACCACCCTCGTGATGTGAAAAGTCAGATAAGGCCGCTTGCAGGACAGGGCCTGGATCTCAACTACCCTCCTGGCAGGGATGATGGCCACAATAAAAGGCGTTTTCCACGAAAGGAACTTGAGAGTGGCCTGATGCATAGGTTCGAAGGCGGCCCCCATGAGCCTTGTCAGTACCACGTTGAGTTCCCACGCCGGGGCTGAAGCCTTCACTCTGCCAGACCTGTGAGTCATTCGTGGAAGGCCTAGACTGTTGATGGTGTGTCGAGGTCTTTTTCCTCGTCTGCATCCATCAGGGTGTCCGGCTTGTCTGGAACGGGTGGAGGGGTGCTGGGCGCCGAGGGCTGCGGTGTGGAGACCGGAGCCGGAGGCTGCAGCAGAGGCTAGTACGGAACCGCCTGAACAGTGGAAGGCAGGGGCGCCAGAATCGAAGGAGCCGGCGTGGCAGCAGGGGCTGCAACGGGGCCTGCAGTGCTGGAGCTATAGGAGGAATAACTATAGGTGCAGGGGGAGGGGCCAGAGCGAGCATGTCCATGATTACATCCCTAAGGAAGGACCCCATCTGAGGACATGAGCATGAGGAACTTTTCAAAGAACCTGTCGGCGCAGGCCCGTGGGTTGGCAGGTGATATTGACAGGTAGCGGACGGCAGCTGATGCCGCTGCATACTCTGTCTAGCTGTTTGCGGGGTAAACCTGTCCTGTGCTGCTGAAGGATAAACTGTAGGCCACGTACCTGGTTGACACCAGTCCCACCTTGTAACTCGTTCTCCCACCTGCTGCATTCCTCGGGCGGCCATCTTGTCTGGCGTGGTGGCCATCTTGTCGAGCTGCATGCCATGTGCCAAAGTCATGGTGCTTGGCTCACTGGGCCCGGCCTCCTCCAGGACTCTTGGCGATGGAGCATGAGACCTACCCTGCACCTCAGGCCGAGGCCTGGTAGGATTGTCACCCTCAGCAGAGTTGCCGGTAGTGCTGGGTACAGGCGCCCCCTCTGCCATGTTGCAGGTACAAGTGCATAGCCCCTCAGGTGTACACCCGGTAAAAGAACCTTGCGGTCTCTCAGCACTGTCTCTGGAAGGATCTACAGACCCCTCGGCCTGGCCGCCGGTAGCTGAATTAGCCTCGGTACCCGTGCTGGTGTGAGAAACTGAGCGGTTCCTCCCGTCTGGGCGTTTCCTTGGGAAGAAGTCGCCCTTGCGGGGTGCACTGGAAAAGAGCAGCCCTCCCTTAGGCCTTGACTTATGACTGACAAAAGTCCTTCAAGTCCTCTGGGGGCGACTTCTCGAAGAGCTCTGTCCACCTAGCTAGTCAAAGCACGCAAAGAATGTGCTTTGCATTTTGTGCAACCCTCCCATCCATGGTCGGGGCCAAGGCAGCGGAGGCAAAGAACGTGGGGATCCGATGTAGGGAAGAGCACCTCGCAGGCTGGACATCTGCTGAAGCCCGCTGAAGTCGAAATGCATCGGGGAGGAAAGACAGAAGAAAGTATCCGGGGAAGAGCGCGTGGTATTACATGTCCGAAGACAATCCCAGGAGCGCTGGTGAAATGGGCCTGTTCCTGTTGACGCGGAAAAGGGGACTGGCGCCGGTGGGCAGAGTCAGGCGAGCGCATGCTCCCAGGGCTACGCCCCCGCGTGCCTCTAAATTTAAATGGGAAGATTTCTTCTGGTGAAAAAGGTTCCGTCTCCCTTCCCTAACGAGAGGCGCCCATGCAGTATGGAGGAAAGGGGACAGGACGAAAGAGTACAACAGTTACAGATAAGTAACTTGTTCCTTCTCCAGCATGGGGTCTGGCATGGATTCACATAAAGAATAGCAGTACAGAAATACACAACGACGTGAGGTGGCAAGGCTCAACAGAAGCAATTACTGTTACCTCCGGAACAGGCTCACCTTCAAGGGAACAGGTTGCGTAGCACTGCTTGGCCGACCCTGGAGTCCTCTCTGGAATCCCTTTCGACGCTGTAGAATCTTGTGAAGGTGTGTGTAGACCTCCACATAGCAGCCCTGCAGATGTCCAGCAGGGGCACACCAGACAGGAACGAAGTCGTCGCAGCGATCGCTCTGGTGGAATGAGCTCTCAGCCGGTCAGGCATTGGTCGGTTTGCCAAACGGTGACAGTGTGTAATACAGGCGGAGAGCAACCTGGAAATGGAAGCCTTGGACCAAGCTTTCCCATGGTTCACAGGACCAAAGTTCACGAAAGGTTGAGACATCTTCCGTAAAAACTCTTTGTGCGTGCCACATAGAACTTCAGAGCACGCGCCACATCCAGCGAGTGCAAAGTCCTTCCAGCCAGCGACAAAGGTGTCGGAAAAAACACAGGCAACACCAAATGTTTGTTGAGGTGGAATTCTGACGGAACCTTTGGCATGAAGGAAGGGTGCGCCCGCAGCACCACCCTCGTGATGTGAAAAGTCAGATAAGGCCTCTTGCAGGACAGGGCCTGGATCTCAACTACCCTCCTGGCAGGGATGATGGCCACAATAAAAGGCGTTTTCCACGAAAGGAACTTGAGAGTGGCCTGATGCATAGGTTCGAAGGCGGCCCCCATGAGCCTTGTCAGTACCACGTTGAGTTCCCACGCCGGGGCTGAAGCCTTCACTCTGCCAGACCTGTGAGTCATTCGTGGAAGGCCTAGACTGTTGATGGTGTGTCGAGGTCTTTTTCCTCGTCTGCATCCACCAGGGTGTCCGGCTTGTCTGGAACGAGTGGAGGGGTGCTGGGCGCCGAGGGCTGAGGTGTGGAGACCGGAGCCGGAGGCTGCAGCAGAGGCTAGTACGGAACCGCCTGAACAGTGGAAGGCAGGGGCGCCAGAATCGAAGGAGCCGGCGTGGCAGCAGGGGCTGCAACGGGGCCTGCAGTGCTGGAGCTATAGGAGGAATAACTATAGGTGCAGGGGGAGGGGCCAGAGCGAGCATGTCCATGATTACATCCCTAAGGAAGGACCCCATCTGAGGACATGAGCATGAGGAACTTTTCAAAGAACCTGTCGTCGCAGGCCCGTGGGTTGGCAGGTGATATTGACGGGTAGCGGACGGCTGCTGATGCCGCTGCATACTCTGTCTAGCTGTTTGCGGGGTAAACCTGTCCTGTGCTGCTGAAGGATAAACTGTAGGCCACGTAGCTGGTTGACACCAGTCCCACCTTGTAACTCGTTCTCCCACCTGCTGCATTCCTCGGGCGGCCATCTTGTCTGGCGTGGTGGCCATCTTGTCGAGCTGCATGCCACGTGCCAAAGTCATGGTGCTTGGCTCACTGGGCCCGGCCTCCTCCAGGACTCTTGGCGATGGAGCATGAGACCTACCCTGCACCTCAGGCCGAGGCCTGGTAGGAATGTCACCCTCAGCAGAGTTGCCGGTAGTGCTGGGTACAGGCGCCCCCTCTGCCATGTTGCAGGTACAAGTGCATAGCCCCTCAGGTGTACACCCGGTAAAAGAACCTTGCGGTCTCTCAGCACTGTCTCTGGAAGGATCTACAGACCCCTCGGCCTGGCCGCCGGTAGCTGAATTAGCCTCGGTACCCGTGCTGGTGTGAGAAACTGAGCGGTTCCTCCCGTCTGGGCGTTTCCTTGGGAAGAAGTCGCCCTTGCGGGGTGCACTGGAAAAGAGCAGCCCTCCCTTAGGCCTTGACTTATGACTGACAAAAGTCCTTCAAGTCCTCTGGGGGCGACTTCTCGAAGAGCTCTGTCCACCTAGCTAGTCAAAGCACACAAAGAATGTGCTTTGCATTTTGTGCAACCCTCCCATCCATGGTCGGGGCCAAGGCAGCGGAGGCAAAGAACGTGGGGATCCGATGTAGGGAAGAGCACCTCGCAGGCTGGACATCTGCTGAAGCCCGCTGAAGTCGAAATGCATCGGGGAGGAAAGACAGAAGAAAGTATCCGGGGAAGAGCGCGTGGTATTACACGTCCGAAGACAATCCCAGGAGCGCTGGTGAAATGGGCCTGTTCCTGTTGACGCGGAAAAGGGGACTGGCGCCGGTGGGCAGAGTCAGGCGAGCGCATGCTCCCAGGGCTACGCCCCCGCGTACCTCTAAATTTAAATGGGAAGATTTCTTCTGGTGAAAAAGGTTCCGTCTCCCTTCCCTAACGAGAGGCGCCCATGCAGTCTGGAGGAAAGGGGACAGGACGAAAGAGTACAACAGTTACAGGTAAGTAACTTGTTCCTTCTCCAGCATGGGGTCTGGCATGGATTCACATAAAGAATAGCAGTACAGAAATACACAACGACGTGAGGTGGCAAGGCTCAACAGAAGCAATTACTGTTACCTCCGGAACAGGCTCACCTTCAAGGGAACAGGTTGCGTAGCACTGCTTGGCCGACCCTGGAGTCCTCTCTGGAATCCCTTTCGACGCTGTAGAATCTTGTGAAGGTGTGTGTAGACCTCCACATAGCAGCCCTGCAGATGTCCAGCAGGGGCACACCAGACAGGAACGAAGTCGTCGCAGCGATCGCTCTGGTGGAATGAGCTCTCAGCCGGTCAGGCATTGGTCGGTTTGCCAAACGGTGACAGTGTGTAATACAGGCGGAGAGCCACCTGGAAATGGAAGCCTTGGACCAAGCTTTCCCATGGTTCACAGGACCAAAGTTCACGAAAGGTTGAGACATCTTCCGTAAACTCTTTGTGCGTGCCACATAGAACTTCAGAGCACGCGCCACATCCAGCGAGTGCAAAGTCCTTCCAGCCAGCGACAAAGGTGTCGGAAAAAACACAGGCAACACCAAATGTTTGTTGAGATGGAATTCTGACGGAACCTTTGGCATGAAGGAAGGGTGCGCCCGCAGCACCACCCTCGTGATGTGAAAAGTCAGATAAGGCTGCTTGCAGGACAGGGCCTGGATCTCAACTACCCTCCTGGCAGGGATGATGGCCACAATAAAAGGCGCTTTCCACGAAAGGAACTTGAGAGTGGCCTGATGCATAGGTTCGAAGGCGGCCCCCATGAGCCTTGTCAGTACCACGTTGAGTTCCCACGCCGGGGCTGAAGCCTTCACTCTGCCAGACCTGTGAGTCATTCGTGGAAGGCCTAGACTGTTGATGGTGTGTCGAGGTCTTTTTCTCATCTGCATCCACCAGGGTGTCCGGCTTGTCTGGAACGAGTGGAGGGGTGCTGGGCGCCGAGGGCTGAGGTGTGGAGACCGGAGCCGGAGGCTGCAGCAGAGGCTAGTACGGAACCGCCTGAACAGTGGAAGGCAGGGGCGCCAGAATCGAAGGAGCCGGCTTGGCAGCAGGGGCTGCAACGGGGCCTGCAGTGCTGGAGCTATAGGAGGAATAACTATAGGTGCAGGGGGAGGGGCCAGAGCGAGCATGTCCATGATTACATCCCTAAGGAAGGACCCCATCTGAGGACATGAGCATGAGGAACTTTTCAAAGAACCTGTCGTCGCAGGCCCGTGGGTTGGCAGGTGATATTGACGGGTAGCGGACAGCTGCTGATGCCGCTGCATACTCTGTCTAGCTGTTTGCGGGGTAAACCTGTCCTGTGCTGCTGAAGGATAAACTGTAGGCCACGTACCTGGTTGACACCAGTCCCACCTTGTAACTCGTTCTCCCACCTGCTGCATTCCTCGGGCGGCCATCTTGTCTGGCGTGGTGGCCATCTTGTCGAGCTGCATGCCACGTGCCAAAGTCATGGTGCTTGGCTCACTGGGCCCGGCCTCCTCCAGGACTCTTGACGATGGAGCATGAGACCTACCCTGCACCTCAGGCCGAGGCCTGGTAGGAATGTCACCCTCAGCAGAGTTGCCGGTAGTGCTGGGTACAGGCGCCCCCTCTGCCATGTTGCAGGTACAAGTGCAAAGCCCCTCAGGTGTACACCCGGTAAAAGAACCTTGCGGTCTCTCAGCACTGTCTCTGGAAGGATCTACAGACCCCTCGGCCTGGCGGCCGGTAGCTGAATTAGCCTCGGTACCCGTGCTGGTGTGAGAAACTGAGCGGTTCCTCCCGTCTGGGCGTTTCCTTGGGAAGAAGTCGCCCTTGCGGGGTGCACTGGAAAAGAGCAGCCCTCCCTTAGGCCTTGACTTATGACTGACAAAAGTCCTTCAAGTCCTCTGGGGGCGACTTCTCGAAGAGCTCTGTCCACCTAGCTAGTCAAAGCACGCAAAGAATGTGCTTTGCATTTTGTGCAACCCTCCCATCCATGGTCGGGGCCAAGGCAGCGGAGGCAAAGAACGTGGGGATCCGATGTAGGGAAGAGCACCTCGCAGGCTGGACATCTGCTGAAGCCCGCTGAAGTCGAAATGCATCGGGGAGGAAAGACAGAAGAAAGTATCCGGGGAAGAGCGCGTGGTATTACATGTCCGAAGACAATCCCAGGAGCGCTGGTGAAATGGGCCTGTTCCTGTTGACGCGGAAAAGGGGACTGGCGCCGGTGGGCAGAGTCAGGCGAGCGCATGCTCCCAGGGCTACGCCCCCGCGTGCCTCTAAATTTAAATGGGAAGATTTCTTCTGGTGAAAAAGGTTCCGTCTCCCTTCCCTAACGAGAGGCGCCCATGCAGTATGGAGGAAAGGGGACAGGACGAAAGAGTACAACAGTTACAGGTAAGTAACTTGTTCCTTCTCCAGCATGGGGTCTGGCATGGATTCACATAAAGAATAAATAGCAGTACAGAAATACACAACGACGTGAGGTGGCAAGGCTCAACAGAAGCAATTACTGTTACCTCCGGAACAGGCTCACCTTCAAGGGAACAGGTTGCGTAGCACTGCTTGGCCGACCCTGGAGTCCTCTCTGGAATCCCTTTCGACGCTGTAGAATCTTGTGAAGGTGTGTGTAGACCTCCACATAGCAGCCCTGCAGATGTCCAGCAGGGGCACACCAGACAGGAACGAAGTCGTCGCAGCGATCGCTCTGGTCGAATGAGCTCTCAGCCGGTCAGGCATTGGTCGGTTTGCCAAACGGTGACAGTGTGTAATACAGGCGGAGAGCCACCTGGAAATGGAAGCCTTGGACCAAGCTTTCCCATGGTTCACAAGACCAAAGTTCACGAAAGGTTGAGACATCTTCCGTAAACTCTTCGGAAAAAACACAGGCAACACCAAATGTTTGTTGAGGTGGAATTCTGATGGAACCTTTGGCATGAAGGAAGGGTGCGCCCGCAGCACCACCCTCGTGATGTGAAAAGTCAGATAAGGCCGCTTGCAGGACAGGGCCTGGATCTCAACTACCCTCCTGGCAGGGATGATGGCCACAATAAAAGGCGTTTTCCACGAAAGGAACTTGAGAGTGGCCTGATGCATAGGTTCGAAGGCGGCCCCCATGAGCCTTGTCAGTACCACGTTGAGTTCCCACGCCGGGGCTGAAGCCTTCACTCTGCCAGACCTGTGAGTCATTCGTGGAAGGCCTAGACTGTTGATGGTGTGTCGAGGTCTTTTTCCTCGTCTGCATCCATCAGGGTGTCCGGCTTGTCTGGAACGGGTGGAGGGGTGCTGGGCGCCGAGGGCTGCGGTGTGGAGACCGGAGCCGGAGGCTGCAGCAGAGGCTAGTACGGAACCGCCTGAACAGTGGAAGGCAGGGGCGCCAGAATCGAAGGAGCCGGCGTGGCAGCAGGGGCTGCAACGGGGCCTGCAGTGCTGGAGCTATAGGAGGAATAACTATAGGTGCAGGGGGAGGGGCCAGAGCGAGCATGTCCATGATTACATCCCTAAGGAAGGACCCCATCTGAGGACATGAGCATGAGGAACTTTTCAAAGAACCTGTCGGCGCAGGCCCGTGGGTTGGCAGGTGATATTGACAGGTAGCGGACGGCAGCTGATGCCGCTGCATACTCTGTCTAGCTGTTTGCGGGGTAAACCTGTCCTGTGCTGCTGAAGGATAAACTGTAGGCCACGTACCTGGTTGACACCAGTCCCACCTTGTAACTCGTTCTCCCACCTGCTGCATTCCTCGGGCGGCCATCTTGTCTGGCGTGGTGGCCATCTTGTCGAGCTGCATGCCATGTGCCAAAGTCATGGTGCTTGGCTCACTGGGCCCGGCCTCCTCCAGGACTCTTGGCGATGGAGCATGAGACCTACCCTGCACCTCAGGCCGAGGCCTGGTAGGATTGTCACCCTCAGCAGAGTTGCCGGTAGTGCTGGGTACAGGCGCCCCCTCTGCCATGTTGCAGGTACAAGTGCATAGCCCCTCAGGTGTACACCCGGTAAAAGAACCTTGCGGTCTCTCAGCACTGTCTCTGGAAGGATCTACAGACCCCTCGGCCTGGCCGCCGGTAGCTGAATTAGCCTCGGTACCCGTGCTGGTGTGAGAAACTGAGCGGTTCCTCCCGTCTGGGCGTTTCCTTGGGAAGAAGTCGCCCTTGCGGGGTGCACTGGAAAAGAGCAGCCCTCCCTTAGGCCTTGACTTATGACTGACAAAAGTCCTTCAAGTCCTCTGGGGGCGACTTCTCGAAGAGCTCTGTCCACCTAGCTAGTCAAAGCACGCAAAGAATGTGCTTTGCATTTTGTGCAACCCTCCCATCCATGGTCGGGGCCAAGGCAGCGGAGGCAAAGAACGTGGGGATCCGATGTAGGGAAGAGCACCTCGCAGGCTGGACATCTGCTGAAGCCCGCTGAAGTCGAAATGCATCGGGGAGGAAAGACAGAAGAAAGTATCCGGGGAAGAGCGCGTGGTATTACATGTCCGAAGACAATCCCAGGAGCGCTGGTGAAATGGGCCTGTTCCTGTTGACGCGGAAAAGGGGACTGGCGCCGGTGGGCAGAGTCAGGCGAGCGCATGCTCCCAGGGCTACGCCCCCGCGTGCCTCTAAATTTAAATGGGAAGATTTCTTCTGGTGAAAAAGGTTCCGTCTCCCTTCCCTAACGAGAGGCGCCCATGCAGTATGGAGGAAAGGGGACAGGACGAAAGAGTACAACAGTTACAGATAAGTAACTTGTTCCTTCTCCAGCATGGGGTCTGGCATGGATTCACATAAAGAATAGCAGTACAGAAATACACAACGACGTGAGGTGGCAAGGCTCAACAGAAGCAATTACTGTTACCTCCGGAACAGGCTCACCTTCAAGGGAACAGGTTGCGTAGCACTGCTTGGCCGACCCTGGAGTCCTCTCTGGAATCCCTTTCGACGCTGTAGAATCTTGTGAAGGTGTGTGTAGACCTCCACATAGCAGCCCTGCAGATGTCCAGCAGGGGCACACCAGACAGGAACGAAGTCGTCGCAGCGATCGCTCTGGTGGAATGAGCTCTCAGCCGGTCAGGCATTGGTCGGTTTGCCAAACGGTGACAGTGTGTAATACAGGCGGAGAGCAACCTGGAAATGGAAGCCTTGGACCAAGCTTTCCCATGGTTCACAGGACCAAAGTTCACGAAAGGTTGAGACATCTTCCGTAAAAACTCTTTGTGCGTGCCACATAGAACTTCAGAGCACGCGCCACATCCAGCGAGTGCAAAGTCCTTCCAGCCAGCGACAAAGGTGTCGGAAAAAACACAGGCAACACCAAATGTTTGTTGAGGTGGAATTCTGACGGAACCTTTGGCATGAAGGAAGGGTGCGCCCGCAGCACCACCCTCGTGAGGTGAAAAGTCAGATAAGGCCGCTTGCAGGACAGGGCCTGGATCTCAACTACCCTCCTGGCAGGGATGATGGCCACAATAAAAGGCGTTTTCCACGAAAGGAACTTGAGAGTGGCCTGATGCATAGGTTCGAAGGCGGCCCCCATGAGCCTTGTCAGTACCACGTTGAGTTCCCACGCCGGGGCTGAAGCCTTCACTCTGCCAGACCTGTGAGTCATTCGTGGAAGGCCTAGACTGTTGATGGTGTGTCGAGGTCTTTTTCCTCGTCTGCATCCACCAGGGTGTCCGGCTTGTCTGGAACGAGTGGAGGGGTGCTGGGCGCCGAGGGCTGAGGTGTGGAGACCGGAGCCGGAGGCTGCAGCAGAGGCTAGTACGGAACCGCCTGAACAGTGGAAGGCAGGGGCGCCAGAATCGAAGGAGCCGGCGTGGCAGCAGGGGCTGCAACGGGCCTGCAGTGCTGGAGCTATAGGAGGAATAACTATAGGTGCAGGGGGAGGGGCCAGAGCGAGCATGTCCATGATTACATCCCTAAGGAAGGACCCCATCTGAGGACATGAGCATGAGGAACTTTTCAAAGAACCTGTCGTCGCAGGCCCGTGGGTTGGCAGGTGATATTGACGGGTAGCGGACGGCTGCTGATGCCGCTGCATACTCTGTCTAGCTGTTTGCGGGGTAAACCTGTCCTGTGCTGCTGAAGGTTAAACTGTAGGCCACGTAGCTGGTTGACACCAGTCTCACCTTGTAACTCGTTCTCCCACCTGCTGCATTCCTCGGGCGGCCATCTTGTCTGGCGTGGTGGCCATCTTGTCGAGCTGCATGCCACGTGCCAAAGTCATGGTGCTTGGCTCACTGGGCCCGGCCTCCTCCAGGACTCTTGGCGATGGAGCATGAGACCTACCCTGCACCTCAGGCCGAGGCCTGGTAGGAATGTCACCCTCAGCAGAGTTGCCGGTAGTGCTGGGTACAGGCGCCCCCTCTGCCATGTTGCAGGTACAAGTGCATAGCCCCTCAGGTGTACACCCGGTAAAAGAACCTTGCGGTCTCTCAGCACTGTCTCTGGAAGGATCTACAGACCCTCGGCCTGGCCGCCGGTAGCTGAATTAGCCTCGGTACCCGTGCTGGTGTGAGAAACTGAGCGGTTCCTCCCGTCTGGGCGTTTCCTTGGGAAGAAGTCGCCCTTGCGGGGTGCACTGGAAAAGAGCAGCCCTCCCTTAGGCCTTGACTTATGACTGACAAAAGTCCTTCAAGTCCTCTGGGGGCGACTTCTCGAAGAGCTCTGTCCACCTAGCTAGTCAAAGCACGCAAAGAATGTGCTTTGCATTTTGTGCAACCCTCCCATCCATGGTCGGGGCCAAGGCAGCGGAGGCAAAGAACGTGGGGATCCGATGTAGGGAAGAGCACCTCGCAGGCTGGACATCTGCTGAAGCCCGCTGAAGTCGAAATGCATCGGGGAGGAAAGACAGAAGAAAGTATCCGGGGAAGAGCGCGTGGTATTACATGTCCGAAGACAATCCCAGGAGCGCTGGTGAAATGGGCCTGTTCCTGTTGACGCGGAAAAGGGGACTGGCGCCGGTGGGCAGAGTGAGGCGAGCGCATGCTCCCAGGGCTACGCCCCCGCGTACCTCTAAATTTAAATGGGAAGATTTCTTCTGGTGAAAAAGGTTCCGTCTCCCTTCCCTAACGAGAGGCGCCCATGCAGTCTGGAGGAAAGGGGACAGGACGAAAGAGTACAACAGTTACAGGTAAGTAACTTGTTCCTTCTCCAGCATGGGGTCTGGCATGGATTCACATAAAGAATAGCAGTACAGAAATACACAACGACGTGAGGTGGCAAGGCTCAACAGAAGCAATTACTGTTACCTCCGGAACAGGCTCACCTTCAAGGGAACAGGTTGCGTAGCACTGCTTGGCCGACCCTGGAGTCCTCTCTGGAATCCCTTTCGACGCTGTAGAATCTTGTGAAGGTGTGTGTAGACCTCCACATAGCAGCCCTGCAGATGTCCAGCAGGGGCACACCAGACAGGAACGAAGTCGTCGCAGCGATCGCTCTGGTGGAATGAGCTCTCAGCCGGTCAGGCATTGGTCGGTTTGCCAAACGGTGACAGTGTGTAATACAGGCGGAGAGCCACCTGGAAATGGAAGCCTTGGACCAAGCTTTCCCATGGTTCACAGGACCAAAGTTCACGAAAGGTTGAGACATCTTCCGTAAACTCTTTGTGCGTGCCACATAGAACTTCAGAGCACGCGCCACATCCAGCGAGTGCAAAGTCCTTCCAGCCAGCGACAAAGGTGTCGGAAAAAACACAGGCAACACCAAATGTTTGTTGAGATGGAATTCTGACGGAACCTTTGGCATGAAGGAAGGGTGCGCCCGCAGCACCACCCTCGTGATGTGAAAAGTCAGATAAGGCTGCTTGCAGGACAGGGCCTGGATCTCAACTACCCTCCTGGCAGGGATGATGGCCACAATAAAAGGCGCTTTCCACGAAAGGAACTTGAGAGTGGCCTGATGCATAGGTTCGAAGGCGGCCCCCATGAGCCTTGTCAGTACCACGTTGAGTTCCCACGCCGGGGCTGAAGCCTTCACTCTGCCAGACCTGTGAGTCAATCGTGGAAGGCCTAGACTGTTGATGGTGTGTCGAGGTCTTTTTCTCATCTGCATCCACCAGGGTGTCCGGCTTGTCTGGAACGAGTGGAGGGGTGCTGGGCGCCGAGGGCTGAGGTGTGGAGACCGGAGCCGGAGGCTGCAGCAGAGGCTAGTACGGAACCGCCTGAACAGTGGAAGGCAGGGGCGCCAGAATCGAAGGAGCCGGCTTGGCAGCAGGGGCTGCAACGGGGCCTGCAGTGCTGGAGCTATAGGAGGAATAACTATAGGTGCAGGGGGAGGGGCCAGAGCGAGCATGTCCATGATTACATCCCTAAGGAAGGACCCCATCTGAGGACATGAGCATGAGGAACTTTTCAAAGAACCTGTCGTCGCAGGCCCGTGGGTTGGCAGGTGATATTGACGGGTAGCGGACAGCTGCTGATGCCGCTGCATACTCTGTCTAGCTGTTTGCGGGGTAAACCTGTCCTGTGCTGCTGAAGGATAAACTGTAGGCCACGTACCTGGTTGACACCAGTCCCACCTTGTAACTCGTTCTCCCACCTGCTGCATTCCTCGGGCGGCCATCTTGTCTGGCGTGGTGGCCATCTTGTCGAGCTGCATGCCACGTGCCAAAGTCATGGTGCTTGGCTCACTGGGCCCGGCCTCCTCCAGGACTCTTGACGATGGAGCATGAGACCTACCCTGCACCTCAGGCCGAGGCCTGGTAGGAATGTCACCCTCAGCAGAGTTGCCGGTAGTGCTGGGTACAGGCGCCCCCTCTGCCATGTTGCAGGTACAAGTGCAAAGCCCCTCAGGTGTACACCCGGTAAAAGAACCTTGCGGTCTCTCAGCACTGTCTCTGGAAGGATCTACAGACCCCTCGGCCTGGCGGCCGGTAGCTGAATTAGCCTCGGTACCCGTGCTGGTGTGAGAAACTGAGCGGTTCCTCCCGTCTGGGCGTTTCCTTGGGAAGAAGTCGCCCTTGCGGGGTGCACTGGAAAAGAGCAGCCCTCCCTTAGGCCTTGACTTATGACTGACAAAAGTCCTTCAAGTCCTCTGGGGGCGACTTCTCGAAGAGCTCTGTCCACCTAGATAGTCAAAGCACGCAAAGAATGTGCTTTGCATTTTGTGCAACCCTCCCATCCATGGTCGGGGCCAAGGCAGCGGAGGCAAAGAACGTGGGGATCCGATGTAGGGAAGAGCACCTCGCAGGCTGGACATCTGCTGAAGCCCGCTGAAGTCGAAATGCATCGGGGAGGAAAGACAGAAGAAAGTATCCGGGGAAGAGCGCGTGGTATTACATGTCCGAAGACAATCCCAGGAGCGCTGGTGAAATGGGCCTGTTCCTGTTGACGCGGAAAAGGGGACTGGCGCCGGTGGGCAGAGTCAGGCGAGCGCATGCTCCCAGGGCTACGCCCCCGCGTGCCTCTAAATTTAAATGGGAAGATTTCTTCTGGTGAAAAAGGTTCCGTCTCCCTTCCCTAACGAGAGGCGCCCATGCAGTATGGAGGAAAGGGGACAGGAGGAAGGAGTACAACAGTTACAGGTAAGTAACTTGTTCCTTCTCCAGCATGGGGTCTGGCATGGATTCACATAAAGAATAAATAGCAGTACAGAAATACACAACGACGTGAGGTGGCAAGGCTCAACAGAAGCAATTACTGTTACCTCCGGAACAGGCTCACCTTCAAGGGAACAGGTTGCGTAGCACTGCTTGGCCGACCCTGGAGTCCTCTCTGGAATCCCTTTCGACGCTGTAGAATCTTGTGAAGGTGTGTGTAGACCTCCACATAGCAGCCCTGCAGATGTCCAGCAGGGGCACACCAGACAGGAACGAAGTCGTCGCAGCGATCGCTCTGGTGGAATGAGCTCTCAGCCGGTCAGGCATTGGTCGGTTTGCCAAACGGTGACAGTGTGTAATACAGGCGGAGAGCCACCTGGAAATGGAAGCCTTGGACCAAGCTTTCCCATGGTTCACAGGACCAAAGTTCACGAAAGGTTGAGACATCTTCCGTAAACTCTTCGGAAAAAACACAGGCAACACCAAATGTTTGTTGAGGTGGAATTCTGATGGAACCTTTGGCATGAAGGAAGGGTGCGCCCGCAGCACCACCCTCGTGATGTGAAAAGTCAGATAAGGCCGCTTGCAGGACAGGGCCTGGATCTCAACTACCCTCCTGGCAGGGATGATGGCCACAATAAAAGGCGTTTTCCACGAAAGGAACTTGAGAGTGGCCTGATGCATAGGTTCGAAGGCGGCCCCCATGAGCCTTGTCAGTACCACGTTGAGTTCCCACGCCGGGGCTGAAGCCTTCACTCTGCCAGACCTGTGAGTCATTCGTGGAAGGCCTAGACTGTTGATGGTGTGTCGAGGTCTTTTTCCTCGTCTGCATCCATCAGGGTGTCCGGCTTGTCTGGAACGGGTGGAGGGGTGCTGGGCGCCGAGGGCTGCGGTGTGGAGACCGGAGCCGGAGGCTGCAGCAGAGGCTAGTACGGAACCGCCTGAACAGTGGAAGGCAGGGGCGCCAGAATCGAAGGAGCCGGCGTGGCAGCAGGGGCTGCAACGGGGCCTGCAGTGCTGGAGCTATAGGAGGAATAACTATAGGTGCAGGGGGAGGGGCCAGAGCGAGCATGTCCATGATTACATCCCTAAGGAAGGACCCCATCTGAGGACATGAGCATGAGGAACTTTTCAAAGAACCTGTCGGCGCAGGCCCGTGGGTTGGCAGGTGATATTGACAGGTAGCGGACGGCAGCTGATGCCGCTGCATACTCTGTCTAGCTGTTTGCGGGGTAAACCTGTCCTGTGCTGCTGAAGGATAAACTGTAGGCCACGTACCTGGTTGACACCAGTCCCACCTTGTAACTCGTTCTCCCACCTGCTGCATTCCTCGGGCGGCCATCTTGTCTGGCGTGGTGGCCATCTTGTCGAGCTGCATGCCATGTGCCAAAGTCATGGTGCTTGGCTCACTGGGCCCGGCCTCCTCCAGGACTCTTGGCGATGGAGCATGAGACCTACCCTGCACCTCAGGCCGAGGCCTGGTAGGATTGTCACCCTCAGCAGAGTTGCCGGTAGTGCTGGGTACAGGCGCCCCCTCTGCCATGTTGCAGGTACAAGTGCATAGCCCCTCAGGTGTACACCCGGTAAAAGAACCTTGCGGTCTCTCAGCACTGTCTCTGGAAGGATCTACAGACCCCTCGGCCTGGCCGCCGGTAGCTGAATTAGCCTCGGTACCCGTGCTGGTGTGAGAAACTGAGCGGTTCCTCCCGTCTGGGCGTTTCCTTGGGAAGAAGTCGCCCTTGCGGGGTGCACTGGAAAAGAGCAGCCCTCCCTTAGGCCTTGACTTATGACTGACAAAAGTCCTTCAAGTCCTCTGGGGGCGACTTCTCGAAGAGCTCTGTCCACCTAGCTAGTCAAAGCACGCAAAGAATGTGCTTTGCATTTTGTGCAACCCTCCCATCCATGGTCGGGGCCAAGGCAGCGGAGGCAAAGAACGTGGGGATCCGATGTAGGGAAGAGCACCTCGCAGGCTGGACATCTGCTGAAGCCCGCTGAAGTCGAAATGCATCGGGGAGGAAAGACAGAAGAAAGTATCCGGGGAAGAGCGCGTGGTATTACATGTCCGAAGACAATCCCAGGAGCGCTGGTGAAATGGGCCTGTTCCTGTTGACGCGGAAAAGGGGACTGGCGCCGGTGGGCAGAGTCAGGCGAGCGCATGCTCCCAGGGCTACGCCCCCGCGTGCCTCTAAATTTAAATGGGAAGATTTCTTCTGGTGAAAAAGGTTCCGTCTCCCTTCCCTAACGAGAGGCGCCCATGCAGTATGGAGGAAAGGGGACAGGACGAAAGAGTACAACAGTTACAGATAAGTAACTTGTTCCTTCTCCAGCATGGGGTCTGGCATGGATTCACATAAAGAATAGCAGTACAGAAATACACAACGACGTGAGGTGGCAAGGCTCAACAGAAGCAATTACTGTTACCTCCGGAACAGGCTCACCTTCAAGGGAACAGGTTGCGTAGCACTGCTTGGCCGACCCTGGAGTCCTCTCTGGAATCCCTTTCGACGCTGTAGAATCTTGTGAAGGTGTGTGTAGACCTCCACATAGCAGCCCTGCAGATGTCCAGCAGGGGCACACCAGACAGGAACGAAGTCGTCGCAGCGATCGCTCTGGTGGAATGAGCTCTCAGCCGGTCAGGCATTGGTCGGTTTGCCAAACGGTGACAGTGTGTAATACAGGCGGAGAGCAACCTGGAAATGGAAGCCTTGGACCAAGCTTTCCCATGGTTCACAGGACCAAAGTTCACGAAAGGTTGAGACATCTTCCGTAAAAACTCTTTGTGCGTGCCACATAGAACTTCAGAGCACGCGCCACATCCAGCGAGTGCAAAGTCCTTCCAGCCAGCGACAAAGGTGTCGGAAAAAACACAGGCAACACCAAATGTTTGTTGAGGTGGAATTCTGACGGAACCTTTGGCATGAAGGAAGGGTGCGCCCGCAGCACCACCCTCGTGAGGTGAAAAGTCAGATAAGGCCGCTTGCAGGACAGGGCCTGGATCTCAACTACCCTCCTGGCAGGGATGATGGCCACAATAAAAGGCGTTTTCCACGAAAGGAACTTGAGAGTGGCCTGATGCATAGGTTCGAAGGCGGCCCCCATGAGCCTTGTCAGTACCACGTTGAGTTCCCACGCCGGGGCTGAAGCCTTCACTCTGCCAGACCTGTGAGTCATTCGTGGAAGGCCTAGACTGTTGATGGTGTGTCGAGGTCTTTTTCCTCGTCTGCATCCACCAGGGTGTCCGGCTTGTCTGGAACGAGTGGAGGGGTGCTGGGCGCCGAGGGCTGAGGTGTGGAGACCGGAGCCGGAGGCTGCAGCAGAGGCTAGTACGGAACCGCCTGAACAGTGGAAGGCAGGGGCGCCAGAATCGAAGGAGCCGGCGTGGCAGCAGGGGCTGCAACGGGCCTGCAGTGCTGGAGCTATAGGAGGAATAACTATAGGTGCAGGGGGAGGGGCCAGAGCGAGCATGTCCATGATTACATCCCTAAGGAAGGACCCCATCTGAGGACATGAGCATGAGGAACTTTTCAAAGAACCTGTCGTCGCAGGCCCGTGGGTTGGCAGGTGATATTGACGGGTAGCGGACGGCTGCTGATGCCGCTGCATACTCTGTCTAGCTGTTTGCGGGGTAAACCTGTCCTGTGCTGCTGAAGGTTAAACTGTAGGCCACGTAGCTGGTTGACACCAGTCTCACCTTGTAACTCGTTCTCCCACCTGCTGCATTCCTCGGGCGGCCATCTTGTCTGGCGTGGTGGCCATCTTGTCGAGCTGCATGCCACGTGCCAAAGTCATGGTGCTTGGCTCACTGGGCCCGGCCTCCTCCAGGACTCTTGGCGATGGAGCATGAGACCTACCCTGCACCTCAGGCCGAGGCCTGGTAGGAATGTCACCCTCAGCAGAGTTGCCGGTAGTGCTGGGTACAGGCGCCCCCTCTGCCATGTTGCAGGTACAAGTGCAAAGCCCCTCAGGTGTACACCCGGTAAAAGAACCTTGCGGTCTCTCAGCACTGTCTCTGGAAGGATCTACAGACCCCTCGGCCTGGCGGCCGGTAGCTGAATTAGCCTCGGTACCCGTGCTGGTGTGAGAAACTGAGCGGTTCCTCCCGTCTGGGCGTTTCCTTGGGAAGAAGTCGCCCTTGCGGGGTGCACTGGAAAAGAGCAGCCCTCCCTTAGGCCTTGACTTATGACTGACAAAAGTCCTTCAAGTCCTCTGGGGGCGACTTCTCGAAGAGCTCTGTCCACCTAGCTAGTCAAAGCACGCAAAGAATGTGCTTTGCATTTTGTGCAACCCTCCCATCCATGGTCGGGGCCAAGGCAGCGGAGGCAAAGAACGTGGGGATCCGATGTAGGGAAGAGCACCTCGCAGGCTGGACATCTGCTGAAGCCCGCTGAAGTCGAAATGCATCGGGGAGGAAAGACAGAAGAAAGTATCCGGGGAAGAGCGCGTGGTATTACATGTCCGAAGACAATCCCAGGAGCGCTGGTGAAATGGGCCTGTTCCTGTTGACGCGGAAAAGGGGACTGGCGCCGGTGGGCAGAGTCAGGCGAGCGCATGCTCCCAGGGCTACGCCCCCGCGTGCCTCTAAATTTAAATGGGAAGATTTCTTCTGGTGAAAAAGGTTCCGTCTCCCTTCCCTAACGAGAGGCGCCCATGCAGTATGGAGGAAAGGGGACAGGACGAAAGAGTACAACAGTTACAGATAAGTAACTTGTTCCTTCTCCAGCATGGGGTCTGGCATGGATTCACATAAAGAATAGCAGTACAGAAATACACAACGACGTGAGGTGGCAAGGCTCAACAGAAGCAATTACTGTTACCTCCGGAACAGGCTCACCTTCAAGGGAACAGGTTGCGTAGCACTGCTTGGCCGACCCTGGAGTCCTCTCTGGAATCCCTTTCGACGCTGTAGAATCTTGTGAAGGTGTGTGTAGACCTCCACATAGCAGCCCTGCAGATGTCCAGCAGGGGCACACCAGACAGGAACGAAGTCGTCGCAGCGATCGCTCTGGTGGAATGAGCTCTCAGCCGGTCAGGCATTGGTCGGTTTGCCAAACGGTGACAGTGTGTAATACAGGCGGAGAGCAACCTGGAAATGGAAGCCTTGGACCAAGCTTTCCCATGGTTCACAGGACCAAAGTTCACGAAAGGTTGAGACATCTTCCGTAAAAACTCTTTGTGCGTGCCACATAGAACTTCAGAGCACGCGCCACATCCAGCGAGTGCAAAGTCCTTCCAGCCAGCGACAAAGGTGTCGGAAAAAACACAGGCAACACCAAATGTTTGTTGAGGTGGAATTCTGACGGAACCTTTGGCATGAAGGAAGGGTGCGCCCGCAGCACCACCCTCGTGAGGTGAAAAGTCAGATAAGGCCGCTTGCAGGACAGGGCCTGGATCTCAACTACCCTCCTGGCAGGGATGATGGCCACAATAAAAGGCGTTTTCCACGAAAGGAACTTGAGAGTGGCCTGATGCATAGGTTCGAAGGCGGCCCCCATGAGCCTTGTCAGTACCACGTTGAGTTCCCACGCCGGGGCTGAAGCCTTCACTCTGCCAGACCTGTGAGTCATTCGTGGAAGGCCTAGACTGTTGATGGTGTGTCGAGGTCTTTTTCCTCGTCTGCATCCACCAGGGTGTCCGGCTTGTCTGGAACGAGTGGAGGGGTGCTGGGCGCCGAGGGCTGAGGTGTGGAGACCGGAGCCGGAGGCTGCAGCAGAGGCTAGTACGGAACCGCCTGAACAGTGGAAGGCAGGGGTGCCAGAATCGAAGGAGCCGGCGTGGCAGCAGGGGCTGCAACGGGCCTGCAGTGCTGGAGCTATAGGAGGAATAACTATAGGTGCAGGGGGAGGGGCCAGAGCGAGCATGTCCATGATTACATCCCTAAGGAAGGACCCCATCTGAGGACATGAGCATGAGGAACTTTTCAAAGAACCTGTCGTCGCAGGCCCGTGGGTTGGCAGGTGATATTGACGGGTAGCGGACGGCTGCTGATGCCGCTGCATACTCTGTCTAGCTGTTTGCGGGGTAAACCTGTCCTGTGCTGCTGAAGGTTAAACTGTAGGCCACGTAGCTGGTTGACACCAGTCTCACCTTGTAACTTGTTCTCCCACCTGCTGCATTCCTCGGGCGGCCATCTTGTCTGGCGTGGTGGCCATCTTGTCGAGCTGCATGCCACGTGCCAAAGTCATGGTGCTTGGCTCACTGGGCCCGGCCTCCTCCAGGACTCTTGGCGATGGAGCATGAGACCTACCCTGCACCTCAGGCCGAGGCCTGGTAGGAATGTCACCCTCAGCAGAGTTGCCGGTAGTGCTGGGTACAGGCGCCCCCTCTGCCATGTTGCAGGTACAAGTGCATAGCCCCTCAGGTGTACACCCGGTAAAAGAACCTTGCGGTCTCTCAGCACTGTCTCTGGAAGGATCTACAGACCCCTCGGCCTGGCCGCCGGTAGCTGAATTAGCCTCGGTACCCGTGCTGGTGTGAGAAACTGAGCGGTTCCTCCCGTCTGGGCGTTTCCTTGGGAAGAAGTCGCCCTTGCGGGGTGCACTGGAAAAGAGCAGCCCTCCCTTAGGCCTTGACTTATGACTGACAAAAGTCCTTCAAGTCCTCTGGGGGCGACTTCTCGAAGAGCTCTGTCCACCTAGCTAGTCAAAGCACGCAAAGAATGTGCTTTGCATTTTGTGCAACCCTCCCATCCATGGTCGGGGCCAAGGCAGCGGAGGCAAAGAACGTGGGGATCCGATGTAGGGAAGAGCACCTCGCAGGCTGGACATCTGCTGAAGCCCGCTGAAGTCGAAATGCATCGGGGAGGAAAGACAGAAGAAAGTATCCGGGGAAGAGCGCGTGGTATTACATGTCCGAAGACAATCCCAGGAGCGCTGGTGAAATGGGCCTGTTCCTGTTGACGCGGAAAAGGGGACTGGCGCCGGTGGGCAGAGTGAGGCGAGCGCATGCTCCCAGGGCTACGCCCCCGCGTACCTCTAAATTTAAATGGGAAGATTTCTTCTGGTGAAAAAGGTTCCGTCTCCCTTCCCTAACGAGAGGCGCCCATGCAGTCTGGAGGAAAGGGGACAGGACGAAAGAGTACAACAGTTACAGGTAAGTAACTTGTTCCTTCTCCAGCATGGGGTCTGGCATGGATTCACATAAAGAATAGCAGTACAGAAATACACAACGACGTGAGGTGGCAAGGCTCAACAGAAGCAATTACTGTTACCTCCGGAACAGGCTCACCTTCAAGGGAACAGGTTGCGTAGCACTGCTTGGCCGACCCTGGAGTCCTCTCTGGAATCCCTTTCGACGCTGTAGAATCTTGTGAAGGTGTGTGTAGACCTCCACATAGCAGCCCTGCAGATGTCCAGCAGGGGCACACCAGACAGGAACGAAGTCGTCGCAGCGATCGCTCTGGTGGAATGAGCTCTCAGCCGGTCAGGCATTGGTCGGTTTGCCAAACGGTGACAGTGTGTAATACAGGCGGAGAGCCACCTGGAAATGGAAGCCTTGGACCAAGCTTTCCCATGGTTCACAGGACCAAAGTTCACGAAAGGTTGAGACATCTTCCGTAAACTCTTTGTGCGTGCCACATAGAACTTCAGAGCACGCGCCACATCCAGCGAGTGCAAAGTCCTTCCAGCCAGCGACAAAGGTGTCGGAAAAAACACAGGCAACACCAAATGTTTGTTGAGATGGAATTCTGACGGAACCTTTGGCATGAAGGAAGGGTGCGCCCGCAGCACCACCCTCGTGATGTGAAAAGTCAGATAAGGCTGCTTGCAGGACAGGGCCTGGATCTCAACTACCCTCCTGGCAGGGATGATGGCCACAATAAAAGGCGCTTTCCACGAAAGGAACTTGAGAGTGGCCTGATGCATAGGTTCGAAGGCGGCCCCCATGAGCCTTGTCAGTACCACGTTGAGTTCCCACGCCGGGGCTGAAGCCTTCACTCTGCCAGACCTGTGAGTCATTCGTGGAAGGCCTAGACTGTTGATGGTGTGTCGAGGTCTTTTTCTCATCTGCATCCACCAGGGTGTCCGGCTTGTCTGGAACGAGTGGAGGGGTGCTGGGCGCCGAGGGCTGAGGTGTGGAGACCGGAGCCGGAGGCTGCAGCAGAGGCTAGTACGGAACCGCCTGAACAGTGGAAGGCAGGGGCGCCAGAATCGAAGGAGCCGGCTTGGCAGCAGGGGCTGCAACGGGGCCTGCAGTGCTGGAGCTATAGGAGGAATAACTATAGGTGCAGGGGGAGGGGCCAGAGCGAGCATGTCCATGATTACATCCCTAAGGAAGGACCCCATCTGAGGACATGAGCATGAGGAACTTTTCAAAGAACCTGTCGTCGCAGGCCCGTGGGTTGGCAGGTGATATTGACGGGTAGCGGACAGCTGCTGATGCCGCTGCATACTCTGTCTAGCTGTTTGCGGGGTAAACCTGTCCTGTGCTGCTGAAGGATAAACTGTAGGCCACGTACCTGGTTGACACCAGTCCCACCTTGTAACTCGTTCTCCCACCTGCTGCATTCCTCGGGCGGCCATCTTGTCTGGCGTGGTGGCCATCTTGTCGAGCTGCATGCCACGTGCCAAAGTCATGGTGCTTGGCTCACTGGGCCCGGCCTCCTCCAGGACTCTTGACGATGGAGCATGAGACCTACCCTGCACCTCAGGCCGAGGCCTGGTAGGAATGTCACCCTCAGCAGAGTTGCCGGTAGTGCTGGGTACAGGCGCCCCCTCTGCCATGTTGCAGGTACAAGTGCAAAGCCCCTCAGGTGTACACCCGGTAAAAGAACCTTGCGGTCTCTCAGCACTGTCTCTGGAAGGATCTACAGACCCCTCGGCCTGGCGGCCGGTAGCTGAATTAGCCTCGGTACCCGTGCTGGTGTGAGAAACTGAGCGGTTCCTCCCGTCTGGGCGTTTCCTTGGGAAGAAGTCGCCCTTGCGGGGTGCACTGGAAAAGAGCAGCCCTCCCTTAGGCCTTGACTTATGACTGACAAAAGTCCTTCAAGTCCTCTGGGGGCGACTTCTCGAAGAGCTCTGTCCACCTAGATAGTCAAAGCACGCAAAGAATGTGCTTTGCATTTTGTGCAACCCTCCCATCCATGGTCGGGGCCAAGGCAGCGGAGGCAAAGAACGTGGGGATCCGATGTAGGGAAGAGCACCTTGCAGGCTGGACATCTGCTGAAGCCCGCTGAAGTCGAAATGCATCGGGGAGGAAAGACAGAAGAAAGTATCCGGGGAAGAGCGCGTGGTATTACATGTCCGAAGACAATCCCAGGAGCGCTGGTGAAATGGGCCTGTTCCTGTTGACGCGGAAAAGGGGACTGGCGCCGGTGGGCAGAGTCAGGCGAGCGCATGCTCCCAGGGCTACGCCCCCGCGTGCCTCTAAATTTAAATGGGAAGATTTCTTCTGGTGAAAAAGGTTCCGTCTCCCTTCCCTAACGAGAGGCGCCCATGCAGTATGGAGGAAAGGGGACAGGAGGAAGGAGTACAACAGTTACAGGTAAGTAACTTGTTCCTTCTCCAGCATGGGGTCTGGCATGGATTCACATAAAGAATAAATAGCAGTACAGAAATACACAACGACGTGAGGTGGCAAGGCTCAACAGAAGCAATTACTGTTACCTCCGGAACAGGCTCACCTTCAAGGGAACAGGTTGCGTAGCACTGCTTGGCCGACCCTGGAGTCCTCTCTGGAATCCCTTTCGACGCTGTAGAATCTTGTGAAGGTGTGTGTAGACCTCCACATAGCAGCCCTGCAGATGTCCAGCAGGGGCACACCAGACAGGAACGAAGTCGTCGCAGCGATCGCTCTGGTCGAATGAGCTCTCAGCCGGTCAGGCATTGGTCGGTTTGCCAAACGGTGACAGTGTGTAATACAGGCGGAGAGCCACCTGGAAATGGAAGCCTTGGACCAAGCTTTCCCATGGTTCACAGGACCAAAGTTCACGAAAGGTTGAGACATCTTCCGTAAACTCTTCGGAAAAAACACAGGCAACACCAAATGTTTGTTGAGGTGGAATTCTGATGGAACCTTTGGCATGAAGGAAGGGTGCGCCCGCAGCACCACCCTCGTGATGTGAAAAGTCAGATAAGGCCGCTTGCAGGACAGGGCCTGGATCTCAACTACCCTCCTGGCAGGGATGATGGCCACAATAAAAGGCGTTTTCCACGAAAGGAACTTGAGAGTGGCCTGATGCATAGGTTCGAAGGCGGCCCCCATGAGCCTTGTCAGTACCACGTTGAGTTCCCACGCCGGGGCTGAAGCCTTCACTCTGCCAGACCTGTGAGTCATTCGTGGAAGGCCTAGACTGTTGATGGTGTGTCGAGGTCTTTTTCCTCGTCTGCATCCATCAGGGTGTCCGGCTTGTCTGGAACGGGTGGAGGGGTGCTGGGCGCCGAGGGCTGCGGTGTGGAGACCGGAGCCGGAGGCTGCAGCAGAGGCTAGTACGGAACCGCCTGAACAGTGGAAGGCAGGGGCGCCAGAATCGAAGGAGCCGGCGTGGCAGCAGGGGCTGCAACGGGGCCTGCAGTGCTGGAGCTATAGGAGGAATAACTATAGGTGCAGGGGGAGGGGCCAGAGCGAGCATGTCCATGATTACATCCCTAAGGAAGGACCCCATCTGAGGACATGAGCATGAGGAACTTTTCAAAGAACCTGTCGGCGCAGGCCCGTGGGTTGGCAGGTGATATTGACAGGTAGCGGACGGCAGCTGATGCCGCTGCATACTCTGTCTAGCTGTTTGCGGGGTAAACCTGTCCTGTGCTGCTGAAGGATAAACTGTAGGCCACGTACCTGGTTGACACCAGTCCCACCTTGTAACTCGTTCTCCCACCTGCTGCATTCCTCGGGCGGCCATCTTGTCTGGCGTGGTGGCCATCTTGTCGAGCTGCATGCCATGTGCCAAAGTCATGGTGCTTGGCTCACTGGGCCCGGCCTCCTCCAGGACTCTTGGCGATGGAGCATGAGACCTACCCTGCACCTCAGGCCGAGGCCTGGTAGGATTGTCACCCTCAGCAGAGTTGCCGGTAGTGCTGGGTACAGGCGCCCCCTCTGCCATGTTGCAGGTACAAGTGCATAGCCCCTCAGGTGTACACCCGGTAAAAGAACCTTGCGGTCTCTCAGCACTGTCTCTGGAAGGATCTACAGACCCCTCGGCCTGGCCGCCGGTAGCTGAATTAGCCTCGGTACCCGTGCTGGTGTGAGAAACTGAGCGGTTCCTCCCGTCTGGGCGTTTCCTTGGGAAGAAGTCGCCCTTGCGGGGTGCACTGGAAAAGAGCAGCCCTCCCTTAGGCCTTGACTTATGACTGACAAAAGTCCTTCAAGTCCTCTGGGGGCGACTTCTCGAAGAGCTCTGTCCACCTAGCTAGTCAAAGCACGCAAAGAATGTGCTTTGCATTTTGTGCAACCCTCCCATCCATGGTCGGGGCCAAGGCAGCGGAGGCAAAGAACGTGGGGATCCGATGTAGGGAAGAGCACCTCGCAGGCTGGACATCTGCTGAAGCCCGCTGAAGTCGAAATGCATCGGGGAGGAAAGACAGAAGAAAGTATCCGGGGAAGAGCGCGTGGTATTACATGTCCGAAGACAATCCCAGGAGCGCTGGTGAAATGGGCCTGTTCCTGTTGACGCGGAAAAGGGGACTGGCGCCGGTGGGCAGAGTGAGGCGAGCGCATGCTCCCAGGGCTACGCCCCCGCGTACCTCTAAATTTAAATGGGAAGATTTCTTCTGGTGAAAAAGGTTCCGTCTCCCTTCCCTAACGAGAGGCGCCCATGCAGTCTGGAGGAAAGGGGACAGGACGAAAGAGTACAACAGTTACAGGTAAGTAACTTGTTCCTTCTCCAGCATGGGGTCTGGCATGGATTCACATAAAGAATAGCAGTACAGAAATACACAACGACGTGAGGTGGCAAGGCTCAACAGAAGCAATTACTGTTACCTCCGGAACAGGCTCACCTTCAAGGGAACAGGTTGCGTAGCACTGCTTGGCCGACCCTGGAGTCCTCTCTGGAATCCCTTTCGACGCTGTAGAATCTTGTGAAGGTGTGTGTAGACCTCCACATAGCAGCCCTGCAGATGTCCAGCAGGGGCACACCAGACAGGAACGAAGTCGTCGCAGCGATCGCTCTGGTGGAATGAGCTCTCAGCCGGTCAGGCATTGGTCGGTTTGCCAAACGGTGACAGTGTGTAATACAGGCGGAGAACCACCTGGAAATGGAAGCCTTGGACCAAGCTTTCCCATGGTTCACAGGACCAAAGTTCACGAAAGGTTGAGACATCTTCCGTAAACTCTTTGTGCGTGCCACATAGAACTTCAGAGCACGCGCCACATCCAGCGAGTGCAAAGTCCTTCCAGCCAGCGACAAAGGTGTCGGAAAAAACACAGGCAACACCAAATGTTTGTTGAGATGGAATTCTGACGGAACCTTTGGCATGAAGGAAGGGTGCGCCCGCAGCACCACCCTCGTGATGTGAAAAGTCAGATAAGGCTGCTTGCAGGACAGGGCCTGGATCTCAACTACCCTCCTGGCAGGGATGATGGCCACAATAAAAGGCGCTTTCCACGAAAGGAACTTGAGAGTGGCCTGATGCATAGGTTCGAAGGCGGCCCCCATGAGCCTTGTCAGTACCACGTTGAGTTCCCACGCCGGGGCTGAAGCCTTCACTCTGCCAGACCTGTGAGTCATTCGTGGAAGGCCTAGACTGTTGATGGTGTGTCGAGGTCTTTTTCTCATCTGCATCCACCAGGGTGTCCGGCTTGTCTGGAACGAGTGGAGGGGTGCTGGGCGCCGAGGGCTGAGGTGTGGAGACCGGAGCCGGAGGCTGCAGCAGAGGCTAGTACGGAACCGCCTGAACAGTGGAAGGCAGGGGCGCCAGAATCGAAGGAGCCGGCTTGGCAGCAGGGGCTGCAACGGGGCCTGCAGTGCTGGAGCTATAGGAGGAATAACTATAGGTGCAGGGGGAGGGGCCAGAGCGAGCATGTCCATGATTACATCCCTAAGGAAGGACCCCATCTGAGGACATGAGCATGAGGAACTTTTCAAAGAACCTGTCGTCGCAGGCCCGTGGGTTGGCAGGTGATATTGACGGGTAGCGGACAGCTGCTGATGCCGCTGCATACTCTGTCTAGCTGTTTGCGGGGTAAACCTGTCCTGTGCTGCTGAAGGATAAACTGTAGGCCACGTACCTGGTTGACACCAGTCCCACCTTGTAACTCGTTCTCCCACCTGCTGCATTCCTCGGGCGGCCATCTTGTCTGGCGTGGTGGCCATCTTGTCGAGCTGCATGCCACGTGCCAAAGTCATGGTGCTTGGCTCACTGGGCCCGGCCTCCTCCAGGACTCTTGACGATGGAGCATGAGACCTACCCTGCACCTCAGGCCGAGGCCTGGTAGGAATGTCACCCTCAGCAGAGTTGCCGGTAGTGCTGGGTACAGGCGCCCCCTCTGCCATGTTGCAGGTACAAGTGCAAAGCCCCTCAGGTGTACACCCGGTAAAAGAACCTTGCGGTCTCTCAGCACTGTCTCTGGAAGGATCTACAGACCCCTCGGCCTGGCGGCCGGTAGCTGAATTAGCCTCGGTACCCGTGCTGGTGTGAGAAACTGAGCGGTTCCTCCCGTCTGGGCGTTTCCTTGGGAAGAAGTCGCCCTTGCGGGGTGCACTGGAAAAGAGCAGCCCTCCCTTAGGCCTTGACTTATGACTGACAAAAGTCCTTCAAGTCCTCTGGGGGCGACTTCTCGAAGAGCTCTGTCCACCTAGATAGTCAAAGCACGCAAAGAATGTGCTTTGCATTTTGTGCAACCCTCCCATCCATGGTCGGGGCCAAGGCAGCGGAGGCAAAGAACGTGGGGATCCGATGTAGGGAAGAGCACCTCGCAGGCTGGACATCTGCTGAAGCCCGCTGAAGTCGAAATGCATCGGGGAGGAAAGACAGAAGAAAGTATCCGGGGAAGAGCGCGTGGTATTACATGTCCGAAGACAATCCCAGGAGCGCTGGTGAAATGGGCCTGTTCCTGTTGACGCGGAAAAGGGGACTGGCGCCGGTGGGCAGAGTCAGGCGAGCGCATGCTCCCAGGGCTACGCCCCCGCGTGCCTCTAAATTTAAATGGGAAGATTTCTTCTGGTGAAAAAGGTTCCGTCTCCCTTCCCTAACGAGAGGCGCCCATGCAGTATGGAGGAAAGGGGACAGGAGGAAGGAGTACAACAGTTACAGGTAAGTAACTTGTTCCTTCTCCAGCATGGGGTCTGGCATGGATTCACATAAAGAATAAATAGCAGTACAGAAATACACAACGACGTGAGGTGGCAAGGCTCAACAGAAGCAATTACTGTTACCTCCGGAACAGGCTCACCTTCAAGGGAACAGGTTGCGTAGCACTGCTTGGCCGACCCTGGAGTCCTCTCTGGAATCCCTTTCGACGCTGTAGAATCTTGTGAAGGTGTGTGTAGACCTCCACATAGCAGCCCTGCAGATGTCCAGCAGGGGCACACCAGACAGGAACGAAGTCGTCGCAGCGATCGCTCTGGTCGAATGAGCTCTCAGCCGGTCAGGCATTGGTCGGTTTGCCAAACGGTGACAGTGTGTAATACAGGCGGAGAGCCACCTGGAAATGGAAGCCTTGGACCAAGCTTTCCCATGGTTCACAGGACCAAAGTTCACGAAAGGTTGAGACATCTTCCGTAAACTCTTCGGAAAAAACACAGGCAACACCAAATGTTTGTTGAGGTGGAATTCTGATGGAACCTTTGGCATGAAGGAAGGGTGCGCCCGCAGCACCACCCTCGTGATGTGAAAAGTCAGATAAGGCCGCTTGCAGGACAGGGCCTGGATCTCAACTACCCTCCTGGCAGGGATGATGGCCACAATAAAAGGCGTTTTCCACGAAAGGAACTTGAGAGTGGCCTGATGCATAGGTTCGAAGGCGGCCCCCATGAGCCTTGTCAGTACCACGTTGAGTTCCCACGCCGGGGCTGAAGCCTTCACTCTGCCAGACCTGTGAGTCATTCGTGGAAGGCCTAGACTGTTGATGGTGTGTCGAGGTCTTTTTCCTCGTCTGCATCCATCAGGGTGTCCGGCTTGTCTGGAACGGGTGGAGGGGTGCTGGGCGCCGAGGGCTGCGGTGTGGAGACCGGAGCCGGAGGCTGCAGCAGAGGCTAGTACGGAACCGCCTGAACAGTGGAAGGCAGGGGCGCCAGAATCGAAGGAGCCGGCGTGGCAGCAGGGGCTGCAACGGGGCCTGCAGTGCTGGAGCTATAGGAGGAATAACTATAGGTGCAGGGGGAGGGGCCAGAGCGAGCATGTCCATGATTACATCCCTAAGGAAGGACCCCATCTGAGGACATGAGCATGAGGAACTTTTCAAAGAACCTGTCGGCGCAGGCCCGTGGGTTGGCAGGTGATATTGACAGGTAGCGGACGGCAGCTGATGCCGCTGCATACTCTGTCTAGCTGTTTGCGGGGTAAACCTGTCCTGTGCTGCTGAAGGATAAACTGTAGGCCACGTACCTGGTTGACACCAGTCCCACCTTGTAACTCGTTCTCCCACCTGCTGCATTCCTCGGGCGGCCATCTTGTCTGGCGTGGTGGCCATCTTGTCGAGCTGCATGCCATGTGCCAAAGTCATGGTGCTTGGCTCACTGGGCCCGGCCTCCTCCAGGACTCTTGGCGATGGAGCATGAGACCTACCCTGCACCTCAGGCCGAGGCCTGGTAGGATTGTCACCCTCAGCAGAGTTGCCGGTAGTGCTGGGTACAGGCGCCCCCTCTGCCATGTTGCAGGTACAAGTGCATAGCCCCTCAGGTGTACACCCGGTAAAAGAACCTTGCGGTCTCTCAGCACTGTCTCTGGAAGGATCTACAGACCCCTCGGCCTGGCCGCCGGTAGCTGAATTAGCCTCGGTACCCGTGCTGGTGTGAGAAACTGAGCGGTTCCTCCCGTCTGGGCGTTTCCTTGGGAAGAAGTCGCCCTTGCGGGGTGCACTGGAAAAGAGCAGCCCTCCCTTAGGCCTTGACTTATGACTGACAAAAGTCCTTCAAGTCCTCTGGGGGCGACTTCTCGAAGAGCTCTGTCCACCTAGCTAGTCAAAGCACGCAAAGAATGTGCTTTGCATTTTGTGCAACCCTCCCATCCATGGTCGGGGCCAAGGCAGCGGAGGCAAAGAACGTGGGGATCCGATGTAGGGAAGAGCACCTCGCAGGCTGGACATCTGCTGAAGCCCGCTGAAGTCGAAATGCATCGGGGAGGAAAGACAGAAGAAAGTATCCGGGGAAGAGCGCGTGGTATTACATGTCCGAAGACAATCCCAGGAGCGCTGGTGAAATGGGCCTGTTCCTGTTGACGCGGAAAAGGGGACTGGCGCCGGTGGGCAGAGTCAGGCGAGCGCATGCTCCCAGGGCTACGCCCCCGCGTGCCTCTAAATTTAAATGGGAAGATTTCTTCTGGTGAAAAAGGTTCCGTCTCCCTTCCCTAACGAGAGGCGCCCATGCAGTATGGAGGAAAGGGGACAGGACGAAAGAGTACAACAGTTACAGATAAGTAACTTGTTCCTTCTCCAGCATGGGGTCTGGCATGGATTCACATAAAGAATAGCAGTACAGAAATACACAACGACGTGAGGTGGCAAGGCTCAACAGAAGCAATTACTGTTACCTCCGGAACAGGCTCACCTTCAAGGGAACAGGTTGCGTAGCACTGCTTGGCCGACCCTGGAGTCCTCTCTGGAATCCCTTTCGACGCTGTAGAATCTTGTGAAGGTGTGTGTAGACCTCCACATAGCAGCCCTGCAGATGTCCAGCAGGGGCACACCAGACAGGAACGAAGTCGTCGCAGCGATCGCTCTGGTGGAATGAGCTCTCAGCCGGTCAGGCATTGGTCGGTTTGCCAAACGGTGACAGTGTGTAATACAGGCGGAGAGCAACCTGGAAATGGAAGCCTTGGACCAAGCTTTCCCATGGTTCACAGGACCAAAGTTCACGAAAGGTTGAGACATCTTCCGTAAAAACTCTTTGTGCGTGCCACATAGAACTTCAGAGCACGCGCCACATCCAGCGAGTGCAAAGTCCTTCCAGCCAGCGACAAAGGTGTCGGAAAAAACACAGGCAACACCAAATGTTTGTTGAGGTGGAATTCTGACGGAACCTTTGGCATGAAGGAAGGGTGCGCCCGCAGCACCACCCTCGTGAGGTGAAAAGTCAGATAAGGCCGCTTGCAGGACAGGGCCTGGATCTCAACTACCCTCCTGGCAGGGATGATGGCCACAATAAAAGGCGTTTTCCACGAAAGGAACTTGAGAGTGGCCTGATGCATAGGTTCGAAGGCGGCCCCCATGAGCCTTGTCAGTACCACGTTGAGTTCCCACGCCGGGGCTGAAGCCTTCACTCTGCCAGACCTGTGAGTCATTCGTGGAAGGCCTAGACTGTTGATGGTGTGTCGAGGTCTTTTTCCTCGTCTGCATCCACCAGGGTGTCCGGCTTGTCTGGAACGAGTGGAGGGGTGCTGGGCGCCGAGGGCTGAGGTGTGGAGACCGGAGCCGGAGGCTGCAGCAGAGGCTAGTACGGAACCGCCTGAACAGTGGAAGGCAGGGGTGCCAGAATCGAAGGAGCCGGCGTGGCAGCAGGGGCTGCAACGGGCCTGCAGTGCTGGAGCTATAGGAGGAATAACTATAGGTGCAGGGGGAGGGGCCAGAGCGAGCATGTCCATGATTACATCCCTAAGGAAGGACCCCATCTGAGGACATGAGCATGAGGAACTTTTCAAAGAACCTGTCGTCGCAGGCCCGTGGGTTGGCAGGTGATATTGACGGGTAGCGGACGGCTGCTGATGCCGCTGCATACTCTGTCTAGCTGTTTGCGGGGTAAACCTGTCCTGTGCTGCTGAAGGTTAAACTGTAGGCCACGTAGCTGGTTGACACCAGTCTCACCTTGTAACTTGTTCTCCCACCTGCTGCATTCCTCGGGCGGCCATCTTGTCTGGCGTGGTGGCCATCTTGTCGAGCTGCATGCCACGTGCCAAAGTCATGGTGCTTGGCTCACTGGGCCCGGCCTCCTCCAGGACTCTTGGCGATGGAGCATGAGACCTACCCTGCACCTCAGGCCGAGGCCTGGTAGGAATGTCACCCTCAGCAGAGTTGCCGGTAGTGCTGGGTACAGGCGCCCCCTCTGCCATGTTGCAGGTACAAGTGCATAGCCCCTCAGGTGTACACCCGGTAAAAGAACCTTGCGGTCTCTCAGCACTGTCTCTGGAAGGATCTACAGACCCCTCGGCCTGGCCGCCGGTAGCTGAATTAGCCTCGGTACCCGTGCTGGTGTGAGAAACTGAGCGGTTCCTCCCGTCTGGGCGTTTCCTTGGGAAGAAGTCGCCCTTGCGGGGTGCACTGGAAAAGAGCAGCCCTCCCTTAGGCCTTGACTTATGACTGACAAAAGTCCTTCAAGTCCTCTGGGGGCGACTTCTCGAAGAGCTCTGTCCACCTAGCTAGTCAAAGCACGCAAAGAATGTGCTTTGCATTTTGTGCAACCCTCCCATCCATGGTCGGGGCCAAGGCAGCGGAGGCAAAGAACGTGGGGATCCGATGTAGGGAAGAGCACCTCGCAGGCTGGACATCTGCTGAAGCCCGCTGAAGTCGAAATGCATCGGGGAGGAAAGACAGAAGAAAGTATCCGGGGAAGAGCGCGTGGTATTACATGTCCGAAGACAATCCCAGGAGCGCTGGTGAAATGGGCCTGTTCCTGTTGACGCGGAAAAGGGGACTGGCGCCGGTGGGCAGAGTGAGGCGAGCGCATGCTCCCAGGGCTACGCCCCCGCGTACCTCTAAATTTAAATGGGAAGATTTCTTCTGGTGAAAAAGGTTCCGTCTCCCTTCCCTAACGAGAGGCGCCCATGCAGTCTGGAGGAAAGGGGACAGGACGAAAGAGTACAACAGTTACAGGTAAGTAACTTGTTCCTTCTCCAGCATGGGGTCTGGCATGGATTCACATAAAGAATAGCAGTACAGAAATACACAACGACGTGAGGTGGCAAGGCTCAACAGAAGCAATTACTGTTACCTCCGGAACAGGCTCACCTTCAAGGGAACAGGTTGCGTAGCACTGCTTGGCCGACCCTGGAGTCCTCTCTGGAATCCCTTTCGACGCTGTAGAATCTTGTGAAGGTGTGTGTAGACCTCCACATAGCAGCCCTGCAGATGTCCAGCAGGGGCACACCAGACAGGAACGAAGTCGTCGCAGCGATCGCTCTGGTGGAATGAGCTCTCAGCCGGTCAGGCATTGGTCGGTTTGCCAAACGGTGACAGTGTGTAATACAGGCGGAGAGCCACCTGGAAATGGAAGCCTTGGACCAAGCTTTCCCATGGTTCACAGGACCAAAGTTCACGAAAGGTTGAGACATCTTCCGTAAACTCTTTGTGCGTGCCACATAGAACTTCAGAGCACGCGCCACATCCAGCGAGTGCAAAGTCCTTCCAGCCAGCGACAAAGGTGTCGGAAAAAACACAGGCAACACCAAATGTTTGTTGAGATGGAATTCTGACGGAACCTTTGGCATGAAGGAAGGGTGCGCCCGCAGCACCACCCTCGTGATGTGAAAAGTCAGATAAGGCTGCTTGCAGGACAGGGCCTGGATCTCAACTACCCTCCTGGCAGGGATGATGGCCACAATAAAAGGCGCTTTCCACGAAAGGAACTTGAGAGTGGCCTGATGCATAGGTTCGAAGGCGGCCCCCATGAGCCTTGTCAGTACCACGTTGAGTTCCCACGCCGGGGCTGAAGCCTTCACTCTGCCAGACCTGTGAGTCATTCGTGGAAGGCCTAGACTGTTGATGGTGTGTCGAGGTCTTTTTCTCATCTGCATCCACCAGGGTGTCCGGCTTGTCTGGAACGAGTGGAGGGGTGCTGGGCGCCGAGGGCTGAGGTGTGGAGACCGGAGCCGGAGGCTGCAGCAGAGGCTAGTACGGAACCGCCTGAACAGTGGAAGGCAGGGGCGCCAGAATCGAAGGAGCCGGCTTGGCAGCAGGGGCTGCAACGGGGCCTGCAGTGCTGGAGCTATAGGAGGAATAACTATAGGTGCAGGGGGAGGGGCCAGAGCGAGCATGTCCATGATTACATCCCTAAGGAAGGACCCCATCTGAGGACATGAGCATGAGGAACTTTTCAAAGAACCTGTCGTCGCAGGCCCGTGGGTTGGCAGGTGATATTGACGGGTAGCGGACAGCTGCTGATGCCGCTGCATACTCTGTCTAGCTGTTTGCGGGGTAAACCTGTCCTGTGCTGCTGAAGGATAAACTGTAGGCCACGTACCTGGTTGACACCAGTCCCACCTTGTAACTCGTTCTCCCACCTGCTGCATTCCTCGGGCGGCCATCTTGTCTGGCGTGGTGGCCATCTTGTCGAGCTGCATGCCACGTGCCAAAGTCATGGTGCTTGGCTCACTGGGCCCGGCCTCCTCCAGGACTCTTGACGATGGAGCATGAGACCTACCCTGCACCTCAGGCCGAGGCCTGGTAGGAATGTCACCCTCAGCAGAGTTTCCGGTAGTGCTGGGTACAGGCGCCCCCTCTGCCATGTTGCAGGTACAAGTGCAAAGCCCCTCAGGTGTACACCCGGTAAAAGAACCTTGCGGTCTCTCAGCACTGTCTCTGGAAGGATCTACAGACCCCTCGGCCTGGCGGCTGGTAGCTGAATTAGCCTCGGTACCCGTGCTGGTGTGAGAAACTGAGCGGTTCCTCCCGTCTGGGCGTTTCCTTGGGAAGAAGTCGCCCTTGCGGGGTGCACTGGAAAAGAGCAGCCCTCCCTTAGGCCTTGACTTATGACTGACAAAAGTCCTTCAAGTCCTCTGGGGGCGACTTCTCGAAGAGCTCTGTCCACCTAGATAGTCAAAGCACGCAAAGAATGTGCTTTGCATTTTGTGCAACCCTCCCATCCATGGTCGGGGCCAAGGCAGCGGAGGCAAAGAACGTGGGGATCCGATGTAGGGAAGAGCACCTCGCAGGCTGGACATCTGCTGAAGCCCGCTGAAGTCGAAATGCATCGGGGAGGAAAGACAGAAGAAAGTATCCGGGGAAGAGCGCGTGGTATTACATGTCCGAAGACAATCCCAGGAGCGCTGGTGAAATGGGCCTGTTCCTGTTGACGCGGAAAAGGGGACTGGCGCCGGTGGGCAGAGTCAGGCGAGCGCATGCTCCCAGGGCTACGCCCCCGCGTGCCTCTAAATTTAAATGGGAAGATTTCTTCTGGTGAAAAAGGTTCCGTCTCCCTTCCCTAACGAGAGGCGCCCATGCAGTATGGAGGAAAGGGGACAGGAGGAAGGAGTACAACAGTTACAGGTAAGTAACTTGTTCCTTCTCCAGCATGGGGTCTGGCATGGATTCACATAAAGAATAAATAGCAGTACAGAAATACACAACGACGTGAGGTGGCAAGGCTCAACAGAAGCAATTACTGTTACCTCCGGAACAGGCTCACCTTCAAGGGAACAGGTTGCGTAGCACTGCTTGGCCGACCCTGGAGTCCTCTCTGGAATCCCTTTCGACGCTGTAGAATCTTGTGAAGGTGTGTGTAGACCTCCACATAGCAGCCCTGCAGATGTCCAGCAGGGGCACACCAGACAGGAACGAAGTCGTCGCAGCGATCGCTCTGGTCGAATGAGCTCTCAGCCGGTCAGGCATTGGTCGGTTTGCCAAACGGTGACAGTGTGTAATACAGGCGGAGAGCCACCTGGAAATGGAAGCCTTGGACCAAGCTTTCCCATGGTTCACAGGACCAAAGTTCACGAAAGGTTGAGACATCTTCCGTAAACTCTTCGGAAAAAACACAGGCAACACCAAATGTTTGTTGAGGTGGAATTCTGATGGAACCTTTGGCATGAAGGAAGGGTGCGCCCGCAGCACCACCCTCGTGATGTGAAAAGTCAGATAAGGCCGCTTGCAGGACAGGGCCTGGATCTCAACTACCCTCCTGGCAGGGATGATGGCCACAATAAAAGGCGTTTTCCACGAAAGGAACTTGAGAGTGGCCTGATGCATAGGTTCGAAGGCGGCCCCCATGAGCCTTGTCAGTACCACGTTGAGTTCCCACGCCGGGGCTGAAGCCTTCACTCTGCCAGACCTGTGAGTCATTCGTGGAAGGCCTAGACTGTTGATGGTGTGTCGAGGTCTTTTTCCTCGTCTGCATCCATCAGGGTGTCCGGCTTGTCTGGAACGGGTGGAGGGGTGCTGGGCGCCGAGGGCTGCGGTGTGGAGACCGGAGCCGGAGGCTGCAGCAGAGGCTAGTACGGAACCGCCTGAACAGTGGAAGGCAGGGGCGCCAGAATCGAAGGAGCCGGCGTGGCAGCAGGGGCTGCAACGGGGCCTGCAGTGCTGGAGCTATAGGAGGAATAACTATAGGTGCAGGGGGAGGGGCCAGAGCGAGCATGTCCATGATTACATCCCTAAGGAAGGACCCCATCTGAGGACATGAGCATGAGGAACTTTTCAAAGAACCTGTCGGCGCAGGCCCGTGGGTTGGCAGGTGATATTGACAGGTAGCGGACGGCAGCTGATGCCGCTGCATACTCTGTCTAGCTGTTTGCGGGGTAAACCTGTCCTGTGCTGCTGAAGGATAAACTGTAGGCCACGTACCTGGTTGACACCAGTCCCACCTTGTAACTTGTTCTCCCACCTGCTGCATTCCTCGGGCGGCCATCTTGTCTGGCGTGGTGGCCATCTTGTCGAGCTGCATGCCATGTGCCAAAGTCATGGTGCTTGGCTCACTGGGCCCGGCCTCCTCCAGGACTCTTGGCGATGGAGCATGAGACCTACCCTGCACCTCAGGCCGAGGCCTGGTAGGATTGTCACCCTCAGCAGAGTTGCCGGTAGTGCTGGGTACAGGCGCCCCCTCTGCCATGTTGCAGGTACAAGTGCATAGCCCCTCAGGTGTACACCCGGTAAAAGAACCTTGCGGTCTCTCAGCACTGTCTCTGGAAGGATCTACAGACCCCTCGGCCTGGCCGCCGGTAGCTGAATTAGCCTCGGTACCCGTGCTGGTGTGAGAAACTGAGCGGTTCCTCCCGTCTGGGCGTTTCCTTGGGAAGAAGTCGCCCTTGCGGGGTGCACTGGAAAAGAGCAGCCCTCCCTTAGGCCTTGACTTATGACTGACAAAAGTCCTTCAAGTCCTCTGGGGGCGACTTCTCGAAGAGCTCTGTCCACCTAGCTAGTCAAAGCACGCAAAGAATGTGCTTTGCATTTTGTGCAACCCTCCCATCCATGGTCGGGGCCAAGGCAGCGGAGGCAAAGAACGTGGGGATCCGATGTAGGGAAGAGCACCTCGCAGGCTGGACATCTGCTGAAGCCCGCTGAAGTCGAAATGCATCGGGGAGGAAAGACAGAAGAAAGTATCCGGGGAAGAGCGCGTGGTATTACATGTCCGAAGACAATCCCAGGAGCGCTGGTGAAATGGGCCTGTTCCTGTTGACGCGGAAAAGGGGACTGGCGCCGGTGGGCAGAGTCAGGCGAGCGCATGCTCCCAGGGCTACGCCCCCGCGTGCCTCTAAATTTAAATGGGAAGATTTCTTCTGGTGAAAAAGGTTCCGTCTCCCTTCCCTAACGAGAGGCGCCCATGCAGTATGGAGGAAAGGGGACAGGACGAAAGAGTACAACAGTTACAGATAAGTAACTTGTTCCTTCTCCAGCATGGGGTCTGGCATGGATTCACATAAAGAATAGCAGTACAGAAATACACAACGACGTGAGGTGGCAAGGCTCAACAGAAGCAATTACTGTTACCTCCGGAACAGGCTCACCTTCAAGGGAACAGGTTGCGTAGCACTGCTTGGCCGACCCTGGAGTCCTCTCTGGAATCCCTTTCGACGCTGTAGAATCTTGTGAAGGTGTGTGTAGACCTCCACATAGCAGCCCTGCAGATGTCCAGCAGGGGCACACCAGACAGGAACGAAGTCGTCGCAGCGATCGCTCTGGTGGAATGAGCTCTCAGCCGGTCAGGCATTGGTCGGTTTGCCAAACGGTGACAGTGTGTAATACAGGCGGAGAGCAACCTGGAAATGGAAGCCTTGGACCAAGCTTTCCCATGGTTCACAGGACCAAAGTTCACGAAAGGTTGAGACATCTTCCGTAAAAACTCTTTGTGCGTGCCACATAGAACTTCAGAGCACGCGCCACATCCAGCGAGTGCAAAGTCCTTCCAGCCAGCGACAAAGGTGTCGGAAAAAACACAGGCAACACCAAATGTTTGTTGAGGTGGAATTCTGACGGAACCTTTGGCATGAAGGAAGGGTGCGCCCGCAGCACCACCCTCGTGAGGTGAAAAGTCAGATAAGGCCGCTTGCAGGACAGGGCCTGGATCTCAACTACCCTCCTGGCAGGGATGATGGCCACAATAAAAGGCGTTTTCCACGAAAGGAACTTGAGAGTGGCCTGATGCATAGGTTCGAAGGCGGCCCCCATGAGCCTTGTCAGTACCACGTTGAGTTCCCACGCCGGGGCTGAAGCCTTCACTCTGCCAGACCTGTGAGTCATTCGTGGAAGGCCTAGACTGTTGATGGTGTGTCGAGGTCTTTTTCCTCGTCTGCATCCACCAGGGTGTCCGGCTTGTCTGGAACGAGTGGAGGGGTGCTGGGCGCCGAGGGCTGAGGTGTGGAGACCGGAGCCGGAGGCTGCAGCAGAGGCTAGTACGGAACCGCCTGAACAGTGGAAGGCAGGGGCGCCAGAATCGAAGGAGCCGGCGTGGCAGCAGGGGCTGCAACGGGCCTGCAGTGCTGGAGCTATAGGAGGAATAACTATAGGTGCAGGGGGAGGGGCCAGAGCGAGCATGTCCATGATTACATCCCTAAGGAAGGACCCCATCTGAGGACATGAGCATGAGGAACTTTTCAAAGAACCTGTCGTCGCAGGCCCGTGGGTTGGCAGGTGATATTGACGGGTAGCGGACGGCTGCTGATGCCGCTGCATACTCTGTCTAGCTGTTTGCGGGGTAAACCTGTCCTGTGCTGCTGAAGGTTAAACTGTAGGCCACGTAGCTGGTTGACACCAGTCTCACCTTGTAACTCGTTCTCCCACCTGCTGCATTCCTCGGGCGGCCATCTTGTCTGGCGTGGTGGCCATCTTGTCGAGCTGCATGCCACGTGCCAAAGTCATGGTGCTTGGCTCACTGGGCCCGGCCTCCTCCAGGACTCTTGGCGATGGAGCATGAGACCTACCCTGCACCTCAGGCCGAGGCCTGGTAGGAATGTCACCCTCAGCAGAGTTGCCGGTAGTGCTGGGTACAGGCGCCCCCTCTGCCATGTTGCAGGTACAAGTGCAAAGCCCCTCAGGTGTACACCCGGTAAAAGAACCTTGCGGTCTCTCAGCACTGTCTCTGGAAGGATCTACAGACCCCTCGGCCTGGCGGCCGGTAGCTGAATTAGCCTCGGTACCCGTGCTGGTGTGAGAAACTGAGCGGTTCCTCCCGTCTGGGCGTTTCCTTGGGAAGAAGTCGCCCTTGCGGGGTGCACTGGAAAAGAGCAGCCCTCCCTTAGGCCTTGACTTATGACTGACAAAAGTCCTTCAAGTCCTCTGGGGGCGACTTCTCGAAGAGCTCTGTCCACCTAGCTAGTCAAAGCACGCAAAGCATGTGCTTTGCATTTTGTGCAACCCTCCCATCCATGGTCGGGGCCAAGGCAGCGGAGGCAAAGAACGTGGGGATCCGATGTAGGGAAGAGCACCTCGCAGGCTGGACATCTGCTGAAGCCCGCTGAAGTCGAAATGCATCGGGGAGGAAAGACAGAAGAAAGTATCCGGGGAAGAGCGCGTGGTATTACATGTCCGAAGACAATCCCAGGAGCGCTGGTGAAATGGGCCTGTTCCTGTTGACGCGGAAAAGGGGACTGGCGCCGGTGGGCAGAGTCAGGCGAGCGCATGCTCCCAGGGCTACGCCCCCGCGTGCCTCTAAATTTAAATGGGAAGATTTCTTCTGGTGAAAAAGGTTCCGTCTCCCTTCCCTAACGAGAGGCGCCCATGCAGTATGGAGGAAAGGGGACAGGACGAAAGAGTACAACAGTTACAGATAAGTAACTTGTTCCTTCTCCAGCATGGGGTCTGGCATGGATTCACATAAAGAATAGCAGTACAGAAATACACAACGACGTGAGGTGGCAAGGCTCAACAGAAGCAATTACTGTTACCTCCGGAACAGGCTCACCTTCAAGGGAACAGGTTGCGTAGCACTGCTTGGCCGACCCTGGAGTCCTCTCTGGAATCCCTTTCGACGCTGTAGAATCTTGTGAAGGTGTGTGTAGACCTCCACATAGCAGCCCTGCAGATGTCCAGCAGGGGCACACCAGACAGGAACGAAGTCGTCGCAGCGATCGCTCTGGTGGAATGAGCTCTCAGCCGGTCAGGCATTGGTCGGTTTGCCAAACGGTGACAGTGTGTAATACAGGCGGAGAGCAACCTGGAAATGGAAGCCTTGGACCAAGCTTTCCCATGGTTCACAGGACCAAAGTTCACGAAAGGTTGAGACATCTTCCGTAAAAACTCTTTGTGCGTGCCACATAGAACTTCAGAGCACGCGCCACATCCAGCGAGTGCAAAGTCCTTCCAGCCAGCGACAAAGGTGTCGGAAAAAACACAGGCAACACCAAATGTTTGGTGAGGTGGAATTCTGACGGAACCTTTGGCATGAAGGAAGGGTGCGCCCGCAGCACCACCCTCGTGAGGTGAAAAGTCAGATAAGGCCGCTTGCAGGACAGGGCCTGGATCTCAACTACCCTCCTGGCAGGGATGATGGCCACAATAAAAGGCGTTTTCCACGAAAGGAACTTGAGAGTGGCCTGATGCATAGGTTCGAAGGCGGCCCCCATGAGCCTTGTCAGTACCACGTTGAGTTCCCACGCCGGGGCTGAAGCCTTCACTCTGCCAGACCTGTGAGTCATTCGTGGAAGGCCTAGACTGTTGATGGTGTGTCGAGGTCTTTTTCCTCGTCTGCATCCACCAGGGTGTCCGGCTTGTCTGGAACGAGTGGAGGGGTGCTGGGCGCCGAGGGCTGAGGTGTGGAGACCGGAGCCGGAGGCTGCAGCAGAGGCTAGTACGGAACCGCCTGAACAGTGGAAGGCAGGGGTGCCAGAATCGAAGGAGCCGGCGTGGCAGCAGGGGCTGCAACGGGCCTGCAGTGCTGGAGCTATAGGAGGAATAACTATAGGTGCAGGGGGAGGGGCCAGAGCGAGCATGTCCATGATTACATCCCTAAGGAAGGACCCCATCTGAGGACATGAGCATGAGGAACTTTTCAAAGAACCTGTCGTCGCAGGCCCGTGGGTTGGCAGGTGATATTGACGGGTAGCGGACGGCTGCTGATGCCGCTGCATACTCTGTCTAGCTGTTTGCGGGGTAAACCTGTCCTGTGCTGCTGAAGGTTAAACTGTAGGCCACGTAGCTGGTTGACACCAGTCTCACCTTGTAACTTGTTCTCCCACCTGCTGCATTCCTCGGGCGGCCATCTTGTCTGGCGTGGTGGCCATCTTGTCGAGCTGCATGCCACGTGCCAAAGTCATGGTGCTTGGCTCACTGGGCCCGGCCTCCTCCAGGACTCTTGGCGATGGAGCATGAGACCTACCCTGCACCTCAGGCCGAGGCCTGGTAGGAATGTCACCCTCAGCAGAGTTGCCGGTAGTGCTGGGTACAGGCGCCCCCTCTGCCATGTTGCAGGTACAAGTGCATAGCCCCTCAGGTGTACACCCGGTAAAAGAACCTTGCGGTCTCTCAGCACTGTCTCTGGAAGGATCTACAGACCCCTCGGCCTGGCCGCCGGTAGCTGAATTAGCCTCGGTACCCGTGCTGGTGTGAGAAACTGAGCGGTTCCTCCCGTCTGGGCGTTTCCTTGGGAAGAAGTCGCCCTTGCGGGGTGCACTGGAAAAGAGCAGCCCTCCCTTAGGCCTTGACTTATGACTGACAAAAGTCCTTCAAGTCCTCTGGGGGCGACTTCTCGAAGAGCTCTGTCCACCTAGCTAGTCAAAGCACGCAAAGAATGTGCTTTGCATTTTGTGCAACCCTCCCATCCATGGTCGGGGCCAAGGCAGCGGAGGCAAAGAACGTGGGGATCCGATGTAGGGAAGAGCACCTCGCAGGCTGGACATCTGCTGAAGCCCGCTGAAGTCGAAATGCATCGGGGAGGAAAGACAGAAGAAAGTATCCGGGGAAGAGCGCGTGGTATTACATGTCCGAAGACAATCCCAGGAGCGCTGGTGAAATGGGCCTGTTCCTGTTGACGCGGAAAAGGGGACTGGCGCCGGTGGGCAGAGTGAGGCGAGCGCATGCTCCCAGGGCTACGCCCCCGCGTACCTCTAAATTTAAATGGGAAGATTTCTTCTGGTGAAAAAGGTTCCGTCTCCCTTCCCTAACGAGAGGCGCCCATGCAGTCTGGAGGAAAGGGGACAGGACGAAAGAGTACAACAGTTACAGGTAAGTAACTTGTTCCTTCTCCAGCATGGGGTCTGGCATGGATTCACATAAAGAATAGCAGTACAGAAATACACAACGACGTGAGGTGGCAAGGCTCAACAGAAGCAATTACTGTTACCTCCGGAACAGGCTCACCTTCAAGGGAACAGGTTGCGTAGCACTGCTTGGCCGACCCTGGAGTCCTCTCTGGAATCCCTTTCGACGCTGTAGAATCTTGTGAAGGTGTGTGTAGACCTCCACATAGCAGCCCTGCAGATGTCCAGCAGGGGCACACCAGACAGGAACGAAGTCGTCGCAGCGATCGCTCTGGTGGAATGAGCTCTCAGCCGGTCAGGCATTGGTCGGTTTGCCAAACGGTGACAGTGTGTAATACAGGCGGAGAGCCACCTGGAAATGGAAGCCTTGGACCAAGCTTTCCCATGGTTCACAGGACCAAAGTTCACGAAAGGTTGAGACATCTTCCGTAAACTCTTTGTGCGTGCCACATAGAACTTCAGAGCACGCGCCACATCCAGCGAGTGCAAAGTCCTTCCAGCCAGCGACAAAGGTGTCGGAAAAAACACAGGCAACACCAAATGTTTGTTGAGATGGAATTCTGACGGAACCTTTGGCATGAAGGAAGGGTGCGCCCGCAGCACCACCCTCGTGATGTGAAAAGTCAGATAAGGCTGCTTGCAGGACAGGGCCTGGATCTCAACTACCCTCCTGGCAGGGATGATGGCCACAATAAAAGGCGCTTTCCACGAAAGGAACTTGAGAGTGGCCTGATGCATAGGTTCGAAGGCGGCCCCCATGAGCCTTGTCAGTACCACGTTGAGTTCCCACGCCGGGGCTGAAGCCTTCACTCTGCCAGACCTGTGAGTCATTCGTGGAAGGCCTAGACTGTTGATGGTGTGTCGAGGTCTTTTTCTCATCTGCATCCACCAGGGTGTCCGGCTTGTCTGGAACGAGTGGAGGGGTGCTGGGCGCCGAGGGCTGAGGTGTGGAGACCGGAGCCGGAGGCTGCAGCAGAGGCTAGTACGGAACCGCCTGAACAGTGGAAGGCAGGGGCGCCAGAATCGAAGGAGCCGGCTTGGCAGCAGGGGCTGCAACGGGGCCTGCAGTGCTGGAGCTATAGGAGGAATAACTATAGGTGCAGGGGGAGGGGCCAGAGCGAGCATGTCCATGATTACATCCCTAAGGAAGGACCCCATCTGAGGACATGAGCATGAGGAACTTTTCAAAGAACCTGTCGTCGCAGGCCCGTGGGTTGGCAGGTGATATTGACGGGTAGCGGACAGCTGCTGATGCCGCTGCATACTCTGTCTAGCTGTTTGCGGGGTAAACCTGTCCTGTGCTGCTGAAGGATAAACTGTAGGCCACGTACCTGGTTGACACCAGTCCCACCTTGTAACTCGTTCTCCCACCTGCTGCATTCCTCGGGCGGCCATCTTGTCTGGCGTGGTGGCCATCTTGTCGAGCTGCATGCCACGTGCCAAAGTCATGGTGCTTGGCTCACTGGGCCCGGCCTCCTCCAGGACTCTTGACGATGGAGCATGAGACCTACCCTGCACCTCAGGCCGAGGCCTGGTAGGAATGTCACCCTCAGCAGAGTTGCCGGTAGTGCTGGGTACAGGCGCCCCCTCTGCCATGTTGCAGGTACAAGTGCAAAGCCCCTCAGGTGTACACCCGGTAAAAGAACCTTGCGGTCTCTCAGCACTGTCTCTGGAAGGATCTACAGACCCCTCGGCCTGGCGGCCGGTAGCTGAATTAGCCTCGGTACCCGTGCTGGTGTGAGAAACTGAGCGGTTCCTCCCGTCTGGGCGTTTCCTTGGGAAGAAGTCGCCCTTGCGGGGTGCACTGGAAAAGAGCAGCCCTCCCTTAGGCCTTGACTTATGACTGACAAAAGTCCTTCAAGTCCTCTGGGGGCGACTTCTCGAAGAGCTCTGTCCACCTAGCTAGTCAAAGCACGCAAAGAATGTGCTTTGCATTTTGTGCAACCCTCCCATCCATGGTCGGGGCCAAGGCAGCGGAGGCAAAGAACGTGGGGATCCGATGTAGGGAAGAGCACCTCGCAGGCTGGACATCTGCTGAAGCCCGCTGAAGTCGAAATGCATCGGGGAGGAAAGACAGAAGAAAGTATCCGGGGAAGAGCGCGTGGTATTACATGTCCGAAGACAATCCCAGGAGCGCTGGTGAAATGGGCCTGTTCCTGTTGACGCGGAAAAGGGGACTGGCGCCGGTGGGCAGAGTCAGGCGAGCGCATGCTCCCAGGGCTACGCCCCCGCGTGCCTCTAAATTTAAATGGGAAGATTTCTTCTGGTGAAAAAGGTTCCGTCTCCCTTCCCTAACGAGAGGCGCCCATGCAGTATGGAGGAAAGGGGACAGGACGAAAGAGTACAACAGTTACAGGTAAGTAACTTGTTCCTTCTCCAGCATGGGGTCTGGCATGGATTCACATAAAGAATAAATAGCAGTACAGAAATACACAACGACGTGAGGTGGCAAGGCTCAACAGAAGCAATTACTGTTACCTCCGGAACAGGCTCACCTTCAAGGGAACAGGTTGCGTAGCACTGCTTGGCCGACCCTGGAGTCCTCTCTGGAATCCCTTTCGACGCTGTAGAATCTTGTGAAGGTGTGTGTAGACCTCCACATAGCAGCCCTGCAGATGTCCAGCAGGGGCACACCAGACAGGAACGAAGTCGTCGCAGCGATCGCTCTGGTCGAATGAGCTCTCAGCCGGTCAGGCATTGGTCGGTTTGCCAAACGGTGACAGTGTGTAATACAGGCGGAGAGCCACCTGGAAATGGAAGCCTTGGACCAAGCTTTCCCATGGTTCACAGGACCAAAGTTCACGAAAGGTTGAGACATCTTCCGTAAACTCTTCGGAAAAAACACAGGCAACACCAAATGTTTGTTGAGGTGGAATTCTGATGGAACCTTTGGCATGAAGGAAGGGTGCGCCCGCAGCACCACCCTCGTGATGTGAAAAGTCAGATAAGGCCGCTTGCGGGACAGGGCCTGGATCTCAACTACCCTCCTGGCAGGGATGATGGCCACAATAAAAGGCGTTTTCCACGAAAGGAACTTGAGAGTGGCCTGATGCATAGGTTCGAAGGCGGCCCCCATGAGCCTTGTCAGTACCACGTTGAGTTCCCACGCCGGGGCTGAAGCCTTCACTCTGCCAGACCTGTGAGTCATTCGTGGAAGGCCTAGACTGTTGATGGTGTGTCGAGGTCTTTTTCCTCGTCTGCATCCATCAGGGTGTCCGGCTTGTCTGGAACGGGTGGAGGGGTGCTGGGCGCCGAGGGCTGCGGTGTGGAGACCGGAGCCGGAGGCTGCAGCAGAGGCTAGTACGGAACCGCCTGAACAGTGGAAGGCAGGGGCGCCAGAATCGAAGGAGCCGGCGTGGCAGCAGGGGCTGCAACGGGGCCTGCAGTGCTGGAGCTATAGGAGGAATAACTATAGGTGCAGGGGGAGGGGCCAGAGCGAGCATGTCCATGATTACATCCCTAAGGAAGGACCCCATCTGAGGACATGAGCATGAGGAACTTTTCAAAGAACCTGTCGGCGCAGGCCCGTGGGTTGGCAGGTGATATTGACAGGTAGCGGACGGCAGCTGATGCCGCTGCATACTCTGTCTAGCTGTTTGCGGGGTAAACCTGTCCTGTGCTGCTGAAGGATAAACTGTAGGCCACGTACCTGGTTGACACCAGTCCCACCTTGTAACTCGTTCTCCCACCTGCTGCATTCCTCGGGCGGCCATCTTGTCTGGCGTGGTGGCCATCTTGTCGAGCTGCATGCCATGTGCCAAAGTCATGGTGCTTGGCTCACTGGGCCCGGCCTCCTCCAGGACTCTTGGCGATGGAGCATGAGACCTACCCTGCACCTCAGGCCGAGGCCTGGTAGGATTGTCACCCTCAGCAGAGTTGCCGGTAGTGCTGGGTACAGGCGCCCCCTCTGCCATGTTGCAGGTACAAGTGCATAGCCCCTCAGGTGTACACCCGGTAAAAGAACCTTGCGGTCTCTCAGCACTGTCTCTGGAAGGATCTACAGACCCCTCGGCCTGGCCGCCGGTAGCTGAATTAGCCTCGGTACCCGTGCTGGTGTGAGAAACTGAGCGGTTCCTCCCGTCTGGGCGTTTCCTTGGGAAGAAGTCGCCCTTGCGGGGTGCACTGGAAAAGAGCAGCCCTCCCTTAGGCCTTGACTTATGACTGACAAAAGTCCTTCAAGTCCTCTGGGGGCGACTTCTCGAAGAGCTCTGTCCACCTAGCTAGTCAAAGCACGCAAAGAATGTGCTTTGCATTTTGTGCAACCCTCCCATCCATGGTCGGGGCCAAGGCAGCGGAGGCAAAGAACGTGGGGATCCGATGTAGGGAAGAGCACCTCGCAGGCTGGACATCTGCTGAAGCCCGCTGAAGTCGAAATGCATCGGGGAGGAAAGACAGAAGAAAGTATCCGGGGAAGAGCGCGTGGTATTACATGTCCGAAGACAATCCCAGGAGCGCTGGTGAAATGGGCCTGTTCCTGTTGACGCGGAAAAGGGGACTGGCGCCGGTGGGCAGAGTCAGGCGAGCGCATGCTCCCAGGGCTACGCCCCCGCGTGCCTCTAAATTTAAATGGGAAGATTTCTTCTGGTGAAAAAGGTTCCGTCTCCCTTCCCTAACGAGAGGCGCCCATGCAGTATGGAGGAAAGGGGACAGGACGAAAGAGTACAACAGTTACAGGTAAGTAACTTGTTCCTTCTCCAGCATGGGGTCTGGCATGGATTCACATAAAGAATAAATAGCAGTACAGAAATACACAACGACGTGAGGTGGCAAGGCTCAACAGAAGTAATTACTGTTACCTCCGGAACAGGCTCACCTTCAAGGGAACAGGTTGCGTAGCACTGCTTGGCCGACCCTGGAGTCCTCTCTGGAATCCCTTTCGACGCTGTAGAATCTTGTGAAGGTGTGTGTAGACCTCCACATAGCAGCCCTGCAGATGTCCAGCAGGGGCACACCAGACAGGAACGAAGTCGTCGCAGCGATCGCTCTGGTGGAATGAGCTCTCAGCCGGTCAGGCATTGGTCGGTTTGCCAAACGGTGACAGTGTGTAATACAGGCGGAGAGCCACCTGGAAATGGAAGCCTTGGACCAAGCTTTCCCATGGTTCACAGGACCAAAGTTCACGAAAGGTTGAGACATCTTCCGTAAACTCTTTGTGCGTGCCACATAGAACTTCAGAGCACGCGCCACATCCAGCGAGTGCAAAGTCCTTCCAGCCAGCGACAAAGGTGTCGGAAAAAACACAGGCAACACCAAATGTTTGTTGAGGTGGAATTCTGACGGAACCTTTGGCATGAAGGAAGGGTGCGCCCGCAGCACCACCCTCGTGATGTGAAAAGTCAGATAAGGCCTCTTGCAGGACAGGGCCTGGATCTCAACTACCCTCCTGGCAGGGATGATGGCCACAATAAAAGGCGTTTTCCACGAAAGGAACTTGAGAGTGGCCTGATGCATAGGTTCGAAGGCGGCCCCCATGAGCCTTGTCAGTACCACGTTGAGTTCCCACGCCGGGGCTGAAGCCTTCACTCTGCCAGACCTGTGAGTCATTCGTGGAAGGCCTAGACTGTTGATGGTGTGTCGAGGTCTTTTTCCTCGTCTGCATCCACCAGGGTGTCCGGCTTGTCTGGAACGAGTGGAGGGGTGCTGGGCGCCGAGGGCTGAGGTGTGGAGACCGGAGCCGGAGGCTGCAGCAGAGGCTAGTACGGAACCGCCTGAACAGTGGAAGGCAGGGGCGCCAGAATCGAAGGAGCCGGCGTGGCAGCAGGGGCTGCAACGGGGCCTGCAGTGCTGGAGCTATAGGAGGAATAACTATAGGTGCAGGGGGAGGGGCCAGAGCGAGCATGTCCATGATTACATCCCTAAGGAAGGACCCCATCTGAGGACATGAGCATGAGGAACTTTTCAAAGAACCTGTCGTCGCAGGCCCGTGGGTTGGCAGGTGATATTGACAGGTAGCGGACGGCTGCTGATGCCGCTGCATACTCTGTCTAGCTGTTTGCGGGGTAAACCTGTCCTGTGCTGCTGAAGGATAAACTGTAGGCCACGTAGCTGGTTGACACCAGTCCCACCTTGTAACTCGTTCTCCCACCTGCTGCATTCCTCGGGCGGCCATCTTGTCTGGCGTGGTGGCCATCTTGTCGAGCTGCATGCCACGTGCCAAAGTCATGGTGCTTGGCTCACTGGGCCCGGCCTCCTCCAGGACTCTTGGCGATGGAGCATGAGACCTACCCTGCACCTCAGGCCGAGGCCTGGTAGGAATGTCACCCTCAGCAGAGTTGCCGGTAGTGCTGGGTACAGGCGCCCCCTCTGCCATGTTGCAGGTACAAGTGCATAGCCCCTCAGGTGTACACCCGGTAAAAGAACCTTGCGGTCTCTCAGCACTGTCTCTGGAAGGATCTACAGACCCCTCGGCCTGGCCGCCGGTAGCTGAATTAGCCTCGGTACCCGTGCTGGTGTGAGAAACTGAGCGGTTCCTCCCGTCTGGGCGTTTCCTTGGGAAGAAGTCGCCCTTGCGGGGTGCACTGGAAAAGAGCAGCCCTCCCTTAGGCCTTGACTTATGACTGACAAAAGTCCTTCAAGTCCTCTGGGGGCGACTTCTCGAAGAGCTCTGTCCACCTAGCTAGTCAAAGCACGCAAAGAATGTGCTTTGCATTTTGTGCAACCCTCCCATCCATGGTCGGGGCCAAGGCAGCGGAGGCAAAGAACGTGGGGATCCGATGTAGGGAAGAGCACCTCGCTGGCTGGACATCTGCTGAAGCCCGCTGAAGTCGAAATGCATCGGGGAGGAAAGACAGAAGAAAGTATCCGGGGAAGAGCGCGTGGTATTACACGTCCGAAGACAATCCCAGGAGCGCTGGTGAAATGGGCCTGTTCCTGTTGACGCGGAAAAGGGGACTGGCGCCGGTGGGCAGAGTCAGGCGAGCGCATGCTCCCAGGGCTACGCCCCCGCGTACCTCTAAATTTAAATGGGAAGATTTCTTCTGGTGAAAAAGGTTCCGTCTCCCTTCCCTAACGAGAGGCGCCCATGCAGTATGGAGGAAAGGGGACAGGACGAAAGAGTACAACAGTTACAGGTAAGTAACTTGTTCCTTCTCCAGCATGGGGTCTGGCATGGATTCACATAAAGAATAGCAGTACAGAAATACACAACGACGTGAGGTGGCAAGGCTCAACAGAAGCAATAACTGTTACCTCCGGAACAGGCTCACCTTCAAGGGAACAGGTTGCGTAGCACTGCTTGGCCGACCCTGGAGTCCTCTCTGGAATCCCTTTCGACGCTGTAGAATCTTGTGAAGGTGTGTGTAGACCTCCACATAGCAGCCCTGCAGATGTCCAGCAGGGGCACACCAGACAGGAACGAAGTCGTCGCAGCGATCGCTCTGGTGGAATGAGCTCTCAGCCGGTCAGGCATTGGTCGGTTTGCCAAACGGTGACAGTGTGTAATACAGGCGGAGAGCAACCTGGAAATGGAAGCCTTGGACCAAGCTTTCCCATGGTTCACAGGACCAAAGTTCACGAAAGGTTGAGACATCTTCCGTAAAAACTCTTTGTGCGTGCCACATAGAACTTCAGAGCACGCGCCACATCCAGCGAGTGCAAAGTCCTTCCAGCCAGCGACAAAGGTGTCGGAAAAAACACAGGCAACACCAAATGTTTGTTGAGGTGGAATTCTGACGGAACCTTTGGCATGAAGGAAGGGTGCGCCCGCAGCACCACCCTCGTGAGGTGAAAAGTCAGATAAGGCCGCTTGCAGGACAGGGCCTGGATCTCAACTACCCTCCTGGCAGGGATGATGGCCACAATAAAAGGCGTTTTCCACGAAAGGAACTTGAGAGTGGCCTGATGCATAGGTTCGAAGGCGGCCCCCATGAGCCTTGTCAGTACCACGTTGAGTTCCCACGCCGGGGCTGAAGCCTTCACTCTGCCAGACCTGTGAGTCATTCGTGGAAGGCCTAGACTGTTGATGGTGTGTCGAGGTCTTTTTCCTCGTCTGCATCCACCAGGGTGTCCGGCTTGTCTGGAACGAGTGGAGGGGTGCTGGGCGCCGAGGGCTGAGGTGTGGAGACCGGAGCCGGAGGCTGCAGCAGAGGCTAGTACGGAACCGCCTGAACAGTGGAAGGCAGGGGCGCCAGAATCGAAGGAGCCGGCGTGGCAGCAGGGGCTGCAACGGGCCTGCAGTGCTGGAGCTATAGGAGGAATAACTATAGATGCAGGGGGAGGGGACAGAGCGAGCATGTCCATGATTACATCCCTAAGGAAGGACCCCATCTGAGGACATGAGCATGAGGAACTTTTCAAAGAACCTGTCGTCGCAGGCCCGTGGGTTGGCAGGTGATATTGACGGGTAGCGGACGGCTGCTGATGCCGCTGCATACTCTGTCTAGCTGTTTGCGGGGTAAACCTGTCCTGTGCTGCTGAAGGTTAAACTGTAGGCCACGTAGCTGGTTGACACCAGTCTCACCTTGTAACTCGTTCTCCCACCTGCTGCATTCCTCGGGCGGCCATCTTGTCTGGCGTGGTGGCCATCTTGTCGAGCTGCATGCCACGTGCCAAAGTCATGGTGCTTGGCTTACTGGGCCCGGCCTCCTCCAGGACTCTTGGCGATGGAGCATGAGACCTACCCTGCACCTCAGGCCGAGGCCTGGTAGGAATGTCACCCTCAGCAGAGTTGCCGGTAGTGCTGGGTACAGGCGCCCCCTCTGCCATGTTGCAGGTACAAGTGCATAGCCCCTCAGGTGTACACCCGGTAAAAGAACCTTGCGGTCTCTCAGCACTGTCTCTGGAAGGATCTACAGACCCCTCGGCCTGGCCGCCGGTAGCTCAATTAGCCTCGGTACCCGTGCTGGTGTGAGAAACTGAGCGGTTCCTCCCGTCTGGGCGTTTCCTTGGGAAGAAGTCGCCCTTGCGGGGTGCACTGGAAAAGAGCAGCCCTCCCTTAGGCCTTGACTTATGACTGACAAAAGTCCTTCAAGTCCTCTGGGGGCGACTTCTCGAAGAGCTCTGTCCACCTAGCTAGTCAAAGCACGCAAAGAATGTGCTTTGCATTTTGTGCAACCCTCCCATCCATGGTCGGGGCCAAGGCAGCGGAGGCAAAGAACGTGGGGATCCGATGTAGGGAAGAGCACCTCGCAGGCTGGACATCTGCTGAAGCCCGCTGAAGTCGAAATGCATCGGGGAGGAAAGACAGAAGAAAGTATCCGGGGAAGAGCGCGTGGTATTACATGTCCGAAGACAATCCCAGGAGCGCTGGTGAAATGGGCCTGTTCCTGTTGACGCGGAAAAGGGGACTGGCGCCGGTGGGCAGAGTCAGGCGAGCGCATGCTCCCAGGGCTACGCCCCCGCGTGCCTCTAAATTTAAATGGGAAGATTTCTTCTGGTGAAAAAGGTTCCGTCTCCCTTCCCTAACGAGAGGCGCCCATGCAGTATGGAGGAAAGGGGACAGGACGAAAGAGTACAACAGTTACAGATAAGTAACTTGTTCCTTCTCCAGCATGGGGTCTGGCATGGATTCACATAAAGAATAGCAGTACAGAAATACACAACGACGTGAGGTGGCAAGGCTCAACAGAAGCAATTACTGTTACCTCCGGAACAGGCTCACCTTCAAGGGAACAGGTTGCGTAGCACTGCTTGGCCGACCCTGGAGTCCTCTCTGGAATCCCTTTCGACGCTGTAGAATCTTGTGAAGGTGTGTGTAGACCTCCACATAGCAGCCCTGCAGATGTCCAGCAGGGGCACACCAGACAGGAACGAAGTCGTCGCAGCGATCGCTCTGGTGGAATGAGCTCTCAGCCGGTCAGGCATTGGTCGGTTTGCCAAACGGTGACAGTGTGTAATACAGGCGGAGAGCAACCTGGAAATGGAAGCCTTGGACCAAGCTTTCCCATGGTTCACAGGACCAAAGTTCACGAAAGGTTGAGACATCTTCCGTAAAAACTCTTTGTGCGTGCCACATAGAACTTCAGAGCACGCGCCACATCCAGCGAGTGCAAAGTCCTTCCAGCCAGCGACAAAGGTGTCGGAAAAAACACAGGCAACACCAAATGTTTGTTGAGGTGGAATTCTGACGGAACCTTTGGCATGAAGGAAGGGTGCGCCCGCAGCACCACCCTCGTGAGGTGAAAAGTCAGATAAGGCCGCTTGCAGGACAGGGCCTGGATCTCAACTACCCTCCTGGCAGGGATGATGGCCACAATAAAAGGCGTTTTCCACGAAAGGAACTTGAGAGTGGCCTGATGCATAGGTTCGAAGGCGGCCCCCATGAGCCTTGTCAGTACCACGTTGAGTTCCCACGCCGGGGCTGAAGCCTTCACTCTGCCAGACCTGTGAGTCATTCGTGGAAGGCCTAGACTGTTGATGGTGTGTCGAGGTCTTTTTCCTCGTCTGCATCCACCAGGGTGTCCGGCTTGTCTGGAACGAGTGGAGGGGTGCTGGGCGCCGAGGGCTGAGGTGTGGAGACCGGAGCCGGAGGCTGCAGCAGAGGCTAGTACGGAACCGCCTGAACAGTGGAAGGCAGGGGCGCCAGAATCGAAGGAGCCGGCGTGGCAGCAGGGGCTGCAACGGGCCTGCAGTGCTGGAGCTATAGGAGGAATAACTATAGGTGCAGGGGGAGGGGCCAGAGCGAGCATGTCCATGATTACATCCCTAAGGAAGGACCCCATCTGAGGACATGAGCATGAGGAACTTTTCAAAGAACCTGTCGTCGCAGGCCCGTGGGTTGGCAGGTGATATTGACGGGTAGCGGACGGCTGCTGATGCCGCTGCATACTCTGTCTAGCTGTTTGCGGGGTAAACCTGTCCTGTGCTGCTGAAGGTTAAACTGTAGGCCACGTAGCTGGTTGACACCAGTCTCACCTTGTAACTCGTTCTCCCACCTGCTGCATTCCTCGGGCGGCCATCTTGTCTGGCGTGGTGGCCATCTTGTCGAGCTGCATGCCACGTGCCAAAGTCATGGTGCTTGGCTCACTGGGCCCGGCCTCCTCCAGGACTCTTGGCGATGGAGCATGAGACCTACCCTGCACCTCAGGCCGAGGCCTGGTAGGAATGTCACCCTCAGCAGAGTTGCCGGTAGTGCTGGGTACAGGCGCCCCCTCTGCCATGTTGCAGGTACAAGTGCAAAGCCCCTCAGGTGTACACCCGGTAAAAGAACCTTGCGGTCTCTCAGCACTGTCTCTGGAAGGATCTACAGACCCCTCGGCCTGGCGGCCGGTAGCTGAATTAGCCTCGGTACCCGTGCTGGTGTGAGAAACTGAGCGGTTCCTCCCGTCTGGGCGTTTCCTTGGGAAGAAGTCGCCCTTGCGGGGTGCACTGGAAAAGAGCAGCCCTCCCTTAGGCCTTGACTTATGACTGACAAAAGTCCTTCAAGTCCTCTGGGGGCGACTTCTCGAAGAGCTCTGTCCACCTAGCTAGTCAAAGCACGCAAAGAATGTGCTTTGCATTTTGTGCAACCCTCCCATCCATGGTCGGGGCCAAGGCAGCGGAGGCAAAGAACGTGGGGATCCGATGTAGGGAAGAGCACCTCGCAGGCTGGACATCTGCTGAAGCCCGCTGAAGTCGAAATGCATCGGGGAGGAAAGACAGAAGAAAGTATCCGGGGAAGAGCGCGTGGTATTACATGTCCGAAGACAATCCCAGGAGCGCTGGTGAAATGGGCCTGTTCCTGTTGACGCGGAAAAGGGGACTGGCGCCGGTGGGCAGAGTCAGGCGAGCGCATGCTCCCAGGGCTACGCCCCCGCGTGCCTCTAAATTTAAATGGGAAGATTTCTTCTGGTGAAAAAGGTTCCGTCTCCCTTCCCTAACGAGAGGCGCCCATGCAGTATGGAGGAAAGGGGACAGGACGAAAGAGTACAACAGTTACAGATAAGTAACTTGTTCCTTCTCCAGCATGGGGTCTGGCATGGATTCACATAAAGAATAGCAGTACAGAAATACACAACGACGTGAGGTGGCAAGGCTCAACAGAAGCAATTACTGTTACCTCCGGAACAGGCTCACCTTCAAGGGAACAGGTTGCGTAGCACTGCTTGGCCGACCCTGGAGTCCTCTCTGGAATCCCTTTCGACGCTGTAGAATCTTGTGAAGGTGTGTGTAGACCTCCACATAGCAGCCCTGCAGATGTCCAGCAGGGGCACACCAGACAGGAACGAAGTCGTCGCAGCGATCGCTCTGGTGGAATGAGCTCTCAGCCGGTCAGGCATTGGTCGGTTTGCCAAACGGTGACAGTGTGTAATACAGGCGGAGAGCAACCTGGAAATGGAAGCCTTGGACCAAGCTTTCCCATGGTTCACAGGACCAAAGTTCACGAAAGGTTGAGACATCTTCCGTAAAAACTCTTTGTGCGTGCCACATAGAACTTCAGAGCACGCGCCACATCCAGCGAGTGCAAAGTCCTTCCAGCCAGCGACAAAGGTGTCGGAAAAAACACAGGCAACACCAAATGTTTGTTGAGGTGGAATTCTGACGGAACCTTTGGCATGAAGGAAGGGTGCGCCCGCAGCACCACCCTCGTGAGGTGAAAAGTCAGATAAGGCCGCTTGCAGGACAGGGCCTGGATCTCAACTACCCTCCTGGCAGGGATGATGGCCACAATAAAAGGCGTTTTCCACGAAAGGAACTTGAGAGTGGCCTGATGCATAGGTTCGAAGGCGGCCCCCATGAGCCTTGTCAGTACCACGTTGAGTTCCCACGCCGGGGCTGAAGCCTTCACTCTGCCAGACCTGTGAGTCATTCGTGGAAGGCCTAGACTGTTGATGGTGTGTCGAGGTCTTTTTCCTCGTCTGCATCCACCAGGGTGTCCGGCTTGTCTGGAACGAGTGGAGGGGTGCTGGGCGCCGAGGGCTGAGGTGTGGAGACCGGAGCCGGAGGCTGCAGCAGAGGCTAGTACGGAACCGCCTGAACAGTGGAAGGCAGGGGTGCCAGAATCGAAGGAGCCGGCGTGGCAGCAGGGGCTGCAACGGGCCTGCAGTGCTGGAGCTATAGGAGGAATAACTATAGGTGCAGGGGGAGGGGCCAGAGCGAGCATGTCCATGATTACATCCCTAAGGAAGGACCCCATCTGAGGACATGAGCATGAGGAACTTTTCAAAGAACCTGTCGTCGCAGGCCCGTGGGTTGGCAGGTGATATTGACGGGTAGCGGACGGCTGCTGATGCCGCTGCATACTCTGTCTAGCTGTTTGCGGGGTAAACCTGTCCTGTGCTGCTGAAGGTTAAACTGTAGGCCACGTAGCTGGTTGACACCAGTCTCACCTTGTAACTTGTTCTCCCACCTGCTGCATTCCTCGGGCGGCCATCTTGTCTGGCGTGGTGGCCATCTTGTCGAGCTGCATGCCACGTGCCAAAGTCATGGTGCTTGGCTCACTGGGCCCGGCCTCCTCCAGGACTCTTGGCGATGGAGCATGAGACCTACCCTGCACCTCAGGCCGAGGCCTGGTAGGAATGTCACCCTCAGCAGAGTTGCCGGTAGTGCTGGGTACAGGCGCCCCCTCTGCCATGTTGCAGGTACAAGTGCATAGCCCCTCAGGTGTACACCCGGTAAAAGAACCTTGCGGTCTCTCAGCACTGTCTCTGGAAGGATCTACAGACCCCTCGGCCTGGCCGCCGGTAGCTGAATTAGCCTCGGTACCCGTGCTGGTGTGAGAAACTGAGCGGTTCCTCCCGTCTGGGCGTTTCCTTGGGAAGAAGTCGCCCTTGCGGGGTGCACTGGAAAAGAGCAGCCCTCCCTTAGGCCTTGACTTATGACTGACAAAAGTCCTTCAAGTCCTCTGGGGGCGACTTCTCGAAGAGCTCTGTCCACCTAGCTAGTCAAAGCACGCAAAGAATGTGCTTTGCATTTTGTGCAACCCTCCCATCCATGGTCGGGGCCAAGGCAGCGGAGGCAAAGAACGTGGGGATCCGATGTAGGGAAGAGCACCTCGCAGGCTGGACATCTGCTGAAGCCCGCTGAAGTCGAAATGCATCGGGGAGGAAAGACAGAAGAAAGTATCCGGGGAAGAGCGCGTGGTATTACATGTCCGAAGACAATCCCAGGAGCGCTGGTGAAATGGGCCTGTTCCTGTTGACGCGGAAAAGGGGACTGGCGCCGGTGGGCAGAGTGAGGCGAGCGCATGCTCCCAGGGCTACGCCCCCGCGTACCTCTAAATTTAAATGGGAAGATTTCTTCTGGTGAAAAAGGTTCCGTCTCCCTTCCCTAACGAGAGGCGCCCATGCAGTCTGGAGGAAAGGGGACAGGACGAAAGAGTACAACAGTTACAGGTAAGTAACTTGTTCCTTCTCCAGCATGGGGTCTGGCATGGATTCACATAAAGAATAGCAGTACAGAAATACACAACGACGTGAGGTGGCAAGGCTCAACAGAAGCAATTACTGTTACCTCCGGAACAGGCTCACCTTCAAGGGAACAGGTTGCGTAGCACTGCTTGGCCGACCCTGGAGTCCTCTCTGGAATCCCTTTCGACGCTGTAGAATCTTGTGAAGGTGTGTGTAGACCTCCACATAGCAGCCCTGCAGATGTCCAGCAGGGGCACACCAGACAGGAACGAAGTCGTCGCAGCGATCGCTCTGGTGGAATGAGCTCTCAGCCGGTCAGGCATTGGTCGGTTTGCCAAACGGTGACAGTGTGTAATACAGGCGGAGAGCCACCTGGAAATGGAAGCCTTGGACCAAGCTTTCCCATGGTTCACAGGACCAAAGTTCACGAAAGGTTGAGACATCTTCCGTAAACTCTTTGTGCGTGCCACATAGAACTTCAGAGCACGCGCCACATCCAGCGAGTGCAAAGTCCTTCCAGCCAGCGACAAAGGTGTCGGAAAAAACACAGGCAACACCAAATGTTTGTTGAGATGGAATTCTGACGGAACCTTTGGCATGAAGGAAGGGTGCGCCCGCAGCACCACCCTCGTGATGTGAAAAGTCAGATAAGGCTGCTTGCAGGACAGGGCCTGGATCTCAACTACCCTCCTGGCAGGGATGATGGCCACAATAAAAGGCGCTTTCCACGAAAGGAACTTGAGAGTGGCCTGATGCATAGGTTCGAAGGCGGCCCCCATGAGCCTTGTCAGTACCACGTTGAGTTCCCACGCCGGGGCTGAAGCCTTCACTCTGCCAGACCTGTGAGTCATTCGTGGAAGGCCTAGACTGTTGATGGTGTGTCGAGGTCTTTTTCTCATCTGCATCCACCAGGGTGTCCGGCTTGTCTGGAACGAGTGGAGGGGTGCTGGGCGCCGAGGGCTGAGGTGTGGAGACCGGAGCCGGAGGCTGCAGCAGAGGCTAGTACGGAACCGCCTGAACAGTGGAAGGCAGGGGCGCCAGAATCGAAGGAGCCGGCTTGGCAGCAGGGGCTGCAACGGGGCCTGCAGTGCTGGAGCTATAGGAGGAATAACTATAGGTGCAGGGGGAGGGGCCAGAGCGAGCATGTCCATGATTACATCCCTAAGGAAGGACCCCATCTGAGGACATGAGCATGAGGAACTTTTCAAAGAACCTGTCGTCGCAGGCCCGTGGGTTGGCAGGTGATATTGACGGGTAGCGGACAGCTGCTGATGCCGCTGCATACTCTGTCTAGCTGTTTGCGGGGTAAACCTGTCCTGTGCTGCTGAAGGATAAACTGTAGGCCACGTACCTGGTTGACACCAGTCCCACCTTGTAACTCGTTCTCCCACCTGCTGCATTCCTCGGGCGGCCATCTTGTCTGGCGTGGTGGCCATCTTGTCGAGCTGCATGCCACGTGCCAAAGTCATGGTGCTTGGCTCACTGGGCCCGGCCTCCTCCAGGACTCTTGACGATGGAGCATGAGACCTACCCTGCACCTCAGGCCGAGGCCTGGTAGGAATGTCACCCTCAGCAGAGTTGCCGGTAGTGCTGGGTACAGGCGCCCCCTCTGCCATGTTGCAGGTACAAGTGCAAAGCCCCTCAGGTGTACACCCGGTAAAAGAACCTTGCGGTCTCTCAGCACTGTCTCTGGAAGGATCTACAGACCCCTCGGCCTGGCGGCCGGTAGCTGAATTAGCCTCGGTACCCGTGCTGGTGTGAGAAACTGAGCGGTTCCTCCCGTCTGGGCGTTTCCTTGGGAAGAAGTCGCCCTTGCGGGGTGCACTGGAAAAGAGCAGCCCTCCCTTAGGCCTTGACTTATGACTGACAAAAGTCCTTCAAGTCCTCTGGGGGCGACTTCTCGAAGAGCTCTGTCCACCTAGATAGTCAAAGCACGCAAAGAATGTGCTTTGCATTTTGTGCAACCCTCCCATCCATGGTCGGGGCCAAGGCAGCGGAGGCAAAGAACGTGGGGATCCGATGTAGGGAAGAGCACCTCGCAGGCTGGACATCTGCTGAAGCCCGCTGAAGTCGAAATGCATCGGGGAGGAAAGACAGAAGAAAGTATCCGGGGAAGAGCGCGTGGTATTACATGTCCGAAGACAATCCCAGGAGCGCTGGTGAAATGGGCCTGTTCCTGTTGACGCGGAAAAGGGGACTGGCGCCGGTGGGCAGAGTCAGGCGAGCGCATGCTCCCAGGGCTACGCCCCCGCGTGCCTCTAAATTTAAATGGGAAGATTTCTTCTGGTGAAAAAGGTTCCGTCTCCCTTCCCTAACGAGAGGCGCCCATGCAGTATGGAGGAAAGGGGACAGGAGGAAGGAGTACAACAGTTACAGGTAAGTAACTTGTTCCTTCTCCAGCATGGGGTCTGGCATGGATTCACATAAAGAATAAATAGCAGTACAGAAATACACAACGACGTGAGGTGGCAAGGCTCAACAGAAGCAATTACTGTTACCTCCGGAACAGGCTCACCTTCAAGGGAACAGGTTGCGTAGCACTGCTTGGCCGACCCTGGAGTCCTCTCTGGAATCCCTTTCGACGCTGTAGAATCTTGTGAAGGTGTGTGTAGACCTCCACATAGCAGCCCTGCAGATGTCCAGCAGGGGCACACCAGACAGGAACGAAGTCGTCGCAGCGATCGCTCTGGTCGAATGAGCTCTCAGCCGGTCAGGCATTGGTCGGTTTGCCAAACGGTGACAGTGTGTAATACAGGCGGAGAGCCACCTGGAAATGGAAGCCTTGGACCAAGCTTTCCCATGGTTCACAGGACCAAAGTTCACGAAAGGTTGAGACATCTTCCGTAAACTCTTCGGAAAAAACACAGGCAACACCAAATGTTTGTTGAGGTGGAATTCTGATGGAACCTTTGGCATGAAGGAAGGGTGCGCCCGCAGCACCACCCTCGTGATGTGAAAAGTCAGATAAGGCCGCTTGCAGGACAGGGCCTGGATCTCAACTACCCTCCTGGCAGGGATGATGGCCACAATAAAAGGCGTTTTCCACGAAAGGAACTTGAGAGTGGCCTGATGCATAGGTTCGAAGGCGGCCCCCATGAGCCTTGTCAGTACCACGTTGAGTTCCCACGCCGGGGCTGAAGCCTTCACTCTGCCAGACCTGTGAGTCATTCGTGGAAGGCCTAGACTGTTGATGGTGTGTCGAGGTCTTTTTCCTCGTCTGCATCCATCAGGGTGTCCGGCTTGTCTGGAACGGGTGGAGGGGTGCTGGGCGCCGAGGGCTGCGGTGTGGAGACCGGAGCCGGAGGCTGCAGCAGAGGCTAGTACGGAACCGCCTGAACAGTGGAAGGCAGGGGCGCCAGAATCGAAGGAGCCGGCGTGGCAGCAGGGGCTGCAACGGGGCCTGCAGTGCTGGAGCTATAGGAGGAATAACTATAGGTGCAGGGGGAGGGGCCAGAGCGAGCATGTCCATGATTACATCCCTAAGGAAGGACCCCATCTGAGGACATGAGCATGAGGAACTTTTCAAAGAACCTGTCGGCGCAGGCCCGTGGGTTGGCAGGTGATATTGACAGGTAGCGGACGGCAGCTGATGCCGCTGCATACTCTGTCTAGCTGTTTGCGGGGTAAACCTGTCCTGTGCTGCTGAAGGATAAACTGTAGGCCACGTACCTGGTTGACACCAGTCCCACCTTGTAACTCGTTCTCCCACCTGCTGCATTCCTCGGGCGGCCATCTTGTCTGGCGTGGTGGCCATCTTGTCGAGCTGCATGCCATGTGCCAAAGTCATGGTGCTTGGCTCACTGGGCCCGGCCTCCTCCAGGACTCTTGGCGATGGAGCATGAGACCTACCCTGCACCTCAGGCCGAGGCCTGGTAGGATTGTCACCCTCAGCAGAGTTGCCGGTAGTGCTGGGTACAGGCGCCCCCTCTGCCATGTTGCAGGTACAAGTGCATAGCCCCTCAGGTGTACACCCGGTAAAAGAACCTTGCGGTCTCTCAGCACTGTCTCTGGAAGGATCTACAGACCCCTCGGCCTGGCCGCCGGTAGCTGAATTAGCCTCGGTACCCGTGCTGGTGTGAGAAACTGAGCGGTTCCTCCCGTCTGGGCGTTTCCTTGGGAAGAAGTCGCCCTTGCGGGGTGCACTGGAAAAGAGCAGCCCTCCCTTAGGCCTTGACTTATGACTGACAAAAGTCCTTCAAGTCCTCTGGGGGCGACTTCTCGAAGAGCTCTGTCCACCTAGCTAGTCAAAGCACGCAAAGAATGTGCTTTGCATTTTGTGCAACCCTCCCATCCATGGTCGGGGCCAAGGCAGCGGAGGCAAAGAACGTGGGGATCCGATGTAGGGAAGAGCACCTCGCAGGCTGGACATCTGCTGAAGCCCGCTGAAGTCGAAATGCATCGGGGAGGAAAGACAGAAGAAAGTATCCGGGGAAGAGCGCGTGGTATTACATGTCCGAAGACAATCCCAGGAGCGCTGGTGAAATGGGCCTGTTCCTGTTGACGCGGAAAAGGGGACTGGCGCCGGTGGGCAGAGTGAGGCGAGCGCATGCTCCCAGGGCTACGCCCCCGCGTACCTCTAAATTTAAATGGGAAGATTTCTTCTGGTGAAAAAGGTTCCGTCTCCCTTCCCTAACGAGAGGCGCCCATGCAGTCTGGAGGAAAGGGGACAGGACGAAAGAGTACAACAGTTACAGGTAAGTAACTTGTTCCTTCTCCAGCATGGGGTCTGGCATGGATTCACATAAAGAATAGCAGTACAGAAATACACAACGACGTGAGGTGGCAAGGCTCAACAGAAGCAATTACTGTTACCTCCGGAACAGGCTCACCTTCAAGGGAACAGGTTGCGTAGCACTGCTTGGCCGACCCTGGAGTCCTCTCTGGAATCCCTTTCGACGCTGTAGAATCTTGTGAAGGTGTGTGTAGACCTCCACATAGCAGCCCTGCAGATGTCCAGCAGGGGCACACCAGACAGGAACGAAGTCGTCGCAGCGATCGCTCTGGTGGAATGAGCTCTCAGCCGGTCAGGCATTGGTCGGTTTGCCAAACGGTGACAGTGTGTAATACAGGCGGAGAGCCACCTGGAAATGGAAGCCTTGGACCAAGCTTTCCCATGGTTCACAGGACCAAAGTTCACGAAAGGTTGAGACATCTTCCGTAAACTCTTTGTGCGTGCCACATAGAACTTCAGAGCACGCGCCACATCCAGCGAGTGCAAAGTCCTTCCAGCCAGCGACAAAGGTGTCGGAAAAAACACAGGCAACACCAAATGTTTGTTGAGATGGAATTCTGACGGAACCTTTGGCATGAAGGAAGGGTGCGCCCGCAGCACCACCCTCGTGATGTGAAAAGTCAGATAAGGCTGCTTGCAGGACAGGGCCTGGATCTCAACTACCCTCCTGGCAGGGATGATGGCCACAATAAAAGGCGCTTTCCACGAAAGGAACTTGAGAGTGGCCTGATGCATAGGTTCGAAGGCGGCCCCCATGAGCCTTGTCAGTACCACGTTGAGTTCCCACGCCGGGGCTGAAGCCTTCACTCTGCCAGACCTGTGAGTCATTCGTGGAAGGCCTAGACTGTTGATGGTGTGACGAGGTCTTTTTCTCATCTGCATCCACCAGGGTGTCCGGCTTGTCTGGAACGAGTGGAGGGGTGCTGGGCGCCGAGGGCTGAGGTGTGGAGACCGGAGCCGGAGGCTGCAGCAGAGGCTAGTACGGAACCGCCTGAACAGTGGAAGGCAGGGGCGCCAGAATCGAAGGAGCCGGCTTGGCAGCAGGGGCTGCAACGGGGCCTGCAGTGCTGGAGCTATAGGAGGAATAACTATAGGTGCAGGGGGAGGGGCCAGAGCGAGCATGTCCATGATTACATCCCTAAGGAAGGACCCCATCTGAGGACATGAGCATGAGGAACTTTTCAAAGAACCTGTCGTCGCAGGCCCGTGGGTTGGCAGGTGATATTGACGGGTAGCGGACAGCTGCTGATGCCGCTGCATACTCTGTCTAGCTGTTTGCGGGGTAAACCTGTCCTGTGCTGCTGAAGGATAAACTGTAGGCCACGTACCTGGTTGACACCAGTCCCACCTTGTAACTCGTTCTCCCACCTGCTGCATTCCTCGGGCGGCCATCTTGTCTGGCGTGGTGGCCATCTTGTCGAGCTGCATGCCACGTGCCAAAGTCATGGTGCTTGGCTCACTGGGCCCGGCCTCCTCCAGGACTCTTGACGATGGAGCATGAGACCTACCCTGCACCTCAGGCCGAGGCCTGGTAGGAATGTCACCCTCAGCAGAGTTGCCGGTAGTGCTGGGTACAGGCGCCCCCTCTGCCATGTTGCAGGTACAAGTGCAAAGCCCCTCAGGTGTACACCCGGTAAAAGAACCTTGCGGTCTCTCAGCACTGTCTCTGGAAGGATCTACAGACCCCTCGGCCTGGCGGCCGGTAGCTGAATTAGCCTCGGTACCCGTGCTGGTGTGAGAAACTGAGCGGTTCCTCCCGTCTGGGCGTTTCCTTGGGAAGAAGTCGCCCTTGCGGGGTGCACTGGAAAAGAGCAGCCCTCCCTTAGGCCTTGACTTATGACTGACAAAAGTCCTTCAAGTCCTCTGGGGGCGACTTCTCGAAGAGCTCTGTCCACCTAGATAGTCAAAGCACGCAAAGAATGTGCTTTGCATTTTGTGCAACCCTCCCATCCATGGTCGGGGCCAAGGCAGCGGAGGCAAAGAACGTGGGGATCCGATGTAGGGAAGAGCACCTCGCAGGCTGGACATCTGCTGAAGCCCGCTGAAGTCGAAATGCATCGGGGAGGAAAGACAGAAGAAAGTATCCGGGGAAGAGCGCGTGGTATTACATGTCCGAAGACAATCCCAGGAGCGCTGGTGAAATGGGCCTGTTCCTGTTGACGCGGAAAAGGGGACTGGCGCCGGTGGGCAGAGTCAGGCGAGCGCATGCTCCCAGGGCTACGCCCCCGCGTGCCTCTAAATTTAAATGGGAAGATTTCTTCTGGTGAAAAAGGTTCCGTCTCCCTTCCCTAACGAGAGGCGCCCATGCAGTATGGAGGAAAGGGGACAGGAGGAAGGAGTACAACAGTTACAGGTAAGTAACTTGTTCCTTCTCCAGCATGGGGTCTGGCATGGATTCACATAAAGAATAAATAGCAGTACAGAAATACACAACGACGTGAGGTGGCAAGGCTCAACAGAAGCAATTACTGTTACCTCCGGAACAGGCTCACCTTCAAGGGAACAGGTTGCGTAGCACTGCTTGGCCGACCCTGGAGTCCTCTCTGGAATCCCTTTCGACGCTGTAGAATCTTGTGAAGGTGTGTGTAGACCTCCACATAGCAGCCCTGCAGATGTCCAGCAGGGGCACACCAGACAGGAACGAAGTCGTCGCAGCGATCGCTCTGGTCGAATGAGCTCTCAGCCGGTCAGGCATTGGTCGGTTTGCCAAACGGTGACAGTGTGTAATACAGGCGGAGAGCCACCTGGAAATGGAAGCCTTGGACCAAGCTTTCCCATGGTTCACAGGACCAAAGTTCACGAAAGGTTGAGACATCTTCCGTAAACTCTTCGGAAAAAACACAGGCAACACCAAATGTTTGTTGAGGTGGAATTCTGATGGAACCTTTGGCATGAAGGAAGGGTGCGCCCGCAGCACCACCCTCGTGATGTGAAAAGTCAGATAAGGCCGCTTGCAGGACAGGGCCTGGATCTCAACTACCCTCCTGGCAGGGATGATGGCCACAATAAAAGGCGTTTTCCACGAAAGGAACTTGAGAGTGGCCTGATGCATAGGTTCGAAGGCGGCCCCCATGAGCCTTGTCAGTACCACGTTGAGTTCCCACGCCGGGGCTGAAGCCTTCACTCTGCCAGACCTGTGAGTCATTCGTGGAAGGCCTAGACTGTTGATGGTGTGTCGAGGTCTTTTTCCTCGTCTGCATCCATCAGGGTGTCCGGCTTGTCTGGAACGGGTGGAGGGGTGCTGGGCGCCGAGGGCTGCGGTGTGGAGACCGGAGCCGGAGGCTGCAGCAGAGGCTAGTACGGAACCGCCTGAACAGTGGAAGGCAGGGGCGCCAGAATCGAAGGAGCCGGCGTGGCAGCAGGGGCTGCAACGGGGCCTGCAGTGCTGGAGCTATAGGAGGAATAACTATAGGTGCAGGGGGAGGGGCCAGAGCGAGCATGTCCATGATTACATCCCTAAGGAAGGACCCCATCTGAGGACATGAGCATGAGGAACTTTTCAAAGAACCTGTCGGCGCAGGCCCGTGGGTTGGCAGGTGATATTGACAGGTAGCGGACGGCAGCTGATGCCGCTGCATACTCTGTCTAGCTGTTTGCGGGGTAAACCTGTCCTGTGCTGCTGAAGGATAAACTGTAGGCCACGTACCTGGTTGACACCAGTCCCACCTTGTAACTCGTTCTCCCACCTGCTGCATTCCTCGGGCGGCCATCTTGTCTGGCGTGGTGGCCATCTTGTCGAGCTGCATGCCATGTGCCAAAGTCATGGTGCTTGGCTCACTGGGCCCGGCCTCCTCCAGGACTCTTGGCGATGGAGCATGAGACCTACCCTGCACCTCAGGCCGAGGCCTGGTAGGATTGTCACCCTCAGCAGAGTTGCCGGTAGTGCTGGGTACAGGCGCCCCCTCTGCCATGTTGCAGGTACAAGTGCATAGCCCCTCAGGTGTACACCCGGTAAAAGAACCTTGCGGTCTCTCAGCACTGTCTCTGGAAGGATCTACAGACCCCTCGGCCTGGCCGCCGGTAGCTGAATTAGCCTCGGTACCCGTGCTGGTGTGAGAAACTGAGCGGTTCCTCCCGTCTGGGCGTTTCCTTGGGAAGAAGTCGCCCTTGCGGGGTGCACTGGAAAAGAGCAGCCCTCCCTTAGGCCTTGACTTATGACTGACAAAAGTCCTTCAAGTCCTCTGGGGGCGACTTCTCGAAGAGCTCTGTCCACCTAGCTAGTCAAAGCACGCAAAGAATGTGCTTTGCATTTTGTGCAACCCTCCCATCCATGGTCGGGGCCAAGGCAGCGGAGGCAAAGAACGTGGGGATCCGATGTAGGGAAGAGCACCTCGCAGGCTGGACATCTGCTGAAGCCCGCTGAAGTCGAAATGCATCGGGGAGGAAAGACAGAAGAAAGTATCCGGGGAAGAGCGCGTGGTATTACATGTCCGAAGACAATCCCAGGAGCGCTGGTGAAATGGGCCCGTTCCTGTTGACGCGGAAAAGGGGACTGGCGCCGGTGGGCAGAGTCAGGCGAGCGCATGCTCCCAGGGCTACGCCCCCGCGTGCCTCTAAATTTAAATGGGAAGATTTCTTCTGGTGAAAAAGGTTCCGTCTCCCTTCCCTAACGAGAGGCGCCCATGCAGTATGGAGGAAAGGGGACAGGACGAAAGAGTACAACAGTTACAGATAAGTAACTTGTTCCTTCTCCAGCATGGGGTCTGGCATGGATTCACATAAAGAATAGCAGTACAGAAATACACAACGACGTGAGGTGGCAAGGCTCAACAGAAGCAATTACTGTTACCTCCGGAACAGGCTCACCTTCAAGGGAACAGGTTGCGTAGCACTGCTTGGCCGACCCTGGAGTCCTCTCTGGAATCCCTTTCGACGCTGTAGAATCTTGTGAAGGTGTGTGTAGACCTCCACATAGCAGCCCTGCAGATGTCCAGCAGGGGCACACCAGACAGGAACGAAGTCGTCGCAGCGATCGCTCTGGTGGAATGAGCTCTCAGCCGGTCAGGCATTGGTCGGTTTGCCAAACGGTGACAGTGTGTAATACAGGCGGAGAGCAACCTGGAAATGGAAGCCTTGGACCAAGCTTTCCCATGGTTCACAGGACCAAAGTTCACGAAAGGTTGAGACATCTTCCGTAAAAACTCTTTGTGCGTGCCACATAGAACTTCAGAGCACGCGCCACATCCAGCGAGTGCAAAGTCCTTCCAGCCAGCGACAAAGGTGTCGGAAAAAACACAGGCAACACCAAATGTTTGTTGAGGTGGAATTCTGACGGAACCTTTGGCATGAAGGAAGGGTGCGCCCGCAGCACCACCCTCGTGAGGTGAAAAGTCAGATAAGGCCGCTTGCAGGACAGGGCCTGGATCTCAACTACCCTCCTGGCAGGGATGATGGCCACAATAAAAGGCGTTTTCCACGAAAGGAACTTGAGAGTGGCCTGATGCATAGGTTCGAAGGCGGCCCCCATGAGCCTTGTCAGTACCACGTTGAGTTCCCACGCCGGGGCTGAAGCCTTCACTCTGCCAGACCTGTGAGTCATTCGTGGAAGGCCTAGACTGTTGATGGTGTGTCGAGGTCTTTTTCCTCGTCTGCATCCACCAGGGTGTCCGGCTTGTCTGGAACGAGTGGAGGGGTGCTGGGCGCCGAGGGCTGAGGTGTGGAGACCGGAGCCGGAGGCTGCAGCAGAGGCTAGTACGGAACCGCCTGAACAGTGGAAGGCAGGGGTGCCAGAATCGAAGGAGCCGGCGTGGCAGCAGGGGCTGCAACGGGCCTGCAGTGCTGGAGCTATAGGAGGAATAACTATAGGTGCAGGGGGAGGGGCCAGAGCGAGCATGTCCATGATTACATCCCTAAGGAAGGACCCCATCTGAGGACATGAGCATGAGGAACTTTTCAAAGAACCTGTCGTCGCAGGCCCGTGGGTTGGCAGGTGATATTGACGGGTAGCGGACGGCTGCTGATGCCGCTGCATACTCTGTCTAGCTGTTTGCGGGGTAAACCTGTCCTGTGCTGCTGAAGGTTAAACTGTAGGCCACGTAGCTGGTTGACACCAGTCTCACCTTGTAACTTGTTCTCCCACCTGCTGCATTCCTCGGGCGGCCATCTTGTCTGGCGTGGTGGCCATCTTGTCGAGCTGCATGCCACGTGCCAAAGTCATGGTGCTTGGCTCACTGGGCCCGGCCTCCTCCAGGACTCTTGGCGATGGAGCATGAGACCTACCCTGCACCTCAGGCCGAGGCCTGGTAGGAATGTCACCCTCAGCAGAGTTGCCGGTAGTGCTGGGTACAGGCGCCCCCTCTGCCATGTTGCAGGTACAAGTGCATAGCCCCTCAGGTGTACACCCGGTAAAAGAACCTTGCGGTCTCTCAGCACTGTCTCTGGAAGGATCTACAGACCCCTCGGCCTGGCCGCCGGTAGCTGAATTAGCCTCGGTACCCGTGCTGGTGTGAGAAACTGAGCGGTTCCTCCCGTCTGGGCGTTTCCTTGGGAAGAAGTCGCCCTTGCGGGGTGCACTGGAAAAGAGCAGCCCTCCCTTAGGCCTTGACTTATGACTGACAAAAGTCCTTCAAGTCCTCTGGGGGCGACTTCTCGAAGAGCTCTGTCCACCTAGCTAGTCAAAGCACGCAAAGAATGTGCTTTGCATTTTGTGCAACCCTCCCATCCATGGTCGGGGCCAAGGCAGCGGAGGCAAAGAACGTGGGGATCCGATGTAGGGAAGAGCACCTCGCAGGCTGGACATCTGCTGAAGCCCGCTGAAGTCGAAATGCATCGGGGAGGAAAGACAGAAGAAAGTATCCGGGGAAGAGCGCGTGGTATTACATGTCCGAAGACAATCCCAGGAGCGCTGGTGAAATGGGCCTGTTCCTGTTGACGCGGAAAAGGGGACTGGCGCCGGTGGGCAGAGTGAGGCGAGCGCATGCTCCCAGGGCTACGCCCCCGCGTACCTCTAAATTTAAATGGGAAGATTTCTTCTGGTGAAAAAGGTTCCGTCTCCCTTCCCTAACGAGAGGCGCCCATGCAGTCTGGAGGAAAGGGGACAGGACGAAAGAGTACAACAGTTACAGGTAAGTAACTTGTTCCTTCTCCAGCATGGGGTCTGGCATGGATTCACATAAAGAATAGCAGTACAGAAATACACAACGACGTGAGGTGGCAAGGCTCAACAGAAGCAATTACTGTTACCTCCGGAACAGGCTCACCTTCAAGGGAACAGGTTGCGTAGCACTGCTTGGCCGACCCTGGAGTCCTCTCTGGAATCCCTTTCGACGCTGTAGAATCTTGTGAAGGTGTGTGTAGACCTCCACATAGCAGCCCTGCAGATGTCCAGCAGGGGCACACCAGACAGGAACGAAGTCGTCGCAGCGATCGCTCTGGTGGAATGAGCTCTCAGCCGGTCAGGCATTGGTCGGTTTGCCAAACGGTGACAGTGTGTAATACAGGCGGAGAGCCACCTGGAAATGGAAGCCTTGGACCAAGCTTTCCCATGGTTCACAGGACCAAAGTTCACGAAAGGTTGAGACATCTTCCGTAAACTCTTTGTGCGTGCCACATAGAACTTCAGAGCACGCGCCACATCCAGCGAGTGCAAAGTCCTTCCAGCCAGCGACAAAGGTGTCGGAAAAAACACAGGCAACACCAAATGTTTGTTGAGATGGAATTCTGACGGAACCTTTGGCATGAAGGAAGGGTGCGCCCGCAGCACCACCCTCGTGATGTGAAAAGTCAGATAAGGCTGCTTGCAGGACAGGGCCTGGATCTCAACTACCCTCCTGGCAGGGATGATGGCCACAATAAAAGGCGCTTTCCACGAAAGGAACTTGAGAGTGGCCTGATGCATAGGTTCGAAGGCGGCCCCCATGAGCCTTGTCAGTACCACGTTGAGTTCCCACGCCGGGGCTGAAGCCTTCACTCTGCCAGACCTGTGAGTCATTCGTGGAAGGCCTAGACTGTTGATGGTGTGTCGAGGTCTTTTTCTCATCTGCATCCACCAGGGTGTCCGGCTTGTCTGGAACGAGTGGAGGGGTGCTGGGCGCCGAGGGCTGAGGTGTGGAGACCGGAGCCGGAGGCTGCAGCAGAGGCTAGTACGGAACCGCCTGAACAGTGGAAGGCAGGGGCGCCAGAATCGAAGGAGCCGGCTTGGCAGCAGGGGCTGCAACGGGGCCTGCAGTGCTGGAGCTATAGGAGGAATAACTATAGGTGCAGGGGGAGGGGCCAGAGCGAGCATGTCCATGATTACATCCCTAAGGAAGGACCCCATCTGAGGACATGAGCATGAGGAACTTTTCAAAGAACCTGTCGTCGCAGGCCCGTGGGTTGGCAGGTGATATTGACGGGTAGCGGACAGCTGCTGATGCCGCTGCATACTCTGTCTAGCTGTTTGCGGGGTAAACCTGTCCTGTGCTGCTGAAGGATAAACTGTAGGCCACGTACCTGGTTGACACCAGTCCCACCTTGTAACTCGTTCTCCCACCTGCTGCATTCCTCGGGCGGCCATCTTGTCTGGCGTGGTGGCCATCTTGTCGAGCTGCATGCCACGTGCCAAAGTCATGGTGCTTGGCTCACTGGGCCCGGCCTCCTCCAGGACTCTTGACGATGGAGCATGAGACCTACCCTGCACCTCAGGCCGAGGCCTGGTAGGAATGTCACCCTCAGCAGAGTTGCCGGTAGTGCTGGGTACAGGCGCCCCCTCTGCCATGTTGCAGGTACAAGTGCAAAGCCCCTCAGGTGTACACCCGGTAAAAGAACCTTGCGGTCTCTCAGCACTGTCTCTGGAAGGATCTACAGACCCCTCGGCCTGGCGGCCGGTAGCTGAATTAGCCTCGGTACCCGTGCTGGTGTGAGAAACTGAGCGGTTCCTCCCGTCTGGGCGTTTCCTTGGGAAGAAGTCGCCCTTGCGGGGTGCACTGGAAAAGAGCAGCCCTCCCTTAGGCCTTGACTTATGACTGACAAAAGTCCTTCAAGTCCTCTGGGGGCGACTTCTCGAAGAGCTCTGTCCACCTAGATAGTCAAAGCACGCAAAGAATGTGCTTTGCATTTTGTGCAACCCTCCCATCCATGGTCGGGGCCAAGGCAGCGGAGGCAAAGAACGTGGGGATCCGATGTAGGGAAGAGCACCTCGCAGGCTGGACATCTGCTGAAGCCCGCTGAAGTCGAAATGCATCGGGGAGGAAAGACAGAAGAAAGTATCCGGGGAAGAGCGCGTGGTATTACATGTCCGAAGACAATCCCAGGAGCGCTGGTGAAATGGGCCTGTTCCTGTTGACGCGGAAAAGGGGACTGGCGCCGGTGGGCAGAGTCAGGCGAGCGCATGCTCCCAGGGCTACGCCCCCGCGTGCCTCTAAATTTAAATGGGAAGATTTCTTCTGGTGAAAAAGGTTCCGTCTCCCTTCCCTAACGAGAGGCGCCCATGCAGTATGGAGGAAAGGGGACAGGAGGAAGGAGTACAACAGTTACAGGTAAGTAACTTGTTCCTTCTCCAGCATGGGGTCTGGCATGGATTCACATAAAGAATAAATAGCAGTACAGAAATACACAACGACGTGAGGTGGCAAGGCTCAACAGAAGCAATTACTGTTACCTCCGGAACAGGCTCACCTTCAAGGGAACAGGTTGCGTAGCACTGCTTGGCCGACCCTGGAGTCCTCTCTGGAATCCCTTTCGACGCTGTAGAATCTTGTGAAGGTGTGTGTAGACCTCCACATAGCAGCCCTGCAGATGTCCAGCAGGGGCACACCAGACAGGAACGAAGTCGTCGCAGCGATCGCTCTGGTCGAATGAGCTCTCAGCCGGTCAGGCATTGGTCGGTTTGCCAAACGGTGACAGTGTGTAATACAGGCGGAGAGCCACCTGGAAATGGAAGCCTTGGACCAAGCTTTCCCATGGTTCACAGGACCAAAGTTCACGAAAGGTTGAGACATCTTCCGTAAACTCTTCGGAAAAAACACAGGCAACACCAAATGTTTGTTGAGGTGGAATTCTGATGGAACCTTTGGCATGAAGGAAGGGTGCGCCCGCAGCACCACCCTCGTGATGTGAAAAGTCAGATAAGGCCGCTTGCAGGACAGGGCCTGGATCTCAACTACCCTCCTGGCAGGGATGATGGCCACAATAAAAGGCGTTTTCCACGAAAGGAACTTGAGAGTGGCCTGATGCATAGGTTCGAAGGCGGCCCCCATGAGCCTTGTCAGTACCACGTTGAGTTCCCACGCCGGGGCTGAAGCCTTCACTCTGCCAGACCTGTGAGTCATTCGTGGAAGGCCTAGACTGTTGATGGTGTGTCGAGGTCTTTTTCCTCGTCTGCATCCATCAGGGTGTCCGGCTTGTCTGGAACGGGTGGAGGGGTGCTGGGCGCCGAGGGCTGCGGTGTGGAGACCGGAGCCGGAGGCTGCAGCAGAGGCTAGTACGGAACCGCCTGAACAGTGGAAGGCAGGGGCGCCAGAATCGAAGGAGCCGGCGTGGCAGCAGGGGCTGCAACGGGGCCTGCAGTGCTGGAGCTATAGGAGGAATAACTATAGGTGCAGGGGGAGGGGCCAGAGCGAGCATGTCCATGATTACATCCCTAAGGAAGGACCCCATCTGAGGACATGAGCATGAGGAACTTTTCAAAGAACCTGTCGGCGCAGGCCCGTGGGTTGGCAGGTGATATTGACAGGTAGCGGACGGCAGCTGATGCCGCTGCATACTCTGTCTAGCTGTTTGCGGGGTAAACCTGTCCTGTGCTGCTGAAGGATAAACTGTAGGCCACGTACCTGGTTGACACCAGTCCCACCTTGTAACTTGTTCTCCCACCTGCTGCATTCCTCGGGCGGCCATCTTGTCTGGCGTGGTGGCCATCTTGTCGAGCTGCATGCCATGTGCCAAAGTCATGGTGCTTGGCTCACTGGGCCCGGCCTCCTCCAGGACTCTTGGCGATGGAGCATGAGACCTACCCTGCACCTCAGGCCGAGGCCTGGTAGGATTGTCACCCTCAGCAGAGTTGCCGGTAGTGCTGGGTACAGGCGCCCCCTCTGCCATGTTGCAGGTACAAGTGCATAGCCCCTCAGGTGTACACCCGGTAAAAGAACCTTGCGGTCTCTCAGCACTGTCTCTGGAAGGATCTACAGACCCCTCGGCCTGGCCGCCGGTAGCTGAATTAGCCTCGGTACCCGTGCTGGTGTGAGAAACTGAGCGGTTCCTCCCGTCTGGGCGTTTCCTTGGGAAGAAGTCGCCCTTGCGGGGTGCACTGGAAAAGAGCAGCCCTCCCTTAGGCCTTGACTTATGACTGACAAAAGTCCTTCAAGTCCTCTGGGGGCGACTTCTCGAAGAGCTCTGTCCACCTAGCTAGTCAAAGCACGCAAAGAATGTGCTTTGCATTTTGTGCAACCCTCCCATCCATGGTCGGGGCCAAGGCAGCGGAGGCAAAGAACGTGGGGATCCGATGTAGGGAAGAGCACCTCGCAGGCTGGACATCTGCTGAAGCCCGCTGAAGTCGAAATGCATCGGGGAGGAAAGACAGAAGAAAGTATCCGGGGAAGAGCGCGTGGTATTACATGTCCGAAGACAATCCCAGGAGCGCTGGTGAAATGGGCCTGTTCCTGTTGACGCGGAAAAGGGGACTGGCGCCGGTGGGCAGAGTCAGGCGAGCGCATGCTCCCAGGGCTACGCCCCCGCGTGCCTCTAAATTTAAATGGGAAGATTTCTTCTGGTGAAAAAGGTTCCGTCTCCCTTCCCTAACGAGAGGCGCCCATGCAGTATGGAGGAAAGGGGACAGGACGAAAGAGTACAACAGTTACAGATAAGTAACTTGTTCCTTCTCCAGCATGGGGTCTGGCATGGATTCACATAAAGAATAGCAGTACAGAAATACACAACGACGTGAGGTGGCAAGGCTCAACAGAAGCAATTACTGTTACCTCCGGAACAGGCTCACCTTCAAGGGAACAGGTTGCGTAGCACTGCTTGGCCGACCCTGGAGTCCTCTCTGGAATCCCTTTCGACGCTGTAGAATCTTGTGAAGGTGTGTGTAGACCTCCACATAGCAGCCCTGCAGATGTCCAGCAGGGGCACACCAGACAGGAACGAAGTCGTCGCAGCGATCGCTCTGGTGGAATGAGCTCTCAGCCGGTCAGGCATTGGTCGGTTTGCCAAACGGTGACAGTGTGTAATACAGGCGGAGAGCAACCTGGAAATGGAAGCCTTGGACCAAGCTTTCCCATGGTTCACAGGACCAAAGTTCACGAAAGGTTGAGACATCTTCCGTAAAAACTCTTTGTGCGTGCCACATAGAACTTCAGAGCACGCGCCACATCCAGCGAGTGCAAAGTCCTTCCAGCCAGCGACAAAGGTGTCGGAAAAAACACAGGCAACACCAAATGTTTGTTGAGGTGGAATTCTGACGGAACCTTTGGCATGAAGGAAGGGTGCGCCCGCAGCACCACCCTCGTGAGGTGAAAAGTCAGATAAGGCCGCTTGCAGGACAGGGCCTGGATCTCAACTACCCTCCTGGCAGGGATGATGGCCACAATAAAAGGCGTTTTCCACGAAAGGAACTTGAGAGTGGCCTGATGCATAGGTTCGAAGGCGGCCCCCATGAGCCTTGTCAGTACCACGTTGAGTTCCCACGCCGGGGCTGAAGCCTTCACTCTGCCAGACCTGTGAGTCATTCGTGGAAGGCCTAGACTGTTGATGGTGTGTCGAGGTCTTTTTCCTCGTCTGCATCCACCAGGGTGTCCGGCTTGTCTGGAACGAGTGGAGGGGTGCTGGGCGCCGAGGGCTGAGGTGTGGAGACCGGAGCCGGAGGCTGCAGCAGAGGCTAGTACGGAACCGCCTGAACAGTGGAAGGCAGGGGCGCCAGAATCGAAGGAGCCGGCGTGGCAGCAGGGGCTGCAACGGGCCTGCAGTGCTGGAGCTATAGGAGGAATAACTATAGGTGCAGGGGGAGGGGCCAGAGCGAGCATGTCCATGATTACATCCCTAAGGAAGGACCCCATCTGAGGACATGAGCATGAGGAACTTTTCAAAGAACCTGTCGTCGCAGGCCCGTGGGTTGGCAGGTGATATTGACGGGTAGCGGACGGCTGCTGATGCCGCTGCATACTCTGTCTAGCTGTTTGCGGGGTAAACCTGTCCTGTGCTGCTGAAGGTTAAACTGTAGGCCACGTAGCTGGTTGACACCAGTCTCACCTTGTAACTCGTTCTCCCACCTGCTGCATTCCTCGGGCGGCCATCTTGTCTGGCGTGGTGGCCATCTTGTCGAGCTGCATGCCACGTGCCAAAGTCATGGTGCTTGGCTCACTGGGCCCGGCCTCCTCCAGGACTCTTGGCGATGGAGCATGAGACCTACCCTGCACCTCAGGCCGAGGCCTGGTAGGAATGTCACCCTCAGCAGAGTTGCCGGTAGTGCTGGGTACAGGCGCCCCCTCTGCCATGTTGCAGGTACAAGTGCAAAGCCCCTCAGGTGTACACCCGGTAAAAGAACCTTGCGGTCTCTCAGCACTGTCTCTGGAAGGATCTACAGACCCCTCGGCCTGGCGGCCGGTAGCTGAATTAGCCTCGGTACCCGTGCTGGTGTGAGAAACTGAGCGGTTCCTCCCGTCTGGGCGTTTCCTTGGGAAGAAGTCGCCCTTGCGGGGTGCACTGGAAAAGAGCAGCCCTCCCTTAGGCCTTGACTTATGACTGACAAAAGTCCTTCAAGTCCTCTGGGGGCGACTTCTCGAAGAGCTCTGTCCACCTAGCTAGTCAAAGCACGCAAAGCATGTGCTTTGCATTTTGTGCAACCCTCCCATCCATGGTCGGGGCCAAGGCAGCGGAGGCAAAGAACGTGGGGATCCGATGTAGGGAAGAGCACCTCGCAGGCTGGACATCTGCTGAAGCCCGCTGAAGTCGAAATGCATCGGGGAGGAAAGACAGAAGAAAGTATCCGGGGAAGAGCGCGTGGTATTACATGTCCGAAGACAATCCCAGGAGCGCTGGTGAAATGGGCCTGTTCCTGTTGACGCGGAAAAGGGGACTGGCGCCGGTGGGCAGAGTCAGGCGAGCGCATGCTCCCAGGGCTACGCCCCCGCGTGCCTCTAAATTTAAATGGGAAGATTTCTTCTGGTGAAAAAGGTTCCGTCTCCCTTCCCTAACGAGAGGCGCCCATGCAGTATGGAGGAAAGGGGACAGGACGAAAGAGTACAACAGTTACAGATAAGTAACTTGTTCCTTCTCCAGCATGGGGTCTGGCATGGATTCACATAAAGAATAGCAGTACAGAAATACACAACGACGTGAGGTGGCAAGGCTCAACAGAAGCAATTACTGTTACCTCCGGAACAGGCTCACCTTCAAGGGAACAGGTTGCGTAGCACTGCTTGGCCGACCCTGGAGTCCTCTCTGGAATCCCTTTCGACGCTGTAGAATCTTGTGAAGGTGTGTGTAGACCTCCACATAGCAGCCCTGCAGATGTCCAGCAGGGGCACACCAGACAGGAACGAAGTCGTCGCAGCGATCGCTCTGGTGGAATGAGCTCTCAGCCGGTCAGGCATTGGTCGGTTTGCCAAACGGTGACAGTGTGTAATACAGGCGGAGAGCAACCTGGAAATGGAAGCCTTGGACCAAGCTTTCCCATGGTTCACAGGACCAAAGTTCACGAAAGGTTGAGACATCTTCCGTAAAAACTCTTTGTGCGTGCCACATAGAACTTCAGAGCACGCGCCACATCCAGCGAGTGCAAAGTCCTTCCAGCCAGCGACAAAGGTGTCGGAAAAAACACAGGCAACACCAAATGTTTGTTGAGGTGGAATTCTGACGGAACCTTTGGCATGAAGGAAGGGTGCGCCCGCAGCACCACCCTCGTGAGGTGAAAAGTCAGATAAGGCCGCTTGCAGGACAGGGCCTGGATCTCAACTACCCTCCTGGCAGGGATGATGGCCACAATAAAAGGCGTTTTCCACGAAAGGAACTTGAGAGTGGCCTGATGCATAGGTTCGAAGGCGGCCCCCATGAGCCTTGTCAGTACCACGTTGAGTTCCCACGCCGGGGCTGAAGCCTTCACTCTGCCAGACCTGTGAGTCATTCGTGGAAGGCCTAGACTGTTGATGGTGTGTCGAGGTCTTTTTCCTCGTCTGCATCCACCAGGGTGTCCGGCTTGTCTGGAACGAGTGGAGGGGTGCTGGGCGCCGAGGGCTGAGGTGTGGAGACCGGAGCCGGAGGCTGCAGCAGAGGCTAGTACGGAACCGCCTGAACAGTGGAAGGCAGGGGCGCCAGAATCGAAGGAGCCGGCGTGGCAGCAGGGGCTGCAACGGGCCTGCAGTGCTGGAGCTATAGGAGGAATAACTATAGGTGCAGGGGGAGGGGCCAGAGCGAGCATGTCCATGATTACATCCCTAAGGAAGGACCCCATCTGAGGACATGAGCATGAGGAACTTTTCAAAGAACCTGTCGTCGCAGGCCCGTGGGTTGGCAGGTGATATTGACGGGTAGCGGACGGCTGCTGATGCCGCTGCATACTCTGTCTAGCTGTTTGCGGGGTAAACCTGTCCTGTGCTGCTGAAGGTTAAACTGTAGGCCACGTAGCTGGTTGACACCAGTCTCACCTTGTAACTCGTTCTCCCACCTGCTGCATTCCTCGGGCGGCCATCTTGTCTGGCGTGGTGGCCATCTTGTCGAGCTGCATGCCACGTGCCAAAGTCATGGTGCTTGGCTCACTGGGCCCGGCCTCCTCCAGGACTCTTGGCGATGGAGCATGAGACCTACCCTGCACCTCAGGCCGAGGCCTGGTAGGAATGTCACCCTCAGCAGAGTTGCCGGTAGTGCTGGGTACAGGCGCCCCCTCTGCCATGTTGCAGGTACAAGTGCAAAGCCCCTCAGGTGTACACCCGGTAAAAGAACCTTGCGGTCTCTCAGCACTGTCTCTGGAAGGATCTACAGACCCCTCGGCCTGGCGGCCGGTAGCTGAATTAGCCTCGGTACCCGTGCTGGTGTGAGAAACTGAGCGGTTCCTCCCGTCTGGGCGTTTCCTTGGGAAGAAGTCGCCCTTGCGGGGTGCACTGGAAAAGAGCAGCCCTCCCTTAGGCCTTGACTTATGACTGACAAAAGTCCTTCAAGTCCTCTGGGGGCGACTTCTCGAAGAGCTCTGTCCACCTAGCTAGTCAAAGCACGCAAAGAATGTGCTTTGCATTTTGTGCAACCCTCCCATCCATGGTCGGGGCCAAGGCAGCGGAGGCAAAGAACGTGGGGATCCGATGTAGGGAAGAGCACCTCGCAGGCTGGACATCTGCTGAAGCCCGCTGAAGTCGAAATGCATCGGGGAGGAAAGACAGAAGAAAGTATCCGGGGAAGAGCGCGTGGTATTACATGTCCGAAGACAATCCCAGGAGCGCTGGTGAAATGGGCCTGTTCCTGTTGACGCGGAAAAGGGGACTGGCGCCGGTGGGCAGAGTCAGGCGAGCGCATGCTCCCAGGGCTACGCCCCCGCGTGCCTCTAAATTTAAATGGGAAGATTTCTTCTGGTGAAAAAGGTTCCGTCTCCCTTCCCTAACGAGAGGCGCCCATGCAGTATGGAGGAAAGGGGACAGGACGAAAGAGTACAACAGTTACAGATAAGTAACTTGTTCCTTCTCCAGCATGGGGTCTGGCATGGATTCACATAAAGAATAGCAGTACAGAAATACACAACGACGTGAGGTGGCAAGGCTCAACAGAAGCAATTACTGTTACCTCCGGAACAGGCTCACCTTCAAGGGAACAGGTTGCGTAGCACTGCTTGGCCGACCCTGGAGTCCTCTCTGGAATCCCTTTCGACGCTGTAGAATCTTGTGAAGGTGTGTGTAGACCTCCACATAGCAGCCCTGCAGATGTCCAGCAGGGGCACACCAGACAGGAACGAAGTCGTCGCAGCGATCGCTCTGGTGGAATGAGCTCTCAGCCGGTCAGGCATTGGTCGGTTTGCCAAACGGTGACAGTGTGTAATACAGGCGGAGAGCAACCTGGAAATGGAAGCCTTGGACCAAGCTTTCCCATGGTTCACAGGACCAAAGTTCACGAAAGGTTGAGACATCTTCCGTAAAAACTCTTTGTGCGTGCCACATAGAACTTCAGAGCACGCGCCACATCCAGCGAGTGCAAAGTCCTTCCAGCCAGCGACAAAGGTGTCGGAAAAAACACAGGCAACACCAAATGTTTGTTGAGGTGGAATTCTGACGGAACCTTTGGCATGAAGGAAGGGTGCGCCCGCAGCACCACCCTCGTGAGGTGAAAAGTCAGATAAGGCCGCTTGCAGGACAGGGCCTGGATCTCAACTACCCTCCTGGCAGGGATGATGGCCACAATAAAAGGCGTTTTCCACGAAAGGAACTTGAGAGTGGCCTGATGCATAGGTTCGAAGGCGGCCCCCATGAGCCTTGTCAGTACCACGTTGAGTTCCCACGCCGGGGCTGAAGCCTTCACTCTGCCAGACCTGTGAGTCATTCGTGGAAGGCCTAGACTGTTGATGGTGTGTCGAGGTCTTTTTCCTCGTCTGCATCCACCAGGGTGTCCGGCTTGTCTGGAACGAGTGGAGGGGTGCTGGGCGCCGAGGGCTGAGGTGTGGAGACCGGAGCCGGAGGCTGCAGCAGAGGCTAGTACGGAACCGCCTGAACAGTGGAAGGCAGGGGTGCCAGAATCGAAGGAGCCGGCGTGGCAGCAGGGGCTGCAACGGGCCTGCAGTGCTGGAGCTATAGGAGGAATAACTATAGGTGCAGGGGGAGGGGCCAGAGCGAGCATGTCCATGATTACATCCCTAAGGAAGGACCCCATCTGAGGACATGAGCATGAGGAACTTTTCAAAGAACCTGTCGTCGCAGGCCCGTGGGTTGGCAGGTGATATTGACGGGTAGCGGACGGCTGCTGATGCCGCTGCATACTCTGTCTAGCTGTTTGCGGGGTAAACCTGTCCTGTGCTGCTGAAGGTTAAACTGTAGGCCACGTAGCTGGTTGACACCAGTCTCACCTTGTAACTCGTTCTCCCACCTGCTGCATTCCTCGGGCGGCCATCTTGTCTGGCGTGGTGGCCATCTTGTCGAGCTGCATGCCACGTGCCAAAGTCATGGTGCTTGGCTCACTGGGCCCGGCCTCCTCCAGGACTCTTGGCGATGGAGCATGAGACCTACCCTGCACCTCAGGCCGAGGCCTGGTAGGAATGTCACCCTCAGCAGAGTTGCCGGTAGTGCTGGGTACAGGCGCCCCCTCTGCCATGTTGCAGGTACAAGTGCAAAGCCCCTCAGGTGTACACCCGGTAAAAGAACCTTGCGGTCTCTCAGCACTGTCTCTGGAAGGATCTACAGACCCCTCGGCCTGGCGGCCGGTAGCTGAATTAGCCTCGGTACCCGTGCTGGTGTGAGAAACTGAGCGGTTCCTCCCGTCTGGGCGTTTCCTTGGGAAGAAGTCGCCCTTGCGGGGTGCACTGGAAAAGAGCAGCCCTCCCTTAGGCCTTGACTTATGACTGACAAAAGTCCTTCAAGTCCTCTGGGGGCGACTTCTCGAAGAGCTCTGTCCACCTAGCTAGTCAAAGCACGCAAAGCATGTGCTTTGCATTTTGTGCAACCCTCCCATCCATGGTCGGGGCCAAGGCAGCGGAGGCAAAGAACGTGGGGATCCGATGTAGGGAAGAGCACCTCGCAGGCTGGACATCTGCTGAAGCCCGCTGAAGTCGAAATGCATCGGGGAGGAAAGACAGAAGAAAGTATCCGGGGAAGAGCGCGTGGTATTACATGTCCGAAGACAATCCCAGGAGCGCTGGTGAAATGGGCCTGTTCCTGTTGACGCGGAAAAGGGGACTGGCGCCGGTGGGCAGAGTCAGGCGAGCGCATGCTCCCAGGGCTACGCCCCCGCGTGCCTCTAAATTTAAATGGGAAGATTTCTTCTGGTGAAAAAGGTTCCGTCTCCCTTCCCTAACGAGAGGCGCCCATGCAGTATGGAGGAAAGGGGACAGGACGAAAGAGTACAACAGTTACAGATAAGTAACTTGTTCCTTCTCCAGCATGGGGTCTGGCATGGATTCACATAAAGAATAGCAGTACAGAAATACACAACGACGTGAGGTGGCAAGGCTCAACAGAAGCAATTACTGTTACCTCCGGAACAGGCTCACCTTCAAGGGAACAGGTTGCGTAGCACTGCTTGGCCGACCCTGGAGTCCTCTCTGGAATCCCTTTCGACGCTGTAGAATCTTGTGAAGGTGTGTGTAGACCTCCACATAGCAGCCCTGCAGATGTCCAGCAGGGGCACACCAGACAGGAACGAAGTCGTCGCAGCGATCGCTCTGGTGGAATGAGCTCTCAGCCGGTCAGGCATTGGTCGGTTTGCCAAACGGTGACAGTGTGTAATACAGGCGGAGAGCAACCTGGAAATGGAAGCCTTGGACCAAGCTTTCCCATGGTTCACAGGACCAAAGTTCACGAAAGGTTGAGACATCTTCCGTAAAAACTCTTTGTGCGTGCCACATAGAACTTCAGAGCACGCGCCACATCCAGCGAGTGCAAAGTCCTTCCAGCCAGCGACAAAGGTGTCGGAAAAAACACAGGCAACACCAAATGTTTGTTGAGGTGGAATTCTGACGGAACCTTTGGCATGAAGGAAGGGTGCGCCCGCAGCACCACCCTCGTGAGGTGAAAAGTCAGATAAGGCCGCTTGCAGGACAGGGCCTGGATCTCAACTACCCTCCTGGCAGGGATGATGGCCACAATAAAAGGCGTTTTCCACGAAAGGAACTTGAGAGTGGCCTGATGCATAGGTTCGAAGGCGGCCCCCATGAGCCTTGTCAGTACCACGTTGAGTTCCCACGCCGGGGCTGAAGCCTTCACTCTGCCAGACCTGTGAGTCATTCGTGGAAGGCCTAGACTGTTGATGGTGTGTCGAGGTCTTTTTCCTCGTCTGCATCCACCAGGGTGTCCGGCTTGTCTGGAACGAGTGGAGGGGTGCTGGGCGCCGAGGGCTGAGGTGTGGAGACCGGAGCCGGAGGCTGCAGCAGAGGCTAGTACGGAACCGCCTGAACAGTGGAAGGCAGGGGTGCCAGAATCGAAGGAGCCGGCGTGGCAGCAGGGGCTGCAACGGGCCTGCAGTGCTGGAGCTATAGGAGGAATAACTATAGGTGCAGGGGGAGGGGCCAGAGCGAGCATGTCCATGATTACATCCCTAAGGAAGGACCCCATCTGAGGACATGAGCATGAGGAACTTTTCAAAGAACCTGTCGTCGCAGGCCCGTGGGTTGGCAGGTGATATTGACGGGTAGCGGACGGCTGCTGATGCCGCTGCATACTCTGTCTAGCTGTTTGCGGGGTAAACCTGTCCTGTGCTGCTGAAGGTTAAACTGTAGGCCACGTAGCTGGTTGACACCAGTCTCACCTTGTAACTTGTTCTCCCACCTGCTGCATTCCTCGGGCGGCCATCTTGTCTGGCGTGGTGGCCATCTTGTCGAGCTGCATGCCACGTGCCAAAGTCATGGTGCTTGGCTCACTGGGCCCGGCCTCCTCCAGGACTCTTGGCGATGGAGCATGAGACCTACCCTGCACCTCAGGCCGAGGCCTGGTAGGAATGTCACCCTCAGCAGAGTTGCCGGTAGTGCTGGGTACAGGCGCCCCCTCTGCCATGTTGCAGGTACAAGTGCATAGCCCCTCAGGTGTACACCCGGTAAAAGAACCTTGCGGTCTCTCAGCACTGTCTCTGGAAGGATCTACAGACCCCTCGGCCTGGCCGCCGGTAGCTGAATTAGCCTCGGTACCCGTGCTGGTGTGAGAAACTGAGCGGTTCCTCCCGTCTGGGCGTTTCCTTGGGAAGAAGTCGCCCTTGCGGGGTGCACTGGAAAAGAGCAGCCCTCCCTTAGGCCTTGACTTATGACTGACAAAAGTCCTTCAAGTCCTCTGGGGGCGACTTCTCGAAGAGCTCTGTCCACCTAGCTAGTCAAAGCACGCAAAGAATGTGCTTTGCATTTTGTGCAACCCTCCCATCCATGGTCGGGGCCAAGGCAGCGGAGGCAAAGAACGTGGGGATCCGATGTAGGGAAGAGCACCTCGCAGGCTGGACATCTGCTGAAGCCCGCTGAAGTCGAAATGCATCGGGGAGGAAAGACAGAAGAAAGTATCCGGGGAAGAGCGCGTGGTATTACATGTCCGAAGACAATCCCAGGAGCGCTGGTGAAATGGGCCTGTTCCTGTTGACGCGGAAAAGGGGACTGGCGCCGGTGGGCAGAGTGAGGCGAGCGCATGCTCCCAGGGCTACGCCCCCGCGTACCTCTAAATTTAAATGGGAAGATTTCTTCTGGTGAAAAAGGTTCCGTCTCCCTTCCCTAACGAGAGGCGCCCATGCAGTCTGGAGGAAAGGGGACAGGACGAAAGAGTACAACAGTTACAGGTAAGTAACTTGTTCCTTCTCCAGCATGGGGTCTGGCATGGATTCACATAAAGAATAGCAGTACAGAAATACACAACGACGTGAGGTGGCAAGGCTCAACAGAAGCAATTACTGTTACCTCCGGAACAGGCTCACCTTCAAGGGAACAGGTTGCGTAGCACTGCTTGGCCGACCCTGGAGTCCTCTCTGGAATCCCTTTCGACGCTGTAGAATCTTGTGAAGGTGTGTGTAGACCTCCACATAGCAGCCCTGCAGATGTCCAGCAGGGGCACACCAGACAGGAACGAAGTCGTCGCAGCGATCGCTCTGGTGGAATGAGCTCTCAGCCGGTCAGGCATTGGTCGGTTTGCCAAACGGTGACAGTGTGTAATACAGGCGGAGAGCCACCTGGAAATGGAAGCCTTGGACCAAGCTTTCCCATGGTTCACAGGACCAAAGTTCACGAAAGGTTGAGACATCTTCCGTAAACTCTTTGTGCGTGCCACATAGAACTTCAGAGCACGCGCCACATCCAGCGAGTGCAAAGTCCTTCCAGCCAGCGACAAAGGTGTCGGAAAAAACACAGGCAACACCAAATGTTTGTTGAGATGGAATTCTGACGGAACCTTTGGCATGAAGGAAGGGTGCGCCCGCAGCACCACCCTCGTGATGTGAAAAGTCAGATAAGGCTGCTTGCAGGACAGGGCCTGGATCTCAACTACCCTCCTGGCAGGGATGATGGCCACAATAAAAGGCGCTTTCCACGAAAGGAACTTGAGAGTGGCCTGATGCATAGGTTCGAAGGCGGCCCCCATGAGCCTTGTCAGTACCACGTTGAGTTCCCACGCCGGGGCTGAAGCCTTCACTCTGCCAGACCTGTGAGTCATTCGTGGAAGGCCTAGACTGTTGATGGTGTGTCGAGGTCTTTTTCTCATCTGCATCCACCAGGGTGTCCGGCTTGTCTGGAACGAGTGGAGGGGTGCTGGGCGCCGAGGGCTGAGGTGTGGAGACCGGAGCCGGAGGCTGCAGCAGAGGCTAGTACGGAACCGCCTGAACAGTGGAAGGCAGGGGCGCCAGAATCGAAGGAGCCGGCTTGGCAGCAGGGGCTGCAACGGGGCCTGCAGTGCTGGAGCTATAGGAGGAATAACTATAGGTGCAGGGGGAGGGGCCAGAGCGAGCATGTCCATGATTACATCCCTAAGGAAGGACCCCATCTGAGGACATGAGCATGAGGAACTTTTCAAAGAACCTGTCGTCGCAGGCCCGTGGGTTGGCAGGTGATATTGACGGGTAGCGGACAGCTGCTGATGCCGCTGCATACTCTGTCTAGCTGTTTGCGGGGTAAACCTGTCCTGTGCTGCTGAAGGATAAACTGTAGGCCACGTACCTGGTTGACACCAGTCCCACCTTGTAACTCGTTCTCCCACCTGCTGCATTCCTCGGGCGGCCATCTTGTCTGGCGTGGTGGCCATCTTGTCGAGCTGCATGCCACGTGCCAAAGTCATGGTGCTTGGCTCACTGGGCCCGGCCTCCTCCAGGACTCTTGACGATGGAGCATGAGACCTACCCTGCACCTCAGGCCGAGGCCTGGTAGGAATGTCACCCTCAGCAGAGTTGCCGGTAGTGCTGGGTACAGGCGCCCCCTCTGCCATGTTGCAGGTACAAGTGCAAAGCCCCTCAGGTGTACACCCGGTAAAAGAACCTTGCGGTCTCTCAGCACTGTCTCTGGAAGGATCTACAGACCCCTCGGCCTGGCGGCCGGTAGCTGAATTAGCCTCGGTACCCGTGCTGGTGTGAGAAACTGAGCGGTTCCTCCCGTCTGGGCGTTTCCTTGGGAAGAAGTCGCCCTTGCGGGGTGCACTGGAAAAGAGCAGCCCTCCCTTAGGCCTTGACTTATGACTGACAAAAGTCCTTCAAGTCCTCTGGGGGCGACTTCTCGAAGAGCTCTGTCCACCTAGATAGTCAAAGCACGCAAAGAATGTGCTTTGCATTTTGTGCAACCCTCCCATCCATGGTCGGGGCCAAGGCAGCGGAGGCAAAGAACGTGGGGATCCGATGTAGGGAAGAGCACCTCGCAGGCTGGACATCTGCTGAAGCCCGCTGAAGTCGAAATGCATCGGGGAGGAAAGACAGAAGAAAGTATCCGGGGAAGAGCGCGTGGTATTACATGTCCGAAGACAATCCCAGGAGCGCTGGTGAAATGGGCCTGTTCCTGTTGACGCGGAAAAGGGGACTGGCGCCGGTGGGCAGAGTCAGGCGAGCGCATGCTCCCAGGGCTACGCCCCCGCGTGCCTCTAAATTTAAATGGGAAGATTTCTTCTGGTGAAAAAGGTTCCGTCTCCCTTCCCTAACGAGAGGCGCCCATGCAGTATGGAGGAAAGGGGACAGGAGGAAGGAGTACAACAGTTACAGGTAAGTAACTTGTTCCTTCTCCAGCATGGGGTCTGGCATGGATTCACATAAAGAATAAATAGCAGTACAGAAATACACAACGACGTGAGGTGGCAAGGCTCAACAGAAGCAATTACTGTTACCTCCGGAACAGGCTCACCTTCAAGGGAACAGGTTGCGTAGCACTGCTTGGCCGACCCTGGAGTCCTCTCTGGAATCCCTTTCGACGCTGTCGAATCTTGTGAAGGTGTGTGTAGACCTCCACATAGCAGCCCTGCAGATGTCCAGCAGGGGCACACCAGACAGGAACGAAGTCGTCGCAGCGATCGCTCTGGTCGAATGAGCTCTCAGCCGGTCAGGCATTGGTCGGTTTGCCAAACGGTGACAGTGTGTAATACAGGCGGAGAGCCACCTGGAAATGGAAGCCTTGGACCAAGCTTTCCCATGGTTCACAGGACCAAAGTTCACGAAAGGTTGAGACATCTTCCGTAAACTCTTCGGAAAAAACACAGGCAACACCAAATGTTTGTTGAGGTGGAATTCTGATGGAACCTTTGGCATGAAGGAAGGGTGCGCCCGCAGCACCACCCTCGTGATGTGAAAAGTCAGATAAGGCCGCTTGCAGGACAGGGCCTGGATCTCAACTACCCTCCTGGCAGGGATGATGGCCACAATAAAAGGCGTTTTCCACGAAAGGAACTTGAGAGTGGCCTGATGCATAGGTTCGAAGGCGGCCCCCATGAGCCTTGTCAGTACCACGTTGAGTTCCCACGCCGGGGCTGAAGCCTTCACTCTGCCAGACCTGTGAGTCATTCGTGGAAGGCCTAGACTGTTGATGGTGTGTCGAGGTCTTTTTCCTCGTCTGCATCCATCAGGGTGTCCGGCTTGTCTGGAACGGGTGGAGGGGTGCTGGGCGCCGAGGGCTGCGGTGTGGAGACCGGAGCCGGAGGCTGCAGCAGAGGCTAGTACGGAACCGCCTGAACAGTGGAAGGCAGGGGCGCCAGAATCGAAGGAGCCGGCGTGGCAGCAGGGGCTGCAACGGGGCCTGCAGTGCTGGAGCTATAGGAGGAATAACTATAGGTGCAGGGGGAGGGGCCAGAGCGAGCATGTCCATGATTACATCCCTAAGGAAGGACCCCATCTGAGGACATGAGCATGAGGAACTTTTCAAAGAACCTGTCGGCGCAGGCCCGTGGGTTGGCAGGTGATATTGACAGGTAGCGGACGGCAGCTGATGCCGCTGCATACTCTGTCTAGCTGTTTGCGGGGTAAACCTGTCCTGTGCTGCTGAAGGATAAACTGTAGGCCACGTACCTGGTTGACACCAGTCCCACCTTGTAACTCGTTCTCCCACCTGCTGCATTCCTCGGGCGGCCATCTTGTCTGGCGTGGTGGCCATCTTGTCGAGCTGCATGCCATGTGCCAAAGTCATGGTGCTTGGCTCACTGGGCCCGGCCTCCTCCAGGACTCTTGGCGATGGAGCATGAGACCTACCCTGCACCTCAGGCCGAGGCCTGGTAGGATTGTCACCCTCAGCAGAGTTGCCGGTAGTGCTGGGTACAGGCGCCCCCTCTGCCATGTTGCAGGTACAAGTGCATAGCCCCTCAGGTGTACACCCGGTAAAAGAACCTTGCGGTCTCTCAGCACTGTCTCTGGAAGGATCTACAGACCCCTCGGCCTGGCCGCCGGTAGCTGAATTAGCCTCGGTACCCGTGCTGGTGTGAGAAACTGAGCGGTTCCTCCCGTCTGGGCGTTTCCTTGGGAAGAAGTCGCCCTTGCGGGGTGCACTGGAAAAGAGCAGCCCTCCCTTAGGCCTTGACTTATGACTGACAAAAGTCCTTCAAGTCCTCTGGGGGCGACTTCTCGAAGAGCTCTGTCCACCTAGCTAGTCAAAGCACGCAAAGAATGTGCTTTGCATTTTGTGCAACCCTCCCATCCATGGTCGGGGCCAAGGCAGCGGAGGCAAAGAACGTGGGGATCCGATGTAGGGAAGAGCACCTCGCAGGCTGGACATCTGCTGAAGCCCGCTGAAGTCGAAATGCATCGGGGAGGAAAGACAGAAGAAAGTATCCGGGGAAGAGCGCGTGGTATTACATGTCCGAAGACAATCCCAGGAGCGCTGGTGAAATGGGCCTGTTCCTGTTGACGCGGAAAAGGGGACTGGCGCCGGTGGGCAGAGTGAGGCGAGCGCATGCTCCCAGGGCTACGCCCCCGCGTACCTCTAAATTTAAATGGGAAGATTTCTTCTGGTGAAAAAGGTTCCGTCTCCCTTCCCTAACGAGAGGCGCCCATGCAGTCTGGAGGAAAGGGGACAGGACGAAAGAGTACAACAGTTACAGGTAAGTAACTTGTTCCTTCTCCAGCATGGGGTCTGGCATGGATTCACATAAAGAATAGCAGTACAGAAATACACAACGACGTGAGGTGGCAAGGCTCAACAGAAGCAATTACTGTTACCTCCGGAACAGGCTCACCTTCAAGGGAACAGGTTGCGTAGCACTGCTTGGCCGACCCTGGAGTCCTCTCTGGAATCCCTTTCGACGCTGTAGAATCTTGTGAAGGTGTGTGTAGACCTCCACATAGCAGCCCTGCAGATGTCCAGCAGGGGCACACCAGACAGGAACGAAGTCGTCGCAGCGATCGCTCTGGTGGAATGAGCTCTCAGCCGGTCAGGCATTGGTCGGTTTGCCAAACGGTGACAGTGTGTAATACAGGCGGAGAGCCACCTGGAAATGGAAGCCTTGGACCAAGCTTTCCCATGGTTCACAGGACCAAAGTTCACGAAAGGTTGAGACATCTTCCGTAAACTCTTTGTGCGTGCCACATAGAACTTCAGAGCACGCGCCACATCCAGCGAGTGCAAAGTCCTTCCAGCCAGCGACAAAGGTGTCGGAAAAAACACAGGCAACACCAAATGTTTGTTGAGATGGAATTCTGACGGAACCTTTGGCATGAAGGAAGGGTGCGCCCGCAGCACCACCCTCGTGATGTGAAAAGTCAGATAAGGCTGCTTGCAGGACAGGGCCTGGATCTCAACTACCCTCCTGGCAGGGATGATGGCCACAATAAAAGGCGCTTTCCACGAAAGGAACTTGAGAGTGGCCTGATGCATAGGTTCGAAGGCGGCCCCCATGAGCCTTGTCAGTACCACGTTGAGTTCCCACGCCGGGGCTGAAGCCTTCACTCTGCCAGACCTGTGAGTCATTCGTGGAAGGCCTAGACTGTTGATGGTGTGACGAGGTCTTTTTCTCATCTGCATCCACCAGGGTGTCCGGCTTGTCTGGAACGAGTGGAGGGGTGCTGGGCGCCGAGGGCTGAGGTGTGGAGACCGGAGCCGGAGGCTGCAGCAGAGGCTAGTACGGAACCGCCTGAACAGTGGAAGGCAGGGGCGCCAGAATCGAAGGAGCCGGCTTGGCAGCAGGGGCTGCAACGGGGCCTGCAGTGCTGGAGCTATAGGAGGAATAACTATAGGTGCAGGGGGAGGGGCCAGAGCGAGCATGTCCATGATTACATCCCTAAGGAAGGACCCCATCTGAGGACATGAGCATGAGGAACTTTTCAAAGAACCTGTCGTCGCAGGCCCGTGGGTTGGCAGGTGATATTGACGGGTAGCGGACAGCTGCTGATGCCGCTGCATACTCTGTCTAGCTGTTTGCGGGGTAAACCTGTCCTGTGCTGCTGAAGGATAAACTGTAGGCCACGTACCTGGTTGACACCAGTCCCACCTTGTAACTCGTTCTCCCACCTGCTGCATTCCTCGGGCGGCCATCTTGTCTGGCGTGGTGGCCATCTTGTCGAGCTGCATGCCACGTGCCAAAGTCATGGTGCTTGGCTCACTGGGCCCGGCCTCCTCCAGGACTCTTGACGATGGAGCATGAGACCTACCCTGCACCTCAGGCCGAGGCCTGGTAGGAATGTCACCCTCAGCAGAGTTGCCGGTAGTGCTGGGTACAGGCGCCCCCTCTGCCATGTTGCAGGTACAAGTGCAAAGCCCCTCAGGTGTACACCCGGTAAAAGAACCTTGCGGTCTCTCAGCACTGTCTCTGGAAGGATCTACAGACCCCTCGGCCTGGCGGCCGGTAGCTGAATTAGCCTCGGTACCCGTGCTGGTGTGAGAAACTGAGCGGTTCCTCCCGTCTGGGCGTTTCCTTGGGAAGAAGTCGCCCTTGCGGGGTGCACTGGAAAAGAGCAGCCCTCCCTTAGGCCTTGACTTATGACTGACAAAAGTCCTTCAAGTCCTCTGGGGGCGACTTCTCGAAGAGCTCTGTCCACCTAGATAGTCAAAGCACGCAAAGAATGTGCTTTGCATTTTGTGCAACCCTCCCATCCATGGTCGGGGCCAAGGCAGCGGAGGCAAAGAACGTGGGGATCCGATGTAGGGAAGAGCACCTCGCAGGCTGGACATCTGCTGAAGCCCGCTGAAGTCGAAATGCATCGGGGAGGAAAGACAGAAGAAAGTATCCGGGGAAGAGCGCGTGGTATTACATGTCCGAAGACAATCCCAGGAGCGCTGGTGAAATGGGCCTGTTCCTGTTGACGCGGAAAAGGGGACTGGCGCCGGTGGGCAGAGTCAGGCGAGCGCATGCTCCCAGGGCTACGCCCCCGCGTGCCTCTAAATTTAAATGGGAAGATTTCTTCTGGTGAAAAAGGTTCCGTCTCCCTTCCCTAACGAGAGGCGCCCATGCAGTATGGAGGAAAGGGGACAGGAGGAAGGAGTACAACAGTTACAGGTAAGTAACTTGTTCCTTCTCCAGCATGGGGTCTGGCATGGATTCACATAAAGAATAAATAGCAGTACAGAAATACACAACGACGTGAGGTGGCAAGGCTCAACAGAAGCAATTACTGTTACCTCCGGAACAGGCTCACCTTCAAGGGAACAGGTTGCGTAGCACTGCTTGGCCGACCCTGGAGTCCTCTCTGGAATCCCTTTCGACGCTGTAGAATCTTGTGAAGGTGTGTGTAGACCTCCACATAGCAGCCCTGCAGATGTCCAGCAGGGGCACACCAGACAGGAACGAAGTCGTCGCAGCGATCGCTCTGGTCGAATGAGCTCTCAGCCGGTCAGGCATTGGTCGGTTTGCCAAACGGTGACAGTGTGTAATACAGGCGGAGAGCCACCTGGAAATGGAAGCCTTGGACCAAGCTTTCCCATGGTTCACAGGACCAAAGTTCACGAAAGGTTGAGACATCTTCCGTAAACTCTTCGGAAAAAACACAGGCAACACCAAATGTTTGTTGAGGTGGAATTCTGATGGAACCTTTGGCATGAAGGAAGGGTGCGCCCGCAGCACCACCCTCGTGATGTGAAAAGTCAGATAAGGCCGCTTGCAGGACAGGGCCTGGATCTCAACTACCCTCCTGGCAGGGATGATGGCCACAATAAAAGGCGTTTTCCACGAAAGGAACTTGAGAGTGGCCTGATGCATAGGTTCGAAGGCGGCCCCCATGAGCCTTGTCAGTACCACGTTGAGTTCCCGCGCCGGGGCTGAAGCCTTCACTCTGCCAGACCTGTGAGTCATTCGTGGAAGGCCTAGACTGTTGATGGTGTGTCGAGGTCTTTTTCCTCGTCTGCATCCATCAGGGTGTCCGGCTTGTCTGGAACGGGTGGAGGGGTGCTGGGCGCCGAGGGCTGCGGTGTGGAGACCGGAGCCGGAGGCTGCAGCAGAGGCTAGTACGGAACCGCCTGAACAGTGGAAGGCAGGGGCGCCAGAATCGAAGGAGCCGGCGTGGCAGCAGGGGCTGCAACGGGGCCTGCAGTGCTGGAGCTATAGGAGGAATAACTATAGGTGCAGGGGGAGGGGCCAGAGCGAGCATGTCCATGATTACATCCCTAAGGAAGGACCCCATCTGAGGACATGAGCATGAGGAACTTTTCAAAGAACCTGTCGGCGCAGGCCCGTGGGTTGGCAGGTGATATTGACAGGTAGCGGACGGCAGCTGATGCCGCTGCATACTCTGTCTAGCTGTTTGCGGGGTAAACCTGTCCTGTGCTGCTGAAGGATAAACTGTAGGCCACGTACCTGGTTGACACCAGTCCCACCTTGTAACTCGTTCTCCCACCTGCTGCATTCCTCGGGCGGCCATCTTGTCTGGCGTGGTGGCCATCTTGTCGAGCTGCATGCCATGTGCCAAAGTCATGGTGCTTGGCTCACTGGGCCCGGCCTCCTCCAGGACTCTTGGCGATGGAGCATGAGACCTACCCTGCACCTCAGGCCGAGGCCTGGTAGGATTGTCACCCTCAGCAGAGTTGCCGGTAGTGCTGGGTACAGGCGCCCCCTCTGCCATGTTGCAGGTACAAGTGCATAGCCCCTCAGGTGTACACCCGGTAAAAGAACCTTGCGGTCTCTCAGCACTGTCTCTGGAAGGATCTACAGACCCCTCGGCCTGGCCGCCGGTAGCTGAATTAGCCTCGGTACCCGTGCTGGTGTGAGAAACTGAGCGGTTCCTCCCGTCTGGGCGTTTCCTTGGGAAGAAGTCGCCCTTGCGGGGTGCACTGGAAAAGAGCAGCCCTCCCTTAGGCCTTGACTTATGACTGACAAAAGTCCTTCAAGTCCTCTGGGGGCGACTTCTCGAAGAGCTCTGTCCACCTAGCTAGTCAAAGCACGCAAAGAATGTGCTTTGCATTTTGTGCAACCCTCCCATCCATGGTCGGGGCCAAGGCAGCGGAGGCAAAGAACGTGGGGATCCGATGTAGGGAAGAGCACCTCGCAGGCTGGACATCTGCTGAAGCCCGCTGAAGTCGAAATGCATCGGGGAGGAAAGACAGAAGAAAGTATCCGGGGAAGAGCGCGTGGTATTACATGTCCGAAGACAATCCCAGGAGCGCTGGTGAAATGGGCCCGTTCCTGTTGACGCGGAAAAGGGGACTGGCGCCGGTGGGCAGAGTCAGGCGAGCGCATGCTCCCAGGGCTACGCCCCCGCGTGCCTCTAAATTTAAATGGGAAGATTTCTTCTGGTGAAAAAGGTTCCGTCTCCCTTCCCTAACGAGAGGCGCCCATGCAGTATGGAGGAAAGGGGACAGGACGAAAGAGTACAACAGTTACAGATAAGTAACTTGTTCCTTCTCCAGCATGGGGTCTGGCATGGATTCACATAAAGAATAGCAGTACAGAAATACACAACGACGTGAGGTGGCAAGGCTCAACAGAAGCAATTACTGTTACCTCCGGAACAGGCTCACCTTCAAGGGAACAGGTTGCGTAGCACTGCTTGGCCGACCCTGGAGTCCTCTCTGGAATCCCTTTCGACGCTGTAGAATCTTGTGAAGGTGTGTGTAGACCTCCACATAGCAGCCCTGCAGATGTCCAGCAGGGGCACACCAGACAGGAACGAAGTCGTCGCAGCGATCGCTCTGGTGGAATGAGCTCTCAGCCGGTCAGGCATTGGTCGGTTTGCCAAACGGTGACAGTGTGTAATACAGGCGGAGAGCAACCTGGAAATGGAAGCCTTGGACCAAGCTTTCCCATGGTTCACAGGACCAAAGTTCACGAAAGGTTGAGACATCTTCCGTAAAAACTCTTTGTGCGTGCCACATAGAACTTCAGAGCACGCGCCACATCCAGCGAGTGCAAAGTCCTTCCAGCCAGCGACAAAGGTGTCGGAAAAAACACAGGCAACACCAAATGTTTGTTGAGGTGGAATTCTGACGGAACCTTTGGCATGAAGGAAGGGTGCGCCCGCAGCACCACCCTCGTGAGGTGAAAAGTCAGATAAGGCCGCTTGCAGGACAGGGCCTGGATCTCAACTACCCTCCTGGCAGGGATGATGGCCACAATAAAAGGCGTTTTCCACGAAAGGAACTTGAGAGTGGCCTGATGCATAGGTTCGAAGGCGGCCCCCATGAGCCTTGTCAGTACCACGTTGAGTTCCCACGCCGGGGCTGAAGCCTTCACTCTGCCAGACCTGTGAGTCATTCGTGGAAGGCCTAGACTGTTGATGGTGTGTCGAGGTCTTTTTCCTCGTCTGCATCCACCAGGGTGTCCGGCTTGTCTGGAACGAGTGGAGGGGTGCTGGGCGCCGAGGGCTGAGGTGTGGAGACCGGAGCCGGAGGCTGCAGCAGAGGCTAGTACGGAACCGCCTGAACAGTGGAAGGCAGGGGTGCCAGAATCGAAGGAGCCGGCGTGGCAGCAGGGGCTGCAACGGGCCTGCAGTGCTGGAGCTATAGGAGGAATAACTATAGGTGCAGGGGGAGGGGCCAGAGCGAGCATGTCCATGATTACATCCCTAAGGAAGGACCCCATCTGAGGACATGAGCATGAGGAACTTTTCAAAGAACCTGTCGTCGCAGGCCCGTGGGTTGGCAGGTGATATTGACGGGTAGCGGACGGCTGCTGATGCCGCTGCATACTCTGTCTAGCTGTTTGCGGGGTAAACCTGTCCTGTGCTGCTGAAGGTTAAACTGTAGGCCACGTAGCTGGTTGACACCAGTCTCACCTTGTAACTTGTTCTCCCACCTGCTGCATTCCTCGGGCGGCCATCTTGTCTGGCGTGGTGGCCATCTTGTCGAGCTGCATGCCACGTGCCAAAGTCATGGTGCTTGGCTCACTGGGCCCGGCCTCCTCCAGGACTCTTGGCGATGGAGCATGAGACCTACCCTGCACCTCAGGCCGAGGCCTGGTAGGAATGTCACCCTCAGCAGAGTTGCCGGTAGTGCTGGGTACAGGCGCCCCCTCTGCCATGTTGCAGGTACAAGTGCATAGCCCCTCAGGTGTACACCCGGTAAAAGAACCTTGCGGTCTCTCAGCACTGTCTCTGGAAGGATCTACAGACCCCTCGGCCTGGCCGCCGGTAGCTGAATTAGCCTCGGTACCCGTGCTGGTGTGAGAAACTGAGCGGTTCCTCCCGTCTGGGCGTTTCCTTGGGAAGAAGTCGCCCTTGCGGGGTGCACTGGAAAAGAGCAGCCCTCCCTTAGGCCTTGACTTATGACTGACAAAAGTCCTTCAAGTCCTCTGGGGGCGACTTCTCGAAGAGCTCTGTCCACCTAGCTAGTCAAAGCACGCAAAGAATGTGCTTTGCATTTTGTGCAACCCTCCCATCCATGGTCGGGGCCAAGGCAGCGGAGGCAAAGAACGTGGGGATCCGATGTAGGGAAGAGCACCTCGCAGGCTGGACATCTGCTGAAGCCCGCTGAAGTCGAAATGCATCGGGGAGGAAAGACAGAAGAAAGTATCCGGGGAAGAGCGCGTGGTATTACATGTCCGAAGACAATCCCAGGAGCGCTGGTGAAATGGGCCTGTTCCTGTTGACGCGGAAAAGGGGACTGGCGCCGGTGGGCAGAGTGAGGCGAGCGCATGCTCCCAGGGCTACGCCCCCGCGTACCTCTAAATTTAAATGGGAAGATTTCTTCTGGTGAAAAAGGTTCCGTCTCCCTTCCCTAACGAGAGGCGCCCATGCAGTCTGGAGGAAAGGGGACAGGACGAAAGAGTACAACAGTTACAGGTAAGTAACTTGTTCCTTCTCCAGCATGGGGTCTGGCATGGATTCACATAAAGAATAGCAGTACAGAAATACACAACGACGTGAGGTGGCAAGGCTCAACAGAAGCAATTACTGTTACCTCCGGAACAGGCTCACCTTCAAGGGAACAGGTTGCGTAGCACTGCTTGGCCGACCCTGGAGTCCTCTCTGGAATCCCTTTCGACGCTGTAGAATCTTGTGAAGGTGTGTGTAGACCTCCACATAGCAGCCCTGCAGATGTCCAGCAGGGGCACACCAGACAGGAACGAAGTCGTCGCAGCGATCGCTCTGGTGGAATGAGCTCTCAGCCGGTCAGGCATTGGTCGGTTTGCCAAACGGTGACAGTGTGTAATACAGGCGGAGAGCCACCTGGAAATGGAAGCCTTGGACCAAGCTTTCCCATGGTTCACAGGACCAAAGTTCACGAAAGGTTGAGACATCTTCCGTAAACTCTTTGTGCGTGCCACATAGAACTTCAGAGCACGCGCCACATCCAGCGAGTGCAAAGTCCTTCCAGCCAGCGACAAAGGTGTCGGAAAAAACACAGGCAACACCAAATGTTTGTTGAGATGGAATTCTGACGGAACCTTTGGCATGAAGGAAGGGTGCGCCCGCAGCACCACCCTCGTGATGTGAAAAGTCAGATAAGGCTGCTTGCAGGACAGGGCCTGGATCTCAACTACCCTCCTGGCAGGGATGATGGCCACAATAAAAGGCGCTTTCCACGAAAGGAACTTGAGAGTGGCCTGATGCATAGGTTCGAAGGCGGCCCCCATGAGCCTTGTCAGTACCACGTTGAGTTCCCACGCCGGGGCTGAAGCCTTCACTCTGCCAGACCTGTGAGTCATTCGTGGAAGGCCTAGACTGTTGATGGTGTGTCGAGGTCTTTTTCTCATCTGCATCCACCAGGGTGTCCGGCTTGTCTGGAACGAGTGGAGGGGTGCTGGGCGCCGAGGGCTGAGGTGTGGAGACCGGAGCCGGAGGCTGCAGCAGAGGCTAGTACGGAACCGCCTGAACAGTGGAAGGCAGGGGCGCCAGAATCGAAGGAGCCGGCTTGGCAGCAGGGGCTGCAACGGGGCCTGCAGTGCTGGAGCTATAGGAGGAATAACTATAGGTGCAGGGGGAGGGGCCAGAGCGAGCATGTCCATGATTACATCCCTAAGGAAGGACCCCATCTGAGGACATGAGCATGAGGAACTTTTCAAAGAACCTGTCGTCGCAGGCCCGTGGGTTGGCAGGTGATATTGACGGGTAGCGGACAGCTGCTGATGCCGCTGCATACTCTGTCTAGCTGTTTGCGGGGTAAACCTGTCCTGTGCTGCTGAAGGATAAACTGTAGGCCACGTACCTGGTTGACACCAGTCCCACCTTGTAACTCGTTCTCCCACCTGCTGCATTCCTCGGGCGGCCATCTTGTCTGGCGTGGTGGCCATCTTGTCGAGCTGCATGCCACGTGCCAAAGTCATGGTGCTTGGCTCACTGGGCCCGGCCTCCTCCAGGACTCTTGACGATGGAGCATGAGACCTACCCTGCACCTCAGGCCGAGGCCTGGTAGGAATGTCACCCTCAGCAGAGTTGCCGGTAGTGCTGGGTACAGGCGCCCCCTCTGCCATGTTGCAGGTACAAGTGCAAAGCCCCTCAGGTGTACACCCGGTAAAAGAACCTTGCGGTCTCTCAGCACTGTCTCTGGAAGGATCTACAGACCCCTCGGCCTGGCGGCCGGTAGCTGAATTAGCCTCGGTACCCGTGCTGGTGTGAGAAACTGAGCGGTTCCTCCCGTCTGGGCGTTTCCTTGGGAAGAAGTCGCCCTTGCGGGGTGCACTGGAAAAGAGCAGCCCTCCCTTAGGCCTTGACTTATGACTGACAAAAGTCCTTCAAGTCCTCTGGGGGCGACTTCTCGAAGAGCTCTGTCCACCTAGATAGTCAAAGCACGCAAAGAATGTGCTTTGCATTTTGTGCAACCCTCCCATCCATGGTCGGGGCCAAGGCAGCGGAGGCAAAGAACGTGGGGATCCGATGTAGGGAAGAGCACCTCGCAGGCTGGACATCTGCTGAAGCCCGCTGAAGTCGAAATGCATCGGGGAGGAAAGACAGAAGAAAGTATCCGGGGAAGAGCGCGTGGTATTACATGTCCGAAGACAATCCCAGGAGCGCTGGTGAAATGGGCCTGTTCCTGTTGACGCGGAAAAGGGGACTGGCGCCGGTGGGCAGAGTCAGGCGAGCGCATGCTCCCAGGGCTACGCCCCCGCGTGCCTCTAAATTTAAATGGGAAGATTTCTTCTGGTGAAAAAGGTTCCGTCTCCCTTCCCTAACGAGAGGCGCCCATGCAGTATGGAGGAAAGGGGACAGGAGGAAGGAGTACAACAGTTACAGGTAAGTAACTTGTTCCTTCTCCAGCATGGGGTCTGGCATGGATTCACATAAAGAATAAATAGCAGTACAGAAATACACAACGACGTGAGGTGGCAAGGCTCAACAGAAGCAATTACTGTTACCTCCGGAACAGGCTCACCTTCAAGGGAACAGGTTGCGTAGCACTGCTTGGCCGACCCTGGAGTCCTCTCTGGAATCCCTTTCGACGCTGTAGAATCTTGTGAAGGTGTGTGTAGACCTCCACATAGCAGCCCTGCAGATGTCCAGCAGGGGCACACCAGACAGGAACGAAGTCGTCGCAGCGATCGCTCTGGTCGAATGAGCTCTCAGCCGGTCAGGCATTGGTCGGTTTGCCAAACGGTGACAGTGTGTAATACAGGCGGAGAGCCACCTGGAAATGGAAGCCTTGGACCAAGCTTTCCCATGGTTCACAGGACCAAAGTTCACGAAAGGTTGAGACATCTTCCGTAAACTCTTCGGAAAAAACACAGGCAACACCAAATGTTTGTTGAGGTGGAATTCTGATGGAACCTTTGGCATGAAGGAAGGGTGCGCCCGCAGCACCACCCTCGTGATGTGAAAAGTCAGATAAGGCCGCTTGCAGGACAGGGCCTGGATCTCAACTACCCTCCTGGCAGGGATGATGGCCACAATAAAAGGCGTTTTCCACGAAAGGAACTTGAGAGTGGCCTGATGCATAGGTTCGAAGGCGGCCCCCATGAGCCTTGTCAGTACCACGTTGAGTTCCCACGCCGGGGCTGAAGCCTTCACTCTGCCAGACCTGTGAGTCATTCGTGGAAGGCCTAGACTGTTGATGGTGTGTCGAGGTCTTTTTCCTCGTCTGCATCCATCAGGGTGTCCGGCTTGTCTGGAACGGGTGGAGGGGTGCTGGGCGCCGAGGGCTGCGGTGTGGAGACCGGAGCCGGAGGCTGCAGCAGAGGCTAGTACGGAACCGCCTGAACAGTGGAAGGCAGGGGCGCCAGAATCGAAGGAGCCGGCGTGGCAGCAGGGGCTGCAACGGGGCCTGCAGTGCTGGAGCTATAGGAGGAATAACTATAGGTGCAGGGGGAGGGGCCAGAGCGAGCATGTCCATGATTACATCCCTAAGGAAGGACCCCATCTGAGGACATGAGCATGAGGAACTTTTCAAAGAACCTGTCGGCGCAGGCCCGTGGGTTGGCAGGTGATATTGACAGGTAGCGGACGGCAGCTGATGCCGCTGCATACTCTGTCTAGCTGTTTGCGGGGTAAACCTGTCCTGTGCTGCTGAAGGATAAACTGTAGGCCACGTACCTGGTTGACACCAGTCCCACCTTGTAACTTGTTCTCCCACCTGCTGCATTCCTCGGGCGGCCATCTTGTCTGGCGTGGTGGCCATCTTGTCGAGCTGCATGCCATGTGCCAAAGTCATGGTGCTTGGCTCACTGGGCCCGGCCTCCTCCAGGACTCTTGGCGATGGAGCATGAGACCTACCCTGCACCTCAGGCCGAGGCCTGGTAGGATTGTCACCCTCAGCAGAGTTGCCGGTAGTGCTGGGTACAGGCACCCCCTCTGCCATGTTGCAGGTACAAGTGCATAGCCCCTCAGGTGTACACCCGGTAAAAGAACCTTGCGGTCTCTCAGCACTGTCTCTGGAAGGATCTACAGACCCCTCGGCCTGGCCGCCGGTAGCTGAATTAGCCTCGGTACCCGTGCTGGTGTGAGAAACTGAGCGGTTCCTCCCGTCTGGGCGTTTCCTTGGGAAGAAGTCGCCCTTGCGGGGTGCACTGGAAAAGAGCAGCCCTCCCTTAGGCCTTGACTTATGACTGACAAAAGTCCTTCAAGTCCTCTGGGGGCGACTTCTCGAAGAGCTCTGTCCACCTAGCTAGTCAAAGCACGCAAAGAATGTGCTTTGCATTTTGTGCAACCCTCCCATCCATGGTCGGGGCCAAGGCAGCGGAGGCAAAGAACGTGGGGATCCGATGTAGGGAAGAGCACCTCGCAGGCTGGACATCTGCTGAAGCCCGCTGAAGTCGAAATGCATCGGGGAGGAAAGACAGAAGAAAGTATCCGGGGAAGAGCGCGTGGTATTACATGTCCGAAGACAATCCCAGGAGCGCTGGTGAAATGGGCCTGTTCCTGTTGACGCGGAAAAGGGGACTGGCGCCGGTGGGCAGAGTCAGGCGAGCGCATGCTCCCAGGGCTACGCCCCCGCGTGCCTCTAAATTTAAATGGGAAGATTTCTTCTGGTGAAAAAGGTTCCGTCTCCCTTCCCTAACGAGAGGCGCCCATGCAGTATGGAGGAAAGGGGACAGGACGAAAGAGTACAACAGTTACAGATAAGTAACTTGTTCCTTCTCCAGCATGGGGTCTGGCATGGATTCACATAAAGAATAGCAGTACAGAAATACACAACGACGTGAGGTGGCAAGGCTCAACAGAAGCAATTACTGTTACCTCCGGAACAGGCTCACCTTCAAGGGAACAGGTTGCGTAGCACTGCTTGGCCGACCCTGGAGTCCTCTCTGGAATCCCTTTCGACGCTGTAGAATCTTGTGAAGGTGTGTGTAGACCTCCACATAGCAGCCCTGCAGATGTCCAGCAGGGGCACACCAGACAGGAACGAAGTCGTCGCAGCGATCGCTCTGGTGGAATGAGCTCTCAGCCGGTCAGGCATTGGTCGGTTTGCCAAACGGTGACAGTGTGTAATACAGGCGGAGAGCAACCTGGAAATGGAAGCCTTGGACCAAGCTTTCCCATGGTTCACAGGACCAAAGTTCACGAAAGGTTGAGACATCTTCCGTAAAAACTCTTTGTGCGTGCCACATAGAACTTCAGAGCACGCGCCACATCCAGCGAGTGCAAAGTCCTTCCAGCCAGCGACAAAGGTGTCGGAAAAAACACAGGCAACACCAAATGTTTGTTGAGGTGGAATTCTGACGGAACCTTTGGCATGAAGGAAGGGTGCGCCCGCAGCACCACCCTCGTGAGGTGAAAAGTCAGATAAGGCCGCTTGCAGGACAGGGCCTGGATCTCAACTACCCTCCTGGCAGGGATGATGGCCACAATAAAAGGCGTTTTCCACGAAAGGAACTTGAGAGTGGCCTGATGCATAGGTTCGAAGGCGGCCCCCATGAGCCTTGTCAGTACCACGTTGAGTTCCCACGCCGGGGCTGAAGCCTTCACTCTGCCAGACCTGTGAGTCATTCGTGGAAGGCCTAGACTGTTGATGGTGTGTCGAGGTCTTTTTCCTCGTCTGCATCCACCAGGGTGTCCGGCTTGTCTGGAACGAGTGGAGGGGTGCTGGGCGCCGAGGGCTGAGGTGTGGAGACCGGAGCCGGAGGCTGCAGCAGAGGCTAGTACGGAACCGCCTGAACAGTGGAAGGCAGGGGCGCCAGAATCGAAGGAGCCGGCGTGGCAGCAGGGGCTGCAACGGGCCTGCAGTGCTGGAGCTATAGGAGGAATAACTATAGGTGCAGGGGGAGGGGCCAGAGCGAGCATGTCCATGATTACATCCCTAAGGAAGGACCCCATCTGAGGACATGAGCATGAGGAACTTTTCAAAGAACCTGTCGTCGCAGGCCCGTGGGTTGGCAGGTGATATTGACGGGTAGCGGACGGCTGCTGATGCCGCTGCATACTCTGTCTAGCTGTTTGCGGGGTAAACCTGTCCTGTGCTGCTGAAGGTTAAACTGTAGGCCACGTAGCTGGTTGACACCAGTCTCACCTTGTAACTCGTTCTCCCACCTGCTGCATTCCTCGGGCGGCCATCTTGTCTGGCGTGGTGGCCATCTTGTCGAGCTGCATGCCACGTGCCAAAGTCATGGTGCTTGGCTCACTGGGCCCGGCCTCCTCCAGGACTCTTGGCGATGGAGCATGAGACCTACCCTGCACCTCAGGCCGAGGCCTGGTAGGAATGTCACCCTCAGCAGAGTTGCCGGTAGTGCTGGGTACAGGCGCCCCCTCTGCCATGTTGCAGGTACAAGTGCAAAGCCCCTCAGGTGTACACCCGGTAAAAGAACCTTGCGGTCTCTCAGCACTGTCTCTGGAAGGATCTACAGACCCCTCGGCCTGGCGGCCGGTAGCTGAATTAGCCTCGGTACCCGTGCTGGTGTGAGAAACTGAGCGGTTCCTCCCGTCTGGGCGTTTCCTTGGGAAGAAGTCGCCCTTGCGGGGTGCACTGGAAAAGAGCAGCCCTCCCTTAGGCCTTGACTTATGACTGACAAAAGTCCTTCAAGTCCTCTGGGGGCGACTTCTCGAAGAGCTCTGTCCACCTAGCTAGTCAAAGCACGCAAAGCATGTGCTTTGCATTTTGTGCAACCCTCCCATCCATGGTCGGGGCCAAGGCAGCGGAGGCAAAGAACGTGGGGATCCGATGTAGGGAAGAGCACCTCGCAGGCTGGACATCTGCTGAAGCCCGCTGAAGTCGAAATGCATCGGGGAGGAAAGACAGAAGAAAGTATCCGGGGAAGAGCGCGTGGTATTACATGTCCGAAGACAATCCCAGGAGCGCTGGTGAAATGGGCCTGTTCCTGTTGACGCGGAAAAGGGGACTGGCGCCGGTGGGCAGAGTCAGGCGAGCGCATGCTCCCAGGGCTACGCCCCCGCGTGCCTCTAAATTTAAATGGGAAGATTTCTTCTGGTGAAAAAGGTTCCGTCTCCCTTCCCTAACGAGAGGCGCCCATGCAGTATGGAGGAAAGGGGACAGGACGAAAGAGTACAACAGTTACAGATAAGTAACTTGTTCCTTCTCCAGCATGGGGTCTGGCATGGATTCACATAAAGAATAGCAGTACAGAAATACACAACGACGTGAGGTGGCAAGGCTCAACAGAAGCAATTACTGTTACCTCCGGAACAGGCTCACCTTCAAGGGAACAGGTTGCGTAGCACTGCTTGGCCGACCCTGGAGTCCTCTCTGGAATCCCTTTCGACGCTGTAGAATCTTGTGAAGGTGTGTGTAGACCTCCACATAGCAGCCCTGCAGATGTCCAGCAGGGGCACACCAGACAGGAACGAAGTCGTCGCAGCGATCGCTCTGGTGGAATGAGCTCTCAGCCGGTCAGGCATTGGTCGGTTTGCCAAACGGTGACAGTGTGTAATACAGGCGGAGAGCAACCTGGAAATGGAAGCCTTGGACCAAGCTTTCCCATGGTTCACAGGACCAAAGTTCACGAAAGGTTGAGACATCTTCCGTAAAAACTCTTTGTGCGTGCCACATAGAACTTCAGAGCACGCGCCACATCCAGCGAGTGCAAAGTCCTTCCAGCCAGCGACAAAGGTGTCGGAAAAAACACAGGCAACACCAAATGTTTGTTGAGGTGGAATTCTGACGGAACCTTTGGCATGAAGGAAGGGTGCGCCCGCAGCACCACCCTCGTGAGGTGAAAAGTCAGATAAGGCCGCTTGCAGGACAGGGCCTGGATCTCAACTACCCTCCTGGCAGGGATGATGGCCACAATAAAAGGCGTTTTCCACGAAAGGAACTTGAGAGTGGCCTGATGCATAGGTTCGAAGGCGGCCCCCATGAGCCTTGTCAGTACCACGTTGAGTTCCCACGCCGGGGCTGAAGCCTTCACTCTGCCAGACCTGTGAGTCATTCGTGGAAGGCCTAGACTGTTGATGGTGTGTCGAGGTCTTTTTCCTCGTCTGCATCCACCAGGGTGTCCGGCTTGTCTGGAACGAGTGGAGGGGTGCTGGGCGCCGAGGGCTGAGGTGTGGAGACCGGAGCCGGAGGCTGCAGCAGAGGCTAGTACGGAACCGCCTGAACAGTGGAAGGCAGGGGCGCCAGAATCGAAGGAGCCGGCGTGGCAGCAGGGGCTGCAACGGGCCTGCAGTGCTGGAGCTATAGGAGGAATAACTATAGGTGCAGGGGGAGGGGCCAGAGCGAGCATGTCCATGATTACATCCCTAAGGAAGGACCCCATCTGAGGACATGAGCATGAGGAACTTTTCAAAGAACCTGTCGTCGCAGGCCCGTGGGTTGGCAGGTGATATTGACGGGTAGCGGACGGCTGCTGATGCCGCTGCATACTCTGTCTAGCTGTTTGCGGGGTAAACCTGTCCTGTGCTGCTGAAGGTTAAACTGTAGGCCACGTAGCTGGTTGACACCAGTCTCACCTTGTAACTTGTTCTCCCACCTGCTGCATTCCTCGGGCGGCCATCTTGTCTGGCGTGGTGGCCATCTTGTCGAGCTGCATGCCACGTGCCAAAGTCATGGTGCTTGGCTCACTGGGCCCGGCCTCCTCCAGGACTCTTGGCGATGGAGCATGAGACCTACCCTGCACCTCAGGCCGAGGCCTGGTAGGAATGTCACCCTCAGCAGAGTTGCCGGTAGTGCTGGGTACAGGCGCCCCCTCTGCCATGTTGCAGGTACAAGTGCATAGCCCCTCAGGTGTACACCCGGTAAAAGAACCTTGCGGTCTCTCAGCACTGTCTCTGGAAGGATCTACAGACCCCTCGGCCTGGCCGCCGGTAGCTGAATTAGCCTCGGTACCCGTGCTGGTGTGAGAAACTGAGCGGTTCCTCCCGTCTGGGCGTTTCCTTGGGAAGAAGTCGCCCTTGCGGGGTGCACTGGAAAAGAGCAGCCCTCCCTTAGGCCTTGACTTATGACTGACAAAAGTCCTTCAAGTCCTCTGGGGGCGACTTCTCGAAGAGCTCTGTCCACCTAGCTAGTCAAAGCACGCAAAGAATGTGCTTTGCATTTTGTGCAACCCTCCCATCCATGGTCGGGGCCAAGGCAGCGGAGGCAAAGAACGTGGGGATCCGATGTAGGGAAGAGCACCTCGCAGGCTGGACATCTGCTGAAGCCCGCTGAAGTCGAAATGCATCGGGGAGGAAAGACAGAAGAAAGTATCCGGGGAAGAGCGCGTGGTATTACATGTCCGAAGACAATCCCAGGAGCGCTGGTGAAATGGGCCTGTTCCTGTTGACGCGGAAAAGGGGACTGGCGCCGGTGGGCAGAGTGAGGCGAGCGCATGCTCCCAGGGCTACGCCCCCGCGTACCTCTAAATTTAAATGGGAAGATTTCTTCTGGTGAAAAAGGTTCCGTCTCCCTTCCCTAACGAGAGGCGCCCATGCAGTCTGGAGGAAAGGGGACAGGACGAAAGAGTACAACAGTTACAGGTAAGTAACTTGTTCCTTCTCCAGCATGGGGTCTGGCATGGATTCACATAAAGAATAGCAGTACAGAAATACACAACGACGTGAGGTGGCAAGGCTCAACAGAAGCAATTACTGTTACCTCCGGAACAGGCTCACCTTCAAGGGAACAGGTTGCGTAGCACTGCTTGGCCGACCCTGGAGTCCTCTCTGGAATCCCTTTCGACGCTGTAGAATCTTGTGAAGGTGTGTGTAGACCTCCACATAGCAGCCCTGCAGATGTCCAGCAGGGGCACACCAGACAGGAACGAAGTCGTCGCAGCGATCGCTCTGGTGGAATGAGCTCTCAGCCGGTCAGGCATTGGTCGGTTTGCCAAACGGTGACAGTGTGTAATACAGGCGGAGAGCCACCTGGAAATGGAAGCCTTGGACCAAGCTTTCCCATGGTTCACAGGACCAAAGTTCACGAAAGGTTGAGACATCTTCCGTAAACTCTTTGTGCGTGCCACATAGAACTTCAGAGCACGCGCCACATCCAGCGAGTGCAAAGTCCTTCCAGCCAGCGACAAAGGTGTCGGAAAAAACACAGGCAACACCAAATGTTTGTTGAGATGGAATTCTGACGGAACCTTTGGCATGAAGGAAGGGTGCGCCCGCAGCACCACCCTCGTGATGTGAAAAGTCAGATAAGGCTGCTTGCAGGACAGGGCCTGGATCTCAACTACCCTCCTGGCAGGGATGATGGCCACAATAAAAGGCGCTTTCCACGAAAGGAACTTGAGAGTGGCCTGATGCATAGGTTCGAAGGCGGCCCCCATGAGCCTTGTCAGTACCACGTTGAGTTCCCACGCCGGGGCTGAAGCCTTCACTCTGCCAGACCTGTGAGTCATTCGTGGAAGGCCTAGACTGTTGATGGTGTGTCGAGGTCTTTTTCTCATCTGCATCCACCAGGGTGTCCGGCTTGTCTGGAACGAGTGGAGGGGTGCTGGGCGCCGAGGGCTGAGGTGTGGAGACCGGAGCCGGAGGCTGCAGCAGAGGCTAGTACGGAACCGCCTGAACAGTGGAAGGCAGGGGCGCCAGAATCGAAGGAGCCGGCTTGGCAGCAGGGGCTGCAACGGGGCCTGCAGTGCTGGAGCTATAGGAGGAATAACTATAGGTGCAGGGGGAGGGGCCAGAGCGAGCATGTCCATGATTACATCCCTAAGGAAGGACCCCATCTGAGGACATGAGCATGAGGAACTTTTCAAAGAACCTGTCGTCGCAGGCCCGTGGGTTGGCAGGTGATATTGACGGGTAGCGGACAGCTGCTGATGCCGCTGCATACTCTGTCTAGCTGTTTGCGGGGTAAACCTGTCCTGTGCTGCTGAAGGATAAACTGTAGGCCACGTACCTGGTTGACACCAGTCCCACCTTGTAACTCGTTCTCCCACCTGCTGCATTCCTCGGGCGGCCATCTTGTCTGGCGTGGTGGCCATCTTGTCGAGCTGCATGCCACGTGCCAAAGTCATGGTGCTTGGCTCACTGGGCCCGGCCTCCTCCAGGACTCTTGACGATGGAGCATGAGACCTACCCTGCACCTCAGGCCGAGGCCTGGTAGGAATGTCACCCTCAGCAGAGTTGCCGGTAGTGCTGGGTACAGGCGCCCCCTCTGCCATGTTGCAGGTACAAGTGCAAAGCCCCTCAGGTGTACACCCGGTAAAAGAACCTTGCGGTCTCTCAGCACTGTCTCTGGAAGGATCTACAGACCCCTCGGCCTGGCGGCCGGTAGCTGAATTAGCCTCGGTACCCGTGCTGGTGTGAGAAACTGAGCGGTTCCTCCCGTCTGGGCGTTTCCTTGGGAAGAAGTCGCCCTTGCGGGGTGCACTGGAAAAGAGCAGCCCTCCCTTAGGCCTTGACTTATGACTGACAAAAGTCCTTCAAGTCCTCTGGGGGCGACTTCTCGAAGAGCTCTGTCCACCTAGCTAGTCAAAGCACGCAAAGAATGTGCTTTGCATTTTGTGCAACCCTCCCATCCATGGTCGGGGCCAAGGCAGCGGAGGCAAAGAACGTGGGGATCCGATGTAGGGAAGAGCACCTCGCAGGCTGGACATCTGCTGAAGCCCGCTGAAGTCGAAATGCATCGGGGAGGAAAGACAGAAGAAAGTATCCGGGGAAGAGCGCGTGGTATTACATGTCCGAAGACAATCCCAGGAGCGCTGGTGAAATGGGCCTGTTCCTGTTGACGCGGAAAAGGGGACTGGCGCCGGTGGGCAGAGTCAGGCGAGCGCATGCTCCCAGGGCTACGCCCCCGCGTGCCTCTAAATTTAAATGGGAAGATTTCTTCTGGTGAAAAAGGTTCCGTCTCCCTTCCCTAACGAGAGGCGCCCATGCAGTATGGAGGAAAGGGGACAGGACGAAAGAGTACAACAGTTACAGGTAAGTAACTTGTTCCTTCTCCAGCATGGGGTCTGGCATGGATTCACATAAAGAATAAATAGCAGTACAGAAATACACAACGACGTGAGGTGGCAAGGCTCAACAGAAGCAATTACTGTTACCTCCGGAACAGGCTCACCTTCAAGGGAACAGGTTGCGTAGCACTGCTTGGCCGACCCTGGAGTCCTCTCTGGAATCCCTTTCGACGCTGTAGAATCTTGTGAAGGTGTGTGTAGACCTCCACATAGCAGCCCTGCAGATGTCCAGCAGGGGCACACCAGACAGGAACGAAGTCGTCGCAGCGATCGCTCTGGTCGAATGAGCTCTCAGCCGGTCAGGCATTGGTCGGTTTGCCAAACGGTGACAGTGTGTAATACAGGCGGAGAGCCACCTGGAAATGGAAGCCTTGGACCAAGCTTTCCCATGGTTCACAGGACCAAAGTTCACGAAAGGTTGAGACATCTTCCGTAAACTCTTCGGAAAAAACACAGGCAACACCAAATGTTTGTTGAGGTGGAATTCTGATGGAACCTTTGGCATGAAGGAAGGGTGCGCCCGCAGCACCACCCTCGTGATGTGAAAAGTCAGATAAGGCCGCTTGCGGGACAGGGCCTGGATCTCAACTACCCTCCTGGCAGGGATGATGGCCACAATAAAAGGCGTTTTCCACGAAAGGAACTTGAGAGTGGCCTGATGCATAGGTTCGAAGGCGGCCCCCATGAGCCTTGTCAGTACCACGTTGAGTTCCCACGCCGGGGCTGAAGCCTTCACTCTGCCAGACCTGTGAGTCATTCGTGGAAGGCCTAGACTGTTGATGGTGTGTCGAGGTCTTTTTCCTCGTCTGCATCCATCAGGGTGTCCGGCTTGTCTGGAACGGGTGGAGGGGTGCTGGGCGCCGAGGGCTGCGGTGTGGAGACCGGAGCCGGAGGCTGCAGCAGAGGCTAGTACGGAACCGCCTGAACAGTGGAAGGCAGGGGCGCCAGAATCGAAGGAGCCGGCGTGGCAGCAGGGGCTGCAACGGGGCCTGCAGTGCTGGAGCTATAGGAGGAATAACTATAGGTGCAGGGGGAGGGGCCAGAGCGAGCATGTCCATGATTACATCCCTAAGGAAGGACCCCATCTGAGGACATGAGCATGAGGAACTTTTCAAAGAACCTGTCGGCGCAGGCCCGTGGGTTGGCAGGTGATATTGACAGGTAGCGGACGGCAGCTGATGCCGCTGCATACTCTGTCTAGCTGTTTGCGGGGTAAACCTGTCCTGTGCTGCTGAAGGATAAACTGTAGGCCACGTACCTGGTTGACACCAGTCCCACCTTGTAACTCGTTCTCCCACCTGCTGCATTCCTCGGGCGGCCATCTTGTCTGGCGTGGTGGCCATCTTGTCGAGCTGCATGCCATGTGCCAAAGTCATGGTGCTTGGCTCACTGGGCCCGGCCTCCTCCAGGACTCTTGGCGATGGAGCATGAGACCTACCCTGCACCTCAGGCCGAGGCCTGGTAGGATTGTCACCCTCAGCAGAGTTGCCGGTAGTGCTGGGTACAGGCGCCCCCTCTGCCATGTTGCAGGTACAAGTGCATAGCCCCTCAGGTGTACACCCGGTAAAAGAACCTTGCGGTCTCTCAGCACTGTCTCTGGAAGGATCTACAGACCCCTCGGCCTGGCCGCCGGTAGCTGAATTAGCCTCGGTACCCGTGCTGGTGTGAGAAACTGAGCGGTTCCTCCCGTCTGGGCGTTTCCTTGGGAAGAAGTCGCCCTTGCGGGGTGCACTGGAAAAGAGCAGCCCTCCCTTAGGCCTTGACTTATGACTGACAAAAGTCCTTCAAGTCCTCTGGGGGCGACTTCTCGAAGAGCTCTGTCCACCTAGCTAGTCAAAGCACGCAAAGAATGTGCTTTGCATTTTGTGCAACCCTCCCATCCATGGTCGGGGCCAAGGCAGCGGAGGCAAAGAACGTGGGGATCCGATGTAGGGAAGAGCACCTCGCAGGCTGGACATCTGCTGAAGCCCGCTGAAGTCGAAATGCATCGGGGAGGAAAGACAGAAGAAAGTATCCGGGGAAGAGCGCGTGGTATTACATGTCCGAAGACAATCCCAGGAGCGCTGGTGAAATGGGCCTGTTCCTGTTGACGCGGAAAAGGGGACTGGCGCCGGTGGGCAGAGTCAGGCGAGCGCATGCTCCCAGGGCTACGCCCCCGCGTGCCTCTAAATTTAAATGGGAAGATTTCTTCTGGTGAAAAAGGTTCCGTCTCCCTTCCCTAACGAGAGGCGCCCATGCAGTATGGAGGAAAGGGGACAGGACGAAAGAGTACAACAGTTACAGGTAAGTAACTTGTTCCTTCTCCAGCATGGGGTCTGGCATGGATTCACATAAAGAATAAATAGCAGTACAGAAATACACAACGACGTGAGGTGGCAAGGCTCAACAGAAGTAATTACTGTTACCTCCGGAACAGGCTCACCTTCAAGGGAACAGGTTGCGTAGCACTGCTTGGCCGACCCTGGAGTCCTCTCTGGAATCCCTTTCGACGCTGTAGAATCTTGTGAAGGTGTGTGTAGACCTCCACATAGCAGCCCTGCAGATGTCCAGCAGGGGCACACCAGACAGGAACGAAGTCGTCGCAGCGATCGCTCTGGTGGAATGAGCTCTCAGCCGGTCAGGCATTGGTCGGTTTGCCAAACGGTGACAGTGTGTAATACAGGCGGAGAGCCACCTGGAAATGGAAGCCTTGGACCAAGCTTTCCCATGGTTCACAGGACCAAAGTTCACGAAAGGTTGAGACATCTTCCGTAAACTCTTTGTGCGTGCCACATAGAACTTCAGAGCACGCGCCACATCCAGCGAGTGCAAAGTCCTTCCAGCCAGCGACAAAGGTGTCGGAAAAAACACAGGCAACACCAAATGTTTGTTGAGGTGGAATTCTGACGGAACCTTTGGCATGAAGGAAGGGTGCGCCCGCAGCACCACCCTCGTGATGTGAAAAGTCAGATAAGGCCTCTTGCAGGACAGGGCCTGGATCTCAACTACCCTCCTGGCAGGGATGATGGCCACAATAAAAGGCGTTTTCCACGAAAGGAACTTGAGAGTGGCCTGATGCATAGGTTCGAAGGCGGCCCCCATGAGCCTTGTCAGTACCACGTTGAGTTCCCACGCCGGGGCTGAAGCCTTCACTCTGCCAGACCTGTGAGTCATTCGTGGAAGGCCTAGACTGTTGATGGTGTGTCGAGGTCTTTTTCCTCGTCTGCATCCACCAGGGTGTCCGGCTTGTCTGGAACGAGTGGAGGGGTGCTGGGCGCCGAGGGCTGAGGTGTGGAGACCGGAGCCGGAGGCTGCAGCAGAGGCTAGTACGGAACCGCCTGAACAGTGGAAGGCAGGGGCGCCAGAATCGAAGGAGCCGGCGTGGCAGCAGGGGCTGCAACGGGGCCTGCAGTGCTGGAGCTATAGGAGGAATAACTATAGGTGCAGGGGGAGGGGCCAGAGCGAGCATGTCCATGATTACATCCCTAAGGAAGGACCCCATCTGAGGACATGAGCATGAGGAACTTTTCAAAGAACCTGTCGTCGCAGGCCCGTGGGTTGGCAGGTGATATTGACAGGTAGCGGACGGCTGCTGATGCCGCTGCATACTCTGTCTAGCTGTTTGCGGGGTAAACCTGTCCTGTGCTGCTGAAGGATAAACTGTAGGCCACGTAGCTGGTTGACACCAGTCCCACCTTGTAACTCGTTCTCCCACCTGCTGCATTCCTCGGGCGGCCATCTTGTCTGGCGTGGTGGCCATCTTGTCGAGCTGCATGCCACGTGCCAAAGTCATGGTGCTTGGCTCACTGGGCCCGGCCTCCTCCAGGACTCTTGGCGATGGAGCATGAGACCTACCCTGCACCTCAGGCCGAGGCCTGGTAGGAATGTCACCCTCAGCAGAGTTGCCGGTAGTGCTGGGTACAGGCGCCCCCTCTGCCATGTTGCAGGTACAAGTGCATAGCCCCTCAGGTGTACACCCGGTAAAAGAACCTTGCGGTCTCTCAGCACTGTCTCTGGAAGGATCTACAGACCCCTCGGCCTGGCCGCCGGTAGCTGAATTAGCCTCGGTACCCGTGCTGGTGTGAGAAACTGAGCGGTTCCTCCCGTCTGGGCGTTTCCTTGGGAAGAAGTCGCCCTTGCGGGGTGCACTGGAAAAGAGCAGCCCTCCCTTAGGCCTTGACTTATGACTGACAAAAGTCCTTCAAGTCCTCTGGGGGCGACTTCTCGAAGAGCTCTGTCCACCTAGCTAGTCAAAGCACGCAAAGAATGTGCTTTGCATTTTGTGCAACCCTCCCATCCATGGTCGGGGCCAAGGCAGCGGAGGCAAAGAACGTGGGGATCCGATGTAGGGAAGAGCACCTCGCTGGCTGGACATCTGCTGAAGCCCGCTGAAGTCGAAATGCATCGGGGAGGAAAGACAGAAGAAAGTATCCGGGGAAGAGCGCGTGGTATTACACGTCCGAAGACAATCCCAGGAGCGCTGGTGAAATGGGCCTGTTCCTGTTGACGCGGAAAAGGGGACTGGCGCCGGTGGGCAGAGTCAGGCGAGCGCATGCTCCCAGGGCTACGCCCCCGCGTACCTCTAAATTTAAATGGGAAGATTTCTTCTGGTGAAAAAGGTTCCGTCTCCCTTCCCTAACGAGAGGCGCCCATGCAGTATGGAGGAAAGGGGACAGGACGAAAGAGTACAACAGTTACAGGTAAGTAACTTGTTCCTTCTCCAGCATGGGGTCTGGCATGGATTCACATAAAGAATAGCAGTACAGAAATACACAACGACGTGAGGTGGCAAGGCTCAACAGAAGCAATAACTGTTACCTCCGGAACAGGCTCACCTTCAAGGGAACAGGTTGCGTAGCACTGCTTGGCCGACCCTGGAGTCCTCTCTGGAATCCCTTTCGACGCTGTAGAATCTTGTGAAGGTGTGTGTAGACCTCCACATAGCAGCCCTGCAGATGTCCAGCAGGGGCACACCAGACAGGAACGAAGTCGTCGCAGCGATCGCTCTGGTGGAATGAGCTCTCAGCCGGTCAGGCATTGGTCGGTTTGCCAAACGGTGACAGTGTGTAATACAGGCGGAGAGCAACCTGGAAATGGAAGCCTTGGACCAAGCTTTCCCATGGTTCACAGGACCAAAGTTCACGAAAGGTTGAGACATCTTCCGTAAAAACTCTTTGTGCGTGCCACATAGAACTTCAGAGCACGCGCCACATCCAGCGAGTGCAAAGTCCTTCCAGCCAGCGACAAAGGTGTCGGAAAAAACACAGGCAACACCAAATGTTTGTTGAGGTGGAATTCTGACGGAACCTTTGGCATGAAGGAAGGGTGCGCCCGCAGCACCACCCTCGTGAGGTGAAAAGTCAGATAAGGCCGCTTGCAGGACAGGGCCTGGATCTCAACTACCCTCCTGGCAGGGATGATGGCCACAATAAAAGGCGTTTTCCACGAAAGGAACTTGAGAGTGGCCTGATGCATAGGTTCGAAGGCGGCCCCCATGAGCCTTGTCAGTACCACGTTGAGTTCCCACGCCGGGGCTGAAGCCTTCACTCTGCCAGACCTGTGAGTCATTCGTGGAAGGCCTAGACTGTTGATGGTGTGTCGAGGTCTTTTTCCTCGTCTGCATCCACCAGGGTGTCCGGCTTGTCTGGAACGAGTGGAGGGGTGCTGGGCGCCGAGGGCTGAGGTGTGGAGACCGGAGCCGGAGGCTGCAGCAGAGGCTAGTACGGAACCGCCTGAACAGTGGAAGGCAGGGGCGCCAGAATCGAAGGAGCCGGCGTGGCAGCAGGGGCTGCAACGGGCCTGCAGTGCTGGAGCTATAGGAGGAATAACTATAGATGCAGGGGGAGGGGACAGAGCGAGCATGTCCATGATTACATCCCTAAGGAAGGACCCCATCTGAGGACATGAGCATGAGGAACTTTTCAAAGAACCTGTCGTCGCAGGCCCGTGGGTTGGCAGGTGATATTGACGGGTAGCGGACGGCTGCTGATGCCGCTGCATACTCTGTCTAGCTGTTTGCGGGGTAAACCTGTCCTGTGCTGCTGAAGGTTAAACTGTAGGCCACGTAGCTGGTTGACACCAGTCTCACCTTGTAACTCGTTCTCCCACCTGCTGCATTCCTCGGGCGGCCATCTTGTCTGGCGTGGTGGCCATCTTGTCGAGCTGCATGCCACGTGCCAAAGTCATGGTGCTTGGCTTACTGGGCCCGGCCTCCTCCAGGACTCTTGGCGATGGAGCATGAGACCTACCCTGCACCTCAGGCCGAGGCCTGGTAGGAATGTCACCCTCAGCAGAGTTGCCGGTAGTGCTGGGTACAGGCGCCCCCTCTGCCATGTTGCAGGTACAAGTGCATAGCCCCTCAGGTGTACACCCGGTAAAAGAACCTTGCGGTCTCTCAGCACTGTCTCTGGAAGGATCTACAGACCCCTCGGCCTGGCCGCCGGTAGCTCAATTAGCCTCGGTACCCGTGCTGGTGTGAGAAACTGAGCGGTTCCTCCCGTCTGGGCGTTTCCTTGGGAAGAAGTCGCCCTTGCGGGGTGCACTGGAAAAGAGCAGCCCTCCCTTAGGCCTTGACTTATGACTGACAAAAGTCCTTCAAGTCCTCTGGGGGCGACTTCTCGAAGAGCTCTGTCCACCTAGCTAGTCAAAGCACGCAAAGAATGTGCTTTGCATTTTGTGCAACCCTCCCATCCATGGTCGGGGCCAAGGCAGCGGAGGCAAAGAACGTGGGGATCCGATGTAGGGAAGAGCACCTCGCAGGCTGGACATCTGCTGAAGCCCGCTGAAGTCGAAATGCATCGGGGAGGAAAGACAGAAGAAAGTATCCGGGGAAGAGCGCGTGGTATTACATGTCCGAAGACAATCCCAGGAGCGCTGGTGAAATGGGCCTGTTCCTGTTGACGCGGAAAAGGGGACTGGCGCCGGTGGGCAGAGTCAGGCGAGCGCATGCTCCCAGGGCTACGCCCCCGCGTGCCTCTAAATTTAAATGGGAAGATTTCTTCTGGTGAAAAAGGTTCCGTCTCCCTTCCCTAACGAGAGGCGCCCATGCAGTATGGAGGAAAGGGGACAGGAGGAAGGAGTACAACAGTTACAGGTAAGTAACTTGTTCCTTCTCCAGCATGGGGTCTGCCATGGATTCACATAAAGAATAGCAGTACAGAAATACACAACGACGTGAGGTGGCAAGGCTCAACAGAAGCAATTACTGTTACCTCCAGAACAGGCTCACCTTCAAGGGAACAGGTTGCGTAGCACTGCTTGGCCGACCCTGGAGTCCTCTCTGGAATCCCTTTCGACGCTGTAGAATCTTGTGAAGGTGTGTGTAGACCTCCACATAGCAGCCCTGCAGATGTCCAGCAGGGGCACACCAGACAGGAACAAAGTCGTCGCAGCGATCGCTCTGGTGGAATGAGCTCTCAGCCGGTCAGGCATTGGTCGGTTTGCCAAACGGTGACAGTGTGTAATACAGGCGGAGAGCAACCTGGAAATGGAAGCCTTGGACCAAGCTTTCCCATGGTTCACAGGACCAAAGTTCACGAAAGGTTGAGACATCTTCCGTAAACTCTTTGTGCGTGCCACATAGAACTTCAGAGCACGCGCCACATCCAGCGAGTGCAAAGTCCTTCCAGCCAGCGACAAAGGTGTCGGAAAAAACACAGGCAACACCAAATGTTTGTTGAGGTGGAATTCTGACGGAACCTTTGGCATGAAGGAAGGGTGCGCCCGCAGCACCACCCTCGTGATGTGAAAAGTCAGATAAGGCCGCTTGCAGGACAGGGCCTGGATCTCAACTACCCTCCTGGCAGGGATGATGGCCACAATAAAAGGCGTTTTCCACGAAAGGAACTTGAGAGTGGCCTGATGCATAGGTTCGAAGGCGGCCCCCATGAGCCTTGTCAGTACCACGTTGAGTTCCCACGCCGGGGCTGAAGCCTTCACTCTGCCAGACCTGTGAGTCATTCGTGGAAGGCCTAGACTGTTGATGGTGTGTCGAGGTCTTTTTCCTCGTCTGCATCCACCAGGGTGTCCGGCTTGTCTGGAACGAGTGGAGGGGTGCTGGGCGCCGAGGGCTGAGGTGTGGAGACCGGAGCCGGAGGCTGCAGCAGAGGCTAGTACGGAACCGCCTGAACAGTGGAAGGCAGGGGCGCCAGAATCGAAGGAGCCGGCGTGGCAGCAGGGGCTGCAACGGGCCTGCAGTGCTGGAGCTATAGGAGGAATAACTATAGGTGCAGGGGGAGGGGCCAGAGCGAGCATGTCCATGATTACATCCCTAAGGAAGGACCCCATCTGAGGACATGAGCATGAGGAACTTTTCAAAGAACCTGTCGTCGCAGGCCCGTGGGTTGGCAGGTGATATTGACGGGTAGCGGACGGCTGCTGATGCCGCTGCATACTCTGTCTAGCTGTTTGCGGGGTAAACCTGTCCTGTGCTGCTGAAGGTTAAACTGTAGGCCACGTAGCTGGTTGACACCAGTCTCACCTTGTAACTCGTTCTCCCACCTGCTGCATTCCTCGGGCGGCCATCTTGTCTGGCGTGGTGGCCATCTTGTCGACCTGCATGCCACGTGCCAAAGTCATGGTGCTTGGCTCACTGGGCCCGGCCTCCTCCAGGACTCTTGGCGATGGAGCATGAGACCTACCCTGCACCTCAGGCCGAGGCCTGGTAGGAATGTCACCCTCAGCAGAGTTGCCGGTAGTGCTGGGTACAGGCGCCCCCTCTGCCATGTTGCAGGTACAAGTGCATAGCCCCTCAGGTGTACACCCGGTAAAAGAACCTTGCGGTCTCTCAGCACTGTCTCTGGAAGGATCTACAGACCCCTCGGCCTGGCCGCCGGTAGCTGAATTAGCCTCGGTACCCGTGCTGGTGTGAGAAACTGAGCGGTTCCTCCCGTCTGGGCGTTTCCTTGGGAAGAAGTCGCCCTTGCGGGGTGCACTGGAAAAGAGCAGCCCTCCCTTAGGCCTTGACTTATGACTGACAAAAGTCCTTCAAGTCCTCTGGGGGCGACTTCTCGAAGAGCTCTGTTCACCTAGCTAGTCAAAGCACGCAAAGAATGTGCTTTGCATTTTGTGCAACCCTCCCATCCATTGTCGGGGCCAAGGCAGCGGAGGCAAAGAACGTGGGGATCCGATGTAGGGAAGAGCACCTCGCAGGCTGGACATCTGCTGAAGCCCGCTGAAGTCGAAATGCATCGGGGAGGAAAGACAGAAGAAAGTATCCGGGGAAGAGCGCGTGGTATTACATGTCCGAAGACAATCCCAGGAGCGCTGGTGAAATGGGCCTGTTCCTGTTGACGCGGAAAAGGGGACTGGCGCCGGTGGGCAGAGTGAGGCGAGCGCATGCTCCCAGGGCTACGCCCCCGCGTACCTCTAAATTTAAATGGGAAGATTTCTTCTGGTGAAAAAGGTTCCGTCTCCCTTCCCTAACGAGAGGCGCCCATGCAGTCTGGAGGAAAGGGGACAGGACAAAAGAGTACAACAGTTACAGGTAAGTAACTTGTTCCTTCTCCAGCATGGGGTCTGGCATGGATTCACATAAAGAATAGCAGTACAGAAATACACAACGACGTGAGGTGGCAAGGCTCAACAGAAGCAATTACTGTTACCTCCGGAACAGGCTAACCTTCAAGGGAACAGGTTGCGTAGCACTGCTTGGCCGACCCTGGAGTCCTCTCTGGAATCCCTTTCGACGCTGTAGAATCTTGTGAAGGTGTGTGTAGACCTCCACATAGCAGCCCTGCAGATGTCCAGCAGGGGCACACCAGACAGGAACGAAGTCGTCGCAGCGATCGCTCTGGTGGAATGAGCTCTCAGCCGGTCAGGCATTGGTCGGTTTGCCAAACGGTGACAGTGTGTAATACAGGCGGAGAGCCACCTGGAAATGGAAGCCTTGGACCAAGCTTTCCCATGGTTCACAGGACCAAAGTTCACGAAAGGTTGAGACATCTTCCGTAAACTCTTTGTGCGTGCCACATAGAACTTCAGAGCACGCGCCACATCCAGCGAGTGCAAAGTCCTTCCAGCCAGCGACAAAGGTGTCGGAAAAAACACAGGCAACACCAAATGTTTGTTGAGGTGGAATTCTGACGGAACCTTTGGCATGAAGGAAGGGTGCGCCCGCAGCACCACCCTCGTGATGTGAAAAGTCAGATAAGGCCTCTTGCAGGACAGGGCCTGGATCTCAACTACCCTCCTGGCAGGGATGATGGCCACAATAAAAGGCGTTTTCCACGAAAGGAACTTGAGAGTGGCCTGATGCATAGGTTCGAAGGCGGCCCCCATGAGCCTTGTCAGTACCACGTTGAGTTCCCACGCCGGGGCTGAAGCCTTCACTCTGCCAGACCTGTGAGTCATTCGTGGAAGGCCTAGACTGTTGATGGTGTGTCGAGGTCTTTTTCCTCGTCTGCATCCACCAGGGTGTCCGGCTTGTCTGGAACGAGTGGAGGGGTGCTGGGCGCCGAGGGCTGAGGTGTGGAGACCGGAGCCGGAGGCTGCAGCAGAGGCTAGTACGGAACCGCCTGAACAGTGGAAGGCAGGGGCGCCAGAATCGAAGGAGCCGGCGTGGCAGCAGGGGCTGCAACGGGGCCTGCAGTGCTGGAGCTATAGGAGGAATAACTATAGGTGCAGGGGGAGGGGCCAGAGCGAGCATGTCCATGATTACATCCCTAAGGAAGGACCCCATCTGAGGACATGAGCATGAGGAACTTTTCAAAGAACCTGTCGTCGCAGGCCCGTGGGTTGGCAGGTGATATTGACAGGTAGCGGACGGCTGCTGCTGCCGCTGCATACTCTGTCTAGCTGTTTGCGGGGTAAACCTGTCCTGTGCTGCTGAAGGATAAACTGTAGGCCACGTAGCTGGTTGACACCAGTCCCACCTTGTAACTCGTTCTCCCACCTGCTGCATTCCTCGGGCGGCCATCTTGTCTGGCGTGGTGGCCATCTTGTCGAGCTGCATGCCACGTGCCAAAGTCATGGTGCTTGGCTCACTGGGCCCGGCCTCCTCCAGGACTCTTGGCGATGGAGCATGAGACCTACCCTGCACCTCAGGCCGAGGCCTGGTAGGAATGTCACCCTCAGCAGAGTTGCCGGTAGTGCTGGGTACAGGCGCCCCCTCTGCCATGTTGCAGGTACAAGTGCATAGCCCCTCAGGTGTACACCCGGTAAAAGAACCTTGCGGTCTCTCAGCACTGTCTCTGGAAGGATCTACAGACCCCTCGGCCTGGCTGCCGGTAGCTGAATTAGCCTCGGTACCCGTGCTGGTGTGAGAAACTGAGCGGTTCCTCCCGTCTGGGCGTTTCCTTGGGAAGAAGTCGCCCTTGCGGGGTGCACTGGAAAAGAGCAGCCCTCCCTTAGGCCTTGACTTATGACTGACAAAAGTCCTTCAAGTCCTCTGGGGGCGACTTCTCGAAGAGCTCTGTCCACCTAGATAGTCAAAGCACGCAAAGAATGTGCTTTGCATTTTGTGCAACCCTCCCATCCATGGTCGGGGCCAAGGCAGCGGAGGCAAAGAACGTGGGGATCCGATGTAGGGAAGAGCACCTCGCTGGCTGGACATCTGCTGAAGCCCGCTGAAGTCGAAATGCATCGGGGAGGAAAGACAGAAGAAAGTATCCGGGGAAGAGCGCGTGGTATTACACGTCCGAAGACAATCCCAGGAGCGCTGGTGAAATGGGCCTGTTCCTGTTGACGCGGAAAAGGGGACTGGCGCCGGTGGGCAGAGTCAGGCGAGCGCATGCTCCCAGGGCTACGCCCCCGCGTACCTCTAAATTTAAATGGGAAGATTTCTTCTGGTGAAAAAGGTTCCGTCTCCCTTCCCTAACGAGAGGCGCCCATGCAGTATGGAGGAAAGGGGACAGGACGAAAGAGTACAACAGTTACAGGTAAGTAACTTGTTCCTTCTCCAGCATGGGGTCTGGCATGGATTCACATAAAGAATAGCAGTACAGAAATACACAACGACGTGAGGTGGCAAGGCTCAACAGAAGCAATAACTGTTACCTCCGGAACAGGCTCACCTTCAAGGGAACAGGTTGCGTAGCACTGCTTGGCCGACCCTGGAGTCCTCTCTGGAATCCCTTTCGACGCTGTAGAATCTTGTGAAGGTGTGTGTAGACCTCCACATAGCAGCCCTGCAGATGTCCAGCAGGGGCACACCAGACAGGAACGAAGTCGTCGCAGCGATCGCTCTGGTGGAATGAGCTCTCAGCCGGTCAGGCATTGGTCGGTTTGCCAAACGGTGACAGTGTGTAATACAGGCGGAGAGCAACCTGGAAATGGAAGCCTTGGACCAAGCTTTCCCATGGTTCACAGGACCAAAGTTCACGAAAGGTTGAGACATCTTCCGTAAAAACTCTTTGTGCGTGCCACATAGAACTTCAGAGCACGCGCCACATCCAGCGAGTGCAAAGTCCTTCCAGCCAGCGACAAAGGTGTCGGAAAAAACACAGGCAACACCAAATGTTTGTTGAGGTGGAATTCTGACGGAACCTTTGGCATGAAGGAAGGGTGCGCCCGCAGCACCACCCTCGTGAGGTGAAAAGTCAGATAAGGCCGCTTGCAGGACAGGGCCTGGATCTCAACTACCCTCCTGGCAGGGATGATGGCCACAATAAAAGGCGTTTTCCACGAAAGGAACTTGAGAGTGGCCTGATGCATAGGTTCGAAGGCGGCCCCCATGAGCCTTGTCAGTACCACGTTGAGTTCCCACGCCGGGGCTGAAGCCTTCACTCTGCCAGACCTGTGAGTCATTCGTGGAAGGCCTAGACTGTTGATGGTGTGTCGAGGTCTTTTTCCTCGTCTGCATCCACCAGGGTGTCCGGCTTGTCTGGAACGAGTGGAGGGGTGCTGGGCGCCGAGGGCTGAGGTGTGGAGACCGGAGCCGGAGGCTGCAGCAGAGGCTAGTACGGAACCGCCTGAACAGTGGAAGGCAGGGGCGCCAGAATCGAAGGAGCCGGCGTGGCAGCAGGGGCTGCAACGGGCCTGCAGTGCTGGAGCTATAGGAGGAATAACTATAGATGCAGGGGGAGGGGACAGAGCGAGCATGTCCATGATTACATCCCTAAGGAAGGACCCCATCTGAGGACATGAGCATGAGGAACTTTTCAAAGAACCTGTCGTCGCAGGCCCGTGGGTTGGCAGGTGATATTGACGGGTAGCGGACGGCTGCTGATGCCGCTGCATACTCTGTCTAGCTGTTTGCGGGGTAAACCTGTCCTGTGCTGCTGAAGGTTAAACTGTAGGCCACGTAGCTGGTTGACACCAGTCTCACCTTGTAACTCGTTCTCCCACCTGCTGCATTCCTCGGGCGGCCATCTTGTCTGGCGTGGTGGCCATCTTGTCGAGCTGCATGCCACGTGCCAAAGTCATGGTGCTTGGCTTACTGGGCCCGGCCTCCTCCAGGACTCTTGGCGATGGAGCATGAGACCTACCCTGCACCTCAGGCCGAGGCCTGGTAGGAATGTCACCCTCAGCAGAGTTGCCGGTAGTGCTGGGTACAGGCGCCCCCTCTGCCATGTTGCAGGTACAAGTGCATAGCCCCTCAGGTGTACACCCGGTAAAAGAACCTTGCGGTCTCTCAGCACTGTCTCTGGAAGGATCTACAGACCCCTCGGCCTGGCCGCCGGTAGCTCAATTAGCCTCGGTACCCGTGCTGGTGTGAGAAACTGAGCGGTTCCTCCCGTCTGGGCGTTTCCTTGGGAAGAAGTCGCCCTTGCGGGGTGCACTGGAAAAGAGCAGCCCTCCCTTAGGCCTTGACTTATGACTGACAAAAGTCCTTCAAGTCCTCTGGGGGCGACTTCTCGAAGAGCTCTGTCCACCTAGCTAGTCAAAGCACGCAAAGAATGTGCTTTGCATTTTGTGCAACCCTCCCATCCATGGTCGGGGCCAAGGCAGCGGAGGCAAAGAACGTGGGGATCCGATGTAGGGAAGAGCACCTCGCAGGCTGGACATCTGCTGAAGCCCGCTGAAGTCGAAATGCATCGGGGAGGAAAGACAGAAGAAAGTATCCGGGGAAGAGCGCGTGGTATTACATGTCCGAAGACAATCCCAGGAGCGCTGGTGAAATGGGCCTGTTCCTGTTGACGCGGAAAAGGGGACTGGCGCCGGTGGGCAGAGTCAGGCGAGCGCATGCTCCCAGGGCTACGCCCCCGCGTGCCTCTAAATTTAAATGGGAAGATTTCTTCTGGTGAAAAAGGTTCCGTCTCCCTTCCCTAACGAGAGGCGCCCATGCAGTATGGAGGAAAGGGGACAGGAGGAAGGAGTACAACAGTTACAGGTAAGTAACTTGTTCCTTCTCCAGCATGGGGTCTGCCATGGATTCACATAAAGAATAGCAGTACAGAAATACACAACGACGTGAGGTGGCAAGGCTCAACAGAAGCAATTACTGTTACCTCCAGAACAGGCTCACCTTCAAGGGAACAGGTTGCGTAGCACTGCTTGGCCGACCCTGGAGTCCTCTCTGGAATCCCTTTCGACGCTGTAGAATCTTGTGAAGGTGTGTGTAGACCTCCACATAGCAGCCCTGCAGATGTCCAGCAGGGGCACACCAGACAGGAACAAAGTCGTCGCAGCGATCGCTCTGGTGGAATGAGCTCTCAGCCGGTCAGGCATTGGTCGGTTTGCCAAACGGTGACAGTGTGTAATACAGGCGGAGAGCAACCTGGAAATGGAAGCCTTGGACCAAGCTTTCCCATGGTTCACAGGACCAAAGTTCACGAAAGGTTGAGACATCTTCCGTAAACTCTTTGTGCGTGCCACATAGAACTTCAGAGCACGCGCCACATCCAGCGAGTGCAAAGTCCTTCCAGCCAGCGACAAAGGTGTCGGAAAAAACACAGGCAACACCAAATGTTTGTTGAGGTGGAATTCTGACGGAACCTTTGGCATGAAGGAAGGGTGCGCCCGCAGCACCACCCTCGTGATGTGAAAAGTCAGATAAGGCCGCTTGCAGGACAGGGCCTGGATCTCAACTACCCTCCTGGCAGGGATGATGGCCACAATAAAAGGCGTTTTCCACGAAAGGAACTTGAGAGTGGCCTGATGCATAGGTTCGAAGGCGGCCCCCATGAGCCTTGTCAGTACCACGTTGAGTTCCCACGCCGGGGCTGAAGCCTTCACTCTGCCAGACCTGTGAGTCATTCGTGGAAGGCCTAGACTGTTGATGGTGTGTCGAGGTCTTTTTCCTCGTCTGCATCCACCAGGGTGTCCGGCTTGTCTGGAACGAGTGGAGGGGTGCTGGGCGCCGAGGGCTGAGGTGTGGAGACCGGAGCCGGAGGCTGCAGCAGAGGCTAGTACGGAACCGCCTGAACAGTGGAAGGCAGGGGCGCCAGAATCGAAGGAGCCGGCGTGGCAGCAGGGGCTGCAACGGGCCTGCAGTGCTGGAGCTATAGGAGGAATAACTATAGGTGCAGGGGGAGGGGCCAGAGCGAGCATGTCCATGATTACATCCCTAAGGAAGGACCCCATCTGAGGACATGAGCATGAGGAACTTTTCAAAGAACCTGTCGTCGCAGGCCCGTGGGTTGGCAGGTGATATTGACGGGTAGCGGACGGCTGCTGATGCCGCTGCATACTCTGTCTAGCTGTTTGCGGGGTAAACCTGTCCTGTGCTGCTGAAGGTTAAACTGTAGGCCACGTAGCTGGTTGACACCAGTCTCACCTTGTAACTCGTTCTCCCACCTGCTGCATTCCTCGGGCGGCCATCTTGTCTGGCGTGGTGGCCATCTTGTCGACCTGCATGCCACGTGCCAAAGTCATGGTGCTTGGCTCACTGGGCCCGGCCTCCTCCAGGACTCTTGGCGATGGAGCATGAGACCTACCCTGCACCTCAGGCCGAGGCCTGGTAGGAATGTCACCCTCAGCAGAGTTGCCGGTAGTGCTGGGTACAGGCGCCCCCTCTGCCATGTTGCAGGTACAAGTGCATAGCCCCTCAGGTGTACACCCGGTAAAAGAACCTTGCGGTCTCTCAGCACTGTCTCTGGAAGGATCTACAGACCCCTCGGCCTGGCCGCCGGTAGCTGAATTAGCCTCGGTACCCGTGCTGGTGTGAGAAACTGAGCGGTTCCTCCCGTCTGGGCGTTTCCTTGGGAAGAAGTCGCCCTTGCGGGGTGCACTGGAAAAGAGCAGCCCTCCCTTAGGCCTTGACTTATGACTGACAAAAGTCCTTCAAGTCCTCTGGGGGCGACTTCTCGAAGAGCTCTGTTCACCTAGCTAGTCAAAGCACGCAAAGAATGTGCTTTGCATTTTGTGCAACCCTCCCATCCATTGTCGGGGCCAAGGCAGCGGAGGCAAAGAACGTGGGGATCCGATGTAGGGAAGAGCACCTCGCAGGCTGGACATCTGCTGAAGCCCGCTGAAGTCGAAATGCATCGGGGAGGAAAGACAGAAGAAAGTATCCGGGGAAGAGCGCGTGGTATTACATGTCCGAAGACAATCCCAGGAGCGCTGGTGAAATGGGCCTGTTCCTGTTGACGCGGAAAAGGGGACTGGCGCCGGTGGGCAGAGTGAGGCGAGCGCATGCTCCCAGGGCTACGCCCCCGCGTACCTCTAAATTTAAATGGGAAGATTTCTTCTGGTGAAAAAGGTTCCGTCTCCCTTCCCTAACGAGAGGCGCCCATGCAGTCTGGAGGAAAGGGGACAGGACAAAAGAGTACAACAGTTACAGGTAAGTAACTTGTTCCTTCTCCAGCATGGGGTCTGGCATGGATTCACATAAAGAATAGCAGTACAGAAATACACAACGACGTGAGGTGGCAAGGCTCAACAGAAGCAATTACTGTTACCTCCGGAACAGGCTAACCTTCAAGGGAACAGGTTGCGTAGCACTGCTTGGCCGACCCTGGAGTCCTCTCTGGAATCCCTTTCGACGCTGTAGAATCTTGTGAAGGTGTGTGTAGACCTCCACATAGCAGCCCTGCAGATGTCCAGCAGGGGCACACCAGACAGGAACGAAGTCGTCGCAGCGATCGCTCTGGTGGAATGAGCTCTCAGCCGGTCAGGCATTGGTCGGTTTGCCAAACGGTGACAGTGTGTAATACAGGCGGAGAGCCACCTGGAAATGGAAGCCTTGGACCAAGCTTTCCCATGGTTCACAGGACCAAAGTTCACGAAAGGTTGAGACATCTTCCGTAAACTCTTTGTGCGTGCCACATAGAACTTCAGAGCACGCGCCACATCCAGCGAGTGCAAAGTCCTTCCAGCCAGCGACAAAGGTGTCGGAAAAAACACAGGCAACACCAAATGTTTGTTGAGGTGGAATTCTGACGGAACCTTTGGCATGAAGGAAGGGTGCGCCCGCAGCACCACCCTCGTGATGTGAAAAGTCAGATAAGGCCTCTTGCAGGACAGGGCCTGGATCTCAACTACCCTCCTGGCAGGGATGATGGCCACAATAAAAGGCGTTTTCCACGAAAGGAACTTGAGAGTGGCCTGATGCATAGGTTCGAAGGCGGCCCCCATGAGCCTTGTCAGTACCACGTTGAGTTCCCACGCCGGGGCTGAAGCCTTCACTCTGCCAGACCTGTGAGTCATTCGTGGAAGGCCTAGACTGTTGATGGTGTGTCGAGGTCTTTTTCCTCGTCTGCATCCACCAGGGTGTCCGGCTTGTCTGGAACGAGTGGAGGGGTGCTGGGCGCCGAGGGCTGAGGTGTGGAGACCGGAGCCGGAGGCTGCAGCAGAGGCTAGTACGGAACCGCCTGAACAGTGGAAGGCAGGGGCGCCAGAATCGAAGGAGCCGGCGTGGCAGCAGGGGCTGCAACGGGGCCTGCAGTGCTGGAGCTATAGGAGGAATAACTATAGGTGCAGGGGGAGGGGCCAGAGCGAGCATGTCCATGATTACATCCCTAAGGAAGGACCCCATCTGAGGACATGAGCATGAGGAACTTTTCAAAGAACCTGTCGTCGCAGGCCCGTGGGTTGGCAGGTGATATTGACAGGTAGCGGACGGCTGCTGCTGCCGCTGCATACTCTGTCTAGCTGTTTGCGGGGTAAACCTGTCCTGTGCTGCTGAAGGATAAACTGTAGGCCACGTAGCTGGTTGACACCAGTCCCACCTTGTAACTCGTTCTCCCACCTGCTGCATTCCTCGGGCGGCCATCTTGTCTGGCGTGGTGGCCATCTTGTCGAGCTGCATGCCACGTGCCAAAGTCATGGTGCTTGGCTCACTGGGCCCGGCCTCCTCCAGGACTCTTGGCGATGGAGCATGAGACCTACCCTGCACCTCAGGCCGAGGCCTGGTAGGAATGTCACCCTCAGCAGAGTTGCCGGTAGTGCTGGGTACAGGCGCCCCCTCTGCCATGTTGCAGGTACAAGTGCATAGCCCCTCAGGTGTACACCCGGTAAAAGAACCTTGCGGTCTCTCAGCACTGTCTCTGGAAGGATCTACAGACCCCTCGGCCTGGCTGCCGGTAGCTGAATTAGCCTCGGTACCCGTGCTGGTGTGAGAAACTGAGCGGTTCCTCCCGTCTGGGCGTTTCCTTGGGAAGAAGTCGCCCTTGCGGGGTGCACTGGAAAAGAGCAGCCCTCCCTTAGGCCTTGAATTATGACTGACAAAAGTCCTTCAAGTCCTCTGGGGGCGACTTCTCGAAGAGCTCTGTCCACCCAGCTAGTCAAAGCACGCAAAGAATGTGCTTTGCATTTTGTGCAACCCTCCCATCCATGGTCGGGGCCAAGGCAGCGGAGGCAAAGAACGTGGGGATCCGATGTAGGGAAGAGCACCTCGCAGGCTGGACATCTGCTGAAGCCCGCTGAAGTCGAAATGCATCGGGGAGGAAAGACAGAAGAAAGTATCCGGGGAAGAGCGCGTGGTATTACATGTCCGAAGACAATCCCAGGAGCGCTGGTGAAATGGGCCTGTTCCTGTTGACGCGGAAAAGGGGACTGGCGCCGGTGGGCAGAGTCAGGCGAGCGCATGCTCCCAGGGCTACGCCCCCGCGTGCCTCTAAATTTAAATGGGAAGATTTCTTCTGGTGAAAAAGGTTCCGTCTCCCTTCCCTAACGAGAGGCGCCCATGCAGTATGGAGGAAAGGGGACAGGACGAAAGAGTACAACAGTTACAGGTATGTAACTTGTTCCTTCTCCAGCATGGGGTCTGGCATGGATTCACATAAAGAATAGCAGTACAGAAATACACAACGACATGAGGTGGCAAGGCTCAACAGAAGCAATTACTGTTACCTCCGGAACAGGCTCACCTTCAAGGGAACAGGTTGCGTAGCACTGCTTGGCCGACCCTGGAGTCCTCTCTGGAATCCCTTTCGACGCTGTAGAATCTTGTGAAGGTGTGTGTAGACCTCCACATAGCAGCCCTGCATATGTCCAGCAGGGGCACACCAGACAGGAACGAAGTCGTCGCAGCGATCGCTCTGGTGGAATGAGCTCTCAGCCGGTCAGGCATTGGTCGGTTTGCCAAACGGTGACAGTGTGTAATACAGGCGGAGAGCAACCTGGAAATGGAAGCCTTGGACCAAGCTTTCCCATGGTTCACAGGACCAAAGTTCACGAAAGGTTGAGACATCTTCCGTAAACTCTTTGTGCGTGCCACATAGAACTTCAGAGCACGCGCCACATCCAGCGAGTGCAAAGTCCTTCCAGCCAGCGACAAAGGTGTCGGAAAAAACACAGGCAACACCAAATGTTTGTTGAGATGGAATTCTGACGGAACCTTTGGCATGAAGGAAGGGTGCGCCCGCAGCACCACCCTCGTGATGTGAAAAGTCAGATAAGGCTGCTTGCAGGACAGGGCCTGGATCTCAACTACCCTCCTGGCAGGGATGATGGCCACAATAAAAGGCGCTTTCCACGAAAGGAACTTGAGAGTGGCCTGATGCATAGGTTCGAAGGCGGCCCCCATGAGCCTTGTCAGTACCACGTTGAGTTCCCATGCCGGGGCTGAAGCCTTCACTCTGCCAGACCTGTGAGTCATTCGTGGAAGGCCTAGACTGTTGATGGTGTGTCGAGGTCTTTTTCTCATCTGCATCCACCAGGGTGTCCGGCTTGTCTGGAACGAGTGGAGGGGTGCTGGGCGCCGAGGGCTGAGGTGTGGAGACCGGAGCCGGAGGCTGCAGCAGAGGCTAGTACTGAACCGCCTGAACAGTGGAAGGCAGGGGCGCCAGAATCGAAGGAGCCGGCTTGGCAGCAGGGGCTGCAACGGGGCCTGCAGTGCTGGAGCTATAGGAGGAATAACTATAGGTGCAGGGGGAGGGGCCAGAGCGAGCATGTCCATGATTACATCCCTAAGGAAGGACCCCATCTGAGGACATGAGCATGAGGAACTTTTCAAAGAACCTGTCGTCGCAGGCCCGTGGGTTGGCAGGTGATATTGACGGGTAGCGGACAGCTGCTGATGCCGCTGCATACTCTGTCTAGCTGTTTGCGGGGTAAACCTGTCCTGTGCTGCTGAAGGATAAACTGTAGGCCACGTACCTGGTTGACACCAGTCCCACCTTGTAACTCGTTCTCCCACCTGCTGCATTCCTCGGGCGGCCATCTTGTCTGGCGTGGTGGCCATCTTGTCGAGCTGCATGCCACGTGCCAAAGTCATGGTGCTTGGCTCACTGGGCCCGGCCTCCTCCAGGACTCTTGACGATGGAGCATGAGACCTACCCTGCACCTCAGGCCGAGGCCTGGTAGGAATGTCACCCTCAGCAGAGTTGCCGGTAGTGCTGGGTACAGGTGCCCCCTCTGCCATGTTGCAGGTACAAGTGCATAGCCCCTCAGGTGTACACCCGTTAAAAGAACCTTGCGGTCTCTCAGCACTGTCTCTGGAAGGATCTACAGACCCCTCGGCCTGGCGGCCGGTAGCTGATTTAGCCTCGGTACCCGTGCTGGTGTGAGAAACTGAGCGGTTCCTCCCGTCTGGGAGTTTCCTTGGGAAGAAGTCGCCCTTGCGGGGTGCACTGGAAAAGAGCAGCCCTCCCTTAGGCCTTGACTTATGACTGACAAAAGTCCTTCAAGTCCTCTGGGGGCGACTTCTCGAAGAGCTCTGTCCACCTAGCTAGTCAAAGCACGCAAAGAATGTGCTTTGCATTTTGTGCAACCCTCCCATCCATGGTCGGGGCCAAGGCAGCGGAGGCAAAGAACGTGGGGATCCGATGTAGGGAAGAGCACCTCGCAGGCTGGACATCTGCTGAAGCCCGCTGAAGTCGAAATGCATTGGGGAGGAAAGACAGAAGAAAGTATCCGGGGAAGAGCGCGTGGTATTACATGTCCGAAGACAATCCCAGGAGTGCTGGTGAAATGGGCCTGTTCCTGTTGACGCGGAAAAGGGGACTGGCGCCGGTGGGCAGAGTCAGGCGAGCGCATGCTCCCAGGGCTACGCCCCCGCGTGCCTCTAAATTTAAATGGGAAGATTTCTTCTGGTGAAAAAGGTTCCGTCTCCCTTCCCTAACGAGAGGCGCCCATGCAGTATGGAGGAAAGGGGACAGGACGAAAGAGTACAACAGTTACAGGTAAGTAACTTGTTCCTTCTCCAGCATGGGGTCTGGCATGGATTCACATAAAGAATAAATAGCAGTACAGAAATACACAACGACGTGAGGTGGCAAGGCTCAACAGAAGCAATTACTGTTACCTCCGGAACAGGCTCACCTTCAAGGGACAGGTTGCGTAGCACTGCTTGGCCGACCCTGGAGTCCTCTCTGGAATCCCTTTCGACGCTGTAGAATCTTGTGAAGGTGTGTGTAGACCTCCACATAGCAGCCCTGCAGATGTCCAGCAGGGGCACACCAGACAGGAACGAAGTCGTCGCAGCGATCGCTCTGGTGGAATGAGCTCTCAGCCGGTCAGGCATTGGTCGGTTTGCCAAACGGTGACAGTGTGTAATACAGGCGGAGAGCCACCTGGAAATGGAAGCCTTGGACCAAGCTTTCCCATGGTTCACAGGACCAAAGTTCACGAAAGGTTGAGACATCTTCCGTAAACTCTTTGTGCGTGCCACATAGAACTTCAGAGCACGCGCCACATCCAGCGAGTGCAAAGTCCTTCCAGCCAGCGACAAAGGTGTCGGAAAAAACACAGGCAACACCAAATGTTTGTTGAGGTGGAATTCTGACGGAACCTTTGGCATGAAGGAAGGGTGCGCCCGCAGCACCACCCTCGTGATGTGAAAAGTCAGATAAGGCCTCTTGCAGGACAGGGCCTGGATCTCAACTACCCTCCTGGCAGGGATGATGGCCACAATAAAAGGCGTTTTCCACGAAAGGAACTTGAGAGTGGCCTGATGCATAGGTTCGAAGGCGGCCCCCATGAGCCTTGTCAGTACCACGTTGAGTTCCCACGCCGGGGCTGAAGCCTTCACTCTGCCAGACCTGTGAGTCATTCGTGGAAGGCCTAGACTGTTGATGGTGTGTCGAGGTCTTTTTCCTCGTCTGCATCCACCAGGGTGTCCGGCTTGTCTGGAACGAGTGGAGGGGTGCTGGGCGCCGAGGGCTGAGGTGTGGAGACCGGAGCCGGAGGCTGCAGCAGAGGCTAGTACGGAACCGCCTGAACAGTGGAAGGCAGGGGCGCCAGAATCGAAGGAGCCGGCGTGGCAGCAGGGGCTGCAACGGGGCCTGCAGTGCTGGAGCTATAGGAGGAATAACTATAGGTGCAGGGGGAGGGGCCAGAGCGAGCATGTCCATGATTACATCCCTAAGGAAGGACCCCATCTGAGGACATGAGCATGAGGAACTTTTCAAAGAACCTGTCGTCGCAGGCCCGTGGGTTGGCAGGTGATATTGACAGGTAGCGGACGGCTGCTGCTGCCGCTGCATACTCTGTCTAGCTGTTTGCGGGGTAAACCTGTCCTGTGCTGCTGAAGGATAAACTGTAGGCCACGTAGCTGGTTGACACCAGTCCCACCTTGTAACTCGTTCTCCCACCTGCTGCATTCCTCGGGCGGCCATCTTGTCTGGCGTGGTGGCCATCTTGTCGAGCTGCATGCCACGTGCCAAAGTCATGGTGCTTGGCTCACTGGGCCCGGCCTCCTCCAGGACTCTTGGCGATGGAGCATGAGACCTACCCTGCACCTCAGGCCGAGGCCTGGTAGGAATGTCACCCTCAGCAGAGTTGCCGGTAGTGCTGGGTACAGGCGCCCCCTCTGCCATGTTGCAGGTACAAGTGCATAGCCCCTCAGGTGTACACCCGGTAAAAGAACCTTGCGGTCTCTCAGCACTGTCTCTGGAAGGATCTACAGACCCCTCGGCCTGGCTGCCGGTAGCTGAATTAGCCTCGGTACCCGTGCTGGTGTGAGAAACTGAGCGGTTCCTCCCGTCTGGGCGTTTCCTTGGGAAGAAGTCGCCCTTGCGGGGTGCACTGGAAAAGAGCAGCCCTCCCTTAGGCCTTGAATTATGACTGACAAAAGTCCTTCAAGTCCTCTGGGGGCGACTTCTCGAAGAGCTCTGTCCACCCAGCTAGTCAAAGCACGCAAAGAATGTGCTTTGCATTTTGTGCAACCCTCCCATCCATGGTCGGGGCCAAGGCAGCGGAGGCAAAGAACGTGGGGATCCGATGTAGGGAAGAGCACCTCGCAGGCTGGACATCTGCTGAAGCCCGCTGAAGTCGAAATGCATCGGGGAGGAAAGACAGAAGAAAGTATCCGGGGAAGAGCGCGTGGTATTACATGTCCGAAGACAATCCCAGGAGCGCTGGTGAAATGGGCCTGTTCCTGTTGACGCGGAAAAGGGGACTGGCGCCGGTGGGCAGAGTCAGGCGAGCGCATGCTCCCAGGGCTACGCCCCCGCGTGCCTCTAAATTTAAATGGGAAGATTTCTTCTGGTGAAAAAGGTTCCGTCTCCCTTCCCTAACGAGAGGCGCCCATGCAGTATGGAGGAAAGGGGACAGGACGAAAGAGTACAACAGTTACAGGTATGTAACTTGTTCCTTCTCCAGCATGGGGTCTGGCATGGATTCACATAAAGAATAGCAGTACAGAAATACACAACGACATGAGGTGGCAAGGCTCAACAGAAGCAATTACTGTTACCTCCGGAACAGGCTCACCTTCAAGGGAACAGGTTGCGTAGCACTGCTTGGCCGACCCTGGAGTCCTCTCTGGAATCCCTTTCGACGCTGTAGAATCTTGTGAAGGTGTGTGTAGACCTCCACATAGCAGCCCTGCATATGTCCAGCAGGGGCACACCAGACAGGAACGAAGTCGTCGCAGCGATCGCTCTGGTGGAATGAGCTCTCAGCCGGTCAGGCATTGGTCGGTTTGCCAAACGGTGACAGTGTGTAATACAGGCGGAGAGCAACCTGGAAATGGAAGCCTTGGACCAAGCTTTCCCATGGTTCACAGGACCAAAGTTCACGAAAGGTTGAGACATCTTCCGTAAACTCTTTGTGCGTGCCACATAGAACTTCAGAGCACGCGCCACATCCAGCGAGTGCAAAGTCCTTCCAGCCAGCGACAAAGGTGTCGGAAAAAACACAGGCAACACCAAATGTTTGTTGAGATGGAATTCTGACGGAACCTTTGGCATGAAGGAAGGGTGCGCCCGCAGCACCACCCTCGTGATGTGAAAAGTCAGATAAGGCTGCTTGCAGGACAGGGCCTGGATCTCAACTACCCTCCTGGCAGGGATGATGGCCACAATAAAAGGCGCTTTCCACGAAAGGAACTTGAGAGTGGCCTGATGCATAGGTTCGAAGGCGGCCCCCATGAGCCTTGTCAGTACCACGTTGAGTTCCCATGCCGGGGCTGAAGCCTTCACTCTGCCAGACCTGTGAGTCATTCGTGGAAGGCCTAGACTGTTGATGGTGTGTCGAGGTCTTTTTCTCATCTGCATCCACCAGGGTGTCCGGCTTGTCTGGAACGAGTGGAGGGGTGCTGGGCGCCGAGGGCTGAGGTGTGGAGACCGGAGCCGGAGGCTGCAGCAGAGGCTAGTACTGAACCGCCTGAACAGTGGAAGGCAGGGGCGCCAGAATCGAAGGAGCCGGCTTGGCAGCAGGGGCTGCAACGGGGCCTGCAGTGCTGGAGCTATAGGAGGAATAACTATAGGTGCAGGGGGAGGGGCCAGAGCGAGCATGTCCATGATTACATCCCTAAGGAAGGACCCCATCTGAGGACATGAGCATGAGGAACTTTTCAAAGAACCTGTCGTCGCAGGCCCGTGGGTTGGCAGGTGATATTGACGGGTAGCGGACAGCTGCTGATGCCGCTGCATACTCTGTCTAGCTGTTTGCGGGGTAAACCTGTCCTGTGCTGCTGAAGGATAAACTGTAGGCCACGTACCTGGTTGACACCAGTCCCACCTTGTAACTCGTTCTCCCACCTGCTGCATTCCTCGGGCGGCCATCTTGTCTGGCGTGGTGGCCATCTTGTCGAGCTGCATGCCACGTGCCAAAGTCATGGTGCTTGGCTCACTGGGCCCGGCCTCCTCCAGGACTCTTGACGATGGAGCATGAGACCTACCCTGCACCTCAGGCCGAGGCCTGGTAGGAATGTCACCCTCAGCAGAGTTGCCGGTAGTGCTGGGTACAGGTGCCCCCTCTGCCATGTTGCAGGTACAAGTGCATAGCCCCTCAGGTGTACACCCGTTAAAAGAACCTTGCGGTCTCTCAGCACTGTCTCTGGAAGGATCTACAGACCCCTCGGCCTGGCGGCCGGTAGCTGATTTAGCCTCGGTACCCGTGCTGGTGTGAGAAACTGAGCGGTTCCTCCCGTCTGGGAGTTTCCTTGGGAAGAAGTCGCCCTTGCGGGGTGCACTGGAAAAGAGCAGCCCTCCCTTAGGCCTTGACTTATGACTGACAAAAGTCCTTCAAGTCCTCTGGGGGCGACTTCTCGAAGAGCTCTGTCCACCTAGCTAGTCAAAGCACGCAAAGAATGTGCTTTGCATTTTGTGCAACCCTCCCATCCATGGTCGGGGCCAAGGCAGCGGAGGCAAAGAACGTGGGGATCCGATGTAGGGAAGAGCACCTCGCAGGCTGGACATCTGCTGAAGCCCGCTGAAGTCGAAATGCATTGGGGAGGAAAGACAGAAGAAAGTATCCGGGGAAGAGCGCGTGGTATTACATGTCCGAAGACAATCCCAGGAGTGCTGGTGAAATGGGCCTGTTCCTGTTGACGCGGAAAAGGGGACTGGCGCCGGTGGGCAGAGTCAGGCGAGCGCATGCTCCCAGGGCTACGCCCCCGCGTGCCTCTAAATTTAAATGGGAAGATTTCTTCTGGTGAAAAAGGTTCCGTCTCCCTTCCCTAACGAGAGGCGCCCATGCAGTATGGAGGAAAGGGGACAGGACGAAAGAGTACAACAGTTACAGGTAAGTAACTTGTTCCTTCTCCAGCATGGGGTCTGGCATGGATTCACATAAAGAATAAATAGCAGTACAGAAATACACAACGACGTGAGGTGGCAAGGCTCAACAGAAGCAATTACTGTTACCTCCGGAACAGGCTCACCTTCAAGGGACAGGTTGCGTAGCACTGCTTGGCCGACCCTGGAGTCCTCTCTGGAATCCCTTTCGACGCTGTAGAATCTTGTGAAGGTGTGTGTAGACCTCCACATAGCAGCCCTGCAGATGTCCAGCAGGGGCACACCAGACAGGAACGAAGTCGTCGCAGCGATCGCTCTGGTGGAATGAGCTCTCAGCCGGTCAGGCATTGGTCGGTTTGCCAAACGGTGACAGTGTGTAATACAGGCGGAGAGCCACCTGGAAATGGAAGCCTTGGACCAAGCTTTCCCATGGTTCACAGGACCAAAGTTCACGAAAGGTTGAGACATCTTCCGTAAACTCTTTGTGCGTGCCACATAGAACTTCAGAGCACGCGCCACATCCAGCGAGTGCAAAGTCCTTCCAGCCAGCGACAAAGGTGTCGGAAAAAACACAGGCAACACCAAATGTTTGTTGAGGTGGAATTCTGACGGAACCTTTGGCATGAAGGAAGGGTGCGCCCGCAGCACCACCCTCGTGATGTGAAAAGTCAGATAAGGCCTCTTGCAGGACAGGGCCTGGATCTCAACTACCCTCCTGGCAGGGATGATGGCCACAATAAAAGGCGTTTTCCACGAAAGGAACTTGAGAGTGGCCTGATGCATAGGTTCGAAGGCGGCCCCCATGAGCCTTGTCAGTACCACGTTGAGTTCCCACGCCGGGGCTGAAGCCTTCACTCTGCCAGACCTGTGAGTCATTCGTGGAAGGCCTAGACTGTTGATGGTGTGTCGAGGTCTTTTTCCTCGTCTGCATCCACCAGGGTGTCCGGCTTGTCTGGAACGAGTGGAGGGGTGCTGGGCGCCGAGGGCTGAGGTGTGGAGACCGGAGCCGGAGGCTGCAGCAGAGGCTAGTACGGAACCGCCTGAACAGTGGAAGGCAGGGGCGCCAGAATCGAAGGAGCCGGCGTGGCAGCAGGGGCTGCAACGGGGCCTGCAGTGCTGGAGCTATAGGAGGAATAACTATAGGTGCAGGGGGAGGGGCCAGAGCGAGCATGTCCATGATTACATCCCTAAGGAAGGACCCCATCTGAGGACATGAGCATGAGGAACTTTTCAAAGAACCTGTCGTCGCAGGCCCGTGGGTTGGCAGGTGATATTGACAGGTAGCGGACGGCTGCTGCTGCCGCTGCATACTCTGTCTAGCTGTTTGCGGGGTAAACCTGTCCTGTGCTGCTGAAGGATAAACTGTAGGCCACGTAGCTGGTTGACACCAGTCCCACCTTGTAACTCGTTCTCCCACCTGCTGCATTCCTCGGGCGGCCATCTTGTCTGGCGTGGTGGCCATCTTGTCGAGCTGCATGCCACGTGCCAAAGTCATGGTGCTTGGCTCACTGGGCCCGGCCTCCTCCAGGACTCTTGGCGATGGAGCATGAGACCTACCCTGCACCTCAGGCCGAGGCCTGGTAGGAATGTCACCCTCAGCAGAGTTGCCGGTAGTGCTGGGTACAGGCGCCCCCTCTGCCATGTTGCAGGTACAAGTGCATAGCCCCTCAGGTGTACACCCGGTAAAAGAACCTTGCGGTCTCTCAGCACTGTCTCTGGAAGGATCTACAGACCCCTCGGCCTGGCTGCCGGTAGCTGAATTAGCCTCGGTACCCGTGCTGGTGTGAGAAACTGAGCGGTTCCTCCCGTCTGGGCGTTTCCTTGGGAAGAAGTCGCCCTTGCGGGGTGCACTGGAAAAGAGCAGCCCTCCCTTAGGCCTTGAATTATGACTGACAAAAGTCCTTCAAGTCCTCTGGGGGCGACTTCTCGAAGAGCTCTGTCCACCCAGCTAGTCAAAGCACGCAAAGAATGTGCTTTGCATTTTGTGCAACCCTCCCATCCATGGTCGGGGCCAAGGCAGCGGAGGCAAAGAACGTGGGGATCCGATGTAGGGAAGAGCACCTCGCAGGCTGGACATCTGCTGAAGCCCGCTGAAGTCGAAATGCATCGGGGAGGAAAGACAGAAGAAAGTATCCGGGGAAGAGCGCGTGGTATTACATGTCCGAAGACAATCCCAGGAGCGCTGGTGAAATGGGCCTGTTCCTGTTGACGCGGAAAAGGGGACTGGCGCCGGTGGGCAGAGTCAGGCGAGCGCATGCTCCCAGGGCTACGCCCCCGCGTGCCTCTAAATTTAAATGGGAAGATTTCTTCTGGTGAAAAAGGTTCCGTCTCCCTTCCCTAACGAGAGGCGCCCATGCAGTATGGAGGAAAGGGGACAGGACGAAAGAGTACAACAGTTACAGGTATGTAACTTGTTCCTTCTCCAGCATGGGGTCTGGCATGGATTCACATAAAGAATAGCAGTACAGAAATACACAACGACATGAGGTGGCAAGGCTCAACAGAAGCAATTACTGTTACCTCCGGAACAGGCTCACCTTCAAGGGAACAGGTTGCGTAGCACTGCTTGGCCGACCCTGGAGTCCTCTCTGGAATCCCTTTCGACGCTGTAGAATCTTGTGAAGGTGTGTGTAGACCTCCACATAGCAGCCCTGCAGATGTCCAGCAGGGGCACACCAGACAGGAACAAAGTCGTCGCAGCGATCGCTCTGGTGGAATGAGCTCTCAGCCGGTCAGGCATTGGTCGGTTTGCCAAACGGTGACAGTGTGTAATACAGGCGGAGAGCAACCTGGAAATGGAAGCCTTGGACCAAGCTTTCCCATGGTTCACAGGACCAAAGTTCACGAAAGGTTGAGACATCTTCCGTAAACTCTTTGTGCGTGCCACATAGAACTTCAGAGCACGCGCCACATCCAGCGAGTGCAAAGTCCTTCCAGCCAGCGACAAAGGTGTCGGAAAAAACACAGGCAACACCAAATGTTTGTTGAGATGGAATTCTGACGGAACCTTTGGCATGAAGGAAGGGTGCGCCCGCAGCACCACCCTCGTGATGTGAAAAGTCAGATAAGGCTGCTTGCAGGACAGGGCCTGGATCTCAACTACCCTCCTGGCAGGGATGATGGCCACAATAAAAGGCGCTTTCCACGAAAGGAACTTGAGAGTGGCCTGATGCATAGGTTCGAAGGCGGCCCCCATGAGCCTTGTCAGTACCACGTTGAGTTCCCATGCCGGGGCTGAAGCCTTCACTCTGCCAGACCTGTGAGTCATTCGTGGAAGGCCTAGACTGTTGATGGTGTGTCGAGGTCTTTTTCTCATCTGCATCCACCAGGGTGTCCGGCTTGTCTGGAACGAGTGGAGGGGTGCTGGGCGCCGAGGGCTGAGGTGTGGAGACCGGAGCCGGAGGCTGCAGCAGAGGCTAGTACGGAACCGCCTGAACAGTGGAAGGCAGGGGCGCCAGAATCGAAGGAGCCGGCTTGGCAGCAGGGGCTGCAACGGGGCCTGCAGTGCTGGAGCTATAGGAGGAATAACTATAGGTGCAGGGGGAGGGGCCAGAGCGAGCATGTCCATGATTACATCCCTAAGGAAGGACCCCATCTGAGGACATGAGCATGAGGAACTTTTCAAAGAACCTGTCGTCGCAGGCCCGTGGGTTGGCAGGTGATATTGACGGGTAGCGGACAGCTGCTGATGCCGCTGCATACTCTGTCTAGCTGTTTGCGGGGTAAACCTGTCCTGTGCTGCTGAAGGATAAACTGTAGGCCACGTACCTGGTTGACACCAGTCCCACCTTGTAACTCGTTCTCCCACCTGCTGCATTCCTCGGGCGGCCATCTTGTCTGGCGTGGTGGCCATCTTGTCGAGCTGCATGCCACGTGCCAAAGTCATGGTGCTTGGCTCACTGGGCCCGGCCTCCTCCAGGACTCTTGACGATGGAGCATGAGACCTACCCTGCACCTCAGGCCGAGGCCTGGTAGGAATGTCACCCTCAGCAGAGTTGCCGGTAGTGCTGGGTACAGGCGCCCCCTCTGCCATGTTGCAGGTACAAGTGCATAGCCCCTCAGGTGTACACCCGTTAAAAGAACCTTGCGGTCTCTCAGCACTGTCTCTGGAAGGATCTACAGACCCCTCGGCCTGGCGGCCGGTAGCTGATTTAGCCTCGGTACCCGTGCTGGTGTGAGAAACTGAGCGGTTCCTCCCGTCTGGGAGTTTCCTTGGGAAGAAGTCGCCCTTGCGGGGTGCACTGGAAAAGAGCAGCCCTCCCTTAGGCCTTGACTTATGACTGACAAAAGTCCTTCAAGTCCTCTGGGGGCGACTTCTCGAAGAGCTCTGTCCACCTAGCTAGTCAAAGCACGCAAAGAATGTGCTTTGCATTTTGTGCAACCCTCCCATCCATGGTCGGGGCCAAGGCAGCGGAGGCAAAGAACGTGGGGATCCGATGTAGGGAAGAGCACCTCGCAGGCTGGACATCTGCTGAAGCCCGCTGAAGTCGAAATGCATTGGGGAGGAAAGACAGAAGAAAGTATCCGGGGAAGAGCGCGTGGTATTACATGTCCGAAGACAATCCCAGGAGTGCTGGTGAAATGGGCCTGTTCCTGTTGACGCGGAAAAGGGGACTGGCGCCGGTGGGCAGAGTCAGGCGAGCGCATGCTCCCAGGGCTACGCCCCCGCGTGCCTCTAAATTTAAATGGGAAGATTTCTTCTGGTGAAAAAGGTTCCGTCTCCCTTCCCTAACGAGAGGCGCCCATGCAGTATGGAGGAAAGGGGACAGGACGAAAGAGTACAACAGTTACAGGTAAGTAACTTGTTCCTTCTCCAGCATGGGGTCTGGCATGGATTCACATAAAGAATAAATAGCAGTACAGAAATACACAACGACGTGAGGTGGCAAGGCTCAACAGAAGCAATTACTGTTACCTCCGGAACAGGCTCACCTTCAAGGGACAGGTTGCGTAGCACTGCTTGGCCGACCCTGGAGTCCTCTCTGGAATCCCTTTCGACGCTGTAGAATCTTGTGAAGGTGTGTGTAGACCTCCACATAGCAGCCCTGCAGATGTCCAGCAGGGGCACACCAGACAGGAACGAAGTCGTCGCAGCGATCGCTCTGGTGGAATGAGCTCTCAGCCGGTCAGGCATTGGTCGGTTTGCCAAACGGTGACAGTGTGTAATACAGGCGGAGAGCCACCTGGAAATGGAAGCCTTGGACCAAGCTTTCCCATGGTTCACAGGACCAAAGTTCACGAAAGGTTGAGACATCTTCCGTAAACTCTTTGTGCGTGCCACATAGAACTTCAGAGCACGCGCCACATCCAGCGAGTGCAAAGTCCTTCCAGCCAGCGACAAAGGTGTCGGAAAAAACACAGGCAACACCAAATGTTTGTTGAGGTGGAATTCTGACGGAACCTTTGGCATGAAGGAAGGGTGCGCCCGCAGCACCACCCTCGTGATGTGAAAAGTCAGATAAGGCCTCTTGCAGGACAGGGCCTGGATCTCAACTACCCTCCTGGCAGGGATGATGGCCACAATAAAAGGCGTTTTCCACGAAAGGAACTTGAGAGTGGCCTGATGCATAGGTTCGAAGGCGGCCCCCATGAGCCTTGTCAGTACCACGTTGAGTTCCCACGCCGGGGCTGAAGCCTTCACTCTGCCAGACCTGTGAGTCATTCGTGGAAGGCCTAGACTGTTGATGGTGTGTCGAGGTCTTTTTCCTCGTCTGCATCCACCAGGGTGTCCGGCTTGTCTGGAACGAGTGGAGGGGTGCTGGGCGCCGAGGGCTGAGGTGTGGAGACCGGAGCCGGAGGCTGCAGCAGAGGCTAGTACGGAACCGCCTGAACAGTGGAAGGCAGGGGCGCCAGAATCGAAGGAGCCGGCGTGGCAGCAGGGGCTGCAACGGGGCCTGCAGTGCTGGAGCTATAGGAGGAATAACTATAGGTGCAGGGGGAGGGGCCAGAGCGAGCATGTCCATGATTACATCCCTAAGGAAGGACCCCATCTGAGGACATGAGCATGAGGAACTTTTCAAAGAACCTGTCGTCGCAGGCCCGTGGGTTGGCAGGTGATATTGACAGGTAGCGGACGGCTGCTGCTGCCGCTGCATACTCTGTCTAGCTGTTTGCGGGGTAAACCTGTCCTGTGCTGCTGAAGGATAAACTGTAGGCCACGTAGCTGGTTGACACCAGTCCCACCTTGTAACTCGTTCTCCCACCTGCTGCATTCCTCGGGCGGCCATCTTGTCTGGCGTGGTGGCCATCTTGTCGAGCTGCATGCCACGTGCCAAAGTCATGGTGCTTGGCTCACTGGGCCCGGCCTCCTCCAGGACTCTTGGCGATGGAGCATGAGACCTACCCTGCACCTCAGGCCGAGGCCTGGTAGGAATGTCACCCTCAGCAGAGTTGCCGGTAGTGCTGGGTACAGGCGCCCCCTCTGCCATGTTGCAGGTACAAGTGCATAGCCCCTCAGGTGTACACCCGGTAAAAGAACCTTGCGGTCTCTCAGCACTGTCTCTGGAAGGATCTACAGACCCCTCGGCCTGGCTGCCGGTAGCTGAATTAGCCTCGGTACCCGTGCTGGTGTGAGAAACTGAGCGGTTCCTCCCGTCTGGGCGTTTCCTTGGGAAGAAGTCGCCCTTGCGGGGTGCACTGGAAAAGAGCAGCCCTCCCTTAGGCCTTGAATTATGACTGACAAAAGTCCTTCAAGTCCTCTGGGGGCGACTTCTCGAAGAGCTCTGTCCACCCAGCTAGTCAAAGCACGCAAAGAATGTGCTTTGCATTTTGTGCAACCCTCCCATCCATGGTCGGGGCCAAGGCAGCGGAGGCAAAGAACGTGGGGATCCGATGTAGGGAAGAGCACCTCGCAGGCTGGACATCTGCTGAAGCCCGCTGAAGTCGAAATGCATCGGGGAGGAAAGACAGAAGAAAGTATCCGGGGAAGAGCGCGTGGTATTACATGTCCGAAGACAATCCCAGGAGCGCTGGTGAAATGGGCCTGTTCCTGTTGACGCGGAAAAGGGGACTGGCGCCGGTGGGCAGAGTCAGGCGAGCGCATGCTCCCAGGGCTACGCCCCCGCGTGCCTCTAAATTTAAATGGGAAGATTTCTTCTGGTGAAAAAGGTTCCGTCTCCCTTCCCTAACGAGAGGCGCCCATGCAGTATGGAGGAAAGGGGACAGGACGAAAGAGTACAACAGTTACAGGTATGTAACTTGTTCCTTCTCCAGCATGGGGTCTGGCATGGATTCACATAAAGAATAGCAGTACAGAAATACACAACGACATGAGGTGGCAAGGCTCAACAGAAGCAATTACTGTTACCTCCGGAACAGGCTCACCTTCAAGGGAACAGGTTGCGTAGCACTGCTTGGCCGACCCTGGAGTCCTCTCTGGAATCCCTTTCGACGCTGTAGAATCTTGTGAAGGTGTGTGTAGACCTCCACATAGCAGCCCTGCAGATGTCCAGCAGGGGCACACCAGACAGGAACAAAGTCGTCGCAGCGATCGCTCTGGTGGAATGAGCTCTCAGCCGGTCAGGCATTGGTCGGTTTGCCAAACGGTGACAGTGTGTAATACAGGCGGAGAGCAACCTGGAAATGGAAGCCTTGGACCAAGCTTTCCCATGGTTCACAGGACCAAAGTTCACGAAAGGTTGAGACATCTTCCGTAAACTCTTTGTGCGTGCCACATAGAACTTCAGAGCACGCGCCACATCCAGCGAGTGCAAAGTCCTTCCAGCCAGCGACAAAGGTGTCGGAAAAAACACAGGCAACACCAAATGTTTGTTGAGATGGAATTCTGACGGAACCTTTGGCATGAAGGAAGGGTGCGCCCGCAGCACCACCCTCGTGATGTGAAAAGTCAGATAAGGCTGCTTGCAGGACAGGGCCTGGATCTCAACTACCCTCCTGGCAGGGATGATGGCCACAATAAAAGGCGCTTTCCACGAAAGGAACTTGAGAGTGGCCTGATGCATAGGTTCGAAGGCGGCCCCCATGAGCCTTGTCAGTACCACGTTGAGTTCCCATGCCGGGGCTGAAGCCTTCACTCTGCCAGACCTGTGAGTCATTCGTGGAAGGCCTAGACTGTTGATGGTGTGTCGAGGTCTTTTTCTCATCTGCATCCACCAGGGTGTCCGGCTTGTCTGGAACGAGTGGAGGGGTGCTGGGCGCCGAGGGCTGAGGTGTGGAGACCGGAGCCGGAGGCTGCAGCAGAGGCTAGTACGGAACCGCCTGAACAGTGGAAGGCAGGGGCGCCAGAATCGAAGGAGCCGGCTTGGCAGCAGGGGCTGCAACGGGGCCTGCAGTGCTGGAGCTATAGGAGGAATAACTATAGGTGCAGGGGGAGGGGCCAGAGCGAGCATGTCCATGATTACATCCCTAAGGAAGGACCCCATCTGAGGACATGAGCATGAGGAACTTTTCAAAGAACCTGTCGTCGCAGGCCCGTGGGTTGGCAGGTGATATTGACGGGTAGCGGACAGCTGCTGATGCCGCTGCATACTCTGTCTAGCTGTTTGCGGGGTAAACCTGTCCTGTGCTGCTGAAGGATAAACTGTAGGCCACGTACCTGGTTGACACCAGTCCCACCTTGTAACTCGTTCTCCCACCTGCTGCATTCCTCGGGCGGCCATCTTGTCTGGCGTGGTGGCCATCTTGTCGAGCTGCATGCCACGTGCCAAAGTCATGGTGCTTGGCTCACTGGGCCCGGCCTCCTCCAGGACTCTTGACGATGGAGCATGAGACCTACCCTGCACCTCAGGCCGAGGCCTGGTAGGAATGTCACCCTCAGCAGAGTTGCCGGTAGTGCTGGGTACAGGCGCCCCCTCTGCCATGTTGCAGGTACAAGTGCATAGCCCCTCAGGTGTACACCCGTTAAAAGAACCTTGCGGTCTCTCAGCACTGTCTCTGGAAGGATCTACAGACCCCTCGGCCTGGCGGCCGGTAGCTGATTTAGCCTCGGTACCCGTGCTGGTGTGAGAAACTGAGCGGTTCCTCCCGTCTGGGAGTTTCCTTGGGAAGAAGTCGCCCTTGCGGGGTGCACTGGAAAAGAGCAGCCCTCCCTTAGGCCTTGACTTATGACTGACAAAAGTCCTTCAAGTCCTCTGGGGGCGACTTCTCGAAGAGCTCTGTCCACCTAGCTAGTCAAAGCACGCAAAGAATGTGCTTTGCATTTTGTGCAACCCTCCCATCCATGGTCGGGGCCAAGGCAGCGGAGGCAAAGAACGTGGGGATCCGATGTAGGGAAGAGCACCTCGCAGGCTGGACATCTGCTGAAGCCCGCTGAAGTCGAAATGCATTGGGGAGGAAAGACAGAAGAAAGTATCCGGGGAAGAGCGCGTGGTATTACATGTCCGAAGACAATCCCAGGAGTGCTGGTGAAATGGGCCTGTTCCTGTTGACGCGGAAAAGGGGACTGGCGCCGGTGGGCAGAGTCAGGCGAGCGCATGCTCCCAGGGCTACGCCCCCGCGTGCCTCTAAATTTAAATGGGAAGATTTCTTCTGGTGAAAAAGGTTCCGTCTCCCTTCCCTAACGAGAGGCGCCCATGCAGTATGGAGGAAAGGGGACAGGACGAAAGAGTACAACAGTTACAGGTAAGTAACTTGTTCCTTCTCCAGCATGGGGTCTGGCATGGATTCACATAAAGAATAAATAGCAGTACAGAAATACACAACGACGTGAGGTGGCAAGGCTCAACAGAAGCAATTACTGTTACCTCCGGAACAGGCTCACCTTCAAGGGACAGGTTGCGTAGCACTGCTTGGCCGACCCTGGAGTCCTCTCTGGAATCCCTTTCGACGCTGTAGAATCTTGTGAAGGTGTGTGTAGACCTCCACATAGCAGCCCTGCAGATGTCCAGCAGGGGCACACCAGACAGGAACGAAGTCGTCGCAGCGATCGCTCTGGTGGAATGAGCTCTCAGCCGGTCAGGCATTGGTCGGTTTGCCAAACGGTGACAGTGTGTAATACAGGCGGAGAGCCACCTGGAAATGGAAGCCTTGGACCAAGCTTTCCCATGGTTCACAGGACCAAAGTTCACGAAAGGTTGAGACATCTTCCGTAAACTCTTTGTGCGTGCCACATAGAACTTCAGAGCACGCGCCACATCCAGCGAGTGCAAAGTCCTTCCAGCCAGCGACAAAGGTGTCGGAAAAAACACAGGCAACACCAAATGTTTGTTGAGATGGAATTCTGACGGAACCTTTGGCATGAAGGAAGGGTGCGCCCGCAGCACCACCCTCGTGATGTGAAAAGTCAGATAAGGCTGCTTGCAGGACAGGGCCTGGATCTCAACTACCCTCCTGGCAGGGATGATGGCCACAATAAAAGGCGCTTTCCACGAAAGGAACTTGAGAGTGGCCTGATGCATAGGTTCGAAGGCGGCCCCCATGAGCCTTGTCAGTACCACGTTGAGTTCCCACGCCGGGGCTGAAGCCTTCACTCTGCCAGACCTGTGAGTCATTCGTGGAAGGCCTAGACTGTTGATGGTGTGTCGAGGTCTTTTTCTCATCTGCATCCACCAGGGTGTCCGGCTTGTCTGGAACGAGTGGAGGGGTGCTGGGCGCCGAGGGCTGAGGTGTGGAGACCGGAGCCGGAGGCTGCAGCAGAGGCTAGTACGGAACCGCCTGAACAGTGGAAGGCAGGGGCGCCAGAATCGAAGGAGCCGGCTTGGCAGCAGGGGCTGCAGTGCTGGAGCTATAGGAGGAATAACTATAGGTGCAGGGGGAGGGGCCAGAGCGAGCATGTCCATGATTACATCCCTAAGGAAGGACCCCATCTGAGGACATGAGCATGAGGAACTTTTCAAAGAACCTGTCGTCGCAGGCCCGTGGGTTGGCAGGTGATATTGACGGGTAGCGGACAGCTGCTGATGCCGCTGCATACTCTGTCTAGCTGTTTGCGGGGTAAACCTGTCCTGTGCTGCTGAAGGATAAACTGTAGGCCACGTACCTGGTTGACACCAGTCCCACCTTGTAACTCGTTCTCCCACCTGCTGCATTCCTCGGGCGGCCATCTTGTCTGGCGTGGTGGCCATCTTGTCGAGCTGCATGCCACGTGCCAAAGTCATGGTGCTTGGCTCACTGGGCCCGGCCTCCTCCAGGACTCTTGACGATGGAGCATGAGACCTACCCTGCACCTCAGGCCGAGGCCTGGTAGGAATGTCACCCTCAGCAGAGTTGCCGGTAGTGCTGGGTACAGGCGCCCCCTCTGCCATGTTGCAGGTACAAGTGCAAAGCCCCTCAGGTGTACACCCGGTAAAAGAACCTTGCGGTCTCTCAGCACTGTCTCTGGAAGGATCTACAGACCCCTCGGCCTGGCGGCCGGTAGCTGAATTAGCCTCGGTACCCGTGCTGGTGTGAGAAACTGAGCGGTTCCTCCCGTCTGGGCGTTTCCTTGGGAAGAAGTCGCCCTTGCGGGGTGCACTGGAAAAGAGCAGCCCTCCCTTAGGCCTTGACTTATGACTGACAAAAGTCCTTCAAGTCCTCTGGGGGCGACTTCTCGAAGAGCTCTGTCCACCTAGCTAGTCAAAGCACGCAAAGAATGTGCTTTGCATTTTGTGCAACCCTCCCATCCATGGTCGGGGCCAAGGCAGCGGAGGCAAAGAACGTGGGGATCCGATGTAGGGAAGAGCACCTCGCAGGCTGGACATCTGCTGAAGCCCGCTGAAGTCGAAATGCATCGGGGAGGAAAGACAGAAGAAAGTATCCGGGGAAGAGCGCGTGGTATTACATGTCCGAAGACAATCCCAGGAGCGCTGGTGAAATGGGCCTGTTCCTGTTGACGCGGAAAAGGGGACTGGCGCCGGTGGGCAGAGTCAGGCGAGCGCATGCTCCCAGGGCTACGCCCCCGCGTGCCTCTAAATTTAAATGGGAAGATTTCTTCTGGTGAAAAAGGTTCCGTCTCCCTTCCCTAACGAGAGGCGCCCATGCAGTATGGAGGAAAGGGGACAGGACGAAAGAGTACAACAGTTACAGGTAAGTAACTTGTTCCTTCTCCAGCATGGGGTCTGGCATGGATTCACATAAAGAATAAATAGCAGTACAGAAATACACAACGACGTGAGGTGGCAAGGCTCAACAGAAGCAATTACTGTTACCTCCGGAACAGGCTCACCTTCAAGGGAACAGGTTGCGTAGCACTGCTTGGCCGACCCTGGAGTCCTCTCTGGAATCCCTTTCGACGCTGTAGAATCTTGTGAAGGTGTGTGTAGACCTCCACATAGCAGCCCTGCAGATGTCCAGCAGGGGCACACCAGACAGGAACGAAGTCGTCGCAGCGATCGCTCTGGTCGAATGAGCTCTCAGCCGGTCAGGCATTGGTCGGTTTGCCAAACGGTGACAGTGTGTAATACAGGCGGAGAGCCACCTGGAAATGGAAGCCTTGGACCAAGCTTTCCCATGGTTCACAGGACCAAAGTTCACGAAAGGTTGAGACATCTTCCGTAAACTCTTCGGAAAAAACACAGGCAACACCAAATGTTTGTTGAGGTGGAATTCTGATGGAACCTTTGGCATGAAGGAAGGGTGCGCCCGCAGCACCACCCTCGTGATGTGAAAAGTCAGATAAGGCCGCTTGCAGGACAGGGCCTGGATCTCAACTACCCTCCTGGCAGGGATGATGGCCACAATAAAAGGCGTTTTCCACGAAAGGAACTTGAGAGTGGCCTGATGCATAGGTTCGAAGGCGGCCCCCATGAGCCTTGTCAGTACCACGTTGAGTTCCCACGCCGGGGCTGAAGCCTTCACTCTGCCAGACCTGTGAGTCATTCGTGGAAGGCCTAGACTGTTGATGGTGTGTCGAGGTCTTTTTCCTCGTCTGCATCCATCAGGGTGTCCGGCTTGTCTGGAACGGGTGGAGGGGTGCTGGGCGCCGAGGGCTGCGGTGTGGAGACCGGAGCCGGAGGCTGCAGCAGAGGCTAGTACGGAACCGCCTGAACAGTGGAAGGCAGGGGCGCCAGAATCGAAGGAGCCGGCGTGGCAGCAGGGGCTGCAACGGGGCCTGCAGTGCTGGAGCTATAGGAGGAATAACTATAGGTGCAGGGGGAGGGGCCAGAGCGAGCATGTCCATGATTACATCCCTAAGGAAGGACCCCATCTGAGGACATGAGCATGAGGAACTTTTCAAAGAACCTGTCGGCGCAGGCCCGTGGGTTGGCAGGTGATATTGACAGGTAGCGGACGGCAGCTGATGCCGCTGCATACTCTGTCTAGCTGTTTGCGGGGTAAACCTGTCCTGTGCTGCTGAAGGATAAACTGTAGGCCACGTACCTGGTTGACACCAGTCCCACCTTGTAACTCGTTCTCCCACCTGCTGCATTCCTCGGGCGGCCATCTTGTCTGGCGTGGTGGCCATCTTGTCGAGCTGCATGCCATGTGCCAAAGTCATGGTGCTTGGCTCACTGGGCCCGGCCTCCTCCAGGACTCTTGGCGATGGAGCATGAGACCTACCCTGCACCTCAGGCCGAGGCCTGGTAGGATTGTCACCCTCAGCAGAGTTGCCGGTAGTGCTGGGTACAGGCGCCCCCTCTGCCATGTTGCAGGTACAAGTGCATAGCCCCTCAGGTGTACACCCGGTAAAAGAACCTTGCGGTCTCTCAGCACTGTCTCTGGAAGGATCTACAGACCCCTCGGCCTGGCCGCCGGTAGCTGAATTAGCCTCGGTACCCGTGCTGGTGTGAGAAACTGAGCGGTTCCTCCCGTCTGGGCGTTTCCTTGGGAAGAAGTCGCCCTTGCGGGGTGCACTGGAAAAGAGCAGCCCTCCCTTAGGCCTTGACTTATGACTGACAAAAGTCCTTCAAGTCCTCTGGGGGCGACTTCTCGAAGAGCTCTGTCCACCTAGCTAGTCAAAGCACGCAAAGAATGTGCTTTGCATTTTGTGCAACCCTCCCATCCATGGTCGGGGCCAAGGCAGCGGAGGCAAAGAACGTGGGGATCCGATGTAGGGAAGAGCACCTCGCAGGCTGGACATCTGCTGAAGCCCGCTGAAGTCGAAATGCATCGGGGAGGAAAGACAGAAGAAAGTATCCGGGGAAGAGCGCGTGGTATTACATGTCCGAAGACAATCCCAGGAGCGCTGGTGAAATGGGCCTGTTCCTGTTGACGCGGAAAAGGGGACTGGCGCCGGTGGGCAGAGTCAGGCGAGCGCATGCTCCCAGGGCTACGCCCCCGCGTGCCTCTAAATTTAAATGGGAAGATTTCTTCTGGTGAAAAAGGTTCCGTCTCCCTTCCCTAACGAGAGGCGCCCATGCAGTATGGAGGAAAGGGGACAGGACGAAAGAGTACAACAGTTACAGGTAAGTAACTTGTTCCTTCTCCAGCATGGGGTCTGGCATGGATTCACATAAAGAATAAATAGCAGTACAGAAATACACAACGACGTGAGGTGGCAAGGCTCAACAGAAGTAATTACTGTTACCTCCGGAACAGGCTCACCTTCAAGGGAACAGGTTGCGTAGCACTGCTTGGCCGACCCTGGAGTCCTCTCTGGAATCCCTTTCGACGCTGTAGAATCTTGTGAAGGTGTGTGTAGACCTCCACATAGCAGCCCTGCAGATGTCCAGCAGGGGCACACCAGACAGGAACGAAGTCGTCGCAGCGATCGCTCTGGTGGAATGAGCTCTCAGCCGGTCAGGCATTGGTCGGTTTGCCAAACGGTGACAGTGTGTAATACAGGCGGAGAGCCACCTGGAAATGGAAGCCTTGGACCAAGCTTTCCCATGGTTCACAGGACCAAAGTTCACGAAAGGTTGAGACATCTTCCGTAAACTCTTTGTGCGTGCCACATAGAACTTCAGAGCACGCGCCACATCCAGCGAGTGCAAAGTCCTTCCAGCCAGCGACAAAGGTGTCGGAAAAAACACAGGCAACACCAAATGTTTGTTGAGGTGGAATTCTGACGGAACCTTTGGCATGAAGGAAGGGTGCGCCCGCAGCACCACCCTCGTGATGTGAAAAGTCAGATAAGGCCTCTTGCAGGACAGGGCCTGGATCTCAACTACCCTCCTGGCAGGGATGATGGCCACAATAAAAGGCGTTTTCCACGAAAGGAACTTGAGAGTGGCCTGATGCATAGGTTCGAAGGCGGCCCCCATGAGCCTTGTCAGTACCACGTTGAGTTCCCACGCCGGGGCTGAAGCCTTCACTCTGCCAGACCTGTGAGTCATTCGTGGAAGGCCTAGACTGTTGATGGTGTGTCGAGGTCTTTTTCCTCGTCTGCATCCACCAGGGTGTCCGGCTTGTCTGGAACGAGTGGAGGGGTGCTGGGCGCCGAGGGCTGAGGTGTGGAGACCGGAGCCGGAGGCTGCAGCAGAGGCTAGTACGGAACCGCCTGAACAGTGGAAGGCAGGGGCGCCAGAATCGAAGGAGCCGGCGTGGCAGCAGGGGCTGCAACGGGGCCTGCAGTGCTGGAGCTATAGGAGGAATAACTATAGGTGCAGGGGGAGGGGCCAGAGCGAGCATGTCCATGATTACATCCCTAAGGAAGGACCCCATCTGAGGACATGAGCATGAGGAACTTTTCAAAGAACCTGTCGTCGCAGGCCCGTGGGTTGGCAGGTGATATTGACAGGTAGCGGACGGCTGCTGATGCCGCTGCATACTCTGTCTAGCTGTTTGCGGGGTAAACCTGTCCTGTGCTGCTGAAGGATAAACTGTAGGCCACGTAGCTGGTTGACACCAGTCCCACCTTGTAACTCGTTCTCCCACCTGCTGCATTCCTCGGGCGGCCATCTTGTCTGGCGTGGTGGCCATCTTGTCGAGCTGCATGCCACGTGCCAAAGTCATGGTGCTTGGCTCACTGGGCCCGGCCTCCTCCAGGACTCTTGGCGATGGAGCATGAGACCTACCCTGCACCTCAGGCCGAGGCCTGGTAGGAATGTCACCCTCAGCAGAGTTGCCGGTAGTGCTGGGTACAGGCGCCCCCTCTGCCATGTTGCAGGTACAAGTGCATAGCCCCTCAGGTGTACACCCGGTAAAAGAACCTTGCGGTCTCTCAGCACTGTCTTTGGAAGGATCTACAGACCCCTCGGCCTGGCCGCCGGTAGCTGAATTAGCCTCGGTACCCGTGCTGGTGTGAGAAACTGAGCGGTTCCTCCCGTCTGGGCGTTTCCTTGGGAAGAAGACGCCCTTGCGGGGTGCACTGGAAAAGAGCAGCCCTCCCTTAGGCCTTGACTTATGACTGACAAAAGTCCTTCAAGTCCTCTGGGGGCGACTTCTCGAAGAGCTCTGTCCACCTAGCTAGTCAAAGCACGCAAAGAATGTGCTTTGCATTTTGTGCAACCCTCCCATCCATGGTCGGGGCCAAGGCAGCGGAGGCAAAGAACGTGGGGATCCGATGTAGGGAAGAGCACCTCGCAGGCTGGACATCTGCTGAAGCCCGCTGAAGTCGAAATGCATCGGGGAGGAAAGACAGAAGAAAGTATCCGGGGAAGAGCGCGTGGTATTACACGTCCGAAGACAATCCCAGGAGCGCTGGTGAAATGGGCCTGTTCCTGTTGACGCGGAAAAGGGGACTGGCGCCGGTGGGCAGAGTCAGGCGAGCGCATGCTCCCAGGGCTACGCCCCCGCGTACCTCTAAATTTAAATGGGAAGATTTCTTCTGGTGAAAAAGGTTCCGTCTCCCTTCCCTAACGAGAGGCGCCCATGCAGTATGGAGGAAAGGGGACAGGACGAAAGAGTACAACAGTTACAGGTAAGTAACTTGTTCCTTCTCCAGCATGGGGTCTGGCATGGATTCACATAAAGAATAGCAGTACAGAAATACACAACGACGTGAGGTGGCAAGGCTCAACAGAAGCAATAACTGTTACCTCCGGAACAGGCTCACCTTCAAGGGAACAGGTTGCGTAGCACTTCTTGGCCGACCCTGGAGTCCTCTCTGGAATCCCTTTCGACGCTGTAGAATCTTGTGAAGGTGTGTGTAGACCTCCACATAGCAGCCCTGCAGATGTCCAGCAGGGGCACACCAGACAGGAACGAAGTCGTCGCAGCGATCGCTCTGGTGGAATGAGCTCTCAGCCGGTCAGGCATTGGTCGGTTTGCCAAACGGTGACAGTGTGTAATACAGGCGGAGAGCAACCTGGAAATGGAAGCCTTGGACCAAGCTTTCCCATGGTTCACAGGACCAAAGTTCACGAAAGGTTGAGACATCTTCCGTAAACTCTTTGTGCGTGCCACATAGAACTTCAGAGCACGCGCCACATCCAGCGAGTGCAAAGTCCTTCCAGCCAGCGACAAAGGTGTCGGAAAAAACACAGGCAACACCAAATGTTTGTTGAGGTGGAATTCTGACGGAACCTTTGGCATGAAGGAAGGGTGCGCCCGCAGCACCACCCTCGTGATGTGAAAAGTCAGATAAGGCCGCTTGCAGGACAGGGCCTGGATCTCAACTACCGTCCTGGCAGGGATGATGGCCACAATAAAAGGCGTTTTCCACTAAAGGAACTTGAGAGTGGCCTGATGCATAGGTTCGAAGGCGGCCCCCATGAGCCTTGTCAGTACCACGTTGAGTTCCCACGCCGGGGCTGAAGCCTTCACTCTGCCAGACCTGTGAGTCATTCGTGGAAGGCCTAGACTGTTGATGGTGTGTCGAGGTCTTTTTCCTCGTCTGCATCCACCAGGGTGTCCGGCTTGTCTGGAACGAGTGGAGGGGTGCTGGGCGCCGAGGGCTGAGGTGTGGAGACCGGAGCCGGAGGCTGCAGCAGAGGCTAGTACGGAACCGCCTGAACAGTGGAAGGCAGGGGCGCCAGAATCGAAGGAGCCGGCGTGGCAGCAGGGGCTGCAACGGGCCTGCAGTGCTGGAGCTATAGGAGGAATAACTATAGGTGCAGGGGGAGGGGCCAGAGCGAGCATGTCCATGATTACATCCCTAAGGAAGGACCCCATCTGAGGACATGAGCATGAGGAACTTTTCAAAGAACCTGTCGTCGCAGGCCCGTGGGTTGGCAGGTGATATTGACGGGTAGCGGACGGCTGCTGATGCCGCTGCATACTCTGTCTAGCTGTTTGCGGGGTAAACCTGTCCTGTGCTGCTGAAGGTTAAACTGTAGGCCACGTAGCTGGTTGACACCAGTCTCACCTTGTAACTCGTTCTCCCACCTGCTGCATTCCTCGGGCGGCCATCTTGTCTGGCGTGGTGGCCATCTTGTCGACCTGCATGCCACGTGCCAAAGTCATGGTGCTTGGCTCACTGGGCCCGGCCTCCTCCAGGACTCTTGGCGATGGAGCATGAGACCTACCCTGCACCTCAGGCCGAGGCCTGGTAGGAATGTCACCCTCAGCAGAGTTGCCGGTAGTGCTGGGTACAGGCGCCCCCTCTGCCATGTTGCAGGTACAAGTGCATAGCCCCTCAGGTGTACACCCGGTAAAAGAACCTTGCGGTCTCTCAGCACTGTCTCTGGAAGGATCTACAGACCCCTCGGCCTGGCCGCCGGTAGCTGAATTAGCCTCGGTACCCGTGCTGGTGTGAGAAACTGAGCGGTTCCTCCCGTCTGGGCGTTTCCTTGGGAAGAAGTCGCCCTTGCGGGGTGCACTGGAAAAGAGCAGCCCTCCCTTAGGCCTTGACTTATGACTGACAAAAGTCCTTCAAGTCCTCTGGGGGCGACTTCTCGAAGAGCTCTGTCCACCTAGCTAGTCAAAGCACGCAAAGAATGTGCTTTGCATTTTGTGCAACCCTCCCATCCATTGTCGGGGCCAAGGCAGCGGAGGCAAAGAACGTGGGGATCCGATGTAGGGAAGAGCACCTCGCAGGCTGGACATCTGCTGAAGCCCGCTGAAGTCGAAATGCATCGGGGAGGAAAGACAGAAGAAAGTATCCGGGGAAGAGCGCGTGGTATTACATGTCCGAAGACAATCCCAGGAGCGCTGGTGAAATGGGCCTGTTCCTGTTGACGCGGAAAAGGGGACTGGCGCCGGTGGGCAGAGTGAGGCGAGCGCATGCTCCCAGGGCTACGCCCCCGCGTACCTCTAAATTTAAATGGGAAGATTTCTTCTGGTGAAAAAGGTTCCGTCTCCCTTCCCTAACGAGAGGCGCCCATGCAGTCTGGAGGAAAGGGGACAGGACAAAAGAGTACAACAGTTACAGGTAAGTAACTTGTTCCTTCTCCAGCATGGGGTCTGGCATGGATTCACATAAAGAATAGCAGTACAGAAATACACAACGACGTGAGGTGGCAAGGCTCAACACAAGCAATTACTGTTACCTCCGGAACAGGCTAACCTTCAAGGGAACAGGTTGCGTAGCACTGCTTGGCCGACCCTGGAGTCCTCTCTGGAATCCCTTTCGACGCTGTAGAATCTTGTGAAGGTGTGTGTAGACCTCCACATAGCAGCCCTGCAGATGTCCAGCAGGGGCACACCAGACAGGAACGAAGTCGTCGCAGCGATCGCTCTGGTGGAATGAGCTCTCAGCCGGTCAGGCATTGGTCGGTTTGCCAAACGGTGACAGTGTGTAATACAGGCGGAGAGCCACCTGGAAATGGAAGCCTTGGACCAAGCTTTCCCATGGTTCACAGGACCAAAGTTCACGAAAGGTTGAGACATCTTCCGTAAACTCTTTGTGCGTGCCACATAGAACTTCAGAGCACGCGCCACATCCAGCGAGTGCAAAGTCCTTCCAGCCAGCGACAAAGGTGTCGGAAAAAACACAGGCAACACCAAATGTTTGTTGAGGTGGAATTCTGACGGAACCTTTGGCATGAAGGAAGGGTGCGCCCGCAGCACCACCCTCGTGATGTGAAAAGTCAGATAAGGCCTCTTGCAGGACAGGGCCTGGATCTCAACTACCCTCCTGGCAGGGATGATGGCCACAATAAAAGGCGTTTTCCACGAAAGGAACTTGAGAGTGGCCTGATGCATAGGTTCGAAGGCGGCCCCCATGAGCCTTGTCAGTACCACGTTGAGTTCCCACGCCGGGGCTGAAGCCTTCACTCTGCCAGACCTGTGAGTCATTTGTGGAAGGCCTAGACTGTTGATGGTGTGTCGAGGTCTTTTTCCTCGACTGCATCCACCAGGGTGTCCGGCTTGTCTGGAACGAGTGGAGGGGTGCTGGGCGCCGAGGGCTGAGGTGTGGAGACCGGAGCCGGAGGCTGCAGCAGAGGCTAGTACGGAACCGCCTGAACAGTGGAAGGCAGGGGCGCCAGAATCGAAGGAGCCGGCGTGGCAGCAGGGGCTGCAACGGGGCCTGCAGTGCTGGAGCTATAGGAGGAATAACTATAGGTGCAGGGGGAGGGGCCAGAGCGAGCATGTCCATGATTACATCCCTAAGGAAGGACCCCATCTGAGGACATGAGCATGAGGAACTTTTCAAAGAACCTGTCGTCGCAGGCCCGTGGGTTGGCAGGTGATATTGACAGGTAGCGGACGGCTGCTGCTGCCGCTGCATACTCTGTCTAGCTGTTTGCGGGGTAAACCTGTCCTGTGCTGCTGAAGGATAAACTGTAGGCCACGTAGCTGGTTGACACCAGTCCCACCTTGTAACTCGTTCTCCCACCTGCTGCATTCCTCGGGCGGCCATCTTGTCTGGCGTGGTGGCCATCTTGTCGAGCTGCATGCCACGTGCCAAAGTCATGGTGCTTGGCTCACTGGGCCCGGCCTCCTCCAGGACTCTTGGCGATGGAGCATGAGACCTACCCTGCACCTCAGGCCGAGGCCTGGTAGGAATGTCACCCTCAGCAGAGTTGCCGGTAGTGCTGGGTACAGGCGCCCCCTCTGCCATGTTGCAGGTACAAGTGCATAGCCCCTCAGGTGTACACCCGGTAAAAGAACCTTGCGGTCTCTCAGCACTGTCTCTGGAAGGATCTACAGACCCCTCGGCCTGGCTGCCGGTAGCTGAATTAGCCTCGGTACCCGTGCTGGTGTGAGAAACTGAGCGGTTCCTCCCGTCTGGGCGTTTCCTTGGGAAGAAGTCGCCCTTGCGGGGTGCACTGGAAAAGAGCAGCCCTCCCTTAGGCCTTGAATTATGACTGACAAAAGTCCTTCAAGTCCTCTGGGGGCGACTTCTCGAAGAGCTCTGTCCACCCAGCTAGTCAAAGCACGCAAAGAATGTGCTTTGCATTTTGTGCAACCCTCCCATCCATGGTCGGGGCCAAGGCAGCGGAGGCAAAGAACGTGGGGATCCGATGTAGGGAAGAGCACCTCGCAGGCTGGACATCTGCTGAAGCCCGCTGAAGTCGAAATGCATCGGGGAGGAAAGACAGAAGAAAGTATCCGGGGAAGAGCGCGTGGTATTACATGTCCGAAGACAATCCCAGGAGCGCTGGTGAAATGGGCCTGTTCCTGTTGACGCGGAAAAGGGGACTGGCGCCGGTGGGCAGAGTCAGGCGAGCGCATGCTCCCAGGGCTACGCCCCCGCGTGCCTCTAAATTTAAATGGGAAGATTTCTTCTGGTGAAAAAGGTTCCGTCTCCCTTCCCTAACGAGAGGCGCCCATGCAGTATGGAGGAAAGGGGACAGGACGAAAGAGTACAACAGTTACAGGTATGTAACTTGTTCCTTCTCCAGCATGGGGTCTGGCATGGATTCACATAAAGAATAGCAGTACAGAAATACACAACGACATGAGGTGGCAAGGCTCAACAGAAGCAATTACTGTTACCTCCGGAACAGGCTCACCTTCAAGGGAACAGGTTGCGTAGCACTGCTTGGCCGACCCTGGAGTCCTCTCTGGAATCCCTTTCGACGCTGTAGAATCTTGTGAAGGTGTGTGTAGACCTCCACATAGCAGCCCTGCATATGTCCAGCAGGGGCACACCAGACAGGAACGAAGTCGTCGCAGCGATCGCTCTGGTGGAATGAGCTCTCAGCCGGTCAGGCATTGGTCGGTTTGCCAAACGGTGACAGTGTGTAATACAGGCGGAGAGCAACCTGGAAATGGAAGCCTTGGACCAAGCTTTCCCATGGTTCACAGGACCAAAGTTCACGAAAGGTTGAGACATCTTCCGTAAACTCTTTGTGCGTGCCACATAGAACTTCAGAGCACGCGCCACATCCAGCGAGTGCAAAGTCCTTCCAGCCAGCGACAAAGGTGTCGGAAAAAACACAGGCAACACCAAATGTTTGTTGAGATGGAATTCTGACGGAACCTTTGGCATGAAGGAAGGGTGCGCCCGCAGCACCACCCTCGTGATGTGAAAAGTCAGATAAGGCTGCTTGCAGGACAGGGCCTGGATCTCAACTACCCTCCTGGCAGGGATGATGGCCACAATAAAAGGCGCTTTCCACGAAAGGAACTTGAGAGTGGCCTGATGCATAGGTTCGAAGGCGGCCCCCATGAGCCTTGTCAGTACCACGTTGAGTTCCCATGCCGGGGCTGAAGCCTTCACTCTGCCAGACCTGTGAGTCATTCGTGGAAGGCCTAGACTGTTGATAGTGTGTCGAGGTCTTTTTCTCATCTGCATCCACCAGGGTGTCCGGCTTGTCTGGAACGAGTGGAGGGGTGCTGGGCGCCGAGGGCTGAGGTGTGGAGACCGGAGCCGGAGGCTGCAGCAGAGGCTAGTACGGAACCGCCTGAACAGTGGAAGGCAGGGGCGCCAGAATCGAAGGCGCCGGCTTGGCAGCAGGGGCTGCAACGGGGCCTGCAGTGCTGGAGCTATAGGAGGATTAACTATAGGTGCAGGGGGAGGGGCCAGAGCGAGCATGTCCATGATTACATCCCTAAGGAAGGACCCCATCTGAGGACATGAGCATGAGGAACTTTTCAAAGAACCTGTCGTCGCAGGCCCGTGGGTTGGCAGGTGATATTGACGGGTAGCGGACAGCTGCTGATGCCGCTGCATACTCTGTCTAGCTGTTTGCGGGGTAAACCTGTCCTGTGCTGCTGAAGGATAAACTGTAGGCCACGTACCTGGTTGACACCAGTCCCACCTTGTAACTCGTTCTCCCACCTGCTGCATTCCTCGGGCGGCCATCTTGTCTGGCGTGGTGGCCATCTTGTCGAGCTGCATGCCACGTGCCAAAGTCATGGTGCTTGGCTCACTGGGCCCGGCCTCCTCCAGGACTCTTGACGATGGAGCATGAGACCTACCCTGCACCTCAGGCCGAGGCCTGGTAGGAATGTCACCCTCAGCAGAGTTGCCGGTAGTGCTGGGTACAGGCGCCCCCTCTGCCATGTTGCAGGTACAAGTGCATAGCCCCTCAGGTGTACACCCGTTAAAAGAACCTTGCGGTCTCTCAGCACTGTCTCTGGAAGGATCTACAGACCCCTCGGCCTGGCGGCCGGTAGCTGATTTAGCCTCGGTACCCGTGCTGGTGTGAGAAACTGAGCGGTTCCTCCCGTCTGGGAGTTTCCTTGGGAAGAAGTCGCCCTTGCGGGGTGCACTGGAAAAGAGCAGCCCTCCCTTAGGCCTTGACTTATGACTGACAAAAGTCCTTCAAGTCCTCTGGGGGCGACTTCTCGAAGAGCTCTGTCCACCTAGCTAGTCAAAGCACGCAAAGAATGTGCTTTGCATTTTGTGCAACCCTCCCATCCATGGTCGGGGCCAAGGCAGCGGAGGCAAAGAACGTGGGGATCCGATGTAGGGAAGAGCACCTCGCAGGCTGGACATCTGCTGAAGCCCGCTGAAGTCGAAATGCATTGGGGAGGAAAGACAGAAGAAAGTATCCGGGGAAGAGCGCGTGGTATTACATATCCGAAGACAATCCCAGGAGTGCTGGTGAAATGGGCCTGTTCCTGTTGACGCGGAAAAGGGGACTGGCGCCGGTGGGCAGAGTCAGGCGAGCGCATGCTCCCAGGGCTACGCCCCCGCGTGCCTCTAAATTTAAATGGGAAGATTTCTTCTGGTGAAAAAGGTTCCGTCTCCCTTCCCTAACGAGAGGCGCCCATGCAGTATGGAGGAAAGGGGACAGGACGAAAGAGTACAACAGTTACAGGTAAGTAACTTGTTCCTTCTCCAGCATGGGGTCTGGCATGGATTCACATAAAGAATAAATAGCAGTACAGAAATACACAACGACGTGAGGTGGCAAGGCTCAACAGAAGCAATTACTGTTACCTCCGGAACAGGCTCACCTTCAAGGGACAGGTTGCGTAGCACTGCTTGGCCGACCCTGGAGTCCTCTCTGGAATCCCTTTCGACGCTGTAGAATCTTGTGAAGGTGTGTGTAGACCTCCACATAGCAGCCCTGCAGATGTCCAGCAGGGGCACACCAGACAGGAACGAAGTCGTCGCAGCGATCGCTCTGGTGGAATGAGCTCTCAGCCGGTCAGGCATTGGTCGGTTTGCCAAACGGTGACAGTGTGTAATACAGGCGGAGAGCCACCTGGAAATGGAAGCCTTGGACCAAGCTTTCCCATGGTTCACAGGACCAAAGTTCACGAAAGGTTGAGACATCTTCCGTAAACTCTTTGTGCGTGCCACATAGAACTTCAGAGCACGCGCCACATCCAGCGAGTGCAAAGTCCTTCCAGCCAGCGACAAAGGTGTCGGAAAAAACACAGGCAACACCAAATGTTTGTTGAGATGGAATTCTGACGGAACCTTTGGCATGAAGGAAGGGTGCGCCCGCAGCACCACCCTCGTGATGTGAAAAGTCAGATAAGGCTGCTTGCAGGACAGGGCCTGGATCTCAACTACCCTCCTGGCAGGGATGATGGCCACAATAAAAGGCGCTTTCCACGAAAGGAACTTGAGAGTGGCCTGATGCATAGGTTCGAAGGCGGCCCCCATGAGCCTTGTCAGTACCACGTTGAGTTCCCACGCCGGGGCTGAAGCCTTCACTCTGCCAGACCTGTGAGTCATTCGTGGAAGGCCTAGACTGTTGATGGTGTGTCGAGGTCTTTTTCTCATCTGCATCCACCAGGGTGTCCGGCTTGTCTGGAACGAGTGGAGGGGTGCTGGGCGCCGAGGGCTGAGGTGTGGAGACCGGAGCCGGAGGCTGCAGCAGAGGCTAGTACGGAACCGCCTGAACAGTGGAAGGCAGGGGCGCCAGAATCGAAGGAGCCGGCTTGGCAGCAGGGGCTGCAACGGGGCCTGCAGTGCTGGAGCTATAGGAGGAATAACTATAGGTGCAGGGGGAGGGGCCAGAGCGAGCATGTCCATGATTACATCCCTAAGGAAGGACCCCATCTGAGGACATGAGCATGAGGAACTTTTCAAAGAACCTGTCGTCGCAGGCCCGTGGGTTGGCAGGTGATATTGACGGGTAGCGGACAGCTGCTGATGCCGCTGCATACTCTGTCTAGCTGTTTGCGGGGTAAACCTGTCCTGTGCTGCTGAAGGATAAACTGTAGGCCACGTACCTGGTTGACACCAGTCCCACCTTGTAACTCGTTCTCCCACCTGCTGCATTCCTCGGGCGGCCATCTTGTCTGGCGTGGTGGCCATCTTGTCGAGCTGCATGCCACGTGCCAAAGTCATGGTGCTTGGCTCACTGGGCCCGGCCTCCTCCAGGACTCTTGACGATGGAGCATGAGACCTACCCTGCACCTCAGGCCGAGGCCTGGTAGGAATGTCACCCTCAGCAGAGTTGCGGGTAGTGCTGGGTACAGGCGCCCCCTCTGCCATGTTGCAGGTACAAGTGCAAAGCCCCTCAGGTGTACACCCGGTAAAAGAACCTTGCGGTCTCTCAGCACTGTCTCTGGAAGGATCTACAGACCCCTCGGCCTGGCGGCCGGTAGCTGAATTAGCCTCGGTACCCGTGCTGGTGTGAGAAACTGAGCGGTTCCTCCCGTCTGGGCGTTTCCTTGGGAAGAAGTCGCCCTTGCGGGGTGCACTGGAAAAGAGCAGCCCTCCCTTAGGCCTTGACTTATGACTGACAAAAGTCCTTCAAGTCCTCTGGGGGCGACTTCTCGAAGAGCTCTGTCCACCTAGCTAGTCAAAGCACGCAAAGAATGTGCTTTGCATTTTGTGCAACCCTCCCATCCATGGTCGGGGCCAAGGCAGCGGAGGCAAAGAACGTGGGGATCCGATGTAGGGAAGAGCACCTCGCAGGCTGGACATCTGCTGAAGCCCGCTGAAGTCGAAATGCATCGGGGAGGAAAGACAGAAGAAAGTATCCGGGGAAGAGCGCGTGGTATTACATGTCCGAAGACAATCCCAGGAGCGCTGGTGAAATGGGCCTGTTCCTGTTGACGCGGAAAAGGGGACTGGCGCCGGTGGGCAGAGTCAGGCGAGCGCATGCTCCCAGGGCTACGCCCCCGCGTGCCTCTAAATTTAAATGGGAAGATTTCTTCTGGTGAAAAAGGTTCCGTCTCCCTTCCCTAACGAGAGGCGCCCATGCAGTATGGAGGAAAGGGGACAGGACGAAAGAGTACAACAGTTACAGGTAAGTAACTTGTTCCTTCTCCAGCATGGGGTCTGGCATGGATTCACATAAAGAATAAATAGCAGTACAGAAATACACAACGACGTGAGGTGGCAAGGCTCAACAGAAGCAATTACTGTTACCTCCGGAACAGGCTCACCTTCAAGGGAACAGGTTGCGTAGCACTGCTTGGCCGACCCTGGAGTCCTCTCTGGAATCCCTTTCGACGCTGTAGAATCTTGTGAAGGTGTGTGTAGACCTCCACATAGCAGCCCTGCAGATGTCCAGCAGGGGCACACCAGACAGGAACGAAGTCGTCGCAGCGATCGCTCTGGTCGAATGAGCTCTCAGCCGGTCAGGCATTGGTCGGTTTGCCAAACGGTGACAGTGTGTAATACAGGCGGAGAGCCACCTGGAAATGGAAGCCTTGGACCAAGCTTTCCCATGGTTCACAGGACCAAAGTTCACGAAAGGTTGAGACATCTTCCGTAAACTCTTCGGAAAAAACACAGGCAACACCAAATGTTTGTTGAGGTGGAATTCTGATGGAACCTTTGGCATGAAGGAAGGGTGCGCCCGCAGCACCACCCTCGTGATGTGAAAAGTCAGATAAGGCCGCTTGCAGGACAGGGCCTGGATCTCAACTACCCTCCTGGCAGGGATGATGGCCACAATAAAAGGCGTTTTCCACGAAAGGAACTTGAGAGTGGCCTGATGCATAGGTTCGAAGGCGGCCCCCATGAGCCTTGTCAGTACCACGTTGAGTTCCCACGCCGGGGCTGAAGCCTTCACTCTGCCAGACCTGTGAGTCATTCGTGGAAGGCCTAGACTGTTGATGGTGTGTCGAGGTCTTTTTCCTCGTCTGCATCCATCAGGGTGTCCGGCTTGTCTGGAACGGGTGGAGGGGTGCTGGGCGCCGAGGGCTGCGGTGTGGAGACCGGAGCCGGAGGCTGCAGCAGAGGCTAGTACGGAACCGCCTGAACAGTGGAAGGCAGGGGCGCCAGAATCGAAGGAGCCGGCGTGGCAGCAGGGGCTGCAACGGGGCCTGCAGTGCTGGAGCTATAGGAGGAATAACTATAGGTGCAGGGGGAGGGGCCAGAGCGAGCATGTCCATGATTACATCCCTAAGGAAGGACCCCATCTGAGGACATGAGCATGAGGAACTTTTCAAAGAACCTGTCGGCGCAGGCCCGTGGGTTGGCAGGTGATATTGAAAGGTAGCGGACGGCAGCTGATGCCGCTGCATACTCTGTCTAGCTGTTTGCGGGGTAAACCTGTCCTGTGCTGCTGAAGGATAAACTGTAGGCCACGTACCTGGTTGACACCAGTCCCACCTTGTAACTCGTTCTCCCACCTGCTGCATTCCTCGGGCGGCCATCTTGTCTGGCGTGGTGGCCATCTTGTCGAGCTGCATGCCATGTGCCAAAGTCATGGTGCTTGGCTCACTGGGCCCGGCCTCCTCCAGGACTCTTGGCGATGGAGCATGAGACCTACCCTGCACCTCAGGCCGAGGCCTGGTAGGATTGTCACCCTCAGCAGAGTTGCCGGTAGTGCTGGGTACAGGCGCCCCCTCTGCCATGTTGCAGGTACAAGTGCATAGCCCCTCAGGTGTACACCCGGTAAAAGAACCTTGCGGTCTCTCAGCACTGTCTCTGGAAGGATCTACAGACCCCTCGGCCTGGCCGCCGGTAGCTGAATTAGCCTCGGTACCCGTGCTGGTGTGAGAAACTGAGCGGTTCCTCCCGTCTGGGCGTTTCCTTGGGAAGAAGTCGCCCTTGCGGGGTGCACTGGAAAAGAGCAGCCCTCCCTTAGGCCTTGACTTATGACTGACAAAAGTCCTTCAAGTCCTCTGGGGGCGACTTCTCGAAGAGCTCTGTCCACCTAGCTAGTCAAAGCACGCAAAGAATGTGCTTTGCATTTTGTGCAACCCTCCCATCCATGGTCGGGGCCAAGGCAGCGGAGGCAAAGAACGTGGGGATCCGATGTAGGGAAGAGCACCTCGCAGGCTGGACATCTGCTGAAGCCCGCTGAAGTCGAAATGCATCGGGGAGGAAAGACAGAAGAAAGTATCCGGGGAAGAGCGCGTGGTATTACATGTCCGAAGACAATCCCAGGAGCGCTGGTGAAATGGGCCTGTTCCTGTTGACGCGGAAAAGGGGACTGGCGCCGGTGGGCAGAGTCAGGCGAGCGCATGCTCCCAGGGCTACGCCCCCGCGTGCCTCTAAATTTAAATGGGAAGATTTCTTCTGGTGAAAAAGGTTCCGTCTCCCTTCCCTAACGAGAGGCGCCCATGCAGTATGGAGGAAAGGGGACAGGACGAAAGAGTACAACAGTTACAGATAAGTAACTTGTTCCTTCTCCAGCATGGGGTCTGGCATGGATTCACATAAAGAATAGCAGTACAGAAATACACAACGACGTGAGGTGGCAAGGCTCAACAGAAGCAATTACTGTTACCTCCGGAACAGGCTCACCTTCAAGGGAACAGGTTGCGTAGCACTGCTTGGCCGACCCTGGAGTCCTCTCTGGAATCCCTTTCGACGCTGTAGAATCTTGTGAAGGTGTGTGTAGACCTCCACATAGCAGCCCTGCAGATGTCCAGCAGGGGCACACCAGACAGGAACGAAGTCGTCGCAGCGATCGCTCTGGTGGAATGAGCTCTCAGCCGGTCAGGCATTGGTCGGTTTGCCAAACGGTGACAGTGTGTAATACAGGCGGAGAGCAACCTGGAAATGGAAGCCTTGGACCAAGCTTTCCCATGGTTCACAGGACCAAAGTTCACGAAAGGTTGAGACATCTTCCGTAAAAACTCTTTGTGCGTGCCACATAGAACTTCAGAGCACGCGCCACATCCAGCGAGTGCAAAGTCCTTCCAGCCAGCGACAAAGGTGTCGGAAAAAACACAGGCAACACCAAATGTTTGTTGAGGTGGAATTCTGACGGAACCTTTGGCATGAAGGAAGGGTGCGCCCGCAGCACCACCCTCGTGAGGTGAAAAGTCAGATAAGGCCGCTTGCAGGACAGGGCCTGGATCTCAACTACCCTCCTGGCAGGGATGATGGCCACAATAAAAGGCGTTTTCCACGAAAGGAACTTGAGAGTGGCCTGATGCATAGGTTCGAAGGCGGCCCCCATGAGCCTTGTCAGTACCACGTTGAGTTCCCACGCCGGGGCTGAAGCCTTCACTCTGCCAGACCTGTGAGTCATTCGTGGAAGGCCTAGACTGTTGATGGTGTGTCGAGGTCTTTTTCCTCGTCTGCATCCACCAGGGTGTCCGGCTTGTCTGGAACGAGTGGAGGGGTGCTGGGCGCCGAGGGCTGAGGTGTGGAGACCGGAGCCGGAGGCTGCAGCAGAGGCTAGTACGGAACCGCCTGAACAGTGGAAGGCAGGGGCGCCAGAATCGAAGGAGCCGGCGTGGCAGCAGGGGCTGCAACGGGCCTGCAGTGCTGGAGCTATAGGAGGAATAACTATAGGTGCAGGGGGAGGGGCCAGAGCGAGCATGTCCATGATTACATCCCTAAGGAAGGACCCCATCTGAGGACATGAGCATGAGGAACTTTTCAAAGAACCTGTCGTCGCAGGCCCGTGGGTTGGCAGGTGATATTGACGGGTAGCGGACGGCTGCTGATGCCGCTGCATACTCTGTCTAGCTGTTTGCGGGGTAAACCTGTCCTGTGCTGCTGAAGGTTAAACTGTAGGCCACGTAGCTGGTTGACACCAGTCTCACCTTGTAACTCGTTCTCCCACCTGCTGCATTCCTCGGGCGGCCATCTTGTCTGGCGTGGTGGCCATCTTGTCGAGCTGCATGCCACGTGCCAAAGTCATGGTGCTTGGCTCACTGGGCCCGGCCTCCTCCAGGACTCTTGGCGATGGAGCATGAGACCTACCCTGCACCTCAGGCCGAGGCCTGGTAGGAATGTCACCCTCAGCAGAGTTGCCGGTAGTGCTGGGTACAGGCGCCCCCTCTGCCATGTTGCAGGTACAAGTGCATAGCCCCTCAGGTGTACACCCGGTAAAAGAACCTTGCGGTCTCTCAGCACTGTCTCTGGAAGGATCTACAGACCCTCGGCCTGGCCGCCGGTAGCTGAATTAGCCTCGGTACCCGTGCTGGTGTGAGAAACTGAGCGGTTCCTCCCGTCTGGGCGTTTCCTTGGGAAGAAGTCGCCCTTGCGGGGTGCACTGGAAAAGAGCAGCCCTCCCTTAGGCCTTGACTTATGACTGACAAAAGTCCTTCAAGTCCTCTGGGGGCGACTTCTCGAAGAGCTCTGTCCACCTAGCTAGTCAAAGCACGCAAAGAATGTGCTTTGCATTTTGTGCAACCCTCCCATCCATGGTCGGGGCCAAGGCAGCGGAGGCAAAGAACGTGGGGATCCGATGTAGGGAAGAGCACCTCGCAGGCTGGACATCTGCTGAAGCCCGCTGAAGTCGAAATGCATCGGGGAGGAAAGACAGAAGAAAGTATCCGGGGAAGAGCGCGTGGTATTACATGTCCGAAGACAATCCCAGGAGCGCTGGTGAAATGGGCCTGTTCCTGTTGACGCGGAAAAGGGGACTGGCGCCGGTGGGCAGAGTGAGGCGAGCGCATGCTCCCAGGGCTACGCCCCCGCGTACCTCTAAATTTAAATGGGAAGATTTCTTCTGGTGAAAAAGGTTCCGTCTCCCTTCCCTAACGAGAGGCGCCCATGCAGTCTGGAGGAAAGGGGACAGGACGAAAGAGTACAACAGTTACAGGTAAGTAACTTGTTCCTTCTCCAGCATGGGGTCTGGCATGGATTCACATAAAGAATAGCAGTACAGAAATACACAACGACGTGAGGTGGCAAGGCTCAACAGAAGCAATTACTGTTACCTCCGGAACAGGCTCACCTTCAAGGGAACAGGTTGCGTAGCACTGCTTGGCCGACCCTGGAGTCCTCTCTGGAATCCCTTTCGACGCTGTAGAATCTTGTGAAGGTGTGTGTAGACCTCCACATAGCAGCCCTGCAGATGTCCAGCAGGGGCACACCAGACAGGAACGAAGTCGTCGCAGCGATCGCTCTGGTGGAATGAGCTCTCAGCCGGTCAGGCATTGGTCGGTTTGCCAAACGGTGACAGTGTGTAATACAGGCGGAGAGCCACCTGGAAATGGAAGCCTTGGACCAAGCTTTCCCATGGTTCACAGGACCAAAGTTCACGAAAGGTTGAGACATCTTCCGTAAACTCTTCGGAAAAAACACAGGCAACACCAAATGTTTGTTGAGGTGGAATTCTGATGGAACCTTTGGCATGAAGGAAGGGTGCGCCCGCAGCACCACCCTCGTGATGTGAAAAGTCAGATAAGGCCGCTTGCAGGACAGGGCCTGGATCTCAACTACCCTCCTGGCAGGGATGATGGCCACAATAAAAGGCGTTTTCCACGAAAGGAACTTGAGAGTGGCCTGATGCATAGGTTCGAAGGCGGCCCCCATGAGCCTTGTCAGTACCACGTTGAGTTCCCACGCCGGGGCTGAAGCCTTCACTCTGCCAGACCTGTGAGTCATTCGTGGAAGGCCTAGACTGTTGATGGTGTGTCGAGGTCTTTTTCCTCGTCTGCATCCATCAGGGTGTCCGGCTTGTCTGGAACGGGTGGAGGGGTGCTGGGCGCCGAGGGCTGCGGTGTGGAGACCGGAGCCGGAGGCTGCAGCAGAGGCTAGTACGGAACCGCCTGAACAGTGGAAGGCAGGGGCGCCAGAATCGAAGGAGCCGGCGTGGCAGCAGGGGCTGCAACGGGGCCTGCAGTGCTGGAGCTATAGGAGGAATAACTATAGGTGCAGGGGGAGGGGCCAGAGCGAGCATGTCCATGATTACATCCCTAAGGAAGGACCCCATCTGAGGACATGAGCATGAGGAACTTTTCAAAGAACCTGTCGGCGCAGGCCCGTGGGTTGGCAGGTGATATTGACAGGTAGCGGACGGCAGCTGATGCCGCTGCATACTCTGTCTAGCTGTTTGCGGGGTAAACCTGTCCTGTGCTGCTGAAGGATAAACTGTAGGCCACGTACCTGGTTGACACCAGTCCCACCTTGTAACTCGTTCTCCCACCTGCTGCATTCCTCGGGCGGCCATCTTGTCTGGCGTGGTGGCCATCTTGTCGAGCTGCATGCCATGTGCCAAAGTCATGGTGCTTGGCTCACTGGGCCCGGCCTCCTCCAGGACTCTTGGCGATGGAGCATGAGACCTACCCTGCACCTCAGGCCGAGGCCTGGTAGGATTGTCACCCTCAGCAGAGTTGCCGGTAGTGCTGGGTACAGGCGCCCCCTCTGCCATGTTGCAGGTACAAGTGCATAGCCCCTCAGGTGTACACCCGGTAAAAGAACCTTGCGGTCTCTCAGCACTGTCTCTGGAAGGATCTACAGACCCCTCGGCCTGGCGGCCGGTAGCTGAATTAGCCTCGGTACCCGTGCTGGTGTGAGAAACTGAGCGGTTCCTCCCGTCTGGGCGTTTCCTTGGGAAGAAGTCGCCCTTGCGGGGTGCACTGGAAAAGAGCAGCCCTCCCTTAGGCCTTGACTTATGACTGACAAAAGTCCTTCAAGTCCTCTGGGGGCGACTTCTCGAAGAGCTCTGTCCACCTAGCTAGTCAAAGCACGCAAAGAATGTGCTTTGCATTTTGTGCAACCCTCCCATCCATGGTCGGGGCCAAGGCAGCGGAGGCAAAGAACGTGGGGATCCGATGTAGGGAAGAGCACCTCGCAGGCTGGACATCTGCTGAAGCCCGCTGAAGTCGAAATGCATCGGGGAGGAAAGACAGAAGAAAGTATCCGGGGAAGAGCGCGTGGTATTACATGTCCGAAGACAATCCCAGGAGCGCTGGTGAAATGGGCCTGTTCCTGTTGACGCGGAAAAGGGGACTGGCGCCGGTGGGCAGAGTCAGGCGAGCGCATGCTCCCAGGGCTACGCCCCCGCGTGCCTCTAAATTTAAATGGGAAGATTTCTTCTGGTGAAAAAGGTTCCGTCTCCCTTCCCTAACGAGAGGCGCCCATGCAGTATGGAGGAAAGGGGACAGGACGAAAGAGTACAACAGTTACAGATAAGTAACTTGTTCCTTCTCCAGCATGGGGTCTGGCATGGATTCACATAAAGAATAGCAGTACAGAAATACACAACGACGTGAGGTGGCAAGGCTCAACAGAAGCAATTACTGTTACCTCCGGAACAGGCTCACCTTCAAGGGAACAGGTTGCGTAGCACTGCTTGGCCGACCCTGGAGTCCTCTCTGGAATCCCTTTCGACGCTGTAGAATCTTGTGAAGGTGTGTGTAGACCTCCACATAGCAGCCCTGCAGATGTCCAGCAGGGGCACACCAGACAGGAACGAAGTCGTCGCAGCGATCGCTCTGGTGGAATGAGCTCTCAGCCGGTCAGGCATTGGTCGGTTTGCCAAACGGTGACAGTGTGTAATACAGGCGGAGAGCAACCTGGAAATGGAAGCCTTGGACCAAGCTTTCCCATGGTTCACAGGACCAAAGTTCACGAAAGGTTGAGACATCTTCCGTAAAAACTCTTTGTGCGTGCCACATAGAACTTCAGAGCACGCGCCACATCCAGCGAGTGCAAAGTCCTTCCAGCCAGCGACAAAGGTGTCGGAAAAAACACAGGCAACACCAAATGTTTGTTGAGGTGGAATTCTGACGGAACCTTTGGCATGAAGGAAGGGTGCGCCCGCAGCACCACCCTCGTGAGGTGAAAAGTCAGATAAGGCCGCTTGCAGGACAGGGCCTGGATCTCAACTACCCTCCTGGCAGGGATGATGGCCACAATAAAAGGCGTTTTCCACGAAAGGAACTTGAGAGTGGCCTGATGCATAGGTTCGAAGGCGGCCCCCATGAGCCTTGTCAGTACCACGTTGAGTTCCCACGCCGGGGCTGAAGCCTTCACTCTGCCAGACCTGTGAGTCATTCGTGGAAGGCCTAGACTGTTGATGGTGTGTCGAGGTCTTTTTCCTCGTCTGCATCCACCAGGGTGTCCGGCTTGTCTGGAACGAGTGGAGGGGTGCTGGGCGCCGAGGGCTGAGGTGTGGAGACCGGAGCCGGAGGCTGCAGCAGAGGCTAGTACGGAACCGCCTGAACAGTGGAAGGCAGGGGCGCCAGAATCGAAGGAGCCGGCGTGGCAGCAGGGGCTGCAACGGGCCTGCAGTGCTGGAGCTATAGGAGGAATAACTATAGGTGCAGGGGGAGGGGCCAGAGCGAGCATGTCCATGATTACATCCCTAAGGAAGGACCCCATCTGAGGACATGAGCATGAGGAACTTTTCAAAGAACCTGTCGTCGCAGGCCCGTGGGTTGGCAGGTGATATTGACGGGTAGCGGACGGCTGCTGATGCCGCTGCATACTCTGTCTAGCTGTTTGCGGGGTAAACCTGTCCTGTGCTGCTGAAGGTTAAACTGTAGGCCACGTAGCTGGTTGACACCAGTCTCACCTTGTAACTCGTTCTCCCACCTGCTGCATTCCTCGGGCGGCCATCTTGTCTGGCGTGGTGGCCATCTTGTCGAGCTGCATGCCACGTGCCAAAGTCATGGTGCTTGGCTCACTGGGCCCGGCCTCCTCCAGGACTCTTGGCGATGGAGCATGAGACCTACCCTGCACCTCAGGCCGAGGCCTGGTAGGAATGTCACCCTCAGCAGAGTTGCCGGTAGTGCTGGGTACAGGCGCCCCCTCTGCCATGTTGCAGGTACAAGTGCATAGCCCCTCAGGTGTACACCCGGTAAAAGAACCTTGCGGTCTCTCAGCACTGTCTCTGGAAGGATCTACAGACCCCTCGGCATGGCCGCCGGTAGCTGAATTAGCCTCGGTACCCGTGCTGGTGTGAGAAACTGAGCGGTTCCTCCCGTCTGGGCGTTTCCTTGGGAAGAAGTCGCCCTTGCGGGGTGCACTGGAAAAGAGCAGCCCTCCCTTAGGCCTTGACTTATGACTGACAAAAGTCCTTCAAGTCCTCTGGGGGCGACTTCTCGAAGAGCTCTGTCCACCTAGCTAGTCAAAGCACGCAAAGAATGTGCTTTGCATTTTGTGCAACCCTCCCATCCATGGTCGGGGCCAAGGCAACGGAGGCAAAGAACGTGGGGATCCGATGTAGGGAAGAGCACCTCGCAGGCTGGACATCTGCTGAAGCCCGCTGAAGTCGAAATGCATCGGGGAGGAAAGACAGAAGAAAGTATCCGGGGAAGAGCGCGTGGTATTACATGTCCGAAGACAATCCCAGGAGCGCTGGTGAAATGGGCCTGTTCCTGTTGACGCGGAAAAGGGGACTGGCGCCGGTGGGCAGAGTGAGGCGAGCGCATGCTCCCAGGGCTACGCCCCCGCGTACCTCTAAATTTAAATGGGAAGATTTCTTCTGGTGAAAAAGGTTCCGTCTCCCTTCCCTAACGAGAGGCGCCCATGCAGTCTGGAGGAAAGGGGACAGGACGAAAGAGTACAACAGTTACAGGTAAGTAACTTGTTCCTTCTCCAGCATGGGGTCTGGCATGGATTCACATAAAGAATAGCAGTACAGAAATACACAACGACGTGAGGTGGCAAGGCTCAACAGAAGCAATTACTGTTACCTCCGGAACAGGCTCACCTTCAAGGGAACAGGTTGCGTAGCACTGCTTGGCCGACCCTGGAGTCCTCTCTGGAATCCCTTTCGACGCTGTAGAATCTTGTGAAGGTGTGTGTAGACCTCCACATAGCAGCCCTGCAGATGTCCAGCAGGGGCACACCAGACAGGAACGAAGTCGTCGCAGCGATCGCTCTGGTGGAATGAGCTCTCAGCCGGTCAGGCATTGGTCGGTTTGCCAAACGGTGACAGTGTGTAATACAGGCGGAGAGCCACCTGGAAATGGAAGCCTTGGACCAAGCTTTCCCATGGTTCACAGGACCAAAGTTCACGAAAGGTTGAGACATCTTCCGTAAACTCTTTGTGCGTGCCACATAGAACTTCAGAGCACGCGCCACATCCAGCGAGTGCAAAGTCCTTCCAGCCAGCGACAAAGGTGTCGGAAAAAACACAGGCAACACCAAATGTTTGTTGAGATGGAATTCTGACGGAACCTTTGGCATGAAGGAAGGGTGCGCCCGCAGCACCACCCTCGTGATGTGAAAAGTCAGATAAGGCTGCTTGCAGGACAGGGCCTGGATCTCAACTACCCTCCTGGCAGGGATGATGGCCACAATAAAAGGCGCTTTCCACGAAAGGAACTTGAGAGTGGCCTGATGCATAGGTTCGAAGGCGGCCCCCATGAGCCTTGTCAGTACCACGTTGAGTTCCCACGCCGGGGCTGAAGCCTTCACTCTGCCAGACCTGTGAGTCATTCGTGGAAGGCCTAGACTGTTGATGGTGTGTCGAGGTCTTTTTCTCATCTGCATCCACCAGGGTGTCCGGCTTGTCTGGAACGAGTGGAGGGGTGCTGGGCGCCGAGGGCTGAGGTGTGGAGACCGGAGCCGGAGGCTGCAGCAGAGGCTAGTACGGAACCGCCTGAACAGTGGAAGGCAGGGGCGCCAGAATCGAAGGAGCCGGCTTGGCAGCAGGGGCTGCAACGGGGCCTGCAGTGCTGGAGCTATAGGAGGAATAACTATAGGTGCAGGGGGAGGGGCCAGAGCGAGCATGTCCATGATTACATCCCTAAGGAAGGACCCCATCTGAGGACATGAGCATGAGGAACTTTTCAAAGAACCTGTCGTCGCAGGCCCGTGGGTTGGCAGGTGATATTGACGGGTAGCGGACAGCTGCTGATGCCGCTGCATACTCTGTCTAGCTGTTTGCGGGGTAAACCTGTCCTGTGCTGCTGAAGGATAAACTGTAGGCCACGTACCTGGTTGACACCAGTCCCACCTTGTAACTCGTTCTCCCACCTGCTGCATTCCTCGGGCGGCCATCTTGTCTGGCGTGGTGGCCATCTTGTCGAGCTGCATGCCACGTGCCAAAGTCATGGTGCTTGGCTCACTGGGCCCGGCCTCCTCCAGGACTCTTGACGATGGAGCATGAGACCTACCCTGCACCTCAGGCCGAGGCCTGGTAGGAATGTCACCCTCAGCAGAGTTGCCGGTAGTGCTGGGTACAGGCGCCCCCTCTGCCATGTTGCAGGTACAAGTGCAAAGCCCCTCAGGTGTACACCCGGTAAAAGAACCTTGCGGTCTCTCAGCACTGTCTCTGGAAGGATCTACAGACCCCTCGGCCTGGCGGCCGGTAGCTGAATTAGCCTCGGTACCCGTGCTGGTGTGAGAAACTGAGCGGTTCCTCCCGTCTGGGCGTTTCCTTGGGAAGAAGTCGCCCTTGCGGGGTGCACTGGAAAAGAGCAGCCCTCCCTTAGGCCTTGACTTATGACTGACAAAAGTCCTTCAAGTCCTCTGGGGGCGACTTCTCGAAGAGCTCTGTCCACCTAGCTAGTCAAAGCACGCAAAGAATGTGCTTTGCATTTTGTGCAACCCTCCCATCCATGGTCGGGGCCAAGGCAGCGGAGGCAAAGAACGTGGGGATCCGATGTAGGGAAGAGCACCTCGCAGGCTGGACATCTGCTGAAGCCCGCTGAAGTCGAAATGCATCGGGGAGGAAAGACAGAAGAAAGTATCCGGGGAAGAGCGCGTGGTATTACATGTCCGAAGACAATCCCAGGAGCGCTGGTGAAATGGGCCTGTTCCTGTTGACGCGGAAAAGGGGACTGGCGCCGGTGGGCAGAGTCAGGCGAGCGCATGCTCCCAGGGCTACGCCCCCGCGTGCCTCTAAATTTAAATGGGAAGATTTCTTCTGGTGAAAAAGGTTCCGTCTCCCTTCCCTAACGAGAGGCGCCCATGCAGTATGGAGGAAAGGGGACAGGACGAAAGAGTACAACAGTTACAGGTAAGTAACTTGTTCCTTCTCCAGCATGGGGTCTGGCATGGATTCACATAAAGAATAAATAGCAGTACAGAAATACACAACGACGTGAGGTGGCAAGGCTCAACAGAAGCAATTACTGTTACCTCCGGAACAGGCTCACCTTCAAGGGAACAGGTTGCGTAGCACTGCTTGGCCGACCCTGGAGTCCTCTCTGGAATCCCTTTCGACGCTGTAGAATCTTGTGAAGGTGTGTGTAGACCTCCACATAGCAGCCCTGCAGATGTCCAGCAGGGGCACACCAGACAGGAACGAAGTCGTCGCAGCGATCGCTCTGGTCGAATGAGCTCTCAGCCGGTCAGGCATTGGTCGGTTTGCCAAACGGTGACAGTGTGTAATACAGGCGGAGAGCCACCTGGAAATGGAAGCCTTGGACCAAGCTTTCCCATGGTTCACAGGACCAAAGTTCACGAAAGGTTGAGACATCTTCCGTAAACTCTTCGGAAAAAACACAGGCAACACCAAATGTTTGTTGAGGTGGAATTCTGATGGAACCTTTGGCATGAAGGAAGGGTGCGCCCGCAGCACCACCCTCGTGATGTGAAAAGTCAGATAAGGCCGCTTGCAGGACAGGGCCTGGATCTCAACTACCCTCCTGGCAGGGATGATGGCCACAATAAAAGGCGTTTTCCACGAAAGGAACTTGAGAGTGGCCTGATGCATAGGTTCGAAGGCGGCCCCCATGAGCCTTGTCAGTACCACGTTGAGTTCCCACGCCGGGGCTGAAGCCTTCACTCTGCCAGACCTGTGAGTCATTCGTGGAAGGCCTAGACTGTTGATGGTGTGTCGAGGTCTTTTTCCTCGTCTGCATCCATCAGGGTGTCCGGCTTGTCTGGAACGGGTGGAGGGGTGCTGGGCGCCGAGGGCTGCGGTGTGGAGACCGGAGCCGGAGGCTGCAGCAGAGGCTAGTACGGAACCGCCTGAACAGTGGAAGGCAGGGGCGCCAGAATCGAAGGAGCCGGCGTGGCAGCAGGGGCTGCAACGGGGCCTGCAGTGCTGGAGCTATAGGAGGAATAACTATAGGTGCAGGGGGAGGGGCCAGAGCGAGCATGTCCATGATTACATCCCTAAGGAAGGACCCCATCTGAGGACATGAGCATGAGGAACTTTTCAAAGAACCTGTCGGCGCAGGCCCGTGGGTTGGCAGGTGATATTGACAGGTAGCGGACGGCAGCTGATGCCGCTGCATACTCTGTCTAGCTGTTTGCGGGGTAAACCTGTCCTGTGCTGCTGAAGGATAAACTGTAGGCCACGTACCTGGTTGACACCAGTCCCACCTTGTAACTCGTTCTCCCACCTGCTGCATTCCTCGGGCGGCCATCTTGTCTGGCGTGGTGGCCATCTTGTCGAGCTGCATGCCATGTGCCAAAGTCATGGTGCTTGGCTCACTGGGCCCGGCCTCCTCCAGGACTCTTGGCGATGGAGCATGAGACCTACCCTGCACCTCAGGCCGAGGCCTGGTAGGATTGTCACCCTCAGCAGAGTTGCCGGTAGTGCTGGGTACAGGCGCCCCCTCTGCCATGTTGCAGGTACAAGTGCATAGCCCCTCAGGTGTACACCCGGTAAAAGAACCTTGCGGTCTCTCAGCACTGTCTCTGGAAGGATCTACAGACCCCTCGGCCTGGCCGCCGGTAGCTGAATTAGCCTCGGTACCCGTGCTGGTGTGAGAAACTGAGCGGTTCCTCCCGTCTGGGCGTTTCCTTGGGAAGAAGTCGCCCTTGCGGGGTGCACTGGAAAAGAGCAGCCCTCCCTTAGGCCTTGACTTATGACTGACAAAAGTCCTTCAAGTCCTCTGGGGGCGACTTCTCGAAGAGCTCTGTCCACCTAGCTAGTCAAAGCACGCAAAGAATGTGCTTTGCATTTTGTGCAACCCTCCCATCCATGGTCGGGGCCAAGGCAGCGGAGGCAAAGAACGTGGGGATCCGATGTAGGGAAGAGCACCTCGCAGGCTGGACATCTGCTGAAGCCCGCTGAAGTCGAAATGCATCGGGGAGGAAAGACAGAAGAAAGTATCCGGGGAAGAGCGCGTGGTATTACATGTCCGAAGACAATCCCAGGAGCGCTGGTGAAATGGGCCTGTTCCTGTTGACGCGGAAAAGGGGACTGGCGCCGGTGGGCAGAGTCAGGCGAGCGCATGCTCCCAGGGCTACGCCCCCGCGTGCCTCTAAATTTAAATGGGAAGATTTCTTCTGGTGAAAAAGGTTCCGTCTCCCTTCCCTAACGAGAGGCGCCCATGCAGTATGGAGGAAAGGGGACAGGACGAAAGAGTACAACAGTTACAGGTAAGTAACTTGTTCCTTCTCCAGCATGGGGTCTGGCATGGATTCACATAAAGAATAAATAGCAGTACAGAAATACACAACGACGTGAGGTGGCAAGGCTCAACAGAAGTAATTACTGTTACCTCCGGAACAGGCTCACCTTCAAGGGAACAGGTTGCGTAGCACTGCTTGGCCGACCCTGGAGTCCTCTCTGGAATCCCTTTCGACGCTGTAGAATCTTGTGAAGGTGTGTGTAGACCTCCACATAGCAGCCCTGCAGATGTCCAGCAGGGGCACACCAGACAGGAACGAAGTCGTCGCAGCGATCGCTCTGGTGGAATGAGCTCTCAGCCGGTCAGGCATTGGTCGGTTTGCCAAACGGTGACAGTGTGTAATACAGGCGGAGAGCCACCTGGAAATGGAAGCCTTGGACCAAGCTTTCCCATGGTTCACAGGACCAAAGTTCACGAAAGGTTGAGACATCTTCCGTAAACTCTTTGTGCGTGCCACATAGAACTTCAGAGCACGCGCCACATCCAGCGAGTGCAAAGTCCTTCCAGCCAGCGACAAAGGTGTCGGAAAAAACACAGGCAACACCAAATGTTTGTTGAGGTGGAATTCTGACGGAACCTTTGGCATGAAGGAAGGGTGCGCCCGCAGCACCACCCTCGTGATGTGAAAAGTCAGATAAGGCCTCTTGCAGGACAGGGCCTGGATCTCAACTACCCTCCTGGCAGGGATGATGGCCACAATAAAAGGCGTTTTCCACGAAAGGAACTTGAGAGTGGCCTGATGCATAGGTTCGAAGGCGGCCCCCATGAGCCTTGTCAGTACCACGTTGAGTTCCCACGCCGGGGCTGAAGCCTTCACTCTGCCAGACCTGTGAGTCATTCGTGGAAGGCCTAGACTGTTGATGGTGTGTCGAGGTCTTTTTCCTCGTCTGCATCCACCAGGGTGTCCGGCTTGTCTGGAACGAGTGGAGGGGTGCTGGGCGCCGAGGGCTGAGGTGTGGAGACCGGAGCCGGAGGCTGCAGCAGAGGCTAGTACGGAACCGCCTGAACAGTGGAAGGCAGGGGCGCCAGAATCGAAGGAGCCGGCGTGGCAGCAGGGGCTGCAACGGGGCCTGCAGTGCTGGAGCTATAGGAGGAATAACTATAGGTGCAGGGGGAGGGGCCAGAGCGAGCATGTCCATGATTACATCCCTAAGGAAGGACCCCATCTGAGGACATGAGCATGAGGAACTTTTCAAAGAACCTGTCGTCGCAGGCCCGTGGGTTGGCAGGTGATATTGACAGGTAGCGGACGGCTGCTGATGCCGCTGCATACTCTGTCTAGCTGTTTGCGGGGTAAACCTGTCCTGTGCTGCTGAAGGATAAACTGTAGGCCACGTAGCTGGTTGACACCAGTCCCACCTTGTAACTCGTTCTCCCACCTGCTGCATTCCTCGGGCGGCCATCTTGTCTGGCGTGGTGGCCATCTTGTCGAGCTGCATGCCACGTGCCAAAGTCATGGTGCTTGGCTCACTGGGCCCGGCCTCCTCCAGGACTCTTGGCGATGGAGCATGAGACCTACCCTGCACCTCAGGCCGAGGCCTGGTAGGAATGTCACCCTCAGCAGAGTTGCCGGTAGTGCTGGGTACAGGCGCCCCCTCTGCCATGTTGCAGGTACAAGTGCATAGCCCCTCAGGTGTACACCCGGTAAAAGAACCTTGCGGTCTCTCAGCACTGTCTCTGGAAGGATCTACAGACCCCTCGGCCTGGCCGCCGGTAGCTGAATTAGCCTCGGTACCCGTGCTGGTGTGAGAAACTGAGCGGTTCCTCCCGTCTGGGCGTTTCCTTGGGAAGAAGTCGCCCTTGCGGGGTGAACTGGAAAAGAGCAGCCCTCCCTTAGGCCTTGACTTATGACTGACAAAAGTCCTTCAAGTCCTCTGGGGGCGACTTCTCGAAGAGCTCTGTCCACCTAGCTAGTCAAAGCACGCAAAGAATGTGCTTTGCATTTTGTGCAACCCTCCCATCCATGGTCGGGGCCAAGGCAGCGGAGGCAAAGAACGTGGGGATCCGATGTAGGGAAGAGCACCTCGCTGGCTGGACATCTGCTGAAGCCCGCTGAAGTCGAAATGCATCGGGGAGGAAAGACAGAAGAAAGTATCCGGGGAAGAGCGCGTGGTATTACACGTCCGAAGACAATCCCAGGAGCGCTGGTGAAATGGGCCTGTTCCTGTTGACGCGGAAAAGGGGACTGGCGCCGGTGGGCAGAGTCAGGCGAGCGCATGCTCCCAGGGCTACGCCCCCGCGTACCTCTAAATTTAAATGGGAAGATTTCTTCTGGTGAAAAAGGTTCCGTCTCCCTTCCCTAACGAGAGGCGCCCATGCAGTATGGAGGAAAGGGGACAGGACGAAAGAGTACAACAGTTACAGGTAAGTAACTTGTTCCTTCTCCAGCATGGGGTCTGGCATGGATTCACATAAAGAATAGCAGTACAGAAATACACAACGACGTGAGGTGGCAAGGCTCAACAGAAGCAATAACTGTTACCTCCGGAACAGGCTCACCTTCAAGGGAACAGGTTGCGTAGCACTGCTTGGCCGACCCTGGAGTCCTCTCTGGAATCCCTTTCGACGCTGTAGAATCTTGTGAAGGTGTGTGTAGACCTCCACATAGCAGCCCTGCAGATGTCCAGCAGGGGCACACCAGACAGGAACGAAGTCGTCGCAGCGATCGCTCTGGTGGAATGAGCTCTCAGCCGGTCAGGCATTGGTCGGTTTGCCAAACGGTGACAGTGTGTAATACAGGCGGAGAGCAACCTGGAAATGGAAGCCTTGGACCAAGCTTTCCCATGGTTCACAGGACCAAAGTTCACGAAAGGTTGAGACATCTTCCGTAAAAACTCTTTGTGCGTGCCACATAGAACTTCAGAGCACGCGCCACATCCAGCGAGTGCAAAGTCCTTCCAGCCAGCGACAAAGGTGTCGGAAAAAACACAGGCAACACCAAATGTTTGTTGAGGTGGAATTCTGACGGAACCTTTGGCATGAAGGAAGGGTGCGCCCGCAGCACCACCCTCGTGAGGTGAAAAGTCAGATAAGGCCGCTTGCAGGACAGGGCCTGGATCTCAACTACCCTCCTGGCAGGGATGATGGCCACAATAAAAGGCGTTTTCCACGAAAGGAACTTGAGAGTGGCCTGATGCATAGGTTCGAAGGCGGCCCCCATGAGCCTTGTCAGTACCACGTTGAGTTCCCACGCCGGGGCTGAAGCCTTCACTCTGCCAGACCTGTGAGTCATTCGTGGAAGGCCTAGACTGTTGATGGTGTGTCGAGGTCTTTTTCCTCGTCTGCATCCACCAGGGTGTCCGGCTTGTCTGGAACGAGTGGAGGGGTGCTGGGCGCCGAGGGCTGAGGTGTGGAGACCGGAGCCGGAGGCTGCAGCAGAGGCTAGTACGGAACCGCCTGAACAGTGGAAGGCAGGGGCGCCAGAATCGAAGGAGCCGGCGTGGCAGCAGGGGCTGCAACGGGCCTGCAGTGCTGGAGCTATAGGAGGAATAACTATAGATGCAGGGGGAGGGGACAGAGCGAGCATGTCCATGATTACATCCCTAAGGAAGGACCCCATCTGAGGACATGAGCATGAGGAACTTTTCAAAGAACCTGTCGTCGCAGGCCCGTGGGTTGGCAGGTGATATTGACGGGTAGCGGACGGCTGCTGATGCCGCTGCCTACTCTGTCTAGCTGTTTGCGGGGTAAACCTGTCCTGTGCTGCTGAAGGTTAAACTGTAGGCCACGTAGCTGGTTGACACCAGTCTCACCTTGTAACTCGTTCTCCCACCTGCTGCATTCCTCGGGCGGCCATCTTGTCTGGCGTGGTGGCCATCTTGTCGAGCTGCATGCCACGTGCCAAAGTCATGGTGCTTGGCTTACTGGGCCCGGCCTCCTCCAGGACTCTTGGCGATGGAGCATGAGACCTACCCTGCACCTCAGGCCGAGGCCTGGTAGGAATGTCACCCTCAGCAGAGTTGCCGGTAGTGCTGGGTACAGGCGCCCCCTCTGCCATGTTGCAGGTACAAGTGCATAGCCCCTCAGGTGTACACCCGGTAAAAGAACCTTGCGGTCTCTCAGCACTGTCTCTGGAAGGATCTACAGACCCCTCGGCCTGGCCGCCGGTAGCTCAATTAGCCTCGGTACCCGTGCTGGTGTGAGAAACTGAGCGGTTCCTCCCGTCTGGGCGTTTCCTTGGGAAGAAGTCGCCCTTGCGGGGTGCACTGGAAAAGAGCAGCCCTCCCTTAGGCCTTGACTTATGACTGACAAAAGTCCTTCAAGTCCTCTGGGGGCGACTTCTCGAAGAGCTCTGTCCACCTAGCTAGTCAAAGCACGCAAAGAATGTGCTTTGCATTTTGTGCAACCCTCCCATCCATGGTCGGGGCCAAGGCAGCGGAGGCAAAGAACGTGGGGATCCGATGTAGGGAAGAGCACCTCGCAGGCTGGACATCTGCTGAAGCCCGCTGAAGTCGAAATGCATCGGGGAGGAAAGACAGAAGAAAGTATCCGGGGAAGAGCGCGTGGTATTACATGTCCGAAGACAATCCCAGGAGCGCTGGTGAAATGGGCCTGTTCCTGTTGACGCGGAAAAGGGGACTGGCGCCGGTGGGCAGAGTCAGGCGAGCGCATGCTCCCAGGGCTACGCCCCCGCGTGCCTCTAAATTTAAATGGGAAGATTTCTTCTGGTGAAAAAGGTTCCGTCTCCCTTCCCTAACGAGAGGCGCCCATGCAGTATGGAGGAAAGGGGACAGGAGGAAGGAGTACAACAGTTACAGGTAAGTAACTTGTTCCTTCTCCAGCATGGGGTCTGCCATGGATTCACATAAAGAATAGCAGTACAGAAATACACAACGACGTGAGGTGGCAAGGCTCAACAGAAGCAATTACTGTTACCTCCAGAACAGGCTCACCTTCAAGGGAACAGGTTGCGTAGCACTGCTTGGCCGACCCTGGAGTCCTCTCTGGAATCCCTTTCGACGCTGTAGAATCTTGTGAAGGTGTGTGTAGACCTCCACATAGCAGCCCTGCAGATGTCCAGCAGGGGCACACCAGACAGGAACAAAGTCGTCGCAGCGATCGCTCTGGTGGAATGAGCTCTCAGCCGGTCAGGCATTGGTCGGTTTGCCAAACGGTGACAGTGTGTAATACAGGCGGAGAGCAACCTGGAAATGGAAGCCTTGGACCAAGCTTTCCCATGGTTCACAGGACCAAAGTTCACGAAAGGTTGAGACATCTTCCGTAAACTCTTTGTGCGTGCCACATAGAACTTCAGAGCACGCGCCACATCCAGCGAGTGCAAAGTCCTTCCAGCCAGCGACAAAGGTGTCGGAAAAAACACAGGCAACACCAAATGTTTGTTGAGGTGGAATTCTGACGGAACCTTTGGCATGAAGGAAGGGTGCGCCCGCAGCACCACCCTCGTGATGTGAAAAGTCAGATAAGGCCGCTTGCAGGACAGGGCCTGGATCTCAACTACCCTCCTGGCAGGGATGATGGCCACAATAAAAGGCGTTTTCCACGAAAGGAACTTGAGAGTGGCCTGATGCATAGGTTCGAAGGCGGCCCCCATGAGCCTTGTCAGTACCACGTTGAGTTCCCACGCCGGGGCTGAAGCCTTCACTCTGCCAGACCTGTGAGTCATTCGTGGAAGGCCTAGACTGTTGATGGTGTGTCGAGGTCTTTTTCCTCGTCTGCATCCACCAGGGTGTCCGGCTTGTCTGGAACGAGTGGAGGGGTGCTGGGCGCCGAGGGCTGAGGTGTGGAGACCGGAGCCGGAGGCTGCAGCAGAGGCTAGTACGGAACCGCCTGAACAGTGGAAGGCAGGGGCGCCAGAATCGAAGGAGCCGGCGTGGCAGCAGGGGCTGCAACGGGCCTGCAGTGCTGGAGCTATAGGAGGAATAACTATAGGTGCAGGGGGAGGGGCCAGAGCGAGCATGTCCATGATTACATCCCTAAGGAAGGACCCCATCTGAGGACATGAGCATGAGGAACTTTTCAAAGAACCTGTCGTCGCAGGCCCGTGGGTTGGCAGGTGATATTGACGGGTAGCGGACGGCTGCTGATGCCGCTGCATACTCTGTCTAGCTGTTTGCGGGGTAAACCTGTCCTGTGCTGCTGAAGGTTAAACTGTAGGCCACGTAGCTGGTTGACACCAGTCTCACCTTGTAACTCGTTCTCCCACCTGCTGCATTCCTCGGGCGGCCATCTTGTCTGGCGTGGTGGCCATCTTGTCGACCTGCATGCCACGTGCCAAAGTCATGGTGCTTGGCTCACTGGGCCCGGCCTCCTCCAGGACTCTTGGCGATGGAGCATGAGACCTACCCTGCACCTCAGGCCGAGGCCTGGTAGGAATGTCACCCTCAGCAGAGTTGCCGGTAGTGCTGGGTACAGGCGCCCCCTCTGCCATGTTGCAGGTACAAGTGCATAGCCCCTCAGGTGTACACCCGGTAAAAGAACCTTGCGGTCTCTCAGCACTGTCTCTGGAAGGATCTACAGACCCCTCGGCCTGGCCGCCGGTAGCTGAATTAGCCTCGGTACCCGTGCTGGTGTGAGAAACTGAGCGGTTCCTCCCGTCTGGGCGTTTCCTTGGGAAGAAGTCGCCCTTGCGGGGTGCACTGGAAAAGAGCAGCCCTCCCTTAGGCCTTGACTTATGACTGACAAAAGTCCTTCAAGTCCTCTGGGGGCGACTTCTCGAAGAGCTCTGTCCACCTAGCTAGTCAAAGCACGCAAAGAATGTGCTTTGCATTTTGTGCAACCCTCCCATCCATTGTCGGGGCCAAGGCAGCGGAGGCAAAGAACGTGGGGATCCGATGTAGGGAAGAGCACCTCGCAGGCTGGACATCTGCTGAAGCCCGCTGAAGTCGAAATGCATCGGGGAGGAAAGACAGAAGAAAGTATCCGGGGAAGAGCGCGTGGTATTACATGTCCGAAGACAATCCCAGGAGCGCTGGTGAAATGGGCCTGTTCCTGTTGACGCGGAAAAGGGGACTGGCGCCGGTGGGCGGAGTGAGGCGAGCGCATGCTCCCAGGGCTACGCCCCCGCGTACCTCTAAATTTAAATGGGAAGATTTCTTCTGGTGAAAAAGGTTCCGTCTCCCTTCCCTAACGAGAGGCGCCCATGCAGTCTGGAGGAAAGGGGACAGGACAAAAGAGTACAACAGTTACAGGTAAGTAACTTGTTCCTTCTCCAGCATGGGGTCTGGCATGGATTCACATAAAGAATAGCAGTACAGAAATACACAACGACGTGAGGTGGCAAGGCTCAACAGAAGCAATTACTGTTACCTCCGGAACAGGCTAACCTTCAAGGGAACAGGTTGCGTAGCACTGCTTGGCCGACCCTGGAGTCCTCTCTGGAATCCCTTTCGACGCTGTAGAATCTTGTGAAGGTGTGTGTAGACCTCCACATAGCAGCCCTGCAGATGTCCAGCAGGGGCACACCAGACAGGAACGAAGTCGTCGCAGCGATCGCTCTGGTGGAATGAGCTCTCAGCCGGTCAGGCATTGGTCGGTTTGCCAAACGGTGACAGTGTGTAATACAGGCGGAGAGCCACCTGGAAATGGAAGCCTTGGACCAAGCTTTCCCATGGTTCACAGGACCAAAGTTCACGAAAGGTTGAGACATCTTCCGTAAACTCTTTGTGCGTGCCACATAGAACTTCAGAGCACGCGCCACATCCAGCGAGTGCAAAGTCCTTCCAGCCAGCGACAAAGGTGTCGGAAAAAACACAGGCAACACCAAATGTTTGTTGAGGTGGAATTCTGACGGAACCTTTGGCATGAAGGAAGGGTGCGCCCGCAGCACCACCCTCGTGATGTGAAAAGTCAGATAAGGCCTCTTGCAGGACAGGGCCTGGATCTCAACTACCCTCCTGGCAGGGATGATGGCCACAATAAAAGGCGTTTTCCACGAAAGGAACTTGAGAGTGGCCTGATGCATAGGTTCGAAGGCGGCCCCCATGAGCCTTGTCAGTACCACGTTGAGTTCCCACGCCGGGGCTGAAGCCTTCACTCTGCCAGACCTGTGAGTCATTCGTGGAAGGCCTAGACTGTTGATGGTGTGTCGAGGTCTTTTTCCTCGTCTGCATCCACCAGGGTGTCCGGCTTGTCTGGAACGAGTGGAGGGGTGCTGGGCGCCGAGGGCTGAGGTGTGGAGACCGGAGCCGGAGGCTGCAGCAGAGGCTAGTACGGAACCGCCTGAACAGTGGAAGGCAGGGGCGCCAGAATCGAAGGAGCCGGCGTGGCAGCAGGGGCTGCAACGGGGCCTGCAGTGCTGGAGCTATAGGAGGAATAACTATAGGTGCAGGGGGAGGGGCCAGAGCGAGCATGTCCATGATTACATCCCTAAGGAAGGACCCCATCTGAGGACATGAGCATGAGGAACTTTTCAAAGAACCTGTCGTCGCAGGCCCGTGGGTTGGCAGGTGATATTGACAGGTAGCGGACGGCTGCTGCTGCCGCTGCATACTCTGTCTAGCTGTTTGCGGGGTAAACCTGTCCTGTGCTGCTGAAGGATAAACTGTAGGCCACGTAGCTGGTTGACACCAGTCCCACCTTGTAACTCGTTCTCCCACCTGCTGCATTCCTCGGGCGGCCATCTTGTCTGGCGTGGTGGCCATCTTGTCGAGCTGCATGCCACGTGCCAAAGTCATGGTGCTTGGCTCACTGGGCCCGGCCTCCTCCAGGACTCTTGGCGATGGAGCATGAGACCTACCCTGCACCTCAGGCCGAGGCCTGGTAGGAATGTCACCCTCAGCAGAGTTGCCGGTAGTGCTGGGTACAGGCGCCCCCTCTGCCATGTTGCAGGTACAAGTGCATAGCCCCTCAGGTGTACACCCGGTAAAAGAACCTTGCGGTCTCTCAGCACTGTCTCTGGAAGGATCTACAGACCCCTCGGCCTGGCTGCCGGTAGCTGAATTAGCCTCGGTACCCGTGCTGGTGTGAGAAACTGAGCGGTTCCTCCCGTCTGGGCGTTTCCTTGGGAAGAAGTCGCCCTTGCGGGGTGCACTGGAAAAGAGCAGCCCTCCCTTAGGCCTTGAATTATGACTGACAAAAGTCCTTCAAGTCCTCTGGGGGCGACTTCTCGAAGAGCTCTGTCCACCCAGCTAGTCAAAGCACGCAAAGAATGTGCTTTGCATTTTGTGCAACCCTCCCATCCATGGTCGGGGCCAAGGCAGCGGAGGCAAAGAACGTGGGGATCCGATGTAGGGAAGAGCACCTCGCAGGCTGGACATCTGCTGAAGCCCGCTGAAGTCGAAATGCATCGGGGAGGAAAGACAGAAGAAAGTATCCGGGGAAGAGCGCGTGGTATTACATGTCCGAAGACAATCCCAGGAGCGCTGGTGAAATGGGCCTGTTCCTGTTGACGCGGAAAAGGGGACTGGCGCCGGTGGGCAGAGTCAGGCGAGCGCATGCTCCCAGGGCTACGCCCCCGCGTGCCTCTAAATTTAAATGGGAAGATTTCTTCTGGTGAAAAAGGTTCCGTCTCCCTTCCCTAACGAGAGGCGCCCATGCAGTATGGAGGAAAGGGGACAGGACGAAAGAGTACAACAGTTACAGGTATGTAACTTGTTCCTTCTCCAGCATGGGGTCTGGCATGGATTCACATAAAGAATAGCAGTACAGAAATACACAACGACATGAGGTGGCAAGGCTCAACAGAAGCAATTACTGTTACCTCCGGAACAGGCTCACCCTCAAGGGAACAGGTTGCGTAGCACTGCTTGGCCGACCCTGGAGTCCTCTCTGGAATCCCTTTCGACGCTGTAGAATCTTGTGAAGGTGTGTGTAGACCTCCACATAGCAGCCCTGCATATGTCCAGCAGGGGCACACCAGACAGGAACGAAGTCGTCGCAGCGATCGCTCTGGTGGAATGAGCTCTCAGCCGGTCAGGCATTGGTCGGTTTGCCAAACGGTGACAGTGTGTAATACAGGCGGAGAGCAACCTGGAAATGGAAGCCTTGGACCAAGCTTTCCCATGGTTCACAGGACCAAAGTTCACGAAAGGTTGAGACATCTTCCGTAAACTCTTTGTGCGTGCCACATAGAACTTCAGAGCACGCGCCACATCCAGCGAGTGCAAAGTCCTTCCAGCCAGCGACAAAGGTGTCGGAAAAAACACAGGCAACACCAAATGTTTGTTGAGATGGAATTCTGACGGAACCTTTGGCATGAAGGAAGGGTGCGCCCGCAGCACCACCCTCGTGATGTGAAAAGTCAGATAAGGCTGCTTGCAGGACAGGGCCTGGATCTCAACTACCCTCCTGGCAGGGATGATGGCCACAATAAAAGGCGCTTTCCACGAAAGGAACTTGAGAGTGGCCTGATGCATAGGTTCGAAGGCGGCCCCCATGAGCCTTGTCAGTACCACGTTGAGTTCCCATGCCGGGGCTGAAGCCTTCACTCTGCCAGACCTGTGAGTCATTCGTGGAAGGCCTAGACTGTTGATGGTGTGTCGAGGTCTTTTTCTCATCTGCATCCACCAGGGTGTCCGGCTTGTCTGGAACGAGTGGAGGGGTGCTGGGCGCCGAGGGCTGAGGTGTGGAGACCGGAGCCGGAGGCTGCAGCAGAGGCTAGTACGGAACCGCCTGAACAGTGGAAGGCAGGGGCGCCAGAATCGAAGGAGCCGGCTTGGCAGCAGGGGCTGCAACGGGGCCTGCAGTGCTGGAGCTATAGGAGGAATAACTATAGGTGCAGGGGGAGGGGCCAGAGCGAGCATGTCCATGATTACATCCCTAAGGAAGGACCCCATCTGAGGACATGAGCATGAGGAACTTTTCAAAGAACCTGTCGTCGCAGGCCCGTGGGTTGGCAGGTGATATTGACGGGTAGCGGACAGCTGCTGATGCCGCTGCATACTCTGTCTAGCTGTTTGCGGGGTAAACCTGTCCTGTGCTGCTGAAGGATAAACTGTAGGCCACGTACCTGGTTGACACCAGTCCCACCTTGTAACTCGTTCTCCCACCTGCTGCATTCCTCGGGCGGCCATCTTGTCTGGCGTGGTGGCCATCTTGTCGAGCTGCATGCCACGTGCCAAAGTCATGGTGCTTGGCTCACTGGGCCCGGCCTCCTCCAGGACTCTTGACGATGGAGCATGAGACCTACCCTGCACCTCAGGCCGAGGCCTGGTAGGAATGTCACCCTCAGCAGAGTTGCCGGTAGTGCTGGGTACAGGCGCCCCCTCTGCCATGTTGCAGGTACAAGTGCATAGCCCCTCAGGTGTACACCCGTTAAAAGAACCTTGCGGTCTCTCAGCACTGTCTCTGGAAGGATCTACAGACCCCTCGGCCTCGCGGCCGGTAGCTGATTTAGCCTCGGTACCCGTGCTGGTGTGAGAAACTGAGCGGTTCCTCCCGTCTGGGAGTTTCCTTGGGAAGAAGTCGCCCTTGCGGGGTGCACTGGAAAAGAGCAGCCCTCCCTTAGGCCTTGACTTATGACTGACAAAAGTCCTTCAAGTCCTCTGGGGGCGACTTCTCGAAGAGCTCTGTCCACCTAGCTAGTCAAAGCACGCAAAGAATGTGCTTTGCATTTTGTGCAACCCTCCCATCCATGGTCGGGGCCAAGGCAGCGGAGGCAAAGAACGTGGGGATCCGATGTAGGGAAGAGCACCTCGCAGGCTGGACATCTGCTGAAGCCCGCTGAAGTCGAAATGCATTGGGGAGGAAAGACAGAAGAAAGTATCCGGGGAAGAGCGCGTGGTATTACATGTCCGAAGACAATCCCAGGAGTGCTGGTGAAATGGGCCTGTTCCTGTTGACGCGGAAAAGGGGACTGGCGCCGGTGGGCAGAGTCAGGCGAGCGCATGCTCCCAGGGCTACGCCCCCGCGTGCCTCTAAATTTAAATGGGAAGATTTCTTCTGGTGAAAAAGGTTCCGTCTCCCTTCCCTAACGAGAGGCGCCCATGCAGTATGGAGGAAAGGGGACAGGACGAAAGAGTACAACAGTTACAGATAAGTAACTTGTTCCTTCTCCAGCATGGGGTCTGGCATGGATTCACATAAAGAATAGCAGTACAGAAATACACAACGACGTGAGGTGGCAAGGCTCAACAGAAGCAATTACTGTTACCTCCGGAACAGGCTCACCTTCAAGGGAACAGGTTGCGTAGCACTGCTTGGCCGACCCTGGAGTCCTCTCTGGAATCCCTTTCGACGCTGTAGAATCTTGTGAAGGTGTGTGTAGACCTCCACATAGCAGCCCTGCAGATGTCCAGCAGGGGCACACCAGACAGGAACGAAGTCGTCGCAGCGATCGCTCTGGTGGAATGAGCTCTCAGCCGGTCAGGCATTGGTCGGTTTGCCAAACGGTGACAGTGTGTAATACAGGCGGAGAGCAACCTGGAAATGGAAGCCTTGGACCAAGCTTTCCCATGGTTCACAGGACCAAAGTTCACGAAAGGTTGAGACATCTTCCGTAAAAACTCTTTGTGCGTGCCACATAGAACTTCAGAGCACGCGCCACATCCAGCGAGTGCAAAGTCCTTCCAGCCAGCGACAAAGGTGTCGGAAAAAACACAGGCAACACCAAATGTTTGTTGAGGTGGAATTCTGACGGAACCTTTGGCATGAAGGAAGGGTGCGCCCGCAGCACCACCCTCGTGAGGTGAAAAGTCAGATAAGGCCGCTTGCAGGACAGGGCCTGGATCTCAACTACCCTCCTGGCAGGGATGATGGCCACAATAAAAGGCGTTTTCCACGAAAGGAACTTGAGAGTGGCCTGATGCATAGGTTCGAAGGCGGCCCCCATGAGCCTTGTCAGTACCACGTTGAGTTCCCACGCCGGGGCTGAAGCCTTCACTCTGCCAGACCTGTGAGTCATTCGTGGAAGGCCTAGACTGTTGATGGTGTGTCGAGGTCTTTTTCCTCGTCTGCATCCACCAGGGTGTCCGGCTTGTCTGGAACGAGTGGAGGGGTGCTGGGCGCCGAGGGCTGAGGTGTGGAGACCGGAGCCGGAGGCTGCAGCAGAGGCTAGTACGGAACCGCCTGAACAGTGGAAGGCAGGGGCGCCAGAATCGAAGGAGCCGGCGTGGCAGCAGGGGCTGCAACGGGCCTGCAGTGCTGGAGCTATAGGAGGAATAACTATAGGTGCAGGGGGAGGGGCCAGAGCGAGCATGTCCATGATTACATCCCTAAGGAAGGACCCCATCTGAGGACATGAGCATGAGGAACTTTTCAAAGAACCTGTCGTCGCAGGCCCGTGGGTTGGCAGGTGATATTGACGGGTAGCGGACGGCTGCTGATGCCGCTGCATACTCTGTCTAGCTGTTTGCGGGGTAAACCTGTCCTGTGCTGCTGAAGGTTAAACTGTAGGCCACGTAGCTGGTTGACACCAGTCTCACCTTGTAACTCGTTCTCCCACCTGCTGCATTCCTCGGGCGGCCATCTTGTCTGGCGTGGTGGCCATCTTGTCGAGCTGCATGCCACGTGCCAAAGTCATGGTGCTTGGCTCACTGGGCCCGGCCTCCTCCAGGACTCTTGGCGATGGAGCATGAGACCTACCCTGCACCTCAGGCCGAGGCCTGGTAGGAATGTCACCCTCAGCAGAGTTGCCGGTAGTGCTGGGTACAGGCGCCCCCTCTGCCATGTTGCAGGTACAAGTGCATAGCCCCTCAGGTGTACACCCGGTAAAAGAACCTTGCGGTCTCTCAGCACTGTCTCTGGAAGGATCTACAGACCCTCGGCCTGGCCGCCGGTAGCTGAATTAGCCTCGGTACCCGTGCTGGTGTGAGAAACTGAGCGGTTCCTCCCGTCTGGGCGTTTCCTTGGGAAGAAGTCGCCCTTGCGGGGTGCACTGGAAAAGAGCAGCCCTCCCTTAGGCCTTGACTTATGACTGACAAAAGTCCTTCAAGTCCTCTGGGGGCGACTTCTCGAAGAGCTCTGTCCACCTAGCTAGTCAAAGCACGCAAAGAATGTGCTTTGCATTTTGTGCAACCCTCCCATCCATGGTCGGGGCCAAGGCAGCGGAGGCAAAGAACGTGGGGATCCGATGTAGGGAAGAGCACCTCGCAGGCTGGACATCTGCTGAAGCCCGCTGAAGTCGAAATGCATCGGGGAGGAAAGACAGAAGAAAGTATCCGGGGAAGAGCGCGTGGTATTACATGTCCGAAGACAATCCCAGGAGCGCTGGTGAAATGGGCCTGTTCCTGTTGACGCGGAAAAGGGGACTGGCGCCGGTGGGCAGAGTGAGGCGAGCGCATGCTCCCAGGGCTACGCCCCCGCGTACCTCTAAATTTAAATGGGAAGATTTCTTCTGGTGAAAAAGGTTCCGTCTCCCTTCCCTAACGAGAGGCGCCCATGCAGTCTGGAGGAAAGGGGACAGGACGAAAGAGTACAACAGTTACAGGTAAGTAACTTGTTCCTTCTCCAGCATGGGGTCTGGCATGGATTCACATAAAGAATAGCAGTACAGAAATACACAACGACGTGAGGTGGCAAGGCTCAACAGAAGCAATTACTGTTACCTCCGGAACAGGCTCACCTTCAAGGGAACAGGTTGCGTAGCACTGCTTGGCCGACCCTGGAGTCCTCTCTGGAATCCCTTTCGACGCTGTAGAATCTTGTGAAGGTGTGTGTAGACCTCCACATAGCAGCCCTGCAGATGTCCAGCAGGGGCACACCAGACAGGAACGAAGTCGTCGCAGCGATCGCTCTGGTGGAATGAGCTCTCAGCCGGTCAGGCATTGGTCGGTTTGCCAAACGGTGACAGTGTGTAATACAGGCGGAGAGCCACCTGGAAATGGAAGCCTTGGACCAAGCTTTCCCATGGTTCACAGGACCAAAGTTCACGAAAGGTTGAGACATCTTCCGTAAACTCTTCGGAAAAAACACAGGCAACACCAAATGTTTGTTGAGGTGGAATTCTGATGGAACCTTTGGCATGAAGGAAGGGTGCGCCCGCAGCACCACCCTCGTGATGTGAAAAGTCAGATAAGGCCGCTTGCAGGACAGGGCCTGGATCTCAACTACCCTCCTGGCAGGGATGATGGCCACAATAAAAGGCGTTTTCCACGAAAGGAACTTGAGAGTGGCCTGATGCATAGGTTCGAAGGCGGCCCCCATGAGCCTTGTCAGTACCACGTTGAGTTCCCACGCCGGGGCTGAAGCCTTCACTCTGCCAGACCTGTGAGTCATTCGTGGAAGGCCTAGACTGTTGATGGTGTGTCGAGGTCTTTTTCCTCGTCTGCATCCATCAGGGTGTCCGGCTTGTCTGGAACGGGTGGAGGGGTGCTGGGCGCCGAGGGCTGCGGTGTGGAGACCGGAGCCGGAGGCTGCAGCAGAGGCTAGTACGGAACCGCCTGAACAGTGGAAGGCAGGGGCGCCAGAATCGAAGGAGCCGGCGTGGCAGCAGGGGCTGCAACGGGGCCTGCAGTGCTGGAGCTATAGGAGGAATAACTATAGGTGCAGGGGGAGGGGCCAGAGCGAGCATGTCCATGATTACATCCCTAAGGAAGGACCCCATCTGAGGACATGAGCATGAGGAACTTTTCAAAGAACCTGTCGGCGCAGGCCCGTGGGTTGGCAGGTGATATTGACAGGTAGCGGACGGCAGCTGATGCCGCTGCATACTCTGTCTAGCTGTTTGCGGGGTAAACCTGTCCTGTGCTGCTGAAGGATAAACTGTAGGCCACGTACCTGGTTGACACCAGTCCCACCTTGTAACTCGTTCTCCCACCTGCTGCATTCCTCGGGCGGCCATCTTGTCTGGCGTGGTGGCCATCTTGTCGAGCTGCATGCCATGTGCCAAAGTCATGGTGCTTGGCTCACTGGGCCCGGCCTCCTCCAGGACTCTTGGCGATGGAGCATGAGACCTACCCTGCACCTCAGGCCGAGGCCTGGTAGGATTGTCACCCTCAGCAGAGTTGCCGGTAGTGCTGGGTACAGGCGCCCCCTCTGCCATGTTGCAGGTACAAGTGCATAGCCCCTCAGGTGTACACCCGGTAAAAGAACCTTGCGGTCTCTCAGCACTGTCTCTGGAAGGATCTACAGACCCCTCGGCCTGGCGGCCGGTAGCTGAATTAGCCTCGGTACCCGTGCTGGTGTGAGAAACTGAGCGGTTCCTCCCGTCTGGGCGTTTCCTTGGGAAGAAGTCGCCCTTGCGGGGTGCACTGGAAAAGAGCAGCCCTCCCTTAGGCCTTGACTTATGACTGACAAAAGTCCTTCAAGTCCTCTGGGGGCGACTTCTCGAAGAGCTCTGTCCACCTAGCTAGTCAAAGCACGCAAAGAATGTGCTTTGCATTTTGTGCAACCCTCCCATCCATGGTCGGGGCCAAGGCAGCGGAGGCAAAGAACGTGGGGATCCGATGTAGGGAAGAGCACCTCGCAGGCTGGACATCTGCTGAAGCCCGCTGAAGTCGAAATGCATCGGGGAGGAAAGACAGAAGAAAGTATCCGGGGAAGAGCGCGTGGTATTACATGTCCGAAGACAATCCCAGGAGCGCTGGTGAAATGGGCCTGTTCCTGTTGACGCGGAAAAGGGGACTGGCGCCGGTGGGCAGAGTCAGGCGAGCGCATGCTCCCAGGGCTACGCCCCCGCGTGCCTCTAAATTTAAATGGGAAGATTTCTTCTGGTGAAAAAGGTTCCGTCTCCCTTCCCTAACGAGAGGCGCCCATGCAGTATGGAGGAAAGGGGACAGGACGAAAGAGTACAACAGTTACAGATAAGTAACTTGTTCCTTCTCCAGCATGGGGTCTGGCATGGATTCACATAAAGAATAGCAGTACAGAAATACACAACGACGTGAGGTGGCAAGGCTCAACAGAAGCAATTACTGTTACCTCCGGAACAGGCTCACCTTCAAGGGAACAGGTTGCGTAGCACTGCTTGGCCGACCCTGGAGTCCTCTCTGGAATCCCTTTCGACGCTGTAGAATCTTGTGAAGGTGTGTGTAGACCTCCACATAGCAGCCCTGCAGATGTCCAGCAGGGGCACACCAGACAGGAACGAAGTCGTCGCAGCGATCGCTCTGGTGGAATGAGCTCTCAGCCGGTCAGGCATTGGTCGGTTTGCCAAACGGTGACAGTGTGTAATACAGGCGGAGAGCAACCTGGAAATGGAAGCCTTGGACCAAGCTTTCCCATGGTTCACAGGACCAAAGTTCACGAAAGGTTGAGACATCTTCCGTAAAAACTCTTTGTGCGTGCCACATAGAACTTCAGAGCACGCGCCACATCCAGCGAGTGCAAAGTCCTTCCAGCCAGCGACAAAGGTGTCGGAAAAAACACAGGCAACACCAAATGTTTGTTGAGGTGGAATTCTGACGGAACCTTTGGCATGAAGGAAGGGTGCGCCCGCAGCACCACCCTCGTGAGGTGAAAAGTCAGATAAGGCCGCTTGCAGGACAGGGCCTGGATCTCAACTACCCTCCTGGCAGGGATGATGGCCACAATAAAAGGCGTTTTCCACGAAAGGAACTTGAGAGTGGCCTGATGCATAGGTTCGAAGGCGGCCCCCATGAGCCTTGTCAGTACCACGTTGAGTTCCCACGCCGGGGCTGAAGCCTTCACTCTGCCAGACCTGTGAGTCATTCGTGGAAGGCCTAGACTGTTGATGGTGTGTCGAGGTCTTTTTCCTCGTCTGCATCCACCAGGGTGTCCGGCTTGTCTGGAACGAGTGGAGGGGTGCTGGGCGCCGAGGGCTGAGGTGTGGAGACCGGAGCCGGAGGCTGCAGCAGAGGCTAGTACGGAACCGCCTGAACAGTGGAAGGCAGGGGCGCCAGAATCGAAGGAGCCGGCGTGGCAGCAGGGGCTGCAACGGGCCTGCAGTGCTGGAGCTATAGGAGGAATAACTATAGGTGCAGGGGGAGGGGCCAGAGCGAGCATGTCCATGATTACATCCCTAAGGAAGGACCCCATCTGAGGACATGAGCATGAGGAACTTTTCAAAGAACCTGTCGTCGCAGGCCCGTGGGTTGGCAGGTGATATTGACGGGTAGCGGACGGCTGCTGATGCCGCTGCATACTCTGTCTAGCTGTTTGCGGGGTAAACCTGTCCTGTGCTGCTGAAGGTTAAACTGTAGGCCACGTAGCTGGTTGACACCAGTCTCACCTTGTAACTCGTTCTCCCACCTGCTGCATTCCTCGGGCGGCCATCTTGTCTGGCGTGGTGGCCATCTTGTCGAGCTGCATGCCACGTGCCAAAGTCATGGTGCTTGGCTCACTGGGCCCGGCCTCCTCCAGGACTCTTGGCGATGGAGCATGAGACCTACCCTGCACCTCAGGCCGAGGCCTGGTAGGAATGTCACCCTCAGCAGAGTTGCCGGTAGTGCTGGGTACAGGCGCCCCCTCTGCCATGTTGCAGGTACAAGTGCATAGCCCCTCAGGTGTACACCCGGTAAAAGAACCTTGCGGTCTCTCAGCACTGTCTCTGGAAGGATCTACAGACCCCTCGGCATGGCCGCCGGTAGCTGAATTAGCCTCGGTACCCGTGCTGGTGTGAGAAACTGAGCGGTTCCTCCCGTCTGGGCGTTTCCTTGGGAAGAAGTCGCCCTTGCGGGGTGCACTGGAAAAGAGCAGCCCTCCCTTAGGCCTTGACTTATGACTGACAAAAGTCCTTCAAGTCCTCTGGGGGCGACTTCTCGAAGAGCTCTGTCCACCTAGCTAGTCAAAGCACGCAAAGAATGTGCTTTGCATTTTGTGCAACCCTCCCATCCATGGTCGGGGCCAAGGCAACGGAGGCAAAGAACGTGGGGATCCGATGTAGGGAAGAGCACCTCGCAGGCTGGACATCTGCTGAAGCCCGCTGAAGTCGAAATGCATCGGGGAGGAAAGACAGAAGAAAGTATCCGGGGAAGAGCGCGTGGTATTACATGTCCGAAGACAATCCCAGGAGCGCTGGTGAAATGGGCCTGTTCCTGTTGACGCGGAAAAGGGGACTGGCGCCGGTGGGCAGAGTGAGGCGAGCGCATGCTCCCAGGGCTACGCCCCCGCGTACCTCTAAATTTAAATGGGAAGATTTCTTCTGGTGAAAAAGGTTCCGTCTCCCTTCCCTAACGAGAGGCGCCCATGCAGTCTGGAGGAAAGGGGACAGGACGAAAGAGTACAACAGTTACAGGTAAGTAACTTGTTCCTTCTCCAGCATGGGGTCTGGCATGGATTCACATAAAGAATAGCAGTACAGAAATACACAACGACGTGAGGTGGCAAGGCTCAACAGAAGCAATTACTGTTACCTCCGGAACAGGCTCACCTTCAAGGGAACAGGTTGCGTAGCACTGCTTGGCCGACCCTGGAGTCCTCTCTGGAATCCCTTTCGACGCTGTAGAATCTTGTGAAGGTGTGTGTAGACCTCCACATAGCAGCCCTGCAGATGTCCAGCAGGGGCACACCAGACAGGAACGAAGTCGTCGCAGCGATCGCTCTGGTGGAATGAGCTCTCAGCCGGTCAGGCATTGGTCGGTTTGCCAAACGGTGACAGTGTGTAATACAGGCGGAGAGCCACCTGGAAATGGAAGCCTTGGACCAAGCTTTCCCATGGTTCACAGGACCAAAGTTCACGAAAGGTTGAGACATCTTCCGTAAACTCTTTGTGCGTGCCACATAGAACTTCAGAGCACGCGCCACATCCAGCGAGTGCAAAGTCCTTCCAGCCAGCGACAAAGGTGTCGGAAAAAACACAGGCAACACCAAATGTTTGTTGAGATGGAATTCTGACGGAACCTTTGGCATGAAGGAAGGGTGCGCCCGCAGCACCACCCTCGTGATGTGAAAAGTCAGATAAGGCTGCTTGCAGGACAGGGCCTGGATCTCAACTACCCTCCTGGCAGGGATGATGGCCACAATAAAAGGCGCTTTCCACGAAAGGAACTTGAGAGTGGCCTGATGCATAGGTTCGAAGGCGGCCCCCATGAGCCTTGTCAGTACCACGTTGAGTTCCCACGCCGGGGCTGAAGCCTTCACTCTGCCAGACCTGTGAGTCATTCGTGGAAGGCCTAGACTGTTGATGGTGTGTCGAGGTCTTTTTCTCATCTGCATCCACCAGGGTGTCCGGCTTGTCTGGAACGAGTGGAGGGGTGCTGGGCGCCGAGGGCTGAGGTGTGGAGACCGGAGCCGGAGGCTGCAGCAGAGGCTAGTACGGAACCGCCTGAACAGTGGAAGGCAGGGGCGCCAGAATCGAAGGAGCCGGCTTGGCAGCAGGGGCTGCAACGGGGCCTGCAGTGCTGGAGCTATAGGAGGAATAACTATAGGTGCAGGGGGAGGGGCCAGAGCGAGCATGTCCATGATTACATCCCTAAGGAAGGACCCCATCTGAGGACATGAGCATGAGGAACTTTTCAAAGAACCTGTCGTCGCAGGCCCGTGGGTTGGCAGGTGATATTGACGGGTAGCGGACAGCTGCTGATGCCGCTGCATACTCTGTCTAGCTGTTTGCGGGGTAAACCTGTCCTGTGCTGCTGAAGGATAAACTGTAGGCCACGTACCTGGTTGACACCAGTCCCACCTTGTAACTCGTTCTCCCACCTGCTGCATTCCTCGGGCGGCCATCTTGTCTGGCGTGGTGGCCATCTTGTCGAGCTGCATGCCACGTGCCAAAGTCATGGTGCTTGGCTCACTGGGCCCGGCCTCCTCCAGGACTCTTGACGATGGAGCATGAGACCTACCCTGCACCTCAGGCCGAGGCCTGGTAGGAATGTCACCCTCAGCAGAGTTGCCGGTAGTGCTGGGTACAGGCGCCCCCTCTGCCATGTTGCAGGTACAAGTGCAAAGCCCCTCAGGTGTACACCCGGTAAAAGAACCTTGCGGTCTCTCAGCACTGTCTCTGGAAGGATCTACAGACCCCTCGGCCTGGCGGCCGGTAGCTGAATTAGCCTCGGTACCCGTGCTGGTGTGAGAAACTGAGCGGTTCCTCCCGTCTGGGCGTTTCCTTGGGAAGAAGTCGCCCTTGCGGGGTGCACTGGAAAAGAGCAGCCCTCCCTTAGGCCTTGACTTATGACTGACAAAAGTCCTTCAAGTCCTCTGGGGGCGACTTCTCGAAGAGCTCTGTCCACCTAGCTAGTCAAAGCACGCAAAGAATGTGCTTTGCATTTTGTGCAACCCTCCCATCCATGGTCGGGGCCAAGGCAGCGGAGGCAAAGAACGTGGGGATCCGATGTAGGGAAGAGCACCTCGCAGGCTGGACATCTGCTGAAGCCCGCTGAAGTCGAAATGCATCGGGGAGGAAAGACAGAAGAAAGTATCCGGGGAAGAGCGCGTGGTATTACATGTCCGAAGACAATCCCAGGAGCGCTGGTGAAATGGGCCTGTTCCTGTTGACGCGGAAAAGGGGACTGGCGCCGGTGGGCAGAGTCAGGCGAGCGCATGCTCCCAGGGCTACGCCCCCGCGTGCCTCTAAATTTAAATGGGAAGATTTCTTCTGGTGAAAAAGGTTCCGTCTCCCTTCCCTAACGAGAGGCGCCCATGCAGTATGGAGGAAAGGGGACAGGACGAAAGAGTACAACAGTTACAGGTAAGTAACTTGTTCCTTCTCCAGCATGGGGTCTGGCATGGATTCACATAAAGAATAAATAGCAGTACAGAAATACACAACGACGTGAGGTGGCAAGGCTCAACAGAAGCAATTACTGTTACCTCCGGAACAGGCTCACCTTCAAGGGAACAGGTTGCGTAGCACTGCTTGGCCGACCCTGGAGTCCTCTCTGGAATCCCTTTCGACGCTGTAGAATCTTGTGAAGGTGTGTGTAGACCTCCACATAGCAGCCCTGCAGATGTCCAGCAGGGGCACACCAGACAGGAACGAAGTCGTCGCAGCGATCGCTCTGGTCGAATGAGCTCTCAGCCGGTCAGGCATTGGTCGGTTTGCCAAACGGTGACAGTGTGTAATACAGGCGGAGAGCCACCTGGAAATGGAAGCCTTGGACCAAGCTTTCCCATGGTTCACAGGACCAAAGTTCACGAAAGGTTGAGACATCTTCCGTAAACTCTTCGGAAAAAACACAGGCAACACCAAATGTTTGTTGAGGTGGAATTCTGATGGAACCTTTGGCATGAAGGAAGGGTGCGCCCGCAGCACCACCCTCGTGATGTGAAAAGTCAGATAAGGCCGCTTGCAGGACAGGGCCTGGATCTCAACTACCCTCCTGGCAGGGATGATGGCCACAATAAAAGGCGTTTTCCACGAAAGGAACTTGAGAGTGGCCTGATGCATAGGTTCGAAGGCGGCCCCCATGAGCCTTGTCAGTACCACGTTGAGTTCCCACGCCGGGGCTGAAGCCTTCACTCTGCCAGACCTGTGAGTCATTCGTGGAAGGCCTAGACTGTTGATGGTGTGTCGAGGTCTTTTTCCTCGTCTGCATCCATCAGGGTGTCCGGCTTGTCTGGAACGGGTGGAGGGGTGCTGGGCGCCGAGGGCTGCGGTGTGGAGACCGGAGCCGGAGGCTGCAGCAGAGGCTAGTACGGAACCGCCTGAACAGTGGAAGGCAGGGGCGCCAGAATCGAAGGAGCCGGCGTGGCAGCAGGGGCTGCAACGGGGCCTGCAGTGCTGGAGCTATAGGAGGAATAACTATAGGTGCAGGGGGAGGGGCCAGAGCGAGCATGTCCATGATTACATCCCTAAGGAAGGACCCCATCTGAGGACATGAGCATGAGGAACTTTTCAAAGAACCTGTCGGCGCAGGCCCGTGGGTTGGCAGGTGATATTGACAGGTAGCGGACGGCAGCTGATGCCGCTGCATACTCTGTCTAGCTGTTTGCGGGGTAAACCTGTCCTGTGCTGCTGAAGGATAAACTGTAGGCCACGTACCTGGTTGACACCAGTCCCACCTTGTAACTCGTTCTCCCACCTGCTGCATTCCTCGGGCGGCCATCTTGTCTGGCGTGGTGGCCATCTTGTCGAGCTGCATGCCATGTGCCAAAGTCATGGTGCTTGGCTCACTGGGCCCGGCCTCCTCCAGGACTCTTGGCGATGGAGCATGAGACCTACCCTGCACCTCAGGCCGAGGCCTGGTAGGATTGTCACCCTCAGCAGAGTTGCCGGTAGTGCTGGGTACAGGCGCCCCCTCTGCCATGTTGCAGGTACAAGTGCATAGCCCCTCAGGTGTACACCCGGTAAAAGAACCTTGCGGTCTCTCAGCACTGTCTCTGGAAGGATCTACAGACCCCTCGGCCTGGCCGCCGGTAGCTGAATTAGCCTCGGTACCCGTGCTGGTGTGAGAAACTGAGCGGTTCCTCCCGTCTGGGCGTTTCCTTGGGAAGAAGTCGCCCTTGCGGGGTGCACTGGAAAAGAGCAGCCCTCCCTTAGGCCTTGACTTATGACTGACAAAAGTCCTTCAAGTCCTCTGGGGGCGACTTCTCGAAGAGCTCTGTCCACCTAGCTAGTCAAAGCACGCAAAGAATGTGCTTTGCATTTTGTGCAACCCTCCCATCCATGGTCGGGGCCAAGGCAGCGGAGGCAAAGAACGTGGGGATCCGATGTAGGGAAGAGCACCTCGCAGGCTGGACATCTGCTGAAGCCCGCTGAAGTCGAAATGCATCGGGGAGGAAAGACAGAAGAAAGTATCCGGGGAAGAGCGCGTGGTATTACATGTCCGAAGACAATCCCAGGAGCGCTGGTGAAATGGGCCTGTTCCTGTTGACGCGGAAAAGGGGACTGGCGCCGGTGGGCAGAGTCAGGCGAGCGCATGCTCCCAGGGCTACGCCCCCGCGTGCCTCTAAATTTAAATGGGAAGATTTCTTCTGGTGAAAAAGGTTCCGTCTCCCTTCCCTAACGAGAGGCGCCCATGCAGTATGGAGGAAAGGGGACAGGACGAAAGAGTACAACAGTTACAGGTAAGTAACTTGTTCCTTCTCCAGCATGGGGTCTGGCATGGATTCACATAAAGAATAAATAGCAGTACAGAAATACACAACGACGTGAGGTGGCAAGGCTCAACAGAAGTAATTACTGTTACCTCCGGAACAGGCTCACCTTCAAGGGAACAGGTTGCGTAGCACTGCTTGGCCGACCCTGGAGTCCTCTCTGGAATCCCTTTCGACGCTGTAGAATCTTGTGAAGGTGTGTGTAGACCTCCACATAGCAGCCCTGCAGATGTCCAGCAGGGGCACACCAGACAGGAACGAAGTCGTCGCAGCGATCGCTCTGGTGGAATGAGCTCTCAGCCGGTCAGGCATTGGTCGGTTTGCCAAACGGTGACAGTGTGTAATACAGGCGGAGAGCCACCTGGAAATGGAAGCCTTGGACCAAGCTTTCCCATGGTTCACAGGACCAAAGTTCACGAAAGGTTGAGACATCTTCCGTAAACTCTTTGTGCGTGCCACATAGAACTTCAGAGCACGCGCCACATCCAGCGAGTGCAAAGTCCTTCCAGCCAGCGACAAAGGTGTCGGAAAAAACACAGGCAACACCAAATGTTTGTTGAGGTGGAATTCTGACGGAACCTTTGGCATGAAGGAAGGGTGCGCCCGCAGCACCACCCTCGTGATGTGAAAAGTCAGATAAGGCCTCTTGCAGGACAGGGCCTGGATCTCAACTACCCTCCTGGCAGGGATGATGGCCACAATAAAAGGCGTTTTCCACGAAAGGAACTTGAGAGTGGCCTGATGCATAGGTTCGAAGGCGGCCCCCATGAGCCTTGTCAGTACCACGTTGAGTTCCCACGCCGGGGCTGAAGCCTTCACTCTGCCAGACCTGTGAGTCATTCGTGGAAGGCCTAGACTGTTGATGGTGTGTCGAGGTCTTTTTCCTCGTCTGCATCCACCAGGGTGTCCGGCTTGTCTGGAACGAGTGGAGGGGTGCTGGGCGCCGAGGGCTGAGGTGTGGAGACCGGAGCCGGAGGCTGCAGCAGAGGCTAGTACGGAACCGCCTGAACAGTGGAAGGCAGGGGCGCCAGAATCGAAGGAGCCGGCGTGGCAGCAGGGGCTGCAACGGGGCCTGCAGTGCTGGAGCTATAGGAGGAATAACTATAGGTGCAGGGGGAGGGGCCAGAGCGAGCATGTCCATGATTACATCCCTAAGGAAGGACCCCATCTGAGGACATGAGCATGAGGAACTTTTCAAAGAACCTGTCGTCGCAGGCCCGTGGGTTGGCAGGTGATATTGACAGGTAGCGGACGGCTGCTGATGCCGCTGCATACTCTGTCTAGCTGTTTGCGGGGTAAACCTGTCCTGTGCTGCTGAAGGATAAACTGTAGGCCACGTAGCTGGTTGACACCAGTCCCACCTTGTAACTCGTTCTCCCACCTGCTGCATTCCTCGGGCGGCCATCTTGTCTGGCGTGGTGGCCATCTTGTCGAGCTGCATGCCACGTGCCAAAGTCATGGTGCTTGGCTCACTGGGCCCGGCCTCCTCCAGGACTCTTGGCGATGGAGCATGAGACCTACCCTGCACCTCAGGCCGAGGCCTGGTAGGAATGTCACCCTCAGCAGAGTTGCCGGTAGTGCTGGGTACAGGCGCCCCCTCTGCCATGTTGCAGGTACAAGTGCATAGCCCCTCAGGTGTACACCCGGTAAAAGAACCTTGCGGTCTCTCAGCACTGTCTCTGGAAGGATCTACAGACCCCTCGGCCTGGCCGCCGGTAGCTGAATTAGCCTCGGTACCCGTGCTGGTGTGAGAAACTGAGCGGTTCCTCCCGTCTGGGCGTTTCCTTGGGAAGAAGTCGCCCTTGCGGGGTGAACTGGAAAAGAGCAGCCCTCCCTTAGGCCTTGACTTATGACTGACAAAAGTCCTTCAAGTCCTCTGGGGGCGACTTCTCGAAGAGCTCTGTCCACCTAGCTAGTCAAAGCACGCAAAGAATGTGCTTTGCATTTTGTGCAACCCTCCCATCCATGGTCGGGGCCAAGGCAGCGGAGGCAAAGAACGTGGGGATCCGATGTAGGGAAGAGCACCTCGCTGGCTGGACATCTGCTGAAGCCCGCTGAAGTCGAAATGCATCGGGGAGGAAAGACAGAAGAAAGTATCCGGGGAAGAGCGCGTGGTATTACACGTCCGAAGACAATCCCAGGAGCGCTGGTGAAATGGGCCTGTTCCTGTTGACGCGGAAAAGGGGACTGGCGCCGGTGGGCAGAGTCAGGCGAGCGCATGCTCCCAGGGCTACGCCCCCGCGTACCTCTAAATTTAAATGGGAAGATTTCTTCTGGTGAAAAAGGTTCCGTCTCCCTTCCCTAACGAGAGGCGCCCATGCAGTATGGAGGAAAGGGGACAGGACGAAAGAGTACAACAGTTACAGGTAAGTAACTTGTTCCTTCTCCAGCATGGGGTCTGGCATGGATTCACATAAAGAATAGCAGTACAGAAATACACAACGACGTGAGGTGGCAAGGCTCAACAGAAGCAATAACTGTTACCTCCGGAACAGGCTCACCTTCAAGGGAACAGGTTGCGTAGCACTGCTTGGCCGACCCTGGAGTCCTCTCTGGAATCCCTTTCGACGCTGTAGAATCTTGTGAAGGTGTGTGTAGACCTCCACATAGCAGCCCTGCAGATGTCCAGCAGGGGCACACCAGACAGGAACGAAGTCGTCGCAGCGATCGCTCTGGTGGAATGAGCTCTCAGCCGGTCAGGCATTGGTCGGTTTGCCAAACGGTGACAGTGTGTAATACAGGCGGAGAGCAACCTGGAAATGGAAGCCTTGGACCAAGCTTTCCCATGGTTCACAGGACCAAAGTTCACGAAAGGTTGAGACATCTTCCGTAAAAACTCTTTGTGCGTGCCACATAGAACTTCAGAGCACGCGCCACATCCAGCGAGTGCAAAGTCCTTCCAGCCAGCGACAAAGGTGTCGGAAAAAACACAGGCAACACCAAATGTTTGTTGAGGTGGAATTCTGACGGAACCTTTGGCATGAAGGAAGGGTGCGCCCGCAGCACCACCCTCGTGAGGTGAAAAGTCAGATAAGGCCGCTTGCAGGACAGGGCCTGGATCTCAACTACCCTCCTGGCAGGGATGATGGCCACAATAAAAGGCGTTTTCCACGAAAGGAACTTGAGAGTGGCCTGATGCATAGGTTCGAAGGCGGCCCCCATGAGCCTTGTCAGTACCACGTTGAGTTCCCACGCCGGGGCTGAAGCCTTCACTCTGCCAGACCTGTGAGTCATTCGTGGAAGGCCTAGACTGTTGATGGTGTGTCGAGGTCTTTTTCCTCGTCTGCATCCACCAGGGTGTCCGGCTTGTCTGGAACGAGTGGAGGGGTGCTGGGCGCCGAGGGCTGAGGTGTGGAGACCGGAGCCGGAGGCTGCAGCAGAGGCTAGTACGGAACCGCCTGAACAGTGGAAGGCAGGGGCGCCAGAATCGAAGGAGCCGGCGTGGCAGCAGGGGCTGCAACGGGCCTGCAGTGCTGGAGCTATAGGAGGAATAACTATAGATGCAGGGGGAGGGGACAGAGCGAGCATGTCCATGATTACATCCCTAAGGAAGGACCCCATCTGAGGACATGAGCATGAGGAACTTTTCAAAGAACCTGTCGTCGCAGGCCCGTGGGTTGGCAGGTGATATTGACGGGTAGCGGACGGCTGCTGATGCCGCTGCCTACTCTGTCTAGCTGTTTGCGGGGTAAACCTGTCCTGTGCTGCTGAAGGTTAAACTGTAGGCCACGTAGCTGGTTGACACCAGTCTCACCTTGTAACTCGTTCTCCCACCTGCTGCATTCCTCGGGCGGCCATCTTGTCTGGCGTGGTGGCCATCTTGTCGAGCTGCATGCCACGTGCCAAAGTCATGGTGCTTGGCTTACTGGGCCCGGCCTCCTCCAGGACTCTTGGCGATGGAGCATGAGACCTACCCTGCACCTCAGGCCGAGGCCTGGTAGGAATGTCACCCTCAGCAGAGTTGCCGGTAGTGCTGGGTACAGGCGCCCCCTCTGCCATGTTGCAGGTACAAGTGCATAGCCCCTCAGGTGTACACCCGGTAAAAGAACCTTGCGGTCTCTCAGCACTGTCTCTGGAAGGATCTACAGACCCCTCGGCCTGGCCGCCGGTAGCTCAATTAGCCTCGGTACCCGTGCTGGTGTGAGAAACTGAGCGGTTCCTCCCGTCTGGGCGTTTCCTTGGGAAGAAGTCGCCCTTGCGGGGTGCACTGGAAAAGAGCAGCCCTCCCTTAGGCCTTGACTTATGACTGACAAAAGTCCTTCAAGTCCTCTGGGGGCGACTTCTCGAAGAGCTCTGTCCACCTAGCTAGTCAAAGCACGCAAAGAATGTGCTTTGCATTTTGTGCAACCCTCCCATCCATGGTCGGGGCCAAGGCAGCGGAGGCAAAGAACGTGGGGATCCGATGTAGGGAAGAGCACCTCGCAGGCTGGACATCTGCTGAAGCCCGCTGAAGTCGAAATGCATCGGGGAGGAAAGACAGAAGAAAGTATCCGGGGAAGAGCGCGTGGTATTACATGTCCGAAGACAATCCCAGGAGCGCTGGTGAAATGGGCCTGTTCCTGTTGACGCGGAAAAGGGGACTGGCGCCGGTGGGCAGAGTCAGGCGAGCGCATGCTCCCAGGGCTACGCCCCCGCGTGCCTCTAAATTTAAATGGGAAGATTTCTTCTGGTGAAAAAGGTTCCGTCTCCCTTCCCTAACGAGAGGCGCCCATGCAGTATGGAGGAAAGGGGACAGGAGGAAGGAGTACAACAGTTACAGGTAAGTAACTTGTTCCTTCTCCAGCATGGGGTCTGCCATGGATTCACATAAAGAATAGCAGTACAGAAATACACAACGACGTGAGGTGGCAAGGCTCAACAGAAGCAATTACTGTTACCTCCAGAACAGGCTCACCTTCAAGGGAACAGGTTGCGTAGCACTGCTTGGCCGACCCTGGAGTCCTCTCTGGAATCCCTTTCGACGCTGTAGAATCTTGTGAAGGTGTGTGTAGACCTCCACATAGCAGCCCTGCAGATGTCCAGCAGGGGCACACCAGACAGGAACAAAGTCGTCGCAGCGATCGCTCTGGTGGAATGAGCTCTCAGCCGGTCAGGCATTGGTCGGTTTGCCAAACGGTGACAGTGTGTAATACAGGCGGAGAGCAACCTGGAAATGGAAGCCTTGGACCAAGCTTTCCCATGGTTCACAGGACCAAAGTTCACGAAAGGTTGAGACATCTTCCGTAAACTCTTTGTGCGTGCCACATAGAACTTCAGAGCACGCGCCACATCCAGCGAGTGCAAAGTCCTTCCAGCCAGCGACAAAGGTGTCGGAAAAAACACAGGCAACACCAAATGTTTGTTGAGGTGGAATTCTGACGGAACCTTTGGCATGAAGGAAGGGTGCGCCCGCAGCACCACCCTCGTGATGTGAAAAGTCAGATAAGGCCGCTTGCAGGACAGGGCCTGGATCTCAACTACCCTCCTGGCAGGGATGATGGCCACAATAAAAGGCGTTTTCCACGAAAGGAACTTGAGAGTGGCCTGATGCATAGGTTCGAAGGCGGCCCCCATGAGCCTTGTCAGTACCACGTTGAGTTCCCACGCCGGGGCTGAAGCCTTCACTCTGCCAGACCTGTGAGTCATTCGTGGAAGGCCTAGACTGTTGATGGTGTGTCGAGGTCTTTTTCCTCGTCTGCATCCACCAGGGTGTCCGGCTTGTCTGGAACGAGTGGAGGGGTGCTGGGCGCCGAGGGCTGAGGTGTGGAGACCGGAGCCGGAGGCTGCAGCAGAGGCTAGTACGGAACCGCCTGAACAGTGGAAGGCAGGGGCGCCAGAATCGAAGGAGCCGGCGTGGCAGCAGGGGCTGCAACGGGCCTGCAGTGCTGGAGCTATAGGAGGAATAACTATAGGTGCAGGGGGAGGGGCCAGAGCGAGCATGTCCATGATTACATCCCTAAGGAAGGACCCCATCTGAGGACATGAGCATGAGGAACTTTTCAAAGAACCTGTCGTCGCAGGCCCGTGGGTTGGCAGGTGATATTGACGGGTAGCGGACGGCTGCTGATGCCGCTGCATACTCTGTCTAGCTGTTTGCGGGGTAAACCTGTCCTGTGCTGCTGAAGGTTAAACTGTAGGCCACGTAGCTGGTTGACACCAGTCTCACCTTGTAACTCGTTCTCCCACCTGCTGCATTCCTCGGGCGGCCATCTTGTCTGGCGTGGTGGCCATCTTGTCGACCTGCATGCCACGTGCCAAAGTCATGGTGCTTGGCTCACTGGGCCCGGCCTCCTCCAGGACTCTTGGCGATGGAGCATGAGACCTACCCTGCACCTCAGGCCGAGGCCTGGTAGGAATGTCACCCTCAGCAGAGTTGCCGGTAGTGCTGGGTACAGGCGCCCCCTCTGCCATGTTGCAGGTACAAGTGCATAGCCCCTCAGGTGTACACCCGGTAAAAGAACCTTGCGGTCTCTCAGCACTGTCTCTGGAAGGATCTACAGACCCCTCGGCCTGGCCGCCGGTAGCTGAATTAGCCTCGGTACCCGTGCTGGTGTGAGAAACTGAGCGGTTCCTCCCGTCTGGGCGTTTCCTTGGGAAGAAGTCGCCCTTGCGGGGTGCACTGGAAAAGAGCAGCCCTCCCTTAGGCCTTGACTTATGACTGACAAAAGTCCTTCAAGTCCTCTGGGGGCGACTTCTCGAAGAGCTCTGTCCACCTAGCTAGTCAAAGCACGCAAAGAATGTGCTTTGCATTTTGTGCAACCCTCCCATCCATTGTCGGGGCCAAGGCAGCGGAGGCAAAGAACGTGGGGATCCGATGTAGGGAAGAGCACCTCGCAGGCTGGACATCTGCTGAAGCCCGCTGAAGTCGAAATGCATCGGGGAGGAAAGACAGAAGAAAGTATCCGGGGAAGAGCGCGTGGTATTACATGTCCGAAGACAATCCCAGGAGCGCTGGTGAAATGGGCCTGTTCCTGTTGACGCGGAAAAGGGGACTGGCGCCGGTGGGCGGAGTGAGGCGAGCGCATGCTCCCAGGGCTACGCCCCCGCGTACCTCTAAATTTAAATGGGAAGATTTCTTCTGGTGAAAAAGGTTCCGTCTCCCTTCCCTAACGAGAGGCGCCCATGCAGTCTGGAGGAAAGGGGACAGGACAAAAGAGTACAACAGTTACAGGTAAGTAACTTGTTCCTTCTCCAGCATGGGGTCTGGCATGGATTCACATAAAGAATAGCAGTACAGAAATACACAACGACGTGAGGTGGCAAGGCTCAACAGAAGCAATTACTGTTACCTCCGGAACAGGCTAACCTTCAAGGGAACAGGTTGCGTAGCACTGCTTGGCCGACCCTGGAGTCCTCTCTGGAATCCCTTTCGACGCTGTAGAATCTTGTGAAGGTGTGTGTAGACCTCCACATAGCAGCCCTGCAGATGTCCAGCAGGGGCACACCAGACAGGAACGAAGTCGTCGCAGCGATCGCTCTGGTGGAATGAGCTCTCAGCCGGTCAGGCATTGGTCGGTTTGCCAAACGGTGACAGTGTGTAATACAGGCGGAGAGCCACCTGGAAATGGAAGCCTTGGACCAAGCTTTCCCATGGTTCACAGGACCAAAGTTCACGAAAGGTTGAGACATCTTCCGTAAACTCTTTGTGCGTGCCACATAGAACTTCAGAGCACGCGCCACATCCAGCGAGTGCAAAGTCCTTCCAGCCAGCGACAAAGGTGTCGGAAAAAACACAGGCAACACCAAATGTTTGTTGAGGTGGAATTCTGACGGAACCTTTGGCATGAAGGAAGGGTGCGCCCGCAGCACCACCCTCGTGATGTGAAAAGTCAGATAAGGCCTCTTGCAGGACAGGGCCTGGATCTCAACTACCCTCCTGGCAGGGATGATGGCCACAATAAAAGGCGTTTTCCACGAAAGGAACTTGAGAGTGGCCTGATGCATAGGTTCGAAGGCGGCCCCCATGAGCCTTGTCAGTACCACGTTGAGTTCCCACGCCGGGGCTGAAGCCTTCACTCTGCCAGACCTGTGAGTCATTCGTGGAAGGCCTAGACTGTTGATGGTGTGTCGAGGTCTTTTTCCTCGTCTGCATCCACCAGGGTGTCCGGCTTGTCTGGAACGAGTGGAGGGGTGCTGGGCGCCGAGGGCTGAGGTGTGGAGACCGGAGCCGGAGGCTGCAGCAGAGGCTAGTACGGAACCGCCTGAACAGTGGAAGGCAGGGGCGCCAGAATCGAAGGAGCCGGCGTGGCAGCAGGGGCTGCAACGGGGCCTGCAGTGCTGGAGCTATAGGAGGAATAACTATAGGTGCAGGGGGAGGGGCCAGAGCGAGCATGTCCATGATTTCATCCCTAAGGAAGGACCCCATCTGAGGACATGAGCATGAGGAACTTTTCAAAGAACCTGTCGTCGCAGGCCCGTGGGTTGGCAGGTGATATTGACAGGTAGCGGACGGCTGCTGCTGCCGCTGCATACTCTGTCTAGCTGTTTGCGGGGTAAACCTGTCCTGTGCTGCTGAAGGATAAACTGTAGGCCACGTAGCTGGTTGACACCAGTCCCACCTTGTAACTCGTTCTCCCACCTGCTGCATTCCTCGGGCGGCCATCTTGTCTGGCGTGGTGGCCATCTTGTCGAGCTGCATGCCACGTGCCAAAGTCATGGTGCTTGGCTCACTGGGCCCGGCCTCCTCCAGGACTCTTGGCGATGGAGCATGAGACCTACCCTGCACCTCAGGCCGAGGCCTGGTAGGAATGTCACCCTCAGCAGAGTTGCCGGTAGTGCTGGGTACAGGCGCCCCCTCTGCCATGTTGCAGGTACAAGTGCATAGCCCCTCAGGTGTACACCCGGTAAAAGAACCTTGCGGTCTCTCAGCACTGTCTCTGGAAGGATCTACAGACCCCTCGGCCTGGCTGCCGGTAGCTGAATTAGCCTCGGTACCCGTGCTGGTGTGAGAAACTGAGCGGTTCCTCCCGTCTGGGCGTTTCCTTGGGAAGAAGTCGCCCTTGCGGGGTGCACTGGAAAAGAGCAGCCCTCCCTTAGGCCTTGAATTATGACTGACAAAAGTCCTTCAAGTCCTCTGGGGGCGACTTCTCGAAGAGCTCTGTCCACCCAGCTAGTCAAAGCACGCAAAGAATGTGCTTTGCATTTTGTGCAACCCTCCCATCCATGGTCGGGGCCAAGGCAGCGGAGGCAAAGAACGTGGGGATCCGATGTAGGGAAGAGCACCTCGCAGGCTGGACATCTGCTGAAGCCCGCTGAAGTCGAAATGCATCGGGGAGGAAAGACAGAAGAAAGTATCCGGGGAAGAGCGCGTGGTATTACATGTCCGAAGACAATCCCAGGAGCGCTGGTGAAATGGGCCTGTTCCTGTTGACGCGGAAAAGGGGACTGGCGCCGGTGGGCAGAGTCAGGCGAGCGCATGCTCCCAGGGCTACGCCCCCGCGTGCCTCTAAATTTAAATGGGAAGATTTCTTCTGGTGAAAAAGGTTCCGTCTCCCTTCCCTAACGAGAGGCGCCCATGCAGTATGGAGGAAAGGGGACAGGACGAAAGAGTACAACAGTTACAGGTATGTAACTTGTTCCTTCTCCAGCATGGGGTCTGGCATGGATTCACATAAAGAATAGCAGTACAGAAATACACAACGACATGAGGTGGCAAGGCTCAACAGAAGCAATTACTGTTACCTCCGGAACAGGCTCACCTTCAAGGGAACAGGTTGCGTAGCACTGCTTGGCCGACCCTGGAGTCCTCTCTGGAATCCCTTTCGACGCTGTAGAATCTTGTGAAGGTGTGTGTAGACCTCCACATAGCAGCCCTGCATATGTCCAGCAGGGGCACACCAGACAGGAACGAAGTCGTCGCAGCGATCGCTCTGGTGGAATGAGCTCTCAGCCGGTCAGGCATTGGTCGGTTTGCCAAACGGTGACAGTGTGTAATACAGGCGGAGAGCAACCTGGAAATGGAAGCCTTGGACCAAGCTTTCCCATGGTTCACAGGACCAAAGTTCACGAAAGGTTGAGACATCTTCCGTAAACTCTTTGTGCGTGCCACATAGAACTTCAGAGCACGCGCCACATCCAGCGAGTGCAAAGTCCTTCCAGCCAGCGACAAAGGTGTCGGAAAAAACACAGGCAACACCAAATGTTTGTTGAGATGGAATTCTGACGGAACCTTTGGCATGAAGGAAGGGTGCGCCCGCAGCACCACCCTCGTGATGTGAAAAGTCAGATAAGGCTGCTTGCAGGACAGGGCCTGGATCTCAACTACCCTCCTGGCAGGGATGATGGCCACAATAAAAGGCGCTTTCCACGAAAGGAACTTGAGAGTGGCCTGATGCATAGGTTCGAAGGCGGCCCCCATGAGCCTTGTCAGTACCACGTTGAGTTCCCATGCCGGGGCTGAAGCCTTCACTCTGCCAGACCTGTGAGTCATTCGTGGAAGGCCTAGACTGTTGATGGTGTGTCGAGGTCTTTTTCTCATCTGCATCCACCAGGGTGTCCGGCTTGTCTGGAACGAGTGGAGGGGTGCTGGGCGCCGAGGGCTGAGGTGTGGAGACCGGAGCCGGAGGCTGCAGCAGAGGCTAGTACGGAACCGCCTGAACAGTGGAAGGCAGGGGCGCCAGAATCGAAGGAGCCGGCTTGGCAGCAGGGGCTGCAACGGGGCCTGCAGTGCTGGAGCTATAGGAGGAATAACTATAGGTGCAGGGGGAGGGGCCAGAGCGAGCATGTCCATGATTACATCCCTAAGGAAGGACCCCATCTGAGGACATGAGCATGAGGAACTTTTCAAAGAACCTGTCGTCGCAGGCCCGTGGGTTGGCAGGTGATATTGACGGGTAGCGGACAGCTGCTGATGCCGCTGCATACTCTGTCTAGCTGTTTGCGGGGTAAACCTGTCCTGTGCTGCTGAAGGATAAACTGTAGGCCACGTACCTGGTTGACACCAGTCCCACCTTGTAACTCGTTCTCCCACCTGCTGCATTCCTCGGGCGGCCATCTTGTCTGGCGTGGTGGCCATCTTGTCGAGCTGCATGCCACGTGCCAAAGTCATGGTGCTTGGCTCACTGGGCCCGGCCTCCTCCAGGACTCTTGACGATGGAGCATGAGACCTACCCTGCACCTCAGGCCGAGGCCTGGTAGGAATGTCACCCTCAGCAGAGTTGCCGGTAGTGCTGGGTACAGGCGCCCCCTCTGCCATGTTGCAGGTACAAGTGCATAGCCCCTCAGGTGTACACCCGTTAAAAGAACCTTGCGGTCTCTCAGCACTGTCTCTGGAAGGATCTACAGACCCCTCGGCCTCGCGGCCGGTAGCTGATTTAGCCTCGGTACCCGTGCTGGTGTGAGAAACTGAGCGGTTCCTCCCGTCTGGGAGTTTCCTTGGGAAGAAGTCGCCCTTGCGGGGTGCACTGGAAAAGAGCAGCCCTCCCTTAGGCCTTGACTTATGACTGACAAAAGTCCTTCAAGTCCTCTGGGGGCGACTTCTCGAAGAGCTCTGTCCACCTAGCTAGTCAAAGCACGCAAAGAATGTGCTTTGCATTTTGTGCAACCCTCCCATCCATGGTCGGGGCCAAGGCAGCGGAGGCAAAGAACGTGGGGATCCGATGTAGGGAAGAGCACCTCGCAGGCTGGACATCTGCTGAAGCCCGCTGAAGTCGAAATGCATTGGGGAGGAAAGACAGAAGAAAGTATCCGGGGAAGAGCGCGTGGTATTACATGTCCGAAGACAATCCCAGGAGTGCTGGTGAAATGGGCCTGTTCCTGTTGACGCGGAAAAGGGGACTGGCGCCGGTGGGCAGAGTCAGGCGAGCGCATGCTCCCAGGGCTACGCCCCCGCGTGCCTCTAAATTTAAATGGGAAGATTTCTTCTGGTGAAAAAGGTTCCGTCTCCCTTCCCTAACGAGAGGCGCCCATGCAGTATGGAGGAAAGGGGACAGGACGAAAGAGTACAACAGTTACAGGTAAGTAACTTGTTCCTTCTCCAGCATGGGGTCTGGCATGGATTCACATAAAGAATAAATAGCAGTACAGAAATACACAACGACGTGAGGTGGCAAGGCTCAACAGAAGCAATTACTGTTACCTCCGGAACAGGCTCACCTTCAAGGGACAGGTTGCGTAGCACTGCTTGGCCGACCCTGGAGTCCTCTCTGGAATCCCTTTCGACGCTGTAGAATCTTGTGAAGGTGTGTGTAGACCTCCACATAGCAGCCCTGCAGATGTCCAGCAGGGGCACACCAGACAGGAACGAAGTCGTCGCAGCGATCGCTCTGGTGGAATGAGCTCTCAGCCGGTCAGGCATTGGTCGGTTTGCCAAACGGTGACAGTGTGTAATACAGGCGGAGAGCCACCTGGAAATGGAAGCCTTGGACCAAGCTTTCCCATGGTTCACAGGACCAAAGTTCACGAAAGGTTGAGACATCTTCCGTAAACTCTTTGTGCGTGCCACATAGAACTTCAGAGCACGCGCCACATCCAGCGAGTGCAAAGTCCTTCCAGCCAGCGACAAAGGTGTCGGAAAAAACACAGGCAACACCAAATGTTTGTTGAGATGGAATTCTGACGGAACCTTTGGCATGAAGGAAGGGTGCGCCCGCAGCACCACCCTCGTGATGTGAAAAGTCAGATAAGGCTGCTTGCAGGACAGGGCCTGGATCTCAACTACCCTCCTGGCAGGGATGATGGCCACAATAAAAGGCGCTTTCCACGAAAGGAACTTGAGAGTGGCCTGATGCATAGGTTCGAAGGCGGCCCCCATGAGCCTTGTCAGTACCACGTTGAGTTCCCACGCCGGGGCTGAAGCCTTCACTCTGCCAGACCTGTGAGTCATTCGTGGAAGGCCTAGACTGTTGATGGTGTGTCGAGGTCTTTTTCTCATCTGCATCCACCAGGGTGTCCGGCTTGTCTGGAACGAGTGGAGGGGTGCTGGGCGCCGAGGGCTGAGGTGTGGAGACCGGAGCCGGAGGCTGCAGCAGAGGCTAGTACGGAACCGCCTGAACAGTGGAAGGCAGGGGCGCCAGAATCGAAGGAGCCGGCTTGGCAGCAGGGGCTGCAACGGGGCCTGCAGTGCTGGAGCTATAGGAGGAATAACTATAGGTGCAGGGGGAGGGGCCAGAGCGAGCATGTCCATGATTACATCCCTAAGGAAGGACCCCATCTGAGGACATGAGCATGAGGAACTTTTCAAAGAACCTGTCGTCGCAGGCCCGTGGGTTGGCAGGTGATATTGACGGGTAGCGGACAGCTGCTGATGCCGCTGCATACTCTGTCTAGCTGTTTGCGGGGTAAACCTGTCCTGTGCTGCTGAAGGATAAACTGTAGGCCACGTACCTGGTTGACACCAGTCCCACCTTGTAACTCGTTCTCCCACCTGCTGCATTCCTCGGGCGGCCATCTTGTCTGGCGTGGTGGCCATCTTGTCGAGCTGCATGCCACGTGCCAAAGTCATGGTGCTTGGCTCACTGGGCCCGGCCTCCTCCAGGACTCTTGACGATGGAGCATGAGACCTACCCTGCACCTCAGGCCGAGGCCTGGTAGGAATGTCACCCTCAGCAGAGTTGCCGGTAGTGCTGGGTACAGGCGCCCCCTCTGCCATGTTGCAGGTACAAGTGCAAAGCCCCTCAGGTGTACACCCGGTAAAAGAACCTTGCGGTCTCTCAGCACTGTCTCTGGAAGGATCTACAGACCCCTCGGCCTGGCGGCCGGTAGCTGAATTAGCCTCGGTACCCGTGCTGGTGTGAGAAACTGAGCGGTTCCTCCCGTCTGGGCGTTTCCTTGGGAAGAAGTCGCCCTTGCGGGGTGCACTGGAAAAGAGCAGCCCTCCCTTAGGCCTTGACTTATGACTGACAAAAGTCCTTCAAGTCCTCTGGGGGCGACTTCTCGAAGAGCTCTGTCCACCTAGCTAGTCAAAGCACGCAAAGAATGTGCTTTGCATTTTGTGCAACCCTCCCATCCATGGTCGGGGCCAAGGCAGCGGAGGCAAAGAACGTGGGGATCCGATGTAGGGAAGAGCACCTCGCAGGCTGGACATCTGCTGAAGCCCGCTGAAGTCGAAATGCATCGGGGAGGAAAGACAGAAGAAAGTATCCGGGGAAGAGCGCGTGGTATTACATGTCCGAAGACAATCCCAGGAGCGCTGGTGAAATGGGCCTGTTCCTGTTGACGCGGAAAAGGGGACTGGCGCCGGTGGGCAGAGTCAGGCGAGCGCATGCTCCCAGGGCTACGCCCCCGCGTGCCTCTAAATTTAAATGGGAAGATTTCTTCTGGTGAAAAAGGTTCCGTCTCCCTTCCCTAACGAGAGGCGCCCATGCAGTATGGAGGAAAGGGGACAGGACGAAAGAGTACAACAGTTACAGGTAAGTAACTTGTTCCTTCTCCAGCATGGGGTCTGGCATGGATTCACATAAAGAATAAATAGCAGTACAGAAATACACAACGACGTGAGGTGGCAAGGCTCAACAGAAGCAATTACTGTTACCTCCGGAACAGGCTCACCTTCAAGGGAACAGGTTGCGTAGCACTGCTTGGCCGACCCTGGAGTCCTCTCTGGAATCCCTTTCGACGCTGTAGAATCTTGTGAAGGTGTGTGTAGACCTCCACATAGCAGCCCTGCAGATGTCCAGCAGGGGCACACCAGACAGGAACGAAGTCGTCGCAGCGATCGCTCTGGTCGAATGAGCTCTCAGCCGGTCAGGCATTGGTCGGTTTGCCAAACGGTGACAGTGTGTAATACAGGCGGAGAGCCACCTGGAAATGGAAGCCTTGGACCAAGCTTTCCCATGGTTCACAGGACCAAAGTTCACGAAAGGTTGAGACATCTTCCGTAAACTCTTCGGAAAAAACACAGGCAACACCAAATGTTTGTTGAGGTGGAATTCTGATGGAACCTTTGGCATGAAGGAAGGGTGCGCCCGCAGCACCACCCTCGTGATGTGAAAAGTCAGATAAGGCCGCTTGCAGGACAGGGCCTGGATCTCAACTACCCTCCTGGCAGGGATGATGGCCACAATAAAAGGCGTTTTCCACGAAAGGAACTTGAGAGTGGCCTGATGCATAGGTTCGAAGGCGGCCCCCATGAGCCTTGTCAGTACCACGTTGAGTTCCCACGCCGGGGCTGAAGCCTTCACTCTGCCAGACCTGTGAGTCATTCGTGGAAGGCCTAGACTGTTGATGGTGTGTCGAGGTCTTTTTCCTCGTCTGCATCCATCAGGGTGTCCGGCTTGTCTGGAACGGGTGGAGGGGTGCTGGGCGCCGAGGGCTGCGGTGTGGAGACCGGAGCCGGAGGCTGCAGCAGAGGCTAGTACGGAACCGCCTGAACAGTGGAAGGCAGGGGCGCCAGAATCGAAGGAGCCGGCGTGGCAGCAGGGGCTGCAACGGGGCCTGCAGTGCTGGAGCTATAGGAGGAATAACTATAGGTGCAGGGGGAGGGGCCAGAGCGAGCATGTCCATGATTACATCCCTAAGGAAGGACCCCATCTGAGGACATGAGCATGAGGAACTTTTCAAAGAACCTGTCGGCGCAGGCCCGTGGGTTGGCAGGTGATATTGACAGGTAGCGGACGGCAGCTGATGCCGCTGCATACTCTGTCTAGCTGTTTGCGGGGTAAACCTGTCCTGTGCTGCTGAAGGATAAACTGTAGGCCACGTACCTGGTTGACACCAGTCCCACCTTGTAACTCGTTCTCCCACCTGCTGCATTCCTCGGGCGGCCATCTTGTCTGGCGTGGTGGCCATCTTGTCGAGCTGCATGCCATGTGCCAAAGTCATGGTGCTTGGCTCACTGGGCCCGGCCTCCTCCAGGACTCTTGGCGATGGAGCATGAGACCTACCCTGCACCTCAGGCCGAGGCCTGGTAGGATTGTCACCCTCAGCAGAGTTGCCGGTAGTGCTGGGTACAGGCGCCCCCTCTGCCATGTTGCAGGTACAAGTGCATAGCCCCTCAGGTGTACACCCGGTAAAAGAACCTTGCGGTCTCTCAGCACTGTCTCTGGAAGGATCTACAGACCCCTCGGCCTGGCCGCCGGTAGCTGAATTAGCCTCGGTACCCGTGCTGGTGTGAGAAACTGAGCGGTTCCTCCCGTCTGGGCGTTTCCTTGGGAAGAAGTCGCCCTTGCGGGGTGCACTGGAAAAGAGCAGCCCTCCCTTAGGCCTTGACTTATGACTGACAAAAGTCCTTCAAGTCCTCTGGGGGCGACTTCTCGAAGAGCTCTGTCCACCTAGCTAGTCAAAGCACGCAAAGAATGTGCTTTGCATTTTGTGCAACCCTCCCATCCATGGTCGGGGCCAAGGCAGCGGAGGCAAAGAACGTGGGGATCCGATGTAGGGAAGAGCACCTCGCAGGCTGGACATCTGCTGAAGCCCGCTGAAGTCGAAATGCATCGGGGAGGAAAGACAGAAGAAAGTATCCGGGGAAGAGCGCGTGGTATTACATGTCCGAAGACAATCCCAGGAGCGCTGGTGAAATGGGCCTGTTCCTGTTGACGCGGAAAAGGGGACTGGCGCCGGTGGGCAGAGTCAGGCGAGCGCATGCTCCCAGGGCTACGCCCCCGCGTGCCTCTAAATTTAAATGGGAAGATTTCTTCTGGTGAAAAAGGTTCCGTCTCCCTTCCCTAACGAGAGGCGCCCATGCAGTATGGAGGAAAGGGGACAGGACGAAAGAGTACAACAGTTACAGGTAAGTAACTTGTTCCTTCTCCAGCATGGGGTCTGGCATGGATTCACATAAAGAATAAATAGCAGTACAGAAATACACAACGACGTGAGGTGGCAAGGCTCAACAGAAGCAATTACTGTTACCTCCGGAACAGGCTCACCTTCAAGGGAACAGGTTGCGTAGCACTGCTTGGCCGACCCTGGAGTCCTCTCTGGAATCCCTTTCGACGCTGTAGAATCTTGTGAAGGTGTGTGTAGACCTCCACATAGCAGCCCTGCAGATGTCCAGCAGGGGCACACCAGACAGGAACGAAGTCGTCGCAGCGATCGCTCTGGTCGAATGAGCTCTCAGCCGGTCAGGCATTGGTCGGTTTGCCAAACGGTGACAGTGTGTAATACAGGCGGAGAGCCACCTGGAAATGGAAGCCTTGGACCAAGCTTTCCCATGGTTCACAGGACCAAAGTTCACGAAAGGTTGAGACATCTTCCGTAAACTCTTCGGAAAAAACACAGGCAACACCAAATGTTTGTTGAGGTGGAATTCTGATGGAACCTTTGGCATGAAGGAAGGGTGCGCCCGCAGCACCACCCTCGTGATGTGAAAAGTCAGATAAGGCCGCTTGCAGGACAGGGCCTGGATCTCAACTACCCTCCTGGCAGGGATGATGGCCACAATAAAAGGCGTTTTCCACGAAAGGAACTTGAGAGTGGCCTGATGCATAGGTTCAAAGGCGGCCCCCATGAGCCTTGTCAGTACCACGTTGAGTTCCCACGCCGGGGCTGAAGCCTTCACTCTGCCAGACCTGTGAGTCATTCGTGGAAGGCCTAGACTGTTGATGGTGTGTCGAGGTCTTTTTCCTCGTCTGCATCCATCAGGGTGTCCGGCTTGTCTGGAACGGGTGGAGGGGTGCTGGGCGCCGAGGGCTGCGGTGTGGAGACCGGAGCCGGAGGCTGCAGCAGAGGCTAGTACGGAACCGCCTGAACAGTGGAAGGCAGGGGCGCCAGAATCGAAGGAGCCGGCGTGGCAGCAGGGGCTGCAACGGGGCCTGCAGTGCTGGAGCTATAGGAGGAATAACTATAGGTGCAGGGGGAGGGGCCAGAGCGAGCATGTCCATGATTACATCCCTAAGGAAGGACCCCATCTGAGGACATGAGCATGAGGAACTTTTCAAAGAACCTGTCGGCGCAGGCCCGTGGGTTGGCAGGTGATATTGACAGGTAGCGGACGGCAGCTGATGCCGCTGCATACTCTGTCTAGCTGTTTGCGGGGTAAACCTGTCCTGTGCTGCTGAAGGATAAACTGTAGGCCACGTACCTGGTTGACACCAGTCCCACCTTGTAACTCGTTCTCCCACCTGCTGCATTCCTCGGGCGGCCATCTTGTCTGGCGTGGTGGCCATCTTGTCGAGCTGCATGCCATGTGCCAAAGTCATGGTGCTTGGCTCACTGGGCCCGGCCTCCTCCAGGACTCTTGGCGATGGAGCATGAGACCTACCCTGCACCTCAGGCCGAGGCCTGGTAGGATTGTCACCCTCAGCAGAGTTGCCGGTAGTGCTGGGTACAGGCGCCCCCTCTGCCATGTTGCAGGTACAAGTGCATAGCCCCTCAGGTGTACACCCGGTAAAAGAACCTTGCGGTCTCTCAGCACTGTCTCTGGAAGGATCTACAGACCCCTCGGCCTGGCCGCCGGTAGCTGAATTAGCCTCGGTACCCGTGCTGGTGTGAGAAACTGAGCGGTTCCTCCCGTCTGGGCGTTTCCTTGGGAAGAAGTCGCCCTTGCGGGGTGCACTGGAAAAGAGCAGCCCTCCCTTAGGCCTTGACTTATGACTGACAAAAGTCCTTCAAGTCCTCTGGGGGCGACTTCTCGAAGAGCTCTGTCCACCTAGCTAGTCAAAGCACGCAAAGAATGTGCTTTGCATTTTGTGCAACCCTCCCATCCATGGTCGGGGCCAAGGCAGCGGAGGCAAAGAACGTGGGGATCCGATGTAGGGAAGAGCACCTCGCAGGCTGGACATCTGCTGAAGCCCGCTGAAGTCGAAATGCATCGGGGAGGAAAGACAGAAGAAAGTATCCGGGGAAGAGCGCGTGGTATTACATGTCCGAAGACAATCCCAGGAGCGCTGGTGAAATGGGCCTGTTCCTGTTGACGCGGAAAAGGGGACTGGCGCCGGTGGGCAGAGTCAGGCGAGCGCATGCTCCCAGGGCTACGCCCCCGCGTGCCTCTAAATTTAAATGGGAAGATTTCTTCTGGTGAAAAAGGTTCCGTCTCCCTTCCCTAACGAGAGGCGCCCATGCAGTATGGAGGAAAGGGGACAGGACGAAAGAGTACAACAGTTACAGGTAAGTAACTTGTTCCTTCTCCAGCATGGGGTCTGGCATGGATTCACATAAAGAATAAATAGCAGTACAGAAATACACAACGACGTGAGGTGGCAAGGCTCAACAGAAGTAATTACTGTTACCTCCGGAACAGGCTCACCTTCAAGGGAACAGGTTGCGTAGCACTGCTTGGCCGACCCTGGAGTCCTCTCTGGAATCCCTTTCGACGCTGTAGAATCTTGTGAAGGTGTGTGTAGACCTCCACATAGCAGCCCTGCAGATGTCCAGCAGGGGCACACCAGACAGGAACGAAGTCGTCGCAGCGATCGCTCTGGTGGAATGAGCTCTCAGCCGGTCAGGCATTGGTCGGTTTGCCAAACGGTGACAGTGTGTAATACAGGCGGAGAGCCACCTGGAAATGGAAGCCTTGGACCAAGCTTTCCCATGGTTCACAGGACCAAAGTTCACGAAAGGTTGAGACATCTTCCGTAAACTCTTTGTGCGTGCCACATAGAACTTCAGAGCACGCGCCACATCCAGCGAGTGCAAAGTCCTTCCAGCCAGCGACAAAGGTGTCGGAAAAAACACAGGCAACACCAAATGTTTGTTGAGGTGGAATTCTGACGGAACCTTTGGCATGAAGGAAGGGTGCGCCCGCAGCACCACCCTCGTGATGTGAAAAGTCAGATAAGGCCTCTTGCAGGACAGGGCCTGGATCTCAACTACCCTCCTGGCAGGGATGATGGCCACAATAAAAGGCGTTTTCCACGAAAGGAACTTGAGAGTGGCCTGATGCATAGGTTCGAAGGCGGCCCCCATGAGCCTTGTCAGTACCACGTTGAGTTCCCACGCCGGGGCTGAAGCCTTCACTCTGCCAGACCTGTGAGTCATTCGTGGAAGGCCTAGACTGTTGATGGTGTGTCGAGGTCTTTTTCCTCGTCTGCATCCACCAGGGTGTCCGGCTTGTCTGGAACGAGTGGAGGGGTGCTGGGCGCCGAGGGCTGAGGTGTGGAGACCGGAGCCGGAGGCTGCAGCAGAGGCTAGTACGGAACCGCCTGAACAGTGGAAGGCAGGGGCGCCAGAATCGAAGGAGCCGGCGTGGCAGCAGGGGCTGCAACGGGGCCTGCAGTGCTGGAGCTATAGGAGGAATAACTATAGGTGCAGGGGGAGGGGCCAGAGCGAGCATGTCCATGATTACATCCCTAAGGAAGGACCCCATCTGAGGACATGAGCATGAGGAACTTTTCAAAGAACCTGTCGTCGCAGGCCCGTGGGTTGGCAGGTGATATTGACAGGTAGCGGACGGCTGCTGATGCCGCTGCATACTCTGTCTAGCTGTTTGCGGGGTAAACCTGTCCTGTGCTGCTGAAGGATAAACTGTAGGCCACGTAGCTGGTTGACACCAGTCCCACCTTGTAACTCGTTCTCCCACCTGCTGCATTCCTCGGGCGGCCATCTTGTCTGGCGTGGTGGCCATCTTGTCGAGCTGCATGCCACGTGCCAAAGTCATGGTGCTTGGCTCACTGGGCCCGGCCTCCTCCAGGACTCTTGGCGATGGAGCATGAGACCTACCCTGCACCTCAGGCCGAGGCCTGGTAGGAATGTCACCCTCAGCAGAGTTGCCGGTAGTGCTGGGTACAGGCGCCCCCTCTGCCATGTTGCAGGTACAAGTGCATAGCCCCTCAGGTGTACACCCGGTAAAAGAACCTTGCGGTCTCTCAGCACTGTCTTTGGAAGGATCTACAGACCCCTCGGCCTGGCCGCCGGTAGCTGAATTAGCCTCGGTACCCGTGCTGGTGTGAGAAACTGAGCGGTTCCTCCCGTCTGGGCGTTTCCTTGGGAAGAAGACGCCCTTGCGGGGTGCACTGGAAAAGAGCAGCCCTCCCTTAGGCCTTGACTTATGACTGACAAAAGTCCTTCAAGTCCTCTGGGGGCGACTTCTCGAAGAGCTCTGTCCACCTAGCTAGTCAAAGCACGCAAAGAATGTGCTTTGCATTTTGTGCAACCCTCCCATCCATGGTCGGGGCCAAGGCAGCGGAGGCAAAGAACGTGGGGATCCGATGTAGGGAAGAGCACCTCGCAGGCTGGACATCTGCTGAAGCCCGCTGAAGTCGAAATGCATCGGGGAGGAAAGACAGAAGAAAGTATCCGGGGAAGAGCGCGTGGTATTACACGTCCGAAGACAATCCCAGGAGCGCTGGTGAAATGGGCCTGTTCCTGTTGACGCGGAAAAGGGGACTGGCGCCGGTGGGCAGAGTCAGGCGAGCGCATGCTCCCAGGGCTACGCCCCCGCGTACCTCTAAATTTAAATGGGAAGATTTCTTCTGGTGAAAAAGGTTCCGTCTCCCTTCCCTAACGAGAGGCGCCCATGCAGTATGGAGGAAAGGGGACAGGACGAAAGAGTACAACAGTTACAGGTAAGTAACTTGTTCCTTCTCCAGCATGGGGTCTGGCATGGATTCACATAAAGAATAGCAGTACAGAAATACACAACGACGTGAGGTGGCAAGGCTCAACAGAAGCAATAACTGTTACCTCCGGAACAGGCTCACCTTCAAGGGAACAGGTTGCGTAGCACTTCTTGGCCGACCCTGGAGTCCTCTCTGGAATCCCTTTCGACGCTGTAGAATCTTGTGAAGGTGTGTGTAGACCTCCACATAGCAGCCCTGCAGATGTCCAGCAGGGGCACACCAGACAGGAACGAAGTCGTCGCAGCGATCGCTCTGGTGGAATGAGCTCTCAGCCGGTCAGGCATTGGTCGGTTTGCCAAACGGTGACAGTGTGTAATACAGGCGGAGAGCAACCTGGAAATGGAAGCCTTGGACCAAGCTTTCCCATGGTTCACAGGACCAAAGTTCACGAAAGGTTGAGACATCTTCCGTAAACTCTTTGTGCGTGCCACATAGAACTTCAGAGCACGCGCCACATCCAGCGAGTGCAAAGTCCTTCCAGCCAGCGACAAAGGTGTCGGAAAAAACACAGGCAACACCAAATGTTTGTTGAGGTGGAATTCTGACGGAACCTTTGGCATGAAGGAAGGGTGCGCCCGCAGCACCACCCTCGTGATGTGAAAAGTCAGATAAGGCCGCTTGCAAGACAGGGCCTGGATCTCAACTACCGTCCTGGCAGGGATGATGGCCACAATAAAAGGCGTTTTCCACTAAAGGAACTTGAGAGTGGCCTGATGCATAGGTTCGAAGGCGGCCCCCATGAGCCTTGTCAGTACCACGTTGAGTTCCCACGCCGGGGCTGAAGCCTTCACTCTGCCAGACCTGTGAGTCATTCGTGGAAGGCCTAGACTGTTGATGGTGTGTCGAGGTCTTTTTCCTCGTCTGCATCCACCAGGGTGTCCGGCTTGTCTGGAACGAGTGGAGGGGTGCTGGGCGCCGAGGGCTGAGGTGTGGAGACCGGAGCCGGAGGCTGCAGCAGAGGCTAGTACGGAACCGCCTGAACAGTGGAAGGCAGGGGCGCCAGAATCGAAGGAGCCGGCGTGGCAGCAGGGGCTGCAACGGGCCTGCAGTGCTGGAGCTATAGGAGGAATAACTATAGGTGCAGGGGGAGGGGCCAGAGCGAGCATGTCCATGATTACATCCCTAAGGAAGGACCCCATCTGAGGACATGAGCATGAGGAACTTTTCAAAGAACCTGTCGTCGCAGGCCCGTGGGTTGGCAGGTGATATTGACGGGTAGCGGACGGCTGCTGATGCCGCTGCATACTCTGTCTAGCTGTTTGCGGGGTAAACCTGTCCTGTGCTGCTGAAGGTTAAACTGTAGGCCACGTAGCTGGTTGACACCAGTCTCACCTTGTAACTCGTTCTCCCACCTGCTGCATTCCTCGGGCGGCCATCTTGTCTGGCGTGGTGGCCATCTTGTCGACCTGCATGCCACGTGCCAAAGTCATGGTGCTTGGCTCACTGGGCCCGGCCTCCTCCAGGACTCTTGGCGATGGAGCATGAGACCTACCCTGCACCTCAGGCCGAGGCCTGGTAGGAATGTCACCCTCAGCAGAGTTGCCGGTAGTGCTGGGTACAGGCGCCCCCTCTGCCATGTTGCAGGTACAAGTGCATAGCCCCTCAGGTGTACACCCGGTAAAAGAACCTTGCGGTCTCTCAGCACTGTCTCTGGAAGGATCTACAGACCCCTCGGCCTGGCCGCCGGTAGCTGAATTAGCCTCGGTACCCGTGCTGGTGTGAGAAACTGAGCGGTTCCTCCCGTCTGGGCGTTTCCTTGGGAAGAAGTCGCCCTTGCGGGGTGCACTGGAAAAGAGCAGCCCTCCCTTAGGCCTTGACTTATGACTGACAAAAGTCCTTCAAGTCCTCTGGGGGCGACTTCTCGAAGAGCTCTGTCCACCTAGCTAGTCAAAGCACGCAAAGAATGTGCTTTGCATTTTGTGCAACCCTCCCATCCATTGTCGGGGCCAAGGCAGCGGAGGCAAAGAACGTGGGGATCCGATGTAGGGAAGAGCACCTCGCAGGCTGGACATCTGCTGAAGCCCGCTGAAGTCGAAATGCATCGGGGAGGAAAGACAGAAGAAAGTATCCGGGGAAGAGCGCGTGGTATTACATGTCCGAAGACAATCCCAGGAGCGCTGGTGAAATGGGCCTGTTCCTGTTGACGCGGAAAAGGGGACTGGCGCCGGTGGGCAGAGTGAGGCGAGCGCATGCTCCCAGGGCTACGCCCCCGCGTACCTCTAAATTTAAATGGGAAGATTTCTTCTGGTGAAAAAGGTTCCGTCTCCCTTCCCTAACGAGAGGCGCCCATGCAGTCTGGAGGAAAGGGGACAGGACAAAAGAGTACAACAGTTACAGGTAAGTAACTTGTTCCTTCTCCAGCATGGGGTCTGGCATGGATTCACATAAAGAATAGCAGTACAGAAATACACAACGACGTGAGGTGGCAAGGCTCAACACAAGCAATTACTGTTACCTCCGGAACAGGCTAACCTTCAAGGGAACAGGTTGCGTAGCACTGCTTGGCCGACCCTGGAGTCCTCTCTGGAATCCCTTTCGACGCTGTAGAATCTTGTGAAGGTGTGTGTAGACCTCCACATAGCAGCCCTGCAGATGTCCAGCAGGGGCACACCAGACAGGAACGAAGTCGTCGCAGCGATCGCTCTGGTGGAATGAGCTCTCAGCCGGTCAGGCATTGGTCGGTTTGCCAAACGGTGACAGTGTGTAATACAGGCGGAGAGCCACCTGGAAATGGAAGCCTTGGACCAAGCTTTCCCATGGTTCACAGGACCAAAGTTCACGAAAGGTTGAGACATCTTCCGTAAACTCTTTGTGCGTGCCACATAGAACTTCAGAGCACGCGCCACATCCAGCGAGTGCAAAGTCCTTCCAGCCAGCGACAAAGGTGTCGGAAAAAACACAGGCAACACCAAATGTTTGTTGAGGTGGAATTCTGACGGAACCTTTGGCATGAAGGAAGGGTGCGCCCGCAGCACCACCCTCGTGATGTGAAAAGTCAGATAAGGCCTCTTGCAGGACAGGGCCTGGATCTCAACTACCCTCCTGGCAGGGATGATGGCCACAATAAAAGGCGTTTTCCACGAAAGGAACTTGAGAGTGGCCTGATGCATAGGTTCGAAGGCGGCCCCCATGAGCCTTGTCAGTACCACGTTGAGTTCCCACGCCGGGGCTGAAGCCTTCACTCTGCCAGACCTGTGAGTCATTTGTGGAAGGCCTAGACTGTTGATGGTGTGTCGAGGTCTTTTTCCTCGACTGCATCCACCAGGGTGTCCGGCTTGTCTGGAACGAGTGGAGGGGTGCTGGGCGCCGAGGGCTGAGGTGTGGAGACCGGAGTCGGAGGCTGCAGCAGAGGCTAGTACGGAACCGCCTGAACAGTGGAAGGCAGGGGCGCCAGAATCGAAGGAGCCGGCGTGGCAGCAGGGGCTGCAACGGGGCCTGCAGTGCTGGAGCTATAGGAGGAATAACTATAGGTGCAGGGGGAGGGGCCAGAGCGAGCATGTCCATGATTACATCCCTAAGGAAGGACCCCATCTGAGGACATGAGCATGAGGAACTTTTCAAAGAACCTGTCGTCGCAGGCCCGTGGGTTGGCAGGTGATATTGACAGGTAGCGGACGGCTGCTGCTGCCGCTGCATACTCTGTCTAGCTGTTTGCGGGGTAAACCTGTCCTGTGCTGCTGAAGGATAAACTGTAGGCCACGTAGCTGGTTGACACCAGTCCCACCTTGTAACTCGTTCTCCCACCTGCTGCATTCCTCGGGCGGCCATCTTGTCTGGCGTGGTGGCCATCTTGTCGAGCTGCATGCCACGTGCCAAAGTCATGGTGCTTGGCTCACTGGGCCCGGCCTCCTCCAGGACTCTTGGCGATGGAGCATGAGACCTACCCTGCACCTCAGGCCGAGGCCTGGTAGGAATGTCACCCTCAGCAGAGTTGCCGGTAGTGCTGGGTACAGGCGCCCCCTCTGCCATGTTGCAGGTACAAGTGCATAGCCCCTCAGGTGTACACCCGGTAAAAGAACCTTGCGGTCTCTCAGCACTGTCTCTGGAAGGATCTACAGACCCCTCGGCCTGGCTGCCGGTAGCTGAATTAGCCTCGGTACCCGTGCTGGTGTGAGAAACTGAGCGGTTCCTCCCGTCTGGGCGTTTCCTTGGGAAGAAGTCGCCCTTGCGGGGTGCACTGGAAAAGAGCAGCCCTCCCTTAGGCCTTGAATTATGACTGACAAAAGTCCTTCAAGTCCTCTGGGGGCGACTTCTCGAAGAGCTCTGTCCACCCAGCTAGTCAAAGCACGCAAAGAATGTGCTTTGCATTTTGTGCAACCCTCCCATCCATGGTCGGGGCCAAGGCAGCGGAGGCAAAGAACGTGGGGATCCGATGTAGGGAAGAGCACCTCGCAGGCTGGACATCTGCTGAAGCCCGCTGAAGTCGAAATGCATCGGGGAGGAAAGACAGAAGAAAGTATCCGGGGAAGAGCGCGTGGTATTACATGTCCGAAGACAATCCCAGGAGCGCTGGTGAAATGGGCCTGTTCCTGTTGACGCGGAAAAGGGGACTGGCGCCGGTGGGCAGAGTCAGGCGAGCGCATGCTCCCAGGGCTACGCCCCCGCGTGCCTCTAAATTTAAATGGGAAGATTTCTTCTGGTGAAAAAGGTTCCGTCTCCCTTCCCTAACGAGAGGCGCCCATGCAGTATGGAGGAAAGGGGACAGGACGAAAGAGTACAACAGTTACAGGTATGTAACTTGTTCCTTCTCCAGCATGGGGTCTGGCATGGATTCACATAAAGAATAGCAGTACAGAAATACACAACGACATGAGGTGGCAAGGCTCAACAGAAGCAATTACTGTTACCTCCGGAACAGGCTCACCTTCAAGGGAACAGGTTGCGTAGCACTGCTTGGCCGACCCTGGAGTCCTCTCTGGAATCCCTTTCGACGCTGTAGAATCTTGTGAAGGTGTGTGTAGACCTCCACATAGCAGCCCTGCATATGTCCAGCAGGGGCACACCAGACAGGAACGAAGTCGTCGCAGCGATCGCTCTGGTGGAATGAGCTCTCAGCCGGTCAGGCATTGGTCGGTTTGCCAAACGGTGACAGTGTGTAATACAGGCGGAGAGCAACCTGGAAATGGAAGCCTTGGACCAAGCTTTCCCATGGTTCACAGGACCAAAGTTCACGAAAGGTTGAGACATCTTCCGTAAACTCTTTGTGCGTGCCACATAGAACTTCAGAGCACGCGCCACATCCAGCGAGTGCAAAGTCCTTCCAGCCAGCGACAAAGGTGTCGGAAAAAACACAGGCAACACCAAATGTTTGTTGAGATGGAATTCTGACGGAACCTTTGGCATGAAGGAAGGGTGCGCCCGCAGCACCACCCTCGTGATGTGAAAAGTCAGATAAGGCTGCTTGCAGGACAGGGCCTGGATCTCAACTACCCTCCTGGCAGGGATGATGGCCACAATAAAAGGCGCTTTCCACGAAAGGAACTTGAGAGTGGCCTGATGCATAGGTTCGAAGGCGGCCCCCATGAGCCTTGTCAGTACCACGTTGAGTTCCCATGCCGGGGCTGAAGCCTTCACTCTGCCAGACCTGTGAGTCATTCGTGGAAGGCCTAGACTGTTGATGGTGTGTCGAGGTCTTTTTCTCATCTGCATCCACCAGGGTGTCCGGCTTGTCTGGAACGAGTGGAGGGGTGCTGGGCGCCGAGGGCTGAGGTGTGGAGACCGGAGCCGGAGGCTGCAGCAGAGGCTAGTACGGAACCGCCTGAACAGTGGAAGGCAGGGGCGCCAGAATCGAAGGAGCCGGCTTGGCAGCAGGGGCTGCAACGGGGCCTGCAGTGCTGGAGCTATAGGAGGAATAACTATAGGTGCAGGGGGAGGGGCCAGAGCGAGCATGTCCATGATTACATCCCTAAGGAAGGACCCCATCTGAGGACATGAGCATGAGGAACTTTTCAAAGAACCTGTCGTCGCAGGCCCGTGGGTTGGCAGGTGATATTGACGGGTAGCGGACAGCTGCTGATGCCGCTGCATACTCTGTCTAGCTGTTTGCGGGGTAAACCTGTCCTGTGCTGCTGAAGGATAAACTGTAGGCCACGTACCTGGTTGACACCAGTCCCACCTTGTAACTCGTTCTCCCACCTGCTGCATTCCTCGGGCGGCCATCTTGTCTGGCGTGGTGGCCATCTTGTCGAGCTGCATGCCACGTGCCAAAGTCATGGTGCTTGGCTCACTGGGCCCGGCCTCCTCCAGGACTCTTGACGATGGAGCATGAGACCTACCCTGCACCTCAGGCCGAGGCCTGGTAGGAATGTCACCCTCAGCAGAGTTGCCGGTAGTGCTGGGTACAGGCGCCCCCTCTGCCATGTTGCAGGTACAAGTGCATAGCCCCTCAGGTGTACACCCGTTAAAAGAACCTTGCGGTCTCTCAGCACTGTCTCTGGAAGGATCTACAGACCCCTCGGCCTCGCGGCCGGTAGCTGATTTAGCCTCGGTACCCGTGCTGGTGTGAGAAACTGAGCGGTTCCTCCCGTCTGGGAGTTTCCTTGGGAAGAAGTCGCCCTTGCGGGGTGCACTGGAAAAGAGCAGCCCTCCCTTAGGCCTTGACTTATGACTGACAAAAGTCCTTCAAGTCCTCTGGGGGCGACTTCTCGAAGAGCTCTGTCCACCTAGCTAGTCAAAGCACGCAAAGAATGTGCTTTGCATTTTGTGCAACCCTCCCATCCATGGTCGGGGCCAAGGCAGCGGAGGCAAAGAACGTGGGGATCCGATGTAGGGAAGAGCACCTCGCAGGCTGGACATCTGCTGAAGCCCGCTGAAGTCGAAATGCATTGGGGAGGAAAGACAGAAGAAAGTATCCGGGGAAGAGCGCGTGGTATTACATGTCCGAAGACAATCCCAGGAGTGCTGGTGAAATGGGCCTGTTCCTGTTGACGCGGAAAAGGGGACTGGCGCCGGTGGGCAGAGTCAGGCGAGCGCATGCTCCCAGGGCTACGCCCCCGCGTGCCTCTAAATTTAAATGGGAAGATTTCTTCTGGTGAAAAAGGTTCCGTCTCCCTTCCCTAACGAGAGGCGCCCATGCAGTATGGAGGAAAGGGGACAGGACGAAAGAGTACAACAGTTACAGGTAAGTAACTTGTTCCTTCTCCAGCATGGGGTCTGGCATGGATTCACATAAAGAATAAATAGCAGTACAGAAATACACAACGACGTGAGGTGGCAAGGCTCAACAGAAGCAATTACTGTTACCTCCGGAACAGGCTCACCTTCAAGGGACAGGTTGCGTAGCACTGCTTGGCCGACCCTGGAGTCCTCTCTGGAATCCCTTTCGACGCTGTAGAATCTTGTGAAGGTGTGTGTAGACCTCCACATAGCAGCCCTGCAGATGTCCAGCAGGGGCACACCAGACAGGAACGAAGTCGTCGCAGCGATCGCTCTGGTGGAATGAGCTCTCAGCCGGTCAGGCATTGGTCGGTTTGCCAAACGGTGACAGTGTGTAATACAGGCGGAGAGCCACCTGGAAATGGAAGCCTTGGACCAAGCTTTCCCATGGTTCACAGGACCAAAGTTCACGAAAGGTTGAGACATCTTCCGTAAACTCTTTGTGCGTGCCACATAGAACTTCAGAGCACGCGCCACATCCAGCGAGTGCAAAGTCCTTCCAGCCAGCGACAAAGGTGTCGGAAAAAACACAGGCAACACCAAATGTTTGTTGAGATGGAATTCTGACGGAACCTTTGGCATGAAGGAAGGGTGCGCCCGCAGCACCACCCTCGTGATGTGAAAAGTCAGATAAGGCTGCTTGCAGGACAGGGCCTGGATCTCAACTACCCTCCTGGCAGGGATGATGGCCACAATAAAAGGCGCTTTCCACGAAAGGAACTTGAGAGTGGCCTGATGCATAGGTTCGAAGGCGGCCCCCATGAGCCTTGTCAGTACCACGTTGAGTTCCCACGCCGGGGCTGAAGCCTTCACTCTGCCAGACCTGTGAGTCATTCGTGGAAGGCCTAGACTGTTGATGGTGTGTCGAGGTCTTTTTCTCATCTGCATCCACCAGGGTGTCCGGCTTGTCTGGAACGAGTGGAGGGGTGCTGGGCGCCGAGGGCTGAGGTGTGGAGACCGGAGCCGGAGGCTGCAGCAGAGGCTAGTACGGAACCGCCTGAACAGTGGAAGGCAGGGGCGCCAGAATCGAAGGAGCCGGCTTGGCAGCAGGGGCTGCAACGGGGCCTGCAGTGCTGGAGCTATAGGAGGAATAACTATAGGTGCAGGGGGAGGGGCCAGAGCGAGCATGTCCATGATTACATCCCTAAGGAAGGACCCCATCTGAGGACATGAGCATGAGGAACTTTTCAAAGAACCTGTCGTCGCAGGCCCGTGGGTTGGCAGGTGATATTGACGGGTAGCGGACAGCTGCTGATGCCGCTGCATACTCTGTCTAGCTGTTTGCGGGGTAAACCTGTCCTGTGCTGCTGAAGGATAAACTGTAGGCCACGTACCTGGTTGACACCAGTCCCACCTTGTAACTCGTTCTCCCACCTGCTGCATTCCTCGGGCGGCCATCTTGTCTGGCGTGGTGGCCATCTTGTCGAGCTGCATGCCACGTGCCAAAGTCATGGTGCTTGGCTCACTGGGCCCGGCCTCCTCCAGGACTCTTGACGATGGAGCATGAGACCTACCCTGCACCTCAGGCCGAGGCCTGGTAGGAATGTCACCCTCAGCAGAGTTGCCGGTAGTGCTGGGTACAGGCGCCCCCTCTGCCATGTTGCAGGTACAAGTGCAAAGCCCCTCAGGTGTACACCCGGTAAAAGAACCTTGCGGTCTCTCAGCACTGTCTCTGGAAGGATCTACAGACCCCTCGGCCTGGCGGCCGGTAGCTGAATTAGCCTCGGTACCCGTGCTGGTGTGAGAAACTGAGCGGTTCCTCCCGTCTGGGCGTTTCCTTGGGAAGAAGTCGCCCTTGCGGGGTGCACTGGAAAAGAGCAGCCCTCCCTTAGGCCTTGACTTATGACTGACAAAAGTCCTTCAAGTCCTCTGGGGGCGACTTCTCGAAGAGCTCTGTCCACCTAGCTAGTCAAAGCACGCAAAGAATGTGCTTTGCATTTTGTGCAACCCTCCCATCCATGGTCGGGGCCAAGGCAGCGGAGGCAAAGAACGTGGGGATCCGATGTAGGGAAGAGCACCTCGCAGGCTGGACATCTGCTGAAGCCCGCTGAAGTCGAAATGCATCGGGGAGGAAAGACAGAAGAAAGTATCCGGGGAAGAGCGCGTGGTATTACATGTCCGAAGACAATCCCAGGAGCGCTGGTGAAATGGGCCTGTTCCTGTTGACGCGGAAAAGGGGACTGGCGCCGGTGGGCAGAGTCAGGCGAGCGCATGCTCCCAGGGCTACGCCCCCGCGTGCCTCTAAATTTAAATGGGAAGATTTCTTCTGGTGAAAAAGGTTCCGTCTCCCTTCCCTAACGAGAGGCGCCCATGCAGTATGGAGGAAAGGGGACAGGACGAAAGAGTACAACAGTTACAGGTAAGTAACTTGTTCCTTCTCCAGCATGGGGTCTGGCATGGATTCACATAAAGAATAAATAGCAGTACAGAAATACACAACGACGTGAGGTGGCAAGGCTCAACAGAAGCAATTACTGTTACCTCCGGAACAGGCTCACCTTCAAGGGAACAGGTTGCGTAGCACTGCTTGGCCGACCCTGGAGTCCTCTCTGGAATCCCTTTCGACGCTGTAGAATCTTGTGAAGGTGTGTGTAGACCTCCACATAGCAGCCCTGCAGATGTCCAGCAGGGGCACACCAGACAGGAACGAAGTCGTCGCAGCGATCGCTCTGGTCGAATGAGCTCTCAGCCGGTCAGGCATTGGTCGGTTTGCCAAACGGTGACAGTGTGTAATACAGGCGGAGAGCCACCTGGAAATGGAAGCCTTGGACCAAGCTTTCCCATGGTTCACAGGACCAAAGTTCACGAAAGGTTGAGACATCTTCCGTAAACTCTTCGGAAAAAACACAGGCAACACCAAATGTTTGTTGAGGTGGAATTCTGATGGAACCTTTGGCATGAAGGAAGGGTGCGCCCGCAGCACCACCCTCGTGATGTGAAAAGTCAGATAAGGCCGCTTGCAGGACAGGGCCTGGATCTCAACTACCCTCCTGGCAGGGATGATGGCCACAATAAAAGGCGTTTTCCACGAAAGGAACTTGAGAGTGGCCTGATGCATAGGTTCGAAGGCGGCCCCCATGAGCCTTGTCAGTACCACGTTGAGTTCCCACGCCGGGGCTGAAGCCTTCACTCTGCCAGACCTGTGAGTCATTCGTGGAAGGCCTAGACTGTTGATGGTGTGTCGAGGTCTTTTTCCTCGTCTGCATCCATCAGGGTGTCCGGCTTGTCTGGAACGGGTGGAGGGGTGCTGGGCGCCGAGGGCTGCGGTGTGGAGACCGGAGCCGGAGGCTGCAGCAGAGGCTAGTACGGAACCGCCTGAACAGTGGAAGGCAGGGGCGCCAGAATCGAAGGAGCCGGCGTGGCAGCAGGGGCTGCAACGGGGCCTGCAGTGCTGGAGCTATAGGAGGAATAACTATAGGTGCAGGGGGAGGGGCCAGAGCGAGCATGTCCATGATTACATCCCTAAGGAAGGACCCCATCTGAGGACATGAGCATGAGGAACTTTTCAAAGAACCTGTCGGCGCAGGCCCGTGGGTTGGCAGGTGATATTGACAGGTAGCGGACGGCAGCTGATGCCGCTGCATACTCTGTCTAGCTGTTTGCGGGGTAAACCTGTCCTGTGCTGCTGAAGGATAAACTGTAGGCCACGTACCTGGTTGACACCAGTCCCACCTTGTAACTCGTTCTCCCACCTGCTGCATTCCTCGGGCGGCCATCTTGTCTGGCGTGGTGGCCATCTTGTCGAGCTGCATGCCATGTGCCAAAGTCATGGTGCTTGGCTCACTGGGCCCGGCCTCCTCCAGGACTCTTGGCGATGGAGCATGAGACCTACCCTGCACCTCAGGCCGAGGCCTGGTAGGATTGTCACCCTCAGCAGAGTTGCCGGTAGTGCTGGGTACAGGCGCCCCCTCTGCCATGTTGCAGGTACAAGTGCATAGCCCCTCAGGTGTACACCCGGTAAAAGAACCTTGCGGTCTCTCAGCACTGTCTCTGGAAGGATCTACAGACCCCTCGGCCTGGCCGCCGGTAGCTGAATTAGCCTCGGTACCCGTGCTGGTGTGAGAAACTGAGCGGTTCCTCCCGTCTGGGCGTTTCCTTGGGAAGAAGTCGCCCTTGCGGGGTGCACTGGAAAAGAGCAGCCCTCCCTTAGGCCTTGACTTATGACTGACAAAAGTCCTTCAAGTCCTCTGGGGGCGACTTCTCGAAGAGCTCTGTCCACCTAGCTAGTCAAAGCACGCAAAGAATGTGCTTTGCATTTTGTGCAACCCTCCCATCCATGGTCGGGGCCAAGGCAGCGGAGGCAAAGAACGTGGGGATCCGATGTAGGGAAGAGCACCTCGCAGGCTGGACATCTGCTGAAGCCCGCTGAAGTCGAAATGCATCGGGGAGGAAAGACAGAAGAAAGTATCCGGGGAAGAGCGCGTGGTATTACATGTCCGAAGACAATCCCAGGAGCGCTGGTGAAATGGGCCTGTTCCTGTTGACGCGGAAAAGGGGACTGGCGCCGGTGGGCAGAGTCAGGCGAGCGCATGCTCCCAGGGCTACGCCCCCGCGTGCCTCTAAATTTAAATGGGAAGATTTCTTCTGGTGAAAAAGGTTCCGTCTCCCTTCCCTAACGAGAGGCGCCCATGCAGTATGGAGGAAAGGGGACAGGACGAAAGAGTACAACAGTTACAGGTAAGTAACTTGTTCCTTCTCCAGCATGGGGTCTGGCATGGATTCACATAAAGAATAAATAGCAGTACAGAAATACACAACGACGTGAGGTGGCAAGGCTCAACAGAAGCAATTACTGTTACCTCCGGAACAGGCTCACCTTCAAGGGAACAGGTTGCGTAGCACTGCTTGGCCGACCCTGGAGTCCTCTCTGGAATCCCTTTCGACGCTGTAGAATCTTGTGAAGGTGTGTGTAGACCTCCACATAGCAGCCCTGCAGATGTCCAGCAGGGGCACACCAGACAGGAACGAAGTCGTCGCAGCGATCGCTCTGGTCGAATGAGCTCTCAGCCGGTCAGGCATTGGTCGGTTTGCCAAACGGTGACAGTGTGTAATACAGGCGGAGAGCCACCTGGAAATGGAAGCCTTGGACCAAGCTTTCCCATGGTTCACAGGACCAAAGTTCACGAAAGGTTGAGACATCTTCCGTAAACTCTTCGGAAAAAACACAGGCAACACCAAATGTTTGTTGAGGTGGAATTCTGATGGAACCTTTGGCATGAAGGAAGGGTGCGCCCGCAGCACCACCCTCGTGATGTGAAAAGTCAGATAAGGCCGCTTGCAGGACAGGGCCTGGATCTCAACTACCCTCCTGGCAGGGATGATGGCCACAATAAAAGGCGTTTTCCACGAAAGGAACTTGAGAGTGGCCTGATGCATAGGTTCGAAGGCGGCCCCCATGAGCCTTGTCAGTACCACGTTGAGTTCCCACGCCGGGGCTGAAGCCTTCACTCTGCCAGACCTGTGAGTCATTCGTGGAAGGCCTAGACTGTTGATGGTGTGTCGAGGTCTTTTTCCTCGTCTGCATCCATCAGGGTGTCCAGCTTGTCTGGAACGGGTGGAGGGGTGCTGGGCGCCGAGGGCTGCGGTGTGGAGACCGGAGCCGGAGGCTGCAGCAGAGGCTAGTACGGAACCGCCTGAACAGTGGAAGGCAGGGGCGCCAGAATCGAAGGAGCCGGCGTGGCAGCAGGGGCTGCAACGGGGCCTGCAGTGCTGGAGCTATAGGAGGAATAACTATAGGTGCAGGGGGAGGGGCCAGAGCGAGCATGTCCATGATTACATCCCTAAGGAAGGACCCCATCTGAGGACATGAGCATGAGGAACTTTTCAAAGAACCTGTCGGCGCAGGCCCGTGGGTTGGCAGGTGATATTGACAGGTAGCGGACGGCAGCTGATGCCGCTGCATACTCTGTCTAGCTGTTTGCGGGGTAAACCTGTCCTGTGCTGCTGAAGGATAAACTGTAGGCCACGTACCTGGTTGACACCAGTCCCACCTTGTAACTCGTTCTCCCACCTGCTGCATTCCTCGGGCGGCCATCTTGTCTGGCGTGGTGGCCATCTTGTCGAGCTGCATGCCATGTGCCAAAGTCATGGTGCTTGGCTCACTGGGCCCGGCCTCCTCCAGGACTCTTGGCGATGGAGCATGAGACCTACCCTGCACCTCAGGCCGAGGCCTGGTAGGATTGTCACCCTCAGCAGAGTTGCCGGTAGTGCTGGGTACAGGCGCCCCCTCTGCCATGTTGCAGGTACAAGTGCATAGCCCCTCAGGTGTACACCCGGTAAAAGAACCTTGCGGTCTCTCAGCACTGTCTCTGGAAGGATCTACAGACCCCTCGGCCTGGCCGCCGGTAGCTGAATTAGCCTCGGTACCCGTGCTGGTGTGAGAAACTGAGCGGTTCCTCCCGTCTGGGCGTTTCCTTGGGAAGAAGTCGCCCTTGCGGGGTGCACTGGAAAAGAGCAGCCCTCCCTTAGGCCTTGACTTATGACTGACAAAAGTCCTTCAAGTCCTCTGGGGGCGACTTCTCGAAGAGCTCTGTCCACCTAGCTAGTCAAAGCACGCAAAGAATGTGCTTTGCATTTTGTGCAACCCTCCCATCCATGGTCGGGGCCAAGGCAGCGGAGGCAAAGAACGTGGGGATCCGATGTAGGGAAGAGCACCTCGCAGGCTGGACATCTGCTGAAGCCCGCTGAAGTCGAAATGCATCGGGGAGGAAAGACAGAAGAAAGTATCCGGGGAAGAGCGCGTGGTATTACATGTCCGAAGACAATCCCAGGAGCGCTGGTGAAATGGGCCTGTTCCTGTTGACGCGGAAAAGGGGACTGGCGCCGGTGGGCAGAGTCAGGCGAGCGCATGCTCCCAGGGCTACGCCCCCGCGTGCCTCTAAATTTAAATGGGAAGATTTCTTCTGGTGAAAAAGGTTCCGTCTCCCTTCCCTAACGAGAGGCGCCCATGCAGTATGGAGGAAAGGGGACAGGACGAAAGAGTACAACAGTTACAGGTAAGTAACTTGTTCCTTCTCCAGCATGGGGTCTGGCATGGATTCACATAAAGAATAAATAGCAGTACAGAAATACACAACGACGTGAGGTGGCAAGGCTCAACAGAAGTAATTACTGTTACCTCCGGAACAGGCTCACCTTCAAGGGAACAGGTTGCGTAGCACTGCTTGGCCGACCCTGGAGTCCTCTCTGGAATCCCTTTCGACGCTGTAGAATCTTGTGAAGGTGTGTGTAGACCTCCACATAGCAGCCCTGCAGATGTCCAGCAGGGGCACACCAGACAGGAACGAAGTCGTCGCAGCGATCGCTCTGGTGGAATGAGCTCTCAGCCGGTCAGGCATTGGTCGGTTTGCCAAACGGTGACAGTGTGTAATACAGGCGGAGAGCCACCTGGAAATGGAAGCCTTGGACCAAGCTTTCCCATGGTTCACAGGACCAAAGTTCACGAAAGGTTGAGACATCTTCCGTAAACTCTTTGTGCGTGCCACATAGAACTTCAGAGCACGCGCCACATCCAGCGAGTGCAAAGTCCTTCCAGCCAGCGACAAAGGTGTCGGAAAAAACACAGGCAACACCAAATGTTTGTTGAGGTGGAATTCTGACGGAACCTTTGGCATGAAGGAAGGGTGCGCCCGCAGCACCACCCTCGTGATGTGAAAAGTCAGATAAGGCCTCTTGCAGGACAGGGCCTGGATCTCAACTACCCTCCTGGCAGGGATGATGGCCACAATAAAAGGCGTTTTCCACGAAAGGAACTTGAGAGTGGCCTGATGCATAGGTTCGAAGGCGGCCCCCATGAGCCTTGTCAGTACCACGTTGAGTTCCCACGCCGGGGCTGAAGCCTTCACTCTGCCAGACCTGTGAGTCATTCGTGGAAGGCCTAGACTGTTGATGGTGTGTCGAGGTCTTTTTCCTCGTCTGCATCCACCAGGGTGTCCGGCTTGTCTGGAACGAGTGGAGGGGTGCTGGGCGCCGAGGGCTGAGGTGTGGAGACCGGAGCCGGAGGCTGCAGCAGAGGCTAGTACGGAACCGCCTGAACAGTGGAAGGCAGGGGCGCCAGAATCGAAGGAGCCGGCGTGGCAGCAGGGGCTGCAACGGGGCCTGCAGTGCTGGAGCTATAGGAGGAATAACTATAGGTGCAGGGGGAGGGGCCAGAGCGAGCATGTCCATGATTACATCCCTAAGGAAGGACCCCATCTGAGGACATGAGCATGAGGAACTTTTCAAAGAACCTGTCGTCGCAGGCCCGTGGGTTGGCAGGTGATATTGACAGGTAGCGGACGGCTGCTGATGCCGCTGCATACTCTGTCTAGCTGTTTGCGGGGTAAACCTGTCCTGTGCTGCTGAAGGATAAACTGTAGGCCACGTAGCTGGTTGACACCAGTCCCACCTTGTAACTCGTTCTCCCACCTGCTGCATTCCTCGGGCGGCCATCTTGTCTGGCGTGGTGGCCATCTTGTCGAGCTGCATGCCACGTGCCAAAGTCATGGTGCTTGGCTCACTGGGCCCGGCCTCCTCCAGGACTCTTGGCGATGGAGCATGAGACCTACCCTGCACCTCAGGCCGAGGCCTGGTAGGAATGTCACCCTCAGCAGAGTTGCCGGTAGTGCTGGGTACAGGCGCCCCCTCTGCCATGTTGCAGGTACAAGTGCATAGCCCCTCAGGTGTACACCCGGTAAAAGAACCTTGCGGTCTCTCAGCACTGTCTTTGGAAGGATCTACAGACCCCTCGGCCTGGCCGCCGGTAGCTGAATTAGCCTCGGTACCCGTGCTGGTGTGAGAAACTGAGCGGTTCCTCCCGTCTGGGCGTTTCCTTGGGAAGAAGACGCCCTTGCGGGGTGCACTGGAAAAGAGCAGCCCTCCCTTAGGCCTTGACTTATGACTGACAAAAGTCCTTTAAGTCCTCTGGGGGCGACTTCTCGAAGAGCTCTGTCCACCTAGCTAGTCAAAGCACGCAAAGAATGTGCTTTGCATTTTGTGCAACCCTCCCATCCATGGTCGGGGCCAAGGCAGCGGAGGCAAAGAACGTGGGGATCCGATGTAGGGAAGAGCACCTCGCAGGCTGGACATCTGCTGAAGCCCGCTGAAGTCGAAATGCATCGGGGAGGAAAGACAGAAGAAAGTATCCGGGGAAGAGCGCGTGGTATTACACGTCCGAAGACAATCCCAGGAGCGCTGGTGAAATGGGCCTGTTCCTGTTGACGCGGAAAAGGGGACTGGCGCCGGTGGGCAGAGTCAGGCGAGCGCATGCTCCCAGGGCTACGCCCCCGCGTACCTCTAAATTTAAATGGGAAGATTTCTTCTGGTGAAAAAGGTTCCGTCTCCCTTCCCTAACGAGAGGCGCCCATGCAGTATGGAGGAAAGGGGACAGGACGAAAGAGTACAACAGTTACAGGTAAGTAACTTGTTCCTTCTCCAGCATGGGGTCTGGCATGGATTCACATAAAGAATAGCAGTACAGAAATACACAACGACGTGAGGTGGCAAGGCTCAACAGAAGCAATAACTGTTACCTCCGGAACAGGCTCACCTTCAAGGGAACAGGTTGCGTAGCACTTCTTGGCCGACCCTGGAGTCCTCTCTGGAATCCCTTTCGACGCTGTAGAATCTTGTGAAGGTGTGTGTAGACCTCCACATAGCAGCCCTGCAGATGTCCAGCAGGGGCACACCAGACAGGAACGAAGTCGTCGCAGCGATCGCTCTGGTGGAATGAGCTCTCAGCCGGTCAGGCATTGGTCGGTTTGCCAAACGGTGACAGTGTGTAATACAGGCGGAGAGCAACCTGGAAATGGAAGCCTTGGACCAAGCTTTCCCATGGTTCACAGGACCAAAGTTCACGAAAGGTTGAGACATCTTCCGTAAACTCTTTGTGCGTGCCACATAGAACTTCAGAGCACGCGCCACATCCAGCGAGTGCAAAGTCCTTCCAGCCAGCGACAAAGGTGTCGGAAAAAACACAGGCAACACCAAATGTTTGTTGAGGTGGAATTCTGACGGAACCTTTGGCATGAAGGAAGGGTGCGCCCGCAGCACCACCCTCGTGATGTGAAAAGTCAGATAAGGCCGCTTGCAAGACAGGGCCTGGATCTCAACTACCGTCCTGGCAGGGATGATGGCCACAATAAAAGGCGTTTTCCACTAAAGGAACTTGAGAGTGGCCTGATGCATAGGTTCGAAGGCGGCCCCCATGAGCCTTGTCAGTACCACGTTGAGTTCCCACGCCGGGGCTGAAGCCTTCACTCTGCCAGACCTGTGAGTCATTCGTGGAAGGCCTAGACTGTTGATGGTGTGTCGAGGTCTTTTTCCTCGTCTGCATCCACCAGGGTGTCCGGCTTGTCTGGAACGAGTGGAGGGGTGCTGGGCGCCGAGGGCTGAGGTGTGGAGACCGGAGCCGGAGGCTGCAGCAGAGGCTAGTACGGAACCGCCTGAACAGTGGAAGGCAGGGGCGCCAGAATCGAAGGAGCCGGCGTGGCAGCAGGGGCTGCAACGGGCCTGCAGTGCTGGAGCTATAGGAGGAATAACTATAGGTGCAGGGGGAGGGGCCAGAGCGAGCATGTCCATGATTACATCCCTAAGGAAGGACCCCATCTGAGGACATGAGCATGAGGAACTTTTCAAAGAACCTGTCGTCGCAGGCCCGTGGGTTGGCAGGTGATATTGACGGGTAGCGGACGGCTGCTGATGCCGCTGCATACTCTGTCTAGCTGTTTGCGGGGTAAACCTGTCCTGTGCTGCTGAAGGTTAAACTGTAGGCCACGTAGCTGGTTGACACCAGTCTCACCTTGTAACTCGTTCTCCCACCTGCTGCATTCCTCGGGCGGCCATCTTGTCTGGCGTGGTGGCCATCTTGTCGACCTGCATGCCACGTGCCAAAGTCATGGTGCTTGGCTCACTGGGCCCGGCCTCCTCCAGGACTCTTGGCGATGGAGCATGAGACCTACCCTGCACCTCAGGCCGAGGCCTGGTAGGAATGTCACCCTCAGCAGAGTTGCCGGTAGTGCTGGGTACAGGCGCCCCCTCTGCCATGTTGCAGGTACAAGTGCATAGCCCCTCAGGTGTACACCCGGTAAAAGAACCTTGCGGTCTCTCAGCACTGTCTCTGGAAGGATCTACAGACCCCTCGGCCTGGCCGCCGGTAGCTGAATTAGCCTCGGTACCCGTGCTGGTGTGAGAAACTGAGCGGTTCCTCCCGTCTGGGCGTTTCCTTGGGAAGAAGTCGCCCTTGCGGGGTGCACTGGAAAAGAGCAGCCCTCCCTTAGGCCTTGACTTATGACTGACAAAAGTCCTTCAAGTCCTCTGGGGGCGACTTCTCGAAGAGCTCTGTCCACCTAGCTAGTCAAAGCACGCAAAGAATGTGCTTTGCATTTTGTGCAACCCTCCCATCCATTGTCGGGGCCAAGGCAGCGGAGGCAAAGAACGTGGGGATCCGATGTAGGGAAGAGCACCTCGCAGGCTGGACATCTGCTGAAGCCCGCTGAAGTCGAAATGCATCGGGGAGGAAAGACAGAAGAAAGTATCCGGGGAAGAGCGCGTGGTATTACATGTCCGAAGACAATCCCAGGAGCGCTGGTGAAATGGGCCTGTTCCTGTTGACGCGGAAAAGGGGACTGGCGCCGGTGGGCAGAGTGAGGCGAGCGCATGCTCCCAGGGCTACGCCCCCGCGTACCTCTAAATTTAAATGGGAAGATTTCTTCTGGTGAAAAAGGTTCCGTCTCCCTTCCCTAACGAGAGGCGCCCATGCAGTCTGGAGGAAAGGGGACAGGACAAAAGAGTACAACAGTTACAGGTAAGTAACTTGTTCCTTCTCCAGCATGGGGTCTGGCATGGATTCACATAAAGAATAGCAGTACAGAAATACACAACGACGTGAGGTGGCAAGGCTCAACACAAGCAATTACTGTTACCTCCGGAACAGGCTAACCTTCAAGGGAACAGGTTGCGTAGCACTGCTTGGCCGACCCTGGAGTCCTCTCTGGAATCCCTTTCGACGCTGTAGAATCTTGTGAAGGTGTGTGTAGACCTCCACATAGCAGCCCTGCAGATGTCCAGCAGGGGCACACCAGACAGGAACGAAGTCGTCGCAGCGATCGCTCTGGTGGAATGAGCTCTCAGCCGGTCAGGCATTGGTCGGTTTGCCAAACGGTGACAGTGTGTAATACAGGCGGAGAGCCACCTGGAAATGGAAGCCTTGGACCAAGCTTTCCCATGGTTCACAGGACCAAAGTTCACGAAAGGTTGAGACATCTTCCGTAAACTCTTTGTGCGTGCCACATAGAACTTCAGAGCACGCGCCACATCCAGCGAGTGCAAAGTCCTTCCAGCCAGCGACAAAGGTGTCGGAAAAAACACAGGCAACACCAAATGTTTGTTGAGGTGGAATTCTGACGGAACCTTTGGCATGAAGGAAGGGTGCGCCCGCAGCACCACCCTCGTGATGTGAAAAGTCAGATAAGGCCTCTTGCAGGACAGGGCCTGGATCTCAACTACCCTCCTGGCAGGGATGATGGCCACAATAAAAGGCGTTTTCCACGAAAGGAACTTGAGAGTGGCCTGATGCATAGGTTCGAAGGCGGCCCCCATGAGCCTTGTCAGTACCACGTTGAGTTCCCACGCCGGGGCTGAAGCCTTCACTCTGCCAGACCTGTGAGTCATTTGTGGAAGGCCTAGACTGTTGATGGTGTGTCGAGGTCTTTTTCCTCGACTGCATCCACCAGGGTGTCCGGCTTGTCTGGAACGAGTGGAGGGGTGCTGGGCGCCGAGGGCTGAGGTGTGGAGACCGGAGCCGGAGGCTGCAGCAGAGGCTAGTACGGAACCGCCTGAACAGTGGAAGGCAGGGGCGCCAGAATCGAAGGAGCCGGCGTGGCAGCAGGGGCTGCAACGGGGCCTGCAGTGCTGGAGCTATAGGAGGAATAACTATAGGTGCAGGGGGAGGGGCCAGAGCGAGCATGTCCATGATTACATCCCTAAGGAAGGACCCCATCTGAGGACATGAGCATGAGGAACTTTTCAAAGAACCTGTCGTCGCAGGCCCGTGGGTTGGCAGGTGATATTGACAGGTAGCGGACGGCTGCTGCTGCCGCTGCATACTCTGTCTAGCTGTTTGCGGGGTAAACCTGTCCTGTGCTGCTGAAGGATAAACTGTAGGCCACGTAGCTGGTTGACACCAGTCCCACCTTGTAACTCGTTCTCCCACCTGCTGCATTCCTCGGGCGGCCATCTTGTCTGGCGTGGTGGCCATCTTGTCGAGCTGCATGCCACGTGCCAAAGTCATGGTGCTTGGCTCACTGGGCCCGGCCTCCTCCAGGACTCTTGGCGATGGAGCATGAGACCTACCCTGCACCTCAGGCCGAGGCCTGGTAGGAATGTCACCCTCAGCAGAGTTGCCGGTAGTGCTGGGTACAGGCGCCCCCTCTGCCATGTTGCAGGTACAAGTGCATAGCCCCTCAGGTGTACACCCGGTAAAAGAACCTTGCGGTCTCTCAGCACTGTCTCTGGAAGGATCTACAGACCCCTCGGCCTGGCTGCCGGTAGCTGAATTAGCCTCGGTACCCGTGCTGGTGTGAGAAACTGAGCGGTTCCTCCCGTCTGGGCGTTTCCTTGGGAAGAAGTCGCCCTTGCGGGGTGCACTGGAAAAGAGCAGCCCTCCCTTAGGCCTTGAATTATGACTGACAAAAGTCCTTCAAGTCCTCTGGGGGCGACTTCTCGAAGAGCTCTGTCCACCCAGCTAGTCAAAGCACGCAAAGAATGTGCTTTGCATTTTGTGCAACCCTCCCATCCATGGTCGGGGCCAAGGCAGCGGAGGCAAAGAACGTGGGGATCCGATGTAGGGAAGAGCACCTCGCAGGCTGGACATCTGCTGAAGCCCGCTGAAGTCGAAATGCATCGGGGAGGAAAGACAGAAGAAAGTATCCGGGGAAGAGCGCGTGGTATTACATGTCCGAAGACAATCCCAGGAGCGCTGGTGAAATGGGCCTGTTCCTGTTGACGCGGAAAAGGGGACTGGCGCCGGTGGGCAGAGTCAGGCGAGCGCATGCTCCCAGGGCTACGCCCCCGCGTGCCTCTAAATTTAAATGGGAAGATTTCTTCTGGTGAAAAAGGTTCCGTCTCCCTTCCCTAACGAGAGGCGCCCATGCAGTATGGAGGAAAGGGGACAGGACGAAAGAGTACAACAGTTACAGGTATGTAACTTGTTCCTTCTCCAGCATGGGGTCTGGCATGGATTCACATAAAGAATAGCAGTACAGAAATACACAACGACATGAGGTGGCAAGGCTCAACAGAAGCAATTACTGTTACCTCCGGAACAGGCTCACCTTCAAGGGAACAGGTTGCGTAGCACTGCTTGGCCGACCCTGGAGTCCTCTCTGGAATCCCTTTCGACGCTGTAGAATCTTGTGAAGGTGTGTGTAGACCTCCACATAGCAGCCCTGCATATGTCCAGCAGGGGCACACCAGACAGGAACGAAGTCGTCGCAGCGATCGCTCTGGTGGAATGAGCTCTCAGCCGGTCAGGCATTGGTCGGTTTGCCAAACGGTGACAGTGTGTAATACAGGCGGAGAGCAACCTGGAAATGGAAGCCTTGGACCAAGCTTTCCCATGGTTCACAGGACCAAAGTTCACGAAAGGTTGAGACATCTTCCGTAAACTCTTTGTGCGTGCCACATAGAACTTCAGAGCACGCGCCACATCCAGCGAGTGCAAAGTCCTTCCAGCCAGCGACAAAGGTGTCGGAAAAAACACAGGCAACACCAAATGTTTGTTGAGATGGAATTCTGACGGAACCTTTGGCATGAAGGAAGGGTGCGCCCGCAGCACCACCCTCGTGATGTGAAAAGTCAGATAAGGCTGCTTGCAGGACAGGGCCTGGATCTCAACTACCCTCCTGGCAGGGATGATGGCCACAATAAAAGGCGCTTTCCACGAAAGGAACTTGAGAGTGGCCTGATGCATAGGTTCGAAGGCGGCCCCCATGAGCCTTGTCAGTACCACGTTGAGTTCCCATGCCGGGGCTGAAGCCTTCACTCTGCCAGACCTGTGAGTCATTCGTGGAAGGCCTAGACTGTTGATAGTGTGTCGAGGTCTTTTTCTCATCTGCATCCACCAGGGTGTCCGGCTTGTCTGGAACGAGTGGAGGGGTGCTGGGCGCCGAGGGCTGAGGTGTGGAGACCGGAGCCGGAGGCTGCAGCAGAGGCTAGTACGGAACCGCCTGAACAGTGGAAGGCAGGGGCGCCAGAATCGAAGGCGCCGGCTTGGCAGCAGGGGCTGCAACGGGGCCTGCAGTGCTGGAGCTATAGGAGGAATAACTATAGGTGCAGGGGGAGGGGCCAGAGCGAGCATGTCCATGATTACATCCCTAAGGAAGGACCCCATCTGAGGACATGAGCATGAGGAACTTTTCAAAGAACCTGTCGTCGCAGGCCCGTGGGTTGGCAGGTGATATTGACGGGTAGCGGACAGCTGCTGATGCCGCTGCATACTCTGTCTAGCTGTTTGCGGGGTAAACCTGTCCTGTGCTGCTGAAGGATAAACTGTAGGCCACGTACCTGGTTGACACCAGTCCCACCTTGTAACTCGTTCTCCCACCTGCTGCATTCCTCGGGCGGCCATCTTGTCTGGCGTGGTGGCCATCTTGTCGAGCTGCATGCCACGTGCCAAAGTCATGGTGCTTGGCTCACTGGGCCCGGCCTCCTCCAGGACTCTTGACGATGGAGCATGAGACCTACCCTGCACCTCAGGCCGAGGCCTGGTAGGAATGTCACCCTCAGCAGAGTTGCCGGTAGTGCTGGGTACAGGCGCCCCCTCTGCCATGTTGCAGGTACAAGTGCATAGCCCCTCAGGTGTACACCCGTTAAAAGAACCTTGCGGTCTCTCAGCACTGTCTCTGGAAGGATCTACAGACCCCTCGGCCTGGCGGCCGGTAGCTGATTTAGCCTCGGTACCCGTGCTGGTGTGAGAAACTGAGCGGTTCCTCCCGTCTGGGAGTTTCCTTGGGAAGAAGTCGCCCTTGCGGGGTGCACTGGAAAAGAGCAGCCCTCCCTTAGGCCTTGACTTATGACTGACAAAAGTCCTTCAAGTCCTCTGGGGGCGACTTCTCGAAGAGCTCTGTCCACCTAGCTAGTCAAAGCACGCAAAGAATGTGCTTTGCATTTTGTGCAACCCTCCCATCCATGGTCGGGGCCAAGGCAGCGGAGGCAAAGAACGTGGGGATCCGATGTAGGGAAGAGCACCTCGCAGGCTGGACATCTGCTGAAGCCCGCTGAAGTCGAAATGCATTGGGGAGGAAAGACAGAAGAAAGTATCCGGGGAAGAGCGCGTGGTATTACATGTCCGAAGACAATCCCAGGAGTGCTGGTGAAATGGGCCTGTTCCTGTTGACGCGGAAAAGGGGACTGGCGCCGGTGGGCAGAGTCAGGCGAGCGCATGCTCCCAGGGCTACGCCCCCGCGTGCCTCTAAATTTAAATGGGAAGATTTCTTCTGGTGAAAAAGGTTCCGTCTCCCTTCCCTAACGAGAGGCGCCCATGCAGTATGGAGGAAAGGGGACAGGACGAAAGAGTACAACAGTTACAGGTAAGTAACTTGTTCCTTCTCCAGCATGGGGTCTGGCATGGATTCACATAAAGAATAAATAGCAGTACAGAAATACACAACGACGTGAGGTGGCAAGGCTCAACAGAAGCAATTACTGTTACCTCCGGAACAGGCTCACCTTCAAGGGACAGGTTGCGTAGCACTGCTTGGCCGACCCTGGAGTCCTCTCTGGAATCCCTTTCGACGCTGTAGAATCTTGTGAAGGTGTGTGTAGACCTCCACATAGCAGCCCTGCAGATGTCCAGCAGGGGCACACCAGACAGGAACGAAGTCGTCGCAGCGATCGCTCTGGTGGAATGAGCTCTCAGCCGGTCAGGCATTGGTCGGTTTGCCAAACGGTGACAGTGTGTAATACAGGCGGAGAGCCACCTGGAAATGGAAGCCTTGGACCAAGCTTTCCCATGGTTCACAGGACCAAAGTTCACGAAAGGTTGAGACATCTTCCGTAAACTCTTTGTGCGTGCCACATAGAACTTCAGAGCACGCGCCACATCCAGCGAGTGCAAAGTCCTTCCAGCCAGCGACAAAGGTGTCGGAAAAAACACAGGCAACACCAAATGTTTGTTGAGATGGAATTCTGACGGAACCTTTGGCATGAAGGAAGGGTGCGCCCGCAGCACCACCCTCGTGATGTGAAAAGTCAGATAAGGCTGCTTGCAGGACAGGGCCTGGATCTCAACTACCCTCCTGGCAGGGATGATGGCCACAATAAAAGGCGCTTTCCACGAAAGGAACTTGAGAGTGGCCTGATGCATAGGTTCGAAGGCGGCCCCCATGAGCCTTGTCAGTACCACGTTGAGTTCCCACGCCGGGGCTGAAGCCTTCACTCTGCCAGACCTGTGAGTCATTCGTGGAAGGCCTAGACTGTTGATGGTGTGTCGAGGTCTTTTTCTCATCTGCATCCACCAGGGTGTCCGGCTTGTCTGGAACGAGTGGAGGGGTGCTGGGCGCCGAGGGCTGAGGTGTGGAGACCGGAGCCGGAGGCTGCAGCAGAGGCTAGTACGGAACCGCCTGAACAGTGGAAGGCAGGGGCGCCAGAATCGAAGGAGCCGGCTTGGCAGCAGGGGCTGCAACGGGGCCTGCAGTGCTGGAGCTATAGGAGGAATAACTATAGGTGCAGGGGGAGGGGCCAGAGCGAGCATGTCCATGATTACATCCCTAAGGAAGGACCCCATCTGAGGACATGAGCATGAGGAACTTTTCAAAGAACCTGTCGTCGCAGGCCCGTGGGTTGGCAGGTGATATTGACGGGTAGCGGACAGCTGCTGATGCCGCTGCATACTCTGTCTAGCTGTTTGCGGGGTAAACCTGTCCTGTGCTGCTGAAGGATAAACTGTAGGCCACGTACCTGGTTGACACCAGTCCCACCTTGTAACTCGTTCTCCCACCTGCTGCATTCCTCGGGCGGCCATCTTGTCTGGCGTGGTGGCCATCTTGTCGAGCTGCATGCCACGTGCCAAAGTCATGGTGCTTGGCTCACTGGGCCCGGCCTCCTCCAGGACTCTTGACGATGGAGCATGAGACCTACCCTGCACCTCAGGCCGAGGCCTGGTAGGAATGTCACCCTCAGCAGAGTTGCGGGTAGTGCTGGGTACAGGCGCCCCCTCTGCCATGTTGCAGGTACAAGTGCAAAGCCCCTCAGGTGTACACCCGGTAAAAGAACCTTGCGGTCTCTCAGCACTGTCTCTGGAAGGATCTACAGACCCCTCGGCCTGGCGGCCGGTAGCTGAATTAGCCTCGGTACCCGTGCTGGTGTGAGAAACTGAGCGGTTCCTCCCGTCTGGGCGTTTCCTTGGGAAGAAGTCGCCCTTGCGGGGTGCACTGGAAAAGAGCAGCCCTCCCTTAGGCCTTGACTTATGACTGACAAAAGTCCTTCAAGTCCTCTGGGGGCGACTTCTCGAAGAGCTCTGTCCACCTAGCTAGTCAAAGCACGCAAAGAATGTGCTTTGCATTTTGTGCAACCCTCCCATCCATGGTCGGGGCCAAGGCAGCGGAGGCAAAGAACGTGGGGATCCGATGTAGGGAAGAGCACCTCGCAGGCTGGACATCTGCTGAAGCCCGCTGAAGTCGAAATGCATCGGGGAGGAAAGACAGAAGAAAGTATCCGGGGAAGAGCGCGTGGTATTACATGTCCGAAGACAATCCCAGGAGCGCTGGTGAAATGGGCCTGTTCCTGTTGACGCGGAAAAGGGGACTGGCGCCGGTGGGCAGAGTCAGGCGAGCGCATGCTCCCAGGGCTACGCCCCCGCGTGCCTCTAAATTTAAATGGGAAGATTTCTTCTGGTGAAAAAGGTTCCGTCTCCCTTCCCTAACGAGAGGCGCCCATGCAGTATGGAGGAAAGGGGACAGGACGAAAGAGTACAACAGTTACAGGTAAGTAACTTGTTCCTTCTCCAGCATGGGGTCTGGCATGGATTCACATAAAGAATAAATAGCAGTACAGAAATACACAACGACGTGAGGTGGCAAGGCTCAACAGAAGCAATTACTGTTACCTCCGGAACAGGCTCACCTTCAAGGGAACAGGTTGCGTAGCACTGCTTGGCCGACCCTGGAGTCCTCTCTGGAATCCCTTTCGACGCTGTAGAATCTTGTGAAGGTGTGTGTAGACCTCCACATAGCAGCCCTGCAGATGTCCAGCAGGGGCACACCAGACAGGAACGAAGTCGTCGCAGCGATCGCTCTGGTCGAATGAGCTCTCAGCCGGTCAGGCATTGGTCGGTTTGCCAAACGGTGACAGTGTGTAATACAGGCGGAGAGCCACCTGGAAATGGAAGCCTTGGACCAAGCTTTCCCATGGTTCACAGGACCAAAGTTCACGAAAGGTTGAGACATCTTCCGTAAACTCTTCGGAAAAAACACAGGCAACACCAAATGTTTGTTGAGGTGGAATTCTGATGGAACCTTTGGCATGAAGGAAGGGTGCGCCCGCAGCACCACCCTCGTGATGTGAAAAGTCAGATAAGGCCGCTTGCAGGACAGGGCCTGGATCTCAACTACCCTCCTGGCAGGGATGATGGCCACAATAAAAGGCGTTTTCCACGAAAGGAACTTGAGAGTGGCCTGATGCATAGGTTCGAAGGCGGCCCCCATGAGCCTTGTCAGTACCACGTTGAGTTCCCACGCCGGGGCTGAAGCCTTCACTCTGCCAGACCTGTGAGTCATTCGTGGAAGGCCTAGACTGTTGATGGTGTGTCGAGGTCTTTTTCCTCGTCTGCATCCATCAGGGTGTCCGGCTTGTCTGGAACGGGTGGAGGGGTGCTGGGCGCCGAGGGCTGCGGTGTGGAGACCGGAGCCGGAGGCTGCAGCAGAGGCTAGTACGGAACCGCCTGAACAGTGGAAGGCAGGGGCGCCAGAATCGAAGGAGCCGGCGTGGCAGCAGGGGCTGCAACGGGGCCTGCAGTGCTGGAGCTATAGGAGGAATAACTATAGGTGCAGGGGGAGGGGCCAGAGCGAGCATGTCCATGATTACATCCCTAAGGAAGGACCCCATCTGAGGACATGAGCATGAGGAACTTTTCAAAGAACCTGTCGGCGCAGGCCCGTGGGTTGGCAGGTGATATTGAAAGGTAGCGGACGGCAGCTGATGCCGCTGCATACTCTGTCTAGCTGTTTGCGGGGTAAACCTGTCCTGTGCTGCTGAAGGATAAACTGTAGGCCACGTACCTGGTTGACACCAGTCCCACCTTGTAACTCGTTCTCCCACCTGCTGCATTCCTCGGGCGGCCATCTTGTCTGGCGTGGTGGCCATCTTGTCGAGCTGCATGCCATGTGCCAAAGTCATGGTGCTTGGCTCACTGGGCCCGGCCTCCTCCAGGACTCTTGGCGATGGAGCATGAGACCTACCCTGCACCTCAGGCCGAGGCCTGGTAGGATTGTCACCCTCAGCAGAGTTGCCGGTAGTGCTGGGTACAGGCGCCCCCTCTGCCATGTTGCAGGTACAAGTGCATAGCCCCTCAGGTGTACACCCGGTAAAAGAACCTTGCGGTCTCTCAGCACTGTCTCTGGAAGGATCTACAGACCCCTCGGCCTGGCCGCCGGTAGCTGAATTAGCCTCGGTACCCGTGCTGGTGTGAGAAACTGAGCGGTTCCTCCCGTCTGGGCGTTTCCTTGGGAAGAAGTCGCCCTTGCGGGGTGCACTGGAAAAGAGCAGCCCTCCCTTAGGCCTTGACTTATGACTGACAAAAGTCCTTCAAGTCCTCTGGGGGCGACTTCTCGAAGAGCTCTGTCCACCTAGCTAGTCAAAGCACGCAAAGAATGTGCTTTGCATTTTGTGCAACCCTCCCATCCATGGTCGGGGCCAAGGCAGCGGAGGCAAAGAACGTGGGGATCCGATGTAGGGAAGAGCACCTCGCAGGCTGGACATCTGCTGAAGCCCGCTGAAGTCGAAATGCATCGGGGAGGAAAGACAGAAGAAAGTATCCGGGGAAGAGCGCGTGGTATTACATGTCCGAAGACAATCCCAGGAGCGCTGGTGAAATGGGCCTGTTCCTGTTGACGCGGAAAAGGGGACTGGCGCCGGTGGGCAGAGTCAGGCGAGCGCATGCTCCCAGGGCTACGCCCCCGCGTGCCTCTAAATTTAAATGGGAAGATTTCTTCTGGTGAAAAAGGTTCCGTCTCCCTTCCCTAACGAGAGGCGCCCATGCAGTATGGAGGAAAGGGGACAGGACGAAAGAGTACAACAGTTACAGATAAGTAACTTGTTCCTTCTCCAGCATGGGGTCTGGCATGGATTCACATAAAGAATAGCAGTACAGAAATACACAACGACGTGAGGTGGCAAGGCTCAACAGAAGCAATTACTGTTACCTCCGGAACAGGCTCACCTTCAAGGGAACAGGTTGCGTAGCACTGCTTGGCCGACCCTGGAGTCCTCTCTGGAATCCCTTTCGACGCTGTAGAATCTTGTGAAGGTGTGTGTAGACCTCCACATAGCAGCCCTGCAGATGTCCAGCAGGGGCACACCAGACAGGAACGAAGTCGTCGCAGCGATCGCTCTGGTGGAATGAGCTCTCAGCCGGTCAGGCATTGGTCGGTTTGCCAAACGGTGACAGTGTGTAATACAGGCGGAGAGCAACCTGGAAATGGAAGCCTTGGACCAAGCTTTCCCATGGTTCACAGGACCAAAGTTCACGAAAGGTTGAGACATCTTCCGTAAAAACTCTTTGTGCGTGCCACATAGAACTTCAGAGCACGCGCCACATCCAGCGAGTGCAAAGTCCTTCCAGCCAGCGACAAAGGTGTCGGAAAAAACACAGGCAACACCAAATGTTTGTTGAGGTGGAATTCTGACGGAACCTTTGGCATGAAGGAAGGGTGCGCCCGCAGCACCACCCTCGTGAGGTGAAAAGTCAGATAAGGCCGCTTGCAGGACAGGGCCTGGATCTCAACTACCCTCCTGGCAGGGATGATGGCCACAATAAAAGGCGTTTTCCACGAAAGGAACTTGAGAGTGGCCTGATGCATAGGTTCGAAGGCGGCCCCCATGAGCCTTGTCAGTACCACGTTGAGTTCCCACGCCGGGGCTGAAGCCTTCACTCTGCCAGACCTGTGAGTCATTCGTGGAAGGCCTAGACTGTTGATGGTGTGTCGAGGTCTTTTTCCTCGTCTGCATCCACCAGGGTGTCCGGCTTGTCTGGAACGAGTGGAGGGGTGCTGGGCGCCGAGGGCTGAGGTGTGGAGACCGGAGCCGGAGGCTGCAGCAGAGGCTAGTACGGAACCGCCTGAACAGTGGAAGGCAGGGGCGCCAGAATCGAAGGAGCCGGCGTGGCAGCAGGGGCTGCAACGGGCCTGCAGTGCTGGAGCTATAGGAGGAATAACTATAGGTGCAGGGGGAGGGGCCAGAGCGAGCATGTCCATGATTACATCCCTAAGGAAGGACCCCATCTGAGGACATGAGCATGAGGAACTTTTCAAAGAACCTGTCGTCGCAGGCCCGTGGGTTGGCAGGTGATATTGACGGGTAGCGGACGGCTGCTGATGCCGCTGCATACTCTGTCTAGCTGTTTGCGGGGTAAACCTGTCCTGTGCTGCTGAAGGTTAAACTGTAGGCCACGTAGCTGGTTGACACCAGTCTCACCTTGTAACTCGTTCTCCCACCTGCTGCATTCCTCGGGCGGCCATCTTGTCTGGCGTGGTGGCCATCTTGTCGAGCTGCATGCCACGTGCCAAAGTCATGGTGCTTGGCTCACTGGGCCCGGCCTCCTCCAGGACTCTTGGCGATGGAGCATGAGACCTACCCTGCACCTCAGGCCGAGGCCTGGTAGGAATGTCACCCTCAGCAGAGTTGCCGGTAGTGCTGGGTACAGGCGCCCCCTCTGCCATGTTGCAGGTACAAGTGCATAGCCCCTCAGGTGTACACCCGGTAAAAGAACCTTGCGGTCTCTCAGCACTGTCTCTGGAAGGATCTACAGACCCTCGGCCTGGCCGCCGGTAGCTGAATTAGCCTCGGTACCCGTGCTGGTGTGAGAAACTGAGCGGTTCCTCCCGTCTGGGCGTTTCCTTGGGAAGAAGTCGCCCTTGCGGGGTGCACTGGAAAAGAGCAGCCCTCCCTTAGGCCTTGACTTATGACTGACAAAAGTCCTTCAAGTCCTCTGGGGGCGACTTCTCGAAGAGCTCTGTCCACCTAGCTAGTCAAAGCACGCAAAGAATGTGCTTTGCATTTTGTGCAACCCTCCCATCCATGGTCGGGGCCAAGGCAGCGGAGGCAAAGAACGTGGGGATCCGATGTAGGGAAGAGCACCTCGCAGGCTGGACATCTGCTGAAGCCCGCTGAAGTCGAAATGCATCGGGGAGGAAAGACAGAAGAAAGTATCCGGGGAAGAGCGCGTGGTATTACATGTCCGAAGACAATCCCAGGAGCGCTGGTGAAATGGGCCTGTTCCTGTTGACGCGGAAAAGGGGACTGGCGCCGGTGGGCAGAGTGAGGCGAGCGCATGCTCCCAGGGCTACGCCCCCGCGTACCTCTAAATTTAAATGGGAAGATTTCTTCTGGTGAAAAAGGTTCCGTCTCCCTTCCCTAACGAGAGGCGCCCATGCAGTCTGGAGGAAAGGGGACAGGACGAAAGAGTACAACAGTTACAGGTAAGTAACTTGTTCCTTCTCCAGCATGGGGTCTGGCATGGATTCACATAAAGAATAGCAGTACAGAAATACACAACGACGTGAGGTGGCAAGGCTCAACAGAAGCAATTACTGTTACCTCCGGAACAGGCTCACCTTCAAGGGAACAGGTTGCGTAGCACTGCTTGGCCGACCCTGGAGTCCTCTCTGGAATCCCTTTCGACGCTGTAGAATCTTGTGAAGGTGTGTGTAGACCTCCACATAGCAGCCCTGCAGATGTCCAGCAGGGGCACACCAGACAGGAACGAAGTCGTCGCAGCGATCGCTCTGGTGGAATGAGCTCTCAGCCGGTCAGGCATTGGTCGGTTTGCCAAACGGTGACAGTGTGTAATACAGGCGGAGAGCCACCTGGAAATGGAAGCCTTGGACCAAGCTTTCCCATGGTTCACAGGACCAAAGTTCACGAAAGGTTGAGACATCTTCCGTAAACTCTTCGGAAAAAACACAGGCAACACCAAATGTTTGTTGAGGTGGAATTCTGATGGAACCTTTGGCATGAAGGAAGGGTGCGCCCGCAGCACCACCCTCGTGATGTGAAAAGTCAGATAAGGCCGCTTGCAGGACAGGGCCTGGATCTCAACTACCCTCCTGGCAGGGATGATGGCCACAATAAAAGGCGTTTTCCACGAAAGGAACTTGAGAGTGGCCTGATGCATAGGTTCGAAGGCGGCCCCCATGAGCCTTGTCAGTACCACGTTGAGTTCCCACGCCGGGGCTGAAGCCTTCACTCTGCCAGACCTGTGAGTCATTCGTGGAAGGCCTAGACTGTTGATGGTGTGTCGAGGTCTTTTTCCTCGTCTGCATCCATCAGGGTGTCCGGCTTGTCTGGAACGGGTGGAGGGGTGCTGGGCGCCGAGGGCTGCGGTGTGGAGACCGGAGCCGGAGGCTGCAGCAGAGGCTAGTACGGAACCGCCTGAACAGTGGAAGGCAGGGGCGCCAGAATCGAAGGAGCCGGCGTGGCAGCAGGGGCTGCAACGGGGCCTGCAGTGCTGGAGCTATAGGAGGAATAACTATAGGTGCAGGGGGAGGGGCCAGAGCGAGCATGTCCATGATTACATCCCTAAGGAAGGACCCCATCTGAGGACATGAGCATGAGGAACTTTTCAAAGAACCTGTCGGCGCAGGCCCGTGGGTTGGCAGGTGATATTGACAGGTAGCGGACGGCAGCTGATGCCGCTGCATACTCTGTCTAGCTGTTTGCGGGGTAAACCTGTCCTGTGCTGCTGAAGGATAAACTGTAGGCCACGTACCTGGTTGACACCAGTCCCACCTTGTAACTCGTTCTCCCACCTGCTGCATTCCTCGGGCGGCCATCTTGTCTGGCGTGGTGGCCATCTTGTCGAGCTGCATGCCATGTGCCAAAGTCATGGTGCTTGGCTCACTGGGCCCGGCCTCCTCCAGGACTCTTGGCGATGGAGCATGAGACCTACCCTGCACCTCAGGCCGAGGCCTGGTAGGATTGTCACCCTCAGCAGAGTTGCCGGTAGTGCTGGGTACAGGCGCCCCCTCTGCCATGTTGCAGGTACAAGTGCATAGCCCCTCAGGTGTACACCCGGTAAAAGAACCTTGCGGTCTCTCAGCACTGTCTCTGGAAGGATCTACAGACCCCTCGGCCTGGCTGCCGGTAGCTGAATTAGCCTCGGTACCCGTGCTGGTGTGAGAAACTGAGCGGTTCCTCCCGTCTGGGCGTTTCCTTGGGAAGAAGTCGCCCTTGCGGGGTGCACTGGAAAAGAGCAGCCCTCCCTTAGGCCTTGAATTATGACTGACAAAAGTCCTTCAAGTCCTCTGGGGGCGACTTCTCGAAGAGCTCTGTCCACCCAGCTAGTCAAAGCACGCAAAGAATGTGCTTTGCATTTTGTGCAACCCTCCCATCCATGGTCGGGGCCAAGGCAGCGGAGGCAAAGAACGTGGGGATCCGATGTAGGGAAGAGCACCTCGCAGGCTGGACATCTGCTGAAGCCCGCTGAAGTCGAAATGCATCGGGGAGGAAAGACAGAAGAAAGTATCCGGGGAAGAGCGCGTGGTATTACATGTCCGAAGACAATCCCAGGAGCGCTGGTGAAATGGGCCTGTTCCTGTTGACGCGGAAAAGGGGACTGGCGCCGGTGGGCAGAGTCAGGCGAGCGCATGCTCCCAGGGCTACGCCCCCGCGTGCCTCTAAATTTAAATGGGAAGATTTCTTCTGGTGAAAAAGGTTCCGTCTCCCTTCCCTAACGAGAGGCGCCCATGCAGTATGGAGGAAAGGGGACAGGACGAAAGAGTACAACAGTTACAGGTATGTAACTTGTTCCTTCTCCAGCATGGGGTCTGGCATGGATTCACATAAAGAATAGCAGTACAGAAATACACAACGACATGAGGTGGCAAGGCTCAACAGAAGCAATTACTGTTACCTCCGGAACAGGCTCACCTTCAAGGGAACAGGTTGCGTAGCACTGCTTGGCCGACCCTGGAGTCCTCTCTGGAATCCCTTTCGACGCTGTAGAATCTTGTGAAGGTGTGTGTAGACCTCCACATAGCAGCCCTGCATATGTCCAGCAGGGGCACACCAGACAGGAACGAAGTCGTCGCAGCGATCGCTCTGGTGGAATGAGCTCTCAGCCGGTCAGGCATTGGTCGGTTTGCCAAACGGTGACAGTGTGTAATACAGGCGGAGAGCAACCTGGAAATGGAAGCCTTGGACCAAGCTTTCCCATGGTTCACAGGACCAAAGTTCACGAAAGGTTGAGACATCTTCCGTAAACTCTTTGTGCGTGCCACATAGAACTTCAGAGCACGCGCCACATCCAGCGAGTGCAAAGTCCTTCCAGCCAGCGACAAAGGTGTCGGAAAAAACACAGGCAACACCAAATGTTTGTTGAGATGGAATTCTGACGGAACCTTTGGCATGAAGGAAGGGTGCGCCCGCAGCACCACCCTCGTGATGTGAAAAGTCAGATAAGGCTGCTTGCAGGACAGGGCCTGGATCTCAACTACCCTCCTGGCAGGGATGATGGCCACAATAAAAGGCGCTTTCCACGAAAGGAACTTGAGAGTGGCCTGATGCATAGGTTCGAAGGCGGCCCCCATGAGCCTTGTCAGTACCACGTTGAGTTCCCATGCCGGGGCTGAAGCCTTCACTCTGCCAGACCTGTGAGTCATTCGTGGAAGGCCTAGACTGTTGATAGTGTGTCGAGGTCTTTTTCTCATCTGCATCCACCAGGGTGTCCGGCTTGTCTGGAACGAGTGGAGGGGTGCTGGGCGCCGAGGGCTGAGGTGTGGAGACCGGAGCCGGAGGCTGCAGCAGAGGCTAGTACGGAACCGCCTGAACAGTGGAAGGCAGGGGCGCCAGAATCGAAGGCGCCGGCTTGGCAGCAGGGGCTGCAACGGGGCCTGCAGTGCTGGAGCTATAGGAGGAATAACTATAGGTGCAGGGGGAGGGGCCAGAGCGAGCATGTCCATGATTACATCCCTAAGGAAGGACCCCATCTGAGGACATGAGCATGAGGAACTTTTCAAAGAACCTGTCGTCGCAGGCCCGTGGGTTGGCAGGTGATATTGACGGGTAGCGGACAGCTGCTGATGCCGCTGCATACTCTGTCTAGCTGTTTGCGGGGTAAACCTGTCCTGTGCTGCTGAAGGATAAACTGTAGGCCACGTACCTGGTTGACACCAGTCCCACCTTGTAACTCGTTCTCCCACCTGCTGCATTCCTCGGGCGGCCATCTTGTCTGGCGTGGTGGCCATCTTGTCGAGCTGCATGCCACGTGCCAAAGTCATGGTGCTTGGCTCACTGGGCCCGGCCTCCTCCAGGACTCTTGACGATGGAGCATGAGACCTACCCTGCACCTCAGGCCGAGGCCTGGTAGGAATGTCACCCTCAGCAGAGTTGCCGGTAGTGCTGGGTACAGGCGCCCCCTCTGCCATGTTGCAGGTACAAGTGCATAGCCCCTCAGGTGTACACCCGTTAAAAGAACCTTGCGGTCTCTCAGCACTGTCTCTGGAAGGATCTACAGACCCCTCGGCCTGGCGGCCGGTAGCTGATTTAGCCTCGGTACCCGTGCTGGTGTGAGAAACTGAGCGGTTCCTCCCGTCTGGGAGTTTCCTTGGGAAGAAGTCGCCCTTGCGGGGTGCACTGGAAAAGAGCAGCCCTCCCTTAGGCCTTGACTTATGACTGACAAAAGTCCTTCAAGTCCTCTGGGGGCGACTTCTCGAAGAGCTCTGTCCACCTAGCTAGTCAAAGCACGCAAAGAATGTGCTTTGCATTTTGTGCAACCCTCCCATCCATGGTCGGGGCCAAGGCAGCGGAGGCAAAGAACGTGGGGATCCGATGTAGGGAAGAGCACCTCGCAGGCTGGACATCTGCTGAAGCCCGCTGAAGTCGAAATGCATTGGGGAGGAAAGACAGAAGAAAGTATCCGGGGAAGAGCGCGTGGTATTACATGTCCGAAGACAATCCCAGGAGTGCTGGTGAAATGGGCCTGTTCCTGTTGACGCGGAAAAGGGGACTGGCGCCGGTGGGCAGAGTCAGGCGAGCGCATGCTCCCAGGGCTACGCCCCCGCGTGCCTCTAAATTTAAATGGGAAGATTTCTTCTGGTGAAAAAGGTTCCGTCTCCCTTCCCTAACGAGAGGCGCCCATGCAGTATGGAGGAAAGGGGACAGGACGAAAGAGTACAACAGTTACAGGTAAGTAACTTGTTCCTTCTCCAGCATGGGGTCTGGCATGGATTCACATAAAGAATAAATAGCAGTACAGAAATACACAACGACGTGAGGTGGCAAGGCTCAACAGAAGCAATTACTGTTACCTCCGGAACAGGCTCACCTTCAAGGGACAGGTTGCGTAGCACTGCTTGGCCGACCCTGGAGTCCTCTCTGGAATCCCTTTCGACGCTGTAGAATCTTGTGAAGGTGTGTGTAGACCTCCACATAGCAGCCCTGCAGATGTCCAGCAGGGGCACACCAGACAGGAACGAAGTCGTCGCAGCGATCGCTCTGGTGGAATGAGCTCTCAGCCGGTCAGGCATTGGTCGGTTTGCCAAACGGTGACAGTGTGTAATACAGGCGGAGAGCCACCTGGAAATGGAAGCCTTGGACCAAGCTTTCCCATGGTTCACAGGACCAAAGTTCACGAAAGGTTGAGACATCTTCCGTAAACTCTTTGTGCGTGCCACATAGAACTTCAGAGCACGCGCCACATCCAGCGAGTGCAAAGTCCTTCCAGCCAGCGACAAAGGTGTCGGAAAAAACACAGGCAACACCAAATGTTTGTTGAGATGGAATTCTGACGGAACCTTTGGCATGAAGGAAGGGTGCGCCCGCAGCACCACCCTCGTGATGTGAAAAGTCAGATAAGGCTGCTTGCAGGACAGGGCCTGGATCTCAACTACCCTCCTGGCAGGGATGATGGCCACAATAAAAGGCGCTTTCCACGAAAGGAACTTGAGAGTGGCCTGATGCATAGGTTCGAAGGCGGCCCCCATGAGCCTTGTCAGTACCACGTTGAGTTCCCACGCCGGGGCTGAAGCCTTCACTCTGCCAGACCTGTGAGTCATTCGTGGAAGGCCTAGACTGTTGATGGTGTGTCGAGGTCTTTTTCTCATCTGCATCCACCAGGGTGTCCGGCTTGTCTGGAACGAGTGGAGGGGTGCTGGGCGCCGAGGGCTGAGGTGTGGAGACCGGAGCCGGAGGCTGCAGCAGAGGCTAGTACGGAACCGCCTGAACAGTGGAAGGCAGGGGCGCCAGAATCGAAGGAGCCGGCTTGGCAGCAGGGGCTGCAACGGGGCCTGCAGTGCTGGAGCTATAGGAGGAATAACTATAGGTGCAGGGGGAGGGGCCAGAGCGAGCATGTCCATGATTACATCCCTAAGGAAGGACCCCATCTGAGGACATGAGCATGAGGAACTTTTCAAAGAACCTGTCGTCGCAGGCCCGTGGGTTGGCAGGTGATATTGACGGGTAGCGGACAGCTGCTGATGCCGCTGCATACTCTGTCTAGCTGTTTGCGGGGTAAACCTGTCCTGTGCTGCTGAAGGATAAACTGTAGGCCACGTACCTGGTTGACACCAGTCCCACCTTGTAACTCGTTCTCCCACCTGCTGCATTCCTCGGGCGGCCATCTTGTCTGGCGTGGTGGCCATCTTGTCGAGCTGCATGCCACGTGCCAAAGTCATGGTGCTTGGCTCACTGGGCCCGGCCTCCTCCAGGACTCTTGACGATGGAGCATGAGACCTACCCTGCACCTCAGGCCGAGGCCTGGTAGGAATGTCACCCTCAGCAGAGTTGCGGGTAGTGCTGGGTACAGGCGCCCCCTCTGCCATGTTGCAGGTACAAGTGCAAAGCCCCTCAGGTGTACACCCGGTAAAAGAACCTTGCGGTCTCTCAGCACTGTCTCTGGAAGGATCTACAGACCCCTCGGCCTGGCGGCCGGTAGCTGAATTAGCCTCGGTACCCGTGCTGGTGTGAGAAACTGAGCGGTTCCTCCCGTCTGGGCGTTTCCTTGGGAAGAAGTCGCCCTTGCGGGGTGCACTGGAAAAGAGCAGCCCTCCCTTAGGCCTTGACTTATGACTGACAAAAGTCCTTCAAGTCCTCTGGGGGCGACTTCTCGAAGAGCTCTGTCCACCTAGCTAGTCAAAGCACGCAAAGAATGTGCTTTGCATTTTGTGCAACCCTCCCATCCATGGTCGGGGCCAAGGCAGCGGAGGCAAAGAACGTGGGGATCCGATGTAGGGAAGAGCACCTCGCAGGCTGGACATCTGCTGAAGCCCGCTGAAGTCGAAATGCATCGGGGAGGAAAGACAGAAGAAAGTATCCGGGGAAGAGCGCGTGGTATTACATGTCCGAAGACAATCCCAGGAGCGCTGGTGAAATGGGCCTGTTCCTGTTGACGCGGAAAAGGGGACTGGCGCCGGTGGGCAGAGTCAGGCGAGCGCATGCTCCCAGGGCTACGCCCCCGCGTGCCTCTAAATTTAAATGGGAAGATTTCTTCTGGTGAAAAAGGTTCCGTCTCCCTTCCCTAACGAGAGGCGCCCATGCAGTATGGAGGAAAGGGGACAGGACGAAAGAGTACAACAGTTACAGGTAAGTAACTTGTTCCTTCTCCAGCATGGGGTCTGGCATGGATTCACATAAAGAATAAATAGCAGTACAGAAATACACAACGACGTGAGGTGGCAAGGCTCAACAGAAGCAATTACTGTTACCTCCGGAACAGGCTCACCTTCAAGGGAACAGGTTGCGTAGCACTGCTTGGCCGACCCTGGAGTCCTCTCTGGAATCCCTTTCGACGCTGTAGAATCTTGTGAAGGTGTGTGTAGACCTCCACATAGCAGCCCTGCAGATGTCCAGCAGGGGCACACCAGACAGGAACGAAGTCGTCGCAGCGATCGCTCTGGTCGAATGAGCTCTCAGCCGGTCAGGCATTGGTCGGTTTGCCAAACGGTGACAGTGTGTAATACAGGCGGAGAGCCACCTGGAAATGGAAGCCTTGGACCAAGCTTTCCCATGGTTCACAGGACCAAAGTTCACGAAAGGTTGAGACATCTTCCGTAAACTCTTCGGAAAAAACACAGGCAACACCAAATGTTTGTTGAGGTGGAATTCTGATGGAACCTTTGGCATGAAGGAAGGGTGCGCCCGCAGCACCACCCTCGTGATGTGAAAAGTCAGATAAGGCCGCTTGCAGGACAGGGCCTGGATCTCAACTACCCTCCTGGCAGGGATGATGGCCACAATAAAAGGCGTTTTCCACGAAAGGAACTTGAGAGTGGCCTGATGCATAGGTTCGAAGGCGGCCCCCATGAGCCTTGTCAGTACCACGTTGAGTTCCCACGCCGGGGCTGAAGCCTTCACTCTGCCAGACCTGTGAGTCATTCGTGGAAGGCCTAGACTGTTGATGGTGTGTCGAGGTCTTTTTCCTCGTCTGCATCCATCAGGGTGTCCGGCTTGTCTGGAACGGGTGGAGGGGTGCTGGGCGCCGAGGGCTGCGGTGTGGAGACCGGAGCCGGAGGCTGCAGCAGAGGCTAGTACGGAACCGCCTGAACAGTGGAAGGCAGGGGCGCCAGAATCGAAGGAGCCGGCGTGGCAGCAGGGGCTGCAACGGGGCCTGCAGTGCTGGAGCTATAGGAGGAATAACTATAGGTGCAGGGGGAGGGGCCAGAGCGAGCATGTCCATGATTACATCCCTAAGGAAGGACCCCATCTGAGGACATGAGCATGAGGAACTTTTCAAAGAACCTGTCGGCGCAGGCCCGTGGGTTGGCAGGTGATATTGAAAGGTAGCGGACGGCAGCTGATGCCGCTGCATACTCTGTCTAGCTGTTTGCGGGGTAAACCTGTCCTGTGCTGCTGAAGGATAAACTGTAGGCCACGTACCTGGTTGACACCAGTCCCACCTTGTAACTCGTTCTCCCACCTGCTGCATTCCTCGGGCGGCCATCTTGTCTGGCGTGGTGGCCATCTTGTCGAGCTGCATGCCATGTGCCAAAGTCATGGTGCTTGGCTCACTGGGCCCGGCCTCCTCCAGGACTCTTGGCGATGGAGCATGAGACCTACCCTGCACCTCAGGCCGAGGCCTGGTAGGATTGTCACCCTCAGCAGAGTTGCCGGTAGTGCTGGGTACAGGCGCCCCCTCTGCCATGTTGCAGGTACAAGTGCATAGCCCCTCAGGTGTACACCCGGTAAAAGAACCTTGCGGTCTCTCAGCACTGTCTCTGGAAGGATCTACAGACCCCTCGGCCTGGCCGCCGGTAGCTGAATTAGCCTCGGTACCCGTGCTGGTGTGAGAAACTGAGCGGTTCCTCCCGTCTGGGCGTTTCCTTGGGAAGAAGTCGCCCTTGCGGGGTGCACTGGAAAAGAGCAGCCCTCCCTTAGGCCTTGACTTATGACTGACAAAAGTCCTTCAAGTCCTCTGGGGGCGACTTCTCGAAGAGCTCTGTCCACCTAGCTAGTCAAAGCACGCAAAGAATGTGCTTTGCATTTTGTGCAACCCTCCCATCCATGGTCGGGGCCAAGGCAGCGGAGGCAAAGAACGTGGGGATCCGATGTAGGGAAGAGCACCTCGCAGGCTGGACATCTGCTGAAGCCCGCTGAAGTCGAAATGCATCGGGGAGGAAAGACAGAAGAAAGTATCCGGGGAAGAGCGCGTGGTATTACATGTCCGAAGACAATCCCAGGAGCGCTGGTGAAATGGGCCTGTTCCTGTTGACGCGGAAAAGGGGACTGGCGCCGGTGGGCAGAGTCAGGCGAGCGCATGCTCCCAGGGCTACGCCCCCGCGTGCCTCTAAATTTAAATGGGAAGATTTCTTCTGGTGAAAAAGGTTCCGTCTCCCTTCCCTAACGAGAGGCGCCCATGCAGTATGGAGGAAAGGGGACAGGACGAAAGAGTACAACAGTTACAGATAAGTAACTTGTTCCTTCTCCAGCATGGGGTCTGGCATGGATTCACATAAAGAATAGCAGTACAGAAATACACAACGACGTGAGGTGGCAAGGCTCAACAGAAGCAATTACTGTTACCTCCGGAACAGGCTCACCTTCAAGGGAACAGGTTGCGTAGCACTGCTTGGCCGACCCTGGAGTCCTCTCTGGAATCCCTTTCGACGCTGTAGAATCTTGTGAAGGTGTGTGTAGACCTCCACATAGCAGCCCTGCAGATGTCCAGCAGGGGCACACCAGACAGGAACGAAGTCGTCGCAGCGATCGCTCTGGTGGAATGAGCTCTCAGCCGGTCAGGCATTGGTCGGTTTGCCAAACGGTGACAGTGTGTAATACAGGCGGAGAGCAACCTGGAAATGGAAGCCTTGGACCAAGCTTTCCCATGGTTCACAGGACCAAAGTTCACGAAAGGTTGAGACATCTTCCGTAAAAACTCTTTGTGCGTGCCACATAGAACTTCAGAGCACGCGCCACATCCAGCGAGTGCAAAGTCCTTCCAGCCAGCGACAAAGGTGTCGGAAAAAACACAGGCAACACCAAATGTTTGTTGAGGTGGAATTCTGACGGAACCTTTGGCATGAAGGAAGGGTGCGCCCGCAGCACCACCCTCGTGAGGTGAAAAGTCAGATAAGGCCGCTTGCAGGACAGGGCCTGGATCTCAACTACCCTCCTGGCAGGGATGATGGCCACAATAAAAGGCGTTTTCCACGAAAGGAACTTGAGAGTGGCCTGATGCATAGGTTCGAAGGCGGCCCCCATGAGCCTTGTCAGTACCACGTTGAGTTCCCACGCCGGGGCTGAAGCCTTCACTCTGCCAGACCTGTGAGTCATTCGTGGAAGGCCTAGACTGTTGATGGTGTGTCGAGGTCTTTTTCCTCGTCTGCATCCACCAGGGTGTCCGGCTTGTCTGGAACGAGTGGAGGGGTGCTGGGCGCCGAGGGCTGAGGTGTGGAGACCGGAGCCGGAGGCTGCAGCAGAGGCTAGTACGGAACCGCCTGAACAGTGGAAGGCAGGGGCGCCAGAATCGAAGGAGCCGGCGTGGCAGCAGGGGCTGCAACGGGCCTGCAGTGCTGGAGCTATAGGAGGAATAACTATAGGTGCAGGGGGAGGGGCCAGAGCGAGCATGTCCATGATTACATCCCTAAGGAAGGACCCCATCTGAGGACATGAGCATGAGGAACTTTTCAAAGAACCTGTCGTCGCAGGCCCGTGGGTTGGCAGGTGATATTGACGGGTAGCGGACGGCTGCTGATGCCGCTGCATACTCTGTCTAGCTGTTTGCGGGGTAAACCTGTCCTGTGCTGCTGAAGGTTAAACTGTAGGCCACGTAGCTGGTTGACACCAGTCTCACCTTGTAACTCGTTCTCCCACCTGCTGCATTCCTCGGGCGGCCATCTTGTCTGGCGTGGTGGCCATCTTGTCGAGCTGCATGCCACGTGCCAAAGTCATGGTGCTTGGCTCACTGGGCCCGGCCTCCTCCAGGACTCTTGGCGATGGAGCATGAGACCTACCCTGCACCTCAGGCCGAGGCCTGGTAGGAATGTCACCCTCAGCAGAGTTGCCGGTAGTGCTGGGTACAGGCGCCCCCTCTGCCATGTTGCAGGTACAAGTGCATAGCCCCTCAGGTGTACACCCGGTAAAAGAACCTTGCGGTCTCTCAGCACTGTCTCTGGAAGGATCTACAGACCCTCGGCCTGGCCGCCGGTAGCTGAATTAGCCTCGGTACCCGTGCTGGTGTGAGAAACTGAGCGGTTCCTCCCGTCTGGGCGTTTCCTTGGGAAGAAGTCGCCCTTGCGGGGTGCACTGGAAAAGAGCAGCCCTCCCTTAGGCCTTGACTTATGACTGACAAAAGTCCTTCAAGTCCTCTGGGGGCGACTTCTCGAAGAGCTCTGTCCACCTAGCTAGTCAAAGCACGCAAAGAATGTGCTTTGCATTTTGTGCAACCCTCCCATCCATGGTCGGGGCCAAGGCAGCGGAGGCAAAGAACGTGGGGATCCGATGTAGGGAAGAGCACCTCGCAGGCTGGACATCTGCTGAAGCCCGCTGAAGTCGAAATGCATCGGGGAGGAAAGACAGAAGAAAGTATCCGGGGAAGAGCGCGTGGTATTACATGTCCGAAGACAATCCCAGGAGCGCTGGTGAAATGGGCCTGTTCCTGTTGACGCGGAAAAGGGGACTGGCGCCGGTGGGCAGAGTGAGGCGAGCGCATGCTCCCAGGGCTACGCCCCCGCGTACCTCTAAATTTAAATGGGAAGATTTCTTCTGGTGAAAAAGGTTCCGTCTCCCTTCCCTAACGAGAGGCGCCCATGCAGTCTGGAGGAAAGGGGACAGGACGAAAGAGTACAACAGTTACAGGTAAGTAACTTGTTCCTTCTCCAGCATGGGGTCTGGCATGGATTCACATAAAGAATAGCAGTACAGAAATACACAACGACGTGAGGTGGCAAGGCTCAACAGAAGCAATTACTGTTACCTCCGGAACAGGCTCACCTTCAAGGGAACAGGTTGCGTAGCACTGCTTGGCCGACCCTGGAGTCCTCTCTGGAATCCCTTTCGACGCTGTAGAATCTTGTGAAGGTGTGTGTAGACCTCCACATAGCAGCCCTGCAGATGTCCAGCAGGGGCACACCAGACAGGAACGAAGTCGTCGCAGCGATCGCTCTGGTGGAATGAGCTCTCAGCCGGTCAGGCATTGGTCGGTTTGCCAAACGGTGACAGTGTGTAATACAGGCGGAGAGCCACCTGGAAATGGAAGCCTTGGACCAAGCTTTCCCATGGTTCACAGGACCAAAGTTCACGAAAGGTTGAGACATCTTCCGTAAACTCTTCGGAAAAAACACAGGCAACACCAAATGTTTGTTGAGGTGGAATTCTGATGGAACCTTTGGCATGAAGGAAGGGTGCGCCCGCAGCACCACCCTCGTGATGTGAAAAGTCAGATAAGGCCGCTTGCAGGACAGGGCCTGGATCTCAACTACCCTCCTGGCAGGGATGATGGCCACAATAAAAGGCGTTTTCCACGAAAGGAACTTGAGAGTGGCCTGATGCATAGGTTCGAAGGCGGCCCCCATGAGCCTTGTCAGTACCACGTTGAGTTCCCACGCCGGGGCTGAAGCCTTCACTCTGCCAGACCTGTGAGTCATTCGTGGAAGGCCTAGACTGTTGATGGTGTGTCGAGGTCTTTTTCCTCGTCTGCATCCATCAGGGTGTCCGGCTTGTCTGGAACGGGTGGAGGGGTGCTGGGCGCCGAGGGCTGCGGTGTGGAGACCGGAGCCGGAGGCTGCAGCAGAGGCTAGTACGGAACCGCCTGAACAGTGGAAGGCAGGGGCGCCAGAATCGAAGGAGCCGGCGTGGCAGCAGGGGCTGCAACGGGGCCTGCAGTGCTGGAGCTATAGGAGGAATAACTATAGGTGCAGGGGGAGGGGCCAGAGCGAGCATGTCCATGATTACATCCCTAAGGAAGGACCCCATCTGAGGACATGAGCATGAGGAACTTTTCAAAGAACCTGTCGGCGCAGGCCCGTGGGTTGGCAGGTGATATTGACAGGTAGCGGACGGCAGCTGATGCCGCTGCATACTCTGTCTAGCTGTTTGCGGGGTAAACCTGTCCTGTGCTGCTGAAGGATAAACTGTAGGCCACGTACCTGGTTGACACCAGTCCCACCTTGTAACTCGTTCTCCCACCTGCTGCATTCCTCGGGCGGCCATCTTGTCTGGCGTGGTGGCCATCTTGTCGAGCTGCATGCCATGTGCCAAAGTCATGGTGCTTGGCTCACTGGGCCCGGCCTCCTCCAGGACTCTTGGCGATGGAGCATGAGACCTACCCTGCACCTCAGGCCGAGGCCTGGTAGGATTGTCACCCTCAGCAGAGTTGCCGGTAGTGCTGGGTACAGGCGCCCCCTCTGCCATGTTGCAGGTACAAGTGCATAGCCCCTCAGGTGTACACCCGGTAAAAGAACCTTGCGGTCTCTCAGCACTGTCTCTGGAAGGATCTACAGACCCCTCGGCCTGGCGGCCGGTAGCTGAATTAGCCTCGGTACCCGTGCTGGTGTGAGAAACTGAGCGGTTCCTCCCGTCTGGGCGTTTCCTTGGGAAGAAGTCGCCCTTGCGGGGTGCACTGGAAAAGAGCAGCCCTCCCTTAGGCCTTGACTTATGACTGACAAAAGTCCTTCAAGTCCTCTGGGGGCGACTTCTCGAAGAGCTCTGTCCACCTAGCTAGTCAAAGCACGCAAAGAATGTGCTTTGCATTTTGTGCAACCCTCCCATCCATGGTCGGGGCCAAGGCAGCGGAGGCAAAGAACGTGGGGATCCGATGTAGGGAAGAGCACCTCGCAGGCTGGACATCTGCTGAAGCCCGCTGAAGTCGAAATGCATCGGGGAGGAAAGACAGAAGAAAGTATCCGGGGAAGAGCGCGTGGTATTACATGTCCGAAGACAATCCCAGGAGCGCTGGTGAAATGGGCCTGTTCCTGTTGACGCGGAAAAGGGGACTGGCGCCGGTGGGCAGAGTCAGGCGAGCGCATGCTCCCAGGGCTACGCCCCCGCGTGCCTCTAAATTTAAATGGGAAGATTTCTTCTGGTGAAAAAGGTTCCGTCTCCCTTCCCTAACGAGAGGCGCCCATGCAGTATGGAGGAAAGGGGACAGGACGAAAGAGTACAACAGTTACAGATAAGTAACTTGTTCCTTCTCCAGCATGGGGTCTGGCATGGATTCACATAAAGAATAGCAGTACAGAAATACACAACGACGTGAGGTGGCAAGGCTCAACAGAAGCAATTACTGTTACCTCCGGAACAGGCTCACCTTCAAGGGAACAGGTTGCGTAGCACTGCTTGGCCGACCCTGGAGTCCTCTCTGGAATCCCTTTCGACGCTGTAGAATCTTGTGAAGGTGTGTGTAGACCTCCACATAGCAGCCCTGCAGATGTCCAGCAGGGGCACACCAGACAGGAACGAAGTCGTCGCAGCGATCGCTCTGGTGGAATGAGCTCTCAGCCGGTCAGGCATTGGTCGGTTTGCCAAACGGTGACAGTGTGTAATACAGGCGGAGAGCAACCTGGAAATGGAAGCCTTGGACCAAGCTTTCCCATGGTTCACAGGACCAAAGTTCACGAAAGGTTGAGACATCTTCCGTAAAAACTCTTTGTGCGTGCCACATAGAACTTCAGAGCACGCGCCACATCCAGCGAGTGCAAAGTCCTTCCAGCCAGCGACAAAGGTGTCGGAAAAAACACAGGCAACACCAAATGTTTGTTGAGGTGGAATTCTGACGGAACCTTTGGCATGAAGGAAGGGTGCGCCCGCAGCACCACCCTCGTGAGGTGAAAAGTCAGATAAGGCCGCTTGCAGGACAGGGCCTGGATCTCAACTACCCTCCTGGCAGGGATGATGGCCACAATAAAAGGCGTTTTCCACGAAAGGAACTTGAGAGTGGCCTGATGCATAGGTTCGAAGGCGGCCCCCATGAGCCTTGTCAGTACCACGTTGAGTTCCCACGCCGGGGCTGAAGCCTTCACTCTGCCAGACCTGTGAGTCATTCGTGGAAGGCCTAGACTGTTGATGGTGTGTCGAGGTCTTTTTCCTCGTCTGCATCCACCAGGGTGTCCGGCTTGTCTGGAACGAGTGGAGGGGTGCTGGGCGCCGAGGGCTGAGGTGTGGAGACCGGAGCCGGAGGCTGCAGCAGAGGCTAGTACGGAACCGCCTGAACAGTGGAAGGCAGGGGCGCCAGAATCGAAGGAGCCGGCGTGGCAGCAGGGGCTGCAACGGGCCTGCAGTGCTGGAGCTATAGGAGGAATAACTATAGGTGCAGGGGGAGGGGCCAGAGCGAGCATGTCCATGATTACATCCCTAAGGAAGGACCCCATCTGAGGACATGAGCATGAGGAACTTTTCAAAGAACCTGTCGTCGCAGGCCCGTGGGTTGGCAGGTGATATTGACGGGTAGCGGACGGCTGCTGATGCCGCTGCATACTCTGTCTAGCTGTTTGCGGGGTAAACCTGTCCTGTGCTGCTGAAGGTTAAACTGTAGGCCACGTAGCTGGTTGACACCAGTCTCACCTTGTAACTCGTTCTCCCACCTGCTGCATTCCTCGGGCGGCCATCTTGTCTGGCGTGGTGGCCATCTTGTCGAGCTGCATGCCACGTGCCAAAGTCATGGTGCTTGGCTCACTGGGCCCGGCCTCCTCCAGGACTCTTGGCGATGGAGCATGAGACCTACCCTGCACCTCAGGCCGAGGCCTGGTAGGAATGTCACCCTCAGCAGAGTTGCCGGTAGTGCTGGGTACAGGCGCCCCCTCTGCCATGTTGCAGGTACAAGTGCATAGCCCCTCAGGTGTACACCCGGTAAAAGAACCTTGCGGTCTCTCAGCACTGTCTCTGGAAGGATCTACAGACCCCTCGGCATGGCCGCCGGTAGCTGAATTAGCCTCGGTACCCGTGCTGGTGTGAGAAACTGAGCGGTTCCTCCCGTCTGGGCGTTTCCTTGGGAAGAAGTCGCCCTTGCGGGGTGCACTGGAAAAGAGCAGCCCTCCCTTAGGCCTTGACTTATGACTGACAAAAGTCCTTCAAGTCCTCTGGGGGCGACTTCTCGAAGAGCTCTGTCCACCTAGCTAGTCAAAGCACGCAAAGAATGTGCTTTGCATTTTGTGCAACCCTCCCATCCATGGTCGGGGCCAAGGCAGCGGAGGCAAAGAACGTGGGGATCCGATGTAGGGAAGAGCACCTCGCAGGCTGGACATCTGCTGAAGCCCGCTGAAGTCGAAATGCATCGGGGAGGAAAGACAGAAGAAAGTATCCGGGGAAGAGCGCGTGGTATTACATGTCCGAAGACAATCCCAGGAGCGCTGGTGAAATGGGCCTGTTCCTGTTGACGCGGAAAAGGGGACTGGCGCCGGTGGGCAGAGTGAGGCGAGCGCATGCTCCCAGGGCTACGCCCCCGCGTACCTCTAAATTTAAATGGGAAGATTTCTTCTGGTGAAAAAGGTTCCGTCTCCCTTCCCTAACGAGAGGCGCCCATGCAGTCTGGAGGAAAGGGGACAGGACGAAAGAGTACAACAGTTACAGGTAAGTAACTTGTTCCTTCTCCAGCATGGGGTCTGGCATGGATTCACATAAAGAATAGCAGTACAGAAATACACAACGACGTGAGGTGGCAAGGCTCAACAGAAGCAATTACTGTTACCTCCGGAACAGGCTCACCTTCAAGGGAACAGGTTGCGTAGCACTGCTTGGCCGACCCTGGAGTCCTCTCTGGAATCCCTTTCGACGCTGTAGAATCTTGTGAAGGTGTGTGTAGACCTCCACATAGCAGCCCTGCAGATGTCCAGCAGGGGCACACCAGACAGGAACGAAGTCGTCGCAGCGATCGCTCTGGTGGAATGAGCTCTCAGCCGGTCAGGCATTGGTCGGTTTGCCAAACGGTGACAGTGTGTAATACAGGCGGAGAGCCACCTGGAAATGGAAGCCTTGGACCAAGCTTTCCCATGGTTCACAGGACCAAAGTTCACGAAAGGTTGAGACATCTTCCGTAAACTCTTTGTGCGTGCCACATAGAACTTCAGAGCACGCGCCACATCCAGCGAGTGCAAAGTCCTTCCAGCCAGCGACAAAGGTGTCGGAAAAAACACAGGCAACACCAAATGTTTGTTGAGATGGAATTCTGACGGAACCTTTGGCATGAAGGAAGGGTGCGCCCGCAGCACCACCCTCGTGATGTGAAAAGTCAGATAAGGCTGCTTGCAGGACAGGGCCTGGATCTCAACTACCCTCCTGGCAGGGATGATGGCCACAATAAAAGGCGCTTTCCACGAAAGGAACTTGAGAGTGGCCTGATGCATAGGTTCGAAGGCGGCCCCCATGAGCCTTGTCAGTACCACGTTGAGTTCCCACGCCGGGGCTGAAGCCTTCACTCTGCCAGACCTGTGAGTCATTCGTGGAAGGCCTAGACTGTTGATGGTGTGTCGAGGTCTTTTTCTCATCTGCATCCACCAGGGTGTCCGGCTTGTCTGGAACGAGTGGAGGGGTGCTGGGCGCCGAGGGCTGAGGTGTGGAGACCGGAGCCGGAGGCTGCAGCAGAGGCTAGTACGGAACCGCCTGAACAGTGGAAGGCAGGGGCGCCAGAATCGAAGGAGCCGGCTTGGCAGCAGGGGCTGCAACGGGGCCTGCAGTGCTGGAGCTATAGGAGGAATAACTATAGGTGCAGGGGGAGGGGCCAGAGCGAGCATGTCCATGATTACATCCCTAAGGAAGGACCCCATCTGAGGACATGAGCATGAGGAACTTTTCAAAGAACCTGTCGTCGCAGGCCCGTGGGTTGGCAGGTGATATTGACGGGTAGCGGACAGCTGCTGATGCCGCTGCATACTCTGTCTAGCTGTTTGCGGGGTAAACCTGTCCTGTGCTGCTGAAGGATAAACTGTAGGCCACGTACCTGGTTGACACCAGTCCCACCTTGTAACTCGTTCTCCCACCTGCTGCATTCCTCGGGCGGCCATCTTGTCTGGCGTGGTGGCCATCTTGTCGAGCTGCATGCCACGTGCCAAAGTCATGGTGCTTGGCTCACTGGGCCCGGCCTCCTCCAGGACTCTTGACGATGGAGCATGAGACCTACCCTGCACCTCAGGCCGAGGCCTGGTAGGAATGTCACCCTCAGCAGAGTTGCCGGTAGTGCTGGGTACAGGCGCCCCCTCTGCCATGTTGCAGGTACAAGTGCAAAGCCCCTCAGGTGTACACCCGGTAAAAGAACCTTGCGGTCTCTCAGCACTGTCTCTGGAAGGATCTACAGACCCCTCGGCCTGGCGGCCGGTAGCTGAATTAGCCTCGGTACCCGTGCTGGTGTGAGAAACTGAGCGGTTCCTCCCGTCTGGGCGTTTCCTTGGGAAGAAGTCGCCCTTGCGGGGTGCACTGGAAAAGAGCAGCCCTCCCTTAGGCCTTGACTTATGACTGACAAAAGTCCTTCAAGTCCTCTGGGGGCGACTTCTCGAAGAGCTCTGTCCACCTAGCTAGTCAAAGCACGCAAAGAATGTGCTTTGCATTTTGTGCAACCCTCCCATCCATGGTCGGGGCCAAGGCAGCGGAGGCAAAGAACGTGGGGATCCGATGTAGGGAAGAGCACCTCGCAGGCTGGACATCTGCTGAAGCCCGCTGAAGTCGAAATGCATCGGGGAGGAAAGACAGAAGAAAGTATCCGGGGAAGAGCGCGTGGTATTACATGTCCGAAGACAATCCCAGGAGCGCTGGTGAAATGGGCCTGTTCCTGTTGACGCGGAAAAGGGAACTGGCGCCGGTGGGCAGAGTCAGGCGAGCGCATGCTCCCAGGGCTACGCCCCCGCGTGCCTCTAAATTTAAATGGGAAGATTTCTTCTGGTGAAAAAGGTTCCGTCTCCCTTCCCTAACGAGAGGCGCCCATGCAGTATGGAGGAAAGGGGACAGGACGAAAGAGTACAACAGTTACAGGTAAGTAACTTGTTCCTTCTCCAGCATGGGGTCTGGCATGGATTCACATAAAGAATAAATAGCAGTACAGAAATACACAACGACGTGAGGTGGCAAGGCTCAACAGAAGCAATTACTGTTACCTCCGGAACAGGCTCACCTTCAAGGGAACAGGTTGCGTAGCACTGCTTGGCCGACCCTGGAGTCCTCTCTGGAATCCCTTTCGACGCTGTAGAATCTTGTGAAGGTGTGTGTAGACCTCCACATAGCAGCCCTGCAGATGTCCAGCAGGGGCACACCAGACAGGAACGAAGTCGTCGCAGCGATCGCTCTGGTCGAATGAGCTCTCAGCCGGTCAGGCATTGGTCGGTTTGCCAAACGGTGACAGTGTGTAATACAGGCGGAGAGCCACCTGGAAATGGAAGCCTTGGACCAAGCTTTCCCATGGTTCACAGGACCAAAGTTCACGAAAGGTTGAGACATCTTCCGTAAACTCTTCGGAAAAAACACAGGCAACACCAAATGTTTGTTGAGGTGGAATTCTGATGGAACCTTTGGCATGAAGGAAGGGTGCGCCCGCAGCACCACCCTCGTGATGTGAAAAGTCAGATAAGGCCGCTTGCAGGACAGGGCCTGGATCTCAACTACCCTCCTGGCAGGGATGATGGCCACAATAAAAGGCGTTTTCCACGAAAGGAACTTGAGAGTGGCCTGATGCATAGGTTCGAAGGCGGCCCCCATGAGCCTTGTCAGTACCACGTTGAGTTCCCACGCCGGGGCTGAAGCCTTCACTCTGCCAGACCTGTGAGTCATTCGTGGAAGGCCTAGACTGTTGATGGTGTGTCGAGGTCTTTTTCCTCGTCTGCATCCATCAGGGTGTCCGGCTTGTCTGGAACGGGTGGAGGGGTGCTGGGCGCCGAGGGCTGCGGTGTGGAGACCGGAGCCGGAGGCTGCAGCAGAGGCTAGTACGGAACCGCCTGAACAGTGGAAGGCAGGGGCGCCAGAATCGAAGGAGCCGGCGTGGCAGCAGGGGCTGCAACGGGGCCTGCAGTGCTGGAGCTATAGGAGGAATAACTATAGGTGCAGGGGGAGGGGCCAGAGCGAGCATGTCCATGATTACATCCCTAAGGAAGGACCCCATCTGAGGACATGAGCATGAGGAACTTTTCAAAGAACCTGTCGGCGCAGGCCCGTGGGTTGGCAGGTGATATTGACAGGTAGCGGACGGCAGCTGATGCCGCTGCATACTCTGTCTAGCTGTTTGCGGGGTAAACCTGTCCTGTGCTGCTGAAGGATAAACTGTAGGCCACGTACCTGGTTGACACCAGTCCCACCTTGTAACTCGTTCTCCCACCTGCTGCATTCCTCGGGCGGCCATCTTGTCTGGCGTGGTGGCCATCTTGTCGAGCTGCATGCCATGTGCCAAAGTCATGGTGCTTGGCTCACTGGGCCCGGCCTCCTCCAGGACTCTTGGCGATGGAGCATGAGACCTACCCTGCACCTCAGGCCGAGGCCTGGTAGGATTGTCACCCTCAGCAGAGTTGCCGGTAGTGCTGGGTACAGGCGCCCCCTCTGCCATGTTGCAGGTACAAGTGCATAGCCCCTCAGGTGTACACCCGGTAAAAGAACCTTGCGGTCTCTCAGCACTGTCTCTGGAAGGATCTACAGACCCCTCGGCCTGGCCGCCGGTAGCTGAATTAGCCTCGGTACCCGTGCTGGTGTGAGAAACTGAGCGGTTCCTCCCGTCTGGGCGTTTCCTTGGGAAGAAGTCGCCCTTGCGGGGTGCACTGGAAAAGAGCAGCCCTCCCTTAGGCCTTGACTTATGACTGACAAAAGTCCTTCAAGTCCTCTGGGGGCGACTTCTCGAAGAGCTCTGTCCACCTAGCTAGTCAAAGCACGCAAAGAATGTGCTTTGCATTTTGTGCAACCCTCCCATCCATGGTCGGGGCCAAGGCAGCGGAGGCAAAGAACGTGGGGATCCGATGTAGGGAAGAGCACCTCGCAGGCTGGACATCTGCTGAAGCCCGCTGAAGTCGAAATGCATCGGGGAGGAAAGACAGAAGAAAGTATCCGGGGAAGAGCGCGTGGTATTACATGTCCGAAGACAATCCCAGGAGCGCTGGTGAAATGGGCCTGTTCCTGTTGACGCGGAAAAGGGGACTGGCGCCGGTGGGCAGAGTCAGGCGAGCGCATGCTCCCAGGGCTACGCCCCCGCGTGCCTCTAAATTTAAATGGGAAGATTTCTTCTGGTGAAAAAGGTTCCGTCTCCCTTCCCTAACGAGAGGCGCCCATGCAGTATGGAGGAAAGGGGACAGGACGAAAGAGTACAACAGTTACAGGTAAGTAACTTGTTCCTTCTCCAGCATGGGGTCTGGCATGGATTCACATAAAGAATAAATAGCAGTACAGAAATACACAACGACGTGAGGTGGCAAGGCTCAACAGAAGTAATTACTGTTACCTCCGGAACAGGCTCACCTTCAAGGGAACAGGTTGCGTAGCACTGCTTGGCCGACCCTGGAGTCCTCTCTGGAATCCCTTTCGACGCTGTAGAATCTTGTGAAGGTGTGTGTAGACCTCCACATAGCAGCCCTGCAGATGTCCAGCAGGGGCACACCAGACAGGAACGAAGTCGTCGCAGCGATCGCTCTGGTGGAATGAGCTCTCAGCCGGTCAGGCATTGGTCGGTTTGCCAAACGGTGACAGTGTGTAATACAGGCGGAGAGCCACCTGGAAATGGAAGCCTTGGACCAAGCTTTCCCATGGTTCACAGGACCAAAGTTCACGAAAGGTTGAGACATCTTCCGTAAACTCTTTGTGCGTGCCACATAGAACTTCAGAGCACGCGCCACATCCAGCGAGTGCAAAGTCCTTCCAGCCAGCGACAAAGGTGTCGGAAAAAACACAGGCAACACCAAATGTTTGTTGAGGTGGAATTCTGACGGAACCTTTGGCATGAAGGAAGGGTGCGCCCGCAGCACCACCCTCGTGATGTGAAAAGTCAGATAAGGCCTCTTGCAGGACAGGGCCTGGATCTCAACTACCCTCCTGGCAGGGATGATGGCCACAATAAAAGGCGTTTTCCACGAAAGGAACTTGAGAGTGGCCTGATGCATAGGTTCGAAGGCGGCCCCCATGAGCCTTGTCAGTACCACGTTGAGTTCCCACGCCGGGGCTGAAGCCTTCACTCTGCCAGACCTGTGAGTCATTCGTGGAAGGCCTAGACTGTTGATGGTGTGTCGAGGTCTTTTTCCTCGTCTGCATCCACCAGGGTGTCCGGCTTGTCTGGAACGAGTGGAGGGGTGCTGGGCGCCGAGGGCTGAGGTGTGGAGACCGGAGCCGGAGGCTGCAGCAGAGGCTAGTACGGAACCGCCTGAACAGTGGAAGGCAGGGGCGCCAGAATCGAAGGAGCCGGCGTGGCAGCAGGGGCTGCAACGGGGCCTGCAGTGCTGGAGCTATAGGAGGAATAACTATAGGTGCAGGGGGAGGGGCCAGAGCGAGCATGTCCATGATTACATCCCTAAGGAAGGACCCCATCTGAGGACATGAGCATGAGGAACTTTTCAAAGAACCTGTCGTCGCAGGCCCGTGGGTTGGCAGGTGATATTGACAGGTAGCGGACGGCTGCTGATGCCGCTGCATACTCTGTCTAGCTGTTTGCGGGGTAAACCTGTCCTGTGCTGCTGAAGGATAAACTGTAGGCCACGTAGCTGGTTGACACCAGTCCCACCTTGTAACTCGTTCTCCCACCTGCTGCATTCCTCGGGCGGCCATCTTGTCTGGCGTGGTGGCCATCTTGTCGAGCTGCATGCCACGTGCCAAAGTCATGGTGCTTGGCTCACTGGGCCCGGCCTCCTCCAGGACTCTTGGCGATGGAGCATGAGACCTACCCTGCACCTCAGGCCGAGGCCTGGTAGGAATGTCACCCTCAGCAGAGTTGCCGGTAGTGCTGGGTACAGGCGCCCCCTCTGCCATGTTGCAGGTACAAGTGCATAGCCCCTCAGGTGTACACCCGGTAAAAGAACCTTGCGGTCTCTCAGCACTGTCTCTGGAAGGATCTACAGACCCCTCGGCCTGGCCGCCGGTAGCTGAATTAGCCTCGGTACCCGTGCTGGTGTGAGAAACTGAGCGGTTCCTCCCGTCTGGGCGTTTCCTTGGGAAGAAGTCGCCCTTGCGGGGTGCACTGGAAAAGAGCAGCCCTCCCTTAGGCCTTGACTTATGACTGACAAAAGTCCTTCAAGTCCTCTGGGGGCGACTTCTCGAAGAGCTCTGTCCACCTAGCTAGTCAAAGCACGCAAAGAATGTGCTTTGCATTTTGTGCAACCCTCCCATCCATGGTCGGGGCCAAGGCAGCGGAGGCAAAGAACGTGGGGATCCGATGTAGGGAAGAGCACCTCGCTGGCTGGACATCTGCTGAAGCCCGCTGAAGTCGAAATGCATCGGGGAGGAAAGACAGAAGAAAGTATCCGGGGAAGAGCGCGTGGTATTACACGTCCGAAGACAATCCCAGGAGCGCTGGTGAAATGGGCCTGTTCCTGTTGACGCGGAAAAGGGGACTGGCGCCGGTGGGCAGAGTCAGGCGAGCGCATGCTCCCAGGGCTACGCCCCCGCGTACCTCTAAATTTAAATGGGAAGATTTCTTCTGGTGAAAAAGGTTCCGTCTCCCTTCCCTAACGAGAGGCGCCCATGCAGTATGGAGGAAAGGGGACAGGACGAAAGAGTACAACAGTTACAGGTAAGTAACTTGTTCCTTCTCCAGCATGGGGTCTGGCATGGATTCACATAAAGAATAGCAGTACAGAAATACACAACGACGTGAGGTGGCAAGGCTCAACAGAAGCAATAACTGTTACCTCCGGAACAGGCTCACCTTCAAGGGAACAGGTTGCGTAGCACTGCTTGGCCGACCCTGGAGTCCTCTCTGGAATCCCTTTCGACGCTGTAGAATCTTGTGAAGGTGTGTGTAGACCTCCACATAGCAGCCCTGCAGATGTCCAGCAGGGGCACACCAGACAGGAACGAAGTCGTCGCAGCGATCGCTCTGGTGGAATGAGCTCTCAGCCGGTCAGGCATTGGTCGGTTTGCCAAACGGTGACAGTGTGTAATACAGGCGGAGAGCAACCTGGAAATGGAAGCCTTGGACCAAGCTTTCCCATGGTTCACAGGACCAAAGTTCACGAAAGGTTGAGACATCTTCCGTAAAAACTCTTTGTGCGTGCCACATAGAACTTCAGAGCACGCGCCACATCCAGCGAGTGCAAAGTCCTTCCAGCCAGCGACAAAGGTGTCGGAAAAAACACAGGCAACACCAAATGTTTGTTGAGGTGGAATTCTGACGGAACCTTTGGCATGAAGGAAGGGTGCGCCCGCAGCACCACCCTCGTGAGGTGAAAAGTCAGATAAGGCCGCTTGCAGGACAGGGCCTGGATCTCAACTACCCTCCTGGCAGGGATGATGGCCACAATAAAAGGCGTTTTCCACGAAAGGAACTTGAGAGTGGCCTGATGCATAGGTTCGAAGGCGGCCCCCATGAGCCTTGTCAGTACCACGTTGAGTTCCCACGCCGGGGCTGAAGCCTTCACTCTGCCAGACCTGTGAGTCATTCGTGGAAGGCCTAGACTGTTGATGGTGTGTCGAGGTCTTTTTCCTCGTCTGCATCCACCAGGGTGTCCGGCTTGTCTGGAACGAGTGGAGGGGTGCTGGGCGCCGAGGGCTGAGGTGTGGAGACCGGAGCCGGAGGCTGCAGCAGAGGCTAGTACGGAACCGCCTGAACAGTGGAAGGCAGGGGCGCCAGAATCGAAGGAGCCGGCGTGGCAGCAGGGGCTGCAACGGGCCTGCAGTGCTGGAGCTATAGGAGGAATAACTATAGATGCAGGGGGAGGGGACAGAGCGAGCATGTCCATGATTACATCCCTAAGGAAGGACCCCATCTGAGGACATGAGCATGAGGAACTTTTCAAAGAACCTGTCGTCGCAGGCCCGTGGGTTGGCAGGTGATATTGACGGGTAGCGGACGGCTGCTGATGCCGCTGCATACTCTGTCTAGCTGTTTGCGGGGTAAACCTGTCCTGTGCTGCTGAAGGTTAAACTGTAGGCCACGTAGCTGGTTGACACCAGTCTCACCTTGTAACTCGTTCTCCCACCTGCTGCATTCCTCGGGCGGCCATCTTGTCTGGCGTGGTGGCCATCTTGTCGAGCTGCATGCCACGTGCCAAAGTCATGGTGCTTGGCTTACTGGGCCCGGCCTCCTCCAGGACTCTTGGCGATGGAGCATGAGACCTACCCTGCACCTCAGGCCGAGGCCTGGTAGGAATGTCACCCTCAGCAGAGTTGCCGGTAGTGCTGGGTACAGGCGCCCCCTCTGCCATGTTGCAGGTACAAGTGCATAGCCCCTCAGGTGTACACCCGGTAAAAGAACCTTGCGGTCTCTCAGCACTGTCTCTGGAAGGATCTACAGACCCCTCGGCCTGGCCGCCGGTAGCTCAATTAGCCTCGGTACCCGTGCTGGTGTGAGAAACTGAGCGGTTCCTCCCGTCTGGGCGTTTCCTTGGGAAGAAGTCGCCCTTGCGGGGTGCACTGGAAAAGAGCAGCCCTCCCTTAGGCCTTGACTTATGACTGACAAAAGTCCTTCAAGTCCTCTGGGGGCGACTTCTCGAAGAGCTCTGTCCACCTAGCTAGTCAAAGCACGCAAAGAATGTGCTTTGCATTTTGTGCAACCCTCCCATCCATGGTCGGGGCCAAGGCAGCGGAGGCAAAGAACGTGGGGATCCGATGTAGGGAAGAGCACCTCGCAGGCTGGACATCTGCTGAAGCCCGCTGAAGTCGAAATGCATCGGGGAGGAAAGACAGAAGAAAGTATCCGGGGAAGAGCGCGTGGTATTACATGTCCGAAGACAATCCCAGGAGCGCTGGTGAAATGGGCCTGTTCCTGTTGACGCGGAAAAGGGGACTGGCGCCGGTGGGCAGAGTCAGGCGAGCGCATGCTCCCAGGGCTACGCCCCCGCGTGCCTCTAAATTTAAATGGGAAGATTTCTTCTGGTGAAAAAGGTTCCGTCTCCCTTCCCTAACGAGAGGCGCCCATGCAGTATGGAGGAAAGGGGACAGGAGGAAGGAGTACAACAGTTACAGGTAAGTAACTTGTTCCTTCTCCAGCATGGGGTCTGCCATGGATTCACATAAAGAATAGCAGTACAGAAATACACAACGACGTGAGGTGGCAAGGCTCAACAGAAGCAATTACTGTTACCTCCAGAACAGGCTCACCTTCAAGGGAACAGGTTGCGTAGCACTGCTTGGCCGACCCTGGAGTCCTCTCTGGAATCCCTTTCGACGCTGTAGAATCTTGTGAAGGTGTGTGTAGACCTCCACATAGCAGCCCTGCAGATGTCCAGCAGGGGCACACCAGACAGGAACAAAGTCGTCGCAGCGATCGCTCTGGTGGAATGAGCTCTCAGCCGGTCAGGCATTGGTCGGTTTGCCAAACGGTGACAGTGTGTAATACAGGCGGAGAGCAACCTGGAAATGGAAGCCTTGGACCAAGCTTTCCCATGGTTCACAGGACCAAAGTTCACGAAAGGTTGAGACATCTTCCGTAAACTCTTTGTGCGTGCCACATAGAACTTCAGAGCACGCGCCACATCCAGCGAGTGCAAAGTCCTTCCAGCCAGCGACAAAGGTGTCGGAAAAAACACAGGCAACACCAAATGTTTGTTGAGGTGGAATTCTGACGGAACCTTTGGCATGAAGGAAGGGTGCGCCCGCAGCACCACCCTCGTGATGTGAAAAGTCAGATAAGGCCGCTTGCAGGACAGGGCCTGGATCTCAACTACCCTCCTGGCAGGGATGATGGCCACAATAAAAGGCGTTTTCCACGAAAGGAACTTGAGAGTGGCCTGATGCATAGGTTCGAAGGCGGCCCCCATGAGCCTTGTCAGTACCACGTTGAGTTCCCACGCCGGGGCTGAAGCCTTCACTCTGCCAGACCTGTGAGTCATTCGTGGAAGGCCTAGACTGTTGATGGTGTGTCGAGGTCTTTTTCCTCGTCTGCATCCACCAGGGTGTCCGGCTTGTCTGGAACGAGTGGAGGGGTGCTGGGCGCCGAGGGCTGAGGTGTGGAGACCGGAGCCGGAGGCTGCAGCAGAGGCTAGTACGGAACCGCCTGAACAGTGGAAGGCAGGGGCGCCAGAATCGAAGGAGCCGGCGTGGCAGCAGGGGCTGCAACGGGCCTGCAGTGCTGGAGCTATAGGAGGAATAACTATAGGTGCAGGGGGAGGGGCCAGAGCGAGCATGTCCATGATTACATCCCTAAGGAAGGACCCCATCTGAGGACATGAGCATGAGGAACTTTTCAAAGAACCTGTCGTCGCAGGCCCGTGGGTTGGCAGGTGATATTGACGGGTAGCGGACGGCTGCTGATGCCGCTGCATACTCTGTCTAGCTGTTTGCGGGGTAAACCTGTCCTGTGCTGCTGAAGGTTAAACTGTAGGCCACGTAGCTGGTTGACACCAGTCTCACCTTGTAACTCGTTCTCCCACCTGCTGCATTCCTCGGGCGGCCATCTTGTCTGGCGTGGTGGCCATCTTGTCGACCTGCATGCCACGTGCCAAAGTCATGGTGCTTGGCTCACTGGGCCCGGCCTCCTCCAGGACTCTTGGCGATGGAGCATGAGACCTACCCTGCACCTCAGGCCGAGGCCTGGTAGGAATGTCACCCTCAGCAGAGTTGCCGGTAGTGCTGGGTACAGGCGCCCCCTCTGCCATGTTGCAGGTACAAGTGCATAGCCCCTCAGGTGTACACCCGGTAAAAGAACCTTGCGGTCTCTCAGCACTGTCTCTGGAAGGATCTACAGACCCCTCGGCCTGGCCGCCGGTAGCTGAATTAGCCTCGGTACCCGTGCTGGTGTGAGAAACTGAGCGGTTCCTCCCGTCTGGGCGTTTCCTTGGGAAGAAGTCGCCCTTGCGGGGTGCACTGGAAAAGAGCAGCCCTCCCTTAGGCCTTGACTTATGACTGACAAAAGTCCTTCAAGTCCTCTGGGGGCGACTTCTCGAAGAGCTCTGTCCACCTAGCTAGTCAAAGCACGCAAAGAATGTGCTTTGCATTTTGTGCAACCCTCCCATCCATTGTCGGGGCCAAGGCAGCGGAGGCAAAGAACGTGGGGATCCGATGTAGGGAAGAGCACCTCGCAGGCTGGACATCTGCTGAAGCCCGCTGAAGTCGAAATGCATCGGGGAGGAAAGACAGAAGAAAGTATCCGGGGAAGAGCGCGTGGTATTACATGTCCGAAGACAATCCCAGGAGCGCTGGTGAAATGGGCCTGTTCCTGTTGACGCGGAAAAGGGGACTGGCGCCGGTGGGCAGAGTGAGGCGAGCGCATGCTCCCAGGGCTACGCCCCCGCGTACCTCTAAATTTAAATGGGAAGATTTCTTCTGGTGAAAAAGGTTCCGTCTCCCTTCCCTAACGAGAGGCGCCCATGCAGTCTGGAGGAAAGGGGACAGGACAAAAGAGTACAACAGTTACAGGTAAGTAACTTGTTCCTTCTCCAGCATGGGGTCTGGCATGGATTCACATAAAGAATAGCAGTACAGAAATACACAACGACGTGAGGTGGCAAGGCTCAACAGAAGCAATTACTGTTACCTCCGGAACAGGCTAACCTTCAAGGGAACAGGTTGCGTAGCACTGCTTGGCCGACCCTGGAGTCCTCTCTGGAATCCCTTTCGACGCTGTAGAATCTTGTGAAGGTGTGTGTAGACCTCCACATAGCAGCCCTGCAGATGTCCAGCAGGGGCACACCAGACAGGAACGAAGTCGTCGCAGCGATCGCTCTGGTGGAATGAGCTCTCAGCCGGTCAGGCATTGGTCGGTTTGCCAAACGGTGACAGTGTGTAATACAGGCGGAGAGCCACCTGGAAATGGAAGCCTTGGACCAAGCTTTCCCATGGTTCACAGGACCAAAGTTCACGAAAGGTTGAGACATCTTCCGTAAACTCTTTGTGCGTGCCACATAGAACTTCAGAGCACGCGCCACATCCAGCGAGTGCAAAGTCCTTCCAGCCAGCGACAAAGGTGTCGGAAAAAACACAGGCAACACCAAATGTTTGTTGAGGTGGAATTCTGACGGAACCTTTGGCATGAAGGAAGGGTGCGCCCGCAGCACCACCCTCGTGATGTGAAAAGTCAGATAAGGCCTCTTGCAGGACAGGGCCTGGATCTCAACTACCCTCCTGGCAGGGATGATGGCCACAATAAAAGGCGTTTTCCACAAAAGGAACTTGAGAGTGGCCTGATGCATAGGTTCGAAGGCGGCCCCCATGAGCCTTGTCAGTACCACGTTGAGTTCCCACGCCGGGGCTGAAGCCTTCACTCTGCCAGACCTGTGAGTCATTCGTGGAAGGCCTAGACTGTTGATGGTGTGTCGAGGTCTTTTTCCTCGTCTGCATCCACCAGGGTGTCCGGCTTGTCTGGAACGAGTGGAGGGGTGCTGGGCGCCGAGGGCTGAGGTGTGGAGACCGGAGCCGGAGGCTGCAGCAGAGGCTAGTACGGAACCGCCTGAACAGTGGAAGGCAGGGGCGCCAGAATCGAAGGAGCCGGCGTGGCAGCAGGGGCTGCAACGGGGCCTGCAGTGCTGGAGCTATAGGAGGAATAACTATAGGTGCAGGGGGAGGGGCCAGAGCGAGCATGTCCATGATTACATCCCTAAGGAAGGACCCCATCTGAGGACATGAGCATGAGGAACTTTTCAAAGAACCTGTCGTCGCAGGCCCGTGGGTTGGCAGGTGATATTGACAGGTAGCGGACGGCTGCTGCTGCCGCTGCATACTCTGTCTAGCTGTTTGCGGGGTAAACCTGTCCTGTGCTGCTGAAGGATAAACTGTAGGCCACGTAGCTGGTTGACACCAGTCCCACCTTGTAACTCGTTCTCCCACCTGCTGCATTCCTCGGGCGGCCATCTTGTCTGGCGTGGTGGCCATCTTGTCGAGCTGCATGCCACGTGCCAAAGTCATGGTGCTTGGCTCACTGGGCCCGGCCTCCTCCAGGACTCTTGGCGATGGAGCATGAGACCTACCCTGCACCTCAGGCCGAGGCCTGGTAGGAATGTCACCCTCAGCAGAGTTGCCGGTAGTGCTGGGTACAGGCGCCCCCTCTGCCATGTTGCAGGTACAAGTGCATAGCCCCTCAGGTGTACACCCGGTAAAAGAACCTTGCGGTCTCTCAGCACTGTCTCTGGAAGGATCTACAGACCCCTCGGCCTGGCTGCCGGTAGCTGAATTAGCCTCGGTACCCGTGCTGGTGTGAGAAACTGAGCGGTTCCTCCCGTCTGGGCGTTTCCTTGGGAAGAAGTCGCCCTTGCGGGGTGCACTGGAAAAGAGCAGCCCTCCCTTAGGCCTTGAATTATGACTGACAAAAGTCCTTCAAGTCCTCTGGGGGCGACTTCTCGAAGAGCTCTGTCCACCCAGCTAGTCAAAGCACGCAAAGAATGTGCTTTGCATTTTGTGCAACCCTCCCATCCATGGTCGGGGCCAAGGCAGCGGAGGCAAAGAACGTGGGGATCCGATGTAGGGAAGAGCACCTCGCAGGCTGGACATCTGCTGAAGCCCGCTGAAGTCGAAATGCATCGGGGAGGAAAGACAGAAGAAAGTATCCGGGGAAGAGCGCGTGGTATTACATGTCCGAAGACAATCCCAGGAGCGCTGGTGAAATGGGCCTGTTCCTGTTGACGCGGAAAAGGGGACTGGCGCCGGTGGGCAGAGTCAGGCGAGCGCATGCTCCCAGGGCTACGCCCCCGCGTGCCTCTAAATTTAAATGGGAAGATTTCTTCTGGTGAAAAAGGTTCCGTCTCCCTTCCCTAACGAGAGGCGCCCATGCAGTATGGAGGAAAGGGGACAGGACGAAAGAGTACAACAGTTACAGGTATGTAACTTGTTCCTTCTCCAGCATGGGGTCTGGCATGGATTCACATAAAGAATAGCAGTACAGAAATACACAACGACATGAGGTGGCAAGGCTCAACAGAAGCAATTACTGTTACCTCCGGAACAGGCTCACCTTCAAGGGAACAGGTTGCGTAGCACTGCTTGGCCGACCCTGGAGTCCTCTCTGGAATCCCTTTCGACGCTGTAGAATCTTGTGAAGGTGTGTGTAGACCTCCACATAGCAGCCCTGCATATGTCCAGCAGGGGCACACCAGACAGGAACGAAGTCGTCGCAGCGATCGCTCTGGTGGAATGAGCTCTCAGCCGGTCAGGCATTGGTCGGTTTGCCAAACGGTGACAGTGTGTAATACAGGCGGAGAGCAACCTGGAAATGGAAGCCTTGGACCAAGCTTTCCCATGGTTCACAGGACCAAAGTTCACGAAAGGTTGAGACATCTTCCGTAAACTCTTTGTGCGTGCCACATAGAACTTCAGAGCACGCGCCACATCCAGCGAGTGCAAAGTCCTTCCAGCCAGCGACAAAGGTGTCGGAAAAAACACAGGCAACACCAAATGTTTGTTGAGATGGAATTCTGACGGAACCTTTGGCATGAAGGAAGGGTGCGCCCGCAGCACCACCCTCGTGATGTGAAAAGTCAGATAAGGCTGCTTGCAGGACAGGGCCTGGATCTCAACTACCCTCCTGGCAGGGATGATGGCCACAATAAAAGGCGCTTTCCACGAAAGGAACTTGAGAGTGGCCTGATGCATAGGTTCGAAGGCGGCCCCCATGAGCCTTGTCAGTACCACGTTGAGTTCCCATGCCGGGGCTGAAGCCTTCACTCTGCCAGACCTGTGAGTCATTCGTGGAAGGCCTAGACTGTTGATGGTGTGTCGAGGTCTTTTTCTCATCTGCATCCACCAGGGTGTCCGGCTTGTCTGGAACGAGTGGAGGGGTGCTGGGCGCCGAGGGCTGAGGTGTGGAGACCGGAGCCGGAGGCTGCAGCAGAGGCTAGTACGGAACCGCCTGAACAGTGGAAGGCAGGGGCGCCAGAATCGAAGGAGCCGGCTTGGCAGCAGGGGCTGCAACGGGGCCTGCAGTGCTGGAGCTATAGGAGGAATAACTATAGGTGCAGGGGGAGGGGCCAGAGCGAGCATGTCCATGATTACATCCCTAAGGAAGGACCCCATCTGAGGACATGAGCATGAGGAACTTTTCAAAGAACCTGTCGTCGCAGGCCCGTGGGTTGGCAGGTGATATTGACGGGTAGCGGACAGCTGCTGATGCCGCTGCATACTCTGTCTAGCTGTTTGCGGGGTAAACCTGTCCTGTGCTGCTGAAGGATAAACTGTAGGCCACGTACCTGGTTGACACCAGTCCCACCTTGTAACTCGTTCTCCCACCTGCTGCATTCCTCGGGCGGCCATCTTGTCTGGCGTGGTGGCCATCTTGTCGAGCTGCATGCCACGTGCCAAAGTCATGGTGCTTGGCTCACTGGGCCCGGCCTCCTCCAGGACTCTTGACGATGGAGCATGAGACCTACCCTGCACCTCAGGCCGAGGCCTGGTAGGAATGTCACCCTCAGCAGAGTTGCCGGTAGTGCTGGGTACAGGCGCCCCCTCTGCCATGTTGCAGGTACAAGTGCATAGCCCCTCAGGTGTACACCCGTTAAAAGAACCTTGCGGTCTCTCAGCACTGTCTCTGGAAGGATCTACAGACCCCTCGGCCTCGCGGCCGGTAGCTGATTTAGCCTCGGTACCCGTGCGGAGCGGTTCCTCCCGTCTGGGAGTTTCCTTGGGAAGAAGTCGCCCTTGCGGGGTGCACTGGAAAAGAGCAGCCCTCCCTTAGGCCTTGACTTATGACTGACAAAAGTCCTTCAAGTCCTCTGGGGGCGACTTCTCGAAGAGCTCTGTCCACCTAGCTAGTCAAAGCACGCAAAGAATGTGCTTTGCATTTTGTGCAACCCTCCCATCCATGGTCGGGGCCAAGGCAGCGGAGGCAAAGAACGTGGGGATCCGATGTAGGGAAGAGCACCTCGCAGGCTGGACATCTGCTGAAGCCCGCTGAAGTCGAAATGCATTGGGGAGGAAAGACAGAAGAAAGTATCCGGGGAAGAGCGCGTGGTATTACATGTCCGAAGACAATCCCAGGAGTGCTGGTGAAATGGGCCTGTTCCTGTTGACGCGGAAAAGGGGACTGGCGCCGGTGGGCAGAGTCAGGCGAGCGCATGCTCCCAGGGCTACGCCCCCGCGTGCCTCTAAATTTAAATGGGAAGATTTCTTCTGGTGAAAAAGGTTCCGTCTCCCTTCCCTAACGAGAGGCGCCCATGCAGTATGGAGGAAAGGGGACAGGACGAAAGAGTACAACAGTTACAGGTAAGTAACTTGTTCCTTCTCCAGCATGGGGTCTGGCATGGATTCACATAAAGAATAAATAGCAGTACAGAAATACACAACGACGTGAGGTGGCAAGGCTCAACAGAAGCAATTACTGTTACCTCCGGAACAGGCTCACCTTCAAGGGACAGGTTGCGTAGCACTGCTTGGCCGACCCTGGAGTCCTCTCTGGAATCCCTTTCGACGCTGTAGAATCTTGTGAAGGTGTGTGTAGACCTCCACATAGCAGCCCTGCAGATGTCCAGCAGGGGCACACCAGACAGGAACGAAGTCGTCGCAGCGATCGCTCTGGTGGAATGAGCTCTCAGCCGGTCAGGCATTGGTCGGTTTGCCAAACGGTGACAGTGTGTAATACAGGCGGAGAGCCACCTGGAAATGGAAGCCTTGGACCAAGCTTTCCCATGGTTCACAGGACCAAAGTTCACGAAAGGTTGAGACATCTTCCGTAAACTCTTTGTGCGTGCCACATAGAACTTCAGAGCACGCGCCACATCCAGCGAGTGCAAAGTCCTTCCAGCCAGCGACAAAGGTGTCGGAAAAAACACAGGCAACACCAAATGTTTGTTGAGATGGAATTCTGACGGAACCTTTGGCATGAAGGAAGGGTGCGCCCGCAGCACCACCCTCGTGATGTGAAAAGTCAGATAAGGCTGCTTGCAGGACAGGGCCTGGATCTCAACTACCCTCCTGGCAGGGATGATGGCCACAATAAAAGGCGCTTTCCACGAAAGGAACTTGAGAGTGGCCTGATGCATAGGTTCGAAGGCGGCCCCCATGAGCCTTGTCAGTACCACGTTGAGTTCCCACGCCGGGGCTGAAGCCTTCACTCTGCCAGACCTGTGAGTCATTCGTGGAAGGCCTAGACTGTTGATGGTGTGTCGAGGTCTTTTTCTCATCTGCATCCACCAGGGTGTCCGGCTTGTCTGGAACGAGTGGAGGGGTGCTGGGCGCCGAGGGCTGAGGTGTGGAGACCGGAGCCGGAGGCTGCAGCAGAGGCTAGTACGGAACCGCCTGAACAGTGGAAGGCAGGGGCGCCAGAATCGAAGGAGCCGGCTTGGCAGCAGGGGCTGCAACGGGGCCTGCAGTGCTGGAGCTATAGGAGGAATAACTATAGGTGCAGGGGGAGGGGCCAGAGCGAGCATGTCCATGATTACATCCCTAAGGAAGGACCCCATCTGAGGACATGAGCATGAGGAACTTTTCAAAGAACCTGTCGTCGCAGGCCCGTGGGTTGGCAGGTGATATTGACGGGTAGCGGACAGCTGCTGATGCCGCTGCATACTCTGTCTAGCTGTTTGCGGGGTAAACCTGTCCTGTGCTGCTGAAGGATAAACTGTAGGCCACGTACCTGGTTGACACCAGTCCCACCTTGTAACTCGTTCTCCCACCTGCTGCATTCCTCGGGCGGCCATCTTGTCTGGCGTGGTGGCCATCTTGTCGAGCTGCATGCCACGTGCCAAAGTCATGGTGCTTGGCTCACTGGGCCCGGCCTCCTCCAGGACTCTTGACGATGGAGCATGAGACCTACCCTGCACCTCAGGCCGAGGCCTGGTAGGAATGTCACCCTCAGCAGAGTTGCCGGTAGTGCTGGGTACAGGCGCCCCCTCTGCCATGTTGCAGGTACAAGTGCAAAGCCCCTCAGGTGTACACCCGGTAAAAGAACCTTGCGGTCTCTCAGCACTGTCTCTGGAAGGATCTACAGACCCCTCGGCCTGGCGGCCGGTAGCTGAATTAGCCTCGGTACCCGTGCTGGTGTGAGAAACTGAGCGGTTCCTCCCGTCTGGGCGTTTCCTTGGGAAGAAGTCGCCCTTGCGGGGTGCACTGGAAAAGAGCAGCCCTCCCTTAGGCCTTGACTTATGACTGACAAAAGTCCTTCAAGTCCTCTGGGGGCGACTTCTCGAAGAGCTCTGTCCACCTAGCTAGTCAAAGCACGCAAAGAATGTGCTTTGCATTTTGTGCAACCCTCCCATCCATGGTCGGGGCCAAGGCAGCGGAGGCAAAGAACGTGGGGATCCGATGTAGGGAAGAGCACCTCGCAGGCTGGACATCTGCTGAAGCCCGCTGAAGTCGAAATGCATCGGGGAGGAAAGACAGAAGAAAGTATCCGGGGAAGAGCGCGTGGTATTACATGTCCGAAGACAATCCCAGGAGCGCTGGTGAAATGGGCCTGTTCCTGTTGACGCGGAAAAGGGGACTGGCGCCGGTGGGCAGAGTCAGGCGAGCGCATGCTCCCAGGGCTACGCCCCCGCGTGCCTCTAAATTTAAATGGGAAGATTTCTTCTGGTGAAAAAGGTTCCGTCTCCCTTCCCTAACGAGAGGCGCCCATGCAGTATGGAGGAAAGGGGACAGGACGAAAGAGTACAACAGTTACAGGTAAGTAACTTGTTCCTTCTCCAGCATGGGGTCTGGCATGGATTCACATAAAGAATAAATAGCAGTACAGAAATACACAACGACGTGAGGTGGCAAGGCTCAACAGAAGCAATTACTGTTACCTCCGGAACAGGCTCACCTTCAAGGGAACAGGTTGCGTAGCACTGCTTGGCCGACCCTGGAGTCCTCTCTGGAATCCCTTTCGACGCTGTAGAATCTTGTGAAGGTGTGTGTAGACCTCCACATAGCAGCCCTGCAGATGTCCAGCAGGGGCACACCAGACAGGAACGAAGTCGTCGCAGCGATCGCTCTGGTCGAATGAGCTCTCAGCCGGTCAGGCATTGGTCGGTTTGCCAAACGGTGACAGTGTGTAATACAGGCGGAGAGCCACCTGGAAATGGAAGCCTTGGACCAAGCTTTCCCATGGTTCACAGGACCAAAGTTCACGAAAGGTTGAGACATCTTCCGTAAACTCTTCGGAAAAAACACAGGCAACACCAAATGTTTGTTGAGGTGGAATTCTGATGGAACCTTTGGCATGAAGGAAGGGTGCGCCCGCAGCACCACCCTCGTGATGTGAAAAGTCAGATAAGGCCGCTTGCAGGACAGGGCCTGGATCTCAACTACCCTCCTGGCAGGGATGATGGCCACAATAAAAGGCGTTTTCCACGAAAGGAACTTGAGAGTGGCCTGATGCATAGGTTCGAAGGCGGCCCCCATGAGCCTTGTCAGTACCACGTTGAGTTCCCACGCCGGGGCTGAAGCCTTCACTCTGCCAGACCTGTGAGTCATTCGTGGAAGGCCTAGACTGTTGATGGTGTGTCGAGGTCTTTTTCCTCGTCTGCATCCATCAGGGTGTCCGGCTTGTCTGGAACGGGTGGAGGGGTGCTGGGCGCCGAGGGCTGCGGTGTGGAGACCGGAGCCGGAGGCTGCAGCAGAGGCTAGTACGGAACCGCCTGAACAGTGGAAGGCAGGGGCGCCAGAATCGAAGGAGCCGGCGTGGCAGCAGGGGCTGCAACGGGGCCTGCAGTGCTGGAGCTATAGGAGGAATAACTATAGGTGCAGGGGGAGGGGCCAGAGCGAGCATGTCCATGATTACATCCCTAAGGAAGGACCCCATCTGAGGACATGAGCATGAGGAACTTTTCAAAGAACCTGTCGGCGCAGGCCCGTGGGTTGGCAGGTGATATTGACAGGTAGCGGACGGCAGCTGATGCCGCTGCATACTCTGTCTAGCTGTTTGCGGGGTAAACCTGTCCTGTGCTGCTGAAGGATAAACTGTAGGCCACGTACCTGGTTGACACCAGTCCCACCTTGTAACTCGTTCTCCCACCTGCTGCATTCCTCGGGCGGCCATCTTGTCTGGCGTGGTGGCCATCTTGTCGAGCTGCATGCCATGTGCCAAAGTCATGGTGCTTGGCTCACTGGGCCCGGCCTCCTCCAGGACTCTTGGCGATGGAGCATGAGACCTACCCTGCACCTCAGGCCGAGGCCTGGTAGGATTGTCACCCTCAGCAGAGTTGCCGGTAGTGCTGGGTACAGGCGCCCCCTCTGCCATGTTGCAGGTACAAGTGCATAGCCCCTCAGGTGTACACCCGGTAAAAGAACCTTGCGGTCTCTCAGCACTGTCTCTGGAAGGATCTACAGACCCCTCGGCCTGGCCGCCGGTAGCTGAATTAGCCTCGGTACCCGTGCTGGTGTGAGAAACTGAGCGGTTCCTCCCGTCTGGGCGTTTCCTTGGGAAGAAGTCGCCCTTGCGGGGTGCACTGGAAAAGAGCAGCCCTCCCTTAGGCCTTGACTTATGACTGACAAAAGTCCTTCAAGTCCTCTGGGGGCGACTTCTCGAAGAGCTCTGTCCACCTAGCTAGTCAAAGCACGCAAAGAATGTGCTTTGCATTTTGTGCAACCCTCCCATCCATGGTCGGGGCCAAGGCAGCGGAGGCAAAGAACGTGGGGATCCGATGTAGGGAAGAGCACCTCGCAAGGCTGGACATCTGCTGAAGCCCGCTGAAGTCGAAATGCATCGGGGAGGAAAGACAGAAGAAAGTATCCGGGGAAGAGCGCGTGGTATTACATGTCCGAAGACAATCCCAGGAGCGCTGGTGAAATGGGCCTGTTCCTGTTGACGCGGAAAAGGGGACTGGCGCCGGTGGGCAGAGTCAGGCGAGCGCATGCTCCCAGGGCTACGCCCCCGCGTGCCTCTAAATTTAAATGGGAAGATTTCTTCTGGTGAAAAAGGTTCCGTCTCCCTTCCCTAACGAGAGGCGCCCATGCAGTATGGAGGAAAGGGGACAGGACGAAAGAGTACAACAGTTACAGGTAAGTAACTTGTTCCTTCTCCAGCATGGGGTCTGGCATGGATTCACATAAAGAATAAATAGCAGTACAGAAATACACAACGACGTGAGGTGGCAAGGCTCAACAGAAGTAATTACTGTTACCTCCGGAACAGGCTCACCTTCAAGGGAACAGGTTGCGTAGCACTGCTTGGCCGACCCTGGAGTCCTCTCTGGAATCCCTTTCGACGCTGTAGAATCTTGTGAAGGTGTGTGTAGACCTCCACATAGCAGCCCTGCAGATGTCCAGCAGGGGCACACCAGACAGGAACGAAGTCGTCGCAGCGATCGCTCTGGTGGAATGAGCTCTCAGCCGGTCAGGCATTGGTCGGTTTGCCAAACGGTGACAGTGTGTAATACAGGCGGAGAGCCACCTGGAAATGGAAGCCTTGGACCAAGCTTTCCCATGGTTCACAGGACCAAAGTTCACGAAAGGTTGAGACATCTTCCGTAAACTCTTTGTGCGTGCCACATAGAACTTCAGAGCACGCGCCACATCCAGCGAGTGCAAAGTCCTTCCAGCCAGCGACAAAGGTGTCGGAAAAAACACAGGCAACACCAAATGTTTGTTGAGGTGGAATTCTGACGGAACCTTTGGCATGAAGGAAGGGTGCGCCCGCAGCACCACCCTCGTGATGTGAAAAGTCAGATAAGGCCTCTTGCAGGACAGGGCCTGGATCTCAACTACCCTCCTGGCAGGGATGATGGCCACAATAAAAGGCGTTTTCCACGAAAGGAACTTGAGAGTGGCCTGATGCATAGGTTCGAAGGCGGCCCCCATGAGCCTTGTCAGTACCACGTTGAGTTCCCACGCCGGGGCTGAAGCCTTCACTCTGCCAGACCTGTGAGTCATTCGTGGAAGGCCTAGACTGTTGATGGTGTGTCGAGGTCTTTTTCCTCGTCTGCATCCACCAGGGTGTCCGGCTTGTCTGGAACGAGTGGAGGGGTGCTGGGCGCCGAGGGCTGAGGTGTGGAGACCGGAGCCGGAGGCTGCAGCAGAGGCTAGTACGGAACCGCCTGAACAGTGGAAGGCAGGGGCGCCAGAATCGAAGGAGCCGGCGTGGCAGCAGGGGCTGCAACGGGGCCTGCAGTGCTGGAGCTATAGGAGGAATAACTATAGGTGCAGGGGGAGGGGCCAGAGCGAGCATGTCCATGATTACATCCCTAAGGAAGGACCCCATCTGAGGACATGAGCATGAGGAACTTTTCAAAGAACCTGTCGTCGCAGGCCCGTGGGTTGGCAGGTGATATTGACAGGTAGCGGACGGCTGCTGATGCCGCTGCATACTCTGTCTAGCTGTTTGCGGGGTAAACCTGTCCTGTGCTGCTGAAGGATAAACTGTAGGCCACGTAGCTGGTTGACACCAGTCCCACCTTGTAACTCGTTCTCCCACCTGCTGCATTCCTCGGGCGGCCATCTTGTCTGGCGTGGTGGCCATCTTGTCGAGCTGCATGCCACGTGCCAAAGTCATGGTGCTTGGCTCACTGGGCCCGGCCTCCTCCAGGACTCTTGGCGATGGAGCATGAGACCTACCCTGCACCTCAGGCCGAGGCCTGGTAGGAATGTCACCCTCAGCAGAGTTGCCGGTAGTGCTGGGTACAGGCGCCCCCTCTGCCATGTTGCAGGTACAAGTGCATAGCCCCTCAGGTGTACACCCGGTAAAAGAACCTTGCGGTCTCTCAGCACTGTCTCTGGAAGGATCTACAGACCCCTCGGCCTGGCCGCCGGTAGCTGAATTAGCCTCGGTACCCGTGCTGGTGTGAGAAACTGAGCGGTTCCTCCCGTCTGGGCGTTTCCTTGGGAAGAAGACGCCCTTGCGGGGTGCACTGGAAAAGAGCAGCCCTCCCTTAGGCCTTGACTTATGACTGACAAAAGTCCTTCAAGTCCTCTGGGCGGAGGCAAAGAACGTGGGGATCCGATGTAGGGAAGAGCACCTCGCAGGCTGGACATCTGCTGAAGCCCGCTGAAGTCGAAATGCATCGGGGAGGAAAGACAGAAGAAAGTATCCGGGGAAGAGCGCGTGGTATTACACGTCCGAAGACAATCCCAGGAGCGCTGGTGAAATGGGCCTGTTCCTGTTGACGCGGAAAAGGGGACTGGCGCCGGTGGGCAGAGTCAGGCGAGCGCATGCTCCCAGGGCTACGCCCCCGCGTACCTCTAAATTTAAATGGGAAGATTTCTTCTGGTGAAAAAGGTTCCGTCTCCCTTCCCTAACGAGAGGCGCCCATGCAGTATGGAGGAAAGGGGACAGGACGAAAGAGTACAACAGTTACAGGTAAGTAACTTGTTCCTTCTCCAGCATGGGGTCTGGCATGGATTCACATAAAGAATAGCAGTACAGAAATACACAACGACGTGAGGTGGCAAGGCTCAACAGAAGCAATAACTGTTACCTCCGGAACAGGCTCACCTTCAAGGGAACAGGTTGCGTAGCACTGCTTGGCCGACCCTGGAGTCCTCTCTGGAATCCCTTTCGACGCTGTAGAATCTTGTGAAGGTGTGTGTAGACCTCCACATAGCAGCCCTGCAGATGTCCAGCAGGGGCACACCAGACAGGAACGAAGTCGTCGCAGCGATCGCTCTGGTGGAATGAGCTCTCAGCCGGTCAGGCATTGGTCGGTTTGCCAAACGGTGACAGTGTGTAATACAGGCGGAGAGCAACCTGGAAATGGAAGCCTTGGACCAAGCTTTCCCATGGTTCACAGGACCAAAGTTCACGAAAGGTTGAGACATCTTCCGTAAACTCTTTGTGCGTGCCACATAGAACTTCAGAGCACGCGCCACATCCAGCGAGTGCAAAGTCCTTCCAGCCAGCGACAAAGGTGTCGGAAAAAACACAGGCAACACCAAATGTTTGTTGAGGTGGAATTCTGACGGAACCTTTGGCATGAAGGAAGGGTGCGCCCGCAGCACCACCCTCGTGATGTGAAAAGTCAGATAAGGCCGCTTGCAGGACAGGGCCTGGATCTCAACTACCCTCCTGGCAGGGATGATGGCCACAATAAAAGGCGTTTTCCACGAAAGGAACTTGAGAGTGGCCTGATGCATAGGTTCGAAGGCGGCCCCCATGAGCCTTGTCAGTACCACGTTGAGTTCCCACGCCGGGGCTGAAGCCTTCACTCTGCCAGACCTGTGAGTCATTCGTGGAAGGCCTAGACTGTTGATGGTGTGTCGAGGTCTTTTTCCTCGTCTGCATCCACCAGGGTGTCCGGCTTGTCTGGAACGAGTGGAGGGGTGCTGGGCGCCGAGGGCTGAGGTGTGGAGACCGGAGCCGGAGGCTGCAGCAGAGGCTAGTACGGAACCGCCTGAACAGTGGAAGGCAGGGGCGCCAGAATCGAAGGAGCCGGCGTGGCAGCAGGGGCTGCAACGGGCCTGCAGTGCTGGAGCTATAGGAGGAATAACTATAGGTGCAGGGGGAGGGGCCAGAGCGAGCATGTCCATGATTACATCCCTAAGGAAGGACCCCATCTGAGGACATGAGCATGAGGAACTTTTCAAAGAACCTGTCGTCGCAGGCCCGTGGGTTGGCAGGTGATATTGACGGGTAGCGGACGGCTGCTGATGCCGCTGCATACTCTGTCTAGCTGTTTGCGGGGTAAACCTGTCCTGTGCTGCTGAAGGTTAAACTGTAGGCCACGTAGCTGGTTGACACCAGTCTCACCTTGTAACTCGTTCTCCCACCTGCTGCATTCCTCGGGCGGCCATCTTGTCGACCTGCATGCCACGTGCCAAAGTCATGGTGCTTGGCTCACTGGGCCCGGCCTCCTCCAGGACTCTTGGCGATGGAGCATGAGACCTACCCTGCACCTCAGGCCGAGGCCTGGTAGGAATGTCACCCTCAGCAGAGTTGCCGGTAGTGCTGGGTACAGGCGCCCCCTCTGCCATGTTGCAGGTACAAGTGCATAGCCCCTCAGGTGTACACCCGGTAAAAGAACCTTGCGGTCTCTCAGCACTGTCTCTGGAAGGATCTACAGACCCCTCGGCCTGGCCGCCGGTAGCTGAATTAGCCTTGGTACCCGTGCTGGTGTGAGAAACTGAGCGGTTCCTCCCGTCTGGGCGTTTCCTTGGGAAGAAGTCACCCTTGCGGGGTGCACTGGAAAAGAGCAGCCCTCCCTTAGGCCTTGACTTATGACTGACAAAAGTCCTTCAAGTCCTCTGGGGGCGACTTCTCGAAGAGCTCTGTCCACCTAGCTAGTCAAAGCACGCAAAGAATGTGCTTTGCATTTTGTGCAACCCTCCCATCCATTGTCGGGGCCAAGGCAGCGGAGGCAAAGAACGTGGGGATCCGATGTAGGGAAGAGCACCTCGCAGGCTGGACATCTGCTGAAGCCCGCTGAAGTCGAAATGCATCGGGGAGGAAAGACAGAAGAAAGTATCCGGGGAAGAGCGCGTGGTATTACATGTCCGAAGACAATCCCAGGAGCGCTGGTGAAATGGGCCTGTTCCTGTTGACGCGGAAAAGGGGACTGGCGCCGGTGGGCAGAGTGAGGCGAGCGCATGCTCCCAGGGCTACGCCCCCGCGTACCTCTAAATTTAAATGGGAAGATTTCTTCTGGTGAAAAAGGTTCCGTCTCCCTTCCCTAACGAGAGGCGCCCATGCAGTCTGGAGGAAAGGGGACAGGACAAAAGAGTACAACAGTTACAGGTAAGTAACTTGTTCCTTCTCCAGCATGGGGTCTGGCATGGATTCACATAAAGAATACCAGTACAGAAATACACAACGACGTGAGGTGGCAAGGCTCAACACAAGCAATTACTGTTACCTCCGGAACAGGCTAACCTTCAAGGGAACAGGTTGCGTAGCACTGCTTGGCCGACCCTGGAGTCCTCTCTGGAATCCCTTTCGACGCTGTAGAATCTTGTGAAGGTGTGTGTAGACCTCCACATAGCAGCCCTGCAGATGTCCAGCAGGGGCACACCAGACAGGAACGAAGTCGTCGCAGCGATCGCTCTGGTGGAATGAGCTCTCAGCCGGTCAGGCATTGGTCGGTTTGCCAAACGGTGACAGTGTGTAATACAGGCGGAGAGCCACCTGGAAATGGAAGCCTTGGACCAAGCTTTCCCATGGTTCACAGGACCAAAGTTCACGAAAGGTTGAGACATCTTCCGTAAACTCTTTGTGCGTGCCACATAGAACTTCAGAGCACGCGCCACATCCAGCGAGTGCAAAGTCCTTCCAGCCAGCGACAAAGGTGTCGGAAAAAACACAGGCAACACCAAATGTTTGTTGAGGTGGAATTCTGACGGAACCTTTGGCATGAAGGAAGGGTGCGCCCGCAGCACCACCCTCGTGATGTGAAAAGTCAGATAAGGCCTCTTGCAGGACAGGGCCTGGATCTCAACTACCCTCCTGGCAGGGATGATGGCCACAATAAAAGGCGTTTTCCACGAAAGGAACTTGAGAGTGGCCTGATGCATAGGTTCGAAGGCGGCCCCCATGAGCCTTGTCAGTACCACGTTGAGTTCCCACGCCGGGGCTGAAGCCTTCACTCTGCCAGACCTGTGAGTCATTCGTGGAAGGCCTAGACTGTTGATGGTGTGTCGAGGTCTTTTTCCTCGTCTGCATCCACCAGGGTGTCCGGCTTGTCTGGAACGAGTGGAGGGGTGCTGGGCGCCGAGGGCTGAGGTGTGGAGACCGGAGCCGGAGGCTGCAGCAGAGGCTAGTACGGAACCGCCTGAACAGTGGAAGGCAGGGGCGCCAGAATCGAAGGAGCCGGCGTGGCAGCAGGGGCTGCAACGGGGCCTGCAGTGCTGGAGCTATAGGAGGAATAACTATAGGTGCAGGGGGAGGGGCCAGAGCGAGCATGTCCATGATTACATCCCTAAGGAAGGACCCCATCTGAGGACATGAGCATGAGGAACTTTTCAAAGAACCTGTCGTCGCAGGCCCGTGGGTTGGCAGGTGATATTGACAGGTAGCGGACGGCTGCTGCTGCCGCTGCATACTCTGTCTAGCTGTTTGCGGGGTAAACCTGTCCTGTGCTGCTGAAGGATAAACTGTAGGCCACGTAGCTGGTTGACACCAGTCCCACCTTGTAACTCGTTCTCCCACCTGCTGCATTCCTCGGGCGGCCATCTTGTCTGGCGTGGTGGCCATCTTGTCGAGCTGCATGCCACGTGCCAAAGTCATGGTGCTTGGCTCACTGGGCCCGGCCTCCTCCAGGACTCTTGGCGATGGAGCATGAGACCTACCCTGCACCTCAGGCCGAGGCCTGGTAGGAATGTCACCCTCAGCAGAGTTGCCGGTAGTGCTGGGTACAGGCGCCCCCTCTGCCATGTTGCAGGTACAAGTGCATAGCCCCTCAGGTGTACACCCGGTAAAAGAACCTTGCGGTCTCTCAGCACTGTCTCTGGAAGGATCTACAGACCCCTCGGCCTGGCTGCCGGTAGCTGAATTAGCCTCGGTACCCGTGCTGGTGTGAGAAACTGAGCGGTTCCTCCCGTCTGGGCGTTTCCTTGTGAAGAAGTCGCCCTTGCGGGGTGCACTGGAAAAGAGCAGCCCTCCCTTAGGCCTTGAATTATGACTGACAAAAGTCCTTCAAGTCCTCTGGGGGCGACTTCTCGAAGAGCTCTGTCCACCCAGCTAGTCAAAGCACGCAAAGAATGTGCTTTGCATTTTGTGCAACCCTCCCATCCATGGTCGGGGCCAAGGCAGCGGAGGCAAAGAACGTGGGGATCCGATGTAGGGAAGAGCACCTCGCAGGCTGGACATCTGCTGAAGCCCGCTGAAGTCGAAATGCATCGGGGAGGAAAGACAGAAGAAAGTATCCGGGGAAGAGCGCGTGGTATTACATGTCCGAAGACAATCCCAGGAGCGCTGGTGAAATGGGCCTGTTCCTGTTGACGCGGAAAAGGGGACTGGCGCCGGTGGGCAGAGTCAGGCGAGCGCATGCTCCCAGGGCTACGCCCCCGCGTGCCTCTAAATTTAAATGGGAAGATTTCTTCTGGTGAAAAAGGTTCCGTCTCCCTTCCCTAACGAGAGGCGCCCATGCAGTATGGAGGAAAGGGGACAGGACGAAAGAGTACAACAGTTACAGGTATGTAACTTGTTCCTTCTCCAGCATGGGGTCTGGCATGGATTCACATAAAGAATAGCAGTACAGAAATACACAACGACATGAGGTGGCAAGGCTCAACAGAAGCAATTACTGTTACCTCCGGAACAGGCTCACCTTCAAGGGAACAGGTTGCGTAGCACTGCTTGGCCGACCCTGGAGTCCTCTCTGGAATCCCTTTCGACGCTGTAGAATCTTGTGAAGGTGTGTGTAGACCTCCACATAGCAGCCCTGCATATGTCCAGCAGGGGCACACCAGACAGGAACGAAGTCGTCGCAGCGATCGCTCTGGTGGAATGAGCTCTCAGCCGGTCAGGCATTGGTCGGTTTGCCAAACGGTGACAGTGTGTAATACAGGCGGAGAGCAACCTGGAAATGGAAGCCTTGGACCAAGCTTTCCCATGGTTCACAGGACCAAAGTTCACGAAAGGTTGAGACATCTTCCGTAAACTCTTTGTGCGTGCCACATAGAACTTCAGAGCACGCGCCACATCCAGCGAGTGCAAAGTCCTTCCAGCCAGCGACAAAGGTGTCGGAAAAAACACAGGCAACACCAAATGTTTGTTGAGATGGAATTCTGACGGAACCTTTGGCATGAAGGAAGGGTGCGCCCGCAGCACCACCCTCGTGATGTGAAAAGTCAGATAAGGCTGCTTGCAGGACAGGGCCTGGATCTCAACTACCCTCCTGGCAGGGATGATGGCCACAATAAAAGGCGCTTTCCACGAAAGGAACTTGAGAGTGGCCTGATGCATAGGTTCGAAGGCGGCCCCCATGAGCCTTGTCAGTACCACGTTGAGTTCCCATGCCGGGGCTGAAGCCTTCACTCTGCCAGACCTGTGAGTCATTCGTGGAAGGCCTAGACTGTTGATGGTGTGTCGAGGTCTTTTTCTCATCTGCATCCACCAGGGTGTCCGGCTTGTCTGGAACGAGTGGAGGGGTGCTGGGCGCCGAGGGCTGAGGTGTGGAGACCGGAGCCGGAGGCTGCAGCAGAGGCTAGTACGGAACCGCCTGAACAGTGGAAGGCAGGGGCGCCAGAATCGAAGGCGCCGGCTTGGCAGCAGGGGCTGCAACGGGGCCTGCAGTGCTGGAGCTATAGGAGGAATAACTATAGGTGCAGGGGGAGGGGCCAGAGCGAGCATGTCCATGATTACATCCCTAAGGAAGGACCCCATCTGAGGACATGAGCATGAGGAACTTTTCAAAGAACCTGTCGTCGCAGGCCCGTGGGTTGGCAGGTGATATTGACGGGTAGCGGACAGCTGCTGATGCCGCTGCATACTCTGTCTAGCTGTTTGCGGGGTAAACCTGTCCTGTGCTGCTGAAGGATAAACTGTAGGCCACGTACCTGGTTGACACCAGTCCCACCTTGTAACTCGTTCTCCCACCTGCTGCATTCCTCGGGCGGCCATCTTGTCTGGCGTGGTGGCCATCTTGTCGAGCTGCATGCCACGTGCCAAAGTCATGGTGCTTGGCTCACTGGGCCCGGCCTCCTCCAGGACTCTTGACGATGGAGCATGAGACCTACCCTGCACCTCAGGCCGAGGCCTGGTAGGAATGTCACCCTCAGCAGAGTTGCCGGTAGTGCTGGGTACAGGCGCCCCCTCTGCCATGTTGCAGGTACAAGTGCATAGCCCCTCAGGTGTACACCCGTTAAAAGAACCTTGCGGTCTCTCAGCACTGTCTCTGGAAGGATCTACAGACCCCTCGGCCTGGCGGCCGGTAGCTGATTTAGCCTCGGTACCCGTGCTGGTGTGAGAAACTGAGCGGTTCCTCCCGTCTGGGAGTTTCCTTGGGAAGAAGTCGCCCTTGCGGGGTGCACTGGAAAAGAGCAGCCCTCCCTTAGGCCTTGACTTATGACTGACAAAAGTCCTTCAAGTCCTCTGGGGGCGACTTCTCGAAGAGCTCTGTCCACCTAGCTAGTCAAAGCACGCAAAGAATGTGCTTTGCATTTTGTGCAACCCTCCCATCCATGGTCGGGGCCAAGGCAGCGGAGGCAAAGAACGTGGGGATCCGATGTAGGGAAGAGCACCTCGCAGGCTGGACATCTGCTGAAGCCCGCTGAAGTCGAAATGCATTGGGGAGGAAAGACAGAAGAAAGTATCCGGGGAAGAGCGCGTGGTATTACATGTCCGAAGACAATCCCAGGAGTGCTGGTGAAATGGGCCTGTTCCTGTTGACGCGGAAAAGGGGACTGGCGCCGGTGGGCAGAGTCAGGCGAGCGCATGCTCCCAGGGCTACGCCCCCGCGTGCCTCTAAATTTAAATGGGAAGATTTCTTCTGGTGAAAAAGGTTCCGTCTCCCTTCCCTAACGAGAGGCGCCCATGCAGTATGGAGGAAAGGGGACAGGACGAAAGAGTACAACAGTTACAGGTAAGTAACTTGTTCCTTCTCCAGCATGGGGTCTGGCATGGATTCACATAAAGAATAAATAGCAGTACAGAAATACACAACGACGTGAGGTGGCAAGGCTCAACAGAAGCAATTACTGTTACCTCCGGAACAGGCTCACCTTCAAGGGACAGGTTGCGTAGCACTGCTTGGCCGACCCTGGAGTCCTCTCTGGAATCCCTTTCGACGCTGTAGAATCTTGTGAAGGTGTGTGTAGACCTCCACATAGCAGCCCTGCAGATGTCCAGCAGGGGCACACCAGACAGGAACGAAGTCGTCGCAGCGATCGCTCTGGTGGAATGAGCTCTCAGCCGGTCAGGCATTGGTCGGTTTGCCAAACGGTGACAGTGTGTAATACAGGCGGAGAGCCACCTGGAAATGGAAGCCTTGGACCAAGCTTTCCCATGGTTCACAGGACCAAAGTTCACGAAAGGTTGAGACATCTTCCGTAAACTCTTTGTGCGTGCCACATAGAACTTCAGAGCACGCGCCACATCCAGCGAGTGCAAAGTCCTTCCAGCCAGCGACAAAGGTGTCGGAAAAAACACAGGCAACACCAAATGTTTGTTGAGATGGAATTCTGACGGAACCTTTGGCATGAAGGAAGGGTGCGCCCGCAGCACCACCCTCGTGATGTGAAAAGTCAGATAAGGCTGCTTGCAGGACAGGGCCTGGATCTCAACTACCCTCCTGGCAGGGATGATGGCCACAATAAAAGGCGCTTTCCACGAAAGGAACTTGAGAGTGGCCTGATGCATAGGTTCGAAGGCGGCCCCCATGAGCCTTGTCAGTACCACGTTGAGTTCCCACGCCGGGGCTGAAGCCTTCACTCTGCCAGACCTGTGAGTCATTCGTGGAAGGCCTAGACTGTTGATGGTGTGTCGAGGTCTTTTTCTCATCTGCATCCACCAGGGTGTCCGGCTTGTCTGGAACGAGTGGAGGGGTGCTGGGCGCCGAGGGCTGAGGTGTGGAGACCGGAGCCGGAGGCTGCAGCAGAGGCTAGTACGGAACCGCCTGAACAGTGGAAGGCAGGGGCGCCAGAATCGAAGGAGCCGGCTTGGCAGCAGGGGCTGCAACGGGGCCTGCAGTGCTGGAGCTATAGGAGGAATAACTATAGGTGCAGGGGGAGGGGCCAGAGCGAGCATGTCCATGATTACATCCCTAAGGAAGGACCCCTTCTGAGGACATGAGCATGAGGAACTTTTCAAAGAACCTGTCGTCGCAGGCCCGTGGGTTGGCAGGTGATATTGACGGGTAGCGGACAGCTGCTGATGCCGCTGCATACTCTGTCTAGCTGTTTGCGGGGTAAACCTGTCCTGTGCTGCTGAAGGATAAACTGTAGGCCACGTACCTGGTTGACACCAGTCCCACCTTGTAACTCGTTCTCCCACCTGCTGCATTCCTCGGGCGGCCATCTTGTCTGGCGTGGTGGCCATCTTGTCGAGCTGCATGCCACGTGCCAAAGTCATGGTGCTTGGCTCACTGGGCCCGGCCTCCTCCAGGACTCTTGACGATGGAGCATGAGACCTACCCTGCACCTCAGGCCGAGGCCTGGTAGGAATGTCACCCTCAGCAGAGTTGCGGGTAGTGCTGGGTACAGGCGCCCCCTCTGCCATGTTGCAGGTACAAGTGCAAAGCCCCTCAGGTGTACACCCGGTAAAAGAACCTTGCGGTCTCTCAGCACTGTCTCTGGAAGGATCTACAGACCCCTCGGCCTGGCGGCCGGTAGCTGAATTAGCCTCGGTACCCGTGCTGGTGTGAGAAACTGAGCGGTTCCTCCCGTCTGGGCGTTTCCTTGGGAAGAAGTCGCCCTTGCGGGGTGCACTGGAAAAGAGCAGCCCTCCCTTAGGCCTTGACTTATGACTGACAAAAGTCCTTCAAGTCCTCTGGGGGCGACTTCTCGAAGAGCTCTGTCCACCTAGCTAGTCAAAGCACGCAAAGAATGTGCTTTGCATTTTGTGCAACCCTCCCATCCATGGTCGGGGCCAAGGCAGCGGAGGCAAAGAACGTGGGGATCCGATGTAGGGAAGAGCACCTCGCAGGCTGGACATCTGCTGAAGCCCGCTGAAGTCGAAATGCATCGGGGAGGAAAGACAGAAGAAAGTATCCGGGGAAGAGCGCGTGGTATTACATGTCCGAAGACAATCCCAGGAGCGCTGGTGAAATGGGCCTGTTCCTGTTGACGCGGAAAAGGGGACTGGCGCCGGTGGGCAGAGTCAGGCGAGCGCATGCTCCCAGGGCTACGCCCCCGCGTGCCTCTAAATTTAAATGGGAAGATTTCTTCTGGTGAAAAAGGTTCCGTCTCCCTTCCCTAACGAGAGGCGCCCATGCAGTATGGAGGAAAGGGGACAGGACGAAAGAGTACAACAGTTACAGGTAAGTAACTTGTTCCTTCTCCAGCATGGGGTCTGGCATGGATTCACATAAAGAATAAATAGCAGTACAGAAATACACAACGACGTGAGGTGGCAAGGCTCAACAGAAGCAATTACTGTTACCTCCGGAACAGGCTCACCTTCAAGGGAACAGGTTGCGTAGCACTGCTTGGCCGACCCTGGAGTCCTCTCTGGAATCCCTTTCGACGCTGTAGAATCTTGTGAAGGTGTGTGTAGACCTCCACATAGCAGCCCTGCAGATGTCCAGCAGGGGCACACCAGACAGGAACGAAGTCGTCGCAGCGATCGCTCTGGTCGAATGAGCTCTCAGCCGGTCAGGCATTGGTCGGTTTGCCAAACGGTGACAGTGTGTAATACAGGCGGAGAGCCACCTGGAAATGGAAGCCTTGGACCAAGCTTTCCCATGGTTCACAGGACCAAAGTTCACGAAAGGTTGAGACACCTTCCGTAAACTCTTCGGAAAAAACACAGGCAACACCAAATGTTTGTTGAGGTGGAATTCTGATGGAACCTTTGGCATGAAGGAAGGGTGCGCCCGCAGCACCACCCTCGTGATGTGAAAAGTCAGATAAGGCCGCTTGCAGGACAGGGCCTGGATCTCAACTACCCTCCTGGCAGGGATGATGGCCACAATAAAAGGCGTTTTCCACGAAAGGAACTTGAGAGTGGCCTGATGCATAGGTTCGAAGGCGGCCCCCATGAGCCTTGTCAGTACCACGTTGAGTTCCCACGCCGGGGCTGAAGCCTTCACTCTGCCAGACCTGTGAGTCATTCGTGGAAGGCCTAGACTGTTGATGGTGTGTCGAGGTCTTTTTCCTCGTCTGCATCCATCAGGGTGTCCGGCTTGTCTGGAACGGGTGGAGGGGTGCTGGGCGCCGAGGGCTGCGGTGTGGAGACCGGAGCCGGAGGCTGCAGCAGAGGCTAGTACGGAACCGCCTGAACAGTGGAAGGCAGGGGCGCCAGAATCGAAGGAGCCGGCGTGGCAGCAGGGGCTGCAACGGGGCCTGCAGTGCTGGAGCTATAGGAGGAATAACTATAGGTGCAGGGGGAGGGGCCAGAGCGAGCATGTCCATGATTACATCCCTAAGGAAGGACCCCATCTGAGGACATGAGCATGAGGAACTTTTCAAAGAACCTGTCGGCGCAGGCCCGTGGGTTGGCAGGTGATATTGAAAGGTAGCGGACGGCAGCTGATGCCGCTGCATACTCTGTCTAGCTGTTTGCGGGGTAAACCTGTCCTGTGCTGCTGAAGGATAAACTGTAGGCCACGTACCTGGTTGACACCAGTCCCACCTTGTAACTCGTTCTCCCACCTGCTGCATTCCTCGGGCGGCCATCTTGTCTGGCGTGGTGGCCATCTTGTCGAGCTGCATGCCATGTGCCAAAGTCATGGTGCTTGGCTCACTGGGCCCGGCCTCCTCCAGGACTCTTGGCGATGGAGCATGAGACCTACCCTGCACCTCAGGCCGAGGCCTGGTAGGATTGTCACCCTCAGCAGAGTTGCCGGTAGTGCTGGGTACAGGCGCCCCCTCTGCCATGTTGCAGGTACAAGTGCATAGCCCCTCAGGTGTACACCCGGTAAAAGAACCTTGCGGTCTCTCAGCACTGTCTCTGGAAGGATCTACAGACCCCTCGGCCTGGCCGCCGGTAGCTGAATTAGCCTCGGTACCCGTGCTGGTGTGAGAAACTGAGCGGTTCCTCCCGTCTGGGCGTTTCCTTGGGAAGAAGTCGCCCTTGCGGGGTGCACTGGAAAAGAGCAGCCCTCCCTTAGGCCTTGACTTATGACTGACAAAAGTCCTTCAAGTCCTCTGGGGGCGACTTCTCGAAGAGCTCTGTCCACCTAGCTAGTCAAAGCACGCAAAGAATGTGCTTTGCATTTTGTGCAACCCTCCCATCCATGGTCGGGGCCAAGGCAGCGGAGGCAAAGAACGTGGGGATCCGATGTAGGGAAGAGCACCTCGCAGGCTGGACATCTGCTGAAGCCCGCTGAAGTCGAAATGCATCGGGGAGGAAAGACAGAAGAAAGTATCCGGGGAAGAGCGCGTGGTATTACATGTCCGAAGACAATCCCAGGAGCGCTGGTGAAATGGGCCTGTTCCTGTTGACGCGGAAAAGGGGACTGGCGCCGGTGGGCAGAGTCAGGCGAGCGCATGCTCCCAGGGCTACGCCCCCGCGTGCCTCTAAATTTAAATGGGAAGATTTCTTCTGGTGAAAAAGGTTCCGTCTCCCTTCCCTAACGAGAGGCGCCCATGCAGTATGGAGGAAAGGGGACAGGACGAAAGAGTACAACAGTTACAGGTAAGTAACTTGTTCCTTCTCCAGCATGGGGTCTGGCATGGATTCACATAAAGAATAAATAGCAGTACAGAAATACACAACGACGTGAGGTGGCAAGGCTCAACAGAAGTAATTACTGTTACCTCCGGAACAGGCTCACCTTCAAGGGAACAGGTTGCGTAGCACTGCTTGGCCGACCCTGGAGTCCTCTCTGGAATCCCTTTCGACGCTGTAGAATCTTGTGAAGGTGTGTGTAGACCTCCACATAGCAGCCCTGCAGATGTCCAGCAGGGGCACACCAGACAGGAACGAAGTCGTCGCAGCGATCGCTCTGGTGGAATGAGCTCTCAGCCGGTCAGGCATTGGTCGGTTTGCCAAACGGTGACAGTGTGTAATACAGGCGGAGAGCCACCTGGAAATGGAAGCCTTGGACCAAGCTTTCCCATGGTTCACAGGACCAAAGTTCACGAAAGGTTGAGACATCTTCCGTAAACTCTTTGTGCGTGCCACATAGAACTTCAGAGCACGCGCCACATCCAGCGAGTGCAAAGTCCTTCCAGCCAGCGACAAAGGTGTCGGAAAAAACACAGGCAACACCAAATGTTTGTTGAGGTGGAATTCTGACGGAACCTTTGGCATGAAGGAAGGGTGCGCCCGCAGCACCACCCTCGTGATGTGAAAAGTCAGATAAGGCCTCTTGCAGGACAGGGCCTGGATCTCAACTACCCTCCTGGCAGGGATGATGGCCACAATAAAAGGCGTTTTCCACGAAAGGAACTTGAGAGTGGCCTGATGCATAGGTTCGAAGGCGGCCCCCATGAGCCTTGTCAGTACCACGTTGAGTTCCCACGCCGGGGCTGAAGCCTTCACTCTGCCAGACCTGTGAGTCATTCGTGGAAGGCCTAGACTGTTGATGGTGTGTCGAGGTCTTTTTCCTCGTCTGCATCCACCAGGGTGTCTGGCTTGTCTGGAACGAGTGGAGGGGTGCTGGGCGCCGAGGGCTGAGGTGTGGAGACCGGAGCCGGAGGCTGCAGCAGAGGCTAGTACGGAACCGCCTGAACAGTGGAAGGCAGGGGCGCCAGAATCGAAGGAGCCGGCGTGGCAGCAGGGGCTGCAACGGGGCCTGCAGTGCTGGAGCTATAGGAGGAATAACTATAGGTGCAGGGGGAGGGGCCAGAGCGAGCATGTCCATGATTACATCCCTAAGGAAGGACCCCATCTGAGGACATGAGCATGAGGAACTTTTCAAAGAACCTGTCGTCGCAGGCCCGTGGGTTGGCAGGTGATATTGACAGGTAGCGGACGGCTGCTGATGCCGCTGCATACTCTGTCTAGCTGTTTGCGGGGTAAACCTGTCCTGTGCTGCTGAAGGATAAACTGTAGGCCACGTAGCTGGTTGACACCAGTCCCACCTTGTAACTCGTTCTCCCACCTGCTGCATTCCTCGGGCGGCCATCTTGTCTGGCGTGGTGGCCATCTTGTCGAGCTGCATGCCACGTGCCAAAGTCATGGTGCTTGGCTCACTGGGCCCGGCCTCCTCCAGGACTCTTGGCGATGGAGCATGAGACCTACCCTGCACCTCAGGCCGAGGCCTGGTAGGAATGTCACCCTCAGCAGAGTTGCCGGTAGTGCTGGGTACAGGCGCCCCCTCTGCCATGTTGCAGGTACAAGTGCATAGCCCCTCAGGTGTACACCCGGTAAAAGAACCTTGCGGTCTCTCAGCACTGTCTCTGGAAGGATCTACAGACCCCTCGGCCTGGCCGCCGGTAGCTGAATTAGCCTCGGTACCCGTGCTGGTGTGAGAAACTGAGCGGTTCCTCCCGTCTGGGCGTTTCCTTGGGAAGAAGTCGCCCTTGCGGGGTGCACTGGAAAAGAGCAGCCCTCCCTTAGGCCTTGACTTATGACTGACAAAAGTCCTTCAAGTCCTCTGGGGGCGACTTCTCGAAGAGCTCTGTCCACCTAGCTAGTCAAAGCACGCAAAGAATGTGCTTTGCATTTTGTGCAACCCTCCCATCCATGGTCGGGGCCAAGGCAGCGGAGGCAAAGAACGTGGGGATCCGATGTAGGGAAGAGCACCTCGCAGGCTGGACATCTGCTGAAGCCCGCTGAAGTCGAAATGCATCGGGGAGGAAAGACAGAAGAAAGTATCCGGGGAAGAGCGCGTGGTATTACACGTCCGAAGACAATCCCAGGAGCGCTGGTGAAATGGGCCTGTTCCTGTTGACGCGGAAAAGGGGACTGGCGCCGGTGGGCAGAGTCAGGCGAGCGCATGCTCCCAGGGCTACGCCCCCGCGTACCTCTAAATTTAAATGGGAAGATTTCTTCTGGTGAAAAAGGTTCCGTCTCCCTTCCCTAACGAGAGGCGCCCATGCAGTATGGAGGAAAGGGGACAGGACGAAAGAGTACAACAGTTACAGGTAAGTAACTTGTTCCTTCTCCAGCATGGGGTCTGGCATGGATTCACATAAAGAATAGCAGTACAGAAATACACAACGACGTGAGGTGGCAAGGCTCAACAGAAGCAATAACTGTTACCTCCGGAACAGGCTCACCTTCAAGGGAACAGGTTGCGTAGCACTGCTTGGCCGACCCTGGAGTCCTCTCTGGAATCCCTTTCGACGCTGTAGAATCTTGTGAAGGTGTGTGTAGACCTCCACATAGCAGCCCTGCAGATGTCCAGCAGGGGCACACCAGACAGGAACGAAGTCGTCGCAGCGATCGCTCTGGTGGAATGAGCTCTCAGCCGGTCAGGCATTGGTCGGTTTGCCAAACGGTGACAGTGTGTAATACAGGCGGAGAGCAACCTGGAAATGGAAGCCTTGGACCAAGCTTTCCCATGGTTCACAGGACCAAAGTTCACGAAAGGTTGAGACATCTTCCGTAAAAACTCTTTGTGCGTGCCACATAGAACTTCAGAGCACGCGCCACATCCAGCGAGTGCAAAGTCCTTCCAGCCAGCGACAAAGGTGTCGGAAAAAACACAGGCAACACCAAATGTTTGTTGAGGTGGAATTCTGACGGAACCTTTGGCATGAAGGAAGGGTGCGCCCGCAGCACCACCCTCGTGAGGTGAAAAGTCAGATAAGGCCGCTTGCAGGACAGGGCCTGGATCTCAACTACCCTCCTGGCAGGGATGATGGCCACAATAAAAGGCGTTTTCCACGAAAGGAACTTGAGAGTGGCCTGATGCATAGGTTCGAAGGCGGCCCCCATGAGCCTTGTCAGTACCACGTTGAGTTCCCACGCCGGGGCTGAAGCCTTCACTCTGCCAGACCTGTGAGTCATTCGTGGAAGGCCTAGACTGTTGATGGTGTGTCGAGGTCTTTTTCCTCGTCTGCATCCACCAGGGTGTCCGGCTTGTCTGGAACGAGTGGAGGGGTGCTGGGCGCCGAGGGCTGAGGTGTGGAGACCGGAGCCGGAGGCTGCAGCAGAGGCTAGTACGGAACCGCCTGAACAGTGGAAGGCAGGGGCGCCAGAATCGAAGGAGCCGGCGTGGCAGCAGGGGCTGCAACGGGCCTGCAGTGCTGGAGCTATAGGAGGAATAACTATAGATGCAGGGGGAGGGGACAGAGCGAGCATGTCCATGATTACATCCCTAAGGAAGGACCCCATCTGAGGACATGAGCATGAGGAACTTTTCAAAGAACCTGTCGTCGCAGGCCCGTGGGTTGGCAGGTGATATTGACGGGTAGCGGACGGCTGCTGATGCCGCTGCATACTCTGTCTAGCTGTTTGCGGGGTAAACCTGTCCTGTGCTGCTGAAGGTTAAACTGTAGGCCACGTAGCTGGTTGACACCAGTCTCACCTTGTAACTCGTTCTCCCACCTGCTGCATTCCTCGGGCGGCCATCTTGTCTGGCGTGGTGGCCATCTTGTCGAGCTGCATGCCACGTGCCAAAGTCATGGTGCTTGGCTTACTGGGCCCGGCCTCCTCCAGGACTCTTGGCGATGGAGCATGAGACCTACCCTGCACCTCAGGCCGAGGCCTGGTAGGAATGTCACCCTCAGCAGAGTTGCCGGTAGTGCTGGGTACAGGCGCCCCCTCTGCCATGTTGCAGGTACAAGTGCATAGCCCCTCAGGTGTACACCCGGTAAAAGAACCTTGCGGTCTCTCAGCACTGTCTCTGGAAGGATCTACAGACCCCTCGGCCTGGCCGCCGGTAGCTCAATTAGCCTCGGTACCCGTGCTGGTGTGAGAAACTGAGCGGTTCCTCCCGTCTGGGCGTTTCCTTGGGAAGAAGTCGCCCTTGCGGGGTGCACTGGAAAAGAGCAGCCCTCCCTTAGGCCTTGACTTATGACTGACAAAAGTCCTTCAAGTCCTCTGGGGGCGACTTCTCGAAGAGCTCTGTCCACCTAGCTAGTCAAAGCACGCAAAGAATGTGCTTTGCATTTTGTGCAACCCTCCCATCCATGGTCGGGGCCAAGGCAGCGGAGGCAAAGAACGTGGGGATCCGATGTAGGGAAGAGCACCTCGCAGGCTGGACATCTGCTGAAGCCCGCTGAAGTCGAAATGCATCGGGGAGGAAAGACAGAAGAAAGTATCCGGGGAAGAGCGCGTGGTATTACATGTCCGAAGACAATCCCAGGAGCGCTGGTGAAATGGGCCTGTTCCTGTTGACGCGGAAAAGGGGACTGGCGCCGGTGGGCAGAGTCAGGCGAGCGCATGCTCCCAGGGCTACGCCCCCGCGTGCCTCTAAATTTAAATGGGAAGATTTCTTCTGGTGAAAAAGGTTCCGTCTCCCTTCCCTAACGAGAGGCGCCCATGCAGTATGGAGGAAAGGGGACAGGAGGAAGGAGTACAACAGTTACAGGTAAGTAACTTGTTCCTTCTCCAGCATGGGGTCTGCCATGGATTCACATAAAGAATAGCAGTACAGAAATACACAACGACGTGAGGTGGCAAGGCTCAACAGAAGCAATTACTGTTACCTCCAGAACAGGCTCACCTTCAAGGGAACAGGTTGCGTAGCACTGCTTGGCCGACCCTGGAGTCCTCTCTGGAATCCCTTTCGACGCTGTAGAATCTTGTGAAGGTGTGTGTAGACCTCCACATAGCAGCCCTGCAGATGTCCAGCAGGGGCACACCAGACAGGAACAAAGTCGTCGCAGCGATCGCTCTGGTGGAATGAGCTCTCAGCCGGTCAGGCATTGGTCGGTTTGCCAAACGGTGACAGTGTGTAATACAGGCGGAGAGCAACCTGGAAATGGAAGCCTTGGACCAAGCTTTCCCATGGTTCACAGGACCAAAGTTCACGAAAGGTTGAGACATCTTCCGTAAACTCTTTGTGCGTGCCACATAGAACTTCAGAGCACGCGCCACATCCAGCGAGTGCAAAGTCCTTCCAGCCAGCGACAAAGGTGTCGGAAAAAACACAGGCAACACCAAATGTTTGTTGAGGTGGAATTCTGACGGAACCTTTGGCATGAAGGAAGGGTGCGCCCGCAGCACCACCCTCGTGATGTGAAAAGTCAGATAAGGCCGCTTGCAGGACAGGGCCTGGATCTCAACTACCCTCCTGGCAGGGATGATGGCCACAATAAAAGGCGTTTTCCACGAAAGGAACTTGAGAGTGGCCTGATGCATAGGTTCGAAGGCGGCCCCCATGAGCCTTGTCAGTACCACGTTGAGTTCCCACGCCGGGGCTGAAGCCTTCACTCTGCCAGACCTGTGAGTCATTCGTGGAAGGCCTAGACTGTTGATGGTGTGTCGAGGTCTTTTTCCTCGTCTGCATCCACCAGGGTGTCCGGCTTGTCTGGAACGAGTGGAGGGGTGCTGGGCGCCGAGGGCTGAGGTGTGGAGACCGGAGCCGGAGGCTGCAGCAGAGGCTAGTACGGAACCGCCTGAACAGTGGAAGGCAGGGGCGCCAGAATCGAAGGAGCCGGCGTGGCAGCAGGGGCTGCAACGGGCCTGCAGTGCTGGAGCTATAGGAGGAATAACTATAGGTGCAGGGGGAGGGGCCAGAGCGAGCATGTCCATGATTACATCCCTAAGGAAGGACCCCATCTGAGGACATGAGCATGAGGAACTTTTCAAAGAACCTGTCGTCGCAGGCCCGTGGGTTGGCAGGTGATATTGACGGGTAGCGGACGGCTGCTGATGCCGCTGCATACTCTGTCTAGCTGTTTGCGGGGTAAACCTGTCCTGTGCTGCTGAAGGTTAAACTGTAGGCCACGTAGCTGGTTGACACCAGTCTCACCTTGTAACTCGTTCTCCCACCTGCTGCATTCCTCGGGCGGCCATCTTGTCTGGCGTGGTGGCCATCTTGTCGACCTGCATGCCACGTGCCAAAGTCATGGTGCTTGGCTCACTGGGCCCGGCCTCCTCCAGGACTCTTGGCGATGGAGCATGAGACCTACCCTGCACCTCAGGCCGAGGCCTGGTAGGAATGTCACCCTCAGCAGAGTTGCCGGTAGTGCTGGGTACAGGCGCCCCCTCTGCCATGTTGCAGGTACAAGTGCATAGCCCCTCAGGTGTACACCCGGTAAAAGAACCTTGCGGTCTCTCAGCACTGTCTCTGGAAGGATCTACAGACCCCTCGGCCTGGCCGCCGGTAGCTGAATTAGCCTCGGTACCCGTGCTGGTGTGAGAAACTGAGCGGTTCCTCCCGTCTGGGCGTTTCCTTGGGAAGAAGTCGCCCTTGCGGGGTGCACTGGAAAAGAGCAGCCCTCCCTTAGGCCTTGACTTATGACTGACAAAAGTCCTTCAAGTCCTCTGGGGGCGACTTCTCGAAGAGCTCTGTCCACCTAGCTAGTCAAAGCACGCAAAGAATGTGCTTTGCATTTTGTGCAACCCTCCCATCCATTGTCGGGGCCAAGGCAGCGGAGGCAAAGAACGTGGGGATCCGATGTAGGGAAGAGCACCTCGCAGGCTGGACATCTGCTGAAGCCCGCTGAAGTCGAAATGCATCGGGGAGGAAAGACAGAAGAAAGTATCCGGGGAAGAGCGCGTGGTATTACATGTCCGAAGACAATCCCAGGAGCGCTGGTGAAATGGGCCTGTTCCTGTTGACGCGGAAAAGGGGACTGGCGCCGGTGGGCAGAGTGAGGCGAGCGCATGCTCCCAGGGCTACGCCCCCGCGTACCTCTAAATTTAAATGGGAAGATTTCTTCTGGTGAAAAAGGTTCCGTCTCCCTTCCCTAACGAGAGGCGCCCATGCAGTCTGGAGGAAAGGGGACAGGACAAAAGAGTACAACAGTTACAGGTAAGTAACTTGTTCCTTCTCCAGCATGGGGTCTGGCATGGATTCACATAAAGAATAGCAGTACAGAAATACACAACGACGTGAGGTGGCAAGGCTCAACAGAAGCAATTACTGTTACCTCCGGAACAGGCTAACCTTCAAGGGAACAGGTTGCGTAGCACTGCTTGGCCGACCCTGGAGTCCTCTCTGGAATCCCTTTCGACGCTGTAGAATCTTGTGAAGGTGTGTGTAGACCTCCACATAGCAGCCCTGCAGATGTCCAGCAGGGGCACACCAGACAGGAACGAAGTCGTCGCAGCGATCGCTCTGGTGGAATGAGCTCTCAGCCGGTCAGGCATTGGTCGGTTTGCCAAACGGTGACAGTGTGTAATACAGGCGGAGAGCCACCTGGAAATGGAAGCCTTGGACCAAGCTTTCCCATGGTTCACAGGACCAAAGTTCACGAAAGGTTGAGACATCTTCCGTAAACTCTTCGGAAAAAACACAGGCAACACCAAATGTTTGTTGAGGTGGAATTCTGACGGAACCTTTGGCATGAAGGAAGGGTGCGCCCGCAGCACCACCCTCGTGATGTGAAAAGTCAGATAAGGCCGCTTGCAGGACAGGGCCTGGATCTCAACTACCCTCCTGGCAGGGATGATGGCCACAATAAAAGGCGTTTTCCACGAAAGGAACTTGAGAGTGGCCTGATGCATAGGTTCGAAGGCGGCCCCCATGAGCCTTGTCAGTACCACGTTGAGTTCCCACGCCGGGGCTGAAGCCTTCACTCTGCCAGACCTGTGAGTCATTTGTGGAAGGCCTAGACTGTTGATGGTGTGTCGAGGTCTTTTTCCTCGTCTGCATCCATCAGGGTGTCCGGCTTGTCTGGAACGAGTGGATGGGTGCTGGGCGCCGAGGGCTGCGGTGTGGAGACCGGAGCCGGAGGCTGCAGCAGAGGCTAGTACGGAACCGCCTGAACAGTGGAAGGCAGGGGCGCCAGAATCGAAGGAGCCGGCGTGGCAGCAGGGGCTGCAACGGGGCCTGCAGTGCTGGAGCTATAGGAGGAATAACTATAGGTGCAGGGGGAGGGGCCAGAGCGAGCATGTCCATGATTACATCCCTAAGGAAGGACCCCATCTGAGGACATGAGCATGAGGAACTTTTCAAAGAACCTGTCGTCGCAGGCCCGTGGGTTGGCAGGTGATATTGACAGTTAGCGGACGGCAGCTGATGCCGCTGCATACTCTGTCTAGCTGTTTGCGGGGTAAACCTGTCCTGTGCTGCTGAAGGATAAACTGTAGGCCACGTGCCTGGTTGACACCAGTCCCACCTTGTAACTCGTTCTCCCACCTGCTGCATTCCTCGGGCGGCCATCTTGTCTGGCGTGGTGGCCATCTTGTCGAGCTGCATGCCATGTGCCAAAGTCATGGTGCTTGGCTCACTGGGCCCGGCCTCCTCCAGGACTCTTGGCGATGGAGCATGAGACCTACCCTGCACCTCAGGCCGAGGCCTGGTAGGATTGTCACCCTCAGCAGAGTTGCCGGTAGTGCTGGGTACAGGCGCCCCCTCTGCCATGTTGCAGGTACAAGTGCATAGCCCCTCAGGTGTACACCCGGTAAAAGAACCTTGCGGTCTCTCAGCACTGTCTCTGGAAGGATCTACAGACCCCTCGGCCTGGCCGCCGGTAGCTGAATTAGCCTCGGTACCCGTGCTGGTGTGAGAAACTGAGCGGTTCCTCCCGTCTGGGCGTTTCCTTGGGAAGAAGTCGCCCTTGCGGGGTGCACTGGAAAAGAGCAGCCCTCCCTTAGGCCTTGACTTATGACTGACAAAAGTCCTTCAAGTCCTCTGGGGGCGACTTCTCGAAGAGCTCTGTCCACCTAGCTAGTCAAAGCACGCAAAGAATGTGCTTTGCATTTTGTGCAACCCTCCCATCCATGGTCGGGGCCAAGGCAGCGGAGGCAAAGAACGTGGGGATCCGATGTAGGGAAGAGCACCTCGCAGGCTGGACATCTGCTGAAGCCCGCTGAAGTCGAAATGCATCGGGGAGGAAAGACAGAAGAAAGTATCCGGGGAAGAGCGCGTGGTATTACATGTCCGAAGACAATCCCAGGAGCGCTGGTGAAATGGGCCTGTTCCTGTTGACGCGGAAAAGGGGACTGGCGCCGGTGGGCAGAGTCAGGCGAGCGCATGCTCCCAGGGCTACGCCCCCGCGTGCCTCTAAATTTAAATGGGAAGATTTCTTCTGGTGAAAAAGGTTCCGTCTCCCTTCCCTAACGAGAGGCGCCCATGCAGTATGGAGGAAAGGGGACAGGAGGAAAGAGTACAACAGTTACAGGTAAGTAACTTGTTCCTTCTCCAGCATGGGGTCTGGCATGGATTCACATAAAGAATAGCAGTACAGAAATACACAACGACGTGAGGTGGCAAGGCTCAACAGAAGCAATTACTGTTACCTCCAGAACAGGCTCACCTTCAAGGGAACAGGTTGCGTAGGACTGCTTGGCCGACCCTGGAGTCCTCTCTGGAATCCCTTTCGACGCTGTAGAATCTTGTGAAGGTGTGTGTAGACCTCCACATAGCAGCCCTGCAGATGTCCAGCAGGGGCACACCAGACAGGAACAAAGTCGTCGCAGCGATCGCTCTGGTGGAATGAGCTCTCAGCCGGTCAGGCATTGGTCGGTTTGCCAAACGGTGACAGTGTGTAATACAGGCGGAGAGCAACCTGGAAATGGAAGCCTTGGACCAAGCTTTCCCATGGTTCACAGGACCAAAGTTCACGAAAGGTTGAGACATCTTCCGTAAACTCTTTGTGCGTGCCACATAGAACTTCAGAACACGCGCCACATCCAGCGAGTGCAAAGTCCTTCCAGCCAGCGACAAAGGTGTCGGAAAAAACACAGGCAACACCAAATGTTTGTTGAGGTGGAATTCTGACGGAACCTTTGGCATGAAGGAAGGGTGCAGCGCAGCACCACCTCGTGATGTGAAAAGTCAGATAAGGCCGCTTGCAGGACAGGGCCTGGATCTCAACTACCCTCCTGGCAGGGATGATGGCCACAATAAAAGGCGTTTTCCACGAAAGGAACTTGAGAGTGGCCTGATGCATAGGTTCGAAGGCGGCCCCCATGAGCCTTGTCAGTACCACGTTGAGTTCCCACGCCGGGGCTGAAGCCTTCACTCTGCCAGACCTGTGAGTCATTCGTGGAAGGCCTAGACTGTTGATGGTGTGTCGAGGTCTTTTTCCTCGTCTGCATCCACCAGGGTGTCCGGCTTGTCTGGAACGAGTGGAGGGGTGCTGGGCGCCGAGGGCTGAGGTGTGGAGACCGGAGCCGGAGGCTGCAGCAGAGGCTAGTACGGAACCGCCTGAACAGTGGAAGGCAGGGGCGCCAGAATCGAAGGAGCCGGCGTGGCAGCAGGGGCTGCAACGGGGCCTGCAGTGCTGGAGCTATAGGAGGAATAACTATAGGTGCAGGGGGAGGGGCCAGAGCGAGCATGTCCATGATTACAGTCCTTCCCATCTGAGGACATGAGCATGAGGAACTTTTCAAAGAACCTGTCGTCGCAGGCCTGTGGGTTGGCAGGTGATATTGACGGGTAGCGGACGGCTGCTGATGCCGCTGCATACTCTGTCTAGCTGTTTGCGGGGTAAACCTGTCCTGTGCTGCTGAAGGATAAACTGTAGGCCACGTAGCTGGTTGACACCAGTCCCACCTTGTAACTCGTTCTCCCACCTGCTGCATTCCTCGGGCGGCCATCTTGTCTGGCGTGGTGGCCATCTTGTCGAGCTGCATGCCACGTGCCAAAGTCATGGTGCTTGGCTCACTGGGCCCGGCCTCCTCCAGGACTCTTGGCGATGGAGCATGAGACCTACCCTGCACCTCAGGCCGAGGCCTGGTAGGAATGTCACCCTCAGCAGAGTTGCCGGTAGTGCTGGGTACAGGCGCCCCCTCTGCCATGTTGCAGGTACAAGTGCATAGCCCCTCAGGTGTACACCCGGTAAAAGAACCTTGCGGTCTCTCAGCACTGTCTCTGGAAGGATCTACAGACCCCTCGGCCTGGCCGCCGGTAGCTGAATTAGCCTCGGTACCCGTGCTGGTGTGAGAAACTGAGCGGTTCCTCCCGTCTGGGCGTTTCCTTGGGAAGAAGTCGCCCTTGCGGGGTGCACTGGAAAAGAGCAGCCCTCCCTTAGGCCTTGACTTATGACTGACAAAAGTCCTTCAAGTCCTCTGGGGGCGACTTCTCAAAGAGCTCTGTCCACCTAGCTAGTCAAAGCACGCAAAGAATGTGCTTTGCATTTTGTGCAACCCTCCCATCCATGGTCGGGGCCAAGGCAGCGGAGTCAAAGAACGTGGGGATCCGATGTAGGGAAGAGCACCTCGCAGGCTGGACATCTGCTGAAGCCCGCTGAAGTCGAAATGCATCGGGGAGGAAAGACAGAAGAAAGTATCCGGGGAAGAGCGCGTGGTATTACATGTCCGAAGACAATCCCAGGAGCGCTGGTGAAATGGGCCTGTTCCTGTTGACGCGGAAAAGGGGACTGGCGCCGGTGGGCAGAGTCAGGCGAGCGCATGCTCCCAGGGCTACACCCCCGCGTGCCTCTAAATTTAAATGGGAAGATTTCTTCTGGTGAAAAAGGTTCCGTCTCCCTTCCCTAACGAGAGGCGCCCATGCAGTATGGAGGAAAGGGGACAGGACGAAAGAGTACAACAATTACAGGTAAGTAACTTGTTCCTTCTCCAGCATGGGGTCTGGCATGGATTCACATAAAGAATAAATAGCAGTACAGAAATACACAACGACGTGAGGTGGCAAGGCTCAACAGAAGCAATTACTGTTACCTCCGGAACAGGCTAACCTTCAAGGGAACAGGTTGCGTAGCACTGCTTGGCCGACCCTGGAGTCCTCTCTGGAATCCCTTTCGACGCTGTAGAATCTTGTGAAGGTGTGTGTAGACCTCCACATAGCAGCCCTGCAGATGTCCAGCAGGGGCACACCAGACAGGAACGAAGTCGTCGCAGCGATCGCTCTGGTGGAATGAGCTCTCAGCCGGTCAGGCATTGGTCGGTTTGCCAAACGGTGACAGTGTGTAATACAGACGGAGAGCCACCTGGAAATGGAAGCCTTGGACCAAGCTTTCCCATGGTTCACAGGACCAAAGTTCACGAAAGGTTGAGACATCTTCCGTAAACTCTTTGTGCGTGCCACATAGAACTTCAGAGCACGTGCCACATCCAGCGAGTGCAAAGTCCTTCCAGCCAGCGACAAAGGTGTCGGAAAAAACACAGGCAACACCAAATGTTTGTTGAGGTGGAATTCTGACGGAACCTTTGGCACGAAGGAAGGGAGCGCCCGCAGCACCACCCACGTGATGTGAAAAGTCAGATAAGGCCGCTTGCAGGACAGGGCCTGGATCTCAACTACCCTCCTGGCAGGGATGATGGCCACAATAAAAGGCGTTTTCCATGAAAGGAACTTGAGAGTGGCCTGATGCATAGGTTCGAAGGCGGCCCCCATGAGCCTTGTCAGTACCACGTTGAGTTCCCACGCCGGGGCTGAAGCCTTCACTCTGCCAGACCTGTGAGTCATTCGTGGAAGGCCTAGACTGTTGATGGTGTGTCGAGGTCTTTTTCCTCGTCTGCATCCACCAGGGTGTCCGGCTTGTCTGGAACGAGTGGAGGGGTGCTGGGCGCCGAGGGCTGAGGTGTGGAGACCGGAGCCGGAGGCTGCAGCAGAGGCTAGTACGGAACCGCCTGAACAGTGGAAGGCAGGGGCGCCAGAATCGAAGGAGCCGGCGTGGCAGCAGGGGCTGCAACGGGGCCTGCATTGCTGGAGCTATAGGAGGAATAACTATAGGTGCAGGGGGAGGGGCCAGAGCGAGCATGTCCATGATTACATCCCTAAGGAAGGACCCCATCTGAGGACATGAGCATGAGGAACTTTTCAAAGAACCTGTCGTCGCAGGCCCGTGGGTTGGCAGGTGATATTGACGGGTAGCGGACGGCTGCTGATGCCGCTGCATACTCTGTCTAGCTGTTTGCGGGGTAAACCTGTCCTGTGCTGCTGAAGGATAAACTGTAGGCCACGTAGCTGGTTGACACCAGTCCCACCTTGTAACTCGTTCTCCCACCTGCTGCATTCCTCGGGCGGCCATCTTGTCTGGCGTGGTGGCCATCTTGTCGAGCTGCATGCCATGTGCCAAAGTCATGGTGCTTGGCTCACTGGGCCCGGCCTCCTCCAGGACTCTTGGCGATGGAGCATGAGACCTACCCTGCACCTCAGGCCGAGGCCTGGTAGGAATGTCACCCTCAGCAGAGTTGCCGGTAGTGCTGGGTACAGGCGCCCCCTCTGCCATGTTGCAGGTACAAGTCCATAGCCCCTCAGGTGTACACCCGGTAAAAGAACCTTGCGGTCTCTCAGCACTGTCTCTGGAAGGATCTACAGACCCCTCGGCCTGGCCGCCGGTAGCTGAATTAGCCTCGGTACCCGTGCTGGTGTGAGAAACTGAGCGGTTCCTCCCGTCTGGGCGTTTCCTTGGGAAGAAGTCGCCCTTGCGGGGTGCACTGGAAAAGAGCAGCCCTCCCTTAGGCCTTGACTTATGACTGACAAAAGTCCTTCAAGTCCTCTGGGGGCGACTTCTCAAAGAGCTCTGTCCACCTAGCTAGTCAAAGCACGCAAAGAATGTGCTTTGCATTTTGTGCAACCCTCCCATCCATGGTCGGGGCCAAGGCAGCGGAGTCAAAGAACGTGGGGATCCGATGTAGGGAAGAGCACCTCGCAGGCTGGACATCTGCTGAAGCCCGCTGAAGTCGAAATGCATCGGGGAGGAAAGACAGAAGAAAGTATCCGGGGAAGAGCGCGTGGTATTACATGTCCGAAGACAATCCCAGGAGCGCTGGTGAAATGGGCCTGTTCCTGTTGACGCGGAAAAGGGGACTGGCGCCGGTGGGCAGAGTCAGGCGAGCGCATGCTCCCAGGGCTACACCCCCGCGTGCCTCTAAATTTAAATGGGAAGATTTCTTCTGGTGAAAAAGGTTCCGTCTCCCTTCCCTAACGAGAGGCGCCCATGCAGTATGGAGGAAAGGGGACAGGACGAAAGAGTACAACAATTACAGGTAAGTAACTTGTTCCTTCTCCAGCATGGGGTCTGGCATGGATTCACATAAAGAATAAATAGCAGTACAGAAATACACAACGACGTGAGGTGGCAAGGCTCAACAGAAGCAATTACTGTTACCTCCGGAACAGGCTAACCTTCAAGGGAACAGGTTGCGTAGCACTGCTTGGCCGACCCTGGAGTCCTCTCTGGAATCCCTTTCGACGCTGTAGAATCTTGTGAAGGTGTGTGTAGACCTCCACATAGCAGCCCTGCAGATGTCCAGCAGGGGCACACCAGACAGGAACGAAGTCGTCGCAGCGATCGCTCTGGTGGAATGAGCTCTCAGCCGGTCAGGCATTGGTCGGTTTGCCAAACGGTGACAGTGTGTAATACAGACGGAGAGCCACCTGGAAATGGAAGCCTTGGACCAAGCTTTCCCATGGTTCACAGGACCAAAGTTCACGAAAGGTTGAGACATCTTCCGTAAACTCTTTGTGCGTGCCACATAGAACTTCAGAGCACGTGCCACATCCAGCGAGTGCAAAGTCCTTCCAGCCAGCGACAAAGGTGTCGGAAAAAACACAGGCAACACCAAATGTTTGTTGAGGTGGAATTCTGACGGAACCTTTGGCACGAAGGAAGGGAGCGCCCGCAGCACCACCCACGTGATGTGAAAAGTCAGATAAGGCCGCTTGCAGGACAGGGCCTGGATCTCAACTACCCTCCTGGCAGGGATGATGGCCACAATAAAAGGCGTTTTCCATGAAAGGAACTTGAGAGTGGCCTGATGCATAGGTTCGAAGGCGGCCCCCATGAGCCTTGTCAGTACCACGTTGAGTTCCCACGCCGGGGCTGAAGCCTTCACTCTGCCAGACCTGTGAGTCATTCGTGGAAGGCCTAGACTGTTGATGGTGTGTCGAGGTCTTTTTCCTCGTCTGCATCCACCAGGGTGTCCGGCTTGTCTGGAACGAGTGGAGGGGTGCTGGGCGCCGAGGGCTGAGGTGTGGAGACCGGAGCCGGAGGCTGCAGCAGAGGCTAGTACGGAACCGCCTGAACAGTGGAAGGCAGGGGCGCCAGAATCGAAGGAGCCGGCGTGGCAGCAGGGGCTGCAACGGGGCCTGCATTGCTGGAGCTATAGGAGGAATAACTATAGGTGCAGGGGGAGGGGCCAGAGCGAGCATGTCCATGATTACATCCCTAAGGAAGGACCCCATCTGAGGACATGAGCATGAGGAACTTTTCAAAGAACCTGTCGTCGCAGGCCCGTGGGTTGGCAGGTGATATTGACGGGTAGCGGACGGCTGCTGATGCCGCTGCATACTCTGTCTAGCTGTTTGCGGGGTAAACCTGTCCTGTGCTGCTGAAGGATAAACTGTAGGCCACGTAGCTGGTTGACACCAGTCCCACCTTGTAACTCGTTCTCCCACCTGCTGCATTCCTCGGGCGGCCATCTTGTCTGGCGTGGTGGCCATCTTGTCGAGCTGCATGCCATGTGCCAAAGTCATGGTGCTTGGCTCACTGGGCCCGGCCTCCTCCAGGACTCTTGGCGATGGAGCATGAGACCTACCCTGCACCTCAGGCCGAGGCCTGGTAGGAATGTCACCCTCAGCAGAGTTGCCGGTAGTGCTGGGTACAGGCGCCCCCTCTGCCATGTTGCAGGTACAAGTGCATAGCCCCTCAGGTGTACACCCGGTAAAAGAACCTTGCGGTCTCTCAGCACTGTCTCTGGAAGGATCTACAGACCCCTCGGCCTGGCCGCCGGTAGCTGAATTAGCCTCGGTACCCGTGCTGGTGTGAGAAACTGAGCGGTTCCTCCCGTCTGGGCGTTTCCTTGGGAATAAGTCGCCCTTGCGGGGTGCACTGGAAAAGAGCAGCCCTCCCTTAGGCCTTGACTTATGACTGACAAAAGTCCTTCAAGTCCTCTGGGGGCGACTTCTCGAAGAGCTCTGTCCACCTAGCTAGTCAAAGCACGCAAAGAATGTGCTTTGCATTTTGTGCAACCCTCCCATCCATGGTCGGGGCCAAGGCAGCGGAGGCAAAGAACGTGGGGATCCGATGTAGGGAAGAGCACCTCGCAGGCTGGACATCTGCTGAAGCCCGCTGAAGTCGAAATGCATCGGGGAGGAAAGACAGAAGAAAGTATCCGGGGAAGAGCGCGTGGTATTACATGTCCGAAGACAATCCCAGGAGCGCTGGTGAAATGGGCCTGTTCCTGTTGACGCGGAAAAGGGGACTGGCGCCGGTGGGCAGAGTCAGGCGAGCGCATGCTCCCAGGTATACGCCCCCGCGTACCTCTAAATTTAAATGGGAAGATTTCTTCTGGTGAAAAAGGTTCCGTCTCCCTTCCCTAACGAGAGGCGCCCATGCAGTCTGGAGGAAAGGGGACAGGACGAAAGAGTACAACAGTTACAGGTAAGTAACTTGTTCCTTCTCCAGCATGGGGTCTGGCATGGATTCACATAAAGAATAGCAGTACAGAAATACACAACGACGTGAGGTGGCAAGGCTCAACAGAAGCAATTACTGTTACCTCCGGAACAGGCTCACCTTCAAGGGAACAGGTTGCGTAGCACTGCTTGGCCGACCCTGGAGTCCTCTCTGGAATCCCTTTCGACGCTGTAGAATCTTGTGAAGGTGTGTGTAGACCTCCACATAGCAGCCCTGCAGATGTCCAGCAGGGGCACACCAGACAGGAACGAAGTCGTCGCAGCGATCGCTCTGGTGGAATGAGCTCTCAGCCGGTCAGGCATTGGTCGGTTTGCCAAACGGTGACAGTGTGTAATACAGGCGGAGAGCCACCTGGAAATGGAAGCCTTGGACCAAGCTTTCCCATGGTTCACAGGACCAAAGTTCACGAAAGGTTGAGACATCTTCCGTAAACTCTTTGTGCGTGCCACATAGAACTTCAGAGCACGCGCCACATCCAGCGAGTGCAAAGTCCTTCCAGCCAGCGACAAAGGTGTCGGAAAAAACACAGGCAACACCAAATGTTTGTTGAGGTGGAATTCTGACGGAACCTTTGGCATGAAGGAAGGGTGCGCCCGCAGCACCACCCTCGTGATGTGAAAAGTCAGATAAGGCCTCTTGCAGGACAGGGCCTGGATCTCAACTACCCTCCTGGCAGGGATGATGGCCACAATAAAAGGCGTTTTCCACGAAAGGAACTTGAGAGTGGCCTGATGCATAGGTTCGAAGGCGGCCCCCATGAGCCTTGTCAGTACCACGTTGAGTTCCCACGCCGGGGCTGAAGCCTTCACTCTGCCAGACCTGTGAGTCATTCGTGGAAGGCCTAGACTGTTGATGGTGTGTCGAGGTCTTTTTCCTCGTCTGCATCCACCAGGGTGTCCGGCTTGTCTGGAACGAGTGGAGGGGTGCTGGGCGCCGAGGGCTGAGGTGTGGAGACCGGAGCCGGAGGCTGCAGCAGAGGCTAGTACGGAACCGCCTGAACAGTGGAAGGCAGGGGCGCCAGAATCGAAGGAGCCGGCGTGGCAGCAGGGGCTGCAACGGGGCCTGCAGTGCTGGAGCTATAGGAGGAATAACTATAGGTGCAGGGGGAGGGGCCAGAGCGAGCATGTCCATGATTACATCCCTAAGGAAGGACCCCATCTGAGGACATGAGCATGAGGAACTTTTCAAAGAACCTGTCGTCGCAGGCCCGTGGGTTGGCAGGTGATATTGACAGGTAGCGGACGGCTGCTGATGCCGCTGCATACTCTGTCTAGCTGTTTGCGGGGTAAACCTGTCCTGTGCTGCTGAAGGATAAACTGTAGGCCACGTAGCTGGTTGACACCAGTCCCACCTTGTAACTCGTTCTCCCACCTGCTGCATTCCTCGGGCGGCCATCTTGTCTGGCGTGGTGGCCATGTTGTCGAGCTGCATGCCACGTGCCAAAGTCATGGTGCTTGGCTCACTGGGCCCGGCCTCCTCCAGGACTCTTGGCGATGGAGCATGAGACCTACCCTGCACCTCAGGCCGAGGCCTGGTAGGAATGTCACCCTCAGCAGAGTTGCCGGTAGTGCTGGGTACAGGCGCCCCCTCTGCCATGTTGCAGGTACAAGTGCATAGCCCCTCAGGTGTACACCCGGTAAAAGAACCTTGCGGTCTCTCAGCACTGTCTCTGGAAGGATCTACAGACCCCTCGGCCTGGCCGCCGGTAGCTGAATTAGCCTCGGTACCCGTGCTGGTGTGAGAAACGGAGCGGTTCCTCCCGTCTGGGCGTTTCCTTGGGAAGAAGTCGCCCTTGCGGGGTGCACTGGAAAAGAGCAGCCCTCCCTTAGGCCTTGACTTATGACTGACAAAAGTCCTTCAAGTCCTCTGGGGGCGACTTCTCAAAGAGCTCTGTCCACCCAGCTAGTCAAAGCACGAAAAAGAATGTGCTTTGCATTTTGTGCAACCCTCCCATCCATGGTCGAGGCCAAGGCAGCGGAGGCAAAGAACGTGGGGATCCGATGTAGGGAAGAGCACCTCGCAGGCTGGACATCTGCTGAAGCCCGCTGAAGTCGAAATGCATCGGGGAGGAAAGACAGAAGAAAGTATCCGGGGAAGAGCGCGTGGTATTACATGTCCGAAGACAATCCCAGGAGCGCTGGTGAAATGGGCCTGTTCCTGTTGACGCGGAAAAGGGGACTGGCGCCGGTGGGCAGAGTGAGGCGAGCGCATGCTCCCAGGGCTACGCCCCCGCGTACCTCTAAATTTAAATGGGAAGATTTCTTCTGGTGAAAAAGGTTCCGTCTCCCTTCCCTAACGAGAGGCGCCCATGCAGTATGGAGGAAAGGGGACAGGACGAAAGAGTACAACAGTTACAGGTATGTAACTTGTTCCTTCTCCAGCATGGGGTCTGGCATGGATTCACATAAAGAATAGCAGTACAGAAATACACAACAACGTGAGGTGGCAAGGCTCAACAGAAGCAATTACTGTTACCTCCGGAACAGGCTCACCTTCAAGGGAACAGGTTGCGTAGCACTGCTTGGCCGACCCTGGAGTCCTCTCTGGAATCCCTTTCGACGCTGTAGAATCTTGTGAAGGTGTGTGTAGACCTCCACATAGCAGCCCTGCAGATGTCCAGCAGGGGCACACCAGACAGGAACGAAGTCGTCGCAGCGATCGCTCTGGTGGAATGAGCTCTCAGCCGGTCAGGCATTGGTCGGTTTGCCAAACGGTGACAGTGTGTAATACAGGCGGAGAGCAACCTGGAAATGGAAGCCTTGGACCAAGCTTTCCCATGGTTCACAGGACCAAAGTTCACGAAAGGTTGAGACATCTTCCGTAAACTCTTTGTGCGTGCCACATAGAACTTCAGAGCACGCGCCACATCCAGCGAGTGCAAAGTCCTTCCAGCCAGCGACAAAGGTGTCGGAAAAAACACAGGCAACACCAAATGTTTGTTGAGATGGAATTCTGACGGAACCTTTGGCATGAAGGAAGGGTGCGCCCGCAGCACCACCCTCGTGATGTGAAAAGTCAGATAAGGCTGCTTGCAGGACAGGGCCTGGATCTCAACTACCCTCCTGGCAGGGATGATGGCCACAATAAAAGGCGCTTTCCACGAAAGGAACTTGAGAGTGGCCTGATGCATAGGTTCGAAGGCGGCCCCCATGAGCCTTGTCAGTACCACGTTGAGTTCCCACGCCGGGGCTGAAGCCTTCACTCTGCCAGACCTGTGAGTCATTCGTGGAAGGCCTAGACTGTTGATGGTGTGTCGAGGTCTTTTTCTCATCTGCATCCACCAGGGTGTCCGGCTTGTCTGGAACGAGTGGAGGGGTGCTGGGCGCCGAGGGCTGAGGTGTGGAGACCGGAGCCGGAGGCTGCAGCAGAGGCTAGTACGGAACCGCCTGAACAGTGGAAGGCAGGGGCGCCAGAATCGAAGGAGCCGGCTTGGCAGCAGGGGCTGCAACGGGGCCTGCAGTGCTGGAGCTATAGGAGGAATAACTATAGGTGCAGGGGGAGGGGCCAGAGCGAGCATGTCCATGATTACATCCCTAAGGAAGGACCCCATCTGAGGACATGAGCATGAGGAACTTTTCAAAGAACCTGTCGTCGCAGGCCCGTGGGTTGGCAGGTGATATTGACAGGTAGCGGACGGCTGCTGCTGCCGCTGCATACTCTGTCTAGCTGTTTGCGGGGTAAACCTGTCCTGTGCTGCTGAAGGATAAACTGTAGGCCACGTAGCTGGTTGACACCAGTCCCACCTTGTAACTCGTTCTCCCACCTGCTGCATTCCTCGGGCGGCCATCTTGTCTGGCGTGGTGGCCATCTTGTCGAGCTGCATGCCACGTGCCAAAGTCATGGTGCTTGGCTCACTGGGCCCGGCCTCCTCCAGGACTCTTGGCGATGGAGCATGAGACCTACCCTGCACCTCAGGCCGAGGCCTGGTAGGAATGTCACCCTCAGCAGAGTTGCCGGTAGTGCTGGGTACAGGCGCCCCCTCTGCCATGTTGCAGGTACAAGTGCATAGCCCCTCAGGTGTACACCCGGTAAAAGAACCTTGCGGTCTCTCAGCACTGTCTCTGGAAGGATCTACAGACCCCTCGGCCTGGCTGCCGGTAGCTGAATTAGCCTCGGTACCCGTGCTGGTGTGAGAAACTGAGCGGTTCCTCCCGTCTGGGCGTTTCCTTGTGAAGAAGTCGCCCTTGCGGGGTGCACTGGAAAAGAGCAGCCCTCCCTTAGGCCTTGAATTATGACTGACAAAAGTCCTTCAAGTCCTCTGGGGGCGACTTCTCGAAGAGCTCTGTCCACCCAGCTAGTCAAAGCACGCAAAGAATGTGCTTTGCATTTTGTGCAACCCTCCCATCCATGGTCGGGGCCAAGGCAGCGGAGGCAAAGAACGTGGGGATCCGATGTAGGGAAGAGCACCTCGCAGGCTGGACATCTGCTGAAGCCCGCTGAAGTCGAAATGCATCGGGGAGGAAAGACAGAAGAAAGTATCCGGGGAAGAGCGCGTGGTATTACATGTCCGAAGACAATCCCAGGAGCGCTGGTGAAATGGGCCTGTTCCTGTTGACGCGGAAAAGGGGACTGGCGCCGGTGGGCAGAGTCAGGCGAGCGCATGCTCCCAGGGCTACGCCCCCGCGTGCCTCTAAATTTAAATGGGAAGATTTCTTCTGGTGAAAAAGGTTCCGTCTCCCTTCCCTAACGAGAGGCGCCCATGCAGTATGGAGGAAAGGGGACAGGACGAAAGAGTACAACAGTTACAGGTATGTAACTTGTTCCTTCTCCAGCATGGGGTCTGGCATGGATTCACATAAAGAATAGCAGTACAGAAATACACAACGACATGAGGTGGCAAGGCTCAACAGAAGCAATTACTGTTACCTCCGGAACAGGCTCACCTTCAAGGGAACAGGTTGCGTAGCACTGCTTGGCCGACCCTGGAGTCCTCTCTGGAATCCCTTTCGACGCTGTAGAATCTTGTGAAGGTGTGTGTAGACCTCCACATAGCAGCCCTGCATATGTCCAGCAGGGGCACACCAGACAGGAACGAAGTCGTCGCAGCGATCGCTCTGGTGGAATGAGCTCTCAGCCGGTCAGGCATTGGTCGGTTTGCCAAACGGTGACAGTGTGTAATACAGGCGGAGAGCAACCTGGAAATGGAAGCCTTGGACCAAGCTTTCCCATGGTTCACAGGACCAAAGTTCACGAAAGGTTGAGACATCTTCCGTAAACTCTTTGTGCGTGCCACATAGAACTTCAGAGCACGCGCCACATCCAGCGAGTGCAAAGTCCTTCCAGCCAGCGACAAAGGTGTCGGAAAAAACACAGGCAACACCAAATGTTTGTTGAGATGGAATTCTGACGGAACCTTTGGCATGAAGGAAGGGTGCGCCCGCAGCACCACCCTCGTGATGTGAAAAGTCAGATAAGGCTGCTTGCAGGACAGGGCCTGGATCTCAACTACCCTCCTGGCAGGGATGATGGCCACAATAAAAGGCGCTTTCCACGAAAGGAACTTGAGAGTGGCCTGATGCATAGGTTCGAAGGCGGCCCCCATGAGCCTTGTCAGTACCACGTTGAGTTCCCATGCCGGGGCTGAAGCCTTCACTCTGCCAGACCTGTGAGTCATTCGTGGAAGGCCTAGACTGTTGATGGTGTGTCGAGGTCTTTTTCTCATCTGCATCCACCAGGGTGTCCGGCTTGTCTGGAACGAGTGGAGGGGTGCTGGGCGCCGAGGGCTGAGGTGTGGAGACCGGAGCCGGAGGCTGCAGCAGAGGCTAGTACGGAACCGCCTGAACAGTGGAAGGCAGGGGCGCCAGAATCGAAGGCGCCGGCTTGGCAGCAGGGGCTGCAACGGGGCCTGCAGTGCTGGAGCTATAGGAGGAATAACTATAGGTGCAGGGGGAGGGGCCAGAGCGAGCATGTCCATGATTACATCCCTAAGGAAGGACCCCATCTGAGGACATGAGCATGAGGAACTTTTCAAAGAACCTGTCGTCGCAGGCCCATGGGTTGCCAGGTGATATTGACGGGTAGCGGACAGCTGCTGATGCCGCTGCATACTCTGTCTAGCTGTTTGCGGGGTAAACCTGTCCTGTGCTGCTGAAGGATAAACTGTAGGCCACGTACCTGGTTGACACCAGTCCCACCTTGTAACTCGTTCTCCCACCTGCTGCATTCCTCGGGCGGCCATCTTGTCTGGCGTGGTGGCCATCTTGTCGAGCTGCATGCCACGTGCCAAAGTCATGGTGCTTGGCTCACTGGGCCCGGCCTCCTCCAGGACTCTTGACGATGGAGCATGAGACCTACCCTGCACCTCAGGCCGAGGCCTGGTAGGAATGTCACCCTCAGCAGAGTTGCCGGTAGTGCTGGGTACAGGCGCCCCCTCTGCCATGTTGCAGGTACAAGTGCATAGCCCCTCAGGTGTACACCCGTTAAAAGAACCTTGCGGTCTCTCAGCACTGTCTCTGGAAGGATCTACAGACCCCTCGGCCTGGCGGCCGGTAGCTGATTTAGCCTCGGTACCCGTGCTGGTGTGAGAAACTGAGCGGTTCCTCCCGTCTGGGAGTTTCCTTGGGAAGAAGTCGCCCTTGCGGGGTGCACTGGAAAAGAGCAGCCCTCCCTTAGGCCTTGACTTATGACTGACAAAAGTCCTTCAAGTCCTCTGGGGGCGACTTCTCGAAGAGCTCTGTCCACCTAGCTAGTCAAAGCACGCAAAGAATGTGCTTTGCATTTTGTGCAACCCTCCCATCCATGGTCGGGGCCAAGGCAGCGGAGGCAAAGAACGTGGGGATCCGATGTAGGGAAGAGCACCTCGCAGGCTGGACATCTGCTGAAGCCCGCTGAAGTCGAAATGCATTGGGGAGGAAAGACAGAAGAAAGTATCCGGGGAAGAGCGCGTGGTATTACATGTCCGAAGACAATCCCAGGAGTGCTGGTGAAATGGGCCTGTTCCTGTTGACGCGGAAAAGGGGACTGGCGCCGGTGGGCAGAGTCAGGCGAGCGCATGCTCCCAGGGCTACGCCCCCGCGTGCCTCTAAATTTAAATGGGAAGATTTCTTCTGGTGAAAAAGGTTCCGTCTCCCTTCCCTAACGAGAGGCGCCCATGCAGTATGGAGGAAAGGGGACAGGACGAAAGAGTACAACAGTTACAGGTAAGTAACTTGTTCCTTCTCCAGCATGGGGTCTGGCATGGATTCACATAAAGAATAAATAGCAGTACAGAAATACACAACGACGTGAGGTGGCAAGGCTCAACAGAAGCAATTACTGTTACCTCCGGAACAGGCTCACCTTCAAGGGACAGGTTGCGTAGCACTGCTTGGCCGACCCTGGAGTCCTCTCTGGAATCCCTTTCGACGCTGTAGAATCTTGTGAAGGTGTGTGTAGACCTCCACATAGCAGCCCTGCAGATGTCCAGCAGGGGCACACCAGACAGGAACGAAGTCGTCGCAGCGATCGCTCTGGTGGAATGAGCTCTCAGCCGGTCAGGCATTGGTCGGTTTGCCAAACGGTGACAGTGTGTAATACAGGCGGAGAGCCACCTGGAAATGGAAGCCTTGGACCAAGCTTTCCCATGGTTCACAGGACCAAAGTTCACGAAAGGTTGAGACATCTTCCGTAAACTCTTTGTGCGTGCCACATAGAACTTCAGAGCACGCGCCACATCCAGCGAGTGCAAAGTCCTTCCAGCCAGCGACAAAGGTGTCGGAAAAAACACAGGCAACACCAAATGTTTGTTGAGATGGAATTCTGACGGAACCTTTGGCATGAAGGAAGGGTGCGCCCGCAGCACCACCCTCGTGATGTGAAAAGTCAGATAAGGCTGCTTGCAGGACAGGGCCTGGATCTCAACTACCCTCCTGGCAGGGATGATGGCCACAATAAAAGGCGCTTTCCACGAAAGGAACTTGAGAGTGGCCTGATGCATAGGTTCGAAGGCGGCCCCCATGAGCCTTGTCAGTACCACGTTGAGTTCCCACGCCGGGGCTGAAGCCTTCACTCTGCCAGACCTGTGAGTCATTCGTGGAAGGCCTAGACTGTTGATGGTGTGTCGAGGTCTTTTTCTCATCTGCATCCACCAGGGTGTCCGGCTTGTCTGGAACGAGTGGAGGGGTGCTGGGCGCCGAGGGCTGAGGTGTGGAGACCGGAGCCGGAGGCTGCAGCAGAGGCTAGTACGGAACCGCCTGAACAGTGGAAGGCAGGGGCGCCAGAATCGAAGGAGCCGGCTTGGCAGCAGGGGCTGCAACGGGGCCTGCAGTGCTGGAGCTATAGGAGGAATAACTATAGGTGCAGGGGGAGGGGCCAGAGCGAGCATGTCCATGATTACATCCCTAAGGAAGGACCCCATCTGAGGACATGAGCATGAGGAACTTTTCAAAGAACCTGTCGTCGCAGGCCCGTGGGTTGGCAGGTGATATTGACGGGTAGCGGACAGCTGCTGATGCCGCTGCATACTCTGTCTAGCTGTTTGCGGGGTAAACCTGTCCTGTGCTGCTGAAGGATAAACTGTAGGCCACGTACCTGGTTGACACCAGTCCCACCTTGTAACTCGTTCTCCCACCTGCTGCATTCCTCGGGCGGCCATCTTGTCTGGCGTGGTGGCCATCTTGTCGAGCTGCATGCCACGTGCCAAAGTCATGGTGCTTGGCTCACTGGGCCCGGCCTCCTCCAGGACTCTTGACGATGGAGCATGAGACCTACCCTGCACCTCAGGCCGAGGCCTGGTAGGAATGTCACCCTCAGCAGAGTTGCGGGTAGTGCTGGGTACAGGCGCCCCCTCTGCCATGTTGCAGGTACAAGTGCAAAGCCCCTCAGGTGTACACCCGGTAAAAGAACCTTGCGGTCTCTCAGCACTGTCTCTGGAAGGATCTACAGACCCCTCGGCCTGGCGGCCGGTAGCTGAATTAGCCTCGGTACCCGTGCTGGTGTGAGAAACTGAGCGGTTCCTCCCGTCTGGGCGTTTCCTTGGGAAGAAGTCGCCCTTGCGGGGTGCACTGGAAAAGAGCAGCCCTCCCTTAGGCCTTGACTTATGACTGACAAAAGTCCTTCAAGTCCTCTGGGGGCGACTTCTCGAAGAGCTCTGTCCACCTAGCTAGTCAAAGCACGCAAAGAATGTGCTTTGCATTTTGTGCAACCCTCCCATCCATGGTCGGGGCCAAGGCAGCGGAGGCAAAGAACGTGGGGATCCGATGTAGGGAAGAGCACCTCGCAGGCTGGACATCTGCTGAAGCCCGCTGAAGTCGAAATGCATCGGGGAGGAAAGACAGAAGAAAGTATCCGGGGAAGAGCGCGTGGTATTACATGTCCGAAGACAATCCCAGGAGCGCTGGTGAAATGGGCCTGTTCCTGTTGACGCGGAAAAGGGGACTGGCGCCGGTGGGCAGAGTCAGGCGAGCGCATGCTCCCAGGGCTACGCCCCCGCGTGCCTCTAAATTTAAATGGGAAGATTTCTTCTGGTGAAAAAGGTTCCGTCTCCCTTCCCTAACGAGAGGCGCCCATGCAGTATGGCGGAAAGGGGACAGGACGAAAGAGTACAACAGTTACAGGTAAGTAACTTGTTCCTTCTCCAGCATGGGGTCTGGCATGGATTCACATAAAGAATAAATAGCAGTACAGAAATACACAACGACGTGAGGTGGCAAGGCTCAACAGAAGCAATTACTGTTACCTCCGGAACAGGCTCACCTTCAAGGGAACAGGTTGCGTAGCACTGCTTGGCCGACCCTGGAGTCCTCTCTGGAATCCCTTTCGACGCTGTAGAATCTTGTGAAGGTGTGTGTAGACCTCCACATAGCAGCCCTGCAGATGTCCAGCAGGGGCACACCAGACAGGAACGAAGTCGTCGCAGCGATCGCTCTGGTCGAATGAGCTCTCAGCCGGTCAGGCATTGGTCGGTTTGCCAAACGGTGACAGTGTGTAATACAGGCGGAGAGCCACCTGGAAATGGAAGCCTTGGACCAAGCTTTCCCATGGTTCACAGGACCAAAGTTCACGAAAGGTTGAGACACCTTCCGTAAACTCTTCGGAAAAAACACAGGCAACACCAAATGTTTGTTGAGGTGGAATTCTGATGGAACCTTTGGCATGAAGGAAGGGTGCGCCCGCAGCACCACCCTCGTGATGTGAAAAGTCAGATAAGGCCGCTTGCAGGACAGGGCCTGGATCTCAACTACCCTCCTGGCAGGGATGATGGCCACAATAAAAGGCGTTTTCCACGAAAGGAACTTGAGAGTGGCCTGATGCATAGGTTCGAAGGCGGCCCCCATGAGCCTTGTCAGTACCACGTTGAGTTCCCACGCCGGGGCTGAAGCCTTCACTCTGCCAGACCTGTGAGTCATTCGTGGAAGGCCTAGACTGTTGATGGTGTGTCGAGGTCTTTTTCCTCGTCTGCATCCATCAGGGTGTCCGGCTTGTCTGGAACGGGTGGAGGGGTGCTGGGCGCCGAGGGCTGCGGTGTGGAGACCGGAGCCGGAGGCTGCAGCAGAGGCTAGTACGGAACCGCCTGAACAGTGGAAGGCAGGGGCGCCAGAATCGAAGGAGCCGGCGTGGCAGCAGGGGCTGCAACGGGGCCTGCAGTGCTGGAGCTATAGGAGGAATAACTATAGGTGCAGGGGGAGGGGCCAGAGCGAGCATGTCCATGATTACATCCCTAAGGAAGGACCCCATCTGAGGACATGAGCATGAGGAACTTTTCAAAGAACCTGTCGGCGCAGGCCCGTGGGTTGGCAGGTGATATTGAAAGGTAGCGGACGGCAGCTGATGCCGCTGCATACTCTGTCTAGCTGTTTGCGGGGTAAACCTGTCCTGTGCTGCTGAAGGATAAACTGTAGGCCACGTACCTGGTTGACACCAGTCCCACCTTGTAACTCGTTCTCCCACCTGCTGCATTCCTCGGGCGGCCATCTTGTCTGGCGTGGTGGCCATCTTGTCGAGCTGCATGCCATGTGCCAAAGTCATGGTGCTTGGCTCACTGGGCCCGGCCTCCTCCAGGACTCTTGGCGATGGAGCATGAGACCTACCCTGCACCTCAGGCCGAGGCCTGGTAGGATTGTCACCCTCAGCAGAGTTGCCGGTAGTGCTGGGTACAGGCGCCCCCTCTGCCATGTTGCAGGTACAAGTGCATAGCCCCTCAGGTGTACACCCGGTAAAAGAACCTTGCGGTCTCTCAGCACTGTCTCTGGAAGGATCTACAGACCCCTCGGCCTGGCCGCCGGTAGCTGAATTAGCCTCGGTACCCGTGCTGGTGTGAGAAACTGAGCGGTTCCTCCCGTCTGGGCGTTTCCTTGGGAAGAAGTCGCCCTTGCGGGGTGCACTGGAAAAGAGCAGCCCTCCCTTAGGCCTTGACTTATGACTGACAAAAGTCCTTCAAGTCCTCTGGGGGCGACTTCTCGAAGAGCTCTGTCCACCTAGCTAGTCAAAGCACGCAAAGAATGTGCTTTGCATTTTGTGCAACCCTCCCATCCATGGTCGGGGCCAAGGCAGCGGAGGCAAAGAACGTGGGGATCCGATGTAGGGAAGAGCACCTCGCAGGCTGGACATCTGCTGAAGCCCGCTGAAGTCGAAATGCATCGGGGAGGAAAGACAGAAGAAAGTATCCGGGGAAGAGCGCGTGGTATTACATGTCCGAAGACAATCCCAGGAGCGCTGGTGAAATGGGCCTGTTCCTGTTGACGCGGAAAAGGGGACTGGCGCCGGTGGGCAGAGTCAGGCGAGCGCATGCTCCCAGGGCTACGCCCCCGCGTGCCTCTAAATTTAAATGGGAAGATTTCTTCTGGTGAAAAAGGTTCCGTCTCCCTTCCCTAACGAGAGGCGCCCATGCAGTATGGAGGAAAGGGGACAGGACGAAAGAGTACAACAGTTACAGGTAAGTAACTTGTTCCTTCTCCAGCATGGGGTCTGGCATGGATTCACATAAAGAATAAATAGCAGTACAGAAATACACAACGACGTGAGGTGGCAAGGCTCAACAGAAGTAATTACTGTTACCTCCGGAACAGGCTCACCTTCAAGGGAACAGGTTGCGTAGCACTGCTTGGCCGACCCTGGAGTCCTCTCTGGAATCCCTTTCGACGCTGTAGAATCTTGTGAAGGTGTGTGTAGACCTCCACATAGCAGCCCTGCAGATGTCCAGCAGGGGCACACCAGACAGGAACGAAGTCGTCGCAGCGATCGCTCTGGTGGAATGAGCTCTCAGCCGGTCAGGCATTGGTCGGTTTGCCAAACGGTGACAGTGTGTAATACAGGCGGAGAGCCACCTGGAAATGGAAGCCTTGGACCAAGCTTTCCCATGGTTCACAGGACCAAAGTTCACGAAAGGTTGAGACATCTTCCGTAAACTCTTTGTGCGTGCCACATAGAACTTCAGAGCACGCGCCACATCCAGCGAGTGCAAAGTCCTTCCAGCCAGCGACAAAGGTGTCGGAAAAAACACAGGCAACACCAAATGTTTGTTGAGGTGGAATTCTGACGGAACCTTTGGCATGAAGGAAGGGTGCGCCCGCAGCACCACCCTCGTGATGTGAAAAGTCAGATAAGGCCTCTTGCAGGACAGGGCCTGGATCTCAACTACCCTCCTGGCAGGGATGATGGCCACAATAAAAGGCGTTTTCCACGAAAGGAACTTGAGAGTGGCCTGATGCATAGGTTCGAAGGCGGCCCCCATGAGCCTTGTCAGTACCACGTTGAGTTCCCACGCCGGGGCTGAAGCCTTCACTCTGCCAGACCTGTGAGTCATTCGTGGAAGGCCTAGACTGTTGATGGTGTGTCGAGGTCTTTTTCCTCGTCTGCATCCACCAGGGTGTCTGGCTTGTCTGGAACGAGTGGAGGGGTGCTGGGCGCCGAGGGCTGAGGTGTGGAGACCGGAGCCGGAGGCTGCAGCAGAGGCTAGTACGGAACCGCCTGAACAGTGGAAGGCAGGGGCGCCAGAATCGAAGGAGCCGGCGTGGCAGCAGGGGCTGCAACGGGGCCTGCAGTGCTGGAGCTATAGGAGGAATAACTATAGGTGCAGGGGGAGGGGCCAGAGCGAGCATGTCCATGATTACATCCCTAAGGAAGGACCCCATCTGAGGACATGAGCATGAGGAACTTTTCAAAGAACCTGTCGTCGCAGGCCCGTGGGTTGGCAGGTGATATTGACAGGTAGCGGACGGCTGCTGATGCCGCTGCATACTCTGTCTAGCTGTTTGCGGGGTAAACCTGTCCTGTGCTGCTGAAGGATAAACTGTAGGCCACGTAGCTGGTTGACACCAGTCCCACCTTGTAACTCGTTCTCCCACCTGCTGCATTCCTCGGGCGGCCATCTTGTCTGGCGTGGTGGCCATCTTGTCGAGCTGCATGCCACGTGCCAAAGTCATGGTGCTTGGCTCACTGGGCCCGGCCTCCTCCAGGACTCTTGGCGATGGAGCATGAGACCTACCCTGCACCTCAGGCCGAGGCCTGGTAGGAATGTCACCCTCAGCAGAGTTGCCGGTAGTGCTGGGTACAGGCGCCCCCTCTGCCATGTTGCAGGTACAAGTGCATAGCCCCTCAGGTGTACACCCGGTAAAAGAACCTTGCGGTCTCTCAGCACTGTCTCTGGAAGGATCTACAGACCCCTCGGCCTGGCCGCCGGTAGCTGAATTAGCCTCGGTACCCGTGCTGGTGTGAGAAACTGAGCGGTTCCTCCCGTCTGGGCGTTTCCTTGGGAAGAAGTCGCCCTTGCGGGGTGCACTGGAAAAGAGCAGCCCTCCCTTAGGCCTTGACTTATGACTGACAAAAGTCCTTCAAGTCCTCTGGGGGCGACTTCTCGAAGAGCTCTGTCCACCTAGCTAGTCAAAGCACGCAAAGAATGTGCTTTGCATTTTGTGCAACCCTCCCATCCATGGTCGGGGCCAAGGCAGCGGAGGCAAAGAACGTGGGGATCCGATGTAGGGAAGAGCACCTCGCAGGCTGGACATCTGCTGAAGCCCGCTGAAGTCGAAATGCATCGGGGAGGAAAGACAGAAGAAAGTATCCGGGGAAGAGCGCGTGGTATTACACGTCCGAAGACAATCCCAGGAGCGCTGGTGAAATGGGCCTGTTCCTGTTGACGCGGAAAAGGGGACTGGCGCCGGTGGGCAGAGTCAGGCGAGCGCATGCTCCCAGGGCTACGCCCCCGCGTACCTCTAAATTTAAATGGGAAGATTTCTTCTGGTGAAAAAGGTTCCGTCTCCCTTCCCTAACGAGAGGCGCCCATGCAGTATGGAGGAAAGGGGACAGGACGAAAGAGTACAACAGTTACAGGTAAGTAACTTGTTCCTTCTCCAGCATGGGGTCTGGCATGGATTCACATAAAGAATAGCAGTACAGAAATACACAACGACGTGAGGTGGCAAGGCTCAACAGAAGCAATAACTGTTACCTCCGGAACAGGCTCACCTTCAAGGGAACAGGTTGCGTAGCACTGCTTGGCCGACCCTGGAGTCCTCTCTGGAATCCCTTTCGACGCTGTAGAATCTTGTGAAGGTGTGTGTAGACCTCCACATAGCAGCCCTGCAGATGTCCAGCAGGGGCACACCAGACAGGAACGAAGTCGTCGCAGCGATCGCTCTGGTGGAATGAGCTCTCAGCCGGTCAGGCATTGGTCGGTTTGCCAAACGGTGACAGTGTGTAATACAGGCGGAGAGCAACCTGGAAATGGAAGCCTTGGACCAAGCTTTCCCATGGTTCACAGGACCAAAGTTCACGAAAGGTTGAGACATCTTCCGTAAAAACTCTTTGTGCGTGCCACATAGAACTTCAGAGCACGCGCCACATCCAGCGAGTGCAAAGTCCTTCCAGCCAGCGACAAAGGTGTCGGAAAAAACACAGGCAACACCAAATGTTTGTTGAGGTGGAATTCTGACGGAACCTTTGGCATGAAGGAAGGGTGCGCCCGCAGCACCACCCTCGTGAGGTGAAAAGTCAGATAAGGCCGCTTGCAGGACAGGGCCTGGATCTCAACTACCCTCCTGGCAGGGATGATGGCCACAATAAAAGGCGTTTTCCACGAAAGGAACTTGAGAGTGGCCTGATGCATAGGTTCGAAGGCGGCCCCCATGAGCCTTGTCAGTACCACGTTGAGTTCCCACGCCGGGGCTGAAGCCTTCACTCTGCCAGACCTGTGAGTCATTCGTGGAAGGCCTAGACTGTTGATGGTGTGTCGAGGTCTTTTTCCTCGTCTGCATCCACCAGGGTGTCCGGCTTGTCTGGAACGAGTGGAGGGGTGCTGGGCGCCGAGGGCTGAGGTGTGGAGACCGGAGCCGGAGGCTGCAGCAGAGGCTAGTACGGAACCGCCTGAACAGTGGAAGGCAGGGGCGCCAGAATCGAAGGAGCCGGCGTGGCAGCAGGGGCTGCAACGGGCCTGCAGTGCTGGAGCTATAGGAGGAATACCTATAGATGCAGGGGGAGGGGACAGAGCGAGCATGTCCATGATTACATCCCTAAGGAAGGACCCCATCTGAGGACATGAGCATGAGGAACTTTTCAAAGAACCTGTCGTCGCAGGCCCGTGGGTTGGCAGGTGATATTGACGGGTAGCGGACGGCTGCTGATGCCGCTGCATACTCTGTCTAGCTGTTTGCGGGGTAAACCTGTCCTGTGCTGCTGAAGGTTAAACTGTAGGCCACGTAGCTGGTTGACACCAGTCTCACCTTGTAACTCGTTCTCCCACCTGCTGCATTCCTCGGGCGGCCATCTTGTCTGGCGTGGTGGCCATCTTGTCGAGCTGCATGCCACGTGCCAAAGTCATGGTGCTTGGCTTACTGGGCCCGGCCTCCTCCAGGACTCTTGGCGATGGAGCATGAGACCTACCCTGCACCTCAGGCCGAGGCCTGGTAGGAATGTCACCCTCAGCAGAGTTGCCGGTAGTGCTGGGTACAGGCGCCCCCTCTGCCATGTTGCAGGTACAAGTGCATAGCCCCTCAGGTGTACACCCGGTAAAAGAACCTTGCGGTCTCTCAGCACTGTCTCTGGAAGGATCTACAGACCCCTCGGCCTGGCCGCCGGTAGCTCAATTAGCCTCGGTACCCGTGCTGGTGTGAGAAACTGAGCGGTTCCTCCCGTCTGGGCGTTTCCTTGGGAAGAAGTCGCCCTTGCGGGGTGCACTGGAAAAGAGCAGCCCTCCCTTAGGCCTTGACTTATGACTGACAAAAGTCCTTCAAGTCCTCTGGGGGCGACTTCTCGAAGAGCTCTGTCCACCTAGCTAGTCAAAGCACGCAAAGAATGTGCTTTGCATTTTGTGCAACCCTCCCATCCATGGTCGGGGCCAAGGCAGCGGAGGCAAAGAACGTGGGGATCCGATGTAGGGAAGAGCACCTCGCAGGCTGGACATCTGCTGAAGCCCGCTGAAGTCGAAATGCATCGGGGAGGAAAGACAGAAGAAAGTATCCGGGGAAGAGCGCGTGGTATTACATGTCCGAAGACAATCCCAGGAGCGCTGGTGAAATGGGCCTGTTCCTGTTGACGCGGAAAAGGGGACTGGCGCCGGTGGGCAGAGTCAGGCGAGCGCATGCTCCCAGGGCTACGCCCCCGCGTGCCTCTAAATTTAAATGGGAAGATTTCTTCTGGTGAAAAAGGTTCCGTCTCCCTTCCCTAACGAGAGGCGCCCATGCAGTATGGAGGAAAGGGGACAGGAGGAAGGAGTACAACAGTTACAGGTAAGTAACTTGTTCCTTCTCCAGCATGGGGTCTGCCATGGATTCACATAAAGAATAGCAGTACAGAAATACACAACGACGTGAGGTGGCAAGGCTCAACAGAAGCAATTACTGTTACCTCCAGAACAGGCTCACCTTCAAGGGAACAGGTTGCGTAGCACTGCTTGGCCGACCCTGGAGTCCTCTCTGGAATCCCTTTCGACGCTGTAGAATCTTGTGAAGGTGTGTGTAGACCTCCACATAGCAGCCCTGCAGATGTCCAGCAGGGGCACACCAGACAGGAACAAAGTCGTCGCAGCGATCGCTCTGGTGGAATGAGCTCTCAGCCGGTCAGGCATTGGTCGGTTTGCCAAACGGTGACAGTGTGTAATACAGGCGGAGAGCAACCTGGAAATGGAAGCCTTGGACCAAGCTTTCCCATGGTTCACAGGACCAAAGTTCACGAAAGGTTGAGACATCTTCCGTAAACTCTTTGTGCGTGCCACATAGAACTTCAGAGCACGCGCCACATCCAGCGAGTGCAAAGTCCTTCCAGCCAGCGACAAAGGTGTCGGAAAAAACACAGGCAACACCAAATGTTTGTTGAGGTGGAATTCTGACGGAACCTTTGGCATGAAGGAAGGGTGCGCCCGCAGCACCACCCTCGTGATGTGAAAAGTCAGATAAGGCCGCTTGCAGGACAGGGCCTGGATCTCAACTACCCTCCTGGCAGGGATGATGGCCACAATAAAAGGCGTTTTCCACGAAAGGAACTTGAGAGTGGCCTGATGCATAGGTTCGAAGGCGGCCCCCATGAGCCTTGTCAGTACCACGTTGAGTTCCCACGCCGGGGCTGAAGCCTTCACTCTGCCAGACCTGTGAGTCATTCGTGGAAGGCCTAGACTGTTGATGGTGTGTCGAGGTCTTTTTCCTCGTCTGCATCCACCAGGGTGTCCGGCTTGTCTGGAACGAGTGGAGGGGTGCTGGGCGCCGAGGGCTGAGGTGTGGAGACCGGAGCCGGAGGCTGCAGCAGAGGCTAGTACGGAACCGCCTGAACAGTGGAAGGCAGGGGCGCCAGAATCGAAGGAGCCGGCGTGGCAGCAGGGGCTGCAACGGGCCTGCAGTGCTGGAGCTATAGGAGGAATAACTATAGGTGCAGGGGGAGGGGCCAGAGCGAGCATGTCCATGATTACATCCCTAAGGAAGGACCCCATCTGAGGACATGAGCATGAGGAACTTTTCAAAGAACCTGTCGTCGCAGGCCCGTGGGTTGGCAGGTGATATTGACGGGTAGCGGACGGCTGCTGATGCCGCTGCATACTCTGTCTAGCTGTTTGCGGGGTAAACCTGTCCTGTGCTGCTGAAGGTTAAACTGTAGGCCACGTAGCTGGTTGACACCAGTCTCACCTTGTAACTCGTTCTCCCACCTGCTGCATTCCTCGGGCGGCCATCTTGTCTGGCGTGGTGGCCATCTTGTCGACCTGCATGCCACGTGCCAAAGTCATGGTGCTTGGCTCACTGGGCCCGGCCTCCTCCAGGACTCTTGGCGATGGAGCATGAGACCTACCCTGCACCTCAGGCCGAGGCCTGGTAGGAATGTCACCCTCAGCAGAGTTGCCGGTAGTGCTGGGTACAGGCGCCCCCTCTGCCATGTTGCAGGTACAAGTGCATAGCCCCTCAGGTGTACACCCGGTAAAAGAACCTTGCGGTCTCTCAGCACTGTCTCTGGAAGGATCTACAGACCCCTCGGCCTGGCCGCCGGTAGCTGAATTAGCCTCGGTACCCGTGCTGGTGTGAGAAACTGAGCGGTTCCTCCCGTCTGGGCGTTTCCTTGGGAAGAAGTCGCCCTTGCGGGGTGCACTGGAAAAGAGCAGCCCTCCCTTAGGCCTTGACTTATGACTGACAAAAGTCCTTCAAGTCCTCTGGGGGCGACTTCTCGAAGAGCTCTGTCCACCTAGCTAGTCAAAGCACGCAAAGAATGTGCTTTGCATTTTGTGCAACCCTCCCATCCATTGTCGGGGCCAAGGCAGCGGAGGCAAAGAACGTGGGGATCCGATGTAGGGAAGAGCACCTCGCAGGCTGGACATCTGCTGAAGCCCGCTGAAGTCGAAATGCATCGGGGAGGAAAGACAGAAGAAAGTATCCGGGGAAGAGCGCGTGGTATTACATGTCCGAAGACAATCCCAGGAGCGCTGGTGAAATGGGCCTGTTCCTGTTGACGCGGAAAAGGGGACTGGCGCCGGTGGGCAGAGTGAGGCGAGCGCATGCTCCCAGGGCTACGCCCCCGCGTACCTCTAAATTTAAATGGGAAGATTTCTTCTGGTGAAAAAGGTTCCGTCTCCCTTCCCTAACGAGAGGCGCCCATGCAGTCTGGAGGAAAGGGGACAGGACAAAAGAGTACAACAGTTACAGGTAAGTAACTTGTTCCTTCTCCAGCATGGGGTCTGGCATGGATTCACATAAAGAATAGCAGTACAGAAATACACAACGACGTGAGGTGGCAAGGCTCAACAGAAGCAATTACTGTTACCTCCGGAACAGGCTAACCTTCAAGGGAACAGGTTGCGTAGCACTGCTTGGCCGACCCTGGAGTCCTCTCTGGAATCCCTTTCGACGCTGTAGAATCTTGTGAAGGTGTGTGTAGACCTCCACATAGCAGCCCTGCAGATGTCCAGCAGGGGCACACCAGACAGGAACGAAGTCGTCGCAGCGATCGCTCTGGTGGAATGAGCTCTCAGCCGGTCAGGCATTGGTCGGTTTGCCAAACGGTGACAGTGTGTAATACAGGCGGAGAGCCACCTGGAAATGGAAGCCTTGGACCAAGCTTTCCCATGGTTCACAGGACCAAAGTTCACGAAAGGTTGAGACATCTTCCGTAAACTCTTCGGAAAAAACACAGGCAACACCAAATGTTTGTTGAGGTGGAATTCTGACGGAACCTTTGGCATGAAGGAAGGGTGCGCCCGCAGCACCACCCTCGTGATGTGAAAAGTCAGATAAGGCCGCTTGCAGGACAGGGCCTGGATCTCAACTACCCTCCTGGCAGGGATGATGGCCACAATAAAAGGCGTTTTCCACGAAAGGAACTTGAGAGTGGCCTGATGCATAGGTTCGAAGGCGGCCCCCATGAGCCTTGTCAGTACCACGTTGAGTTCCCACGCCGGGGCTGAAGCCTTCACTCTGCCAGACCTGTGAGTCATTTGTGGAAGGCCTAGACTGTTGATGGTGTGTCGAGGTCTTTTTCCTCGTCTGCATCCATCAGGGTGTCCGGCTTGTCTGGAACGAGTGGATGGGTGCTGGGCGCCGAGGGCTGCGGTGTGGAGACCGGAGCCGGAGGCTGCAGCAGAGGCTAGTACGGAACCGCCTGAACAGTGGAAGGCAGGGGCGCCAGAATCGAAGGAGCCGGCGTGGCAGCAGGGGCTGCAACGGGGCCTGCAGTGCTGGAGCTATAGGAGGAATAACTATAGGTGCAGGGGGAGGGGCCAGAGCGAGCATGTCCATGATTACATCCCTAAGGAAGGACCCCATCTGAGGACATGAGCATGAGGAACTTTTCAAAGAACCTGTCGTCGCAGGCCCGTGGGTTGGCAGGTGATATTGACAGTTAGCGGACGGCAGCTGATGCCGCTGCATACTCTGTCTAGCTGTTTGCGGGGTAAACCTGTCCTGTGCTGCTGAAGGATAAACTGTAGGCCACGTGCCTGGTTGACACCAGTCCCACCTTGTAACTCGTTCTCCCACCTGCTGCATTCCTCGGGCGGCCATCTTGTCTGGCGTGGTGGCCATCTTGTCGAGCTGCATGCCATGTGCCAAAGTCATGGTGCTTGGCTCACTGGGCCCGGCCTCCTCCAGGACTCTTGGCGATGGAGCATGAGACCTACCCTGCACCTCAGGCCGAGGCCTGGTAGGATTGTCACCCTCAGCAGAGTTGCCGGTAGTGCTGGGTACAGGCGCCCCCTCTGCCATGTTGCAGGTACAAGTGCATAGCCCCTCAGGTGTACACCCGGTAAAAGAACCTTGCGGTCTCTCAGCACTGTCTCTGGAAGGATCTACAGACCCCTCGGCCTGGCCGCCGGTAGCTGAATTAGCCTCGGTACCCGTGCTGGTGTGAGAAACTGAGCGGTTCCTCCCGTCTGGGCGTTTCCTTGGGAAGAAGTCGCCCTTGCGGGGTGCACTGGAAAAGAGCAGCCCTCCCTTAGGCCTTGACTTATGACTGACAAAAGTCCTTCAAGTCCTCTGGGGGCGACTTCTCGAAGAGCTCTGTCCACCTAGCTAGTCAAAGCACGCAAAGAATGTGCTTTGCATTTTGTGCAACCCTCCCATCCATGGTCGGGGCCAAGGCAGCGGAGGCAAAGAACGTGGGGATCCGATGTAGGGAAGAGCACCTCGCAGGCTGGACATCTGCTGAAGCCCGCTGAAGTCGAAATGCATCGGGGAGGAAAGACAGAAGAAAGTATCCGGGGAAGAGCGCGTGGTATTACATGTCCGAAGACAATCCCAGGAGCGCTGGTGAAATGGGCCTGTTCCTGTTGACGCGGAAAAGGGGACTGGCGCCGGTGGGCAGAGTCAGGCGAGCGCATGCTCCCAGGGCTACGCCCCCGCGTGCCTCTAAATTTAAATGGGAAGATTTCTTCTGGTGAAAAAGGTTCCGTCTCCCTTCCCTAACGAGAGGCGCCCATGCAGTATGGAGGAAAGGGGACAGGAGGAAAGAGTACAACAGTTACAGGTAAGTAACTTGTTCCTTCTCCAGCATGGGGTCTGGCATGGATTCACATAAAGAATAGCAGTACAGAAATACACAACGACGTGAGGTGGCAAGGCTCAACAGAAGCAATTACTGTTACCTCCAGAACAGGCTCACCTTCAAGGGAACAGGTTGCGTAGGACTGCTTGGCCGACCCTGGAGTCCTCTCTGGAATCCCTTTCGACGCTGTAGAATCTTGTGAAGGTGTGTGTAGACCTCCACATAGCAGCCCTGCAGATGTCCAGCAGGGGCACACCAGACAGGAACGAAGTCGTCGCAGCGATCGCTCTGGTGGAATGAGCTCTCAGCCGGTCAGGCATTGGTCGGTTTGCCAAACGGTGACAGTGTGTAATACAGACGGAGAGCCACCTGGAAATGGAAGCCTTGGACCAAGCTTTCCCATGGTTCACAGGACCAAAGTTCACGAAAGGTTGAGACATCTTCCGTAAACTCTTTGTGCGTGCCACATAGAACTTCAGAGCACGCGCCACATCCAGCGAGTGCAAAGTCCTTCCAGCCAGCGACAAAGGTGTCGGAAAAAACACAGGCAACACCAAATGTTTGTTGAGGTGGAATTCTGACGGAACCTTTGGCATGAAGGAAGGGTGCAGCGCAGCACCACCTCGTGATGTGAAAAGTCAGATAAGGCCGCTTGCAGGACAGGGCCTGGATCTCAACTACCCTCCTGGCAGGGATGATGGCCACAATAAAAGGCGTTTTCCACGAAAGGAACTTGAGAGTGGCCTGATGCATAGGTTCGAAGGCGGCCCCCATGAGCCTTGTCAGTACCACGTTGAGTTCCCACGCCGGGGCTGAAGCCTTCACTCTGCCAGACCTGTGAGTCATTCGTGGAAGGCCTAGACTGTTGATGGTGTGTCGAGGTCTTTTTCCTCGTCTGCATCCACCAGGGTGTCCGGCTTGTCTGGAACGAGTGGAGGGGTGCTGGGCGCCGAGGGCTGAGGTGTGGAGACCGGAGCCGGAGGCTGCAGCAGAGGCTAGTACGGAACCGCCTGAACAGTGGAAGGCAGGGGCGCCAGAATCGAAGGAGCCGGCGTGGCAGCAGGGGCTGCAACGGGGCCTGCAGTGCTGGAGCTATAGGAGGAATAACTATAGGTGCAGGGGGAGGGGCCAGAGCGAGCATGTCCATGATTACAGTCCTTCCCATCTGAGGACATGAGCATGAGGAACTTTTCAAAGAACCTGTCGTCGCAGGCCTGTGGGTTGGCAGGTGATATTGACGGGTAGCGGACGGCTGCTGATGCCGCTGCATACTCTGTCTAGCTGTTTGCGGGGTAAACCTGTCCTGTGCTGCTGAAGGATAAACTGTAGGCCACGTAGCTGGTTGACACCAGTCCCACCTTGTAACTCGTTCTCCCACCTGCTGCATTCCTCGGGCGGCCATCTTGTCTGGCGTGGTGGCCATCTTGTCGAGCTGCATGCCACGTGCCAAAGTCATGGTGCTTGGCTCACTGGGCCCGGCCTCCTCCAGGACTCTTGGCGATGGAGCATGAGACCTACCCTGCACCTCAGGCCGAGGCCTGGTAGGAATGTCACCCTCAGCAGAGTTGCCGGTAGTGCTGGGTACAGGCGCCCCCTCTGCCATGTTGCAGGTACAAGTGCATAGCCCCTCAGGTGTACACCCGGTAAAAGAACCTTGCGGTCTCTCAGCACTGTCTCTGGAAGGATCTACAGACCCCTCGGCCTGGCCGCCGGTAGCTGAATTAGCCTCGGTACCCGTGCTGGTGTGAGAAACTGAGCGGTTCCTCCCGTCTGGGCGTTTCCTTGGGAAGAAGTCGCCCTTGCGGGGTGCACTGGAAAAGAGCAGCCCTCCCTTAGGCCTTGACTTATGACTGACAAAAGTCCTTCAAGTCCTCTGGGGGCGACTTCTCAAAGAGCTCTGTCCACCTAGCTAGTCAAAGCACGCAAAGAATGTGCTTTGCATTTTGTGCAACCCTCCCATCCATGGTCGGGGCCAAGGCAGCGGAGTCAAAGAACGTGGGGATCCGATGTAGGGAAGAGCACCTCGCAGGCTGGACATCTGCTGAAGCCCGCTGAAGTCGAAATGCATCGGGGAGGAAAGACAGAAGAAAGTATCCGGGGAAGAGCGCGTGGTATTACATGTCCGAAGACAATCCCAGGAGCGCTGGTGAAATGGGCCTGTTCCTGTTGACGCGGAAAAGGGGACTGGCGCCGGTGGGCAGAGTCAGGCGAGCGCATGCTCCCAGGGCTACACCCCCGCGTGCCTCTAAATTTAAATGGGAAGATTTCTTCTGGTGAAAAAGGTTCCGTCTCCCTTCCCTAACGAGAGGCGCCCATGCAGTATGGAGGAAAGGGGACAGGACGAAAGAGTACAACAATTACAGGTAAGTAACTTGTTCCTTCTCCAGCATGGGGTCTGGCATGGATTCACATAAAGAATAAATAGCAGTACAGAAATACACAACGACGTGAGGTGGCAAGGCTCAACAGAAGCAATTACTGTTACCTCCGGAACAGGCTAACCTTCAAGGGAACAGGTTGCGTAGCACTGCTTGGCCGACCCTGGAGTCCTCTCTGGAATCCCTTTCGACGCTGTAGAATCTTGTGAAGGTGTGTGTAGACCTCCACATAGCAGCCCTGCAGATGTCCAGCAGGGGCACACCAGACAGGAACGAAGTCGTCGCAGCGATCGCTCTGGTGGAATGAGCTCTCAGCCGGTCAGGCATTGGTCGGTTTGCCAAACGGTGACAGTGTGTAATACAGACGGAGAGCCACCTGGAAATGGAAGCCTTGGACCAAGCTTTCCCATGGTTCACAGGACCAAAGTTCACGAAAGGTTGAGACATCTTCCGTAAACTCTTTGTGCGTGCCACATAGAACTTCAGAGCACGTGCCACATCCAGCGAGTGCAAAGTCCTTCCAGCCAGCGACAAAGGTGTCGGAAAAAACACAGGCAACACCAAATGTTTGTTGAGGTGGAATTCTGACGGAACCTTTGGCACGAAGGAAGGGAGCGCCCGCAGCACCACCCACGTGATGTGAAAAGTCAGATAAGGCCGCTTGCAGGACAGGGCCTGGATCTCAACTACCCTCCTGGCAGGGATGATGGCCACAATAAAAGGCGTTTTCCATGAAAGGAACTTGAGAGTGGCCTGATGCATAGGTTCGAAGGCGGCCCCCATGAGCCTTGTCAGTACCACGTTGAGTTCCCACGCCGGGGCTGAAGCCTTCACTCTGCCAGACCTGTGAGTCATTCGTGGAAGGCCTAGACTGTTGATGGTGTGTCGAGGTCTTTTTCCTCGTCTGCATCCACCAGGGTGTCCGGCTTGTCTGGAACGAGTGGAGGGGTGCTGGGCGCCGAGGGCTGAGGTGTGGAGACCGGAGCCGGAGGCTGCAGCAGAGGCTAGTACGGAACCGCCTGAACAGTGGAAGGCAGGGGCGCCAGAATCGAAGGAGCCGGCGTGGCAGCAGGGGCTGCAACGGGGCCTGCATTGCTGGAGCTATAGGAGGAATAACTATAGGTGCAGGGGGAGGGGCCAGAGCGAGCATGTCCATGATTACATCCCTAAGGAAGGACCCCATCTGAGGACATGAGCATGAGGAACTTTTCAAAGAACCTGTCGTCGCAGGCCCGTGGGTTGGCAGGTGATATTGACGGGTAGCGGACGGCTGCTGATGCCGCTGCATACTCTGTCTAGCTGTTTGCGGGGTAAACCTGTCCTGTGCTGCTGAAGGATAAACTGTAGGCCACGTAGCTGGTTGACACCAGTCCCACCTTGTAACTCGTTCTCCCACCTGCTGCATTCCTCGGGCGGCCATCTTGTCTGGCGTGGTGGCCATCTTGTCGAGCTGCATGCCATGTGCCAAAGTCATGGTGCTTGGCTCACTGGGCCCGGCCTCCTCCAGGACTCTTGGCGATGGAGCATGAGACCTACCCTGCACCTCAGGCCGAGGCCTGGTAGGAATGTCACCCTCAGCAGAGTTGCCGGTAGTGCTGGGTACAGGCGCCCCCTCTGCCATGTTGCAGGTACAAGTCCATAGCCCCTCAGGTGTACACCCGGTAAAAGAACCTTGCGGTCTCTCAGCACTGTCTCTGGAAGGATCTACAGACCCCTCGGCCTGGCCGCCGGTAGCTGAATTAGCCTCGGTACCCGTGCTGGTGTGAGAAACTGAGCGGTTCCTCCCGTCTGGGCGTTTCCTTGGGAAGAAGTCGCCCTTGCGGGGTGCACTGGAAAAGAGCAGCCCTCCCTTAGGCCTTGACTTATGACTGACAAAAGTCCTTCAAGTCCTCTGGGGGCGACTTCTCAAAGAGCTCTGTCCACCTAGCTAGTCAAAGCACGCAAAGAATGTGCTTTGCATTTTGTGCAACCCTCCCATCCATGGTCGGGGCCAAGGCAGCGGAGTCAAAGAACGTGGGGATCCGATGTAGGGAAGAGCACCTCGCAGGCTGGACATCTGCTGAAGCCCGCTGAAGTCGAAATGCATCGGGGAGGAAAGACAGAAGAAAGTATCCGGGGAAGAGCGCGTGGTATTACATGTCCGAAGACAATCCCAGGAGCGCTGGTGAAATGGGCCTGTTCCTGTTGACGCGGAAAAGGGGACTGGCGCCGGTGGGCAGAGTCAGGCGAGCGCATGCTCCCAGGGCTACACCCCCGCGTGCCTCTAAATTTAAATGGGAAGATTTCTTCTGGTGAAAAAGGTTCCGTCTCCCTTCCCTAACGAGAGGCGCCCATGCAGTATGGAGGAAAGGGGACAGGACGAAAGAGTACAACAATTACAGGTAAGTAACTTGTTCCTTCTCCAGCATGGGGTCTGGCATGGATTCACATAAAGAATAAATAGCAGTACAGAAATACACAACGACGTGAGGTGGCAAGGCTCAACAGAAGCAATTACTGTTACCTCCGGAACAGGCTAACCTTCAAGGGAACAGGTTGCGTAGCACTGCTTGGCCGACCCTGGAGTCCTCTCTGGAATCCCTTTCGACGCTGTAGAATCTTGTGAAGGTGTGTGTAGACCTCCACATAGCAGCCCTGCAGATGTCCAGCAGGGGCACACCAGACAGGAACGAAGTCGTCGCAGCGATCGCTCTGGTGGAATGAGCTCTCAGCCGGTCAGGCATTGGTCGGTTTGCCAAACGGTGACAGTGTGTAATACAGACGGAGAGCCACCTGGAAATGGAAGCCTTGGACCAAGCTTTCCCATGGTTCACAGGACCAAAGTTCACGAAAGGTTGAGACATCTTCCGTAAACTCTTTGTGCGTGCCACATAGAACTTCAGAGCACGTGCCACATCCAGCGAGTGCAAAGTCCTTCCAGCCAGCGACAAAGGTGTCGGAAAAAACACAGGCAACACCAAATGTTTGTTGAGGTGGAATTCTGACGGAACCTTTGGCACGAAGGAAGGGAGCGCCCGCAGCACCACCCACGTGATGTGAAAAGTCAGATAAGGCCGCTTGCAGGACAGGGCCTGGATCTCAACTACCCTCCTGGCAGGGATGATGGCCACAATAAAAGGCGTTTTCCATGAAAGGAACTTGAGAGTGGCCTGATGCATAGGTTCGAAGGCGGCCCCCATGAGCCTTGTCAGTACCACGTTGAGTTCCCACGCCGGGGCTGAAGCCTTCACTCTGCCAGACCTGTGAGTCATTCGTGGAAGGCCTAGACTGTTGATGGTGTGTCGAGGTCTTTTTCCTCGTCTGCATCCACCAGGGTGTCCGGCTTGTCTGGAACGAGTGGAGGGGTGCTGGGCGCCGAGGGCTGAGGTGTGGAGACCGGAGCCGGAGGCTGCAGCAGAGGCTAGTACGGAACCGCCTGAACAGTGGAAGGCAGGGGCGCCAGAATCGAAGGAGCCGGCGTGGCAGCAGGGGCTGCAACGGGGCCTGCATTGCTGGAGCTATAGGAGGAATAACTATAGGTGCAGGGGGAGGGGCCAGAGCGAGCATGTCCATGATTACATCCCTAAGGAAGGACCCCATCTGAGGACATGAGCATGAGGAACTTTTCAAAGAACCTGTCGTCGCAGGCCCGTGGGTTGGCAGGTGATATTGACGGGTAGCGGACGGCTGCTGATGCCGCTGCATACTCTGTCTAGCTGTTTGCGGGGTAAACCTGTCCTGTGCTGCTGAAGGATAAACTGTAGGCCACGTAGCTGGTTGACACCAGTCCCACCTTGTAACTCGTTCTCCCACCTGCTGCATTCCTCGGGCGGCCATCTTGTCTGGCGTGGTGGCCATCTTGTCGAGCTGCATGCCATGTGCCAAAGTCATGGTGCTTGGCTCACTGGGCCCGGCCTCCTCCAGGACTCTTGGCGATGGAGCATGAGACCTACCCTGCACCTCAGGCCGAGGCCTGGTAGGAATGTCACCCTCAGCAGAGTTGCCGGTAGTGCTGGGTACAGGCGCCCCCTCTGCCATGTTGCAGGTACAAGTGCATAGCCCCTCAGGTGTACACCCGGTAAAAGAACCTTGCGGTCTCTCAGCACTGTCTCTGGAAGGATCTACAGACCCCTCGGCCTGGCCGCCGGTAGCTGAATTAGCCTCGGTACCCGTGCTGGTGTGAGAAACTGAGCGGTTCCTCCCGTCTGGGCGTTTCCTTGGGAATAAGTCGCCCTTGCGGGGTGCACTGGAAAAGAGCAGCCCTCCCTTAGGCCTTGACTTATGACTGACAAAAGTCCTTCAAGTCCTCTGGGGGCGACTTCTCGAAGAGCTCTGTCCACCTAGCTAGTCAAAGCACGCAAAGAATGTGCTTTGCATTTTGTGCAACCCTCCCATCCATGGTCGGGGCCAAGGCAGCGGAGGCAAAGAACGTGGGGATCCGATGTAGGGAAGAGCACCTCGCAGGCTGGACATCTGCTGAAGCCCGCTGAAGTCGAAATGCATCGGGGAGGAAAGACAGAAGAAAGTATCCGGGGAAGAGCGCGTGGTATTACATGTCCGAAGACAATCCCAGGAGCGCTGGTGAAATGGGCCTGTTCCTGTTGACGCGGAAAAGGGGACTGGCGCCGGTGGGCAGAGTCAGGCGAGCGCATGCTCCCAGGTATACGCCCCCGCGTACCTCTAAATTTAAATGGGAAGATTTCTTCTGGTGAAAAAGGTTCCGTCTCCCTTCCCTAACGAGAGGCGCCCATGCAGTCTGGAGGAAAGGGGACAGGACGAAAGAGTACAACAGTTACAGGTAAGTAACTTGTTCCTTCTCCAGCATGGGGTCTGGCATGGATTCACATAAAGAATAGCAGTACAGAAATACACAACGACGTGAGGTGGCAAGGCTCAACAGAAGCAATTACTGTTACCTCCGGAACAGGCTCACCTTCAAGGGAACAGGTTGCGTAGCACTGCTTGGCCGACCCTGGAGTCCTCTCTGGAATCCCTTTCGACGCTGTAGAATCTTGTGAAGGTGTGTGTAGACCTCCACATAGCAGCCCTGCAGATGTCCAGCAGGGGCACACCAGACAGGAACGAAGTCGTCGCAGCGATCGCTCTGGTGGAATGAGCTCTCAGCCGGTCAGGCATTGGTCGGTTTGCCAAACGGTGACAGTGTGTAATACAGGCGGAGAGCCACCTGGAAATGGAAGCCTTGGACCAAGCTTTCCCATGGTTCACAGGACCAAAGTTCACGAAAGGTTGAGACATCTTCCGTAAACTCTTTGTGCGTGCCACATAGAACTTCAGAGCACGCGCCACATCCAGCGAGTGCAAAGTCCTTCCAGCCAGCGACAAAGGTGTCGGAAAAAACACAGGCAACACCAAATGTTTGTTGAGGTGGAATTCTGACGGAACCTTTGGCATGAAGGAAGGGTGCGCCCGCAGCACCACCCTCGTGATGTGAAAAGTCAGATAAGGCCTCTTGCAGGACAGGGCCTGGATCTCAACTACCCTCCTGGCAGGGATGATGGCCACAATAAAAGGCGTTTTCCACGAAAGGAACTTGAGAGTGGCCTGATGCATAGGTTCGAAGGCGGCCCCCATGAGCCTTGTCAGTACCACGTTGAGTTCCCACGCCGGGGCTGAAGCCTTCACTCTGCCAGACCTGTGAGTCATTCGTGGAAGGCCTAGACTGTTGATGGTGTGTCGAGGTCTTTTTCCTCGTCTGCATCCACCAGGGTGTCCGGCTTGTCTGGAACGAGTGGAGGGGTGCTGGGCGCCGAGGGCTGAGGTGTGGAGACCGGAGCCGGAGGCTGCAGCAGAGGCTAGTACGGAACCGCCTGAACAGTGGAAGGCAGGGGCGCCAGAATCGAAGGAGCCGGCGTGGCAGCAGGGGCTGCAACGGGGCCTGCAGTGCTGGAGCTATAGGAGGAATAACTATAGGTGCAGGGGGAGGGGCCAGAGCGAGCATGTCCATGATTACATCCCTAAGGAAGGACCCCATCTGAGGACATGAGCATGAGGAACTTTTCAAAGAACCTGTCGTCGCAGGCCCGTGGGTTGGCAGGTGATATTGACAGGTAGCGGACGGCTGCTGATGCCGCTGCATACTCTGTCTAGCTGTTTGCGGGGTAAACCTGTCCTGTGCTGCTGAAGGATAAACTGTAGGCCACGTAGCTGGTTGACACCAGTCCCACCTTGTAACTCGTTCTCCCACCTGCTGCATTCCTCGGGCGGCCATCTTGTCTGGCGTGGTGGCCATGTTGTCGAGCTGCATGCCACGTGCCAAAGTCATGGTGCTTGGCTCACTGGGCCCGGCCTCCTCCAGGACTCTTGGCGATGGAGCATGAGACCTACCCTGCACCTCAGGCCGAGGCCTGGTAGGAATGTCACCCTCAGCAGAGTTGCCGGTAGTGCTGGGTACAGGCGCCCCCTCTGCCATGTTGCAGGTACAAGTGCATAGCCCCTCAGGTGTACACCCGGTAAAAGAACCTTGCGGTCTCTCAGCACTGTCTCTGGAAGGATCTACAGACCCCTCGGCCTGGCCGCCGGTAGCTGAATTAGCCTCGGTACCCGTGCTGGTGTGAGAAACTGAGCGGTTCCTCCCGTCTGGGCGTTTCCTTGGGAAGAAGTCGCCCTTGCGGGGTGCACTGGAAAAGAGCAGCCCTCCCTTAGGCCTTGACTTATGACTGACAAAAGTCCTTCAAGTCCTCTGGGGGCGACTTCTCAAAGAGCTCTGTCCACCCAGCTAGTCAAAGCACGAAAAAGAATGTGCTTTGCATTTTGTGCAACCCTCCCATCCATGGTCGAGGCCAAGGCAGCGGAGGCAAAGAACGTGGGGATCCGATGTAGGGAAGAGCACCTCGCAGGCTGGACATCTGCTGAAGCCCGCTGAAGTCGAAATGCATCGGGGAGGAAAGACAGAAGAAAGTATCCGGGGAAGAGCGCGTGGTATTACATGTCCGAAGACAATCCCAGGAGCGCTGGTGAAATGGGCCTGTTCCTGTTGACGCGGAAAAGGGGACTGGCGCCGGTGGGCAGAGTGAGGCGAGCGCATGCTCCCAGGGCTACGCCCCCGCGTACCTCTAAATTTAAATGGGAAGATTTCTTCTGGTGAAAAAGGTTCCGTCTCCCTTCCCTAACGAGAGGCGCCCATGCAGTATGGAGGAAAGGGGACAGGACGAAAGAGTACAACAGTTACAGGTATGTAACTTGTTCCTTCTCCAGCATGGGGTCTGGCATGGATTCACATAAAGAATAGCAGTACAGAAATACACAACAACGTGAGGTGGCAAGGCTCAACAGAAGCAATTACTGTTACCTCCGGAACAGGCTCACCTTCAAGGGAACAGGTTGCGTAGCACTGCTTGGCCGACCCTGGAGTCCTCTCTGGAATCCCTTTCGACGCTGTAGAATCTTGTGAAGGTGTGTGTAGACCTCCACATAGCAGCCCTGCAGATGTCCAGCAGGGGCACACCAGACAGGAACGAAGTCGTCGCAGCGATCGCTCTGGTGGAATGAGCTCTCAGCCGGTCAGGCATTGGTCGGTTTGCCAAACGGTGACAGTGTGTAATACAGGCGGAGAGCAACCTGGAAATGGAAGCCTTGGACCAAGCTTTCCCATGGTTCACAGGACCAAAGTTCACGAAAGGTTGAGACATCTTCCGTAAACTCTTTGTGCGTGCCACATAGAACTTCAGAGCACGCGCCACATCCAGCGAGTGCAAAGTCCTTCCAGCCAGCGACAAAGGTGTCGGAAAAAACACAGGCAACACCAAATGTTTGTTGAGATGGAATTCTGACGGAACCTTTGGCATGAAGGAAGGGTGCGCCCGCAGCACCACCCTCGTGATGTGAAAAGTCAGATAAGGCTGCTTGCAGGACAGGGCCTGGATCTCAACTACCCTCCTGGCAGGGATGATGGCCACAATAAAAGGCGCTTTCCACGAAAGGAACTTGAGAGTGGCCTGATGCATAGGTTCGAAGGCGGCCCCCATGAGCCTTGTCAGTACCACGTTGAGTTCCCACGCCGGGGCTGAAGCCTTCACTCTGCCAGACCTGTGAGTCATTCGTGGAAGGCCTAGACTGTTGATGGTGTGTCGAGGTCTTTTTCTCATCTGCATCCACCAGGGTGTCCGGCTTGTCTGGAACGAGTGGAGGGGTGCTGGGCGCCGAGGGCTGAGGTGTGGAGACCGGAGCCGGAGGCTGCAGCAGAGGCTAGTACGGAACCGCCTGAACAGTGGAAGGCAGGGGCGCCAGAATCGAAGGAGCCGGCTTGGCAGCAGGGGCTGCAACGGGGCCTGCAGTGCTGGAGCTATAGGAGGAATAACTATAGGTGCAGGGGGAGGGGCCAGAGCGAGCATGTCCATGATTACATCCCTAAGGAAGGACCCCTTCTGAGGACATGAGCATGAGGAACTTTTCAAAGAACCTGTCGTCGCAGGCCCGTGGGTTGGCAGGTGATATTGACGGGTAGCGGACAGCTGCTGATGCCGCTGCATACTCTGTCTAGCTGTTTGCGGGGTAAACCTGTCCTGTGCTGCTGAAGGATAAACTGTAGGCCACGTACCTGGTTGACACCAGTCCCACCTTGTAACTCGTTCTCCCACCTGCTGCATTCCTCGGGCGGCCATCTTGTCTGGCGTGGTGGCCATCTTGTCGAGCTGCATGCCACGTGCCAAAGTCATGGTGCTTGGCTCACTGGGCCCGGCCTCCTCCAGGACTCTTGACGATGGAGCATGAGACCTACCCTGCACCTCAGGCCGAGGCCTGGTAGGAATGTCACCCTCAGCAGAGTTGCCGGTAGTGCTGGGTACAGGCGCCCCCTCTGCCATGTTGCAGGTACAAGTGCAAAGCCCCTCAGGTGTACACCCGGTAAAAGAACCTTGCGGTCTCTCAGCACTGTCTCTGGAAGGATCTACAGACCCCTCGGCCTGGCGGCCGGTAGCTGAATTAGCCTCGGTACCCGTGCTGGTGTGAGAAACTGAGCGGTTCCTCCCGTCTGGGCGTTTCCTTGGGAAGAAGTCGCCCTTGCGGGGTGCACTGGAAAAGAGCAGCCCTCCCTTAGGCCTTGACTTATGACTGACAAAAGTCCTTCAAGTCCTCTGGGGGCGACTTCTCGAAGAGCTCTGTCCACCTAGCTAGTCAAAGCACGCAAAGAATGTGCTTTGCATTTTGTGCAACCCTCCCATCCATGGTCGGGGCCAAGGCAGCGGAGGCAAAGAACGTGGGGATCCGATGTAGGGAAGAGCACCTCGCAGGCTGGACATCTGCTGAAGCCCGCTGAAGTCGAAATGCATCGGGGAGGAAAGACAGAAGAAAGTATCCGGGGAAGAGCGCGTGGTATTACATGTCCGAAGACAATCCCAGGAGCGCTGGTGAAATGGGCCTGTTCCTGTTGACGCGGAAAAGGGGACTGGCGCCGGTGGGCAGAGTCAGGCGAGCGCATGCTCCCAGGGCTACGCCCCCGCGTGCCTCTAAATTTAAATGGGAAGATTTCTTCTGGTGAAAAAGGTTCCGTCTCCCTTCCCTAACGAGAGGCGCCCATGCAGTATGGAGGAAAGGGGACAGGACGAAAGAGTACAACAGTTACAGGTAAGTAACTTGTTCCTTCTCCAGCATGGGGTCTGGCATGGATTCACATAAAGAATAAATAGCAGTACAGAAATACACAACGACGTGAGGTGGCAAGGCTCAACAGAAGCAATTACTGTTACCTCCGGAACAGGCTCACCTTCAAGGGAACAGGTTGCGTAGCACTGCTTGGCCGACCCTGGAGTCCTCTCTGGAATCCCTTTCGACGCTGTAGAATCTTGTGAAGGTGTGTGTAGACCTCCACATAGCAGCCCTGCAGATGTCCAGCAGGGGCACACCAGACAGGAACGAAGTCGTCGCAGCGATCGCTCTGGTCGAATGAGCTCTCAGCCGGTCAGGCATTGGTCGGTTTGCCAAACGGTGACAGTGTGTAATACAGGCGGAGAGCCACAAGGAAATGGAAGCCTTGGACCAAGCTTTCCCATGGTTCACAGGACCAAAGTTCACGAAAGGTTGAGACATCTTCCGTAAACTCTTCGGAAAAAACACAGGCAACACCAAATGTTTGTTGAGGTGGAATTCTGATGGAACCTTTGGCATGAAGGAAGGGTGCGCCCGCAGCACCACCCTCGTGATGTGAAAAGTCAGATAAGGCCGCTTGCAGGACAGGGCCTGGATCTCAACTACCCTCCTGGCAGGGATGATGGCCACAATAAAAGGCGTTTTCCACGAAAGGAACTTGAGAGTGGCCTGATGCATAGGTTCGAAGGCGGCCCCCATGAGCCTTGTCAGTACCACGTTGAGTTCCCACGCCGGGGCTGAAGCCTTCACTCTGCCAGACCTGTGAGTCATTCGTGGAAGGCCTAGACTGTTGATGGTGTGTCGAGGTCTTTTTCCTCGTCTGCATCCATCAGGGTGTCCGGCTTGTCTGGAACGGGTGGAGGGGTGCTGGGCGCCGAGGGCTGCGGTGTGGAGACCGGAGCCGGAGGCTGCAGCAGAGGCTAGTACGGAACCGCCTGAACAGTGGAAGGCAGGGGCGCCAGAATCGAAGGAGCCGGCGTGGCAGCAGGGGCTGCAACGGGGCCTGCAGTGCTGGAGCTATAGGAGGAATAACTATAGGTGCAGGGGGAGGGGCCAGAGCGAGCATGTCCATGATTACATCCCTAAGGAAGGACCCCATCTGAGGACATGAGCATGAGGAACTTTTCAAAGAACCTGTCGGCGCAGGCCCGTGGGTTGGCAGGTGATATTGAAAGGTAGCGGACGGCAGCTGATGCCGCTGCATACTCTGTCTAGCTGTTTGCGGGGTAAACCTGTCCTGTGCTGCTGAAGGATAAACTGTAGGCCACGTAGCTGGTTGACACCAGTCCCACCTTGTAACTCGTTCTCCCACCTGCTGCATTCCTCGGGCGGCCATCTTGTCTGGCGTGGTGGCCATCTTGTCGAGCTGCATGCCATGTGCCAAAGTCATGGTGCTTGGCTCACTGGGCCCGGCCTCCTCCAGGACTCTTGGCGATGGAGCATGAGACCTACCCTGCACCTCAGGCCGAGGCCTGGTAGGATTGTCACCCTCAGCAGAGTTGCCGGTAGTGCTGGGTACAGGCGCCCCCTCTGCCATGTTGCAGGTACAAGTGCATAGCCCCTCAGGTGTACACCCGGTAAAAGAACCTTGCGGTCTCTCAGCACTGTCTCTGGAAGGATCTACAGACCCCTCGGCCTGGCCGCCGGTAGCTGAATTAGCCTCGGTACCCGTGCTGGTGTGAGAAACTGAGCGGTTCCTCCCGTCTGGGCGTTTCCTTGGGAAGAAGTCGCCCTTGCGGGGTGCACTGGAAAAGAGCAGCCCTCCCTTAGGCCTTGACTTATGACTGACAAAAGTCCTTCAAGTCCTCTGGGGGCGACTTCTCGAAGAGCTCTGTCCACCTAGCTAGTCAAAGCACGCAAAGAATGTGCTTTGCATTTTGTGCAACCCTCCCATCCATGGTCGGGGCCAAGGCAGCGGAGGCAAAGAACGTGGGGATCCGATGTAGGGAAGAGCACCTCGCAGGCTGGACATCTGCTGAAGCCCGCTGAAGTCGAAATGCATCGGGGAGGAAAGACAGAAGAAAGTATCCGGGGAAGAGCGCGTGGTATTACATGTCCGAAGACAATCCCAGGAGCGCTGGTGAAATGGGCCTGTTCCTGTTGACGCGGAAAAGGGGACTGGCGCCGGTGGGCAGAGTCAGGCGAGCGCATGCTCCCAGGGCTACGCCCCCGCGTGCCTCTAAATTTAAATGGGAAGATTTCTTCTGGTGAAAAAGGTTCCGTCTCCCTTCCCTAACGAGAGGCGCCCATGCAGTATGGAGGAAAGGGGACAGGACGAAAGAGTACAACAGTTACAGGTAAGTAACTTGTTCCTTCTCCAGCATGGGGTCTGGCATGGATTCACATAAAGAATAAATAGCAGTACAGAAATACACAACGACGTGAGGTGGCAAGGCTCAACAGAAGTAATTACTGTTACCTCCGGAACAGGCTCACCTTCAAGGGAACAGGTTGCGTAGCACTGCTTGGCCGACCCTGGAGTCCTCTCTGGAATCCCTTTCGACGCTGTAGAATCTTGTGAAGGTGTGTGTAGACCTCCACATAGCAGCCCTGCAGATGTCCAGCAGGGGCACACCAGACAGGAACGAAGTCGTCGCAGCGATCGCTCTGGTGGAATGAGCTCTCAGCCGGTCAGGCATTGGTCGGTTTGCCAAACGGTGACAGTGTGTAATACAGGCGGAGAGCCACCTGGAAATGGAAGCCTTGGACCAAGCTTTCCCATGGTTCACAGGACCAAAGTTCACGAAAGGTTGAGACATCTTCCGTAAACTCTTTGTGCGTGCCACATAGAACTTCAGAGCACGCGCCACATCCAGCGAGTGCAAAGTCCTTCCAGCCAGCGACAAAGGTGTCGGAAAAAACACAGGCAACACCAAATGTTTGTTGAGGTGGAATTCTGACGGAACCTTTGGCATGAAGGAAGGGTGCGCCCGCAGCACCACCCTCGTGATGTGAAAAGTCAGATAAGGCCTCTTGCAGGACAGGGCCTGGATCTCAACTACCCTCCTGGCAGGGATGATGGCCACAATAAAAGGCGTTTTCCACGAAAGGAACTTGAGAGTGGCCTGATGCATAGGTTCGAAGGCGGCCCCCATGAGCCTTGTCAGTACCACGTTGAGTTCCCACGCCGGGGCTGAAGCCTTCACTCTGCCAGGCCTGTGAGTCATTCGTGGAAGGCCTAGACTGTTGATGGTGTGTCGAGGTCTTTTTCCTCGTCTGCATCCACCAGGGTGTCCGGCTTGTCTGGAACGAGTGGAGGGGTGCTGGGCGCCGAGGGCTGAGGTGTGGAGACCGGAGCCGGAGGCTGCAGCAGAGGCTAGTACGGAACCGCCTGAACAGTGGAAGGCAGGGGCGCCAGAATCGAAGGAGCCGGCGTGGCAGCAGGGGCTGCAACGGGGCCTGCAGTGCTGGAGCTATAGGAGGAATAACTATAGGTGCAGGGGGAGGGGCCAGAGCGAGCATGTCCATGATTACATCCCTAAGGAAGGACCCCATCTGAGGACATGAGCATGAGGAACTTTTCAAAGAACCTGTCGTCGCAGGCCCGTGGGTTGGCAGGTGATATTGACAGGTAGCGGACGGCTGCTGATGCCGCTGCATACTCTGTCTAGCTGTTTGCGGGGTAAACCTGTCCTGTGCTGCTGAAGGATAAACTGTAGGCCACGTAGCTGGTTGACACCAGTCCCACCTTGTAACTCGTTCTCCCACCTGCTGCATTCCTCGGGCGGCCATCTTGTCTGGCGTGGTGGCCATCTTGTCGAGCTGCATGCCACGTGCCAAAGTCATGGTGCTTGGCTCACTGGGCCCGGCCTCCTCCAGGACTCTTGGCGATGGAGCATGAGACCTACCCTGCACCTCAGGCCGAGGCCTGGTAGGAATGTCACCCTCAGCAGAGTTGCCGGTAGTGCTGGGTACAGGCGCCCCCTCTGCCATGTTGCAGGTACAAGTGCATAGCCCCTCAGGTGTACACCCGGTAAAAGAACCTTGCGGTCTCTCAGCACTGTCTCTGGAAGGATCTACAGACCCCTCGGCCTGGCCGCCGGTAGCTGAATTAGCCTCGGTACCCGTGCTGGTGTGAGAAACTGAGCGGTTCCTCCCGTCTGGGCGTTTCCTTGGGAAGAAGTCGCCCTTGCGGGGTGCACTGGAAAAGAGCAGCCCTCCCTTAGGCCTTGACTTATGACTGACAAAAGTCCTTCAAGTCCTCTGGGGGCGACTTCTCGAAGAGCTCTGTCCACCTAGCTAGTCAAAGCACGCAAAGAATGTGCTTTGCATTTTGTGCAACCCTCCCATCCATGGTCGGGGCCAAGGCAGCGGAGGCAAAGAACGTGGGGATCCGATGTAGGGAAGAGCACCTCGCTGGCTGGACATCTGCTGAAGCCCGCTGAAGTCGAAATGCATCGGGGAGGAAAGACAGAAGAAAGTATCCGGGGAAGAGCGCGTGGTATTACACGTCCGAAGACAATCCCAGGAGCGCTGGTGAAATGGGCCTGTTCCTGTTGACGCGGAAAAGGGGACTGGCGCCGGTGGGCAGAGTCAGGCGAGCGCATGCTCCCAGGGCTACGCCCCCGCGTACCTCTAAATTTAAATGGGAAGATTTCTTCTGGTGAAAAAGGTTCCGTCTCCCTTCCCTAACGAGAGGCGCCCATGCAGTATGGAGGAAAGGGGACAGGACGAAAGAGTACAACAGTTACAGGTAAGTAACTTGTTCCTTCTCCAGCATGGGGTCTGGCATGGATTCACATAAAGAATAAATAGCAGTACAGAAATACACAACGACGTGAGGTGGCAAGGCTCAACAGAAGCAATTACTGTTACCTCCGGAACAGGCTCACCTTCAAGGGACAGGTTGCGTAGCACTGCTTGGCCGACCCTGGAGTCCTCTCTGGAATCCCTTTCGACGCTGTAGAATCTTGTGAAGGTGTGTGTAGACCTCCACATAGCAGCCCTGCAGATGTCCAGCAGGGGCACACCAGACAGGAACGAAGTCGTCGCAGCGATCGCTCTGGTGGAATGAGCTCTCAGCCGGTCAGGCATTGGTCGGTTTGCCAAACGGTGACAGTGTGTAATACAGGCGGAGAGCCACCTGGAAATGGAAGCCTTGGACCAAGCTTTCCCATGGTTCACAGGACCAAAGTTCACGAAAGGTTGAGACATCTTCCGTAAACTCTTTGTGCGTGCCACATAGAACTTCAGAGCACGCGCCACATCCAGCGAGTGCAAAGTCCTTCCAGCCAGCGACAAAGGTGTCGGAAAAAACACAGGCAACACCAAATGTTTGTTGAGATGGAATTCTGACGGAACCTTTGGCATGAAGGAAGGGTGCGCCCGCAGCACCACCCTCGTGATGTGAAAAGTCAGATAAGGCTGCTTGCAGGACAGGGCCTGGATCTCAACTACCCTCCTGGCAGGGATGATGGCCACAATAAAAGGCGCTTTCCACGAAAGGAACTTGAGAGTGGCCTGATGCATAGGTTCGAAGGCGGCCCCCATGAGCCTTGTCAGTACCACGTTGAGTTCCCACGCCGGGGCTGAAGCCTTCACTCTGCCAGACCTGTGAGTCATTCGTGGAAGGCCTAGACTGTTGATGGTGTGTCGAGGTCTTTTTCTCATCTGCATCCACCAGGGTGTCCGGCTTGTCTGGAACGAGTGGAGGGGTGCTGGGCGCCGAGGGCTGAGGTGTGGAGACCGGAGCCGGAGGCTGCAGCAGAGGCTAGTACGGAACCGCCTGAACAGTGGAAGGCAGGGGCGCCAGAATCGAAGGAGCCGGCTTGGCAGCAGGGGCTGCAACGGGGCCTGCAGTGCTGGAGCTATAGGAGGAATAACTATAGGTGCAGGGGGAGGGGCCAGAGCGAGCATGTCCATGATTACATCCCTAAGGAAGGACCCCATCTGAGGACATGAGCATGAGGAACTTTTCAAAGAACCTGTCGTCGCAGGCCCGTGGGTTGGCAGGTGATATTGACGGGTAGCGGACAGCTGCTGATGCCGCTGCATACTCTGTCTAGCTGTTTGCGGGGTAAACCTGTCCTGTGCTGCTGAAGGATAAACTGTAGGCCACGTACCTGGTTGACACCAGTCCCACCTTGTAACTCGTTCTCCCACCTGCTGCATTCCTCGGGCGGCCATCTTGTCTGGCGTGGTGGCCATCTTGTCGAGCTGCATGCCACGTGCCAAAGTCATGGTGCTTGGCTCACTGGGCCCGGCCTCCTCCAGGACTCTTGACGATGGAGCATGAGACCTACCCTGCACCTCAGGCCGAGGCCTGGTAGGAATGTCACCCTCAGCAGAGTTGCGGGTAGTGCTGGGTACAGGCGCCCCCTCTGCCATGTTGCAGGTACAAGTGCAAAGCCCCTCAGGTGTACACCCGGTAAAAGAACCTTGCGGTCTCTCAGCACTGTCTCTGGAAGGATCTACAGACCCCTCGGCCTGGCGGCCGGTAGCTGAATTAGCCTCGGTACCCGTGCTGGTGTGAGAAACTGAGCGGTTCCTCCCGTCTGGGCGTTTCCTTGGGAAGAAGTCGCCCTTGCGGGGTGCACTGGAAAAGAGCAGCCCTCCCTTAGGCCTTGACTTATGACTGACAAAAGTCCTTCAAGTCCTCTGGGGGCGACTTCTCGAAGAGCTCTGTCCACCTAGCTAGTCAAAGCACGCAAAGAATGTGCTTTGCATTTTGTGCAACCCTCCCATCCATGGTCGGGGCCAAGGCAGCGGAGGCAAAGAACGTGGGGATCCGATGTAGGGAAGAGCACCTCGCAGGCTGGACATCTGCTGAAGCCCGCTGAAGTCGAAATGCATCGGGGAGGAAAGACAGAAGAAAGTATCCGGGGAAGAGCGCGTGGTATTACATGTCCGAAGACAATCCCAGGAGCGCTGGTGAAATGGGCCTGTTCCTGTTGACGCGGAAAAGGGGACTGGCGCCGGTGGGCAGAGTCAGGCGAGCGCATGCTCCCAGGGCTACGCCCCCGCGTGCCTCTAAATTTAAATGGGAAGATTTCTTCTGGTGAAAAAGGTTCCGTCTCCCTTCCCTAACGAGAGGCGCCCATGCAGTATGGAGGAAAGGGGACAGGACGAAAGAGTACAACAGTTACAGGTAAGTAACTTGTTCCTTCTCCAGCATGGGGTCTGGCATGGATTCACATAAAGAATAAATAGCAGTACAGAAATACACAACGACGTGAGGTGGCAAGGCTCAACAGAAGCAATTACTGTTACCTCCGGAACAGGCTCACCTTCAAGGGAACAGGTTGCGTAGCACTGCTTGGCCGACCCTGGAGTCCTCTCTGGAATCCCTTTCGACGCTGTAGAATCTTGTGAAGGTGTGTGTAGACCTCCACATAGCAGCCCTGCAGATGTCCAGCAGGGGCACACCAGACAGGAACGAAGTCGTCGCAGCGATCGCTCTGGTCGAATGAGCTCTCAGCCGGTCAGGCATTGGTCGGTTTGCCAAACGGTGACAGTGTGTAATACAGGCGGAGAGCCACCTGGAAATGGAAGCCTTGGACCAAGCTTTCCCATGGTTCACAGGACCAAAGTTCACGAAAGGTTGAGACATCTTCCGTAAACTCTTCGGAAAAAACACAGGCAACACCAAATGTTTGTTGAGGTGGAATTCTGATGGAACCTTTGGCATGAAGGAAGGGTGCGCCCGCAGCACCACCCTCGTGATGTGAAAAGTCAGATAAGGCCGCTTGCAGGACAGGGCCTGGATCTCAACTACCCTCCTGGCAGGGATGATGGCCACAATAAAAGGCGTTTTCCACGAAAGGAACTTGAGAGTGGCCTGATGCATAGGTTCGAAGGCGGCCCCCATGAGCCTTGTCAGTACCACGTTGAGTTCCCACGCCGGGGCTGAAGCCTTCACTCTGCCAGACCTGTGAGTCATTCGTGGAAGGCCTAGACTGTTGATGGTGTGTCGAGGTCTTTTTCCTCGTCTGCATCCATCAGGGTGTCCGGCTTGTCTGGAACGGGTGGAGGGGTGCTGGGCGCCGAGGGCTGCGGTGTGGAGACCGGAGCCGGAGGCTGCAGCAGAGGCTAGTACGGAACCGCCTGAACAGTGGAAGGCAGGGGCGCCAGAATCGAAGGAGCCGGCGTGGCAGCAGGGGCTGCAACGGGGCCTGCAGTGCTGGAGCTATAGGAGGAATAACTATAGGTGCAGGGGGAGGGGCCAGAGCGAGCATGTCCATGATTACATCCCTAAGGAAGGACCCCATCTGAGGACATGAGCATGAGGAACTTTTCAAAGAACCTGTCGGCGCAGGCCCGTGGGTTGGCAGGTGATATTGAAAGGTAGCGGACGGCAGCTGATGCCGCTGCATACTCTGTCTAGCTGTTTGCGGGGTAAACCTGTCCTGTGCTGCTGAAGGATAAACTGTAGGCCACGTACCTGGTTGACACCAGTCCCACCTTGTAACTCGTTCTCCCACCTGCTGCATTCCTCGGGCGGCCATCTTGTCTGGCGTGGTGGCCATCTTGTCGAGCTGCATGCCATGTGCCAAAGTCATGGTGCTTGGCTCACTGGGCCCGGCCTCCTCCAGGACTCTTGGCGATGGAGCATGAGACCTACCCTGCACCTCAGGCCGAGGCCTGGTAGGATTGTCACCCTCAGCAGAGTTGCCGGTAGTGCTGGGTACAGGCGCCCCCTCTGCCATGTTGCAGGTACAAGTGCATAGCCCCTCAGGTGTACACCCGGTAAAAGAACCTTGCGGTCTCTCAGCACTGTCTCTGGAAGGATCTACAGACCCCTCGGCCTGGCCGCCGGTAGCTGAATTAGCCTCGGTACCCGTGCTGGTGTGAGAAACTGAGCGGTTCCTCCCGTCTGGGCGTTTCCTTGGGAAGAAGTCGCCCTTGCGGGGTGCACTGGAAAAGAGCAGCCCTCCCTTAGGCCTTGACTTATGACTGACAAAAGTCCTTCAAGTCCTCTGGGGGCGACTTCTCGAAGAGCTCTGTCCACCTAGCTAGTCAAAGCACGCAAAGAATGTGCTTTGCATTTTGTGCAACCCTCCCATCCATGGTCGGGGCCAAGGCAGCGGAGGCAAAGAACGTGGGGATCCGATGTAGGGAAGAGCACCTCGCAGGCTGGACATCTGCTGAAGCCCGCTGAAGTCGAAATGCATCGGGGAGGAAAGACAGAAGAAAGTATCCGGGGAAGAGCGCGTGGTATTACATGTCCGAAGACAATCCCAGGAGCGCTGGTGAAATGGGCCTGTTCCTGTTGACGCGGAAAAGGGGACTGGCGCCGGTGGGCAGAGTCAGGCGAGCGCATGCTCCCAGGGCTACGCCCCCGCGTGCCTCTAAATTTAAATGGGAAGATTTCTTCTGGTGAAAAAGGTTCCGTCTCCCTTCCCTAACGAGAGGCGCCCATGCAGTATGGAGGAAAGGGGACAGGACGAAAGAGTACAACAGTTACAGGTAAGTAACTTGTTCCTTCTCCAGCATGGGGTCTGGCATGGATTCACATAAAGAATAAATAGCAGTACAGAAATACACAACGACGTGAGGTGGCAAGGCTCAACAGAAGTAATTACTGTTACCTCCGGAACAGGCTCACCTTCAAGGGAACAGGTTGCGTAGCACTGCTTGGCCGACCCTGGAGTCCTCTCTGGAATCCCTTTCGACGCTGTAGAATCTTGTGAAGGTGTGTGTAGACCTCCACATAGCAGCCCTGCAGATGTCCAGCAGGGGCACACCAGACAGGAACGAAGTCGTCGCAGCGATCGCTCTGGTGGAATGAGCTCTCAGCCGGTCAGGCATTGGTCGGTTTGCCAAACGGTGACAGTGTGTAATACAGGCGGAGAGCCACCTGGAAATGGAAGCCTTGGACCAAGCTTTCCCATGGTTCACAGGACCAAAGTTCACGAAAGGTTGAGACATCTTCCGTAAACTCTTTGTGCGTGCCACATAGAACTTCAGAGCACGCGCCACATCCAGCGAGTGCAAAGTCCTTCCAGCCAGCGACAAAGGTGTCGGAAAAAACACAGGCAACACCAAATGTTTGTTGAGGTGGAATTCTGACGGAACCTTTGGCATGAAGGAAGGGTGCGCCCGCAGCACCACCCTCGTGATGTGAAAAGTCAGATAAGGCCTCTTGCAGGACAGGGCCTGGATCTCAACTACCCTCCTGGCAGGGATGATGGCCACAATAAAAGGCGTTTTCCACGAAAGGAACTTGAGAGTGGCCTGATGCATAGGTTCGAAGGCGGCCCCCATGAGCCTTGTCAGTACCACGTTGAGTTCCCACGCCGGGGCTGAAGCCTTCACTCTGCCAGGCCTGTGAGTCATTCGTGGAAGGCCTAGACTGTTGATGGTGTGTCGAGGTCTTTTTCCTCGTCTGCATCCACCAGGGTGTCCGGCTTGTCTGGAACGAGTGGAGGGGTGCTGGGCGCCGAGGGCTGAGGTGTGGAGACCGGAGCCGGAGGCTGCAGCAGAGGCTAGTACGGAACCGCCTGAACAGTGGAAGGCAGGGGCGCCAGAATCGAAGGAGCCGGCGTGGCAGCAGGGGCTGCAACGGGGCCTGCAGTGCTGGAGCTATAGGAGGAATAACTATAGGTGCAGGGGGAGGGGCCAGAGCGAGCATGTCCATGATTACATCCCTAAGGAAGGACCCCATCTGAGGACATGAGCATGAGGAACTTTTCAAAGAACCTGTCGTCGCAGGCCCGTGGGTTGGCAGGTGATATTGACAGGTAGCGGACGGCTGCTGATGCCGCTGCATACTCTGTCTAGCTGTTTGCGGGGTAAACCTGTCCTGTGCTGCTGAAGGATAAACTGTAGGCCACGTAGCTGGTTGACACCAGTCCCACCTTGTAACTCGTTCTCCCACCTGCTGCATTCCTCGGGCGGCCATCTTGTCTGGCGTGGTGGCCATCTTGTCGAGCTGCATGCCACGTGCCAAAGTCATGGTGCTTGGCTCACTGGGCCCGGCCTCCTCCAGGACTCTTGGCGATGGAGCATGAGACCTACCCTGCACCTCAGGCCGAGGCCTGGTAGGAATGTCACCCTCAGCAGAGTTGCCGGTAGTGCTGGGTACAGGCGCCCCCTCTGCCATGTTGCAGGTACAAGTGCATAGCCCCTCAGGTGTACACCCGGTAAAAGAACCTTGCGGTCTCTCAGCACTGTCTCTGGAAGGATCTACAGACCCCTCGGCCTGGCCGCCGGTAGCTGAATTAGCCTCGGTACCCGTGCTGGTGTGAGAAACTGAGCGGTTCCTCCCGTCTGGGCGTTTCCTTGGGAAGAAGTCGCCCTTGCGGGGTGCACTGGAAAAGAGCAGCCCTCCCTTAGGCCTTGACTTATGACTGACAAAAGTCCTTCAAGTCCTCTGGGGGCGACTTCTCGAAGAGCTCTGTCCACCTAGCTAGTCAAAGCACGCAAAGAATGTGCTTTGCATTTTGTGCAACCCTCCCATCCATGGTCGGGGCCAAGGCAGCGGAGGCAAAGAACGTGGGGATCCGATGTAGGGAAGAGCACCTCGCTGGCTGGACATCTGCTGAAGCCCGCTGAAGTCGAAATGCATCGGGGAGGAAAGACAGAAGAAAGTATCCGGGGAAGAGCGCGTGGTATTACACGTCCGAAGACAATCCCAGGAGCGCTGGTGAAATGGGCCTGTTCCTGTTGACGCGGAAAAGGGGACTGGCGCCGGTGGGCAGAGTCAGGCGAGCGCATGCTCCCAGGGCTACGCCCCCGCGTACCTCTAAATTTAAATGGGAAGATTTCTTCTGGTGAAAAAGGTTCCGTCTCCCTTCCCTAACGAGAGGCGCCCATGCAGTATGGAGGAAAGGGGACAGGACGAAAGAGTACAACAGTTACAGGTAAGTAACTTGTTCCTTCTCCAGCATGGGGTCTGGCATGGATTCACATAAAGAATAAATAGCAGTACAGAAATACACAACGACGTGAGGTGGCAAGGCTCAACAGAAGCAATTACTGTTACCTCCGGAACAGGCTCACCTTCAAGGGACAGGTTGCGTAGCACTGCTTGGCCGACCCTGGAGTCCTCTCTGGAATCCCTTTCGACGCTGTAGAATCTTGTGAAGGTGTGTGTAGACCTCCACATAGCAGCCCTGCAGATGTCCAGCAGGGGCACACCAGACAGGAACGAAGTCGTCGCAGCGATCGCTCTGGTGGAATGAGCTCTCAGCCGGTCAGGCATTGGTCGGTTTGCCAAACGGTGACAGTGTGTAATACAGGCGGAGAGCCACCTGGAAATGGAAGCCTTGGACCAAGCTTTCCCATGGTTCACAGGACCAAAGTTCACGAAAGGTTGAGACATCTTCCGTAAACTCTTTGTGCGTGCCACATAGAACTTCAGAGCACGCGCCACATCCAGCGAGTGCAAAGTCCTTCCAGCCAGCGACAAAGGTGTCGGAAAAAACACAGGCAACACCAAATGTTTGTTGAGATGGAATTCTGACGGAACCTTTGGCATGAAGGAAGGGTGCGCCCGCAGCACCACCCTCGTGATGTGAAAAGTCAGATAAGGCTGCTTGCAGGACAGGGCCTGGATCTCAACTACCCTCCTGGCAGGGATGATGGCCACAATAAAAGGCGCTTTCCACGAAAGGAACTTGAGAGTGGCCTGATGCATAGGTTCGAAGGCGGCCCCCATGAGCCTTGTCAGTACCACGTTGAGTTCCCACGCCGGGGCTGAAGCCTTCACTCTGCCAGACCTGTGAGTCATTCGTGGAAGGCCTAGACTGTTGATGGTGTGTCGAGGTCTTTTTCTCATCTGCATCCACCAGGGTGTCCGGCTTGTCTGGAACGAGTGGAGGGGTGCTGGGCGCCGAGGGCTGAGGTGTGGAGACCGGAGCCGGAGGCTGCAGCAGAGGCTAGTACGGAACCGCCTGAACAGTGGAAGGCAGGGGCGCCAGAATCGAAGGAGCCGGCTTGGCAGCAGGGGCTGCAACGGGGCCTGCAGTGCTGGAGCTATAGGAGGAATAACTATAGGTGCAGGGGGAGGGGCCAGAGCGAGCATGTCCATGATTACATCCCTAAGGAAGGACCCCATCTGAGGACATGAGCATGAGGAACTTTTCAAAGAACCTGTCGTCGCAGGCCCGTGGGTTGGCAGGTGATATTGACGGGTAGCGGACAGCTGCTGATGCCGCTGCATACTCTGTCTAGCTGTTTGCGGGGTAAACCTGTCCTGTGCTGCTGAAGGATAAACTGTAGGCCACGTACCTGGTTGACACCAGTCCCACCTTGTAACTCGTTCTCCCACCTGCTGCATTCCTCGGGCGGCCATCTTGTCTGGCGTGGTGGCCATCTTGTCGAGCTGCATGCCACGTGCCAAAGTCATGGTGCTTGGCTCACTGGGCCCGGCCTCCTCCAGGACTCTTGACGATGGAGCATGAGACCTACCCTGCACCTCAGGCCGAGGCCTGGTAGGAATGTCACCCTCAGCAGAGTTGCGGGTAGTGCTGGGTACAGGCGCCCCCTCTGCCATGTTGCAGGTACAAGTGCAAAGCCCCTCAGGTGTACACCCGGTAAAAGAACCTTGCGGTCTCTCAGCACTGTCTCTGGAAGGATCTACAGACCCCTCGGCCTGGCGGCCGGTAGCTGAATTAGCCTCGGTACCCGTGCTGGTGTGAGAAACTGAGCGGTTCCTCCCGTCTGGGCGTTTCCTTGGGAAGAAGTCGCCCTTGCGGGGTGCACTGGAAAAGAGCAGCCCTCCCTTAGGCCTTGACTTATGACTGACAAAAGTCCTTCAAGTCCTCTGGGGGCGACTTCTCGAAGAGCTCTGTCCACCTAGCTAGTCAAAGCACGCAAAGAATGTGCTTTGCATTTTGTGCAACCCTCCCATCCATGGTCGGGGCCAAGGCAGCGGAGGCAAAGAACGTGGGGATCCGATGTAGGGAAGAGCACCTCGCAGGCTGGACATCTGCTGAAGCCCGCTGAAGTCGAAATGCATCGGGGAGGAAAGACAGAAGAAAGTATCCGGGGAAGGGCGCGTGGTATTACATGTCCGAAGACAATCCCAGGAGCGCTGGTGAAATGGGCCTGTTCCTGTTGACGCGGAAAAGGGGACTGGCGCCGGTGGGCAGAGTCAGGCGAGCGCATGCTCCCAGGGCTACGCCCCCGCGTGCCTCTAAATTTAAATGGGAAGATTTCTTCTGGTGAAAAAGGTTCCGTCTCCCTTCCCTAACGAGAGGCGCCCATGCAGTATGGAGGAAAGGGGACAGGACGAAAGAGTACAACAGTTACAGGTAAGTAACTTGTTCCTTCTCCAGCATGGGGTCTGGCATGGATTCACATAAAGAATAAATAGCAGTACAGAAATACACAACGACGTGAGGTGGCAAGGCTCAACAGAAGCAATTACTGTTACCTCCGGAACAGGCTCACCTTCAAGGGAACAGGTTGCGTAGCACTGCTTGGCCGACCCTGGAGTCCTCTCTGGAATCCCTTTCGACGCTGTAGAATCTTGTGAAGGTGTGTGTAGACCTCCACATAGCAGCCCTGCAGATGTCCAGCAGGGGCACACCAGACAGGAACGAAGTCGTCGCAGCGATCGCTCTGGTCGAATGAGCTCTCAGCCGGTCAGGCATTGGTCGGTTTGCCAAACGGTGACAGTGTGTAATACAGGCGGAGAGCCACCTGGAAATGGAAGCCTTGGACCAAGCTTTCCCATGGTTCACAGGACCAAAGTTCACGAAAGGTTGAGACATCTTCCGTAAACTCTTCGGAAAAAACACAGGCAACACCAAATGTTTGTTGAGGTGGAATTCTGATGGAACCTTTGGCATGAAGGAAGGGTGCGCCCGCAGCACCACCCTCGTGATGTGAAAAGTCAGATAAGGCCGCTTGCAGGACAGGGCCTGGATCTCAACTACCCTCCTGGCAGGGATGATGGCCACAATAAAAGGCGTTTTCCACGAAAGGAACTTGAGAGTGGCCTGATGCATAGGTTCGAAGGCGGCCCCCATGAGCCTTGTCAGTACCACGTTGAGTTCCCACGCCGGGGCTGAAGCCTTCACTCTGCCAGACCTGTGAGTCATTCGTGGAAGGCCTAGACTGTTGATGGTGTGTCGAGGTCTTTTTCCTCGTCTGCATCCATCAGGGTGTCCGGCTTGTCTGGAACGGGTGGAGGGGTGCTGGGCGCCGAGGGCTGCGGTGTGGAGACCGGAGCCGGAGGCTGCAGCAGAGGCTAGTACGGAACCGCCTGAACAGTGGAAGGCAGGGGCGCCAGAATCGAAGGAGCCGGCGTGGCAGCAGGGGCTGCAACGGGGCCTGCAGTGCTGGAGCTATAGGAGGAATAACTATAGGTGCAGGGGGAGGGGCCAGAGCGAGCATGTCCATGATTACATCCCTAAGGAAGGACCCCATCTGAGGACATGAGCATGAGGAACTTTTCAAAGAACCTGTCGGCGCAGGCCCGTGGGTTGGCAGGTGATATTGAAAGGTAGCGGACGGCAGCTGATGCCGCTGCATACTCTGTCTAGCTGTTTGCGGGGTAAACCTGTCCTGTGCTGCTGAAGGATAAACTGTAGGCCACGTACCTGGTTGACACCAGTCCCACCTTGTAACTCGTTCTCCCACCTGCTGCATTCCTCGGGCGGCCATCTTGTCTGGCGTGGTGGCCATCTTGTCGAGCTGCATGCCATGTGCCAAAGTCATGGTGCTTGGCTCACTGGGCCCGGCCTCCTCCAGGACTCTTGGCGATGGAGCATGAGACCTACCCTGCACCTCAGGCCGAGGCCTGGTAGGATTGTCACCCTCAGCAGAGTTGCCGGTAGTGCTGGGTACAGGCGCCCCCTCTGCCATGTTGCAGGTACAAGTGCATAGCCCCTCAGGTGTACACCCGGTAAAAGAACCTTGCGGTCTCTCAGCACTGTCTCTGGAAGGATCTACAGACCCCTCGGCCTGGCCGCCGGTAGCTGAATTAGCCTCGGTACCCGTGCTGGTGTGAGAAACTGAGCGGTTCCTCCCGTCTGGGCGTTTCCTTGGGAAGAAGTCGCCCTTGCGGGGTGCACTGGAAAAGAGCAGCCCTCCCTTAGGCCTTGACTTATGACTGACAAAAGTCCTTCAAGTCCTCTGGGGGCGACTTCTCGAAGAGCTCTGTCCACCTAGCTAGTCAAAGCACGCAAAGAATGTGCTTTGCATTTTGTGCAACCCTCCCATCCATGGTCGGGGCCAAGGCAGCGGAGGCAAAGAACGTGGGGATCCGATGTAGGGAAGAGCACCTCGCAGGCTGGACATCTGCTGAAGCCCGCTGAAGTCGAAATGCATCGGGGAGGAAAGACAGAAGAAAGTATCCGGGGAAGAGCGCGTGGTATTACATGTCCGAAGACAATCCCAGGAGCGCTGGTGAAATGGGCCTGTTCCTGTTGACGCGGAAAAGGGGACTGGCGCCGGTGGGCAGAGTCAGGCGAGCGCATGCTCCCAGGGCTACGCCCCCGCGTGCCTCTAAATTTAAATGGGAAGATTTCTTCTGGTGAAAAAGGTTCCGTCTCCCTTCCCTAACGAGAGGCGCCCATGCAGTATGGAGGAAAGGGGACAGGACGAAAGAGTACAACAGTTACAGGTAAGTAACTTGTTCCTTCTCCAGCATGGGGTCTGGCATGGATTCACATAAAGAATAAATAGCAGTACAGAAATACACAACGACGTGAGGTGGCAAGGCTCAACAGAAGTAATTACTGTTACCTCCGGAACAGGCTCACCTTCAAGGGAACAGGTTGCGTAGCACTGCTTGGCCGACCCTGGAGTCCTCTCTGGAATCCCTTTCGACGCTGTAGAATCTTGTGAAGGTGTGTGTAGACCTCCACATAGCAGCCCTGCAGATGTCCAGCAGGGGCACACCAGACAGGAACGAAGTCGTCGCAGCGATCGCTCTGGTGGAATGAGCTCTCAGCCGGTCAGGCATTGGTCGGTTTGCCAAACGGTGACAGTGTGTAATACAGGCGGAGAGCCACCTGGAAATGGAAGCCTTGGACCAAGCTTTCCCATGGTTCACAGGACCAAAGTTCACGAAAGGTTGAGACATCTTCCGTAAACTCTTTGTGCGTGCCACATAGAACTTCAGAGCACGCGCCACATCCAGCGAGTGCAAAGTCCTTCCAGCCAGCGACAAAGGTGTCGGAAAAAACACAGGCAACACCAAATGTTTGTTGAGGTGGAATTCTGACGAAACCTTTGGCATGAAGGAAGGGTGCGCCCGCAGCACCACCCTCGTGATGTGAAAAGTCAGATAAGGCCTCTTGCAGGACAGGGCCTGGATCTCAACTACCCTCCTGGCAGGGATGATGGCCACAATAAAAGGCGTTTTCCACGAAAGGAACTTGAGAGTGGCCTGATGCATAGGTTCGAAGGCGGCCCCCATGAGCCTTGTCAGTACCACGTTGAGTTCCCACGCCGGGGCTGAAGCCTTCACTCTGCCAGACCTGTGAGTCATTCGTGGAAGGCCTAGACTGTTGATGGTGTGTCGAGGTCTTTTTCCTCGTCTGCATCCACCAGGGTGTCTGGCTTGTCTGGAACGAGTGGAGGGGTGCTGGGCGCCGAGGGCTGAGGTGTGGAGACCGGAGCCGGAGGCTGCAGCAGAGGCTAGTACGGAACCGCCTGAACAGTGGAAGGCAGGGGCGCCAGAATCGAAGGAGCCGGCGTGGCAGCAGGGGCTGCAACGGGGCCTGCAGTGCTGGAGCTATAGGAGGAATAACTATAGGTGCAGGGGGAGGGGCCAGAGCGAGCATGTCCATGATTACATCCCTAAGGAAGGACCCCATCTGAGGACATGAGCATGAGGAACTTTTCAAAGAACCTGTCGTCGCAGGCCCGTGGGTTGGCAGGTGATATTGACAGGTAGCGGACGGCTGCTGATGCCGCTGCATACTCTGTCTAGCTGTTTGCGGGGTAAACCTGTCCTGTGCTGCTGAAGGATAAACTGTAGGCCACGTAGCTGGTTGACACCAGTCCCACCTTGTAACTCGTTCTCCCACCTGCTGCATTCCTCGGGCGGCCATCTTGTCTGGCGTGGTGGCCATCTTGTCGAGCTGCATGCCACGTGCCAAAGTCATGGTGCTTGGCTCACTGGGCCCGGCCTCCTCCAGGACTCTTGGCGATGGAGCATGAGACCTACCCTGCACCTCAGGCCGAGGCCTGGTAGGAATGTCACCCTCAGCAGAGTTGCCGGTAGTGCTGGGTACAGGCGCCCCCTCTGCCATGTTGCAGGTACAAGTGCATAGCCCCTCAGGTGTACACCCGGTAAAAGAACCTTGCGGTCTCTCAGCACTGTCTCTGGAAGGATCTACAGACCCCTCGGCCTGGCCGCCGGTAGCTGAATTAGCCTCGGTACCCGTGCTGGTGTGAGAAACTGAGCGGTTCCTCCCGTCTGGGCGTTTCCTTGGGAAGAAGTCGCCCTTGCGGGGTGCACTGGAAAAGAGCAGCCCTCCCTTAGGCCTTGACTTATGACTGACAAAAGTCCTTCAAGTCCTCTGGGGGCGACTTCTCGAAGAGCTCTGTCCACCTAGCTAGTCAAAGCACGCAAAGAATGTGCTTTGCATTTTGTGCAACCCTCCCATCCATGGTCGGGGCCAAGGCAGCGGAGGCAAAGAACGTGGGGATCCGATGTAGGGAAGAGCACCTCGCAGGCTGGACATGGAACAAGTTACTTACCTGTAACTGTTGTTCTCCAGCATGGGTCTGGCATGGATTCACATGCTCATGAATATTCCCCGTCGTCAGGCTGGGAATCCTCGGTAAAGAAAAAACCAGTATCAGTTTCGTTTCTGATCTGTCTTTCGTAGTAATAACCAATCACTGGTCTCTGCGTCATACTGACCACAGCCAATGACTGCCCTCTACCTAAGCACCGCCTCTGGCAGCCATCTTCAGATTTGGAAGCACGTGAAGTGGCAGTATGACCAAGTGAAGAGCCGCAGAGGGGTAGGCGGGAGGGTTCGCATGTGAATCCATGCCAGACCCATGCTGGAGAACAACAGTTACAGGTAAGTAACTTGTTCCTTCTCCAGCATGGGGTCTGGCATGGATTCACATGCTCATGAATAAAGAATACATAGCAGTACACACATGCACAACCACGGGAGGTGGCAAAGGCTCAACATTAAGCATCACATCAACTCAACATTAAGCATCTTACCTCCTCACCAGGCTCACCTCAGGCGAACAGGTTGCGCAGCACTGCTTGGCCGACCCTGGACTCCTCCCTGGAATCCCGGTCGACGCAGTAGAATTTCGTGAAGGTGTGCGTCGACCTCCACGTAGCAGCCCTGCATATGTCCAGCAGGGGCACACCAGATAGGAACGCCGTGGTAGCTGCGATCGCTCTGGTGGAATGGGCTCTCGGACGGCCAGGCAGCGGTCGGTTTGCCAACCGGTGACAGTACATGATACAGCCGGAGAGCCATCTGGAGATGGAAGCCTTCGAGAGAGCCTTCCCCTGATTGACAGGTCCAAAGTTCACAAAGAGTTGTGACGTCTTCCGAAAACCTTTCGTGCGGTCCACGTAGAACTTCAGCGCTCTAGCTACATCCAGCGAGTGCAAAGTCCTCTCAGCCGGCGACGAAGGCGACGGGAAGAACACAGGTAACACCAAGGGTTCGTTGAGATGAAAGTCCGACGGTACCTTGGGCATGAAGGAGGGGTGCGTCCTGAGCACTACCCTCGTGTCGTGGAAAGTCAAGTACGGTGCCTTGCAGGAAAGGGCCTGGATCTCTCCCACTCGTCGTGCGGAGGTGATGGCCACGAGAAAAGCTGTTTTCCACGATAGAAACTTCAACGGGGCCGAGTGCAGAGGCTCGAACGGAGGTCCCATGAGTTTGGTCAGTACCACGTTGAGCTCCCACGCCGGGGCCGGAGCCTTCACCGGCGGGAACGATCTGAACAGTCCCTTCATGAACTCTTTCACCAGACGATGAGACCACAAGGACGTCCTGCCCGTGGTTCTGGTGTATCGGGAGATCGCAGCAAGATGAATCTTGATGGACGCGTGTGCCAGACCAGCTTTGGCCAGCGTCAGCAGGTACGGCAGCACTTGGGGAGCCGTAATCCGTAGAGGGTTAATCTTCTGTGCGTGGCACCAGACAGAGAACCTCTTCCATTTGTGTCCGTAGCATTTAAGAGTCGAGGACGCCCTGGCCTTTGCAAGAACCTCTCTGCAGTCGGCCGGTATGTCGTATCCTCCAAACTCTAGCGCTGCAGGAGCCAGGCCTGCAAGTTCAGCGACTTCGGGTCGTGGTGGAGGATGGCGCCTCCTTCCCTGGAGAGTAGATCCGCGTCCGCCGGCAGCTTGATTGGCGGGGACGCCGACAAGTCCAGAAGGTCCGGGAACCATATCTGCCTCGGCCACGCAGGTGCGACGAGGATCATCCTGCACCGTGACCTCTTGAGCTGGTTGACGAGCCGGATTAGCAGAGGCAAGGGAGGGAACGCGTAGAGGAACAGGCCCTCCCAGGGGAACGAGAAAGCATCGCCCATGCTCCTCGTCTGGGGAAACCTGCTGGCGAACCTCCGGCACTTGGTGTTCGTCGCCGTCGCGAACAGGTCGATCTGGGGTGTGCCCCACCGTCGGAAGAGGCGATCCACCAGATCCTGCCGTAGTTCCCACTCGTGGCACGAGCGCAGCTCCCTGCTGAGTGAGTCGGCGATGGTGTTTTTTATCCCTGCCAGATGAAACGGCACCAGAAGAATCCCTTGGGCGACGGCCCAATGCCACAGGTCCTGCGCCTCCTTGGACAGCGCTGGGGACCTGGTTCCGCCCTGTTTCCTGATGTAAAACATGGTGGTGGTGTTGTCGGTGAAGATCCTCACCACCTTGCCCTTGAGGGACGGAAGGAAGGACCTGAGGGCCCAAAACACTGCACGGAGCTCCAGGACGTTGATATGCAGGGACTTCTCCGTCGGGAGCCAGAGTCCCCTTGCGTGCAGATTTTCGGTGTGCGCTCCCCACCCTTCTAGGGAGGCATCCGTGGTCACAGTCACCTGGTGGGCTGGGGTCTGGAAGTCCATGCCCGCCGTCAGATGCGCGCGGGTGCCCCACCACCGTATCGCTCGTCGGAAACTCTCGTCGAGCTTGATCCTTTCCTCGAAGCTGCCCGTCGTCTGGATCCAGCGCGCATCCAGGAACTCTTGCAACGGGCGCATCCGGAGCCTGCACATGGGAATGAGGTAGATGCAGGAAGACATCATCCCGAGGAGGGACTTGATGGACCTCACCTTGGCCGCGTCGGCCACCAACATCCGTTGCACCTTGCCCAAGATGGTCCTGGTCCTCTCCTCCGACGGGGAGGCCAGAAGGGACACTGTGTCGAGCCTCGCTCCCAGAAACAGTGCGACTTGCGCGGGCACCAGGTGGGATTTGGCGTAGTTCACGGAGAATCCCAGGTCCGTGAGGAGTTGGACGGTCCTTGCCGTGTGGACCACGGCGAGCTCCCTCGTCTTGGCGCGGATGAGCCAGTCGTCCAGGTAGGGGTAGACGTGAATCCCCTCGCGGCGCAGCTGCGCCGCCACCGGTGCGAGGCACTTGGTGAAAACCCTGGGTGCCGACCGCAGTCCGAAGGGAAGGGCTTTGAACTGGTAATGACGCCCTTGGACCACGAATCTGAGGAATTTTCGGTGCCCCTTTAGGATGGGAATGTGGAAGTAGGCATCCTCCAAATCCAACGACGATAGGAAGTCTCCTTCCTCCAGCTGACCCAGGACGTGCTGGAGGGTGACCATCCGGAACTTCTGCGCCTTGATGAACTTGTTCAGGCGTCGCAGGTCCAGGATGGGGCGCCATCCTCCCGTCTTCTTCTTCACGAGGAAGTAACGCGAGTAGACTCCGGAGCCCCGAAGCCTCTTTGGGACGAGTTCGATGGCGCCCTTCCTGAGCATCGCCTTTACCTCCAGGAGAAGTTGAGGGACGTGAAGTTCTTTCCTGGCCACGGGGGGGACGCGCGGGCACCTTCTTTGAAACTCGAGCGCGTGGCCCCGGGCCAGGGCGTCCAGCACCCAACGGTCGGTGGAGATGGACTCCCACACGCTGACGAAGCCCGCCAGCCGGCCTCCCACCGGGGTGCTTCGGTGGGGGCCCGACCCCACGGCCGGTTCAATCCTGCTTGGACGCGGCCTTGCCGCCTTGGCCCCCTTGGCGACGACGGCGGGGGCCGCCAGACTTGCCTCGTCCTCTGTAGGCCTCTTGCGACGACGAGCGGGCCGCTTGACGGTAGGAAGCGAAACCGCCGCCGGAACCTTTGGAGGCGCCCTTGCCTCCGCCGCTCCGAAAGGGCGTCCGCCGTTGCTGCAGCACTCCAAGGGCCCGGGCCGTCTCCGTATCCGCCTTGATGGCCTGAAGGGAATCGTCCACTGTCTTCCCAAACAGGTTGTTCCCCTCGAAGGGCATGTCCAGGACCCTGTTCTGGACGTCCTGCCGAAAGTCCGTCGCCTTGAGCCATCCGCGCCGTCGAAGGCAAACGCCGTTGCCCATCTGGCGGAACCCAGTGTCGGCGATGTCCGTCGCCACGGTGATGGCGTGGTCCGAGGCCACCTCACCTTCCTGCAGGATCTCAAGGGCCTCCGCCCTCTTGTCGTCCGGCAGAAAATCCAGCAGGGGAGCTATCTTGTACCAGAGTTCCCTGTCGTAGCGGGCCACGATAGCCAAGGCGTTGGCCGCTTTAATCGTCGTCGCCGCCGACGAGATGACTCTGCGTCCCATGGCATCCAATTTCTTTCCCTCGCCGTCCGGCGGGGAAGTCGACGTGGAGGCCGCACCCCCCCCCGCTTTCTTCCTGGCTGCCGCGGAGACGACGGAGTCCGGGGTAGGCTGCGCCCGGAGGCATAGGGGGGCCGAGTCCGGGACCCGGTACTTTTTCTCGTACCGGTCTCTTTTCGCTGGCGTCGTGGAAGGGTTCTTGAGGAGGGAAAGGCCCTCATCCCAAATGTCGTCCAACAGAGGCACTGCGAGGACCGTCTTCCTCTTGGTCTCGCGCCGTTGGTAAAGGAAGCCTTCCTTTTTCTTCTCCTCAGGGCAGAGTTGGAAAAGCTCGGATGCCCTGGCGATCATTGAGTGGAACGATCCAATCTCGTCGGGCGGAGAAGCCCTGGGGGGAGGCGACGACGGAAAATCCTCGTCGTATGCCTCGTCGTCCGTACCCGTCGCTGCCGTGTCAGTCCCCGTATCATCCCCTCGGGTGGACGGGGAGGAGGGCTGGATGGGGCGCGATGGTTGAAAAGGAGGCGGTGGATGGATCCTTCTTTTCTTGGTAGGGGGAACACCAGAAGGTCCCGGTTCTGGATCCCCCGACGGGAGAGGTTCCTCCGTCGGTAACGGTAGTCTCGTCCTTATCTCGGAGCATAAGGACTGTATAGCCAACAAAATGGCCGCTGAGTTGTCCTGCGGCGCTGGCAGAGGGGAATCCGACGGGCGAGCAGGGGCCCCGTCGGTATCCTCGACGATGTCGTCGTCGTCACCTGCGTCGGGGCCCATTCCGACGGGCTGGTCTTGTTCCACGCCTAGGCCGTGGCTTAAGACCTCGATCAGTTCCTCTTCTGAGGTTGAGGCCGAATCTCCGACGACGCCCTGCCCCCCCTTCTTCCCCACGGAGGGTTTCACGGGGGTCCTATCGATGGGCACGAAAGAAGACTCCCTCCGAGGAGGCAGGGAGATTCTGGGCCCCGAGGCCGCCACCACTGGTGCAGCCTCCACAGGCTGGGCCAGGGCCGCCGCGACCGTTTCGATAGAGGGCTTGGTCGAATGGATCAAGGCCTTCACCACCTTAGGTGCGCTCACCGCCTTATCCTTGAGGGAGGGGGCACTGCCACGCTCCTCCTCTGCCTTAGAGCTCGACCGGGGTCTCTCCAGGAGCTTCGCCGGGTGCTCGGCCTTCCTCTTACCCGACCCAGAGCGTTGGCTCGTGGTTGATGGTGCCGGGGAGGGTGCGCCCTGCCTGGCGCCCGTAGAGCCCGACCGTTCGGCGCTCCCGGTGCCAGCGGACTCGCGGTGCTTGGCCTTATGTTGGGCCCCCGTCGCCGGGGCGCCCTCAAAGGTCTTAGAAGACCGCTCAGATTTCTTCTTCTTCTCGCCAGACGGGCTCTTACCCTCCAGCCAGCTGGCGAGACGTTGATGGCGGTCCTTCATGGTCCGTTCCGACATGTTGCCGCAAAACGCACAGTCCTTCTCCACGTGCGTCTTGTCCCCATGAAGGCAGTAAAGGCAGAAAGAGTGTTCGTCCTCCTTGAAGACGTTCTGCAGCTGGCATCCAGGGCAGGCCCTGAACAGCTTTCCGGGCGTCGAGCTTCCCTTCTCCTGGGCCATCTCCGAGACCGGGCCTGAGAAGCTTCTGGAGTCCTCCGAAGTGTAGCTCGACGAAATCTTCACCCTTGAGGGGCACAGATGAATCCGACACGGGTCCCCGTTGATCGGATGTAGGATCGGTGGAGCTTGAGGCTCTTTTGACCGAAAGAATCGAAGTTTTTGTGAAAAAGCGCGAAAAAATAGCACTAACGCTCGAGAGCAATAGCACGAGGATCCCAACACATGAACGTGCGGTAAAAATCTGAAGATGGCTGCCAGAGGCGGTGCTTAGGTAGAGGGCAGTCATTGGCTGTGGTCAGTATGACGCAGAGACCAGTGATTGGTTATTACTACGAAAGACAGATCAGAAACGAAACTGATACTGGTTTTTTCTTTACCGAGGATTCCCAGCCTGACGACGGGGAATATTCATGAGCATGTGAATCCATGCCAGACCCCATGCTGGAGAACTGCTGAAGCCCGCTGAAGTCGAAATGCATCGGGGAGGAAAGACAGAAGAAAGTATCCGGGGAAGAGCGCGTGGTATTACACGTCCGAAGACAATCCCAGGAGCGCTGGTGAAATGGGCCTGTTCCTGTTGACGCGGAAAAGGGGACTGGCGCCGGTGGGCAGAGTCAGGCGAGCGCATGCTCCCAGGGCTACGCCCCCGCGTACCTCTAAATTTAAATGGGAAGATTTCTTCTGGTGAAAAAGGTTCCGTCTCCCTTCCCTAACGAGAGGCGCCCATGCAGTATGGAGGAAAGGGGACAGGACGAAAGAGTACAACAGTTACAGGTAAGTAACTTGTTCCTTCTCCAGCATGGGGTCTGGCATGGATTCACATAAAGAATAGCAGTACAGAAATACACAACGACGTGAGGTGGCAAGGCTCAACAGAAGCAATAACTGTTACCTCCGGAACAGGCTCACCTTCAAGGGAACAGGTTGCGTAGCACTGCTTGGCCGACCCTGGAGTCCTCTCTGGAATCCCTTTCGACGCTGTAGAATCTTGTGAAGGTGTGTGTAGACCTCCACATAGCAGCCCTGCAGATGTCCAGCAGGGGCACACCAGACAGGAACGAAGTCGTCGCAGCGATCGCTCTGGTGGAATGAGCTCTCAGCCGGTCAGGCATTGGTCGGTTTGCCAAACGGTGACAGTGTGTAATACAGGCGGAGAGCAACCTGGAAATGGAAGCCTTGGACCAAGCTTTCCCATGGTTCACAGGACCAAAGTTCACGAAAGGTTGAGACATCTTCCGTAAAAACTCTTTGTGCGTGCCACATAGAACTTCAGAGCACGCGCCACATCCAGCGAGTGCAAAGTCCTTCCAGCCAGCGACAAAGGTGTCGGAAAAAACACAGGCAACACCAAATGTTTGTTGAGGTGGAATTCTGACGGAACCTTTGGCATGAAGGAAGGGTGCGCCCGCAGCACCACCCTCGTGAGGTGAAAAGTCAGATAAGGCCGCTTGCAGGACAGGGCCTGGATCTCAACTACCCTCCTGGCAGGGATGATGGCCACAATAAAAGGCGTTTTCCACGAAAGGAACTTGAGAGTGGCCTGATGCATAGGTTCGAAGGCGGCCCCCATGAGCCTTGTCAGTACCACGTTGAGTTCCCACGCCGGGGCTGAAGCCTTCACTCTGCCAGACCTGTGAGTCATTCGTGGAAGGCCTAGACTGTTGATGGTGTGTCGAGGTCTTTTTCCTCGTCTGCATCCACCAGGGTGTCCGGCTTGTCTGGAACGAGTGGAGGGGTGCTGGGCGCCGAGGGCTGAGGTGTGGAGACCGGAGCCGGAGGCTGCAGCAGAGGCTAGTACGGAACCGCCTGAACAGTGGAAGGCAGGGGCGCCAGAATCGAAGGAGCCGGCGTGGCAGCAGGGGCTGCAACGGGCCTGCAGTGCTGGAGCTATAGGAGGAATAACTATAGATGCAGGGGGAGGGGACAGAGCGAGCATGTCCATGATTACATCCCTAAGGAAGGACCCCATCTGAGGACATGAGCATGAGGAACTTTTCAAAGAACCTGTCGTCGCAGGCCCGTGGGTTGGCAGGTGATATTGACGGGTAGCGGACGGCTGCTGATGCCGCTGCATACTCTGTCTAGCTGTTTGCGGGGTAAACCTGTCCTGTGCTGCTGAAGGTTAAACTGTAGGCCACGTAGCTGGTTGACACCAGTCTCACCTTGTAACTCGTTCTCCCACCTGCTGCATTCCTCGGGCGGCCATCTTGTCTGGCGTGGTGGCCATCTTGTCGAGCTGCATGCCACGTGCCAAAGTCATGGTGCTTGGCTTACTGGGCCCGGCCTCCTCCAGGACTCTTGGCGATGGAGCATGAGACCTACCCTGCACCTCAGGCCGAGGCCTGGTAGGAATGTCACCCTCAGCAGAGTTGCCGGTAGTGCTGGGTACAGGCGCCCCCTCTGCCATGTTGCAGGTACAAGTGCATAGCCCCTCAGGTGTACACCCGGTAAAAGAACCTTGCGGTCTCTCAGCACTGTCTCTGGAAGGATCTACAGACCCCTCGGCCTGGCCGCCGGTAGCTCAATTAGCCTCGGTACCCGTGCTGGTGTGAGAAACTGAGCGGTTCCTCCCGTCTGGGCGTTTCCTTGGGAAGAAGTCGCCCTTGCGGGGTGCACTGGAAAAGAGCAGCCCTCCCTTAGGCCTTGACTTATGACTGACAAAAGTCCTTCAAGTCCTCTGGGGGCGACTTCTCGAAGAGCTCTGTCCACCTAGCTAGTCAAAGCACGCAAAGAATGTGCTTTGCATTTTGTGCAACCCTCCCATCCATGGTCGGGGCCAAGGCAGCGGAGGCAAAGAACGTGGGGATCCGATGTAGGGAAGAGCACCTCGCAGGCTGGACATCTGCTGAAGCCCGCTGAAGTCGAAATGCATCGGGGAGGAAAGACAGAAGAAAGTATCCGGGGAAGAGCGCGTGGTATTACATGTCCGAAGACAATCCCAGGAGCGCTGGTGAAATGGGCCTGTTCCTGTTGACGCGGAAAAGGGGACTGGCGCCGGTGGGCAGAGTCAGGCGAGCGCATGCTCCCAGGGCTACGCCCCCGCGTGCCTCTAAATTTAAATGGGAAGATTTCTTCTGGTGAAAAAGGTTCCGTCTCCCTTCCCTAACGAGAGGCGCCCATGCAGTATGGAGGAAAGGGGACAGGAGGAAGGAGTACAACAGTTACAGGTAAGTAACTTGTTCCTTCTCCAGCATGGGGTCTGCCATGGATTCACATAAAGAATAGCAGTACAGAAATACACAACGACGTGAGGTGGCAAGGCTCAACAGAAGCAATTACTGTTACCTCCAGAACAGGCTCACCTTCAAGGGAACAGGTTGCGTAGCACTGCTTGGCCGACCCTGGAGTCCTCTCTGGAATCCCTTTCGACGCTGTAGAATCTTGTGAAGGTGTGTGTAGACCTCCACATAGCAGCCCTGCAGATGTCCAGCAGGGGCACACCAGACAGGAACAAAGTCGTCGCAGCGATCGCTCTGGTGGAATGAGCTCTCAGCCGGTCAGGCATTGGTCGGTTTGCCAAACGGTGACAGTGTGTAATACAGGCGGAGAGCAACCTGGAAATGGAAGCCTTGGACCAAGCTTTCCCATGGTTCACAGGACCAAAGTTCACGAAAGGTTGAGACATCTTCCGTAAACTCTTTGTGCGTGCCACATAGAACTTCAGAGCACGCGCCACATCCAGCGAGTGCAAAGTCCTTCCAGCCAGCGACAAAGGTGTCGGAAAAAACACAGGCAACACCAAATGTTTGTTGAGGTGGAATTCTGACGGAACCTTTGGCATGAAGGAAGGGTGCGCCCGCAGCACCACCCTCGTGATGTGAAAAGTCAGATAAGGCCGCTTGCAGGACAGGGCCTGGATCTCAACTACCCTCCTGGCAGGGATGATGGCCACAATAAAAGGCGTTTTCCACGAAAGGAACTTGAGAGTGGCCTGATGCATAGGTTCGAAGGCGGCCCCCATGAGCCTTGTCAGTACCACGTTGAGTTCCCACGCCGGGGCTGAAGCCTTCACTCTGCCAGACCTGTGAGTCATTCGTGGAAGGCCTAGACTGTTGATGGTGTGTCGAGGTCTTTTTCCTCGTCTGCATCCACCAGGGTGTCCGGCTTGTCTGGAACGAGTGGAGGGGTGCTGGGCGCCGAGGGCTGAGGTGTGGAGACCGGAGCCGGAGGCTGCAGCAGAGGCTAGTACGGAACCGCCTGAACAGTGGAAGGCAGGGGCGCCAGAATCGAAGGAGCCGGCGTGGCAGCAGGGGCTGCAACGGGCCTGCAGTGCTGGAGCTATAGGAGGAATAACTATAGGTGCAGGGGGAGGGGCCAGAGCGAGCATGTCCATGATTACATCCCTAAGGAAGGACCCCATCTGAGGACATGAGCATGAGGAACTTTTCAAAGAACCTGTCGTCGCAGGCCCGTGGGTTGGCAGGTGATATTGACGGGTAGCGGACGGCTGCTGATGCCGCTGCATACTCTGTCTAGCTGTTTGCGGGGTAAACCTGTCCTGTGCTGCTGAAGGTTAAACTGTAGGCCACGTAGCTGGTTGACACCAGTCTCACCTTGTAACTCGTTCTCCCACCTGCTGCATTCCTCGGGCGGCCATCTTGTCTGGCGTGGTGGCCATCTTGTCGACCTGCATGCCACGTGCCAAAGTCATGGTGCTTGGCTCACTGGGCCCGGCCTCCTCCAGGACTCTTGGCGATGGAGCATGAGACCTACCCTGCACCTCAGGCCGAGGCCTGGTAGGAATGTCACCCTCAGCAGAGTTGCCGGTAGTGCTGGGTACAGGCGCCCCCTCTGCCATGTTGCAGGTACAAGTGCATAGCCCCTCAGGTGTACACCCGGTAAAAGAACCTTGCGGTCTCTCAGCACTGTCTCTGGAAGGATCTACAGACCCCTCGGCCTGGCCGCCGGTAGCTGAATTAGCCTCGGTACCCGTGCTGGTGTGAGAAACTGAGCGGTTCCTCCCGTCTGGGCGTTTCCTTGGGAAGAAGTCGCCCTTGCGGGGTGCACTGGAAAAGAGCAGCCCTCCCTTAGGCCTTGACTTATGACTGACAAAAGTCCTTCAAGTCCTCTGGGGGCGACTTCTCGAAGAGCTCTGTCCACCTAGCTAGTCAAAGCACGCAAAGAATGTGCTTTGCATTTTGTGCAACCCTCCCATCCATTGTCGGGGCCAAGGCAGCGGAGGCAAAGAACGTGGGGATCCGATGTAGGGAAGAGCACCTCGCAGGCTGGACATCTGCTGAAGCCCGCTGAAGTCGAAATGCATCGGGGAGGAAAGACAGAAGAAAGTATCCGGGGAAGAGCGCGTGGTATTACATGTCCGAAGACAATCCCAGGAGCGCTGGTGAAATGGGCCTGTTCCTGTTGACGCGGAAAAGGGGACTGGCGCCGGTGGGCAGAGTGAGGCGAGCGCATGCTCCCAGGGCTACGCCCCCGCGTACCTCTAAATTTAAATGGGAAGATTTCTTCTGGTGAAAAAGGTTCCGTCTCCCTTCCCTAACGAGAGGCGCCCATGCAGTCTGGAGGAAAGGGGACAGGACAAAAGAGTACAACAGTTACAGGTAAGTAACTTGTTCCTTCTCCAGCATGGGGTCTGGCATGGATTCACATAAAGAATAGCAGTACAGAAATACACAACGACGTGAGGTGGCAAGGCTCAACAGAAGCAATTACTGTTACCTCCGGAACAGGCTAACCTTCAAGGGAACAGGTTGCGTAGCACTGCTTGGCCGACCCTGGAGTCCTCTCTGGAATCCCTTTCGACGCTGTAGAATCTTGTGAAGGTGTGTGTAGACCTCCACATAGCAGCCCTGCAGATGTCCAGCAGGGGCACACCAGACAGGAACGAAGTCGTCGCAGCGATCGCTCTGGTGGAATGAGCTCTCAGCCGGTCAGGCATTGGTCGGTTTGCCAAACGGTGACAGTGTGTAATACAGGCGGAGAGCCACCTGGAAATGGAAGCCTTGGACCAAGCTTTCCCATGGTTCACAGGACCAAAGTTCACGAAAGGTTGAGACATCTTCCGTAAACTCTTTGTGCGTGCCACATAGAACTTCAGAGCACGCGCCACATCCAGCGAGTGCAAAGTCCTTCCAGCCAGCGACAAAGGTGTCGGAAAAAACACAGGCAACACCAAATGTTTGTTGAGGTGGAATTCTGACGGAACCTTTGGCATGAAGGAAGGGTGCGCCCGCAGCACCACCCTCGTGATGTGAAAAGTCAGATAAGGCCTCTTGCAGGACAGGGCCTGGATCTCAACTACCCTCCTGGCAGGGATGATGGCCACAATAAAAGGCGTTTTCCACGAAAGGAACTTGAGAGTGGCCTGATGCATAGGTTCGAAGGCGGCCCCCATGAGCCTTGTCAGTACCACGTTGAGTTCCCACGCCGGGGCTGAAGCCTTCACTCTGCCAGACCTGTGAGTCATTCGTGGAAGGCCTAGACTGTTGATGGTGTGTCGAGGTCTTTTTCCTCGTCTGCATCCACCAGGGTGTCCGGCTTGTCTGGAACGAGTGGAGGGGTGCTGGGCGCCGAGGGCTGAGGTGTGGAGACCGGAGCCGGAGGCTGCAGCAGAGGCTAGTACGGAACTGCCTGAACAGTGGAAGGCAGGGGCGCCAGAATCGAAGGAGCCGGCGTGGCAGCAGGGGCTGCAACGGGGCCTGCAGTGCTGGAGCTATAGGAGGAATAACTATAGGTGCAGGGGGAGGGGCCAGAGCGAGCATGTCCATGATTACATCCCTAAGGAAGGACCCCATCTGAGGACATGAGCATGAGGAACTTTTCAAAGAACCTGTCGTCGCAGGCCCGTGGGTTGGCAGGTGATATTGACAGGTAGCGGACGGCTGCTGATGCCGCTGCATACTCTGTCTAGCTGTTTGCGGGGTAAACCTGTCCTGTGCTGCTGAAGGATAAACTGTAGGCCACGTAGCTGGTTGACACCAGTCCCACCTTGTAACTCGTTCTCCCACCTGCTGCATTCCTCGGGCGGCCATCTTGTCTGGCGTGGTGGCCATCTTGTCGAGCTGCATGCCACGTGCCAAAGTCATGGTGCTTGGCTCACTGGGCCCGGCCTCCTCCAGGACTCTTGGCGATGGAGCATGAGACCTACCCTGCACCTCAGGCCGAGGCCTGGTAGGAATGTCACCCTCAGCAGAGTTGCCGGTAGTGCTGGGTACAGGCGCCCCCTCTGCCATGTTGCAGGTACAAGTGCATAGCCCCTCAGGTGTACACCCGGTAAAAGAACCTTGCGGTCTCTCAGCACTGTCTCTGGAAGGATCTACAGACCCCTCGGCCTGGCTGCCGGTAGCTGAATTAGCCTCGGTACCCGTGCTGGTGTGAGAAACTGAGCGGTTCCTCCCGTCTTGGCGTTTCCTTGGGAAGAAGTCGCCCTTGCGGGGTGCACTGGAAAAGAGCAGCCCTCCCTTAGGCCTTGAATTATGACTGACAAAAGTCCTTCAAGTCCTCTGGGGGCGACTTCTCGAAGAGCTCTGTCCACCCAGCTAGTCAAAGCACGCAAAGAATGTGCTTTGCATTTTGTGCAACCCTCCCATCCATGGTCGGGGCCAAGGCAGCGGAGGCAAAGAACGTGGGGATCCGATGTAGGGAAGAGCACCTCGCAGGCTGGACATCTGCTGAAGCCCGCTGAAGTCGAAATGCATCGGGGAGGAAAGACAGAAGAAAGTATCCGGGGAAGAGCGCGTGGTATTACATGTCCGAAGACAATCCCAGGAGCGCTGGTGAAATGGGCCTGTTCCTGTTGACGCGGAAAAGGGGACTGGCGCCGGTGGGCAGAGTCAGGCGAGCGCATGCTCCCAGGGCTACGCCCCCGCGTGCCTCTAAATTTAAATGGGAAGATTTCTTCTGGTGAAAAAGGTTCCGTCTCCCTTCCCTAACGAGAGGCGCCCATGCAGTATGGAGGAAAGGGGACAGGACGAAAGAGTACAACAGTTACAGGTATGTAACTTGTTCCTTCTCCAGCATGGGGTCTGGCATGGATTCACATAAAGAATAGCAGTACAGAAATACACAACGACATGAGGTGGCAAGGCTCAACAGAAGCAATTACTGTTACCTCCGGAACAGGCTCACCTTCAAGGGAACAGGTTGCGTAGCACTGCTTGGCCGACCCTGGAGTCCTCTCTGGAATCCCTTTCGACGCTGTAGAATCTTGTGAAGGTGTGTGTAGACCTCCACATAGCAGCCCTGCATATGTCCAGCAGGGGCACACCAGACAGGAACGAAGTCGTCGCAGCGATCGCTCTGGTGGAATGAGCTCTCAGCCGGTCAGGCATTGGTCGGTTTGCCAAACGGTGACAGTGTGTAATACAGGCGGAGAGCAACCTGGAAATGGAAGCCTTGGACCAAGCTTTCCCATGGTTCACAGGACCAAAGTTCACGAAAGGTTGAGACATCTTCCGTAAACTCTTTGTGCGTGCCACATAGAACTTCAGAGCACGCGCCACATCCAGCGAGTGCAAAGTCCTTCCAGCCAGCGACAAAGGTGTCGGAAAAAACACAGGCAACACCAAATGTTTGTTGAGATGGAATTCTGACGGAACCTTTGGCATGAAGGAAGGGTGCGCCCGCAGCACCACCCTCGTGATGTGAAAAGTCAGATAAGGCTGCTTGCAGGACAGGGCCTGGATCTCAACTACCCTCCTGGCAGGGATGATGGCCACAATAAAAGGCGCTTTCCACGAAAGGAACTTGAGAGTGGCCTGATGCATAGGTTCAAAGGCGGCCCCCATGAGCCTTGTCAGTACCACGTTGAGTTCCCATGCCGGGGCTGAAGCCTTCACTCTGCCAGACCTGTGAGTCATTCGTGGAAGGCCTAGACTGTTGATGGTGTGTCGAGGTCTTTTTCTCATCTGCATCCACCAGGGTGTCCGGCTTGTCTGGAACGAGTGGAGGGGTGCTGGGCGCCGAGGGCTGAGGTGTGGAGACCGGAGCCGGAGGCTGCAGCAGAGGCTAGTACGGAACCGCCTGAACAGTGGAAGGCAGGGGCGCCAGAATCGAAGGAGCCGGCTTGGCAGCAGGGGCTGCAACGGGGCCTGCAGTGCTGGAGCTATAGGAGGAATAACTATAGGTGCAGGGGGAGGGGCCAGAGCGAGCATGTCCATGATTACATCCCTAAGGAAGGACCCCATCTGAGGACATGAGCATGAGGAACTTTTCAAAGAACCTGTCGTCGCAGGCCCGTGGGTTGGCAGGTGATATTGACGGGTAGCGGACAGCTGCTGATGCCGCTGCATACTCTGTCTAGCTGTTTGCGGGGTAAACCTGTCCTGTGCTGCTGAAGGATAAACTGTAGGCCACGTACCTGGTTGACACCAGTCCCACCTTGTAACTCGTTCTCCCACCTGCTGCATTCCTCGGGCGGCCATCTTGTCTGGCGTGGTGGCCATCTTGTCGAGCTGCATGCCACGTGCCAAAGTCATGGTGCTTGGCTCACTGGGCCCGGCCTCCTCCAGGACTCTTGACGATGGAGCATGAGACCTACCCTGCACCTCAGGCCGAGGCCTGGTAGGAATGTCACCCTCAGCAGAGTTGCCGGTAGTGCTGGGTACAGGCGCCCCCTCTGCCATGTTGCAGGTACAAGTGCATAGCCCCTCAGGTGTACACCCGTTAAAAGAACCTTGCGGTCTCTCAGCACTGTCTCTGGAAGGATCTACAGACCCCTCGGCCTGGCGGCCGGTAGCTGATTTAGCCTCGGTACCCGTGCTGGTGTGAGAAACTGAGCGGTTCCTCCCGTCTGGGAGTTTCCTTGGGAAGAAGTCGCCCTTGCGGGGTGCACTGGAAAAGAGCAGCCCTCCCTTAGGCCTTGACTTATGACTGACAAAAGTCCTTCAAGTCCTCTGGGGGCGACTTCTCGAAGAGCTCTGTCCACCTAGCTAGTCAAAGCACGCAAAGAATGTGCTTTGCATTTTGTGCAACCCTCCCATCCATGGTCGGGGCCAAGGCAGCGGAGGCAAAGAACGTGGGGATCCGATGTAGGGAAGAGCACCTCGCAGGCTGGACATCTGCTGAAGCCCGCTGAAGTCGAAATGCATTGGGGAGGAAAGACAGAAGAAAGTATCCGGGGAAGAGCGCGTGGTATTACATGTCCGAAGACAATCCCAGGAGTGCTGGTGAAATGGGCCTGTTCCTGTTGACGTGGAAAAGGGGACTGGCGCCGGTGGGCAGAGTCAGGCGAGCGCATGCTCCCAGGGCTACGCCCCCGCGTGCCTCTAAATTTAAATGGGAAGATTTCTTCTGGTGAAAAAGGTTCCGTCTCCCTTCCCTAACGAGAGGCGCCCATGCAGTATGGAGGAAAGGGGACAGGACGAAAGAGTACAACAGTTACAGGTAAGTAACTTGTTCCTTCTCCAGCATGGGGTCTGGCATGGATTCACATAAAGAATAAATAGCAGTACAGAAATACACAACGACGTGAGGTGGCAAGGCTCAACAGAAGCAATTACTGTTACCTCCGGAACAGGCTCACCTTCAAGGGACAGGTTGCGTAGCACTGCTTGGCCGACCCTGGAGTCCTCTCTGGAATCCCTTTCGACGCTGTAGAATCTTGTGAAGGTGTGTGTAGACCTCCACATAGCAGCCCTGCAGATGTCCAGCAGGGGCACACCAGACAGGAACGAAGTCGTCGCAGCGATCGCTCTGGTCGAATGAGCTCTCAGCCGGTCAGGCATTGGTCGGTTTGCCAAACGGTGACAGTGTGTAATACAGGCGGAGAGCCACCTGGAAATGGAAGCCTTGGACCAAGCTTTCCCATGGTTCACAGGACCAAAGTTCACGAAAGGTTGAGACATCTTCCGTAAACTCTTCGGAAAAAACACAGGCAACACCAAATGTTTGTTGAGGTGGAATTCTGACGGAACCTTTGGCATGAAGGAAGGGTGCGCCCGCAGCACCACCCTCGTGATGTGAAAAGTCAGATAAGGCCGCTTGCAGGACAGGGCCTGGATCTCAACTACCCTCCTGGCAGGGATGATGGCCACAATAAAAGGCGTTTTCCACGAAAGGAACTTGAGAGTGGCCTGATGCATAGGTTCGAAGGCGGCCCCCATGAGCCTTGTCAGTACCACGTTGAGTTCCCACGCCGGGGCTGAAGCCTTCACTCTGCCAGACCTGTGAGTCATTTGTGGAAGGCCTAGACTGTTGATGGTGTGTCGAGGTCTTTTTCCTCGTCTGCATCCATCAGAGTGTCCGGCTTGTCTGGAACGAGTGGATGGGTGCTGGGCGCCGAGGGCTGCGGTGTGGAGACCGGAGCCGGAGGCTGCAGCAGAGGCTAGTACGGAACCGCCTGAACAGTGGAAGGCAGGGGCGCCAGAATCGAAGGAGCCGGCGTGGCAGCAGGGGCTGCAACGGGGCCTGCAGTGCTGGAGCTATAGGAGGAATAACTATAGGTGCAGGGGGAGGGGCCAGAGCGAGCATGTCCATGATTACATCCCTAAGGAAGGACCCCATCTGAGGACATGAGCATGAGGAACTTTTCAAAGAACCTGTCGTCGCAGGCCCGTGGGTTGGCAGGTGATATTGACAGGTAGCGGACGGCTGCTGATGCCGCTGCATACTCTGTCTAGCTGTTTGCGGGGTAAACCTGTCCTGTGCTGCTGAAGGATAAACTGTAGGCCACGTAGCTGGTTGACACCAGTCCCACCTTGTAACTCGTTCTCCCACCTGCTGCATTCCTCGGGCGGCCATCTTGTCTGGCGTGGTGGCCATCTTGTCGAGCTGCATGCCATGTGCCAAAGTCATGGTGCTTGGCTCACTGGGCCCGGCCTCCTCCAGGACTCTTGGCGATGGAGCATGAGACCTACCCTGCACCTCAGGCCGAGGCCTGGTAGGATTGTCACCCTCAGCAGAGTTGCCGGTAGTGCTGGGTACAGGCGCCCCCTCTGCCATGTTGCAGGTACAAGTGCATAGCCCCTCAGGTGTACACCCGGTAAAAGAACCTTGCGGTCTCTCAGCACTGTCTCTGGAAGGATCTACAGACCCCTCGGCCTGGCCGCCGGTAGCTGAATTAGCCTCGGTACCCGTGCTGGTGTGAGAAACTGAGCGGTTCCTCCCGTCTGGGCGTTTCCTTGGGAAGAAGTCGCCCTTGCGGGGTGCACTGGAAAAGAGCAGCCCTCCCTTAGGCCTTGACTTATGACTGACAAAAGTCCTTCAAGTCCTCTGGGGGCGACTTCTCGAAGAGCTCTGTCCACCTAGCTAGTCAAAGCACGCAAAGAATGTGCTTTGCATTTTGTGCAACCCTCCCATCCATGGTCGGGGCCAAGGCAGCGGAGGCAAAGAACGTGGGGATCCGATGTAGGGAAGAGCACCTCGCAGGCTGGACATCTGCTGAAGCCCGCTGAAGTCGAAATGCATCGGGGAGGAAAGACAGAAGAAAGTATCCGGGGAAGAGCGCGTGGTATTACATGTCCGAAGACAATCCCAGGAGCGCTGGTGAAATGGGCCTGTTCCTGTTGACGCGGAAAAGGGGACTGGCGCCGGTGGGCAGAGTCAGGCGAGCGCATGCTCCCAGGGCTACGCCCCCGCGTGCCTCTAAATTTAAATGGGAAGATTTCTTCTGGTGAAAAAGGTTCCGTCTCCCTTCCCTAACGAGAGGCGCCCATGCAGTATGGAGGAAAGGGGACAGGAGGAAAGAGTACAACAGTTACAGGTAAGTAACTTGTTCCTTCTCCAGCATGGGGTCTGGCATGGATTCACATAAAGAATAGCAGTACAGAAATACACAACGACGTGAGGTGGCAAGGCTCAACAGAAGCAATTACTGTTACCTCCAGAACAGGCTCACCTTCAAGGGAACAGGTTGCGTAGGACTGCTTGGCCGACCCTGGAGTCCTCTCTGGAATCCCTTTCGACGCTGTAGAATCTTGTGAAGGTGTGTGTAGACCTCCACATAGCAGCCCTGCAGATGTCCAGCAGGGGCACACCAGACAGGAACAAAGTCGTCGCAGCGATCGCTCTGGTGGAATGAGCTCTCAGCCGGTCAGGCATTGGTCGGTTTGCCAAACGGTGACAGTGTGTAATACAGGCGGAGAGCAACCTGGAAATGGAAGCCTTGGACCAAGCTTTCCCATGGTTCACAGGACCAAAGTTCACGAAAGGTTGAGACATCTTCCGTAAACTCTTTGTGCGTGCCACATAGAACTTCAGAGCACGCGCCACATCCAGCGAGTGCAAAGTCCTTCCAGCCAGCGACAAAGGTGTCGGAAAAAACACAGGCAACACCAAATGTTTGTTGAGGTGGAATTCTGACGGAACCTTTGGCATGAAGGAAGGGTGCAGCGCAGCACCACCTCGTGATGTGAAAAGTCAGATAAGGCCGCTTGCAGGACAGGGCCTGGATCTCAACTACCCTCCTGGCAGGGATGATGGCCACAATAAAAGGCGTTTTCCACGAAAGGAACTTGAGAGTGGCCTGATGCATAGGTTCGAAGGCGGCCCCCATGAGCCTTGTCAGTACCACGTTGAGTTCCCACGCCGGGGCTGAAGCCTTCACTCTGCCAGACCTGTGAGTCATTCGTGGAAGGCCTAGACTGTTGATGGTGTGTCGAGGTCTTTTTCCTCGTCTGCATCCACCAGGGTGTCCGGCTTGTCTGGAACGAGTGGAGGGGTGCTGGGCGCCGAGGGCTGAGGTGTGGAGACCGGAGCCGGAGGCTGCAGCAGAGGCTAGTACGGAACCGCCTGAACAGTGGAAGGCAGGGGCGCCAGAATCGAAGGAGCCGGCGTGGCAGCAGGGGCTGCAACGGGGCCTGCAGTGCTGGAGCTATAGGAGGAATAACTATAGGTGCAGGGGGAGGGGCCAGAGCGAGCATGTCCATGATTACAGTCCTTCCCATCTGAGGACATGAGCATGAGGAACTTTTCAAAGAACCTGTCGTCGCAGGCCTGTGGGTTGGCAGGTGATATTGACGGGTAGCGGACGGCTGCTGATGCCGCTGCATACTCTGTCTAGCTGTTTGCGGGGTAAACCTGTCCTGTGCTGCTGAAGGATAAACTGTAGGCCACGTAGCTGGTTGACACCAGTCCCACCTTGTAACTCGTTCTCCCACCTGCTGCATTCCTCGGGCGGCCATCTTGTCTGGCGTGGTGGCCATCTTGTCGAGCTGCATGCCACGTGCCAAAGTCATGGTGCTTGGCTCACTGGGCCCGGCCTCCTCCAGGACTCTTGGCGATGGAGCATGAGACCTACCCTGCACCTCAGGCCGAGGCCTGGTAGGAATGTCACCCTCAGCAGAGTTGCCGGTAGTGCTGGGTACAGGCGCCCCCTCTGCCATGTTGCAGGTACAAGTGCATAGCCCCTCAGGTGTACACCCGGTAAAAGAACCTTGCGGTCTCTCAGCACTGTCTCTGGAAGGATCTACAGACCCCTCGGCCTGGCCGCCGGTAGCTGAATTAGCCTCGGTACCCGTGCTGGTGTGAGAAACTGAGCGGTTCCTCCCGTCTGGGCGTTTCCTTGGGAAGAAGTCGCCCTTGCGGGGTGCACTGGAAAAGAGCAGCCCTCCCTTAGGCCTTGACTTATGACTGACAAAAGTCCTTCAAGTCCTCTGGGGGCGACTTCTCAAAGAGCTCTGTCCACCTAGCTAGTCAAAGCACGCAAAGAATGTGCTTTGCATTTTGTGCAACCCTCCCATCCATGGTCGGGGCCAAGGCAGCGGAGTCAAAGAACGTGGGGATCCGATGTAGGGAAGAGCACCTCGCAGGCTGGACATCTGCTGAAGCCCGCTGAAGTCGAAATGCATCGGGGAGGAAAGACAGAAGAAAGTATCCGGGGAAGAGCGCGTGGTATTACATGTCCGAAGACAATCCCAGGAGCGCTGGTGAAATGGGCCTGTTCCTGTTGACGCGGAAAAGGGGACTGGCGCCGGTGGGCAGAGTCAGGCGAGCGCATGCTCCCAGGGCTACACCCCCGCGTGCCTCTAAATTTAAATGGGAAGATTTCTTCTGGTGAAAAAGGTTCCGTCTCCCTTCCCTAACGAGAGGCGCCCATGCAGTATGGAGGAAAGGGGACAGGACGAAAGAGTACAACAATTACAGGTAAGTAACTTGTTCCTTCTCCAGCATGGGGTCTGGCATGGATTCACATAAAGAATAAATAGCAGTACAGAAATACACAACGACGTGAGGTGGCAAGGCTCAACAGAAGCAATTACTGTTACCTCCGGAACAGGCTAACCTTCAAGGGAACAGGTTGCGTAGCACTGCTTGGCCGACCCTGGAGTCCTCTCTGGAATCCCTTTCGACGCTGTAGAATCTTGTGAAGGTGTGTGTAGACCTCCACATAGCAGCCCTGCAGATGTCCAGCAGGGGCACACCAGACAGGAACGAAGTCGTCGCAGCGATCGCTCTGGTGGAATGAGCTCTCAGCCGGTCAGGCATTGGTCGGTTTGCCAAACGGTGACAGTGTGTAATACAGACGGAGAGCCACCTGGAAATGGAAGCCTTGGACCAAGCTTTCCCATGGTTCACAGGACCAAAGTTCACGAAAGGTTGAGACATCTTCCGTAAACTCTTTGTGCGTGCCACATAGAACTTCAGAGCACGTGCCACATCCAGCGAGTGCAAAGTCCTTCCAGCCAGCGACAAAGGTGTCGGAAAAAACACAGGCAACACCAAATGTTTGTTGAGGTGGAATTCTGACGGAACCTTTGGCACGAAGGAAGGGAGCGCCCGCAGCACCACCCACGTGATGTGAAAAGTCAGATAAGGCCGCTTGCAGGACAGGGCCTGGATCTCAACTACCCTCCTGGCAGGGATGATGGCCACAATAAAAGGCGTTTTCCATGAAAGGAACTTGAGAGTGGCCTGATGCATAGGTTCGAAGGCGGCCCCCATGAGCCTTGTCAGTACCACGTTGAGTTCCCACGCCGGGGCTGAAGCCTTCACTCTGCCAGACCTGTGAGTCATTCGTGGAAGGCCTAGACTGTTGATGGTGTGTCGAGGTCTTTTTCCTCGTCTGCATCCACCAGGGTGTCCGGCTTGTCTGGAACGAGTGGAGGGGTGCTGGGCGCCGAGGGCTGAGGTGTGGAGACCGGAGCCGGAGGCTGCAGCAGAGGCTAGTACGGAACCGCCTGAACAGTGGAAGGCAGGGGCGCCAGAATCGAAGGAGCCGGCGTGGCAGCAGGGGCTGCAACGGGGCCTGCATTGCTGGAGCTATAGGAGGAATAACTATAGGTGCAGGGGGAGGGGCCAGAGCGAGCATGTCCATGATTACATCCCTAAGGAAGGACCCCATCTGAGGACATGAGCATGAGGAACTTTTCAAAGAACCTGTCGTCGCAGGCCCGTGGGTTGGCAGGTGATATTGACGGGTAGCGGACGGCTGCTGATGCCGCTGCATACTCTGTCTAGCTGTTTGCGGGGTAAACCTGTCCTGTGCTGCTGAAGGATAAACTGTAGGCCACGTAGCTGGTTGACACCAGTCCCACCTTGTAACTCGTTCTCCCACCTGCTGCATTCCTCGGGCGGCCATCTTGTCTGGCGTGGTGGCCATCTTGTCGAGCTGCATGCCATGTGCCAAAGTCATGGTGCTTGGCTCACTGGGCCCGGCCTCCTCCAGGACTCTTGGCGATGGAGCATGAGACCTACCCTGCACCTCAGGCCGAGGCCTGGTAGGAATGTCACCCTCAGCAGAGTTGCCGGTAGTGCTGGGTACAGGCGCCCCCTCTGCCATGTTGCAGGTACAAGTGCATAGCCCCTCAGGTGTACACCCGTTAAAAGAACCTTGCGGTCTCTCAGCACTGTCTCTGGAAGGATCTACAGACCCCTCGGCCTGGCGGCCGGTAGCTGATTTAGCCTCGGTACCCGTGCTGGTGTGAGAAACTGAGCGGTTCCTCCCGTCTGGGAGTTTCCTTGGGAAGAAGTCGCCCTTGCGGGGTGCACTGGAAAAGAGCAGCCCTCCCTTAGGCCTTGACTTATGACTGACAAAAGTCCTTCAAGTCCTCTGGGGGCGACTTCTCGAAGAGCTCTGTCCACCTAGCTAGTCAAAGCACGCAAAGAATGTGCTTTGCATTTTGTGCAACCCTCCCATCCATGGTCGGGGCCAAGGCAGCGGAGGCAAAGAACGTGGGGATCCGATGTAGGGAAGAGCACCTCGCAGGCTGGACATCTGCTGAAGCCCGCTGAAGTCGAAATGCATTGGGGAGGAAAGACAGAAGAAAGTATCCGGGGAAGAGCGCGTGGTATTACATGTCCGAAGACAATCCCAGGAGTGCTGGTGAAATGGGCCTGTTCCTGTTGACGTGGAAAAGGGGACTGGCGCCGGTGGGCAGAGTCAGGCGAGCGCATGCTCCCAGGGCTACGCCCCCGCGTGCCTCTAAATTTAAATGGGAAGATTTCTTCTGGTGAAAAAGGTTCCGTCTCCCTTCCCTAACGAGAGGCGCCCATGCAGTATGGAGGAAAGGGGACAGGACGAAAGAGTACAACAGTTACAGGTAAGTAACTTGTTCCTTCTCCAGCATGGGGTCTGGCATGGATTCACATAAAGAATAAATAGCAGTACAGAAATACACAACGACGTGAGGTGGCAAGGCTCAACAGAAGCAATTACTGTTACCTCCGGAACAGGCTCACCTTCAAGGGACAGGTTGCGTAGCACTGCTTGGCCGACCCTGGAGTCCTCTCTGGAATCCCTTTCGACGCTGTAGAATCTTGTGAAGGTGTGTGTAGACCTCCACATAGCAGCCCTGCAGATGTCCAGCAGGGGCACACCAGACAGGAACGAAGTCGTCGCAGCGATCGCTCTGGTCGAATGAGCTCTCAGCCGGTCAGGCATTGGTCGGTTTGCCAAACGGTGACAGTGTGTAATACAGGCGGAGAGCCACCTGGAAATGGAAGCCTTGGACCAAGCTTTCCCATGGTTCACAGGACCAAAGTTCACGAAAGGTTGAGACATCTTCCGTAAACTCTTCGGAAAAAACACAGGCAACACCAAATGTTTGTTGAGGTGGAATTCTGACGGAACCTTTGGCATGAAGGAAGGGTGCGCCCGCAGCACCACCCTCGTGATGTGAAAAGTCAGATAAGGCCGCTTGCAGGACAGGGCCTGGATCTCAACTACCCTCCTGGCAGGGATGATGGCCACAATAAAAGGCGTTTTCCACGAAAGGAACTTGAGAGTGGCCTGATGCATAGGTTCGAAGGCGGCCCCCATGAGCCTTGTCAGTACCACGTTGAGTTCCCACGCCGGGGCTGAAGCCTTCACTCTGCCAGACCTGTGAGTCATTTGTGGAAGGCCTAGACTGTTGATGGTGTGTCGAGGTCTTTTTCCTCGTCTGCATCCATCAGAGTGTCCGGCTTGTCTGGAACGAGTGGATGGGTGCTGGGCGCCGAGGGCTGCGGTGTGGAGACCGGAGCCGGAGGCTGCAGCAGAGGCTAGTACGGAACCGCCTGAACAGTGGAAGGCAGGGGCGCCAGAATCGAAGGAGCCGGCGTGGCAGCAGGGGCTGCAACGGGGCCTGCAGTGCTGGAGCTATAGGAGGAATAACTATAGGTGCAGGGGGAGGGGCCAGAGCGAGCATGTCCATGATTACATCCCTAAGGAAGGACCCCATCTGAGGACATGAGCATGAGGAACTTTTCAAAGAACCTGTCGTCGCAGGCCCGTGGGTTGGCAGGTGATATTGACAGGTAGCGGACGGCTGCTGATGCCGCTGCATACTCTGTCTAGCTGTTTGCGGGGTAAACCTGTCCTGTGCTGCTGAAGGATAAACTGTAGGCCACGTAGCTGGTTGACACCAGTCCCACCTTGTAACTCGTTCTCCCACCTGCTGCATTCCTCGGGCGGCCATCTTGTCTGGCGTGGTGGCCATCTTGTCGAGCTGCATGCCATGTGCCAAAGTCATGGTGCTTGGCTCACTGGGCCCGGCCTCCTCCAGGACTCTTGGCGATGGAGCATGAGACCTACCCTGCACCTCAGGCCGAGGCCTGGTAGGATTGTCACCCTCAGCAGAGTTGCCGGTAGTGCTGGGTACAGGCGCCCCCTCTGCCATGTTGCAGGTACAAGTGCATAGCCACTCAGGTGTACACCCGGTAAAAGAACCTTGCGGTCTCTCAGCACTGTCTCTGGAAGGATCTACAGACCCCTCGGCCTGGCCGCCGGTAGCTGAATTAGCCTCGGTACCCGTGCTGGTGTGAGAAACTGAGCGGTTCCTCCCGTCTGGGCGTTTCCTTGGGAAGAAGTCGCCCTTGCGGGGTGCACTGGAAAAGAGCAGCCCTCCCTTAGGCCTTGACTTATGACTGACAAAAGTCCTTCAAGTCCTCTGGGGGCGACTTCTCGAAGAGCTCTGTCCACCTAGCTAGTCAAAGCACGCAAAGAATGTGCTTTGCATTTTGTGCAACCCTCCCATCCATGGTCGGGGCCAAGGCAGCGGAGGCAAAGAACGTGGGGATCCGATGTAGGGAAGAGCACCTCGCAGGCTGGACATCTGCTGAAGCCCGCTGAAGTCGAAATGCATCGGGGAGGAAAGACAGAAGAAAGTATCCGGGGAAGAGCGCGTGGTATTACATGTCCGAAGACAATCCCAGGAGCGCTGGTGAAATGGGCCTGTTCCTGTTGACGCGGAAAAGGGGACTGGCGCCGGTGGGCAGAGTCAGGCGAGCGCATGCTCCCAGGGCTACGCCCCCGCGTGCCTCTAAATTTAAATGGGAAGATTTCTTCTGGTGAAAAAGGTTCCGTCTCCCTTCCCTAACGAGAGGCGCCCATGCAGTATGGAGGAAAGGGGACAGGAGGAAAGAGTACAACAGTTACAGGTAAGTAACTTGTTCCTTCTCCAGCATGGGGTCTGGCATGGATTCACATAAAGAATAGCAGTACAGAAATACACAACGACGTGAGGTGGCAAGGCTCAACAGAAGCAATTACTGTTACCTCCAGAACAGGCTCACCTTCAAGGGAACAGGTTGCGTAGGACTGCTTGGCCGACCCTGGAGTCCTCTCTGGAATCCCTTTCGACGCTGTAGAATCTTGTGAAGGTGTGTGTAGACCTCCACATAGCAGCCCTGCAGATGTCCAGCAGGGGCACACCAGACAGGAACAAAGTCGTCGCAGCGATCGCTCTGGTGGAATGAGCTCTCAGCCGGTCAGGCATTGGTCGGTTTGCCAAACGGTGACAGTGTGTAATACAGGCGGAGAGCAACCTGGAAATGGAAGCCTTGGACCAAGCTTTCCCATGGTTCACAGGACCAAAGTTCACGAAAGGTTGAGACATCTTCCGTAAACTCTTTGTGCGTGCCACATAGAACTTCAGAGCACGCGCCACATCCAGCGAGTGCAAAGTCCTTCCAGCCAGCGACAAAGGTGTCGGAAAAAACACAGGCAACACCAAATGTTTGTTGAGGTGGAATTCTGACGGAACCTTTGGCATGAAGGAAGGGTGCAGCGCAGCACCACCTCGTGATGTGAAAAGTCAGATAAGGCCGCTTGCAGGACAGGGCCTGGATCTCAACTACCCTCCTGGCAGGGATGATGGCCACAATAAAAGGCGTTTTCCACGAAAGGAACTTGAGAGTGGCCTGATGCATAGGTTCGAAGGCGGCCCCCATGAGCCTTGTCAGTACCACGTTGAGTTCCCACGCCGGGGCTGAAGCCTTCACTCTGCCAGACCTGTGAGTCATTCGTGGAAGGCCTAGACTGTTGATGGTGTGTCGAGGTCTTTTTCCTCGTCTGCATCCACCAGGGTGTCCGGCTTGTCTGGAACAAGTGGAGGGGTGCTGGGCGCCGAGGGCTGAGGTGTGGAGACCGGAGCCGGAGGCTGCAGCAGAGGCTAGTACGGAACCGCCTGAACAGTGGAAGGCAGGGGCGCCAGAATCGAAGGAGCCGGCGTGGCAGCAGGGGCTGCAACGGGGCCTGCAGTGCTGGAGCTATAGGAGGAATAACTATAGGTGCAGGGGGAGGGGCCAGAGCGAGCATGTCCATGATTACAGTCCTTCCCATCTGAGGACATGAGCATGAGGAACTTTTCAAAGAACCTGTCGTCGCAGGCCTGTGGGTTGGCAGGTGATATTGACGGGTAGCGGACGGCTGCTGATGCCGCTGCATACTCTGTCTAGCTGTTTGCGGGGTAAACCTGTCCTGTGCTGCTGAAGGATAAACTGTAGGCCACGTAGCTGGTTGACACCAGTCCCACCTTGTAACTCGTTCTCCCACCTGCTGCATTCCTCGGGCGGCCATCTTGTCTGGCGTGGTGGCCATCTTGTCGAGCTGCATGCCACGTGCCAAAGTCATGGTGCTTGGCTCACTGGGCCCGGCCTCCTCCAGGACTCTTGGCGATGGAGCATGAGACCTACCCTGCACCTCAGGCCGAGGCCTGGTAGGAATGTCACCCTCAGCAGAGTTGCCGGTAGTGCTGGGTACAGGCGCCCCCTCTGCCATGTTGCAGGTACAAGTGCATAGCCCCTCAGGTGTACACCCGGTAAAAGAACCTTGCGGTCTCTCAGCACTGTCTCTGGAAGGATCTACAGACCCCTCGGCCTGGCCGCCGGTAGCTGAATTAGCCTCGGTACCCGTGCTGGTGTGAGAAACTGAGCGGTTCCTCCCGTCTGGGCGTTTCCTTGGGAAGAAGTCGCCCTTGCGGGGTGCACTGGAAAAGAGCAGCCCTCCCTTAGGCCTTGACTTATGACTGACAAAAGTCCTTCAAGTCCTCTGGGGGCGACTTCTCAAAGAGCTCTGTCCACCTAGCTAGTCAAAGCACGCAAAGAATGTGCTTTGCATTTTGTGCAACCCTCCCATCCATGGTCGGGGCCAAGGCAGCGGAGTCAAAGAACGTGGGGATCCGATGTAGGGAAGAGCACCTCGCAGGCTGGACATCTGCTGAAGCCCGCTGAAGTCGAAATGCATCGGGGAGGAAAGACAGAAGAAAGTATCCGGGGAAGAGCGCGTGGTATTACATGTCCGAAGACAATCCCAGGAGCGCTGGTGAAATGGGCCTGTTCCTGTTGACGCGGAAAAGGGGACTGGCGCCGGTGGGCAGAGTCAGGCGAGCGCATGCTCCCAGGGCTACACCCCCGCGTGCCTCTAAATTTAAATGGGAAGATTTCTTCTGGTGAAAAAGGTTCCGTCTCCCTTCCCTAACGAGAGGCGCCCATGCAGTATGGAGGAAAGGGGACAGGACGAAAGAGTACAACAATTACAGGTAAGTAACTTGTTCCTTCTCCAGCATGGGGTCTGGCATGGATTCACATAAAGAATAAATAGCAGTACAGAAATACACAACGACGTGAGGTGGCAAGGCTCAACAGAAGCAATTACTGTTACCTCCGGAACAGGCTAACCTTCAAGGGAACAGGTTGCGTAGCACTGCTTGGCCGACCCTGGAGTCCTCTCTGGAATCCCTTTCGACGCTGTAGAATCTTGTGAAGGTGTGTGTAGACCTCCACATAGCAGCCCTGCAGATGTCCAGCAGGGGCACACCAGACAGGAACGAAGTCGTCGCAGCGATCGCTCTGGTGGAATGAGCTCTCAGCCGGTCAGGCATTGGTCGGTTTGCCAAACGGTGACAGTGTGTAATACAGACGGAGAGCCACCTGGAAATGGAAGCCTTGGACCAAGCTTTCCCATGGTTCACAGGACCAAAGTTCACGAAAGGTTGAGACATCTTCCGTAAACTCTTTGTGCGTGCCACATAGAACTTCAGAGCACGTGCCACATCCAGCGAGTGCAAAGTCCTTCCAGCCAGCGACAAAGGTGTCGGAAAAAACACAGGCAACACCAAATGTTTGTTGAGGTGGAATTCTGACGGAACCTTTGGCACGAAGGAAGGGAGCGCCCGCAGCACCACCCACGTGATGTGAAAAGTCAGATAAGGCCGCTTGCAGGACAGGGCCTGGATCTCAACTACCCTCCTGGCAGGGATGATGGCCACAATAAAAGGCGTTTTCCATGAAAGGAACTTGAGAGTGGCCTGATGCATAGGTTCGAAGGCGGCCCCCATGAGCCTTGTCAGTACCACGTTGAGTTCCCACGCCGGGGCTGAAGCCTTCACTCTGCCAGACCTGTGAGTCATTCGTGGAAGGCCTAGACTGTTGATGGTGTGTCGAGGTCTTTTTCCTCGTCTGCATCCACCAGGGTGTCCGGCTTGTCTGGAACGAGTGGAGGGGTGCTGGGCGCCGAGGGCTGAGGTGTGGAGACCGGAGCCGGAGGCTGCAGCAGAGGCTAGTACGGAACCGCCTGAACAGTGGAAGGCAGGGGCGCCAGAATCGAAGGAGCCGGCGTGGCAGCAGGGGCTGCAACGGGGCCTGCATTGCTGGAGCTATAGGAGGAATAACTATAGGTGCAGGGGGAGGGGCCAGAGCGAGCATGTCCATGATTACATCCCTAAGGAAGGACCCCATCTGAGGACATGAGCATGAGGAACTTTTCAAAGAACCTGTCGTCGCAGGCCCGTGGGTTGGCAGGTGATATTGACGGGTAGCGGACGGCTGCTGATGCCGCTGCATACTCTGTCTAGCTGTTTGCGGGGTAAACCTGTCCTGTGCTGCTGAAGGATAAACTGTAGGCCACGTAGCTGGTTGACACCAGTCCCACCTTGTAACTCGTTCTCCCACCTGCTGCATTCCTCGGGCGGCCATCTTGTCTGGCGTGGTGGCCATCTTGTCGAGCTGCATGCCATGTGCCAAAGTCATGGTGCTTGGCTCACTGGGCCCGGCCTCCTCCAGGACTCTTGGCGATGGAGCATGAGACCTACCCTGCACCTCAGGCCGAGGCCTGGTAGGAATGTCACCCTCAGCAGAGTTGCCGGTAGTGCTGGGTACAGGCGCCCCCTCTGCCATGTTGCAGGTACAAGTGCATAGCCCCTCAGGTGTACACCCGGTAAAAGAACCTTGCGGTCTCTCAGCACTGTCTCTGGAAGGATCTACAGACCCCTCGGCCTGGCCGCCGGTAGCTGAATTAGCCTCGGTACCCGTGCTGGTGTGAGAAACTGAGCGGTTCCTCCCGTCTGGGCGTTTCCTTGGGAAGAAGTCGCCCTTGCGGGGTGCACTGGAAAAGAGCAGCCCTCCCTTAGGCCTTGACTTATGACTGACAAAAGTCCTTCAAGTCCTCTGGGGGCGACTTCTCGAAGAGCTCTGTCCACCTAGCTAGTCAAAGCACGCAAAGAATGTGCTTTGCATTTTGTGCAACCCTCCCATCCATGGTCGGGGCCAAGGCAGCGGAGGCAAAGAACGTGGGGATCCGATGTAGGGAAGAGCACCTCGCAGGCTGGACATCTGCTGAAGCCCGCTGAAGTCGAAATGCATCGGGGAGGAAAGACAGAAGAAAGTATCCGGGGAAGAGCGCGTGGTATTACATGTCCGAAGACAATCCCAGGAGCGCTGGTGAAATGGGCCTGTTCCTGTTGACGCGGAAAAGGGGACTGGCGCCGGTGGGCAGAGTGAGGCGAGCGCATGCTCCCAGGTATACGCCCCCGCGTACCTCTAAATTTAAATGGGAAGATTTCTTCTGGTGAAAAAGGTTCCGTCTCCCTTCCCTAACGAGAGGCGCCCATGCAGTCTGGAGGAAAGGGGACAGGACGAAAGAGTACAACAGTTACAGGTAAGTAACTTGTTCCTTCTCCAGCATGGGGTCTGGCATGGATTCACATAAAGAATAGCAGTACAGAAATACACAACGACGTGAGGTGGCAAGGCTCAACAGAAGCAATTACTGTTACCTCCGGAACAGGCTCACCTTCAAGGGAACAGGTTGCGTAGCACTGCTTGGCCGACCCTGGAGTCCTCTCTGGAATCCCTTTCGACGCTGTAGAATCTTGTGAAGGTGTGTGTAGACCTCCACATAGCAGCCCTGCAGATGTCCAGCAGGGGCACACCAGACAGGAACGAAGTCGTCGCAGCGATCGCTCTGGTGGAATGAGCTCTCAGCCGGTCAGGCATTGGTCGGTTTGCCAAACGGTGACAGTGTGTAATACAGGCGGAGAGCCACCTGGAAATGGAAGCCTTGGACCAAGCTTTCCCATGGTTCACAGGACCAAAGTTCACGAAAGGTTGAGACATCTTCCGTAAACTCTTTGTGCGTGCCACATAGAACTTCAGAGCACGCGCCACATCCAGCGAGTGCAAAGTCCTTCCAGCCAGCGACAAAGGTGTCGGAAAAAACACAGGCAACACCAAATGTTTGTTGAGGTGGAATTCTGACGGAACCTTTGGCATGAAGGAAGGGTGCGCCCGCAGCACCACCCTCGTGATGTGAAAAGTCAGATAAGGCCTCTTGCAGGACAGGGCCTGGATCTCAACTACCCTCCTGGCAGGGATGATGGCCACAATAAAAGGCGTTTTCCACGAAAGGAACTTGAGAGTGGCCTGATGCATAGGTTCGAAGGCGGCCCCCATGAGCCTTGTCAGTACCACGTTGAGTTCCCACGCCGGGGCTGAAGCCTTCACTCTGCCAGACCTGTGAGTCATTCGTGGAAGGCCTAGACTGTTGATGGTGTGTCGAGGTCTTTTTCCTCGTCTGCATCCACCAGGGTGTCCGGCTTGTCTGGAACGAGTGGAGGGGTGCTGGGCGCCGAGGGCTGAGGTGTGGAGACCGGAGCCGGAGGCTGCAGCAGAGGCTAGTACGGAACCGCCTGAACAGTGGAAGGCAGGGGCGCCAGAATCGAAGGAGCCGGCGTGGCAGCAGGGGCTGCAACGGGGCCTGCAGTGCTGGAGCTATAGGAGGAATAACTATAGGTGCAGGGGGAGGGGCCAGAGCGAGCATGTCCATGATTACATCCCTAAGGAAGGACCCCATCTGAGGACATGAGCATGAGGAACTTTTCAAAGAACCTGTCGTCGCAGGCCCGTGGGTTGGCAGGTGATATTGACAGGTAGCGGACGGCTGCTGATGCCGCTGCATACTCTGTCTAGCTGTTTGCGGGGTAAACCTGTCCTGTGCTGCTGAAGGATAAACTGTAGGCCACGTAGCTGGTTGACACCAGTCCCACCTTGTAACTCGTTCTCCCACCTGCTGCATTCCTCGGGCGGCCATCTTGTCTGGCGTGGTGGCCATCTTGTCGAGCTGCATGCCACGTGCCAAAGTCATGGTGCTTGGCTCACTGGGCCCGGCCTCCTCCAGGACTCTTGGCGATGGAGCATGAGACCTACCCTGCACCTCAGGCCGAGGCCTGGTAGGAATGTCACCCTCAGCAGAGTTGCCGGTAGTGCTGGGTACAGGCGCCCCCTCTGCCATGTTGCAGGTACAAGTGCATAGCCCCTCAGGTGTACACCCGGTAAAAGAACCTTGCGGTCTCTCAGCACTGTCTCTGGAAGGATCTACAGACCCCTCGGCCTGGCCGCCGGTAGCTGAATTAGCCTCGGTACCCGTGCTGGTGTGAGAAACTGAGCGGTTCCTCCCGTCTGGGCGTTTCCTTGGGAAGAAGTCGCCCTTGCGGGGTGCACTGGAAAAGAGCAGCCCTCCCTTAGGCCTTGACTTATGACTGACAAAAGTCCTTCAAGTCCTCTGGGGGCGACTTCTCAAAGAGCTCTGTCCACCCAGCTAGTCAAAGCACGAAAAAGAATGTGCTTTGCATTTTGTGCAACCCTCCCATCCATGGTCGAGGCCAAGGCAGCGGAGGCAAAGAACGTGGGGATCCGATGTAGGGAAGAGCACCTCGCAGGCTGGACATCTGCTGAAGCCCGCTGAAGTCGAAATGCATCGGGGAGGAAAGACAGAAGAAAGTATCCGGGGAAGAGCGCGTGGTATTACATGTCCGAAGACAATCCCAGGAGCGCTGGTGAAATGGGCCTGTTCCTGTTGACGCGGAAAAGGGGACTGGCGCCGGTGGGCAGAGTGAGGCGAGCGCATGCTCCCAGGGCTACGCCCCCGCGTACCTCTAAATTTAAATGGGAAGATTTCTTCTGGTGAAAAAGGTTCCGTCTCCCTTCCCTAACGAGAGGCGCCCATGCAGTATGGAGGAAAGGGGACAGGACGAAAGAGTACAACAGTTACAGGTATGTAACTTGTTCCTTCTCCAGCATGGGGTCTGGCATGGATTCACATAAAGAATAGCAGTACAGAAATACACAACAACGTGAGGTGGCAAGGCTCAACAGAAGCAATTACTGTTACCTCCGGAACAGGCTCACCTTCAAGGGAACAGGTTGCGTAGCACTGCTTGGCCGACCCTGGAGTCCTCTCTGGAATCCCTTTCGACGCTGTAGAATCTTGTGAAGGTGTGTGTAGACCTCCACATAGCAGCCCTGCAGATGTCCAGCAGGGGCACACCAGACAGGAACGAAGTCGTCGCAGCGATCGCTCTGGTGGAATGAGCTCTCAGCCGGTCAGGCATTGGTCGGTTTGCCAAACGGTGACAGTGTGTAATACAGGCGGAGAGCAACCTGGAAATGGAAGCCTTGGACCAAGCTTTCCCATGGTTCACAGGACCAAAGTTCACGAAAGGTTGAGACATCTTCCGTAAACTCTTTGTGCGTGCCACATAGAACTTCAGAGCACGCGCCACATCCAGCGAGTGCAAAGTCCTTCCAGCCAGCGACAAAGGTGTCGGAAAAAACACAGGCAACACCAAATGTTTGTTGAGATGGAATTCTGACGGAACCTTTGGCATGAAGGAAGGGTGCGCCCGCAGCACCACCCTCGTGATGTGAAAAGTCAGATAAGGCTGCTTGCAGGACAGGGCCTGGATCTCAACTACCCTCCTGGCAGGGATGATGGCCACAATAAAAGGCGCTTTCCACGAAAGGAACTTGAGAGTGGCCTGATGCATAGGTTCGAAGGCGGCCCCCATGAGCCTTGTCAGTACCACGTTGAGTTCCCACGCCGGGGCTGAAGCCTTCACTCTGCCAGACCTGTGAGTCATTCGTGGAAGGCCTAGACTGTTGATGGTGTGTCGAGGTCTTTTTCTCATCTGCATCCACCAGGGTGTCCGGCTTGTCTGGAACGAGTGGAGGGGTGCTGGGCGCCGAGGGCTGAGGTGTGGAGACCGGAGCCGGAGGCTGCAGCAGAGGCTAGTACGGAACCGCCTGAACAGTGGAAGGCAGGGGCGCCAGAATCGAAGGAGCCGGCTTGGCAGCAGGGGCTGCAACGGGGCCTGCAGTGCTGGAGCTATAGGAGGAATAACTATAGGTGCAGGGGGAGGGGCCAGAGCGAGCATGTCCATGATTACATCCCTAAGGAAGGACCCCTTCTGAGGACATGAGCATGAGGAACTTTTCAAAGAACCTGTCGTCGCAGGCCCGTGGGTTGGCAGGTGATATTGACGGGTAGCGGACAGCTGCTGATGCCGCTGCATACTCTGTCTAGCTGTTTGCGGGGTAAACCTGTCCTGTGCTGCTGAAGGATAAACTGTAGGCCACGTACCTGGTTGACACCAGTCCCACCTTGTAACTCGTTCTCCCACCTGCTGCATTCCTCGGGCGGCCATCTTGTCTGGCGTGGTGGCCATCTTGTCGAGCTGCATGCCACGTGCCAAAGTCATGGTGCTTGGCTCACTGGGCCCGGCCTCCTCCAGGACTCTTGACGATGGAGCATGAGACCTACCCTGCACCTCAGGCCGAGGCCTGGTAGGAATGTCACCATCAGCAGAGTTGCCGGTAGTGCTGGGTACAGGCGCCCCCTCTGCCATGTTGCAGGTACAAGTGCAAAGCCCCTCAGGTGTACACCCGGTAAAAGAACCTTGCGGTCTCTCAGCACTGTCTCTGGAAGGATCTACAGACCCCTCGGCCTGGCGGCCGGTAGCTGAATTAGCCTCGGTACCCGTGCTGGTGTGAGAAACTGAGCGGTTCCTCCCGTCTGGGCGTTTCCTTGGGAAGAAGTCGCCCTTGCGGGGTGCACTGGAAAAGAGCAGCCCTCCCTTAGGCCTTGACTTATGACTGACAAAAGTCCTTCAAGTCCTCTGGGGGCGACTTCTCGAAGAGCTCTGTCCACCTAGCTAGTCAAAGCACGCAAAGAATGTGCTTTGCATTTTGTGCAACCCTCCCATCCATGGTCGGGGCCAAGGCAGCGGAGGCAAAGAACGTGGGGATCCGATGTAGGGAAGAGCACCTCGCAGGCTGGACATCTGCTGAAGCCCGCTGAAGTCGAAATGCATCGGGGAGGAAAGACAGAAGAAAGTATCCGGGGAAGAGCGCGTGGTATTACATGTCCGAAGACAATCCCAGGAGCGCTGGTGAAATGGGCCTGTTCCTGTTGACGCGGAAAAGGGGACTGGCGCCGGTGGGCAGAGTCAGGCGAGCGCATGCTCCCAGGGCTACGCCCCCGCGTGCCTCTAAATTTAAATGGGAAGATTTCTTCTGGTGAAAAAGGTTCCGTCTCCCTTCCCTAACGAGAGGCGCCCATGCAGTATGGAGGAAAGGGGACAGGACGAAAGAGTACAACAACAGTTACAGGTAAGTAACTTGTTCCTTCTCCAGCATGGGGTCTGGCATGGATTCACATAAAGAATAAATAGCAGTACAGAAATACACAACGACGTGAGGTGGCAAGGCTCAACAGAAGCAATTACTGTTACCTCCGGAACAGGCTCACCTTCAAGGGAACAGGTTGCGTAGCACTGCTTGGCCGACCCTGGAGTCCTCTCTGGAATCCCTTTCGACGCTGTAGAATCTTGTGAAGGTGTGTGTAGACCTCCACATAGCAGCCCTGCAGATGTCCAGCAGGGGCACACCAGACAGGAACGAAGTCGTCGCAGCGATCGCTCTGGTCGAATGAGCTCTCAGCCGGTCAGGCATTGGTCGGTTTGCCAAACGGTGACAGTGTGTAATACAGGCGGAGAGCCACCTGGAAATGGAAGCCTTGGACCAAGCTTTCCCATGGTTCACAGGACCAAAGTTCACGAAAGGTTGAGACATCTTCCGTAAACTCTTCGGAAAAAACACAGGCAACACCAAATGTTTGTTGAGGTGGAATTCTGATGGAACCTTTGGCATGAAGGAAGGGTGCGCCCGCAGCACCACCCTCGTGATGTGAAAAGTCAGATAAGGCCGCTTGCAGGACAGGGCCTGGATCTCAACTACCCTCCTGGCAGGGATGATGGCCACAATAAAAGGCGTTTTCCACGAAAGGAACTTGAGAGTGGCCTGATGCATAGGTTCGAAGGCGGCCCCCATGAGCCTTGTCAGTACCACGTTGAGTTCCCACGCCGGGGCTGAAGCCTTCACTCTGCCAGACCTGTGAGTCATTCGTGGAAGGCCTAGACTGTTGATGGTGTGTCGAGGTCTTTTTCCTCGTCTGCATCCATCAGGGTGTCCGGCTTGTCTGGAACGGGTGGAGGGGTGCTGGGCGCCGAGGGCTGCGGTGTGGAGACCGGAGCCGGAGGCTGCAGCAGAGGCTAGTACGGAACCGCCTGAACAGTGGAAGGCAGGGGCGCCAGAATCGAAGGAGCCGGCGTGGCAGCAGGGGCTGCAACGGGGCCTGCAGTGCTGGAGCTATAGGAGGAATAACTATAGGTGCAGGGGGAGGGGCCAGAGCGAGCATGTCCATGATTACATCCCTAAGGAAGGACCCCATCTGAGGACATGAGCATGAGGAACTTTTCAAAGAACCTGTCGGCGCAGGCCCGTGGGTTGGCAGGTGATATTGACAGGTAGCGGACGGCAGCTGATGCCGCTGCATACTCTGTCTAGCTGTTTGCGGGGTAAACCTGTCCTGTGCTGCTGAAGGATAAACTGTAGGCCACGTACCTGGTTGACACCAGTCCCACCTTGTAACTCGTTCTCCCACCTGCTGCATTCCTCGGGCGGCCATCTTGTCTGGCGTGGTGGCCATCTTGTCGAGCTGCATGCCATGTGCCAAAGTCATGGTGCTTGGCTCACTGGGCCCGGCCTCCTCCAGGACTCTTGGCGATGGAGCATGAGACCTACCCTGCACCTCAGGCCGAGGCCTGGTAGGATTGTCACCCTCAGCAGAGTTGCCGGTAGTGCTGGGTACAGGCGCCCCCTCTGCCATGTTGCAGGTACAAGTGCATAGCCCCTCAGGTGTACACCCGGTAAAAGAACCTTGCGGTCTCTCAGCACTGTCTCTGGAAGGATCTACAGACCCCTCGGCCTGGCCGCCGGTAGCTGAATTAGCCTCGGTACCCGTGCTGGTGTGAGAAACTGAGCGGTTCCTCCCGTCTGGGCGTTTCCTTGGGAAGAAGTCGCCCTTGCGGGGTGCACTGGAAAAGAGCAGCCCTCCCTTAGGCCTTGACTTATGACTGACAAAAGTCCTTCAAGTCCTCTGGGGGCGACTTCTCGAAGAGCTCTGTCCACCTAGCTAGTCAAAGCACGCAAAGAATGTGCTTTGCATTTTGTGCAACCCTCCCATCCATGGTCGGGGCCAAGGCAGCGGAGGCAAAGAACGTGGGGATCCGATGTAGGGAAGAGCACCTCGCAGGCTGGACATCTGCTGAAGCCCGCTGAAGTCGAAATGCATCGGGGAGGAAAGACAGAAGAAAGTATCCGGGGAAGAGCGCGTGGTATTACATGTCCGAAGACAATCCCAGGAGCGCTGGTGAAATGGGCCTGTTCCTGTTGACGCGGAAAAGGGGACTGGCGCCGGTGGGCAGAGTCAGGCGAGCGCATGCTCCCAGGGCTACGCCCCCGCGTGCCTCTAAATTTAAATGGGAAGATTTCTTCTGGTGAAAAAGGTTCCGTCTCCCTTCCCTAACGAGAGGCGCCCATGCAGTATGGAGGAAAGGGGACAGGACGAAAGAGTACAACAGTTACAGGTAAGTAACTTGTTCCTTCTCCAGCATGGGGTCTGGCATGGATTCACATAAAGAATAAATAGCAGTACAGAAATACACAACGACGTGAGGTGGCAAGGCTCAACAGAAGTAATTACTGTTACCTCCGGAACAGGCTCACCTTCAAGGGAACAGGTTGCGTAGCACTGCTTGGCCGACCCTGGAGTCCTCTCTGGAATCCCTTTCGACGCTGTAGAATCTTGTGAAGGTGTGTGTAGACCTCCACATAGCAGCCCTGCAGATGTCCAGCAGGGGCACACCAGACAGGAACGAAGTCGTCGCAGCGATCGCTCTGGTGGAATGAGCTCTCAGCCGGTCAGGCATTGGTCGGTTTGCCAAACGGTGACAGTGTGTAATACAGGCGGAGAGCAACCTGGAAATGGAAGCCTTGGACCAAGCTTTCCCATGGTTCACAGGACCAAAGTTCACGAAAGGTTGAGACATCTTCCGTAAACTCTTCGGAAAAAACACAGGCAACACCAAATGTTTGTTGAGGTGGAATTCTGATGGAACCTTTGGCATGAAGGAAGGGTGCGCCCGCAGCACCACCCTCGTGATGTGAAAAGTCAGATAAGGCCGCTTGCAGGACAGGGCCTGGATCTCAACTACCCTCCTGGCAGGGATGATGGCCACAATAAAAGGCGTTTTCCACGAAAGGAACTTGAGAGTGGCCTGATGCATAGGTTCGAAGGCGGCCCCCATGAGCCTTGTCAGTACCACGTTGAGTTCCCACGCCGGGGCTGAAGCCTTCACTCTGCCAGACCTGTGAGTCATTCGTGGAAGGCCTAGACTGTTGATGGTGTGTCGAGGTCTTTTTCCTCGTCTGCATCCATCAGGGTGTCCGGCTTGTCTGGAACGGGTGGAGGGGTGCTGGGCGCCGAGGGCTGCGGTGTGGAGACCGGAGCCGGAGGCTGCAGCAGAGGCTAGTACGGAACCGCCTGAACAGTGGAAGGCAGGGGCGCCAGAATCGAAGGAGCCGGCGTGGCAGCAGGGGCTGCAACGGGGCCTGCAGTGCTGGAGCTATAGGAGGAATAACTATAGGTGCAGGGGGAGGGGCCAGAGCGAGCATGTCCATGATTACATCCCTAAGGAAGGACCCCATCTGAGGACATGAGCATGAGGAACTTTTCAAAGAACCTGTCGGCGCAGGCCCGTGGGTTGGCAGGTGATATTGACAGGTAGCGGACGGCAGCTGATGCCGCTGCATACTCTGTCTAGCTGTTTGCGGGGTAAACCTGTCCTGTGCTGCTGAAGGATAAACTGTAGGCCACGTACCTGGTTGACACCAGTCCCACCTTGTAACTCGTTCTCCCACCTGCTGCATTCCTCGGGCGGCCATCTTGTCTGGCGTGGTGGCCATCTTGTCGAGCTGCATGCCATGTGCCAAAGTCATGGTGCTTGGCTCACTGGGCCCGGCCTCCTCCAGGACTCTTGGCGATGGAGCATGAGACCTACCCTGCACCTCAGGCCGAGGCCTGGTAGGATTGTCACCCTCAGCAGAGTTGCCGGTAGTGCTGGGTACAGGCGCCCCCTCTGCCATGTTGCAGGTACAAGTGCATAGCCCCTCAGGTGTACACCCGGTAAAAGAACCTTGCGGTCTCTCAGCACTGTCTCTGGAAGGATCTACAGACCCCTCGGCCTGGCCGCCGGTAGCTGAATTAGCCTCGGTACCCGTGCTGGTGTGAGAAACTGAGCGGTTCCTCCCGTCTGGGCGTTTCCTTGGGAAGAAGTCGCCCTTGCGGGGTGCACTGGAAAAGAGCAGCCCTCCCTTAGGCCTTGACTTATGACTGACAAAAGTCCTTCAAGTCCTCTGGGGGCGACTTCTCGAAGAGCTCTGTCCACCTAGCTAGTCAAAGCACGCAAAGAATGTGCTTTGCATTTTGTGCAACCCTCCCATCCATGGTCGGGGCCAAGGCAGCGGAGGCAAAGAACGTGGGGATCCGATGTAGGGAAGAGCACCTCGCAGGCTGGACATCTGCTGAAGCCCGCTGAAGTCGAAATGCATCGGGGAGGAAAGACAGAAGAAAGTATCCGGGGAAGAGCGCGTGGTATTACATGTCCGAAGACAATCCCAGGAGCGCTGGTGAAATGGGCCTGTTCCTGTTGACGCGGAAAAGGGGACTGGCGCCGGTGGGCAGAGTCAGGCGAGCGCATGCTCCCAGGGCTACGCCCCCGCGTGCCTCTAAATTTAAATGGGAAGATTTCTTCTGGTGAAAAAGGTTCCGTCTCCCTTCCCTAACGAGAGGCGCCCATGCAGTATGGAGGAAAGGGGACAGGACGAAAGAGTACAACAGTTACAGGTAAGTAACTTGTTCCTTCTCCAGCATGGGGTCTGGCATGGATTCACATAAAGAATAAATAGCAGTACAGAAATACACAACGACGTGAGGTGGCAAGGCTCAACAGAAGTAATTACTGTTACCTCCGGAACAGGCTCACCTTCAAGGGAACAGGTTGCGTAGCACTGCTTGGCCGACCCTGGAGTCCTCTCTGGAATCCCTTTCGACGCTGTAGAATCTTGTGAAGGTGTGTGTAGACCTCCACATAGCAGCCCTGCAGATGTCCAGCAGGGGCACACCAGACAGGAACGAAGTCGTCGCAGCGATCGCTCTGGTGGAATGAGCTCTCAGCCGGTCAGGCATTGGTCGGTTTGCCAAACGGTGACAGTGTGTAATACAGGCGGAGAGCCACCTGGAAATGGAAGCCTTGGACCAAGCTTTCCCATGGTTCACAGGACCAAAGTTCACGAAAGGTTGAGACATCTTCCGTAAACTCTTTGTGCGTGCCACATAGAACTTCAGAGCACGCGCCACATCCAGCGAGTGCAAAGTCCTTCCAGCCAGCGACAAAGGTGTCGGAAAAAACACAGGCAACACCAAATGTTTGTTGAGGTGGAATTCTGACGGAACCTTTGGCATGAAGGAAGGGTGCGCCCGCAGCACCACCCTCGTGATGTGAAAAGTCAGATAAGGCCTCTTGCAGGACAGGGCCTGGATCTCAACTACCCTCCTGGCAGGGATGATGGCCACAATAAAAGGCGTTTTCCACGAAAGGAACTTGAGAGTGGCCTGATGCATAGGTTCGAAGGCGGCCCCCATGAGCCTTGTCAGTACCACGTTGAGTTCCCACGCCGGGGCTGAAGCCTTCACTCTGCCAGACCTGTGAGTCATTCGTGGAAGGCCTAGACTGTTGATGGTGTGTCGAGGTCTTTTTCCTCGTCTGCATCCACCAGGGTGTCCGGCTTGTCTGGAACGAGTGGAGGGGTGCTGGGCGCCGAGGGCTGAGGTGTGGAGACCGGAGCCGGAGGCTGCAGCAGAGGCTAGTACGGAACCGCCTGAACAGTGGAAGGCAGGGGCGCCAGAATCGAAGGAGCCGGCGTGGCAGCAGGGGCTGCAACGGGGCCTGCAGTGCTGGAGCTATAGGAGGAATAACTATAGGTGCAGGGGGAGGGGCCAGAGCGAGCATGTCCATGATTACATCCCTAAGGAAGGACCCCATCTGAGGACATGAGCATGAGGAACTTTTCAAAGAACCTGTCGTCGCAGGCCCGTGGGTTGGCAGGTGATATTGACAGGTAGCGGACGGCTGCTGATGCCGCTGCATACTCTGTCTAGCTGTTTGCGGGGTAAACCTGTCCTGTGCTGCTGAAGGATAAACTGTAGGCCACGTAGCTGGTTGACACCAGTCCCACCTTGTAACTCGTTCTCCCACCTGCTGCATTCCTCGGGCGGCCATCTTGTCTGGCGTGGTGGCCATCTTGTCGAGCTGCATGCCACGTGCCAAAGTCATGGTGCTTGGCTCACTGGGCCCGGCCTCCTCCAGGACTCTTGGCGATGGAGCATGAGACCTACCCTGCACCTCAGGCCGAGGCCTGGTAGGAATGTCACCCTCAGCAGAGTTGCCGGTAGTGCTGGGTACAGGCGCCCCCTCTGCCATGTTGCAGGTACAAGTGCATAGCCCCTCAGGTGTACACCCGGTAAAAGAACCTTGCGGTCTCTCAGCACTGTCTCTGGAAGGATCTACAGACCCCTCGGCCTGGCCGCCGGTAGCTGAATTAGCCTCGGTACCCGTGCTGGTGTGAGAAACTGAGCGGTTCCTCCCGTCTGGGCGTTTCCTTGGGAAGAAGTCGCCCTTGCGGGGTGCACTGGAAAAGAGCAGCCCTCCCTTAGGCCTTGACTTATGACTGACAAAAGTCCTTCAAGTCCTCTGGGGGCGACTTCTCGAAGAGCTCTGTCCACCCAGCTAGTCAAAGCACGCAAAGAATGTGCTTTGCATTTTGTGCAACCCTCCCATCCATGGTCGGGGCCAAGGCAGCGGAGGCAAAGAACGTGGGGATCCGATGTAGGGAAGAGCACCTCGCAGGCTGGACATCTGCTGAAGCCCGCTGAAGTCGAAATGCATCGGGGAGGAAAGACAGAAGAAAGTATCCGGGGAAGAGCGCGTGGTATTACATGTCCGAAGACAATCCCAGGAGCGCTGGTGAAATGGGCCTGTTCCTGTTGACGCGGAAAAGGGGACTGGCGCCGGTGGGCAGAGTCAGGCGAGCGCATGCTCCCAGGGCTACGCCCCCGCGTGCCTCTAAATTTAAATGGGAAGATTTCTTCTGGTGAAAAAGGTTCCGTCTCCCTTCCCTAACGAGAGGCGCCCATGCAGTATGGAGGAAAGGGGACAGGACGAAAGAGTACAACAGTTACAGGTATGTAACTTGTTCCTTCTCCAGCATGGGGTCTGGCATGGATTCACATAAAGAATAGCAGTACAGAAATACACAACGACATGAGGTGGCAAGGCTCAACAGAAGCAATTACTGTTACCTCCGGAACAGGCTCACCTTCAAGGGAACAGGTTGCGTAGCACTGCTTGGCCGACCCTGGAGTCCTCTCTGGAATCCCTTTCGACGCTGTAGAATCTTGTGAAGGTGTGTGTAGACCTCCACATAGCAGCCCTGCATATGTCCAGCAGGGGCACACCAGACAGGAACGAAGTCGTCGCAGCGATCGCTCTGGTGGAATGAGCTCTCAGCCGGTCAGGCATTGGTCGGTTTGCCAAACGGTGACAGTGTGTAATACAGGCGGAGAGCAACCTGGAAATGGAAGCCTTGGACCAAGCTTTCCCATGGTTCACAGGACCAAAGTTCACGAAAGGTTGAGACATCTTCCGTAAACTCTTTGTGCGTGCCACATAGAACTTCAGAGCACGCGCCACATCCAGCGAGTGCAAAGTCCTTCCAGCCAGCGACAAAGGTGTCGGAAAAAACACAGGCAACACCAAATGTTTGTTGAGATGGAATTCTGACGGAACCTTTGGCATGAAGGAAGGGTGCGCCCGCAGCACCACCCTCGTGATGTGAAAAGTCAGATAAGGCTGCTTGCAGGACAGGGCCTGGATCTCAACTACCCTCCTGGCAGGGATGATGGCCACAATAAAAGGCGCTTTCCACGAAAGGAACTTGAGAGTGGCCTGATGCATAGGTTCAAAGGCGGCCCCCATGAGCCTTGTCAGTACCACGTTGAGTTCCCATGCCGGGGCTGAAGCCTTCACTCTGCCAGACCTGTGAGTCATTCGTGGAAGGCCTAGACTGTTGATGGTGTGTCGAGGTCTTTTTCTCATCTGCATCCACCAGGGTGTCCGGCTTGTCTGGAACGAGTGGAGGGGTGCTGGGCGCCGAGGGCTGAGGTGTGGAGACCGGAGCCGGAGGCTGCAGCAGAGGCTAGTACGGAACCGCCTGAACAGTGGAAGGCAGGGGCGCCAGAATCGAAGGAGCCGGCTTGGCAGCAGGGGCTGCAACGGGGCCTGCAGTGCTGGAGCTATAGGAGGAATAACTATAGGTGCAGGGGGAGGGGCCAGAGCGAGCATGTCCATGATTACATCCCTAAGGAAGGACCCCATCTGAGGACATGAGCATGAGGAACTTTTCAAAGAACCTGTCGTCGCAGGCCCGTGGGTTGGCAGGTGATATTGACGGGTAGCGGACAGCTGCTGATGCCGCTGCATACTCTGTCTAGCTGTTTGCGGGGTAAACCTGTCCTGTGCTGCTGAAGGATAAACTGTAGGCCACGTACCTGGTTGACACCAGTCCCACCTTGTAACTCGTTCTCCCACCTGCTGCATTCCTCGGGCGGCCATCTTGTCTGGCGTGGTGGCCATCTTGTCGAGCTGCATGCCACGTGCCAAAGTCATGGTGCTTGGCTCACTGGGCCCGGCCTCCTCCAGGACTCTTGACGATGGAGCATGAGACCTACCCTGCACCTCAGGCCGAGGCCTGGTAGGAATGTCACCCTCAGCAGAGTTGCCGGTAGTGCTGGGTACAGGCGCCCCCTCTGCCATGTTGCAGGTACAAGTGCATAGCCCCTCAGGTGTACACCCGTTAAAAGAACCTTGCGGTCTCTCAGCACTGTCTCTGGAAGGATCTACAGACCCCTCGGCCTGGCGGCCGGTAGCTGATTTAGCCTCGGTACCCGTGCTGGTGTGAGAAACTGAGCGGTTCCTCCCGTCTGGGAGTTTCCTTGGGAAGAAGTCGCCCTTGCGGGGTGCACTGGAAAAGAGCAGCCCTCCCTTAGGCCTTGACTTATGACTGACAAAAGTCCTTCAAGTCCTCTGGGGGCGACTTCTCGAAGAGCTCTGTCCACCTAGCTAGTCAAAGCACGCAAAGAATGTGCTTTGCATTTTGTGCAACCCTCCCATCCATGGTCGGGGCCAAGGCAGCGGAGGCAAAGAACGTGGGGATCCGATGTAGGGAAGAGCACCTCGCAGGCTGGACATCTGCTGAAGCCCGCTGAAGTCGAAATGCATTGGGGAGGAAAGACAGAAGAAAGTATCCGGGGAAGAGCGCGTGGTATTACATGTCCGAAGACAATCCCAGGAGTGCTGGTGAAATGGGCCTGTTCCTGTTGACGTGGAAAAGGGGACTGGCGCCGGTGGGCAGAGTCAGGCGAGCGCATGCTCCCAGGGCTACGCCCCCGCGTGCCTCTAAATTTAAATGGGAAGATTTCTTCTGGTGAAAAAGGTTCCGTCTCCCTTCCCTAACGAGAGGCGCCCATGCAGTATGGAGGAAAGGGGACAGGACGAAAGAGTACAACAGTTACAGGTAAGTAACTTGTTCCTTCTCCAGCATGGGGTCTGGCATGGATTCACATAAAGAATAAATAGCAGTACAGAAATACACAACGACGTGAGGTGGCAAGGCTCAACAGAAGCAATTACTGTTACCTCCGGAACAGGCTCACCTTCAAGGGACAGGTTGCGTAGCACTGCTTGGCCGACCCTGGAGTCCTCTCTGGAATCCCTTTCGACGCTGTAGAATCTTGTGAAGGTGTGTGTAGACCTCCACATAGCAGCCCTGCAGATGTCCAGCAGGGGCACACCAGACAGGAACGAAGTCGTCGCAGCGATCGCTCTGGTCGAATGAGCTCTCAGCCGGTCAGGCATTGGTCGGTTTGCCAAACGGTGACAGTGTGTAATACAGGCGGAGAGCCACCTGGAAATGGAAGCCTTGGACCAAGCTTTCCCATGGTTCACAGGACCAAAGTTCACGAAAGGTTGAGACATCTTCCGTAAACTCTTCGGAAAAAACACAGGCAACACCAAATGTTTGTTGAGGTGGAATTCTGACGGAACCTTTGGCATGAAGGAAGGGTGCGCCCGCAGCACCACCCTCGTGATGTGAAAAGTCAGATAAGGCCGCTTGCAGGACAGGGCCTGGATCTCAACTACCCTCCTGGCAGGGATGATGGCCACAATAAAAGGCGTTTTCCACGAAAGGAACTTGAGAGTGGCCTGATGCATAGGTTCGAAGGCGGCCCCCATGAGCCTTGTCAGTACCACGTTGAGTTCCCACGCCGGGGCTGAAGCCTTCACTCTGCCAGACCTGTGAGTCATTTGTGGAAGGCCTAGACTGTTGATGGTGTGTCGAGGTCTTTTTCCTCGTCTGCATCCATCAGAGTGTCCGGCTTGTCTGGAACGAGTGGATGGGTGCTGGGCGCCGAGGGCTGCGGTGTGGAGACCGGAGCCGGAGGCTGCAGCAGAGGCTAGTACGGAACCGCCTGAACAGTGGAAGGCAGGGGCGCCAGAATCGAAGGAGCCGGCGTGGCAGCAGGGGCTGCAACGGGGCCTGCAGTGCTGGAGCTATAGGAGGAATAACTATAGGTGCAGGGGGAGGGGCCAGAGCGAGCATGTCCATGATTACATCCCTAAGGAAGGACCCCATCTGAGGACATGAGCATGAGGAACTTTTCAAAGAACCTGTCGTCGCAGGCCCGTGGGTTGGCAGGTGATATTGACAGGTAGCGGACGGCTGCTGATGCCGCTGCATACTCTGTCTAGCTGTTTGCGGGGTAAACCTGTCCTGTGCTGCTGAAGGATAAACTGTAGGCCACGTAGCTGGTTGACACCAGTCCCACCTTGTAACTCGTTCTCCCACCTGCTGCATTCCTCGGGCGGCCATCTTGTCTGGCGTGGTGGCCATCTTGTCGAGCTGCATGCCATGTGCCAAAGTCATGGTGCTTGGCTCACTGGGCCCGGCCTCCTCCAGGACTCTTGGCGATGGAGCATGAGACCTACCCTGCACCTCAGGCCGAGGCCTGGTAGGATTGTCACCCTCAGCAGAGTTGCCGGTAGTGCTGGGTACAGGCGCCCCCTCTGCCATGTTGCAGGTACAAGTGCATAGCCCCTCAGGTGTACACCCGGTAAAAGAACCTTGCGGTCTCTCAGCACTGTCTCTGGAAGGATCTACAGACCCCTCGGCCTGGCCGCCGGTAGCTGAATTAGCCTCGGTACCCGTGCTGGTGTGAGAAACTGAGCGGTTCCTCCCGTCTGGGCGTTTCCTTGGGAAGAAGTCGCCCTTGCGGGGTGCACTGGAAAAGAGCAGCCCTCCCTTAGGCCTTGACTTATGACTGACAAAAGTCCTTCAAGTCCTCTGGGGGCGACTTCTCGAAGAGCTCTGTCCACCTAGCTAGTCAAAGCACGCAAAGAATGTGCTTTGCATTTTGTGCAACCCTCCCATCCATGGTCGGGGCCAAGGCAGCGGAGGCAAAGAACGTGGGGATCCGATGTAGGGAAGAGCACCTCGCAGGCTGGACATCTGCTGAAGCCCGCTGAAGTCGAAATGCATCGGGGAGGAAAGACAGAAGAAAGTATCCGGGGAAGAGCGCGTGGTATTACATGTCCGAAGACAATCCCAGGAGCGCTGGTGAAATGGGCCTGTTCCTGTTGACGCGGAAAAGGGGACTGGCGCCGGTGGGCAGAGTCAGGCGAGCGCATGCTCCCAGGGCTACGCCCCCGCGTGCCTCTAAATTTAAATGGGAAGATTTCTTCTGGTGAAAAAGGTTCCGTCTCCCTTCCCTAACGAGAGGCGCCCATGCAGTATGGAGGAAAGGGGACAGGAGGAAAGAGTACAACAGTTACAGGTAAGTAACTTGTTCCTTCTCCAGCATGGGGTCTGGCATGGATTCACATAAAGAATAGCAGTACAGAAATACACAACGACGTGAGGTGGCAAGGCTCAACAGAAGCAATTACTGTTACCTCCAGAACAGGCTCACCTTCAAGGGAACAGGTTGCGTAGGACTGCTTGGCCGACCCTGGAGTCCTCTCTGGAATCCCTTTCGACGCTGTAGAATCTTGTGAAGGTGTGTGTAGACCTCCACATAGCAGCCCTGCAGATGTCCAGCAGGGGCACACCAGACAGGAACAAAGTCGTCGCAGCGATCGCTCTGGTGGAATGAGCTCTCAGCCGGTCAGGCATTGGTCGGTTTGCCAAACGGTGACAGTGTGTAATACAGGCGGAGAGCAACCTGGAAATGGAAGCCTTGGACCAAGCTTTCCCATGGTTCACAGGACCAAAGTTCACGAAAGGTTGAGACATCTTCCGTAAACTCTTTGTGCGTGCCACATAGAACTTCAGAGCACGCGCCACATCCAGCGAGTGCAAAGTCCTTCCAGCCAGCGACAAAGGTGTCGGAAAAAACACAGGCAACACCAAATGTTTGTTGAGGTGGAATTCTGACGGAACCTTTGGCATGAAGGAAGGGTGCAGCGCAGCACCACCTCGTGATGTGAAAAGTCAGATAAGGCCGCTTGCAGGACAGGGCCTGGATCTCAACTACCCTCCTGGCAGGGATGATGGCCACAATAAAAGGCGTTTTCCACGAAAGGAACTTGAGAGTGGCCTGATGCATAGGTTCGAAGGCGGCCCCCATGAGCCTTGTCAGTACCACGTTGAGTTCCCACGCCGGGGCTGAAGCCTTCACTCTGCCAGACCTGTGAGTCATTCGTGGAAGGCCTAGACTGTTGATGGTGTGTCGAGGTCTTTTTCCTCGTCTGCATCCACCAGGGTGTCCGGCTTGTCTGGAACGAGTGGAGGGGTGCTGGGCGCCGAGGGCTGAGGTGTGGAGACCGGAGCCGGAGGCTGCAGCAGAGGCTAGTACGGAACCGCCTGAACAGTGGAAGGCAGGGGCGCCAGAATCGAAGGAGCCGGCGTGGCAGCAGGGGCTGCAACGGGGCCTGCAGTGCTGGAGCTATAGGAGGAATAACTATAGGTGCAGGGGGAGGGGCCAGAGCGAGCATGTCCATGATTACAGTCCTTCCCATCTGAGGACATGAGCATGAGGAACTTTTCAAAGAACCTGTCGTCGCAGGCCTGTGGGTTGGCAGGTGATATTGACGGGTAGCGGACGGCTGCTGATGCCGCTGCATACTCTGTCTAGCTGTTTGCGGGGTAAACCTGTCCTGTGCTGCTGAAGGATAAACTGTAGGCCACGTAGCTGGTTGACACCAGTCCCACCTTGTAACTCGTTCTCCCACCTGCTGCATTCCTCGGGCGGCCATCTTGTCTGGCGTGGTGGCCATCTTGTCGAGCTGCATGCCACGTGCCAAAGTCATGGTGCTTGGCTCACTGGGCCCGGCCTCCTCCAGGACTCTTGGCGATGGAGCATGAGACCTACCCTGCACCTCAGGCCGAGGCCTGGTAGGAATGTCACCCTCAGCAGAGTTGCCGGTAGTGCTGGGTACAGGCGCCCCCTCTGCCATGTTGCAGGTACAAGTGCATAGCCCCTCAGGTGTACACCCGGTAAAAGAACCTTGCGGTCTCTCAGCACTGTCTCTGGAAGGATCTACAGACCCCTCGGCCTGGCCGCCGGTAGCTGAATTAGCCTCGGTACCCGTGCTGGTGTGAGAAACTGAGCGGTTCCTCCCGTCTGGGCGTTTCCTTGGGAAGAAGTCGCCCTTGCGGGGTGCACTGGAAAAGAGCAGCCCTCCCTTAGGCCTTGACTTATGACTGACAAAAGTCCTTCAAGTCCTCTGGGGGCGACTTCTCAAAGAGCTCTGTCCACCTAGCTAGTCAAAGCACGCAAAGAATGTGCTTTGCATTTTGTGCAACCCTCCCATCCATGGTCGGGGCCAAGGCAGCGGAGTCAAAGAACGTGGGGATCCGATGTAGGGAAGAGCACCTCGCAGGCTGGACATCTGCTGAAGCCCGCTGAAGTCGAAATGCATCGGGGAGGAAAGACAGAAGAAAGTATCCGGGGAAGAGCGCGTGGTATTACATGTCCGAAGACAATCCCAGGAGCGCTGGTGAAATGGGCCTGTTCCTGTTGACGCGGAAAAGGGGACTGGCGCCGGTGGGCAGAGTCAGGCGAGCGCATGCTCCCAGGGCTACACCCCCGCGTGCCTCTAAATTTAAATGGGAAGATTTCTTCTGGTGAAAAAGGTTCCGTCTCCCTTCCCTAACGAGAGGCGCCCATGCAGTATGGAGGAAAGGGGACAGGACGAAAGAGTACAACAATTACAGGTAAGTAACTTGTTCCTTCTCCAGCATGGGGTCTGGCATGGATTCACATAAAGAATAAATAGCAGTACAGAAATACACAACGACGTGAGGTGGCAAGGCTCAACAGAAGCAATTACTGTTACCTCCGGAACAGGCTAACCTTCAAGGGAACAGGTTGCGTAGCACTGCTTGGCCGACCCTGGAGTCCTCTCTGGAATCCCTTTCGACGCTGTAGAATCTTGTGAAGGTGTGTGTAGACCTCCACATAGCAGCCCTGCAGATGTCCAGCAGGGGCACACCAGACAGGAACGAAGTCGTCGCAGCGATCGCTCTGGTGGAATGAGCTCTCAGCCGGTCAGGCATTGGTCGGTTTGCCAAACGGTGACAGTGTGTAATACAGACGGAGAGCCACCTGGAAATGGAAGCCTTGGACCAAGCTTTCCCATGGTTCACAGGACCAAAGTTCACGAAAGGTTGAGACATCTTCCGTAAACTCTTTGTGCGTGCCACATAGAACTTCAGAGCACGTGCCACATCCAGCGAGTGCAAAGTCCTTCCAGCCAGCGACAAAGGTGTCGGAAAAAACACAGGCAACACCAAATGTTTGTTGAGGTGGAATTCTGACGGAACCTTTGGCACGAAGGAAGGGAGCGCCCGCAGCACCACCCACGTGATGTGAAAAGTCAGATAAGGCCGCTTGCAGGACAGGACCTGGATCTCAACTACCCTCCTGGCAGGGATGATGGCCACAATAAAAGGCGTTTTCCATGAAAGGAACTTGAGAGTGGCCTGATGCATAGGTTCGAAGGCGGCCCCCATGAGCCTTGTCAGTACCACGTTGAGTTCCCACGCCGGGGCTGAAGCCTTCACTCTGCCAGACCTGTGAGTCATTCGTGGAAGGCCTAGACTGTTGATGGTGTGTCGAGGTCTTTTTCCTCGTCTGCATCCACCAGGGTGTCCGGCTTGTCTGGAACGAGTGGAGGGGTGCTGGGCGCCGAGGGCTGAGGTGTGGAGACCGGAGCCGGAGGCTGCAGCAGAGGCTAGTACGGAACCGCCTGAACAGTGGAAGGCAGGGGCGCCAGAATCGAAGGAGCCGGCGTGGCAGCAGGGGCTGCAACGGGGCCTGCATTGCTGGAGCTATAGGAGGAATAACTATAGGTGCAGGGGGAGGGGCCAGAGCGAGCATGTCCATGATTACATCCCTAAGGAAGGACCCCATCTGAGGACATGAGCATGAGGAACTTTTCAAAGAACCTGTCGTCGCAGGCCCGTGGGTTGGCAGGTGATATTGACGGGTAGCGGACGGCTGCTGATGCCGCTGCATACTCTGTCTAGCTGTTTGCGGGGTAAACCTGTCCTGTGCTGCTGAAGGATAAACTGTAGGCCACGTAGCTGGTTGACACCAGTCCCACCTTGTAACTCGTTCTCCCACCTGCTGCATTCCTCGGGCGGCCATCTTGTCTGGCGTGGTGGCCATCTTGTCGAGCTGCATGCCATGTGCCAAAGTCATGGTGCTTGGCTCACTGGGCCCGGCCTCCTCCAGGACTCTTGGCGATGGAGCATGAGACCTACCCTGCACCTCAGGCCGAGGCCTGGTAGGAATGTCACCCTCAGCAGAGTTGCCGGTAGTGCTGGGTACAGGCGCCCCCTCTGCCATGTTGCAGGTACAAGTGCATAGCCCCTCAGGTGTACACCCGGTAAAAGAACCTTGCGGTCTCTCAGCACTGTCTCTGGAAGGATCTACAGACCCCTCGGCCTGGCCGCCGGTAGCTGAATTAGCCTCGGTACCCGTGCTGGTGTGAGAAACTGAGCGGTTCCTCCCGTCTGGGCGTTTCCTTGGGAAGAAGTCGCCCTTGCGGGGTGCACTGGAAAAGAGCAGCCCTCCCTTAGGCCTTGACTTATGACTGACAAAAGTCCTTCAAGTCCTCTGGGGGCGACTTCTCGAAGAGCTCTGTCCACCTAGCTAGTCAAAGCACGCAAAGAATGTGCTTTGCATTTTGTGCAACCCTCCCATCCATGGTCGGGGCCAAGGCAGCGGAGGCAAAGAACGTGGGGATCCGATGTAGGGAAGAGCACCTCGCAGGCTGGACATCTGCTGAAGCCCGCTGAAGTCGAAATGCATCGGGGAGGAAAGACAGAAGAAAGTATCCGGGGAAGAGCGCGTGGTATTACATGTCCGAAGACAATCCCAGGAGCGCTGGTGAAATGGGCCTGTTCCTGTTGACGCGGAAAAGGGGACTGGCGCCGGTGGGCAGAGTGAGGCGAGCGCATGCTCCCAGGTATACGCCCCCGCGTACCTCTAAATTTAAATGGGAAGATTTCTTCTGGTGAAAAAGGTTCCGTCTCCCTTCCCTAACGAGAGGCGCCCATGCAGTCTGGAGGAAAGGGGACAGGACGAAAGAGTACAACAGTTACAGGTAAGTAACTTGTTCCTTCTCCAGCATGGGGTCTGGCATGGATTCACATAAAGAATAGCAGTACAGAAATACACAACGACGTGAGGTGGCAAGGCTCAACAGAAGCAATTACTGTTACCTCCGGAACAGGCTCACCTTCAAGGGAACAGGTTGCGTAGCACTGCTTGGCCGACCCTGGAGTCCTCTCTGGAATCCCTTTCGACGCTGTAGAATCTTGTGAAGGTGTGTGTAGACCTCCACATAGCAGCCCTGCAGATGTCCAGCAGGGGCACACCAGACAGGAACGAAGTCGTCGCAGCGATCGCTCTGGTGGAATGAGCTCTCAGCCGGTCAGGCATTGGTCGGTTTGCCAAACGGTGACAGTGTGTAATACAGGCGGAGAGCCACCTGGAAATGGAAGCCTTGGACCAAGCTTTCCCATGGTTCACAGGACCAAAGTTCACGAAAGGTTGAGACATCTTCCGTAAACTCTTTGTGCGTGCCACATAGAACTTCAGAGCACGCGCCACATCCAGCGAGTGCAAAGTCCTTCCAGCCAGCGACAAAGGTGTCGGAAAAAACACAGGCAACACCAAATGTTTGTTGAGGTGGAATTCTGACGGAACCTTTGGCATGAAGGAAGGGTGCGCCCGCAGCACCACCCTCGTGATGTGAAAAGTCAGATAAGGCCTCTTGCAGGACAGGGCCTGGATCTCAACTACCCTCCTGGCAGGGATGATGGCCACAATAAAAGGCGTTTTCCACGAAAGGAACTTGAGAGTGGCCTGATGCATAGGTTCGAAGGCGGCCCCCATGAGCCTTGTCAGTACCACGTTGAGTTCCCACGCCGGGGCTGAAGCCTTCACTCTGCCAGACCTGTGAGTCATTCGTGGAAGGCCTAGACTGTTGATGGTGTGTCGAGGTCTTTTTCCTCGTCTGCATCCACCAGGGTGTCCGGCTTGTCTGGAACGAGTGGAGGGGTGCTGGGCGCCGAGGGCTGAGGTGTGGAGACCGGAGCCGGAGGCTGCAGCAGAGGCTAGTACGGAACCGCCTGAACAGTGGAAGGCAGGGGCGCCAGAATCGGAGGAGCCGGCGTGGCAGCAGGGGCTGCAACGGGGCCTGCAGTGCTGGAGCTATAGGAGGAATAACTATAGGTGCAGGGGGAGGGGCCAGAGCGAGCATGTCCATGATTACATCCCTAAGGAAGGACCCCATCTGAGGACATGAGCATGAGGAACTTTTCAAAGAACCTGTCGTCGCAGGCCCGTGGGTTGGCAGGTGATATTGACAGGTAGCGGACGGCTGCTGATGCCGCTGCATACTCTGTCTAGCTGTTTGCGGGGTAAACCTGTCCTGTGCTGCTGAAGGATAAACTGTAGGCCACGTAGCTGGTTGACACCAGTCCCACCTTGTAACTCGTTCTCCCACCTGCTGCATTCCTCGGGCGGCCATCTTGTCTGGCGTGGTGGCCATCTTGTCGAGCTGCATGCCACGTGCCAAAGTCATGGTGCTTGGCTCACTGGGCCCGGCCTCCTCCAGGACTCTTGGCGATGGAGCATGAGACCTACCCTGCACCTCAGGCCGAGGCCTGGTAGGAATGTCACCCTCAGCAGAGTTGCCGGTAGTGCTGGGTACAGGCGCCCCCTCTGCCATGTTGCAGGTACAAGTGCATAGCCCCTCAGGTGTACACCCGGTAAAAGAACCTTGCGGTCTCTCGGCACTGTCTCTGGAAGGATCTACAGACCCCTCGGCCTGGCCGCCGGTAGCTGAATTAGCCTCGGTACCCGTGCTGGTGTGAGAAACTGAGCGGTTCCTCCCGTCTGGGCGTTTCCTTGGGAAGAAGTCGCCCTTGCGGGGTGCACTGGAAAAGAGCAGCCCTCCCTTAGGCCTTGACTTATGACTGACAAAAGTCCTTCAAGTCCTCTGGGGGCGACTTCTCAAAGAGCTCTGTCCACCCAGCTAGTCAAAGCACGAAAAAGAATGTGCTTTGCATTTTGTGCAACCCTCCCATCCATGGTCGAGGCCAAGGCAGCGGAGGCAAAGAACGTGGGGATCCGATGTAGGGAAGAGCACCTCGCAGGCTGGACATCTGCTGAAGCCCGCTGAAGTCGAAATGCATCGGGGAGGAAAGACAGAAGAAAGTATCCGGGGAAGAGCGCGTGGTATTACATGTCCGAAGACAATCCCAGGAGCGCTGGTGAAATGGGCCTGTTCCTGTTGACGCGGAAAAGGGGACTGGCGCCGGTGGGCAGAGTGAGGCGAGCGCATGCTCCCAGGGCTACGCCCCCGCGTACCTCTAAATTTAAATGGGAAGATTTCTTCTGGTGAAAAAGGTTCCGTCTCCCTTCCCTAACGAGAGGCGCCCATGCAGTATGGAGGAAAGGGGACAGGACGAAAGAGTACAACAGTTACAGGTATGTAACTTGTTCCTTCTCCAGCATGGGGTCTGGCATGGATTCACATAAAGAATAGCAGTACAGAAATACACAACAACGTGAGGTGGCAAGGCTCAACAGAAGCAATTACTGTTACCTCCGGAACAGGCTCACCTTCAAGGGAACAGGTTGCGTAGCACTGCTTGGCCGACCCTGGAGTCCTCTCTGGAATCCCTTTCGACGCTGTAGAATCTTGTGAAGGTGTGTGTAGACCTCCACATAGCAGCCCTGCAGATGTCCAGCAGGGGCACACCAGACAGGAACGAAGTCGTCGCAGCGATCGCTCTGGTGGAATGAGCTCTCAGCCGGTCAGGCATTGGTCGGTTTGCCAAACGGTGACAGTGTGTAATACAGGCGGAGAGCAACCTGGAAATGGAAGCCTTGGACCAAGCTTTCCCATGGTTCACAGGACCAAAGTTCACGAAAGGTTGAGACATCTTCCGTAAACTCTTTGTGCGTGCCACATAGAACTTCAGAGCACGCGCCACATCCAGCGAGTGCAAAGTCCTTCCAGCCAGCGACAAAGGTGTCGGAAAAAACACAGGCAACACCAAATGTTTGTTGAGATGGAATTCTGACGGAACCTTTGGCATGAAGGAAGGGTGCGCCCGCAGCACCACCCTCGTGATGTGAAAAGTCAGATAAGGCTGCTTGCAGGACAGGGCCTGGATCTCAACTACCCTCCTGGCAGGGATGATGGCCACAATAAAAGGCGCTTTCCACGAAAGGAACTTGAGAGTGGCCTGATGCATAGGTTCGAAGGCGGCCCCCATGAGCCTTGTCAGTACCACGTTGAGTTCCCACGCCGGGGCTGAAGCCTTCACTCTGCCAGACCTGTGAGTCATTCGTGGAAGGCCTAGACTGTTGATGGTGTGTCGAGGTCTTTTTCTCATCTGCATCCACCAGGGTGTCCGGCTTGTCTGGAACGAGTGGAGGGGTGCTGGGCGCCGAGGGCTGAGGTGTGGAGACCGGAGCCGGAGGCTGCAGCAGAGGCTAGTACGGAACCGCCTGAACAGTGGAAGGCAGGGGCGCCAGAATCGAAGGAGCCGGCTTGGCAGCAGGGGCTGCAACGGGGCCTGCAGTGCTGGAGCTATAGGAGGAATAACTATAGGTGCAGGGGGAGGGGCCAGAGCGAGCATGTCCATGATTACATCCCTAAGGAAGGACCCCTTCTGAGGACATGAGCATGAGGAACTTTTCAAAGAACCTGTCGTCGCAGGCCCGTGGGTTGGCAGGTGATATTGACGGGTAGCGGACAGCTGCTGATGCCGCTGCATACTCTGTCTAGCTGTTTGCGGGGTAAACCTGTCCTGTGCTGCTGAAGGATAAACTGTAGGCCACGTACCTGGTTGACACCAGTCCCACCTTGTAACTCGTTCTCCCACCTGCTGCATTCCTCGGGCGGCCATCTTGTCTGGCGTGGTGGCCATCTTGTCGAGCTGCATGCCACGTGCCAAAGTCATGGTGCTTGGCTCACTGGGCCCGGCCTCCTCCAGGACTCTTGACGATGGAGCATGAGACCTACCCTGCACCTCAGGCCGAGGCCTGGTAGGAATGTCACCCTCAGCAGAGTTGCCGGTAGTGCTGGGTACAGGCGCCCCCTCTGCCATGTTGCAGGTACAAGTGCAAAGCCCCTCAGGTGTACACCCGGTAAAAGAACCTTGCGGTCTCTCAGCACTGTCTCTGGAAGGATCTACAGACCCCTCGGCCTGGCGGCCGGTAGCTGAATTAGCCTCGGTACCCGTGCTGGTGTGAGAAACTGAGCGGTTCCTCCCGTCTGGGCGTTTCCTTGGGAAGAAGTCGCCCTTGCGGGGTGCACTGGAAAAGAGCAGCCCTCCCTTAGGCCTTGACTTATGACTGACAAAAGTCCTTCAAGTCCTCTGGGGGCGACTTCTCGAAGAGCTCTGTCCACCTAGCTAGTCAAAGCACGCAAAGAATGTGCTTTGCATTTTGTGCAACCCTCCCATCCATGGTCGGGGCCAAGGCAGCGGAGGCAAAGAACGTGGGGATCCGATGTAGGGAAGAGCACCTCGCAGGCTGGACATCTGCTGAAGCCCGCTGAAGTCGAAATGCATCGGGGAGGAAAGACAGAAGAAAGTATCCGGGGAAGAGCGCGTGGTATTACATGTCCGAAGACAATCCCAGGAGCGCTGGTGAAATGGGCCTGTTCCTGTTGACGCGGAAAAGGGGACTGGCGCCGGTGGGCAGAGTCAGGCGAGCGCATGCTCCCAGGGCTACGCCCCCGCGTGCCTCTAAATTTAAATGGGAAGATTTCTTCTGGTGAAAAAGGTTCCGTCTCCCTTCCCTAACGAGAGGCGCCCATGCAGTATGGAGGAAAGGGGACAGGACGAAAGAGTACAACAACAGTTACAGGTAAGTAACTTGTTCCTTCTCCAGCATGGGGTCTGGCATGGATTCACATAAAGAATAAATAGCAGTACAGAAATACACAACGACGTGAGGTGGCAAGGCTCAACAGAAGCAATTACTGTTACCTCCGGAACAGGCTCACCTTCAAGGGAACAGGTTGCGTAGCACTGCTTGGCCGACCCTGGAGTCCTCTCTGGAATCCCTTTCGACGCTGTAGAATCTTGTGAAGGTGTGTGTAGACCTCCACATAGCAGCCCTGCAGATGTCCAGCAGGGGCACACCAGACAGGAACGAAGTCGTCGCAGCGATCGCTCTGGTCGAATGAGCTCTCAGCCGGTCAGGCATTGGTCGGTTTGCCAAACGGTGACAGTGTGTAATACAGGCGGAGAGCCACCTGGAAATGGAAGCCTTGGACCAAGCTTTCCCATGGTTCACAGGACCAAAGTTCACGAAAGGTTGAGACATCTTCCGTAAACTCTTCGGAAAAAACACAGGCAACACCAAATGTTTGTTGAGGTGGAATTCTGATGGAACCTTTGGCATGAAGGAAGGGTGCGCCCGCAGCACCACCCTCGTGATGTGAAAAGTCAGATAAGGCCGCTTGCAGGACAGGGCCTGGATCTCAACTACCCTCCTGGCAGGGATGATGGCCACAATAAAAGGCGTTTTCCACGAAAGGAACTTGAGAGTGGCCTGATGCATAGGTTCGAAGGCGGCCCCCATGAGCCTTGTCAGTACCACGTTGAGTTCCCACGCCGGGGCTGAAGCCTTCACTCTGCCAGACCTGTGAGTCATTCGTGGAAGGCCTAGACTGTTGATGGTGTGTCGAGGTCTTTTTCCTCGTCTGCATCCATCAGGGTGTCCGGCTTGTCTGGAACGGGTGGAGGGGTGCTGGGCGCCGAGGGCTGCGGTGTGGAGACCGGAGCCGGAGGCTGCAGCAGAGGCTAGTACGGAACCGCCTGAACAGTGGAAGGCAGGGGCGCCAGAATCGAAGGAGCCGGCGTGGCAGCAGGGGCTGCAACGGGGCCTGCAGTGCTGGAGCTATAGGAGGAATAACTATAGGTGCAGGGGGAGGGGCCAGAGCGAGCATGTCCATGATTACATCCCTAAGGAAGGACCCCATCTGAGGACATGAGCATGAGGAACTTTTCAAAGAACCTGTCGGCGCAGGCCCGTGGGTTGGCAGGTGATATTGACAGGTAGCGGACGGCAGCTGATGCCGCTGCATACTCTGTCTAGCTGTTTGCGGGGTAAACCTGTCCTGTGCTGCTGAAGGATAAACTGTAGGCCACGTACCTGGTTGACACCAGTCCCACCTTGTAACTCGTTCTCCCACCTGCTGCATTCCTCGGGCGGCCATCTTGTCTGGCGTGGTGGCCATCTTGTCGAGCTGCATGCCATGTGCCAAAGTCATGGTGCTTGGCTCACTGGGCCCGGCCTCCTCCAGGACTCTTGGCGATGGAGCATGAGACCTACCCTGCACCTCAGGCCGAGGCCTGGTAGGATTGTCACCCTCAGCAGAGTTGCCGGTAGTGCTGGGTACAGGCGCCCCCTCTGCCATGTTGCAGGTACAAGTGCATAGCCCCTCAGGTGTACACCCGGTAAAAGAACCTTGCGGTCTCTCAGCACTGTCTCTGGAAGGATCTACAGACCCCTCGGCCTGGCCGCCGGTAGCTGAATTAGCCTCGGTACCCGTGCTGGTGTGAGAAACTGAGCGGTTCCTCCCGTCTGGGCGTTTCCTTGGGAAGAAGTCGCCCTTGCGGGGTGCACTGGAAAAGAGCAGCCCTCCCTTAGGCCTTGACTTATGACTGACAAAAGTCCTTCAAGTCCTCTGGGGGCGACTTCTCGAAGAGCTCTGTCCACCTAGCTAGTCAAAGCACGCAAAGAATGTGCTTTGCATTTTGTGCAACCCTCCCATCCATGGTCGGGGCCAAGGCAGCGGAGGCAAAGAACGTGGGGATCCGATGTAGGGAAGAGCACCTCGCAGGCTGGACATCTGCTGAAGCCCGCTGAAGTCGAAATGCATCGGGGAGGAAAGACAGAAGAAAGTATCCGGGGAAGAGCGCGTGGTATTACATGTCCGAAGACAATCCCAGGAGCGCTGGTGAAATGGGCCTGTTCCTGTTGACGCGGAAAAGGGGACTGGCGCCGGTGGGCAGAGTCAGGCGAGCGCATGCTCCCAGGGCTACGCCCCCGCGTGCCTCTAAATTTAAATGGGAAGATTTCTTCTGGTGAAAAAGGTTCCGTCTCCCTTCCCTAACGAGAGGCGCCCATGCAGTATGGAGGAAAGGGGACAGGACGAAAGAGTACAACAGTTACAGGTAAGTAACTTGTTCCTTCTCCAGCATGGGGTCTGGCATGGATTCACATAAAGAATAAATAGCAGTACAGAAATACACAACGACGTGAGGTGGCAAGGCTCAACAGAAGTAATTACTGTTACCTCCGGAACAGGCTCACCTTCAAGGGAACAGGTTGCGTAGCACTGCTTGGCCGACCCTGGAGTCCTCTCTGGAATCCCTTTCGACGCTGTAGAATCTTGTGAAGGTGTGTGTAGACCTCCACATAGCAGCCCTGCAGATGTCCAGCAGGGGCACACCAGACAGGAACGAAGTCGTCGCAGCGATCGCTCTGGTGGAATGAGCTCTCAGCCGGTCAGGCATTGGTCGGTTTGCCAAACGGTGACAGTGTGTAATACAGGCGGAGAGCCACCTGGAAATGGAAGCCTTGGACCAAGCTTTCCCATGGTTCACAGGACCAAAGTTCACGTAAGGTTGAGACATCTTCCGTAAACTCTTTGTGCGTGCCACATAGAACTTCAGAGCACGCGCCACATCCAGCGAGTGCAAAGTCCTTCCAGCCAGCGACAAAGGTGTCGGAAAAAACACAGGCAACACCAAATGTTTGTTGAGGTGGAATTCTGACGGAACCTTTGGCATGAAGGAAGGGTGCGCCCGCAGCACCACCCTCGTGATGTGAAAAGTCAGATAAGGCCTCTTGCAGGACAGGGCCTGGATCTCAACTACCCTCCTGGCAGGGATGATGGCCACAATAAAAGGCGTTTTCCACGAAAGGAACTTGAGAGTGGCCTGATGCATAGGTTCGAAGGCGGCCCCCATGAGCCTTGTCAGTACCACGTTGAGTTCCCACGCCGGGGCTGAAGCCTTCACTCTGCCAGACCTGTGAGTCATTCGTGGAAGGCCTAGACTGTTGATGGTGTGTCGAGGTCTTTTTCCTCGTCTGCATCCACCAGGGTGTCCGGCTTGTCTGGAACGAGTGGAGGGGTGCTGGGCGCCGAGGGCTGAGGTGTGGAGACCGGAGCCGGAGGCTGCAGCAGAGGCTAGTACGGAACCGCCTGAACAGTGGAAGGCAGGGGCGCCAGAATCGAAGGAGCCGGCGTGGCAGCAGGGGCTGCAACGGGGCCTGCAGTGCTGGAGCTATAGGAGGAATAACTATAGGTGCAGGGGGAGGGGCCAGAGCGAGCATGTCCATGATTACATCCCTAAGGAAGGACCCCATCTGAGGACATGAGCATGAGGAACTTTTCAAAGAACCTGTCGTCGCAGGCCCGTGGGTTGGCAGGTGATATTGACAGGTAGCGGACGGCTGCTGATGCCGCTGCATACTCTGTCTAGCTGTTTGCGGGGTAAACCTGTCCTGTGCTGCTGAAGGATAAACTGTAGGCCACGTAGCTGGTTGACACCAGTCCCACCTTGTAACTCGTTCTCCCACCTGCTGCATTCCTCGGGCGGCCATCTTGTCTGGCGTGGTGGCCATCTTGTCGAGCTGCATGCCACGTGCCAAAGTCATGGTGCTTGGCTCACTGGGCCCGGCCTCCTCCAGGACTCTTGGCGATGGAGCATGAGACCTACCCTGCACCTCAGGCCGAGGCCTGGTAGGAATGTCACCCTCAGCAGAGTTGCCGGTAGTGCTGGGTACAGGCGCCCCCTCTGCCATGTTGCAGGTACAAGTGCATAGCCCCTCAGGTGTACACCCGGTAAAAGAACCTTGCGGTCTCTCAGCACTGTCTCTGGAAGGATCTACAGACCCCTCGGCCTGGCCGCCGGTAGCTGAATTAGCCTCGGTACCCGTGCTGGTGTGAGAAACTGAGCGGTTCCTCCCGTCTGGGCGTTTCCTTGGGAAGAAGTCGCCCTTGCGGGGTGCACTGGAAAAGAGCAGCCCTCCCTTAGGCCTTGACTTATGACTGACAAAAGTCCTTCAAGTCCTCTGGGGGCGACTTCTCGAAGAGCTCTGTCCACCTAGCTAGTCAAAGCACGCAAAGAATGTGCTTTGCATTTTGTGCAACCCTCCCATCCATGGTCGGGGCCAAGGCAGCGGAGGCAAAGAACGTGGGGATCCGATGTAGGGAAGAGCACCTCGCTGGCTGGACATCTGCTGAAGCCCGCTGAAGTCGAAATGCATCGGGGAGGAAAGACAGAAGAAAGTATCCGGGGAAGAGCGCGTGGTATTACACGTCCGAAGACAATCCCAGGAGCGCTGGTGAAATGGGCCTGTTCCTGTTGACGCGGAAAAGGGGACTGGCGCCGGTGGGCAGAGTCAGGCGAGCGCATGCTCCCAGGGCTACGCCCCCGCGTACCTCTAAATTTAAATGGGAAGATTTCTTCTGGTGAAAAAGGTTCCGTCTCCCTTCCCTAACGAGAGGCGCCCATGCAGTATGGAGGAAAGGGGACAGGACGAAAGAGTACAACAGTTACAGGTAAGTAACTTGTTCCTTCTCCAGCATGGGGTCTGGCATGGATTCACATAAAGAATAGCAGTACAGAAATACACAACGACGTGAGGTGGCAAGGCTCAACAGAAGCAATAACTGTTACCTCCGGAACAGGCTCACCTTCAAGGGAACAGGTTGCGTAGCACTGCTTGGCCGACCCTGGAGTCCTCTCTGGAATCCCTTTCGACGCTGTAGAATCTTGTGAAGGTGTGTGTAGACCTCCACATAGCAGCCCTGCAGATGTCCAGCAGGGGCACACCAGACAGGAACGAAGTCGTCGCAGCGATCGCTCTGGTGGAATGAGCTCTCAGCCGGTCAGGCATTGGTCGGTTTGCCAAACGGTGACAGTGTGTAATACAGGCGGAGAGCAACCTGGAAATGGAAGCCTTGGACCAAGCTTTCCCATGGTTCACAGGACCAAAGTTCACGAAAGGTTGAGACATCTTCCGTAAAAACTCTTTGTGCGTGCCACATAGAACTTCAGAGCACGCGCCACATCCAGCGAGTGCAAAGTCCTTCCAGCCAGCGACAAAGGTGTCGGAAAAAACACAGGCAACACCAAATGTTTGTTGAGGTGGAATTCTGACGGAACCTTTGGCATGAAGGAAGGGTGCGCCCGCAGCACCACCCTCGTGAGGTGAAAAGTCAGATAAGGCCGCTTGCAGGACAGGGCCTGGATCTCAACTACCCTCCTGGCAGTGATGATGGCCACAATAAAAGGCGTTTTCCACGAAAGGAACTTGAGAGTGGCCTGATGCATAGGTTCGAAGGCGGCCCCCATGAGCCTTGTCAGTACCACGTTGAGTTCCCACGCCGGGGCTGAAGCCTTCACTCTGCCAGACCTGTGAGTCATTCGTGGAAGGCCTAGACTGTTGATGGTGTGTCGAGGTCTTTTTCCTCGTCTGCATCCACCAGGGTGTCCGGCTTGTCTGGAACGAGTGGAGGGGTGCTGGGCGCCGAGGGCTGAGGTGTGGAGACCGGAGCCGGAGGCTGCAGCAGAGGCTAGTACGGAACCGCCTGAACAGTGGAAGGCAGGGGCGCCAGAATCGAAGGAGCCGGCGTGGCAGCAGGGGCTGCAACGGGCCTGCAGTGCTGGAGCTATAGGAGGAATAACTATAGATGCAGGGGGAGGGGACAGAGCGAGCATGTCCATGATTACATCCCTAAGGAAGGACCCCATCTGAGGACATGAGCATGAGGAACTTTTCAAAGAACCTGTCGTCGCAGGCCCGTGGGTTGGCAGGTGATATTGACGGGTAGCGGACGGCTGCTGATGCCGCTGCATACTCTGTCTAGCTGTTTGCGGGGTAAACCTGTCCTGTGCTGCTGAAGGTTAAACTGTAGGCCACGTAGCTGGTTGACACCAGTCTCACCTTGTAACTCGTTCTCCCACCTGCTGCATTCCTCGGGCGGCCATCTTGTCTGGCGTGGTGGCCATCTTGTCGAGCTGCATGCCACGTGCCAAAGTCATGGTGCTTGGCTTACTGGGCCCGGCCTCCTCCAGGACTCTTGGCGATGGAGCATGAGACCTACCCTGCACCTCAGGCCGAGGCCTGGTAGGAATGTCACCCTCAGCAGAGTTGCCGGTAGTGCTGGGTACAGGCGCCCCCTCTGCCATGTTGCAGGTACAAGTGCATAGCCCCTCAGGTGTACACCCGGTAAAAGAACCTTGCGGTCTCTCAGCACTGTCTCTGGAAGGATCTACAGACCCCTCGGCCTGGCCGCCGGTAGCTCAATTAGCCTCGGTACCCGTGCTGGTGTGAGAAACTGAGCGGTTCCTCCCGTCTGGGCGTTTCCTTGGGAAGAAGTCGCCCTTGCGGGGTGCACTGGAAAAGAGCAGCCCTCCCTTAGGCCTTGACTTATGACTGACAAAAGTCCTTCAAGTCCTCTGGGGGCGACTTCTCGAAGAGCTCTGTCCACCTAGCTAGTCAAAGCACGCAAAGAATGTGCTTTGCATTTTGTGCAACCCTCCCATCCATGGTCGGGGCCAAGGCAGCGGAGGCAAAGAACGTGGGGATCCGATGTAGGGAAGAGCACCTCGCAGGCTGGACATCTGCTGAAGCCCGCTGAAGTCGAAATGCATCGGGGAGGAAAGACAGAAGAAAGTATCCGGGGAAGAGCGCGTGGTATTACATGTCCGAAGACAATCCCAGGAGCGCTGGTGAAATGGGCCTGTTCCTGTTGACGCGGAAAAGGGGACTGGCGCCGGTGGGCAGAGTCAGGCGAGCGCATGCTCCCAGGGCTACGCCCCCGCGTGCCTCTAAATTTAAATGGGAAGATTTCTTCTGGTGAAAAAGGTTCCGTCTCCCTTCCCTAACGAGAGGCGCCCATGCAGTATGGAGGAAAGGGGACAGGAGGAAGGAGTACAACAGTTACAGGTAAGTAACTTGTTCCTTCTCCAGCATGGGGTCTGGCATGGATTCACATAAAGAATAAATAGCAGTACAGAAATACACAACGACGTGAGGTGGCAAGGCTCAACAGAAGCAATTACTGTTACCTCCGGAACAGGCTCACCTTCAAGGGAACAGGTTGCGTAGCACTGCTTGGCCGACCCTGGAGTCCTCTCTGGAATCCCTTTCGACGCTGTAGAATCTTGTGAAGGTGTGTGTAGACCTCCACATAGCAGCCCTGCAGATGTCCAGCAGGGGCACACCAGACAGGAACGAAGTCGTCGCAGCGATCGCTCTGGTCGAATGAGCTCTCAGCCGGTCAGGCATTGGTCGGTTTGCCAAACGGTGACAGTGTGTAATACAGGCGGAGAGCCACCTGGAAATGGAAGCCTTGGACCAAGCTTTCCCATGGTTCACAGGACCAAAGTTCACGAAAGGTTGAGACATCTTCCGTAAACTCTTCGGAAAAAACACAGGCAACACCAAATGTTTGTTGAGGTGGAATTCTGATGGAACCTTTGGCATGAAGGAAGGGTGCGCCCGCAGCACCACCCTCGTGATGTGAAAAGTCAGATAAGGCCGCTTGCAGGACAGGGCCTGGATCTCAACTACCCTCCTGGCAGGGATGATGGCCACAATAAAAGGCGTTTTCCACGAAAGGAACTTGAGAGTGGCCTGATGCATAGGTTCGAAGGCGGCCCCCATGAGCCTTGTCAGTACCACGTTGAGTTCCCACGCCGGGGCTGAAGCCTTCACTCTGCCAGACCTGTGAGTCATTCGTGGAAGGCCTAGACTGTTGATGGTGTGTCGAGGTCTTTTTCCTCGTCTGCATCCATCAGGGTGTCCGGCTTGTCTGGAACGAGTGGAGGGGTGCTGGGCGCCGAGGGCTGCGGTGTGGAGACCGGAGCCGGAGGCTGCAGCAGAGGCTAGTACGGAACCGCCTGAACAGTGGAAGGCAGGGGCGCCAGAATCGAAGGAGCCGGCGTGGCAGCAGGGGCTGCAACGGGGCCTGCAGTGCTGGAGCTATAGGAGGAATAACTATAGGTGCAGGGGGAGGGGCCAGAGCGAGCATGTCCATGATTACATCCCTAAGGAAGGACCCCATCTGAGGACATGAGCATGAGGAACTTTTCAAAGAACCTGTCGGCGCAGGCCCGTGGGTTGGCAGGTGATATTGACAGGTAGCGGACGGCAGCTGATGCCGCTGCATACTCTGTCTAGCTGTTTGCGGGGTAAACCTGTCCTGTGCTGCTGAAGGATAAACTGTAGGCCACGTACCTGGTTGACACCAGTCCCACCTTGTAACTCGTTCTCCCACCTGCTGCATTCCTCGGGCGGCCATCTTGTCTGGCGTGGTGGCCATCTTGTCGAGCTGCATGCCATGTGCCAAAGTCATGGTGCTTGGCTCACTGGGCCCGGCCTCCTCCAGGACTCTTGGCGATGGAGCATGAGACCTACCCTGCACCTCAGGCCGAGGCCTGGTAGGATTGTCACCCTCAGCAGAGTTGCCGGTAGTGCTGGGTACAGGCGCCCCCTCTGCCATGTTGCAGGTACAAGTGCATAGCCCCTCAGGTGTACACCCGGTAAAAGAACCTTGCGGTCTCTCAGCACTGTCTCTGGAAGGATCTACAGACCCCTCGGCCTGGCCGCCGGTAGCTGAATTAGCCTCGGTACCCGTGCTGGTGTGAGAAACTGAGCGGTTCCTCCCGTCTGGGCGTTTCCTTGGGAAGAAGTCGCCCTTGCGGGGTGCACTGGAAAAGAGCAGCCCTCCCTTAGGCCTTGACTTATTACTGACAAAAGTCCTTCAAGTCCTCTGGGGGCGACTTCTCGAAGAGCTCTGTCCACCTAGCTAGTCAAAGCACGCAAAGAATGTGCTTTGCATTTTGTGCAACCCTCCCATCCATGGTCGGGGCCAAGGCAGCGGAGGCAAAGAACGTGGGGATCCGATGTAGGGAAGAGCACCTCGCAGGCTGGACATCTGCTGAAGCCCGCTGAAGTCGAAATGCATCGGGGAGGAAAGACAGAAGAAAGTATCCGGGGAAGAGCGCGTGGTATTACATGTCCGAAGACAATCCCAGGAGCGCTGGTGAAATGGGCCTGTTCCTGTTGACGCGGAAAAGGGGACTGGCGCCGGTGGGCAGAGTGAGGCGAGCGCATGCTCCCAGGGCTACGCCCCCGCGTACCTCTAAATTTAAATGGGAAGATTTCTTCTGGTGAAAAAGGTTCCGTCTCCCTTCCCCAACGAGAGGCGCCAATGCAGTATGGAGGAAAGGGGACAGGACGAAAGAGTACAACAGTTACAGGTATGTAACTTGTTCCTTCTCCAGCATGGGGTCTGGCATGGATTCACATAAAGAATAGCAGTACAGAAATACACAACGACGTGAGGTGGCAAGGCTCAACAGAAGCAATTACTGTTACCTCCGGAACAGGCTCACCTTCAAGGGAACAGGTTGCGTAGCACTGCTTGGCCGACCCTGGAGTCCTCTCTGGAATCCCTTTCGACGCTGTAGAATCTTGTGAAGGTGTGTGTAGACCTCCACATAGCAGCCCTGCAGATGTCCAGCAGGGGCACACCAGACAGGAACGAAGTCGTCGCAGCGATCGCTCTGGTGGAATGAGCTCTCAGCCGGTCAGGCATTGGTCGGTTTGCCAAACGGTGACAGTGTGTAATACAGGCGGAGAGCAACCTGGAAATGGAAGCCTTGGACCAAGCTTTCCCATGGTTCACAGGACCAAAGTTCACGAAAGGTTGAGACATCTTCCGTAAACTCTTTGTGCGTGCCACATAGAACTTCAGAGCACGCGCCACATCCAGCGAGTGCAAAGTCCTTCCAGCCAGCGACAAAGGTGTCGGAAAAAACACAGGCAACACCAAATGTTTGTTGAGATGGAATTCTGACGGAACCTTTGGCATGAAGGAAGGGTGCGCCCGCAGCACCACCCTCGTGATGTGAAAAGTCAGATAAGGCTGCTTGCAGGACAGGGCCTGGATCTCAACTACCCTCCTGGCAGGGATGATGGCCACAATAAAAGGCGCTTTCCACGAAAGGAACTTGAGAGTGGCCTGATGCATAGGTTCGAAGGCGGCCCCCATGAGCCTTGTCAGTACCACGTTGAGTTCCCACGCCGGGGCTGAAGCCTTCACTCTGCCAGACCTGTGAGTCATTCGTGGAAGGCCTAGACTGTTGATGGTGTGTCGAGGTCTTTTTCTCATCTGCATCCACCAGGGTGTCCGGCTTGTCTGGAACGAGTGGAGGGGTGCTGGGCTCCGAGGGCTGAGGTGTGGAGACCGGAGCCGGAGGCTGCAGCAGAGGCTAGTACGGAACCGCCTGAACAGTGGAAGGCAGGGGCGCCAGAATCGAAGGAGCCGGCGTGGCAGCAGGGGCTGCAACGGGCCTGCAGTGCTGGAGCTATAGGAGGAATAACTATAGGTGCAGGGGGAGGGGCCAGAGCGAGCATGTCCATGATTACATCCCTAAGGAAGGACCCCATCTGAGGACATGAGCATGAGGAACTTTTCAAAGAACCTGTCGTCGCAGGCCCGTGGGTTGGCAGGTGATATTGACGGGTAGCGGACGGCTGCTGATGCCGCTGCATACTCTGTCTAGCTGTTTGCGGGGTAAACCTGTCCTGTGCTGCTGAAGGTTAAACTGTAGGCCACGTAGCTGGTTGACACCAGTCTCACCTTGTAACTCGTTCTCCCACCTGCTGCATTCCTCGGGCGGCCATCTTGTCTGGCGTGGTGGCCATCTTGTCGAGCTGCATGCCACGTGCCAAAGTCATGGTGCTTGGCTCACTGGGCCCGGCCTCCTCCAGGACTCTTGGCGATGGAGCATGAGACCTACCCTGCACCTCAGGCCGAGGCCTGGTAGGAATGTCACCCTCAGCAGAGTTGCCGGTAGTGCTGGGTACAGGCGCCCCCTCTGCCATGTTGCAGGTACAAGTGCATAGCCCCTCAGGTGTACACCCGGTAAAAGAACCTTGCGGTCTCTCAGCACTGTCTCTGGAAGGATCTACAGACCCCTCGGCCTGGCCGCCGGTAGCTGAATTAGCCTTGGTACCCGTGCTGGTGTGAGAAACTGAGCGGTTCCTCCCGTCTGGGCGTTTCCTTGGGAAGAAGTCGCCCTTGCGGGGTGCACTGGAAAAGAGCAGCCCTCCCTTAGGCCTTGACTTATGACTGACAAAAGTCCTTCAAGTCCTCTGGGGGCGACTTCTCGAAGAGCTCTGTCCACCTAGCTAGTCAAAGCACGCAAAGAATGTGCTTTGCATTTTGTGCAACCCTCCCATCCATGGTCGGGGCCAAGGCAGCGGAGGCAAAGAACGTGGGGATCCGATGTAGGGAAGAGCACCTCGCAGGCTGGACATCTGCTGAAGCCCGCTGAAGTCGAAATGCATCGGGGAGGAAAGACAGAAGAAAGTATCCGGGGAAGAGCGCGTGGTATTACATGTCCGAAGACAATCCCAGGAGCGCTGGTGAAATGGGCCTGTTCCTGTTGACGCGGAAAAGGGGACTGGCGCCGGTGGGCAGAGTGAGGCGAGCGCATGCTCCCAGGGCTACGCCCCCGCGTACCTCTAAATTTAAATGGGAAGATTTCTTCTGGTGAAAAAGGTTCCGTCTCCCTTCCCTAACGAGAGGCGCCCATGCAGTCTGGAGGAAAGGGGACAGGACGAAAGAGTACAACAGTTACAGGTAAGTAACTTGTTCCTTCTCCAGCATGGGGTCTGGCATGGATTCACATAAAGAATAGCAGTACAGAAATACACAACGACGTGAGGTGGCAAGGCTCAACAGAAGCAATTACTGTTACCTCCGGAACAGGCTCACCTTCAAGGGAACAGGTTGCGTAGCACTGCTTGGCCGACCCTGGAGTCCTCTCTGGAATCCCTTTCGACGCTGTAGAATCTTGTGAAGGTGTGTGTAGACCTCCACATAGCAGCCCTGCAGATGTCCAGCAGGGGCACACCAGACAGGAACGAAGTCGTCGCAGCGATCGCTCTGGTGGAATGAGCTCTCAGCCGGTCAGGCATTGGTCGGTTTGCCAAACGGTGACAGTGTGTAATACAGGCGGAGAGCCACCTGGAAATGGAAGCCTTGGACCAAGCTTTCCCATGGTTCACAAGACCAAAGTTCACGAAAGGTTGAGACATCTTCCGTAAACTCTTTGTGCGTGCCACATAGAACTTCAGAGCACGCGCCACATCCAGCGAGTGCAAAGTCCTTCCAGCCAGCGACAAAGGTGTCGGAAAAAACACAGGCAACACCAAATGTTTGTTGAGGTGGAATTCTGACGGAACCTTTGGCATGAAGGAAGGGTGCAGCGCAGCACCACCTCGTGATGTGAAAAGTCAGATAAGGCCGCTTGCAGGACAGGGCCTGGATCTCAACTACCCTCCTGGCAGGGATGATGGCCACAATAAAAGGCGTTTTCCACGAAAGGAACTTGAGAGTGGCCTGATGCATAGGTTCGAAGGCGGCCCCCATGAGCCTTGTCAGTACCACGTTGAGTTCCCACGCCGGGGCTGAAGCCTTCACTCTGCCAGACCTGTGAGTCATTCGTGGAAGGCCTAGACTGTTGATGGTGTGTCGAGGTCTTTTTCCTCGTCTGCATCCACCAGGGTGTCCGGCTTGTCTGGAACGAGTGGAGGGGTGCTGGGCGCCGAGGGCTGAGGTGTGGAGACCGGAGCCGGAGGCTGCAGCAGAGGCTAGTACGGAACCGCCTGAACAGTGGAAGGCAGGGGCGCCAGAATCGAAGGAGCCGGCGTGGCAGCAGGGGCTGCAACGGGGCCTGCAGTGCTGGAGCTATAGGAGGAATAACTATAGGTGCAGGGGGAGGGGCCAGAGCGAGCATGTCCATGATTACAGTCCTTCCCATCTGAGGACATGAGCATGAGGAACTTTTCAAAGAACCTGTCGTCGCAGGCCTGTGGGTTGGCAGGTGATATTGACGGGTAGCGGACGGCTGCTGATGCCGCTGCATACTCTGTCTAGCTGTTTGCGGGGTAAACCTGTCCTGTGCTGCTGAAGGATAAACTGTAGGCCACGTAGCTGGTTGACACCAGTCCCACCTTGTAACTCGTTCTCCCACCTGCTGCATTCCTCGGGCGGCCATCTTGTCTGGCGTGGTGGCCATCTTGTCGAGCTGCATGCCACGTGCCAAAGTCATGGTGCTTGGCTCACTGGGCCCGGCCTCCTCCAGGACTCTTGGCGATGGAGCATGAGACCTACCCTGCACCTCAGGCCGAGGCCTGGTAGGAATGTCACCCTCAGCAGAGTTGCCGGTAGTGCTGGGTACAGGCGCCCCCTCTGCCATGTTGCAGGTACAAGTGCATAGCCCCTCAGGTGTACACCCGGTAAAAGAACCTTGCGGTCTCTCAGCACTGTCTCTGGAAGGATCTACAGACCCCTCGGCCTGGCCGCCGGTAGCTGAATTAGCCTCGGTACCCGTGCTGGTGTGAGAAACTGAGCGGTTCCTCCCGTCTGGGCGTTTCCTTGGGAAGAAGTCGCCCTTGCGGGGTGCACTGGAAAAGAGCAGCCCTCCCTTAGGCCTTGACTTATGACTGACAAAAGTCCTTCAAGTCCTCTGGGGGCGACTTCTCAAAGAGCTCTGTCCACCTAGCTAGTCAAAGCACGCAAAGAATGTGCTTTGCATTTTGTGCAACCCTCCCATCCATGGTCGGGGCCAAGGCAGCGGAGTCAAAGAACGTGGGGATCCGATGTAGGGAAGAGCACCTCGCAGGCTGGACATCTGCTGAAGCCCGCTGAAGTCGAAATGCATCGGGGAGGAAAGACAGAAGAAAGTATCCGGGGAAGAGCGCGTGGTATTACATGTCCGAAGACAATCCCAGGAGCGCTGGTGAAATGGGCCTGTTCCTGTTGACGCGGAAAAGGGGACTGGCGCCGGTGGGCAGAGTCAGGCGAGCGCATGCTCCCAGGGCTACACCCCCGCGTGCCTCTAAATTTAAATGGGAAGATTTCTTCTGGTGAAAAAGGTTCCGTCTCCCTTCCCTAACGAGAGGCGCCCATGCAGTATGGAGGAAAGGGGACAGGACGAAAGAGTACAACAGTTACAGGTAAGTAACTTGTTCCTTCTCCAGCATGGGGTCTGGCATGGATTCACATAAAGAATAAATAGCAGTACAGAAATACACAACGACGTGAGGTGGCAAGGCTCAACAGAAGCAATTACTGTTACCTCCGGAACAGGCTAACCTTCAAGGGAACAGGTTGCGTAGCACTGCTTGGCCGACCCTGGAGTCCTCTCTGGAATCCCTTTCGACGCTGTAGAATCTTGTGAAGGTGTGTGTAGACCTCCACATAGCAGCCCTGCAGATGTCCAGCAGGGGCACACCAGACAGGAACGAAGTCGTCGCAGCGATCGCTCTGGTGGAATGAGCTCTCAGCCGGTCAGGCATTGGTCGGTTTGCCAAACGGTGACAGTGTGTAATACAGACGGAGAGCCACCTGGAAATGGAAGCCTTGGACCAAGCTTTCCCATGGTTCACAGGACCAAAGTTCACGAAAGGTTGAGACATCTTCCGTAAACTCTTTGTGCGTGCCACATAGAACTTCAGAGCACGTGCCACATCCAGCGAGTGCAAAGTCCTTCCAGCCAGCGACAAAGGTGTCGGAAAAAACACAGGCAACACCAAATGTTTGTTGAGGTGGAATTCTGACGGAACCTTTGGCACGAAGGAAGGGAGCGCCCGCAGCACCACCCACGTGATGTGAAAAGTCAGATAAGGCCGCTTGCAGGACAGGGCCTGGATCTCAACTACCCTCCTGGCAGGGATGATGGCCACAATAAAAGGCGTTTTCCATGAAAGGAACTTGAGAGTGGCCTGATGCATAGGTTCGAAGGCGGCCCCCATGAGCCTTGTCAGTACCACGTTGAGTTCCCACGCCGGGGCTGAAGCCTTCACTCTGCCAGACCTGTGAGTCATTCGTGGAAGGCCTAGACTGTTGATGGTGTGTCGAGGTCTTTTTCCTCGTCTGCATCCACCAGGGTGTCCGGCTTGTCTGGAACGAGTGGAGGGGTGCTGGGCGCCGAGGGCTGAGGTGTGGAGACCGGAGCCGGAGGCTGCAGCAGAGGCTAGTACGGAACCGCCTGAACAGTGGAAGGCAGGGGCGCCAGAATCGAAGGAGCCGGCGTGGCAGCAGGGGCTGCAACGGGGCCTGCAGTGCTGGAGCTATAGGAGGAATAACTATAGGTGCAGGGGGAGGGGCCAGAGCGAGCATGTCCATGATTACATCCCTAAGGAAGGACCCCATCTGAGGACATGAGCATGAGGAACTTTTCAAAGAACCTGTCGTCGCAGGCCCGTGGGTTGGCAGGTGATATTGACGGGTAGCGGACGGCTGCTGATGCCGCTGCATACTCTGTCTAGCTGTTTGCGGGGTAAACCTGTCCTGTGCTGCTGAAGGATAAACTGTAGGCCACGTAGCTGGTTGACACCAGTCCCACCTTGTAACTCGTTCTCCCACCTGCTGCATTCCTCGGGCGGCCATCTTGTCTGGCGTGGTGGCCATCTTGTCGAGCTGCATGCCATGTGCCAAAGTCATGGTGCTTGGCTCACTGGGCCCGGCCTCCTCCAGGACTCTTGGCGATGGAGCATGAGACCTACCCTGTACCTCAGGCCGAGCCGTGGTAGGAATGTCACCCTCAGCAGAGTTGCCGGTAGTGCTGGGTACAGGCGCCCCCTCTGCCATGTTGCAGGTACAAGTGCATAGCCCCTCAGGTGTACACCCGGTAAAAGAACCTTGCGGTCTCTCAGCACTGTCTCTGGAAGGATCTACAGACCCCTCGGCCTGGCCGCCGGTAGCTGAATTAGCCTCGGTACCCGTGCTGGTGTGAGAAACTGAGCGGTTCCTCCCGTCTGGGCGTTTCCTTGGGAAGAAGTCGCCCTTGCGGGGTGCACTGGAAAAGAGCAGCCCTCCCTTAGGCCTTGACTTATGACTGACAAAAGTCCTTCAAGTCCTCTGGGGGCGACTTCTCGAAGAGCTCTGTCCACCTAGCTAGTCAAAGCACGCAAAGAATGTGCTTTGCATTTTGTGCAACCCTCCCATCCATGGTCGGGGCCAAGGCAGCGGAGGCAAAGAACGTGGGGATCCGATGTAGGGAAGAGCACCTCGCAGGCTGGACATCTGCTGAAGCCCGCTGAAGTCGAAATGCATCGGGGAGGAAAGACAGAAGAAAGTATCCGGGGAAGAGCGCGTGGTATTACACGTCCGAAGACAATCCCAGGAGCGCTGGTGAAATGGGCCTGTTCCTGTTGACGCGGAAAAGGGGACTGGCGCCGGTGGGCAGAGTCAGGCGAGCGCATGCTCCCAGGGCTACGCCCCCGCGTACCTCTAAATTTAAATGGGAAGATTTCTTCTGGTGAAAAAGGTTCCGTCTCCCTTCCCTAACGAGAGGCGCCCATGCAGTATGGAGGAAAGGGGACAGGACGAAAGAGTACAACAGTTACAGGTAAGTAACTTGTTCCTTCTCCAGCATGGGGTCTGGCATGGATTCACATAAAGAATAGCAGTACAGAAATACACAACGACGTGAGGTGGCAAGGCTCAACAGAAGCAATTACTGTTACCTCCGGAACAGGCTCACCTTCAAGGGAACAGGTTGCGTAGCACTGCTTGGCCGACCCTGGAGTCCTCTCTGGAATCCCTTTCGACGCTGTAGAATCTTGTGAAGGTGTGTGTAGACCTCCACATAGCAGCCCTGCAGATGTCCAGCAGGGGCACACCAGACAGGAACGAAGTCGTCACAGCGATCGCTCTGGTGGAATGAGCTCTCAGCCGGTCAGGCATTGGTCGGTTTGCCAAACGGTGACAGTGTGTAATACAGGCGGAGAGCAACCTGGAAATGGAAGCCTTGGACCAAGCTTTCCCATGGTTCACAGGACCAAAGTTCACGAAAGGTTGAGACATCTTCCGTAAAAACTCTTTGTGCGTGCCACATAGAACTTCAGAGCACGCGCCACATCCAGCGAGTGCAAAGTCCTTCCAGCCAGCGACAAAGGTGTCGGAAAAAACACAGGCAACACCAAATGTTTGTTGAGGTGGAATTCTGACGGAACCTTTGGCATGAAGGAAGGGTGCGCCCGCAGCACCACCCTCGTGAGGTGAAAAGTCAGATAAGGCCGCTTGCAGGACAGGGCCTGGATCTCAACTACCCTCCTGGCAGGGATGATGGCCACAATAAAAGGCGTTTTCCACGAAAGGAACTTGAGAGTGGCCTGATGCATAGGTTCGAAGGCGGCCCCCATGAGCCTTGTCAGTACCACGTTGAGTTCCCACGCCGGGGCTGAAGCCTTCACTCTGCCAGACCTGTGAGTCATTCGTGGAAGGCCTAGACTGTTGATGGTGTGTCGAGGTCTTTTTCCTCGTCTGCATCCACCAGGGTGTCCGGCTTGTCTGGAACGAGTGGAGGGGTGCTGGGCGCCGAGGGCTGAGGTGTGGAGACCGGAGCCGGAGGCTGCAGCAGAGGCTAGTACAGAACCGCCTGAACAGTGGAAGGCAGGGGCGCCAGAATCGAAGGAGCCGGCGTGGCAGCAGGGGCTGCAACGGGCCTGCAGTGCTGGAGCTATAGGAGGAATAACTATAGGTGCAGGGGGAGGGGCCAGAGCGAGCATGTCCATGATTACATCCCTAAGGAAGGACCCCATCTGAGGACATGAGCATGAGGAACTTTTCAAAGAACCTGTCGTCGCAGGCCCGTGGGTTGGCAGGTGATATTGACGGGTAGCGGACGGCTGCTGATGCCGCTGCATACTCTGTCTAGCTGTTTGCGGGGTAAACCTGTCCTGTGCTGCTGAAGGTTAAACTGTAGGCCACGTAGCTGGTTGACACCAGTCTCACCTTGTAACTCGTTCTCCCACCTGCTGCATTCCTCGGGCGGCCATCTTGTCTGGCGTGGTGGCCATCTTGTCGAGCTGCATGCCACGTGCCAAAGTCATGGTGCTTGGCTCACTGGGCCCGGCCTCCTCCAGGACTCTTGGCGATGGAGCATGAGACCTACCCTGCACCTCAGGCCGAGGCCTGGTAGGAATGTCACCCTCAGCAGAGTTGCCGGTAGTGCTGGGTACAGGCGCCCCCTCTGCCATGTTGCAGGTACAAGTGCATAGCCCCTCAGGTGTACACCCGGTAAAAGAACCTTGCGGTCTCTCAGCACTGTCTCTGGAAGGATCTACAGACCCCTCGGCCTGGCCGCCGGTAGCTGAATTAGCCTCGGTACCCGTGCTGGTGTGAGAAACTGAGCGGTTCCTCCCGTCTGGGCGTTTCCTTGGGAAGAAGTCGCCCTTGCGGGGTGCACTGGAAAAGAGCAGCCCTCCCTTAGGCCTTGACTTATGACTGACAAAAGTCCTTCAAGTCCTCTGGGGGCGACTTCTCGAAGAGCTCTGTCCACCTAGCTAGTCAAAGCACGCAAAGAATGTGCTTTGCATTTTGTGCAACCCTCCCATCCATGGTCGGGGCCAAGGCAGCGGAGGCAAACAACGTGGGGATCCGATGTAGGGAAGAGCACCTCGCAGGCTGGACATCTGCTGAAGCCCGCTGAAGTCGAAATGCATCGGGGAGGAAAGACAGAAGAAAGTATCCGGGGAAGAGCGCGTGGTATTACATGTCCGAAGACAATCCCAGGAGCGCTGGTGAAATGGGCCTGTTCCTGTTGACGCGGAAAAGGGGACTGGCGCCGGTGGGCAGAGTGAGGCGAGCGCATGCTCCCAGGGCTACGCCCCCGCGTACCTCTAAATTTAAATGGGAAGATTTCTTCTGGTGAAAAAGGTTCCGTCTCCCTTCCCTAACGAGAGGCGCCCATGCAGTCTGGAGGAAAGGGGACAGGACGAAAGAGTACAACAGTTACAGGTAAGTAACTTGTTCCTTCTCCAGCATGGGGTCTGGCATGGATTCACATAAAGAATAGCAGTACAGAAATACACAACGACGTGAGGTGGCAAGGCTCAACAGAAGCAATTACTGTTACCTCCGGAACAGGCTCACCTTCAAGGGAACAGGTTGCGTAGCACTGCTTGGCCGACCCTGGAGTCCTCTCTGGAATCCCTTTCGACGCTGTAGAATCTTGTGAAGGTGTGTAGACCTCCACATAGCAGCCCTGCAGATGTCCAGCAGGGGCACACCAGACAGGAACGAAGTCGTCGCAGCGATCGCTCTGGTGGAATGAGCTCTCAGCCGGTCAGGCATTGGTCGGTTTGCCAAACGGTGACAGTGTGTAATACAGGCGGAGAGCCACCTGGAAATGGAAGCCTTGGACCAAGCTTTCCCATGGTTCACAGGACCAAAGTTCACGAAAGGTTGAGACATCTTCCGTAAACTCTTTGTGCGTGCCACATAGAACTTCAGAGCACGCGCCACATCCAGCGAGTGCAAAGTCCTTCCAGCCAGCGACAAAGGTGTCGGAAAAAACACAGGCAACACCAAATGTTTGTTGAGGTGGAATTCTGACGGAACCTTTGGCATGAAGGAAGGGTGCGCCCGCAGCACCACCCTCGTGATGTGAAAAGTCAGATAAGGCCTCTTGCAGGACAGGGCCTGGATCTCAACTACCCTCCTGGCAGGGATGATGGCCACAATAAAAGGCGTTTTCCACGAAAGGAACTTGAGAGTGGCCTGATGCATAGGTTCGAAGGCGGCCCCCATGAGCCTTGTCAGTACCACGTTGAGTTCCCACGCCGGGGCTGAAGCCTTCACTCTGCCAGACCTGTGAGTCATTCGTGGAAGGCCTAGACTGTTGATGGTGTGTCGAGGTCTTTTTCCTCGTCTGCATCCACCAGGGTGTCCGGCTTGTCTGGAACGAGTGGAGGGGTGCTGGGCGCCGAGGGCTGAGGTGTGGAGACCGGAGCCGGAGGCTGCAGCAGAGGCTAGTACGGAACCGCCTGAACAGTGGAAGGCAGGGGCGCCAGAATCGAAGGAGCCGGCGTGGCAGCAGGGGCTGCAACGGGGCCTGCAGTGCTGGAGCTATAGGAGGAATAACTATAGGTGCAGGGGGAGGGGCCAGAGCGAGCATGTCCATGATTACATCCCTAAGGAAGGACCCCATCTGAGGACATGAGCATGAGGAACTTTTCAAAGAACCTGTCGTCGCAGGCCCGTGGGTTGGCAGGTGATATTGACAGGTAGCGGACGGCTGCTGATGCCGCTGCATACTCTGTCTAGCTGTTTGCGGGGTAAACCTGTCCTGTGCTGCTGAAGGATAAACTGTAGGCCACGTAGCTGGTTGACACCAGTCCCACCTTGTAACTCGTTCTCCCACCTGCTGCATTCCTCGGGCGGCCATCTTGTCTGGCGTGGTGGCCATCTTGTCGAGCTGCATGCCACGTGCCAAAGTCATGGTGCTTGGCTCACTGGGCCCGGCCTCCTCCAGGACTCTTGGCGATGGAGCATGAGACCTACCCTGCACCTCAGGCCGAGGCCTGGTAGGAATGTCACCCTCAGCAGAGTTGCCGGTAGTGCTGGGTACAGGCGCCCCTCTGCCATGTTGCAGGTACAAGTGCATAGCCCCTCAGGTGTACACCCGGTAAAAGAACCTTGCGGTCTCTCAGCACTGTCTCTGGAAGGATCTACAGACCCCTCGGCCTGGCCGCCGGTAGCTGAATTAGCCTCGGTACCCGTGCTGGTGTGAGAAACTGAGCGGTTCCTCCCGTCTGGGCGTTTCCTTGGGAAGAAGTCGCCCTTGCGGGGTGCACTGGAAAAGAGCAGCCCTCCCTTAGGCCTTGACTTATGACTGACAAAAGTCCTTCAAGTCCTCTGGGGGCGACTTCTCGAAGAGCTCTGTCCACCCAGCTAGTCAAAGCACGAAAAAGAATGTGCTTTGCATTTTGTGCAACCCTCCCATCCATGGTCGAGGCCAAGGCAGCGGAGGCAAAGAACGTGGGGATCCGATGTAGGGAAGAGCACCTCGCAGGCTGGACATCTGCTGAAGCCCGCTGAAGTCGAAATGCATCGGGGAGGAAAGACAGAAGAAAGTATCCGGGGAAGAGCGCGTGGTATTACATGTCCGAAGACAATCCCAGGAGCGCTGGTGAAATGGGCCTGTTCCTGTTGACGCGGAAAAGGGGACTGGCGCCGGTGGGCAGAGTGAGGCGAGCGCATGCTCCCAGGGCTACGCCCCCGCGTACCTCTAAATTTAAATGGGAAGATTTCTTCTGGTGAAAAAGGTTCCGTCTCCCTTCCCTAACGAGAGGCGCCCATGCAGTATGGAGGAAAGGGGACAGGACGAAAGAGTACAACAGTTACAGGTATGTAACTTGTTCCTTCTCCAGCATGGGGTCTGGCATGGATTCACATAAAGAATAGCAGTACAGAAATACACAACAACGTGAGGTGGCAAGGCTCAACAGAAGCAATTACTGTTACCTCCGGAACAGGCTCACCTTCAAGGGAACAGGTTGCGTAGCACTGCTTGGCCGACCCTGGAGTCCTCTCTGGAATCCCTTTCGACGCTGTAGAATCTTGTGAAGGTGTGTGTAGACCTCCACATAGCAGCCCTGCAGATGTCCAGCAGGGGCACACCAGACAGGAACGAAGTCGTCGCAGCGATCGCTCTGGTGGAATGAGCTCTCAGCCGGTCAGGCATTGGTCGGTTTGCCAAACGGTGACAGTGTGTAATACAGGCGGAGAGCAACCTGGAAATGGAAGCCTTGGACCAAGCTTTCCCATGGTTCACAGGACCAAAGTTCACGAAAGGTTGAGACATCTTCCGTAAACTCTTTGTGCGTGCCACATAGAACTTCAGAGCACGCGCCACATCCAGCGAGTGCAAAGTCCTTCCAGCCAGCGACAAAGGTGTCGGAAAAAACACAGGCAACACCAAATGTTTGTTGAGATGGAATTCTGACGGAACCTTTGGCATGAAGGAAGGGTGCGCCCGCAGCACCACCCTCGTGATGTGAAAAGTCAGATAAGGCTGCTTGCAGGACAGGGCCTGGATCTCAACTACCCTCCTGGCAGGGATGATGGCCACAATAAAAGGCGCTTTCCACGAAAGGAACTTGAGAGTGGCCTGATGCATAGGTTCGAAGGCGGCCCCCATGAGTCAGTACCACGTTGAGTTCCCACGCCGGGGCTGAAGCCTTCACTCTGCCAGACCTGTGAGTCATTCGTGGAAGGCCTAGACTGTTGATGGTGTGTCGAGGTCTTTTTCTCATCTGCATCCACCAGGGTGTCCGGCTTGTCTGGAACGAGTGGAGGGGTGCTGGGCGCCGAGGGCTGAGGTGTGGAGACCGGAGCCGGAGGCTGCAGCAGAGGCTAGTACGGAACCGCCTGAACAGTGGAAGGCAGGGGCGCCAGAATCGAAGGAGCCGGCTTGGCAGCAGGGGCTGCAACGGGGCCTGCAGTGCTGGAGCTATAGGAGGAATAACTATAGGTGCAGGGGGAGGGGCCAGAGCGAGCATGTCCATGATTACATCCCTAAGGAAGGACCCCTTCTGAGGACATGAGCATGAGGAACTTTTCAAAGAACCTGTCGTCGCAGGCCCGTGGGTTGGCAGGTGATATTGACGGGTAGCGGACAGCTGCTGATGCCGCTGCATACTCTGTCTAGCTGTTTGCGGGGTAAACCTGTCCTGTGCTGCTGAAGGATAAACTGTAGGCCACGTACCTGGTTGACACCAGTCCCACCTTGTAACTCGTTCTCCCACCTGCTGCATTCCTCGGGCGGCCATCTTGTCTGGCGTGGTGGCCATCTTGTCGAGCTGCATGCCACGTGCCAAAGTCATGGTGCTTGGCTCACTGGGCCCGGCCTCCTCCAGGACTCTTGACGATGGAGCATGAGACCTACCCTGCACCTCAGGCCGAGGCCTGGTAGGAATGTCACCCTCAGCAGAGTTGCCGGTAGTGCTGGGTACAGGCGCCCCCTCTGCCATGTTGCAGGTACAAGTGCAAAGCCCCTCAGGTGTACACCCGGTAAAAGAACCTTGCGGTCTCTCAGCACTGTCTCTGGAAGGATCTACAGACCCCTCGGCCTGGCGGCCGGTAGCTGAATTAGCCTCGGTACCCGTGCTGGTGTGAGAAACTGAGCGGTTCCTCCCGTCTGGGCGTTTCCTTGGGAAGAAGTCGCCCTTGCGGGGTGCACTGGAAAAGAGCAGCCCTCCCTTAGGCCTTGACTTATGACTGACAAAAGTCCTTCAAGTCCTCTGGGGGCGACTTCTCGAAGAGCTCTGTCCACCTAGCTAGTCAAAGCACGCAAAGAATGTGCTTTGCATTTTGTGCAACCCTCCCATCCATGGTCGGGGCCAAGGCAGCGGAGGCAAAGAACGTGGGGATCCGATGTAGGGAAGAGCACCTCGCAGGCTGGACATCTGCTGAAGACGCTGAAGTCGAAATGCATCGGGGAGGAAAGACAGAAGAAAGTATCCGGGGAAGAGCGCGTGGTATTACATGTCCGAAGACAATCCCAGGAGCGCTGGTGAAATGGGCCTGTTCCTGTTGACGCGGAAAAGGGGACTGGCGCCGGTGGGCAGAGTCAGGCGAGCGCATGCTCCCAGGGCTACGCCCCCGCGTGCCTCTAAATTTAAATGGGAAGATTTCTTCTGGTGAAAAAGGTTCCGTCTCCCTTCCCTAACGAGAGGCGCCCATGCAGTATGGAGGAAAGGGGACAGGACGAAAGAGTACAACAGTTACAGGTAAGTAACTTGTTCCTTCTCCAGCATGGGGTCTGGCATGGATTCACATAAAGAATAAATAGCAGTACAGAAATACACAACGACGTGAGGTGGCAAGGCTCAACAGAAGCAATTACTGTTACCTCCGGAACAGGCTCACCTTCAAGGGAACAGGTTGCGTAGCACTGCTTGGCCGACCCTGGAGTCCTCTCTGGAATCCCTTTCGACGCTGTAGAATCTTGTGAAGGTGTGTGTAGACCTCCACATAGCAGCCCTGCAGATGTCCAGCAGGGGCACACCAGACAGGAACGAAGTCGTCGCAGCGATCGCTCTGGTGGAATGAGCTCTCAGCCGGTCAGGCATTGGTCGGTTTGCCAAACGGTGACAGTGTGTAATACAGGCGGAGAGCAACCTGGAAATGGAAGCCTTGGACCAAGCTTTCCCATGGTTCACAGGACCAAAGTTCACGAAAGGTTGAGACATCTTCCGTAAACTCTTTGTGCGTGCCACATAGAACTTCATAGCACGCGCCACATCCAGCGAGTGCAAAGTCCTTCCAGCCAGCGACAAAGGTGTCGGAAAAAACACAGGCAACACCAAATGTTTGTTGAGATGGAATTCTGACGGAACCTTTGGCATGAAGGAAGGGTGCGCCCGCAGCACCACCCTCGTGATGTGAAAAGTCAGATAAGGCTGCTTGCAGGACAGGGCCTGGATCTCAACTACCCTCCTGGCAGGGATGATGGCCACAATAAAAGGCGCTTTCCACGAAAGGAACTTGAGAGTGGCCTGATGCATAGGTTCGAAGGCGGCCCCCATGAGCCTTGTCAGTACCACGTTGAGTTCCCACGCCGGGGCTGAAGCCTTCACTCTGCCAGACCTGTGAGTCATTCGTGGAAGGCCTAGACTGTTGATGGTGTGTCGAGGTCTTTTTCTCATCTGCATCCACCAGGGTGTCCGGCTTGTCTGGAACGAGTGGAGGGGTGCTGGGCGCCGAGGGCTGAGGTGTGGAGACCGGAGCCGGAGGCTGCAGCAGAGGCTAGTACGGAACCGCCTGAACAGTGGAAGGCAGGGGCGCCAGAATCGAAGGAGCCGGCGTGGCAGCAGGGGCTGCAACGGGCCTGCAGTGCTGGAGCTATAGGAGGAATAACTATAGGTGCAGGGGGAGGGGCCAGAGCGAGCATGTCCATGATTACATCCCTAAGGAAGGACCCCATCTGAGGACATGAGCATGAGGAACTTTTCAAAGAACCTGTCGTCGCAGGCCCGTGGGTTGGCAGGTGATATTGACGGGTAGCGGACGGCTGCTGATGCCGCTGCATACTCTGTCTAGCTGTTTGCGGGGTAAACCTGTCCTGTGCTGCTGAAGGTTAAACTGTAGGCCACGTAGCTGGTTGACACCAGTCTCACCTTGTAACTCGTTCTCCCACCTGCTGCATTCCTCGGGCGGCCATCTTGTCTGGCGTGGTGGCCATCTTGTCGAGCTGCATGCCACGTGCCAAAGTCATGGTGCTTGGCTCACTGGGCCCGGCCTCCTCCAGGACTCTTGGCGATGGAGCATGAGACCTACCCTGCACCTCAGGCCGAGGCCTGGTAGGAATGTCACCCTCAGCAGAGTTGCCGGTAGTGCTGGGTACAGGCGCCCCCTCTGCCATGTTGCAGGTACAAGTGCATAGCCCCTCAGGTGTACACCCGGTAAAAGAACCTTGCGGTCTCTCAGCACTGTCTCTGGAAGGATCTACAGACCCCTCGGCCTGGCCGCCGGTAGCTGAATTAGCCTCGGTACCCGTGCTGGTGTGAGAAACTGAGCGGTTCCTCCCGTCTGGGCGTTTCCTTGGGAAGAAGTCGCCCTTGCGGGGTGCACTGGAAAAGAGCAGCCCTCCCTTAGGCCTTGACTTATGACTGACAAAAGTCCTTCAAGTCCTCTGGGGGCGACTTCTCGAAGAGCTCTGTCCACCTAGCTAGTCAAAGCACGCAAAGAATGTGCTTTGCATTTTGTGCAACCCTCCCATCCATGGTCGGGGCCAAGGCAGCGGAGGCAAAGAACGTGGGGATCCGATGTAGGGAAGAGCACCTCGCAGGCTGGACATCTGCTGAAGCCCGCTGAAGTCGAAATGCATCGGGGAGGAAAGACAGAAGAAAGTATCCGGGGAAGAGCGCGTGGTATTACATGTCCGAAGACAATCCCAGGAGCGCTGGTGAAATGGGCCTGTTCCTGTTGACGCGGAAAAGGGGACTGGCGCCGGTGGGCAGAGTGAGGCGAGCGCATGCTCCCAGGGCTACGCCCCCGCATACCTCTAAATTTAAATGGGAAGATTTCTTCTGGTGAAAAAGGTTCCGTCTCCCTTCCCTAACGAGAGGCGCCCATGCAGTCTGGAGGAAAGGGGACAGGACGAAAGAGTACAACAGTTACAGGTAAGTAACTTGTTCCTTCTCCAGCATGGGGTCTGGCATGGATTCACATAAAGAATAGCAGTACAGAAATACACAACGACGTGAGGTGGCAAGGCTCAACAGAAGCAATTACTGTTACCTCCGGAACAGGCTCACCTTCAAGGGAACAGGTTGCGTAGCACTGCTTGGCCGACCCTGGAGTCCTCTCTGGAATCCCTTTCGACGCTGTAGAATCTTGTGAAGGTGTGTGTAGACCTCCACATAGCAGCCCTGCAGATGTCCAGCAGGGGCACACCAGACAGGAACGAAGTCGTCGCAGCGATCGCTCTGGTGGAATGAGCTCTCAGCCGGTCAGGCATTGGTCGGTTTGCCAAACGGTGACAGTGTGTAATACAGGCGGAGAGCAACCTGGAAATGGAAGCCTTGGACCAAGCTTTCCCATGGTTCACAGGACCAAAGTTCACGAAAGGTTGAGACATCTTCCGTAAACTCTTTGTGCGTGCCACATAGAACTTCAGAGCACGCGCCACATCCAGCGAGTGCAAAGTCCTTCCAGCCAGCGACAAAGGTGTCGGAAAAAACACAGGCAACACCAAATGTTTGTTGAGGTGGAATTCTGACGGAACCTTTGGCATGAAGGAAGGGTGCGCCCGCAGCACCACCCTCGTGATGTGAAAAGTCAGATAAGGCCTCTTGCAGGACAGGGCCTGGATCTCAACTACCCTCCTGGCAGGGATGATGGCCACAATAAAAGGCGTTTTCCACGAAAGGAACTTGAGAGTGGCCTGATGCATAGGTTCGAAGGCGGCCCCCATGAGCCTTGTCAGTACCACGTTGAGTTCCCACGCTGGGGCTGAAGCCTTCACTCTGCCAGACCTGTGAGTCATTCGTGGAAGGCCTAGACTGTTGATGGTGTGTCGAGGTCTTTTTCCTCGTCTGCATCCACCAGGGTGTCCGGCTTGTCTGGAACGAGTGGAGGGGTGCTGGGCGCCGAGGGCTGAGGTGTGGAGACCGGAGCCGGAGGCTGCAGCAGAGGCTAGTACGGAACCGCCTGAACAGTGGAAGGCAGGGGCGCCAGAATCGAAGGAGCCGGCGTGGCAGCAGGGGCTGCAACGGGGCCTGCAGTGCTGGAGCTATAGGAGGAATAACTATAGGTGCAGGGGGAGGGGCCAGAGCGAGCATGTCCATGATTACATCCCTAAGGAAGGACCCCATCTGAGGACATGAGCATGAGGAACTTTTCAAAGAACCTGTCGTCGCAGGCCCGTGGGTTGGCAGGTGATATTGACAGGTAGCGGACGGCTGCTGATGCCGCTGCATACTCTGTCTAGCTGTTTGCGGGGTAAACCTGTCCTGTGCTGCTGAAGGATAAACTGTAGGCCACGTAGCTGGTTGACACCAGTCCCACCTTGTAACTCGTTCTCCCACCTGCTGCATTCCTCGGGCGGCCATCTTGTCTGGCGTGGTGGCCATCTTGTCGAGCTGCATGCCACGTGCCAAAGTCATGGTGCTTGGCTCACTGGGCCCGGCCTCCTCCAGGACTCTTGGCGATGGAGCATGAGACCTACCCTGCACCTCAGGCCGAGGCCTGGTAGGAATGTCACCCTCAGCAGAGTTGCCGGTAGTGCTGGGTACAGGCGCCCCCTCTGCCATGTTGCAGGTACAAGTGCATAGCCCCTCAGGTGTACACCCGGTAAAAGAACCTTGCGGTCTCTCAGCACTCTCTGGAAGGATCTACAGACCCCTCGGCCTGGCCGCCGGTAGCTGAATTAGCCTCGGTACCCGTGCTGGTGTGAGAAACTGAGCGGTTCCTCCCGTCTGGGCGTTTCCTTGGGAAGAAGTCGCCCTTGCGGGGTGCACTGGAAAAGAGCAGCCCTCCCTTAGGCCTTGACTTATGACTGACAAAAGTCCTTCAAGTCCTCTGGGGGCGACTTCTCGAAGAGCTCTGTCCACCCAGCTAGTCAAAGCACGAAAAAGAATGTGCTTTGCATTTTGTGCAACCCTCCCATCCATGGTCGAGGCCAAGGCAGCGGAGGCAAAGAACGTGGGGATCCGATGTAGGGAAGAGCACCTCGCAGGCTGGACATCTGCTGAAGCCCGCTGAAGTCGAAATGCATCGGGGAGGAAAGACAGAAGAAAGTATCCGGGGAAGAGCGCGTGGTATTACATGTCCGAAGACAATCCCAGGAGCGCTGGTGAAATGGGCCTGTTCCTGTTGACGCGGAAAAGGGGACTGGCGCCGGTGGGCAGAGTGAGGCGAGCGCATGCTCCCAGGGCTACGCCCCCGCGTACCTCTAAATTTAAATGGGAAGATTTCTTCTGGTGAAAAAGGTTCCGTCTCCCTTCCCTAACGAGAGGCGCCCATGCAGTATGGAGGAAAGGGGACAGGACGAAAGAGTACAACAGTTACAGGTATGTAACTTGTTCCTTCTCCAGCATGGGGTCTGGCATGGATTCACATAAAGAATAGCAGTACAGAAATACACAACAACGTGAGGTGGCAAGGCTCAACAGAAGCAATTACTGTTACCTCCGGAACAGGCTCACCTTCAAGGGAACAGGTTGCGTAGCACTGCTTGGCCGACCCTGGAGTCCTCTCTGGAATCCCTTTCGACGCTGTAGAATCTTGTGAAGGTGTGTGTAGACCTCCACATAGCAGCCCTGCAGATGTCCAGCAGGGGCACACCAGACAGGAACGAAGTCGTCGCAGCGATCGCTCTGGTGGAATGAGCTCTCAGCCGGTCAGGCATTGGTCGGTTTGCCAAACGGTGACAGTGTGTAATACAGGCGGAGAGCAACCTGGAAATGGAAGCCTTGGACCAAGCTTTCCCATGGTTCACAGGACCAAAGTTCACGAAAGGTTGAGACATCTTCCATAAACTCTTTGTGCGTGCCACATAGAACTTCAGAGCACGCGCCACATCCAGCGAGTGCAAAGTCCTTCCAGCCAGCGACAAAGGTGTCGGAAAAAACACAGGCAACACCAAATGTTTGTTGAGATGGAATTCTGACGGAACCTTTGGCATGAAGGAAGGGTGCGCCCGCAGCACCACCCTCGTGATGTGAAAAGTCAGATAAGGCTGCTTGCAGGACAGGGCCTGGATCTCAACTACCCTCCTGGCAGGGATGATGGCCACAATAAAAGGCGCTTTCCACGAAAGGAACTTGAGAGTGGCCTGATGCATAGGTTCGAAGGCGGCCCCCATGAGCCTTGTCAGTACCACGTTGAGTTCCCACGCCGGGGCTGAAGCCTTCACTCTGACAGACCTGTGAGTCATTCGTGGAAGGCCTAGACTGTTGATGGTGTGTCGAGGTCTTTTTCTCATCTGCATCCACCAGGGTGTCCGGCTTGTCTGGAACGAGTGGAGGGGTGCTGGGCGCCGAGGGCTGAGGTGTGGAGACCGGAGCCGGAGGCTGCAGCAGAGGCTAGTACGGAACCGCCTGAACAGTGGAAGGCAGGGGCGCCAGAATCGAAGGAGCCGGCTTGGCAGCAGGGGCTGCAACGGGGCCTGCAGTGCTGGAGCTATAGGAGGAATAACTATAGGTGCAGGGGGAGGGGCCAGAGCGAGCATGTCCATGATTACATCCCTAAGGAAGGACCCCTTCTGAGGACATGAGCATGAGGAACTTTTCAAAGAACCTGTCGTCGCAGGCCCGTGGGTTGGCAGGTGATATTGACGGGTAGCGGACAGCTGCTGATGCCGCTGCATACTCTGTCTAGCTGTTTGCGGGGTAAACCTGTCCTGTGCTGCTGAAGGATAAACTGTAGGCCACGTACCTGGTTGACACCAGTCCCACCTTGTAACTCGTTCTCCCACCTGCTGCATTCCTCGGGCGGCCATCTTGTCTGGCGTGGTGGCCATCTTGTCGAGCTGCATGCCACGTGCCAAAGTCATGGTGCTTGGCTCACTGGGCCCGGCCTCCTCCAGGACTCTTGACGATGGAGCATGAGACCTACCCTGCACCTCAGGCCGAGGCCTGGTAGGAATGTCACCCTCAGCAGAGTTGCCGGTAGTGCTGGGTACAGGCGCCTCTGCCATGTTGCAGGTACAAGTGCAAAGCCCCTCAGGTGTACACCCGGTAAAAGAACCTTGCGGTCTCTCAGCACTGTCTCTGGAAGGATCTACAGACCCCTCGGCCTGGCGGCCGGTAGCTGAATTAGCCTCGGTACCCGTGCTGGTGTGAGAAACTGAGCGGTTCCTCCCGTCTGGGCGTTTCCTTGGGAAGAAGTCGCCCTTGCGGGGTGCACTGGAAAAGAGCAGCCCTCCCTTAGGCCTTGACTTATGACTGACAAAAGTCCTTCAAGTCCTCTGGGGGCGACTTCTCGAAGAGCTCTGTCCACCTAGCTAGTCAAAGCACGCAAAGAATGTGCTTTGCATTTTGTGCAACCCTCCCATCCATGGTCGGGGCCAAGGCAGCGGAGGCAAAGAACGTGGGGATCCGATGTAGGGAAGAGCACCTCGCAGGCTGGACATCTGCTGAAGCCCGCTGAAGTCGAAATGCATCGGGGAGGAAAGACAGAAGAAAGTATCCGGGGAAAAGCGCGTGGTATTACATGTCCGAAGACAATCCCAGGAGCGCTGGTGAAATGGGCCTGTTCCTGTTGACGCGGAAAAGGGGACTGGCGCCGGTGGGCAGAGTCAGGCGAGCGCATGCTCCCAGGGCTACGCCCCCGCGTGCCTCTAAATTTAAATGGGAAGATTTCTTCTGGTGAAAAAGGTTCCGTCTCCCTTCCCTAACGAGAGGCGCCCATGCAGTATGGAGGAAAGGGGACAGGACGAAAGAGTACAACAGTTACAGGTAAGTAACTTGTTCCTTCTCCAGCATGGGGTCTGGCATGGATTCACATAAAGAATAAATAGCAGTACAGAAATACACAACGACGTGAGGTGGCAAGGCTCAACAGAAGCAATTACTGTTACCTCCGGAACAGGCTCACCTTCAAGGGAACAGGTTGCGTAGCACTGCTTGGCCGACCCTGGAGTCCTCTCTGGAATCCCTTTCGACGCTGTAGAATCTTGTGAAGGTGTGTGTAGACCTCCACATAGCAGCCCTGCAGATGTCCAGCAGGGGCACACCAGACAGGAACGAAGTCGTCGCAGCGATCGCTCTGGTCGAATGAGCTCTCAGCCGGTCAGGCATTGGTCGGTTTGCCAAACGGTGACAGTGTGTAATACAGGCGGAGAGCCACCTGGAAATGGAAGCCTTGGACCAAGCTTTCCCATGGTTCACAGGACCAAAGTTCACGAAAGGTTGAGACATCTTCCGTAAACTCTTCGGAAAAAACACAGGCAACACCAAATGTTTGTTGAGGTGGAATTCTGATGGAACCTTTGGCATGAAGGAAGGGTGCGCCCGCAGCACCACCCTCGTGATGTGAAAAGTCAGATAAGGCCGCTTGCAGGACAGGGCCTGGATCTCAACTACCCTCCTGGCAGGGATGATGGCCACAATAAAAGGCGTTTTCCACGAAAGGAACTTGAGAGTGGCCTGATGCATAGGTTCGAAGGCGGCCCCCATGAGCCTTGTCAGTACCACGTTGAGTTCCCACGCCGGGGCTGAAGCCTTCACTCTGCCAGACCTGTGAGTCATTCGTGGAAGGCCTAGACTGTTGATGGTGTGTCGAGGTCTTTTTCCTCGTCTGCATCCATCAGGGTGTCCGGCTTGTCTGGAACGAGTGGAGGGGTGCTGGGCGCCGAGGGCTGCGGTGTGGAGACCGGAGCCGGAGGCTGCAGCAGAGGCTAGTACGGAACCGCCTGAACAGTGGAAGGCAGGGGCGCCAGAATCGAAGGAGCCGGCGTGGCAGCAGGGGCTGCAACGGGGCCTGCAGTGCTGGAGCTATAGGAGGAATAACTATAGGTGCAGGGGGAGGGGCCAGAGCGAGCATGTCCATGATTACATCCCTAAGGAAGGACCCCATCTGAGGACATGAGCATGAGGAACTTTTCAAAGAACCTGTCGGCGCAGGCCCGTGGGTTGGCAGGTGATATTGACAGGTAGCGGACGGCAGCTGATGCCGCTGCATACTCTGTCTAGCTGTTTGCGGGGTAAACCTGTCCTGTGCTGCTGAAGGTTAAACTGTAGGCCACGTAGCTGGTTGACACCAGTCTCACCTTGTAACTCGTTCTCCCACCTGCTGCATTCCTCGGGCGGCCATCTTGTCTGGCGTGGTGGCCATCTTGTCGAGCTGCATGCCATGTGCCAAAGTCATGGTGCTTGGCTCACTGGGCCCGGCCTCCTCCAGGACTCTTGGCGATGGAGCATGAGACCTACCCTGCACCTCAGGCCGAGGCCTGGTAGGATTGTCACCCTCAGCAGAGTTGCCGGTAGTGCTGGGTACAGGCGCCCCCTCTGCCATGTTGCAGGTACAAGTGCATAGCCCCTCAGGTGTACACCCGGTAAAAGAACCTTGCGGTCTCTCAGCACTGTCTCTGGAAGGATCTACAGACCCCTCGGCCTGGCCGCCGGTAGCTGAATTAGCCTCGGTACCCGTGCTGGTGTGAGAAACTGAGCGGTTCCTCCCGTCTGGGCGTTTCCTTGGGAAGAAGTCGCCCTTGCGGGGTGCACTGGAAAAGAGCAGCCCTCCCTTAGGCCTTGACTTATGACTGACAAAAGTCCTTCAAGTCCTCTGGGGGCGACTTCTCGAAGAGCTCTGTCCACCTAGCTAGTCAAAGCACGCAAAGAATGTGCTTTGCATTTTGTGCAACCCTCCCATCCATGGTCGGGGCCAAGGCAGCGGAGGCAAAGAACGTGGGGATCCGATGTAGGGAAGAGCACCTCGCAGGCTGGACATCTGCTGAAGCCTGCTGAAGTCGAAATGCATCGGGGAGGAAAGACAGAAGAAAGTATCCGGGGAAGAGCGCGTGGTATTACATGTCCGAAGACAATCCCAGGAGCGCTGGTGAAATGGGCCTGTTCCTGTTGACGCGGAAAAGGGGACTGGCGCCGGTGGGCAGAGTGAGGCGAGCGCATGCTCCCAGGGCTACGCCCCCGCGTACCTCTAAATTTAAATGGGAAGATTTCTTCTGGTGAAAAAGGTTCCGTCTCCCTTCCCTAACGAGAGGCGCCAATGCAGTATGGAGGAAAGGGGACAGGACGAAAGAGTACAACAGTTACAGGTATGTAACTTGTTCCTTCTCCAGCATGGGGTCTGGCATGGATTCACATAAAGAATAGCAGTACAGAAATACACAACGACGTGAGGTGGCAAGGCTCAACAGAAGCAATTATTGTTACCTCCGGAACAGGCTCACCTTCAAGGGAACAGGTTACGTAGCACTGCTTGGCCGACCCTGGAGTCCTCTCTGGAATCCCTTTCGACGCTGTAGAATCTTGTGAAGGTGTGTGTAGACCTCCACATAGCAGCCCTGCAGATGTCCAGCAGGGGCACACCAGACAGGAACGAAGTCGTCGCAGCGATCGCTCTGGTGGAATGAGCTCTCAGCCGGTCAGGCATTGGTCGGTTTGCCAAACGGTGACAGTGTGTAATACAGGCGGAGAGCAACCTGGAAATGGAAGCCTTGGACCAAGCTTTCCCATGGTTCACAGGACCAAAGTTCACGAAAGGTTGAGACATCTTCCGTAAACTCTTTGTGCGTGCCACATAGAACTTCAGAGCACGCGCCACATCCAGCGAGTGCAAAGTCCTTCCAGCCAGCGACAAAGGTGTCGGAAAAAACACAGGCAACACCAAATGTTTGTTGAGATGGAATTCTGACGGAACCTTTGGCATGAAGGAAGGGTGCGCCCGCAGCACCACCCTCGTGATGTGAAAAGTCAGATAAGGCTGCTTGCAGGACAGGGCCTGGATCTCAACTACCCTCCTGGCAGGGATGATGGCCACAATAAAAGGCGCTTTCCACGAAAGGAACTTGAGAGTGGCCTGATGCATAGGTTCGAAGGCGGCCCCCATGAGCCTTGTCAGTACCACGTTGAGTTCCCACGCCGGGGCTGAAGCCTTCACTCTGCCAGACCTGTGAGTCATTCGTGGAAGGCCTAGACTGTTGATGGTGTGTCGAGGTCTTTTTCTCATCTGCATCCACCAGGGTGTCCGGCTTGTCTGGAACGAGTGGAGGGGTGCTGGGCGCCGAGGGCTGAGGTGTGGAGACCGGAGCCGGAGGCTGCAGCAGAGGCTAGTACGGAACCGCCTGAACAGTGGAAGGCAGGGGCGCCAGAATCGAAGGAGCCGGCTTGGCAGCAGGGGCTGCAACGGGGCCTGCAGTGCTGGAGCTATAGGAGGAATAACTATAGGTGCAGGGGGAGGGGCCAGAGCGAGCATGTCCATGATTACATCCCTAAGGAAGGACCCCATCTGAGGACATGAGCATGAGGAACTTTTCAAAGAACCTGTCGTCGCAGGCCCGTGGGTTGGCAGGTGATATTGACGGGTAGCGGACAGCTGCTGATGCCGCTGCATACTCTGTCTAGCTGTTTGCGGGGTAAACCTGTCCTGTGCTGCTGAAGGATAAACTGTAGGCCACGTACCTGGTTGACACCAGTCCCACCTCTTAACTCGTTCTCCCACCTGCTGCATTCCTCGGGCGGCCATCTTGTCTGGCGTGGTGGCCATCTTGTCGAGCTGCATGCCACGTGCCAAAGTCATGGTGCTTGGCTCACTGGGCCCGGCCTCCTCCAGGACTCTTGACGATGGAGCATGAGACCTACCCTGCACCTCAGGCCGAGGCCTGGTAGGAATGTCACCCTCAGCAGAGTTGCCGGTAGTGCTGGGTACAGGCGCCCCCTCTGCCATGTTGCAGGTACAAGTGCAAAGCCCCTCAGGTGTACACCCGGTAAAAGAACCTTGCAGTCTCTCAGCACTGTCTCTGGAAGGATCTACAGACCCCTCGGCCTGGCGGCCGGTAGCTGAATTAGCCTCGGTACCCGTGCTGGTGTGAGAAACTGAGCGGTTCCTCCCGTCTGGGCGTTTCCTTGGGAAGAAGTCGCCCTTGCGGGGTGCACTGGAAAAGAGCAGCCCTCCCTTAGGCCTTGACTTATGACTGACAAAAGTCCTTCAAGTCCTCTGGGGGCGACTTCTCGAAGAGCTCTGTCCACCTAGCTAGTCAAGCACGCAAAGAATGTGCTTTGCATTTTGTGCAACCCTCCCATCCATGGTCGGGGCCAAGGCAGCGGAGGCAAAGAACGTGGGGATCCGATGTAGGGAAGAGCACCTCGCAGGCTGGACATCTGCTGAAGCCCGCTGAAGTCGAAATGCATCGGGGAGGAAAGACAGAAGAAAGTATCCGGGGAAGAGCGCGTGGTATTACATGTCCGAAGACAATCCCAGGAGCGCTGGTGAAATGGGCCTGTTCCTGTTGACGCGGAAAAGGGGACTGGCGCCGGTGGGCAGAGTCAGGCGAGCGCATGCTCCCAGGGCTACGCCCCCGCGTGCCTCTAAATTTAAATGGGAAGATTTCTTCTGGTGAAAAAGGTTCCGTCTCCCTTCCCTAACGAGAGGCGCCCATGCAGTATGGAGGAAAGGGGACAGGACGAAAGAGTACAACAGTTACAGGTAAGTAACTTGTTCCTTCTCCAGCATGGGGTCTGGCATGGATTCACATAAAGAATAAATAGCAGTACAGAAATACACAACGACGTGAGGTGGCAAGGCTCAACAGAAGCAATTACTGTTACCTCCGGAACAGGCTCACCTTCAAGGGAACAGGTTGCGTAGCACTGCTTGGCCGACCCTGGAGTCCTCTCTGGAATCCCTTTCGACGCTGTAGAATCTTGTGAAGGTGTGTGTAGACCTCCACATAGCAGCCCTGCAGATGTCCAGCAGGGGCACACCAGACAGGAACGAAGTCGTCGCAGCGATCGCTCTGGTCGAATGAGCTCTCAGCCGGTCAGGCATTGGTCGGTTTGCCAAACGGTGACAGTGTGTAATACAGGCGGAGAGCCACCTGGAAATGGAAGCCTTGGACCAAGCTTTCCCATGGTTCACAGGACCAAAGTTCACGAAAGGTTGAGACATCTTCCGTAAACTCTTCGGAAAAAACACAGGCAACACCAAATGTTTGTTGAGGTGGAATTCTGATGGAACCTTTGGCATGAAGGAAGGGTGCGCCCGCAGCACCACCCTCGTGATGTGAAAAGTCAGATAAGGCCGCTTGCAGGACAGGGCCTGGATCTCAACTACCCTCCTGGCAGGGATGATGGCCACAATAAAAGGCGTTTTCCACGAAAGGAACTTGAGAGTGGCCTGATGCATAGGTTCGAAGGCGGCCCCCATGAGCCTTGTCAGTACCACGTTGAGTTCCCACGCCGGGGCTGAAGCCTTCACTCTGCCAGACCTGTGAGTCATTCGTGGAAGGCCTAGACTGTTGATGGTGTGTCGAGGTCTTTTTCCTCGTCTGCATCCATCAGGGTGTCCGGCTTGTCTGGAACGAGTGGAGGGGTGCTGGGCGCCGAGGGCTGCGGTGTGGAGACCGGAGCCGGAGGCTGCAGCAGAGGCTAGTACGGAACCGCCTGAACAGTGGAAGGCAGGGGCGCCAGAATCGAAGGAGCCGGCGTGGCAGCAGGGGCTGCAACGGGGCCTGCAGTGCTGGAGCTATAGGAGGAATAACTATAGGTGCAGGGGGAGGGGCCAGAGCGAGCATGTCCATGATTACATCCCTAAGGAAGGACCCCATCTGAGGACATGAGCATGAGGAACTTTTCAAAGAACCTGTCGGCGCAGGCCCGTGGGTTGGCAGGTGATATTGACAGGTAGCGGACGGCAGCTGATGCCGCTGCATACTCTGTCTAGCTGTTTGCGGGGTAAACCTGTCCTGTGCTGCTGAAGGATAAACTGTAGGCCACGTACCTGGTTGACACCAGTCCCACCTTGTAACTCGTTCTCCCACCTGCTGCATTCCTCGGGCGGCCATCTTGTCTGGCGTGGTGGCCATCTTGTCGAGCTGCATGCCATGTGCCAAAGTCATGGTGCTTGGCTCACTGGGCCCGGCCTCCTCCAGGACTCTTGGCGATGGAGCATGAGACCTACCCTGCACCTCAGGCCGAGGCCTGGTAGGATTGTCACCCTCAGCAGAGTTGCCGGTAGTGCTGGGTACATGTTGCAGGTACAAGTGCATAGCCCCTCAGGTGTACACCCGGTAAAAGAACCTTGCGGTCTCTCAGCACTGTCTCTGGAAGGATCTACAGACCCCTCGGCCTGGCCGCCGGTAGCTGAATTAGCCTCGGTACCCGTGCTGGTGTGAGAAACTGAGCGGTTCCTCCCGTCTGGGCGTTTCCTTGGGAAGAAGTCGCCCTTGCGGGGTGCACTGGAAAAGAGCAGCCCTCCCTTAGGCCTTGACTTATGACTGACAAAAGTCCTTCAAGTCCTCTGGGGGCGACTTCTCGAAGAGCTCTGTCCACCTAGCTAGTCAAAGCACGCAAAGAATGTGCTTTGCATTTTGTGCAACCCTCCCATCCATGGTCGGGGCCAAGGCAGCGGAGGCAAAGAACGTGGGGATCCGATGTAGGGAAGAGCACCTCGCAGGCTGGACATCTGCTGAAGCCCGCTGAAGTCGAAATGCATCGGGGAGGAAAGACAGAAGAAAGTATCCGGGGAAGAGCGCGTGGTATTACATGTCCGAAGACAATCCCAGGAGCGCTAGTGAAATGGGCCTGTTCCTGTTGACGCGGAAAAGGGGACTGGCGCCGGTGGGCAGAGTCAGGCGAGCGCATGCTCCCAGGGCTACGCCCCCGCGTGCCTCTAAATTTAAATGGGAAGATTTCTTCTGGTGAAAAAGGTTCCGTCTCCCTTCCCTAACGAGAGGCGCCCATGCAGTATGGAGGAAAGGGGACAGGACGAAAGAGTACAACAGTTACAGGTAAGTAACTTGTTCCTTCTCCAGCATGGGGTCTGGCATGGATTCACATAAAGAATAAATAGCAGTACAGAAATACACAACGACGTGAGGTGGCAAGGCTCAACAGAAGCAATTACTGTTACCTCCGGAACAGGCTCACCTTCAAGGGAACAGGTTGCGTAGCACTGCTTGGCCGACCATGGAGTCCTCTCTGGAATCCCTTTCGACGCTGTAGAATCTTGTGAAGGTGTGTGTAGACCTCCACATAGCAGCCCTGCAGATGTCCAGCAGGGGCACACCAGACAGGAACGAAGTCGTCGCAGCGATCGCTCTGGTCGAATGAGCTCTCAGCCGGTCAGGCATTGGTCGGTTTGCCAAACGGTGACAGTGTGTAATACAGGCGGAGAGCCACCTGGAAATGGAAGCCTTGGACCAAGCTTTCCCATGGTTCACAGGACCAAAGTTCACGAAAGGTTGAGACATCTTCCGTAAACTCTTCGGAAAAAACACAGGCAACACCAAATGTTTGTTGAGGTGGAATTCTGATGGAACCTTTGGCATGAAGGAAGGGTGCGCCCGCAGCACCACCCTCGTGATGTGAAAAGTCAGATAAGGCCACTTGCAGGACAGGGCCTGGATCTCAACTACCCTCCTGGCAGGGATGATGGCCACAATAAAAGGCGTTTTCCACGAAAGGAACTTGAGAGTGGCCTGATGCATAGGTTCGAAGGCGGCCCCCATGAGCCTTGTCAGTACCACGTTGAGTTCCCACGCCGGGGCTGAAGCCTTCACTCTGCCAGACCTGTGAGTCATTCGTGGAAGGCCTAGACTGTTGATGGTGTGTCGAGGTCTTTTTCCTCGTCTGCATCCATCAGGGTGTCCGGCTTGTCTGGAACGAGTGGAGGGGTGCTGGGCGCCGAGGGCTGCGGTGTGGAGACCGGAGCCGGAGGCTGCAGCAGAGGCTAGTACGGAACCGCCTGAACAGTGGAAGGCAGGGGCGCCAGAATCGAAGGAGCCGGCGTGGCAGCAGGGGCTGCAACGGGGCCTGCAGTGCTGGAGCTATAGGAGGAATAACTATAGGTGCAGGGGGAGGGGCCAGAGCGAGCATGTCCATGATTACATCCCTAAGGAAGGACCCCATCTGAGGACATGAGCATGAGGAACTTTTCAAAGAACCTGTCGGCGCAGGCCCGTGGGTTGGCAGGTGATATTGACAGGTAGCGGACGGCAGCTGATGCCGCTGCATACTCTGTCTAGCTGTTTGCGGGGTAAACCTGTCCTGTGCTGCTGAAGGATAAACTGTAGGCCACGTACCTGGTTGACACCAGTCCCACCTTGTAACTCGTTCTCCCACCTGCTGCATTCCTCGGGCGGCCATCTTGTCTGGCGTGGTGGCCATCTTGTCGAGCTGCATGCCATGTGCCAAAGTCATGGTGCTTGGCTCACTGGGCCCGGCCTCCTCCAGGACTCTTGGCGATGGAGCATGAGACCTACCCTGCACCTCAGGCCGAGGCCTGGTAGGATTGTCACCCTCAGCAGAGTTGCCGGTAGTGCTGGGTACAGGCGCCCCCTCTGCCATGTTGCAGGTACAAGTGCATAGCCCCTCAGGTGTACACCCGGTAAAAGAACCTTGCGGTCTCTCAGCACTGTCTCTGGAAGGATCTACAGACCCCTCGGCCTGGCCGCCGGTAGCTGAATTAGCCTCGGTACCCGTGCTGGTGTGAGAAACTGAGCGGTTCCTCCCGTCTGGGCGTTTCCTTGGGAAGAAGTCGCCCTTGCGGGGTGCACTGGAAAAGAGCAGCCCTCCCTTAGGCCTTGACTTATGACTGACAAAAGTCCTTCAAGTCCTCTGGGGGCGACTTCTCGAAGAGCTCTGTCCACCTAGCTAGTCAAAGCACGCAAAGAATGTGCTTTGCATTTTGTGCAACCCTCCCATCCATGGTCGGGGCCAAGGCAGCGGAGGCAAAGAACGTGGGGATCCGATGTAGGGAAGAGCACCTCGCAGGCTGGACATCTGCTGAAGCCCGCTGAAGTCGAAATGCATCGGGGAGGAAAGACAGAAGAAAGTATCCGGGGAAGAGCGCGTGGTATTACATGTCCGAAGACAATCCCAGGAGCGCTGGTGAAATGGGCCTGTTCCTGTTGACGCGGAAAAGGGGACTGGCGCCGGTGGGCAGAGTCAGGCGAGTGCATGCTCCCAGGGCTACGCCCCCGCGTGCCTCTAAATTTAAATGGGAAGATTTCTTCTGGTGAAAAAGGTTCCGTCTCCCTTCCCTAACGAGAGGCGCCCATGCAGTATGGAGGAAAGGGGACAGGACGAAAGAGTACAACAGTTACAGGTAAGTAACTTGTTCCTTCTCCAGCATGGGGTCTGGCATGGATTCACATAAAGAATAAATAGCAGTACAGAAATACACAACGACGTGAGGTGGCAAGGCTCAACAGAAGTAATTACTGTTACCTCCGGAACAGGCTCACCTTCAAGGGAACAGGTTGCGTAGCACTGCTTGGCCGACCCTGGAGTCCTCTCTGGAATCCCTTTCGACGCTGTAGAATCTTGTGAAGGTGTGTGTAGACCTCCACATAGCAGCCCTGCAGATGTCCAGCAGGGGCACACCAGACAGGAACGAAGTCGTCGCAGCGATCGCTCTGGTGGAATGAGCTCTCAGCCGGTCAGGCATTGGTCGGTTTGCCAAACGGTGACAGTGTGTAATACAGGCGGAGAGCCACCTGGAAATGGAAGCCTTGGACCAAGCTTTCCCATGGTTCACAGGACCAAAGTTCACGAAAGGTTGAGACATCTTCCGTAAACTCTTTGTGCGTGCCACATAGAACTTCAGAGCACGCGCCACATCCAGCGAGTGCAAAGTCCTTCCAGCCAGCGACAAAGGTGTCGGAAAAAACACAGGCAACACCAAATGTTTGTTGAGGTGGAATTCTGACGGAACCTTTGGCATGAAGGAAGGGTGCGCCCGCAGCACCACCCTCGTGATGTGAAAAGTCAGATAAGGCCTCTTGCAGGACAGGGCCTGGATCTCAACTACCCTCCTGGCAGGGATGATGGCCACAATAAAAGGCGTTTTCCACGAAAGGAACTTGAGAGTGGCCTGATGCATAGGTTCGAAGGCGGCCCCCATGAGCCTTGTCAGTACCACGTTGAGTTCCCACGCCGGGGCTGAAGCCTTCACTCTGCCAGACCTGTGAGTCATTCGTGGAAGGCCTAGACTGTTGATGGTGTGTCGAGGTCTTTTTCCTCGTCTGCATCCACCAGGGTGTCCGGCTTGTCTGGAACGTGTGGAGGGGTGCTGGGCGCCGAGGGCTGAGGTGTGGAGACCGGAGCCGGAGGCTGCAGCAGAGGCTAGTACGGAACCGCCTGAACAGTGGAAGGCAGGGGCGCCAGAATCGAAGGAGCCGGCGTGGCAGCAGGGGCTGCAACGGGGCCTGCAGTGCTGGAGCTATAGGAGGAATAACTATAGGTGCAGGGGGAGGGGCCAGAGCGAGCATGTCCATGATTACATCCCTAAGGAAGGACCCCATCTGAGGACATGAGCATGAGGAACTTTTCAAAGAACCTGTCGTCGCAGGCCCGTGGGTTGGCAGGTGATATTGACAGGTAGCGGACGGCTGCTGATGCCGCTGCATACTCTGTCTAGCTGTTTGCGGGGTAAACCTGTCCTGTGCTGCTGAAGGATAAACTGTAGGCCACGTAGCTGGTTGACACCAGTCCCACCTTGTAACTCGTTCTCCCACCTGCTGCATTCCTCGGGCGGCCATCTTGTCTGGCGTGGTGGCCATCTTGTCGAGCTGCATGCCACGTGCCAAAGTCATGGTGCTTGGCTCACTGGGCCCGGCCTCCTCCAGGACTCTTGGCGATGGAGCATGAGACCTACCCTGCACCTCAGGCCGAGGCCTGGTAGGAATGTCACCCTCAGCAGAGTTGCCGGTAGTGCTGGGTACAGGCGCCCCCTCTGCCATGTTGCAGGTACAAGTGCATAGCCCCTCAGGTGTACACCCGGTAAAAGAACCTTGCGGTCTCTCAGCACTGTCTCTGGAAGGATCTACAGACCCCTCGGCCTGGCCGCCGGTAGCTGAATTAGCCTCGGTACCCGTGCTGGTGTGAGAAACTGAGCGGTTCCTCCCGTCTGGGCGTTTCCTTGGGAAGAAGTCGCCCTTGCGGGGTGCACTGGAAAAGAGCAGCCCTCCCTTAGGCCTTGACTTATGACTGACAAAAGTCCTTCAAGTCCTCTGGGGGCGACTTCTCGAAGAGCTCTGTCCACCTAGCTAGTCAAAGCACGCAAAGAATGTGCTTTGCATTTTGTGCAACCCTCCCATCCATGGTCGGGGCCAAGGCAGCGGAGGCAAAGAACGTGGGGATCCGATGTAGGGAAGAGCACCTCGCAGGCTGGACATCTGCTGAAGCCCGCTGAAGTCGAAATGCATCGGGGAGGAAAGACAGAAGAAAGTATCCGGGGAAGAGCGCGTGGTATTACACGTCCGAAGACAATCCCAGGAGCGCTGGTGAAATGGGCCTGTTCCTGTTGACGCGGAAAAGGGGACTGGCGCCGGTGGGCAGAGTCAGGCGAGCGCATGCTCCCAGGGCTACGCCCCCGCGTACCTCTAAATTTAAATGGGAAGATTTCTTCTGGTGAAAAAGGTTCCGTCTCCCTTCCCTAACGAGAGGCGCCCATGCAGTATGGAGGAAAGGGGACAGGACGAAAGAGTACAACAGTTACAGGTAAGTAACTTGTTCCTTCTCCAGCATGGGGTCTGGCATGGATTCACATAAAGAATAAATAGCAGTACAGAAATACACAACGACGTGAGGTGGCAAGGCTCAACAGAAGTAATTACTGTTACCTCCGGAACAGGCTCACCTTCAAGGGAACAGGTTGCGTAGCACTGCTTGGCCGACCCTGGAGTCCTCTCTGGAATCCCTTTCGACGCTGTAGAATCTTGTGAAGGTGTGTGTAGACCTCCACATAGCAGCCCTGCAGATGTCCAGCAGGGGCACACCAGACAGGAACGAAGTCGTCGCAGCGATCGCTCTGGTGGAATGAGCTCTCAGCCGGTCAGGCATTGGTCGGTTTGCCAAACGGTGACAGTGTGTAATACAGGCGGAGAGCCACCTGGAAATGGAAGCCTTGGACCAAGCTTTCCCATGGTTCACAGGACCAAAGTTCACGAAAGGTTGAGACATCTTCCGTAAACTCTTTGTGCGTGCCACATAGAACTTCAGAGCACGCGCCACATCCAGCGAGTGCAAAGTCCTTCCAGCCAGCGACAAAGGTGTCGGAAAAAACACAGGCAACACCAAATGTTTGTTGAGGTGGAATTCTGACGGAACCTTTGGCATGAAGGAAGGGTGCGCCCGCAGCACCACCCTCGTGATGTGAAAAGTCAGATAAGGCCTCTTGCAGGACAGGGCCTGGATCTCAACTACCCTCCTGGCAGGGATGATGGCCACAATAAAAGGCGTTTTCCACGAAAGGAACTTGAGAGTGGCCTGATGCATAGGTTCGAAGGCGGCCCCCATGAGCCTTGTCAGTACCACGTTGAGTTCCCACGCCGGGGCTGAAGCCTTCACTCTGCCAGACCTGTGAGTCATTCGTGGAAGGCCTAGACTGTTGATGGTGTGTCGAGGTCTTTTTCCTCGTCTGCATCCACCAGGGTGTCCGGCTTGTCTGGAACGTGTGGAGGGGTGCTGGGCGCCGAGGGCTGAGGTGTGGAGACCGGAGCCGGAGGCTGCAGCAGAGGCTAGTACGGAACCGCCTGAACAGTGGAAGGCAGGGGCGCCAGAATCGAAGGAGCCGGCGTGGCAGCAGGGGCTGCAACGGGGCCTGCAGTGCTGGAGCTATAGGAGGAATAACTATAGGTGCAGGGGGAGGGGCCAGAGCGAGCATGTCCATGATTACATCCCTAAGGAAGGACCCCATCTGAGGACATGAGCATGAGGAACTTTTCAAAGAACCTGTCGTCGCAGGCCCGTGGGTTGGCAGGTGATATTGACAGGTAGCGGACGGCTGCTGATGCCGCTGCATACTCTGTCTAGCTGTTTGCGGGGTAAACCTGTCCTGTGCTGCTGAAGGATAAACTGTAGGCCACGTAGCTGGTTGACACCAGTCCCACCTTGTAACTCGTTCTCCCACCTGCTGCATTCCTCGGGCGGCCATCTTGTCTGGCGTGGTGGCCATCTTGTCGAGCTGCATGCCACGTGCCAAAGTCATGGTGCTTGGCTCACTGGGCCCGGCCTCCTCCAGGACTCTTGGCGATGGAGCATGAGACCTACCCTGCACCTCAGGCCGAGGCCTGGTAGGAATGTCACCCTCAGCAGAGTTGCCGGTAGTGCTGGGTACAGGCGCCCCCTCTGCCATGTTGCAGGTACAAGTGCATAGCCCCTCAGGTGTACACCCGGTAAAAGAACCTTGCGGTCTCTCAGCACTGTCTCTGGAAGGATCTACAGACCCCTCGGCCTGGCCGCCGGTAGCTGAATTAGCCTCGGTACCCGTGCTGGTGTGAGAAACTGAGCGGTTCCTCCCGTCTGGGCGTTTCCTTGGGAAGAAGTCGCCCTTGCGGGGTGCACTGGAAAAGAGCAGCCCTCCCTTAGGCCTTGACTTATGACTGACAAAAGTCCTTCAAGTCCTCTGGGGGCGACTTCTCGAAGAGCTCTGTCCACCTAGCTAGTCAAAGCACGCAAAGAATGTGCTTTGCATTTTGTGCAACCCTCCCATCCATGGTCGGGGCCAAGGCAGCGGAGGCAAAGAACGTGGGGATCCGATGTAGGGAAGAGCACCTCGCAGGCTGGACATCTGCTGAAGCCCGCTGAAGTCGAAATGCATCGGGGAGGAAAGACAGAAGAAAGTATCCGGGGAAGAGCGCGTGGTATTACACGTCCGAAGACAATCCCAGGAGCGCTGGTGAAATGGGCCTGTTCCTGTTGACGCGGAAAAGGGGACTGGCGCCGGTGGGCAGAGTCAGGCGAGCGCATGCTCCCAGGGCTACGCCCCCGCGTACCTCTAAATTTAAATGGGAAGATTTCTTCTGGTGAAAAAGGTTCCGTCTCCCTTCCCTAACGAGAGGCGCCCATGCAGTATGGAGGAAAGGGGACAGGACGAAAGAGTACAACAGTTACAGGTAAGTAACTTGTTCCTTCTCCAGCATGGGGTCTGGCATGGATTCACATAAAGAATAGCAGTACAGAAATACACAACGACGTGAGGTGGCAAGGCTCAACAGAAGCAATTACTGTTACCTCCGGAACAGGCTCACCTTCAAGGGAACAGGTTGCGTAGCACTGCTTGGCCGACCCTGGAGTCCTCTCTGGAATCCCTTTCGACGCTGTAGAATCTTGTGAAGGTGTGTGTAGACCTCCACATAGCAGCCCTGCAGATGTCCAGCAGGGGCACACCAGACAGGAACGAAGTCGTCGCAGCGATCGCTCTGGTGGAATGAGCTCTCAGCCGGTCAGGCATTGGTCGGTTTGCCAAACGGTGACAGTGTGTAATACAGGCGGAGAGCAACCTGGAAATGGAAGCCTTGGACCAAGCTTTCCCATGGTTCACAGGACCAAAGTTCACGAAAGGTTGAGACATCTTCCGTAAAAACTCTTTGTGCGTGCCACATAGAACTTCAGAGCACGCGCCACATCCAGCGAGTGCAAAGTCCTTCCAGCCAGCGACAAAGGTGTCGGAAAAAACACAGGCAACACCAAATGTTTGTTGAGGTGGAATTCTGACGGAACCTTTGGCATGAAGGAAGGGTGCGCCCGCAGCACCACCCTCGTGAGGTGAAAAGTCAGATAAGGCCGCTTGCAGGACAGGGCCTGGATCTCAACTACCCTCCTGGCAGGGATGATGGCCACAATAAAAGGCGTTTTCCACGAAAGGAACTTGAGAGTGGCCTGATGCATAGGTTCGAAGGCGGCCCCCATGAGCCTTGTCAGTACCACGTTGAGTTCCCACGCCGGGGCTGAAGCCTTCACTCTGCCAGACCTGTGAGTCATTCGTGGAAGGCCTAGACTGTTGATGGTGTGTCGAGGTCTTTTTCCTCGTCTGCATCCACCAGGGTGTCCGGCTTGTCTGGAACGAGTGGAGGGGTGCTGGGCGCCGAGGGCTGAGGTGTGGAGACCGGAGCCGGAGGCTGCAGCAGAGGCTAGTACGGAACCGCCTGAACAGTGGAAGGCAGGGGCGCCAGAATCGAAGGAGCCGGCGTGGCAACAGGGGCTGCAACGGGCCTGCAGTGCTGGAGCTATAGGAGGAATAACTATAGGTGCAGGGGGAGGGGCCAGAGCGAGCATGTCCATGATTACATCCCTAAGGAAGGACCCCATCTGAGGACATGAGCATGAGGAACTTTTCAAAGAACCTGTCGTCGCAGGCCCGTGGGTTGGCAGGTGATATTGACGGGTAGCGGACGGCTGCTGATGCCGCTGCATACTCTGTCTAGCTGTTTGCGGGGTAAACCTGTCCTGTGCTGCTGAAGGTTAAACTGTAGGCCACGTAGCTGGTTGACACCAGTCTCACCTTGTAACTCGTTCTCCCACCTGCTGCATTCCTCGGGCGGCCATCTTGTCTGGCGTGGTGGCCATCTTGTCGAGCTGCATGCCACGTGCCAAAGTCATGGTGCTTGGCTCACTGGGCCCGGCCTCCTCCAGGACTCTTGGCGATGGAGCATGAGACCTACCCTGCACCTCAGGCCGAGGCCTGGTAGGAATGTCACCCTCAGCAGAGTTGCCGGTAGTGCTGGGTACAGGCGCCCCCTCTGCCATGTTGCAGGTACAAGTGCATAGCCCCTCAGGTGTACACCCGGTAAAAGAACCTTGCGGTCTCTCAGCACTGTCTCTGGAAGGATCTACAGACCCCTCGGCCTGGCCGCCGGTAGCTGAATTAGCCTCGGCACCCGTGCTGGTGTGAGAAACTGAGCGGTTCCTCCCGTCTGGGCGTTTCCTTGGGAAGAAGTCGCCCTTGCGGGGTGCACTGGAAAAGAGCAGCCCTCCCTTAGGCCTTGACTTATGACTGACAAAAGTCCTTCAAGTCCTCTGGGGGCGACTTCTCGCAGAGCTCTGTCCACCTAGCTAGTCAAAGCACGCAAAGAATGTGCTTTGCATTTTGTGCAACCCTCCCATCCATGGTCGGGGCCAAGGCAGCGGAGGCAAAGAACGTGGGGATCCGATGTAGGGAAGAGCACCTCGCAGGCTGGACATCTGCTGAAGCCCGCTGAAGTCGAAATGCATCGGGGAGGAAAGACAGAAGAAAGTATCCGGGGAAGAGCGCGTGGTATTACATGTCCGAAGACAATCCCAGGAGCGCTGGTGAAATGGGCCTGTTCCTGTTGACGCGGAAAAGGGGACTGGCGCCGGTGGGCAGAGTGAGGCGAGCGCATGCTCCCAGGGCTACGCCCCCGCGTACCTCTAAATTTAAATGGGAAGATTTCTTCTGGTGAAAAAGGTTCCGTCTCCCTTCCCTAACGAGAGGCGCCCATGCAGTCTGGAGGAAAGGGGACAGGACGAAAGAGTACAACAGTTACAGGTAAGTAACTTGTTCCTTCTCCAGCATGGGGTCTGGCATGGATTCACATAAAGAATAGCAGTACAGAAATACACAACGACGTGAGGTGGCAAGGCTCAACAGAAGCAATTACTGTTACCTCCGGAACAGGCTCACCTTCAAGGGAACAGGTTGCGTAGCACTGCTTGGCCGACCCTGGAGTCCTCTCTGGAATCCCTTTCGACGCTGTAGAATCTTGTGAAGGTGTGTGTAGACCTCCACATAGCAGCCCTGCAGATGTCCAGCAGGGGCACACCAGACAGGAACGAAGTCGTCGCAGCGATCGCTCTGGTGGAATGAGCTCTCAGCCGGTCAGGCATTGGTCGGTTTGCCAAACGGTGACAGTGTGTAATACAGGCGGAGAGCAACCTGGAAATGGAAGCCTTGGACCAAGCTTTCCCATGGTTCACAGGACCAAAGTTCACGAAAGGTTGAGACATCTTCCGTAAAAACTCTTTGTGCGTGCCACATAGAACTTCAGAGCACGCGCCACATCCAGCGAGTGCAAAGTCCTTCCAGCCAGCGACAAAGGTGTCGGAAAAAACACAGGCAACACCAAATGTTTGTTGAGGTGGAATTCTGACGGAACCTTTGGCATGAAGGAAGGGTGCGCCCGCAGCACCACCCTCGTGAGGTGAAAAGTCAGATAAGGCCGCTTGCAGGACAGGGCCTGGATCTCAACTACCCTCCTGGCAGGGATGATGGCCACAATAAAAGGCGTTTTCCACGAAAGGAACTTGAGAGTGGCCTGATGCATAGGTTCGAAGGCGGCCCCCATGAGCCTTGTCAGTACCACGTTGAGTTCCCACGCCGGGGCTGAAGCCTTCACTCTGCCAGACCTGTGAGTCATTCGTGGAAGGCCTAGACTGTTGATGGTGTGTCGAGGTCTTTTTCCTCGTCTGCATCCACCAGGGTGTCCGGCTTGTCTGGAACGAGTGGAGGGGTGCTGGGCGCCGAGGGCTGAGGTGTGGAGACCGGAGCCGGAGGCTGCAGCAGAGGCTAGTACGGAACCGCCTGAACAGTGGAAGGCAGGGGCGCCAGAATCGAAGGAGCCGGCGTGGCAACAGGGGCTGCAACGGGCCTGCAGTGCTGGAGCTATAGGAGGAATAACTATAGGTGCAGGGGGAGGGGCCAGAGCGAGCATGTCCATGATTACATCCCTAAGGAAGGACCCCATCTGAGGACATGAGCATGAGGAACTTTTCAAAGAACCTGTCGTCGCAGGCCCGTGGGTTGGCAGGTGATATTGACGGGTAGCGGACGGCTGCTGATGCCGCTGCATACTCTGTCTAGCTGTTTGCGGGGTAAACCTGTCCTGTGCTGCTGAAGGTTAAACTGTAGGCCACGTAGCTGGTTGACACCAGTCTCACCTTGTAACTCGTTCTCCCACCTGCTGCATTCCTCGGGCGGCCATCTTGTCTGGCGTGGTGGCCATCTTGTCGAGCTGCATGCCACGTGCCAAAGTCATGGTGCTTGGCTCACTGGGCCCGGCCTCCTCCAGGACTCTTGGCGATGGAGCATGAGACCTACCCTGCACCTCAGGCCGAGGCCTGGTAGGAATGTCACCCTCAGCAGAGTTGCCGGTAGTGCTGGGTACAGGCGCCCCCTCTGCCATGTTGCAGGTACAAGTGCATAGCCCCTCAGGTGTACACCCGGTAAAAGAACCTTGCGGTCTCTCAGCACTGTCTCTGGAAGGATCTACAGACCCCTCGGCCTGGCCGCCGGTAGCTGAATTAGCCTCGGCACCCGTGCTGGTGTGAGAAACTGAGCGGTTCCTCCCGTCTGGGCGTTTCCTTGGGAAGAAGTCGCCCTTGCGGGGTGCACTGGAAAAGAGCAGCCCTCCCTTAGGCCTTGACTTATGACTGACAAAAGTCCTTCAAGTCCTCTGGGGGCGACTTCTCGCAGAGCTCTGTCCACCTAGCTAGTCAAAGCACGCAAAGAATGTGCTTTGCATTTTGTGCAACCCTCCCATCCATGGTCGGGGCCAAGGCAGCGGAGGCAAAGAACGTGGGGATCCGATGTAGGGAAGAGCACCTCGCAGGCTGGACATCTGCTGAAGCCCGCTGAAGTCGAAATGCATCGGGGAGGAAAGACAGAAGAAAGTATCCGGGGAAGAGCGCGTGGTATTACATGTCCGAAGACAATCCCAGGAGCGCTGGTGAAATGGGCCTGTTCCTGTTGACGCGGAAAAGGGGACTGGCGCCGGTGGGCAGAGTGAGGCGAGCGCATGCTCCCAGGGCTACGCCCCCGCGTACCTCTAAATTTAAATGGGAAGATTTCTTCTGGTGAAAAAGGTTCCGTCTCCCTTCCCTAACGAGAGGCGCCCATGCAGTCTGGAGGAAAGGGGACAGGACGAAAGAGTACAACAGTTACAGGTAAGTAACTTGTTCCTTCTCCAGCATGGGGTCTGGCATGGATTCACATAAAGAATAGCAGTACAGAAATACACAACGACGTGAGGTGGCAAGGCTCAACAGAAGCAATTACTGTTACCTCCGGAACAGGCTCACCTTCAAGGGAACAGGTTGCGTAGCACTGCTTGGCCGACCCTGGAGTCCTCTCTGGAATCCCTTTCGACGCTGTAGAATCTTGTGAAGGTGTGTGTAGACCTCCACATAGCAGCCCTGCAGATGTCCAGCAGGGGCACACCAGACAGGAATGAAGTCGTCGCAGCGATCGCTCTGGTGGAATGAGCTCTCAGCCGGTCAGGCATTGGTCGGTTTGCCAAACGGTGACAGTGTGTAATACAGGCGGAGAGCCACCTGGAAATGGAAGCCTTGGACCAAGCTTTCCCATGGTTCACAGGACCAAAGTTCACGAAAGGTTGAGACATCTTCCGTAAACTCTTTGTGCGTGCCACATAGAACTTCAGAGCACGCGCCACATCCAGCGAGTGCAAAGTCCTTCCAGCCAGCGACAAAGGTGTCGGAAAAAACACAGGCAACACCAAATGTTTGTTGAGGTGGAATTCTGACGGAACCTTTGGCATGAAGGAAGGGTGCGCCCCCAGCACCACCCTCGTGATGTGAAAAGTCAGATAAGGCCTCTTGCAGGACAGGGCCTGGATCTCAACTACCCTCCTGGCAGGGATGATGGCCACAATAAAAGGCGTTTTCCACGAAAGGAACTTGAGAGTGGCCTGATGCATAGGTTCGAAGGCGGCCCCCATGAGCCTTGTCAGTACCACGTTGAGTTCCCACGCCGGGGCTGAAGCCTTCACTCTGCCAGACCTGTGAGTCATTCGTGGAAGGCCTAGACTGTTGATGGTGTGTCGAGGTCTTTTTCCTCGTCTGCATCCACCAGGGTGTCCGGCTTGTCTGGAACGAGTGGAGGGGTGCTGGGCGCCGAGGGCTGAGGTGTGGAGACCGGAGCCGGAGGCTGCAGCAGAGGCTAGTACGGAACCGCCTGAACAGTGGAAGGCAGGGGCGCCAGAATCGAAGGAGCCGGCGTGGCAGCAGGGGCTGCAACGGGGCCTGCAGTGCTGGAGCTATAGGAGGAATAACTATAGGTGCAGGGGGAGGGGCCAGAGCGAGCATGTCCATGATTACATCCCTAAGGAAGGACCCCATCTGAGGACATGAGCATGAGGAACTTTTCAAAGAACCTGTCGTCGCAGGCCCGTGGGTTGGCAGGTGATATTGACAGGTAGCGGACGGCTGCTGATGCCGCTGCATACTCTGTCTAGCTGTTTGCGGGGTAAACCTGTCCTGTGCTGCTGAAGGATAAACTGTAGGCCACGTAGCTGGTTGACACCAGTCCCACCTTGTAACTCGTTCTCCCACCTGCTGCATTCCTCGGGCGGCCATCTTGTCTGGCGTGGTGGCCATCTTGTCGAGCTGCATGCCACGTGCCAAAGTCATGGTGCTTGGCTCACTGGGCCCGGCCTCCTCCAGGACTCTTGGCGATGGAGCATGAGACCTACCCTGCACCTCAGGCCGAGGCCTGGTAGGAATGTCACCCTCAGCAGAGTTGCCGGTAGTGCTGGGTACAGGCGCCCCCTCTGCCATGTTGCAGGTACAAGTGCATAGCCCCTCAGGTGTACACCCGGTAAAAGAACCTTGCGGTCTCTCAGCACTGTCTCTGGAAGGATCTACAGACCCCTCGGCCTGGCCGCCGGTAGCTGAATTAGCCTCGGTACCCGTGCTGGTGTGAGAAACTGAGCGGTTCCTCCCGTCTGGGCGTTTCCTTGGGAAGAAGTCGCCCTTGCGGGGTGCACTGGAAAAGAGCAGCCCTCCCTTAGGCCTTGACTTATGACTGACAAAAGTCCTTCAAGTCCTCTGGGGGCGACTTCTCGAAGAGCTCTGTCCACCTAGCTAGTCAAAGCACGCAAAGAATGTGCTTTGCATTTTGTGCAACCCTCCCATCCATGGTCGGGGCCAAGGCAGCGGAGGCAAAGAACGTGGGGATCCGATGTAGGGAAGAGCACCTCGCAGGCTGGACATCTGCTGAAGCCCGCTGAAGTCGAAATGCATCGGGGAGGAAAGACAGAAGAAAGTATCCGGGGAAGAGCGCGTGGTATTACATGTCCGAAGACAATCCCAGGAGCGCTGGTGAAATGGGCCTGTTCCTGTTGACGCGGAAAAGGGGACTGGCGCCGGTGGGCAGAGTCAGGCGAGCGCATGCTCCCAGGGCTACGCCCCCGCGTGCCTCTAAATTTAAATGGGAAGATTTCTTCTGGTGAAAAAGGTTCCGTCTCCCTTCCCTAACGAGAGGCGCCCATGCAGTATGGAGGAAAGGGGACAGGACGAAAGAGTACAACAGTTACAGGTAAGTAACTTGTTCCTTCTCCAGCATGGGGTCTGGCATGGATTCACATAAAGAATAAATAGCAGTACAGAAATACACAACGACGTGAGGTGGCAAGGCTCAACAGAAGCAATTACTGTTACCTCCGGAACAGGCTCACCTTCAAGGGAACAGGTTGCGTAGCACTGCTTGGCCGACCCTGGAGTCCTCTCTGGAATCCCTTTCGACGCTGTAGAATCTTGTGAAGGTGTGTGTAGACCTCCACATAGCAGCCCTGCAGATGTCCAGCAGGGGCACACCAGACAGGAACGAAGTCGTCGCAGCGATCGCTCTGGTCGAATGAGCTCTCAGCCGGTCAGGCATTGGTCGGTTTGCCAAACGGTGACAGTGTGTAATACAGGCGGAGAGCCACCTGGAAATGGAAGCCTTGGACCAAGCTTTCCCATGGTTCACAGGACCAAAGTTCACGAAAGGTTGAGACATCTTCCGTAAACTCTTCGGAAAAAACACAGGCAACACCAAATGTTTGTTGAGGTGGAATTCTGATGGAACCTTTGGCATGAAGGAAGGGTGCGCCCGCAGCACCACCCTCGTGATGTGAAAAGTCAGATAAGGCCGCTTGCAGGACAGGGCCTGGATCTCAACTACCCTCCTGGCAGGGATGATGGCCACAATAAAAGGCGTTTTCCACGAAAGGAACTTGAGAGTGGCCTGATGCATAGGTTCGAAGGCGGCCCCCATGAGCCTTGTCAGTACCACGTTGAGTTCCCACGCCGGGGCTGAAGCCTTCACTCTGCCAGACCTGTGAGTCATTCGTGGAAGGCCTAGACTGTTGATGGTGTGTCGAGGTCTTTTTCCTCGTCTGCATCCATCAGGGTGTCCGGCTTGTCTGGAACGAGTGGAGGGGTGCTGGGCGCCGAGGGCTGCGGTGTGGAGACCGGAGCCGGAGGCTGCAGCAGAGGCTAGTACGGAACCGCCTGAACAGTGGAAGGCAGGGGCGCCAGAATCGAAGGAGCCGGCGTGGCAGCAGGGGCTGCAACGGGGCCTGCAGTGCTGGAGCTATAGGAGGAATAACTATAGGTGCAGGGGGAGGGGCCAGAGCGAGCATGTCCATGATTACATCCCTAAGGAAGGACCCCATCTGAGGACATGAGCATGAGGAACTTTTCAAAGAACCTGTCGGCGCAGGCCCGTGGGTTGGCAGGTGATATTGACAGGTAGCGGACGGCAGCTGATGCCGCTGCATACTCTGTCTAGCTGTTTGCGGGGTAAACCTGTCCTGTGCTGCTGAAGGATAAACTGTAGGCCACGTACCTGGTTGACACCAGTCCCACCTTGTAACTCGTTCTCCCACCTGCTGCATTCCTCGGGCGGCCATCTTGTCTGGCGTGGTGGCCATCTTGTCGAGCTGCATGCCATGTGCCAAAGTCATGGTGCTTGGCTCACTGGGCCCGGCCTCCTCCAGGACTCTTGGCGATGGAGCATGAGACCTACCCTGCACCTCAGGCCGAGGCCTGGTAGGATTGTCACCCTCAGCAGAGTTGCCGGTAGTGCTGGGTACAGGCGCCCCCTCTGCCATGTTGCAGGTACAAGTGCATAGCCCCTCAGGTGTACACCCGGTAAAAGAACCTTGCGGTCTCTCAGCACTGTCTCTGGAAGGATCTACAGACCCCTCGGCCTGGCCGCCGGTAGCTGAATTAGCCTCGGTACCCGTGCTGGTGTGAGAAACTGAGCGGTTCCTCCCGTCTGGGCGTTTCCTTGGGAAGAAGTCGCCCTTGCGGGGTGCACTGGAAAACAGCAGCCCTCCCTTAGGCCTTGACTTATGACTGACAAAAGTCCTTCAAGTCCTCTGGGGGCGACTTCTCGAAGAGCTCTGTCCACCTAGCTAGTCAAAGCACGCAAAGAATGTGCTTTGCATTTTGTGCAACCCTCCCATCCATGGTCGGGGCCAAGGCAGCGGAGGCAAAGAACGTGGGGATCCGATGTAGGGAAGAGCACCTCGCAGGCTGGACATCTGCTGAAGCCCGCTGAAGTCGAAATGCATCGGGGAGGAAAGACAGAAGAAAGTATCCGGGGAAGAGCGCGTGGTATTACATGTCCGAAGACAATCCCAGGAGCGCTGGTGAAATGGGCCTGTTCCTGTTGACGCGGAAAAGGGGACTGGCGCCGGTGGGCAGAGTGAGGCGAGCGCATGCTCCCAGGGCTACGCCCCCGCGTACCTCTAAATTTAAATGGGAAGATTTCTTCTGGTGAAAAAGGTTCCGTCTCCCTTCCCTAACGAGAGGCGCCAATGCAGTATGGAGGAAAGGGGACAGGACGAAAGAGTACAACAGTTACAGGTATGTAACTTGTTCCTTCTCCAGCATGGGGTCTGGCATGGATTCACATAAAGAATAGCAGTACAGAAATACACAACGACGTGAGGTGGCAAGGCTCAACAGAAGCAATTACTGTTACCTCCGGAACAGGCTCACCTTCAAGGGAACAGGTTGCGTAGCACTGCTTGGCCGACCCTGGAGTCCTCTCTGGAATCCCTTTCGACGCTGTAGAATCTTGTGAAGGTGTGTGTAGACCTCCACATAGCAGCCCTGCAGATGTCCAGCAGGGGCACACCAGACAGGAACGAAGTCGTCGCAGCGATCGCTCTGGTGGAATGAGCTCTCAGCCGGTCAGGCATTGGTCGGTTTGCCAAACGGTGACAGTGTGTAATACAGGCGGAGAGCAACCTGGAAATGGAAGCCTTGGACCAAGCTTTCCCATGGTTCACAGGACCAAAGTTCACGAAAGGTTGAGACATCTTCCGTAAACTCTTTGTGCGTGCCACATAGAACTTCAGAGCACGCGCCACATCCAGCGAGTGCAAAGTCCTTCCAGCCAGCGACAAAGGTGTCGGAAAAAACACAGGCAACACCAAATGTTTGTTGAGATGGAATTCTGACGGAACCTTTGGCATGAAGGAAGGGTGCGCCCGCAGCACCACCCTCGTGATGTGAAAAGTCAGATAAGGCTGCTTGCAGGACAGGGCCTGGATCTCAACTACCCTCCTGGCAGGGATGATGGCCACAATAAAAGGCGCTTTCCACGAAAGGAACTTGAGAGTGGCCTGATGCATAGGTTCGAAGGCGGCCCCCATGAGCCTTGTCAGTACCACATTGAGTTCCCACGCCGGGGCTGAAGCCTTCACTCTGCCAGACCTGTGAGTCATTCGTGGAAGGCCTAGACTGTTGATGGTGTGTCGAGGTCTTTTTCTCATCTGCATCCACCAGGGTGTCCGGCTTGTCTGGAACGAGTGGAGGGGTGCTGGGCGCCGAGGGCTGAGGTGTGGAGACCGGAGCCGGAGGCTGCAGCAGAGGCTAGTACGGAACCGCCTGAACAGTGGAAGGCAGGGGCGCCAGAATCGAAGGAGCCGGCTTGGCAGCAGGGGCTGCAACGGGGCCTGCAGTGCTGGAGCTATAGGAGGAATAACTATAGGTGCAGGGGGAGGGGCCAGAGCGAGCATGTCCATGATTACATCCCTAAGGAAGGACCCCATCTGAGGACATGAGCATGAGGAACTTTTCAAAGAACCTGTCGTCGCAGGCCCGTGGGTTGGCAGGTGATATTGACGGGTAGCGGACAGCTGCTGATGCCGCTGCATACTCTGTCTAGCTGTTTGCGGGGTAAACCTGTCCTGTGCTGCTGAAGGATAAACTGTAGGCCACGTACCTGGTTGACACCAGTCCCACCTTGTAACTCGTTCTCCCACCTGCTGCATTCCTCGGGCGGCCATCTTGTCTGGCGTGGTGGCCATCTTGTCGAGCTGCATGCCACGTGCCAAAGTCATGGTGCTTGGCTCACTGGGCCCGGCCTCCTCCAGGACTCTTGACGATGGAGCATGAGACCTACCCTGCACCTCAGGCCGAGGCCTGGTAGGAATGTCACCCTCAGCAGAGTTGCCGGTAGTGCTGGGTACAGGCGCCCCCTCTGCCATGTTGCAGGTACAAGTGCAAAGCCCCTCAGGTGTACACCCGGTAAAAGAACCTTGCGGTCTCTCAGCACTGTCTCTGGAAGGATCTACAGACCCCTCGGCCTGGCGGCCGGTAGCTGAATTAGCCTCGGTACCCGTGCTGGTGTGAGAAACTGAGCGGTTCCTCCCGTCTGGGCGTTTCCTTGGGAAGAAGTCGCCCTTGCGGGGTGCACTGGAAAAGAGCAGCCCTCCCTTAGGCCTTGACTTATGACTGACAAAAGTCCTTCAAGTCCTCTGGGGGCGACTTCTCGAAGAGCTCTGTCCACCTAGCTAGTCAAAGCACGCAAAGAATGTGCTTTGCATTTTGTGCAACCCTCCCATCCATGGTCGGGGCCAAGGCAGCGGAGGCAAAGAACGTGGGGATCCGATGTAGGGAAGAGCACCTCGCAGGCTGGACATCTGCTGAAGCCCGCTGAAGTCGAAATGCATCGGGGAGGAAAGACAGAAGAAAGTATCCGGGGAAGAGCGCGTGGTATTACATGTCCGAAGACAATCCCAGGAGCGCTGGTGAAATGGGCCTGTTCCTGTTGACGCGGAAAAGGGGACTGGCGCCGGTGGGCAGAGTCAGGCGAGCGCATGCTCCCAGGGCTACGCCCCCGCGTGCCTCTAAATTTAAATGGGAAGATTTCTTCTGGTGAAAAAGGTTCCGTCTCCCTTCCCTAACGAGAGGCGCCCATGCAGTATGGAGGAAAGGGGACAGGACGAAAGAGTACAACAGTTACAGGTAAGTAACTTGTTCCTTCTCCAGCATGGGGTCTGGCATGGATTCACATAAAGAATAAATAGCAGTACAGAAATACACAACGACGTGAGGTGGCAAGGCTCAACAGAAGCAATTACTGTTACCTCCGGAACAGGCTCACCTTCAAGGGAACAGGTTGCGTAGCACTGCTTGGCCGACCCTGGAGTCCTCTCTGGAATCCCTTTCGACGCTGTAGAATCTTGTGAAGGTGTGTGTAGACCTCCACATAGCAGCCCTGCAGATGTCCAGCAGGGGCACACCAGACAGGAACGAAGTCGTCGCAGCGATCGCTCTGGTCGAATGAGCTCTCAGCCGGTCAGGCATTGGTCGGTTTGCCAAACGGTGACAGTGTGTAATACAGGCGGAGAGCCACCTGGAAATGGAAGCCTTGGACCAAGCTTTCCCATGGTTCACAGGACCAAAGTTCACGAAAGGTTGAGACATCTTCCGTAAACTCTTCGGAAAAAACACAGGCAACACCAAATGTTTGTTGAGGTGGAATTCTGATGGAACCTTTGGCATGAAGGAAGGGTGCGCCCGCAGCACCACCCTCGTGATGTGAAAAGTCAGATAAGGCCGCTTGCAGGACAGGGCCTGGATCTCAACTACCCTCCTGGCAGGGATGATGGCCACAATAAAAGGCGTTTTCCACGAAAGGAACTTGAGAGTGGCCTGATGCATAGGTTCGAAGGCGGCCCCCATGAGCCTTGTCAGTACCACGTTGAGTTCCCACGCCGGGGCTGAAGCCTTCACTCTGCCAGACCTGTGAGTCATTCGTGGAAGGCCTAGACTGTTGATGGTGTGTCGAGGTCTTTTTCCTCGTCTGCATCCATCAGGGTGTCCGGCTTGTCTGGAACGAGTGGAGGGGTGCTGGGCGCCGAGGGCTGCGGTGTGGAGACCGGAGCCGGAGGCTGCAGCAGAGGCTAGTACGGAACCGCCTGAACAGTGGAAGGCAGGGGCGCCAGAATCGAAGGAGCCGGCGTGGCAGCAGGGGCTGCAACGGGGCCTGCAGTGCTGGAGCTATAGGAGGAATAACTATAGGTGCAGGGGGAGGGGCCAGAGCGAGCATGTCCATGATTACATCCCTAAGGAAGGACCCCATCTGAGGACATGAGCATGAGGAACTTTTCAAAGAACCTGTCGGCGCAGGCCCGTGGGTTGGCAGGTGATATTGACAGGTAGCGGACGGCAGCTGATGCCGCTGCATACTCTGTCTAGCTGTTTGCGGGGTAAACCTGTCCTGTGCTGCTGAAGGATAAACTGTAGGCCACGTACCTGGTTGACACCAGTCCCACCTTGTAACTCGTTCTCCCACCTGCTGCATTCCTCGGGCGGCCATCTTGTCTGGCGTGGTGGCCATCTTGTCGAGCTGCATGCCATGTGCCAAAGTCATGGTGCTTGGCTCACTGGGCCCGGCCTCCTCCAGGACTCTTGGCGATGGAGCATGAGACCTACCCTGCACCTCAGGCCGAGGCCTGGTAGGATTGTCACCCTCAGCAGAGTTGCCGGTAGTGCTGGGTACAGGCGCCCCCTCTGCCATGTTGCAGGTACAAGTGCATAGCCCCTCAGGTGTACACCCGGTAAAAGAACCTTGCGGTCTCTCAGCACTGTCTCTGGAAGGATCTACAGACCCCTCGGCCTGGCCGCCGGTAGCTGAATTAGCCTCGGTACCCGTGCTGGTGTGAGAAACTGAGCGGTTCCTCCCGTCTGGGCGTTTCCTTGGGAAGAAGTCGCCCTTGCGGGGTGCACTGGAAAAGAGCAGCCCTCCCTTAGGCCTTGACTTATGACTGACAAAAGTCCTTCAAGTCCTCTGGGGGCGACTTCTCGAAGAGCTCTGTCCACCTAGCTAGTCAAAGCACGCAAAGAATGTGCTTTGCATTTTGTGCAACCCTCCCATCCATGGTCGGGGCCAAGGCAGCGGAGGCAAAGAACGTGGGGATCCGATGTAGGGAAGAGCACCTCGCAGGCTGGACATCTGCTGAAGCCCGCTGAAGTCGAAATGCATCGGGGAGGAAAGACAGAAGAAAGTATCCGGGGAAGAGCGCGTGGTATTACATGTCCGAAGACAATCCCAGGAGCGCTGGTGAAATGGGCCTGTTCCTGTTGACGCGGAAAAGGGGACTGGCGCCGGTGGGCAGAGTCAGGCGAGCGCATGCTCCCAGGGCTACGCCCCCGCGTGCCTCTAAATTTAAATGGGAAGATTTCTTCTGGTGAAAAAGGTTCCGTCTCCCTTCCCTAACGAGAGGCGCCCATGCAGTATGGAGGAAAGGGGACAGGACGAAAGAGTACAACAGTTACAGGTAAGTAACTTGTTCCTTCTCCAGCATGGGGTCTGGCATGGATTCACATAAAGAATAAATAGCAGTACAGAAATACACAACGACGTGAGGTGGCAAGGCTCAACAGAAGCAATTACTGTTACCTCCGGAACAGGCTCACCTTCAAGGGAACAGGTTGCGTAGCACTGCTTGGCCGACCATGGAGTCCTCTCTGGAATCCCTTTCGACGCTGTAGAATCTTGTGAAGGTGTGTGTAGACCTCCACATAGCAGCCCTGCAGATGTCCAGCAGGGGCACACCAGACAGGAACGAAGTCGTCGCAGCGATCGCTCTGGTCGAATGAGCTCTCAGCCGGTCAGGCATTGGTCGGTTTGCCAAACGGTGACAGTGTGTAATACAGGCGGAGAGCCACCTGGAAATGGAAGCCTTGGACCAAGCTTTCCCATGGTTCACAGGACCAAAGTTCACGAAAGGTTGAGACATCTTCCGTAAACTCTTCGGAAAAAACACAGGCAACACCAAATGTTTGTTGAGGTGGAATTCTGATGGAACCTTTGGCATGAAGGAAGGGTGCGCCCGCAGCACCACCCTCGTGATGTGAAAAGTCAGATAAGGCCACTTGCAGGACAGGGCCTGGATCTCAACTACCCTCCTGGCAGGGATGATGGCCACAATAAAAGGCGTTTTCCACGAAAGGAACTTGAGAGTGGCCTGATGCATAGGTTCGAAGGCGGCCCCCATGAGCCTTGTCAGTACCACGTTGAGTTCCCACGCCGGGGCTGAAGCCTTCACTCTGCCAGACCTGTGAGTCATTCGTGGAAGGCCTAGACTGTTGATGGTGTGTCGAGGTCTTTTTCCTCGTCTGCATCCATCAGGGTGTCCGGCTTGTCTGGAACGAGTGGAGGGGTGCTGGGCGCCGAGGGCTGCGGTGTGGAGACCGGAGCCGGAGGCTGCAGCAGAGGCTAGTACGGAACCGCCTGAACAGTGGAAGGCAGGGGCGCCAGAATCGAAGGAGCCGGCGTGGCAGCAGGGGCTGCAACGGGGCCTGCAGTGCTGGAGCTATAGGAGGAATAACTATAGGTGCAGGGGGAGGGGCCAGAGCGAGCATGTCCATGATTACATCCCTAAGGAAGGACCCCATCTGAGGACATGAGCATGAGGAACTTTTCAAAGAACCTGTCGGCGCAGGCCCGTGGGTTGGCAGGTGATATTGACAGGTAGTGGACGGCAGCTGATGCCGCTGCATACTCTGTCTAGCTGTTTGCGGGGTAAACCTGTCCTGTGCTGCTGAAGGATAAACTGTAGGCCACGTACCTGGTTGACACCAGTCCCACCTTGTAACTCGTTCTCCCACCTGCTGCATTCCTCGGGCGGCCATCTTGTCTGGCGTGGTGGCCATCTTGTCGAGCTGCATGCCATGTGCCAAAGTCATGGTGCTTGGCTCACTGGGCCCGGCCTCCTCCAGGACTCTTGGCGATGGAGCATGAGACCTACCCTGCACCTCAGGCCGAGGCCTGGTAGGATTGTCACCCTCAGCAGAGTTGCCGGTAGTGCTGGGTACAGGCGCCCCCTCTGCCATGTTGCAGGTACAAGTGCATAGCCCCTCAGGTGTACACCCGGTAAAAGAACCTTGCGGTCTCTCAGCACTGTCTCTGGAAGGATCTACAGACCCCTCGGCCTGGCCGCCGGTAGCTGAATTAGCCTCGGTACCCGTGCTGGTGTGAGAAACTGAGCGGTTCCTCCCGTCTGGGCGTTTCCTTGGGAAGAAGTCGCCCTTGCGGGGTGCACTGGAAAAGAGCAGCCCTCCCTTAGGCCTTGACTTATGACTGACAAAAGTCCTTCAAGTCCTCTGGGGGCGACTTCTCGAAGAGCTCTGTCCACCTAGCTAGTCAAAGCACGCAAAGAATGTGCTTTGCATTTTGTGCAACCCTCCCATCCATGGTCGGGGCCAAGGCAGCGGAGGCAAAGAACGTGGGGATCCGATGTAGGGAAGAGCACCTCGCAGGCTGGACATCTGCTGAAGCCCGCTGAAGTCGAAATGCATCGGGGAGGAAAGACAGAAGAAAGTATCCGGGGAAGAGCGCGTGGTATTACATGTCCGAAGACAATCCCAGGAGCGCTGGTGAAATGGGCCTGTTTCTGTTGACGCGGAAAAGGGGACTGGCGCCGGTGGGCAGAGTGAGGCGAGCGCATGCTCCCAGGGCTACGCCCCCGCGTACCTCTAAATTTAAATGGGAAGATTTCTTCTGGTGAAAAAGGTTCCGTCTCCCTTCCCTAACGAGAGGCGCCCATGCAGTCTGGAGGAAAGGGGACAGGACGAAAGAGTACAACAGTTACAGGTAAGTAACTTGTTCCTTCTCCAGCATGGGGTCTGGCATGGATTCACATAAAGAATAGCAGTACAGAAATACACAACGACGTGAGGTGGCAAGGCTCAACAGAAGCAATTACTGTTACCTCCGGAACAGGCTCACCTTCAAGGGAACAGGTTGCGTAGCACTGCTTGGCCGACCCTGGAGTCCTCTCTGGAATCCCTTTCGACGCTGTAGAATCTTGTGAAGGTGTGTGTAGACCTCCACATAGCAGCCCTGCAGATGTCCAGCAGGGGCACACCAGACAGGAATGAAGTCGTCGCAGCGATCGCTCTGGTGGAATGAGCTCTCAGCCGGTCAGGCATTGGTCGGTTTGCCAAACGGTGACAGTGTGTAATACAGGCAGAGAGCCACCTGGAAATGGAAGCCTTGGACCAAGCTTTCCCATGGTTCACAGGACCAAAGTTCACGAAAGGTTGAGACATCTTCCGTAAACTCTTTGTGCGTGCCACATAGAACTTCAGAGCACGCGCCACATCCAGCGAGTGCAAAGTCCTTCCAGCCAGCGACAAAGGTGTCGGAAAAAACACAGGCAACACCAAATGTTTGTTGAGGTGGAATTCTGACGGAACCTTTGGCATGAAGGAAGGGTGCGCCCCCAGCACCACCCTCGTGATGTGAAAAGTCAGATAAGGCCTCTTGCAGGACAGGGCCTGGATCTCAACTACCCTCCTGGCAGGGATGATGGCCACAATAAAAGGCGTTTTCCACGAAAGGAACTTGAGAGTGGCCTGATGCATAGGTTCGAAGGCGGCCCCCATGAGCCTTGTCAGTACCACGTTGAGTTCCCACGCCGGGGCTGAAGCCTTCACTCTGCCAGACCTGTGAGTCATTCGTGGAAGGCCTAGACTGTTGATGGTGTGTCGAGGTCTTTTTCCTCGTCTGCATCCACCAGGGTGTCCGGCTTGTCTGGAACGAGTGGAGGGGTGCTGGGCGCCGAGGGCTGAGGTGTGGAGACCGGAGCCGGAGGCTGCAGCAGAGGCTAGTACGGAACCGCCTGAACAGTGGAAGGCAGGGGCGCCAGAATCGAAGGAGCCGGCGTGGCAGCAGGGGCTGCAACGGGGCCTGCAGTGCTGGAGCTATAGGAGGAATAACTATAGGTGCAGGGGGAGGGGCCAGAGCGAGCATGTCCATGATTACATCCCTAAGGAAGGACCCCATCTGAGGACATGAGCATGAGGAACTTTTCAAAGAACCTGTCGTCGCAGGCCCGTGGGTTGGCAGGTGATATTGACAGGTAGCGGACGGCTGCTGATGCCGCTGCATACTCTGTCTAGCTGTTTGCGGGGTAAACCTGTCCTGTGCTGCTGAAGGATAAACTGTAGGCCACGTAGCTGGTTGACACCAGTCCCACCTTGTAACTCGTTCTCCCACCTGCTGCATTCCTCGGGCGGCCATCTTGTCTGGCGTGGTGGCCATCTTGTCGAGCTGCATGCCACGTGCCAAAGTCATGGTGCTTGGCTCACTGGGCCCGGCCTCCTCCAGGACTCTTGGCGATGGAGCATGAGACCTACCCTGCACCTCAGGCCGAGGCCTGGTAGGAATGTCACCCTCAGCAGAGTTGCCGGTAGTGCTGGGTACAGGCGCCCCCTCTGCCATGTTGCAGGTACAAGTGCATAGCCCCTCAGGTGTACACCCGGTAAAAGAACCTTGCGGTCTCTCAGCACTGTCTCTGGAAGGATCTACAGACCCCTCGGCCTGGCCGCCGGTAGCTGAATTAGCCTCGGTACCCGTGCTGGTGTGAGAAACTGAGCGGTTCCTCCCGTCTGGGCGTTTCCTTGGGAAGAAGTCGCCCTTGCGGGGTGCACTGGAAAAGAGCAGCCCTCCCTTAGGCCTTGACTTATGACTGACAAAAGTCCTTCAAGTCCTCTGGGGGCGACTTCTCGAAGAGCTCTGTCCACCTAGCTAGTCAAAGCACGCAAAGAATGTGCTTTGCATTTTGTGCAACCCTCCCATCCATGGTCGGGGCCAAGGCAGCGGAGGCAAAGAACGTGGGGATCCGATGTAGGGAAGAGCACCTCGCAGGCTGGACATCTGCTGAAGCCCGCTGAAGTCGAAATGCATCGGGGAGGAAAGACAGAAGAAAGTATCCGGGGAAGAGCGCGTGGTATTACATGTCCGAGGACAATCCCAGGAGCGCTGGTGAAATGGGCCTGTTCCTGTTGACGCGGAAAAGGGGACTGGCGCCGGTGGGCAGAGTCAGGCGAGCGCATGCTCCCAGGGCTACGCCCCCGCGTGCCTCTAAATTTAAATGGGAAGATTTCTTCTGGTGAAAAAGGTTCCGTCTCCCTTCCCTAACGAGAGGCGCCCATGCAGTATGGAGGAAAGGGGACAGGACGAAAGAGTACAACAGTTACAGGTAAGTAACTTGTTCCTTCTCCAGCATGGGGTCTGGCATGGATTCACATAAAGAATAAATAGCAGTACAGAAATACACAACGACGTGAGGTGGCAAGGCTCAACAGAAGCAATTACTGTTACCTCCGGAACAGGCTCACCTTCAAGGGAACAGGTTGCGTAGCACTGCTTGGCCGACCCTGGAGTCCTCTCTGGAATCCCTTTCGACGCTGTAGAATCTTGTGAAGGTGTGTGTAGACCTCCACATAGCAGCCCTGCAGATGTCCAGCAGGGGCACACCAGACAGGAACGAAGTCGTCGCAGCGATCGCTCTGGTCGAATGAGCTCTCAGCCGGTCAGGCATTGGTCGGTTTGCCAAACGGTGACAGTGTGTAATACAGGCGGAGAGCCACCTGGAAATGGAAGCCTTGGACCAAGCTTTCCCATGGTTCACAGGACCAAAGTTCACGAAAGGTTGAGACATCTTCCGTAAACTCTTCGGAAAAAACACAGGCAACACCAAATGTTTGTTGAGGTGGAATTCTGATGGAACCTTTGGCATGAAGGAAGGGTGCGCCCGCAGCACCACCCTCGTGATGTGAAAAGTCAGATAAGGCCGCTTGCAGGACAGGGCCTGGATCTCAACTACCCTCCTGGCAGGGATGATGGCCACAATAAAAGGCGTTTTCCACGAAAGGAACTTGAGAGTGGCCTGATGCATAGGTTCGAAGGCGGCCCCCATGAGCCTTGTCAGTACCACGTTGAGTTCCCACGCCGGGGCTGAAGCCTTCACTCTGCCAGACCTGTGAGTCATTCGTGGAAGGCCTAGACTGTTGATGGTGTGTCGAGGTCTTTTTCCTCGTCTGCATCCATCAGGGTGTCCGGCTTGTCTGGAACGAGTGGAGGGGTGCTGGGCGCCGAGGGCTGCGGTGTGGAGACCGGAGCCGGAGGCTGCAGCAGAGGCTAGTACGGAACCGCCTGAACAGTGGAAGGCAGGGGCGCCAGAATCGAAGGAGCCGGCGTGGCAGCAGGGGCTGCAACGGGGCCTGCAGTGCTGGAGCTATAGGAGGAATAACTATAGGTGCAGGGGGAGGGGCCAGAGCGAGCATGTCCATGATTACATCCCTAAGGAAGGACCCCATCTGAGGACATGAGCATGAGGAACTTTTCAAAGAACCTGTCGGCGCAGGCCCGTGGGTTGGCAGGTGATATTGACAGGTAGCGGACGGCAGCTGATGCCGCTGCATACTCTGTCTAGCTGTTTGCGGGGTAAACCTGTCCTGTGCTGCTGAAGGATAAACTGTAGGCCACGTACCTGGTTGACACCAGTCCCACCTTGTAACTCGTTCTCCCACCTGCTGCATTCCTCGGGCGGCCATCTTGTCTGGCGTGGTGGCCATCTTGTCGAGCTGCATGCCATGTGCCAAAGTCATGGTGCTTGGCTCACTGGGCCCGGCCTCCTCCAGGACTCTTGGCGATGGAGCATGAGACCTACCCTGCACCTCAGGCCGAGGCCTGGTAGGATTGTCACCCTCAGCAGAGTTGCCGGTAGTGCTGGGTACAGGCGCCCCCTCTGCCATGTTGCAGGTACAAGTGCATAGCCCCTCAGGTGTACACCCGGTAAAAGAACCTTGCGGTCTCTCAGCACTGTCTCTGGAAGGATCTACAGACCCCTCGGCCTGGCCGCCGGTAGCTGAATTAGCCTCGGTACCCGTGCTGGTGTGAGAAACTGAGCGGTTCCTCCCGTCTGGGCGTTTCCTTGGGAAGAAGTCGCCCTTGCGGGGTGCACTGGAAAACAGCAGCCCTCCCTTAGGCCTTGACTTATGACTGACAAAAGTCCTTCAAGTCCTCTGGGGGCGACTTCTCGAAGAGCTCTGTCCACCTAGCTAGTCAAAGCACGCAAAGAATGTGCTTTGCATTTTGTGCAACCCTCCCATCCATGGTCGGGGCCAAGGCAGCGGAGGCAAAGAACGTGGGGATCCGATGTAGGGAAGAGCACCTCGCAGGCTGGACATCTGCTGAAGCCCGCTGAAGTCGAAATGCATCGGGGAGGAAAGACAGAAGAAAGTATCCGGGGAAGAGCGCGTGGTATTACATGTCCGAAGACAATCCCAGGAGCGCTGGTGAAATGGGCCTGTTTCTGTTGACGCGGAAAAGGGGACTGGCGCCGGTGGGCAGAGTGAGGCGAGCGCATGCTCCCAGGGCTACGCCCCCGCGTACCTCTAAATTTAAATGGGAAGATTTCTTCTGGTGAAAAAGGTTCCGTCTCCCTTCCCTAACGAGAGGCGCCCATGCAGTCTGGAGGAAAGGGGACAGGACGAAAGAGTACAACAGTTACAGGTAAGTAACTTGTTCCTTCTCCACCATGGGGTCTGGCATGGATTCACATAAAGAATAGCAGTACAGAAATACACAACGACGTGAGGTGGCAAGGCTCAACAGAAGCAATTACTGTTACCTCCGGAACAGGCTCACCTTCAAGGGAACAGGTTGCGTAGCACTGCTTGGCCGACCCTGGAGTCCTCTCTGGAATCCCTTTCGACGCTGTAGAATCTTGTGAAGGTGTGTGTAGACCTCCACATAGCAGCCCTGCAGATGTCCAGCAGGGGCACACCAGACAGGAATGAAGTCGTCGCAGCGATCGCTCTGGTGGAATGAGCTCTCAGCCGGTCAGGCATTGGTCGGTTTGCCAAACGGTGACAGTGTGTAATACAGGCGGAGAGCCACCTGGAAATGGAAGCCTTGGACCAAGCTTTCCCATGGTTCACAGGACCAAAGTTCACGAAAGGTTGAGACATCTTCCGTAAACTCTTTGTGCGTGCCACATAGAACTTCAGAGCACGCGCCACATCCAGCGAGTGCAAAGTCCTTCCAGCCAGCGACAAAGGTGTCGGAAAAAACACAGGCAACACCAAATGTTTGTTTAGGTGGAATTCTGACGGAACCTTTGGCATGAAGGAAGGGTGCGCCCCCAGCACCACCCTCGTGATGTGAAAAGTCAGATAAGGCCTCTTGCAGGACAGGGCCTGGATCTCAACTACCCTCCTGGCAGGGATGATGGCCACAATAAAAGGCGTTTTCCACGAAAGGAACTTGAGAGTGGCCTGATGCATAGGTTCGAAGGCGGCCCCCATGAGCCTTGTCAGTACCACGTTGAGTTCCCACGCCGGGGCTGAAGCCTTCACTCTGCCAGACCTGTGAGTCATTCGTGGAAGGCCTAGACTGTTGATGGTGTGTCGAGGTCTTTTTCCTCGTCTGCATCCACCAGGGTGTCCGGCTTGTCTGGAACGAGTGGAGGGGTGCTGGGCGCCGAGGGCTGAGGTGTGGAGACCGGAGCCGGAGGCTGCAGCAGAGGCTAGTACGGAACCGCCTGAACAGTGGAAGGCAGGGGCGCCAGAATCGAAGGAGCCGGCGTGGCAGCAGGGGCTGCAACGGGGCCTGCAGTGCTGGAGCTATAGGAGGAATAACTATAGGTGCAGGGGGAGGGGCCAGAGCGAGCATGTCCATGATTACATCCCTAAGGAAGGACCCCATCTGAGGACATGAGCATGAGGAACTTTTCAAAGAACCTGTCGTCGCAGGCCCGTGGGTTGGCAGGTGATATTGACAGGTAGCGGACGGCTGCTGATGCCGCTGCATACTCTGTCTAGCTGTTTGCGGGGTAAACCTGTCCTGTGCTGCTGAAGGATAAACTGTAGGCCACGTAGCTGGTTGACACCAGTCCCACCTTGTAACTCGTTCTCCCACCTGCTGCATTCCTCGGGCGGCCATCTTGTCTGGCGTGGTGGCCATCTTGTCGAGCTGCATGCCACGTGCCAAAGTCATGGTGCTTGGCTCACTGGGCCCGGCCTCCTCCAGGACTCTTGGCGATGGAGCATGAGACCTACCCTGCACCTCAGGCCGAGGCCTGGTAGGAATGTCACCCTCAGCAGAGTTGCCGGTAGTGCTGGGTACAGGCGCCCCCTCTGCCATGTTGCAGGTACAAGTGCATAGCCCCTCAGGTGTACACCCGGTAAAAGAACCTTGCGGTCTCTCAGCACTGTCTCTGGAAGGATCTACAGACCCCTCGGCCTGGCCGCCGGTAGCTGAATTAGCCTCGGTACCCGTGCTGGTGTGAGAAACTGAGCGGTTCCTCCCGTCTGGGCGTTTCCTTGGGAAGAAGTCGCCCTTGCGGGGTGCACTGGAAAAGAGCAGCCCTCCCTTAGGCCTTGACTTATGACTGACAAAAGTCCTTCAAGTCCTCTGGGGGCGACTTCTCGAAGAGCTCTGTCCACCTAGCTAGTCAAAGCACGCAAAGAATGTGCTTTGCATTTTGTGCAACCCTCCCATCCATGGTCGGGGCCAAGGCAGCGGAGGCAAAGAACGTGGGGATCCGATGTAGGGAAGAGCACCTCGCAGGCTGGACATCTGCTGAAGCCCGCTGAAGTCGAAATGCATCGGGGAGGAAAGACAGAAGAAAGTATCCGGGGAAGAGCGCGTGGTATTACATGTCCGAGGACAATCCCAGGAGCGCTGGTGAAATGGGCCTGTTCCTGTTGACGCGGAAAAGGGGACTGGCGCCGGTGGGCAGAGTCAGGCGAGCGCATGCTCCCAGGGCTACGCCCCCGCGTGCCTCTAAATTTAAATGGGAAGATTTCTTCTGGTGAAAAAGGTTCCGTCTCCCTTCCCTAACGAGAGGCGCCCATGCAGTATGGAGGAAAGGGGACAGGACGAAAGAGTACAACAGTTACAGGTAAGTAACTTGTTCCTTCTCCAGCATGGGGTCTGGCATGGATTCACATAAAGAATAAATAGCAGTACAGAAATACACAACGACGTGAGGTGGCAAGGCTCAACAGAAGCAATTACTGTTACCTCCGGAACAGGCTCACCTTCAAGGGAACAGGTTGCGTAGCACTGCTTGGCCGACCCTGGAGTCCTCTCTGGAATCCCTTTCGACGCTGTAGAATCTTGTGAAGGTGTGTGTAGACCTCCACATAGCAGCCCTGCAGATGTCCAGCAGGGGCACACCAGACAGGAACGAAGTCGTCGCAGCGATCGCTCTGGTCGAATGAGCTCTCAGCCGGTCAGGCATTGGTCGGTTTGCCAAACGGTGACAGTGTGTAATACAGGCGGAGAGCCACCTGGAAATGGAAGCCTTGGACCAAGCTTTCCCATGGTTCACAGGACCAAAGTTCACGAAAGGTTGAGACATCTTCCGTAAACTCTTCGGAAAAAACACAGGCAACACCAAATGTTTGTTGAGGTGGAATTCTGATGGAACCTTTGGCATGAAGGAAGGGTGCGCCCGCAGCACCACCCTCGTGATGTGAAAAGTCAGATAAGGCCGCTTGCAGGACAGGGCCTGGATCTCAACTACCCTCCTGGCAGGGATGATGGCCACAATAAAAGGCGTTTTCCACGAAAGGAACTTGAGAGTGGCCTGATGCATAGGTTCGAAGGCGGCCCCCATGAGCCTTGTCAGTACCACGTTGAGTTCCCACGCCGGGGCTGAAGCCTTCACTCTGCCAGACCTGTGAGTCATTCGTGGAAGGCCTAGACTGTTGATGGTGTGTCGAGGTCTTTTTCCTCGTCTGCATCCATCAGGGTGTCCGGCTTGTCTGGAACGAGTGGAGGGGTGCTGGGCGCCGAGGGCTGCGGTGTGGAGACCGGAGCCGGAGGCTGCAGCAGAGGCTAGTACGGAACCGCCTGAACAGTGGAAGGCAGGGGCGCCAGAATCGAAGGAGCCGGCGTGGCAGCAGGGGCTGCAACGGGGCCTGCAGTGCTGGAGCTATAGGAGGAATAACTATAGGTGCAGGGGGAGGGGCCAGAGCGAGCATGTCCATGATTACATCCCTAAGGAAGGACCCCATCTGAGGACATGAGCATGAGGAACTTTTCAAAGAACCTGTCGGCGCAGGCCCGTGGGTTGGCAGGTGATATTGACAGGTAGCGGACGGCAGCTGATGCCGCTGCATACTCTGTCTAGCTGTTTGCGGGGTAAACCTGTCCTGTGCTGCTGAAGGATAAACTGTAGGCCACGTACCTGGTTGACACCAGTCCCACCTTGTAACTCGTTCTCCCACCTGCTGCATTCCTCGGGCGGCCATCTTGTCTGGCGTGGTGGCCATCTTGTCGAGCTGCATGCCATGTGCCAAAGTCATGGTGCTTGGCTCACTGGGCCCGGCCTCCTCCAGGACTCTTGGCGATGGAGCATGAGACCTACCCTGCACCTCAGGCCGAGGCCTGGTAGGATTGTCACCCTCAGCAGAGTTGCCGGTAGTGCTGGGTACAGGCGCCCCCTCTGCCATGTTGCAGGTACAAGTGCATAGCCCCTCAGGTGTACACCCGGTAAAAGAACCTTGCGGTCTCTCAGCACTGTCTCTGGAAGGATCTACAGACCCCTCGGCCTGGCCGCCGGTAGCTGAATTAGCCTCGGTACCCGTGCTGGTGTGAGAAACTGAGCGGTTCCTCCCGTCTGGGCGTTTCCTTGGGAAGAAGTCGCCCTTGCGGGGTGCACTGGAAAAGAGCAGCCCTCCCTTAGGCCTTGACTTATGACTGACAAAAGTCCTTCAAGTCCTCTGGGGGCGACTTCTCGAAGAGCTCTGTCCACCTAGCTAGTCAAAGCACGCAAAGAATGTGCTTTGCATTTTGTGCAACCCTCCCATCCATGGTCGGGGCCAAGGCAGCGGAGGCAAAGAACGTGGGGATCCGATGTAGGGAAGAGCACCTCGCAGGCTGGACATCTGCTGAAGCCCGCTGAAGTCGAAATGCATCGGGGAGGAAAGACAGAAGAAAGTATCCGGGGAAGAGCGCGTGGTATTACATGTCCGAAGACAATCCCAGGAGCGCTGGTGAAATGGGCCTGTTCCTGTTGACGCGGAAAAGGGGACTGGCGCCGGTGGGCAGAGTCAGGCGAGCGCATGCTCCCAGGGCTACGCCCCCGCGTGCCTCTAAATTTAAATGGGAAGATTTCTTCTGGTGAAAAAGGTTCCGTCTCCCTTCCCTAACGAGAGGCGCCCATGCAGTATGGAGGAAAGGGGACAGGACGAAAGAGTACAACAGTTACAGGTAAGTAACTTGTTCCTTCTCCAGCATGGGGTCTGGCATGGATTCACATAAAGAATAAATAGCAGTACAGAAATACACAACGACGTGAGGTGGCAAGGCTCAACAGAAGCAATTACTGTTACCTCCGGAACAGGCTCACCTTCAAGGGAACAGGTTGCGTAGCACTGCTTGGCCGACCATGGAGTCCTCTCTGGAATCCCTTTCGACGCTGTAGAATCTTGTGAAGGTGTGTGTAGACCTCCACATAGCAGCCCTGCAGATGTCCAGCAGGGGCACACCAGACAGGAACGAAGTCGTCGCAGCGATCGCTCTGGTCGAATGAGCTCTCAGCCGGTCAGGCATTGGTCGGTTTGCCAAACGGTGACAGTGTGTAATACAGGCGGAGAGCCACCTGGAAATGGAAGCCTTGGACCAAGCTTTCCCATGGTTCACAGGACCAAAGTTCACGAAAGGTTGAGACATCTTCCGTAAACTCTTCGGAAAAAACACAGGCAACACCAAATGTTTGTTGAGGTGGAATTCTGATGGAACCTTTGGCATGAAGGAAGGGTGCGCCCGCAGCACCACCCTCGTGATGTGAAAAGTCAGATAAGGCCACTTGCAGGACAGGGCCTGGATCTCAACTACCCTCCTGGCAGGGATGATGGCCACAATAAAAGGCGTTTTCCACGAAAGGAACTTGAGAGTGGCCTGATGCATAGGTTCGAAGGCGGCCCCCATGAGCCTTGTCAGTACCACGTTGAGTTCCCACGCCGGGGCTGAAGCCTTCACTCTGCCAGACCTGTGAGTCATTCGTGGAAGGCCTAGACTGTTGATGGTGTGTCGAGGTCTTTTTCCTCGTCTGCATCCATCAGGGTGTCCGGCTTGTCTGGAACGAGTGGAGGGGTGCTGGGCGCCGAGGGCTGCGGTGTGGAGACCGGAGCCGGAGGCTGCAGCAGAGGCTAGTACGGAACCGCCTGAACAGTGGAAGGCAGGGGCGCCAGAATCGAAGGAGCCGGCGTGGCAGCAGGGGCTGCAACGGGGCCTGCAGTGCTGGAGCTATAGGAGGAATAACTATAGGTGCAGGGGGAGGGGCCAGAGCGAGCATGTCCATGATTACATCCCTAAGGAAGGACCCCATCTGAGGACATGAGCATGAGGAACTTTTCAAAGAACCTGTCGGCGCAGGCCCGTGGGTTGGCAGGTGATATTGACAGGTAGTGGACGGCAGCTGATGCCGCTGCATACTCTGTCTAGCTGTTTGCGGGGTAAACCTGTCCTGTGCTGCTGAAGGATAAACTGTAGGCCACGTACCTGGTTGACACCAGTCCCACCTTGTAACTCGTTCTCCCACCTGCTGCATTCCTCGGGCGGCCATCTTGTCTGGCGTGGTGGCCATCTTGTCGAGCTGCATGCCATGTGCCAAAGTCATGGTGCTTGGCTCACTGGGCCCGGCCTCCTCCAGGACTCTTGGCGATGGAGCATGAGACCTACCCTGCACCTCAGGCCGAGGCCTGGTAGGATTGTCACCCTCAGCAGAGTTGCCGGTAGTGCTGGGTACAGGCGCCCCCTCTGCCATGTTGCAGGTACAAGTGCATAGCCCCTCAGGTGTACACCCGGTAAAAGAACCTTGCGGTCTCTCAGCACTGTCTCTGGAAGGATCTACAGACCCCTCGGCCTGGCCGCCGGTAGCTGAATTAGCCTCGGTACCCGTGCTGGTGTGAGAAACTGAGCGGTTCCTCCCGTCTGGGCGTTTCCTTGGGAAGAAGTCGCCCTTGCGGGGTGCACTGGAAAAGAGCAGCCCTCCCTTAGGCCTTGACTTATGACTGACAAAAGTCCTTCAAGTCCTCTGGGGGCGACTTCTCGAAGAGCTCTGTCCACCTAGCTAGTCAAAGCACGCAAAGAATGTGCTTTGCATTTTGTGCAACCCTCCCATCCATGGTCGGGGCCAAGGCAGCGGAGGCAAAGAACGTGGGGATCCGATGTAGGGAAGAGCACCTCGCAGGCTGGACATCTGCTGAAGCCCGCTGAAGTCGAAATGCATCGGGGAGGAAAGACAGAAGAAAGTATCCGGGGAAGAGCGCGTGGTATTACATGTCCGAAGACAATCCCAGGAGCGCTGGTGAAATGGGCCTGTTTCTGTTGACGCGGAAAAGGGGACTGGCGCCGGTGGGCAGAGTGAGGCGAGCGCATGCTCCCAGGGCTACGCCCCCGCGTACCTCTAAATTTAAATGGGAAGATTTCTTCTGGTGAAAAAGGTTCCGTCTCCCTTCCCTAACGAGAGGCGCCCATGCAGTCTGGAGGAAAGGGGACAGGACGAAAGAGTACAACAGTTACAGGTAAGTAACTTGTTCCTTCTCCAGCATGGGGTCTGGCATGGATTCACATAAAGAATAGCAGTACAGAAATACACAACGACGTGAGGTGGCAAGGCTCAACAGAAGCAATTACTGTTACCTCCGGAACAGGCTCACCTTCAAGGGAACAGGTTGCGTAGCACTGCTTGGCCGACCCTGGAGTCCTCTCTGGAATCCCTTTCGACGCTGTAGAATCTTGTGAAGGTGTGTGTAGACCTCCACATAGCAGCCCTGCAGATGTCCAGCAGGGGCACACCAGACAGGAATGAAGTCGTCGCAGCGATCGCTCTGGTGGAATGAGCTCTCAGCCGGTCAGGCATTGGTCGGTTTGCCAAACGGTGACAGTGTGTAATACAGGCGGAGAGCCACCTGGAAATGGAAGCCTTGGACCAAGCTTTCCCATGGTTCACAGGACCAAAGTTCACGAAAGGTTGAGACATCTTCCGTAAACTCTTTGTGCGTGCCACATAGAACTTCAGAGCACGCGCCACATCCAGCGAGTGCAAAGTCCTTCCAGCCAGCGACAAAGGTGTCGGAAAAAACACAGGCAACACCAAATGTTTGTTGAGGTGGAATTCTGACGGAACCTTTGGCATGAAGGAAGGGTGCGCCCCCAGCACCACCCTCGTGATGTGAAAAGTCAGATAAGGCCTCTTGCAGGACAGGGCCTGGATCTCAACTACCCTCCTGGCAGGGATGATGGCCACAATAAAAGGCGTTTTCCACGAAAGGAACTTGAGAGTGGCCTGATGCATAGGTTCGAAGGCGGCCCCCATGAGCCTTGTCAGTACCACGTTGAGTTCCCACGCCGGGGCTGAAGCCTTCACTCTGCCAGACCTGTGAGTCATTCGTGGAAGGCCTAGACTGTTGATGGTGTGTCGAGGTCTTTTTCCTCGTCTGCATCCACCAGGGTGTCCGGCTTGTCTGGAACGAGTGGAGGGGTGCTGGGCGCCGAGGGCTGAGGTGTGGAGACCGGAGCCGGAGGCTGCAGCAGAGGCTAGTACGGAACCGCCTGAACAGTGGAAGGCAGGGGCGCCAGAATCGAAGGAGCCGGCGTGGCAGCAGGGGCTGCAACGGGGCCTGCAGTGCTGGAGCTATAGGAGGAATAACTATAGGTGCAGGGGGAGGGGCCAGAGCGAGCATGTCCATGATTACATCCCTAAGGAAGGACCCCATCTGAGGACATGAGCATGAGGAACTTTTCAAAGAACCTGTCGTCGCAGGCCCGTGGGTTGGCAGGTGATATTGACAGGTAGCGGACGGCTGCTGATGCCGCTGCATACTCTGTCTAGCTGTTTGCGGGGTAAACCTGTCCTGTGCTGCTGAAGGATAAACTGTAGGCCACGTAGCTGGTTGACACCAGTCCCACCTTGTAACTCGTTCTCCCACCTGCTGCATTCCTCGGGCGGCCATCTTGTCTGGCGTGGTGGCCATCTTGTCGAGCTGCATGCCACGTGCCAAAGTCATGGTGCTTGGCTCACTGGGCCCGGCCTCCTCCAGGACTCTTGGCGATGGAGCATGAGACCTACCCTGCACCTCAGGCCGAGGCCTGGTAGGAATGTCACCCTCAGCAGAGTTGCCGGTAGTGCTGGGTACAGGCGCCCCCTCTGCCATGTTGCAGGTACAAGTGCATAGCCCCTCAGGTGTACACCCGGTAAAAGAACCTTGCGGTCTCTCAGCACTGTCTCTGGAAGGATCTACAGACCCCTCGGCCTGGCCGCCGGTAGCTGAATTAGCCTCGGTACCCGTGCTGGTGTGAGAAACTGAGCGGTTCCTCCCGTCTGGGCGTTTCCTTGGGAAGAAGTCGCCCTTGCGGGGTGCACTGGAAAAGAGCAGCCCTCCCTTAGGCCTTGACTTATGACTGACAAAAGTCCTTCAAGTCCTCTGGGGGCGACTTCTCGAAGAGCTCTGTCCACCTAGCTAGTCAAAGCACGCAAAGAATGTGCTTTGCATTTTGTGCAACCCTCCCATCCATGGTCGGGGCCAAGGCAGCGGAGGCAAAGAACGTGGGGATCCGATGTAGGGAAGAGCACCTCGCAGGCTGGACATCTGCTGAAGCCCGCTGAAGTCGAAATGCATCGGGGAGGAAAGACAGAAGAAAGTATCCGGGGAAGAGCGCGTGGTATTACATGTCCGAGGACAATCCCAGGAGCGCTGGTGAAATGGGCCTGTTCCTGTTGACGCGGAAAAGGGGACTGGCGCCGGTGGGCAGAGTCAGGCGAGCGCATGCTCCCAGGGCTACGCCCCCGCGTGCCTCTAAATTTAAATGGGAAGATTTCTTCTGGTGAAAAAGGTTCCGTCTCCCTTCCCTAACGAGAGGCGCCCATGCAGTATGGAGGAAAGGGGACAGGACGAAAGAGTACAACAGTTACAGGTAAGTAACTTGTTCCTTCTCCAGCATGGGGTCTGGCATGGATTCACATAAAGAATAAATAGCAGTACAGAAATACACAACGACGTGAGGTGGCAAGGCTCAACAGAAGCAATTACTGTTACCTCCGGAACAGGCTCACCTTCAAGGGAACAGGTTGCGTAGCACTGCTTGGCCGACCCTGGAGTCCTCTCTGGAATCCCTTTCGACGCTGTAGAATCTTGTGAAGGTGTGTGTAGACCTCCACATAGCAGCCCTGCAGATGTCCAGCAGGGGCACACCAGACAGGAACGAAGTCGTCGCAGCGATCGCTCTGGTCGAATGAGCTCTCAGCCGGTCAGGCATTGGTCGGTTTGCCAAACGGTGACAGTGTGTAATACAGGCGGAGAGCCACCTGGAAATGGAAGCCTTGGACCAAGCTTTCCCATGGTTCACAGGACCAAAGTTCACGAAAGGTTGAGACATCTTCCGTAAACTCTTCGGAAAAAACACAGGCAACACCAAATGTTTGTTGAGGTGGAATTCTGATGGAACCTTTGGCATGAAGGAAGGGTGCGCCCGCAGCACCACCCTCGTGATGTGAAAAGTCAGATAAGGCCGCTTGCAGGACAGGGCCTGGATCTCAACTACCCTCCTGGCAGGGATGATGGCCACAATAAAAGGCGTTTTCCACGAAAGGAACTTGAGAGTGGCCTGATGCATAGGTTCGAAGGCGGCCCCCATGAGCCTTGTCAGTACCACGTTGAGTTCCCACGCCGGGGCTGAAGCCTTCACTCTGCCAGACCTGTGAGTCATTCGTGGAAGGCCTAGACTGTTGATGGTGTGTCGAGGTCTTTTTCCTCGTCTGCATCCATCAGGGTGTCCGGCTTGTCTGGAACGAGTGGAGGGGTGCTGGGCGCCGAGGGCTGCGGTGTGGAGACCGGAGCCGGAGGCTGCAGCAGAGGCTAGTACGGAACCGCCTGAACAGTGGAAGGCAGGGGCGCCAGAATCGAAGGAGCCGGCGTGGCAGCAGGGGCTGCAACGGGGCCTGCAGTGCTGGAGCTATAGGAGGAATAACTATAGGTGCAGGGGGAGGGGCCAGAGCGAGCATGTCCATGATTACATCCCTAAGGAAGGACCCCATCTGAGGACATGAGCATGAGGAACTTTTCAAAGAACCTGTCGGCGCAGGCCCGTGGGTTGGCAGGTGATATTGACAGGTAGCGGACGGCAGCTGATGCCGCTGCATACTCTGTCTAGCTGTTTGCGGGGTAAACCTGTCCTGTGCTGCTGAAGGATAAACTGTAGGCCACGTACCTGGTTGACACCAGTCCCACCTTGTAACTCGTTCTCCCACCTGCTGCATTCCTCGGGCGGCCATCTTGTCTGGCGTGGTGGCCATCTTGTCGAGCTGCATGCCATGTGCCAAAGTCATGGTGCTTGGCTCACTGGGCCCGGCCTCCTCCAGGACTCTTGGCGATGGAGCATGAGACCTACCCTGCACCTCAGGCCGAGGCCTGGTAGGATTGTCACCCTCAGCAGAGTTGCCGGTAGTGCTGGGTACAGGCGCCCCCTCTGCCATGTTGCAGGTACAAGTGCATAGCCCCTCAGGTGTACACCCGGTAAAAGAACCTTGCGGTCTCTCAGCACTGTCTCTGGAAGGATCTACAGACCCCTCGGCCTGGCCGCCGGTAGCTGAATTAGCCTCGGTACCCGTGCTGGTGTGAGAAACTGAGCGGTTCCTCCCGTCTGGGCGTTTCCTTGGGAAGAAGTCGCCCTTGCGGGGTGCACTGGAAAACAGCAGCCCTCCCTTAGGCCTTGACTTATGACTGACAAAAGTCCTTCAAGTCCTCTGGGGGCGACTTCTCGAAGAGCTCTGTCCACCTAGCTAGTCAAAGCACGCAAAGAATGTGCTTTGCATTTTGTGCAACCCTCCCATCCATGGTCGGGGCCAAGGCAGCGGAGGCAAAGAACGTGGGGATCCGATGTAGGGAAGAGCACCTCGCAGGCTGGACATCTGCTGAAGCCCGCTGAAGTCGAAATGCATCGGGGAGGAAAGACAGAAGAAAGTATCCGGGGAAGAGCGCGTGGTATTACATGTCCGAAGACAATCCCAGGAGCGCTGGTGAAATGGGCCTGTTCCTGTTGACGCGGAAAAGGGGACTGGCGCCGGTGGGCAGAGTGAGGCGAGCGCATGCTCCCAGGGCTACGCCCCCGCGTACCTCTAAATTTAAATGGGAAGATTTCTTCTGGTGAAAAAGGTTCCGTCTCCCTTCCCTAACGAGAGGCGCCAATGCAGTATGGAGGAAAGGGGACAGGACGAAAGAGTACAACAGTTACAGGTATGTAACTTGTTCCTTCTCCAGCATGGGGTCTGGCATGGATTCACATAAAGAATAGCAGTACAGAAATACACAACGACGTGAGGTGGCAAGGCTCAACAGAAGCAATTACTGTTACCTCCGGAACAGGCTCACCTTCAAGGGAACAGGTTGCGTAGCACTGCTTGGCCGACCCTGGAGTCCTCTCTGGAATCCCTTTCGACGCTGTAGAATCTTGTGAAGGTGTGTGTAGACCTCCACATAGCAGCCCTGCAGATGTCCAGCAGGGGCACACCAGACAGGAACGAAGTCGTCGCAGCGATCGCTCTGGTGGAATGAGCTCTCAGCCGGTCAGGCATTGGTCGGTTTGCCAAACGGTGACAGTGTGTAATACAGGCGGAGAGCAACCTGGAAATGGAAGCCTTGGACCAAGCTTTCCTATGGTTCACAGGACCAAAGTTCACGAAAGGTTGAGACATCTTCCGTAAACTCTTTGTGCGTGCCACATAGAACTTCAGAGCACGCGCCACATCCAGCGAGTGCAAAGTCCTTCCAGCCAGCGACAAAGGTGTCGGAAAAAACACAGGCAACACCAAATGTTTGTTGAGATGGAATTCTGACGGAACCTTTGGCATGAAGGAAGGGTGCGCCCGCAGCACCACCCTCGTGATGTGAAAAGTCAGATAAGGCTGCTTGCAGGACAGGGCCTGGATCTCAACTACCCTCCTGGCAGGGATGATGGCCACAATAAAAGGCGCTTTCCACGAAAGGAACTTGAGAGTGGCCTGATGCATAGGTTCGAAGGCGGCCCCCATGAGCCTTGTCAGTACCACGTTGAGTTCCCACGCCGGGGCTGAAGCCTTCACTCTGCCAGACCTGTGAGTCATTCGTGGAAGGCCTAGACTGTTGATGGTGTGTCGAGGTCTTTTTCTCATCTGCATCCACCAGGGTGTCCGGCTTGTCTGGAACGAGTGGAGGGGTGCTGGGCGCCGAGGGCTGAGGTGTGGAGACCGGAGCCGGAGGCTGCAGCAGAGGCTAGTACGGAACCGCCTGAACAGTGGAAGGCAGGGGCGCCAGAATCGAAGGAGCCGGCTTGGCAGCAGGGGCTGCAACGGGGCCTGAAGTGCTGGAGCTATAGGAGGAATAACTATAGGTGCAGGGGGAGGGGCCAGAGCGAGCATGTCCATGATTACATCCCTAAGGAAGGACCCCATCTGAGGACATGAGCATGAGGAACTTTTCAAAGAACCTGTCGTCGCAGGCCCGTGGGTTGGCAGGTGATATTGACGGGTAGCGGACAGCTGCTGATGCCGCTGCATACTCTGTCTAGCTGTTTGCGGGGTAAACCTGTCCTGTGCTGCTGAAGGATAAACTGTAGGCCACGTACCTGGTTGACACCAGTCCCACCTTGTAACTCGTTCTCCCACCTGCTGCATTCCTCGGGCGGCCATCTTGTCTGGCGTGGTGGCCATCTTGTCGAGCTGCATGCCACGTGCCAAAGTCATGGTGCTTGGCTCACTGGGCCCGGCCTCCTCCAGGACTCTTGACGATGGAGCATGAGACCTACCCTGCACCTCAGGCCGAGGCCTGGTAGGAATGTCACCCTCAGCAGAGTTGCCGGTAGTGCTGGGTACAGGCGCCCCCTCTGCCATGTTGCAGGTACAAGTGCAAAGCCCCTCAGGTGTACACCCGGTAAAAGAACCTTGCAGTCTCTCAGCACTGTCTCTGGAAGGATCTACAGACCCCTCGGCCTGGCGGCCGGTAGCTGAATTAGCCTCGGTACCCGTGCTGGTGTGAGAAACTGAGCGGTTCCTCCCGTCTGGGCGTTTCCTTGGGAAGAAGTCGCCCTTGCGGGGTGCACTGGAAAAGAGCAGCCCTCCCTTAGGCCTTGACTTATGACTGACAAAAGTCCTTCAAGTCCTCTGGGGGCGACTTCTCGAAGAGCTCTGTCCACCTAGCTAGTCAAAGCACGCAAAGAATGTGCTTTGCATTTTGTGCAACCCTCCCATCCATGGTCGGGGCCAAGGCAGCGGAGGCAAAGAACGTGGGGATCCGATGTAGGGAAGAGCACCTCGCAGGCTGGACATCTGCTGAAGCCCGCTGAAGTCGAAATGCATCGGGGAGGAAAGACAGAAGAAAGTATCCGGGGAAGAGCGCGTGGTATTACATGTCCGAAGACAATCCCAGGAGCGCTGGTGAAATGGGCCTGTTCCTGTTGACGCGGAAAAGGGGACTGGCGCCGGTGGGCAGAGTCAGGCGAGCGCATGCTCCCAGGGCTACGCCCCCGCGTGCCTCTAAATTTAAATGGGAAGATTTCTTCTGGTGAAAAATGTTCCGTCTCCCTTCCCTAACGAGAGGCGCCCATGCAGTATGGAGGAAAGGGGACAGGACGAAAGAGTACAACAGTTACAGGTAAGTAACTTGTTCCTTCTCCAGCATGGGGTCTGGCATGGATTCACATAAAGAATAAATAGCAGTACAGAAATACACAACGACGTGAGGTGGCAAGGCTCAACAGAAGCAATTACTGTTACCTCCGGAACAGGCTCACCTTCAAGGGAACAGGTTGCGTAGCACTGCTTGGCCGACCCTGGAGTCCTCTCTGGAATCCCTTTCGACGCTGTAGAATCTTGTGAAGGTGTGTGTAGACCTCCACATAGCAGCCCTGCAGATGTCCAGCAGGGGCACACCAGACAGGAACGAAGTCGTCGCAGCGATCGCTCTGGTCGAATGAGCTCTCAGCCGGTCAGGCATTGGTCGGTTTGCCAAACGGTGACAGTGTGTAATACAGGCGGAGAGCCACCTGGAAATGGAAGCCTTGGACCAAGCTTTCCCATGGTTCACAGGACCAAAGTTCACGAAAGGTTGAGACATCTTCCGTAAACTCTTCGGAAAAAACACAGGCAACACCAAATGTTTGTTGAGGTGGAATTCTGATGGAACCTTTGGCATGAAGGAAGGGTGCGCCCGCAGCACCACCCTCGTGATGTGAAAAGTCAGATAAGGCCGCTTGCAGGACAGGGCCTGGATCTCAACTACCCTCCTGGCAGGGATGATGGCCACAATAAAAGGCGTTTTCCACGAAAGGAACTTGAGAGTGGCCTGATGCATAGGTTCGAAGGCGGCCCCCATGAGCCTTGTCAGTACCACGTTGAGTTCCCACGCCGGGGCTGAAGCCTTCACTCTGCCAGACCTGTGAGTCATTCGTGGAAGGCCTAGACTGTTGATGGTGTGTCGAGGTCTTTTTCCTCGTCTGCATCCATCAGGGTGTCCGGCTTGTCTGGAACGAGTGGAGGGGTGCTGGGCGCCGAGGGCTGCGGTGTGGAGACCGGAGCCGGAGGCTGCAGCAGAGGCTAGTACGGAACCGCCTGAACAGTGGAAGGCAGGGGCGCCAGAATCGAAGGAGCCGGCGTGGCAGCAGGGGCTGCAACGGGGCCTGCAGTGCTGGAGCTATAGGAGGAATAACTATAGGTGCAGGGGGAGGGGCCAGAGCGAGCATGTCCATGATTACATCCCTAAGGAAGGACCCCATCTGAGGACTTGAGCATGAGGAACTTTTCAAAGAACCTGTCGGCGCAGGCCCGTGGGTTGGCAGGTGATATTGACAGGTAGCGGACGGCAGCTGATGCCGCTGCATACTCTGTCTAGCTGTTTGCGGGGTAAACCTGTCCTGTGCTGCTGAAGGATAAACTGTAGGCCACGTACCTGGTTGACACCAGTCCCACCTTGTAACTCGTTCTCCCACCTGCTGCATTCCTCGGGCGGCCATCTTGTCTGGCGTGGTGGCCATCTTGTCGAGCTGCATGCCATGTGCCAAAGTCATGGTGCTTGGCTCACTGGGCCCGGCCTCCTCCAGGACTCTTGGCGATGGAGCATGAGACCTACCCTGCACCTCAGGCCGAGGCCTGGTAGGATTGTCACCCTCAGCAGAGTTGCCGGTAGTGCTGGGTACAGGCGCCCCCTCTGCCATGTTGCAGGTACAAGTGCATAGCCCCTCAGGTGTACACCCGGTAAAAGAACCTTGCGGTCTCTCAGCACTGTCTCTGGAAGGATCTACAGACCCCTCGGCCTGGCCGCCGGTAGCTGAATTAGCCTCGGTACCCGTGCTGGTGTGAGAAACTGAGCGGTTCCTCCCGTCTGGGCGTTTCCTTGGGAAGAAGTCGCCCTTGCGGGGTGCACTGGAAAAGAGCAGCCCTCCCTTAGGCCTTGACTTATGACTGACAAAAGTCCTTCAAGTCCTCTGGGGGCGACTTCTCGAAGAGCTCTGTCCACCTAGCTAGTCAAAGCACGCAAAGAATGTGCTTTGCATTTTGTGCAACCCTCCCATCCATGGTCGGGGCCAAGGCAGCGGAGGCAAAGAACGTGGGGATCCGATGTAGGGAAGAGCACCTCGCAGGCTGGACATCTGCTGAAGCCCGCTGAAGTCGAAATGCATCGGGGAGGAAAGACAGAAGAAAGTATCCGGGGAAGAGCGCGTGGTATTACATGTCCGAAGACAATCCCAGGAGCGCTGGTGAAATGGGCCTGTTCCTGTTGACGCGGAAAAGGGGACTGGCGCCGGTGGGCAGAGTCAGGCGAGCGCATGCTCCCAGGGCTACGCCCCCGCGTGCCTCTAAATTTAAATGGGAAGATTTCTTCTGGTGAAAAAGGTTCCGTCTCCCTTCCCTAACGAGAGGCGCCCATGCAGTATGGAGGAAAGGGGACAGGACGAAAGAGTACAACAGTTACAGGTAAGTAACTTGTTCCTTCTCCAGCATGGGGTCTGGCATGGATTCACATAAAGAATAATTAGCAGTACAGAAATACACAACGACGTGAGGTGGCAAGGCTCAACAGAAGCAATTACTGTTACCTCCGGAACAGGCTCACCTTCAAGGGAACAGGTTGCGTAGCACTGCTTGGCCGACCATGGAGTCCTCTCTGGAATCCCTTTCGACGCTGTAGAATCTTGTGAAGGTGTGTGTAGACCTCCACATAGCAGCCCTGCAGATGTCCAGCAGGGGCACACCAGACAGGAACGAAGTCGTCGCAGCGATCGCTCTGGTCGAATGAGCTCTCAGCCGGTCAGGCATTGGTCGGTTTGCCAAACGGTGACAAGTGTGTAATACAGGCGGAGAGCCACCTGGAAATGGAAGCCTTGGACCAAGCTTTCCCATGGTTCACAGGACCAAAGTTCACGAAAGGTTGAGACATCTTCCGTAAACTCTTCGGAAAAAACACAGGCAACACCAAATGTTTGTTGAGGTGGAATTCTGATGGAACCTTTGGCATGAAGGAAGGGTGCGCCCGCAGCACCACCCTCGTGATGTGAAAAGTCAGATAAGGCCACTTGCAGGACAGGGCCTGGATCTCAACTACCCTCCTGGCAGGGATGATGGCCACAATAAAAGGCGTTTTCCACGAAAGGAACTTGAGAGTGGCCTGATGCATAGGTTCGAAGGCGGCCCCCATGAGCCTTGTCAGTACCACGTTGAGTTCCCACGCCGGGGCTGAAGCCTTCACTCTGCCAGACCTGTGAGTCATTCGTGGAAGGCCTAGACTGTTGATGGTGTGTCGAGGTCTTTTTCCTCGTCTGCATCCATCAGGGTGTCCGGCTTGTCTGGAACGAGTGGAGGGGTGCTGGGCGCCGAGGGCTGCGGTGTGGAGACCGGAGCCGGAGGCTGCAGCAGAGGCTAGTACGGAACCGCCTGAACAGTGGAAGGCAGGGGCGCCAGAATCGAAGGAGCCGGCGTGGCAGCAGGGGCTGCAACGGGGCCTGCAGTGCTGGAGCTATAGGAGGAATAACTATAGGTGCAGGGGGAGGGGCCAGAGCGAGCATGTCCATGATTACATCCCTAAGGAAGGACCCCATCTGAGGACATGAGCATGAGGAACTTTTCAAAGAACCTGTCGGCGCAGGCCCGTGGGTTGGCAGGTGATATTGACAGGTAGTGGACGGCAGCTGATGCCGCTGCATACTCTATCTAGCTGTTTGCGGGGTAAACCTGTCCTGTGCTGCTGAAGGATAAACTGTAGGCCACGTACCTGGTTGACACCAGTCCCACCTTGTAACTCGTTCTCCCACCTGCTGCATTCCTCGGGCGGCCATCTTGTCTGGCGTGGTGGCCATCTTGTCGAGCTGCATGCCATGTGCCAAAGTCATGGTGCTTGGCTCACTGGGCCCGGCCTCCTCCAGGACTCTTGGCGATGGAGCATGAGACCTACCCTGCACCTCAGGCCGAGGCCTGGTAGGATTGTCACCCTCAGCAGAGTTGCCGGTAGTGCTGGGTACAGGCGCCCCCTCTGCCATGTTGCAGGTACAAGTGCATAGCCCCTCAGGTGTACACCCGGTAAAAGAACCTTGCGGTCTCTCAGCACTGTCTCTGGAAGGATCTACAGACCCCTCGGCCTGGCCGCCGGTAGCTGAATTAGCCTCGGTACCCGTGCTGGTGTGAGAAACTGAGCGGTTCCTCCCGTCTGGGCGTTTCCTTGGGAAGAAGTCGCCCTTGCGGGGTGCACTGGAAAAGAGCAGCCCTCCCTTAGGCCTTGACTTATGACTGACAAAAGTCCTTCAAGTCCTCTGGGGGCGACTTCTCGAAGAGCTCTGTCCACCTAGCTAGTCAAAGCACGCAAAGAATGTGCTTTGCATTTTGTGCAACCCTCCCATCCATGGTCGGGGCCAAGGCAGCGGAGGCAAAGAACGTGGGGATCCGATGTAGGGAAGAGCACCTCGCAGGCTGGACATCTGCTGAAGCCCGCTGAAGTCGAAATGCATCGGGGAGGAAAGACAGAAGAAAGTATCCGGGGAAGAGCGCGTGGTATTACATGTCCGAAGACAATCCCAGGAGCGCTGGTGAAATGGGCCTGTTCCTGTTGACGCGGAAAAGGGGACTGGCGCCGGTGGGCAGAGTCAGGCGAGTGCATGCTCCCAGGGCTACGCCCCCGCGTGCCTCTAAATTTAAATGGGAAGATTTCTTCTGGTGAAAAAGGTTCCGTCTCCCTTCCCTAACGAGAGGCGCCCATGCAGTATGGAGGAAAGGGGACAGGACGAAAGAGTACAACAGTTACAGGTAAGTAACTTGTTCCTTCTCCAGCATGGGGTCTGGCATGGATTCACATAAAGAATAAATAGCAGTACAGAAATACACAACGACGTGAGGTGGCAAGGCTCAACAGAAGTAATTACTGTTACCTCCGGAACAGGCTCACCTTCAAGGGAACAGGTTGCGTAGCACTGCTTGGCCGACCCTGGAGTCCTCTCTGGAATCCCTTTCGACGCTGTAGAATCTTGTGAAGGTGTGTGTAGACCTCCACATAGCAGCCCTGCAGATGTCCAGCAGGGGCACACCAGACAGGAACGAAGTCGTCGCAGCGATCGCTCTGGTGGAATGAGCTCTCAGCCGGTCAGGCATTGGTCGGTTTGCCAAACGGTGACAGTGTGTAATACAGGCGGAGAGCAACCTGGAAATGGAAGCCTTGGACCAAGCTTTCCCATGGTTCACAGGACCAAAGTTCACGAAAGGTTGAGACATCTTCCGTAAAAACTCTTTGTGCGTGCCACATAGAACTTCAGAGCACGCGCCACATCCAGCGAGTGCAAAGTCCTTCCAGCCAGCGACAAAGGTGTCGGAAAAAACACAGGCAACACCAAATGTTTGTTGAGGTGGAATTCTGACGGAACCTTTGGCATGAAGGAAGGGTGCGCCCGCAGCACCACCCTCGTGAGGTGAAAAGTCAGATAAGGCCGCTTGCAGGACAGGGCCTGGATCTCAACTACCCTCCTGGCAGGGATGATGGCCACAATAAAAGGCGTTTTCCACGAAAGGAACTTGAGAGTGGCCTGATGCATAGGTTCGAAGGCGGCCCCCATGAGCCTTGTCAGTACCACGTTGAGTTCCCACGCCGGGGCTGAAGCCTTCACTCTGCCAGACCTGTGAGTCATTCGTGGAAGGCCTAGACTGTTGATGGTGTGTCGAGGTCTTTTTCCTCGTCTGCATCCACCAGGGTGTCCGGCTTGTCTGGAACGAGTGGAGGGGTGCTGGGCGCCGAGGGCTGAGGTGTGGAGACCGGAGCCGGAGGCTGCAGCAGAGGCTAGTACGGAACCGCCTGAACAGTGGAAGGCAGGGGCGCCAGAATCGAAGGAGCCGGCGTGGCAACAGGGGCTGCAACGGGCCTGCAGTGCTGGAGCTATAGGAGGAATAACTATAGGTGCAGGGGGAGGGGCCAGAGCGAGCATGTCCATGATTACATCCCTAAGGAAGGACCCCATCTGAGGACATGAGCATGAGGAACTTTTCAAAGAACCTGTCGTCGCAGGCCCGTGGGTTGGCAGGTGATATTGACGGGTAGCGGACGGCTGCTGATGCCGCTGCATACTCTGTCTAGCTGTTTGCGGGGTAAACCTGTCCTGTGCTGCTGAAGGTTAAACTGTAGGCCACGTAGCTGGTTGACACCAGTCTCACCTTGTAACTCGTTCTCCCACCTGCTGCATTCCTCGGGCGGCCATCTTGTCTGGCGTGGTGGCCATCTTGTCGAGCTGCATGCCACGTGCCAAAGTCATGGTGCTTGGCTCACTGGGCCCGGCCTCCTCCAGGACTCTTGGCGATGGAGCATGAGACCTACCCTGCACCTCAGGCCGAGGCCTGGTAGGAATGTCACCCTCAGCAGAGTTGCCGGTAGTGCTGGGTACAGGCGCCCCCTCTGCCATGTTGCAGGTACAAGTGCATAGCCCCTCAGGTGTACACCCGGTAAAAGAACCTTGCGGTCTCTCAGCACTGTCTCTGGAAGGATCTACAGACCCCTCGGCCTGGCCGCCGGTAGCTGAATTAGCCTCGGTACCCGTGCTGGTGTGAGAAACTGAGCGGTTCCTCCCGTCTGGGCGTTTCCTTGGGAAGAAGTCGCCCTTGCGGGGTGCACTGGAAAAGAGCAGCCCTCCCTTAGGCCTTGACTTATGACTGACAAAAGTCCTTCAAGTCCTCTGGGGGCGACTTCTCGAAGAGCTCTGTCCACCTAGCTAGTCAAAGCACGCAAAGAATGTGCTTTGCATTTTGTGCAACCCTCCCATCCATGGTCGGGGCCAAGGCAGCGGAGGCAAAGAACGTGGGGATCCGATGTAGGGAAGAGCACCTCGCAGGCTGGACATCTGCTGAAGCCCGCTGAAGTCGAAATGCATCGGGGAGGAAAGACAGAAGAAAGTATCCGGGGAAGAGCGCGTGGTATTACATGTCCGAAGACAATCCCAGGAGCGCTGGTGAAATGGGCCTGTTCCGGTTGACGCGGAAAAGGGGACTGGCGCCGGTGGGCAGAGTGAGGCGAGCGCATGCTCCCAGGGCTACGCCCCCGCGTACCTCTAAATTTAAATGGGAAGATTTCTTCTGGTGAAAAAGGTTCCGTCTCCCTTCCCTAACGAGAGGCGCCCATGCAGTCTGGAGGAAAGGGGACAGGACGAAAGAGTACAACAGTTACAGGTAAGTAACTTGTTCCTTCTCCAGCATGGGGTCTGGCATGGATTCACATAAAGAATAGCAGTACAGAAATACACAACGACGTGAGGTGGCAAGGCTCAACAGAAGCAATTACTGTTACCTCCGGAACAGGCTCACCTTCAAGGGAACAGGTTGCGTAGCACTGCTTGGCCGACCCTGGAGTCCTCTCTGGAATCCCTTTCGACGCTGTAGAATCTTGTGAAGGTGTGTGTAGACCTCCACATAGCAGCCCTGCAGATGTCCAGCAGGGGCACACCAGACAGGAACGAAGTCGTCGCAGCGATCGCTCTGGTCGAATGAGCTCTCAGCCGGTCAGGCATTGGTCGGTTTGCCAAACGGTGACAGTGTGTAATACAGGCGGAGAGCCACCTGGAAATGGAAGCCTTGGACCAAGCTTTCCCATGGTTCACAGGACCAAAGTTCACGAAAGGTTGAGACATCTTCCGTAAACTCTTCGGAAAAAACACAGGCAACACCAAATGTTTGTTGAGGTGGAATTCTGATGGAACCTTTGGCATGAAGGAAGGGTGCGCCCGCAGCACCACCCTCGTGATGTGAAAAGTCAGATAAGGCCGCTTGCAGGACAGGGCCTGGATCTCAACTACCCTCCTGGCAGGGATGATGGCCACAATAAAAGGCGTTTTCCACGAAAGGAACTTGAGAGTGGCCTGATGCATAGGTTCGAAGGCGGCCCCCATGAGCCTTGTCAGTACCACGTTGAGTTCCCACGCCGGGGCTGAAGCCTTCACTCTGCCAGACCTGTGAGTCATTCGTGGAAGGCCTAGACTGTTGATGGTGTGTCGAGGTCTTTTTCCTCGTCTGCATCCATCAGGGTGTCCGGCTTGTCTGGAACGAGTGGAGGGGTGCTGGGCGCCGAGGGCTGCGGTGTGGAGACCGGAGCCGGAGGCTGCAGCAGAGGCTAGTACGGAACCGCCTGAACAGTGGAAGGCAGGGGCGCCAGAATCGAAGGAGCCGGCGTGGCAGCAGGGGCTGCAACGGGGCCTGCAGTGCTGGAGCTATAGGAGGAATAACTATAGGTGCAGGGGGAGGGGCCAGAGCGAGCATGTCCATGATTACATCCCTAAGGAAGGACCCCATCTGAGGACATGAGCATGAGGAACTTTTCAAAGAACCTGTCGGCGCAGGCCCGTGGGTTGGCAGGTGATATTGACAGGTAGCGGACGGCAGCTGATGCCGCTGCATACTCTGTCTAGCTGTTTGCGGGGTAAACCTGTCCTGTGCTGCTGAAGGATAAACTGTAGGCCACGTACCTGGTTGACACCAGTCCCACCTTGTAACTCGTTCTCCCACCTGCTGCATTCCTCGGGCGGCCATCTTGTCTGGCGTGGTGGCCATCTTGTCGAGCTGCATGCCACGTGCCAAAGTCATGGTGCTTGGCTCACTGGGCCCGGCCTCCTCCAGGACTCTTGACGATGGAGCATGAGACCTACCCTGCACCTCAGGCCGAGGCCTGGTAGGAATGTCACCCTCAGCAGAGTTGCCGGTAGTGCTGGGTACAGGCGCCCCCTCTGCCATGTTGCAGGTACAAGTGCAAAGCCCCTCAGGTGTACACCCGGTAAAAGAACCTTGCAGTCTCTCAGCACTGTCTCTGGAAGGATCTACAGACCCCTCGGCCTGGCGGCCGGTAGCTGAATTAGCCTCGGTACCCGTGCTGGTGTGAGAAACTGAGCGGTTCCTCCCGTCTGGGCGTTTCCTTGGGAAGAAGTCGCCCTTGCGGGGTGCACTGGAAAAGAGCAGCCCTCCCTTAGGCCTTGACTTATGACTGACAAAAGTCCTTCAAGTCCTCTGGGGGCGACTTCTCGAAGAGCTCTGTCCACCTAGCTAGTCAAAGCACGCAAAGAATGTGCTTTGCATTTTGTGCAACCCTCCCATCCATGGTCGGGGCCAAGGCAGCGGAGGCAAAGAACGTGGGGATCCGATGTAGGGAAGAGCACCTCGCAGGCTGGACATCTGCTGAAGCCCGCTGAAGTCGAAATGCATCGGGGAGGAAAGACAGAAGAAAGTATCCGGGGAAGAGCGCGTGGTATTACATGTCCGAAGACAATCCCAGGAGCGCTGGTGAAATGGGCCTGTTCCTGTTGACGCGGAAAAGGGGACTGGCGCCGGTGGGCAGAGTCAGGCGAGCGCATGCTCCCAGGGCTACGCCCCCGCGTGCCTCTAAATTTAAATGGGAAGATTTCTTCTGGTGAAAAAGGTTCCGTCTCCCTTCCCTAACGAGAGGCGCCCATGCAGTATGGAGGAAAGGGGACAGGACGAAAGAGTACAACAGTTACAGGTAAGTAACTTGTTCCTTCTCCAGCATGGGGTCTGGCATGGATTCACATAAAGAATAAATAGCAGTACAGAAATACACAACGACGTGAGGTGGCAAGGCTCAACAGAAGCAATTACTGTTACCTCCGGAACAGGCTCACCTTCAAGGGAACAGGTTGCGTAGCACTGCTTGGCCGACCCTGGAGTCCTCTCTGGAATCCCTTTCGACGCTGTAGAATCTTGTGAAGGTGTGTGTAGACCTCCACATAGCAGCCCTGCAGATGTCCAGCAGGGGCACACCAGACAGGAACGAAGTCGTCGCAGCGATCGCTCTGGTCGAATGAGCTCTCAGCCGGTCAGGCATTGGTCGGTTTGCCAAACGGTGACAGTGTGTAATACAGGCGGAGAGCCACCTGGAAATGGAAGCCTTGGACCAAGCTTTCCCATGGTTCACAGGACCAAAGTTCACGAAAGGTTGAGACATCTTCCGTAAACTCTTCGGAAAAAACACAGGCAACACCAAATGTTTGTTGAGGTGGAATTCTGATGGAACCTTTGGCATGAAGGAAGGGTGCGCCCGCAGCACCACCCTCGTGATGTGAAAAGTCAGATAAGGCCGCTTGCAGGACAGGGCCTGGATCTCAACTACCCTCCTGGCAGGGATGATGGCCACAATAAAAGGCGTTTTCCACGAAAGGAACTTGAGAGTGGCCTGATGCATAGGTTCGAAGGCGGCCCCCATGAGCCTTGTCAGTACCACGTTGAGTTCCCACGCCGGGGCTGAAGCCTTCACTCTGCCAGACCTGTGAGTCATTCGTGGAAGGCCTAGACTGTTGATGGTGTGTCGAGGTCTTTTTCCTCGTCTGCATCCATCAGGGTGTCCGGCTTGTCTGGAACGAGTGGAGGGGTGCTGGGCGCCGAGGGCTGCGGTGTGGAGACCGGAGCCGGAGGCTGCAGCAGAGGCTAGTACGGAACCGCCTGAACAGTGGAAGGCAGGGGCGCCAGAATCGAAGGAGCCGGCGTGGCAGCAGGGGCTGCAACGGGGCCTGCAGTGCTGGAGCTATAGGAGGAATAACTATAGGTGCAGGGGGAGGGGCCAGAGCGAGCATGTCCATGATTACATCCCTAAGGAAGGACCCCATCTGAGGACTTGAGCATGAGGAACTTTTCAAAGAACCTGTCGGCGCAGGCCCGTGGGTTGGCAGGTGATATTGACAGGTAGCGGACGGCAGCTGATGCCGCTGCATACTCTGTCTAGCTGTTTGCGGGGTAAACCTGTCCTGTGCTGCTGAAGGATAAACTGTAGGCCACGTACCTGGTTGACACCAGTCCCACCTTGTAACTCGTTCTCCCACCTGCTGCATTCCTCGGGCGGCCATCTTGTCTGGCGTGGTGGCCATCTTGTCGAGCTGCATGCCATGTGCCAAAGTCATGGTGCTTGGCTCACTGGGCCCGGCCTCCTCCAGGACTCTTGGCGATGGAGCATGAGACCTACCCTGCACCTCAGGCCGAGGCCTGGTAGGATTGTCACCCTCAGCAGAGTTGCCGGTAGTGCTGGGTACAGGCGCCCCCTCTGCCATGTTGCAGGTACAAGTGCATAGCCCCTCAGGTGTACACCCGGTAAAAGAACCTTGCGGTCTCTCAGCACTGTCTCTGGAAGGATCTACAGACCCCTCGGCCTGGCCGCCGGTAGCTGAATTAGCCTCGGTACCCGTGCTGGTGTGAGAAACTGAGCGGTTCCTCCCGTCTGGGCGTTTCCTTGGGAAGAAGTCGCCCTTGCGGGGTGCACTGGAAAAGAGCAGCCCTCCCTTAGGCCTTGACTTATGACTGACAAAAGTCCTTCAAGTCCTCTGGGGGCGACTTCTCGAAGAGCTCTGTCCACCTAGCTAGTCAAAGCACGCAAAGAATGTGCTTTGCATTTTGTGCAACCCTCCCATCCATGGTCGGGGCCAAGGCAGCGGAGGCAAAGAACGTGGGGATCCGATGTAGGGAAGAGCACCTCGCAGGCTGGACATCTGCTGAAGCCCGCTGAAGTCGAAATGCATCGGGGAGGAAAGACAGAAGAAAGTATCCGGGGAAGAGCGCGTGGTATTACATGTCCGAAGACAATCCCAGGAGCGCTGGTGAAATGGGCCTGTTCCTGTTGACGCGGAAAAGGGGACTGGCGCCGGTGGGCAGAGTCAGGCGAGCGCATGCTCCCAGGGCTACGCCCCCGCGTGCCTCTAAATTTAAATGGGAAGATTTCTTCTGGTGAAAAAGGTTCCGTCTCCCTTCCCTAACGAGAGGCGCCCATGCAGTATGGAGGAAAGGGGACAGGACGAAAGAGTACAACAGTTACAGGTAAGTAACTTGTTCCTTCTCCAGCATGGGGTCTGGCATGGATTCACATAAAGAATAAATAGCAGTACAGAAATACACAACGACGTGAGGTGGCAAGGCTCAACAGAAGCAATTACTGTTACCTCCGGAACAGGCTCACCTTCAAGGGAACAGGTTGCGTAGCACTGCTTGGCCGACCATGGAGTCCTCTCTGGAATCCCTTTCGACGCTGTAGAATCTTGTGAAGGTGTGTGTAGACCTCCACATAGCAGCCCTGCAGATGTCCAGCAGGGGCACACCAGACAGGAACGAAGTCGTCGCAGCGATCGCTCTGGTCGAATGAGCTCTCAGCCGGTCAGGCATTGGTCGGTTTGCCAAACGGTGACAGTGTGTAATACAGGCGGAGAGCCACCTGGAAATGGAAGCCTTGGACCAAGCTTTCCCATGGTTCACAGGACCAAAGTTCACGAAAGGTTGAGACATCTTCCGTAAACTCTTCGGAAAAAACACAGGCAACACCAAATGTTTGTTGAGGTGGAATTCTGATGGAACCTTTGGCATGAAGGAAGGGTGCGCCCGCAGCACCACCCTCGTGATGTGAAAAGTCAGATAAGGCCACTTGCAGGACAGGGCCTGGATCTCAACTACCCTCCTGGCAGGGATGATGGCCACAATAAAAGGCGTTTTCCACGAAAGGAACTTGAGAGTGGCCTGATGCATAGGTTCGAAGGCGGCCCCCATGAGCCTTGTCAGTACCACGTTGAGTTCCCACGCCGGGGCTGAAGCCTTCACTCTGCCAGACCTGTGAGTCATTCGTGGAAGGCCTAGACTGTTGATGGTGTGTCGAGGTCTTTTTCCTCGTCTGCATCCATCAGGGTGTCCGGCTTGTCTGGAACGAGTGGAGGGGTGCTGGGCGCCGAGGGCTGCGGTGTGGAGACCGGAGCCGGAGGCTGCAGCAGAGGCTAGTACGGAACCGCCTGAACAGTGGAAGGCAGGGGCGCCAGAATCGAAGGAGCCGGCGTGGCAGCAGGGGCTGCAACGGGGCCTGCAGTGCTGGAGCTATAGGAGGAATAACTATAGGTGCAGGGGGAGGGGCCAGAGCGAGCATGTCCATGATTACATCCCTAAGGAAGGACCCCATCTGAGGACATGAGCATGAGGAACTTTTCAAAGAACCTGTCGGCGCAGGCCCGTGGGTTGGCAGGTGATATTGACAGGTAGTGGACGGCAGCTGATGCCGCTGCATACTCTGTCTAGCTGTTTGCGGGGTAAACCTGTCCTGTGCTGCTGAAGGATAAACTGTAGGCCACGTACCTGGTTGACACCAGTCCCACCTTGTAACTCGTTCTCCCACCTGCTGCATTCCTCGGGCGGCCATCTTGTCTGGCGTGGTGGCCATCTTGTCGAGCTGCATGCCATGTGCCAAAGTCATGGTGCTTGGCTCACTGGGCCCGGCCTCCTCCAGGACTCTTGGCGATGGAGCATGAGACCTACCCTGCACCTCAGGCCGAGGCCTGGTAGGATTGTCACCCTCAGCAGAGTTGCCGGTAGTGCTGGGTACAGGCGCCCCCTCTGCCATGTTGCAGGTACAAGTGCATAGCCCCTCAGGTGTACACCCGGTAAAAGAACCTTGCGGTCTCTCAGCACTGTCTCTGGAAGGATCTACAGACCCCTCGGCCTGGCCGCCGGTAGCTGAATTAGCCTCGGTACCCGTGCTGGTGTGAGAAACTGAGCGGTTCCTCCCGTCTGGGCGTTTCCTTGGGAAGAAGTCGCCCTTGCGGGGTGCACTGGAAAAGAGCAGCCCTCCCTTAGGCCTTGACTTATGACTGACAAAAGTCCTTCAAGTCCTCTGGGGGCGACTTCTCGAAGAGCTCTGTCCACCTAGCTAGTCAAAGCACGCAAAGAATGTGCTTTGCATTTTGTGCAACCCTCCCATCCATGGTCGGGGCCAAGGCAGCGGAGGCAAAGAACGTGGGGATCCGATGTAGGGAAGAGCACCTCGCAGGCTGGACATCTGCTGAAGCCCGCTGAAGTCGAAATGCATCGGGGAGGAAAGACAGAAGAAAGTATCCGGGGAAGAGCGCGTGGTATTACATGTCCGAAGACAATCCCAGGAGCGCTGGTGAAATGGGCCTGTTTCTGTTGACGCGGAAAAGGGGACTGGCGCCGGTGGGCAGAGTGAGGCGAGCGCATGCTCCCAGGGCTACGCCCCCGCGTACCTCTAAATTTAAATGGGAAGATTTCTTCTGGTGAAAAAGGTTCCGTCTCCCTTCCCTAACGAGAGGCGCCCATGCAGTCTGGAGGAAAGGGGACAGGACGAAAGAGTACAACAGTTACAGGTAAGTAACTTGTTCCTTCTCCAGCATGGGGTCTGGCATGGATTCACATAAAGAATAGCAGTACAGAAATACACAACGACGTGAGGTGGCAAGGCTCAACAGAAGCAATTACTGTTACCTCCGGAACAGGCTCACCTTCAAGGGAACAGGTTGCGTAGCACTGCTTGGCCGACCCTGGAGTCCTCTCTGGAATCCCTTTCGACGCTGTAGAATCTTGTGAAGGTGTGTGTAGACCTCCACATAGCAGCCCTGCAGATGTCCAGCAGGGGCACACCAGACAGGAATGAAGTCGTCGCAGCGATCGCTCTGGTGGAATGAGCTCTCAGCCGGTCAGGCATTGGTCGGTTTGCCAAACGGTGACAGTGTGTAATACAGGCGGAGAGCCACCTGGAAATGGAAGCCTTGGACCAAGCTTTCCCATGGTTCACAGGACCAAAGTTCACGAAAGGTTGAGACATCTTCCGTAAACTCTTTGTGCGTGCCACATAGAACTTCAGAGCACGCGCCACATCCAGCGAGTGCAAAGTCCTTCCAGCCAGCGACAAAGGTGTCGGAAAAAACACAGGCAACACCAAATGTTTGTTGAGGTGGAATTCTGACGGAACCTTTGGCATGAAGGAAGGGTGCGCCCCCAGCACCACCCTCGTGATGTGAAAAGTCAGATAAGGCCTCTTGCAGGACAGGGCCTGGATCTCAACTACCCTCCTGGCAGGGATGATGGCCACAATAAAAGGCGTTTTCCACGAAAGGAACTTGAGAGTGGCCTGATGCATAGGTTCGAAGGCGGCCCCCATGAGCCTTGTCAGTACCACGTTGAGTTCCCACGCCGGGGCTGAAGCCTTCACTCTGCCAGACCTGTGAGTCATTCGTGGAAGGCCTAGACTGTTGATGGTGTGTCGAGGTCTTTTTCCTCGTCTGCATCCACCAGGGTGTCCGGCTTGTCTGGAACGAGTGGAGGGGTGCTGGGCGCCGAGGGCTGAGGTGTGGAGACCGGAGCCGGAGGCTGCAGCAGAGGCTAGTACGGAACCGCCTGAACAGTGGAAGGCAGGGGCGCCAGAATCGAAGGAGCCGGCGTGGCAGCAGGGGCTGCAACGGGGCCTGCAGTGCTGGAGCTATAGGAGGAATAACTATAGGTGCAGGGGGAGGGGCCAGAGCGAGCATGTCCATGATTACATCCCTAAGGAAGGACCCCATCTGAGGACATGAGCATGAGGAACTTTTCAAAGAACCTGTCGTCGCAGGCCCGTGGGTTGGCAGGTGATATTGACAGGTAGCGGACGGCTGCTGATGCCGCTGCATACTCTGTCTAGCTGTTTGCGGGGTAAACCTGTCCTGTGCTGCTGAAGGATAAACTGTAGGCCACGTAGCTGGTTGACACCAGTCCCACCTTGTAACTCGTTCTCCCACCTGCTGCATTCCTCGGGCGGCCATCTTGTCTGGCGTGGTGGCCATCTTGTCGAGCTGCATGCCACGTGCCAAAGTCATGGTGCTTGGCTCACTGGGCCCGGCCTCCTCCAGGACTCTTGGCGATGGAGCATGAGACCTACCCTGCACCTCAGGCCGAGGCCTGGTAGGAATGTCACCCTCAGCAGAGTTGCCGGTAGTGCTGGGTACAGGCGCCCCCTCTGCCATGTTGCAGGTACAAGTGCATAGCCCCTCAGGTGTACACCCGGTAAAAGAACCTTGCGGTCTCTCAGCACTGTCTCTGGAAGGATCTACAGACCCCTCGGCCTGGCCGCCGGTAGCTGAATTAGCCTCGGTACCCGTGCTGGTGTGAGAAACTGAGCGGTTCCTCCCGTCTGGGCGTTTCCTTGGGAAGAAGTCGCCCTTGCGGGGTGCACTGGAAAAGAGCAGCCCTCCCTTAGGCCTTGACTTATGACTGACAAAAGTCCTTCAAGTCCTCTGGGGGCGACTTCTCGAAGAGCTCTGTCCACCTAGCTAGTCAAAGCACGCAAAGAATGTGCTTTGCATTTTGTGCAACCCTCCCATCCATGGTCGGGGCCAAGGCAGCGGAGGCAAAGAACGTGGGGATCCGATGTAGGGAAGAGCACCTCGCAGGCTGGACATCTGCTGAAGCCCGCTGAAGTCGAAATGCATCGGGGAGGAAAGACAGAAGAAAGTATCCGGGGAAGAGCGCGTGGTATTACATGTCCGAGGACAATCCCAGGAGCGCTGGTGAAATGGGCCTGTTCCTGTTGACGCGGAAAAGGGGACTGGCGCCGGTGGGCAGAGTCAGGCGAGCGCATGCTCCCAGGGCTACGCCCCCGCGTGCCTCTAAATTTAAATGGGAAGATTTCTTCTGGTGAAAAAGGTTCCGTCTCCCTTCCCTAACGAGAGGCGCCCATGCAGTATGGAGGAAAGGGGACAGGACGAAAGAGTACAACAGTTACAGGTAAGTAACTTGTTCCTTCTCCAGCATGGGGTCTGGCATGGATTCACATAAAGAATAAATAGCAGTACAGAAATACACAACGACGTGAGGTGGCAAGGCTCAACAGAAGCAATTACTGTTACCTCCGGAACAGGCTCACCTTCAAGGGAACAGGTTGCGTAGCACTGCTTGGCCGACCCTGGAGTCCTCTCTGGAATCCCTTTCGACGCTGTAGAATCTTGTGAAGGTGTGTGTAGACCTCCACATAGCAGCCCTGCAGATGTCCAGCAGGGGCACACCAGACAGGAACGAAGTCGTCGCAGCGATCGCTCTGGTCGAATGAGCTCTCAGCCGGTCAGGCATTGGTCGGTTTGCCAAACGGTGACAGTGTGTAATACAGGCGGAGAGCCACCTGGAAATGGAAGCCTTGGACCAAGCTTTCCCATGGTTCACAGGACCAAAGTTCACGAAAGGTTGAGACATCTTCCGTAAACTCTTCGGAAAAAACACAGGCAACACCAAATGTTTGTTGAGGTGGAATTCTGATGGAACCTTTGGCATGAAGGAAGGGTGCGCCCGCAGCACCACCCTCGTGATGTGAAAAGTCAGATAAGGCCGCTTGCAGGACAGGGCCTGGATCTCAACTACCCTCCTGGCAGGGATGATGGCCACAATAAAAGGCGTTTTCCACGAAAGGAACTTGAGAGTGGCCTGATGCATAGGTTCGAAGGCGGCCCCCATGAGCCTTGTCAGTACCACGTTGAGTTCCCACGCCGGGGCTGAAGCCTTCACTCTGCCAGACCTGTGAGTCATTCGTGGAAGGCCTAGACTGTTGATGGTGTGTCGAGGTCTTTTTCCTCGTCTGCATCCATCAGGGTGTCCGGCTTGTCTGGAACGAGTGGAGGGGTGCTGGGCGCCGAGGGCTGCGGTGTGGAGACCGGAGCCGGAGGCTGCAGCAGAGGCTAGTACGGAACCGCCTGAACAGTGGAAGGCAGGGGCGCCAGAATCGAAGGAGCCGGCGTGGCAGCAGGGGCTGCAACGGGGCCTGCAGTGCTGGAGCTATAGGAGGAATAACTATAGGTGCAGGGGGAGGGGCCAGAGCGAGCATGTCCATGATTACATCCCTAAGGAAGGACCCCATCTGAGGACATGAGCATGAGGAACTTTTCAAAGAACCTGTCGGCGCAGGCCCGTGGGTTGGCAGGTGATATTGACAGGTAGCGGACGGCAGCTGATGCCGCTGCATACTCTGTCTAGCTGTTTGCGGGGTAAACCTGTCCTGTGCTGCTGAAGGATAAACTGTAGGCCACGTACCTGGTTGACACCAGTCCCACCTTGTAACTCGTTCTCCCACCTGCTGCATTCCTCGGGCGGCCATCTTGTCTGGCGTGGTGGCCATCTTGTCGAGCTGCATGCCATGTGCCAAAGTCATGGTGCTTGGCTCACTGGGCCCGGCCTCCTCCAGGACTCTTGGCGATGGAGCATGAGACCTACCCTGCACCTCAGGCCGAGGCCTGGTAGGATTGTCACCCTCAGCAGAGTTGCCGGTAGTGCTGGGTACAGGCGCCCCCTCTGCCATGTTGCAGGTACAAGTGCATAGCCCCTCAGGTGTACACCCGGTAAAAGAACCTTGCGGTCTCTCAGCACTGTCTCTGGAAGGATCTACAGACCCCTCGGCCTGGCCGCCGGTAGCTGAATTAGCCTCGGTACCCGTGCTGGTGTGAGAAACTGAGCGGTTCCTCCCGTCTGGGCGTTTCCTTGGGAAGAAGTCGCCCTTGCGGGGTGCACTGGAAAACAGCAGCCCTCCCTTAGGCCTTGACTTATGACTGACAAAAGTCCTTCAAGTCCTCTGGGGGCGACTTCTCGAAGAGCTCTGTCCACCTAGCTAGTCAAAGCACGCAAAGAATGTGCTTTGCATTTTGTGCAACCCTCCCATCCATGGTCGGGGCCAAGGCAGCGGAGGCAAAGAACGTGGGGATCCGATGTAGGGAAGAGCACCTCGCAGGCTGGACATCTGCTGAAGCCCGCTGAAGTCGAAATGCATCGGGGAGGAAAGACAGAAGAAAGTATCCGGGGAAGAGCGCGTGGTATTACATGTCCGAAGACAATCCCAGGAGCGCTGGTGAAATGGGCCTGTTCCTGTTGACGCGGAAAAGGGGACTGGCGCCGGTGGGCAGAGTGAGGCGAGCGCATGCTCCCAGGGCTACGCCCCCGCGTACCTCTAAATTTAAATGGGAAGATTTCTTCTGGTGAAAAAGGTTCCGTCTCCCTTCCCTAACGAGAGGCGCCAATGCAGTATGGAGGAAAGGGGACAGGACGAAAGAGTACAACAGTTACAGGTATGTAACTTGTTCCTTCTCCAGCATGGGGTCTGGCATGGATTCACATAAAGAATAGCAGTACAGAAATACACAACGACGTGAGGTGGCAAGGCTCAACAGAAGCAATTACTGTTACCTCCGGAACAGGCTCACCTTCAAGGGAACAGGTTGCGTAGCACTGCTTGGCCGACCCTGGAGTCCTCTCTGGAATCCCTTTCGACGCTGTAGAATCTTGTGAAGGTGTGTGTAGACCTCCACATAGCAGCCCTGCAGATGTCCAGCAGGGGCACACCAGACAGGAACGAAGTCGTCGCAGCGATCGCTCTGGTGGAATGAGCTCTCAGCCGGTCAGGCATTGGTCGGTTTGCCAAACGGTGACAGTGTGTAATACAGGCGGAGAGCAACCTGGAAATGGAAGCCTTGGACCAAGCTTTCCTATGGTTCACAGGACCAAAGTTCACGAAAGGTTGAGACATCTTCCGTAAACTCTTTGTGCGTGCCACATAGAACTTCAGAGCACGCGCCACATCCAGCGAGTGCAAAGTCCTTCCAGCCAGCGACAAAGGTGTCGGAAAAAACACAGGCAACACCAAATGTTTGTTGAGATGGAATTCTGACGGAACCTTTGGCATGAAGGAAGGGTGCGCCCGCAGCACCACCCTCGTGATGTGAAAAGTCAGATAAGGCTGCTTGCAGGACAGGGCCTGGATCTCAACTACCCTCCTGGCAGGGATGATGGCCACAATAAAAGGCGCTTTCCACGAAAGGAACTTGAGAGTGGCCTGATGCATAGGTTCGAAGGCGGCCCCCATGAGCCTTGTCAGTACCACGTTGAGTTCCCACGCCGGGGCTGAAGCCTTCACTCTGCCAGACCTGTGAGTCATTCGTGGAAGGCCTAGACTGTTGATGGTGTGTCGAGGTCTTTTTCTCATCTGCATCCACCAGGGTGTCCGGCTTGTCTGGAACGAGTGGAGGGGTGCTGGGCGCCGAGGGCTGAGGTGTGGAGACCGGAGCCGGAGGCTGCAGCAGAGGCTAGTACGGAACCGCCTGAACAGTGGAAGGCAGGGGCGCCAGAATCGAAGGAGCCGGCTTGGCAGCAGGGGCTGCAACGGGGCCTGCAGTGCTGGAGCTATAGGAGGAATAACTATAGGTGCAGGGGGAGGGGCCAGAGCGAGCATGTCCATGATTACATCCCTAAGGAAGGACCCCATCTGAGGACATGAGCATGAGGAACTTTTCAAAGAACCTGTCGTCGCAGGCCCGTGGGTTGGCAGGTGATATTGACGGGTAGCGGACAGCTGCTGATGCCGCTGCATACTCTGTCTAGCTGTTTGCGGGGTAAACCTGTCCTGTGCTGCTGAAGGATAAACTGTAGGCCACGTACCTGGTTGACACCAGTCCCACCTTGTAACTCGTTCTCCCACCTGCTGCATTCCTCGGGCGGCCATCTTGTCTGGCGTGGTGGCCATCTTGTCGAGCTGCATGCCACGTGCCAAAGTCATGGTGCTTGGCTCACTGGGCCCGGCCTCCTCCAGGACTCTTGACGATGGAGCATGAGACCTACCCTGCACCTCAGGCCGAGGCCTGGTAGGAATGTCACCCTCAGCAGAGTTGCCGGTAGTGCTGGGTACAGGCGCCCCCTCTGCCATGTTGCAGGTACAAGTGCAAAGCCCCTCAGGTGTACACCCGGTAAAAGAACCTTGCAGTCTCTCAGCACTGTCTCTGGAAGGATCTACAGACCCCTCGGCCTGGCGGCCGGTAGCTGAATTAGCCTCGGTACCCGTGCTGGTGTGAGAAACTGAGCGGTTCCTCCCGTCTGGGCGTTTCCTTGGGAAGAAGTCGCCCTTGCGGGGTGCACTGGAAAAGAGCAGCCCTCCCTTAGGCCTTGACTTATGACTGACAAAAGTCCTTCAAGTCCTCTGGGGGCGACTTCTCGAAGAGCTCTGTCCACCTAGCTAGTCAAAGCACGCAAAGAATGTGCTTTGCATTTTGTGCAACCCTCCCATCCATGGTCGGGGCCAAGGCAGCGGAGGCAAAGAACGTGGGGATCCGATGTAGGGAAGAGCACCTCGCAGGCTGGACATCTGCTGAAGCCCGCTGAAGTCGAAATGCATCGGGGAGGAAAGACAGAAGAAAGTATCCGGGGAAGAGCGCGTGGTATTACATGTCCGAAGACAATCCCAGGAGCGCTGGTGAAATGGGCCTGTTCCTGTTGACGCGGAAAAGGGGACTGGCGCCGGTGGGCAGAGTCAGGCGAGCGCATGCTCCCAGGGCTACGCCCCCGCGTGCCTCTAAATTTAAATGGGAAGATTTCTTCTGGTGAAAAATGTTCCGTCTCCCTTCCCTAACGAGAGGCGCCCATGCAGTATGGAGGAAAGGGGACAGGACGAAAGAGTACAACAGTTACAGGTAAGTAACTTGTTCCTTCTCCAGCATGGGGTCTGGCATGGATTCACATAAAGAATAAATAGCAGTACAGAAATACACAACGACGTGAGGTGGCAAGGCTCAACAGAAGCAATTACTGTTACCTCCGGAACAGGCTCACCTTCAAGGGAACAGGTTGCGTAGCACTGCTTGGCCGACCCTGGAGTCCTCTCTGGAATCCCTTTCGACGCTGTAGAATCTTGTGAAGGTGTGTGTAGACCTCCACATAGCAGCCCTGCAGATGTCCAGCAGGGGCACACCAGACAGGAACGAAGTCGTCGCAGCGATCGCTCTGGTCGAATGAGCTCTCAGCCGGTCAGGCATTGGTCGGTTTGCCAAACGGTGACAGTGTGTAATACAGGCGGAGAGCCACCTGGAAATGGAAGCCTTGGACCAAGCTTTCCCATGGTTCACAGGACCAAAGTTCACGAAAGGTTGAGACATCTTCCGTAAACTCTTCGGAAAAAACACAGGCAACACCAAATGTTTGTTGAGGTGGAATTCTGATGGAACCTTTGGCATGAAGGAAGGGTGCGCCCGCAGCACCACCCTCGTGATGTGAAAAGTCAGATAAGGCCGCTTGCAGGACAGGGCCTGGATCTCAACTACCCTCCTGGCAGGGATGATGGCCACAATAAAAGGCGTTTTCCACGAAAGGAACTTGAGAGTGGCCTGATGCATAGGTTCGAAGGCGGCCCCCATGAGCCTTGTCAGTACCACGTTGAGTTCCCACGCCGGGGCTGAAGCCTTCACTCTGCCAGACCTGTGAGTCATTCGTGGAAGGCCTAGACTGTTGATGGTGTGTCGAGGTCTTTTTCCTCGTCTGCATCCATCAGGGTGTCCGGCTTGTCTGGAACGAGTGGAGGGGTGCTGGGCGCCGAGGGCTGCGGTGTGGAGACCGGAGCCGGAGGCTGCAGCAGAGGCTAGTACGGAACCGCCTGAACAGTGGAAGGCAGGGGCGCCAGAATCGAAGGAGCCGGCGTGGCAGCAGGGGCTGCAACGGGGCCTGCAGTGCTGGAGCTATAGGAGGAATAACTATAGGTGCAGGGGGAGGGGCCAGAGCGAGCATGTCCATGATTACATCCCTAAGGAAGGACCCCATCTGAGGACTTGAGCATGAGGAACTTTTCAAAGAACCTGTCGGCGCAGGCCCGTGGGTTGGCAGGTGATATTGACAGGTAGCGGACGGCAGCTGATGCCGCTGCATACTCTGTCTAGCTGTTTGCGGGGTAAACCTGTCCTGTGCTGCTGAAGGATAAACTGTAGGCCACGTACCTGGTTGACACCAGTCCCACCTTGTAACTCGTTCTCCCACCTGCTGCATTCCTCGGGCGGCCATCTTGTCTGGCGTGGTGGCCATCTTGTCGAGCTGCATGCCATGTGCCAAAGTCATGGTGCTTGGCTCACTGGGCCCGGCCTCCTCCAGGACTCTTGGCGATGGAGCATGAGACCTACCCTGCACCTCAGGCCGAGGCCTGGTAGGATTGTCACCCTCAGCAGAGTTGCCGGTAGTGCTGGGTACAGGCGCCCCCTCTGCCATGTTGCAGGTACAAGTGCATAGCCCCTCAGGTGTACACCCGGTAAAAGAACCTTGCGGTCTCTCAGCACTGTCTCTGGAAGGATCTACAGACCCCTCGGCCTGGCCGCCGGTAGCTGAATTAGCCTCGGTACCCGTGCTGGTGTGAGAAACTGAGCGGTTCCTCCCGTCTGGGCGTTTCCTTGGGAAGAAGTCGCCCTTGCGGGGTGCACTGGAAAAGAGCAGCCCTCCCTTAGGCCTTGACTTATGACTGACAAAAGTCCTTCAAGTCCTCTGGGGGCGACTTCTCGAAGAGCTCTGTCCACCTAGCTAGTCAAAGCACGCAAAGAATGTGCTTTGCATTTTGTGCAACCCTCCCATCCATGGTCGGGGCCAAGGCAGCGGAGGCAAAGAACGTGGGGATCCGATGTAGGGAAGAGCACCTCGCAGGCTGGACATCTGCTGAAGCCCGCTGAAGTCGAAATGCATCGGGGAGGAAAGACAGAAGAAAGTATCCGGGGAAGAGCGCGTGGTATTACATGTCCGAAGACAATCCCAGGAGCGCTGGTGAAATGGGCCTGTTCCTGTTGACGCGGAAAAGGGGACTGGCGCCGGTGGGCAGAGTCAGGCGAGCGCATGCTCCCAGGGCTACGCCCCCGCGTGCCTCTAAATTTAAATGGGAAGATTTCTTCTGGTGAAAAAGGTTCCGTCTCCCTTCCCTAACGAGAGGCGCCCATGCAGTATGGAGGAAAGGGGACAGGACGAAAGAGTACAACAGTTACAGGTAAGTAACTTGTTCCTTCTCCAGCATGGGGTCTGGCATGGATTCACATAAAGAATAATTAGCAGTACAGAAATACACAACGACGTGAGGTGGCAAGGCTCAACAGAAGCAATTACTGTTACCTCCGGAACAGGCTCACCTTCAAGGGAACAGGTTGCGTAGCACTGCTTGGCCGACCATGGAGTCCTCTCTGGAATCCCTTTCGACGCTGTAGAATCTTGTGAAGGTGTGTGTAGACCTCCACATAGCAGCCCTGCAGATGTCCAGCAGGGGCACACCAGACAGGAACGAAGTCGTCGCAGCGATCGCTCTGGTCGAATGAGCTCTCAGCCGGTCAGGCATTGGTCGGTTTGCCAAACGGTGATAAGTGTGTAATACAGGCGGAGAGCCACCTGGAAATGGAAGCCTTGGACCAAGCTTTCCCATGGTTCACAGGACCAAAGTTCACGAAAGGTTGAGACATCTTCCGTAAACTCTTCGGAAAAAACACAGGCAACACCAAATGTTTGTTGAGGTGGAATTCTGATGGAACCTTTGGCATGAAGGAAGGGTGCGCCCGCAGCACCACCCTCGTGATGTGAAAAGTCAGATAAGGCCACTTGCAGGACAGGGCCTGGATCTCAACTACCCTCCTGGCAGGGATGATGGCCACAATAAAAGGCGTTTTCCACGAAAGGAACTTGAGAGTGGCCTGATGCATAGGTTCGAAGGCGGCCCCCATGAGCCTTGTCAGTACCACGTTGAGTTCCCACGCCGGGGCTGAAGCCTTCACTCTGCCAGACCTGTGAGTCATTCGTGGAAGGCCTAGACTGTTGATGGTGTGTCGAGGTCTTTTTCCTCGTCTGCATCCATCAGGGTGTCCGGCTTGTCTGGAACGAGTGGAGGGGTGCTGGGCGCCGAGGGCTGCGGTGTGGAGACCGGAGCCGGAGGCTGCAGCAGAGGCTAGTACGGAACCGCCTGAACAGTGGAAGGCAGGGGCGCCAGAATCGAAGGAGCCGGCGTGGCAGCAGGGGCTGCAACGGGGCCTGCAGTGCTGGAGCTATAGGAGGAATAACTATAGGTGCAGGGGGAGGGGCCAGAGCGAGCATGTCCATGATTACATCCCTAAGGAAGGACCCCATCTGAGGACATGAGCATGAGGAACTTTTCAAAGAACCTGTCGGCGCAGGCCCGTGGGTTGGCAGGTGATATTGACAGGTAGTGGACGGCAGCTGATGCCGCTGCATACTCTATCTAGCTGTTTGCGGGGTAAACCTGTCCTGTGCTGCTGAAGGATAAACTGTAGGCCACGTACCTGGTTGACACCAGTCCCACCTTGTAACTCGTTCTCCCACCTGCTGCATTCCTCGGGCGGCCATCTTGTCTGGCGTGGTGGCCATCTTGTCGAGCTGCATGCCATGTGCCAAAGTCATGGTGCTTGGCTCACTGGGCCCGGCCTCCTCCAGGACTCTTGGCGATGGAGCATGAGACCTACCCTGCACCTCAGGCCGAGGCCTGGTAGGATTGTCACCCTCAGCAGAGTTGCCGGTAGTGCTGGGTACAGGCGCCCCCTCTGCCATGTTGCAGGTACAAGTGCATAGCCCCTCAGGTGTACACCCGGTAAAAGAACCTTGCGGTCTCTCAGCACTGTCTCTGGAAGGATCTACAGACCCCTCGGCCTGGCCGCCGGTAGCTGAATTAGCCTCGGTACCCGTGCTGGTGTGAGAAACTGAGCGGTTCCTCCCGTCTGGGCGTTTCCTTGGGAAGAAGTCGCCCTTGCGGGGTGCACTGGAAAAGAGCAGCCCTCCCTTAGGCCTTGACTTATGACTGACAAAAGTCCTTCAAGTCCTCTGGGGGCGACTTCTCGAAGAGCTCTGTCCACCTAGCTAGTCAAAGCACGCAAAGAATGTGCTTTGCATTTTGTGCAACCCTCCCATCCATGGTCGGGGCCAAGGCAGCGGAGGCAAAGAACGTGGGGATCCGATGTAGGGAAGAGCACCTCGCAGGCTGGACATCTGCTGAAGCCCGCTGAAGTCGAAATGCATCGGGGAGGAAAGACAGAAGAAAGTATCCGGGGAAGAGCGCGTGGTATTACATGTCCGAAGACAATCCCAGGAGCGCTGGTGAAATGGGCCTGTTCCTGTTGACGCGGAAAAGGGGACTGGCGCCGGTGGGCAGAGTCAGGCGAGTGCATGCTCCCAGGGCTACGCCCCCGCGTGCCTCTAAATTTAAATGGGAAGATTTCTTCTGGTGAAAAAGGTTCCGTCTCCCTTCCCTAACGAGAGGCGCCCATGCAGTATGGAGGAAAGGGGACAGGACGAAAGAGTACAACAGTTACAGGTAAGTAACTTGTTCCTTCTCCAGCATGGGGTCTGGCATGGATTCACATAAAGAATAAATAGCAGTACAGAAATACACAACGACGTGAGGTGGCAAGGCTCAACAGAAGTAATTACTGTTACCTCCGGAACAGGCTCACCTTCAAGGGAACAGGTTGCGTAGCACTGCTTGGCCGACCCTGGAGTCCTCTCTGGAATCCCTTTCGACGCTGTAGAATCTTGTGAAGGTGTGTGTAGACCTCCACATAGCAGCCCTGCAGATGTCCAGCAGGGGCACACCAGACAGGAACGAAGTCGTCGCAGCGATCGCTCTGGTGGAATGAGCTCTCAGCCGGTCAGGCATTGGTCGGTTTGCCAAACGGTGACAGTGTGTAATACAGGCGGAGAGCAACCTGGAAATGGAAGCCTTGGACCAAGCTTTCCCATGGTTCACAGGACCAAAGTTCACGAAAGGTTGAGACATCTTCCGTAAAAACTCTTTGTGCGTGCCACATAGAACTTCAGAGCACGCGCCACATCCAGCGAGTGCAAAGTCCTTCCAGCCAGCGACAAAGGTGTCGGAAAAAACACAGGCAACACCAAATGTTTGTTGAGGTGGAATTCTGACGGAACCTTTGGCATGAAGGAAGGGTGCGCCCGCAGCACCACCCTCGTGAGGTGAAAAGTCAGATAAGGCCGCTTGCAGGACAGGGCCTGGATCTCAACTACCCTCCTGGCAGGGATGATGGCCACAATAAAAGGCGTTTTCCACGAAAGGAACTTGAGAGTGGCCTGATGCATAGGTTCGAAGGCGGCCCCCATGAGCCTTGTCAGTACCACGTTGAGTTCCCACGCCGGGGCTGAAGCCTTCACTCTGCCAGACCTGTGAGTCATTCGTGGAAGGCCTAGACTGTTGATGGTGTGTCGAGGTCTTTTTCCTCGTCTGCATCCACCAGGGTGTCCGGCTTGTCTGGAACGAGTGGAGGGGTGCTGGGCGCCGAGGGCTGAGGTGTGGAGACCGGAGCCGGAGGCTGCAGCAGAGGCTAGTACGGAACCGCCTGAACAGTGGAAGGCAGGGGCGCCAGAATCGAAGGAGCCGGCGTGGCAACAGGGGCTGCAACGGGCCTGCAGTGCTGGAGCTATAGGAGGAATAACTATAGGTGCAGGGGGAGGGGCCAGAGCGAGCATGTCCATGATTACATCCCTAAGGAAGGACCCCATCTGAGGACATGAGCATGAGGAACTTTTCAAAGAACCTGTCGTCGCAGGCCCGTGGGTTGGCAGGTGATATTGACGGGTAGCGGACGGCTGCTGATGCCGCTGCATACTCTGTCTAGCTGTTTGCGGGGTAAACCTGTCCTGTGCTGCTGAAGGTTAAACTGTAGGCCACGTAGCTGGTTGACACCAGTCTCACCTTGTAACTCGTTCTCCCACCTGCTGCATTCCTCGGGCGGCCATCTTGTCTGGCGTGGTGGCCATCTTGTCGAGCTGCATGCCACGTGCCAAAGTCATGGTGCTTGGCTCACTGGGCCCGGCCTCCTCCAGGACTCTTGGCGATGGAGCATGAGACCTACCCTGCACCTCAGGCCGAGGCCTGGTAGGAATGTCACCCTCAGCAGAGTTGCCGGTAGTGCTGGGTACAGGCGCCCCCTCTGCCATGTTGCAGGTACAAGTGCATAGCCCCTCAGGTGTACACCCGGTAAAAGAACCTTGCGGTCTCTCAGCACTGTCTCTGGAAGGATCTACAGACCCCTCGGCCTGGCCGCCGGTAGCTGAATTAGCCTCGGTACCCGTGCTGGTGTGAGAAACTGAGCGGTTCCTCCCGTCTGGGCGTTTCCTTGGGAAGAAGTCGCCCTTGCGGGGTGCACTGGAAAAGAGCAGCCCTCCCTTAGGCCTTGACTTATGACTGACAAAAGTCCTTCAAGTCCTCTGGGGGCGACTTCTCGAAGAGCTCTGTCCACCTAGCTAGTCAAAGCACGCAAAGAATGTGCTTTGCATTTTGTGCAACCCTCCCATCCATGGTCGGGGCCAAGGCAGCGGAGGCAAAGAACGTGGGGATCCGATGTAGGGAAGAGCACCTCGCAGGCTGGACATCTGCTGAAGCCCGCTGAAGTCGAAATGCATCGGGGAGGAAAGACAGAAGAAAGTATCCGGGGAAGAGCGCGTGGTATTACATGTCCGAAGACAATCCCAGGAGCGCTGGTGAAATGGGCCTGTTCCGGTTGACGCGGAAAAGGGGACTGGCGCCGGTGGGCAGAGTGAGGCGAGCGCATGCTCCCAGGGCTACGCCCCCGCGTACCTCTAAATTTAAATGGGAAGATTTCTTCTGGTGAAAAAGGTTCCGTCTCCCTTCCCTAACGAGAGGCGCCCATGCAGTCTGGAGGAAAGGGGACAGGACGAAAGAGTACAACAGTTACAGGTAAGTAACTTGTTCCTTCTCCAGCATGGGGTCTGGCATGGATTCACATAAAGAATAGCAGTACAGAAATACACAACGACGTGAGGTGGCAAGGCTCAACAGAAGCAATTACTGTTACCTCCGGAACAGGCTCACCTTCAAGGGAACAGGTTGCGTAGCACTGCTTGGCCGACCCTGGAGTCCTCTCTGGAATCCCTTTCGACGCTGTAGAATCTTGTGAAGGTGTGTGTAGACCTCCACATAGCAGCCCTGCAGATGTCCAGCAGGGGCACACCAGACAGGAACGAAGTCGTCGCAGCGATCGCTCTGGTCGAATGAGCTCTCAGCCGGTCAGGCATTGGTCGGTTTGCCAAACGGTGACAGTGTGTAATACAGGCGGAGAGCCACCTGGAAATGGAAGCCTTGGACCAAGCTTTCCCATGGTTCACAGGACCAAAGTTCACGAAAGGTTGAGACATCTTCCGTAAACTCTTCGGAAAAAACACAGGCAACACCAAATGTTTGTTGAGGTGGAATTCTGATGGAACCTTTGGCATGAAGGAAGGGTGCGCCCGCAGCACCACCCTCGTGATGTGAAAAGTCAGATAAGGCCGCTTGCAGGACAGGGCCTGGATCTCAACTACCCTCCTGGCAGGGATGATGGCCACAATAAAAGGCGTTTTCCACGAAAGGAACTTGAGAGTGGCCTGATGCATAGGTTCGAAGGCGGCCCCCATGAGCCTTGTCAGTACCACGTTGAGTTCCCACGCCGGGGCTGAAGCCTTCACTCTGCCAGACCTGTGAGTCATTCGTGGAAGGCCTAGACTGTTGATGGTGTGTCGAGGTCTTTTTCCTCGTCTGCATCCATCAGGGTGTCCGGCTTGTCTGGAACGAGTGGAGGGGTGCTGGGCGCCGAGGGCTGCGGTGTGGAGACCGGAGCCGGAGGCTGCAGCAGAGGCTAGTACGGAACCGCCTGAACAGTGGAAGGCAGGGGCGCCAGAATCGAAGGAGCCGGCGTGGCAGCAGGGGCTGCAACGGGGCCTGCAGTGCTGGAGCTATAGGAGGAATAACTATAGGTGCAGGGGGAGGGGCCAGAGCGAGCATGTCCATGATTACATCCCTAAGGAAGGACCCCATCTGAGGACATGAGCATGAGGAACTTTTCAAAGAACCTGTCGGCGCAGGCCCGTGGGTTGGCAGGTGATATTGACAGGTAGCGGACGGCAGCTGATGCCGCTGCATACTCTGTCTAGCTGTTTGCGGGGTAAACCTGTCCTGTGCTGCTGAAGGATAAACTGTAGGCCACGTACCTGGTTGACACCAGTCCCACCTTGTAACTCGTTCTCCCACCTGCTGCATTCCTCGGGCGGCCATCTTGTCTGGCGTGGTGGCCATCTTGTCGAGCTGCATGCCATGTGCCAAAGTCATGGTGCTTGGCTCACTGGGCCCGGCCTCCTCCAGGACTCTTGGCGATGGAGCATGAGACCTACCCTGCACCTCAGGCCGAGGCCTGGTAGGATTGTCACCCTCAGCAGAGTTGCCGGTAGTGCTGGGTACAGGCGCCCCCTCTGCCATGTTGCAGGTACAAGTGCATAGCCCCTCAGGTGTACACCCGGTAAAAGAACCTTGCGGTCTCTCAGCACTGTCTCTGGAAGGATCTACAGACCCCTCGGCCTGGCCGCCGGTAGCTGAATTAGCCTCGGTACCCGTGCTGGTGTGAGAAACTGAGCGGTTCCTCCCGTCTGGGCGTTTCCTTGGGAAGAAGTCGCCCTTGCGGGGTGCACTGGAAAAGAGCAGCCCTCCCTTAGGCCTTGACTTATGACTGACTAAAGTCCTTCAAGTCCTCTGGGGGCGACTTCTCGAAGAGCTCTGTCCACCTAGCTAGTCAAAGCACGCAAAGAATGTGCTTTGCATTTTGTGCAACCCTCCCATCCATGGTCGGGGCCAAGGCAGCGGAGGCAAAGAACGTGGGGATCCGATGTAGGGAAGAGCACCTCGCAGGCTGGACATCTGCTGAAGCCCGCTGAAGTCGAAATGCATCGGGGAGGAAAGACAGAAGAAAGTATCCGGGGAAGAGCGCGTGGTATTACATGTCCGAAGACAATCCCAGGAGCGCTGGTGAAATGGGCCTGTTCCTGTTGACGCGGAAAAGGGGACTGGCGCCGGTGGGCAGAGTGAGGCGAGCGCATGCTCCCAGGGCTACGCCCCCGCGTACCTCTAAATTTAAATGGGAAGATTTCTTCTGGTGAAAAAGGTTCCGTCTCCCTTCCCTAACGAGAGGCGCCAATGCAGTATGGAGGAAAGGGGACAGGACGAAAGAGTACAACAGTTACAGGTATGTAACTTGTTCCTTCTCCAGCATGGGGTCTGGCATGGATTCACATAAAGAATAGCAGTACAGAAATACACAACGACGTGAGGTGGCAAGGCTCAACAGAAGCAATTACTGTTACCTCCGGAACAGGCTCACCTTCAAGGGAACAGGTTGCGTAGCACTGCTTGGCCGACCCTGGAGTCCTCTCTGGAATCCCTTTCGACGCTGTAGAATCTTGTGAAGGTGTGTGTAGACCTCCACATAGCAGCCCTGCAGATGTCCAGCAGGGGCACACCAGACAGGAACGAAGTCGTCGCAGCGATCGCTCTGGTGGAATGAGCTCTCAGCCGGTCAGGCATTGGTCGGTTTGCCAAACGGTGACAGTGTGTAATACAGGCGGAGAGCAACCTGGAAATGGAAGCCTTGGACCAAGCTTTCCCATGGTTCACAGGACCAAAGTTCACGAAAGGTTGAGACATCTTCCGTAAACTCTTTGTGCGTGCCACATAGAACTTCAGAGCATGCGCCACATCCAGCGAGTGCAAAGTCCTTCCAGCCAGCGACAAAGGTGTCGGAAAAAACACAGGCAACACCAAATGTTTGTTGAGATGGAATTCTGACGGAACCTTTGGCATGAAGGAAGGGTGCGCCCGCAGCACCACCCTCGTGATGTGAAAAGTCAGATAAGGCTGCTTGCAGGACAGGGCCTGGATCTCAACTACCCTCCTGGCAGGGATGATGGCCACAATAAAAGGCGCTTTCCACGAAAGGAACTTGAGAGTGGCCTGATGCATAGGTTCGAAGGCGGCCCCCATGAGCCTTGTCAGTACCACGTTGAGTTCCCACGCCGGGGCTGAAGCCTTCACTCTGCCAGACCTGTGAGTCATTCGTGGAAGGCCTAGACTGTTGATGGTGTGTCGAGGTCTTTTTCTCATCTGCATCCACCAGGGTGTCCGGCTTGTCTGGAACGAGTGGAGGGGTGCTGGGCGCCGAGGGCTGAGGTGTGGAGACCGGAGCCGGAGGCTGCAGCAGAGGCTAGTACGGAACCGCCTGAACAGTGGAAGGCAGGGGCGCCAGAATCGAAGGAGCCGGCTTGGCAGCAGGGGCTGCAACGGGGCCTGCAGTGCTGGAGCTATAGGAGGAATAACTATAGGTGCAGGGGGAGGGGCCAGAGCGAGCATGTCCATGATTACATCCCTAAGGAAGGACCCCATCTGAGGACATGAGCATGAGGAACTTTTCAAAGAACCTGTCGTCGCAGGCCCGTGGGTTGGCAGGTGATATTGACGGGTAGCGGACAGCTGCTGATGCCGCTGCATACTCTGTCTAGCTGTTTGCGGGGTAAACCTGTCCTGTGCTGCTGAAGGATAAACTGTAGGCCACGTACCTGGTTGACACCAGTCCCACCTTGTAACTCGTTCTCCCACCTGCTGCATTCCTCGGGCGGCCATCTTGTCTGGCGTGGTGGCCATCTTGTCGAGCTGCATGCCACGTGCCAAAGTCATGGTGCTTGGCTCACTGGGCCCGGCCTCCTCCAGGACTCTTGACGATGGAGCATGAGACCTACCCTGCACCTCAGGCCGAGGCCTGGTAGGAATGTCACCCTCAGCAGAGTTGCCGGTAGTGCTGGGTACAGGCGCCCCCTCTGCCATGTTGCAGGTACAAGTGCAAAGCCCCTCAGGTGTACACCCGGTAAAAGAACCTTGCAGTCTCTCAGCACTGTCTCTGGAAGGATCTACAGACCCCTCGGCCTGGCGGCCGGTAGCTGAATTAGCCTCGGTACCCGTGCTGGTGTGAGAAACTGAGCGGTTCCTCCCGTCTGGGCGTTTCCTTGGGAAGAAGTCGCCCTTGCGGGGTGCACTGGAAAAGAGCAGCCCTCCCTTAGGCCTTGACTTATGACTGACAAAAGTCCTTCAAGTCCTCTGGGGGCGACTTCTCGAAGAGCTCTGTCCACCTAGCTAGTCAAAGCACGCAAAGAATGTGCTTTGCATTTTGTGCAACCCTCCCATCCATGGTCGGGGCCAAGGCAGCGGAGGCAAAGAACGTGGGGATCCGATGTAGGGAAGAGCACCTCGCAGGCTGGACATCTGCTGAAGCCCGCTGAAGTCGAAATGCATCGGGGAGGAAAGACAGAAGAAAGTATCCGGGGAAGAGCGCGTGGTATTACATGTCCGAAGACAATCCCAGGAGCGCTGGTGAAATGGGCCTGTTCCTGTTGACGCGGAAAAGGGGACTGGCGCCGGTGGGCAGAGTCAGGCGAGCGCATGCTCCCAGGGCTACGCCCCCGCGTGCCTCTAAATTTAAATGGGAAGATTTCTTCTGGTGAAAAAGGTTCCGTCTCCCTTCCCTAACGAGAGGCGCCCATGCAGTATGGAGGAAAGGGGACAGGACGAAAGAGTACAACAGTTACAGGTAAGTAACTTGTTCCTTCTCCAGCATGGGGTCTGGCATGGATTCACATAAAGAATAAATAGCAGTACAGAAATACACAACGACGTGAGGTGGCAAGGCTCAACAGAAGCAATTACTGTTACCTCCGGAACAGGCTCACCTTCAAGGGAACAGGTTGCGTAGCACTGCTTGGCCGACCCTGGAGTCCTCTCTGGAATCCCTTTCGACGCTGTAGAATCTTGTGAAGGTGTGTGTAGACCTCCACATAGCAGCCCTGCAGATGTCCAGCAGGGGCACACCAGACAGGAACGAAGTCGTCGCAGCGATCGCGCTGGTCGAATGAGCTCTCAGCCGGTCAGGCATTGGTCGGTTTGCCAAACGGTGACAGTGTGTAATACAGGCGGAGAGCCACCTGGAAATGGAAGCCTTGGACCAAGCTTTCCCATGGTTCACAGGACCAAAGTTCACGAAAGGTTGAGACATCTTCCGTAAACTCTTCGGAAAAAACACAGGCAACACCAAATGTTTGTTGAGGTGGAATTCTGATGGAACCTTTGGCATGAAGGAAGGGTGCGCCCGCAGCACCACCCTCGTGATGTGAAAAGTCAGATAAGGCCGCTTGCAGGACAGGGCCTGGATCTCAACTACCCTCCTGGCAGGGATGATGGCCACAATAAAAGGCGTTTTCCACGAAAGGAACTTGAGAGTGGCCTGATGCATAGGTTCGAAGGCGGCCCCCATGAGCCTTGTCAGTACCACGTTGAGTTCCCACGCCGGGGCTGAAGCCTTCACTCTGCCAGACCTGTGAGTCATTCGTGGAAGGCCTAGACTGTTGATGGTGTGTCGAGGTCTTTTTCCTCGTCTGCATCCATCAGGGTGTCCGGCTTGTCTGGAACGAGTGGAGGGGTGCTGGGCGCCGAGGGCTGCGGTGTGGAGACCGGAGCCGGAGGCTGCAGCAGAGGCTAGTACGGAACCGCCTGAACAGTGGAAGGCAGGGGCGCCAGAATCGAAGGAGCCGGCGTGGCAGCAGGGGCTGCAACGGGGCCTGCAGTGCTGGAGCTATAGGAGGAATAACTATAGGTGCAGGGGGAGGGGCCAGAGCGAGCATGTCCATGATTACATCCCTAAGGAAGGACCCCATCTGAGGACTTGAGCATGAGGAACTTTTCAAAGAACCTGTCGGCGCAGGCCCGTGGGTTGGCAGGTGATATTGACAGGTAGCGGACGGCAGCTGATGCCGCTGCATACTCTGTCTAGCTGTTTGCGGGGTAAACCTGTCCTGTGCTGCTGAAGGATAAACTGTAGGCCACGTACCTGGTTGACACCAGTCCCACCTTGTAACTCGTTCTCCCACCTGCTGCATTCCTCGGGCGGCCATCTTGTCTGGCGTGGTGGCCATCTTGTCGAGCTGCATGCCATGTGCCAAAGTCATGGTGCTTGGCTCACTGGGCCCGGCCTCCTCCAGGACTCTTGGCGATGGAGCATGAGACCTACCCTGCACCTCAGGCCGAGGCCTGGTAGGATTGTCACCCTCAGCAGAGTTGCCGGTAGTGCTGGGTACAGGCGCCCCCTCTGCCATGTTGCAGGTACAAGTGCATAGCCCCTCAGGTGTACACCCGGTAAAAGAACCTTGCGGTCTCTCAGCACTGTCTCTGGAAGGATCTACAGACCCCTCGGCCTGGCCGCCGGTAGCTGAATTAGCCTCGGTACCCGTGCTGGTGTGAGAAACTGAGCGGTTCCTCCCGTCTGGGCGTTTCCTTGGGAAGAAGTCGCCCTTGCGGGGTGCACTGGAAAAGAGCAGCCCTCCCTTAGGCCTTGACTTATGACTGACAAAAGTCCTTCAAGTCCTCTGGGGGCGACTTCTCGAAGAGCTCTGTCCACCTAGCTAGTCAAAGCACGCAAAGAATGTGCTTTGCATTTTGTGCAACCCTCCCATCCATGGTCGGGGCCAAGGCAGCGGAGGCAAAGAACGTGGGGATCCGATGTAGGGAAGAGCACCTCGCAGGCTGGACATCTGCTGAAGCCCGCTGAAGTCGAAATGCATCGGGGAGGAAAGACAGAAGAAAGTATCCGGGGAAGAGCGCGTGGTATTACATGTCCGAAGACAATCCCAGGAGCGCTGGTGAAATGGGCCTGTTCCTGTTGACGCGGAAAAGGGGACTGGCGCCGGTGGGCAGAGTCAGGCGAGCGCATGCTCCCAGGGCTACGCCCCCGCGTGCCTCTAAATTTAAATGGGAAGATTTCTTCTGGTGAAAAAGGTTCCGTCTCCCTTCCCTAACGAGAGGCGCCCATGCAGTATGGAGGAAAGGGGACAGGACGAAAGAGTACAACAGTTACAGGTAAGTAACTTGTTCCTTCTCCAGCATGGGGTCTGGCATGGATTCACATAAAGAATAAATAGCAGTACAGAAATACACAACGACGTGAGGTGGCAAGGCTCAACAGAAGCAATTACTGTTACCTCCGGAACAGGCTCACCTTCAAGGGAACAGGTTGCGTAGCACTGCTTGGCCGACCATGGAGTCCTCTCTGGAATCCCTTTCGACGCTGTAGAATCTTGTGAAGGTGTGTGTAGACCTCCACATAGCAGCCCTGCAGATGTCCAGCAGGGGCACACCAGACAGGAACGAAGTCGTCGCAGCGATCGCTCTGGTCGAATGAGCTCTCAGCCGGTCAGGCATTGGTCGGTTTGCCAAACGGTGACAGTGTGTAATACAGGCGGAGAGCCACCTGGAAATGGAAGCCTTGGACCAAGCTTTCCCATGGTTCACAGGACCAAAGTTCACGAAAGGTTGAGACATCTTCCGTAAACTCTTCGGAAAAAACACAGGCAACACCAAATGTTTGTTGAGGTGGAATTCTGATGGAACCTTTGGCATGAAGGAAGGGTGCGCCCGCAGCACCACCCTCGTGATGTGAAAAGTCAGATAAGGCCACTTGCAGGACAGGGCCTGGATCTCAACTACCCTCCTGGCAGGGATGATGGCCACAATAAAAGACGTTTTCCACGAAAGGAACTTGAGAGTGGCCTGATGCATAGGTTCGAAGGCGGCCCCCATGAGCCTTGTCAGTACCACGTTGAGTTCCCACGCCGGGGCTGAAGCCTTCACTCTGCCAGACCTGTGAGTCATTCGTGGAAGGCCTAGACTGTTGATGGTGTGTCGAGGTCTTTTTCCTCGTCTGCATCCATCAGGGTGTCCGGCTTGTCTGGAACGAGTGGAGGGGTGCTGGGCGCCGAGGGCTGCGGTGTGGAGACCGGAGCCGGAGGCTGCAGCAGAGGCTAGTACGGAACCGCCTGAACAGTGGAAGGCAGGGGCGCCAGAATCGAAGGAGCCGGCGTGGCAGCAGGGGCTGCAACGGGGCCTGCAGTGCTGGAGCTATAGGAGGAATAACTATAGGTGCAGGGGGAGGGGCCAGAGCGAGCATGTCCATGATTACATCCCTAAGGAAGGACCCCATCTGAGGACATGAGCATGAGGAACTTTTCAAAGAACCTGTCGGCGCAGGCCCGTGGGTTGGCAGGTGATATTGACAGGTAGCGGACGGCAGCTGATGCCGCTGCATACTCTGTCTAGCTGTTTGCGGGGTAAACCTGTCCTGTGCTGCTGAAGGATAAACTGTAGGCCACGTACCTGGTTGACACCAGTCCCACCTTGTAACTCGTTCTCCCACCTGCTGCATTCCTCGGGCGGCCATCTTGTCTGGCGTGGTGGCCATCTTGTCGAGCTGCATGCCATGTGCCAAAGTCATGGTGCTTGGCTCACTGGGCCCGGCCTCCTCCAGGACTCTTGGCGATGGAGCATGAGACCTACCCTGCACCTCAGGCCGAGGCCTGGTAGGATTGTCACCCTCAGCAGAGTTGCCGGTAGTGCTGGGTACAGGCGCCCCCTCTGCCATGTTGCAGGTACAAGTGCATAGCCCCTCAGGTGTACACCCGGTAAAAGAACCTTGCGGTCTCTCAGCACTGTCTCTGGAAGGATCTACAGACCCCTCGGCCTGGCCGCCGGTAGCTGAATTAGCCTCGGTACCCGTGCTGGTGTGAGAAACTGAGCGGTTCCTCCCGTCTGGGCGTTTCCTTGGGAAGAAGTCGCCCTTGCGGGGTGCACTGGAAAAGAGCAGCCCTCCCTTAGGCCTTGACTTATGACTGACAAAAGTCCTTCAAGTCCTCTGGGGGCGACTTCTCGAAGAGCTCTGTCCACCTAGCTAGTCAAAGCACGCAAAGAATGTGCTTTGCATTTTGTGCAACCCTCCCATCCATGGTCGGGGCCAAGGCAGCGGAGGCAAAGAACGTGGGGATCCGATGTAGGGAAGAGCACCTCGCAGGCTGGACATCTGCTGAAGCCCGCTGAAGTCGAAATGCATCGGGGAGGAAAGACAGAAGAAAGTATCCGGGGAAGAGCGCGTGGTATTACATGTCCGAAGACAATCCCAGGAGCGCTGGTGAAATGGGCCTGTTCCTGTTGACGCGGAAAAGGGGACTGGCGCCGGTGGGCAGAGTCAGGCGAGTGCATGCTCCCAGGGCTACGCCCCCGCGTGCCTCTAAATTTAAATGGGAAGATTTCTTCTGGTGAAAAAGGTTCCGTCTCCCTTCCCTAACGAGAGGCGCCCATGCAGTATGGAGGAAAGGGGACAGGACGAAAGAGTACAACAGTTACAGGTAAGTAACTTGTTCCTTCTCCAGCATGGGGTCTGGCATGGATTCACATAAAGAATAAATAGCAGTACAGAAATACACAACGACGTGAGGTGGCAAGGCTCAACAGAAGTAATTACTGTTACCTCCGGAACAGGCTCACCTTCAAGGGAACAGGTTGCGTAGCACTGCTTGGCCGACCCTGGAGTCCTCTCTGGAATCCCTTTCGACGCTGTAGAATCTTGTGAAGGTGTGTGTAGACCTCCACATAGCAGCCCTGCAGATGTCCAGCAGGGGCACACCAGACAGGAACGAAGTCGTCGCAGCGATCGCTCTGGTGGAATGAGCTCTCAGCCGGTCAGGCATTGGTCGGTTTGCCAAACGGTGACAGTGTGTAATACAGGCGGAGAGCCACCTGGAAATGGAAGCCTTGGACCAAGCTTTCCCATGGTTCACAGGACCAAAGTTCACGAAAGGTTGAGACATCTTCCGTAAACTCTTTGTGCGTGCCACATAGAACTTCAGAGCACGCGCCACATCCAGCGAGTGCAAAGTCCTTCCAGCCAGCGACAAAGGTGTCGGAAAAAACACAGGCAACACCAAATGTTTGTTGAGGTGGAATTCTGACGGAACCTTTGGCATGAAGGAAGGGTGCGCCCGCAGCACCACCCTCGTGATGTGAAAAGTCAGATAAGGCCTCTTGCAGGACAGGGCCTGGATCTCAACTACCCTCCTGGCAGGGATGATGGCCACAATAAAAGGCGTTTTCCACGAAAGGAACTTGAGAGTGGCCTGATGCATAGGTTCGAAGGCGGCCCCCATGAGCCTTGTCAGTACCACGTTGAGTTCCCACGCCGGGGCTGAAGCCTTCACTCTGCCAGACCTGTGAGTCATTCGTGGAAGGCCTAGACTGTTGATGGTGTGTCGAGGTCTTTTTCCTCGTCTGCATCCACCAGGGTGTCCGGCTTGTCTGGAACGAGTGGAGGGGTGCTGGGCGCCGAGGGCTGAGGTGTGGAGACCGGAGCCGGAGGCTGCAGCAGAGGCTAGTACGGAACCGCCTGAACAGTGGAAGGCAGGGGCGCCAGAATCGAAGGAGCCGGCGTGGCAGCAGGGGCTGCAACGGGGCCTGCAGTGCTGGAGCTATAGGAGGAATAACTATAGGTGCAGGGGGAGGGGCCAGAGCGAGCATGTCCATGATTACATCCCTAAGGAAGGACCCCATCTGAGGACATGAGCATGAGGAACTTTTCAAAGAACCTGTCGTCGCAGGCCCGTGGGTTGGCAGGTGATATTGACAGGTAGCGGACGGCTGCTGATGCCGCTGCATACTCTGTCTAGCTGTTTGCGGGGTAAACCTGTCCTGTGCTGCTGAAGGATAAACTGTAGGCCACGTAGCTGGTTGACACCAGTCCCACCTTGTAACTCGTTCTCCCACCTGCTGCATTCCTCGGGCGGCCATCTTGTCTGGCGTGGTGGCCATCTTGTCGAGCTGCATGCCACGTGCCAAAGTCATGGTGCTTGGCTCACTGGGCCCGGCCTCCTCCAGGACTCTTGGCGATGGAGCATGAGACCTACCCTGCACCTCAGGCCGAGGCCTGGTAGGAATGTCACCCTCAGCAGAGTTGCCGGTAGTGCTGGGTACAGGCGCCCCCTCTGCCATGTTGCAGGTACAAGTGCATAGCCCCTCAGGTGTACACCCGGTAAAAGAACCTTGCGGTCTCTCAGCACTGTCTCTGGAAGGATCTACAGACCCCTCGGCCTGGCCGCCGGTAGCTGAATTAGCCTCGGTACCCGTGCTGGTGTGAGAAACTGAGCGGTTCCTCCCGTCTGGGCGTTTCCTTGGGAAGAAGTCGCCCTTGCGGGGTGCACTGGAAAAGAGCAGCCCTCCCTTAGGCCTTGACTTATGACTGACAAAAGTCCTTCAAGTCCTCTGGGGGCGACTTCTCGAAGAGCTCTGTCCACCTAGCTAGTCAAAGCACGCAAAGAATGTGCTTTGCATTTTGTGCAACCCTCCCATCCATGGTCGGGGCCAAGGCAGCGGAGGCAAAGAACGTGGGGATCCGATGTAGGGAAGAGCACCTCGCAGGCTGGACATCTGCTGAAGCCCGCTGAAGTCGAAATGCATCGGGGAGGAAAGACAGAAGAAAGTATCCGGGGAAGAGCGCGTGGTATTACACGTCCGAAGACAATCCCAGGAGCGCTGGTGAAATGGGCCTGTTCCTGTTGACGCGGAAAAGGGGACTGGCGCCGGTGGGCAGAGTCAGGCGAGCGCATGCTCCCAGGGCTACGCCCCCGCGTACCTCTAAATTTAAATGGGAAGATTTCTTCTGGTGAAAAAGGTTCCTTCTCCCTTCCCTAACGAGAGGCGCCCATGCAGTATGGAGGAAAGGGGACAGGACGAAAGAGTACAACAGTTACAGGTAAGTAACTTGTTCCTTCTCCAGCATGGGGTCTGGCATGGATTCACATAAAGAATAGCAGTACAGAAATACACAACGACGTGAGGTGGCAAGGCTCAACAGAAGCAATTACTGTTACCTCCGGAACAGGCTCACCTTCAAGGGAACAGGTTGCGTAGCACTGCTTGGCCGACCCTGGAGTCCTCTCTGGAATCCCTTTCGACGCTGTAGAATCTTGTGAAGGTGTGTGTAGACCTCCACATAGCAGCCCTGCAGATGTCCAGCAGGGGCACACCAGACAGGAACGAAGTCGTCGCAGCGATCGCTCTGGTGGAATGAGCTCTCAGCCGGTCAGGCATTGGTCGGTTTGCCAAACGGTGACAGTGTGTAATACAGGCGGAGAGCAACCTGGAAATGGAAGCCTTGGACCAAGCTTTCCCATGGTTCACAGGACCAAAGTTCACGAAAGGTTGAGACATCTTCCGTAAAAACTCTTTGTGCGTGCCACATAGAACTTCAGAGCACGCGCCACATCCAGCGAGTGCAAAGTCCTTCCAGCCAGCGACAAAGGTGTCGGAAAAAACACAGGCAACACCAAATGTTTGTTGAGGTGGAATTCTGACGGAACCTTTGGCATGAAGGAAGGGTGCGCCCGCAGCACCACCCTCGTGAGGTGAAAAGTCAGATAAGGCCGCTTGCAGGACAGGGCCTGGATCTCAACTACCCTCCTGGCAGGGATGATGGCCACAATAAAAGGCGTTTTCCACGAAAGGAACTTGAGAGTGGCCTGATGCATAGGTTCGAAGGCGGCCCCCATGAGCCTTGTCAGTACCACGTTGAGTTCCCACGCCGGGGCTGAAGCCTTCACTCTGCCAGACCTGTGAGTCATTCGTGGAAGGCCTAGACTGTTGATGGTGTGTCGAGGTCTTTTTCCTCGTCTGCATCCACCAGGGTGTCCGGCTTGTCTGGAACGAGTGGAGGGGTGCTGGGCGCCGAGGGCTGAGGTGTGGAGACCGGAGCCGGAGGCTGCAGCAGAGGCTAGTACGGAACCGCCTGAACAGTGGAAGGCAGGGGCGCCAGAATCGAAGGAGCCGGCGTGGCAACAGGGGCTGCAACGGGCCTGCAGTGCTGGAGCTATAGGAGGAATAACTATAGGTGCAGGGGGAGGGGCCAGAGCGAGCATGTCCATGATTACATCCCTAAGGAAGGACCCCATCTGAGGACATGAGCATGAGGAACTTTTCAAAGAACCTGTCGTCGCAGGCCCGTGGGTTGGCAGGTGATATTGACGGGTAGCGGACGGCTGCTGATGCCGCTGCATACTCTGTCTAGCTGTTTGCGGGGTAAACCTGTCCTGTGCTGCTGAAGGTTAAACTGTAGGCCACGTAGCTGGTTGACACCAGTCTCACCTTGTAACTCGTTCTCCCACCTGCTGCATTCCTCGGGCGGCCATCTTGTCTGGCGTGGTGGCCATCTTGTCGAGCTGCATGCCACGTGCCAAAGTCATGGTGCTTGGCTCACTGGGCCCGGCCTCCTCCAGGACTCTTGGCGATGGAGCATGAGACCTACCCTGCACCTCAGGCCGAGGCCTGGTAGGAATGTCACCCTCAGCAGAGTTGCCGGTAGTGCTGGGTACAGGCGCCCCCTCTGCCATGTTGCAGGTACAAGTGCATAGCCCCTCAGGTGTACACCCGGTAAAAGAACCTTGCGGTCTCTCAGCACTGTCTCTGGAAGGATCTACAGACCCCTCGGCCTGGCCGCCGGTAGCTGAATTAGCCTCGGTACCCGTGCTGGTGTGAGAAACTGAGCGGTTCCTCCCGTCTGGGCGTTTCCTTGGGAAGAAGTCGCCCTTGCGGGGTGCACTGGAAAAGAGCAGCCCTCCCTTAGGCCTTGACTTATGACTGACAAAAGTCCTTCAAGTCCTCTGGGGGCGACTTCTCGAAGAGCTCTGTCCACCTAGCTAGTCAAAGCACGCAAAGAATGTGCTTTGCATTTTGTGCAACCCTCCCATCCATGGTCGGGGCCAAGGCAGCGGAGGCAAAGAACGTGGGGATCCGATGTAGGGAAGAGCACCTCGCAGGCTGGACATCTGCTGAAGCCCGCTGAAGTCGAAATGCATCGGGGAGGAAAGACAGAAGAAAGTATCCGGGGAAGAGCGCGTGGTATTACATGTCCGAAGACAATCCCAGGAGCGCTGGTGAAATGGGCCTGTTCCTGTTGACGCGGAAAAGGGGACTGGCGCCGGTGGGCAGAGTGAGGCGAGCGCATGCTCCCAGGGCTACGCCCCCGCGTACCTCTAAATTTAAATGGGAAGATTTCTTCTGGTGAAAAAGGTTCCGTCTCCCTTCCCTAACGAGAGGCGCCCATGCAGTCTGGAGGAAAGGGGACAGGACGAAAGAGTACAACAGTTACAGGTAAGTAACTTGTTCCTTCTCCAGCATGGGGTCTGGCATGGATTCACATAAAGAATAGCAGTACAGAAATACACAACGACGTGAGGTGGCAAGGCTCAACAGAAGCAATTACTGTTACCTCCGGAACAGGCTCACCTTCAAGGGAACAGGTTGCGTAGCACTGCTTGGCCGACCCTGGAGTCCTCTCTGGAATCCCTTTCGACGCTGTAGAATCTTGTGAAGGTGTGTGTAGACCTCCACATAGCAGCCCTGCAGATGTCCAGCAGGGGCACACCAGACAGGAATGAAGTCGTCGCAGCGATCGCTCTGGTGGAATGAGCTCTCAGCCGGTCAGGCATTGGTCGGTTTGCCAAACGGTGACAGTGTGTAATACAGGCGGAGAGCCACCTGGAAATGGAAGCCTTGGACCAAGCTTTCCCATGGTTCACAGGACCAAAGTTCACGAAAGGTTGAGACATCTTCCGTAAACTCTTTGTGCGTGCCACATAGAACTTCAGAGCACGCGCCACATCCAGCGAGTGCAAAGTCCTTCCAGCCAGCGACAAAGGTGTCGGAAAAAACACAGGCAACACCAAATGTTTGTTGAGGTGGAATTCTGACGGAACCTTTGGCATGAAGGAAGGGTGCGCCCCCAGCACCACCCTCGTGATGTGAAAAGTCAGATAAGGCCTCTTGCAGGACAGGGCCTGGATCTCAACTACCCTCCTGGCAGGGATGATGGCCACAATAAAAGGCGTTTTCCACGAAAGGAACTTGAGAGTGGCCTGATGCATAGGTTCGAAGGCGGCCCCCATGAGCCTTGTCAGTACCACGTTGAGTTCCCACGCCGGGGCTGAAGCCTTCACTCTGCCAGACCTGTGAGTCATTCGTGGAAGGCCTAGACTGTTGATGGTGTGTCGAGGTCTTTTTCCTCGTCTGCATCCACCAGGGTGTCCGGCTTGTCTGGAACGAGTGGAGGGGTGCTGGGCGCCGAGGGCTGAGGTGTGGAGACCGGAGCCGGAGGCTGCAGCAGAGGCTAGTACGGAACCGCCTGAACAGTGGAAGGCAGGGGCGCCAGAATCGAAGGAGCCGGCGTGGCAGCAGGGGCTGCAACGGGGCCTGCAGTGCTGGAGCTATAGGAGGAATAACTATAGGTGCAGGGGGAGGGGCCAGAGCGAGCATGTCCATGATTACATCCCTAAGGAAGGACCCCATCTGAGGACATGAGCATGAGGAACTTTTCAAAGAACCTGTCGTCGCAGGCCCGTGGGTTGGCAGGTGATATTGACAGGTAGCGGACGGCTGCTGATGCCGCTGCATACTCTGTCTAGCTGTTTGCGGGGTAAACCTGTCCTGTGCTGCTGAAGGATAAACTGTAGGCCACGTAGCTGGTTGACACCAGTCCCACCTTGTAACTCGTTCTCCCACCTGCTGCATTCCTCGGGCGGCCATCTTGTCTGGCGTGGTGGCCATCTTGTCGAGCTGCATGCCACGTGCCAAAGTCATGGTGCTTGGCTCACTGGGCCCGGCCTCCTCCAGGACTCTTGGCGATGGAGCATGAGACCTACCCTGCACCTCAGGCCGAGGCCTGGTAGGAATGTCACCCTCAGCAGAGTTGCCGGTAGTGCTGGGTACAGGCGCCCCCTCTGCCATGTTGCAGGTACAAGTGCATAGCCCCTCAGGTGTACACCCGGTAAAAGAACCTTGCGGTCTCTCAGCACTGTCTCTGGAAGGATCTACAGACCCCTCGGCCTGGCCGCCGGTAGCTGAATTAGCCTCGGTACCCGTGCTGGTGTGAGAAACTGAGCGGTTCCTCCCGTCTGGGCGTTTCCTTGGGAAGAAGTCGCCCTTGCGGGGTGCACTGGAAAAGAGCAGCCCTCCCTTAGGCCTTGACTTATGACTGACAAAAGTCCTTCAAGTCCTCTGGGGGCGACTTCTCGAAGAGCTCTGTCCACCTAGCTAGTCAAAGCACGCAAAGAATGTGCTTTGCATTTTGTGCAACCCTCCCATCCATGGTCGGGGCCAAGGCAGCGGAGGCAAAGAACGTGGGGATCCGATGTAGGGAAGAGCACCTCGCAGGCTGGACATCTGCTGAAGCCCGCTGAAGTCGAAATGCATCGGGGAGGAAAGACAGAAGAAAGTATCCGGGGAAGAGCGCGTGGTATTACATGTCCGAAGACAATCCCAGGAGCGCTGGTGAAATGGGCCTGTTCCTGTTGACGCGGAAAAGGGGACTGGCGCCGGTGGGCAGAGTGAGGCGAGCGCATGCTCCCAGGGCTACGCCCCCGCGTACCTCTAAATTTAAATGGGAAGATTTCTTCTGGTGAAAAAGGTTCCGTCTCCCTTCCCTAACGAGAGGCGCCCATGCAGTCTGGAGGAAAGGGGACAGGACGAAAGAGTACAACAGTTACAGGTAAGTAACTTGTTCCTTCTCCAGCATGGGGTCTGGCATGGATTCACATAAAGAATAGCAGTACAGAAATACACAACGACGTGAGGTGGCAAGGCTCAACAGAAGCAATTACTGTTACCTCCGGAACAGGCTCACCTTCAAGGGAACAGGTTGCGTAGCACTGCTTGGCCGACCCTGGAGTCCTCTCTGGAATCCCTTTCGACGCTGTAGAATCTTGTGAAGGTGTGTGTAGACCTCCACATAGCAGCCCTGCAGATGTCCAGCAGGGGCACACCAGACAGGAATGAAGTCGTCGCAGCGATCGCTCTGGTGGAATGAGCTCTCAGCCGGTCAGGCATTGGTCGGTTTGCCAAACGGTGACAGTGTGTAATACAGGCGGAGAGCCACCTGGAAATGGAAGCCTTGGACCAAGCTTTCCCATGGTTCACAGGACCAAAGTTCACGAAAGGTTGAGACATCTTCCGTAAACTCTTTGTGCGTGCCACATAGAACTTCAGAGCACGTGCCACATCCAGCGAGTGCAAAGTCCTTCCAGCCAGCGACAAAGGTGTCGGAAAAAACACAGGCAACACCAAATGTTTGTTGAGGTGGAATTCTGACGGAACCTTTGGCATGAAGGAAGGGTGCGCCCCCAGCACCACCCTCGTGATGTGAAAAGTCAGATAAGGCCTCTTGCAGGACAGGGCCTGGATCTCAACTACCCTCCTGGCAGGGATGATGGCCACAATAAAAGGCGTTTTCCACGAAAGGAACTTGAGAGTGGCCTGATGCATAGGTTCGAAGGCGGCCCCCATGAGCCTTGTCAGTACCACGTTGAGTTCCCACGCCGGGGCTGAAGCCTTCACTCTGCCAGACCTGTGAGTCATTCGTGGAAGGCCTAGACTGTTGATGGTGTGTCGAGGTCTTTTTCCTCGTCTGCATCCACCAGGGTGTCCGGCTTGTCTGGAACGAGTGGAGGGGTGCTGGGCGCCGAGGGCTGAGGTGTGGAGACCGGAGCCGGAGGCTGCAGCAGAGGCTAGTACGGAACCGCCTGAACAGTGGAAGGCAGGGGCGCCAGAATCGAAGGAGCCGGCGTGGCAGCAGGGGCTGCAACGGGGCCTGCAGTGCTGGAGCTATAGGAGGAATAACTATAGGTGCAGGGGGAGGGGCCAGAGCGAGCATGTCCATGATTACATCCCTAAGGAAGGACCCCATCTGAGGACATGAGCATGAGGAACTTTTCAAAGAACCTGTCGTCGCAGGCCCGTGGGTTGGCAGGTGATATTGACAGGTAGCGGACGGCTGCTGATGCCGCTGCATACTCTGTCTAGCTGTTTGCGGGGTAAACCTGTCCTGTGCTGCTGAAGGATAAACTGTAGGCCACGTAGCTGGTTGACACCAGTCTCACCTTGTAACTCGTTCTCCCACCTGCTGCATTCCTCGGGCGGCCATCTTGTCTGGCGTGGTGGCCATCTTGTCGAGCTGCATGCCACGTGCCAAAGTCATGGTGCTTGGCTCACTGGGCCCGGCCTCCTCCAGGACTCTTGGCGATGGAGCATGAGACCTACCCTGCACCTCAGGCCGAGGCCTGGTAGGAATGTCACCCTCAGCAGAGTTGCCGGTAGTGCTGGGTACAGGCGCCCCCTCTGCCATGTTGCAGGTACAAGTGCATAGCCCCTCAGGTGTACACCCGGTAAAAGAACCTTGCGGTCTCTCAGCACTGTCTCTGGAAGGATCTACAGACCCCTCGGCCTGGCCGCCGGTAGCTGAATTAGCCTCGGTACCCGTGCTGGTGTGAGAAACTGAGCGGTTCCTCCCGTCTGGGCGTTTCCTTGGGAAGAAGTCGCCCTTGCGGGGTGCACTGGAAAAGAGCAGCCCTCCCTTAGGCCTTGACTTATGACTGACAAAAGTCCTTCAAGTCCTCTGGGGGCGACTTCTCGAAGAGCTCTGTCCACCTAGCTAGTCAAAGCACGCAAAGATTGTGCTTTGCATTTTGTGCAACCCTCCCATCCATGGTCGGGGCCAAGGCAGCGGAGGCAAAGAACGTGGGGATCCGATGTAGGGAAGAGCACCTCGCAGGCTGGACATCTGCTGAAGCCCGCTGAAGTCGAAATGCATCGGGGAGGAAAGACAGAAGAAAGTATCCGGGGAAGAGCGCGTGGTATTACATGTCCGAAGACAATCCCAGGAGCGCTGGTGAAATGGGCCTGTTCCTGTTGACGCGGAAAAGGGGACTGGCGCCGGTGGGCAGAGTGAGGCGAGCGCATGCTCCCAGGGCTACGCCCCCGCGTACCTCTAAATTTAAATGGGAAGATTTCTTCTGGTGAAAAAGGTTCCGTCTCCCTTCCCTAACGAGAGGCGCCCATGCAGTCTGGAGGAAAGGGGACAGGACGAAAGAGTACAACAGTTACAGGTAAGTAACTTGTTCCTTCTCCAGCATGGGGTCTGGCATGGATTCACATAAAGAATAGCAGTACAGAAATACACAACGACGTGAGGTGGCAAGGCTCAACAGAAGCAATTACTGTTACCTCCGGAACAGGCTCACCTTCAAGGGAACAGGTTGCGTAGCACTGCTTGGCCGACCCTGGAGTCCTCTCTGGAATCCCTTTCGACGCTGTAGAATCTTGTGAAGGTGTGTGTAGACCTCCACATAGCAGCCCTGCAGATGTCCAGCAGGGGCACACCAGACAGGAACGAAGTCGTCGCAGCGATCGCTCTGGTGGAATGAGCTCTCAGCCGGTCAGGCATTGGTCGGTTTGCCAAACGGTGACAGTGTGTAATACAGGCGGAGAGCCACCTGGAAATGGAAGCCTTGGACCAAGCTTTCCCATGGTTCACAGGACCAAAGTTCACGAAAGGTTGAGACATCTTCCGTAAACTCTTTGTGCGTGCCACATAGAACTTCAGAGCACGCGCCACATCCAGCGAGTGCAAAGTCCTTCCAGCCAGCGACAAAGGTGTCGGAAAAAACACAGGCAACACCAAATGTTTGTTGAGGTGGAATTCTGACGGAACCTTTGGCATGAAGGAAGGGTGCGCCCGCAGCACCACCCTCGTGATGTGAAAAGTCAGATAAGGCCTCTTGCAGGACAGGGCCTGGATCTCAACTACCCTCCTGGCAGGGATGATGGCCACAATAAAAGGCGTTTTCCACGAAAGGAACTTGAGAGTGGCCTGATGCATAGGTTCGAAGGCGGCCCCCATGAGCCTTGTCAGTACCACGTTGAGTTCCCACGCCGGGGCTGAAGCCTTCACTCTGCCAGACCTGTGAGTCATTCGTGGAAGGCCTAGACTGTTGATGGTGTGTCGAGGTCTTTTTCCTCGTCTGCATCCACCAGGGTGTCCGGCTTGTCTGGAACGAGTGGAGGGGTGCTGGGCGCCGAGGGCTGAGGTGTGGAGACCGGAGCCGGAGGCTGCAGCAGAGGCTAGTACGGAACCGCCTGAACAGTGGAAGGCAGGGGCGCCAGAATCGAAGGAGCCGGCGTGGCAGCAGGGGCTGCAACGGGGCCTGCAGTGCTGGAGCTATAGGAGGAATAACTATAGGTGCAGGGGGAGGGGCCAGAGCGAGCATGTCCATGATTACATCCCTAAGGAAGGACCCCATCTGAGGACATGAGCATGAGGAACTTTTCAAAGAACCTGTCGTCGCAGGCCCGTGGGTTGGCAGGTGATATTGACAGGTAGCGGACGGCTGCTGATGCCGCTGCATACTCTGTCTAGCTGTTTGCGGGGTAAACCTGTCCTGTGCTGCTGAAGGATAAACTGTAGGCCACGTAGCTGGTTGACACCAGTCCCACCTTGTAACTCGTTCTCCCACCTGCTGCATTCCTCGGGCGGCCATCTTGTCTGGCGTGGTGGCCATCTTGTCGAGCTGCATGCCACGTGCCAAAGTCATGGTGCTTGGCTCACTGGGCCCGGCCTCCTCCAGGACTCTTGGCGATGGAGCATGAGACCTACCCTGCACCTCAGGCCGAGGCCTGGTAGGAATGTCACCCTCAGCAGAGTTGCCGGTAGTGCTGGGTACAGGCGCCCCCTCTGCCATGTTGCAGGTACAAGTGCATAGCCCCTCAGGTGTACACCCGGTAAAAGAACCTTGCGGTCTCTCAGCACTGTCTCTGGAAGGATCTACAGACCCCTCGGCCTGGCCGCCGGTAGCTGAATTAGCCTCGGTACCCGTGCTGGTGTGAGAAACTGAGCGGTTCCTCCCGTCTGGGCGTTTCCTTGGGAAGAAGTCGCCCTTGTGGGGTGCACTGGAAAAGAGCAGCCCTCCCTTAGGCCTTGACTTATGACTGACAAAAGTCCTTCAAGTCCTCTGGGGGCGACTTCTCGAAGAGCTCTGTCCACCCAGCTAGTCAAAGCACGCAAAGAATGTGCTTTGCATTTTGTGCAACCCTCCCATCCATGGTCGGGGCCAAGGCAGCGGAGGCAAAGAACGTGGGGATCCGATGTAGGGAAGAGCACCTCGCAGGCTGGACATCTGCTGAAGCCCGCTGAAGTCGAAATGCATCGGGGAGGAAAGACAGAAGAAAGTATCCGGGGAAGAGCGCGTGGTATTACATGTCCGAAGACAATCCCAGGAGCGCTGGTGAAATGGGCCTGTTCCTGTTGACGCGGAAAAGGGGACTGGCGCCGGTGGGCAGAGTGAGGCGAGCGCATGCTCCCAGGGCTACGCCCCCGCGTACCTCTAAATTTAAATGGGAAGATTTCTTCTGGTGAAAAAGGTTCCGTCTCCCTTCCCTAACGAGAGGCGCCCATGCAGTATGGAGGAAAGGGGACAGGACGAAAGAGTACAACAGTTACAGGTATGTAACTTGTTCCTTCTCCAGCATGGGGTCTGGCATGGATTCACATAAAGAATAGCAGTACAGAAATACACAACGACGTGAGGTGGCAAGGCTCAACAGAAGCAATTACTGTTACCTCCGGAACAGGCTCACCTTCAAGGGAACAGGTTGCGTAGCACTGCTTGGCCGACCCTGGAGTCCTCTCTGGAATCCCTTTCGACGCTGTAGAATCTTGTGAAGGTGTGTGTAGACCTCCACATAGCAGCCCTGCAGATGTCCAGCAGGGGCACACCAGACAGGAACGAAGTCGTCGCAGCGATCGCTCTGGTGGAATGAGCTCTCAGCCGGTCAGGCATTGGTCGGTTTGCCAAACGGTGACAGTGTGTAATACAGGCGGAGAGCAACCTGGAAATGGAAGCCTTGGACCAAGCTTTCCCATGGTTCACAGGACCAAAGTTCACGAAAGGTTGAGACATCTTCCGTAAAAACTCTTTGTGCGTGCCACATAGAACTTCAGAGCACGCGCCACATCCAGCGAGTGCAAAGTCCTTCCAGCCAGCGACAAAGGTGTCGGAAAAAACACAGGCAACACCAAATGTTTGTTGAGGTGGAATTCTGACGGAACCTTTGGCATGAAGGAAGGGTGCGCCCGCAGCACCACCCTCGTGAGGTGAAAAGTCAGATAAGGCCGCTTGCAGGACAGGGCCTGGATCTCAACTACCCTCCTGGCAGGGATGATGGCCACAATAAAAGGCGTTTTCCACGAAAGGAACTTGAGAGTGGCCTGATGCATAGGTTCGAAGGCGGCCCCCATGAGCCTTGTCAGTACCACGTTGAGTTCCCACGCCGGGGCTGAAGCCTTCACTCTGCCAGACCTGTGAGTCATTCGTGGAAGGCCTAGACTGTTGATGGTGTGTCGAGGTCTTTTTCCTCGTCTGCATCCACCAGGGTGTCCGGCTTGTCTGGAACGAGTGGAGGGGTGCTGGGCGCCGAGGGCTGAGGTGTGGAGACCGGAGCCGGAGGCTGCAGCAGAGGCTAGTACGGAACCGCTTGAACAGTGGAAGGCAGGGGCGCCAGAATCGAAGGAGCCGGCGTGGCAGCAGGGGCTGCAACGGGCCTGCAGTGCTGGAGCTATAGGAGGAATAACTATAGGTGCAGGGGGAGGGGCCAGAGCGAGCATGTCCATGATTACATCCCTAAGGAAGGACCCCATCTGAGGACATGAGCATGAGGAACTTTTCAAAGAACCTGTCGTCGCAGGCCCGTGGGTTGGCAGGTGATATTGACAGGTAGCGGACGGCTGCTGATGCCGCTGCATACTCTGTCTAGCTGTTTGCGGGGTAAACCTGTCCTGTGCTGCTGAAGGTTAAACTGTAGGCCACGTAGCTGGTTGACACCAGTCTCACCTTGTAACTCGTTCTCCCACCTGCTGCATTCCTCGGGCGGCCATCTTGTCTGGCGTGGTGGCCATCTTGTCGAGCTGCATGCCACGTGCCAAAGTCATGGTGCTTGGCTCACTGGGCCCGGCCTCCTCCAGGACTCTTGGCGATGGAGCATGAGACCTACCCTGCACCTCAGGCCGAGGCCTGGTAGGAATGTCACCCTCAGCAGAGTTGCCGGTAGTGCTGGGTACAGGCGCCCCCTCTGCCATGTTGCAGGTACAAGTGCATAGCCCCTCAGGTGTACACCCGGTAAAAGAACCTTGCGGTCTCTCAGCACTGTCTCTGGAAGGATCTACAGACCCCTCGGCCTGGCCGCCGGTAGCTGAATTAGCCTCGGTACCCGTGCTGGTGTGAGAAACTGAGCGGTTCCTCCCGTCTGGGCGTTTCCTTGGGAAGAAGTCGCCCTTGTGGGGTGCACTGGAAAAGAGCAGCCCTCCCTTAGGCCTTGACTTATGACTGACAAAAGTCCTTCAAGTCCTCTGGGGGCGACTTCTCGAAGAGCTCTGTCCACCTAGCTAGTCAAAGCACGCAAAGAATGTGCTTTGCATTTTGTGCAACCCTCCCATCCATGGTCGGGGCCAAGGCAGCGGAGGCAAAGAACGTGGGGATCCGATGTAGGGAAGAGCACCTCGCAGGCTGGACATCTGCTGAAGCCCGCTGAAGTCGAAATGCATCGGGGAGGAAAGACAGAAGAAAGTATCCGGGGAAGAGCGCGTGGTATTACATGTCCGAAGACAATCCCAGGAGCGCTGGTGAAATGGGCCTGTTCCTGTTGACGCGGAAAAGGGGACTGGCGCCGGTGGGCAGAGTGAGGCGAGCGCATGCTCCCAGGGCTACGCCCCCGCGTACCTCTAAATTTAAATGGGAAGATTTCTTCTGGTGAAAAAGGTTCCGTCTCCCTTCCCTAACGAGAGGCGCCCATGCAGTCTGGAGGAAAGGGGACAGGACGAAAGAGTACAACAGTTACAGGTAAGTAACTTGTTCCTTCTCCAGCATGGGGTCTGGCATGGATTCACATAAAGAATAGCAGTACAGAAATACACAACGACGTGAGGTGGCAAGGCTCAACAGAAGCAATTACTGTTACCTCCGGAACAGGCTCACCTTCAAGGGAACAGGTTGCGTAGCACTGCTTGGCCGACCCTGGAGTCCTCTCTGGAATCCCTTTCGACGCTGTAGAATCTTGTGAAGGTGTGTGTAGACCTCCACATAGCAGCCCTGCAGATGTCCAGCAGGGGCACACCAGACAGGAACGAAGTCGTCGCAGCGATCGCTCTGGTGGAATGAGCTCTCAGCCGGTCAGGCATTGGTCGGTTTGCCAAACGGTGACAGTGTGTAATACAGGCGGAGAGCCACCTGGAAATGGAAGCCTTGGACCAAGCTTTCCCATGGTTCACAGGACCAAAGTTCACGAAAGGTTGAGACATCTTCCGTAAACTCTTTGTGCGTGCCACATAGAACTTCAGAGCACGCGCCACATCCAGCGAGTGCAAAGTCCTTCCAGCCAGCGACAAAGGTGTCGGAAAAAACACAGGCAACACCAAATGTTTGTTGAGGTGGAATTCTGACGGAACCTTTGGCATGAAGGAAGGGTGCGCCCGCAGCACCACCCTCGTGATGTGAAAAGTCAGATAAGGCCTCTTGCAGGACAGGGCCTGGATCTCAACTACCCTCCTGGCAGGGATGATGGCCACAATAAAAGGCGTTTTCCACGAAAGGAACTTGAGAGTGGCCTGATGCATAGGTTCGAAGGCGGCCCCCATGAGCCTTGTCAGTACCACGTTGAGTTCCCACGCCGGGGCTGAAGCCTTCACTCTGCCAGACCTGTGAGTCATTCGTGGAAGGCCTAGACTGTTGATGGTGTGTCGAGGTCTTTTTCCTCGTCTGCATCCACCAGGGTGTCCGGCTTGTCTGGAACGAGTGGAGGGGTGCTGGGCGCCGAGGGCTGAGGTGTGGAGACCGGAGCCGGAGGCTGCAGCAGAGGCTAGTACGGAACCGCCTGAACAGTGGAAGGCAGGGGCGCCAGAATCGAAGGAGCCGGCGTGGCAGCAGGGGCTGCAACGGGGCCTGCAGTGCTGGAGCTATAGGAGGAATAACTATAGGTGCAGGGGGAGGGGCCAGAGCGAGCATGTCCATGATTACATCCCTAAGGAAGGACCCCATCTGAGGACATGAGCATGAGGAACTTTTCAAAGAACCTGTCGTCGCAGGCCCGTGGGTTGGCAGGTGATATTGACAGGTAGCGGACGGCTGCTGATGCCGCTGCATACTCTGTCTAGCTGTTTGCGGGGTAAACCTGTCCTGTGCTGCTGAAGGATAAACTGTAGGCCACGTAGCTGGTTGACACCAGTCCCACCTTGTAACTCGTTCTCCCACCTGCTGCATTCCTCGGGCGGCCATCTTGTCTGGCGTGGTGGCCATCTTGTCGAGCTGCATGCCACGTGCCAAAGTCATGGTGCTTGGCTCACTGGGCCCGGCCTCCTCCAGGACTCTTGGCGATGGAGCATGAGACCTACCCTGCACCTCAGGCCGAGGCCTGGTAGGAATGTCACCCTCAGCAGAGTTGCCGGTAGTGCTGGGTACAGGCGCCCCCTCTGCCATGTTGCAGGTACAAGTGCATAGCCCCTCAGGTGTACACCCGGTAAAAGAACCTTGCGGTCTCTCAGCACTGTCTCTGGAAGGATCTACAGACCCCTCGGCCTGGCCGCCGGTAGCTGAATTAGCCTCGGTACCCGTGCTGGTGTGAGAAACTGAGCGGTTCCTCCCGTCTGGGCGTTTCCTTGGGAAGAAGTCGCCCTTGCGGGGTGCACTGGAAAAGAGCAGCCCTCCCTTAGGCCTTGACTTATGACTGACAAAAGTCCTTTAAGTCCTCTGGGGGCGACTTCTCGAAGAGCTCTGTCCACCCAGCTAGTCAAAGCACGCAAAGAATGTGCTTTGCATTTTGTGCAACCCTCCCATCCATGGTCGGGGCCAAGGCAGCGGAGGCAAAGAACGTGGGGATCCGATGTAGGGAAGAGCACCTCGCAGGCTGGACATCTGCTGAAGCCCGCTGAAGTCGAAATGCATCGGGGAGGAAAGACAGAAGAAAGTATCCGGGGAAGAGCGCGTGGTATTACATGTCCGAAGACAATCCCAGGAGCGCTGGTGAAATGGGCCTGTTCCTGTTGACGCGGAAAAGGGGACTGGCGCCGGTGGGCAGAGTGAGGCGAGCGCATGCTCCCAGGGCTACGCCCCCGCGTACCTCTAAATTTAAATGGGAAGATTTCTTCTGGTGAAAAAGGTTCCGTCTCCCTTCCCTAACGAGAGGCGCCCATGCAGTATGGAGGAAAGGGGACAGGACGAAAGAGTACAACAGTTACAGGTATGTAACTTGTTCCTTCTCCAGCATGGGGTCTGGCATGGATTCACATAAAGAATAGCAGTACAGAAATACACAACGACGTGAGGTGGCAAGGCTCAACAGAAGCAATTACTGTTACCTCCGGAACAGGCTCACCTTCAAGGGAACAGGTTGCGTAGCACTGCTTGGCCGACCCTGGAGTCCTCTCTGGAATCCCTTTCGACGCTGTAGAATCTTGTGAAGGTGTGTGTAGACCTCCACATAGCAGCCCTGCAGATGTCCAGCAGGGGCACACCAGACAGGAACGAAGTCGTCGCAGCGATCGCTCTGGTGGAATGAGCTCTCAGCCGGTCAGGCATTGGTCGGTTTGCCAAACGGTGACAGTGTGTAATACAGGCGGAGAGCAACCTGGAAATGGAAGCCTTGGACCAAGCTTTCCCATGGTTCACAGGACCAAAGTTCACGAAAGGTTGAGACATCTTCCGTAAACTCTTTGTGCGTGCCACATAAAACTTCAGAGCACGCGCCACATCCAGCGAGTGCAAAGTCCTTCCAGCCAGCGACAAAGGTGTCGGAAAAAACACAGGCAACACCAAATGTTTGTTGAGATGGAATTCTGACGGAACCTTTGGCATGAAGGAAGGGTGCGCCCGCAGCACCACCCTCGTGATGTGAAAAGTCAGATAAGGCTGCTTGCAGGACAGGGCCTGGATCTCAACTACCCTCCTGGCAGGGATGATGGCCACAATAAAAGGCGCTTTCCACGAAAGGAACTTGAGAGTGGCCTGATGCATAGGTTCGAAGGCGGCCCCCATGAGCCTTGTCAGTACCACGTTGAGTTCCCACGCCGGGGCTGAAGCCTTCACTCTGCCAGACCTGTGAGTCATTCGTGGAAGGCCTAGACTGTTGATGGTGTGTCGGTCTTTTTCTCATCTGCATCCACCAGGGTGTCCGGCTTGTCTGGAACGAGTGGAGGGGTGCTGGGCGCCGAGGGCTGAGGTGTGGAGACCGGAGCCGGAGGCTGCAGCAGAGGCTAGTACGGAACCGCCTGAACAGTGGAAGGCAGGGGCGCCAGAATCGAAGGAGCCGGCTTGGCAGCAGGGGCTGCAACGGGGCCTGCAGTGCTGGAGCTATAGGAGGAATAACTATAGGTGCAGGGGGAGGGGCCAGAGCGAGCATGTCCATGATTACATCCCTAAGGAAGGACCCCATCTGAGGACATGAGCATGAGGAACTTTTCAAAGAACCTGTCGTCGCAGGCCCGTGGGTTGGCAGGTGATATTGACGGGTAGCGGACAGCTGCTGATGCCGCTGCATACTCTGTCTAGCTGTTTGCGGGGTAAACCTGTCCTGTGCTGCTGAAGGATAAACTGTAGGCCACGTACCTGGTTGACACCAGTCCCACCTTGTAACTCGTTCTCCCACCTGCTGCATTCCTCGGGCGGCCATCTTGTCTGGCGTGGTGGCCATCTTGTCGAGCTGCATGCCACGTGCCAAAGTCATGGTGCTTGGCTCACTGGGCCCGGCCTCCTCCAGGACTCTTGACGATGGAGCATGAGACCTACCCTGCACCTCAGGCCGAGGCCTGGTAGGAATGTCACCCTCAGCAGAGTTGCCGGTAGTGCTGGGTACAGGCGCCCCCTCTGCCATGTTGCAGGTACAAGTGCAAAGCCCCTCAGGTGTACACCCGGTAAAAGAACCTTGCGGTCTCTCAGCACTGTCTCTGGAAGGATCTACAGACCCCTCGGCCTGGCCGCCGGTAGCTGAATTAGCCTCGGTACCCGTGCTGGTGTGAGAAACTGAGCGGTTCCTCCCGTCTGGGCGTTTCCTTGGGAAGAAGTCGCCCTTGCGGGGTGCACTGGAAAAGAGCAGCCCTCCCTTAGGCCTTGACTTATGACTGACAAAAGTCCTTCAAGTCCTCTGGGGGCGACTTCTCGAAGAGCTCTGTCCACCTAGCTAGTCAAAGCACGCAAAGAATGTGCTTTGCATTTTGTGCAACCCTCCCATCCATGGTCGGGGCCAAGGCAGCGGAGGCAAAGAACGTGGGGATCCGATGTAGGGAAGAGCACCTCGCAGGCTGGACATCTGCTGAAGCCCGCTGAAGTCGAAATGCATCGGGGAGGAAAGACAGAAGAAAGTATCCGGGGAAGAGCGCGTGGTATTACATGTCCGAAGACAATCCCAGGAGCGCTGGTGAAATGGGCCTGTTCCTGTTGACGCGGAAAAGGGGACTGGCGCCGGTGGGCAGAGTCAGGCGAGCGCATGCTCCCAGGGCTACGCCCCCGCGTGCCTCTAAATTTAAATGGGAAGATTTCTTCTGGTGAAAAAGGTTCCGTCTCCCTTCCCTAACGAGAGGCGCCCATGCAGTATGGAGGAAAGGGGACAGGACGAAAGAGTACAACAGTTACAGGTAAGTAACTTGTTGCTTCTCCAGCATGGGGTCTGGCATGGATTCACATAAAGAATAAATAGCAGTACAGAAATACACAACGACGTGAGGTGGCAAGGCTCAACAGAAGCAATTACTGTTACCTCCGGAACAGGCTCACCTTCAAGGGAACAGGTTGCGTAGCACTGCTTGGCCGACCCTGGAGTCCTCTCTGGAATCCCTTTCGACGCTGTAGAATCTTGTGAAGGTGTGTGTAGACCTCCACATAGCAGCCCTGCAGATGTCCAGCAGGGGCACACCAGACAGGAACGAAGTCGTCGCAGCGATCGCTCTGGTCGAATGAGCTCTCAGCCGGTCAGGCATTGGTCGGTTTGCCAAACGGTGACAGTGTGTAATACAGGCAGAGAGCCACCTGGAAATGGAAGCATTGGACCAAGCTTTCCCATGGTTCACAGGACCAAAGTTCACGAAAGGTTGAGACATCTTCCGTAAACTCTTCGGAAAAAACACAGGCAACACCAAATGTTTGTTGAGGTGGAATTCTGATGGAACCTTTGGCATGAAGGAAGGGTGCGCCCGCAGCACCACCCTCGTGATGTGAAAAGTCAGATGAGGCCGCTTGCAGGACAGGGCCTGGATCTCAACTACCCTCCTGGCAGGGATGATGGCCACAATAAAAGGCGTTTTCCACGAAAGGAACTTGAGAGTGGCCTGATGCATAGGTTCGAAGGCGGCCCCCATGAGCCTTGTCAGTACCACGTTGAGTTCCCACGCCGGGGCTGAAGCCTTCACTCTGCCAGACCTGTGAGTCATTCGTGGAAGGCCTAGACTGTTGATGGTGTGTCGAGGTCTTTTTCCTCGTCTGCATCCATCAGGGTGTCCGGCTTGTCTGGAACGAGTGGAGGGGTGCTGGGCACCGAGGGCTGCGGTGTGGAGACCGGAGCCGGAGGCTGCAGCAGAGGCTAGTACGGAACCGCCTGAACAGTGGAAGGCAGGGGCGCCAGAATCGAAGGAGCCGGCGTGGCAGCAGGGGCTGCAACGGGGCCTGCAGTGCTAGAGCTATAGGAGGAATAACTATAGGTGCAGGGGGAGGGGCCAGAGCGAGCATGTCCATGATTACATCCCTAAGGAAGGACCCCATCTGAGGACATGAGCATGAGGAACTTTTCAAAGAACCTGTCGGCGCAGGCCCGTGGGTTGGCAGGTGATATTGACAGGTAGCGGACGGCAGCTGATGCCGCTGCATACTCTGTCTAGCTGTTTGCGGGGTAAACCTGTCCTGTGCTGCTGAAGGATAAACTGTAGGCCACGTACCTGGTTGACACCAGTCCCACCTTGTAACTCGTTCTCCCACCTGCTGCATTCCTCGGGCGGCCATCTTGTCTGGCGTGGTGGCCATCTTGTCGAGCTGCATGCCATGTGCCAAAGTCATGGTGCTTGGCTCACTGGGCCCGGCCTCCTCCAGGACTCTTGGCGATGGAGCATGAGACATACCCTGCACCTCAGGCCGAGGCCTGGTAGGATTGTCACCCTCAGCAGAGTTGCCGGTAGTGCTGGGTACAGGCGCCCCCTCTGCCATGTTGCAGGTACAAGTGCATAGCCCCTCAGGTGTACACCCGGTAAAAGAACCTTGCGGTCTCTCAGCACTGTCTCTGGAAGGATCTACAGACCCCTCGGCCTGGCCGCCGGTAGCTGAATTAGCCTCGGTACCCGTGCTGGTGTGAGAAACTGAGCGGTTCCTCCCGTCTGGGCGTTTCCTTGGGAAGAAGTCGCCCTTGCGGGGTGCACTGGAAAAGAGCAGCCCTCCCTTAGGCCTTGACTTATGACTGACAAAAGTCCTTCAAGTCCTCTGGGGGCGACTTCTCGAAGAGCTCTGTCCACCTAGCTAGTCAAAGCACGCAAAGAATGTGCTTTGCATTTTGTGCAACCCTCCCATCCATGGTCGGGGCCAAGGCAGCGGAGGCAAAGAACGTGGGGATCCGATGTAGGGAAGAGCACCTCGCAGGCTGGACATCTGCTGAAGCCCGCTGAAGTCGAAATGCATCGGGGAGGAAAGACAGAAGAAAGTATCCGGGGAAGAGCGCGTGGTATTACATGTCCGAAGACAATCCCAGGAGCGCTGGTGAAATGGGCCTGTTCCTGTTGACGCGGAAAAGGGGACTGGCGCCGGTGGGCAGAGTCAGGCGAGCGCATGCTCCCAGGGCTACGCCCCCGCGTGCCTCTAAATTTAAATGGGAAGATTTCTTCTGGTGAAAAAGGTTCCGTCTCCCTTCCCTAACGAGAGGCGCCCATGCAGTATGGAGGAAAGGGGACAGGACGAAAGAGTACAACAGTTACAGGTAAGTAACTTGTTCCTTCTCCAGCATGGGGTCTGGCATGGATTCACATAAAGAATAAATAGCAGTACAGAAATACACAACGACGTGAGGTGGCAAGGCTCAACAGAAGTAATTACTGTTACCTCCGGAACAGGCTCACCTTCAAGGGAACAGGTTGCGTAGCACTGCTTGGCCGACCCTGGAGTCCTCTCTGGAATCCCTTTCGACGCTGTAGAATCTTGTGAAGGTGTGTGTAGACCTCCACATAGCAGCCCTGCAGATGTCCAGCAGGGGCACACCAGACAGGAACGAAGTCGTCGCAGCGATCGCTCTGGTGGAATGAGCTCTCAGCCGGTCAGGCATTGGTCGGTTTGCCAAACGGTGACAGTGTGTAATACAGGCGGAGAGCCACCTGGAAATGGAAGCCTTGGACCAAGCTTTCCCATGGTTCACAGGACCAAAGTTCACGAAAGGTTGAGACATCTTCCGTAAACTCTTTGTGCGTGCCACATAGAACTTCAGAGCACGCGCCACATCCAGCGAGTGCAAAGTCCTTCCAGCCAGCGACAAAGGTGTCGGAAAAAACACAGGCAACACCAAATGTTTGTTGAGGTGGAATTCTGACGGAACCTTTGGCATGAAGGAAGGGTGCGCCCGCAGCACCACCCTCGTGATGTGAAAAGTCAGATAAGGCCTCTTGCAGGACAGGGCCTGGATCTCAACTACCCTCCTGGCAGGGATGATGGCCACAATAAAAGGCGTTTTCCACGAAAGGAACTTGAGAGTGGCCTGATGCATAGGTTCGAAGGCGGCCCCCATGAGCCTTGTCAGTACCACGTTGAGTTCCCACGCCGGGGCTGAAGCCTTCACTCTGCCAGACCTGTGAGTCATTCGTGGAAGGCCTAGACTGTTGATGGTGTGTCGAGGTCTTTTTCCTCGTCTGCATCCACCAGGGTGTCCGGCTTGTCTGGAACGAGTGGAGGGGTGCTGGGCGCCGAGGGCTGAGGTGTGGAGACCGGAGCCGGAGGCTGCAGCAGAGGCTAGTACGGAACCGCCTGAACAGTGGAAGGCAGGGGCGCCAGAATCGAAGGAGCCGGCGTGGCAGCAGGGGCTGCAACGGGGCCTGCAGTGCTGGAGCTATAGGAGGAATAACTATAGGTGCAGGGGGAGGGGCCAGAGCGAGCATGTCCATGATTACATCCCTAAGGAAGGACCCCATCTGAGGACATGAGCATGAGGAACTTTTCAAAGAACCTGTCGTCGCAGGCCCGTGGGTTGGCAGGTGATATTGACAGGTAGCGGACGGCTGCTGATGCCGCTGCATACTCTGTCTAGCTGTTTGCGGGGTAAACCTGTCCTGTGCTGCTGAAGGATAAACTGTAGGCCACGTAGCTGGTTGACACCAGTCCCACCTTGTAACTCGTTCTCCCACCTGCTGCATTCCTCGGGCGGCCATCTTGTCTGGCGTGGTGGCCATCTTGTCGAGCTGCATGCCACGTGCCAAAGTCATGGTGCTTGGCTCACTGGGCCCGGCCTCCTCCAGGACTCTTGGCGATGGAGCATGAGACCTACCCTGCACCTCAGGCCGAGGCCTGGTAGGAATGTCACCCTCAGCAGAGTTGCCGGTAGTGCTGGGTACAGGCGCCCCCTCTGCCATGTTGCAGGTACAAGTGCATAGCCCCTCAGGTGTACACCCGGTAAAAGAACCTTGCGGTCTCTCAGCACTGTCTCTGGAAGGATCTACAGACCCCTCGGCCTGGCCGCCGGTAGCTTAATTAGCCTCGGTACCCGTGCTGGTGTGAGAAACTGAGCGGTTCCTCCCGTCTGGGCGTTTCCTTGGGAAGAAGTCGCCCTTGCGGGGTGCACTGGAAAAGAGCAGCCCTCCCTTAGGCCTTGACTTATGACTGACAAAAGTCCTTCAAGTCCTCTGGGGGCGACTTCTCGAAGAGCTCTGTCCACCTAGCTAGTCAAAGCACGCAAAGAATGTGCTTTGCATTTTGTGCAACCCTCCCATCCATGGTCGGGGCCAAGGCAGCGGAGGCAAAGAACGTGGGGATCCGATGTAGGGAAGAGCACCTCGCAGGCTGGACATCTGCTGAAGCCCGCTGAAGTCGAAATGCATCGGGGAGGAAAGACAGAAGAAAGTATCCGGGGAAGAGCGCGTGGTATTACACGTCCGAAGACAATCCCAGGAGCGCTGGTGAAATGGGCCTGTTCCTGTTGACGCGGAAAAGGGGACTGGCGCCGGTGGGCAGAGTCAGGCGAGCGCATGCTCCCAGGGCTACGCCCCCGCGTACCTCTAAATTTAAATAGGAAGATTTCTTCTGGTGAAAAAGGTTCCGTCTCCCTTCCCTAACGAGAGGCGCCCATGCAGTATGGAGGAAAGGGGACAGGACGAAAGAGTACAACAGTTACAGGTAAGTAACTTGTTCCTTCTCCAGCATGGGGTCTGGCATGGATTCACATAAAGAATAGCAGTACAGAAATACACAACGACGTGAGGTGGCAAGGCTCAACAGAAGCAATTACTGTTACCTCCGGAACAGGCTCACCTTCAAGCGAACAGGTTGCGTAGCACTGCTTGGCCGACCCTGGAGTCCTCTCTGGAATCCCTTTCGACGCTGTAGAATCTTGTGAAGGTGTGTGTAGACCTCCACATAGCAGCCCTGCAGATGTCCAGCAGGGGCACACCAGACAGGAACGAAGTCGTCGCAGCGATCGCTCTGGTGGAATGAGCTCTCAGCCGGTCAGGCATTGGTCGGTTTGCCAAACGGTGACAGTGTGTAATACAGGCGGAGAGCAACCTGGAAATGGAAGCCTTGGACCAAGCTTTCCCATGGTTCACAGGACCAAAGTTCACGAAAGGTTGAGACATCTTCCGTAAAAACTCTTTGTGCGTGCCACATAGAACTTCAGAGCACGCGCCACATCCAGCGAGTGCAAAGTCCTTCCAGCCAGCGACAAAGGTGTCGGAAAAAACACAGGCAACACCAAATGTTTGTTGAGGTGGAATTCTGACGGAACCTTTGGCATGAAGGAAGGGTGCGCCCGCAGCACCACCCTCGTGAGGTGAAAAGTCAGATAAGGCCGCTTGCAGGACAGGGCCTGGATCTCAACTACCCTCCTGGCAGGGATGATGGCCACAATAAAAGGGGTTTTCCACGAAAGGAACTTGAGAGTGGCCTGATGCATAGGTTCGAAGGCGGCCCCCATGAGCCTTGTCAGTACCACGTTGAGTTCCCACGCCGGGGCTGAAGCCTTCACTCTGCCAGACCTGTGAGTCATTCGTGGAAGGCCTAGACTGTTGATGGTGTGTCGAGGTCTTTTTCCTCGTCTGCATCCACCAGGGTGTCCGGCTTGTCTGGAACGAGTGGAGGGGTGCTGGGCGCCGAGGGCTGAGGTGTGGAGACCGGAGCCGGAGGCTGCAGCAGAGGCTAGTACGGAACCGCCTGAACAGTGGAAGGCAGGGGCGCCAGAATCGAAGGAGCCGGCGTGGCAGCAGGGGCTGCAACGGGCCTGCAGTGCTGGAGCTATAGGAGGAATAACTATAGGTGCAGGGGGAGGGGCCAGAGCGAGCATGTCCATGATTACATCCCTAAGGAAGGACCCCATCTGAGGACATGAGCATGAGGAACTTTTCAAAGAACCTGTCGTCGCAGGCCCGTGGGTTGGCAGGTGATATTGACGGGTAGCGGACGGCTGCTGATGCCGCTGCATACTCTGTCTAGCTGTTTGCGGGGTAAACCTGTCCTGTGCTGCTGAAGGTTAAACTGTAGGCCACGTAGCTGGTTGACACCAGTCTCACCTTGTAACTCGTTCTCCCACCTGCTGCATTCCTCGGGCGGCCATCTTGTCTGGCGTGGTGGCCATCTTGTCGAGCTGCATGCCACGTGCCAAAGTCATGGTGCTTGGCTCACTGGGCCCGGCCTCCTCCAGGACTCTTGGCGATGGAGCATGAGACCTACCCTGCACCTCAGGCCGAGGCCTGGTAGGAATGTCACCCTCAGCAGAGTTGCCGGTAGTGCTGGGTACAGGCGCCCCCTCTGCCATGTTGCAGGTACAAGTGCATAGCCCCTCAGGTGTACACCCGGTAAAAGAACCTTGCGGTCTCTCAGCACTGTCTCTGGAAGGATCTACAGACCCCTCGGCCTGGCCGCCGGTAGCTGAATTAGCCTCGGTACCCGTGCTGGTGTGAGAAACTGAGCGGTTCCTCCCGTCTGGGCGTTTCCTTGGGAAGAAGTCGCCCTTGCGGGGTGCACTGGAAAAGAGCAGCCCTCCCTTAGGCCTTGACTTATGACTGACAAAAGTCCTTCAAGTCCTCTGGGGGCGACTTCTCGAAGAGCTCTGTCCACCTAGCTAGTCAAAGCACGCAAAGAATGTGCTTTGCATTTTGTGCAACCCTCCCATCCATGGTCGGGGCCAAGGCAGCGGAGGCAAAGAACGTGGGGATCCGATGTAGGGAAGAGCACCTCGCAGGCTGGACATCTGCTGAAGCCCGCTGAAGTCGAAATGCATCGGGGAGGAAAGACAGAAGAAAGTATCCGGGGAAGAGCGCGTGGTATTACATGTCCGAAGACAATCCCAGGAGCGCTGGTGAAATGGGCCTGTTCCTGTTGACGCGGAAAAGGGGACTGGCGCCGGTGGGCAGAGTGAGGCGAGCGCATGCTCCCAGGGCTACGCCCCCGCGTACCTCTAAATTTAAATGGGAAGATTTCTTCTGGTGAAAAAGGTTCCGTCTCCCTTCCCTAACGAGAGGCGCCCATGCAGTCTGGAGGAAAGGGGACAGGACGAAAGAGTACAACAGTTACAGGTAAGTAACTTGTTCCTTCTCCAGCATGGGGTCTGGCATGGATTCACATAAAGAATAGCAGTACAGAAATACACAACGACGTGAGGTGGCAAGGCTCAACAGAAGCAATTACTGTTACCTCCGGAACAGGCTCACCTTCAAGGGAACAGGTTGCGTAGCACTGCTTGGCCGACCCTGGAGTCCTCTCTGGAATCCCTTTCGACGCTGTAGAATCTTGTGAAGGTGTGTGTAGACCTCCACATAGCAGCCCTGCAGATGTCCAGCAGGGGCACACCAGACAGGAACGAAGTCGTCGCAGCGATCGCTCTGGTGGAATGAGCTCTCAGCCGGTCAGGCATTGGTCGGTTTGCCAAACGGTGACAGTGTGTAATACAGGCGGAGAGCCACCTGGAAATGGAAGCCTTGGACCAAGCTTTCCCATGGTTCACAGGACCAAAGTTCACGAAAGGTTGAGACATCTTCCGTAAACTCTTTGTGCGTGCCACATAGAACTTCAGAGCACGCGCCACATCCAGCGAGTGCAAAGTCCTTCCAGCCAGCGACAAAGGTGTCGGAAAAAACACAGGCAACACCAAATGTTTGTTGAGGTGGAATTCTGACGGAACCTTTGGCATGAAGGAAGGGTGCGCCCGCAGCACCACCCTCGTGATGTGAAAAGTCAGATAAGGCCTCTTGCAGGACAGGGCCTGGATCTCAACTACCCTCCTGGCAGGGATGATGGCCACAATAAAAGGCGTTTTCCACGAAAGGAACTTGAGAGTGGCCTGATGCATAGGTTCGAAGGCGGCCCCCATGAGCCTTGTCAGTACCACGTTGAGTTCCCACGCCGGGGCTGAAGCCTTCACTCTGCCAGACCTGTGAGTCATTCGTGGAAGGCCTAGACTGTTGATGGTGTGTCGAGGTCTTTTTCCTCGTCTGCATCCACCAGGGTGTCCGGCTTGTCTGGAACGAGTGGAGGGGTGCTGGGCGCCGAGGGCTGAGGTGTGGAGACCGGAGCCGGAGGCTGCAGCAGAGGCTAGTACGGAACCGCCTGAACAGTGGAAGGCAGGGGCGCCAGAATCGAAGGAGCCGGCGTGGCAGCAGGGGCTGCAACGGGGCCTGCAGTGCTGGAGCTATAGGAGGAATAACTATAGGTGCAGGGGGAGGGGCCAGAGCGAGCATGTCCATGATTACATCCCTAAGGAAGGACCCCATCTGAGGACATGAGCATGAGGAACTTTTCAAAGAACCTGTCGTCGCAGGCCCGTGGGTTGGCAGGTGATATTGACAGGTAGCGGACGGCTGCTGATGCCGCTGCATACTCTGTCTAGCTGTTTGCGGGGTAAACCTGTCCTGTGCTGCTGAAGGATAAACTGTAGGCCACGTAGCTGGTTGACACCAGTCCCACCTTGTAACTCGTTCTCCCACCTGCTGCATTCCTCGGGCGGCCATCTTGTCTGGCGTGGTGGCCATCTTGTCGAGCTGCATGCCACGTGCCAAAGTCATGGTGCTTGGCTCACTGGGCCCGGCCTCCTCCAGGACTCTTGGCGATGGAGCATGAGACCTACCCTGCACCTCAGGCCGAGGCCTGGTAGGAATGTCACCCTCAGCAGAGTTGCCGGTAGTGCTGGGTACAGGCGCCCCCTCTGCCATGTTGCAGGTACAAGTGCATAGCCCCTCAGGTGTACACCCGGTAAAAGAACCTTGCGGTCTCTCAGCACTGTCTCTGGAAGGATCTACAGACCCCTCGGCCTGGCCGCCGGTAGCTGAATTAGCCTCGGTACCCGTGCTGGTGTGAGAAACTGAGCGGTTCCTCCCGTCTGGGCGTTTCCTTGGGAAGAAGTCGCCCTTGCGGGGTGCACTGGAAAAGAGCAGCCCTCCCTTAGGCCTTGACTTATGACTGACAAAAGTCCTTCAAGTCCTCTGGGGGCGACTTCTCGAAGAGCTCTGTCCACCCAGCTAGTCAAAGCACGCAAAGAATGTGCTTTGCATTTTGTGCAACCCTCCCATCCATGGTCGGGGCCAAGGCAGCGGAGGCAAAGAACGTGGGGATCCGATGTAGGGAAGAGCACCTCGCAGGCTGGACATCTGCTGAAGCCCGCTGAAGTCGAAATGCATCGGGGAGGAAAGACAGAAGAAAGTATCCGGGGAAGAGCGCGTGGTATTACATGTCCGAAGACAATCCCAGGAGCGCTGGTGAAATGGGCCTGTTCCTGTTGACGCGGAAAAGGGGACTGGCGCCGGTGGGCAGAGTGAGGCGAGCGCATGCTCCCAGGGCTACGCCCCCGCGTACCTCTAAATTTAAATGGGAAGATTTCTTCTGGTGAAAAAGGTTCCGTCTCCCTTCCCTAACGAGAGGCGCCCATGCAGTATGGAGGAAAGGGGACAGGACGAAAGAGTACAACAGTTACAGGTATGTAACTTGTTCCTTCTCCAGCATGGGGTCTGGCATGGATTCACATAAAGAATAGCAGTACAGAAATACACAACGACGTGAGGTGGCAAGGCTCAACAGAAGCAATTACTGTTACCTCCGGAACAGGCTCACCTTCAAGGGAACAGGTTGCGTAGCACTGCTTGGCCGACCCTGGAGTCCTCTCTGGAATCCCTTTCGACGCTGTAGAATCTTGTGAAGGTGTGTGTAGACCTCCACATAGCAGCCCTGCAGATGTCCAGCAGGGGCACACCAGACAGGAACGAAGTCGTCGCAGCGATCGCTCTGGTGGAATGAGCTCTCAGCCGGTCAGGCATTGGTCAGTTTGCCAAACGGTGACAGTGTGTAATACAGGCGGAGAGCAACCTGGAAATGGAAGCCTTGGACCAAGCTTTCCCATGGTTCACAGGACCAAAGTTCACGAAAGGTTGAGACATCTTCCGTAAACTCTTTGTGCGTGCCACATAGAACTTCAGAGCACGCGCCACATCCAGCGAGTGCAAAGTCCTTCCAGCCAGCGACAAAGGTGTCAAAAAAAAAAAGGGGAACACCAAATGTTTGTTGAGATGGAATTCTGACGGAACCTTTGGCATGAAGGAAGGGTGCGCCCGCAGCACCACCCTCGTGATGTGAAAAGTCAGATAAGGCTGCTTGCAGGACAGGGCCTGGATCTCAACTACCCTCCTGGCAGGGATGATGGCCACAATAAAAGGCGCTTTCCACGAAAGGAACTTGAGAGTGGCCTGATGCATAGGTTCGAAGGCGGCCCCCATGAGCCTTGTCAGTACCACGTTGAGTTCCCACGCCGGGGCTGAAGCCTTCACTCTGCCAGACCTGTGAGTCATTCGTGGAAGGCCTAGACTGTTGATGGTGTGTCGAGGTCTTTTTCTCATCTGCATCCACCAGGGTGTCCGGCTTGTCTGGAACGAGTGGAGGGGTGCTGGGCGCCGAGGGCTGAGGTGTGGAGACCGGAGCCGGAGGCTGCAGCAGAGGCTAGTACGGAACCGCCTAAACAGTGGAAGGCAGGGGCGCCAGAATCGAAGGAGCCGGCTTGGCAGCAGGGGCTGCAACGGGGCCTGCAGTGCTGGAGCTATAGGAGGAATAACTATAGGTGCAGGGGGAGGGGCCAGAGCGAGCATGTCCATGATTACATCCCTAAGGAAGGACCCCATCGGAGGACATGAGCATGAGGAACTTTTCAAAGAACCTGTCGTCGCAGGCCCGTGGGTTGGCAGGTGATATTGACGGGTAGCGGACAGCTGCTGATGCCGCTGCATACTCTGTCTAGCTGTTTGCGGGGTAAACCTGTCCTGTGCTGCTGAAGGATAAACTGTAGGCCACGTACCTGGTTGACACCAGTCCCACCTTGTAACTCGTTCTCCCACCTGCTGCATTCCTCGGGCGGCCATCTTGTCTGGCGTGGTGGCCATCTTGTCGAGCTGCATGCCACGTGCCAAAGTCATGGTGCTTGGCTCACTGGGCCCGGCCTCCTCCAGGACTCTTGGCGATGGAGCATGAGACCTACCCTGCACCTCAGGCCGAGGCCTGGTAGGAATGTCACCCTCAGCAGAGTTGCCGGTAGTGCTGGGTACAGGCGCCCCCTCTGCCATGTTGCAGGTACAAGTGCATAGCCCCTCAGGTGTACACCCGGTAAAAGAACCTTGCGGTCTCTCAGCACTGTCTCTGGAAGGATCTACAGACCCCTCGGCCTGGCCGCCGGTAGCTGAATTAGCCTCGGTACCCGTGCTGGTGTGAGAAACTGAGCGGTTCCTCCCGTCTGGGCGTTTCCTTGGGAAGAAGTCGCCCTTGCGGGGTGCACTGGAAAAGAGCAGCCCTCCCTTAGGCCTTGACTTATGACTGACAAAAGTCCTTCAAGTCCTCTGGGGGCGACTTCTCGAAGAGCTCTGTCCACCTAGCTAGTCAAAGCACGCAAAGAATGTGCTTTGCATTTTGTGCAACCCTCCCATCCATGGTCGGGGCCAAGGCAGCGGAGGCAAAGAACGTGGGGATCCGATGTAGGGAAGAGCACCTCGCAGGCTGGACATCTGCTGAAGCCCGCTGAAGTCGAAATGCATCGGGGAGGAAAGACAGAAGAAAGTATCCGGGGAAGAGCGCGTGGTATTACATGTCCGAAGACAATCCCAGGAGCGCTGGTGAAATGGGCCTGTTCCTGTTGACGCGGAAAAGGGGACTGGCGCCGGTGGGCAGAGTGAGGCGAGCGCATGCTCCCAGGGCTACGCCCCCGCGTACCTCTAAATTTAAATGGGAAGATTTCTTCTGGTGAAAAAGGTTCCGTCTCCCTTCCCTAACGAGAGGCGCCCATGCAGTCTGGAGGAAAGGGGACAGGACGAAAGAGTACAACAGTTACAGGTAAGTAACTTGTTCCTTCTCCAGCATGGGGTCTGGCATGGATTCACATAAAGAATAGCAGTACAGAAATACACAACGACGTGAGGTGGCAAGGCTCAACAGAAGCAATTACTGTTACCTCCGGAACAGGCTCACCTTCAAGGGAACAGGTTGCGTAGCACTGCTTGGCCGACCCTGGAGTCCTCTCTGGAATCCCTTTCGACGCTGTAGAATCTTGTGAAGGTGTGTGTAGACCTCCACATAGCAGCCCTGCAGATGTCCAGCAGGGGCACACCAGACAGGAATGAAGTCGTCGCAGCGATCGCTCTGGTGGAATGAGCTCTCAGCCGACCAGGCATTGGTCGGTTTGCCAAACGGTGACAGTGTGTAATACAGGCGGAGAGCCACCCGGAAATGGAAGCCTTGGACCAAGCTTTCCCATGGTTCACAGGACCAAAGTTCACGAAAGGTTGAGACATCTTCCGTAAACTCTTTGTGCGTGCCACATAGAACTTCAGAGCACGCGCCACATCCAGCGAGTGCAAAGTCCTTCCAGCCAGCGACAAAGGTGTCGGAAAAAACACAGGCAACACCAAATGTTTGTTGAGGTGGAATTCTGACGGAACCTTTGGCATGAAGGAAGGGTGCGCCCCCAGCACCACCCTCGTGATGTGAAAAGTCAGATAAGGCCTCTTGCAGGACAGGGCCTGGATCTCAACTACCCTCCTGGCAGGGATGATGGCCACAATAAAAGGCGTTTTCCACGAAAGGAACTTGAGAGTGGCCTGATGCATAGGTTCGAAGGCGGCCCCCATGAGCCTTGTCAGTACCACGTTGAGTTCCCACGCCGGGGCTGAAGCCTTCACTCTGCCAGACCTGTGAGTCATTCGTGGAAGGCCTAGACTGTTGATGGTGTGTCGAGGTCTTTTTCCTCGTCTGCATCCACCAGGGTGTCCGGCTTGTCTGGAACGAGTGGAGGGGTGCTGGGCGCCGAGGGCTGAGGTGTGGAGACCGGAGCCGGAGGCTGCAGCAGAGGCTAGTACGGAACCGCCTGAACAGTGGAAGGCAGGGGCGCCAGAATCGAAGGAGCCGGCGTGGCAGCAGGGGCTGCAACGGGGCCTGCAGTGCTGGAGCTATAGGAGGAATAACTATAGGTGCAGGGGGAGGGGCCAGAGCGAGCATGTCCATGATTACATCCCTAAGGAAGGACCCCATCTGAGGACATGAGCATGAGGAACTTTTCAAAGAACCTGTCGTCGCAGGCCCGTGGGTTGGCAGGTGATATTGACAGGTAGCGGACGGCTGCTGATGCCGCTGCATACTCTGTCTAGCTGTTTGCGGGGTAAACCTGTCCTGTGCTGCTGAAGGATAAACTGTAGGCCACGTAGCTGGTTGACACCAGTCCCACCTTGTAACTCGTTCTCCCACCTGCTGCATTCCTCGGGCGGCCATCTTGTCTGGCGTGGTGGCCATCTTGTCGAGCTGCATGCCACGTGCCAAAGTCATGGTGCTTGGCTCACTGGGCCCGGCCTCCTCCAGGACTCTTGGCGATGGAGCATGAGACCTACCCTGCACCTCAGGCCGAGGCCTGGTAGGAATGTCACCCTCAGCAGAGTTGCCGGTAGTGCTGGGTACAGGCGCCCCCTCTGCCATGTTGCAGGTACAAGTGCATAGCCCCTCAGGTGTACACCCGGTAAAAGAACCTTGCGGTCTCTCAGCACTGTCTCTGGAAGGATCTACAGACCCCTCGGCCTGGCCGCCGGTAGCTGAATTAGCCTCGGTACCCGTGCTGGTGTGAGAAACTGAGCGGTTCCTCCCGTCTGGGCGTTTCCTTGGGAAGAAGTCGCCCTTGCGGGGTGCACTGGAAAAGAGCAGCCCTCCCTTAGGCCTTGACTTATGACTGACAAAAGTCCTTCAAGTCCTCTGGGGGCGACTTCTCGAAGAGCTCTGTCCACCTAGCTAGTCAAAGCACGCAAAGAATGTGCTTTGCATTTTGTGCAACCCTCCCATCCATGGTCGGGGCCAAGGCAGCGGAGGCAAAGAACGTGGGGATCCGATGTAGGGAAGAGCACCTCGCAGGCTGGACATCTGCTGAAGCCCGCTGAAGTCGAAATGCATCGGGGAGGAAAGACAGAAGAAAGTATCCGGGGAAGAGCGCGTGGTATTACACGTCCGAAGACAATCCCAGGAGCGCTGGTGAAATGGGCCTGTTCCTGTTGACGCGGAAAAGGGGACTGGCGCCGGTGGGCAGAGTCAGGCGAGCGCATGCTCCCAGGGCTATGCCCCCGCGTACCTCTAAATTTAAATGGGAAGATTTCTTCTGGTGAAAAAGGTTCCGTCTCCCTTCCCTAACGAGAGGCGCCCATGCAGTATGGAGGAAAGGGGACAGGACGAAAGAGTACAACAGTTACAGGTAAGTAACTTGTTCCTTCTCCAGCATGGGGTCTGGCATGGATTCACATAAAGAATAGCAGTACAGAAATACACAACGACGTGAGGTGGCAAGGCTCAACAGAAGCAATTACTGTTACCTCCGGAACAGGCTCACCTTCAAGGGAACAGGTTGCGTAGCACTGCTTGGCCGACCCTGGAGTCCTCTCTGGAATCCCTTTCGACGCTGTAGAATCTTGTGAAGGTGTGTGTAGACCTCCACATAGCAGCCCTGCAGATGTCCAGCAGGGGCACACCAGACAGGAACGAAGTCGTCGCAGCGATCGCTCTGGTGGAATGAGCTCTCAGCCGGTCAGGCATTGGTCGGTTTGCCAAACGGTGACAGTGTGTAATACAGGCGGAGAGCAACCTGGAAATGGAAGCCTTGGACCAAGCTTTCCCATGGTTCACAGGACCAAAGTTCACGAAAGGTTGAGACATCTTCCGTAAAAACTCTTTGTGCGTGCCACATAGAACTTCAGAGCACGCGCCACATCCAGCGAGTGCAAAGTCCTTCCAGCCAGCGACAAAGGTGTCGGAAAAAACACAGGCAACACCAAATGTTTGTTGAGGTGGAATTCTGACGGAACCTTTGGCATGAAGGAAGGGTGCGCCCGCAGCACCACCCTCGTGAGGTGAAAAGTCAGATAAGGCCGCTTGCAGGACAGGGCCTGGATCTCAACTACCCTCCTGGCAGGGATGATGGCCACAATAAAAGGCGTTTTCCACGAAAGGAACTTGAGAGTGGCCTGATGCATAGGTTCGAAGGCGGCCCCCATGAGCCTTGTCAGTACCACGTTGAGTTCCCACGCCGGGGCTGAAGCCTTCACTCTGCCAGACCTGTGAGTCATTCGTGGAAGGCCTAGACTGTTGATGGTGTGTCGAGGTCTTTTTCCTCGTCTGCATCCACCAGGGTGTCCGGCTTGTCTGGAACGAGTGGAGGGGTGCTGGGCGCCGAGGGCTGAGGTGTGGAGACCGGAGCCGGAGGCTGCAGCAGAGGCTAGTACGGAACCGCCTGAACAGTGGAAGGCAGGGGCGCCAGAATCGAAGGAGCCGGCGTGGCAGCAGGGGCTGCAACGGGCCTGCAGTGCTGGAGCTATAGGAGGAATAACTATAGGTGCAGGGGGAGGGGCCAGAGCGAGCATGTCCATGATTACATCCCTAAGGAAGGACCCCATCTGAGGACATGAGCATGAGGAACTTTTCAAAGAACCTGTCGTCGCAGGCCCGTGGGTTGGCAGGTGATATTGACGGGTAGCGGACGGCTGCTGATGCCGCTGCATACTCTGTCTAGCTGTTTGCGGGGTAAACCTGTCCTGTGCTGCTGAAGGTTAAACTGTAGGCCACGTAGCTGGTTGACACCAGTCTCACCTTGTAACTCGTTCTCCCACCTGCTGCATTCCTCGGGCGGCCATCTTGTCTGGCGTGGTGGCCATCTTGTCGAGCTGCATGCCACGTGCCAAAGTCATGGTGCTTGGCTCACTGGGCCCGGCCTCCTCCAGGACTCTTGGCGATGGAGCATGAGACCTACCCTGCACCTCAGGCCGAGGCCTGGTAGGAATGTCACCCTCAGCAGAGTTGCCGGTAGTGCTGGGTACAGGCGCCCCCTCTGCCATGTTGCAGGTACAAGTGCATAGCCCCTCAGGTGTACACCCGGTAAAAGAACCTTGCGGTCTCTCAGCACTGTCTCTGGAAGGATCTACAGACCCCTCGGCCTGGCCGCCGGTAGCTGAATTAGCCTCGGTACCCGTGCTGGTGTGAGAAACTGAGCGGTTCCTCCCGTCTGGGCGTTTCCTTGGGAAGAAGTCGCCCTTGCGGGGTGCACTGGAAAAGAGCAGCCCTCCCTTAGGCCTTGACTTATGACTGACAAAAGTCCTTCAAGTCCTCTGGGGGCGACTTCTCGAAGAGCTCTGTCCACCTAGCTAGTCAAAGCACGCAAAGAATGTGCTTTGCATTTTGTGCAACCCTCCCATCCATGGTCGGGGCCAAGGCAGCGGAGGCAAAGAACGTGGGGATCCGATGTAGGGAAGAGCACCTCGCAGGCTGGACATCTGCTGAAGCCCGCTGAAGTCGAAATGCATCGGGGAGGAAAGACAGAAGAAAGTATCCGGGGAAGAGCGCGTGGTATTACATGTCCGAAGACAATCCCAGGAGCGCTGGTGAAATGGGCCTGTTCCTGTTGACGCGGAAAAGGGGACTGGCGCCGGTGGGCAGAGTGAGGCGAGCGCATGCTCCCAGGGCTACGCCCCCGCGTACCTCTAAATTTAAATGGGAAGATTTCTTCTGGTGAAAAAGGTTCCGTCTCCCTTCCCTAACGAGAGGCGCCCATGCAGTCTGGAGGAAAGGGGACAGGACGAAAGAGTACAACAGTTACAGGTAAGTAACTTGTTCCTTCTCCAGCATGGGGTCTGGCATGGATTCACATAAAGAATAGCAGTACAGAAATACACAACGACGTGAGGTGGCAAGGCTCAACAGAAGCAATTACTGTTACCTCCGGAACAGGCTCACCTTCAAGGGAACAGGTTGCGTAGCACTGCTTGGCCGACCCTGGAGTCCTCTCTGGAATCCCTTTCGACGCTGTAGAATCTTGTGAAGGTGTGTGTAGACCTCCACATAGCAGCCCTGCAGATGTCCAGCAGGGGCACACCAGACAGGAATGAAGTCGTCGCAGCGATCGCTCTGGTGGAATGAGCTCTCAGCCGGTCAGGCATTGGTCGGTTTGCCAAACGGTGACAGTGTGTAATACAGGCGGAGAGCCACCTGGAAATGGAAGCCTTGGACCAAGCTTTCCCATGGTTCACAGGACCAAAGTTCACGAAAGGTTGAGACATCTTCCGTAAACTCTTTGTGCGTGCCACATAGAACTTCAGAGCACGCGCCACATCCAGCGAGTGCAAAGTCCTTCCAGCCAGCGACAAAGGTGTCGGAAAAAACACAGGCAACACCAAATGTTTGTTGAGGTGGAATTCTGACGGAACCTTTGGCATGAAGGAAGGGTGCGCCCCCAGCACCACCCTCGTGATGTGAAAAGTCAGATAAGGCCTCTTGCAGGACAGGGCCTGGATCTCAACTACCCTCCTGGCAGGGATGATGGCCACAATAAAAGGCGTTTTCCACGAAAGGAACTTGAGAGTGGCCTGATGCATAGGTTCGAAGGCGGCCCCCATGAGCCTTGTCAGTACCACGTTGAGTTCCCACGCCGGGGCTGAAGCCTTCACTCTGCCAGACCTGTGAGTCATTCGTGGAAGGCCTAGACTGTTGATGGTGTGTCGAGGTCTTTTTCCTCGTCTGCATCCACCAGGGTGTCCGGCTTGTCTGGAACGAGTGGAGGGGTGCTGGGCGCCGAGGGCTGAGGTGTGGAGACCGGAGCCGGAGGCTGCAGCAGAGGCTAGTACGGAACCGCCTGAACAGTGGAAGGCAGGGGCGCCAGAATCGAAGGAGCCGGCGTGGCAGCAGGGGCTGCAACGGGGCCTGCAGTGCTGGAGCTATAGGAGGAATAACTATAGGTGCAGGGGGAGGGGCCAGAGCGAGCATGTCCATGATTACATCCCTAAGGAAGGACCCCATCTGAGGACATGAGCATGAGGAACTTTTCAAAGAACCTGTCGTCGCAGGCCCGTGGGTTGGCAGGTGATATTGACAGGTAGCGGACGGCTGCTGATGCCGCTGCATACTCTGTCTAGCTGTTTGCGGGGTAAACCTGTCCTGTGCTGCTGAAGGATAAACTGTAGGCCACGTAGCTGGTTGACACCAGTCCCACCTTGTAACTCGTTCTCCCACCTGCTGCATTCCTCGGGCGGCCATCTTGTCTGGCGTGGTGGCCATCTTGTCGAGCTGCATGCCACGTGCCAAAGTCATGGTGCTTGGCTCACTGGGCCCGGCCTCCTCCAGGACTCTTGACGATGGAGCATGAGACCTACCCTGCACCTCAGGCCGAGGCCTGGTAGGAATGTCACCCTCAGCAGAGTTGCCGGTAGTGCTGGGTACAGGCGCCCCCTCTGCCATGTTGCAGGTACAAGTGCATAGCCCCTCAGGTGTACACCCGGTAAAAGAACCTTGCGGTCTCTCAGCACTGTCTCTGGAAGGATCTACAGACCCCTCGGCCTGGCCGCCGGTAGCTGAATTAGCCTCGGTACCCGTGCTGGTGTGAGAAACTGAGCGGTTCCTCCCGTCTGGGCGTTTCCTTGGGAAGAAGTCGCCCTTGCGGGGTGCACTGGAAAAGAGCAGCCCTCCCTTAGGCCTTGACTTATGACTGACAAAAGTCCTTCAAGTCCTCTGGGGGCGACTTCTCGAAGAGCTCTGTCCACCTAGCTAGTCAAAGCACGCAAAGAATGTGCTTTGCATTTTGTGCAACCCTCCCATCCATGGTCGGGGCCAAGGCAGCGGAGGCAAAGAACGTGGGGATCCGATGTAGGGAAGAGCACCTCGCAGGCTGGACATCTGCTGAAGCCCGCTGAAGTCGAAATGCATCGGGGAGGAAAGACAGAAGAAAGTATCCGGGGAAGAGCGCGTGGTATTACATGTCCGAAGACAATCCCAGGAGCGCTGGTGAAATGGGCCTGTTCCTGTTGACGCGGAAAAGGGGACTGGCGCCGGTGGGCAGAGTGAGGCGAGCGCATGCTCCCAGGGCTACGCCCCCGCGTACCTCTAAATTTAAATGGGAAGATTTCTTCTGGTGAAAAAGGTTCCGTCTCCCTTCCCTAACGAGAGGCGCCCATGCAGTCTGGAGGAAAGGGGACAGGACGAAAGAGTACAACAGTTACAGGTATGTAACTTGTTCCTTCTCCAGCATGGGGTCTGGCATGGATTCACATAAAGAATAGCAGTACAGAAATACACAACGACGTGAGGTGGCAAGGCTCAACAGAAGCAATTACTGTTACCTCCGGAACAGGCTCACCTTCAAGGGAACAGGTTGCGTAGCACTGCTTGGCCGACCCTGGAGTCCTCTCTGGAATCCCTTTCGACGCTGTAGAATCTTGTGAAGGTGTGTGTAGACCTCCACATAGCAGCCCTGCAGATGTCCAGCAGGGGCACACCAGACAGGAATGAAGTCGTCGCAGCGATCGCTCTGGTGGAATGAGCTCTCAGCCGGTCAGGCATTGGTCGGTTTGCCAAACGGTGACAGTGTGTAATACAGGCGGAGAGCCACCTGGAAATGGAAGCCTTGGACCAAGCTTTCCCATGGTTCACAGGACCAAAGTTCACGAAAGGTTGAGACATCTTCCGTAAACTCTTTGTGCGTGCCACATAGAACTTCAGAGCACGTGCCACATCCAGCGAGTGCAAAGTCCTTCCAGCCAGCGACAAAGGTGTCGGAAAAAACACAGGCAACACCAAATGTTTGTTGAGGTGGAATTCTGACGGAACCTTTGGCATGAAGGAAGGGTGCGCCCCCAGCACCACCCTCGTGATGTGAAAAGTCAGATAAGGCCTCTTGCAGGACAGGGCCTGGATCTCAACTACCCTCCTGGCAGGGATGATGGCCACAATAAAAGGCGTTTTCCACGAAAGGAACTTGAGAGTGGCCTGATGCATAGGTTCGAAGGCGGCCCCCATGAGCCTTGTCAGTACCACGTTGAGTTCCCACGCCGGGGCTGAAGCCTTCACTCTGCCAGACCTGTGAGTCATTCGTGGAAGGCCTAGACTGTTGATGGTGTGTCGAGGTCTTTTTCCTCGTCTGCATCCACCAGGGTGTCCGGCTTGTCTGGAACGAGTGGAGGGGTGCTGGGCGCCGAGGGCTGAGGTGTGGAGACCGGAGCCGGAGGCTGCAGCAGAGGCTAGTACGGAACCGCCTGAACAGTGGAAGGCAGGGGCGCCAGAATCGAAGGAGCCGGCGTGGCAGCAGGGGCTGCAACGGGGCCTGCAGTGCTGGAGCTATAGGAGGAATAACTATAGGTGCAGGGGGAGGGGCCAGAGCGAGCATGTCCATGATTACATCCCTAAGGAAGGACCCCATCTGAGGACATGAGCATGAGGAACTTTTCAAAGAACCTGTCGTCGCAGGCCCGTGGGTTGGCAGGTGATATTGACAGGTAGCGGACGGCTGCTGATGCCGCTGCATACTCTGTCTAGCTGTTTGCGGGGTAAACCTGTCCTGTGCTGCTGAAGGATAAACTGTAGGCCACGTAGCTGGTTGACACCAGTCTCACCTTGTAACTCGTTCTCCCACCTGCTGCATTCCTTGGGCGGCCCTCTTGTCTGGCGTGGTGGCCATCTTGTCGAGCTGCATGCCACGTGCCAAAGTCATGGTGCTTGGCTCACTGGGCCCGGCCTCCTCCAGGACTCTTGGCGATGGAGCATGAGACCTACCCTGCACCTCAGGCCGAGGCCTGGTAGGAATGTCACCCTCAGCAGAGTTGCCGGTAGTGCTGGGTACAGGCGCCCCCTCTGCCATGTTGCAGGTACAAGTGCATAGCCCCTCAGGTGTACACCCGGTAAAAGAACCTTGCGGTCTCTCAGCACTGTCTCTGGAAGGATCTACAGACCCCTCGGCCTGGCCGCCGGTAGCTGAATTAGCCTCGGTACCCGTGCTGGTGTGAGAAACTGAGCGGTTCCTCCCGTCTGGGCGTTTCCTTGGGAAGAAGTCGCCCTTGCGGGGTGCACTGGAAAAGAGCAGCCCTCCCTTAGGCCTTGACTTATGACTGACAAAAGTCCTTCAAGTCCTCTGGGGGCGACTTCTCGAAGAGCTCTGTCCACCTAGCTAGTCAAAGCACGCAAAGATTGTGCTTTGCATTTTGTGCAACCCTCCCATCCATGGTCGGGGCCAAGGCAGCGGAGGCAAAGAACGTGGGGATCCGATGTAGGGAAGAGCACCTCGCAGGCTGGACATCTGCTGAAGCCCGCTGAAGTCGAAATGCATCGGGGAGGAAAGACAGAAGAAAGTATCCGGGGAAGAGCGCGTGGTATTACATGTCCGAAGACAATCCCAGGAGCGCTGGTGAAATGGGCCTGTTCCTGTTGACGCGGAAAGGGGACTGGCGCCGGTGGGCAGAGTGAGGCGAGCGCATGCTCCCAGGGCTACGCCCCCGCGTACCTCTAAATTTAAATGGGAAGATTTCTTCTGGTGAAAAAGGTTCCGTCTCCCTTCCCTAACGAGAGGCGCCCATGCAGTCTGGAGGAAAGGGGACAGGACGAAAGAGTACAACAGTTACAGGTAAGTAACTTGTTCCTTCTCCAGCATGGGGTCTGGCATGGATTCACATAAAGAATAGCAGTACAGAAATACACAACGACGTGAGGTGGCAAGGCTCAACAGAAGCAATTACTGTTACCTCCGGAACAGGCTCACCTTCAAGGGAACAGGTTGCGTAGCACTGCTTGGCCGACCCTGGAGTCCTCTCTGGAATCCCTTTCGACGCTGTAGAATCTTGTGAAGGTGTGTGTAGACCTCCACATAGCAGCCCTGCAGATGTCCAGCAGGGGCACACCAGACAGGAACGAAGTCGTCGCAGCGATCGCTCTGGTGGAATGAGCTCTCAGCTGGTCAGGCATTGGTCGGTTTGCCAAACGGTGACAGTGTGTAATACAGGCGGAGAGCCACCTGGAAATGGAAGCCTTGGACCAAGCTTTCCCATGGTTCACAGGACCAAAGTTCACGAAAGGTTGAGACATCTTCCGTAAACTCTTTGTGCGTGCCACATAGAACTTCAGAGCACGCGCCACATCCAGCGAGTGCAAAGTCCTTCCAGCCAGCGACAAAGGTGTCGGAAAAAACACAGGCAACACCAAATGTTTGTTGAGGTGGAATTCTGACGGAACCTTTGGCATGAAGGAAGGGTGCGCCCGCAGCACCACCCTCGTGATGTGAAAAGTCAGATAAGGCCTCTTGCAGGACAGGGCCTGGATCTCAACTACCCTCCTGGCAGGGATGATGGCCACAATAAAAGGCGTTTTCCACGAAAGGAACTTGAGAGTGGCCTGATGCATAGGTTCGAAGGCGGCCCCCATGAGCCTTGTCAGTACCACGTTGAGTTCCCACGCCGGGGCTGAAGCCTTCACTCTGCCAGACCTGTGAGTCATTCGTGGAAGGCCTAGACTGTTGATGGTGTGTCGAGGTCTTTTTCCTCGTCTGCATCCACCAGGGTGTCCGGCTTGTCTGGAACGAGTGGAGGGGTGCTGGGCGCCGAGGGCTGAGGTGTGGAGACCGGAGCCGGAGGCTGCAGCAGAGGCTAGTACGGAACCGCCTGAACAGTGGAAGGCAGGGGCGCCAGAATCGAAGGAGCCGGCGTGGCAGCAGGGGCTGCAACGGGGCCTGCAGTGCTGGAGCTATAGGAGGAATAACTATAGGTGCAGGGGGAGGGGCCAGAGCGAGCATGTCCATGATTACATCCCTAAGGAAGGACCCCATCTTAGGACATGAGCATGAGGAACTTTTCAAAGAACCTGTCGTCGCAGGCCCGTGGGTTGGCAGGTGATATTGACAGGTAGCGGACGGCTGCTGATGCCGCTGCATACTCTGTCTAGCTGTTTGCGGGGTAAACCTGTCCTGTGCTGCTGAAGGATAAACTGTAGGCCACGTAGCTGGTTGACACCAGTCCCACCTTGTAACTCGTTCTCCCACCTGCTGCATTCCTCGGGCGGCCATCTTGTCTGGCGTGGTGGCCATCTTGTCGAGCTGCATGCCACGTGCCAAAGTCATGGTGCTTGGCTCACTGGGCCCGGCCTCCTCCAGGACTCTTGGCGATGGAGCATGAGACCTACCCTGCACCTCAGGCCGAGGCCTGGTAGGAATGTCACCCTCAGCAGAGTTGCCAGTAGTGCTGGGTACAGGCGCCCCCTCTGCCATGTTGCAGGTACAAGTGCATAGCCCCTCAGGTGTACACCCGGTAAAAGAACCTTGCGGTCTCTCAGCACTGTCTCTGGAAGGATCTACAGACCCCTCGGCCTGGCCGCCGGTAGCTGAATTAGCCTCGGTACCCGTGCTGGTGTGAGAAACTGAGCGGTTCCTCCCGTCTGGGCGTTTCCTTGGGAAGAAGTCGCCCTTGCGGGGTGCACTGGAAAAGAGCAGCCCTCCCTTAGGCCTTGACTTATGACTGACAAAAGTCCTTCAAGTCCTCTGGGGGCGACTTCTCGAAGAGCTCTGTCCACCCAGCTAGTCAAAGCACGCAAAGAATGTGCTTTGCATTTTGTGCAACCCTCCCATCCATGGTCGGGGCCAAGGCAGCGGAGGCAAAGAACGTGGGGATCCGATGTAGGGAAGAGCACCTCGCAGGCTGGACATCTGCTGAAGCCCGCTGAAGTCGAAATGCATCGGGGAGGAAAGACAGAAGAAAGTATCCGGGGAAGAGCGCGTGGTATTACATGTCCGAAGACAATCCCAGGAGCGCTGGTGAAATGGGCCTGTTCCTGTTGACGCGGAAAAGGGGACTGGCGCCGGTGGGCAGAGTGAGGCGAGCGCATGCTCCCAGGGCTACGCCCCCGCGTACCTCTAAATTTAAATGGGAAGATTTCTTCTGGTGAAAAAGGTTCCGTCTCCCTTCCCTAACGAGAGGCGCCCATGCAGTATGGAGGAAAGGGGACAGGACGAAAGAGTACAACAGTTACAGGTATGTAACTTGTTCCTTCTCCAGCATGGGGTCTGGCATGGATTCACATAAAGAATAGCAGTACAGAAATACACAACGACGTGAGGTGGCAAGGCTCAACAGAAGCAATTACTGTTACCTCCGGAACAGGCTCACCTTCAAGGGAACAGGTTGCGTAGCACTGCTTGGCCGACCCTGGAGTCCTCTCTGGAATCCCTTTCGACGCTGTAGAATCTTGTGAAGGTGTGTGTAGACCTCCACATAGCAGCCCTGCAGATGTCCAGCAGGGGCACACCAGACAGGAACGAAGTCGTCGCAGCGATCGCTCTGGTGGAATGAGCTCTCAGCCGGTCAGGCATTGGTCGGTTTGCCAAACGGTGACAGTGTGTAATACAGGCGGAGAGCCACCTGGAAATGGAAGCCTTGGACCAAGCTTTCGCATGGTTCACAGGACCAAAGTTCACGAAAGGTTGAGACATCTTCCGTAAAAACTCTTTGTGCGTGCCACATAGAACTTCAGAGCACGCGCCACATCCAGCGAGTGCAAAGTCCTTCCAGCCAGCGACAAAGGTGTCGGAAAAAACACAGGCAACACCAAATGTTTGTTGAGGTGGAATTCTGACGGAACCTTTGGCATGAAGGAAGGGTGCGCCCGCAGCACCACCCTCGTGATGTGAAAAGTCAGATAAGGCCTCTTGCAGGACAGGGCCTGGATCTCAACTACCCTCCTGGCAGGGATGATGGCCACAATAAAAGGCGTTTTCCACGAAAGGAACTTGAGAGTGGCCTGATGCATAGGTTCGAAGGCGGCCCCCATGAGCCTTGTCAGTACCACGTTGAGTTCCCACGCCGGGGCTGAAGCCTTCACTCTGCCAGACCTGTGAGTCATTCGTGGAAGGCCTAGACTGTTGATGGTGTGTCGAGGTCTTTTTCCTCGTCTGCATCCACCAGGGTGTCCGGCTTGTCTGGAACGAGTGGAGGGGTGCTGGGCGCCGAGGGCTGAGGTGTGGAGACCGGAGCCGGAGGCTGCAGCAGAGGCTAGTACGGAACCGCCTGAACAGTGGAAGGCAGGGGCGCCAGAATCGAAGGAGCCGGCGTGGCAGCAGGGGCTGCAACGGGGCCTGCAGTGCTGGAGCTATAGGAGGAATAACTATAGGTGCAGGGGGAGGGGCCAGAGCGAGCATGTCCATGATTACATCCCTAAGGAAGGACCCCATCTGAGGACATGAGCATGAGGAACTTTTCAAAGAACCTGTCGTCGCAGGCCCGTGGGTTGGCAGGTGATATTGACAGGTAGCGGACGGCTGCTGATGCCGCTGCATACTCTGTCTAGCTGTTTGCGGGGTAAACCTGTCCTGTGCTGCTGAAGGATAAACTGTAGGCCACGTAGCTGGTTGACACCAGTCCCACCTTGTAACTCGTTCTCCCACCTGCTGCATTCCTCGGGCGGCCATCTTGTCTGGCGTGGTGGCCATCTTGTCGAGCTGCATGCCACGTGCCAAAGTCATGGTGCTTGGCTCACTGGGCCCGGCCTCCTCCAGGACTCTTGGCGATGGAGCATGAGACCTACCCTGCACCTCAGGCCGAGGCCTGGTAGGAATGTCACCCTCAGCAGAGTTGCCGGTAGTGCTGGGTACAGGCGCCCCCTCTGCCATGTTGCAGGTACAAGTGCATAGCCCCTCAGGTGTACACCCGGTAAAAGAACCTTGCGGTCTCTCAGCACTGTCTCTGGAAGGATCTACAGACCCCTCGGCCTGGCCGCCGGTAGCTGAATTAGCCTCGGTACCCGTGCTGGTGTGAGAAACTGAGCGGTTCCTCCCGTCTGGGCGTTTCCTTGGGAAGAAGTCGCCCTTGCGGGGTGCACTGGAAAAGAGCAGCCCTCCCTTAGGCCTTGACTTATGACTGACAAAAGTCCTTCAAGTCCTCTGGGGGCGACTTCTCGAAGAGCTCTGTCCACCCAGCTAGTCAAAGCACGCAAAGAATGTGCTTTGCATTTTGTGCAACCCTCCCATCCATGGTCGGGGCCAAGGCAGCGGAGGCAAAGAACGTGGGGATCCGATGTAGGGAAGAGCACCTCGCAGGCTGGACATCTGCTGAAGCCCGCTGAAGTCGAAATGCATCGGGGAGGAAAGACAGAAGAAAGTATCCGGGGAAGAGCGCGTGGTATTACATGTCCGAAGACAATCCCAGGAGCGCTGGTGAAATGGGCCTGTTCCTGTTGACGCGGAAAAGGGGACTGGCGCCGGTGGGCAGAGTGAGGCGAGCGCATGCTCCCAGGGCTACGCCCCCGCGTACCTCTAAATTTAAATGGGAAGATTTCTTCTGGTGAAAAAGGTTCCGTCTCCCTTCCCTAACGAGAGGCGCCCATGCAGTATGGAGGAAAGGGGACAGGACGAAAGAGTACAACAGTTACAGGTATGTAACTTGTTCCTTCTCCAGCATGGGGTCTGGCATGGATTCACATAAAGAATAGCAGTACAGAAATACACAACGACGTGAGGTGGCAAGGCTCAACAGAAGCAATTACTGTTACCTCCGGAACAGGCTCACCTTCAAGGGAACAGGTTGCGTAGCACTGCTTGGCCGACCCTGGAGTCCTCTCTGGAATCCCTTTCGACGCTGTAGAATCTTGTGAAGGTGTGTGTAGACCTCCACATAGCAGCCCTGCAGATGTCCAGCAGGGGCACACCAGACAGGAACGAAGTCGTCGCAGCGATCGCTCTGGTGGAATGAGCTCTCAGCCGGTCAGGCATTGGTCGGTTTGCCAAACGGTGACAGTGTGTAATACAGGCGGAGAGCAACCTGGAAATGGAAGCCTTGGACCAAGCTTTCCCATGGTTCACAGGACCAAAGTTCACGAAAGGTTGAGACATCTTCCGTAAACTCTTTGTGCGTGCCACATAAAACTTCAGAGCACGCGCCACATCCAGCGAGTGCAAAGTCCTTCCAGCCAGCGACAAAGGTGTCGGAAAAAACACAGGCAACACCAAATGTTTGTTGAGATGGAATTCTGACGGAACCTTTGGCATGAAGGAAGGGTGCGCCCGCAGCACCACCCTCGTGATGTGAAAAGTCAGATAAGGCTGCTTGCAGGACAGGGCCTGGATCTCAACTACCCTCCTGGCAGGGATGATGGCCACAATAAAAGGCGCTTTCCACGAAAGGAACTTGAGAGTGGCCTGATGCATAGGTTCGAAGGCGGCCCCCATGAGCCTTGTCAGTACCACGTTGAGTTCCCACGCCGGGGCTGAAGCCTTCACTCTGCCAGACCTGTGAGTCATTCGTGGAAGGCCTAGACTGTTGATGGTGTGTCGGTCTTTTTCTCATCTGCATCCACCAGGGTGTCCGGCTTGTCTGGAACGAGTGGAGGGGTGCTGGGCGCCGAGGGCTGAGGTGTGGAGACCGGAGCCGGAGGCTGCAGCAGAGGCTAGTACGGAACCGCCTGAACAGTGGAAGGCAGGGGCGCCAGAATCGAAGGAGCCGGCTTGGCAGCAGGGGCTGCAACGGGGCCTGCAGTGCTGGAGCTATAGGAGGAATAACTATAGGTGCAGGGGGAGGGGCCAGAGCGAGCATGTCCATGATTACATCCCTAAGGAAGGACCCCATCTGAGGACATGAGCATGAGGAACTTTTCAAAGAACCTGTCGTCGCAGGCCCGTGGGTTGGCAGGTGATATTGACGGGTAGCGGACAGCTGCTGATGCCGCTGCATACTCTGTCTAGCTGTTTGCGGGGTAAACCTGTCCTGTGCTGCTGAAGGATAAACTGTAGGCCACGTACCTGGTTGACACCAGTCCCACCTTGTAACTCGTTCTCCCACCTGCTGCATTCCTCGGGCGGCCATCTTGTCTGGCGTGGTGGCCATCTTGTCGAGCTGCATGCCACGTGCCAAAGTCATGGTGCTTGGCTCACTGGGCCCGGCCTCCTCCAGGACTCTTGACGATGGAGCATGAGACCTACCCTGCACCTCAGGCCGAGGCCTGGTAGGAATGTCACCCTCAGCAGAGTTGCCGGTAGTGCTGGGTACAGGCGCCCCCTCTGCCATGTTGCAGGTACAAGTGCAAAGCCCCTCAGGTGTACACCCGGTAAAAGAACCTTGCGGTCTCTCAGCACTGTCTCTGGAAGGATCTACAGACCCCTCGGCCTGGCCGCCGGTAGCTGAATTAGCCTCGGTACCCGTGCTGGTGTGAGAAACTGAGCGGTTCCTCCCGTCTGGGCGTTTCCTTGGGAAGAAGTCGCCCTTGCGGGGTGCACTGGAAAAGAGCAGCCCTCCCTTAGGCCTTGACTTATGACTGACAAAAGTCCTTCAAGTCCTCTGGGGGCGACTTCTCGAAGAGCTCTGTCCACCTAGCTAGTCAAAGCACGCAAAGAATGTGCTTTGCATTTTGTGCAACCCTCCCATCCATGGTCGGGGCCAAGGCAGCGGAGGCAAAGAACGTGGGGATCCGATGTAGGGAAGAGCACCTCGCAGGCTGGACATCTGCTGAAGCCCGCTGAAGTCGAAATGCATCGGGGAGGAAAGACAGAAGAAAGTATCCGGGGAAGAGCGCGTGGTATTACATGTCCGAAGACAATCCCAGGAGCGCTGGTGAAATGGGCCTGTTCCTGTTGACGCGGAAAAGGGGACTGGCGCCGGTGGGCAGAGTCAGGCGAGCGCATGCTCCCAGGGCTACGCCCCCGTGTGCCTCTAAATTTAAATGGGAAGATTTCTTCTGGTGAAAAAGGTTCCGTCTCCCTTCCCTAACGAGAGGCGCCCATGCAGTATGGAGGAAAGGGGACAGGACGAAAGAGTACAACAGTTACAGGTAAGTAACTTGTTCCTTCTCCAGCATGGGGTCTGGCATGGATTCACATAAAGAATAGCAGTACAGAAATACACAACGACGTGAGGTGGCAAGGCTCAACAGAAGCAATTACTGTTACCTCCGGAACAGGCTCACCTTCAAGGGAACAGGTTGCGTAGCACTGCTTGGCCGACCCTGGAGTCCTCTCTGGAATCCCTTTCGACGCTGTAGAATCTTGTGAAGGTGTGTGTAGACCTCCACATAGCAGCCCTGCAGATGTCCAGCAGGGGCACACCAGACAGGAACGAAGTCGTCGCAGCGATCGCTCTGGTGGAATGAGCTCTCAGCCGGTCAGGCATTGGTCGGTTTGCCAAACGGTGACAGTGTGTAATACAGGCGGAGAGCAACCTGGAAATGGAAGCCTTGGACCAAGCTTTCCCATGGTTCACAGGACCAAAGTTCACGAAAGGTTGAGACATCTTCCGTAAAAACTCTTTGTGCGTGCCACATAGAACTTCAGAGCACGCGCCACATCCAGCGAGTGCAAAGTCCTTCCAGCCAGCGACAAAGGTGTCGGAAAAAACACAGGCAACACCAAATGTTTGTTGAGGTGGAATTCTGACGGAACCTTTGGCATGAAGGAAGGGTGCGCCCGCAGCACCACCCTCGTGAGGTGAAAAGTCAGATAAGGCCGCTTGCAGGACAGGGCCTGGATCTCAACTACCCTCCTGGCAGGGATGATGGCCACAATAAAAGGCGTTTTCCACGAAAGGAACTTGAGAGTGGCCTGATGCATAGGTTCGAAGGCGGCCCCCATGAGCCTTGTCAGTACCACGTTGAGTTCCCACGCCGGGGCTGAAGCCTTCACTCTGCCAGACCTGTGAGTCATTCGTGGAAGGCCTAGACTGTTGATGGTGTGTCGAGGTCTTTTTCCTCGTCTGCATCCACCAGGGTGTCCGGCTTGTCTGGAACGAGTGGAGGGGTGCTGGGCGCCGAGGGCTGAGGTGTGGAGACCGGAGCCGGAGGCTGCAGCAGAGGCTAGTACGGAACCGCCTGAACAGTGGAAGGCAGGGGCGCCAGAATCGAAGGAGCCGGCGTGGCAGCAGGGGCTGCAACGGGCCTGCAGTGCTGGAGCTATAGGAGGAATAACTATAGGTGCAGGGGGAGGGGCCAGAGCGAGCATGTCCATGATTACATCCCTAAGGAAGGACCCCATCTGAGGACATGAGCATGAGGAACTTTTCAAAGAACCTGTCGTCGCAGGCCCGTGGGTTGGCAGGTGATATTGACGGGTAGCGGACGGCTGCTGATGCCGCTGCATACTCTGTCTAGCTGTTTGCGGGGTAAACCTGTCCTGTGCTGCTGAAGGTTAAACTGTAGGCCACGTAGCTGGTTGACACCAGTCTCACCTTGTAACTCGTTCTCCCACCTGCTGCATTCCTCGGGCGGCCATCTTGTCTGGCGTGGTGGCCATCTTGTCGAGCTGCATGCCACGTGCCAAAGTCATGGTGCTTGGCTCACTGGGCCCGGCCTCCTCCAGGACTCTTGGCGATGGAGCATGAGACCTACCCTGCACCTCAGGCCGAGGCCTGGTAGGAATGTCACCCTCAGCAGAGTTGCCGGTAGTGCTGGGTACAGGCGCCCCCTCTGCCATGTTGCAGGTACAAGTGCATAGCCCCTCAGGTGTACACCCGGTAAAAGAACCTTGCGGTCTCTCAGCACTGTCTCTGGAAGGATCTACAGACCCCTCGGCCTGGCCGCCGGTAGCTGAATTAGCCTCGGTACCCGTGCTGGTGTGAGAAACTGAGCGGTTCCTCCCGTCTGGGCGTTTCCTTGGGAAGAAGTCGCCCTTGCGGGGTGCACTGGAAAAGAGCAGCCCTCCCTTAGGCCTTGACTTATGACTGACAAAAGTCCTTCAAGTCCTCTGGGGGCGACTTCTCGAAGAGCTCTGTCCACCTAGCTAGTCAAAGCACGCAAAGAATGTGCTTTGCATTTTGTGCAACCCTCCCATCCATGGTCGGGGCCAAGGCAGCGGAGGCAAAGAACGTGGGGATCCGATGTAGGGAAGAGCACCTCGCAGGCTGGACATCTGCTGAAGCCCGCTGAAGTCGAAATGCATCGGGGAGGAAAGACAGAAGAAAGTATCCGGGGAAGAGCGCGTGGTATTACATGTCCGAAGACAATCCCAGGAGCGCTGGTGAAATGGGCCTGTTCCTGTTGACGCGGAAAAGGGGACTGGCGCCGGTGGGCAGAGTGAGGCGAGCGCATGCTCCCAGGGCTACGCCCCCGCGTACCTCTAAATTTAAATGGGAAGATTTCTTCTGGTGAAAAAGGTTCCGTCTCCCTTCCCTAACGAGAGGCGCCCATGCAGTCTGGAGGAAAGGGGACAGGACGAAAGAGTACAACAGTTACAGGTAAGTAACTTGTTCCTTCTCCAGCATGGGGTCTGGCATGGATTCACATAAAGAATAGCAGTACAGAAATACACAACGACGTGAGGTGGCAAGGCTCAACAGAAGCAATTACTGTTACCTCCGGAACAGGCTCACCTTCAAGGGAACAGGTTGCGTAGCACTGCTTGGCCGACCCTGGAGTCCTCTCTGGAATCCCTTTCGACGCTGTAGAATCTTGTGAAGGTGTGTGTAGACCTCCACATAGCAGCCCTGCAGATGTCCAGCAGGGGCACACCAGACAGGAATGAAGTCGTCGCAGCGATCGCTCTGGTGGAATGAGCTCTCAGCCGGTCAGGCATTGGTCGGTTTGCCAAACGGTGACAGTGTGTAATACAGGCGGAGAGCCACCTGGAAATGGAAGCCTTGGACCAAGCTTTCCCATGGTTCACAGGACCAAAGTTCACGAAAGGTTGAGACATCTTCCGTAAACTCTTTGTGCGTGCCACATAGAACTTCAGAGCACGCGCCACATCCAGCGAGTGCAAAGTCCTTCCAGCCAGCGACAAAGGTGTCGGAAAAAACACAGGCAACACCAAATGTTTGTTGAGGTGGAATTCTGACGGAACCTTTGGCATGAAGGAAGGGTGCGCCCCCAGCACCACCCTCGTGATGTGAAAAGTCAGATAAGGCCTCTTGCAGGACAGGGCCTGGATCTCAACTACCCTCCTGGCAGGGATGATGGCCACAATAAAAGGCGTTTTCCACGAAAGGAACTTGAGAGTGGCCTGATGCATAGGTTCGAAGGCGGCCCCCATGAGCCTTGTCAGTACCACGTTGAGTTCCCACGCCGGGGCTGAAGCCTTCACTCTGCCAGACCTGTGAGTCATTCGTGGAAGGCCTAGACTGTTGATGGTGTGTCGAGGTCTTTTTCCTCGTCTGCATCCACCAGGGTGTCCGGCTTGTCTGGAACGAGTGGAGGGGTGCTGGGCGCCGAGGGCTGAGGTGTGGAGACCGGAGCCGGAGGCTGCAGCAGAGGCTAGTACGGAACCGCCTGAACAGTGGAAGGCAGGGGCGCCAGAATCGAAGGAGCCGGCGTGGCAGCAGGGGCTGCAACGGGGCCTGCAGTGCTGGAGCTATAGGAGGAATAACTATAGGTGCAGGGGGAGGGGCCAGAGCGAGCATGTCCATGATTACATCCCTAAGGAAGGACCCCATCTGAGGACATGAGCATGAGGAACTTTTCAAAGAACCTGTCGTCGCAGGCCCGTGGGTTGGCAGGTGATATTGACAGGTAGCGGACGGCTGCTGATGCCGCTGCATACTCTGTCTAGCTGTTTGCGGGGTAAACCTGTCCTGTGCTGCTGAAGGATAAACTGTAGGCCACGTAGCTGGTTGACACCAGTCCCACCTTGTAACTCGTTCTCCCACCTGCTGCATTCCTCGGGCGGCCATCTTGTCTGGCGTGGTGGCCATCTTGTCGAGCTGCATGCCACGTGCCAAAGTCATGGTGCTTGGCTCACTGGGCCCGGCCTCCTCCAGGACTCTTGACGATGGAGCATGAGACCTACCCTGCACCTCAGGCCGAGGCCTGGTAGGAATGTCACCCTCAGCAGAGTTGCCGGTAGTGCTGGGTACAGGCGCCCCCTCTGCCATGTTGCAGGTACAAGTGCATAGCCCCTCAGGTGTACACCCGGTAAAAGAACCTTGCGGTCTCTCAGCACTGTCTCTGGAAGGATCTACAGACCCCTCGGCCTGGCCGCCGGTAGCTGAATTAGCCTCGGTACCCGTGCTGGTGTGAGAAACTGAGCGGTTCCTCCCGTCTGGGCGTTTCCTTGGGAAGAAGTCGCCCTTGCGGGGTGCACTGGAAAAGAGCAGCCCTCCCTTAGGCCTTGACTTATGACTGACAAAAGTCCTTCAAGTCCTCTGGGGGCGACTTCTCGAAGAGCTCTGTCCACCTAGCTAGTCAAAGCACGCAAAGAATGTGCTTTGCATTTTGTGCAACCCTCCCATCCATGGTCGGGGCCAAGGCAGCGGAGGCAAAGAACGTGGGGATCCGATGTAGGGAAGAGCACCTCGCAGGCTGGACATCTGCTGAAGCCCGCTGAAGTCGAAATGCATCGGGGAGGAAAGACAGAAGAAAGTATCCGGGGAAGAGCGCGTGGTATTACATGTCCGAAGACAATCCCAGGAGCGCTGGTGAAATGGGCCTGTTCCTGTTGACGCGGAAAAGGGGACTGGCGCCGGTGGGCAGAGTGAGGCGAGCGCATGCTCCCAGGGCTACGCCCCCGCGTACCTCTAAATTTAAATGGGAAGATTTCTTCTGGTGAAAAAGGTTCCGTCTCCCTTCCCTAACGAGAGGCGCCCATGCAGTCTGGAGGAAAGGGGACAGGACGAAAGAGTACAACAGTTACAGGTAAGTAACTTGTTCCTTCTCCAGCATGGGGTCTGGCATGGATTCACATAAAGAATAGCAGTACAGAAATACACAACGACGTGAGGTGGCAAGGCTCAACAGAAGCAATTACTGTTACCTCCGGAACAGGCTCACCTTCAAGGGAACAGGTTGCGTAGCACTGCTTGGCCGACCCTGGAGTCCTCTCTGGAATCCCTTTCGACGCTGTAGAATCTTGTGAAGGTGTGTGTAGACCTCCACATAGCAGCCCTGCAGATGTCCAGCAGGGGCACACCAGACAGGAATGAAGTCGTCGCAGCGATCGCTCTGGTGGAATGAGCTCTCAGCCGGTCAGGCATTGGTCGGTTTGCCAAACGGTGACAGTGTGTAATACAGGCGGAGAGCCACCTGGAAATGGAAGCCTTGGACCAAGCTTTCCCATGGTTCACAGGACCAAAGTTCACGAAAGGTTGAGACATCTTCCGTAAACTCTTTGTGCGTGCCACATAGAACTTCAGAGCACGTGCCACATCCAGCGAGTGCAAAGTCCTTCCAGCCAGCGACAAAGGTGTCGGAAAAAACACAGGCAACACCAAATGTTTGTTGAGGTGGAATTCTGACGGAACCTTTGGCATGAAGGAAGGGTGCGCCCCCAGCACCACCCTCGTGATGTGAAAAGTCAGATAAGGCCTCTTGCAGGACAGGGCCTGGATCTCAACTACCCTCCTGGCAGGGATGATGGCCACAATAAAAGGCGTTTTCCACGAAAGGAACTTGAGAGTGGCCTGATGCATAGGTTCGAAGGCGGCCCCCATGAGCCTTGTCAGTACCACGTTGAGTTCCCACGCCGGGGCTGAAGCCTTCACTCTGCCAGACCTGTGAGTCATTCGTGGAAGGCCTAGACTGTTGATGGTGTGTCGAGGTCTTTTTCCTCGTCTGCATCCACCAGGGTGTCCGGCTTGTCTGGAACGAGTGGAGGGGTGCTGGGCGCCGAGGGCTGAGGTGTGGAGACCGGAGCCGGAGGCTGCAGCAGAGGCTAGTACGGAACCGCCTGAACAGTGGAAGGCAGGGGCGCCAGAATCGAAGGAGCCGGCGTGGCAGCAGGGGCTGCAACGGGGCCTGCAGTGCTGGAGCTATAGGAGGAATAACTATAGGTGCAGGGGGAGGGGCCAGAGCGAGCATGTCCATGATTACATCCCTAAGGAAGGACCCCATCTGAGGACATGAGCATGAGGAACTTTTCAAAGAACCTGTCGTCGCAGGCCCGTGGGTTGGCAGGTGATATTGACAGGTAGCGGACGGCTGCTGATGCCGCTGCATACTCTGTCTAGCTGTTTGCGGGGTAAACCTGTCCTGTGCTGCTGAAGGATAAACTGTAGGCCACGTAGCTGGTTGACACCAGTCTCACCTTGTAACTCGTTCTCCCACCTGCTGCATTCCTCGGGCGGCCATCTTGTCTGGCGTGGTGGCCATCTTGTCGAGCTGCATGCCACGTGCCAAAGTCATGGTGCTTGGCTCACTGGGCCCGGCCTCCTCCAGGACTCTTGGCGATGGAGCATGAGACCTACCCTGCACCTCAGGCCGAGGCCTGGTAGGAATGTCACCCTCAGCAGAGTTGCCGGTAGTGCTGGCTACAGGCGCCCCCTCTGCCATGTTGCAGGTACAAGTGCATAGCCCCTCAGGTGTACACCCGGTAAAAGAACCTTGCGGTCTCTCAGCACTGTCTCTGGAAGGATCTACAGACCCCTCGGCCTGGCCGCCGGTAGCTGAATTAGCCTCGGTACCCGTGCTGGTGTGAGAAACTGAGCGGTTCCTCCCGTCTGGGCGTTTCCTTGGGAAGAAGTCGCCCTTGCGGGGTGCACTGGAAAAGAGCAGCCCTCCCTTAGGCCTTGACTTATGACTGACAAAAGTCCTTCAAGTCCTCTGGGGGCGACTTCTCGAAGAGCTCTGTCCACCTAGCTAGTCAAAGCACGCAAAGATTGTGCTTTGCATTTTGTGCAACCCTCCCATCCATGGTCGGGGCCAAGGCAGCGGAGGCAAAGAACGTGGGGATCCGATGTAGGGAAGAGCACCTCGCAGGCTGGACATCTGCTGAAGCCCGCTGAAGTCGAAATGCATCGGGGAGGAAAGACAGAAGAAAGTATCCGGGGAAGAGCGCGTGGTATTACATGTCCGAAGACAATCCCAGGAGCGCTGGTGAAATGGGCCTGTTCCTGTTGACGCGGAAAGGGGACTGGCGCCGGTGGGCAGAGTGAGGCGAGCGCATGCTCCCAGGGCTACGCCCCCGCGTACCTCTAAATTTAAATGGGAAGATTTCTTCTGGTGAAAAAGGTTCCGTCTCCCTTCCCTAACGAGAGGCGCCCATGCAGTCTGGAGGAAAGGGGACAGGACGAAAGAGTACAACAGTTACAGGTAAGTAACTTGTTCCTTCTCCAGCATGGGGTCTGGCATGGATTCACATAAAGAATAGCAGTACAGAAATACACAACGACGTGAGGTGGCAAGGCTCAACAGAAGCAATTACTGTTACCTCCGGAACAGGCTCACCTTCAAGGGAACAGGTTGCGTAGCACTGCTTGGCCGACCCTGGAGTCCTCTCTGGAATCCCTTTCGACGCTGTAGAATCTTGTGAAGGTGTGTGTAGACCTCCACATAGCAGCCCTGCAGATGTCCAGCAGGGGCACACCAGACAGGAACGAAGTCGTCGCAGCGATCGCTCTGGTGGAATGAGCTCTCAGCTGGTCAGGCATTGGTCGGTTTGCCAAACGGTGACAGTGTGTAATACAGGCGGAGAGCCACCTGGAAATGGAAGCCTTGGACCAAGCTTTCCCATGGTTCACAGGACCAAAGTTCACGAAAGGTTGAGACATCTTCCGTAAACTCTTTGTGCGTGCCACATAGAACTTCAGAGCACGCGCCACATCCAGCGAGTGCAAAGTCCTTCCAGCCAGCGACAAAGGTGTCGGAAAAAACACAGGCAACACCAAATGTTTGTTGAGGTGGAATTCTGACGGAACCTTTGGCATGAAGGAAGGGTGCGCCCGCAGCACCACCCTCGTGATGTGAAAAGTCAGATAAGGCCTCTTGCAGGACAGGGCCTGGATCTCAACTACCCTCCTGGCAGGGATGATGGCCACAATAAAAGGCGTTTTCCACGAAAGGAACTTGAGAGTGGCCTGATGCATAGGTTCGAAGGCGGCCCCCATGAGCCTTGTCAGTACCACGTTGAGTTCCCACGCCGGGGCTGAAGCCTTCACTCTGCCAGACCTGTGAGTCATTCGTGGAAGGCCTAGACTGTTGATGGTGTGTCGAGGTCTTTTTCCTCGTCTGCATCCACCAGGGTGTCCGGCTTGTCTGGAACGAGTGGAGGGGTGCTGGGCGCCGAGGGCTGAGGTGTGGAGACCGGAGCCGGAGGCTGCAGCAGAGGCTAGTACGGAACCGCCTGAACAGTGGAAGGCAGGGGCGCCAGAATCGAAGGAGCCGGCGTGGCAGCAGGGGCTGCAACGGGGCCTGCAGTGCTGGAGCTATAGGAGGAATAACTATAGGTGCAGGGGGAGGGGCCAGAGCGAGCATGTCCATGATTACATCCCTAAGGAAGGACCCCATCTTAGGACATGAGCATGAGGAACTTTTCAAAGAACCTGTCGTCGCAGGCCCGTGGGTTGGCAGGTGATATTGACAGGTAGCGGACGGCTGCTGATGCCGCTGCATACTCTGTCTAGCTGTTTGCGGGGTAAACCTGTCCTGTGCTGCTGAAGGATAAACTGTAGGCCACGTAGCTGGTTGACACCAGTCCCACCTTGTAACTCGTTCTCCCACCTGCTGCATTCCTCGGGCGGCCATCTTGTCTGGCGTGGTGGCCATCTTGTCGAGCTGCATGCCACGTGCCAAAGTCATGGTGCTTGGCTCACTGGGCCCGGCCTCCTCCAGGACTCTTGGCGATGGAGCATGAGACCTACCCTGCACCTCAGGCCGAGGCCTGGTAGGAATGTCACCCTCAGCAGAGTTGCCAGTAGTGCTGGGTACAGGCGCCCCCTCTGCCATGTTGCAGGTACAAGTGCATAGCCCCTCAGGTGTACACCCGGTAAAAGAACCTTGCGGTCTCTCAGCACTGTCTCTGGAAGGATCTACAGACCCCTCGGCCTGGCCGCCGGTAGCTGAATTAGCCTCGGTACCCGTGCTGGTGTGAGAAACTGAGCGGTTCCTCCCGTCTGGGCGTTTCCTTGGGAAGAAGTCGCCCTTGCGGGGTGCACTGGAAAAGAGCAGCCCTCCCTTAGGCCTTGACTTATGACTGACAAAAGTCCTTCAAGTCCTCTGGGGGCGACTTCTCGAAGAGCTCTGTCCACCCAGCTAGTCAAAGCACGCAAAGAATGTGCTTTGCATTTTGTGCAACCCTCCCATCCATGGTCGGGGCCAAGGCAGCGGAGGCAAAGAACGTGGGGATCCGATGTAGGGAAGAGCACCTCGCAGGCTGGACATCTGCTGAAGCCCGCTGAAGTCGAAATGCATCGGGGAGGAAAGACAGAAGAAAGTATCCGGGGAAGAGCGCGTGGTATTACATGTCCGAAGACAATCCCAGGAGCGCTGGTGAAATGGGCCTGTTCCTGTTGACGCGGAAAAGGGGACTGGCGCCGGTGGGCAGAGTGAGGCGAGCGCATGCTCCCAGGGCTACGCCCCCGCGTACCTCTAAATTTAAATGGGAAGATTTCTTCTGGTGAAAAAGGTTCCGTCTCCCTTCCCTAACGAGAGGCGCCCATGCAGTATGGAGGAAAGGGGACAGGACGAAAGAGTACAACAGTTACAGGTATGTAACTTGTTCCTTCTCCAGCATGGGGTCTGGCATGGATTCACATAAAGAATAGCAGTACAGAAATACACAACGACGTGAGGTGGCAAGGCTCAACAGAAGCAATTACTGTTACCTCCGGAACAGGCTCACCTTCAAGGGAACAGGTTGCGTAGCACTGCTTGGCCGACCCTGGAGTCCTCTCTGGAATCCCTTTCGACGCTGTAGAATCTTGTGAAGGTGTGTGTAGACCTCCACATAGCAGCCCTGCAGATGTCCAGCAGGGGCACACCAGACAGGAACGAAGTCGTCGCAGCGATCGCTCTGGTGGAATGAGCTCTCAGCCGGTCAGGCATTGGTCGGTTTGCCAAACGGTGACAGTGTGTAATACAGGCGGAGAGCCACCTGGAAATGGAAGCCTTGGACCAAGCTTTCCCATGGTTCACAGGACCAAAGTTCACGAAAGGTTGAGACATCTTCCGTAAAAACTCTTTGTGCGTGCCACATAGAACTTCAGAGCACGCGCCACATCCAGCGAGTGCAAAGTCCTTCCAGCCAGCGACAAAGGTGTCGGAAAAAACACAGGCAACACCAAATGTTTGTTGAGGTGGAATTCTGACGGAACCTTTGGCATGAAGGAAGGGTGCGCCCGCAGCACCACCCTCGTGATGTGAAAAGTCAGATAAGGCCTCTTGCAGGACAGGGCCTGGATCTCAACTACCCTCCTGGCAGGGATGATGGCCACAATAAAAGGCGTTTTCCACGAAAGGAACTTGAGAGTGGCCTGATGCATAGGTTCGAAGGCGGCCCCCATGAGCCTTGTCAGTACCACGTTGAGTTCCCACGCCGGGGCTGAAGCCTTCACTCTGCCAGACCTGTGAGTCATTCGTGGAAGGCCTAGACTGTTGATGGTGTGTCGAGGTCTTTTTCCTCGTCTGCATCCACCAGGGTGTCCGGCTTGTCTGGAACGAGTGGAGGGGTGCTGGGCGCCGAGGGCTGAGGTGTGGAGACCGGAGCCGGAGGCTGCAGCAGAGGCTAGTACGGAACCGCCTGAACAGTGGAAGGCAGGGGCGCCAGAATCGAAGGAGCCGGCGTGGCAGCAGGGGCTGCAACGGGGCCTGCAGTGCTGGAGCTATAGGAGGAATAACTATAGGTGCAGGGGGAGGGGCCAGAGCGAGCATGTCCATGATTACATCCCTAAGGAAGGACCCCATCTGAGGACATGAGCATGAGGAACTTTTCAAAGAACCTGTCGTCGCAGGCCCGTGGGTTGGCAGGTGATATTGACAGGTAGCGGACGGCTGCTGATGCCGCTGCATACTCTGTCTAGCTGTTTGCGGGGTAAACCTGTCCTGTGCTGCTGAAGGATAAACTGTAGGCCACGTAGCTGGTTGACACCAGTCCCACCTTGTAACTCGTTCTCCCACCTGCTGCATTCCTCGGGCGGCCATCTTGTCTGGCGTGGTGGCCATCTTGTCGAGCTGCATGCCACGTGCCAAAGTCATGGTGCTTGGCTCACTGGGCCCGGCCTCCTCCAGGACTCTTGGCGATGGAGCATGAGACCTACCCTGCACCTCAGGCCGAGGCCTGGTAGGAATGTCACCCTCAGCAGAGTTGCCGGTAGTGCTGGGTACAGGCGCCCCCTCTGCCATGTTGCAGGTACAAGTGCATAGCCCCTCAGGTGTACACCCGGTAAAAGAACCTTGCGGTCTCTCAGCACTGTCTCTGGAAGGATCTACAGACCCCTCGGCCTGGCCGCCGGTAGCTGAATTAGCCTCGGTACCCGTGCTGGTGTGAGAAACTGAGCGGTTCCTCCCGTCTGGGCGTTTCCTTGGGAAGAAGTCGCCCTTGCGGGGTGCACTGGAAAAGAGCAGCCCTCCCTTAGGCCTTGACTTATGACTGACAAAAGTCCTTCAAGTCCTCTGGGGGCGACTTCTCGAAGAGCTCTGTCCACCCAGCTAGTCAAAGCACGCAAAGAATGTGCTTTGCATTTTGTGCAACCCTCCCATCCATGGTCGGGGCCAAGGCAGCGGAGGCAAAGAACGTGGGGATCCGATGTAGGGAAGAGCACCTCGCAGGCTGGACATCTGCTGAAGCCCGCTGAAGTCGAAATGCATCGGGGAGGAAAGACAGAAGAAAGTATCCGGGGAAGAGCGCGTGGTATTACATGTCCGAAGACAATCCCAGGAGCGCTGGTGAAATGGGCCTGTTCCTGTTGACGCGGAAAAGGGGACTGGCGCCGGTGGGCAGAGTGAGGCGAGCGCATGCTCCCAGGGCTACGCCCCCGCGTACCTCTAAATTTAAATGGGAAGATTTCTTCTGGTGAAAAAGGTTCCGTCTCCCTTCCCTAACGAGAGGCGCCCATGCAGTATGGAGGAAAGGGGACAGGACGAAAGAGTACAACAGTTACAGGTATGTAACTTGTTCCTTCTCCAGCATGGGGTCTGGCATGGATTCACATAAAGAATAGCAGTACAGAAATACACAACGACGTGAGGTGGCAAGGCTCAACAGAAGCAATTACTGTTACCTCCGGAACAGGCTCACCTTCAAGGGAACAGGTTGCGTAGCACTGCTTGGCCGACCCTGGAGTCCTCTCTGGAATCCCTTTCGACGCTGTAGAATCTTGTGAAGGTGTGTGTAGACCTCCACATAGCAGCCCTGCAGATGTCCAGCAGGGGCACACCAGACAGGAACGAAGTCGTCGCAGCGATCGCTCTGGTGGAATGAGCTCTCAGCCGGTCAGGCATTGGTCGGTTTGCCAAACGGTGACAGTGTGTAATACAGGCGGAGAGCAACCTGGAAATGGAAGCCTTGGACCAAGCTTTCCCATGGTTCACAGGACCAAAGTTCACGAAAGGTTGAGACATCTTCCGTAAACTCTTTGTGCGTGCCACATAAAACTTCAGAGCACGCGCCACATCCAGCGAGTGCAAAGTCCTTCCAGCCAGCGACAAAGGTGTCGGAAAAAACACAGGCAACACCAAATGTTTGTTGAGATGGAATTCTGACGGAACCTTTGGCATGAAGGAAGGGTGCGCCCGCAGCACCACCCTCGTGATGTGAAAAGTCAGATAAGGCTGCTTGCAGGACAGGGCCTGGATCTCAACTACCCTCCTGGCAGGGATGATGGCCACAATAAAAGGCGCTTTCCACGAAAGGAACTTGAGAGTGGCCTGATGCATAGGTTCGAAGGCGGCCCCCATGAGCCTTGTCAGTACCACGTTGAGTTCCCACGCCGGGGCTGAAGCCTTCACTCTGCCAGACCTGTGAGTCATTCGTGGAAGGCCTAGACTGTTGATGGTGTGTCGGTCTTTTTCTCATCTGCATCCACCAGGGTGTCCGGCTTGTCTGGAACGAGTGGAGGGGTGCTGGGCGCCGAGGGCTGAGGTGTGGAGACCGGAGCCGGAGGCTGCAGCAGAGGCTAGTACGGAACCGCCTGAACAGTGGAAGGCAGGGGCGCCAGAATCGAAGGAGCCGGCTTGGCAGCAGGGGCTGCAACGGGGCCTGCAGTGCTGGAGCTATAGGAGGAATAACTATAGGTGCAGGGGGAGGGGCCAGAGCGAGCATGTCCATGATTACATCCCTAAGGAAGGACCCCATCTGAGGACATGAGCATGAGGAACTTTTCAAAGAACCTGTCGTCGCAGGCCCGTGGGTTGGCAGGTGATATTGACGGGTAGCGGACAGCTGCTGATGCCGCTGCATACTCTGTCTAGCTGTTTGCGGGGTAAACCTGTCCTGTGCTGCTGAAGGATAAACTGTAGGCCACGTACCTGGTTGACACCAGTCCCACCTTGTAACTCGTTCTCCCACCTGCTGCATTCCTCGGGCGGCCATCTTGTCTGGCGTGGTGGCCATCTTGTCGAGCTGCATGCCACGTGCCAAAGTCATGGTGCTTGGCTCACTGGGCCCGGCCTCCTCCAGGACTCTTGACGATGGAGCATGAGACCTACCCTGCACCTCAGGCCGAGGCCTGGTAGGAATGTCACCCTCAGCAGAGTTGCCGGTAGTGCTGGGTACAGGCGCCCCCTCTGCCATGTTGCAGGTACAAGTGCAAAGCCCCTCAGGTGTACACCCGGTAAAAGAACCTTGCGGTCTCTCAGCACTGTCTCTGGAAGGATCTACAGACCCCTCGGCCTGGCCGCCGGTAGCTGAATTAGCCTCGGTACCCGTGCTGGTGTGAGAAACTGAGCGGTTCCTCCCGTCTGGGCGTTTCCTTGGGAAGAAGTCGCCCTTGCGGGGTGCACTGGAAAAGAGCAGCCCTCCCTTAGGCCTTGACTTATGACTGACAAAAGTCCTTCAAGTCCTCTGGGGGCGACTTCTCGAAGAGCTCTGTCCACCTAGCTAGTCAAAGCACGCAAAGAATGTGCTTTGCATTTTGTGCAACCCTCCCATCCATGGTCGGGGCCAAGGCAGCGGAGGCAAAGAACGTGGGGATCCGATGTAGGGAAGAGCACCTCGCAGGCTGGACATCTGCTGAAGCCCGCTGAAGTCGAAATGCATCGGGGAGGAAAGACAGAAGAAAGTATCCGGGGAAGAGCGCGTGGTATTACATGTCCGAAGACAATCCCAGGAGCGCTGGTGAAATGGGCCTGTTCCTGTTGACGCGGAAAAGGGGACTGGCGCCGGTGGGCAGAGTCAGGCGAGCGCATGCTCCCAGGGCTACGCCCCCGCGTGCCTCTAAATTTAAATGGGAAGATTTCTTCTGGTGAAAAAGGTTCCGTCTCCCTTCCCTAACGAGAGGCGCCCATGCAGTATGGAGGAAAGGGGACAGGACGAAAGAGTACAACAGTTACAGGTAAGTAACTTGTTGCTTCTCCAGCATGGGGTCTGGCATGGATTCACATAAAGAATAAATAGCAGTACAGAAATACACAACGACGTGAGGTGGCAAGGCTCAACAGAAGCAATTACTGTTACCTCCGGAACATGCTCACCTTCAAGGGAACAGGTTGCGTAGCACTGCTTGGCCGACCCTGGAGTCCTCTCTGGAATCCCTTTCGACGCTGTAGAATCTTGTGAAGGTGTGTGTAGACCTCCACATAGCAGCCCTGCAGATGTCCAGCAGGGGCACACCAGACAGGAACGAAGTCGTCGCAGTGATCGCTCTGGTCGAATGAGCTCTCAGCCGGTCAGGCATTGGTCGGTTTGCCAAACGGTGACAGTGTGTAATACAGGCGGAGAGCCACCTGGAAATGGAAGCCTTGGACCAAGCTTTCCCATGGTTCACAGGACCAAAGTTCACGAAAGGTTGAGACATCTTCCGTAAACTCTTCGGAAAAAACACAGGCAACACCAAATGTTTGTTGAGGTGGAATTCTGATGGAACCTTTGGCATGAAGGAAGGGTGCGCCCGCAGCACCACCCTCGTGATGTGAAAAGTCAGATGAGGCCGCTTGCAGGACAGGGCCTGGATCTCAACTACCCTCCTGGCAGGGATGATGGCCACAATAAAAGGCGTTTTCCACGAAAGGAACTTGAGAGTGGCCTGATGCATAGGTTCGAAGGCGGCCCCCATGAGCCTTGTCAGTACCACGTTGAGTTCCCACGCCGGGGCTGAAGCCTTCACTCTGCCAGACCTGTGAGTCATTCGTGGAAGGCCTAGACTGTTGATGGTGTGTCGAGGTCTTTTTCCTCGTCTGCATCCATCAGGGTGTCCGGCTTGTCTGGAACGAGTGGAGGGGTGCTGGGCACCGAGGGCTGCGGTGTGGAGACCGGAGCCGGAGGCTGCAGCAGAGGCTAGTACGGAACCGCCTGAACAGTGGAAGGCAGGGGCGCCAGAATCGAAGGAGCCGGCGTGGCAGCAGGGGCTGCAACGGGGCCTGCAGTGCTAGAGCTATAGGAGGAATAACTATAGGTGCAGGGGGAGGGGCCAGAGCGAGCATGTCCATGATTACATCCCTAAGGAAGGACCCCATCTGAGGACATGAGCATGAGGAACTTTTCAAAGAACCTGTCGGCGCAGGCCCGTGGGTTGGCAGGTGATATTGACAGGTAGCGGACGGCAGCTGATGCCGCTGCATACTCTGTCTAGCTGTTTGCGGGGTAAACCTGTCCTGTGCTGCTGAAGGATAAACTGTAGGCCACGTACCTGGTTGACACCAGTCCCACCTTGTAACTCGTTCTCCCACCTGCTGCATTCCTCGGACGGCCATCTTGTCTGGCGTGGTGGCCATCTTGTCGAGCTGCATGCCATGTGCCAAAGTCATGGTGCTTGGCTCACTGGGCCCGGCCTCCTCCAGGACTCTTGGCGATGGAGCATGAGACATACCCTGCACCTCAGGCCGAGGCCTGGTAGGATTGTCACCCTCAGCAGAGTTGCCGGTAGTGCTGGGTACAGGCGCCCCCTCTGCCATGTTGCAGGTACAAGTGCATAGCCCCTCAGGTGTACACCCGGTAAAAGAACCTTGCGGTCTCTCAGCACTGTCTCTGGAAGGATCTACAGACCCCTCGGCCTGGCCGCCGGTAGCTGAATTAGCCTCGGTACCCGTGCTGGTGTGAGAAACTGAGCGGTTCCTCCCGTCTGGGCGTTTCCTTGGGAAGAAGTCGCCCTTGCGGGGTGCACTGGAAAAGAGCAGCCCTCCCTTAGGCCTTGACTTATGACTGACAAAAGTCCTTCAAGTCCTCTGGGGGCGACTTCTCGAAGAGCTCTGTCCACCTAGCTAGTCAAAGCACGCAAAGAATGTGCTTTGCATTTTGTGCAACCCTCCCATCCATGGTCGGGGCCAAGGCAGCGGAGGCAAAGAACGTGGGGATCCGATGTAGGGAAGAGCACCTCGCAGGCTGGACATCTGCTGAAGCCCGCTGAAGTCGAAATGCATCGGGGAGGAAAGACAGAAGAAAGTATCCGGGGAAGAGCGCGTGGTATTACATGTCCGAAGACAATCCCAGGAGCGCTGGTGAAATGGGCCTGTTCCTGTTGACGCGGAAAAGGGGACTGGCGCCGGTGGGCAGAGTCAGGCGAGCGCATGCTCCCAGGGCTACGCCCCCGCGTGCCTCTAAATTTAAATGGGAAGATTTCTTCTGGTGAAAAAGGTTCCGTCTCCCTTCCCTAACGAGAGGCGCCCATGCAGTATGGAGGAAAGGGGACAGGACGAAAGAGTACAACAGTTACAGGTAAGTAACTTGTTCCTTCTCCAGCATGGGGTCTGGCATGGATTCACATAAAGAATAAATAGCAGTACAGAAATACACAACGACGTGAGGTGGCAAGGCTCAACAGAAGTAATTACTGTTACCTCCGGAACAGGCTCACCTTCAAGGGAACAGGTTGCGTAGCACTGCTTGGCCGACCCTGGAGTCCTCTCTGGAATCCCTTTCGACGCTGTAGAATCTTGTGAAGGTGTGTGTAGACCTCCACATAGCAGCCCTGCAGATGTCCAGCAGGGGCACACCAGACAGGAACGAAGTCGTCGCAGCGATCGCTCTGGTGGAATGAGCTCTCAGCCGGTCAGGCATTGGTCGGTTTGCCAAACGGTGACAGTGTGTAATACAGGCGGAGAGCCACCTGGAAATGGAAGCCTTGGACCAAGCTTTCCCATGGTTCACAGGACCAAAGTTCACGAAAGGTTGAGACATCTTCCGTAAACTCTTTGTGCGTGCCACATAGAACTTCAGAGCACGCGCCACATCCAGCGAGTGCAAAGTCCTTCCAGCCAGCGACAAAGGTGTCGGAAAAAACACAGGCAACACCAAATGTTTGTTGAGGTGGAATTCTGACGGAACCTTTGGCATGAAGGAAGGGTGCGCCCGCAGCACCACCCTCGTGATGTGAAAAGTCAGATAAGGCCTCTTGCAGGACAGGGCCTGGATCTCAACTACCCTCCTGGCAGGGATGATGGCCACAATAAAAGGCGTTTTCCACGAAAGGAACTTGAGAGTGGCCTGATGCATAGGTTCGAAGGCGGCCCCCATGAGCCTTGTCAGTACCACGTTGAGTTCCCACGCCGGGGCTGAAGCCTTCACTCTGCCAGACCTGTGAGTCATTCGTGGAAGGCCTAGACTGTTGATGGTGTGTCGAGGTCTTTTTCCTCGTCTGCATCCACCAGGGTGTCCGGCTTGTCTGGAACGAGTGGAGGGGTGCTGGGCGCCGAGGGCTGAGGTGTGGAGACCGGAGCCGGAGGCTGCAGCAGAGGCTAGTACGGAACCGCCTGAACAGTGGAAGGCAGGGGCGCCAGAATCGAAGGAGCCGGCGTGGCAGCAGGGGCTGCAACGGGGCCTGCAGTGCTGGAGCTATAGGAGGAATAACTATAGGTGCAGGGGGAGGGGCCAGAGCGAGCATGTCCATGATTACATCCCTAAGGAAGGACCCCATCTGAGGACATGAGCATGAGGAACTTTTCAAAGAACCTGTCGTCGCAGGCCCGTGGGTTGGCAGGTGATATTGACAGGTAGCGGACGGCTGCTGATGCCGCTGCATACTCTGTCTAGCTGTTTGCGGGGTAAACCTGTCCTGTGCTGCTGAAGGATAAACTGTAGGCCACGTAGCTGGTTGACACCAGTCCCACCTTGTAACTCGTTCTCCCACCTGCTGCATTCCTCGGGCGGCCATCTTGTCTGGCGTGGTGGCCATCTTGTCGAGCTGCATGCCACGTGCCAAAGTCATGGTGCTTGGCTCACTGGGCCCGGCCTCCTCCAGGACTCTTGGCGATGGAGCATGAGACCTACCCTGCACCTCAGGCCGAGGCCTGGTAGGAATGTCACCCTCAGCAGAGTTGCCGGTAGTGCTGGGTACAGGCGCCCCCTCTGCCATGTTGCAGGTACAAGTGCATAGCCCCTCAGGTGTACACCCGGTAAAAGAACCTTGCGGTCTCTCAGCACTGTCTCTGGAAGGATCTACAGACCCCTCGGCCTGGCCGCCGGTAGCTTAATTAGCCTCGGTACCCGTGCTGGTGTGAGAAACTGAGCGGTTCCTCCCGTCTGGGCGTTTCCTTGGGAAGAAGTCGCCCTTGCGGGGTGCACTGGAAAAGAGCAGCCCTCCCTTAGGCCTTGACTTATGACTGACAAAAGTCCTTCAAGTCCTCTGGGGGCGACTTCTCGAAGAGCTCTGTCCACCTAGCTAGTCAAAGCACGCAAAGAATGTGCTTTGCATTTTGTGCAACCCTCCCATCCATGGTCGGGGCCAAGGCAGCGGAGGCAAAGAACGTGGGGATCCGATGTAGGGAAGAGCACCTCGCAGGCTGGACATCTGCTGAAGCCCGCTGAAGTCGAAATGCATCGGGGAGGAAAGACAGAAGAAAGTATCCGGGGAAGAGCGCGTGGTATTACACGTCCGAAGACAATCCCAGGAGCGCTGGTGAAATGGGCCTGTTCCTGTTGACGCGGAAAAGGGGACTGGCGCCGGTGGGCAGTCAGGCGAGCGCATGCTCCCAGGGCTACGCCCCCGCGTACCTCTAAATTTAAATAGGAAGATTTCTTCTGGTGAAAAAGGTTCCGTCTCCCTTCCCTAACGAGAGGCGCCCATGCAGTATGGAGGAAAGGGGACAGGACGAAAGAGTACAACAGTTACAGGTAAGTAACTTGTTCCTTCTCCAGCATGGGGTCTGGCATGGATTCACATAAAGAATAGCAGTACAGAAATACACAACGACGTGAGGTGGCAAGGCTCAACAGAAGCAATTACTGTTACCTCCGGAACAGGCTCACCTTCAAGCGAACAGGTTGCGTAGCACTGCTTGGCCGACCCTGGAGTCCTCTCTGGAATCCCTTTCGACGCTGTAGAATCTTGTGAAGGTGTGTGTAGACCTCCACATAGCAGCCCTGCAGATGTCCAGCAGGGGCACACCAGACAGGAACGAAGTCGTCGCAGCGATCGCTCTGGTGGAATGAGCTCTCAGCCGGTCAGGCATTGGTCGGTTTGCCAAACGGTGACAGTGTGTAATACAGGCGGAGAGCAACCTGGAAATGGAAGCCTTGGACCAAGCTTTCCCATGGTTCACAGGACCAAAGTTCACGAAAGGTTGAGACATCTTCCGTAAAAACTCTTTGTGCGTGCCACATAGAACTTCAGAGCACGCGCCACATCCAGCGAGTGCAAAGTCCTTCCAGCCAGCGACAAAGGTGTCGGAAAAAACACAGGCAACACCAAATGTTTGTTGAGGTGGAATTCTGACGGAACCTTTGGCATGAAGGAAGGGTGCGCCCGCAGCACCACCCTCGTGAGGTGAAAAGTCAGATAAGGCCGCTTGCAGGACAGGGCCTGGATCTCAACTACCCTCCTGGCAGGGATGATGGCCACAATAAAAGGGGTTTTCCACGAAAGGAACTTGAGAGTGGCCTGATGCATAGGTTCGAAGGCGGCCCCCATGAGCCTTGTCAGTACCACGTTGAGTTCCCACGCCGGGGCTGAAGCCTTCACTCTGCCAGACCTGTGAGTCATTCGTGGAAGGCCTAGACTGTTGATGGTGTGTCGAGGTCTTTTTCCTCGTCTGCATCCACCAGGGTGTCCGGCTTGTCTGGAACGAGTGGAGGGGTGCTGGGCGCCGAGGGCTGAGGTGTGGAGACCGGAGCCGGAGGCTGCAGCAGAGGCTAGTACGGAACCGCCTGAACAGTGGAAGGCAGGGGCGCCAGAATCGAAGGAGCCGGCGTGGCAGCAGGGGCTGCAACGGGCCTGCAGTGCTGGAGCTATAGGAGGAATAACTATAGGTGCAGGGGGAGGGGCCAGAGCGAGCATGTCCATGATTACATCCCTAAGGAAGGACCCCATCTGAGGACATGAGCATGAGGAACTTTTCAAAGAACCTGTCGTCGCAGGCCCGTGGGTTGGCAGGTGATATTGACGGGTAGCGGACGGCTGCTGATGCCGCTGCATACTCTGTCTAGCTGTTTGCGGGGTAAACCTGTCCTGTGCTGCTGAAGGTTAAACTGTAGGCCACGTAGCTGGTTGACACCAGTCTCACCTTGTAACTCGTTCTCCCACCTGCTGCATTCCTCGGGCGGCCATCTTGTCTGGCGTGGTGGCCATCTTGTCGAGCTGCATGCCACGTGCCAAAGTCATGGTGCTTGGCTCACTGGGCCCGGCCTCCTCCAGGACTCTTGGCGATGGAGCATGAGACCTACCCTGCACCTCAGGCCGAGGCCTGGTAGGAATGTCACCCTCAGCAGAGTTGCCGGTAGTGCTGGGTACAGGCGCCCCCTCTGCCATGTTGCAGGTACAAGTGCATAGCCCCTCAGGTGTACACCCGGTAAAAGAACCTTGCGGTCTCTCAGCACTGTCTCTGGAAGGATCTACAGACCCCTCGGCCTGGCCGCCGGTAGCTGAATTAGCCTCGGTACCCGTGCTGGTGTGAGAAACTGAGCGGTTCCTCCCGTCTGGGCGTTTCCTTGGGAAGAAGTCGCCCTTGCGGGGTGCACTGGAAAAGAGCAGCCCTCCCTTAGGCCTTGACTTATGACTGACAAAAGTCCTTCAAGTCCTCTGGGGGCGACTTCTAGAAGAGCTCTGTCCACCTAGCTAGTCAAAGCACGCAAAGAATGTGCTTTGCATTTTGTGCAACCCTCCCATCCATGGTCGGGGCCAAGGCAGCGGAGGCAAAGAACGTGGGGATCCGATGTAGGGAAGAGCACCTCGCAGGCTGGACATCTGCTGAAGCCCGCTGAAGTCGAAATGCATCGGGGAGGAAAGACAGAAGAAAGTATCCGGGGAAGAGCGCGTGGTATTACATGTCCGAAGACAATCCCAGGAGCGCTGGTGAAATGGGCCTGTTCCTGTTGACGCGGAAAAGGGGACTGGCGCCGGTGGGCAGAGTGAGGCGAGCGCATGCTCCCAGGGCTACGCCCCCGCGTACCTCTAAATTTAAATGGGAAGATTTCTTCTGGTGAAAAAGGTTCCGTCTCCCTTCCCTAACGAGAGGCGCCAATGCAGTATGGAGGAAAGGGGACAGGACGAAAGAGTACAACAGTTACAGGTATGTAACTTGTTCCTTCTCCAGCATGGGGTCTGGCATGGATTCACATAAAGAATAGCAGTACAGAAATACACAACGACGTGAGGTGGCAAGGCTCAACAGAAGCAATTACTGTTACCTCCGGAACAGGCTCACCTTCAAGGGAACAGGTTGCGTAGCACTGCTTGGCCGACCCTGGAGTCCTCTCTGGAATCCCTTTCGACGCTGTAGAATCTTGTGAAGGTGTGTGTAGACCTCCACATAGCAGCCCTGCAGATGTCCAGCAGGGGCACACCAGACAGGAACGAAGTCGTCGCAGCGATCGCTCTGGTGGAATGAGCTCTCAGCCGGTCAGGCATTGGTCGGTTTGCCAAACGGTGACAGTGTGTAATACAGGCGGAGAGCCACCTGGAAATGGAAGCCTTGGACCAAGCTTTCCCATGGTTCACAGGACCAAAGTTCACGAAAGGTTGAGACATCTTCCGTAAACTCTTTGTGCGTGCCACATAGAACTTCAGAGCACGCGCCACATCCAGCGAGTGCAAAGTCCTTCCAGCCAGCGACAAAGGTGTCGGAAAAAACACAGGCAACACCAAATGTTTGTTGAGGTGGAATTCTGACGGAACCTTTGGCATGAAGGAAGGGTGCGCCCGCAGCACCACCCTCGTGATGTGAAAAGTCAGATAAGGCCTCTTGCAGGACAGGGCCTGGATCTCAACTACCCTCCTGGCAGGGATGATGGCCACAATAAAAGGCGTTTTCCACGAAAGGAACTTGAGAGTGGCCTGATGCATAGGTTCGAAGGCGGCCCCCATGAGCCTTGTCAGTACCACGTTGAGTTCCCACGCCGGGGCTGAAGCCTTCACTCTGCCAGACCTGTGAGTCATTCGTGGAAGGCCTAGACTGTTGATGGTGTGTCGAGGTCTTTTTCCTCGTCTGCATCCACCAGGGTGTCCGGCTTGTCTGGAACGAGTGGAGGGGTGCTGGGCGCCGAGGGCTGAGGTGTGGAGACCGGAGCCGGAGGCTGCAGCAGAGGCTAGTACGGAACCGCCTGAACAGTGGAAGGCAGGGGCGCCAGAATCGAAGGAGCCGGCGTGGCAGCAGGGGCTGCAACGGGGCCTGCAGTGCTGGAGCTATAGGAGGAATAACTATAGGTGCAGGGGGAGGGGCCAGAGCGAGCATGTCCATGATTACATCCCTAAGGAAGGACCCCATCTGAGGACATGAGCATGAGGAACTTTTCAAAGAACCTGTCGTCGCAGGCCCGTGGGTTGGCAGGTGATATTGACAGGTAGCGGACGGCTGCTGATGCCGCTGCATACTCTGTCTAGCTGTTTGCGGGGTAAACCTGTCCTGTGCTGCTGAAGGATAAACTGTAGGCCACGTAGCTGGTTGACACCAGTCCCACCTTGTAACTCGTTCTCCCACCTGCTGCATTCCTCGGGCGGCCATCTTGTCTGGCGTGGTGGCCATCTTGTCGAGCTGCATGCCACGTGCCAAAGTCATGGTGCTTGGCTCACTGGGCCCGGCCTCCTCCAGGACTCTTGGCGATGGAGCATGAGACCTACCCTGCACCTCAGGCCGAGGCCTGGTAGGAATGTCACCCTCAGCAGAGTTGCCGGTAGTGCTGGGTACAGGCGCCCCCTCTGCCATGTTGCAGGTACAAGTGCATAGCCCCTCAGGTGTACACCCGGTAAAAGAACCTTGCGGTCTCTCAGCACTGTCTCTGGAAGGATCTACAGACCCCTCGGCCTGGCCGCCGGTAGCTGAATTAGCCTCGGTACCCGTGCTGGTGTGAGAAACTGAGCGGTTCCTCCCGTCTGGGCGTTTCCTTGGGAAGAAGTCGCCCTTGCGGGGTGCACTGGAAAAGAGCAGCCCTCCCTTAGGCCTTGACTTATGACTGACAAAAGTCCTTCAAGTCCTCTGGGGGCGACTTCTCGAAGAGCTCTGTCCACCCAGCTAGTCAAAGCACGCAAAGAATGTGCTTTGCATTTTGTGCAACCCTCCCATCCATGGTCGGGGCCAAGGCAGCGGAGGCAAAGAACGTGGGGATCCGATGTAGGGAAGAGCACCTCGCAGGCTGGACATCTGCTGAAGCCCGCTGAAGTCGAAATGCATCGGGGAGGAAAGACAGAAGAAAGTATCCGGGGAAGAGCGCGTGGTATTACATGTCCGAAGACAATCCCAGGAGCGCTGGTGAAATGGGCCTGTTCCTGTTGACGCGGAAAAGGGGACTGGCGCCGGTGGGCAGAGTGAGGCGAGCGCATGCTCCCAGGGCTACGCCCCCGCGTACCTCTAAATTTAAATGGGAAGATTTCTTCTGGTGAAAAAGGTTCCGTCTCCCTTCCCTAACGAGAGGCGCCCATGCAGTATGGAGGAAAGGGGACAGGACGAAAGAGTACAACAGTTACAGGTATGTAACTTGTTCCTTCTCCAGCATGGGGTCTGGCATGGATTCACATAAAGAATAGCAGTACAGAAATACACAACGACGTGAGGTGGCAAGGCTCAACAGAAGCAATTACTGTTACCTCCGGAACAGGCTCACCTTCAAGGGAACAGGTTGCGTAGCACTGCTTGGCCGACCCTGGAGTCCTCTCTGGAATCCCTTTCGACGCTGTAGAATCTTGTGAAGGTGTGTGTAGACCTCCACATAGCAGCCCTGCAGATGTCCAGCAGGGGCACACCAGACAGGAACGAAGTCGTCGCAGCGATCGCTCTGGTGGAATGAGCTCTCAGCCGGTCAGGCATTGGTCGGTTTGCCAAACGGTGACATTGTGTAATACAGGCGGAGAGCAACCTGGAAATGGAAGCCTTGGACCAAGCTTTCCCATGGTTGACAGGACCAAAGTTCACGAAAGGTTGAGACATCTTCCGTAAAAACTCTTTGTGCGTGCCACATAGAACTTCAGAGCACGCGCCACATCCAGCGAGTGCAAAGTCCTTCCAGCCAGCGACAAAGGTGTCGGAAAAAACACAGGCAACACCAAATGTTTGTTGAGGTGGAATTCTGACGGAACCTTTGGCATGAAGGAAGGGTGCGCCCGCAGCACCACCCTCGTGAGGTGAAAAGTCAGATAAGGCCGCTTGCAGGACAGGGCCTGGATCTCAACTACCCTCCTGGCAGGGATGATGGCCACAATAAAAGGCGTTTTCCACGAAAGGAACTTGAGAGTGGCCTGATGCATAGGTTCGAAGGCGGCCCCCATGAGCCTTGTCAGTACCACGTTGAGTTCCCACGCCGGGGCTGAAGCCTTCACTCTGCCAGACCTGTGAGTCATTCGTGGAAGGCCTAGACTGTTGATGGTGTGTCGAGGTCTTTTTCCTCGTCTGCATCCACCAGGGTGTCCGGCTTGTCTGGAACGAGTGGAGGGGTGCTGGGCGCCGAGGGCTGAGGTGTGGAGACCGGAGCCGGAGGCTGCAGCAGAGGCTAGTACGGAACCGCTTGAACAGTGGAAGGCAGGGGCGCCAGAATCGAAGGAGCCGGCGTGGCAGCAGGGGCTGCAACGGGCCTGCAGTGCTGGAGCTATAGGAGGAATAACTATAGGTGCAGGGGGAGGGGCCAGAGCGAGCATGTCCATGATTACATCCCTAAGGAAGGACCCCATCTGAGGACATGAGCATGAGGAACTTTTCAAAGAACCTGTCGTCGCAGGCCCGTGGGTTGGCAGGTGATATTGACAGGTAGCGGACGGCTGCTGATGCCGCTGCATACTCTGTCTAGCTGTTTGCGGGGTAAACCTGTCCTGTGCTGCTGAAGGTTAAACTGTAGGCCACGTAGCTGGTTGACACCAGTCTCACCTTGTAACTCGTTCTCCCACCTGCTGCATTCCTCGGGCGGCCATCTTGTCTGGCGTGGTGGCCATCTTGTCGAGCTGCATGCCACGTGCCAAAGTCATGGTGCTTGGCTCACTGGGCCCGGCCTCCTCCAGGACTCTTGGCGATGGAGCATGAGACCTACCCTGCACCTCAGGCCGAGGCCTGGTAGGAATGTCACCCTCAGCAGAGTTGCCGGTAGTGCTGGGTACAGGCGCCCCCTCTGCCATGTTGCAGGTACAAGTGCATAGCCCCTCAGGTGTACACCCGGTAAAAGAACCTTGCGGTCTCTCAGCACTGTCTCTGGAAGGATCTACAGACCCCTCGGCCTGGCCGCCGGTAGCTGAATTAGCCTCGGTACCCGTGCTGGTGTGAGAAACTGAGCGGTTCCTCCCGTCTGGGCGTTTCCTTGGGAAGAAGTCGCCCTTGCGGGGTGCACTGGAAAAGAGCAGCCCTCCCTTAGGCCTTGACTTATGACTGACAAAAGTCCTTCAAGTCCTCTGGGGGCGACTTCTCGAAGAGCTCTGTCCACCTAGCTAGTCAAAGCACGCAAAGAATGTGCTTTGCATTTTGTGCAACCCTCCCATCCATGGTCGGGGCCAAGGCAGCGGAGGCAAAGAACGTGGGGATCCGATGTAGGGAAGAGCACCTCGCAGGCTGGACATCTGCTGAAGCCCGCTGAAGTCGAAATGCATCGGGGAGGAAAGACAGAAGAAAGTATCCGGGGAAGAGCGCGTGGTATTACATGTCCGAAGACAATCCCAGGAGCGCTGGTGAAATGGGCCTGTTCCTGTTGACGCGGAAAAGGGGACTGGCGCCGGTGGGCAGAGTGAGGCGAGCGCATGCTCCCAGGGCTACGCCCCCGCGTACCTCTAAATTTAAATGGGAAGATTTCTTCTGGTGAAAAAGGTTCCGTCTCCCTTCCCTAACGAGAGGCGCCCATGCAGTCTGGAGGAAAGGGGACAGGACGAAAGAGTACAACAGTTACAGGTAAATAACTTGTTCCTTCTCCAGCATGGGGTCTGGCATGGATTCACATAAAGAATAGCAGTACAGAAATACACAACGACGTGAGGTGGCAAGGCTCAACAGAAGCAATTACTGTTACCTCCGGAACAGGCTCACCTTCAAGGGAACAGGTTGCGTAGCACTGCTTGGCCGACCCTGGAGTCCTCTCTGGAATCCCTTTCGACGCTGTAGAATCTTGTGAAGGTGTGTGTAGACCTCCACATAGCAGCCCTGCAGATGTCCAGCAGGGGCACACCAGACAGGAACGAAGTCGTCGCAGCGATCGCTCTGGTGGAATGAGCTCTCAGCCGGTCAGGCATTGGTCGGTTTGCCAAACGGTGACAGTGTGTAATACAGGCGGAGAGCCACCTGGAAATGGAAGCCTTGGACCAAGCTTTCCCATGGTTCACAGGACCAAAGTTCACGAAAGGTTGAGACATCTTCCGTAAACTCTTTGTGCGTGCCACATAGAACTTCAGAGCACGCGCCACATCCAGCGAGTGCAAAGTCCTTCCAGCCAGCGACAAAGGTGTCGGAAAAAACACAGGCAACACCAAATGTTTGTTGAGGTGGAATTCTGACGGAACCTTTGGCATGAAGGAAGGGTGCGCCCGCAGCACCACCCTCGTGATGTGAAAAGTCAGATAAGGCCTCTTGCAGGACAGGGCCTGGATCTCAACTACCCTCCTGGCAGGGATGATGGCCACAATAAAAGGCGTTTTCCACGAAAGGAACTTGAGAGTGGCCTGATGCATAGGTTCGAAGGCGGCCCCCATGAGCCTTGTCAGTACCACGTTGAGTTCCCACGCCGGGGCTGAAGCCTTCACTCTGCCAGACCTGTGAGTCATTCGTGGAAGGCCTAGACTGTTGATGGTGTGTCGAGGTCTTTTTCCTCGTCTGCATCCACCAGGGTGTCCGGCTTGTCTGGAACGAGTGGAGGGGTGCTGGGCGCCGAGGGCTGAGGTGTGGAGACCGGAGCCGGAGGCTGCAGCAGAGGCTAGTACGGAACCGCCTGAACAGTGGAAGGCAGGGGCGCCAGAATCGAAGGAGCCGGCGTGGCAGCAGGGGCTGCAACGGGGCCTGCAGTGCTGGAGCTATAGGAGGAATAACTATAGGTGCAGGGGGAGGGGCCAGAGCGAGCATGTCCATGATTACATCCCTAAGGAAGGACCCCATCTGAGGACATGAGCATGAGGAACTTTTCAAAGAACCTGTCGTCGCAGGCCCGTGGGTTGGCAGGTGATATTGACAGGTAGCGGACGGCTGCTGATGCCGCTGCATACTCTGTCTAGCTGTTTGCGGGGTAAACCTGTCCTGTGCTGCTGAAGGATAAACTGTAGGCCACGTAGCTGGTTGACACCAGTCCCACCTTGTAACTCGTTCTCCCACCTGCTGCATTCCTCGGGCGGCCATCTTGTCTGGCGTGGTGGCCATCTTGTCGAGCTGCATGCCACGTGCCAAAGTCATGGTGCTTGGCTCACTGGGCCCGGCCTCCTCCAGGACTCTTGGCGATGGAGCATGAGACCTACCCTGCACCTCAGGCCGAGGCCTGGTAGGAATGTCACCCTCAGCAGAGTTGCCGGTAGTGCTGGGTACAGGCGCCCCCTCTGCCATGTTGCAGGTACAAGTGCATAGCCCCTCAGGTGTACACCCGGTAAAAGAACCTTGCGGTCTCTCAGCACTGTCTCTGGAAGGATCTACAGACCCCTCGGCCTGGCCGCCGGTAGCTGAATTAGCCTCGGTACCCGTGCTGGTGTGAGAAACTGAGCGGTTCCTCCCGTCTGGGCGTTTCCTTGGGAAGAAGTCGCCCTTGCGGGGTGCACTGGAAAAGAGCAGCCCTCCCTTAGGCCTTGACTTATGACTGACAAAAGTCCTTCAAGTCCTCTGGGGGCGACTTCTCGAAGAGCTCTGTCCACCCAGCTAGTCAAAGCACGCAAAGAATGTGCTTTGCATTTTGTGCAACCCTCCCATCCATGGTCGGGGCCAAGGCAGCGGAGGCAAAGAACGTGGGGATCCGATGTAGGGAAGAGCACCTCGCAGGCTGGACATCTGCTGAAGCCCGCTGAAGTCGAAATGCATCGGGGAGGAAAGACAGAAGAAAGTATCCGGGGAAGAGCGCGTGGTATTACATGTCCGAAGACAATCCCAGGAGCGCTGGTGAAATGGGCCTGTTCCTGTTGACGCGGAAAAGGGGACTGGCGCCGGTGGGCAGAGTGAGGCGAGCGCATGCTCCCAGGGCTACGCCCCCGCGTACCTCTAAATTTAAATGGGAAGATTTCTTCTGGTGAAAAAGGTTCCGTCTCCCTTCCCTAACGAGAGGCGCCCATGCAGTATGGAGGAAAGGGGACAGGACGAAAGAGTACAACAGTTACAGGTATGTAACTTGTTCCTTCTCCAGCATGGGGTCTGGCATGGATTCACATAAAGAATAGCAGTACAGAAATACACAACGACGTGAGGTGGCAAGGCTCAACAGAAGCAATTACTGTTACCTCCGGAACAGGCTCACCTTCAAGGGAACAGGTTGCGTAGCACTGCTTGGCCGACCCTGGAGTCCTCTCTGGAATCCCTTTCGACGCTGTAGAATCTTGTGAAGGTGTGTGTAGACCTCCACATAGCAGCCCTGCAGATGTCCAGCAGGGGCACACCAGACAGGAACGAAGTCGTCGCAGCGATCGCTCTGGTGGAATGAGCTCTCAGCCGGTCAGGCATTGGTCGGTTTGCCAAACGGTGACAGTGTGTAATACAGGCGGAGAGCAACCTGGAAATGGAAGCCTTGGACCAAGCTTTCCCATGGTTCACAGGACCAAAGTTCACGAAAGGTTGAGACATCTTCCGTAAACTCTTTGTGCGTGCCACATAAAACTTCAGAGCACGCGCCACATCCAGCGAGTGCAAAGTCCTTCCAGCCAGCGACAAAGGTGTCGGAAAAAACACAGGCAACACCAAATGTTTGTTGAGATGGAATTCTGACGGAACCTTTGGCATGAAGGAAGGGTGCGCCCGCAGCACCACCCTCGTGATGTGAAAAGTCAGATAAGGCTGCTTGCAGGACAGGGCCTGGATCTCAACTACCCTCCTGGCAGGGATGATGGCCACAATAAAAGGCGCTTTCCACGAAAGGAACTTGAGAGTGGCCTGATGCATAGGTTCGAAGGCGGCCCCCATGAGCCTTGTCAGTACCACGTTGAGTTCCCACGCCGGGGCTGAAGCCTTCACTCTGCCAGACCTGTGAGTCATTCGTGGAAGGCCTAGACTGTTGATGGTGTGTCGGTCTTTTTCTCATCTGCATCCACCAGGGTGTCCGGCTTGTCTGGAACGAGTGGAGGGGTGCTGGGCGCCGAGGGCTGAGGTGTGGAGACCGGAGCCGGAGGCTGCAGCAGAGGCTAGTACGGAACCGCCTGAACAGTGGAAGGCAGGGGCGCCAGAATCGAAGGAGCCGGCTTGGCAGCAGGGGCTGCAACGGGGCCTGCAGTGCTGGAGCTATAGGAGGAATAACTATAGGTGCAGGGGGAGGGGCCAGAGCGAGCATGTCCATGATTACATCCCTAAGGAAGGACCCCATCTGAGGACATGAGCATGAGGAACTTTTCAAAGAACCTGTCGTCGCAGGCCCGTGGGTTGGCAGGTGATATTGACGGGTAGCGGACAGCTGCTGATGCCGCTGCATACTCTGTCTAGCTGTTTGCGGGGTAAACCTGTCCTGTGCTGCTGAAGGATAAACTGTAGGCCACGTACCTGGTTGACACCAGTCCCACCTTGTAACTCGTTCTCCCACCTGCTGCATTCCTCGGGCGGCCATCTTGTCTGGCGTGGTGGCCATCTTGTCGAGCTGCATGCCACGTGCCAAAGTCATGGTGCTTGGCTCACTGGGCCCGGCCTCCTCCAGGACTCTTGACGATGGAGCATGAGACCTACCCTGCACCTCAGGCCGAGGCCTGGTAGGAATGTCACCCTCAGCAGAGTTGCCGGTAGTGCTGGGTACAGGCGCCCCCTCTGCCATGTTGCAGGTACAAGTGCAAAGCCCCTCAGGTGTACACCCGGTAAAAGAACCTTGCGGTCTCTCAGCACTGTCTCTGGAAGGATCTACAGACCCCTCGGCCTGGCCGCCGGTAGCTGAATTAGCCTCGGTACCCGTGCTGGTGTGAGAAACTGAGCGGTTCCTCCCGTCTGGGCGTTTCCTTGGGAAGAAGTCGCCCTTGCGGGGTGCACTGGAAAAGAGCAGCCCTCCCTTAGGCCTTGACTTATGACTGACAAAAGTCCTTCAAGTCCTCTGGGGGCGACTTCTCGAAGAGCTCTGTCCACCTAGCTAGTCAAAGCACGCAAAGAATGTGCTTTGCATTTTGTGCAACCCTCCCATCCATGGTCGGGGCCAAGGCAGCGGAGGCAAAGAACGTGGGGATCCGATGTAGGGAAGAGCACCTCGCAGGCTGGACATCTGCTGAAGCCCGCTGAAGTCGAAATGCATCGGGGAGGAAAGACAGAAGAAAGTATCCGGGGAAGAGCGCGTGGTATTACATGTCCGAAGACAATCCCAGGAGCGCTGGTGAAATGGGCCTGTTCCTGTTGACGCGGAAAAGGGGACTGGCGCCGGTGGGCAGAGTCAGGCGAGCGCATGCTCCCAGGGCTACGCCCCCGCGTGCCTCTAAATTTAAATGGGAAGATTTCTTCTGGTGAAAAAGGTTCCGTCTCCCTTCCCTAACGAGAGGCGCCCATGCAGTATGGAGGAAAGGGGACAGGACGAAAGAGTACAACAGTTACAGGTAAGTAACTTGTTGCTTCTCCAGCATGGGGTCTGGCATGGATTCACATAAAGAATAAATAGCAGTACAGAAATACACAACGACGTGAGGTGGCAAGGCTCAACAGAAGCAATTACTGTTACCTCCGGAACAGGCTCACCTTCAAGGGAACAGGTTGCGTAGCACTGCTTGGCCGACCCTGGAGTCCTCTCTGGAATCCCTTTCGACGCTGTAGAATCTTGTGAAGGTGTGTGTAGACCTCCACATAGCAGCCCTGCAGATGTCCAGCAGGGGCACACCAGACAGGAACGAAGTCGTCGCAGCGATCGCTCTGGTCGAATGAGCTCTCAGCCGGTCAGGCATTGGTCGGTTTGCCAAACGGTGACAGTGTGTAATACAGGCGGAGAGCCACCTGGAAATGGAAGCCTTGGACCAAGCTTTCCCATGGTTCACAGGACCAAAGTTCACGAAAGGTTGAGACATCTTCCGTAAACTCTTCGGAAAAAACACAGGCAACACCAAATGTTTGTTGAGGTGGAATTCTGATGGAACCTTTGGCATGAAGGAAGGGTGCGCCCGCAGCACCACCCTCGTGATGTGAAAAGTCAGATGAGGCCGCTTGCAGGACAGGGCCTGGCTCTCAACTACCCTCCTGGCAGGGATGATGGCCACAATAAAAGGCGTTTTCCACGAAAGGAACTTGAGAGTGGCCTGATGCATAGGTTCGAAGGCGGCCCCCATGAGCCTTGTCAGTACCACGTTGAGTTCCCACGCCGGGGCTGAAGCCTTCACTCTGCCAGACCTGTGAGTCATTCGTGGAAGGCCTAGACTGTTGATGGTGTGTCGAGGTCTTTTTCCTCGTCTGCATCCATCAGGGTGTCCGGCTTGTCTGGAACGAGTGGAGGGGTGCTGGGCACCGAGGGCTGCGGTGTGGAGACCGGAGCCGGAGGCTGCAGCAGAGGCTAGTACGGAACCGCCTGAACAGTGGAAGGCAGGGGCGCCAGAATCGAAGGAGCCGGCGTGGCAGCAGGGGCTGCAACGGGGCCTGCAGTGCTAGAGCTATAGGAGGAATAACTATAGGTGCAGGGGGAGGGGCCAGAGCGAGCATGTCCATGATTACATCCCTAAGGAAGGACCCCATCTGAGGACATGAGCATGAGGAACTTTTCAAAGAACCTGTCGGCGCAGGCCCGTGGGTTGGCAGGTGATATTGACAGGTAGCGGACGGCAGCTGATGCCGCTGCATACTCTGTCTAGCTGTTTGCGGGGTAAACCTGTCCTGTGCTGCTGAAGGATAAACTGTATGCCACGTACCTGGTTGACACCAGTCCCACCTTGTAACTCGTTCTCCCACCTGCTGCATTCCTCGGGCGGCCATCTTGTCTGGCGTGGTGGCCATCTTGTCGAGCTGCATGCCATGTGCCAAAGTCATGGTGCTTGGCTCACTGGGCCCGGCCTCCTCCAGGACTCTTGGCGATGGAGCATGAGACATACCCTGCACCTCAGGCCGAGGCCTGGTAGGATTGTCACCCTCAGCAGAGTTGCCGGTAGTGCTGGGTACAGGCGCCCCCTCTGCCATGTTGCAGGTACAAGTGCATAGCCCCTCAGGTGTACACCCGGTAAAAGAACCTTGCGGTCTCTCAGCACTGACTCTGGAAGGATCTACAGACCCCTCGGCCTGGCCGCCGGTAGCTGAATTAGCCTCGGTACCCGTGCTGGTGTGAGAAACTGAGCGGTTCCTCCCGTCTGGGCGTTTCCTTGGGAAGAAGTCGCCCTTGCGGGGTGCACTGGAAAAGAGCAGCCCTCCCTTAGGCCTTGACTTATGACTGACAAAAGTCCTTCAAGTCCTCTGGGGGCGACTTCTCGAAGAGCTCTGTCCACCTAGCTAGTCAAAGCACGCAAAGAATGTGCTTTGCATTTTGTGCAACCCTCCCATCCATGGTCGGGGCCAAGGCAGCGGAGGCAAAGAACGTGGGGATCCGATGTAGGGAAGAGCACCTCGCAGGCTGGACATCTGCTGAAGCCCGCTGAAGTCGAAATGCATCGGGGAGGAAAGACAGAAGAAAGTATCCGGGGAAGAGCGCGTGGTATTACATGTCCGAAGACAATCCCAGGAGCGCTGGTGAAATGGGCCTGTTCCTGTTGACGCGGAAAAGGGGACTGGCGCCGGTGGGCAGAGTCAGGCGAGCGCATGCTCCCAGGGCTACGCCCCCGCGTGCCTCTAAATTTAAATGGGAAGATTTCTTCTGGTGAAAAAGGTTCCGTCTCCCTTCCCTAACGAGAGGCGCCCATGCAGTATGGAGGAAAGGGGACAGGACGAAAGAGTACAACAGTTACAGGTAAGTAACTTGTTCCTTCTCCAGCATGGGGTCTGGCATGGATTCACATAAAGAATAAATAGCAGTACAGAAATACACAACGACGTGAGGTGGCAAGGCTCAACAGAAGTAATTACTGTTACCTCCGGAACAGGCTCACCTTCAAGGGAACAGGTTGCGTAGCACTGCTTGGCCGACCCTGGAGTCCTCTCTGGAATCCCTTTCGACGCTGTAGAATCTTGTGAAGGTGTGTGTAGACCTCCACATAGCAGCCCTGCAGATGTCCAGCAGGGGCACACCAGACAGGAACGAAGTCGTCGCAGCGATCGCTCTGGTGGAATGAGCTCTCAGCCGGTCAGGCATTGGTCGGTTTGCCAAACGGTGACAGTGTGTAATACAGGCGGAGAGCCACCTGGAAATGGAAGCCTTGGACCAAGCTTTCCCATGGTTCACAGGACCAAAGTTCACGAAAGGTTGAGACATCTTCCGTAAACTCTTTGTGCGTGCCACATAGAACTTCAGAGCACGCGCCACATCCAGCGAGTGCAAAGTCCTTCCAGCCAGCGACAAAGGTGTCGGAAAAAACACAGGCAACACCAAATGTTTGTTGAGGTGGAATTCTGACGGAACCTTTGGCATGAAGGAAGGGTGCGCCCGCAGCACCACCCTCGTGATGTGAAAAGTCAGATAAGGCCTCTTGCAGGACAGGGCCTGGATCTCAACTACCCTCCTGGCAGGGATGATGGCCACAATAAAAGGCGTTTTCCACGAAAGGAACTTGAGAGTGGCCTGATGCATAGGTTCGAAGGCGGCCCCCATGAGCCTTGTCAGTACCACGTTGAGTTCCCACGCCGGGGCTGAAGCCTTCACTCTGCCAGACCTGTGAGTCATTCGTGGAAGGCCTAGACTGTTGATGGTGTGTCGAGGTCTTTTTCCTCGTCTGCATCCACCAGGGTGTCCGGCTTGTCTGGAACGAGTGGAGGGGTGCTGGGCGCCGAGGGCTGAGGTGTGGAGACCGGAGCCGGAGGCTGCAGCAGAGGCTAGTACGGAACCGCCTGAACAGTGGAAGGCAGGGGCGCCAGAATCGAAGGAGCCGGCGTGGCAGCAGGGGCTGCAACGGGGCCTGCAGTGCTGGAGCTATAGGAGGAATAACTATAGGTGCAGGGGGAGGGGCCAGAGCGAGCATGTCCATGATTACATCCCTAAGGAAGGACCCCATCTGAGGACATGAGCATGAGGAACTTTTCAAAGAACCTGTCGTCGCAGGCCCGTGGGTTGGCAGGTGATATTGACAGGTAGCGGACGGCTGCTGATGCCGCTGCATACTCTGTCTAGCTGTTTGCGGGGTAAACCTGTCCTGTGCTGCTGAAGGATAAACTGTAGGCCACGTAGCTGGTTGACACCAGTCCCACCTTGTAACTCGTTCTCCCACCTGCTGCATTCCTCGGGCGGCCATCTTGTCTGGCGTGGTGGCCATCTTGTCGAGCTGCATGCCACGTGCCAAAGTCATGGTGCTTGGCTCACTGGGCCCGGCCTCCTCCAGGACTCTTGGCGATGGAGCATGAGACCTACCCTGCACCTCAGGCCGAGGCCTGGTAGGAATGTCACCCTCAGCAGAGTTGCCGGTAGTGCTGGGTACAGGCGCCCCCTCTGCCATGTTGCAGGTACAAGTGCATAGCCCCTCAGGTGTACACCCGGTAAAAGAACCTTGCGGTCTCTCAGCACTGTCTCTGGAAGGATCTACAGACCCCTCGGCCTGGCCGCCGGTAGCTTAATTAGCCTCGGTACCCGTGCTGGTGTGAGAAACTGAGCGGTTCCTCCCGTCTGGGCGTTTCCTTGGGAAGAAGTCGCCCTTGCGGGGTGCACTGGAAAAGAGCAGCCCTCCCTTAGGCCTTGACTTATGACTGACAAAAGTCCTTCAAGTCCTCTGGGGGCGACTTCTCGAAGAGCTCTGTCCACCTAGCTAGTCAAAGCACGCAAAGAATGTGCTTTGCATTTTGTGCAACCCTCCCATCCATGGTCGGGGCCAAGGCAGCGGAGGCAAAGAACGTGGGGATCCGATGTAGGGAAGAGCACCTCGCAGGCTGGACATCTGCTGAAGCCCGCTGAAGTCGAAATGCATCGGGGAGGAAAGACAGAAGAAAGTATCCGGGGAAGAGCGCGTGGTATTACACGTCCGAAGACAATCCCAGGAGCGCTGGTGAAATGGGCCTGTTCCTGTTGACGCGGAAAAGGGGACTGGCGCCGGTGGGCAGAGTCAGGCGAGCGCATGCTCCCAGGGCTACGCCCCCGCGTACCTCTAAATTTAAATAGGAAGATTTCTTCTGGTGAAAAAGGTTCCGTCTCCCTTCCCTAACGAGAGGCGCCCATGCAGTATGGAGGAAAGGGGACAGGACGAAAGAGTACAACAGTTACAGGTAAGTAACTTGTTCCTTCTCCAGCATGGGGTCTGGCATGGATTCACATAAAGAATAGCAGTACAGAAATACACAACGACGTGAGGTGGCAAGGCTCAACAGAAGCAATTACTGTTACCTCCGGAACAGGCTCACCTTCAAGCGAACAGGTTGCGTAGCACTGCTTGGCCGACCCTGGAGTCCTCTCTGGAATCCCTTTCGACGCTGTAGAATCTTGTGAAGGTGTGTGTAGACCTCCACATAGCAGCCCTGCAGATGTCCAGCAGGGGCACACCAGACAGGAACGAAGTCGTCGCAGCGATCGCTCTGGTGGAATGAGCTCTCAGCCGGTCAGGCATTGGTCGGTTTGCCAAACGGTGACAGTGTGTAATACAGGCGGAGAGCAACCTGGAAATGGAAGCCTTGGACCAAGCTTTCCCATGGTTCACAGGACCAAAGTTCACGAAAGGTTGAGACATCTTCCGTAAAAACTCTTTGTGCGTGCCACATAGAACTTCAGAGCACGCGCCACATCCAGCGAGTGCAAAGTCCTTCCAGCCAGCGACAAAGGTGTCGGAAAAAACACAGGCAACACCAAATGTTTGTTGAGGTGGAATTCTGACGGAACCTTTGGCATGAAGGAAGGGTGCGCCCGCAGCACCACCCTCGTGAGGTGAAAAGTCAGATAAGGCCGCTTGCAGGACAGGGCCTGGATCTCAACTACCCTCCTGGCAGGGATGATGGCCACAATAAAAGGGGTTTTCCACGAAAGGAACTTGAGAGTGGCCTGATGCATAGGTTCGAAGGCGGCCCCCATGAGCCTTGTCAGTACCACGTTGAGTTCCCACGCCGGGGCTGAAGCCTTCACTCTGCCAGACCTGTGAGTCATTCGTGGAAGGCCTAGACTGTTGATGGTGTGTCGAGGTCTTTTTCCTCGTCTGCATCCACCAGGGTGTCCGGCTTGTCTGGAACGAGTGGAGGGGTGCTGGGCGCCGAGGGCTGAGGTGTGGAGACCGGAGCCGGAGGCTGCAGCAGAGGCTAGTACGGAACCGCCTGAACAGTGGAAGGCAGGGGCGCCAGAATCGAAGGAGCCGGCGTGGCAGCAGGGGCTGCAACGGGCCTGCAGTGCTGGAGCTATAGGAGGAATAACTATAGGTGCAGGGGGAGGGGCCAGAGCGAGCATGTCCATGATTACATCCCTAAGGAAGGACCCCATCTGAGGACATGAGCATGAGGAACTTTTCAAAGAACCTGTCGTCGCAGGCCCGTGGGTTGGCAGGTGATATTGACGGGTAGCGGACGGCTGCTGATGCCGCTGCATACTCTGTCTAGCTGTTTGCGGGGTAAACCTGTCCTGTGCTGCTGAAGGTTAAACTGTAGGCCACGTAGCTGGTTGACACCAGTCTCACCTTGTAACTCGTTCTCCCACCTGCTGCATTCCTCGGGCGGCCATCTTGTCTGGCGTGGTGGCCATCTTGTCGAGCTGCATGCCACGTGCCAAAGTCATGGTGCTTGGCTCACTGGGCCCGGCCTCCTCCAGGACTCTTGGCGATGGAGCATGAGACCTACCCTGCACCTCAGGCCGAGGCCTGGTAGGAATGTCACCCTCAGCAGAGTTGCCGGTAGTGCTGGGTACAGGCGCCCCCTCTGCCATGTTGCAGGTACAAGTGCATAGCCCCTCAGGTGTACACCCGGTAAAAGAACCTTGCGGTCTCTCAGCACTGTCTCTGGAAGGATCTACAGACCCCTCGGCCTGGCCGCCGGTAGCTGAATTAGCCTCGGTACCCGTGCTGGTGTGAGAAACTGAGCGGTTCCTCCCGTCTGGGCGTTTCCTTGGGAAGAAGTCGCCCTTGCGGGGTGCACTGGAAAAGAGCAGCCCTCCCTTAGGCCTTGACTTATGACTGACAAAAGTCCTTCAAGTCCTCTGGGGGCGACTTCTCGAAGAGCTCTGTCCACCTAGCTAGTCAAAGCACGCAAAGAATGTGCTTTGCATTTTGTGCAACCCTCCCATCCATGGTCGGGGCCAAGGCAGCGGAGGCAAAGAACGTGGGGATCCGATGTAGGGAAGAGCACCTCGCAGGCTGGACATCTGCTGAAGCCCGCTGAAGTCGAAATGCATCGGGGAGGAAAGACAGAAGAAAGTATCCGGGGAAGAGCGCGTGGTATTACATGTCCGAAGACAATCCCAGGAGCGCTGGTGAAATGGGCCTGTTCCTGTTGACGCGGAAAAGGGGACTGGCGCCGGTGGGCAGAGTGAGGCGAGCGCATGCTCCCAGGGCTACGCCCCCGCGTACCTCTAAATTTAAATGGGAAGATTTCTTCTGGTGAAAAAGGTTCCGTCTCCCTTCCCTAACGAGAGGCGCCCATGCAGTCTGGAGGAAAGGGGACAGGACGAAAGAGTACAACAGTTACAGGTAAGTAACTTGTTCCTTCTCCAGCATGGGGTCTGGCATGGATTCACATAAAGAATAGCAGTACAGAAATACACAACGACGTGAGGTGGCAAGGCTCAACAGAAGCAATTACTGTTACCTCCGGAACAGGCTCACCTTCAAGGGAACAGGTTGCGTAGCACTGCTTGGCCGACCCTGGAGTCCTCTCTGGAATCCCTTTCGACGCTGTAGAATCTTGTGAAGGTGTGTGTAGACCTCCACATAGCAGCCCTGCAGATGTCCAGCAGGGGCACACCAGACAGGAACGAAGTCGTCGCAGCGATCGCTCTGGTGGAATGAGCTCTCAGCCGGTCAGGCATTGGTCGGTTTGCCAAACGGTGACAGTGTGTAATACAGGCGGAGAGCCACCTGGAAATGGAAGCCTTGGACCAAGCTTTCCCATGGTTCACAGGACCAAAGTTCACGAAAGGTTGAGACATCTTCCGTAAACTCTTTGTGCGTGCCACATAGAACTTCAGAGCACGCGCCACATCCAGCGAGTGCAAAGTCCTTCCAGCCAGCGACAAAGGTGTCGGAAAAAACACAGGCAACACCAAATGTTTGTTGAGGTGGAATTCTGACGGAACCTTTGGCATGAAGGAAGGGTGCGCCCGCAGCACCACCCTCGTGATGTGAAAAGTCAGATAAGGCCTCTTGCAGGACAGGGCCTGGATCTCAACTACCCTCCTGGCAGGGATGATGGCCACAATAAAAGGCGTTTTCCACGAAAGGAACTTGAGAGTGGCCTGATGCATAGGTTCGAAGGCGGCCCCCATGAGCCTTGTCAGTACCACGTTGAGTTCCCACGCCGGGGCTGAAGCCTTCACTCTGCCAGACCTGTGAGTCATTCGTGGAAGGCCTAGACTGTTGATGGTGTGTCGAGGTCTTTTTCCTCGTCTGCATCCACCAGGGTGTCCGGCTTGTCTGGAACGAGTGGAGGGGTGCTGGGCGCCGAGGGCTGAGGTGTGGAGACCGGAGCCGGAGGCTGCAGCAGAGGCTAGTACGGAACCGCCTGAACAGTGGAAGGCAGGGGCGCCAGAATCGAAGGAGCCGGCGTGGCAGCAGGGGCTGCAACGGGGCCTGCAGTGCTGGAGCTATAGGAGGAATAACTATAGGTGCAGGGGGAGGGGCCAGAGCGAGCATGTCCATGATTACATCCCTAAGGAAGGACCCCATCTGAGGACATGAGCATGAGGAACTTTTCAAAGAACCTGTCGTCGCAGGCCCGTGGGTTGGCAGGTGATATTGACAGGTAGCGGACGGCTGCTGATGCCGCTGCATACTCTGTCTAGCTGTTTGCGGGGTAAACCTGTCCTGTGCTGCTGAAGGATAAACTGTAGGCCACGTAGCTGGTTGACACCAGTCCCACCTTGTAACTCGTTCTCCCACCTGCTGCATTCCTCGGGCGGCCATCTTGTCTGGCGTGGTGGCCATCTTGTCGAGCTGCATGCCACGTGCCAAAGTCATGGTGCTTGGCTCACTGGGCCCGGCCTCCTCCAGGACTCTTGGCGATGGAGCATGAGACCTACCCTGCACCTCAGGCCGAGGCCTGGTAGGAATGTCACCCTCAGCAGAGTTGCCGGTAGTGCTGGGTACAGGCGCCCCCTCTGCCATGTTGCAGGTACAAGTGCATAGCCCCTCAGGTGTACACCCGGTAAAAGAACCTTGCGGTCTCTCAGCACTGTCTCTGGAAGGATCTACAGACCCCTCGGCCTGGCCGCCGGTAGCTGAATTAGCCTCGGTACCCGTGCTGGTGTGAGAAACTGAGCGGTTCCTCCCGTCTGGGCGTTTCCTTGGGAAGAAGTCGCCCTTGCGGGGTGCACTGGAAAAGAGCAGCCCTCCCTTAGGCCTTGACTTATGACTGACAAAAGTCCTTCAAGTCCTCTGGGGGCGACTTCTCGAAGAGCTCTGTCCACCCAGCTAGTCAAAGCACGCAAAGAATGTGCTTTGCATTTTGTGCAACCCTCCCATCCATGGTCGGGGCCAAGGCAGCGGAGGCAAAGAACGTGGGGATCCGATGTAGGGAAGAGCACCTCGCAGGCTGGACATCTGCTGAAGCCCGCTGAAGTCGAAATGCATCGGGGAGGAAAGACAGAAGAAAGTATCCGGGGAAGAGCGCGTGGTATTACATGTCCGAAGACAATCCCAGGAGCGCTGGTGAAATGGGCCTGTTCCTGTTGACGCGGAAAAGGGGACTGGCGCCGGTGGGCAGAGTGAGGCGAGCGCATGCTCCCAGGGCTACGCCCCCGCGTACCTCTAAATTTAAATGGGAAGATTTCTTCTGGTGAAAAAGGTTCCGTCTCCCTTCCCTAACGAGAGGCGCCCATGCAGTATGGAGGAAAGGGGACAGGACGAAAGAGTACAACAGTTACAGGTATGTAACTTGTTCCTTCTCCAGCATGGGGTCTGGCATGGATTCACATAAAGAATAGCAGTACAGAAATACACAACGACGTGAGGTGGCAAGGCTCAACAGAAGCAATTACTGTTACCTCCGGAACAGGCTCACCTTCAAGGGAACAGGTTGCGTAGCACTGCTTGGCCGACCCTGGAGTCCTCTCTGGAATCCCTTTCGACGCTGTAGAATCTTGTGAAGGTGTGTGTAGACCTCCACATAGCAGCCCTGCAGATGTCCAGCAGGGGCACACCAGACAGGAACGAAGTCGTCGCAGCGATCGCTCTGGTGGAATGAGCTCTCAGCCGGTCAGGCATTGGTCGGTTTGCCAAACGGTGACAGTGTGTAATACAGGCGGAGAGCAACCTGGAAATGGAAGCCTTGGACCAAGCTTTCCCATGGTTCACAGGACCAAAGTTCACGAAAGGTTGAGACATCTTCCGTAAACTCTTTGTGCGTGCCACATAGAACTTCAGAGCACGCGCCACATCCAGCGAGTGCAAAGTCCTTCCAGCCAGCGACAAAGGTGTCAAAAAAAATAAGGGGAACACCAAATGTTTGTTGAGATGGAATTCTGACGGAACCTTTGGCATGAAGGAAGGGTGCGCCCGCAGCACCACCCTCGTGATGTGAAAAGTCAGATAAGGCTGCTTGCAGGACAGGGCCTGGATCTCAACTACCCTCCTGGCAGGGATGATGGCCACAATAAAAGGCGCTTTCCACGAAAGGAACTTGAGAGTGGCCTGATGCATAGGTTCGAAGGCGGCCCCCATGAGCTTTGTCAGTACCACGTTGAGTTCCCACGCCGGGGCTGAAGCCTTCACTCTGCCAGACCTGTGAGTCATTCGTGGAAGGCCTAGACTGTTGATGGTGTGTCGAGGTCTTTTTCTCATCTGCATCCACCAGGGTGTCCGGCTTGTCTGGAACGAGTGGAGGGGTGCTGGGCGCCGAGGGCTGAGGTGTGGAGACCGGAGCCGGAGGCTGCAGCAGAGGCTAGTACGGAACCGCCTGAACAGTGGAAGGCAGGGGCGCCAGAATCGAAGGAGCCGGCTTGGCAGCAGGGGCTGCAACGGGGCCTGCAGTGCTGGAGCTATAGGAGGAATAACTATAGGTGCAGGGGGAGGGGCCAGAGCGAGCATGTCCATGATTACATCCCTAAGGAAGGACCCCATCGGAGGACATGAGCATGAGGAACTTTTCAAAGAACCTGTCGTCGCAGGCCCGTGGGTTGGCAGGTGATATTGACGGGTAGCGGACAGCTGCTGATGCCGCTGCATACTCTGTCTAGCTGTTTGCGGGGTAAACCTGTCCTGTGCTGCTGAAGGATAAACTGTAGGCCACGTACCTGGTTGACACCAGTCCCACCTTGTAACTCGTTCTCCCACCTGCTGCATTCCTCGGGCGGCCATCTTGTCTGGCGTGGTGGCCATCTTGTCGAGCTGCATGCCACGTGCCAAAGTCATGGTGCTTGGCTCACTGGGCCCGGCCTCCTCCAGGACTCTTGGCGATGGAGCATGAGACCTACCCTGCACCTCAGGCCGAGGCCTGGTAGGAATGTCACCCTCAGCAGAGTTGCCGGTAGTGCTGGGTACAGGCGCCCCCTCTGCCATGTTGCAGGTACAAGTGCATAGCCCCTCAGGTGTACACCCGGTAAAAGAACCTTGCGGTCTCTCAGCACTGTCTCTGGAAGGATCTACAGACCCCTCGGCCTGGCCGCCGGTAGCTGAATTAGCCTCGGTACCCGTGCTGGTGTGAGAAACTGAGCGGTTCCTCCCGTCTGGGCGTTTCCTTGGGAAGAAGTCGCCCTTGCGGGGTGCACTGGAAAAGAGCAGCCCTCCCTTAGGCCTTGACTTATGACTGACAAAAGTCCTTCAAGTCCTCTGGGGGCGACTTCTCGAAGAGCTCTGTCCACCTAGCTAGTCAAAGCACGCAAAGAATGTGCTTTGCATTTTGTGCAACCCTCCCATCCATGGTCGGGGCCAAGGCAGCGGAGGCAAAGAACGTGGGGATCCGATGTAGGGAAGAGCACCTCGCAGGCTGGACATCTGCTGAAGCCCGCTGAAGTCGAAATGCATCGGGGAGGAAAGACAGAAGAAAGTATCCGGGGAAGAGCGCGTGGTATTACATGTCCGAAGACAATCCCAGGAGCGCTGGTGAAATGGGCCTGTTCCTGTTGACGCGGAAAAGGGGACTGGCGCCGGTGGGCAGAGTGAGGCGAGCGCATGCTCCCAGGGCTACGCCCCCGCGTACCTCTAAATTTAAATGGGAAGATTTCTTCTGGTGAAAAAGGTTCCGTCTCCCTTCCCTAACGAGAGGCGCCCATGCAGTCTGGAGGAAAGGGGACAGGACGAAAGAGTACAACAGTTACAGGTAAGTAACTTGTTCCTTCTCCAGCATGGGGTCTGGCATGGATTCACATAAAGAATAGCAGTACAGAAATACACAACGACGTGAGGTGGCAAGGCTCAACAGAAGCAATTACTGTTACCTCCGGAACAGGCTCACCTTCAAGGGAACAGGTTGCGTAGCACTGCTTGGCCGACCCTGGAGTCCTCTCTGGAATCCCTTTCGACGCTGTAGAATCTTGTGAAGGTGTGTGTAGACCTCCACATAGCAGCCCTGCAGATGTCCAGCAGGGGCACACCAGACAGGAACGAAGTCGTCGCAGCGATCGCTCTGGTGGAATGAGCTCTCAGCCGGTCAGGCATTGGTCGGTTTGCCAAACGGTGACAGTGTGTAATACAGGCGGAGAGCCACCTGGAAATGGAAGCCTTGGACCAAGCTTTCCCATGGTTCACAGGACCAAAGTTCACGAAAGGTTGAGACATCTTCCGTAAACTCTTTGTGCGTGCCACATAGAACTTCAGAGCACGCGCCACATCCAGCGAGTGCAAAGTCCTTCCAGCCAGCGACAAAGGTGTCGGAAAAAACACAGGCAACACCAAATGTTTGTTGAGGTGGAATTCTGACGGAACCTTTGGCATGAAGGAAGGGTGCGCCCGCAGCACCACCCTCGTGATGTGAAAAGTCAGATAAGGCCTCTTGCAGGACAGGGCCTGGATCTCAACTACCCTCCTGGCAGGGATGATGGCCACAATAAAAGGCGTTTTCCACGAAAGGAACTTGAGAGTGGCCTGATGCATAGGTTCGAAGGCGGCCCCCATGAGCCTTGTCAGTACCACGTTGAGTTCCCACGCCGGGGCTGAAGCCTTCACTCTGCCAGACCTGTGAGTCATTCGTGGAAGGCCTAGACTGTTGATGGTGTGTCGAGGTCTTTTTCCTCGTCTGCATCCACCAGGGTGTCCGGCTTGTCTGGAACGAGTGGAGGGGTGCTGGGCGCCGAGGGCTGAGGTGTGGAGACCGGAGCCGGAGGCTGCAGCAGAGGCTAGTACGGAACCGCCTGAACAGTGGAAGGCAGGGGCGCCAGAATCGAAGGAGCCGGCGTGGCAGCAGGGGCTGCAACGGGGCCTGCAGTGCTGGAGCTATAGGAGGAATAACTATAGGTGCAGGGGGAGGGGCCAGAGCGAGCATGTCCATGATTACATCCCTAAGGAAGGACCCCATCTGAGGACATGAGCATGAGGAACTTTTCAAAGAACCTGTCGTCGCAGGCCCGTGGGTTGGCAGGTGATATTGACAGGTAGCGGACGGCTGCTGATGCCGCTGCATACTCTGTCTAGCTGTTTGCGGGGTAAACCTGTCCTGTGCTGCTGAAGGATAAACTGTAGGCCACGTAGCTGGTTGACACCAGTCCCACCTTGTAACTCGTTCTCCCACCTGCTGCATTCCTCGGGCGGCCATCTTGTCTGGCGTGGTGGCCATCTTGTCGAGCTGCATGCCACGTGCCAAAGTCATGGTGCTTGGCTCACTGGGCCCGGCCTCCTCCAGGACTCTTGGCGATGGAGCATGAGACCTACCCTGCACCTCAGGCCGAGGCCTGGTAGGAATGTCACCCTCAGCAGAGTTGCCGGTAGTGCTGGGTACAGGCGCCCCCTCTGCCATGTTGCAGGTACAAGTGCATAGCCCCTCAGGTGTACACCCGGTAAAAGAACCTTGCGGTCTCTCAGCACTGTCTCTGGAAGGATCTACAGACCCCTCGGCCTGGCCGCCGGTAGCTGAATTAGCCTCGGTACCCGTGCTGGTGTGAGAAACTGAGCGGTTCCTCCCGTCTGGGCGTTTCCTTGGGAAGAAGTCGCCCTTGCGGGGTGCACTGGAAAAGAGCAGCCCTCCCTTAGGCCTTGACTTATGACTGACAAAAGTCCTTCAAGTCCTCTGGGGGCGACTTCTCGAAGAGCTCTGTCCACCCAGCTAGTCAAAGCACGCAAAGAATGTGCTTTGCATTTTGTGCAACCCTCCCATCCATGGTCGGGGCCAAGGCAGCGGAGGCAAAGAACGTGGGGATCCGATGTAGGGAAGAGCACCTCGCAGGCTGGACATCTGCTGAAGCCCGCTGAAGTCGAAATGCATCGGGGAGGAAAGACAGAAGAAAGTATCCGGGGAAGAGCGCGTGGTATTACATGTCCGAAGACAATCCCAGGAGCGCTGGTGAAATGGGCCTGTTCCTGTTGACGCGGAAAAGGGGACTGGCGCCGGTGGGCAGAGTGAGGCGAGCGCATGCTCCCAGGGCTACGCCCCCGCGTACCTCTAAATTTAAATGGGAAGATTTCTTCTGGTGAAAAAGGTTCCGTCTCCCTTCCCTAACGAGAGGCGCCCATGCAGTATGGAGGAAAGGGGACAGGACGAAAGAGTACAACAGTTACAGGTATGTAACTTGTTCCTTCTCCAGCATGGGGTCTGGCATGGATTCACATAAAGAATAGCAGTACAGAAATACACAACGACGTGAGGTGGCAAGGCTCAACAGAAGCAATTACTGTTACCTCCGGAACAGGCTCACCTTCAAGGGAACAGGTTGCGTAGCACTGCTTGGCCGACCCTGGAGTCCTCTCTGGAATCCCTTTCGACGCTGTAGAATCTTGTGAAGGTGTGTGTAGACCTCCACATAGCAGCCCTGCAGATGTCCAGCAGGGGCACACCAGACAGGAACGAAGTCGTCGCAGCGATCGCTCTGGTGGAATGAGCTCTCAGCCGGTCAGGCATTGGTCGGTTTGCCAAACGGTGACAGTGTGTAATACAGGCGGAGAGCAACCTGGAAATGGAAGCCTTGGACCAAGCTTTCCCATGGTTCACAGGACCAAAGTTCACGAAAGGTTGAGACATCTTCCGTAAACTCTTTGTGCGTGCCACATAGAACTTCAGAGCACGCGCCACATCCAGCGAGTGCAAAGTCCTTCCAGCCAGCGACAAAGGTGTCAAAAAAAAAAAAGGGGAACACCAAATGTTTGTTGAGATGGAATTCTGACGGAACCTTTGGCATGAAGGAAGGGTGCGCCCGCAGCACCACCCTCGTGATGTGAAAAGTCAGATAAGGCTGCTTGCAGGACAGGGCCTGGATCTCAACTACCCTCCTGGCAGGGATGATGGCCACAATAAAAGGCGCTTTCCACGAAAGGAACTTGAGAGTGGCCTGATGCATAGGTTCGAAGGCGGCCCCCATGAGCCTTGTCAGTACCACGTTGAGTTCCCACGCCGGGGCTGAAGCCTTCACTCTGCCAGACCTGTGAGTCATTCGTGGAAGGCCTAGACTGTTGATGGTGTGTCGAGGTCTTTTTCTCATCTGCATCCACCAGGGTGTCCGGCTTGTCTGGAACGAGTGGAGGGGTGCTGGGCGCCGAGGGCTGAGGTGTGGAGACCGGAGCCGGAGGCTGCAGCAGAGGCTAGTACGGAACCGCCTGAACAGTGGAAGGCAGGGGCGCCAGAATCGAAGGAGCCGGCTTGGCAGCAGGGGCTGCAACGGGGCCTGCAGTGCTGGAGCTATAGGAGGAATAACTATAGGTGCAGGGGGAGGGGCCAGAGCGAGCATGTCCATGATTACATCCCTAAGGAAGGACCCCATCTGAGGACATGAGCATGAGGAACTTTTCAAAGAACCTGTCGTCGCAGGCCCGTGGGTTGGCAGGTGATATTGACGGGTAGCGGACAGCTGCTGATGCCGCTGCATACTCTGTCTAGCTGTTTGCGGGGTAAACCTGTCCTGTGCTGCTGAAGGATAAACTGTAGGCCACGTACCTGGTTGACACCAGTCCCACCTTGTAACTCGTTCTCCCACCTGCTGCATTCCTCGGGCGGCCATCTTGTCTGGCGTGGTGGCCATCTTGTCGAGCTGCATGCCACGTGCCAAAGTCATGGTGCTTGGCTCACTGGGCCCGGCCTCCTCCAGGACTCTTGACGATGGAGCATGAGACCTACCCTGCACCTCAGGCCGAGGCCTGGTAGGAATGTCACCCTCAGCAGAGTTGCCGGTAGTGCTGGGTACAGGCGCCCCCTCTGCCATGTTGCAGGTACAAGTGCAAAGCCCCTCAGGTGTACACCCGGTAAAAGAACCTTGCGGTCTCTCAGCACTATCTCTGGAAGGATCTACAGACCCCTCGGCCTGGCGGCCGGTAGCTGAATTAGCCTCGGTACCCGTGCTGGTGTGAGAAACTGAGCGGTTCCTCCCGTCTGGGCGTTTCCTTGGGAAGAAGTCGCCCTTGCGGGGTGCACTGGAAAAGAGCAGCCCTCCCTTAGGCCTTGACTTATGACTGACAAAAGTCCTTCAAGTCCTCTGGGGGCGACTTCTCGAAGAGCTCTGTCCACCTAGCTAGTCAAAGCACGAAAAGAATGTGCTTTGCATTTTGTGCAACCCTCCCATCCATGGTCGGGGCCAAGGCAGCGGAGGCAAAGAACGTGGGGATCCGATGTAGGGAAGAGCACCTCGCAGGCTGGACATCTGCTGAAGCCCGCTGAAGTCGAAATGCATCGGGGAGGAAAGACAGAAGAAAGTATCCGGGGAAGAGCGCGTGGTATTACATGTCCGAAGACAATCCCAGGAGCGCTGGTGAAATGGGCCTGTTCCTGTTGACGCGGAAAAGGGGACTGGCGCCGGTGGGCAGAGTCAGGCGAGCGCATGCTCCCAGGGCTACGCCCCCGCGTGCCTCTAAATTTAAATGGGAAGATTTCTTCTGGTGAAAAAGGTTCCGTCTCCCTTCCCCAACGAGAGGCGCCCATGCAGTATGGAGGAAAGGGGACAGGACGAAAGAGTACAACAGTTACAGGTAAGTAACTTGTTCCTTCTCCAGCATGGGGTCTGGCATGGATTCACATAAAGAATAAATAGCAGTACAGAAATACACAACGACGTGAGGTGGCAAGGCTCAACAGAAGCAATTACTGTTACCTCCGGAACAGGCTCACCTTCAAGGGAACAGGTTGCGTAGCACTGCTTGGCCGACCCTGGAGTCCTCTCTGGAATCCCTTTCGACGCTGTAGAATCTTGTGAAGGTGTGTGTAGACCTCCACATAGCAGCCCTGCAGATGTCCAGCAGGGGCACACCAGACAGGAACGAAGTCGTCGCAGCGATCGCTCTGGTCGAATGAGCTCTCAGCCGGTCAGGCATTGGTCGGTTTGCCAAACGGTGACAGTGTGTAATACAGGCGGAGAGCCACCTGGAAATGGAAGCCTTGGACCAAGCTTTCCCATGGTTCACAGGACCAAAGTTCACGAAAGGTTGAGACATCTTCCGTAAACTCTTCGGAAAAAACACAGGCAACACCAAATGTTTGTTGAGGTGGAATTCTGATGGAACCTTTGGCATGAAGGAAGGGTGCGCCCGCAGCACCACCCTCGTGATGTGAAAAGTCAGATAAGGCCGCTTGCAGGACAGGGCCTGGATCTCAACTACCCTCCTGGCAGGGATGATGGCCACAATAAAAGGCGTTTTCCACGAAAGGAACTTGAGAGTGGCCTGATGCATAGGTTCGAAGGCGGCCCCCATGAGCCTTGTCAGTACCACGTTGAGTTCCCACGCCGGGGCTGAAGCCTTCACTCTGCCAGACCTGTGAGTCATTCGTGGAAGGCCTAGACTGTTGATGGTGTGTCGAGGTCTTTTTCCTCGTCTGCATCCATCAGGGTGTCCGGCTTGTCTGGAACGAGTGGAGGGGTGCTGGGCGCCGAGGGCTGCGGTGTGGAGACCGGAGCCGGAGGCTGCAGCAGAGGCTAGTACGGAACCGCCTGAACAGTGGAAGGCAGGGGCGCCAGAATCGAAGGAGCCGGCGTGGCAGCAGGGGCTGCAACGGGGCCTGCAGTGCTGGAGCTATAGGAGGAATAACTATAGGTGCAGGGGGAGGGGCCAGAGCGAGCATGTCCATGATTACATCCCTAAGGAAGGACCCCATCTGAGGACATGAGCATGAGGAACTTTTCAAAGAACCTGTCGGCGCAGGCCCGTGGGTTGGCAGGTGATATTGACAGGTAGCGGACGGCAGCTGATGCCGCTGCATACTCTGTCTAGCTGTTTGCGGGGTAAACCTGTCCTGTGCTGCTGAAGGATAAACTGTAGGCCACGTACCTGGTTGACACCAGTCCCACCTTGTAACTCGTTCTCCCACCTGCTGCATTCCTCGGGCGGCCATCTTGTCTGGCGTGGTGGCCATCTTGTCGAGCTGCATGCCATGTGCCAAAGTCATGGTGCTTGGCTCACTGGGCCCGGCCTCCTCCAGGACTCTTGGCGATGGGAGCATGAGACCTACCCTGCACCTCAGGCCGAGGCCTGGTAGGATTGTCACCCTCAGCAGAGTTGCCGGTAGTGCTGGGTACAGGCGCCCCCTCTGCCATGTTGCAGGTACAAGTGCATAGCCCCTCAGGTGTACACCCGGTAAAAGAACCTTGCGGTCTCTCAGCACTGTCTCTGGAAGGATCTACAGACCCCTCGGCCTGGCCGCCGGTAGCTGAATTAGCCTCGGTACCCGTGCTGGTGTGAGAAACTGAGCGGTTCCTCCCGTCTGGGCGTTTCCTTGGGAAGAAGTCGCCCTTGCGGGGTGCACTGGAAAAGAGCAGCCCTCCCTTAGGCCTTGACTTATGACTGACAAAAGTCCTTCAAGTCCTCTGGGGGCGACTTCTCGAAGAGCTCTGTCCACCTAGCTAGTCAAAGCACGCAAAGAATGTGCTTTGCATTTTGTGCAACCCTCCCATCCATGGTCGGGGCCAAGGCAGCGGAGGCAAAGAACGTGGGGATCCGATGTAGGGAAGAGCACCTCGCAGGCTGGACATCTGCTGAAGCCCGCTGAAGTCGAAATGCATCGGGGAGGAAAGACAGAAGAAAGTATCCGGGGAAGAGCGCGTGGTATTACATGTCCGAAGACAATCCCAGGAGCGCTGGTGAAATGGGCCTGTTCCTGTTGACGCGGAAAAGGGGACTGGCGCCGGTGGGCAGAGTCAGGCGAGCGCATGCTCCCAGGGCTACGCCCCCGCGTGCCTCTAAATTTAAATGGGAAGATTTCTTCTGGTGAAAAAGGTTCCGTCTCCCTTCCCTAACGAGAGGCGCCCATGCAGTATGGAGGAAAGGGGACAGGACGAAAGAGTACAACAGTTACAGGTAAGTAACTTGTTCCTTCTCCAGCATGGGGTCTGGCATGGATTCACATAAAGAATAAATAGCAGTACAGAAATACACAACGACGTGAGGTGGCAAGGCTCAACAGAAGTAATTACTGTTACCTCCGGAACAGGCTCACCTTCAAGGGAACAGGTTGCGTAGCACTGCTTGGCCGACCCTGGAGTCCTCTCGGAATCCCTTTCGACGCTGTAGAATCTTGTGAAGGTGTGTGTAGACCTCCACATAGCAGCCCTGCAGATGTCCAGCAGGGGCACACCAGACAGGAACGAAGTCGTCGCAGCGATCGCTCTGGTGGAATGAGCTCTCAGCCGGTCAGGCATTGGTCGGTTTGCCAAACGGTGACAGTGTGTAATACAGGCGGAGAGCCACCTGGAAATGGAAGCCTTGGACCAAGCTTTCCCATGGTTCACAGGACCAAAGTTCACGAAAGGTTGAGACATCTTCCGTAAACTCTTTGTGCGTGCCACATAGAACTTCAGAGCACGCGCCACATCCAGCGAGTGCAAAGTCCTTCCAGCCAGCGACAAAGGTGTCGGAAAAAACACAGGCAACACCAAATGTTTGTTGAGGTGGAATTCTGACGGAACCTTTGGCATGAAGGAAGGGTGCGCCCGCAGCACCACCCTCGTGATGTGAAAAGTCAGATAAGGCCTCTTGCAGGACAGGGCCTGGATCTCAACTACCCTCCTGGCAGGGATGATGGCCACAATAAAAGGCGTTTTCCACGAAAGGAACTTGAGAGTGGCCTGATGCATAGGTTCGAAGGCGGCCCCCATGAGCCTTGTCAGTACCACGTTGAGTTCCCACGCCGGGGCTGAAGCCTTCACTCTGCCAGACCTGTGAGTCATTCGTGGAAGGCCTAGACTGTTGATGGTGTGTCGAGGTCTTTTTCCTCGTCTGCATCCACCAGGGTGTCCGGCTTGTCTGGAACGAGTGGAGGGGTGCTGGGCGCCGAGGGCTGAGGTGTGGAGACCGGAGCCGGAGGCTGCAGCAGAGGCTAGTACGGAACCGCCTGAACAGTGGAAGGCAGGGGCACCAGAATCGAAGGAGCCGGCGTGGCAGCAGGGGCTGCAACGGGGCCTGCAGTGCTGGAGCTATAGGAGGAATAACTATAGGTGCAGGGGGAGGGGCCAGAGCGAGCATGTCCATGATTACATCCCTAAGGAAGGACCCCATCTGAGGACATGAGCATGAGGAACTTTTCAAAGAACCTGTCGTCGCAGGCCCGTGGGTTGGCAGGTGATATTGACAGGTAGCGGACGGCTGCTGATGCCGCTGCATACTCTGTCTAGCTGTTTGCGGGGTAAACCTGTCCTGTGCTGCTGAAGGATAAACTGTAGGCCACGTAGCTGGTTGACACCAGTCCCACCTTGTAACTCGTTCTCCCACCTGCTGCATTCCTCGGGCGGCCATCTTGTCTGGCGTGGTGGCCATCTTGTCGAGCTGCATGCCACATGCCAAAGTCATGGTGCTTGGCTCACTGGGCCCGGCCTCCTCCAGGACTCTTGACGATGGAGCATGAGACCTACCCTGCACCTCAGGCCGAGGCCTGGTAGGAATGTCACCCTCAGCAGAGTTGCCGGTAGTGCTGGGTACAGGCGCCCCCTCTGCCATGTTGCAGGTACAAGTGCATAGCCCCTCAGGTGTACACCCGGTAAAAGAACCTTGCGGTCTCTCAGCACTGTCTCTGGAAGGATCTACAGACCCCTCGGCCTGGCGGCCGGTAGCTGAATTAGCCTCGGTACCCGTGCTGGTGTGAGAAACTGAGCGGTTCCTCCCGTCTGGGCGTTTCCTTGGGAAGAAGTCGCCCTTGCGGGGTGCACTGGAAAAGAGCAGCCCTCCCTTAGGCCTTGACTTATGACTGACAAAAGTCCTTCAAGTCCTCTGGGGGCGACTTCTCGAAGAGCTCTGTCCACCTAGCTAGTCAAAGCACGCAAAGAATGTGCTTTGCATTTTGTGCAACCCTCCCATCCATGGTCGGGGCCAAGGCAGCCGAGGCAAAGAACGTGGGGATCCGATGTAGGGAAGAGCACCTCGCAGGCTGGACATCTGCTGAAGCCCGCTGAAGTCGAAATGCATCGGGGAGGAAAGACAGAAGAAAGTATCCGGGGAAGAGCGCGTGGTATTACATGTCCGAAGACAATCCCAGGAGCGCTGGTGAAATGGGCCTGTTCCTGTTGACGCGGAAAAGGGGACTGGCGCCGGTGGGCAGAGTCAGGCGAGCGCATGCTCCCAGGGCTACGCCCCCGCGTACCTCTAAATTTAAATGGGAAGATTTCTTCTGGTGAAAAAGGTTCCGTCTCCCTTCCCTAACGAGAGGCGCCCATGCAGTATGGAGGAAAGGGGACAGGACGAAAGAGTACAACAGTTACAGGTAAGTAACTTGTTCCTTCTCCAGCATGGGGTCTGGCATGGATTCACATAAAGAATAAATAGCAGTACAGAAACACACAACGACGTGAGGTGGCAAGGCTCAACAGAAGCAATTACTGTTACCTCCGGAACAAGCTCACCTTCAAGGGAACAGGTTGCGTAGCACTGCTTGGCCGACCCTGGAGTCCTCTCTGGAATCCCTTTCGACGCTGTAGAATCTTGTGAAGGTGTGTAGACCTCCACATAGCAGCCCTGCAGATGTCCAGCAGGGGCACACCAGACAGGAACGAAGTCGTCGCAGCGATCGCTCTGGTGGAATGAGCTCTCAGCCGGTCAGGCATTGGTCGGTTTGCCAAACGGTGACAGTGTGTAATACAGGCGGAGAGCCACCTGGAAATGGAAGCCTTGGACCAAGCTTTCCCATGGTTCACAGGACCAAAGTTCACGAAAGGTTGAGACATCTTCCGTAAACTCTTTGTGCGTGCCACATAGAACTTCAGAGCACGCGCCACATCCAGCGAGTGCAAAGTCCTTCCAGCCAGCGACAAAGGTGTCGGAAAAAACACAGGCAACACCAAATGTTTGTTGAGGTGGAATTCTGACGGAACCTTTGGCATGAAGGAAGGGTGCGCCCGCAGCACCACCCTCGTGATGTGAAAAGTCAGATAAGGCCTCTTGCAGGACAGGGCCTGGATCTCAACTACCCTCCTGGCAGGGATGATGGCCACAATAAAAGGCGTTTTCCACGAAAGGAACTTGAGAGTGGCCTGATGCATAGGTTCGAAGGCGGCCCCCATGAGCCTTGTCAGTACCACGTTGAGTTCCCACGCCGGGGCTGAAGCCTTCACTCTGCCAGACCTGTGAGTCATTCGTGGAAGGCCTAGACTGTTGATGGTGTGTCGAGGTCTTTTTCCTCGTCTGCATCCACCAGGGTGTCCGGCTTGTCTGGAACGAGTGGAGGGGTGCTGGGCGCCGAGGGCTGAGGTGTGGAGACCGGAGCCGGAGGCTGCAGCAGAGGCTAGTACGGAACCGCCTGAACAGTGGAAGGCAGGGGCGCCAGAATCGAAGGAGCTGGCGTGGCAGCAGGGGCTGCAACGGGGCCTGCAGTGCTGGAGCTATAGGAGGAATAACTATAGGTGCAGGGGGAGGGGCCAGAGCGAGCATGTCCATGATTACATCCCTAAGGAAGGACCCCATCTGAGGACATGAGCATGAGGAACTTTTCAAAGAACCTGTCGTCGCAGGCCCGTGGGTTGGCAGGTGATATTGACAGGTAGCGGACGGCTGCTGATGCCGCTGCATACTCTGTCTAGCTGTTTGCGGGGTAAACCTGTCCTGTGCTGCTGAAGGATAAACTGTAGGCCACGTAGCTGGTTGACACCAGTCCCACCTTGTAACTCGTTCTCCCACCTGCTGCATTCCTCGGGCGGCCCTCTTGTCTGGCGTGGTGGCCATCTTGTCGAGCTGCATGCCACGTGCCAAAGTCATGGTGCTTGGCTCACTGGGCCCGGCCTCCTCCAGGACTCTTGGCGATGGAGCATGAGACCTACCCTACACCTCAGGCCGAGGCCTGGTAGGAATGTCACCCTCAGCAGAGTTGCCGGTAGTGCTGGGTACAGGCGCCCCCTCTGCCATGTTGCAGGTACAAGTGCATAGCCCCTCAGGTGTACACCCGGTAAAAGAACCTTGCGGTCTCTCAGCACTGTCTCTGGAAGGATCTACAGACCCCTCGGCCTGGCTGCCGGTAGCTGAATTAGCCTCGGTACCCGTGCTGGTGTGAGAAACTGAGCGGTTCCTCCCGTCTGGGCGTTTCCTTGGGAAGAAGTCGCCCTTGCGGGGTGCACTGGAAAAGAGCAGCCCTCCCTTAGGCCTTGACTTATGACTGACAAAAGTCCTTCAAGTCCTCTGGGGGCGACTTCTCGAAGAGCTCTGTCCACCCAGCTAGTCAAAGCACGCAAAGAATGTGCTTTGCATTTTGTGCAACCCTCCCATCCATGGTCGGGGCCAAGGCAGCGGAGGCAAAGAACGTGGGGATCCGATGTAGGGAAGAGCACCTCGCAGGCTGGACATCTGCTGAAGCCCGCTGAAGTCGAAATGCATCGGGGAGGAAAGACAGAAGAAAGTATCCGGGGAAGAGCGCGTGGTATTACATGTCCGAAGACAATCCCAGGAGCGCTGGTGAAATGGGCCTGTTCCTGTTGACGCGGAAAAGGGGATTGGCGCGGGTGGGCAGAGTGAGGCGAGCGCATGCTCCCAGGGCTACGCCCCCGCGTACCTCTAAATTTAAATGGGAAGATTTCTTCTGGTGAAAAAGGTTCCGTCTCCCTTCCCTAACGAGAGGCGCCCATGCAGTATGGAGGAAAGGGGACAGGACGAAAGAGTACAACAGTTACAGGTATGTAACTTGTTCCTTCTCCAGCATGGGGTCTGGCATGGATTCACATAAAGAATAGCAGTACAGAAATACACAACGACGTGAGGTGGCAAGGCTCAACAGAAGCAATTACTGTTACCTCCGGAACAGGCTCACCTTCAAGGGAACAGGTTGCGTAGCACTGCTTGGCCGACCCTGGAGTCCTCTCTGGAATCCCTTTCGACGCTGTAGAATCTTGTGAAGGTGTGTGTAGACCTCCACATAGCAGCCCTGCAGATGTCCAGCAGGGGCACACCAGACAGGAACGAAGTCGTCGCAGCGATCGCTCTGGTGGAATGAGCTCTCAGCCGGTCAGGCATTGGTCGGTTTGCCAAACGGTGACAGTGTGTAATACAGGCGGAGAGCAACCTGGAAATGGAAGCCTTGGACCAAGCTTTCCCATGGTTCACAGGACCAAAGTTCACGAAAGGTTGAGACATCTTCCGTAAACTCTTTGTGCGTGCCACATAGAACTTCAGAGCACGCGCCACATCCAGCGAGTGCAAAGTCCTTCCAGCCAGCGACAAAGGTGTCGGAAAAAACACAGGCAACACCAAATGTTTGTTGAGATGGAATTCTGACGGAACCTTTGGCATGAAGGAAGGGTGCGCCCGCAGCACCACCCTCGTGATGTGAAAAGTCAGATAAGGCTGCTTGCAGGACAGGGCCTGGATCTCAACTACCCTCCTGGCAGGGATGATGACCACAATAAAAGGCGCTTTCCACGAAAGGAACTTGAGAGTGGCCTGATGCATAGGTTCGAAGGCGGCCCCCATGAGCCTTGTCAGTACCACGTTGAGTTCCCACGCCGGGGCTGAAGCCTTCACTCTGCCAGACCTGTGAGTCATTCGTGGAAGGCCTAGACTGTTGATGGTGTGTCGAGGTCTTTTTCTCATCTGCATCCACCAGGGTGTCCGGCTTGTCTGGAACGAGTGGAGGGGTGCTGGGCGCCGAGGGCTGAGGTGTGGAGACCGGAGCCGGAGGCTGCAGCAGAGGCTAGTACGGAACCGCCTGAACAGTGGAAGGCAGGGGCGCCAGAATCGAAGGAGCCGGCTTGGCAGCAGGGGCTGCAACGGGGCCTGCAGTGCTGGAGCTATAGGAGGAATAACTATAGGTGCAGGGGGAGGGGCCAGAGCGAGCATGTCCATGATTACATCCCTAAGGAAGGACCCCATCTGAGGACATGAGCATGAGGAACTTTTCAAAGAACCTGTCGTCGCAGGCCCGTGGGTTGGCAGGTGATATTGACAGGTAGCGGACGGCTGCTGATGCCGCTGCATACTCTGTCTAGCTGTTTGCGGGGTAAACCTGTCCTGTGCTGCTGAAGGATAAACTGTAGGCCACGTAGCTGGTTGACACCAGTCCCACCTTGTAACTCGTTCTCCCACCTGCTGCATTCCTCGGGCGGCCATCTTATCTGGCGTGGTGGCCATCTTGTCGAGCTGCATGCCATGTGCCAAAGTCATGGTGCTTGGCTCACTGGGCCCGGCCTCCTCCAGGACTCTTGGCGATGGAGCATGAGACCTACCCTGCACCTCAGGCCGAGGCCTGGTAGGAATGTCACCCTCAGCAGAGTTGCCGGTAGTGCTGGGTACAGGCGCCCCCTCTGCCATGTTGCAGGTACAAGTGCATAGCCCCTCAGGTGTACACCCGGTAAAAGAACCTTGCGGTCTCTCAGCACTGTCTCTGGAAGGATCTACAGACCCCTCGGCCTGGCCGCCGGTAGCTGAATTAGCCTCGGTACCCGTGCTGGTGTGAGAAACTGAGCGGTTCCTCCCGTCTGGGCGTTTCCTTGGGAAGAAGTCGCCCTTGCGGGGTGCACTGGAAAAGAGCAGCCCTCCCTTAGGCCTTGACTTATGACTGACAAAAGTCCTTCAAGTCCTCTGGGGGCGATTTCTCGAAGAGCTCTGTCCACCTAGCTAGTCAAAGCACGCAAAGAATGTGCTTTGCATTTTGTGCAACCCTCCCATCCATGGTCGGGGCCAAGGCAGCGGAGGCAAAGAACGTGGGGATCCGATGTAGGGAAGAGCACCTCGCAGGCTGGACATCTGCTGAAGCCCGCTGAAGTCGAAATGCATCGGGGAGGAAAGACAGAAGAAAGTATCCGGGGAAGAGCGCGTGGTATTACATGTCCGAAGACAATCCCAGGAGCGCTGGTGAAATGGGCCTGTTCCTGTTGACGCGGAAAAGGGGACTGGCGCCGGTGGGCAGAGTGAGGCGAGCGCATGCTCCCAGGGCTACGCCCCCGCGTACCTCTAAATTTAAATGGGAAGATTTCTTCTGGTGAAAAAGGTTCCGTCTCCCTTCCCTAACGAGAGGCGCCCATGCAGTATGGAGGAAAGGGGACAGGACGAAAGAGTACAACAGTTACAGGTAAGTAACTTGTTCCTTCTCCAGCATGGGGTCTGGCATGGATTCACATAAAGAATAAATAGCAGTACAGAAACACACAACGACGTGAGGTGGCAAGGCTCAACAGAAGCAATTACTGTTACCTCCGGAACAAGCTCACCTTCAAGGGAACAGGTTGCGTAGCACTGCTTGGCCGACCCTGGAGTCCTCTCTGGAATCCCTTTCGACGCTGTAGAATCTTGTGAAGGTGTGTAGACCTCCACATAGCAGCCCTGCAGATGTCCAGCAGGGGCACACCAGACAGGAACGAAGTCGTCGCAGCGATCGCTCTGGTGGAATGAGCTCTCAGCCGGTCAGGCATTGGTCGGTTTGCCAAACGGTGACAGTGTGTAATACAGGCGGAGAGCCACCTGGAAATGGAAGCCTTGGACCAAGCTTTCCCATGGTTCACAGGACCAAAGTTCACGAAAGGTTGAGACATCTTCCGTAAACTCTTTGTGCGTGCCACATAGAACTTCAGAGCACGCGCCACATCCAGCGAGTGCAAAGTCCTTCCAGCCAGCGACAAAGGTGTCGGAAAAAACACAGGCAACACCAAATGTTTGTTGAGGTGGAATTCTGACGGAACCTTTGGCATGAAGGAAGGGTGCGCCCGCAGCACCACCCTCGTGATGTGAAAAGTCAGATAAGGCCTCTTGCAGGACAGGGCCTGGATCTCAACTACCCTCCTGGCAGGGATGATGGCCACAATAAAAGGCGTTTTCCACGAAAGGAACTTGAGAGTGGCCTGATGCATAGGTTCGAAGGCGGCCCCCATGAGCCTTGTCAGTACCACGTTGAGTTCCCACGCCGGGGCTGAAGCCTTCACTCTGCCAGACCTGTGAGTCATTCGTGGAAGGCCTAGACTGTTGATGGTGTGTCGAGGTCTTTTTCCTCGTCTGCATCCACCAGGGTGTCCGGCTTGTCTGGAACGAGTGGAGGGGTGCTGGGCGCCGAGGGCTGAGGTGTGGAGACCGGAGCCGGAGGCTGCAGCAGAGGCTAGTACGGAACCGCCTGAACAGTGGAAGGCAGGGGCGCCAGAATCGAAGGAGCTGGCGTGGCAGCAGGGGCTGCAACGGGGCCTGCAGTGCTGGAGCTATAGGAGGAATAACTATAGGTGCAGGGGGAGGGGCCAGAGCGAGCATGTCCATGATTACATCCCTAAGGAAGGACCCCATCTGAGGACATGAGCATGAGGAACTTTTCAAAGAACCTGTCGTCGCAGGCCCGTGGGTTGGCAGGTGATATTGACAGGTAGCGGACGGCTGCTGATGCCGCTGCATACTCTGTCTAGCTGTTTGCGGGGTAAACCTGTCCTGTGCTGCTGAAGGATAAACTGTAGGCCACGTAGCTGGTTGACACCAGTCCCACCTTGTAACTCGTTCTCCCACCTGCTGCATTCCTCGGGCGGCCCTCTTGTCTGGCGTGGTGGCCATCTTGTCGAGCTGCATGCCACGTGCCAAAGTCATGGTGCTTGGCTCACTGGGCCCGGCCTCCTCCAGGACTCTTGGCGATGGAGCATGAGACCTACCCTACACCTCAGGCCGAGGCCTGGTAGGAATGTCACCCTCAGCAGAGTTGCCGGTAGTGCTGGGTACAGGCGCCCCCTCTGCCATGTTGCAGGTACAAGTGCATAGCCCCTCAGGTGTACACCCGGTAAAAGAACCTTGCGGTCTCTCAGCACTGTCTCTGGAAGGATCTACAGACCCCTCGGCCTGGCTGCCGGTAGCTGAATTAGCCTCGGTACCCGTGCTGGTGTGAGAAACTGAGCGGTTCCTCCCGTCTGGGCGTTTCCTTGGGAAGAAGTCGCCCTTGCGGGGTGCACTGGAAAAGAGCAGCCCTCCCTTAGGCCTTGACTTATGACTGACAAAAGTCCTTCAAGTCCTCTGGGGGCGACTTCTCGAAGAGCTCTGTCCACCCAGCTAGTCAAAGCACGCAAAGAATGTGCTTTGCATTTTGTGCAACCCTCCCATCCATGGTCGGGGCCAAGGCAGCGGAGGCAAAGAACGTGGGGATCCGATGTAGGGAAGAGCACCTCGCAGGCTGGACATCTGCTGAAGCCCGCTGAAGTCGAAATGCATCGGGGAGGAAAGACAGAAGAAAGTATCCGGGGAAGAGCGCGTGGTATTACATGTCCGAAGACAATCCCAGGAGCGCTGGTGAAATGGGCCTGTTCCTGTTGACGCGGAAAAGGGGATTGGCGCGGGTGGGCAGAGGGAGGCGAGCGCATGCTCCCAGGGCTACGCCCCCGCGTACCTCTAAATTTAAATGGGAAGATTTCTTCTGGTGAAAAAGGTTCCGTCTCCCTTCCCTAACGAGAGGCGCCCATGCAGTATGGAGGAAAGGGGACAGGACGAAAGAGTACAACAGTTACAGGTATGTAACTTGTTCCTTCTCCAGCATGGGGTCTGGCATGGATTCACATAAAGAATAGCAGTACAGAAATACACAACGACGTGAGGTGGCAAGGCTCAACAGAAGCAATTACTGTTACCTCCGGAACAGGCTCACCTTCAAGGGAACAGGTTGCGTAGCACTGCTTGGCCGACCCTGGAGTCCTCTCTGGAATCCCTTTCGACGCTGTAGAATCTTGTGAAGGTGTGTGTAGACCTCCACATAGCAGCCCTGCAGATGTCCAGCAGGGGCACACCAGACAGGAACGAAGTCGTCGCAGCGATCGCTCTGGTGGAATGAGCTCTCAGCCGGTCAGGCATTGGTCGGTTTGCCAAACGGTGACAGTGTGTAATACAGGCGGAGAGCAACCTGGAAATGGAAGCCTTGGACCAAGCTTTCCCATGGTTCACAGGACCAAAGTTCACGAAAGGTTGAGACATCTTCCGTAAACTCTTTGTGCGTGCCACATAGAACTTCAGAGCACGCGCCACATCCAGCGAGTGCAAAGTCCTTCCAGCCAGCGACAAAGGTGTCGGAAAAAACACAGGCAACACCAAATGTTTGTTGAGATGGAATTCTGACGGAACCTTTGGCATGAAGGAAGGGTGCGCCCGCAGCACCACCCTCGTGATGTGAAAAGTCAGATAAGGCTGCTTGCAGGACAGGGCCTGGATCTCAACTACCCTCCTGGCAGGGATGATGACCACAATAAAAGGCGCTTTCCACGAAAGGAACTTGAGAGTGGCCTGATGCATAGGTTCGAAGGCGGCCCCCATGAGCCTTGTCAGTACCACGTTGAGTTCCCACGCCGGGGCTGAAGCCTTCACTCTGCCAGACCTGTGAGTCATTCGTGGAAGGCCTAGACTGTTGATGGTGTGTCGAGGTCTTTTTCTCATCTGCATCCACCAGGGTGTCCGGCTTGTCTGGAACGAGTGGAGGGGTGCTGGGCGCCGAGGGCTGAGGTGTGGAGACCGGAGCCGGAGGCTGCAGCAGAGGCTAGTACGGAACCGCCTGAACAGTGGAAGGCAGGGGCGCCAGAATCGAAGGAGCCGGCTTGGCAGCAGGGGCTGCAACGGGGCCTGCAGTGCTGGAGCTATAGGAGGAATAACTATAGGTGCAGGGGGAGGGGCCAGAGCGAGCATGTCCACGATTACATCCCTAAGGAAGGACCCCATCTGAGGACATGAGCATGAGGAACTTTTCAAAGAACCTGTCGTCGCAGGCCCGTGGGTTGGCAGGTGATATTGACAGGTAGCGGACGGCTGCTGATGCCGCTGCATACTCTGTCTAGCTGTTTGCGGGGTAAACCTGTCCTGTGCTGCTGAAGGATAAACTGTAGGCCACGTAGCTGGTTGACACCAGTCCCACCTTGTAACTCGTTCTCCCACCTGCTGCATTCCTCGGGCGGCCATCTTATCTGGCGCGGTGGCCATCTTGTCGAGCTGCATGCCATGTGCCAAAGTCATGGTGCTTGGCTCACTGGGCCCGGCCTCCTCCAGGACTCTTGGCGATGGAGCATGAGACCTACCCTGCACCTCAGGCCGAGGCCTGGTAGGAATGTCACCCTCAGCAGAGTTGCCGGTAGTGCTGGGTACAGACGCCCCCTCTGCCATGTTGCAGGTACAAGTGCATAGCCCCTCAGGTGTACACCCGGTAAAAGAACCTTGCGGTCTCTCAGCACTGTCTCTGGAAGGATCTACAGACCCCTCGGCCTGGCCGCCGGTAGCTGAATTAGCCTCGGTACCCGTGCTGGTGTGAGAAACTGAGCGGTTCCTCCCGTCTGGGCGTTTCCTTGGGAAGAAGTCGCCCTTGCGGGGTGCACTGGAAAAGAGCAGCCCTCCCTTAGGCCTTGACTTATGACTGACAAAAGTCCTTCAAGTCCTCTGGGGGCGATTTCTCGAAGAGCTCTGTCCACCTAGCTAGTCAAAGCACGCAAAGAATGTGCTTTGCATTTTGTGCAACCCTCCCATCCATGGTCGGGGCCAAGGCAGCGGAGGCAAAGAACGTGGGGATCCGATGTAGGGAAGAGCACCTCGCAGGCTGGACATCTGCTGAAGCCCGCTGAAGTCGAAATGCATCGGGGAGGAAAGACAGAAGAAAGTATCCGGGGAAGAGCGCGTGGTATTACATGTCCGAAGACAATCCCAGGAGCGCTGGTGAAATGGGCCTGTTCCTGTTGACGCGGAAAAGGGGACTGGCGCCGGTGGGCAGAGTGAGGCGAGCGCATGCTCCCAGGGCTACGCCCCCGCGTACCTCTAAATTTAAATGGGAAGATTTCTTCTGGTGAAAAAGGTTCCGTCTCCCTTCCCTAACGAGAGGCGCCCATGCAGTATGGAGGAAAGGGGACAGGACGAAAGAGTACAACAGTTACAGGTATGTAACTTGTTCCTTCTCCAGCATGGGGTCTGGCATGGATTCACATAAAGAATAGCAGTACAGAAATACACAACGACGTGAGGTGGCAAGGCTCAACAGAAGCAATTACTGTTACCTCCGGAACAGGCTCACCTTCAAGGGAACAGGTTGCGTAGCACTGCTTGGCCGACCCTGGAGTCCTCTCTGGAATCCCTTTCGACGCTGTAGAATCTTGTGAAGGTGTGTGTAGACCTCCACATAGCAGCCCTGCAGATGTCCAGCAGGGGCACACCAGACAGGAACGAAGTCGTCGCAGCGATCGCTCTGGTGGAATGAGCTCTCAGCCGGTCAGGCATTGGTCGGTTTGCCAAACGGTGACAGTGTGTAATACAGGCGGAGAGCAACCTGGAAATGGAAGCCTTGGACCAAGCTTTCCCATGGTTCACAGGACCAAAGTTCACGAAAGGTTGAGACATCTTCCGTAAACTCTTTGTGCGTGCCACATAGAACTTCAGAGCACGCGCCACATCCAGCGAGTGCAAAGTCCTTCCAGCCAGCGACAAAGGTGTCAAAAAAAAAAAGGGGAACACCAAATGTTTGTTGAGATGGAATTCTGACGGAACCTTTGGCATGAAGGAAGGGTGCGCCCGCAGCACCACCCTCGTGATGTGAAAAGTCAGATAAGGCTGCTTGCAGGACAGGGCCTGGATCTCAACTACCCTCCTGGCAGGGATGATGGCCACAATAAAAGGCGCTTTCCACGAAAGGAACTTGAGAGTGGCCTGATGCATAGGTTCGAAGGCGGCCCCCATGAGCCTTGTCAGTACCACGTTGAGTTCCCACGCCGGGGCTGAAGCCTTCACTCTGCCAGACCTGTGAGTCATTCGTGGAAGGCCTAGACTGTTGATGGTGTGTCGAGGTCTTTTTCTCATCTGCATCCACCAGGGTGTCCGGCTTGTCTGGAACGAGTGGAGGGGTGCTGGGCGCCGAGGGCTGAGGTGTGGAGACCGGAGCCGGAGGCTGCAGCAGAGGCTAGTACGGAACCGCCTGAACAGTGGAAGGCAGGGGCGCCAGAATCGAAGGAGCCGGCTTGGCAGCAGGGGCTGCAACGGGGCCTGCAGTGCTGGAGCTATAGGAGGAATAACTATAGGTGCAGGGGGAGGGGCCAGAGCGAGCATGTCCATGATTACATCCCTAAGGAAGGACCCCATCTGAGGACATGAGCATGAGGAACTTTTCAAAGAACCTGTCGTCGCAGGCCCGTGGGTTGGCAGGTGATATTGACGGGTAGCGGACAGCTGCTGATGCCGCTGCATACTCTGTCTAGCTGTTTGCGGGGTAAACCTGTCCTGTGCTGCTGAAGGATAAACTGTAGGCCACGTACCTGGTTGACACCAGTACCACCTTGTAACTCGTTCTCCCACCTGCTGCATTCCTCGGGCGGCCATCTTGTCTGGCGTGGTGGCCATCTTGTCGAGCTGCATGCCACGTGCCAAAGTCATGGTGCTTGGCTCACTGGGCCCGGCCTCCTCCAGGACTCTTGACGATGGAGCATGAGACCTACCCTGCACCTCAGGCCGAGGCCTGGTAGGAATGTCACCCTCAGCAGAGTTGCCGGTAGTGCTGGGTACAGGCGCCCCCTCTGCCATGTTGCAGGTACAAGTGCAAAGCCCCTCAGGTGTACACCCGGTAAAAGAACCTTGCGGTCTCTCAGCACTATCTCTGGAAGGATCTACAGACCCCTCGCCCTGGCGGCCGGTAGCTGAATTAGCCTCGGTACCCGTGCTGGTGTGAGAAACTGAGCGGTTCCTCCCGTCTGGGCGTTTCCTTGGGAAGAAGTCGCCCTTGCGGGGTGCACTGGAAAAGAGCAGCCCTCCCTTAGGCCTTGACTTATGACTGACAAAAGTCCTTCAAGTCCTCTGGGGGCGACTTCTCGAAGAGCTCTGTCCACCTAGCTAGTCAAAGCACGAAAAGAATGTGCTTTGCATTTTGTGCAACCCTCCCATCCATGGTCGGGGCCAAGGCAGCGGAGGCAAAGAACGTGGGGATCCGATGTAGGGAAGAGCACCTCGCAGGCTGGACATCTGCTGAAGCCCGCTGAAGTCGAAATGCATCGGGGAGGAAAGACAGAAGAAAGTATCCGGGGAAGAGCGCGTGGTATTACATGTCCGAAGACAATCCCAGGAGCGCTGGTGAAATGGGCCTGTTCCTGTTGACGCGGAAAAGGGGACTGGCGCCGGTGGGCAGAGTCAGGCGAGCGCATGCTCCCAGGGCTACGCCCCCGCGTGCCTCTAAATTTAAATGGGAAGATTTCTTCTGGTGAAAAAGGTTCCGTCTCCCTTCCCCAACGAGAGGCGCCCATGCAGTATGGAGGAAAGGGGACAGGACGAAAGAGTACAACAGTTACAGGTAAGTAACTTGTTCCTTCTCCAGCATGGGGTCTGGCATGGATTCACATAAAGAATAAATAGCAGTACAGAAATACACAACGACGTGAGGTGGCAAGGCTCAACAGAAGCAATTACTGTTACCTCCGGAACAGGCTCACCTTCAAGGGAACAGGTTGCGTAGCACTGCTTGGCCGACCCTGGAGTCCTCTCTGGAATCCCTTTCGACGCTGTAGAATCTTGTGAAGGTGTGTGTAGACCTCCACATAGCAGCCCTGCAGATGTCCAGCAGGGGCACACCAGACAGGAACGAAGTCGTCGCAGCGATCGCTCTGGTCGAATGAGCTCTCAGCCGGTCAGGCATTGGTCGGTTTGCCAAACGGTGACAGTGTGTAATACAGGCGGAGAGCCACCTGGAAATGGAAGCCTTGGACCAAGCTTTCCCATGGTTCACAGGACCAAAGTTCACGAAAGGTTGAGACATCTTCCGTAAACTCTTCGGAAAAAACACAGGCAACACCAAATGTTTGTTGAGGTGGAATTCTGATGGAACCTTTGGCATGAAGGAAGGGTGCGCCCGCAGCACCACCCTCGTGATGTGAAAAGTCAGATAAGGCCGCTTGCAGGACAGGGCCTGGATCTCAACTACCCTCCTGGCAGGGATGATGGCCACAATAAAAGGCGTTTTCCACGAAAGGAACTTGAGAGTGGCCTGATGCATAGGTTCGAAGGCGGCCCCCATGAGCCTTGTCAGTACCACGTTGAGTTCCCACGCCGGGGCTGAAGCCTTCACTCTGCCAGACCTGTGAGTCATTCGTGGAAGGCCTAGACTGTTGATGGTGTGTCGAGGTCTTTTTCCTCGTCTGCATCCATCAGGGTGTCCGGCTTGTCTGGAACGAGTGGAGGGGTGCTGGGCGCCGAGGGCTGCGGTGTGGAGACCGGAGCCGGAGGCTGCAGCAGAGGCTAGTACGGAACCGCCTGAACAGTGGAAGGCAGGGGCGCCAGAATCGAAGGAGCCGGCGTGGCAGCAGGGGCTGCAACGGGGCCTGCAGTGCTGGAGCTATAGGAGGAATAACTATAGGTGCAGGGGGAGGGGCCAGAGCGAGCATGTCCATGATTACATCCCTAAGGAAGGACCCCATCTGAGGAACTTTTCAAAGAACCTGTCGGCGCAGGCCCGTGGGTTGGCAGGTGATATTGACAGGTAGCGGACGGCAGCTGATGCCGCTGCATACTCTGTCTAGCTGTTTGCGGGGTAAACCTGTCCTGTGCTGCTGAAGGATAAACTGTAGGCCACGTACCTGGTTGACACCAGTCCCACCTTGTAACTCGTTCTCCCACCTGCTGCATTCCTCGGGCGGCCATCTTGTCTGGCGTGGTGGCCATCTTGTCGAGCTGCATGCCATGTGCCAAAGTCATGGTGCTTGGCTCACTGGGCCCGGCCTCCTCCAGGACTCTTGGCGATGGAGCATGAGACCTACCCTGCACCTCAGGCCGAGGCCTGGTAGGATTGTCACCCTCAGCAGAGTTGCCGGTAGTGCTGGGTACAGGCGCCCCCTCTGCCATGTTGCAGGTACAAGTGCATAGCCCCTCAGGTGTACACCCGGTAAAAGAACCTTGCGGTCTCTCAGCACTGTCTCTGGAAGGATCTACAGACCCCTCGGCCTGGCCGCCGGTAGCTGAATTAGCCTCGGTACCCGTGCTGGTGTGAGAAACTGAGCGGTTCCTCCCGTCTGGGCGTTTCCTTGGGAAGAAGTCGCCCTTGCGGGGTGCACTGGAAAAGAGCAGCCCTCCCTTAGGCCTTGACTTATGACTGACAAAAGTCCTTCAAGTCCTCTGGGGGCGACTTCTCGAAGAGCTCTGTCCACCTAGCTAGTCAAAGCACGCAAAGAATGTGCTTTGCATTTTGTGCAACCCTCCCATCCATGGTCGGGGCCAAGGCAGCGGAGGCAAAGAACGTGGGGATCCGATGTAGGGAAGAGCACCTCGCAGGCTGGACATCTGCTGAAGCCCGCTGAAGTCGAAATGCATCGGGGAGGAAAGACAGAAGAAAGTATCCGGGGAAGAGCGCGTGGTATTACATGTCCGAAGACAATCCCAGGAGCGCAGGTGAAATGGGCCTGTTCCTGTTGACGCGGAAAAGGGGACTGGCGCCGGTGGGCAGAGTCAGGCGAGCGCATGCTCCCAGGGCTACGCCCCCGCGTGCCTCTAAATTTAAATGGGAAGATTTCTTCTGGTGAAAAAGGTTCCGTCTCCCTTCCCTAACGAGAGGCGCCCATGCAGTATGGAGGAAAGGGGACAGGACGAAAGAGTACAACAGTTACAGGTAAGTAACTTGTTCCTTCTCCAGCATGGGGTCTGGCATGGATTCACATAAAGAATAAATAGCAGTACAGAAATACACAACGACGTGAGGTGGCAAGGCTCAACAGAAGTAATTACTGTTACCTCCGGAACAGGCTCACCTTCAAGGGAACAGGTTGCGTAGCACTGCTTGGCCGACCCTGGAGTCCTCTCTGGAATCCCTTTCGACGCTGTAGAATCTTGTGAAGGTGTGTGTAGACCTCCACATAGCAGCCCTGCAGATGTCCAGCAGGGGCACACCAGACAGGAACGAAGTCGTCGCAGCGATCGCTCTGGTGGAATGAGCTCTCAGCCGGTCAGGCATTGGTCGGTTTGCCAAACGGTGACAGTGTGTAATACAGGCGGAGAGCCACCTGGAAATGGAAGCCTTGGACCAAGCTTTCCCATGGTTCACAGGACCAAAGTTCACGAAAGGTTGAGACATCTTCCGTAAACTCTTTGTGCGTGCCACATAGAACTTCAGAGCACGCGCCACATCCAGCGAGTGCAAAGTCCTTCCAGCCAGCGACAAAGGTGTCGGAAAAAACACAGGCAACACCAAATGTTTGTTGAGGTGGAATTCTGACGGAACCTTTGGCATGAAGGAAGGGTGCGCCCGCAGCACCACCCTCGTGATGTGAAAAGTCAGATAAGGCCTCTTGCAGGACAGGGCCTGGATCTCAACTACCCTCCTGGCAGGGATGATGGCCACAATAAAAGGCGTTTTCCACGAAAGGAACTTGAGAGTGGCCTGATGCATAGGTTCGAAGGCGGCCCCCATGAGCCTTGTCAGTACCACGTTGAGTTCCCACGCCGGGGCTGAAGCCTTCACTCTGCCAGACCTGTGAGTCATTCGTGGAAGGCCTAGACTGTTGATGGTGTGTCGAGGTCTTTTTCCTCGTCTGCATCCACCAGGGTGTCCGGCTTGTCTGGAACGAGTGGAGGGGTGCTGGGCGCCGAGGGCTGAGGTGTGGAGACCGGAGCCGGAGGCTGCAGCAGAGGCTAGTACGGAACCGCCTGAACAGTGGAAGGCAGGGGCACCAGAATCGAAGGAGCCGGCGTGGCAGCAGGGGCTGCAACGGGGCCTGCAGTGCTGGAGCTATAGGAGGAATAACTATAGGTGCAGGGGGAGGGGCCAGAGCGAGCATGTCCATGATTACATCCCTAAGGAAGGACCCCATCTGAGGACATGAGCATGAGGAACTTTTCAAAGAACCTGTCGTCGCAGGCCCGTGGGTTGGCAGGTGATATTGACAGGTAGCGGACGGCTGCTGATGCCGCTGCATACTCTGTCTAGCTGTTTGCGGGGTAAACCTGTCCTGTGCTGCTGAAGGATAAACTGTAGGCCACGTAGCTGGTTGACACCAGTCCCACCTTGTAACTCGTTCTCCCACCTGCTGCATTCCTCGGGCGGCCATCTTGTCTGGCGTGGTGGCCATCTTGTCGAGCTGCATGCCACATGCCAAAGTCATGGTGCTTGGCTCACTGGGCCCGGCCTCCTCCAGGACTCTTGACGATGGAGCATGAGACCTACCCTGCACCTCAGGCCGAGGCCTGGTAGGAATGTCACCCTCAGCAGAGTTGCCGGTAGTGCTGGGTACAGGCGCCCCCTCTGCCATGTTGCAGGTACAAGTGCATAGCCCCTCAGGTGTACACCCGGTAAAAGAACCTTGCGGTCTCTCAGCACTGTCTCTGGAAGGATCTACAGACCCCTCGGCCTGGCGGCCGGTAGCTGAATTAGCCTCGGTACCCGTGCTGGTGTGAGAAACTGAGCGGTTCCTCCCGTCTGGGCGTTTCCTTGGGAAGAAGTCGCCCTTGCGGGGTGCACTGGAAAAGAGCAGCCCTCCCTTAGGCCTTGACTTATGACTGACAAAAGTCCTTCAAGTCCTCTGGGGGCGACTTCTCGAAGAGCTCTGTCCACCTAGCTAGTCAAAGCACGCAAAGAATGTGCTTTGCATTTTGTGCAACCCTCCCATCCATGGTCGGGGCCAAGGCAGCGGAGGCAAAGAACGTGGGGATCCGATGTAGGGAAGAGCACCTCGCAGGCTGGACATCTGCTGAAGCCCGCTGAAGTCGAAATGCATCGGGGAGGAAAGACAGAAGAAAGTATCCGGGGAAGAGCGCGTGGTATTACATGTCCGAAGACAATCCCAGGAGCGCTGGTGAAATGGGCCTGTTCCTGTTGACGCGGAAAAGGGGACTGGCGCCGGTGGGCAGAGTCAGGCGAGCGCATGCTCCCAGGGCTACGCCCCCGCGTACCTCTAAATTTAAATGGGAAGATTTCTTCTGGTGAAAAAGGTTCCGTCTCCCTTCCCTAACGAGAGGCGCCCATGCAGTATGGAGGAAAGGGGACAGGACGAAAGAGTACAACAGTTACAGGTAAGTAACTTGTTCCTTCTCCAGCATGGGGTCTGGCATGGATTCACATAAAGAATAAATAGCAGTACAGAAACACACAACGACGTGAGGTGGCAAGGCTCAACAGAAGCAATTACTGTTACCTCCGGAACAAGCTCACCTTCAAGGGAACAGGTTGCGTAGCACTGCTTGGCCGACCCTGGAGTCCTCTCTGGAATCCCTTTCGACGCTGTAGAATCTTGTGAAGGTGTGTAGACCTCCACATAGCAGCCCTGCAGATGTCCAGCAGGGGCACACCAGACAGGAACGAAGTCGTCGCAGCGATCGCTCTGGTGGAATGAGCTCTCAGCCGGTCAGGCATTGGTCGGTTTGCCAAACGGTGACAGTGTGTAATACAGGCGGAGAGCCACCTGGAAATGGAAGCCTTGGACCAAGCTTTCCCATGGTTCACAGGACCAAAGTTCACGAAAGGTTGAGACATCTTCCGTAAACTCTTTGTGCGTGCCACATAGAACTTCAGAGCACGCGCCACATCCAGCGAGTGCAAAGTCCTTCCAGCCAGCGACAAAGGTGTCGGAAAAAACACAGGCAACACCAAATGTTTGTTGAGGTGGAATTCTGACGGAACCTTTGGCATGAAGGAAGGGTGCGCCCGCAGCACCACCCTCGTGATGTGAAAAGTCAGATAAGGCCTCTTGCAGGACAGGGCCTGGATCTCAACTACCCTCCTGGCAGGGATGATGGCCACAATAAAAGGCGTTTTCCACGAAAGGAACTTGAGAGTGGCCTGATGCATAGGTTCGAAGGCGGCCCCCATGAGCCTTGTCAGTACCACGTTGAGTTCCCACGCCGGGGCTGAAGCCTTCACTCTGCCAGACCTGTGAGTCATTCGTGGAAGGCCTAGACTGTTGATGGTGTGTCGAGGTCTTTTTCCTCGTCTGCATCCACCAGGGTGTCCGGCTTGTCTGGAACGAGTGGAGGGGTGCTGGGCGCCGAGGGCTGAGGTGTGGAGACCGGAGCCGGAGGCTGCAGCAGAGGCTAGTACGGAACCGCCTGAACAGTGGAAGGCAGGGGCGCCAGAATCGAAGGAGCTGGCGTGGCAGCAGGGGCTGCAACGGGGCCTGCAGTGCTGGAGCTATAGGAGGAATAACTATAGGTGCAGGGGGAGGGGCCAGAGCGAGCATGTCCATGATTACATCCCTAAGGAAGGACCCCATCTGAGGACATGAGCATGAGGAACTTTTCAAAGAACCTGTCGTCGCAGGCCCGTGGGTTGGCAGGTGATATTGACAGGTAGCGGACGGCTGCTGATGCCGCTGCATACTCTGTCTAGCTGTTTGCGGGGTAAACCTGTCCTGTGCTGCTGAAGGATAAACTGTAGGCCACGTAGCTGGTTGACACCAGTCCCACCTTGTAACTCGTTCTCCCACCTGCTGCATTCCTCGGGCGGCCCTCTTGTCTGGCGTGGTGGCCATCTTGTCGAGCTGCATGCCACGTGCCAAAGTCATGGTGCTTGGCTCACTGGGCCCGGCCTCCTCCAGGACTCTTGGCGATGGAGCATGAGACCTACCCTACACCTCAGGCCGAGGCCTGGTAGGAATGTCACCCTCAGCAGAGTTGCCGGTAGTGCTGGGTACAGGCGCCCCCTCTGCCATGTTGCAGGTACAAGTGCATAGCCCCTCAGGTGTACACCCGGTAAAAGAACCTTGCGGTCTCTCAGCACTGTCTCTGGAAGGATCTACAGACCCCTCGGCCTGGCTGCCGGTAGCTGAATTAGCCTCGGTACCCGTGCTGGTGTGAGAAACTGAGCGGTTCCTCCCGTCTGGGCGTTTCCTTGGGAAGAAGTCGCCCTTGCGGGGTGCACTGGAAAAGAGCAGCCCTCCCTTAGGCCTTGACTTATGACTGACAAAAGTCCTTCAAGTCCTCTGGGGGCGACTTCTCGAAGAGCTCTGTCCACCCAGCTAGTCAAAGCACGCAAAGAATGTGCTTTGCATTTTGTGCAACCCTCCCATCCATGGTCGGGGCCAAGGCAGCGGAGGCAAAGAACGTGGGGATCCGATGTAGGGAAGAGCACCTCGCAGGCTGGACATCTGCTGAAGCCCGCTGAAGTCGAAATGCATCGGGGAGGAAAGACAGAAGAAAGTATCCGGGGAAGAGCGCGTGGTATTACATGTCCGAAGACAATCCCAGGAGCGCTGGTGAAATGGGCCTGTTCCTGTTGACGCGGAAAAGGGGATTGGCGCGGGTGGGCAGAGTGAGGCGAGCGCATGCTCCCAGGGCTACGCCCCCGCGTACCTCTAAATTTAAATGGGAAGATTTCTTCTGGTGAAAAAGGTTCCGTCTCCCTTCCCTAACGAGAGGCGCCCATGCAGTATGGAGGAAAGGGGACAGGACGAAAGAGTACAACAGTTACAGGTATGTAACTTGTTCCTTCTCCAGCATGGGGTCTGGCATGGATTCACATAAAGAATAGCAGTACAGAAATACACAACGACGTGAGGTGGCAAGGCTCAACAGAAGCAATTACTGTTACCTCCGGAACAGGCTCACCTTCAAGGGAACAGGTTGCGTAGCACTGCTTGGCCGACCCTGGAGTCCTCTCTGGAATCCCTTTCGACGCTGTAGAATCTTGTGAAGGTGTGTGTAGACCTCCACATAGCAGCCCTGCAGATGTCCAGCAGGGGCACACCAGACAGGAACGAAGTCGTCGCAGCGATCGCTCTGGTGGAATGAGCTCTCAGCCGGTCAGGCATTGGTCGGTTTGCCAAACGGTGACAGTGTGTAATACAGGCGGAGAGCAACCTGGAAATGGAAGCCTTGGACCAAGCTTTCCCATGGTTCACAGGACCAAAGTTCACGAAAGGTTGAGACATCTTCCGTAAACTCTTTGTGCGTGCCACATAGAACTTCAGAGCACGCGCCACATCCAGCGAGTGCAAAGTCCTTCCAGCCAGCGACAAAGGTGTCGGAAAAAACACAGGCAACACCAAATGTTTGTTGAGATGGAATTCTGACGGAACCTTTGGCATGAAGGAAGGGTGCGCCCGCAGCACCACCCTCGTGATGTGAAAAGTCAGATAAGGCTGCTTGCAGGACAGGGCCTGGATCTCAACTACCCTCCTGGCAGGGATGATGACCACAATAAAAGGCGCTTTCCACGAAAGGAACTTGAGAGTGGCCTGATGCATAGGTTCGAAGGCGGCTCCCATGAGCCTTGTCAGTACCACGTTGAGTTCCCACGCCGGGGCTGAAGCCTTCACTCTGCCAGACCTGTGAGTCATTCGTGGAAGGCCTAGACTGTTGATGGTGTGTCGAGGTCTTTTTCTCATCTGCATCCACCAGGGTGTCCGGCTTGTCTGGAACGAGTGGAGGGGTGCTGGGCGCCGAGGGCTGAGGTGTGGAGACCGGAGCCGGAGGCTGCAGCAGAGGCTAGTACGGAACCGCCTGAACAGTGGAAGGCAGGGGCGCCAGAATCGAAGGAGCCGGCTTGGCAGCAGGGGCTGCAACGGGGCCTGCAGTGCTGGAGCTATAGGAGGAATAACTATAGGTGCAGGGGGAGGGGCCAGAGCGAGCATGTCCATGATTACATCCCTAAGGAAGGACCCCATCTGAGGACATGAGCATGAGGAACTTTTCAAAGAACCTGTCGTCGCAGGCCCGTGGGTTGGCAGGTGATATTGACAGGTAGCGGACGGCTGCTGATGCCGCTGCATACTCTGTCTAGCTGTTTGCGGGGTAAACCTGTCCTGTGCTGCTGAAGGATAAACTGTAGGCCACGTAGCTGGTTGACACCAGTCCCACCTTGTAACTCGTTCTCCCACCTGCTGCATTCCTCGGGCGGCCATCTTATCTGGCGTGGTGGCCATCTTGTCGAGCTGCATGCCATGTGCCAAAGTCATGGTGCTTGGCTCACTGGGCCCGGCCTCCTCCAGGACTCTTGGCGATGGAGCATGAGACCTACCCTGCACCTCAGGCCGAGGCCTGGTAGGAATGTCACCCTCAGCAGAGTTGCCGGTAGTGCTGGGTACAGGCGCCCCCTCTGCCATGTTGCAGGTACAAGTGCATAGCCCCTCAGGTGTACACCCGGTAAAAGAACCTTGCGGTCTCTCAGCACTGTCTCTGGAAGGATCTACAGACCCCTCGGCCTGGCCGCCGGTAGCTGAATTAGCCTCGGTACCCGTGCTGGTGTGAGAAACTGAGCGGTTCCTCCCGTCTGGGCGTTTCCTTGGGAAGAAGTCGCCCTTGCGGGGTGCACTGGAAAAGAGCAGCCCTCCCTTAGGCCTTGACTTATGACTGACAAAAGTCCTTCAAGTCCTCTGGGGGCGATTTCTCGAAGAGCTCTGTCCACCTAGCTAGTCAAAGCACGCAAAGAATGTGCTTTGCATTTTGTGCAACCCTCCCATCCATGGTCGGGGCCAAGGCAGCGGAGGCAAAGAACGTGGGGATCCGATGTAGGGAAGAGCACCTCGCAGGCTGGACATCTGCTGAAGCCCGCTGAAGTCGAAATGCATCGGGGAGGAAAGACAGAAGAAAGTATCCGGGGAAGAGCGCGTGGTATTACATGTCCGAAGACAATCCCAGGAGCGCTGGTGAAATGGGCCTGTTCCTGTTGACGCGGAAAAGGGGACTGGCGCCGGTGGGCAGAGTGAGGCGAGCGCATGCTCCCAGGGCTACGCCCCCGCGTACCTCTAAATTTAAATGGGAAGATTTCTTCTGGTGAAAAAGGTTCCGTCTCCCTTCCCTAACGAGAGGCGCCCATGCAGTATGGAGGAAAGGGGACAGGACGAAAGAGTACAACAGTTACAGGTATGTAACTTGTTCCTTCTCCAGCATGGGGTCTGGCATGGATTCACATAAAGAATAGCAGTACAGAAATACACAACGACGTGAGGTGGCAAGGCTCAACAGAAGCAATTACTGTTACCTCCGGAACAGGCTCACCTTCAAGGGAACAGGTTGCGTAGCACTGCTTGGCCGACCCTGGAGTCCTCTCTGGAATCCCTTTCGACGCTGTAGAATCTTGTGAAGGTGTGTGTAGACCTCCACATAGCAGCCCTGCAGATGTCCAGCAGGGGCACACCAGACAGGAACGAAGTCGTCGCAGCGATCGCTCTGGTGGAATGAGCTCTCAGCCGGTCAGGCATTGGTCGGTTTGCCAAACGGTGACAGTGTGTAATACAGGCGGAGAGCAACCTGGAAATGGAAGCCTTGGACCAAGCTTTCCCATGGTTCACAGGACCAAAGTTCACGAAAGGTTGAGACATCTTCCGTAAACTCTTTGTGCGTGCCACATAGAACTTCAGAGCACGCGCCACATCCAGCGAGTGCAAAGTCCTTCCAGCCAGCGACAAAGGTGTCAAAAAAAAAAAGGGGAACACCAAATGTTTGTTGAGATGGAATTCTGACGGAACCTTTGGCATGAAGGAAGGGTGCGCCCGCAGCACCACCCTCGTGATGTGAAAAGTCAGATAAGGCTGCTTGCAGGACAGGGCCTGGATCTCAACTACCCTCCTGGCAGGGATGATGGCCACAATAAAAGGCGCTTTCCACGAAAGGAACTTGAGAGTGGCCTGATGCATAGGTTCGAAGGCGGCCCCCATGAGCCTTGTCAGTACCACGTTGAGTTCCCACGCCGGGGCTGAAGCCTTCACTCTGCCAGACCTGTGAGTCATTCGTGGAAGGCCTAGACTGTTGATGGTGTGTCGAGGTCTTTTTCTCATCTGCATCCACCAGGGTGTCCGGCTTGTCTGGAACGAGTGGAGGGGTGCTGGGCGCCGAGGGCTGAGGTGTGGAGACCGGAGCCGGAGGCTGCAGCAGAGGCTAGTACGGAACCGCCTGAACAGTGGAAGGCAGGGGCGCCAGAATCGAAGGAGCCGGCTTGGCAGCAGGGGCTGCAACGGGGCCTGCAGTGCTGGAGCTATAGGAGGAATAACTATAGGTGCAGGGGGAGGGGCCAGAGCGAGCATGTCCATGATTACATCCCTAAGGAAGGACCCCATCTGAGGACATGAGCATGAGGAACTTTTCAAAGAACCTGTCGTCGCAGGCCCGTGGGTTGGCAGGTGATATTGACAGGTAGCGGACGGCTGCTGATGCCGCTGCATACTCTGTCTAGCTGTTTGCGGGGTAAACCTGTCCTGTGCTGCTGAAGGATAAACTGTAGGCCACGTAGCTGGTTGACACCAGTCCCACCTTGTAACTCGTTCTCCCACCTGCTGCATTCCTCGGGCGGCCATCTTGTCTGGCGTGGTGGCCATCTTGTCGAGCTGCATGCCACATGCCAAAGTCATGGTGCTTGGCTCACTGGGCCCGGCCTCCTCCAGGACTCTTGACGATGGAGCATGAGACCTACCCTGCACCTCAGGCCGAGGCCTGGTAGGAATGTCACCCTCAGCAGAGTTGCCGGTAGTGCTGGGTACAGGCGCCCCCTCTGCCATGTTGCAGGTACAAGTGCATAGCCCCTCAGGTGTACACCCGGTAAAAGAACCTTGCGGTCTCTCAGCACTGTCTCTGGAAGGATCTACAGACCCCTCGGCCTGGCGGCCGGTAGCTGAATTAGCCTCGGTACCCGTGCTGGTGTGAGAAACTGAGCGGTTCCTCCCGTCTGGGCGTTTCCTTGGGAAGAAGTCGCCCTTGCGGGGTGCACTGGAAAAGAGCAGCCCTCCCTTAGGCCTTGACTTATGACTGACAAAAGTCCTTCAAGTCCTCTGGGGGCGACTTCTCGAAGAGCTCTGTCCACCTAGCTAGTCAAAGCACGCAAAGAATGTGCTTTGCATTTTGTGCAACCCTCCCATCCATGGTCGGGGCCAAGGCAGCCGAGGCAAAGAACGTGGGGATCCGATGTAGGGAAGAGCACCTCGCAGGCTGGACATCTGCTGAAGCCCGCTGAAGTCGAAATGCATCGGGGAGGAAAGACAGAAGAAAGTATCCGGGGAAGAGCGCGTGGTATTACATGTCCGAAGACAATCCCAGGAGCGCTGGTGAAATGGGCCTGTTCCTGTTGACGCGGAAAAGGGGACTGGCGCCGGTGGGCAGAGTCAGGCGAGCGCATGCTCCCAGGGCTACGCCCCCGCGTACCTCTAAATTTAAATGGGAAGATTTCTTCTGGTGAAAAAGGTTCCGTCTCCCTTCCCTAACGAGAGGCGCCCATGCAGTATGGAGGAAAGGGGACAGGACGAAAGAGTACAACAGTTACAGGTAAGTAACTTGTTCCTTCTCCAGCATGGGGTCTGGCATGGATTCACATAAAGAATAAATAGCAGTACAGAAACACACAACGACGTGAGGTGGCAAGGCTCAACAGAAGCAATTACTGTTACCTCCGGAACAAGCTCACCTTCAAGGGAACAGGTTGCGTAGCACTGCTTGGCCGACCCTGGAGTCCTCTCTGGAATCCCTTTCGACGCTGTAGAATCTTGTGAAGGTGTGTGTAGACCTCCACATAGCAGCCCTGCAGATGTCCAGCAGGGGCACACCAGACAGGAACGAAGTCGTCGCAGCGATCGCTCTGGTGGAATGAGCTCTCAGCCGGTCAGGCATTGGTCGGTTTGCCAAACGGTGACAGTGTGTAATACAGGCGGAGAGCCACCTGGAAATGGAAGCCTTGGACCAAGCTTTCCCATGGTTCACAGGACCAAAGTTCACGAAAGGTTGAGACATCTTCCGTAAACTCTTTGTGCGTGCCACATAGAACTTCAGAGCACGCGCCACATCCAGCGAGTGCAAAGTCCTTCCAGCCAGCGACAAAGGTGTCGGAAAAAACACAGGCAACACCAAATGTTTGTTGAGGTGGAATTCTGACGGAACCTTTGGCATGAAGGAAGGGTGCGCCCGCAGCACCACCCTCGTGATGTGAAAAGTCAGATAAGGCCTCTTGCAGGACAGGGCCTGGATCTCAACTACCCTCCTGGCAGGGATGATGGCCACAATAAAAGGCGTTTTCCACGAAAGGAACTTGAGAGTGGCCTGATGCATAGGTTCGAAGGCGGCCCCCATGAGCCTTGTCAGTACCACGTTGAGTTCCCACGCCGGGGCTGAAGCCTTCACTCTGCCAGACCTGTGAGTCATTCGTGGAAGGCCTAGACTGTTGATGGTGTGTCGAGGTCTTTTTCCTCGTCTGCATCCACCAGGGTGTCCGGCTTGTCTGGAACGAGTGGAGGGGTGCTGGGCGCCGAGGGCTGAGGTGTGGAGACCGGAGCCGGAGGCTGCAGCAGAGGCTAGTACGGAACCGCCTGAACAGTGGAAGGCAGGGGCGCCAGAATCGAAGGAGCTGGCGTGGCAGCAGGGGCTGCAACGGGGCCTGCAGTGCTGGAGCTATAGGAGGAATAACTATAGGTGCAGGGGGAGGGGCCAGAGCGAGCATGTCCATGATTACATCCCTAAGGAAGGACCCCATCTGAGGACATGAGCATGAGGAACTTTTCAAAGAACCTGTCGTCGCAGGCCCGTGGGTTGGCAGGTGATATTGACAGGTAGCGGACGGCTGCTGATGCCGCTGCATACTCTGTCTAGCTGTTTGCGGGGTAAACCTGTCCTGTGCTGCTGAAGGATAAACTGTAGGCCACGTAGCTGGTTGACACCAGTCCCACCTTGTAACTCGTTCTCCCACCTGCTGCATTCCTCGGGCGGCCCTCTTGTCTGGCGTGGTGGCCATCTTGTCGAGCTGCATGCCACGTGCCAAAGTCATGGTGCTTGGCTCACTGGGCCCGGCCTCCTCCAGGACTCTTGGCGATGGAGCATGAGACCTACCCTACACCTCAGGCCGAGGCCTGGTAGGAATGTCACCCTCAGCAGAGTTGCCGGTAGTGCTGGGTACAGGCGCCCCCTCTGCCATGTTGCAGGTACAAGTGCATAGCCCCTCAGGTGTACACCCGGTAAAAGAACCTTGCGGTCTCTCAGCACTGTCTCTGGAAGGATCTACAGACCCCTCGGCCTGGCTGCCGGTAGCTGAATTAGCCTCGGTACCCGTGCTGGTGTGAGAAACTGAGCGGTTCCTCCCGTCTGGGCGTTTCCTTGGGAAGAAGTCGCCCTTGCGGGGTGCACTGGAAAAGAGCAGCCCTCCCTTAGGCCTTGACTTATGACTGACAAAAGTCCTTCAAGTCCTCTGGGGGCGACTTCTCGAAGAGCTCTGTCCACCCAGCTAGTCAAAGCACGCAAAGAATGTGCTTTGCATTTTGTGCAACCCTCCCATCCATGGTCGGGGCCAAGGCAGCGGAGGCAAAGAACGTGGGGATCCGATGTAGGGAAGAGCACCTCGCAGGCTGGACATCTGCTGAAGCCCGCTGAAGTCGAAATGCATCGGGGAGGAAAGACAGAAGAAAGTATCCGGGGAAGAGCGCGTGGTATTACATGTCCGAAGACAATCCCAGGAGCGCTGGTGAAATGGGCCTGTTCCTGTTGACGCGGAAAAGGGGATTGGCGCGGGTGGGCAGAGTGAGGCGAGCGCATGCTCCCAGGGCTACGCCCCCGCATACCTCTAAATTTAAATGGGAAGATTTCTTCTGGTGAAAAAGGTTCCGTCTCCCTTCCCTAACGAGAGGCGCCCATGCAGTATGGAGGAAAGGGGACAGGACGAAAGAGTACAACAGTTACAGGTATGTAACTTGTTCCTTCTCCAGCATGGGGTCTGGCATGGATTCACATAAAGAATAGCAGTACAGAAATACACAACGACGTGAGGTGGCAAGGCTCAACAGAAGCAATTACTGTTACCTCCGGAACAGGCTCACCTTCAAGGGAACAGGTTGCGTAGCACTGCTTGGCCGACCCTGGAGTCCTCTCTGGAATCCCTTTCGACGCTGTAGAATCTTGTGAAGGTGTGTGTAGACCTCCACATAGCAGCCCTGCAGATGTCCAGCAGGGGCACACCAGACAGGAACGAAGTCGTCGCAGCGATCGCTCTGGTGGAATGAGCTCTCAGCCGGTCAGGCATTGGTCGGTTTGCCAAACGGTGACAGTGTGTAATACAGGCGGAGAGCAACCTGGAAATGGAAGCCTTGGACCAAGCTTTCCCATGGTTCACAGGACCAAAGTTCACGAAAGGTTGAGACATCTTCCGTAAACTCTTTGTGCGTGCCACATAGAACTTCAGAGCACGCGCCACATCCAGCGAGTGCAAAGTCCTTCCAGCCAGCGACAAAGGTGTCGGAAAAAACACAGGCAACACCAAATGTTTGTTGAGATGGAATTCTGACGGAACCTTTGGCATGAAGGAAGGGTGCGCCCGCAGCACCACCCTCGTGATGTGAAAAGTCAGATAAGGCCGCTTGCAGGACAGGGCCTGGATCTCAACTACCCTCCTGGCAGGGATGATGACCACAATAAAAGGCGCTTTCCACGAAAGGAACTTGAGAGTGGCCTGATGCATAGGTTCGAAGGCGGCCCCCATGAGCCTTGTCAGTACCACGTTGAGTTCCCACGCCGGGGCTGAAGCCTTCACTCTGCCAGACCTGTGAGTCATTCGTGGAAGGCCTAGACTGTTGATGGTGTGTCGAGGTCTTTTTCTCATCTGCATCCACCAGGGTGTCCGGCTTGTCTGGAACGAGTGGAGGGGTGCTGGGCGCCGAGGGCTGAGGTGTGGAGACCGGAGCCGGAGGCTGCAGCAGAGGCTAGTACGGAACCGCCTGAACAGTGGAAGGCAGGGGCGCCAGAATCGAAGGAGCCGGCTTGGCAGCAGGGGCTGCAACGGGGCCTGCAGTGCTGGAGCTATAGGAGGAATAACTATAGGTGCAGGGGGAGGGGCCAGAGCGAGCATGTCCATGATTACATCCCTAAGGAAGGACCCCATCTGAGGACATGAGCATGAGGAACTTTTCAAAGAACCTGTCGTCGCAGGCCCGTGGGTTGGCAGGTGATATTGACAGGTAGCGGACGGCTGCTGATGCCGCTGCATACTCTGTCTAGCTGTTTGCGGGGTAAACCTGTCCTGTGCTGCTGAAGGATAAACTGTAGGCCACGTAGCTGGTTGACACCAGTCCCACCTTGTAACTCGTTCTCCCACCTGCTGCATTCCTCGGGCGGCCATCTTATCTGGCGTGGTGGCCATCTTGTCGAGCTGCATGCCATGTGCCAAAGTCATGGTGCTTGGCTCACTGGGCCCGGCCTCCTCCAGGACTCTTGGCGATGGAGCATGAGACCTACCCTGCACCTCAGGCCGAGGCCTGGTAGGAATGTCACCCTCAGCAGAGTTGCCGGTAGTGCTGGGTACAGGCGCCCCCTCTGCCATGTTGCAGGTACAAGTGCATAGCCCCTCAGGTGTACACCCGGTAAAAGAACCTTGCGGTCTCTCAGCACTGTCTCTGGAAGGATCTACAGACCCCTCGGCCTGGCCGCCGGTAGCTGAATTAGCCTCGGTACCCGTGCTGGTGTGAGAAACTGAGCGGTTCCTCCCGTCTGGGCGTTTCCTTGGGAAGAAGTCGCCCTTGCGGGGTGCACTGGAAAAGAGCAGCCCTCCCTTAGGCCTTGACTTATGACTGACAAAAGTCCTTCAAGTCCTCTGGGGGCGATTTCTCGAAGAGCTCTGTCCACCTAGCTAGTCAAAGCACGCAAAGAATGTGCTTTGCATTTTGTGCAACCCTCCCATCCATGGTCGGGGCCAAGGCAGCGGAGGCAAAGAACGTGGGGATCCGATGTAGGGAAGAGCACCTCGCAGGCTGGACATCTGCTGAAGCCCGCTGAAGTCGAAATGCATCGGGGAGGAAAGACAGAAGAAAGTATCCGGGGAAGAGCGCGTGGTATTACATGTCCGAAGACAATCCCAGGAGCGCTGGTGAAATGGGCCTGTTCCTGTTGACGCGGAAAAGGGGACTGGCGCCGGTGGGCAGAGTGAGGCGAGCGCATGCTCCCAGGGCTACGCCCCCGCGTACCTCTAAATTTAAATGGGAAGATTTCTTCTGGTGAAAAAGGTTCCGTCTCCCTTCCCTAACGAGAGGCGCCCATGCAGTATGGAGGAAAGGGGACAGGACGAAAGAGTACAACAGTTACAGGTATGTAACTTGTTCCTTCTCCAGCATGGGGTCTGGCATGGATTCACATAAAGAATAGCAGTACAGAAATACACAACGACGTGAGGTGGCAAGGCTCAACAGAAGCAATTACTGTTACCTCCGGAACAGGCTCACCTTCAAGGGAACAGGTTGCGTAGCACTGCTTGGCCGACCCTGGAGTCCTCTCTGGAATCCCTTTCGACGCTGTAGAATCTTGTGATGGTGTGTGTAGACCTCCACATAGCAGCCCTGCAGATGTCCAGCAGGGGCACACCAGACAGGAACGAAGTCGTCGCAGCGATCGCTCTGGTGGAATGAGCTCTCAGCCGGTCAGGCATTGGTCGGTTTGCCAAACGGTGACAGTGTGTAATACAGGCGGAGAGCAACCTGGAAATGGAAGCCTTGGACCAAGCTTTCCCATGGTTCACAGGACCAAAGTTCACGAAAGGTTGAGACATCTTCCGTAAACTCTTTGTGCGTGCCACATAGAACTTCAGAGCACGCGCCACATCCAGCGAGTGCAAAGTCCTTCCAGCCAGCGACAAAGGTGTCAAAAAAAAAAAGGGGAACACCAAATGTTTGTTGAGATGGAATTCTGACGGAACCTTTGGCATGAAGGAAGGGTGCGCCCGCAGCACCACCCTCGTGATGTGAAAAGTCAGATAAGGCCGCTTGCAGGACAGGGCCTGGATCTCAACTACCCTCCTGGCAGGGATGATGGCCACAATAAAAGGCGCTTTCCACGAAAGGAACTTGAGAGTGGCCTGATGCATAGGTTCGAAGGCGGCCCCCATGAGCCTTGTCAGTACCACGTTGAGTTCCCACGCCGGGGCTGAAGCCTTCACTCTGCCAGACCTGTGAGTCATTCGTGGAAGGCCTAGACTGTTGATGGTGTGTCGAGGTCTTTTTCTCATCTGCATCCACCAGGGTGTCCGGCTTGTCTGGAACGAGTGGAGGGGTGCTGGGCGCCGAGGGCTGAGGTGTGGAGACCGGAGCCGGAGGCTGCAGCAGAGGCTAGTACGGAACCGCCTGAACAGTGGAAGGCAGGGGCGCCAGAATCGAAGGAGCCGGCTTGGCAGCAGGGGCTGCAACGGGGCCTGCAGTGCTGGAGCTATAGGAGGAATAACTATAGGTGCAGGGGGAGGGGCCAGAGCGAGCATGTCCACGATTACATCCCTAAGGAAGGACCCCATCTGAGGACATGAGCATGAGGAACTTTTCAAAGAACCTGTCGTCGCAGGCCCGTGGGTTGGCAGGTGATATTGACAGGTAGCGGACGGCTGCTGATGCCGCTGCATACTCTGTCTAGCTGTTTGCGGGGTAAACCTGTCCTGTGCTGCTGAAGGATAAACTGTAGGCCACGTAGCTGGTTGACACCAGTCCCACCTTGTAACTCGTTCTCCCACCTGCTGCATTCCTCGGGCGGCCATCTTATCTGGCGCGGTGGCCATCTTGTCGAGCTGCATGCCATGTGCCAAAGTCATGGTGCTTGGCTCACTGGGCCCGGCCTCCTCCAGGACTCTTGGCGATGGAGCATGAGACCTACCCTGCACCTCAGGCCGAGGCCTGGTAGGAATGTCACCCTCAGCAGAGTTGCCGGTAGTGCTGGGTACAGGCGCCCCCTCTGCCATGTTGCAGGTACAAGTGCATAGCCCCTCAGGTGTACACCCGGTAAAAGAACCTTGCGGTCTCTCAGCACTGTCTCTGGAAGGATCTACAGACCCCTCGGCCTGGCCGCCGGTAGCTGAATTAGCCTCGGTACCCGTGCTGGTGTGAGAAACTGAGCGGTTCCTCCCGTCTGGGCGTTTCCTTGGGAAGAAGTCGCCCTTGCGGGGTGCACTGGAAAAGAGCAGCCCTCCCTTAGGCCTTGACTTATGACTGACAAAAGTCCTTCAAGTCCTCTGGGGGCGATTTCTCGAAGAGCTCTGTCCACCTAGCTAGTCAAAGCACGCAAAGAATGTGCTTTGCATTTTGTGCAACCCTCCCATCCATGGTCGGGGCCAAGGCAGCGGAGGCAAAGAACGTGGGGATCCGATGTAGGGAAGAGCACCTCGCAGGCTGGACATCTGCTGAAGCCCGCTGAAGTCGAAATGCATCGGGGAGGAAAGACAGAAGAAAGTATCCGGGGAAGAGCGCGTGGTATTACATGTCCGAAGACAATCCCAGGAGCGCTGGTGAAATGGGCCTGTTCCTGTTGACGCGGAAAAGGGGACTGGCGCCGGTGGGCAGAGTGAGGCGAGCGCATGCTCCCAGGGCTACGCCCCCGCGTACCTCTAAATTTAAATGGGAAGATTTCTTCTGGTGAAAAAGGTTCCGTCTCCCTTCCCTAACGAGAGGCGCCCATGCAGTATGGAGGAAAGGGGACAGGACGAAAGAGTACAACAGTTACAGGTATGTAACTTGTTCCTTCTCCAGCATGGGGTCTGGCATGGATTCACATAAAGAATAGCAGTACAGAAATACACAACGACGTGAGGTGGCAAGGCTCAACAGAAGCAATTACTGTTACCTCCGGAACAGGCTCACCTTCAAGGGAACAGGTTGCGTAGCACTGCTTGGCCGACCCTGGAGTCCTCTCTGGAATCCCTTTCGACGCTGTAGAATCTTGTGAAGGTGTGTGTAGACCTCCACATAGCAGCCCTGCAGATGTCCAGCAGGGGCACACCAGACAGGAACGAAGTCGTCGCAGCGATCGCTCTGGTGGAATGAGCTCTCAGCCGGTCAGGCATTGGTCGGTTTGCCAAACGGTGACAGTGTGTAATACAGGCGGAGAGCAACCTGGAAATGGAAGCCTTGGACCAAGCTTTCCCATGGTTCACAGGACCAAAGTTCACGAAAGGTTGAGACATCTTCCGTAAACTCTTTGTGCGTGCCACATAGAACTTCAGAGCACGCGCCACATCCAGCGAGTGCAAAGTCCTTCCAGCCAGCGACAAAGGTGTCAAAAAAAAAAAGGGGAACACCAAATGTTTGTTGAGATGGAATTCTGACGGAACCTTTGGCATGAAGGAAGGGTGCGCCCGCAGCACCACCCTCGTGATGTGAAAAGTCAGATAAGGCTGCTTGCAGGACAGGGCCTGGATCTCAACTACCCTCCTGGCAGGGATGATGGCCACAATAAAAGGCGCTTTCCACGAAAGGAACTTGAGAGTGGCCTGATGCATAGGTTCGAAGGCGGCCCCCATGAGCCTTGTCAGTACCACGTTGAGTTCCCACGCCGGGGCTGAAGCCTTCACTCTGCCAGACCTGTGAGTCATTCGTGGAAGGCCTAGACTGTTGATGGTGTGTCGAGGTCTTTTTCTCATCTGCATCCACCAGGGTGTCCGGCTTGTCTGGAACGAGTGGAGGGGTGCTGGGCGCCGAGGGCTGAGGTGTGGAGACCGGAGCCGGAGGCTGCAGCAGAGGCTAGTACGGAACCGCCTGAACAGTGGAAGGCAGGGGCGCCAGAATCGAAGGAGCCGGCTTGGCAGCAGGGGCTGCAACGGGGCCTGCAGTGCTGGAGCTATAGGAGGAATAACTATAGGTGCAGGGGGAGGGGCCAGAGCGAGCATGTCCATGATTACATCCCTAAGGAAGGACCCCATCTGAGGACATGAGCATGAGGAACTTTTCAAAGAACCTGTCGTCGCAGGCCCGTGGGTTGGCAGGTGATATTGACGGGTAGCGGACAGCTGCTGATGCCGCTGCATACTCTGTCTAGCTGTTTGCGGGGTAAACCTGTCCTGTGCTGCTGAAGGATAAACTGTAGGCCACGTACCTGGTTGACACCAGTCCCACCTTGTAACTCGTTCTCCCACCTGCTGCATTCCTCGGGCGGCCATCTTGTCTGGCGTGGTGGCCATCTTGTCGAGCTGCATGCCACGTGCCAAAGTCATGGTGCTTGGCTCACTGGGCCCGGCCTCCTCCAGGACTCTTGACGATGGAGCATGAGACCTACCCTGCACCTCAGGCCGAGGCCTGGTAGGAATGTCACCCTCAGCAGAGTTGCCGGTAGTGCTGGGTACAGGCGCCCCCTCTGCCATGTTGCAGGTACAAGTGCAAAGCCCCTCAGGTGTACACCCGGTAAAAGAACCTTGCGGTCTCTCAGCACTATCTCTGGAAGGATCTACAGACCCCTCGGCCTGGCGGCCGGTAGCTGAATTAGCCTCGGTACCCGTGCTGGTGTGAGAAACTGAGCGGTTCCTCCCGTCTGGGCGTTTCCTTGGGAAGAAGTCGCCCTTGCGGGGTGCACTGGAAAAGAGCAGCCCTCCCTTAGGCCTTGACTTATGACTGACAAAAGTCCTTCAAGTCCTCTGGGGGCGACTTCTCGAAGAGCTCTGTCCACCTAGCTAGTCAAAGCACGAAAAGAATGTGCTTTGCATTTTGTGCAACCCTCCCATCCATGGTCGGGGCCAAGGCAGCGGAGGCAAAGAACGTGGGGATCCGATGTAGGGAAGAGCACCTCGCAGGCTGGACATCTGCTGAAGCCCGCTGAAGTCGAAATGCATCGGGGAGGAAAGACAGAAGAAAGTATCCGGGGAAGAGCGCGTGGTATTACATGTCCGAAGACAATCCCAGGAGCGCTGGTGAAATGGGCCTGTTCCTGTTGACGCGGAAAAGGGGACTGGCGCCGGTGGGCAGAGTCAGGCGAGCGCATGCTCCCAGGGCTACGCCCCCGCGTGCCTCTAAATTTAAATGGGAAGATTTCTTCTGGTGAAAAAGGTTCCGTCTCCCTTCCCCAACGAGAGGCGCCCATGCAGTATGGAGGAAAGGGGACAGGACGAAAGAGTACAACAGTTACAGGTAAGTAACTTGTTCCTTCTCCAGCATGGGGTCTGGCATGGATTCACATAAAGAATAAATAGCAGTACAGAAATACACAACGACGTGAGGTGGCAAGGCTCAACAGAAGCAATTACTGTTACCTCCGGAACAGGCTCACCTTCAAGGGAACAGGTTGCGTAGCACTGCTTGGCCGACCCTGGAGTCCTCTCTGGAATCCCTTTCGACGCTGTAGAATCTTGTGAAGGTGTGTGTAGACCTCCACATAGCAGCCCTGCAGATGTCCAGCAGGGGCACACCAGACAGGAACGAAGTCGTCGCAGCGATCGCTCTGGTCGAATGAGCTCTCAGCCGGTCAGGCATTGGTCGGTTTGCCAAACGGTGACAGTGTGTAATACAGGCGGAGAGCCATCTGGAAATGGAAGCCTTGGACCAAGCTTTCCCATGGTTCACAGGACCAAAGTTCACGAAAGGTTGAGACATCTTCCGTAAACTCTTCGGAAAAAACACAGGCAACACCAAATGTTTGTTGAGGTGGAATTCTGATGGAACCTTTGGCATGAAGGAAGGGTGCGCCCGCAGCACCACCCTCGTGATGTGAAAAGTCAGATAAGGCGGCTTGCAGGACAGGGCCTGGATCTCAACTACCCTCCTGGCAGGGATGATGGCCACAATAAAAGGCGTTTTCCACGAAAGGAACTTGAGAGTGGCCTGATGCATAGGTTCGAAGGCGGCCCCCATGAGCCTTGTCAGTACCACGTTGAGTTCCCACGCCGGGGCTGAAGCCTTCACTCTGCCAGACCTGTGAGTCATTCGTGGAAGGCCTAGACTGTTGATGGTGTGTCGAGGTCTTTTTCCTCGTCTGCATCCATCAGGGTGTCCGGCTTGTCTGGAACGAGTGGAGGGGTGCTGGGCGCCGAGGGCTGCGGTGTGGAGACCGGAGCCGGAGGCTGCAGCAGAGGCTAGTACGGAACCGCCTGAACAGTGGAAGGCAGGGGCGCCAGAATCGAAGGAGCCGGCGTGGCAGCAGGGGCTGCAACGGGGCCTGCAGTGCTGGAGCTATAGGAGGAATAACTATAGGTGCAGGGGGAGGGGCCAGAGCGAGCATGTCCATGATTACATCCCTAAGGAAGGACCCCATCTGAGGAACTTTTCAAAGAACCTGTCGGCGCAGGCCCGTGGGTTGGCAGGTGATATTGACAGGTAGCGGACGGCAGCTGATGCCGCTGCATACTCTGTCTAGCTGTTTGCGGGGTAAACCTGTCCTGTGCTGCTGAAGGATAAACTGTAGGCCACGTACCTGGTTGACACCAGTCCCACCTTGTAACTCGTTCTCCCACCTGCTGCATTCCTCGGGCGGCCATCTTGTCTGGCGTGGTGGCCATCTTGTCGAGCTGCATGCCATGTGCCAAAGTCATGGTGCTTGGCTCACTGGGCCCGGCCTCCTCCAGGACTCTTGGCGATGGAGCATGAGACCTAGCCTGCACCTCAGGCCGAGGCCTGGTAGGATTGTCACCCTCAGCAGAGTTGCCGGTAGTGCTGGGTACAGGCGCCCCCTCTGCCATGTTGCAGGTACAAGTGCATAGCCCCTCAGGTGTACACCCGGTAAAAGAACCTTGCGGTCTCTCAGCACTGTCTCTGGAAGGATCTACAGACCCCTCGGCCTGGCCGCCGGTAGCTGAATTAGCCTCGGTACCCGTGCTGGTGTGAGAAACTGAGCGGTTCCTCCCGTCTGGGCGTTTCCTTGGGAAGAAGTCGCCCTTGCGGGGTGCACTGGAAAAGAGCAGCCCTCCCTTAGGCCTTGACTTATGACTGACAAAAGTCCTTCAAGTCCTCTGGGGGCGACTTCTCGAAGAGCTCTGTCCACCTAGCTAGTCAAAGCACGCAAAGAATGTGCTTTGCATTTTGTGCAACCCTCCCATCCATGGTCGGGGCCAAGGCAGCGGAGGCAAAGAACGTGGGGATCCGATGTAGGGAAGAGCACCTCGCAGGCTGGACATCTGCTGAAGCCCGCTGAAGTCGAAATGCATCGGGGAGGAAAGACAGAAGAAAGTATCCGGGGAAGAGCGCGTGGTATTACATGTCCGAAGACAATCCCAGGAGCGCAGGTGAAATGGGCCTGTTCCTGTTGACGCGGAAAAGGGGACTGGCGCCGGTGGGCAGAGTCAGGCGAGCGCATGCTCCCAGGGCTACGCCCCCGCGTGCCTCTAAATTTAAATGGGAAGATTTCTTCTGGTGAAAAAGGTTCCGTCTCCCTTCCCTAACGAGAGGCGCCCATGCAGTATGGAGGAAAGGGGACAGGACGAAAGAGTACAACAGTTACAGGTAAGTAACTTGTTCCTTCTCCAGCATGGGGTCTGGCATGGATTCACATAAAGAATAAATAGCAGTACAGAAATACACAACGACGTGAGGTGGCAAGGCTCAACAGAAGTAATTACTGTTACCTCCGGAACAGGCTCACCTTCAAGGGAACAGGTTGCGTAGCACTGCTTGGCCGACCCTGGAGTCCTCTCTGGAATCCCTTTCGACGCTGTAGAATCTTGTGAAGGTGTGTGTAGACCTCCACATAGCAGCCCTGCAGATGTCCAGCAGGGGCACACCAGACAGGAACGAAGTCGTCGCAGCGATCGCTCTGGTGGAATGAGCTCTCAGCCGGTCAGGCATTGGTCGGTTTGCCAAACGGTGACAGTGTGTAATACAGGCGGAGAGCCACCTGGAAATGGAAGCCTTGGACCAAGCTTTCCCATGGTTCACAGGACCAAAGTTCACGAAAGGTTGAGACATCTTCCGTAAACTCTTTGTGCGTGCCACATAGAACTTCAGAGCACGCGCCACATCCAGCGAGTGCAAAGTCCTTCCAGCCAGCGACAAAGGTGTCGGAAAAAACACAGGCAACACCAAATGTTTGTTGAGGTGGAATTCTGACGGAACCTTTGGCATGAAGGAAGGGTGCGCCCGCAGCACCACCCTCGTGATGTGAAAAGTCAGATAAGGCCTCTTGCAGGACAGGGCCTGGATCTCAACTACCCTCCTGGCAGGGATGATGGCCACAATAAAAGGCGTTTTCCACGAAAGGAACTTGAGAGTGGCCTGATGCATAGGTTCGAAGGCGGCCCCCATGAGCCTTGTCAGTACCACGTTGAGTTCCCACGCCGGGGCTGAAGCCTTCACTCTGCCAGACCTGTGAGTCATTCGTGGAAGGCCTAGACTGTTGATGGTGTGTCGAGGTCTTTTTCCTCGTCTGCATCCACCAGGGTGTCCGGCTTGTCTGGAACGAGTGGAGGGGTGCTGGGCGCCGAGGGCTGAGGTGTGGAGACCGGAGCCGGAGGCTGCAGCAGAGGCTAGTACGGAACCGCCTGAACAGTGGAAGGCAGGGGCACCAGAATCGAAGGAGCCGGCGTGGCAGCAGGGGCTGCAACAGGGCCTGCAGTGCTGGAGCTATAGGAGGAAAAACTATAGGTGCAGGGGGAGGGGCCAGAGCGAGCATGTCCATGATTACATCCCTAAGGAAGGACCCCATCTGAGGACATGAGCATGAGGAACTTTTCAAAGAACCTGTCGTCGCAGGCCCGTGGGTTGGCAGGTGATATTGACAGGTAGCGGACGGCTGCTGATGCCGCTGCATACTCTGTCTAGCTGTTTGCGGGGTAAACCTGTCCTGTGCTGCTGAAGGATAAACTGTAGGCCACGTAGCTGGTTGACACCAGTCCCACCTTGTAACTCGTTCTCCCACCTGCTGCATTCCTCGGGCGGCCATCTTGTCTGGCGTGGTGGCCATCTTGTCGAGCTGCATGCCACATGCCAAAGTCATGGTGCTTGGCTCACTGGGCCCGGCCTCCTCCAGGACTCTTGACGATGGAGCATGAGACCTACCCTGCACCTCAGGCCGAGGCCTGGTAGGAATGTCACCCTCAGCAGAGTTGCCGGTAGTGCTGGGTACAGGCGCCCCCTCTGCCATGTTGCAGGTACAAGTGCATAGCCCCTCAGGTGTACACCCGGTAAAAGAACCTTGCGGTCTCTCAGCACTGTCTCTGGAAGGATCTACAGACCCCTCGGCCTGGCGGCCGGTAGCTGAATTAGCCTCGGTACCCGTGCTGGTGTGAGAAACTGAGCGGTTCCTCCCGTCTGGGCGTTTCCTTGGGAAGAAGTCGCCCTTGCGGGGTGCACTGGAAAAGAGCAGCCCTCCCTTAGGCCTTGACTTATGACTGACAAAAGTCCTTCAAGTCCTCTGGGGGCGACTTCTCGAAGAGCTCTGTCCACCTAGCTAGTCAAAGCACGCAAAGAATGTGCTTTGCATTTTGTGCAACCCTCCCATCCATGGTCGGGGCCAAGGCAGCGGAGGCAAAGAACGTGGGGATCCGATGTAGGGAAGAGCACCTCGCAGGCTGGACATCTGCTGAAGCCCGCTGAAGTCGAAATGCATCGGGGAGGAAAGACAGAAGAAAGTATCCGGGGAAGAGCGTGTGGTATTACATGTCCGAAGACAATCCCAGGAGCGCAGGTGAAATGGGCCTGTTCCTGTTGACGCGGAAAAGGGGACTGGCGCCGGTGGGCAGAGTCAGGCGAGCGCATGCTCCCAGGGCTACGCCCCCGCGTGCCTCTAAATTTAAATGGGAAGATTTCTTCTGGTGAAAAAGGTTCCGTCTCCCTTCCCTAACGAGAGGCGCCCATGCAGTATGGAGGAAAGGGGACAGGACGAAAGAGTACAACAGTTACAGGTAAGTAACTTGTTCCTTCTCCAGCATGGGGTCTGGCATGGATTCACATAAAGAATAAATAGCAGTACAGAAACACACAACGACGTGAGGTGGCAAGGCTCAACAGAAGCAATTACTGTTACCTCCGGAACAAGCTCACCTTCAAGGGAACAGGTTGCGTAGCACTGCTTGGCCGACCCTGGAGTCCTCTCTGGAATCCCTTTCGACGCTGTAGAATCTTGTGAAGGTGTGTAGACCTCCACATAGCAGCCCTGCAGATGTCCAGCAGGGGCACACCAGACAGGAACGAAGTCGTCGCAGCGATCGCTCTGGTGGAATGAGCTCTCAGCCGGTCAGGCATTGGTCGGTTTGCCAAACGGTGACAGTGTGTAATACAGGCGGAGAGCCACCTGGAAATGGAAGCCTTGGACCAAGCTTTCCCATGGTTCACAGGACCAAAGTTCACGAAAGGTTGAGACATCTTCCGTAAACTCTTTGTGCGTGCCACATAGAACTTCAGAGCACGCGCCACATCCAGCGAGTGCAAAGTCCTTCCAGCCAGCGACAAAGGTGTCGGAAAAAACACAGGCAACACCAAATGTTTGTTGAGGTGGAATTCTGACGGAACCTTTGGCATGAAGGAAGGGTGCGCCCGCAGCACCACCCTCGTGATGTGAAAAGTCAGATAAGGCCTCTTGCAGGACAGGGCCTGGATCTCAACTACCCTCCTGGCAGGGATGATGGCCACAATAAAAGGCGTTTTCCACGAAAGGAACTTGAGAGTGGCCTGATGCATAGGTTCGAAGGCGGCCCCCATGAGCCTTGTCAGTACCACGTTGAGTTCCCACGCCGGGGCTGAAGCCTTCACTCTGCCAGACCTGTGAGTCATTCGTGGAAGGCCTAGACTGTTGATGGTGTGTCGAGGTCTTTTTCCTCGTCTGCATCCACCAGGGTGTCCGGCTTGTCTGGAACGAGTGGAGGGGTGCTGGGCGCCGAGGGCTGAGGTGTGGAGACCGGAGCCGGCGGCTGCAGCAGAGGCTAGTACGGAACCGCCTGAACAGTGGAAGGCAGGGGCGCCAGAATCGAAGGAGCTGGCGTGGCAGCAGGGGCTGCAACGGGGCCTGCAGTGCTGGAGCTATAGGAGGAATAACTATAGGTGCAGGGGGAGGGGCCAGAGCGAGCATGTCCATGATTACATCCCTAAGGAAGGACCCCATCTGAGGACATGAGCATGAGGAACTTTTCAAAGAACCTGTCGTCGCAGGCCCGTGGGTTGGCAGGTGATATTGACAGGTAGCGGACGGCTGCTGATGCCGCTGCATACTCTGTCTAGCTGTTTGCGGGGTAAACCTGTCCTGTGCTGCTGAAGGATAAACTGTAGGCCACGTAGCTGGTTGACACCAGTCCCACCTTGTAACTCGTTCTCCCACCTGCTGCATTCCTCGGGCGGCCCTCTTGTCTGGCGTGGTGGCCATCTTGTCGAGCTGCATGCCACGTGCCAAAGTCATGGTGCTTGGCTCACTGGGCCCGGCCTCCTCCAGGACTCTTGGCGATGGAGCATGAGACCTACCCTACACCTCAGGCCGAGGCCTGGTAGGAATGTCACCCTCAGCAGAGTTGCCGGTAGTGCTGGGTACAGGCGCCCCCTCTGCCATGTTGCAGGTACAAGTGCATAGCCCCTCAGGTGTACACCCGGTAAAAGAACCTTGCGGTCTCTCAGCACTGTCTCTGGAAGGATCTACAGACCCCTCGGCCTGGCTGCCGGTAGCTGAATTAGCCTCGGTACCCGTGCTGGTGTGAGAAACTGAGCGGTTCCTCCCGTCTGGGCGTTTCCTTGGGAAGAAGTCGCCCTTGCGGGGTGCACTGGAAAAGAGCAGCCCTCCCTTAGGCCTTGACTTATGACTGACAAAAGTCCTTCAAGTCCTCTGGGGGCGACTTCTCGAAGAGCTCTGTCCACCCAGCTAGTCAAAGCACGCAAAGAATGTGCTTTGCATTTTGTGCAACCCTCCCATCCATGGTCGGGGCCAAGGCAGCGGAGGCAAAGAACGTGGGGATCCGATGTAGGGAAGAGCACCTCGCAGGCTGGACATCTGCTGAAGCCCGCTGAAGTCGAAATGCATCGGGGAGGAAAGACAGAAGAAAGTATCCGGGGAAGAGCGCGTGGTATTACATGTCCGAAGACAATCCCAGGAGCGCTGGTGAAATGGGCCTGTTCCTGTTGACGCGGAAAAGGGGATTGGCGCGGGTGGGCAGAGTGAGGCGAGCGCATGCTCCCAGGGCTACGCCCCCGCGTACCTCTAAATTTAAATGGGAAGATTTCTTCTGGTGAAAAAGGTTCCGTCTCCCTTCCCTAACGAGAGGCGCCCATGCAGTATGGAGGAAAGGGGACAGGACGAAAGAGTACAACAGTTACAGGTATGTAACTTGTTCCTTCTCCAGCATGGGGTCTGGCATGGATTCACATAAAGAATAGCAGTACAGAAATACACAACGACGTGAGGTGGCAAGGCTCAACAGAAGCAATTACTGTTACCTCCGGAACAGGCTCACCTTCAAGGGAACAGGTTGCGTAGCACTGCTTGGCCGACCCTGGAGTCCTCTCTGGAATCCCTTTCGACGCTGTAGAATCTTGTGAAGGTGTGTGTAGACCTCCACATAGCAGCCCTGCAGATGTCCAGCAGGGGCACACCAGACAGGAACGAAGTCGTCGCAGCGATCGCTCTGGTGGAATGAGCTCTCAGCCGGTCAGGCATTGGTCGGTTTGCCAAACGGTGACAGTGTGTAATACAGGCGGAGAGCAACCTGGAAATGGAAGCCTTGGACCAAGCTTTCCCATGGTTCACAGGACCAAAGTTCACGAAAGGTTGAGACATCTTCCGTAAACTCTTTGTGCGTGCCACATAGAACTTCAGAGCACGCGCCACATCCAGCGAGTGCAAAGTCCTTCCAGCCAGCGACAAAGGTGTCGGAAAAAACACAGGCAACACCAAATGTTTGTTGAGATGGAATTCTGACGGAAGCTTTGGCATGAAGGAAGGGTGCGCCCGCAGCACCACCCTCGTGATGTGAAAAGTCAGATAAGGCTGCTTGCAGGACAGGGCCTGGATCTCAACTACCCTCCTGGCAGGGATGATGACCACAATAAAAGGCGCTTTCCACGAAAGGAACTTGAGAGTGGCCTGATGCATAGGTTCGAAGGCGGCCCCCATGAGCCTTGTCAGTACCACGTTGAGTTCCCACGCCGGGGCTGAAGCCTTCACTCTGCCAGACCTGTGAGTCATTCGTGGAAGGCCTAGACTGTTGATGGTGTGTCGAGGTCTTTTTCTCATCTGCATCCACCAGGGTGTCCGGCTTGTCTGGAACGAGTGGAGGGGTGCTGGGCGCCGAGGGCTGAGGTGTGGAGACCGGAGCCGGAGGCTGCAGCAGAGGCTAGTACGGAACCGCCTGAACAGTGGAAGGCAGGGGCGCCAGAATCGAAGGAGCCGGCTTGGCAGCAGGGGCTGCAACGGGGCCTGCAGTGCTGGAGCTATAGGAGGAATAACTATAGGTGCAGGGGGAGGGGCCAGAGCGAGCATGTCCATGATTACATCCCTAAGGAAGGACCCCATCTGAGGACATGAGCATGAGGAACTTTTCAAAGAACCTGTCGTCGCAGGCCCGTGGGTTGGCAGGTGATATTGACAGGTAGCGGACGGCTGCTGATGCCGCTGCATACTCTGTCTAGCTGTTTGCGGGGTAAACCTGTCCTGTGCTGCTGAAGGATAAACTGTAGGCCACGTAGCTGGTTGACACCAGTCCCACCTTGTAACTCGTTCTCCCACCTGCTGCATTCCTCGGGCGGCCATCTTATCTGGCGTGGTGGCCATCTTGTCGAGCTGCATGCCATGTGCCAAAGTCATGGTGCTTGGCTCACTGGGCCCGGCCTCCTCCAGGACTCTTGGCGATGGAGCATGAGACCTACCCTGCACCTCAGGCCGAGGCCTGGTAGGAATGTCACCCTCAGCAGAGTTGCCGGTAGTGCTGGGTACAGGCGCCCCCTCTGCCATGTTGCAGGTACAAGTGCATAGCCCCTCAGGTGTACACCCGGTAAAAGAACCTTGCGGTCTCTCAGCACTGTCTCTGGAAGGATCTACAGACCCCTCGGCCTGGCCGCCGGTAGCTGAATTAGCCTCGGTACCCGTGCTGGTGTGAGAAACTGAGCGGTTCCTCCCGTCTGGGCGTTTCCTTGGGAAGAAGTCGCCCTTGCGGGGTGCACTGGAAAAGAGCAGCCCTCCCTTAGGCCTTGACTTATGACTGACAAAAGTCCTTCAAGTCCTCTGGGGGCGATTTCTCGAAGAGCTCTGTCCACCTAGCTAGTCAAAGCACGCAAAGAATGTGCTTTGCATTTTGTGCAACCCTCCCATCCATGGTCGGGGCCAAGGCAGCGGAGGCAAAGAACGTGGGGATCCGATGTAGGGAAGAGCACCTCGCAGGCTGGACATCTGCTGAAGCCCGCTGAAGTCGAAATGCATCGGGGAGGAAAGACAGAAGAAAGTATCCAGGGAAGAGCGCGTGGTATTACATGTCCGAAGACAATCCCAGGAGCGCTTGGTAAATGGGCCTGTTCCTGTTGACGCGGAAAAGGGGACTGGCGCCGGTGGGCAGAGTCAGGCGAGCGCATGCTCCCAGGGCTACGCCCCCGCGTGCCTCTAAATTTAAATGGGAAGATTTCTTCTGGTGAAAAAGGTTCCGTCTCCCTTCCCTAACGAGAGGCGCCCATGCAGTATGGAGGAAAGGGGACAGGACGAAAGAGTACAACAGTTACAGGTAAGTAACTTGTTCCTTCTCCAGCATGGGGTCTGGCATGGATTCACATAAAGAATAGCAGTACAGAAATACACAACGACGTGAGGTGGCAAGGCTCAACAGAAGCAATTACTGTTACCTCCAGAACAGGCTCACCTTCAAGGGAACAGGTTGCGTAGCACTGCTTGGCCGACCCTGGAGTCCTCTCTGGAATCCCTTTCGACGCTGTAGAATCTTGTGAAGGTGTGTGTAGACCTCCACATAGCAGCCCTGCAGATGTCCAGCAGGGGCACACCAGACAGGAACGAAGTCGTCGCAGCGATCGCTCTGGTCGAATGAGCTCTCAGCCGGTCAGGCATTGGTCGGTTTGCCAAACGGTGACAGTGTGTAATACAGGCGGAGAGCCACCTGGAAATGGAAGCCTTGGACCAAGCTTTCCCATGGTTCACAGGACCAAAGTTCACGAAAGGTTGAGACATCTTCCGTAAACTCTTCGGAAAAAACACAGGCAACACCAAATGTTTGTTGAGGTGGAATTCTGACGGAACCTTTGGCATGAAGGAAGGGTGCGCCCGCAGCACCACCCTCGTGATGTGAAAAGTCAGATAAGGCCGCTTGCAGGACAGGGCCTGGATCTCAACTACCCTCCTGGCAGGGATGATGGCCACAATAAAAGGCGTTTTCCACGAAAGGAACTTGAGAGTGGCCTGATGCATAGGTTCGAAGGCGGCCCCCATGAGCCTTGTCAGTACCACGTTGAGTTCCCACGCCGGGGCTGAAGCCTTCACTCTGCCAGATCTGTGAGTCATTCGTGGAAGGCCTAGACTGTTGATGGTGTGTCGAGGTCTTTTTCCTCGTCTGCATCCATCAGGGTGTCCGGCTTGTCTGGAACGAGTGGAGGGGTGCTGGGCGCCGAGGGCTGCGGTGTGGAGACCGGAGCCTGCAGAAGAGGCTAGTACGGAACCGCCTGAACAGTGGAAGGCAGGGGCGCCAGAATCGAAGGAGCCGGCGTGGCAGCAGGGGCTGCAACGGGGCCTGCAGTGCTGGAGCTATAGGAGGAATAACTATAGGTGCAGGGGGAGGGGCCAGAGCGAGCATGTCCATGATTACATCCCTAAGGAAGGACCCCATCTGAGGACATGAGCATGAGGAACTTTTCAAAGAACCTGTTGTCGCAGGCCCGTGGGTTGGCAGGTGATATTGACAGGTAGCGGACGGCAGCTGATGCCGCTGCATACTCTGTCTAGCTGTTTGCGGGGTAAACCTGTCCTGTGCTGCTGAAGGATAAACTGTAGGCCACGTACCTGGTTGACACCAGTCCCACCTTGTAACTCGTTCTCCCACCTGCTGCATTCCTCGGGCGGCCATCTTGTCTGGCGTGGTGGCCATCTTGTCGAGCTGCATGCCATGTGCCAAAGTCATGGTGCTTGGCTCACTGGGCCCGGCCTCCTCCAGGACTCTTGGCGATGGAGCATGAGACCTACCCTGCACCTCAGGCCGAGGCCTGGTAGGATTGTCACCCTCAGCAGAGTTGCCGGTAGTGCTGGGTACAGGCGCCCCCTCTGCCATGTTGCAGGTACAAGTGTATAGCCCCTCAGGTGTACACCCGGTAAAAGAACCTTGCGGTCTCTCAGCACTGTCTCTGGAAGGATCTACAGACCCCTCGGCCTGGCCGCCGGTAGCTGAATTAGCCTCGGTACCCGTGCTGGTGTGAGAAACTGAGCGGTTCCTCCCGTCTGGGCGTTTCCTTGGGAAGAAGTCGCCCTTGCGGGGTGCACTGGAAAAGAGCAGCCCTCCCTTAGGCCTTGACTTATGACTGACAAAAGTCCTTCAAGTCCTCTGGGGGCGACTTCTCGAAGAGCTCTGTCCACCTAGCTAGTCAAAGCACGCAAAGAATGTGCTTTGCATTTTGTGCAACCCTCCCATCCATGGTCGGGGCCAAGGCAGCGGAGGCAAAGAACGTGGGGATCCGATGTAGGGAAGAGCACCTCGCAGGCTGGACATCTGCTGAAGCCCGCTGAAGTCGAAATGCATCGGGGAGGAAAGACAGAAGAAAGTATCCGGGGAAGAGCGCGTGGTATTACATGTCCGAAGACAATCCCAGGAGCGCTGGTGAAATGGGCCTGTTCCTGTTGACGCGGAAAAGGGGACTGGCGCCGGTGGGCAGAGTCAGGCGAGCGCATGCTCCCAGGGCTACGCCCCCGCGTGCCTCTAAATTTAAATGGGAAGATTTCTTCTGGTGAAAAAGGTTCCGTCTCCCTTCCCTAACGAGAGGCGCCCATGCAGTATGGAGGAAAGGGGACAGGAGGAAAGAGTACAACAGTTACAGGTAAGTAACTTGTTCCTTCTCCAGCATGGGGTCTGGCATGGATTCACATAAAGAATAGCAGTACAGAAATACACAACGACGTGAGGTGGCAAGGCTCAACAGAAGCAATTACTGTTACCTCCAGAACAGGCTCACCTTCAAGGGAACAGGTTGCGTAGCACTGCTTGGCCGACCCTGGAGTCCTCTCTGGAATCCCTTTCGACGCTGTAGAATCTTGTGAAGGTGTGTGTAGACCTCCACATAGCAGCCCTGCAGATGTCCAGCAGGGGCACACCAGACAGGAACGAAGTCGTCGCAGCGATCGCTCTGGTGGAATGAGCTCTCAGCCGGTCAGGCATTGGTCGGTTTGCCAAACGGTGACAGTGTGTAATACAGGCGGAGAGCAACCTGGAAATGGAAGCCTTGGACCAAGCTTTCCCATGGTTCACAGGACCAAAGTTCACGAAAGGTTGAGACATCTTCCGTAAACTCTTTGTGCGTGCCACATAGAACTTCAGAGCACGCGCCACATCCAGCGAGTGCAAAGTCCTTCCAGCCAGCGACAAAGGTGTCGGAAAAAACACAGGCAACACCAAATGTTTGTTGAGGTGGAATTCTGACGGAACCTTTGGCATGAAGGAAGGGTGCGCCCGCAGCACCACCTCGTGATGTGAAAAGTCAGATAAGGCCGCTTGCAGGACAGGGCCTGGATCTCAACTACCCTCCTGGCAGGGATGATGGCCACAATAAAAGGCGTTTTCCACGAAAGGAACTTGAGAGTGGCCTGATGCATAGGTTCGAAGGCGGCCCCCATGAGCCTTGTCAGTACCACGTTGAGTTCCCACGCCGGGGCTGAAGCCTTCACTCTGCCAGACCTGTGAGTCATTCGTGGAAGGCCTAGACTGTTGATGGTGTGTCGAGGTATTTTTCCTCGTCTGCATCCACCAGGGTGTCCGGCTTGTCTGGAACGAGTGGAGGGGTGCTGGGCGCCGAGGGCTGAGGTGTGGAGACCGGAGCCGGAGGCTGCAGCAGAGGCTAGTACGGAACCGCCTGAACAGTGGAAGGCAGGGGCGCCAGAATCGAAGGAGCCGGCGTGGCAGCAGGGGCTGCAACAGGGCCTGCAGTGCTGGAGCTATAGGAGGAATAACTATAGGTGCAGGGGGAGGGGCCAGAGCGAGCATGTCCATGATTACATCCCTAAGGAAGGACCCCATCCGAGGACATGAGCATGAGGAACTTTTCAAAGAACCTGTCGTCGCAGGCCCGTGGGTTGGCAGGTGATATTGACAGGTAGCGGACGGCTGCTGATGCCGCTGCATACTCTGTCTAGCTGTTTGCGGGGTAAACCTGTCCTGTGCTGCTGAAGGATAAACTGTAGGCCACGTAGCTGGTTGACACCAGTCCCACCTTGTAACTCGTTCTCCCACCTGCTGCATTCCTCGGGCGGCCATCTTATCTGGCGTGGTGGCCATCTTGTCGAGCTGCATGCCATGTGCCAAAGTCATGGTGCTTGGCTCACTGGGCCCGGCCTCCTCCAGGACTCTTGGCGATGGAGCATGAGACCTACCCTGCACCTCAGGCCGAGGCCTGGTAGGAATGTCACCCTCAGCAGAGTTGCCGGTAGTGCTGGGTACAGGCGCCCCCTCTGCCATGTTGCAGGTACAAGTGCATAGCCCCTCAGGTGTACACCCGGTAAAAGAACCTTGCGGTCTCTCAGCACTGTCTCTGGAAGGATCTACAGACCCCTCGGCCTGGCCGCCGGTAGCTGAATTAGCCTCGGTACCCGTGCTGGTGTGAGAAACTGAGCGGTTCCTCCCGTCTGGGCGTTTCCTTGGGAAGAAGTCGCCCTTGCGGGGTGCACTGGAAAAGAGCAGCCCTCCCTTAGGCCTTGACTTATGACAGACAAAAGTCCTTCAAGTCCTCTGGGGGCGATTTCTCGAAGAGCTCTGTCCACCTAGCTAGTCAAAGCACGCAAAGAATGTGCTTTGCATTTTGTGCAACCCTCCCATCCATGGTCGGGGCCAAGGCAGCGGAGGCAAAGAACGTGGGGATCCGATGTAGGGAAGAGCACCTCGCAGGCTGGACATCTGCTGAAGCCCGCTGAAGTCGAAATGCATCGGGGAGGAAAGACAGAAGAAAGTATCCGGGGAAGAGCGCGTGGTATTACATGTCCGAAGACAATCCCAGGAGCGCTGGTGAAATGGGCCTGTTCCTGTTGACGCGGAAAAGGGGACTGGCGCCGGTGGGCAGAGTCAGGCGAGCGCATGCTCCCAGGGCTACGCCCCCGCGTGCCTCTAAATTTAAATGGGAAGATTTCTTCTGGTGAAAAAGGTTCCGTCTCCCTTCCCTAACGAGAGGCGCCCATGCAGTATGGAGGAAAGGGGACAGGACGAAAGAGTACAACAGTTACAGGTAAGTAACTTGTTCCTTCTCCAGCATGGGGTCTGGCATGGATTCACATAAAGAATAAATAGCAGTACAGAAACACACAACGACGTGAGGTGGCAAGGCTCAACAGAAGCAATTACTGTTACCTCCGGAACAAGCTCACCTTCAAGGGAACAGGTTGCGTAGCACTGCTTGGCCGACCCTGGAGTCCTCTCTGGAATCCCTTTCGACGCTGTAGAATCTTGTGAAGGTGTGTGTAGACCTCCACATAGCAGCCCTGCAGATGTCCAGCAGGGGCACACCAGACAGGAACGAAGTCGTCGCAGCGATCGCTCTGGTGGAATGAGCTCTCAGCCGGTCAGGCATTGGTCGGTTTGCCAAACGGTGACAGTGTGTAATACAGGTGGAGAGCCACCTGGAAATGGAAGCCTTGGACCAAGCTTTCCCATGGTTCACAGGACCAAAGTTCACGAAAGGTTGAGACATCTTCCGTAAACTCTTTGTGCGTGCCACATAGAACTTCAGAGCACGCGCCACATCCAGCGAGTGCAAAGTCCTTCCAGCCAGCGACAAAGGTGTCGGAAAAAACACAGGCAACACCAAATGTTTGTTGAGGTGGAATTCTGACGGAACCTTTGGCATGAAGGAAGGGTGCGCCCGCAGCACCACCCTCGTGATGTGAAAAGTCAGATAAGGCCTCTTGCAGGACAGGGCCTGGATCTCAACTACCCTCCTGGCAGGGATGATGGCCACAATAAAAGGCGTTTTCCACGAAAGGAACTTGAGAGTGGCCTGATGCATAGGTTCGAAGGCGGCCCCCATGAGCCTTGTCAGTACCACGTTGAGTTCCCACGCCGGGGCTGAAGCCTTCACTCTGCCAGACCTGTGAGTCATTCGTGGAAGGCCTAGACTGTTGATGGTGTGTCGAGGTCTTTTTCCTCGTCTGCATCCACCAGGGTGTCCGGCTTGTCTGGAACGAGTGGAGGGGTGCTGGGCGCCGAGGGCTGAGGTGTGGAGACCGGAGCCGGAGGCTGCAGCAGAGGCTAGTACGGAACCGCCTGAACAGTGGAAGGCAGGGGCGCCAGAATCGAAGGAGCTGGCGTGGCAGCAGGGGCTGCAACGGGGCCTGCAGTGCTGGAGCTATAGGAGGAATAACTATAGGTGCAGGGGGAGGGGCCAGAGCGAGCATGTCCATGATTACATCCCTAAGGAAGGACCCCATCTGAGGACATGAGCATGAGGAACTTTTCAAAGAACCTGTCGTCGCAGGCCCGTGGGTTGGCAGGTGATATTGACAGGTAGCGGACGGCTGCTGATGCCGCTGCATACTCTGTCTAGCTGTTTGCGGGGTAAACCTGTCCTGTGCTGCTGAAGGATAAACTGTAGGCCACGTAGCTGGTTGACACCAGTCCCACCTTGTAACTCGTTCTCCCACCTGCTGCATTCCTCGGACGGCCCTCTTGTCTGGCGTGGTGGCCATCTTGTCGAGCTGCATGCCACGTGCCAAAGTCATGGTGCTTGGCTCACTGGGCCCGGCCTCCTCCAGGACTCTTGGCGATGGAGCATGAGACCTACCCTACACCTCAGGCCGAGGCCTGGTAGGAATGTCACCCTCAGCAGAGTTGCCGGTAGTGCTGGGTACAGGCGCCCCCTCTGCCATGTTGCAGGTACAAGTGCATAGCCCCTCAGGTGTACACCCGGTAAAAGAACCTTGCGGTCTCTCAGCACTGTCTCTGGAAGGATCTACAGACCCCTCGGCCTGGCTGCCGGTAGCTGAATTAGCCTCGGTACCCGTGCTGGTGTGAGAAACTGAGCGGTTCCTCCCGTCTGGGCGTTTCCTTGGGAAGAAGTCGCCCTTGCGGGGTGCACTGGAAAAGAGCAGCCCTCCCTTAGGCCTTGACTTATGACTGACAAAAGTCCTTCAAGTCCTCTGGGGGCGACTTCTCGAAGAGCTCTGTCCACCCAGCTAGTCAAAGCACGCAAAGAATGTGCTTTGCATTTTGTGCAACCCTCCCATCCATGGTCGGGGCCAAGGCAGCGGAGGCAAAGAACGTGGGGATCCGATGTAGGGAAGAGCACCTCGCAGGCTGGACATCTGCTGAAGCCCGCTGAAGTCGAAATGCATCGGGGAGGAAAGACAGAAGAAAGTATCCGGGGAAGAGCGCGTGGTATTACATGTCCGAAGACAATCCCAGGAGCGCTGGTGAAATGGGCCTGTTCCTGTTGACGCGGAAAAGGGGATTGGCGCGGGTGGGCAGAGTGAGGCGAGCGCATGCTCCCAGGGCTACGCCCCCGCGTACCTCTAAATTTAAATGGGAAGATTTCTTCTGGTGAAAAAGGTTCCGTCTCCCTTCCCTAACGAGAGGCGCCCATGCAGTATGGAGGAAAGGGGACAGGACGAAAGAGTACAACAGTTACAGGTATGTAACTTGTTCCTTCTCCAGCATGGGGTCTGGCATGGATTCACATAAAGAATAGCAGTACAGAAATACACAACGACGTGAGGTGGCAAGGCTCAACAGAAGCAATTACTGTTACCTCCGGAACAGGCTCACCTTCAAGGGAACAGGTTGCGTAGCACTGCTTGGCCGACCCTGGAGTCCTCTCTGGAATCCCTTTCGACGCTGTAGAATCTTGTGAAGGTGTGTGTAGACCTCCACATAGCAGCCCTGCAGATGTCCAGCAGGGGCACACCAGACAGGAACGAAGTCGTCGCAGCGATCGCTCTGGTGGAATGAGCTCTCAGCCGGTCAGGCATTGGTCGGTTTGCCAAACGGTGACAGTGTGTAATACAGGCGGAGAGCAACCTGGAAATGGAAGCCTTGGACCAAGCTTTCCCATGGTTCACAGGACCAAAGTTCACGAAAGGTTGAGACATCTTCCGTAAACTCTTTGTGCGTGCCACATAGAACTTCAGAGCACGCGCCACATCCAGCGAGTGCAAAGTCCTTCCAGCCAGCGACAAAGGTGTCGGAAAAAACACAGGCAACACCAAATGTTTGTTGAGATGGAATTCTGACGGAACCTTTGGCATGAAGGAAGGGTGCGCCCGCAGCACCACCCTCGTGATGTGAAAAGTCAGATAAGGCTGCTTGCAGGACAGGGCCTGGATCTCAACTACCCTCCTGGCAGGGATGATGACCACAATAAAAGGCGCTTTCCACGAAAGGAACTTGAGAGTGGCCTGATGCATAGGTTCGAAGGCGGCTCCCATGAGCCTTGTCAGTACCACGTTGAGTTCCCACGCCGGGGCTGAAGCCTTCACTCTGCCAGACCTGTGAGTCATTCGTGGAAGGCCTAGACTGTTGATGGTGTGTCGAGGTCTTTTTCTCATCTGCATCCACCAGGGTGTCCGGCTTGTCTGGAACGAGTGGAGGGGTGCTGGGCGCCGAGGGCTGAGGTGTGGAGACCGGAGCCGGAGGCTGCAGCAGAGGCTAGTACGGAACCGCCTGAACAGTGGAAGGCAGGGGCGCCAGAATCGAAGGAGCCGGCTTGGCAGCAGGGGCTGCAACGGGGCCTGCAGTGCTGGAGCTATAGGAGGAATAACTATAGGTGCAGGGGGAGGGGCCAGAGCGAGCATGTCCATGATTACATCCCTAAGGAAGGACCCCATCTGAGGACATGAGCATGAGGAACTTTTCAAAGAACCTGTCGTCGCAGGCCCGTGGGTTGGCAGGTGATATTGACAGGTAGCGGACGGCTGCTGATGCCGCTGCATACTCTGTCTAGCTGTTTGCGGGGTAAACCTGTCCTGTGCTGCTGAAGGATAAACTGTAGGCCACGTAGCTGGTTGACACCAGTCCCACCTTGTAACTCGTTCTCCCACCTGCTGCATTCCTCGGGCGGCCATCTTATCTGGCGTGGTGGCCATCTTGTCGAGCTGCATGCCATGTGCCAAAGTCATGGTGCTTGGCTCACTGGGCCCGGCCTCCTCCAGGACTCTTGGCGATGGAGCATGAGACCTACCCTGCACCTCAGGCCGAGGCCTGGTAGGAATGTCACCCTCAGCAGAGTTGCCGGTAGTGCTGGGTACAGGCGCCCCCTCTGCCATGTTGCAGGTACAAGTGCATAGCCCCTCAGGTGTACACCCGGTAAAAGAACCTTGCGGTCTCTCAGCACTGTCTCTGGAAGGATCTACAGACCCCTCGGCCTGGCCGCCGGTAGCTGAATTAGCCTCGGTACCCGTGCTGGTGTGAGAAACTGAGCGGTTCCTCCCGTCTGGGCGTTTCCTTGGGAAGAAGTCGCCCTTGCGGGGTGCACTGGAAAAGAGCAGCCCTCCCTTAGGCCTTGACTTATGACTGACAAAAGTCCTTCAAGTCCTCTGGGGGCGATTTCTCGAAGAGCTCTGTCCACCTAGCTAGTCAAAGCACGCAAAGAATGTGCTTTGCATTTTGTGCAACCCTCCCATCCATGGTCGGGGCCAAGGCAGCGGAGGCAAAGAACGTGGGGATCCGATGTAGGGAAGAGCACCTCGCAGGCTGGACATCTGCTGAAGCCCGCTGAAGTCGAAATGCATCGGGGAGGAAAGACAGAAGAAAGTATCCGGGGAAGAGCGCGTGGTATTACATGTCCGAAGACAATCCCAGGAGCGCTGGTGAAATGGGCCTGTTCCTGTTGACGCGGAAAAGGGGACTGGCGCCGGTGGGCAGAGTGAGGCGAGCGCATGCTCCCAGGGCTACGCCCCCGCGTACCTCTAAATTTAAATGGGAAGATTTCTTCTGGTGAAAAAGGTTCCGTCTCCCTTCCCTAACGAGAGGCGCCCATGCAGTATGGAGGAAAGGGGACAGGACGAAAGAGTACAACAGTTACAGGTATGTAACTTGTTCCTTCTCCAGCATGGGGTCTGGCATGGATTCACATAAAGAATAGCAGTACAGAAATACACAACGACGTGAGGTGGCAAGGCTCAACAGAAGCAATTACTGTTACCTCCGGAACAGGCTCACCTTCAAGGGAACAGGTTGCGTAGCACTGCTTGGCCGACCCTGGAGTCCTCTCTGGAATCCCTTTCGACGCTGTAGAATCTTGTGAAGGTGTGTGTAGACCTCCACATAGCAGCCCTGCAGATGTCCAGCAGGGGCACACCAGACAGGAACGAAGTCGTCGCAGCGATCGCTCTGGTGGAATGAGCTCTCAGCCGGTCAGGCATTGGTCGGTTTGCCAAACGGTGACAGTGTGTAATACAGGCGGAGAGCAACCTGGAAATGGAAGCCTTGGACCAAGCTTTCCCATGGTTCACAGGACCAAAGTTCACGAAAGGTTGAGACATCTTCCGTAAACTCTTTGTGCGTGCCACATAGAACTTCAGAGCACGCGCCACATCCAGCGAGTGCAAAGTCCTTCCAGCCAGCGACAAAGGTGTCAAAAAAAAAAAGGGGAACACCAAATGTTTGTTGAGATGGAATTCTGACGGAACCTTTGGCATGAAGGAAGGGTGCGCCCGCAGCACCACCCTCGTGATGTGAAAAGTCAGATAAGGCTGCTTGCAGGACAGGGCCTGGATCTCAACTACCCTCCTGGCAGGGATGATGGCCACTATAAAAGGCGCTTTCCACGAAAGGAACTTGAGAGTGGCCTGATGCATAGGTTCGAAGGCGGCCCCCATGAGCCTTGTCAGTACCACGTTGAGTTCCCACGCCGGGGCTGAAGCCTTCACTCTGCCAGACCTGTGAGTCATTCGTGGAAGGCCTAGACTGTTGATGGTGTGTCGAGGTCTTTTTCTCATCTGCATCCACCAGGGTGTCCGGCTTGTCTGGAACGAGTGGAGGGGTGCTGGGCGCCGAGGGCTGAGGTGTGGAGACCGGAGCCGGAGGCTGCAGCAGAGGCTAGTACGGAACCGCCTGAACAGTGGAAGGCAGGGGCGCCAGAATCGAAGGAGCCGGCTTGGCAGCAGGGGCTGCAACGGGGCCTGCAGTGCTGGAGCTATAGGAGGAATAACTATAGGTGCAGGGGGAGGGGCCAGAGCGAGCATGTCCATGATTACATCCCTAAGGAAGGACCCCATCTGAGGACATGAGCATGAGGAACTTTTCAAAGAACCTGTCGTCGCAGGCCCGTGGGTTGGCAGGTGATATTGACAGGTAGCGGACGGCTGCTGATGCCGCTGCATACTCTGTCTAGCTGTTTGCGGGGTAAACCTGTCCTGTGCTGCTGAAGGATAAACTGTAGGCCACGTAGCTGGTTGACACCAGTCCCACCTTGTAACTCGTTCTCCCACCTGCTGCATTCCTCGGGCGGCCATCTTGTCTGGCGTGGTGGCCATCTTGTCGAGCTGCATGCCACATGCCAAAGTCATGGTGCTTGGCTCACTGGGCCCGGCCTCCTCCAGGACTCTTGACGATGGAGCATGAGACCTACCCTGCACCTCAGGCCGAGGCCTGGTAGGAATGTCACCCTCAGCAGAGTTGCCGGTAGTGCTGGGTACAGGCGCCCCCTCTGCCATGTTGCAGGTACAAGTGCATAGCCCCTCAGGTGTACACCCGGTAAAAGAACCTTGCGGTCTCTCAGCACTGTCTCTGGAAGGATCTACAGACCCCTCGGCCTGGCGGCCGGTAGCTGAATTAGCCTCGGTACCCGTGCTGGTGTGAGAAACTGAGCGGTTCCTCCCGTCTGGGCGTTTCCTTGGGAAGAAGTCGCCCTTGCGGGGTGCACTGGAAAAGAGCAGCCCTCCCTTAGGCCTTGACTTATGACTGACAAAAGTCCTTCAAGTCCTCTGGGGGCGACTTCTCGAAGAGCTCTGTCCACCTAGCTAGTCAAAGCACGCAAAGAATGTGCTTTGCATTTTGTGCAACCCTCCCATCCATGGTCGGGGCCAAGGCAGCCGAGGCAAAGAACGTGGGGATCCGATGTAGGGAAGAGCACCTCGCAGGCTGGACATCTGCTGAAGCCCGCTGAAGTCGAAATGCATCGGGGAGGAAAGACAGAAGAAAGTATCCGGGGAAGAGCGCGTGGTATTACATGTCCGAAGACAATCCCAGGAGCGCTGGTGAAATGGGCCTGTTCCTGTTGACGCGGAAAAGGGGACTGGCGCCGGTGGGCAGAGTCAGGCGAGCGCATGCTCCCAGGGCTACGCCCCCGCGTACCTCTAAATTTAAATGGGAAGATTTCTTCTGGTGAAAAAGGTTCCGTCTCCCTTCCCTAACGAGAGGCGCCCATGCAGTATGGAGGAAAGGGGACAGGACGAAAGAGTACAACAGTTACAGGTAAGTAACTTGTTCCTTCTCCAGCATGGGGTCTGGCATGGATTCACATAAAGAATAGCAGTACAGAAATACACAACGACGTGAGGTGGCAAGGCTCAACAGAAGCAATTACTGTTACCTCCGGAACAGGCTCACCTTCAAGGGAACAGGTTGCGTAGCACTGCTTGGCCGACCCTGGAGTCCTCTCTGGAATCCCTTTCGACGCTGTAGAATCTTGTGAAGGTGTGTAGACCTCCACATAGCAGCCCTGCAGATGTCCAGCAGGGGCACACCAGACAGGAACGAAGTCGTCGCAGCGATCGCTCTGGTGGAATGAGCTCTCAGCCGGTCAGGCATTGGTCGGTTTGCCAAACGGTGACAGTGTGTAATACAGGCGGAGAGCAACCTGGAAATGGAAGCCTTGGACCAAGCTTTCCCATGGTTCACAGGACCAAAGTTCACGAAAGGTTGAGACATCTTCCGTAAACTCTTTGTGCGTGCCACATAGAACTTCAGAGCACGCGCCACATCCAGCGAGTGCAAAGTCCTTCCAGCCAGCGACAAAGGTGTCGGAAAAAACACAGGCAACACCAAATGTTTGTTGAGATGGAATTCTGACGGAACCTTTGGCATGAAGGAAGGGTGCGCCCGCAGCACCACCCTCGTGATGTGAAAAGTCAGATAAGGCTGCTTGCAGGACAGGGCCTGGATCTCAACTACCCTCCTGGCAGGGATGATGACCACAATAAAAGGCGCTTTCCACGAAAGGAACTTGAGAGTGGCCTGATGCATAGGTTCGAAGGCGGCTCCCATGAGCCTTGTCAGTACCACGTTGAGTTCCCACGCCGGGGCTGAAGCCTTCACTCTGCCAGACCTGTGAGTCATTCGTGGAAGGCCTAGACTGTTGATGGTGTGTCGAGGTCTTTTTCTCATCTGCATCCACCAGGGTGTCCGGCTTGTCTGGAACGAGTGGAGGGGTGCTGGGCGCCGAGGGCTGAGGTGTGGAGACCGGAGCCGGAGGCTGCAGCAGAGGCTAGTACGGAACCGCCTGAACAGTGGAAGGCAGGGGCGCCAGAATCGAAGGAGCCGGCTTGGCAGCAGGGGCTGCAACGGGGCCTGCAGTGCTGGAGCTATAGGAGGAATAACTATAGGTGCAGGGGGAGGGGCCAGAGCGAGCATGTCCATGATTACATCCCTAAGGAAGGACCCCATCTGAGGACATGAGCATGAGGAACTTTTCAAAGAACCTGTCGTCGCAGGCCCGTGGGTTGGCAGGTGATATTGACAGGTAGCGGACGGCTGCTGATGCCGCTGCATACTCTGTCTAGCTGTTTGCGGGGTAAACCTGTCCTGTGCTGCTGAAGGATAAACTGTAGGCCACGTAGCTGGTTGACACCAGTCCCACCTTGTAACTCGTTCTCCCACCTGCTGCATTCCTCGGGCGGCCATCTTATCTGGCGTGGTGGCCATCTTGTCGAGCTGCATGCCATGTGCCAAAGTCATGGTGCTTGGCTCACTGGGCCCGGCCTCCTCCAGGACTCTTGGCGATGGAGCATGAGACCTACCCTGCACCTCAGGCCGAGGCCTGGTAGGAATGTCACCCTCAGCAGAGTTGCCGGTAGTGCTGGGTACAGGCGCCCCCTCTGCCATGTTGCAGGTACAAGTGCATAGCCCCTCAGGTGTACACCCGGTAAAAGAACCTTGCGGTCTCTCAGCACTGTCTCTGGAAGGATCTACAGACCCCTCGGCCTGGCCGCCGGTAGCTGAATTAGCCTCGGTACCCGTGCTGGTGTGAGAAACTGAGCGGTTCCTCCCGTCTGGGCGTTTCCTTGGGAAGAAGTCGCCCTTGCGGGGTGCACTGGAAAAGAGCAGCCCTCCCTTAGGCCTTGACTTATGACTGACAAAAGTCCTTCAAGTCCTCTGGGGGCGATTTCTCGAAGAGCTCTGTCCACCTAGCTAGTCAAAGCACGCAAAGAATGTGCTTTGCATTTTGTGCAACCCTCCCATCCATGGTCGGGGCCAAGGCAGCGGAGGCAAAGAACGTGGGGATCCGATGTAGGGAAGAGCACCTCGCAGGCTGGACATCTGCTGAAGCCCGCTGAAGTCGAAATGCATCGGGGAGGAAAGACAGAAGAAAGTATCCGGGGAAGAGCGCGTGGTATTACATGTCCGAAGACAATCCCAGGAGCGCTGGTGAAATGGGCCTGTTCCTGTTGACGCGGAAAAGGGGACTGGCGCCGGTGGGCAGAGTGAGGCGAGCGCATGCTCCCAGGGCTACGCCCCCGCGTACCTCTAAATTTAAATGGGAAGATTTCTTCTGGTGAAAAAGGTTCCGTCTCCCTTCCCTAACGAGAGGCGCCCATGCAGTATGGAGGAAAGGGGACAGGACGAAAGAGTACAACAGTTACAGGTATGTAACTTGTTCCTTCTCCAGCATGGGGTCTGGCATGGATTCACATAAAGAATAGCAGTACAGAAATACACAACGACGTGAGGTGGCAAGGCTCAACAGAAGCAATTACTGTTACCTCCGGAACAGGCTCACCTTCAAGGGAACAGGTTGCGTAGCACTGCTTGGCCGACCCTGGAGTCCTCTCTGGAATCCCTTTCGACGCTGTAGAATCTTGTGAAGGTGTGTGTAGACCTCCACATAGCAGCCCTGCAGATGTCCAGCAGGGGCACACCAGACAGGAACGAAGTCGTCGCAGCGATCGCTCTGGTGGAATGAGCTCTCAGCCGGTCAGGCATTGGTCGGTTTGCCAAACGGTGACAGTGTGTAATACAGGCGGAGAGCAACCTGGAAATGGAAGCCTTGGACCAAGCTTTCCCATGGTTCACAGGACCAAAGTTCACGAAAGGTTGAGACATCTTCCGTAAACTCTTTGTGCGTGCCACATAGAACTTCAGAGCACGCGCCACATCCAGCGAGTGCAAAGTCCTTCCAGCCAGCGACAAAGGTGTCAAAAAAAAAAAGGGGAACACCAAATGTTTGTTGAGATGGAATTCTGACGGAACCTTTGGCATGAAGGAAGGGTGCGCCCGCAGCACCACCCTCGTGATGTGAAAAGTCAGATAAGGCTGCTTGCAGGACAGGGCCTGGATCTCAACTACCCTCCTGGCAGGGATGATGGCCACTATAAAAGGCGCTTTCCACGAAAGGAACTTGAGAGTGGCCTGATGCATAGGTTCGAAGGCGGCCCCCATGAGCCTTGTCAGTACCACGTTGAGTTCCCACGCCGGGGCTGAAGCCTTCACTCTGCCAGACCTGTGAGTCATTCGTGGAAGGCCTAGACTGTTGATGGTGTGTCGAGGTCTTTTTCTCATCTGCATCCACCAGGGTGTCCGGCTTGTCTGGAACGAGTGGAGGGGTGCTGGGCGCCGAGGGCTGAGGTGTGGAGACCGGAGCCGGAGGCTGCAGCAGAGGCTAGTACGGAACCGCCTGAACAGTGGAAGGCAGGGGCGCCAGAATCGAAGGAGCCGGCTTGGCAGCAGGGGCTGCAACGGGGCCTGCAGTGCTGGAGCTATAGGAGGAATAACTATAGGTGCAGGGGGAGGGGCCAGAGCGAGCATGTCCATGATTACATCCCTAAGGAAGGACCCCATCTGAGGACATGAGCATGAGGAACTTTTCAAAGAACCTGTCGTCGCAGGCCCGTGGGTTGGCAGGTGATATTGACAGGTAGCGGACGGCTGCTGATGCCGCTGCATACTCTGTCTAGCTGTTTGCGGGGTAAACCTGTCCTGTGCTGCTGAAGGATAAACTGTAGGCCACGTAGCTGGTTGACACCAGTCCCACCTTGTAACTCGTTCTCCCACCTGCTGCATTCCTCGGGCGGCCATCTTGTCTGGCGTGGTGGCCATCTTGTCGAGCTGCATGCCACATGCCAAAGTCATGGTGCTTGGCTCACTGGGCCCGGCCTCCTCCAGGACTCTTGACGATGGAGCATGAGACCTACCCTGCACCTCAGGCCGAGGCCTGGTAGGAATGTCACCCTCAGCAGAGTTGCCGGTAGTGCTGGGTACAGGCGCCCCCTCTGCCATGTTGCAGGTACAAGTGCATAGCCCCTCAGGTGTACACCCGGTAAAAGAACCTTGCGGTCTCTCAGCACTGTCTCTGGAAGGATCTACAGACCCCTCGGCCTGGCGGCCGGTAGCTGAATTAGCCTCGGTACCCGTGCTGGTGTGAGAAACTGAGCGGTTCCTCCCGTCTGGGCGTTTCCTTGGGAAGAAGTCGCCCTTGCGGGGTGCACTGGAAAAGAGCAGCCCTCCCTTAGGCCTTGACTTATGACTGACAAAAGTCCTTCAAGTCCTCTGGGGGCGACTTCTCGAAGAGCTCTGTCCACCTAGCTAGTCAAAGCACGCAAAGAATGTGCTTTGCATTTTGTGCAACCCTCCCATCCATGGTCGGGGCCAAGGCAGCCGAGGCAAAGAACGTGGGGATCCGATGTAGGGAAGAGCACCTCGCAGGCTGGACATCTGCTGAAGCCCGCTGAAGTCGAAATGCATCGGGGAGGAAAGACAGAAGAAAGTATCCGGGGAAGAGCGCGTGGTATTACATGTCCGAAGACAATCCCAGGAGCGCTGGTGAAATGGGCCTGTTCCTGTTGACGCGGAAAAGGGGACTGGCGCCGGTGGGCAGAGTCAGGCGAGCGCATGCTCCCAGGGCTACGCCCCCGCGTACCTCTAAATTTAAATGGGAAGATTTCTTCTGGTGAAAAAGGTTCCGTCTCCCTTCCCTAACGAGAGGCGCCCATGCAGTATGGAGGAAAGGGGACAGGACGAAAGAGTACAACAGTTACAGGTAAGTAACTTGTTCCTTCTCCAGCATGGGGTCTGGCATGGATTCACATAAAGAATAAATAGCAGTACAGAAACACACAACGACGTGAGGTGGCAAGGCTCAACAGAAGCAATTACTGTTACCTCCGGAACAAGCTCACCTTCAAGGGAACAGGTTGCGTAGCACTGCTTGGCCGACCCTGGAGTCCTCTCTGGAATCCCTTTCAACGCTGTAGAATCTTGTGAAGGTGTGTAGACCTCCACATAGCAGCCCTGCAGATGTCCAGCAGGGGCACACCAGACAGGAACGAAGTCGTCGCAGCGATCGCTCTGGTGGAATGAGCTCTCAGCCGGTCAGGCATTGGTCGGTTTGCCAAACGGTGACAGTGTGTAATACAGGCGGAGAGCCACCTGGAAATGGAAGCCTTGGACCAAGCTTTCCCATGGTTCACAGGACCAAAGTTCACGAAAGGTTGAGACATCTTCCGTAAACTCTTTGTGCGTGCCACATAGAACTTCAGAGCACGCGCCACATCCAGCGAGTGCAAAGTCCTTCCAGCCAGCGACAAAGGTGTCGGAAAAAACACAGGCAACACCAAATGTTTGTTGAGGTGGAATTCTGACGGAACCTTTGGCATGAAGGAAGGGTGCGCCCGCAGCACCACCCTCGTGATGTGAAAAGTCAGATAAGGCCTCTTGCAGGACAGGGCCTGGATCTCAACTACCCTCCTGGCAGGGATGATGGCCACAATAAAAGGCGTTTTCCACGAAAGGAACTTGAGAGTGGCCTGATGCATAGGTTCGAAGGCGGCCCCCATGAGCCTTGTCAGTACCACGTTGAGTTCCCACGCCGGGGCTGAAGCCTTCACTCTGCCAGACCTGTGAGTCATTCGTGGAAGGCCTAGACTGTTGATGGTGTGTCGAGGTCTTTTTCCTCGTCTGCATCCACCAGGGTGTCCGGCTTGTCTGGAACGAGTGGAGGGGTGCTGGGCGCCGAGGGCTGAGGTGTGGAGACCGGAGCCGGAGGCTGCAGCAGAGGCTAGTACGGAACCGCCTGAACAGTGGAAGGCAGGGGCGCCAGAATCGAAGGAGCTGGCGTGGCAGCAGGGGCTGCAACGGGGCCTGCAGTGCTGGAGCTATAGGAGGAATAACTATAGGTGCAGGGGGAGGGGCCAGAGCGAGCATGTCCATGATTACATCCCTAAGGAAGGACCCCATCTGAGGACATGAGCATGAGGAACTTTTCAAAGAACCTGTCGTCGCAGGCCCGTGGGTTGGCAGGTGATATTGACAGGTAGCGGACGGCTGCTGATGCCGCTGCATACTCTGTCTAGCTGTTTGCGGGGTAAACCTGTCCTGTGCTGCTGAAGGATAAACTGTAGGCCACGTAGCTGGTTGACACCAGTCCCACCTTGTAACTCGTTCTCCCACCTGCTGCATTCCTCGGGCGGCCCTCTTGTCTGGCGTGGTGGCCATCTTGTCGAGCTGCATGCCACGTGCCAAAGTCATGGTGCTTGGCTCACTGGGCCCGGCCTCCTCCAGGACTCTTGGCGATGGAGCATGAGACCTACCCTACACCTCAGGCCGAGGCCTGGTAGGAATGTCACCCTCAGCAGAGTTGCCGGTAGTGCTGGGTACAGGCGCCCCCTCTGCCATGTTGCAGGTACAAGTGCATAGCCCCTCAGGTGTACACCCGGTAAAAGAACCTTGCGGTCTCTCAGCACTGTCTCTGGAAGGATCTACAGACCCCTCGGCCTGGCTGCCGGTAGCTGAATTAGCCTCGGTACCCGTGCTGGTGTGAGAAACTGAGCGGTTCCTCCCGTCTGGGCGTTTCCTTGGGAAGAAGTCGCCCTTGCGGGGTGCACTGGAAAAGAGCAGCCCTCCCTTAGGCCTTGACTTATGACTGACAAAAGTCCTTCAAGTCCTCTGGGGGCGACTTCTCGAAGAGCTCTGTCCACCCAGCTAGTCAAAGCACGCAAAGAATGTGCTTTGCATTTTGTGCAACCCTCCCATCCATGGTCGGGGCCAAGGCAGCGGAGGCAAAGAACGTGGGGATCCGATGTAGGGAAGAGCACCTCGCAGGCTGGACATCTGCTGAAGCCCGCTGAAGTCGAAATGCATCGGGGAGGAAAGACAGAAGAAAGTATCCGGGGAAGAGCGCGTGGTATTACATGTCCGAAGACAATCCCAGGAGCGCTGGTGAAATGGGCCTGTTCCTGTTGACGCGGAAAAGGGGATTGGCGCGGGTGGGCAGAGTGAGGCGAGCGCATGCTCCCAGGGCTACGCCCCCGCGTACCTCTAAATTTAAATGGGAAGATTTCTTCTGGTGAAAAAGGTTCCGTCTCCCTTCCCTAACGAGAGGCGCCCATGCAGTATGGAGGAAAGGGGACAGGACGAAAGAGTACAACAGTTACAGGTATGTAACTTGTTCCTTCTCCAGCATGGGGTCTGGCATGGATTCACATAAAGAATAGCAGTACAGAAATACACAACGACGTGAGGTGGCAAGGCTCAACAGAAGCAATTACTGTTACCTCCGGAACAGGCTCACCTTCAAGGGAACAGGTTGCGTAGCACTGCTTGGCCGACCCTGGAGTCCTCTCTGGAATCCCTTTCGACGCTGTAGAATCTTGTGAAGGTGTGTGTAGACCTCCACATAGCAGCCCTGCAGATGTCCAGCAGGGGCACACCAGACAGGAACGAAGTCGTCGCAGCGATCGCTCTGGTGGAATGAGCTCTCAGCCGGTCAGGCATTGGTCGGTTTGCCAAACGGTGACAGTGTGTAATACAGGCGGAGAGCAACCTGGAAATGGAAGCCTTGGACCAAGCTTTCCCATGGTTCACAGGACCAAAGTTCACGAAAGGTTGAGACATCTTCCGTAAACTCTTTGTGCGTGCCACATAGAACTTCAGAGCACGCGCCACATCCAGCGAGTGCAAAGTCCTTCCAGCCAGCGACAAAGGTGTCGGAAAAAACACAGGCAACACCAAATGTTTGTTGAGATGGAATTCTGACGGAACCTTTGGCATGAAGGAAGGGTGCGCCCGCAGCACCACCCTCGTGATGTGAAAAGTCAGATAAGGCCTCTTGCAGGACAGGGCCTGGATCTCAACTACCCTCCTGGCAGGGATGATGGCCACAATAAAAGGCGTTTTCCACGAAAGGAACTTGAGAGTGGCCTGATGCATAGGTTCGAAGGCGGCCCCCATGAGCCTTGTCAGTACCACGTTGAGTTCCCACGCCGGGGCTGAAGCCTTCACTCTGCCAGACCTGTGAGTCATTCGTGGAAGGCCTAGACTGTTGATGGTGTGTCGAGGTCTTTTTCCTCGTCTGCATCCACCAGGGTGTCCGGCTTGTCTGGAACGAGTGGAGGGGTGCTGGGCGCCGAGGGCTGAGGTGTGGAGACCGGAGCCGGAGGCTGCAGCAGAGGCTAGTACGGAACCGCCTGAACAGTGGAAGGCAGGGGCGCCAGAATCGAAGGAGCTGGCGTGGCAGCAGGGGCTGCAACGGGGCCTGCAGTGCTGGAGCTATAGGAGGAATAACTATAGGTGCAGGGGGAGGGGCCAGAGCGAGCATGTCCATGATTACATCCCTAAGGAAGGACCCCATCTGAGGACATGAGCATGAGGAACTTTTCAAAGAACCTGTCGTCGCAGGCCCGTGGGTTGGCAGGTGATATTGACAGGTAGCGGACGGCTGCTGATGCCGCTGCATACTCTGTCTAGCTGTTTGCGGGGTAAACCTGTCCTGTGCTGCTGAAGGATAAACTGTAGGCCACGTAGCTGGTTGACACCAGTCCCACCTTGTAACTCGTTCTCCCACCTGCTGCATTCCTCGGGCGGCCCTCTTGTCTGGCGTGGTGGCCATCTTGTCGAGCTGCATGCCACGTGCCAAAGTCATGGTGCTTGGCTCACTGGGCCCGGCCTCCTCCAGGACTCTTGGCGATGGAGCATGAGACCTACCCTACACCTCAGGCCGAGGCCTGGTAGGAATGTCACCCTCAGCAGAGTTGCCGGTAGTGCTGGGTACAGGCGCCCCCTCTGCCATGTTGCAGGTACAAGTGCATAGCCCCTCAGGTGTACACCCGGTAAAAGAACCTTGCGGTCTCTCAGCACTGTCTCTGGAAGGATCTACAGACCCCTCGGCCTGGCTGCCGGTAGCTGAATTAGCCTCGGTACCCGTGCTGGTGTGAGAAACTGAGCGGTTCCTCCCGTCTGGGCGTTTCCTTGGGAAGAAGTCGCCCTTGCGGGGTGCACTGGAAAAGAGCAGCCCTCCCTTAGGCCTTGACTTATGACTGACAAAAGTCCTTCAAGTCCTCTGGGGGCGACTTCTCGAAGAGCTCTGTCCACCCAGCTAGTCAAAGCACGCAAAGAATGTGCTTTGCATTTTGTGCAACCCTCCCATCCATGGTCGGGGCCAAGGCAGCGGAGGCAAAGAACGTGGGGATCCGATGTAGGGAAGAGCACCTCGCAGGCTGGACATCTGCTGAAGCCCGCTGAAGTCGAAATGCATCGGGGAGGAAAGACAGAAGAAAGTATCCGGGGAAGAGCGCGTGGTATTACATGTCCGAAGACAATCCCAGGAGCGCTGGTGAAATGGGCCTGTTCCTGTTGACGCGGAAAAGGGGATTGGCGCGGGTGGGCAGAGTGAGGCGAGCGCATGCTCCCAGGGCTACGCCCCCGCGTACCTCTAAATTTAAATGGGAAGATTTCTTCTGGTGAAAAAGGTTCCGTCTCCCTTCCCTAACGAGAGGCGCCCATGCAGTATGGAGGAAAGGGGACAGGACGAAAGAGTACAACAGTTACAGGTATGTAACTTGTTCCTTCTCCAGCATGGGGTCTGGCATGGATTCACATAAAGAATAGCAGTACAGAAATACACAACGACGTGAGGTGGCAAGGCTCAACAGAAGCAATTACTGTTACCTCCGGAACAGGCTCACCTTCAAGGGAACAGGTTGCGTAGCACTGCTTGGCCGACCCTGGAGTCCTCTCTGGAATCCCTTTCGACGCTGTAGAATCTTGTGAAGGTGTGTGTAGACCTCCACATAGCAGCCCTGCAGATGTCCAGCAGGGGCACACCAGACAGGAACGAAGTCGTCGCAGCGATCGCTCTGGTGGAATGAGCTCTCAGCCGGTCAGGCATTGGTCGGTTTGCCAAACGGTGACAGTGTGTAATACAGGCGGAGAGCAACCTGGAAATGGAAGCCTTGGACCAAGCTTTCCCATGGTTCACAGGACCAAAGTTCACGAAAGGTTGAGACATCTTCCGTAAACTCTTTGTGCGTGCCACATAGAACTTCAGAGCACGCGCCACATCCAGCGAGTGCAAAGTCCTTCCAGCCAGCGACAAAGGTGTCGGAAAAAACACAGGCAACACCAAATGTTTGTTGAGATGGAATTCTGACGGAACCTTTGGCATGAAGGAAGGGTGCGCCCGCAGCACCACCCTCGTGATGTGAAAAGTCAGATAAGGCCTCTTGCAGGACAGGGCCTGGATCTCAACTACCCTCCTGGCAGGGATGATGGCCACAATAAAAGGCGTTTTCCACGAAAGGAACTTGAGAGTGGCCTGATGCATAGGTTCGAAGGCGGCCCCCATGAGCCTTGTCAGTACCACGTTGAGTTCCCACGCCGGGGCTGAAGCCTTCACTCTGCCAGACCTGTGAGTCATTCGTGGAAGGCCTAGACTGTTGATGGTGTGTCGAGGTCTTTTTCCTCGTCTGCATCCACCAGGGTGTCCGGCTTGTCTGGAACGAGTGGAGGGGTGCTGGGCGCCGAGGGCTGAGGTGTGGAGACCGGAGCCGGAGGCTGCAGCAGAGGCTAGTACGGAACCGCCTGAACAGTGGAAGGCAGGGGCGCCAGAATCGAAGGAGCTGGCGTGGCAGCAGGGGCTGCAACGGGGCCTGCAGTGCTGGAGCTATAGGAGGAATAACTATAGGTGCAGGGGGAGGGGCCAGAGCGAGCATGTCCATGATTACATCCCTAAGGAAGGACCCCATCTGAGGACATGAGCATGAGGAACTTTTCAAAGAACCTGTCGTCGCAGGCCCGTGGGTTGGCAGGTGATATTGACAGGTAGCGGACGGCTGCTGATGCCGCTGCATACTCTGTCTAGCTGTTTGCGGGGTAAACCTGTCCTGTGCTGCTGAAGGATAAACTGTAGGCCACGTAGCTGGTTGACACCAGTCCCACCTTGTAACTCGTTCTCCCACCTGCTGCATTCCTCGGGCGGCCCTCTTGTCTGGCGTGGTGGCCATCTTGTCGAGCTGCATGCCACGTGCCAAAGTCATGGTGCTTGGCTCACTGGGCCCGGCCTCCTCCAGGACTCTTGGCGATGGAGCATGAGACCTACCCTACACCTCCGGCCGAGGCCTGGTAGGAATGTCACCCTCAGCAGAGTTGCCGGTAGTGCTGGGTACAGGCGCCCCCTCTGCCATGTTGCAGGTACAAGTGCATAGCCCCTCAGGTGTACACCCGGTAAAAGAACCTTGCAGTCTCTCAGCACTGTCTCTGGAAGGATCTACAGACCCCTCGGCCTGGCTGCCGGTAGCTGAATTAGCCTCGGTACCCGTGCTGGTGTGAGAAACTGAGCGGTTCCTCCCGTCTGGGCGTTTCCTTGGGAAGAAGTCGCCCTTGCGGGGTGCACTGGAAAAGAGCAGCCCTCCCTTAGGCCTTGACTTATGACTGACAAAAGTCCTTCAAGTCCTCTGGGGGCGACTTCTCGAAGAGCTCTGTCCACCCAGCTAGTCAAAGCACGCAAAGAATGTGCTTTGCATTTTGTGCAACCCTCCCATCCATGGTCGGGGCCAAGGCAGCGGAGGCAAAGAACGTGGGGATCCGATGTAGGGAAGAGCACCTCGCAGGCTGGACATCTGCTGAAGCCCGCTGAAGTCGAAATGCATCGGGGAGGAAAGACAGAAGAAAGTATCCGGGGAAGAGCGCGTGGTATTACATGTCCGAAGACAATCCCAGGAGCGCTGGTGAAATGGGCCTGTTCCTGTTGACGCGGAAAAGGGGATTGGCGCGGGTGGGCAGAGTGAGGCGAGCGCATGCTCCCAGGGCTACGCCCCCGCGTACCTCTAAATTTAAATGGGAAGATTTCTTCTGGTGAAAAAGGTTCCGTCTCCCTTCCCTAACGAGAGGCGCCCATGCAGTATGGAGGAAAGGGGACAGGACGAAAGAGTACAACAGTTACAGGTATGTAACTTGTTCCTTCTCCAGCATGGGGTCTGGCATGGATTCACATAAAGAATAGCAGTACAGAAATACACAACGACGTGAGGTGGCAAGGCTCAACAGAAGCAATTACTGTTACCTCCGGAACAGGCTCACCTTCAAGGGAACAGGTTGCGTAGCACTGCTTGGCCGACCCTGGAGTCCTCTCTGGAATCCCTTTCGACGCTGTAGAATCTTGTGAAGGTGTGTGTAGACCTCCACATAGCAGCCCTGCAGATGTCCAGCAGGGGCACACCAGACAGGAACGAAGTCGTCGCAGCGATCGCTCTGGTGGAATGAGCTCTCAGCCGGTCAGGCATTGGTCGGTTTGCCAAACGGTGACAGTGTGTAATACAGGCGGAGAGCAACCTGGAAATGGAAGCCTTGGACCAAGCTTTCCCATGGTTCACAGGACCAAAGTTCACGAAAGGTTGAGACATCTTCCGTAAACTCTTTGTGCGTGCCACATAGAACTTCAGAGCACGCGCCACATCCAGCGAGTGCAAAGTCCTTCCAGCCAGCGACAAAGGTGTCGGAAAAAACACAGGCAACACCAAATGTTTGTTGAGATGGAATTCTGACGGAAGCTTTGGCATGAAGGAAGGGTGCGCCCGCAGCACCACCCTCGTGATGTGAAAAGTCAGATAAGGCTGCTTGCAGGACAGGGCCTGGATCTCAACTACCCTCCTGGCAGGGATGATGACCACAATAAAAGGCGCTTTCCACGAAAGGAACTTGAGAGTGGCCTGATGCATAGGTTCGAAGGCGGCCCCCATGAGCCTTGTCAGTACCACGTTGAGTTCCCACGCCGGGGCTGAAGCCTTCACTCTGCCAGACCTGTGAGTCATTCGTGGAAGGCCTAGACTGTTGATGGTGTGTCGAGGTCTTTTTCTCATCTGCATCCACCAGGGTGTCCGGCTTGTCTGGAACGAGTGGAGGGGTGCTGGGCGCCGAGGGCTGAGGTGTGGAGACCGGAGCCGGAGGCTGCAGCAGAGGCTAGTACGGAACCGCCTGAACAGTGGAAGGCAGGGGCGCCAGAATCGAAGGAGCCGGCTTGGCAGCAGGGGCTGCAACGGGGCCTGCAGTGCTGGAGCTATAGGAGGAATAACTATAGGTGCAGGGGGAGGGGCCAGAGCGAGCATGTCCATGATTACATCCCTAAGGAAGGACCCCATCTGAGGACATGAGCATGAGGAACTTTTCAAAGAACCTGTCGTCGCAGGCCCGTGGGTTGGCAGGTGATATTGACAGGTAGCGGACGGCTGCTGATGCCGCTGCATACTCTGTCTAGCTGTTTGCGGGGTAAACCTGTCCTGTGCTGCTGAAGGATAAACTGTAGGCCACGTAGCTGGTTGACACCAGTCCCACCTTGTAACTCGTTCTCCCACCTGCTGCATTCCTCGGGCGGCCATCTTATCTGGCGTGGTGGCCATCTTGTCGAGCTGCATGCCATGTGCCAAAGTCATGGTGCTTGGCTCACTGGGCCCGGCCTCCTCCAGGACTCTTGGCGATGGAGCATGAGACCTACCCTGCACCTCAGGCCGAGGCCTGGTAGGAATGTCACCCTCAGCAGAGTTGCCGGTAGTGCTGGGTACAGGCGCCCCCTCTGCCATGTTGCAGGTACAAGTGCATAGCCCCTCAGGTGTACACCCGGTAAAAGAACCTTGCGGTCTCTCAGCACTGTCTCTGGAAGGATCTACAGACCCCTCGGCCTGGCCGCCGGTAGCTGAATTAGCCTCGGTACCCGTGCTGGTGTGAGAAACTGAGCGGTTCCTCCCGTCTGGGCGTTTCCTTGGGAAGAAGTCGCCCTTGCGGGGTGCACTGGAAAAGAGCAGCCCTCCCTTAGGCCTTGACTTATGACTGACAAAAGTCCTTCAAGTCCTCTGGGGGCGATTTCTCGAAGAGCTCTGTCCACCTAGCTAGTCAAAGCACGCAAAGAATGTGCTTTGCATTTTGTGCAACCCTCCCATCCATGGTCGGGGCCAAGGCAGCGGAGGCAAAGAACGTGGGGATCCGATGTAGGGAAGAGCACCTCGCAGGCTGGACATCTGCTGAAGCCCGCTGAAGTCGAAATGCATCGGGGAGGAAAGACAGAAGAAAGTATCCGGGGAAGAGCGCGTGGTATTACATGTCCGAAGACAATCCCAGGAGCGCTTGGTAAATGGGCCTGTTCCTGTTGACGCGGAAAAGGGGACTGGCGCCGGTGGGCAGAGTCAGGCGAGCGCATGCTCCCAGGGCTACGCCCCCGCGTGCCTCTAAATTTAAATGGGAAGATTTCTTCTGGTGAAAAAGGTTCCGTCTCCCTTCCCTAACGAGAGGCGCCCATGCAGTATGGAGGAAAGGGGACAGGACGAAAGAGTACAACAGTTACAGGTAAGTAACTTGTTCCTTCTCCAGCATGGGGTCTGGCATGGATTCACATAAAGAATAGCAGTACAGAAATACACAACGACGTGAGGTGGCAAGGCTCAACAGAAGCAATTACTGTTACCTCCAGAACAGGCTCACCTTCAAGGGAACAGGTTGCGTAGCACTGCTTGGCCGACCCTGGAGTCCTCTCTGGAATCCCTTTCGACGCTGTAGAATCTTGTGAAGGTGTGTGTAGACCTCCACATAGCAGCCCTGCAGATGTCCAGCAGGGGCACACCAGACAGGAACGAAGTCGTCGCAGCGATCGCTCTGGTCGAATGAGCTCTCAGCCGGTCAGGCATTGGTCGGTTTGCCAAACGGTGACAGTGTGTAATACAGGCGGAGAGCCACCTGGAAATGGAAGCCTTGGACCAAGCTTTCCCATGGTTCACAGGACCAAAGTTCACGAAAGGTTGAGACATCTTCCGTAAACTCTTCGGAAAAAACACAGGCAACACCAAATGTTTGTTGAGGTGGAATTCTGACGGAACCTTTGGCATGAAGGAAGGGTGCGCCCGCAGCACCACCCTCGTGATGTGAAAAGTCAGATAAGGCCGCTTGCAGGACAGGGCCTGGATCTCAACTACCCTCCTGGCAGGGATGATGGCCACAATAAAAGGCGTTTTCCACGAAAGGAACTTGAGAGTGGCCTGATGCATAGGTTCGAAGGCGGCCCCCATGAGCCTTGTCAGTACCACGTTGAGTTCCCACGCCGGGGCTGAAGCCTTCACTCTGCCAGACCTGTGAGTCATTCGTGGAAGGCCTAGACTGTTGATGGTGTGTCGAGGTCTTTTTCCTCGTCTGCATCCATCAGGGTGTCCGGCTTGTCTGGAACGAGTGGAGGGGTGCTGGGCGCCGAGGGCTGCGGTGTGGAGACCGGAGCCTGCAGCAGAGGCTAGTACGGAACCGCCTGAACAGTGGAAGGCAGGGGCGCCAGAATCGAAGGAGCCGGCGTGGCAGCAGGGGCTGCAACGGGGCCTGCAGTGCTGGAGCTATAGGAGGAATAACTATAGGTGCAGGGGGAGGGGCCAGAGCGAGCATGTCCATGATTACATCCCTAAGGAAGGACCCCATCTGAGGACATGAGCATGAGGAACTTTTCAAAGAACCTGTTGTCGCAGGCCCGTGGGTTGGCAGGTGATATTGACAGGTAGCGGACGGCAGCTGATGCCGCTGCATACTCTGTCTAGCTGTTTGCGGGGTAAACCTGTCCTGTGCTGCTGAAGGATAAACTGTAGGCCACGTACCTGGTTGACACCAGTCCCACCTTGTAACTCGTTCTCCCACCTGCTGCATTCCTCGGGCGGCCATCTTGTCTGGCGTGGTGGCCATCTTGTCGAGCTGCATGCCATGTGCCAAAGTCATGGTGCTTGGCTCACTGGGCCCGGCCTCCTCCAGGACTCTTGGCGATGGAGCATGAGACCTACCCTGCACCTCAGGCCGAGGCCTGGTAGGATTGTCACCCTCCGCAGAGTTGCCGGTAGTGCTGGGTACAGGCGCCCCCTCTGCCATGTTGCAGGTACAAGTGTATAGCCCCTCAGGTGTACACCCGGTAAAAGAACCTTGCGGTCTCTCAGCACTGTCTCTGGAAGGATCTACAGACCCCTCGGCCTGGCCGCCGGTAGCTGAATTAGCCTCGGTACCCGTGCTGGTGTGAGAAACTGAGCGGTTCCTCCCGTCTGGGCGTTTCCTTGGGAAGAAGTCGCCCTTGCGGGGTGCACTGGAAAAGAGCAGCCCTCCCTTAGGCCTTGACTTATGACTGACAAAAGTCCTTCAAGTCCTCTGGGGGCGACTTCTCGAAGAGCTCTGTCCACCTAGCTAGTCAAAGCACGCAAAGAATGTGCTTTGCATTTTGTGCAACCCTCCCATCCATGGTCGGGGCCAAGGCAGCGGAGGCAAAGAACGTGGGGATCCGATGTAGGGAAGAGCACCTCGCAGGCTGGACATCTGCTGAAGCCCGCTGAAGTCAAAATGCATCGGGGAGGAAAGACAGAAGAAAGTATCCGGGGAAGAGCGCGTGGTATTACATGTCCGAAGACAATCCCAGGAGCGCTGGTGAAATGGGCCTGTTCCTGTTGACGCGGAAAAGGGGACTGGCGCCGGTGGGCAGAGTCAGGCGAGCGCATGCTCCCAGGGCTACGCCCCCGCGTGCCTCTAAATTTAAATGGGAAGATTTCTTCTGGTGAAAAAGGTTCCGTCTCCCTTCCCTAACGAGAGGCGCCCATGCAGTATGGAGGAAAGGGGACAGGAGGAAAGAGTACAACAGTTACAGGTAAGTAACTTGTTCCTTCTCCAGCATGGGGTCTGGCATGGATTCACATAAAGAATAGCAGTACAGAAATACACAACGACGTGAGGTGGCAAGGCTCAACAGAAGCAATTACTGTTACCTCCAGAACAGGCTCACCTTCAAGGGAACAGGTTGCGTAGCACTGCTTGGCCGACCCTGGAGTCCTCTCTGGAATCCCTTTCGACGCTGTAGAATCTTGTGAAGGTGTGTGTAGACCTCCACATAGCAGCCCTGCAGATGTCCAGCAGGGGCACACCAGACAGGAACGAAGTCGTCGCAGCGATCGCTCTGGTGGAATGAGCTCTCAGCCGGTCAGGCATTGGTCGGTTTGCCAAACGGTGACAGTGTGTAATACAGGCGGAGAGCAACCTGGAAATGGAAGCCTTGGACCAAGCTTTCCCATGGTTCACAGGACCAAAGTTCACGAAAGGTTGAGACATCTTCCGTAAACTCTTTGTGCGTGCCACATAGAACTTCAGAGCACGCGCCACATCCAGCGAGTGCAAAGTCCTTCCAGCCAGCGACAAAGGTGTCGGAAAAAACACAGGCAACACCAAATGTTTGTTGAGGTGGAATTCTGACGGAACCTTTGGCATGAAGGAAGGGTGCGCCCGCAGCACCACCTCGTGATGTGAAAAGTCAGATAAGGCCGCTTGCAGGACAGGGCCTGGATCTCAACTACCCTCCTGGCAGGGATGATGGCCACAATAAAAGGCGTTTTCCACGAAAGGAACTTGAGAGTGGCCTGATGCATAGGTTCGAAGGCGGCCCCCATGAGCCTTGTCAGTACCACGTTGAGTTCCCACGCCGGGGCTGAAGCCTTCACTCTGCCAGACCTGTGAGTCATTCGTGGAAGGCCTAGACTGTTGATGGTGTGTCGAGGTCTTTTTCCTCGTCTGCATCCATCAGGGTGTCCGGCTTGTCTGGAACGAGTGGAGGGGTGCTGGGCGCCGAGGGCTGCGGTGTGGAGACCGGAGCCTGCAGCAGAGGCTAGTACGGAACCGCCTGAACAGTGGAAGGCAGGGGCGCCAGAATCGAAGGAGCCGGCGTGGCAGCAGGGGCTGCAACGGGGCCTGCAGTGCTGGAGCTATAGGAGGAATAACTATAGGTGCAGGGGGAGGGGCCAGAGCGAGCATGTCCATGATTACATCCCTAAGGAAGGACCCCATCTGAGGACATGAGCATGAGGAACTTTTCAAAGAACCTGTTGTCGCAGGCCCGTGGGTTGGCAGGTGATATTGACAGGTAGCGGACGGCAGCTGATGCCGCTGCATACTCTGTCTAGCTGTTTGCGGGGTAAACCTGTCCTGTGCTGCTGAAGGATAAACTGTAGGCCACGTACCTGGTTGACACCAGTCCCACCTTGTAACTCGTTCTCCCACCTGCTGCATTCCTCGGGCGGCCATCTTGTCTGGCGTGGTGGCCATCTTGTCGAGCTGCATGCCATGTGCCAAAGTCATGGTGCTTGGCTCACTGGGCCCGGCCTCCTCCAGGACTCTTGGCGATGGAGCATGAGACCTACCCTGCACCTCAGGCCGAGGCCTGGTAGGATTGTCACCCTCCGCAGAGTTGCCGGTAGTGCTGGGTACAGGCGCCCCCTCTGCCATGTTGCAGGTACAAGTGTATAGCCCCTCAGGTGTACACCCGGTAAAAGAACCTTGCGGTCTCTCAGCACTGTCTCTGGAAGGATCTACAGACCCCTCGGCCTGGCCGCCGGTAGCTGAATTAGCCTCGGTACCCGTGCTGGTGTGAGAAACTGAGCGGTTCCTCCCGTCTGGGCGTTTCCTTGGGAAGAAGTCGCCCTTGCGGGGTGCACTGGAAAAGAGCAGCCCTCCCTTAGGCCTTGACTTATGACTGACAAAAGTCCTTCAAGTCCTCTGGGGGCGACTTCTCGAAGAGCTCTGTCCACCTAGCTAGTCAAAGCACGCAAAGAATGTGCTTTGCATTTTGTGCAACCCTCCCATCCATGGTCGGGGCCAAGGCAGCGGAGGCAAAGAACGTGGGGATCCGATGTAGGGAAGAGCACCTCGCAGGCTGGACATCTGCTGAAGCCCGCTGAAGTCAAAATGCATCGGGGAGGAAAGACAGAAGAAAGTATCCGGGGAAGAGCGCGTGGTATTACATGTCCGAAGACAATCCCAGGAGCGCTGGTGAAATGGGCCTGTTCCTGTTGACGCGGAAAAGGGGACTGGCGCCGGTGGGCAGAGTCAGGCGAGCGCATGCTCCCAGGGCTACGCCCCCGCGTGCCTCTAAATTTAAATGGGAAGATTTCTTCTGGTGAAAAAGGTTCCGTCTCCCTTCCCTAACGAGAGGCGCCCATGCAGTATGGAGGAAAGGGGACAGGAGGAAAGAGTACAACAGTTACAGGTAAGTAACTTGTTCCTTCTCCAGCATGGGGTCTGGCATGGATTCACATAAAGAATAGCAGTACAGAAATACACAACGACGTGAGGTGGCAAGGCTCAACAGAAGCAATTACTGTTACCTCCAGAACAGGCTCACCTTCAAGGGAACAGGTTGCGTAGCACTGCTTGGCCGACCCTGGAGTCCTCTCTGGAATCCCTTTCGACGCTGTAGAATCTTGTGAAGGTGTGTGTAGACCTCCACATAGCAGCCCTGCAGATGTCCAGCAGGGGCACACCAGACAGGAACGAAGTCGTCGCAGCGATCGCTCTGGTGGAATGAGCTCTCAGCCGGTCAGGCATTGGTCGGTTTGCCAAACGGTGACAGTGTGTAATACAGGCGGAGAGCAACCTGGAAATGGAAGCCTTGGACCAAGCTTTCCCATGGTTCACAGGACCAAAGTTCACGAAAGGTTGAGACATCTTCCGTAAACTCTTTGTGCGTGCCACATAGAACTTCAGAGCACGCGCCACATCCAGCGAGTGCAAAGTCCTTCCAGCCAGCGACAAAGGTGTCGGAAAAAACACAGGCAACACCAAATGTTTGTTGAGGTGGAATTCTGACGGAACCTTTGGCATGAAGGAAGGGTGCGCCCGCAGCACCACCTCGTGATGTGAAAAGTCAGATAAGGCCGCTTGCAGGACAGGGCCTGGATCTCAACTACCCTCCTGGCAGGGATGATGGCCACAATAAAAGGCGTTTTCCACGAAAGGAACTTGAGAGTGGCCTGATGCATAGGTTCGAAGGCGGCCCCCATGAGCCTTGTCAGTACCACGTTGAGTTCCCACGCCGGGGCTGAAGCCTTCACTCTGCCAGACCTGTGAGTCATTCGTGGAAGGCCTAGACTGTTGATGGTGTGTCGAGGTATTTTTCCTCGTCTGCATCCACCAGGGTGTCCGGCTTGTCTGGAACGAGTGGAGGGGTGCTGGGCGCCGAGGGCTGAGGTGTGGAGACCGGAGCCGGAGGCTGCAGCAGAGGCTAGTACGGAACCGCCTGAACAGTGGAAGGCAGGGGCGCCAGAATCGAAGGAGCCGGCGTGGCAGCAGGGGCTGCAACAGGGCCTGCAGTGCTGGAGCTATAGGAGGAATAACTATAGGTGCAGGGGGAGGGGCCAGAGCGAGCATGTCCATGATTACATCCCTAAGGAAGGACCCCATCCGAGGACATGAGCATGAGGAACTTTTCAAAGAACCTGTCGTCGCAGGCCCGTGGGTTGGCAGGTGATATTGACAGGTAGCGGACGGCTGCTGATGCCGCTGCATACTCTGTCTAGCTGTTTGCGGGGTAAACCTGTCCTGTGCTGCTGAAGGATAAACTGTAGGCCACGTAGCTGGTTGACACCAGTCCCACCTTGTAACTCGTTCTCCCACCTGCTGCATTCCTCGGGCGGCCATCTTATCTGGCGTGGTGGCCATCTTGTCGAGCTGCATGCCATGTGCCAAAGTCATGGTGCTTGGCTCACTGGGCCCGGCCTCCTCCAGGACTCTTGGCGATGGAGCATGAGACCTACCCTGCACCTCAGGCCGAGGCCTGGTAGGAATGTCACCCTCAGCAGAGTTGCCGGTAGTGCTGGGTACAGGCGCCCCCTCTGCCATGTTGCAGGTACAAGTGCATAGCCCCTCAGGTGTACACCCGGTAAAAGAACCTTGCGGTCTCTCAGCACTGTCTCTGGAAGGATCTACAGACCCCTCGGCCTGGCCGCCGGTAGCTGAATTAGCCTCGGTACCCGTGCTGGTGTGAGAAACTGAGCGGTTCCTCCCGTCTGGGCGTTTCCTTGGGAAGAAGTCGCCCTTGCGGGGTGCACTGGAAAAGAGCAGCCCTCCCTTAGGCCTTGACTTATGACTGACAAAAGTCCTTCAAGTCCTCTGGGGGCGATTTCTCGAAGAGCTCTGTCCACCTAGCTAGTCAAAGCACGCAAAGAATGTGCTTTGCATTTTGTGCAACCCTCCCATCCATGGTCGGGGCCAAGGCAGCGGAGGCAAAGAACGTGGGGATCCGATGTAGGGAAGAGCACCTCGCAGGCTGGACATCTGCTGAAGCCCGCTGAAGTCGAAATGCATCGGGGAGGAAAGACAGAAGAAAGTATCCGGGGAAGAGCGCGTGGTATTACATGTCCGAAGACAATCCCAGGAGCGCTTGGTAAATGGGCCTGTTCCTGTTGACGCGGAAAAGGGGACTGGCGCCGGTGGGCAGAGTCAGGCGAGCGCATGCTCCCAGGGCTACGCCCCCGCGTGCCTCTAAATTTAAATGGGAAGATTTCTTCTGGTGAAAAAGGTTCCGTCTCCCTTCCCTAACGAGAGGCGCCCATGCAGTATGGAGGAAAGGGGACAGGACGAAAGAGTACAACAGTTACAGGTAAGTAACTTGTTCCTTCTCCAGCATGGGGTCTGGCATGGATTCACATAAAGAATAGCAGTACAGAAATACACAACGACGTGAGGTGGCAAGGCTCAACAGAAGCAATTACTGTTACCTCCAGAACAGGCTCACCTTCAAGGGAACAGGTTGCGTAGCACTGCTTGGCCGACCCTGGAGTCCTCTCTGGAATCCCTTTCGACGCTGTAGAATCTTGTGAAGGTGTGTGTAGACCTCCACATAGCAGCCCTGCAGATGTCCAGCAGGGGCACACCAGACAGGAACGAAGTCGTCGCAGCGATCGCTCTGGTCGAATGAGCTCTCAGCCGGTCAGGCATTGGTCGGTTTGCCAAACGGTGACAGTGTGTAATACAGGCGGAGAGCCACCTGGAAATGGAAGCCTTGGACCAAGCTTTCCCATGGTTCACAGGACCAAAGTTCACGAAAGGTTGAGACATCTTCCGTAAACTCTTCGGAAAAAACACAGGCAACACCAAATGTTTGTTGAGGTGGAATTCTGACGGAACCTTTGGCATGAAGGAAGGGTGCGCCCGCAGCACCACCCTCGTGATGTGAAAAGTCAGATAAGGCCGCTTGCAGGACAGGGCCTGGATCTCAACTACCCTCCTGGCAGGGATGATGGCCACAATAAAAGGCGTTTTCCACGAAAGGAACTTGAGAGTGGCCTGATGCATAGGTTCGAAGGCGGCCCCCATGAGCCTTGTCAGTACCACGTTGAGTTCCCACGCCGGGGCTGAAGCCTTCACTCTGCCAGACCTGTGAGTCATTCGTGGAAGGCCTAGACTGTTGATGGTGTGTCGAGGTCTTTTTCCTCGTCTGCATCCATCAGGGTGTCCGGCTTGTCTGGAACGAGTGGAGGGGTGCTGGGCGCCGAGGGCTGCGGTGTGGAGACCGGAGCCTGCAGCAGAGGCTAGTACGGAACCGCCTGAACAGTGGAAGGCAGGGGCGCCAGAATCGAAGGAGCCGGCGTGGCAGCAGGGGCTGCAACGGGGCCTGCAGTGCTGGAGCTATAGGAGGAATAACTATAGGTGCAGGGGGAGGGGCCAGAGCGAGCATGTCCATGATTACATCCCTAAGGAAGGACCCCATCTGAGGACATGAGCATGAGGAACTTTTCAAAGAACCTGTTGTCGCAGGCCCGTGGGTTGGCAGGTGATATTGACAGGTAGCGGACGGCAGCTGATGCCGCTGCATACTCTGTCTAGCTGTTTGCGGGGTAAACCTGTCCTGTGCTGCTGAAGGATAAACTGTAGGCCACGTAGCTGGTTGACACCAGTCCCACCTTGTAACTCGTTCTCCCACCTGCTGCATTCCTCGGGCGGCCATCTTGTCTGGCGTGGTGGCCATCTTGTCGAGCTGCATGCCACATGCCAAAGTCATGGTGCTTGGCTCACTGGGCCCGGCCTCCTCCAGGACTCTTGACGATGGAGCATGAGACCTACCCTGCACCTCAGGCCGAGGCCTGGTAGGAATGTCACCCTCAGCAGAGTTGCCGGTAGTGCTGGGTACAGGCGCCCCCTCTGCCATGTTGCAGGTACAAGTGCATAGCCCCTCAGGTGTACACCCGGTAAAAGAACCTTGCGGTCTCTCAGCACTGTCTCTGGAAGGATCTACAGACCCCTCGGCCTGGCGGCCGGTAGCTGAATTAGCCTCGGTACCCGTGCTGGTGTGAGAAACTGAGCGGTTCCTCCCGTCTGGGCGTTTCCTTGGGAAGAAGTCGCCCTTGCGGGGTGCACTGGAAAAGAGCAGCCCTCCCTTAGGCCTTGACTTATGACTGACAAAAGTCCTTCAAGTCCTCTGGGGGCGACTTCTCGAAGAGCTCTGTCCACCTAGCTAGTCAAAGCACGCAAAGAATGTGCTTTGCATTTTGTGCAACCCTCCCATCCATGGTCGGGGCCAAGGCAGCGGAGGCAAAGAACGTGGGGATCCGATGTAGGGAAGAGCACCTCGCAGGCTGGACATCTGCTGAAGCCCGCTGAAGTCGAAATGCATCGGGGAGGAAAGACAGAAGAAAGTATCCGGGGAAGAGCGCGTGGTATTACATGTCCGAAGACAATCCCAGGAGCGCTGGTGAAATGGGCCTGTTCCTGTTGACGCGGAAAAGGGGACTGGCGCCGGTGGGCAGAGTCAGGCGAGCGCATGCTCCCAGGGCTACGCCCCCGCGTACCTCTAAATTTAAATGGGAAGATTTCTTCTGGTGAAAAAGGTTCCGTCTCCCTTCCCTAACGAGAGGCGCCCATGCAGTATGGAGGAAAGGGGACAGGACGAAAGAGTACAACAGTTACAGGTAAGTAACTTGTTCCTTCTCCAGCATGGGGTCTGGCATGGATTCACATAAAGAATAAATAGCAGTACAGAAACACACAACGACGTGAGGTGGCAAGGCTCAACAGAAGCAATTACTGTTACCTCCGGAACAAGCTCACCTTCAAGGGAACAGGTTGCGTAGCACTGCTTGGCCGACCCTGGAGTCCTCTCTGGAATCCCTTTCGACGCTGTAGAATCTTGTGAAGGTGTGTAGACCTCCACATAGCAGCCCTGCAGATGTCCAGCAGGGGCACACCAGACAGGAACGAAGTCGTCGCAGCGATCGCTCTGGTGGAATGAGCTCTCAGCCGGTCAGGCATTGGTCGGTTTGCCAAACGGTGACAGTGTGTAATACAGGCGGAGAGCCACCTGGAAATGGAAGCCTTGGACCAAGCTTTCCCATGGTTCACAGGACCAAAGTTCACGAAAGGTTGAGACATCTTCCGTAAACTCTTTGTGCGTGCCACATAGAACTTCAGAGCACGCGCCACATCCAGCGAGTGCAAAGTCCTTCCAGCCAGCGACAAAGGTGTCGGAAAAAACACAGGCAACACCAAATGTTTGTTGAGGTGGAATTCTGACGGAACCTTTGGCATGAAGGAAGGGTGCGCCCGCAGCACCACCCTCGTGATGTGAAAAGTCAGATAAGGCCTCTTGCAGGACAGGGCCTGGATCTCAACTACCCTCCTGGCAGGGATGATGGCCACAATAAAAGGCGTTTTCCACGAAAGGAACTTGAGAGTGGCCTGATGCATAGGTTCGAAGGCGGCCCCCATGAGCCTTGTCAGTACCACGTTGAGTTCCCACGCCGGGGCTTAAGCCTTCACTCTGCCAGACCTGTGAGTCATTCGTGGAAGGCCTAGACTGTTGATGGTGTGTCGAGGTCTTTTTCCTCGTCTGCATCCACCAGGGTGTCCGGCTTGTCTGGAACGAGTGGAGGGGTGCTGGGCGCCGAGGGCTGAGGTGTGGAGACCGGAGCCGGAGGCTGCAGCAGAGGCTAGTACGGAACCGCCTGAACAGTGGAAGGCAGGGGCGCCAGAATCGAAGGAGCCGGCGTGGCAGCAGGGGCTGCAACGGGGCCTGCAGTGCTGGAGCTATAGGAGGAATAACTATAGGTGCAGGGGGAGGGGCCAGAGCGAGCATGTCCATGATTACATCCCTAAGGAAGGACCCCATCTGAGGACATGAGCATGAGGAACTTTTCAAAGAACCTGTCGTCGCAGGCCCGTGGGTTGGCAGGTGATATTGACGGGTAGCGGACGGCTGCTGATGCCGCTGCATACTCTGTCTAGCTGTTTGCGGGGTAAACCTGTCCTGTGCTGCTGAAGGATAAACTGTAGGCCACGTAGCTGGTTGACACCAGTCCCACCTTGTAACTCGTTCTCCCACCTGCTGCATTCCTCGGGCGGCCCTCTTGTCTGGCGTGGTGGCCATCTTGTCGAGCTGCATGCCACGTGCCAAAGTCATGGTGCTTGGCTCACTGGGCCCGGCCTCCTCCAGGACTCTTGGCGATGGAGCATGAGACCTACCCTACACCTCAGGCCGAGGCCTGGTAGGAATGTCACCCTCAGCAGAGTTGCCGGTAGTGCTGGGTACAGGCGCCCCCTCTGCCATGTTGCAGGTACAAGTGCATAGCCCCTCAGGTGTACACCCGGTAAAAGAACCTTGCGGTCTCTCAGCACTGTCTCTGGAAGGATCTACAGACCCCTCGGCCTGGCTGCCGGTAGCTGAATTAGCCTCGGTACCCGTGCTGGTGTGAGAAACTGAGCGGTTCCTCCCGTCTGGGCGTTTCCTTGGGAAGAAGTCGCCCTTGCGGGGTGCACTGGAAAAGAGCAGCCCTCCCTTAGGCCTTGACTTATGACTGACAAAAGTCCTTCAAGTCCTCTGGGGGCGACTTCTCGAAGAGCTCTGTCCACCCAGCTAGTCAAAGCACGCAAAGAATGTGCTTTGCATTTTGTGCAACCCTCCCATCCATGGTCGGGGCCAAGGCAGCGGAGGCAAAGAACGTGGGGATCCGATGTAGGGAAGAGCACCTCGCAGGCTGGACATCTGCTGAAGCCCGCTGAAGTCGAAATGCATCGGGGAGGAAAGACAGAAGAAAGTATCCGGGGAAGAGCGCGTGGTATTACATGTCCGAAGACAATCCCAGGAGCGCTGGTGAAATGGGCCTGTTCCTGTTGACGCGGAAAAGGGGATTGGCGCGGGTGGGCAGAGTGAGGCGAGCGCATGCTCCCAGGGCTACGCCCCCGCGTACCTCTAAATTTAAATGGGAAGATTTCTTCTGGTGAAAAAGGTTCCGTCTCCCTTCCCTAACGAGAGGCGCCCATGCAGTATGGAGGAAAGGGGACAGGACGAAAGAGTACAACAGTTACAGGTATGTAACTTGTTCCTTCTCCAGCATGGGGTCTGGCATGGATTCACATAAAGAATAGCAGTACAGAAATACACAACGACGTGAGGTGGCAAGGCTCAACAGAAGCAATTACTGTTACCTCCGGAACAGGCTCACCTTCAAGGGAACAGGTTGCGTAGCACTGCTTGGCCGACCCTGGAGTCCTCTCTGGAATCCCTTTCGACGCTGTAGAATCTTGTGAAGGTGTGTGTAGACCTCCACATAGCAGCCCTGCAGATGTCCAGCAGGGGCACACCAGACAGGAACGAAGTCGTCGCAGCGATCGCTCTGGTGGAATGAGCTCTCAGCCGGTCAGGCATTGGTCGGTTTGCCAAACGGTGACAGTGTGTAATACAGGCGGAGAGCAACCTGGAAATGGAAGCCTTGGACCAAGCTTTCCCATGGTTCACAGGACCAAAGTTCACGAAAGGTTGAGACATCTTCCGTAAACTCTTTGTGCGTGCCACATAGAACTTCAGAGCACGCGCCACATCCAGCGAGTGCAAAGTCCTTCCAGCCAGCGACAAAGGTGTCGGAAAAAACACAGGCAACACCAAATGTTTGTTGAGATGGAATTCTGACGGAACCTTTGGCATGAAGGAAGGGTGCGCCCGCAGCACCACCCTCGTGATGTGAAAAGTCAGATAAGGCTGCTTGCAGGACAGGGCCTGGATCTCAACTACCCTCCTGGCAGGGATGATGACCACAATAAAAGGCGCTTTCCACGAAAGGAACTTGAGAGTGGCCTGATGCATAGGTTCGAAGGCGGCCCCCATGAGCCTTGTCAGTACCACGTTGAGTTCCCACGCCGGGGCTGAAGCCTTCACTCTGCCAGACCTGTGAGTCATTCGTGGAAGGCCTAGACTGTTGATGGTGTGTCGAGGTCTTTTTCTCATCTGCATCCACCAGGGTGTCCGGCTTGTCTGGAACGAGTGGAGGGGTGCTGGGCGCCGAGGGCTGAGGTGTGGAGACCGGAGCCGGAGGCTGCAGCAGAGGCTAGTACGGAACCGCCTGAACAGTGGAAGGCAGGGGCACCAGAATCGAAGGAGCCGGCTTGGCAGCAGGGGCTGCAACGGGGCCTGCAGTGCTGGAGCTATAGGAGGAATAACTATAGGTGCAGGGGGAGGGGCCAGAGCGAGCATGTCCATGATTACATCCCTAAGGAAGGACCCCATCTGAGGACATGAGCATGAGGAACTTTTCAAAGAACCTGTTGTCGCAGGCCCGTGGGTTGGCAGGTGATATTGACAGGTAGCGGACGGCTGCTGATGCCGCTGCATACTCTGTCTAGCTGTTTGCGGGGTAAACCTGTCCTGTGCTGCTGAAGGATAAACTGTAGGCCACGTAGCTGGTTGACACCAGTCCCACCTTGTAACTCGTTCTCCCACCTGCTGCATTCCTCGGGCGGCCATCTTATCTGGCGTGGTGGCCATCTTGTCGAGCTGCATGCCATGTGCCAAAGTCATGGTGCTTGGCTCACTGGGCCCGGCCTCCTCCAGGACTCTTGGCGATGGAGCATGAGACCTACCCTGCACCTCAGGCCGAGGCCTGGTAGGAATGTCACCCTCAGCAGAGTTGCCGGTAGTGCTGGGTACAGGCGCCCCCTCTGCCATGTTGCAGGTACAAGTGCATAGCCCCTCAGGTGTACACCCGGTAAAAGAACCTTGCGGTCTCTCAGCACTGTCTCTGGAAGGATCTACAGACCCCTCGGCCTGGCCGCCGGTAGCTGAATTAGCCTCGGTACCCGTGCTGGTGTGAGAAACTGAGCGGTTCCTCCCGTCTGGGCGTTTCCTTGGGAAGAAGTCGCCCTTGCGGGGTGCACTGGAAAAGAGCAGCCCTCCCTTAGGCCTTGACTTATGACTGACAAAAGTCCTTCAAGTCCTCTGGGGGCGATTTCTCGAAGAGCTCTGTCCACCTAGCTAGTCAAAGCACGCAAAGAATGTGCTTTGCATTTTGTGCAACCCTCCCATCCATGGTCGGGGCCAAGGCAGCGGAGGCAAAGAACGTGGGGATCCGATGTAGGGAAGAGCACCTCGCAGGCTGGACATCTGCTGAAGCCCGCTGAAGTCGAAATGCATCGGGGAGGAAAGACAGAAGAAAGTATCCGGGGAAGAGCGCGTGGTATTACATGTCCGAAGACAATCCCAGGAGCGCTGGTGAAATGGGCCTGTTCCTGTTGACGCGGAAAAGGGGACTGGCGCCGGTGGGCAGAGTGAGGCGAGCGCATGCTCCCAGGGCTACGCCCCCGCGTACCTCTAAATTTAAATGGGAAGATTTCTTCTGGTGAAAAAGGTTCCGTCTCCCTTCCCTAACGAGAGGCGCCCATGCAGTATGGAGGAAAGGGGACAGGACGAAAGAGTACAACAGTTACAGGTATGTAACTTGTTCCTTCTCCAGCATGGGGTCTGGCATGGATTCACATAAAGAATAGCAGTACAGAAATACACAACGACGTGAGGTGGCAAGGCTCAACAGAAGCAATTACTGTTACCTCCGGAACAGGCTCACCTTCAAGGGAACAGGTTGCGTAGCACTGCTTGGCCGACCCTGGAGTCCTCTCTGGAATCCCTTTCGACGCTGTAGAATCTTGTGAAGGTGTGTGTAGACCTCCACATAGCAGCCCTGCAGATGTCCAGCAGGGGCACACCAGACAGGAACGAAGTCGTCGCAGCGATCGCTCTGGTGGAATGAGCTCTCAGCCGGTCAGGCATTGGTCGGTTTGCCAAACGGTGACAGTGTGTAATACAGGCAGAGAGCAACCTGGAAATGGAAGCCTTGGACCAAGCTTTCCCATGGTTCACAGGACCAAAGTTCACGAAAGGTTGAGACATCTTCCGTAAACTCTTTGTGCGTGCCACATAGAACTTCAGAGCACGCGCCACATCCAGCGAGTGCAAAGTCCTTCCAGCCAGCGACAAAGGTGTCAAAAAAAAAAGGGGAACACCAAATGTTTGTTGAGATGGAATTCTGACGGAACCTTTGGCATGAAGGAGGGGTGCGCCCGCAGCACCACCCTCGTGATGTGAAAAGTCAGATAAGGCCGCTTGCAGGACAGGGCCTGGATCTCAACTACCCTCCTGGCAGGGATGATGGCCACAATAAAAGGCGCTTTCCACGAAAGGAACTTGAGAGTGGCCTGATGCATAGGTTCGAAGGCGGCCCCCATGAGCCTTGTCAGTACCACGTTGAGTTCCCACGCCGGGGCTGAAGCCTTCACTCTGCCAGACCTGTGAGTCATTCGTGGAAGGCCTAGACTGTTGATGGTGTGTCGAGGTCTTTTTCTCATCTGCATCCACCAGGGTGTCCGGCTTGTCTGGAACGAGTGGAGGGGTGCTGGGCGCCGAGGGCTGAGGTGTGGAGACCGGAGCCGGAGGCTGCAGCAGAGGCTAGTACGGAACCGCCTGAACAGTGGAAGGCAGGGGCACCAGAATCGAAGGAGCCGGCTTGGCAGCAGGGGCTGCAACGGGGCCTGCAGTGCTGGAGCTATAGGAGGAATAACTATAGGTGCAGGGGGAGGGGCCAGAGCGAGCATGTCCATGATTACATCCCTAAGGAAGGACCCCATCTGAGGACATGAGCATGAGGAACTTTTCAAAGAACCTGTCGTCGCAGGCCCGTGGGTTGGCAGGTGATATTGACGGGTAGCGGACAGCTGCTGATGCCGCTGCATACTCTGTCTAGCTGTTTGCGGGGTAAACCTGTCCTGTGCTGCTGAAGGATAAACTGTAGGCCACGTACCTGGTTGACACCAGTCCCACCTTGTAACTCGTTCTCCCACCTGCTGCATTCCTCGGGCGGCCATCTTGTCTGGCGTGGTGGCCATCTTGTCGAGCTGCATGCCACGTGCCAAAGTCATGGTGCTTGGCTCACTGGGCCCGGCCTCCTCCAGGACTCTTGACGATGGAGCATGAGACCTACCCTGCACCTCAGGCCGAGGCCTGGTAGGAATGTCACCCTCAGCAGAGTTGCCGGTAGTGCTGGGTACAGGCGCCCCCTCTGCCATGTTGCAGGTACAAGTGCATAGCCCCTCAGGTGTACACCCGGTAAAAGAACCTTGCGGTCTCTCAGCACTGTCTCTGGAAGGATCTACAGACCCCTCGGCCTGGCGGCCGGTAGCTGAATTAGCCTCGGTACCCGTGCTGGTGTGAGAAACTGAGCGGTTCCTCCCGTCTGGGCGTTTCCTTGGGAAGAAGTCGCCCTTGCGGGGTGCACTGGAAAAGAGCAGCCCTCCCTTAGGCCTTGACTTATGACTGACAAAAGTCCTTCAAGTCCTCTGGGGGCGACTTCTCGAAGAGCTCTGTCCACCTAGCTAGTCAAAGCACGCAAAGAATGTGCTTTGCATTTTGTGCAACCCTCCCATCCATGGTCGGGGCCAAGGCAGCGGAGGCAAAGAACGTGGGGATCCGATGTAGGGAAGAGCACCTCGCAGGCTGGACATCTGCTGAAGCCCGCTGAAGTCGAAATGCATCGGGGAGGAAAGACAGAAGAAAGTATCCGGGGAAGAGCGCGTGGTATTACATGTCCGAAGACAATCCCAGGAGCGCTGGTGAAATGGGCCTGTTCCTGTTGACGCGGAAAAGGGGACTGGCGCCGGTGGGCAGAGTCAGGCGAGCGCATGCTCCCAGGGCTACGCCCCCGCGTACCTCTAAATTTAAATGGGAAGATTTCTTCTGGTGAAAAAGGTTCCGTCTCCCTTCCCTAACGAGAGGCGCCCATGCAGTATGGAGGAAAGGGGACAGGACGAAAGAGTACAACAGTTACAGGTAAGTAACTTGTTCCTTCTCCAGCATGGGGTCTGGCATGGATTCACATAAAGAATAAATAGCAGTACAGAAACACACAACGACGTGAGGTGGCAAGGCTCAACAGAAGCAATTACTGTTACCTCCGGAACAAGCTCACCTTCAAGGGAACAGGTTGCGTAGCACTGCTTGGCCGACCCTGGAGTCCTCTCTGGAATCCCTTTCGACGCTGTAGAATCTTGTGAAGGTGTGTAGACCTCCACATAGCAGCCCTGCAGATGTCCAGCAGGGGCACACCAGACAGGAACGAAGTCGTCGCAGCGATCGCTCTGGTGGAATGAGCTCTCAGCCGGTCAGGCATTGGTCGGTTTGCCAAACGGTGACAGTGTGTAATACAGGCGGAGAGCCACCTGGAAATGGAAGCCTTGGACCAAGCTTTCCCATGGTTCACAGGACCAAAGTTCACGAAAGGTTGAGACATCTTCCGTAAACTCTTTGTGCGTGCCACATAGAACTTCAGAGCACGCGCCACATCCAGCGAGTGCAAAGTCCTTCCAGCCAGCGACAAAGGTGTCGGAAAAAACACAGGCAACACCAAATGTTTGTTGAGGTGGAATTCTGACGGAACCTTTGGCATGAAGGAAGGGTGCGCCCGCAGCACCACCCTCGTGATGTGAAAAGTCAGATAAGGCCTCTTGCAGGACAGGGCCTGGATCTCAACTACCCTCCTGGCAGGGATGATGGCCACAATAAAAGGCGTTTTCCACGAAAGGAACTTGAGAGTGGCCTGATGCATAGGTTCGAAGGCGGCCCCCATGAGCCTTGTCAGTACCACGTTGAGTTCCCACGCCGGGGCTGAAGCCTTCACTCTGCCAGACCTGTGAGTCATTCGTGGAAGGCCTAGACTGTTGATGGTGTGTCGAGGTCTTTTTCCTCGTCTGCATCCACCAGGGTGTCCGGCTTGTCTGGAACGAGTGGAGGGGTGCTGGGCGCCGAGGGCTGAGGTGTGGAGACCGGAGCCGGAGGCTGCAGCAGAGGCTAGTACGGAACCGCCTGAACAGTGGAAGGCAGGGGCGCCAGAATCGAAGGAGCTGGCGTGGCAGCAGGGGCTGCAACGGGGCCTGCAGTGCTGGAGCTATAGGAGGAATAACTATAGGTGCAGGGGGAGGGGCCAGAGCGAGCATGTCCATGATTACATCCCTAAGGAAGGACCCCATCTGAGGACATGAGCATGAGGAACTTTTCAAAGAACCTGTCGTCGCAGGCCCGTGGGTTGGCAGGTGATATTGACAGGTAGCGGACGGCTGCTGATGCCGCTGCATACTCTGTCTAGCTGTTTGCGGGGTAAACCTGTCCTGTGCTGCTGAAGGATAAACTGTAGGCCACGTAGCTGGTTGACACCAGTCCCACCTTGTAACTCGTTCTCCCACCTGCTGCATTCCTCGGGCGGCCCTCTTGTCTGGCGTGGTGGCCATCTTGTCGAGCTGCATGCCACGTGCCAAAGTCATGGTGCTTGGCTCACTGGGCCCGGCCTCCTCCAGGACTCTTGGCGATGGAGCATGAGACCTACCCTACACCTCCGGCCGAGGCCTGGTAGGAATGTCACCCTCAGCAGAGTTGCCGGTAGTGCTGGGTACAGGCGCCCCCTCTGCCATGTTGCAGGTACAAGTGCATAGCCCCTCAGGTGTACACCCGGTAAAAGAACCTTGCGGTCTCTCAGCACTGTCTCTGGAAGGATCTACAGACCCCTCGGCCTGGCTGCCGGTAGCTGAATTAGCCTCGGTACCCGTGCTGGTGTGAGAAACTGAGCGGTTCCTCCCGTCTGGGCGTTTCCTTGGGAAGAAGTCGCCCTTGCGGGGTGCACTGGAAAAGAGCAGCCCTCCCTTAGGCCTTGACTTATGACTGACAAAAGTCCTTCAAGTCCTCTGGGGGCGACTTCTCGAAGAGCTCTGTCCACCCAGCTAGTCAAAGCACGCAAAGAATGTGCTTTGCATTTTGTGCAACCCTCCCATCCATGGTCGGGGCCAAGGCAGCGGAGGCAAAGAACGTGGGGATCCGATGTAGGGAAGAGCACCTCGCAGGCTGGACATCTGCTGAAGCCCGCTGAAGTCGAAATGCATCGGGGAGGAAAGACAGAAGAAAGTATCCGGGGAAGAGCGCGTGGTATTACATGTCCGAAGACAATCCCAGGAGCGCTGGTGAAATGGGCCTGTTCCTGTTGACGCGGAAAAGGGGATTGGCGCGGGTGGGCAGAGTGAGGCGAGCGCATGCTCCCAGGGCTACGCCCCCGCGTACCTCTAAATTTAAATGGGAAGATTTCTTCTGGTGAAAAAGGTTCCGTCTCCCTTCCCTAACGAGAGGCGCCCATGCAGTATGGAGGAAAGGGGACAGGACGAAAGAGTACAACAGTTGGAACAAGTTACTTACCTGTAACTGTTGTTCTCCAGCATGGGTCTGGCATGGATTCACATGCTCATGAATATTCCCCGTCGTCAGGCTGGGAATCCTCGGTAAAGAAAAAACCAGTATCAGTTTCGTTTCTGATCTGTCTTTCGTAGTAATAACCAATCACTGGTCTCTGCGTCATACTGACCACAGCCAATGACTGCCCTCTACCTAAGCACCGCCTCTGGCAGCCATCTTCAGATTTGGAAGCACGTGAAGTGGCAGTATGACCAAGTGAAGAGCCGCAGAGGGGTAGGCGGGAGGGTTCGCATGTGAATCCATGCCAGACCCATGCTGGAGAACAACAGTTACAGGTAAGTAACTTGTTCCTTCTCCAGCATGGGGTCTGGCATGGATTCACATGCTCATGAATAAAGAATACATAGCAGTACACACATGCACAACCACGGGAGGTGGCAAAGGCTCAACATTAAGCATCACATCAACTCAACATTAAGCATCTTACCTCCTCACCAGGCTCACCTCAGGCGAACAGGTTGCGCAGCACTGCTTGGCCGACCCTGGACTCCTCCCTGGAATCCCGGTCGACGCAGTAGAATTTCGTGAAGGTGTGCGTCGACCTCCACGTAGCAGCCCTGCATATGTCCAGCAGGGGCACACCAGATAGGAACGCCGTGGTAGCTGCGATCGCTCTGGTGGAATGGGCTCTCGGACGGCCAGGCAGCGGTCGGTTTGCCAACCGGTGACAGTACATGATACAGCCGGAGAGCCATCTGGAGATGGAAGCCTTCGAGAGAGCCTTCCCCTGATTGACAGGTCCAAAGTTCACAAAGAGTTGTGACGTCTTCCGAAAACCTTTCGTGCGGTCCACGTAGAACTTCAGCGCTCTAGCTACATCCAGCGAGTGCAAAGTCCTCTCAGCCGGCGACGAAGGCGACGGGAAGAACACAGGTAACACCAAGGGTTCGTTGAGATGAAAGTCCGACGGTACCTTGGGCATGAAGGAGGGGTGCGTCCTGAGCACTACCCTCGTGTCGTGGAAAGTCAAGTACGGTGCCTTGCAGGAAAGGGCCTGGATCTCTCCCACTCGTCGTGCGGAGGTGATGGCCACGAGAAAAGCTGTTTTCCACGATAGAAACTTCAACGGGGCCGAGTGCAGAGGCTCGAACGGAGGTCCCATGAGTTTGGTCAGTACCACGTTGAGCTCCCACGCCGGGGCCGGAGCCTTCACCGGCGGGAACGATCTGAACAGTCCCTTCATGAACTCTTTCACCAGACGATGAGACCACAAGGACGTCCTGCCCGTGGTTCTGGTGTATCGGGAGATCGCAGCAAGATGAATCTTGATGGACGCGTGTGCCAGACCAGCTTTGGCCAGCGTCAGCAGGTACGGCAGCACTTGGGGAGCCGTAATCCGTAGAGGGTTAATCTTCTGTGCGTGGCACCAGACAGAGAACCTCTTCCATTTGTGTCCGTAGCATTTAAGAGTCGAGGACGCCCTGGCCTTTGCAAGAACCTCTCTGCAGTCGGCCGGTATGTCGTATCCTCCAAACTCTAGCGCTGCAGGAGCCAGGCCTGCAAGTTCAGCGACTTCGGGTCGTGGTGGAGGATGGCGCCTCCTTCCCTGGAGAGTAGATCCGCGTCCGCCGGCAGCTTGATTGGCGGGGACGCCGACAAGTCCAGAAGGTCCGGGAACCATATCTGCCTCGGCCACGCAGGTGCGACGAGGATCATCCTGCACCGTGACCTCTTGAGCTGGTTGACGAGCCGGATTAGCAGAGGCAAGGGAGGGAACGCGTAGAGGAACAGGCCCTCCCAGGGGAACGAGAAAGCATCGCCCATGCTCCTCGTCTGGGGAAACCTGCTGGCGAACCTCCGGCACTTGGTGTTCGTCGCCGTCGCGAACAGGTCGATCTGGGGTGTGCCCCACCGTCGGAAGAGGCGATCCACCAGATCCTGCCGTAGTTCCCACTCGTGGCACGAGCGCAGCTCCCTGCTGAGTGAGTCGGCGATGGTGTTTTTTATCCCTGCCAGATGAAACGGCACCAGAAGAATCCCTTGGGCGACGGCCCAATGCCACAGGTCCTGCGCCTCCTTGGACAGCGCTGGGGACCTGGTTCCGCCCTGTTTCCTGATGTAAAACATGGTGGTGGTGTTGTCGGTGAAGATCCTCACCACCTTGCCCTTGAGGGACGGAAGGAAGGACCTGAGGGCCCAAAACACTGCACGGAGCTCCAGGACGTTGATATGCAGGGACTTCTCCGTCGGGAGCCAGAGTCCCCTTGCGTGCAGATTTTCGGTGTGCGCTCCCCACCCTTCTAGGGAGGCATCCGTGGTCACAGTCACCTGGTGGGCTGGGGTCTGGAAGTCCATGCCCGCCGTCAGATGCGCGCGGGTGCCCCACCACCGTATCGCTCGTCGGAAACTCTCGTCGAGCTTGATCCTTTCCTCGAAGCTGCCCGTCGTCTGGATCCAGCGCGCATCCAGGAACTCTTGCAACGGGCGCATCCGGAGCCTGCACATGGGAATGAGGTAGATGCAGGAAGACATCATCCCGAGGAGGGACTTGATGGACCTCACCTTGGCCGCGTCGGCCACCAACATCCGTTGCACCTTGCCCAAGATGGTCCTGGTCCTCTCCTCCGACGGGGAGGCCAGAAGGGACACTGTGTCGAGCCTCGCTCCCAGAAACAGTGCGACTTGCGCGGGCACCAGGTGGGATTTGGCGTAGTTCACGGAGAATCCCAGGTCCGTGAGGAGTTGGACGGTCCTTGCCGTGTGGACCACGGCGAGCTCCCTCGTCTTGGCGCGGATGAGCCAGTCGTCCAGGTAGGGGTAGACGTGAATCCCCTCGCGGCGCAGCTGCGCCGCCACCGGTGCGAGGCACTTGGTGAAAACCCTGGGTGCCGACCGCAGTCCGAAGGGAAGGGCTTTGAACTGGTAATGACGCCCTTGGACCACGAATCTGAGGAATTTTCGGTGCCCCTTTAGGATGGGAATGTGGAAGTAGGCATCCTCCAAATCCAACGACGATAGGAAGTCTCCTTCCTCCAGCTGACCCAGGACGTGCTGGAGGGTGACCATCCGGAACTTCTGCGCCTTGATGAACTTGTTCAGGCGTCGCAGGTCCAGGATGGGGCGCCATCCTCCCGTCTTCTTCTTCACGAGGAAGTAACGCGAGTAGACTCCGGAGCCCCGAAGCCTCTTTGGGACGAGTTCGATGGCGCCCTTCCTGAGCATCGCCTTTACCTCCAGGAGAAGTTGAGGGACGTGAAGTTCTTTCCTGTCCACGGGGAGGACGCGCGGGCACCTTCTTTGAAACTCGAGCGCGTGGCCCCGGGCCAGGGCGTCCAGCACCCAACGGTCGGTGGAGATGGACTCCCACACGCTGACGAAGCCCGCCAGCCGGCCTCCCACCGGGGTGCTTCGGTGGGGGCCCGACCCCACGGCCGGTTCAATCCTGCTTGGACGCGGCCTTGCCGCCTTGGCCCCCTTGGCGACGACGGCGGGGGCCGCCAGACTTGCCTCGTCCTCTGTAGGCCTCTTGCGACGACGAGCGGGCCGCTTGACGGTAGGAAGCGAAACCGCCGCCGGAACCTTTGGAGGCGCCCTTGCCTCCGCCGCTCCGAAAGGGCGTCCGCCGTTGCTGCAGCACTCCAAGGGCCCGGGCCGTCTCCGTATCCGCCTTGATGGCCTGAAGGGAATCGTCCACTGTCTTCCCAAACAGGTTGTTCCCGTCGAAGGGCATGTCCAGGACCCTGTTCTGGACGTCCTGCCGAAAGTCCGTCGCCTTGAGCCATCCGCGCCGTCGAAGGCAAACGCCGTTGCCCATCTGGCGGAACCCAGTGTCGGCGATGTCCGTCGCCACGGTGATGGCGTGGTCCGAGGCCACCTCACCTTCCTGCAGGATCTCAAGGGCCTCCGCCCTCTTGTCGTCCGGCAGAAAATCCAGCAGGGGAGCTATCTTGTACCAGAGTTCCCTGTCGTAGCGGGCCACGATAGCCAAGGCGTTGGCCGCTTTAATCGTCGTCGCCGCCGACGAGATGACTCTGCGTCCCATGGCATCCAATTTCTTTCCCTCGCCGTCCGGCGGGGAAGTCGACGTGGAGGCCGCACCCCCCCCCGCTTTCTTCCTGGCTGCCGCGGAGACGACGGAGTCCGGGGTAGGCTGCGCCCGGAGGCATAGGGGGGCCGAGTCCGGGACCCGGTACTTTTTCTCGTACCGGTCTCTTTTCGCTGGCGTCGTGGAAGGGTTCTTGAGGAGGGAAAGGCCCTCATCCCAAATGTCGTCCAACAGAGGCACTGCGAGGACCGTCTTCCTCTTGGTCTCGCGCCGTTGGTAAAGGAAGCCTTCCTTTTTCTTCTCCTCAGGGCAGAGTTGGAAAAGCTCGGATGCCCTGGCGATCATTGAGTGGAACGATCCAATCTCGTCGGGCGGAGAAGCCCTGGGGGGAGGCGACGACGGAAAATCCTCGTCGTATGCCTCGTCGTCCGTACCCGTCGCTGCCGTGTCAGTCCCCGTATCATCCCCTCGGGTGGACGGGGAGGAGGGCTGGATGGGGCGCGATGGTTGAAAAGGAGGCGGTGGATGGATCCTTCTTTTCTTGGTAGGGGGAACACCAGAAGGTCCCGGTTCTGGATCCCCCGACGGGAGAGGTTCCTCCGTCGGTAACGGTAGTCTCGTCCTTATCTCGGAGCATAAGGACTGTATAGCCAACAAAATGGCCGCTGAGTTGTCCTGCGGCGCTGGCAGAGGGGAATCCGACGGGCGAGCAGGGGCCCCGTCGGTATCCTCGACGATGTCGTCGTCGTCACCTGCGTCGGGGCCCATTCCGACGGGCTGGTCTTGTTCCACGCCTAGGCCGTGGCTTAAGACCTCGATCAGTTCCTCTTCTGAGGTTGAGGCCGAATCTCCGACGACGCCCTGCCCCCCCTTCTTCCCCACGGAGGGTTTCACGGGGGTCCTATCGATGGGCACGAAAGAAGACTCCCTCCGAGGAGGCAGGGAGATTCTGGGCCCCGAGGCCGACACCACTGGTGCAGCCTCCACAGGCTGGGCCAGGGCCGCCGCGACCGTTTCGATAGAGGGCTTGGTCGAATGGATCAAGGCCTTCACCACCTTAGGTGCGCTCACCGCCTTATCCTTGAGGGAGGGGGCACTGCCACGCTCCTCCTCTGCCTTAGAGCTCGACCGGGGTCTCTCCAGGAGCTTCGCCGGGTGCTCGGCCTTCCTCTTACCCGACCCAGAGCGTTGGCTCGTGGTTGATGGTGCCGGGGAGGGTGCGCCCTGCCTGGCGCCCGTAGAGCCCGACCGTTCGGCGCTCCCGGTGCCAGCGGACTCGCGGTGCTTGGCCTTATGTTGGGCCCCCGTCGCCGGGGCGCCCTCAAAGGTCTTAGAAGACCGCTCAGATTTCTTCTTCTTCTCGCCAGACGGGCTCTTACCCTCCAGCCAGCTGGCGAGACGTTGATGGCGGTCCTTCATGGTCCGTTCCGACATGTTGCCGCAAAACGCACAGTCCTTCTCCACGTGCGTCTTGTCCCCATGAAGGCAGTAAAGGCAGAAAGAGTGTTCGTCCTCCTTGAAGACGTTCTGCAGCTGGCATCCAGGGCAGGCCCTGAACAGCTTTCCGGGCGTCGAGCTTCCCTTCTCCTGGGCCATCTCCGAGACCGGGCCTGAGAAGCTTCTGGAGTCCTCCGAAGTGTAGCTCGACGAAATCTTCACCCTTGAGGGGCACAGATGAATCCGACACGGGTCCCCGTTGATCGGATGTAGGATCGGTGGAGCTTGAGGCTCTTTTGACCGAAAGAATCGAAGTTTTTGTGAAAAAGCGCGAAAAAATAGCACTAACGCTCGAGAGCAATAGCACGAGGATCCCAACACATGAACGTGCGGTAAAAATCTGAAGATGGCTGCCAGAGGCGGTGCTTAGGTAGAGGGCAGTCATTGGCTGTGGTCAGTATGACGCAGAGACCAGTGATTGGTTATTACTACGAAAGACAGATCAGAAACGAAACTGATACTGGTTTTTTCTTTACCGAGGATTCCCAGCCTGACGACGGGGAATATTCATGAGCATGTGAATCCATGCCAGACCCCATGCTGGAGAAACAGGTATGTAACTTGTTCCTTCTCCAGCATGGGGTCTGGCATGGATTCACATAAAGAATAGCAGTACAGAAATACACAACGACGTGAGGTGGCAAGGCTCAACAGAAGCAATTACTGTTACCTCCGGAACAGGCTCACCTTCAAGGGAACAGGTTGCGTAGCACTGCTTGGCCGACCCTGGAGTCCTCTCTGGAATCCCTTTCGACGCTGTAGAATCTTGTGAAGGTGTGTGTAGACCTCCACATAGCAGCCCTGCAGATGTCCAGCAGGGGCACACCAGACAGGAACGAAGTCGTCGCAGCGATCGCTCTGGTGGAATGAGCTCTCAGCCGGTCAGGCATTGGTCGGTTTGCCAAACGGTGACAGTGTGTAATACAGGCGGAGAGCAACCTGGAAATGGAAGCCTTGGACCAAGCTTTCCCATGGTTCACAGGACCAAAGTTCACGAAAGGTTGAGACATCTTCCGTAAACTCTTTGTGCGTGCCACATAGAACTTCAGAGCACGCGCCACATCCAGCGAGTGCAAAGTCCTTCCAGCCAGCGACAAAGGTGTCGGAAAAAACACAGGCAACACCAAATGTTTGTTGAGATGGAATTCTGACGGAAGCTTTGGCATGAAGGAAGGGTGCGCCCGCAGCACCACCCTCGTGATGTGAAAAGTCAGATAAGGCTGCTTGCAGGACAGGGCCTGGATCTCAACTACCCTCCTGGCAGGGATGATGACCACAATAAAAGGCGCTTTCCACGAAAGGAACTTGAGAGTGGCCTGATGCATAGGTTCGAAGGCGGCCCCCATGAGCCTTGTCAGTACCACGTTGAGTTCCCACGCCGGGGCTGAAGCCTTCACTCTGCCAGACCTGTGAGTCATTCGTGGAAGGCCTAGACTGTTGATGGTGTGTCGAGGTCTTTTTCTCATCTGATCCACCAGGGTGTCCGGCTTGTCTGGAACGAGTGGAGGGGTGCTGGGCGCCGAGGGCTGAGGTGTGGAGACCGGAGCCGGAGGCTGCAGCAGAGGCTAGTACGGAACCGCCTGAACAGTGGAAGGCAGGGGCGCCAGAATCGAAGGAGCCGGCTTGGCAGCAGGGGCTGCAACGGGGCCTGCAGTGCTGGAGCTATAGGAGGAATAACTATAGGTGCAGGGGGAGGGGCCAGAGCGAGCATGTCCATGATTACATCCCTAAGGAAGGACCCCATCTGAGGACATGAGCATGAGGAACTTTTCAAAGAACCTGTCGTCGCAGGCCCGTGGGTTGGCAGGTGATATTGACAGGTAGCGGACGGCTGCTGATGCCGCTGCATACTCTGTCTAGCTGTTTGCGGGGTAAACCTGTCCTGTGCTGCTGAAGGATAAACTGTAGGCCACGTAGCTGGTTGACACCAGTCCCACCTTGTAACTCGTTCTCCCACCTGCTGCATTCCTCGGGCGGCCATCTTATCTGGCGTGGTGGCCATCTTGTCGAGCTGCATGCCATGTGCCAAAGTCATGGTGCTTGGCTCACTGGGCCCGGCCTCCTCCAGGACTCTTGGCGATGGAGCATGAGACCTACCCTGCACCTCAGGCCGAGGCCTGGTAGGAATGTCACCCTCAGCAGAGTTGCCGGTAGTGCTGGGTACAGGCGCCCCCTCTGCCATGTTGCAGGTACAAGTGCATAGCCCCTCAGGTGTACACCCGGTAAAAGAACCTTGCGGTCTCTCAGCACTGTCTCTGGAAGGATCTACAGACCCCTCGGCCTGGCCGCCGGTAGCTGAATTAGCCTCGGTACCCGTGCTGGTGTGAGAAACTGAGCGGTTCCTCCCGTCTGGGCGTTTCCTTGGGAAGAAGTCGCCCTTGCGGGGTGCACTGGAAAAGAGCAGCCCTCCCTTAGGCCTTGACTTATGACTGACAAAAGTCCTTCAAGTCCTCTGGGGGCGATTTCTCGAAGAGCTCTGTCCACCTAGCTAGTCAAAGCACGCAAAGAATGTGCTTTGCATTTTGTGCAACCCTCCCATCCATGGTCGGGGCCAAGGCAGCGGAGGCAAAGAACGTGGGGATCCGATGTAGGGAAGAGCACCTCGCAGGCTGGACATCTGCTGAAGCCCGCTGAAGTCGAAATGCATCGGGGAGGAAAGACAGAAGAAAGTATCCGGGGAAGAGCGCGTGGTATTACATGTCCGAAGACAATCCCAGGAGCGCTTGGTAAATGGGCCTGTTCCTGTTGACGCGGAAAAGGGGACTGGCGCCGGTGGGCAGAGTCAGGCGAGCGCATGCTCCCAGGGCTACGCCCCCGCGTGCCTCTAAATTTAAATGGGAAGATTTCTTCTGGTGAAAAAGGTTCCGTCTCCCTTCCCTAACGAGAGGCGCCCATGCAGTATGGAGGAAAGGGGACAGGACGAAAGAGTACAACAGTTACAGGTAAGTAACTTGTTCCTTCTCCAGCATGGGGTCTGGCATGGATTCACATAAAGAATAGCAGTACAGAAATACACAACGACGTGAGGTGGCAAGGCTCAACAGAAGCAATTACTGTTACCTCCAGAACAGGCTCACCTTCAAGGGAACAGGTTGCGTAGCACTGCTTGGCCGACCCTGGAGTCCTCTCTGGAATCCCTTTCGACGCTGTAGAATCTTGTGAAGGTGTGTGTAGACCTCCACATAGCAGCCCTGCAGATGTCCAGCAGGGGCACACCAGACAGGAACGAAGTCGTCGCAGCGATCGCTCTGGTGGAATGAGCTCTCAGCCGGTCAGGCATTGGTCGGTTTGCCAAACGGTGACAGTGTGTAATACAGGCGGAGAGCAACCTGGAAATGGAAGCCTTGGACCAAGCTTTCCCATGGTTCACAGGACCAAAGTTCACGAAAGGTTGAGACATCTTCCGTAAACTCTTCGGAAAAAACACAGGCAACACCAAATGTTTGTTGAGGTGGAATTCTGACGGAACCTTTGGCATGAAGGAAGGGTGCGCCCGCAGCACCACCCTCGTGATGTGAAAAGTCAGATAAGGCCGCTTGCAGGACTGGGCCTGGATCTCAACTACCCTCCTGGCAGGGATGATGGCCACAATAAAAGGCGTTTTCCACGAAAGGAACTTGAGAGTGGCCTGATGCATAGGTTCGAAGGCGGCCCCCATGAGCCTTGTCAGTACCACGTTGAGTTCCCACGCCGGGGCTGAAGCCTTCACTCTGCCAGACCTGTGAGTCATTCGTGGAAGGCCTAGACTGTTGATGGTGTGTCGAGGTCTTTTTCCTCGTCTGCATCCATCAGGGTGTCCGGCTTGTCTGGAACGAGTGGAGGGGTGCTGGGCGCCGAGGGCTGCGGTGTGGAGACCGGAGCCTGCAGCAGAGGCTAGTACGGAACCGCCTGAACAGTGGAAGGCAGGGGCGCCAGAATCGAAGGAGCCGGCGTGGCAGCAGGGGCTGCAACGGGGCCTGCAGTGCTGGAGCTATAGGAGGAATAACTATAGGTGCAGGGGGAGGGGCCAGAGCGAGCATGTCCATGATTACATCCCTAAGGAAGGACCCCATCTGAGGACATGAGCATGAGGAACTTTTCAAAGAACCTGTTGTCGCAGGCCCGTGGGTTGGCAGGTGATATTGACAGGTAGCGGACGGCAGCTGATGCCGCTGCATACTCTGTCTAGCTGTTTGCGGGGTAAACCTGTCCTGTGCTGCTGAAGGATAAACTGTAGGCCACGTACCTGGTTGACACCAGTCCCACCTTGTAACTCGTTCTCCCACCTGCTGCATTCCTCGGGCGGCCATCTTGTCTGGCGTGGTGGCCATCTTGTCGAGCTGCATGCCATGTGCCAAAGTCATGGTGCTTGGCTCACTGGGCCCGGCCTCCTCCAGGACTCTTGGCGATGGAGCATGAGACCTACCCTGCACCTCAGGCCGAGGCCTGGTAGGATTGTCACCCTCAGCAGAGTTGCCGGTAGTGCTGGGTACAGGCGCCCCCTCTGCCATGTTGCAGGTACAAGTGTATAGCCCCTCAGGTGTACACCCGGTAAAAGAACCTTGCGGTCTCTCAGCACTGTCTCTGGAAGGATCTACAGACCCCTCGGCCTGGCCGCCGGTAGCTGAATTAGCCTCGGTACCCGTGCTGGTGTGAGAAACTGAGCGGTTCCTCCCGTCTGGGCGTTTCCTTGGGAAGAAGTCGCCCTTGCGGGGTGCACTGGAAAAGAGCAGCCCTCCCTTAGGCCTTGACTTATGACTGACAAAAGTCCTTCAAGTCCTCTGGGGGCGACTTCTCGAAGAGCTCTGTCCACCTAGCTAGTCAAAGCACGCAAAGAATGTGCTTTGCATTTTGTGCAACCCTCCCATCCATGGTCGGGGCCAAGGCAGCGGAGGCAAAGAACGTGGGGATCCGATGTAGGGAAGAGCACCTCGCAGGCTGGACATCTGCTGAAGCCCGCTGAAGTCGAAATGCATCGGGGAGGAAAGACAGAAGAAAGTATCCGGGGAAGAGCGCGTGGTATTACATGTCCGAAGACAATCCCAGGAGCGCTGGTGAAATGGGCCTGTTCCTGTTGACGCGGAAAAGGGGACTGGCGCCGGTGGGCAGAGTCAGGCGAGCGCATGCTCCCAGGGCTACGCCCCCGCGTGCCTCTAAATTTAAATGGGAAGATTTCTTCTGGTGAAAAAGGTTCCGTCTCCCTTCCCTAACGAGAGGCGCCCATGCAGTATGGAGGAAAGGGGACAGGAGGAAAGAGTACAACAGTTACAGGTAAGTAACTTGTTCCTTCTCCAGCATGGGGTCTGGCATGGATTCACATAAAGAATAGCAGTACAGAAATACACAACGACGTGAGGTGGCAAGGCTCAACAGAAGCAATTACTGTTACCTCCAGAACAGGCTCACCTTCAAGGGAACAGGTTGCGTAGCACTGCTTGGCCGACCCTGGAGTCCTCTCTGGAATCCCTTTCGACGCTGTAGAATCTTGTGAAGGTGTGTGTAGACCTCCACATAGCAGCCCTGCAGATGTCCAGCAGGGGCACACCAGACAGGAACGAAGTCGTCGCAGCGATCGCTCTGGTGGAATGAGCTCTCAGCCGGTCAGGCATTGGTCGGTTTGCCAAACGGTGACAGTGTGTAATACAGGCGGAGAGCAACCTGGAAATGGAAGCCTTGGACCAAGCTTTCCCATGGTTCACAGGACCAAAGTTCACGAAAGGTTGAGACATCTTCCGTAAACTCTTTGTGCGTGCCACATAGAACTTCAGAGCACGCGCCACATCCAGCGAGTGCAAAGTCCTTCCAGCCAGCGACAAAGGTGTTGGAAAAAACACAGGCAACACCAAATGTTTGTTGAGGTGGAATTCTGACGGAACCTTTGGCATGAAGGAAGGGTGCGCCCGCAGCACCACCTCGTGATGTGAAAAGTCAGATAAGGCCGCTTGCAGGACAGGGCCTGGATCTCAACTACCCTCCTGGCAGGGATGATGGCCACAATAAAAGGCGTTTTCCACGAAAGGAACTTGAGAGTGGCCTGATGCATAGGTTCGAAGGCGGCCCCCATGAGCCTTGTCAGTACCACGTTGAGTTCCCACGCCGGGGCTGAAGCCTTCACTCTGCCAGACCTGTGAGTCATTCGTGGAAGGCCTAGACTGTTGATGGTGTGTCGAGGTATTTTTCCTCGTCTGCATCCACCAGGGTGTCCGGCTTGTCTGGAACGAGTGGAGGGGTGCTGGGCGCCGAGGGCTGAGGTGTGGAGACCGGAGCCGGAGGCTGCAGCAGAGGCTAGTACGGAACCGCCTGAACAGTGGAAGGCAGGGGCGCCAGAATCGAAGGAGCCGGCGTGGCAGCAGGGGCTGCAACAGGGCCTGCAGTGCTGGAGCTATAGGAGGAATAACTATAGGTGCAGGGGGAGGGGCCAGAGCGAGCATGTCCATGATTACATCCCTAAGGAAGGACCCCATCCGAGGACATGAGCATGAGGAACTTTTCAAAGAACCTGTCGTCGCAGGCCCGTGGGTTGGCAGGTGATATTGACAGGTAGCGGACGGCTGCTGATGCCGCTGCATACTCTGTCTAGCTGTTTGCGGGGTAAACCTGTCCTGTGCTGCTGAAGGATAAACTGTAGGCCACGTAGCTGGTTGACACCAGTCCCACCTTGTAACTCGTTCTCCCACCTGCTGCATTCCTCGGGCGGCCATCTTATCTGGCGTGGTGGCCATCTTGTCGAGCTGCATGCCATGTGCCAAAGTCATGGTGCTTGGCTCACTGGGCCCGGCCTCCTCCAGGACTCTTGGCGATGGAGCATGAGACCTACCCTGCACCTCAGGCCGAGGCCTGGTAGGAATGTCACCCTCAGCAGAGTTGCCGGTAGTGCTGGGTACAGGCGCCCCCTCTGCCATGTTGCAGGTACAAGTGCATAGCCCCTCAGGTGTACACCCGGTAAAAGAACCTTGCGGTCTCTCAGCACTGTCTCTGGAAGGATCTACAGACCCCTCGGCCTGGCCGCCGGTAGCTGAATTAGCCTCGGTACCCGTGCTGGTGTGAGAAACTGAGCGGTTCCTCCCGTCTGGGCGTTTCCTTGGGAAGAAGTCGCCCTTGCGGGGTGCACTGGAAAAGAGCAGCCCTCCCTTAGGCCTTGACTTATGACTGACAAAAGTCCTTCAAGTCCTCTGGGGGCGATTTCTCGAAGAGCTCTGTCCACCTAGCTAGTCAAAGCACGCAAAGAATGTGCTTTGCATTTTGTGCAACCCTCCCATCCATGGTCGGGGCCAAGGCAGCGGAGGCAAAGAACGTGGGGATCCGATGTAGGGAAGAGCACCTCGCAGGCTGGACATCTGCTGAAGCCCGCTGAAGTCGAAATGCATCGGGGAGGAAAGACAGAAGAAAGTATCCGGGGAAGAGCGCGTGGTATTACATGTCCGAAGACAATCCCAGGAGCGCTTGGTAAATGGGCCTGTTCCTGTTGACGCGGAAAAGGGGACTGGCACGGTGGGCAGAGTCAGGCGAGCGCATGCTCCCAGGGCTACGCCCCCGCGTGCCTCTAAATTTAAATGGGAAGATTTCTTCTGGTGAAAAAGGTTCCGTCTCCCTTCCCTAACGAGAGGCGCCCATGCAGTATGGAGGAAAGGGGACAGGACGAAAGAGTACAACAGTTACAGGTAAGTAACTTGTTCCTTCTCCAGCATGGGGTCTGGCATGGATTCACATAAAGAATAGCAGTACAGAAATACACAACGACGTGAGGTGGCAAGGCTCAACAGAAGCAATTACTGTTACCTCCAGAACAGGCTCACCTTCAAGGGAACAGGTTGCGTAGCACTGCTTGGCCGACCCTGGAGTCCTCTCTGGAATCCCTTTCGACGCTGTAGAATCTTGTGAAGGTGTGTGTAGACCTCCACATAGCAGCCCTGCAGATGTCCAGCAGGGGCACACCAGACAGGAACGAAGTCGTCGCAGCGATCGCTCTGGTCGAATGAGCTCTCAGCCGGTCAGGCATTGGTCGGTTTGCCAAACGGTGACAGTGTGTAATACAGGCGGAGAGCCACCTGGAAATGGAAGCCTTGGACCAAGCTTTCCCATGGTTCACAGGACCAAAGTTCACGAAAGGTTGAGACATCTTCCGTAAACTCTTCGGAAAAAACACAGGCAACACCAAATGTTTGTTGAGGTGGAATTCTGACGGAACCTTTGGCATGAAGGAAGGGTGCGCCCGCAGCACCACCCTCGTGATGTGAAAAGTCAGATAAGGCCGCTTGCAGGACAGGGCCTGGATCTCAACTACCCTCCTGGCAGGGATGATGGCCACAATAAAAGGCGTTTTCCACGAAAGGAACTTGAGAGTGGCCTGATGCATAGGTTCGAAGGCGGCCCCCATGAGCCTTGTCAGTACCACGTTGAGTTCCCACGCCGGGGCTGAAGCCTTCACTCTGCCAGACCTGTGAGTCATTCGTGGAAGGCCTAGACTGTTGATGGTGTGTCGAGGTCTTTTTCCTCGTCTGCATCCATCAGGGTGTCCGGCTTGTCTGGAACGAGTGGAGGGGTGCTGGGCGCCGAGGGCTGCGGTGTGGAGACCGGAGCCTGCAGCAGAGGCTAGTACGGAACCGCCTGAACAGTGGAAGGCAGGGGCGCCAGAATCGAAGGAGCCGGCGTGGCAGCAGGGGCTGCAACGGGGCCTGCAGTGCTGGAGCTATAGGAGGAATAACTATAGGTGCAGGGGGAGGGGCCAGAGCGAGCATGTCCATGATTACATCCCTAAGGAAGGACCCCATCTGAGGACATGAGCATGAGGAACTTTTCAAAGAACCTGTTGTCGCAGGCCCGTGGGTTGGCAGGTGATATTGACAGGTAGCGGACGGCAGCTGATGCCGCTGCATACTCTGTCTAGCTGTTTGCGGGGTAAACCTGTCCTGTGCTGCTGAAGGATAAACTGTAGGCCACGTAGCTGGTTGACACCAGTCCCACCTTGTAACTCGTTCTCCCACCTGCTGCATTCCTCGGGCGGCCATCTTGTCTGGCGTGGTGGCCATCTTGTCGAGCTGCATGCCACATGCCAAAGTCATGGTGCTTGGCTCACTGGGCCCGGCCTCCTCCAGGACTCTTGACGATGGAGCATGAGACCTACCCTGCACCTCAGGCCGAGGCCTGGTAGGAATGTCACCCTCAGCAGAGTTGCCGGTAGTGCTGGGTACAGGCGCCCCCTCTGCCATGTTGCAGGTACAAGTGCATAGCCCCTCAGGTGTACACCCGGTAAAAGAACCTTGCGGTCTCTCAGCACTGTCTCTGGAAGGATCTACAGACCCCTCGGCCTGGCGGCCGGTAGCTGAATTAGCCTCGGTACCCGTGCTGGTGTGAGAAACTGAGCGGTTCCTCCCGTCTGGGCGTTTCCTTGGGAAGAAGTCGCCATTGCGGGGTGCACTGGAAAAGAGCAGCCCTCCCTTAGGCCTTGACTTATGACTGACAAAAGTCCTTCAAGTCCTCTGGGGGCGACTTCTCGAAGAGCTCTGTCCACCTAGCTAGTCAAAGCACGCAAAGAATGTGCTTTGCATTTTGTGCAACCCTCCCATCCATGGTCGGGGCCAAGGCAGCGGAGGCAAAGAACGTGGGGATCCGATGTAGGGAAGAGCACCTCGCAGGCTGGACATCTGCTGAAGCCCGCTGAAGTCGAAATGCATCGGGGAGGAAAGACAGAAGAAAGTATCCGGGGAAGAGCGCGTGGTATTACATGTCCGAAGACAATCCCAGGAGCGCTGGTGAAATGGGCCTGTTCCTGTTGACGCGGAAAAGGGGACTGGCGCCGGTGGGCAGAGTCAGGCGAGCGCATGCTCCCAGGGCTACGCCCCCGCGTACCTCTAAATTTAAATGGGAAGATTTCTTCTGGTGAAAAAGGTTCCGTCTCCCTTCCCTAACGAGAGGCGCCCATGCAGTATGGAGGAAAGGGGACAGGACGAAAGAGTACAACAGTTACAGGTAAGTAACTTGTTCCTTCTCCAGCATGGGGTCTGGCATGGATTCACATAAAGAATAAATAGCAGTACAGAAACACACAACGACGTGAGGTGGCAAGGCTCAACAGAAGCAATTACTGTTACCTCCGGAACAAGCTCACCTTCAAGGGAACAGGTTGCGTAGCACTGCTTGGCCGACCCTGGAGTCCTCTCTGGAATCCCTTTCGACGCTGTAGAATCTTGTGAAGGTGTGTAGACCTCCACATAGCAGCCCTGCAGATGTCCAGCAGGGGCACACCAGACAGGAACGAAGTCGTCGCAGCGATCGCTCTGGTGGAATGAGCTCTCAGCCGGTCAGGCATTGGTCGGTTTGCCAAACGGTGACAGTGTGTAATACAGGCGGAGAGCCACCTGGAAATGGAAGCCTTGGACCAAGCTTTCCCATGGTTCACAGGACCAAAGTTCACGAAAGGTTGAGACATCTTCCGTAAACTCTTTGTGCGTGCCACATAGAACTTCAGAGCACGCGCCACATCCAGCGAGTGCAAAGTCCTTCCAGCCAGCGACAAAGGTGTCGGAAAAAACACAGGCAACACCAAATGTTTGTTGAGGTGGAATTCTGACGGAACCTTTGGCATGAAGGAAGGGTGCGCCCGCAGCACCACCCTCGTGATGTGAAAAGTCAGATAAGGCCTCTTGCAGGACAGGGCCTGGATCTCAACTACCCTCCTGGCAGGGATGATGGCCACAATAAAAGGCGTTTTCCACGAAAGGAACTTGAGAGTGGCCTGATGCATAGGTTCGAAGGCGGCCCCCATGAGCCTTGTCAGTACCACGTTGAGTTCCCACGCCGGGGCTTAAGCCTTCACTCTGCCAGACCTGTGAGTCATTCGTGGAAGGCCTAGACTGTTGATGGTGTGTCGAGGTCTTTTTCCTCGTCTGCATCCACCAGGGTGTCCGGCTTGTCTGGAACGAGTGGAGGGGTGCTGGGCGCCGAGGGCTGAGGTGTGGAGACCGGAGCCGGAGGCTGCAGCAGAGGCTAGTACGGAACCGCCTGAACAGTGGAAGGCAGGGGCGCCAGAATCGAAGGAGCCGGCGTGGCAGCAGGGGCTGCAACGGGGCCTGCAGTGCTGGAGCTATAGGAGGAATAACTATAGGTGCAGGGGGAGGGGCCAGAGCGAGCATGTCCATGATTACATCCCTAAGGAAGGACCCCATCTGAGGACATGAGCATGAGGAACTTTTCAAAGAACCTGTCGTCGCAGGCCCGTGGGTTGGCAGGTGATATTGACGGGTAGCGGACGGCTGCTGATGCCGCTGCATACTCTGTCTAGCTGTTTGCGGGGTAAACCTGTCCTGTGCTGCTGAAGGATAAACTGTAGGCCACGTAGCTGGTTGACACCAGTCCCACCTTGTAACTCGTTCTCCCACCTGCTGCATTCCTCGGGCGGCCCTCTTGTCTGGCGTGGTGGCCATCTTGTCGAGCTGCATGCCACGTGCCAAAGTCATGGTGCTTGGCTCACTGGGCCCGGCCTCCTCCAGGACTCTTGGCGATGGAGCATGAGACCTACCCTACACCTCAGGCCGAGGCCTGGTAGGAATGTCACCCTCAGCAGAGTTGCCGGTAGTGCTGGGTACAGGCGCCCCCTCTGCCATGTTGCAGGTACAAGTGCATAGCCCCTCAGGTGTACACCCGGTAAAAGAACCTTGCGGTCTCTCAGCACTGTCTCTGGAAGGATCTACAGACCCCTCGGCCTGGCTGCCGGTAGCTGAATTAGCCTCGGTACCCGTGCTGGTGTGAGAAACTGAGCGGTTCCTCCCGTCTGGGCGTTTCCTTGGGAAGAAGTCGCCCTTGCGGGGTGCACTGGAAAAGAGCAGCCCTCCCTTAGGCCTTGACTTATGACTGACAAAAGTCCTTCAAGTCCTCTGGGGGCGACTTCTCGAAGAGCTCTGTCCACCCAGCTAGTCAAAGCACGCAAAGAATGTGCTTTGCATTTTGTGCAACCCTCCCATCCATGGTCGGGGCCAAGGCAGCGGAGGCAAAGAACGTGGGGATCCGATGTAGGGAAGAGCACCTCGCAGGCTGGACATCTGCTGAAGCCCGCTGAAGTCGAAATGCATCGGGGAGGAAAGACAGAAGAAAGTATCCGGGGAAGAGCGCGTGGTATTACATGTCCGAAGACAATCCCAGGAGCGCTGGTGAAATGGGCCTGTTCCTGTTGACGCGGAAAAGGGGATTGGCGCGGGTGGGCAGAGTGAGGCGAGCGCATGCTCCCAGGGCTACGCCCCCGCGTACCTCTAAATTTAAATGGGAAGATTTCTTCTGGTGAAAAAGGTTCCGTCTCCCTTCCCTAACGAGAGGCGCCCATGCAGTATGGAGGAAAGGGGACAGGACGAAAGAGTACAACAGTTACAGGTATGTAACTTGTTCCTTCTCCAGCATGGGGTCTGGCATGGATTCACATAAAGAATAGCAGTACAGAAATACACAACGACGTGAGGTGGCAAGGCTCAACAGAAGCAATTACTGTTACCTCCGGAACAGGCTCACCTTCAAGGGAACAGGTTGCGTAGCACTGCTTGGCCGACCCTGGAGTCCTCTCTGGAATCCCTTTCGACGCTGTAGAATCTTGTGAAGGTGTGTGTAGACCTCCACATAGCAGCCCTGCAGATGTCCAGCAGGGGCACACCAGACAGGAACGAAGTCGTCGCAGCGATCGCTCTGGTGGAATGAGCTCTCAGCCGGTCAGGCATTGGTCGGTTTGCCAAACGGTGACAGTGTGTAATACAGGCGGAGAGCAACCTGGAAATGGAAGCCTTGGACCAAGCTTTCCCATGGTTCACAGGACCAAAGTTCACGAAAGGTTGAGACATCTTCCGTAAACTCTTTGTGCGTGCCACATAGAACTTCAGAGCACGCGCCACATCCAGCGAGTGCAAAGTCCTTCCAGCCAGCGACAAAGGTGTCGGAAAAAACACAGGCAACACCAAATGTTTGTTGAGATGGAATTCTGACGGAACCTTTGGCATGAAGGAAGGGTGCGCCCGCAGCACCACCCTCGTGATGTGAAAAGTCAGATAAGGCTGCTTGCAGGACAGGGCCTGGATCTCAACTACCCTCCTGGCAGGGATGATGACCACAATAAAAGGCGCTTTCCACGAAAGGAACTTGAGAGTGGCCTGATGCATAGGTTCGAAGGCGGCCCCCATGAGCCTTGTCAGTACCACGTTGAGTTCCCACGCCGGGGCTGAAGCCTTCACTCTGCCAGACCTGTGAGTCATTCGTGGAAGGCCTAGACTGTTGATGGTGTGTCGAGGTCTTTTTCTCATCTGCATCCACCAGGGTGTCCGGCTTGTCTGGAACGAGTGGAGGGGTGCTGGGCGCCGAGGGCTGAGGTGTGGAGACCGGAGCCGGAGGCTGCAGCAGAGGCTAGTACGGAACCGCCTGAACAGTGGAAGGCAGGGGCGCCAGAATCGAAGGAGCCGGCTTGGCAGCAGGGGCTGCAACGGGGCCTGCAGTGCTGGAGCTATAGGAGGAATAACTATAGGTGCAGGGGGAGGGGCCAGAGCGAGCATGTCCATGATTACATCCCTAAGGAAGGACCCCATCTGAGGACATGAGCATGAGGAACTTTTCAAAGAACCTGTCGTCGCAGGCCCGTGGGTTGGCAGGTGATATTGACAGGTAGCGGACGGCTGCTGATGCCGCTGCATACTCTGTCTAGCTGTTTGCGGGGTAAACCTGTCCTGTGCTGCTGAAGGATAAACTGTAGGCCACGTAGCTGGTTGACACCAGTCCCACCTTGTAACTCGTTCTCCCACCTGCTGCATTCCTCGGGCGGCCATCTTATCTGGCGTGGTGGCCATCTTGTCGAGCTGCATGCCATGTGCCAAAGTCATGGTGCTTGGCTCACTGGGCCCGGCCTCCTCCAGGACTCTTGGCGATGGAGCATGAGACCTACCCTGCACCTCAGGCCGAGGCCTGGTAGGAATGTCACCCTCAGCAGAGTTGCCGGTAGTGCTGGGTACAGGCGCCCCCTCTGCCATGTTGCAGGTACAAGTGCATAGCCCCTCAGGTGTACACCCGGTAAAAGAACCTTGCGGTCTCTCAGCACTGTCTCTGGAAGGATCTACAGACCCCTCGGCCTGGCCGCCGGTAGCTGAATTAGCCTCGGTACCCGTGCTGGTGTGAGAAACTGAGCGGTTCCTCCCGTCTGGGCGTTTCCTTGGGAAGAAGTCGCCCTTGCGGGGTGCACTGGAAAAGAGCAGCCCTCCCTTAGGCCTTGACTTATGACTGACAAAAGTCCTTCAAGTCCTCTGGGGGCGATTTCTCGAAGAGCTCTGTCCACCTAGCTAGTCAAAGCATGCAAAGAATGTGCTTTGCATTTTGTGCAACCCTCCCATCCATGGTCGGGGCCAAGGCAGCGGAGGCAAAGAACGTGGGGATCCGATGTAGGGAAGAGCACCTCGCAGGCTGGACACCTGCTGAAGCCCGCTGAAGTCGAAATGCATCGGGGAGGAAAGACAGAAGAAAGTATCCGGGGAAGAGCGCGTGGTATTACATGTCCGAAGACAATCCCAGGAGCGCTGGTGAAATGGGCCTGTTCCTGTTGACGCGGAAAAGGGGACTGGCGCCGGTGGGCAGAGTGAGGCGAGCGCATGCTCCCAGGGCTACGCCCCCGCGTACCTCTAAATTTAAATGGGAAGATTTCTTCTGGTGAAAAAGGTTCCGTCTCCCTTCCCTAACGAGAGGCGCCCATGCAGTATGGAGGAAAGGGGACAGGACGAAAGAGTACAACAGTTACAGGTATGTAACTTGTTCCTTCTCCAGCATGGGGTCTGGCATGGATTCACATAAAGAATAGCAGTACAGAAATACACAACGACGTGAGGTGGCAAGGCTCAACAGAAGCAATTACTGTTACCTCCGGAACAGGCTCACCTTCAAGGGAACAGGTTGCGTAGCACTGCTTGGCCGACCCTGGAGTCCTCTCTGGAATCCCTTTCGACGCTGTAGAATCTTGTGAAGGTGTGTGTAGACCTCCACATAGCAGCCCTGCAGATGTCCAGCAGGGGCACACCAGACAGGAACGAAGTCGTCGCAGCGATCGCTCTGGTGGAATGAGCTCTCAGCCGGTCAGGCATTGGTCGGTTTGCCAAACGGTGACAGTGTGTAATACAGGCGGAGAGCAACCTGGAAATGGAAGCCTTGGACCAAGCTTTCCCATGGTTCACAGGACCAAAGTTCACGAAAGGTTGAGACATCTTCCGTAAACTCTTTGTGCGTGCCACATAGAACTTCAGAGCACGCGCCACATCCAGCGAGTGCAAAGTCCTTCCAGCCAGCGACAAAGGTGTCAAAAAAAAAAAGGGGAACACCAAATGTTTGTTGAGATGGAATTCTGACGGAACCTTTGGCATGAAGGAAGGGTGCGCCCGCAGCACCACCCTCGTGATGTGAAAAGTCAGATAAGGCTGCTTGCAGGACAGGGCCTGGATCTCAACTACCCTCCTGGCAGGGATGATGGCCACAATAAAAGGCGCTTTCCACGAAAGGAACTTGAGAGTGGCCTGATGCATAGGTTCGAAGGCGGCCCCCATGAGCCTTGTCAGTACCACGTTGAGTTCCCACGCCGGGGCTGAAGCCTTCACTCTGCCAGACCTGTGAGTCATTCGTGGAAGGCCTAGACTGTTGATGGTGTGTCGAGGTCTTTTTCTCATCTGCATCCACCAGGGTGTCCGGCTTGTCTGGAACGAGTGGAGGGGTGCTGGGCGCCGAGGGCTGAGGTGTGGAGACCGGAGCCGGAGGCTGCAGCAGAGGCTAGTACGGAACCGACTGAACAGTGGAAGGCAGGGGCGCCAGAATCGAAGGAGCCGGCTTGGCAGCAGGGGCTGCAACGGGGCCTGCAGTGCTGGAGCTATAGGAGGAATAACTATAGGTGCAGGGGGAGGGGCCAGAGCGAGCATGTCCATGATTACATCCCTAAGGAAGGACCCCATCTGAGGACATGAGCATGAGGAACTTTTCAAAGAACCTGTCGTCGCAGGCCCGTGGGTTGGCAGGTGATATTGACGGGTAGCGGACAGCTGCTGATGCCGCTGCATACTCTGTCTAGCTGTTTGCGGGGTAAACCTGTCCTGTGCTGCTGAAGGATAAACTGTAGGCCACGTACCTGGTTGACACCAGTCCCACCTTGTAACTCGTTCTCCCACCTGCTGCATTCCTCGGGCGGCCATCTTGTCTGGCGTGGTGGCCATCTTGTCGAGCTGCATGCCACGTGCCAAAGTCATGGTGCTTGGCTCACTGGGCCCGGCCTCCTCCAGGACTCTTGACGATGGAGCATGAGACCTACCCTGCACCTCAGGCCGAGGCCTGGTAGGAATGTCACCCTCAGCAGAGTTGCCGGTAGTGCTGGGTACAGGCGCCCCCTCTGCCATGTTGCAGGTACAAGTGCAAAGCCCCTCAGGTGTACACCCGGTAAAAGAACCTTGCTGTCTCTCAGCACTATCTCTGGAAGGATCTACAGACCCCTCGGCCTGGCGGCCGGTAGCTGAATTAGCCTCGGTACCCGTGCTGGTGTGAGAAACTGAGCGGTTCCTCCCGTCTGGGCGTTTCCTTGGGAAGAAGTCGCCCTTGCGGGGTGCACTGGAAAAGAGCAGCCCTCCCTTAGGCCTTGACTTATGACTGACAAAAGTCCTTCAAGTCCTCTGGGGGCGACTTCTCGAAGAGCTCTGTCCACCTAGCTAGTCAAAGCACGAAAAGAATGTGCTTTGCATTTTGTGCAACCCTCCCATCCATGGTCGGGGCCAAGGCAGCGGAGGCAAAGAACGTGGGGATCCGATGTAGGGAAGAGCACCTCGCAGGCTGGACATCTGCTGAAGCCCGCTGAAGTCGAAATGCATCGGGGAGGAAAGACAGAAGAAAGTATCCGGGGAAGAGCGCGTGGTATTACATGTCCGAAGACAATCCCAGGAGCGCTGGTGAAATGGGCCTGTTCCTGTTGACGCGGAAAAGGGGACTGGCGCCGGTGGGCAGAGTCAGGCGAGCGCATGCTCCCAGGGCTACGCCCCCGCGTGCCTCTAAATTTAAATGGGAAGATTTCTTCTGGTGAAAAAGGTTCCGTCTCCCTTCCCCAACGAGAGGCGCCCATGCAGTATGGAGGAAAGGGGACAGGACGAAAGAGTACAACAGTTACAGGTAAGTAACTTGTTCCTTCTCCAGCATGGGGTCTGGCATGGATTCACATAAAGAATAAATAGCAGTACAGAAATACACAACGACGTGAGGTGGCAAGGCTCAACAGAAGCAATTACTGTTACCTCCGGAACAGGCTCACCTTCAAGGGAACAGGTTGCGTAGCACTGCTTGGCCGACCCTGGAGTCCTCTCTGGAATCCCTTTCGACGCTGTAGAATCTTGTGAAGGTGTGTGTAGACCTCCACATAGCAGCCCTGCAGATGTCCAGCAGGGGCACACCAGACAGGAACGAAGTCGTCGCAGCGATCGCTCTGGTCGAATGAGCTCTCAGCCGGTCAGGCATTGGTCGGTTTGCCAAACGGTGACAGTGTGTAATACAGGCGGAGAGCCACCTGGAAATGGAAGCCTTGGACCAAGCTTTCCCATGGTTCACAGGACCAAAGTTCACGAAAGGTTGAGACATCTTCCGTAAACTCTTCGGAAAAAACACAGGCAACACCAAATGTTTGTTGAGGTGGAATTCTGATGGAACCTTTGGCATGAAGGAAGGGTGCGCCCGCAGCACCACCCTCGTGATGTGAAAAGTCAGATAAGGCCGCTTGCAGGACAGGGCCTGGATCTCAACTACCCTCCTGGCAGGGATGATGACCACAATAAAAGGCGCTTTCCACGAAAGGAACTTGAGAGTGGCCTGATGCATAGGTTCGAAGGCGGCCCCCATGAGCCTTGTCAGTACCACGTTGAGTTCCCACGCCGGGGCTGAAGCCTTCACTCTGCCAGACCTGTGAGTCATTCGTGGAAAGCCTAGACTGTTGATGGTGTGTCGAGGTCTTTTTCCTCGTCTGCATCCATCAGGGTGTCCGGCTTGTCTGGAACGAGTGGAGGGGTGCTGGGCGCCGAGGGCTGCGGTGTGGAGACCGGAGCCGGAGGCTGCAGCAGAGGCTAGTACGGAACCGCCTGAACAGTGGAAGGCAGGGGCGCCAGAATCGAAGGAGCCGGCGTGGCAGCAGGGGCTGCAACGGGGCCTGCAGTGCTGGAGCTATAGGAGGAATAACTATAGGTGCAGGGGGAGGGGCCAGAGCGAGCATGTCCATGATTACATCCCTAAGGAAGGACCCCATCTGAGGACATGAGCATGAGGAACTTTTCAAAGAACCTGTCGGCGCAGGCCCGTGGGTTGGCAGGTGATATTGACAGGTAGCGGACGGCAGCTGATGCCGCTGCATACTCTGTCTAGCTGTTTGCGGGGTAAACCTGTCCTGTGCTGCTGAAGGATAAACTGTAGGCCACGTACCTGGTTGACACCAGTCCCACCTTGTAACTCGTTCTCCCACCTGCTGCATTCCTCGGGCGGCCATCTTGTCTGGCGTGGTGGCCATCTTGTCGAGCTGCATGCCATGTGCCAAAGTCATGGTGCTTGGCTCACTGGGCCCGGCCTCCTCCAGGACTCTTGGCGATGGAGCATGAGACCTACCCTGCACCTCAGGCCGAGGCCTGGTAGGATTGTCACCCTCAGCAGAGTTGCCGGTAGTGCTGGGTACAGGCGCCCCCTCTGCCATGTTGCAGGTACAAGTGCATAGCCCCTCAGGTGTACACCCGGTAAAAGAACCTTGCGGTCTCTCAGCACTGTCTCTGGAAGGATCTACAGACCCCTCGGCCTGGCCGCCGGTAGCTGAATTAGCCTCGGTACCCGTGCTGGTGTGAGAAACTGAGCGGTTCCTCCCGTCTGGGCGTTTCCTTGGGAAGAAGTCGCCCTTGCGGGGTGCACTGGAAAAGAGCAGCCCTCCCTTAGGCCTTGACTTATGACTGACAAAAGTCCTTCAAGTCCTCTGGGGGCGACTTCTCGAAGAGCTCTGTCCACCTAGCTAGTCAAAGCACGCAAAGAATGTGCTTTGCATTTTGTGCAACCCTCCCATCCATGGTCGGGGCCAAGGCAGCGGAGGCAAAGAACGTGGGGATCCGATGTAGGGAAGAGCACCTCGCAGGCTGGACATCTGCTGAAGCCCGCTGAAGTCGAAATGCATCGGGGAGGAAAGACAGAAGAAAGTATCCGGGGAAGAGCGCGTGGTATTACATGTCCGAAGACAATCCCAGGAGCGCTGGTGAAATGGGCCTGTTCCTGTTGACGCGGAAAAGGGGACTGGCGCCGGTGGGCAGAGTCAGGCGAGCGCATGCTCCCAGGGCTACGCCCCCGCGTGCCTCTAAATTTAAATGGGAAGATTTCTTCTGGTGAAAAAGGTTCCGTCTCCCTTCCCTAACGAGAGGCGCCCATGCAGTATGGAGGAAAGGGGACAGGACGAAAGAGTACAACAGTTACAGGTAAGTAACTTGTTCCTTCTCCAGCATGGGGTCTGGCATGGATTCACATAAAGAATAAATAGCAGTACAGAAATACACAACGACGTGAGGTGGCAAGGCTCAACAGAAGTAATTACTGTTACCTCCGGAACAGGCTCACCTTCAAGGGAACAGGTTGCGTAGCACTGCTTGGCCGACCCTGGAGTCCTCTCTGGAATCCCTTTCGACGCTGTAGAATCTTGTGAAGGTGTGTGTAGACCTCCACATAGCAGCCCTGCAGATGTCCAGCAGGGGCACACCAGACAGGAACGAAGTCGTCGCAGCGATCGCTCTGGTGGAATGAGCTCTCAGCCGGTCAGGCATTGGTCGGTTTGCCAAACGGTGACAGTGTGTAATACAGGCGGAGAGCCACCTGGAAATGGAAGCCTTGGACCAAGCTTTCCCATGGTTCACAGGACCAAAGTTCACGAAAGGTTGAGACATCTTCCGTAAACTCTTTGTGCGTGCCACATAGAACTTCAGAGCACGCGCCACATCCAGCGAGTGCAAAGTCCTTCCAGCCAGCGACAAAGGTGTCGGAAAAAACACAGGCAACACCAAATGTTTGTTGAGGTGGAATTCTGACGGAACCTTTGGCATGAAGGAAGGGTGCGCCCGCAGCACCACCCTCGTGATGTGAAAAGTCAGATAAGGCCTCTTGCAGGACAGGGCCTGGATCTCAACTACCCTCCTGGCAGGGATGATGGCCACAATAAAAGGCGTTTTCCACGAAAGGAACTTGAGAGTGGCCTGATGCATAGGTTCGAAGGCGGCCCCCATGAGCCTTGTCAGTACCACGTTGAGTTCCCACGCCGGGGCTGAAGCCTTCACTCTGCCAGACCTGTGAGTCATTCGTGGAAGGCCTAGACTGTTGATGGTGTGTCGAGGTCTTTTTCCTCGTCTGCATCCACCAGGGTGTCCGGCTTGTCTGGAACGAGTGGAGGGGTGCTGGGCGCCGAGGGCTGAGGTGTGGAGACCGGAGCCGGAGGCTGCAGCAGAGGCTAGTACGGAACCGCCTGAACAGTGGAAGGCAGGGGCACCAGAATCGAAGGAGCCGGCGTGGCAGCAGGGGCTGCAACGGGGCCTGCAGTGCTGGAGCTATAGGAGGAATAACTATAGGTGCAGGGGGAGGGGCCAGAGCGAGCATGTCCATGATTACATCCCTAAGGAAGGACCCCATCTGAGGACATGAGCATGAGGAACTTTTCAAAGAACCTGTCGTCGCAGGCCCGTGGGTTGGCAGTTGATATTGACAGGTAGCGGACGGCTGCTGATGCCGCTGCATACTCTGTCTAGCTGTTTGCGGGGTAAACCTGTCCTGTGCTGCTGAAGGATAAACTGTAGGCCACGTAGCTGGTTGACACCAGTCCCACCTTGTAACTCGTTCTCCCACCTGCTGCATTCCTCGGGCGGCCATCTTGTCTGGCGTGGTGGCCATCTTGTCGAGCTGCATGCCACATGCCAAAGTCATGGTGCTTGGCTCACTGGGCCCGGCCTCCTCCAGGACTCTTGACGATGGAGCGTGAGACCTACCCTGCACCTCAGGCCGAGGCCTGGTAGGAATGTCACCCTCAGCAGAGTTGCCGGTAGTGCTGGGTACAGGCGCCCCCTCTGCCATGTTGCAGGTACAAGTGCATAGCCCCTCAGGTGTACACCCGGTAAAAGAACCTTGCGGTCTCTCAGCACTGTCTCTGGAAGGATCTACAGACCCCTCGGCCTGGCGGCCGGTAGCTGAATTAGCCTCGGTACCCGTGCTGGTGTGAGAAACTGAGCGGTTCCTCCCGTCTGGGCGTTTCCTTGGGAAGAAGTCGCCCTTGCGGGGTGCACTGGAAAAGAGCAGCCCTCCCTTAGGCCTTGACTTATGACTGACAAAAGTCCTTCAAGTCCTCTGGGGGCGACTTCTCGAAGAGCTCTGTCCACCTAGCTAGTCAAAGCACGCAAAGAATGTGCTTTGCATTTTGTGCAACCCTCCCATCCATGGTCGGGGCCAAGGCAGCGGAGGCAAAGAACGTGGGGATCCGATGTAGGGAAGAGCACCTCGCAGGCTGGACATCTGCTGAAGCCCGCTGAAGTCGAAATGCATCGGGGAGGAAAGACAGAAGAAAGTATCCGGGGAAGAGCGCGTGGTATTACATGTCCGAAGACAATCCCAGGAGCGCTGGTGAAATGGGCCTGTTCCTGTTGACGCGGAAAAGGGGACTGGCGCCGGTGGGCAGAGTCAGGCGAGCGCATGCTCCCAGGGCTACGCCCCCGCGTACCTCTAAATTTAAATGGGAAGATTTCTTCTGGTGAAAAAGGTTCCGTCTCCCTTCCCTAACGAGAGGCGCCCATGCAGTATGGAGGAAAGGGGACAGGACGAAAGAGTACAACAGTTACAGGTAAGTAACTTGTTCCTTCTCCAGCATGGGGTCTGGCATGGATTCACATAAAGAATAAATAGCAGTACAGAAACACACAACGACGTGAGGTGGCAAGGCTCAACAGAAGCAATTACTGTTACCTCCGGAACAAGCTCACCTTCAAGGGAACAGGTTGCGTAGCACTGCTTGGCCGACCCTGGAGTCCTCTCTGGAATCCCTTTCGACGCTGTAGAATCTTGTGAAGGTGTGTAGACCTCCACATAGCAGCCCTGCAGATGTCCAGCAGGGGCACACCAGACAGGAACGAAGTCGTCGCAGCGATCGCTCTGGTGGAATGAGCTCTCAGCCGGTCAGGCATTGGTCGGTTTGCCAAACGGTGACAGTGTGTAATACAGGCGGAGAGCCACCTGGAAATGGAAGCCTTGGACCAAGCTTTCCCATGGTTCACAGGACCAAAGTTCACGAAAGGTTGAGACATCTTCCGTAAACTCTTCGGAAAAAACACAGGCAACACCAAATGTTTGTTGAGGTGGAATTCTGACGGAACCTTTGGCATGAAGGAAGGGTGCGCCCGCAGCACCACCCTCGTGATGTGAAAAGTCAGATAAGGCCGCTTGCAGGACAGGGCCTGGATCTCAACTACCCTCCTGGCAGGGATGATGGCCACAATAAAAGGCGTTTTCCACGAAAGGAACTTGAGAGTGGCCTGATGCATAGGTTCGAAGGCGGCCCCCATGAGCCTTGTCAGTACCACGTTGAGTTCCCACGCCGGGGCTGAAGCCTTCACTCTGCCAGACCTGTGAGTCATTCGTGGAAGGCCTAGACTGTTGATGGTGTGTCGAGGTCTTTTTCCTCGTCTGCATCCATCAGGGTGTCCGGCTTGTCTGGAACGAGTGGAGGGGTGCTGGGCGCCGAGGGCTGCGGTGTGGAGACCGGAGCCTGCAGCAGAGGCTAGTACGGAACCGCCTGAACAGTGGAAGGCAGGGGCGCCAGAATCGAAGGAGCCGGCGTGGCAGCAGGGGCTGCAACGGGGCCTGCAGTGCTGGAGCTATAGGAGGAATAACTATAGGTGCAGGGGGAGGGGCCAGAGCGAGCATGTCCATGATTACATCCCTAAGGAAGGACCCCATATGAGGACATGAGCATGAGGAACTTTTCAAAGAACCTGTTGTCGCAGGCCCGTGGGTTGGCAGGTGATATTGACAGGTAGCGGACGGCAGCTGATGCCGCTGCATACTCTGTCTAGCTGTTTGCGGGGTAAACCTGTCCTGTGCTGCTGAAGGATAAACTGTAGGCCACGTACCTGGTTGACACCAGTCCCACCTTGTAACTCGTTCTCCCACCTGCTGCATTCCTCGGGCGGCCATCTTGTCTGGCGTGGTGGCCATCTTGTCGAGCTGCATGCCATGTGCCAAAGTCATGGTGCTTGGCTCACTGGGCCCGGCCTCCTCCAGGACTCTTGGCGATGGAGCATGAGACCTACCCTGCACCTCAGGCCGAGGCCTGGTAGGATTGTCACCCTCAGCAGAGTTGCCGGTAGTGCTGGGTACAGGCGCCCCCTCTGCCATGTTGCAGGTACAAGTGTATAGCCCCTCAGGTGTACACCCGGTAAAAGAACCTTGCGGTCTCTCAGCACTGTCTCTGGAAGGATCTACAGACCCCTCGGCCTGGCCGCCGGTAGCTGAATTAGCCTCGGTACCCGTGCTGGTGTGAGAAACTGAGCGGTTCCTCCCGTCTGGGCGTTTCCTTGGGAAGAAGTCGCCCTTGCGGGGTGCACTGGAAAAGAGCAGCCCTCCCTTAGGCCTTGACTTATGACTGACAAAAGTCCTTCAAGTCCTCTGGGGGCGACTTCTCGAAGAGCTCTGTCCACCTAGCTAGTCAAAGCACGCAAAGAATGTGCTTTGCATTTTGTGCAACCCTCCCATCCATGGTCGGGGCCAAGGCAGCGGAGGCAAAGAACGTGGGGATCCGATGTAGGGAAGAGCACCTCGCAGGCTGGACATCTGCTGAAGCCCGCTGAAGTCGAAATGCATCGGGGAGGAAAGACAGAAGAAAGTATCCGGGGAAGAGCGCGTGGTATTACATGTCCGAAGACAATCCCAGGAGCGCTGGTGAAATGGGCCTGTTCCTGTTGACGCGGAAAAGGGGACTGGCGCCGGTGGGCAGAGTCAGGCGAGCGCATGCTCCCAGGGCTACGCCCCCGCGTGCCTCTAAATTTAAATGGGAAGATTTCTTCTGGTGAAAAAGGTTCCGTCTCCCTTCCCTAACGAGAGGCGCCCATGCAGTATGGAGGAAAGGGGACAGGAGGAAAGAGTACAACAGTTACAGGTAAGTAACTTGTTCCTTCTCCAGCATGGGGTCTGGCATGGATTCACATAAAGAATAGCAGTACAGAAATACACAACGACGTGAGGTGGCAAGGCTCAACAGAAGCAATTACTGTTACCTCCAGAACAGGCTCACCTTCAAGGGAACAGGTTGCGTAGCACTGCTTGGCCGACCCTGGAGTCCTCTCTGGAATCCCTTTCGACGCTGTAGAATCTTGTGAAGGTGTGTGTAGACCTCCACATAGCAGCCCTGCAGATGTCCAGCAGGGGCACACCAGACAGGAACGAAGTCGTCGCAGCGATCGCTCTGGTGGAATGAGCTCTCAGCCGGTCAGGCATTGGTCGGTTTGCCAAACGGTGACAGTGTGTAATACAGGCGGAGAGCAACCTGGAAATGGAAGCCTTGGACCAAGCTTTCCCATGGTTCACAGGACCAAAGTTCACGAAAGGTTGAGACATCTTCCGTAAACTCTTTGTGCGTGCCACATAGAACTTCAGAGCACGCGCCACATCCAGCGAGTGCAAAGTCCTTCCAGCCAGCGACAAAGGTGTCGGAAAAAACACAGGCAACACCAAATGTTTGTTGAGGTGGAATTCTGACGGAACCTTTGGCATGAAGGAAGGGTGCGCCCGCAGCACCACCTCGTGATGTGAAAAGTCAGATAAGGCCGTTTGCAGGACAGGGCCTGGATCTCAACTACCCTCCTGGCAGGGATGATGGCCACAATAAAAGGCGTTTTCCACGAAAGGAACTTGAGAGTGGCCTGATGCATAGGTTCGAAGGCGGCCCCCATGAGCCTTGTCAGTACCACGTTGAGTTCCCACGCCGGGGCTGAAGCCTTCACTCTGCCAGACCTGTGAGTCATTCGTGGAAGGCCTAGACTGTTGATGGTGTGTCGAGGTATTTTTCCTCGTCTGCATCCACCAGGGTGTCCGGCTTGTCTGGAACGAGTGGAGGGGTGCTGGGCGCCGAGGGCTGAGGTGTGGAGACCGGAGCCGGAGGCTGCAGCAGAGGCTAGTACGGAACCGCCTGAACAGTGGAAGGCAGGGGCGCCAGAATCGAAGGAGCCGGCGTGGCAGCAGGGGCTGCAACAGGGCCTGCAGTGCTGGAGCTATAGGAGGAATAACTATAGGTGCAGGGGGAGGGGCCAGAGCGAGCATGTCCATGATTACATCCCTAAGGAAGGACCCCATCCGAGGACATGAGCATGAGGAACTTTTCAAAGAACCTGTCGTCGCAGGCCCGTGGGTTGGCAGGTGATATTGACAGGTAGCGGACGGCTGCTGATGCCGCTGCATACTCTGTCTAGCTGTTTGCGGGGTAAACCTGTCCTGTGCTGCTGAAGGATAAACTGTAGGCCACGTAGCTGGTTGACACCAGTCCCACCTTGTAACTCGTTCTCCCACCTGCTGCATTCCTCGGGCGGCCATCTTATCTGGCGTGGTGGCCATCTTGTCGAGCTGCATGCCATGTGCCAAAGTCATGGTGCTTGGCTCACTGGGCCCGGCCTCCTCCAGGACTCTTGGCGATGGAGCATGAGACCTACCCTGCACCTCAGGCCGAGGCCTGGTAGGAATGTCACCCTCAGCAGAGTTGCCGGTAGTGCTGGGTACAGGCGCCCCCTCTGCCATGTTGCAGGTACAAGTGCATAGCCCCTCAGGTGTACACCCGGTAAAAGAACCTTGCGGTCTCTCAGCACTGTCTCTGGAAGGATCTACAGACCCCTCGGCCTGGCCGCCGGTAGCTGAATTAGCCTCGGTACCCGTGCTGGTGTGAGAAACTGAGCGGTTCCTCCCGTCTGGGCGTTTCCTTGGGAAGAAGTCGCCCTTGCGGGGTGCACTGGAAAAGAGCAGCCCTCCCTTAGGCCTTGACTTATGACTGACAAAAGTCCTTCAAGTACTCTGGGGGCGATTTCTCGAAGAGCTCTGTCCACCTAGCTAGTCAAAGCACGCAAAGAATGTGCTTTGCATTTTGTGCAACCCTCCCATCCATGGTCGGGGCCAAGGCAGCGGAGGCAAAGAACGTGGGGATCCGATGTAGGGAAGAGCACCTCGCAGGCTGGACATCTGCTGAAGCCCGCTGAAGTCGAAATGCATCGGGGAGGAAAGACAGAAGAAAGTATCCGGGGAAGAGCGCGTGGTATTACATGTCCGAAGACAATCCCAGGAGCGCTTGGTAAATGGGCCTGTTCCTGTTGACGCGGAAAAGGGGACTGGCGCCGGTGGGCAGAGTCAGGCGAGCGCATGCTCCCAGGGCTACGCCCCCGCGTGCCTCTAAATTTAAATGGGAAGATTTCTTCTGGTGAAAAAGGTTCCGTCTCCCTTCCCTAACGAGAGGCGCCCATGCAGTATGGAGGAAAGGGGACAGGACGAAAGAGTACAACAGTTACAGGTAAGTAACTTGTTCCTTCTCCAGCATGGGGTCTGGCATGGATTCACATAAAGAATAGCAGTACAGAAATACACAACGACGTGAGGTGGCAAGGCTCAACAGAAGCAATTACTGTTACCTCCAGAACAGGCTCACCTTCAAGGGAACAGGTTGCGTAGCACTGCTTGGCCGACCCTGGAGTCCTCTCTGGAATCCCTTTCGACGCTGTAGAATCTTGTGAAGGTGTGTGTAGACCTCCACATAGCAGCCCTGCAGATGTCCAGCAGGGGCACACCAGACAGGAACGAAGTCGTCGCAGCGATCGCTCTGGTCGAATGAGCTCTCAGCCGGTCAGGCATTGGTCGGTTTGCCAAACGGTGACAGTGTGTAATACAGGCGGAGAGCCACCTGGAAATGGAAGCCTTGGACCAAGCTTTCCCATGGTTCACAGGACCAAAGTTCACGAAAGGTTGAGACATCTTCCGTAAACTCTTCGGAAAAAACACAGGCAACACCAAATGTTTGTTGAGGTGGAATTCTGACGGAACCTTTGGCATGAAGGAAGGCTGCGCCCGCAGCACCACCCTCGTGATGTGAAAAGTCAGATAAGGCCGCTTGCAGGACAGGGCCTGGATCTCAACTACCCTCCTGGCAGGGATGATGGCCACAATAAAAGGCGTTTTCCACGAAAGGAACTTGAGAGTGGCCTGATGCATAGGTTCGAAGGCGGCCCCCATGAGCCTTGTCAGTACCACGTTGAGTTCCCACGCCGGGGCTGAAGCCTTCACTCTGCCAGACCTGTGAGTCATTCGTGGAAGGCCTAGACTGTTGATGGTGTGTCGAGGTCTTTTTCCTCGTCTGCATCCATCAGGGTGTCCGGCTTGTCTGGAACGAGTGGAGGGGTGCTGGGCGCCGAGGGCTGCGGTGTGGAGACCGGAGCCTGCAGCAGAGGCTAGTACGGAACCGCCTGAACAGTGGAAGGCAGGGGCGCCAGAATCGAAGGAGCCGGCGTGGCAGCAGGGGCTGCAACGGGGCCTGCAGTGCTGGAGCTATAGGAGGAATAACTATAGGTGCAGGGGGAGGGGCCAGAGCGAGCATGTCCATGATTACATCCCTAAGGAAGGACCCCATCTGAGGACATGAGCATGAGGAACTTTTCAAAGAACCTGTTGTCGCAGGCCCGTGGGTTTGCAGGTGATATTGACAGGTAGCGGACGGCAGCTGATGCCGCTGCATACTCTGTCTAGCTGTTTGCGGGGTAAACCTGTCCTGTGCTGCTGAAGGATAAACTGTAGGCCACGTACCTGGTTGACACCAGTCCCACCTTGTAACTCGTTCTCCCACCTGCTGCATTCCTCGGGCGGCCATCTTGTCTGGCGTGGTGGCCATCTTGTCGAGCTGCATGCCATGTGCCAAAGTCATGGTGCTTGGCTCACTGGGCCCGGCCTCCTCCAGGACTCTTGGCGATGGAGCATGAGACCTACCCTGCACCTCAGGCCGAGGCCTGGTAGGATTGTCACCCTCAGCAGAGTTGCCGGTAGTGCTGGGTACAGGCGCCCCCTCTGCCATGTTGCAGGTACAAGTGCATAGCCCCTCAGGTGTACACCCGGTAAAAGAACCTTGCGGTCTCTCAGCACTGTCTCTGGAAGGATCTACAGACCCCTCGGCCTGGCCGCCGGTAGCTGAATTAGCCTCGGTACCCGTGCTGGTGTGAGAAACTGAGCGGTTCCTCCCGTCTGGGCGTTTCCTTGGGAAGAAGTCGCCCTTGCGGGGTGCACTGGAAAAGAGCAGCCCTCCCTTAGGCCTTGACTTATGACTGACAAAAGTCCTTCAAGTCCTCTGGGGGCGACTTCTCGAAGAGCTCTGTCCACCTAGCTAGTCAAAGCACGCAAAGAATGTGCTTTGCATTTTGTGCAACCCTCCCATCCATGGTCGGGGCCAAGGCAGCGGAGGCAAAGAACGTGGGGATCCGATGTAGGGAAGAGCACCTCGCAGGCTGGACATCTGCTGAAGCCCGCTGAAGTCGAAATGCATCGGGGAGGAAAGACAGAAGAAAGTATCCGGGGAAGAGCGCGTGGTATTACATGTCCGAAGACAATCCCAGGAGCGCTGGTGAAATGGGCCTGTTCCTGTTGACGCGGAAAAGGGGACTGGCGCCGGTGGGCAGAGTCAGGCGAGCGCATGCTCCCAGGGCTACGCCCCCGCGTGCCTCTAAATTTAAATGGGAAGATTTCTTCTGGTGAAAAAGGTTCCGTCTCCCTTCCCTAACGAGAGGCGCCCATGCAGTATGGAGGAAAGGGGACAGGAGGAAAGAGTACAACAGTTACAGGTAAGTAACTTGTTCCTTCTCCAGCATGGGGTCTGGCATGGATTCACATAAAGAATAGCAGTACAGAAATACACAACGACGTGAGGTGGCAAGGCTCAACAGAAGCAATTACTGTTACCTCCAGAACAGGCTCACCTTCAAGGGAACAGGTTGCGTAGCACTGCTTGGCCGACCCTGGAGTCCTCTCTGGAATCCCTTTCGACGCTGTAGAATCTTGTGAAGGTGTGTGTAGACCTCCACATAGCAGCCCTGCAGATGTCCAGCAGGGGCACACCAGACAGGAACGAAGTCGTCGCAGCGATCGCTCTGGTGGAATGAGCTCTCAGCCGGTCAGGCATTGGTCGGTTTGCCAAACGGTGACAGTGTGTAATACAGGCGGAGAGCCACCTGGAAATGGAAGCCTTGGACCAAGCTTTCCCATGGTTCACAGGACCAAAGTTCACGAAAGGTTGAGACATCTTCCGTAAACTCTTTGTGCGTGCCACATAGAACTTCAGAGCACGCGCCACATCCAGCGAGTGCAAAGTCCTTCCAGCCAGCGACAAAGGTGTCGGAAAAAACACAGGCAACACCAAATGTTTGTTGAGGTGGAATTCTGACGGAACCTTTGGCATGAAGGAAGTGATGTGAAAAGTCAGATAAGGCCTCTTGCAGGACAGGGCCTGGATCTCAACTACCCTCCTGGCAGGGATGATGGCCACAATAAAAGGCGTTTTCCACGAAAGGAACTTGAGAGTGGCCTGATGCATAGGTTCGAAGGCGGCCCCCATGAGCCTTGTCAGTACCACGTTGAGTTCCCACGCCGGGGCTGAAGCCTTCACTCTGCCAGACCTGTGAGTCATTCGTGGAAGGCCTAGACTGTTGATGGTGTGTCGAGGTCTTTTTCCTCGTCTGCATCCACCAGGGTGTCCGGCTTGTCTGGAACGAGTGGAGGGGTGCTGGGCGCCGAGGGCTGAGGTGTGGAGACCGGAGCCGGAGGCTGCAGCAGAGGCTAGTACGGAACCGCCTGAACAGTGGAAGGCAGGGGCACCAGAATCGAAGGAGCCGGCGTGGCAGCAGGGGCTGCAACGGGGCCTGCAGTGCTGGAGCTATAGGAGGAATAACTATAGGTGCAGGGGGAGGGGCCAGAGCGAGCATGTCCATGATTACATCCCTAAGGAAGGACCCCATCTGAGGACATGAGCATGAGGAACTTTTCAAAGAACCTGTCGTCGCAGGCCCGTGGGTTGGCAGGTGATATTGACAGGTAGCGGACGGCTGCTGATGCCGCTGCATACTCTGTCTAGCTGTTTGCGGGGTAAACCTGTCCTGTGCTGCTGAAGGATAAACTGTAGGCCACGTAGCTGGTTGACACCAGTCCCACCTTGTAACTCGTTCTCCCACCTGCTGCATTCCTCGGGCGGCCATCTTGTCTGGCGTGGTGGCCATCTTGTCGAGCTGCATGCCACATGCCAAAGTCATGGTGCTTGGCTCACTGGGCCCGGCCTCCTCCAGGACTCTTGACGATGGAGCATGAGACCTACCCTGCACCTCAGGCCGAGGCCTGGTAGGAATGTCACCCTCAGCAGAGTTGCCGGTAGTGCTGGGTACAGGCGCCCCCTCTGCCATGTTGCAGGTACAAGTGCATAGCCCCTCAGGTGTACACCCGGTAAAAGAACCTTGCGGTCTCTCAGCACTGTCTCTGGAAGGATCTACAGACCCCTCGGCCTGGCGGCCGGTAGCTGAATTAGCCTCGGTACCCGTGCTGGTGTGAGAAACTGAGCGGTTCCTCCCGTCTGGGCGTTTCCTTGGGAAGAAGTCGCCCTTGCGGGGTGCACTGGAAAAGAGCAGCCCTCCCTTAGGCCTTGACTTATGACTGACAAAAGTCCTTCAAGTCCTCTGGGGGCGACTTCTCGAAGAGCTCTGTCCACCTAGCTAGTCAAAGCACGCAAAGAATGTGCTTTGCATTTTGTGCAACCCTCCCATCCATGGTCGGGGCCAAGGCAGCGGAGGCAAAGAACGTGGGGATCCGATGTAGGGAAGAGCACCTCGCAGGCTGGACATCTGCTGAAGCCCGCTGAAGTCGAAATGCATCGGGGAGGAAAGACAGAAGAAAGTATCCGGGGAAGAGCGCGTGGTATTACATGTCCGAAGACAATCCCAGGAGCGCTGGTGAAATGGGCCTGTTCCTGTTGACGCGGAAAAGGGGACTGGCGCCGGTGGGCAGAGTCAGGCGAGCGCATGCTCCCAGGGCTACGCCCCCGCGTGCCTCTAAATTTAAATGGGAAGATTTCTTCTGGTGAAAAAGGTTCCGTCTCCCTTCCCTAACGAGAGGCGCCCATGCAGTATGGAGGAAAGGGGACAGGACGAAAGAGTACAACAGTTACAGGTATGTAACTTGTTCCTTCTCCAGCATGGGGTCTGGCATGGATTCACATAAAGAATAGCAGTACAGAAATACACAACGACGTGAGGTGGCAAGGCTCAACAGAAGCAATTACTGTTACCTCCGGAACAGGCTCACCTTCAAGGGAACAGGTTGCGTAGCACTGCTTGGCCGACCCTGGAGTCCTCTCTGGAATCCCTTTCGACGCTGTAGAATCTTGTGAAGGTGTGTGTAGACCTCCACATAGCAGCCCTGCAGATGTCCAGCAGGGGCACACCAGACAGGAACGAAGTCGTCGCAGCGATCGCTCTGGTGGAATGAGCTCTCAGCCGGTCAGGCATTGGTCGGTTTGCCAAACGGTGACAGTGTGTAATACAGGCGGAGAGCAACCTGGAAATGGAAGCCTTGGACCAAGCTTTCCCATGGTTCACAGGACCAAAGTTCACGAAAGGTTGAGACATCTTCCGTAAACTCTTTGTGCGTGCCACATAGAACTTCAGAGCACGCGCCACATCCAGCGAGTGCAAAGTCCTTCCAGCCAGCGACAAAGGTGTCGGAAAAAACACAGGCAACACCAAATGTTTGTTGAGATGGAATTCTGACGGAACCTTTGGCATGAAGGAAGGGTGCGCCCGCAGCACCACCCTCGTGATGTGAAAAGTCAGATGAGGCTGCTTGCAGGACAGGGCCTGGATCTCAACTACCCTCCTGGCAGGGATGATGACCACAATAAAAGGCGCTTTCCACGAAAGGAACTTGAGAGTGGCCTGATGCATAGGTTCGAAGGCGGCCCCCATGAGCCTTGTCAGTACCACGTTGAGTTCCCACGCCGGGGCTGAAGCCTTCACTCTGCCAGACCTGTGAGTCATTCGTGGAAGGCCTAGACTGTTGATGGTGTGTCGAGGTCTTTTTCCTCGTCTGCATCCACCAGGGTGTCCGGCTTGTCTGGAACGAGTGGAGGGGTGCTGGGCGCCGAGGGCTGAGGTGTGGAGACCGGAGCCGGAGGCTGCAGCAGAGGCTAGTACGGAACCGCCTGAACAGTGGAAGGCAGGGGCGCCAGAATCGAAGGAGCTGGCGTGGCAGCAGGGGCTGCAACGGGGCCTGCAGTGCTGGAGCTATAGGAGGAATAACTATAGGTGCAGGGGGAGGGGCCAGAGCGAGCATGTCCATGATTACATCCCTAAGGAAGGACCCCATCTGAGGACATGAGCATGAGGAACTTTTCAAAGAACCTGTCGTCGCAGGCCCGTGGGTTGGCAGGTGATATTGACAGGTAGCGGACGGCTGCTGATGCCGCTGCATACTCTGTCTAGCTGTTTGCGGGGTAAACCTGTCCTGTGCTGCTGAAGGATAAACTGTAGGCCACGTAGCTGGTTGACACCAGTCCCACCTTGTAACTCGTTCTCCCACCTGCTGCATTCCTCGGGCGGCCCTCTTGTCTGGCGTGGTGGCCATCTTGTCGAGCTGCATGCCACGTGCCAAAGTCATGGTGCTTGGCTCACTGGGCCCGGCCTCCTCCAGGACTCTTGGCGATGGAGCATGAGACCTACCCTACACCTCAGGCCGAGGCCTGGTAGGAATGTCACCCTCAGCAGAGTTGCCGGTAGTGCTGGGTACAGGCGCCCCCTCTGCCATGTTGCAGGTACAAGTGCATAGCCCCTCAGGTGTACACCCGGTAAAAGAACCTTGCGGTCTCTCAGCACTGTCTCTGGAAGGATCTACAGACCCCTCGGCCTGGCTGCCGGTAGCTGAATTAGCCTCGGTACCCGTGCTGGTGTGAGAAACTGAGCGGTTCCTCCCGTCTGGGCGTTTCCTTGGGAAGAAGTCGCCCTTGCGGGGTGCACTGGAAAAGAGCAGCCCTCCCTTAGGCCTTGACTTATGACTGACAAAAGTCCTTCAAGTCCTCTGGGGGCGACTTCTCGAAGAGCTCTGTCCACCCAGCTAGTCAAAGCACGCAAAGAATGTGCTTTGCATTTTGTGCAACCCTCCCATCCATGGTCGGGGCCAAGGCAGCGGAGGCAAAGAACGTGGGGATCCGATGTAGGGAAGAGCACCTCGCAGGCTGGACATCTGCTGAAGCCCGCTGAAGTCGAAATGCATCGGGGAGGAAAGACAGAAGAAAGTATCCGGGGAAGAGCGCGTGGTATTACATGTCCGAAGACAATCCCAGGAGCGCTGGTGAAATGGGCCTGTTCCTGTTGACGCGGAAAAGGGGATTGGCGCGGGTGGGCAGAGTGAGGCGAGCGCATGCTCCCAGGGCTACGCCCCCGCGTACCTCTAAATTTAAATGGGAAGATTTCTTCTGGTGAAAAAGGTTCCGTCTCCCTTCCCTAACGAGAGGCGCCCATGCAGTATGGAGGAAAGGGGACAGGACGAAAGAGTACAACAGTTACAGGTATGTAACTTGTTCCTTCTCCAGCATGGGGTCTGGCATGGATTCACATAAAGAATAGCAGTACAGAAATACACAACGACGTGAGGTGGCAAGGCTCAACAGAAGCAATTACTGTTACCTCCGGAACAGGCTCACCTTCAAGGGAACAGGTTGCGTAGCACTGCTTGGCCGACCCTGGAGTCCTCTCTGGAATCCCTTTCGACGCTGTAGAATCTTGTGAAGGTGTGTGTAGACCTCCACATAGCAGCCCTGCAGATGTCCAGCAGGGGCACACCAGACAGGAACGAAGTCGTCGCAGCGATCGCTCTGGTGGAATGAGCTCTCAGCCGGTCAGGCATTGGTCGGTTTGCCAAACGGTGACAGTGTGTAATACAGGCGGAGAGCAACCTGGAAATGGAAGCCTTGGACCAAGCTTTCCCATGGTTCACAGGAGCAAAGTTCACGAAAGGTTGAGACATCTTCCGTAAACTCTTTGTGCGTGCCACATAGAACTTCAGAGCACGCGCCACATCCAGCGAGTGCAAAGTCCTTCCAGCCAGCGACAAAGGTGTCGGAAAAAACACAGGCAACACCAAATGTTTGTTGAGATGGAATTCTGACGGAACCTTTGGCATGAAGGAAGGGTGCGCCCGCAGCACCACCCTCGTGATGTGAAAAGTCAGATAAGGCTGCTTGCAGGACAGGGCCTGGATCTCAACTACCCTCGTGGCAGGGATGATGACCACAATAAAAGGCGCTTTCCACGAAAGGAACTTGAGAGTGGCCTGATGCATAGGTTCGAAGGCGGCCCCCATGAGCCTTGTCAGTACCACGTTGAGTTCCCACGCCGGGGCTGAAGCCTTCACTCTGCCAGACCTGTGAGTCATTCGTGGAAGGCCTAGACTGTTGATGGTGTGTCGAGGTCTTTTTCTCATCTGCATCCACCAGGGTGTCCGGCTTGTCTGGAACGAGTGGAGGGGTGCTGGGCGCCGAGGGCTGAGGTGTGGAGACCGGAGCCGGAGGCTGCAGCAGAGGCTAGTACGGAACCGCCTGAACAGTGGAAGGCAGGGGCGCCAGAATCGAAGGAGCCGGCTTGGCAGCAGGGGCTGCAACGGGGCCTGCAGTGCTGGAGCTATAGGAGGAATAACTATAGGTGCAGGGGGAGGGGCCAGAGCGAGCATGTCCATGATTACATCCCTAAGGAAGGACCCCATCTGAGGACATGAGCATGAGGAACTTTTCAAAGAACCTGTCGTCGCAGGCCCGTGGGTTGGCAGGTGATATTGACAGGTAGCGGACGGCTGCTGATGCCGCTGCATACTCTGTCTAGCTGTTTGCGGGGTAAACCTGTCCTGTGCTGCTGAAGGATAAACTGTAGGCCACGTAGCTGGTTGACACCAGTCCCACCTTGTAACTCGTTCTCCCACCTGCTGCATTCCTCGGGCGGCCATCTTATCTGGCGTGGTGGCCATCTTGTCGAGCTGCATGCCATGTGCCAAAGTCATGGTGCTTGGCTCACTGGGCCCGGCCTCCTCCAGGACTCTTGGCGATGGAGCATGAGACCTACCCTGCACCTCAGGCCGAGGCCTGGTAGGAATGTCACCCTCAGCAGAGTTGCCGGTAGTGCTGGGTACAGGCACCCCCTCTGCCATGTTGCAGGTACAAGTGCATAGCCCCTCAGGTGTACACCCGGTAAAAGAACCTTGCGGTCTCTCAGCACTGTCTCTGGAAGGATCTACAGACCCCTCGGCCTGGCCGCCGGTAGCTGAATTAGCCTCGGTACCCGTGCTGGTGTGAGAAACTGAGCGGTTCCTCCCGTCTGGGCGTTTCCTTGGGAAGAAGTCGCCCTTGCGGGGTGCACTGGAAAAGAGCAGCCCTCCCTTAGGCCTTGACTTATGACTGACAAAAGTCCTTCAAGTCCTCTGGGGGCGATTTCTCGAAGAGCTCTGTCCACCTAGCTAGTCAAAGCACGCAAAGAATGTGCTTTGCATTTTGTGCAACCCTCCCATCCATGGTCGGGGCCAAGGCAGCGGAGGCAAAGAACGTGGGGATCCGATGTAGGGAAGAGCACCTCGCAGGCTGGACATCTGCTGAAGCCCGCTGAAGTCGAAATGCATCGGGGAGGAAAGACAGAAGAAAGTATCCGGGGAAGAGCGCGTGGTATTACATGTCCGAAGACAATCCCAGGAGCGCTTGGTAAATGGGCCTGTTCCTGTTGACGCGGAAAAGGGGACTGGCGCCGGTGGGCAGAGTCAGGCGAGCGCATGCTCCCAGGGCTACGCCCCCGCGTGCCTCTAAATTTAAATGGGAAGATTTCTTCTGGTGAAAAAGGTTCCGTCTCCCTTCCCTAACGAGAGGCGCCCATGCAGTATGGAGGAAAGGGGACAGGACGAAAGAGTACAACAGTTACAGGTAAGTAACTTGTTCCTTCTCCAGCATGGGGTCTGGCATGGATTCACATAAAGAATAGCAGTACAGAAATACACAACGACGTGAGGTGGCAAGGCTCAACAGAAGCAATTACTGTTACCTCCAGAACAGGCTCACCTTCAAGGGAACAGGTTGCGTAGCACTGCTTGGCCGACCCTGGAGTCCTCTCTGGAATCCCTTTCGACGCTGTAGAATCTTGTGAAGGTGTGTGTAGACCTCCACATAGCAGCCCTGCAGATGTCCAGCAGGGGCACACCAGACATGAACGAAGTCGTCGCAGCGATCGCTCTGGTCGAATGAGCTCTCAGCCGGTCAGGCATTGGTCGGTTTGCCAAACGGTGACAGTGTGTAATACAGGCGGAGAGCCACCTGGAAATGGAAGCCTTGGACCAAGCTTTCCCATGGTTCACAGGACCAAAGTTCACGAAAGGTTGAGACATCTTCCGTAAACTCTTCGGAAAAAACACAGGCAACACCAAATGTTTGTTGAGGTGGAATTCTGACGGAACCTTTGGCATGAAGGAAGGGTGCGCCCGCAGCACCACCCTCGTGATGTGAAAAGTCAGATAAGGCCGCTTGCAGGACAGGGCCTGGATCTCAACTACCCTCCTGGCAGGGATGATGGCCACAATAAAAGGCGTTTTCCACGAAAGGAACTTGAGAGTGGCCTGATGCATAGGTTCGAAGGCGGCCCCCATGAGCCTTGTCAGTACCACGTTGAGTTCCCACGCCGGGGCTGAAGCCTTCACTCTGCCAGACCTGTGAGTCATTCGTGGAAGGCCTAGACTGTTGATGGTGTGTCGAGGTCTTTTTCCTCGTCTGCATCCATCAGGGTGTCCGGCTTGTCTGGAACGAGTGGAGGGGTGCTGGGCGCCGAGGGCTGCGGTGTGGAGACCGGAGCCTGCAGCAGAGGCTAGTACGGAACCGCCTGAACAGTGGAAGGCAGGGGCGCCAGAATCGAAGGAGCCGGCGTGGCAGCAGGGGCTGCAACGGGGCCTGCAGTGCTGGAGCTATAGGAGGAATAACTATAGGTGCAGGGGGAGGGGCCAGAGCGAGCATGTCCATGATTACATCCCTAAGGAAGGACCCCATCTGAGGACATGAGCATGAGGAACTTTTCAAAGAACCTGTTGTCGCAGGCCCGTGGGTTGGCAGGTGATATTGACAGGTAGCGGACGGCAGCTGATGCCGCTGCATACTCTGTCTAGCTGTTTGCGGGGTAAACCTGTCCTGTGCTGCTGAAGGATAAACTGTAGGCCACGTACCTGGTTGACACCAGTCCCACCTTGTAACTCGTTCTCCCACCTGCTGCATTCCTCGGGCGGCCATCTTGTCTGGCGTGGTGGCCATCTTGTCGAGCTGCATGCCATGTGCCAAAGTCATGGTGCTTGGCTCACTGGGCCCGGCCTCCTCCAGGACTCTTGGCGATGGAGCATGAGACCTACCCTGCACCTCAGGCCGAGGCCTGGTAGGATTGTCACCCTCAGCAGAGTTGCCGGTAGTGCTGGGTACAGGCGCCCCCTCTGCCATGTTGCAGGTACAAGTGTATAGCCCCTCAGGTGTACACCCGGTAAAAGAACCTTGCGGTCTCTCAGCACTGTCTCTGGAAGGATCTACAGACCCCTCGGCCTGGCCGCCGGTAGCTGAATTAGCCTCGGTACCCGTGCTGGTGTGAGAAACTGAGCGGTTCCTCCCGTCTGGGCGTTTCCTTGGGAAGAAGTCGCCCTTGCGGGGTGCACTGGAAAAGAGCAGCCCTCCCTTAGGCCTTGACTTATGACTGACAAAAGTCCTTCAAGTCCTCTGGGGGCGACTTCTCGAAGAGCTCTGTCCACCTAGCTAGTCAAAGCACGCAAAGAATGTGCTTTGCATTTTGTGCAACCCTCCCATCCATGGTCGGGGCCAAGGCAGCGGAGGCAAAGAACGTGGGGATCCGATGTAGGGAAGAGCACCTCGCAGGCTGGACATCTGCTGAAGCCCGCTGAAGTCGAAATGCATCGGGGAGGAAAGACAGAAGAAAGTATCCGGGGAAGAGCGCGTGGTATTACATGTCCGAAGACAATCCCAGGAGCGCTGGTGAAATGGGCCTGTTCCTGTTGACGCGGAAAAGGGGACTGGCGCCGGTGGGCAGAGTCAGGCGAGCGCATGCTCCCAGGGCTACGCCCCCGCGTGCCTCTAAATTTAAATGGGAAGATTTCTTCTGGTGAAAAAGGTTCCGTCTCCCTTCCCTAACGAGAGGCGCCCATGCAGTATGGAGGAAAGGGGACAGGAGGAAAGAGTACAACAGTTACAGGTAAGTAACTTGTTCCTTCTCCAGCATGGGGTCTGGCATGGATTCACATAAAGAATAGCAGTACAGAAATACACAACGACGTGAGGTGGCAAGGCTCAACAGAAGCAATTACTGTTACCTCCAGAACAGGCTCACCTTCAAGGGAACAGGTTGCGTAGCACTGCTTGGCCGACCCTGGAGTCCTCTCTGGAATCCCTTTCGACGCTGTAGAATCTTGTGAAGGTGTGTGTAGACCTCCACATAGCAGCCCTGCAGATGTCCAGCAGGGGCACACCAGACAGGAACGAAGTCGTCGCAGCGATCGCTCTGGTGGAATGAGCTCTCAGCCGGTCAGGCATTGGTCGGTTTGCCAAACGGTGACAGTGTGTAATACAGGCGGAGAGCAACCTGGAAATGGAAGCCTTGGACCAAGCTTTCCCATGGTTCACAGGACCAAAGTTCACGAAAGGTTGAGACATCTTCCGTAAACTCTTTGTGCGTGCCACATAGAACTTCAGAGCACGCGCCACATCCAGCGAGTGCAAAGTCCTTCCAGCCAGCGACAAAGGTGTCGGAAAAAACACAGGCAACACCAAATGTTTGTTGAGGTGGAATTCTGACGGAACCTTTGGCATGAAGGAAGGGTGCGCCCGCAGCACCACCTCGTGATGTGAAAAGTCAGATAAGGCCGCTTGCAGGACAGGGCCTGGATCTCAACTACCCTCCTGGCAGGGATGATGGCCACAATAAAAGGCGTTTTCCACGAAAGGAACTTGAGAGTGGCCTGATGCATAGGTTCGAAGGCGGCCCCCATGAGCCTTGTCAGTACCACGTTGAGTTCCCACGCCGGGGCTGAAGCCTTCACTCTGCCAGACCTGTGAGTCATTCGTGGAAGGCCTAGACTGTTGATGGTGTGTCGAGGTATTTTTCCTCGTCTGCATCCACCAGGGTGTCCGGCTTGTCTGGAACGAGTGGAGGGGTGCTGGGCGCCGAGGGCTGAGGTGTGGAGACCGGAGCCGGAGGCTGCAGCAGAGGCTAGTACGGAACCGCCTGAACAGTGGAAGGCAGGGGCGCCAGAATCGAAGGAGCCGGCGTGGCAGCAGGGGCTGCAACAGGGCCTGCAGTGCTGGAGCTATAGGAGGAATAACAATAGGTGCAGGGGGAGGGGCCAGAGCGAGCATGTCCATGATTACATCCCTAAGGAAGGACCCCATCCGAGGACATGAGCATGAGGAACTTTTCAAAGAACCTGTCGTCGCAGGCCCGTGGGTTGGCAGGTGATATTGACAGGTAGCGGACGGCTGCTGATGCCGCTGCATACTCTGTCTAGCTGTTTGCGGGGTAAACCTGTCCTGTGCTGCTGAAGGATAAACTGTAGGCCACGTAGCTGGTTGACACCAGTCCCACCTTGTAACTCGTTCTCCCACCTGCTGCATTCCTCGGGCGGCCATCTTATCTGGCGTGGTGGCCATCTTGTCGAGCTGCATGCCATGTGCCAAAGTCATGGTGCTTGGCTCACTGGGCCCGGCCTCCTCCAGGACTCTTGGCGATGGAGCATGAGACCTACCCTGCACCTCAGGCCGAGGTCTGGTAGGAATGTCACCCTCAGCAGAGTTGCCGGTAGTGCTGGGTACAGGCGCCCCCTCTGCCATGTTGCAGGTACAAGTGCATAGCCCCTCAGGTGTACACCCGGTAAAAGAACCTTGCGGTCTCTCAGCACTGTCTCTGGAAGGATCTACAGACCCCTCGGCCTGGCCGCCGGTAGCTGAATTAGCCTCGGTACCCGTGCTGGTGTGAGAAACTGAGCGGTTCCTCCCGTCTGGGCGTTTCCTTGGGAAGAAGTCGCCCTTGCGGGGTGCACTGGAAAAGAGCAGCCCTCCCTTAGGCCTTGACTTATGACTGACAAAAGTCCTTCAAGTCCTCTGGGGGCGATTTCTCGAAGAGCTCTGTCCACCTAGCTAGTCAAAGCACGCAAAGAATGTGCTTTGCATTTTGTGCAACCCTCCCATCCATGGTCGGGGCCAAGGCAGCGGAGGCAAAGAACGTGGGGATCCGATGTAGGGAAGAGCACCTCGCAGGCTGGACATCTGCTGAAGCCCGCTGAAGTCGAAATGCATCGGGGAGGAAAGACAGAAGAAAGTATCCGGGGAAGAGCGCGTGGTATTACATGTCCGAAGACAATCCCAGGAGCGCTTGGTAAATGGGCCTGTTCCTGTTGACGCGGAAAAGGGGACTGGCGCCGGTGGGCAGAGTCAGGCGAGCGCATGCTCCCAGGGCTACGCCCCCGCGTGCCTCTAAATTTAAATGGGAAGATTTCTTCTGGTGAAAAAGGTTCCGTCTCCCTTCCCTAACGAGAGGCGCCCATGCAGTATGGAGGAAAGGGGACAGGACGAAAGAGTACAACAGTTACAGGTAAGTAACTTGTTCCTTCTCCAGCATGGGGTCTGGCATGGATTCACATAAAGAATAGCAGTACAGAAATACACAACGACGTGAGGTGGCAAGGCTCAACAGAAGCAATTACTGTTACCTCCAGAACAGGCTCACCTTCAAGGGAACAGGTTGCGTAGCACTGCTTGGCCGACCCTGGAGTCCTCTCTGGAATCCCTTTCAACGCTGTAGAATCTTGTGAAGGTGTGTGTAGACCTCCACATAGCAGCCCTGCAGATGTCCAGCAGGGGCACACCAGACAGGAACGAAGTCGTCGCAGCGATCGCTCTGGTCGAATGAGCTCTCAGCCGGTCAGGCATTGGTCGGTTTGCCAAACGGTGACAGTGTGTAATACAGGCGGAGAGCCACCTGGAAATGGAAGCCTTGGACCAAGCTTTCCCATGGTTCACAGGACCCAAGTTCACGAAAGGTTGAGACATCTTCCGTAAACTCTTCGGAAAAAACACAGGCAACACCAAATGTTTGTTGAGGTGGAATTCTGACGGAACCTTTGGCATGAAGGAAGGGTGCGCCCGCAGCACCACCCTCGTGATGTGAAAAGTCAGATAAGGCCGCTTGCAGGACAGGGCCTGGATCTCAACTACCCTCCTGGCAGGGATGATGGCCACAATAAAAGGCGTTTTCCACGAAAGGAACTTGAGAGTGGCCTGATGCATAGGTTCGAAGGCGGCCCCCATGAGCCTTGTCAGTACCACGTTGAGTTCCCACGCCGGGGCTGAAGCCTTCACTCTGCCAGACCTGTGAGTCATTCGTGGAAGGCCTAGACTGTTGATGGTGTGTCGAGGTCTTTTTCCTCGTCTGCATCCATCAGGGTGTCCGGCTTGTCTGGAACGAGTGGAGGGGTGCTGGGCGCCGAGGGCTGCGGTGTGGAGACCGGAGCCTGCAGCAGAGGCTAGTACGGAACCGCCTGAACAGTGGAAGGCAGGGGCGCCAGAATCGAAGGAGCCGGCGTGGCAGCAGGGGCTGCAACGGGGCCTGCAGTGCTGGAGCTATAGGAGGAATAACTATAGGTGCAGGGGGAGGGGCCAGAGCGAGCATGTCCATGATTACATCCCTAAGGAAGGACCCCATCTGAGGACATGAGCATGAGGAACTTTTCAAAGAACCTGTTGTCGCAGGCCCGTGGGTTGGCAGGTGATATTGACAGGTAGCGGACGGCAGCTGATGCCGCTGCATACTCTGTCTAGCTGTTTGCGGGGTAAACCTGTCCTGTGCTGCTGAAGGATAAACTGTAGGCCACGTAGCTGGTTGACACCAGTCCCACCTTGTAACTCGTTCTCCCACCTGCTGCATTCCTCGGGCGGCCATCTTGTCTGGCGTGGTGGCCATCTTGTCGAGCTGCATGCCACATGCCAAAGTCATGGTGCTTGGCTCACTGGGCCCGGCCTCCTCCAGGACTCTTGACGATGGAGCATGAGACCTACCCTGCACCTCAGGCCGAGGCCTGGTAGGAATGTCACCCTCAGCAGAGTTGCCGGTAGTGCTGGGTACAGGCGCCCCCTCTGCCATGTTGCAGGTACAAGTGCATAGCCCCTCAGGTGTACACCCGGTAAAAGAACCTTGCGGTCTCTCAGCACTGTCTCTGGAAGGATCTACAGACCCCTCGGCCTGGCGGCCGGTAGCTGAATTAGCCTCGGTACCCGTGCTGGTGTGAGAAACTGAGCGGTTCCTCCCGTCTGGGCGTTTCCTTGGGAAGAAGTCGCCCTTGCGGGGTGCACTGGAAAAGAGCAGCCCTCCCTTAGGCCTTGACTTATGACTGACAAAAGTCCTTCAAGTCCTCTGGGGGCGACTTCTCGAAGAGCTCTGTCCACCTAGCTAGTCAAAGCACGCAAAGAATGTGCTTTGCATTTTGTGCAACCCTCCCATCCATGGTCGGGGCCAAGGCAGCGGAGGCAAAGAACGTGGGGATCCGATGTAGGGAAGAGCACCTCGCAGGCTGGACATCTGCTGAAGCCCGCTGAAGTCGAAATGCATCGGGGAGGAAAGACAGAAGAAAGTATCCGGGGAAGAGCGCGTGGTATTACATGTCCGAAGACAATCCCAGGAGCGCTGGTGAAATGGGCCTGTTCCTGTTGACGCGGAAAAGGGGACTGGCGCCGGTGGGCAGAGTCAGGCGAGCGCATGCTCCCAGGGCTACGCCCCCGCGTACCTCTAAATTTAAATGGGAAGATTTCTTCTGGTGAAAAAGGTTCCGTCTCCCTTCCCTAACGAGAGGCGCCCATGCAGTATGGAGGAAAGGGGACAGGACGAAAGAGTACAACAGTTACAGGTAAGTAACTTGTTCCTTCTCCAGCATGGGGTCTGGCATGGATTCACATAAAGAATAAATAGCAGTACAGAAACACACAACGACGTGAGGTGGCAAGGCTCAACAGAAGCAATTACTGTTACCTCCGGAACAAGCTCACCTTCAAGGGAACAGGTTGCATAGCACTGCTTGGCCGACCCTGGAGTCCTCTCTGGAATCCCTTTCGACGCTGTAGAATCTTGTGAAGGTGTGTAGACCTCCACATAGCAGCCCTGCAGATGTCCAGCAGGGGCACACCAGACAGGAACGAAGTCGTCGCAGCGATCGCTCTGGTGGAATGAGCTCTCAGCCGGTCAGGCATTGGTCGGTTTGCCAAACGGTGACAGTGTGTAATACAGGCGGAGAGCCACCTGGAAATGGAAGCCTTGGACCAAGCTTTCCCATGGTTCACAGGACCAAAGTTCACGAAAGGTTGAGACATCTTCCGTAAACTCTTTGTGCGTGCCACATAGAACTTCAGAGCACGCGCCACATCCAGCGAGTGCAAAGTCCTTCCAGCCAGCGACAAAGGTGTCGGAAAAAACACAGGCAACACCAAATGTTTGTTGAGGTGGAATTCTGACGGAACCTTTGGCATGAAGGAAGGGTGCGCCCGCAGCACCACCCTCGTGATGTGAAAAGTCAGATAAGGCCTCTTGCAGGACAGGGCCTGGATCTCAACTACCCTCCTGGCAGGGATGATGGCCACAATAAAAGGCGTTTTCCACGAAAGGAACTTGAGAGTGGCCTGATGCATAGGTTCGAAGGCGGCCCCCATGAGCCTTGTCAGTACCACGTTGAGTTCCCACGCCGGGGCTTAAGCCTTCACTCTGCCAGACCTGTGAGTCATTCGTGGAAGGCCTAGACTGTTGATGGTGTGTCGAGGTCTTTTTCCTCGTCTGCATCCACCAGGGTGTCCGGCTTGTCTGGAACGAGTGGAGGGGTGCTGGGCGCCGAGGGCTGAGGTGTGGAGACCGGAGCCGGAGGCTGCAGCAGAGGCTAGTACGGAACCGCCTGAACAGTGGAAGGCAGGGGCGCCAGAATCGAAGGAGCCGGCGTGGCAGCAGGGGCTGCAACGGGGCCTGCAGTGCTGGAGCTATAGGAGGAATAACTATAGGTGCAGGGGGAGGGGCCAGAGCGAGCATGTCCATGATTACATCCCTAAGGAAGGACCCCATCTGAGGACATGAGCATGAGGAACTTTTCAAAGAACCTGTCGTCGCAGGCCCGTGGGTTGGCAGGTGATATTGACGGGTAGCGGACGGCTGCTGATGCCGCTGCATACTCTGTCTAGCTGTTTGCGGGGTAAACCTGTCCTGTGCTGCTGAAGGATAAACTGTAGGCCACGTAGCTGGTTGACACCAGTCCCACCTTGTAACTCGTTCTCCCACCTGCTGCATTCCTCGGGCGGCCCTCTTGTCTGGCGTGGTGGCCATCTTGTCGAGCTGCATGCCACGTGCCAAAGTCATGGTGCTTGGCTCACTGGGCCCGGCCTCCTCCAGGACTCTTGGCGATGGAGCATGAGACCTACCCTACACCTCAGGCCGAGGCCTGGTAGGAATGTCACCCTCAGCAGAGTTGCCGGTAGTGCTGGGTACAGGCGCCCCCTCTGCCATGTTGCAGGTACAAGTGCATAGCCCCTCAGGTGTACACCCGGTAAAAGAACCTTGCGGTCTCTCAGCACTGTCTCTGGAAGGATCTACAGACCCCTCGGCCTGGCTGCCGGTAGCTGAATTAGCCTCGGTACCCGTGCTGGTGTGAGAAACTGAGCGGTTCCTCCCGTCTGGGCGTTTCCTTGGGAAGAAGTCGCCCTTGCGGGGTGCACTGGAAAAGAGCAGCCCTCCCTTAGGCCTTGACTTATGACTGACAAAAGTCCTTCAAGTCCTCTGGGGGCGACTTCTCGAAGAGCTCTGTCCACCCAGCTAGTCAAAGCACGCAAAGAATGTGCTTTGCATTTTGTGCAACCCTCCCATCCATGGTCGGGGCCAAGGCAGCGGAGGCAAAGAACGTGGGGATCCGATGTAGGGAAGAGCACCTCGCAGGCTGGACATCTGCTGAAGCCCGCTGAAGTCGAAATGCATCGGGGAGGAAAGACAGAAGAAAGTATCCGGGGAAGAGCGCGTGGTATTACATGTCCGAAGACAATCCCAGGAGCGCTGGTGAAATGGGCCTGTTCCTGTTGACGCGGAAAAGGGGATTGGCGCGGGTGGGCAGAGTGAGGCGAGCGCATGCTCCCAGGGCTACGCCCCCGCGTACCTCTAAATTTAAATGGGAAGATTTCTTCTGGTGAAAAAGGTTCCGTCTCCCTTCCCTAACGAGAGGCGCCCATGCAGTATGGAGGAAAGGGGACAGGACGAAAGAGTACAACAGTTACAGGTATGTAACTTGTTCCTTCTCCAGCATGGGGTCTGGCATGGATTCACATAAAGAATAGCAGTACAGAAATACACAACGACGTGAGGTGGCAAGGCTCAACAGAAGCAATTACTGTTACCTCCGGAACAGGCTCACCTTCAAGGGAACAGGTTGCGTAGCACTGCTTGGCCGACCCTGGAGTCCTCTCTGGAATCCCTTTCGACGCTGTAGAATCTTGTGAAGGTGTGTGTAGACCTCCACATAGCAGCCCTGCAGATGTCCAGCAGGGGCACACCAGACAGGAACGAAGTCGTCGCAGCGATCGCTCTGGTGGAATGAGCTCTCAGCCGGTCAGGCATTGGTCGGTTTGCCAAACGGTGACAGTGTGTAATACAGGCGGAGAGCAACCTGGAAATGGAAGCCTTGGACCAAGCTTTCCCATGGTTCACAGGACCAAAGTTCACGAAAGGTTGAGACATCTTCCGTAAACTCTTTGTGCGTGCCACATAGAACTTCAGAGCACGCGCCACATCCAGCGAGTGCAAAGTCCTTCCAGCCAGCGACAAAGGTGTCGGAAAAAACACAGGCAACACCAAATATTTGTTGAGATGGAATTCTGACGGAACCTTTGGCATGAAGGAAGGGTGCGCCCGCAGCACCACCCTCGTGATGTGAAAAGTCAGATAAGGCTGCTTGCAGGACAGGGCCTGGATCTCAACTACCCTCCTGGCAGGGATGATGACCACAATAAAAGGCGCTTTCCACGAAAGGAACTTGAGAGTGGCCTGATGCATAGGTTCGAAGGCGGCCCCCATGAGCCTTGTCAGTACCACGTTGAGTTCCCACGCCGGGGCTGAAGCCTTCACTCTGCCAGACCTGTGAGTCATTCGTGGAAGGCCTAGACTGTTGATGGTGTGTCGAGGTCTTTTTCTCATCTGCATCCACCAGGGTGTCCGGCTTGTCTGGAACGAGTGGAGGGGTGCTGGGCGCCGAGGGCTGAGGTGTGGAGACCGGAGCCGGAGGCTGCAGCAGAGGCTAGTACGGAACCGCCTGAACAGTGGAAGGCAGGGGCGCCAGAATCGAAGGAGCCGGCTTGGCAGCAGGGGCTGCAACGGGGCCTGCAGTGCTGGAGCTATAGGAGGAATAACTATAGGTGCAGGGGGAGGGGCCAGAGCGAGCATGTCCATGATTACATCCCTAAGGAAGGACCCCATCTGAGGACATGAGCATGAGGAACTTTTCAAAGAACCTGTCGTCGCAGGCCCGTGGGTTGGCAGGTGATATTGACAGGTAGCGGACGGCTGCTGATGCCGCTGCATACTCTGTCTAGCTGTTTGCGGGGTAAACCTGTCCTGTGCTGCTGAAGGATAAACTGTAGGCCACGTAGCTGGTTGACACCAGTCCCACCTTGTAACTCGTTCTCCCACCTGCTGCATTCCTCGGGCGGCCATCTTATCTGGCGTGGTGGCCATCTTGTCGAGCTGCATGCCATGTGCCAAAGTCATGGTGCTTGGCTCACTGGGCCCGGCCTCCTCCAGGACTCTTGGCGATGGAGCATGAGACCTACCCTGCACCTCAGGCCGAGGCCTGGTAGGAATGTCACCCTCAGCAGAGTTGCCGGTAGTGCTGGGTACAGGCGCCCCCTCTGCCATGTTGCAGGTACAAGTGCATAGCCCCTCAGGTGTACACCCGGTAAAAGAACCTTGCGGTCTCTCAGCACTGTCTCTGGAAGGATCTACAGACCCCTCGGCCTGGCCGCTGGTAGCTGAATTAGCCTCGGTACCCGTGCTGGTGTGAGAAACTGAGCGGTTCCTCCCGTCTGGGCGTTTCCTTGGGAAGAAGTCGCCCTTGCGGGGTGCACTGGAAAAGAGCAGCCCTCCCTTAGGCCTTGACTTATGACTGACAAAAGTCCTTCAAGTCCTCTGGGGGCGATTTCTCGAAGAGCTCTGTCCACCTAGCTAGTCAAAGCATGCAAAGAATGTGCTTTGCATTTTGTGCAACCCTCCCATCCATGGTCGGGGCCAAGGCAGCGGAGGCAAAGAACGTGGGGATCCGATGTAGGGAAGAGCACCTCGCAGGCTGGACATCTGCTGAAGCCCGCTGAAGTCGAAATGCATCGGGGAGGAAAGACAGAAGAAAGTATCCGGGGAAGAGCGCGTGGTATTACATGTCCGAAGACAATCCCAGGAGCGCTGGTGAAATGGGCCTGTTCCTGTTGACGCGGAAAAGGGGACTGGCGCCGGTGGGCAGAGTGAGGCGAGCGCATGCTCCCAGGGCTACGCCCCCGCGTACCTCTAAATTTAAATGGGAAGATTTCTTCTGGTGAAAAAGGTTCCGTCTCCCTTCCCTAACGAGAGGCGCCCATGCAGTATGGAGGAAAGGGGACAGGACGAAAGAGTACAACAGTTACAGGTATGTAACTTGTTCCTTCTCCAGCATGGGGTCTGGCATGGATTCACATAAAGAATAGCAGTACAGAAATACACAACGACGTGAGGTGGCAAGGCTCAACAGAAGCAATTACTGTTACCTCCGGAACAGGCTCACCTTCAAGGGAACAGGTTGCGTAGCACTGCTTGGCCGACCCTGGAGTCCTCTCTGGAATCCCTTTCGACGCTGTAGAATCTTGTGAAGGTGTGTGTAGACCTCCACATAGCAGCCCTGCAGATGTCCAGCAGGGGCACACCAGACAGGAACGAAGTCGTCGCAGCGATCGCTCTGGTGGAATGAGCTCTCAGCCGGTCAGGCATTGGTCGGTTTGCCAAACGGTGACAGTGTGTAATACAGGCGGAGAGCAACCTGGAAATGGAAGCCTTGGACCAAGCTTTCCCATGGTTCACAGGACCAAAGTTCACGAAAGGTTGAGACATCTTCCGTAAACTCTTTGTGCGTGCCACATAGAACTTCAGAGCACGCGCCACATCCAGCGAGTGCAAAGTCCTTCCAGCCAGCGACAAAGGTGTCAAAAAAAAAAAGGGGAACACCAAATGTTTGTTGAGATGGAATTCTGACGGAACCTTTGGCATGAAGGAAGGGTGCGCCCGCAGCACCACCCTCGTGATGTGAAAAGTCAGATAAGGCTGCTTGCAGGACAGGGCCTGGATCTCAACTACCCTCCTGGCAGGGATGATGGCCACAATAAAAGGCGCTTTCCACGAAAGGAACTTGAGAGTGGCCTGATGCATAGGTTCGAAGGCGGCCCCCATGAGCCTTGTCAGTACCACGTTGAGTTCCCACGCCGGGGCTGAAGCCTTCACTCTGCCAGACCTGTGAGTCATTCGTGGAAGGCCTAGACTGTTGATGGTGTGTCGAGGTCTTTTTCTCATCTGCATCCACCAGGGTGTCCGGCTTGTCTGGAACGAGTGGAGGGGTGCTGGGCGCCGAGGGCTGAGGTGTGGAGACCGGAGCCGGAGGCTGCAGCAGAGGCTAGTACGGAACCGACTGAACAGTGGAAGGCAGGGGCGCCAGAATCGAAGGAGCCGGCTTGGCAGCAGGGGCTGCAACGGGGCCTGCAGTGCTGGAGCTATAGGAGGAATAACTATAGGTGCAGGGGGAGGGGCCAGAGCGAGCATGTCCATGATTACATCCCTAAGGAAGGACCCCATCTGAGGACATGAGCATGAGGAACTTTTCAAAGAACCTGTCGTCGCAGGCCCGTGGGTTGGCAGGTGATATTGACGGGTAGCGGACAGCTGCTGATGCCGCTGCATACTCTGTCTAGCTGTTTGCGGGGTAAACCTGTCCTGTGCTGCTGAAGGATAAACTGTAGGCCACGTACCTGGTTGACACCAGTCCCACCTTGTAACTCGTTCTCCCACCTGCTGCATTCCTCGGGCGGCCATCTTGTCTGGCGTGGTGGCCATCTTGTCGAGCTGCATGCCACGTGCCAAAGTCATGGTGCTTGGCTCACTGGGCCCGGCCTCCTCCAGGACTCTTGACGATGGAGCATGAGACCTACCCTGCACCTCAGGCCGAGGCCTGGTAGGAATGTCACCCTCAGCAGAGTTGCCGGTAGTGCTGGGTACAGGCGCCCCCTCTGCCATGTTGCAGGTACAAGTGCAAAGCCCCTCAGGTGTACACCCGGTAAAAGAACCTTGCTGTCTCTCAGCACTATCTCTGGAAGGATCTACAGACCCCTCGGCCTGGCGGCCGGTAGCTGAATTAGCCTCGGTACCCGTGCTGGTGTGAGAAACTGAGCGGTTCCTCCCGTCTGGGCGTTTCCTTGGGAAGAAGTCGCCCTTGCGGGGTGCACTGGAAAAGAGCAGCCCTCCCTTAGGCCTTGACTTATGACTGACAAAAGTCCTTCAAGTCCTCTGGGGGCGACTTCTCGAAGAGCTCTGTCCACCTAGCTAGTCAAAGCACGAAAAGAATGTGCTTTGCATTTTGTGCAACCCTCCCATCCATGGTCGGGGCCAAGGCAGCGGAGGCAAAGAACGTGGGGATCCGATGTAGGGAAGAGCACCTCGCAGGCTGGACATCTGCTGAAGCCCGCTGAAGTCGAAATGCATCGGGGAGGAAAGACAGAAGAAAGTATCCGGGGAAGAGCGCGTGGTATTACATGTCCGAAGACAATCCCAGGAGCGCTGGTGAAATGGGCCTGTTCCTGTTGACGCGGAAAAGGGGACTGGCGCCGGTGGGCAGAGTCAGGCGAGCGCATGCTCCCAGGGCTACGCCCCCGCGTGCCTCTAAATTTAAATGGGAAGATTTCTTCTGGTGAAAAAGGTTCCGTCTCCCTTCCCCAACGAGAGGCGCCCATGCAGTATGGAGGAAAGGGGACAGGACGAAAGAGTACAACAGTTACAGGTAAGTAACTTGTTCCTTCTCCAGCATGGGGTCTGGCATGGATTCACATAAAGAATAAATAGCAGTACAGAAATACACAACGACGTGAGGTGGCAAGGCTCAACAGAAGCAATTACTGTTACCTCCGGAACAAGCTCACCTTCAAGGGAACAGGTTGCGTAGCACTGCTTGGCCGACCCTGGAGTCCTCTCTGGAATCCCTTTCGACGCTGTAGAATCTTGTGAAGGTGTGTAGACCTCCACATAGCAGCCCTGCAGATGTCCAGCAGGGGCACACCAGACAGGAACGAAGTCGTCGCAGCGATCGCTCTGGTGGAATGAGCTCTCAGCCGGTCAGGCATTGGTCGGTTTGCCAAACGGTGACAGTGTGTAATACAGGCGGAGAGCCACCTGGAAATGGAAGCCTTGGACCAAGCTTTCCCATGGTTCACAGGACCAAAGTTCACGAAAGGTTGAGACATCTTCCGTAAACTCTTCGGAAAAAACACAGGCAACACCAAATGTTTGTTGAGGTGGAATTCTGACGGAACCTTTGGCATGAAGGAAGGGTGCGCCCGCAGCACCACCCTCGTGATGTGAAAAGTCAGATAAGGCCGCTTGCAGGACAGGGCCTGGATCTCAACTACCCTCCTGGCAGGGATGATGGCCACAATAAAAGGCGTTTTCCACGAAAGGAACTTGAGAGTGGCCTGATGCATAGGTTCGAAGGCGGCCCCCATGAGCCTTGTCAGTACCACGTTGAGTTCCCACGCCGGGGCTGAAGCCTTCACTCTGCCAGACCTGTGAGTCATTCGTGGAAGGCCTAGACTGTTGATGGTGTGTCGAGGTCTTTTTCCTCGTCTGCATCCATCAGGGTGTCCGGCTTGTCTGGAACGAGTGGAGGGGTGCTGGGCGCCGAGGGCTGCGGTGTGGAGACCGGAGCCTGCAGCAGAGGCTAGTACGGAACCGCCTGAACAGTGGAAGGCAGGGGCGCCAGAATCGAAGGAGCCGGCGTGGCAGCAGGGGCTGCAACGGGGCCTGCAGTGCTGGAGCTATAGGAGGAATAACTATAGGTGCAGGGGGAGGGGCCAGAGCGAGCATGTCCATGATTACATCCCTAAGGAAGGACCCCATATGAGGACATGAGCATGAGGAACTTTTCAAAGAACCTGTTGTCGCAGGCCCGTGGGTTGGCAGGTGATATTGACAGGTAGCGGACGGCAGCTGATGCCGCTGCATACTCTGTCTAGCTGTTTGCGGGGTAAACCTGTCCTGTGCTGCTGAAGGATAAACTGTAGGCCACGTACCTGGTTGACACCAGTCCCACCTTGTAACTCGTTCTCCCACCTGCTGCATTCCTCGGGCGGCCATCTTGTCTGGCGTGGTGGCCATCTTGTCGAGCTGCATGCCATGTGCCAAAGTCATGGTGCTTGGCTCACTGGGCCCGGCCTCCTCCAGGACTCTTGGCGATGGAGCATGAGACCTACCCTGCACCTCAGGCCGAGGCCTGGTAGGATTGTCACCCTCAGCAGAGTTGCCGGTAGTGCTGGGTACAGGCGCCCCCTCTGCCATGTTGCAGGTACAAGTGTATAGCCCCTCAGGTGTACACCCGGTAAAAGAACCTTGCGGTCTCTCAGCACTGTCTCTGGAAGGATCTACAGACCCCTCGGCCTGGCCGCCGGTAGCTGAATTAGCCTCGGTACCCGTGCTGGTGTGAGAAACTGAGCGGTTCCTCCCGTCTGGGCGTTTCCTTGGGAAGAAGTCGCCCTTGCGGGGTGCACTGGAAAAGAGCAGCCCTCCCTTAGGCCTTGACTTATGACTGACAAAAGTCCTTCAAGTCCTCTGGGGGCGACTTCTCGAAGAGCTCTGTCCACCTAGCTAGTCAAAGCACGCAAAGAATGTGCTTTGCATTTTGTGCAACCCTCCCATCCATGGTCGGGGCCAAGGCAGCGGAGGCAAAGAACGTGGGGATCCGATGTAGGGAAGAGCACCTCGCAGGCTGGACATCTGCTGAAGCCCGCTGAAGTCGAAATGCATCGGGGAGGAAAGACAGAAGAAAGTATCCGGGGAAGAGCGCGTGGTATTACATGTCCGAAGACAATCCCAGGAGCGCTGGTGAAATGGGCCTGTTCCTGTTGACGCGGAAAAGGGGACTGGCGCCGGTGGGCAGAGTCAGGCGAGCGCATGCTCCCAGGGCTACGCCCCCGCGTGCCTCTAAATTTAAATGGGAAGATTTCTTCTGGTGAAAAAGGTTCCGTCTCCCTTCCCTAACGAGAGGCGCCCATGCAGTATGGAGGAAAGGGGACAGGAGGAAAGAGTACAACAGTTACAGGTAAGTAACTTGTTCCTTCTCCAGCATGGGGTCTGGCATGGATTTACATAAAGAATAGCAGTACAGAAATACACAACGACGTGAGGTGGCAAGGCTCAACAGAAGCAATTACTGTTACCTCCAGAACAGGCTCACCTTCAAGGGAACAGGTTGCGTAGCACTGCTTGGCCGACCCTGGAGTCCTCTCTGGAATCCCTTTCGACGCTGTAGAATCTTGTGAAGGTGTGTGTAGACCTCCACATAGCAGCCCTGCAGATGTCCAGCAGGGGCACACCAGACAGGAACGAAGTCGTCGCAGCGATCGCTCTGGTGGAATGAGCTCTCAGCCGGTCAGGCATTGGTCGGTTTGCCAAACGGTGACAGTGTGTAATACAGGCGGAGAGCAACCTGGAAATGGAAGCCTTGGACCAAGCTTTCCCATGGTTCACAGGACCAAAGTTCACGAAAGGTTGAGACATCTTCCGTAAACTCTTTGTGCGTGCCACATAGAACTTCAGAGCACGCGCCACATCCAGCGAGTGCAAAGTCCTTCCAGCCAGCGACAAAGGTGTCGGAAAAAACACAGGCAACACCAAATGTTTGTTGAGGTGGAATTCTGACGGAACCTTTGGCATGAAGGAAGGGTGCGCCCGCAGCACCACCTCGTGATGTGAAAAGTCAGATAAGGCCGTTTGCAGGACAGGGCCTGGATCTCAACTACCCTCCTGGCAGGGATGATGGCCACAATAAAAGGCGTTTTCCACGAAAGGAACTTGAGAGTGGCCTGATGCATAGGTTCGAAGGCGGCCCCCATGAGCCTTGTCAGTACCACGTTGAGTTCCCACGCCGGGGCTGAAGCCTTCACTCTGCCAGACCTGTGAGTCATTCGTGGAAGGCCTAGACTGTTGATGGTGTGTCGAGGTATTTTTCCTCGTCTGCATCCACCAGGGTGTCCGGCTTGTCTGGAACGAGTGGAGGGGTGCTGGGCGCCGAGGGCTGAGGTGTGGAGACCGGAGCCGGAGGCTGCAGCAGAGGCTAGTACGGAACCGCCTGAACAGTGGAAGGCAGGGGCGCCAGAATCGAAGGAGCCGGCGTGGCAGCAGGGGCTGCAACAGGGCCTGCAGTGCTGGAGCTATAGGAGGAATAACTATAGGTGCAGGGGGAGGGGCCAGAGCGAGCATGTCCATGATTACATCCCTAAGGAAGGACCCCATCCGAGGACATGAGCATGAGGAACTTTTCAAAGAACCTGTCGTCGCAGGCCCGTGGGTTGGCAGGTGATATTGACAGGTAGCGGACGGCTGCTGATGCCGCTGCATACTCTGTCTAGCTGTTTGCGGGGTAAACCTGTCCTGTGCTGCTGAAGGATAAACTGTAGGCCACGTAGCTGGTTGACACCAGTCCCACCTTGTAACTCGTTCTCCCACCTGCTGCATTCCTCGGGCGGCCATCTTATCTGGCGTGGTGGCCATCTTGTCGAGCTGCATGCCATGTGCCAAAGTCATGGTGCTTGGCTCACTGGGCCCGGCCTCCTCCAGGACTCTTGGCGATGGAGCATGAGACCTACCCTGCACCTCAGGCCGAGGCCTGGTAGGAATGTCACCCTCAGCAGAGTTGCCGGTAGTGCTGGGTACAGGCGCCCCCTCTGCCATGTTGCAGGTACAAGTGCATAGCCCCTCAGGTGTACACCCGGTAAAAGAACCTTGCGGTCTCTCAGCACTGTCTCTGGAAGGATCTACAGACCCCTCGGCCTGGCCGCCGGTAGCTGAATTAGCCTCGGTACCCGTGCTGGTGTGAGAAACTGAGCGGTTCCTCCCGTCTGGGCGTTTCCTTGGGAAGAAGTCGCCCTTGCGGGGTGCACTGGAAAAGAGCAGCCCTCCCTTAGGCCTTGACTTATGACTGACAAAAGTCCTTCAAGTACTCTGGGGGCGATTTCTCGAAGAGCTCTGTCCACCTAGCTAGTCAAAGCACGCAAAGAATGTGCTTTGCATTTTGTGCAACCCTCCCATCCATGGTCGGGGCCAAGGCAGCGGAGGCAAAGAACGTGGGGATCCGATGTAGGGAAGAGCACCTCGCAGGCTGGACATCTGCTGAAGCCCGCTGAAGTCGAAATGCATCGGGGAGGAAAGACAGAAGAAAGTATCCGGGGAAGAGCGCGTGGTATTACATGTCCGAAGACAATCCCAGGAGCGCTTGGTAAATGGGCCTGTTCCTGTTGACGCGGAAAAGGGGACTGGCGCCGGTGGGCAGAGTCAGGCGAGCGCATGCTCCCAGGGCTACGCCCCCGCGTGCCTCTAAATTTAAATGGGAAGATTTCTTCTGGTGAAAAAGGTTCCGTCTCCCTTCCCTAACGAGAGGCGCCCATGCAGTATGGAGGAAAGGGGACAGGACGAAAGAGTACAACAGTTACAGGTAAGTAACTTGTTCCTTCTCCAGCATGGGGTCTGGCATGGATTCACATAAAGAATAGCAGTACAGAAATACACAACGACGTGAGGTGGCAAGGCTCAACAGAAGCAATTACTGTTACCTCCAGAACAGGCTCACCTTCAAGGGAACAGGTTGCGTAGCACTGCTTGGCCGACCCTGGAGTCCTCTCTGGAATCCCTTTCGACGCTGTAGAATCTTGTGAAGGTGTGTGTAGACCTCCACATAGCAGCCCTGCAGATGTCCAGCAGGGGCACACCAGACAGGAACGAAGTCGTCGCAGCGATCGCTCTGGTCGAATGAGCTCTCAGCCGGTCAGGCATTGGTCGGTTTGCCAAACGGTGACAGTGTGTAATACAGGCGGAGAGCCACCTGGAAATGGAAGCCTTGGACCAAGCTTTCCCATGGTTCACAGGACCAAAGTTCACGAAAGGTTGAGACATCTTCCGTAAACTCTTCGGAAAAAACACAGGCAACACCAAATGTTTGTTGAGGTGGAATTCTGACGGAACCTTTGGCATGAAGGAAGGCTGCGCCCGCAGCACCACCCTCGTGATGTGAAAAGTCAGATAAGGCCGCTTGCAGGACAGGGCCTGGATCTCAACTACCCTCCTGGCAGGGATGATGGCCACAATAAAAGGCGTTTTCCACGAAAGGAACTTGAGAGTGGCCTGATGCATAGGTTCGAAGGCGGCCCCCATGAGCCTTGTCAGTACCACGTTGAGTTCCCACGCCGGGGCTGAAGCCTTCACTCTGCCAGACCTGTGAGTCATTCGTGGAAGGCCTAGACTGTTGATGGTGTGTCGAGGTCTTTTTCCTCGTCTGCATCCATCAGGGTGTCCGGCTTGTCTGGAACGAGTGGAGGGGTGCGGGCGCCGAGGGCTGCGGTGTGGAGACCGGAGCCTGCAGCAGAGGCTAGTACGGAACCGCCTGAACAGTGGAAGGCAGGGGCGCCAGAATCGAAGGAGCCGGCGTGGCAGCAGGGGCTGCAACGGGGCCTGCAGTGCTGGAGCTATAGGAGGAATAACTATAGGTGCAGGGGGAGGGGCCAGAGCGAGCATGTCCATGATTACATCCCTAAGGAAGGACCCCATCTGAGGACATGAGCATGAGGAACTTTTCAAAGAACCTGTTGTCGCAGGCCCGTGGGTTGGCAGGTGATATTGACAGGTAGCGGACGGCAGCTGATGCCGCTGCATACTCTGTCTAGCTGTTTGCGGGGTAAACCTGTCCTGTGCTGCTGAAGGATAAACTGTAGGCCACGTACCTGGTTGACACCAGTCCCACCTTGTAACTCGTTCTCCCACCTGCTGCATTCCTCGGGCGGCCATCTTGTCTGGCGTGGTGGCCATCTTGTCGAGCTGCATGCCATGTGCCAAAGTCATGGTGCTTGGCTCACTGGGCCCGGCCTCCTCCAGGACTCTTGGCGATGGAGCATGAGACCTACCCTGCACCTCAGGCCGAGGCCTGGTAGGATTGTCACCCTCAGCAGAGTTGCCGGTAGTGCTGGGTACAGGCGCCCCCTCTGCCATGTTGCAGGTACAAGTGCATAGCCCCTCAGGTGTACACCCGGTAAAAGAACCTTGCGGTCTCTCAGCACTGTCTCTGGAAGGATCTACAGACCCCTCGGCCTGGCCGCCGGTAGCTGAATTAGCCTCGGTACCCGTGCTGGTGTGAGAAACTGAGCGGTTCCTCCCGTCTGGGCGTTTCCTTGGGAAGAAGTCGCCCTTGCGGGGTGCACTGGAAAAGAGCAGCCCTCCCTTAGGCCTTGACTTATGACTGACAAAAGTCCTTCAAGTCCTCTGGGGGCGACTTCTCGAAGAGCTCTGTCCACCTAGCTAGTCAAAGCACGCAAAGAATGTGCTTTGCATTTTGTGCAACCCTCCCATCCATGGTCGGGGCCAAGGCAGCGGAGGCAAAGAACGTGGGGATCCGATGTAGGGAAGAGCACCTCGCAGGCTGGACATCTGCTGAAGCCCGCTGAAGTCGAAATGCATCGGGGAGGAAAGACAGAAGAAAGTATCCGGGGAAGAGCGCGTGGTATTACATGTCCGAAGACAATCCCAGGAGCGCTGGTGAAATGGGCCTGTTCCTGTTGACGCGGAAAAGGGGACTGGCGCCGGTGGGCAGAGTCAGGCGAGCGCATGCTCCCAGGGCTACGCCCCCGCGTGCCTCTAAATTTAAATGGGAAGATTTCTTCTGGTGAAAAAGGTTCCGTCTCCCTTCCCTAACGAGAGGCGCCCATGCAGTATGGAGGAAAGGGGACAGGAGGAAAGAGTACAACAGTTACAGGTAAGTAACTTGTTCCTTCTCCAGCATGGGGTCTGGCATGGATTCACATAAAGAATAGCAGTACAGAAATACACAACGACGTGAGGTGGCAAGGCTCAACAGAAGCAATTACTGTTACCTCCAGAACAGGCTCACCTTCAAGGGAACAGGTTGCGTAGCACTGCTTGGCCGACCCTGGAGTCCTCTCTGGAATCCCTTTCGACGCTGTAGAATCTTGTGAAGGTGTGTGTAGACCTCCACATAGCAGCCCTGCAGATGTCCAGCAGGGGCACACCAGACAGGAACGAAGTCGTCGCAGCGATCGCTCTGGTGGAATGAGCTCTCAGCCGGTCAGGCATTGGTCGGTTTGCCAAACGGTGACAGTGTGTAATACAGGCGGAGAGCCACCTGGAAATGGAAGCCTTGGACCAAGCTTTCCCATGGTTCACAGGACCAAAGTTCACGAAAGGTTGAGACATCTTCCGTAAACTCTTTGTGCGTGCCACATAGAACTTCAGAGCACGCGCCACATCCAGCGAGTGCAAAGTCCTTCCAGCCAGCGACAAAGGTGTCGGAAAAAACACAGGCAACACCAAATGTTTGTTGAGGTGGAATTCTGACGGAACCTTTGGCATGAAGGAAGTGATGTGAAAAGTCAGATAAGGCCTCTTGCAGGACAGGGCCTGGATCTCAACTACCCTCCTGGCAGGGATGATGGACACAATAAAAGGCGTTTTCCACGAAAGGAACTTGAGAGTGGCCTGATGCATAGGTTCGAAGGCGGCCCCCATGAGCCTTGTCAGTACCACGTTGAGTTCCCACGCCGGGGCTGAAGCCTTCACTCTGCCAGACCTGTGAGTCATTCGTGGAAGGCCTAGACTGTTGATGGTGTGTCGAGGTCTTTTTCCTCGTCTGCATCCACCAGGGTGTCCGGCTTGTCTGGAACGAGTGGAGGGGTGCTGGGCGCCGAGGGCTGAGGTGTGGAGACCGGAGCCGGAGGCTGCAGCAGAGGCTAGTACGGAACCGCCTGAACAGTGGAAGGCAGGGGCGCCAGAATCGAAGGAGCCGGCGTGGCAGCAGGGGCTGCAACGGGGCCTGCAGTGCTGGAGCTATAGGAGGAATAACTATAGGTGCAGGGGGAGGGGCCAGAGCGAGCATGTCCATGATTACATCCCTAAGGAAGGACCCCATCTGAGGACATGAGCATGAGGAACTTTTCAAAGAACCTGTCGTCGCAGGCCCGTGGGTTGGCAGGTGATATTGACGGGTAGCGGACGGCTGCTGATGCCGCTGCATACTCTGTCTAGCTGTTTGCGGGGTAAACCTGTCCTGTGCTGCTGAAGGATAAACTGTAGGCCACGTAGCTGGTTGACACCAGTCCCACCTTGTAACTCGTTCTCCCACCTGCTGCATTCCTCGGGCGGCCCTCTTGTCTGGCGTGGTGGCCATCTTGTCGAGCTGCATGCCACGTGCCAAAGTCATGGTGCTTGGCTCACTGGGCCCGGCCTCCTCCAGGACTCTTGGCGATGGAGCATGAGACCTACCCTACACCTCAGGCCGAGGCCTGGTAGGAATGTCACCCTCAGCAGAGTTGCCGGTAGTGCTGGGTACAGGCGCCCCCTCTGCCATGTTGCAGGTACAAGTGCATAGCCCCTCAGGTGTACACCCGGTAAAAGAACCTTGCGGTCTCTCAGCACTGTCTCTGGAAGGATCTACAGACCCCTCGGCCTGGCTGCCGGTAGCTGAATTAGCCTCGGTACCCGTGCTGGTGTGAGAAACTGAGCGGTTCCTCCCGTCTGGGCGTTTCCTTGGGAAGAAGTCGCCCTTGCGGGGTGCACTGGAAAAGAGCAGCCCTCCCTTAGGCCTTGACTTATGACTGACAAAAGTCCTTCAAGTCCTCTGGGGGCGACTTCTCGAAGAGCTCTGTCCACCCAGCTAGTCAAAGCACGCAAAGAATGTGCTTTGCATTTTGTGCAACCCTCCCATCCATGGTCGGGGCCAAGGCAGCGGAGGCAAAGAACGTGGGGATCCGATGTAGGGAAGAGCACCTCGCAGGCTGGACATCTGCTGAAGCCCGCTGAAGTCGAAATGCATCGGGGAGGAAAGACAGAAGAAAGTATCCGGGGAAGAGCGCGTGGTATTACATGTCCGAAGACAATCCCAGGAGCGCTGGTGAAATGGGCCTGTTCCTGTTGACGCGGAAAAGGGGATTGGCGCGGGTGGGCAGAGTGAGGCGAGCGCATGCTCCCAGGGCTACGCCCCCGCGTACCTCTAAATTTAAATGGGAAGATTTCTTCTGGTGAAAAAGGTTCCGTCTCCCTTCCCTAACGAGAGGCGCCCATGCAGTATGGAGGAAAGGGGACAGGACGAAAGAGTACAACAGTTACAGGTATGTAACTTGTTCCTTCTCCAGCATGGGGTCTGGCATGGATTCACATAAAGAATAGCAGTACAGAAATACACAACGACGTGAGGTGGCAAGGCTCAACAGAAGCAATTACTGTTACCTCCGGAACAGGCTCACCTTCAAGGGAACAGGTTGCGTAGCACTGCTTGGCCGACCCTGGAGTCCTCTCTGGAATCCCTTTCGACGCTGTAGAATCTTGTGAAGGTGTGTGTAGACCTCCACATAGCAGCCCTGCAGATGTCCAGCAGGGGCACACCAGACAGGAACGAAGTCGTCGCAGCGATCGCTCTGGTGGAATGAGCTCTCAGCCGGTCAGGCATTGGTCGGTTTGCCAAACGGTGACAGTGTGTAATACAGGCGGAGAGCAACCTGGAAATGGAAGCCTTGGACCAAGCTTTCCCATGGTTCACAGGACCAAAGTTCACGAAAGGTTGAGACATCTTCCGTAAACTCTTTGTGCGTGCCACATAGAACTTCAGAGCACGCGCCACATCCAGCGAGTGCAAAGTCCTTCCAGCCAGCGACAAAGGTGTCGGAAAAAACACAGGCAACACCAAATGTTTGTTGAGATGGAATTCTGACGGAACCTTTGGCATGAAGGAAGGGTGCGCCCGCAGCACCACCCTCGTGATGTGAAAAGTCAGATAAGGCTGCTTGCAGGACAGGGCCTGGATCTCAACTACCCTCCTGGCAGGGATGATGACCACAATAAAAGGCGCTTTCCACGAAAGGAACTTGAGAGTGGCCTGATGCATAGGTTCGAAGGCGGCCCCCATGAGCCTTGTCAGTACCACGTTGAGTTCCCACGCCGGGGCTGAAGCCTTCACTCTGCCAGACCTGTGAGTCATTCGTGGAAGGCCTAGACTGTTGATGGTGTGTCGAGGTCTTTTTCTCATCTGCATCCACCAGGGTGTCCGGCTTGTCTGGAACGAGTGGAGGGGTGCTGGGCGCCGAGGGCTGAGGTGTGGAGACCGGAGCCGGAGGCTGCAGCAGAGGCTAGTACGGAACCGCCTGAACAGTGGAAGGCAGGGGCGCCAGAATCGAAGGAGCCGGCTTGGCAGCAGGGGCTGCAACGGGGCCTGCAGTGCTGGAGCTATAGGAGGAATAACTATAGGTGCAGGGGGAGGGGCCAGAGCGAGCATGTCCATGATTACATCCCTAAGGAAGGACCCCATCTGAGGACATGAGCATGAGGAACTTTTCAAAGAACCTGTCGTCGCAGGCCCGTGGGTTGGCAGGTGATATTGACAGGTAGCGGACGGCTGCTGATGCCGCTGCATACTCTGTCTAGCTGTTTGCGGGGTAAACCTGTCCTGTGCTGCTGAAGGATAAACTGTAGGCCACGTAGCTGGTTGACACCAGTCCCACCTTGTAACTCGTTCTCCCACCTGCTGCATTCCTCGGGCGGCCATCTTATCTGGCGTGGTGGCCATCTTGTCGAGCTGCATGCCATGTGCCAAAGTCATGGTGCTTGGCTCACTGGGCCCGGCCTCCTCCAGGACTCTTGGCGATGGAGCATGAGACCTACCCTGCACCTCAGGCCGAGGCCTGGTAGGAATGTCACCCTCAGCAGAGTTGCCGGTAGTGCTGGGTACAGGCGCCCCCTCTGCCATGTTGCAGGTACAAGTGCATAGCCCCTCAGGTGTACACCCGGTAAAAGAACCTTGCGGTCTCTCAGCACTGTCTCTGGAAGGATCTACAGACCCCTCGGCCTGGCCGCCGGTAGCTGAATTAGCCTCGGTACCCGTGCTGGTGTGAGAAACTGAGCGGTTCCTCCCGTCTGGGCGTTTCCTTGGGAAGAAGTCGCCCTTGCGGGGTGCACTGGAAAAGAGCAGCCCTCCCTTAGGCCTTGACTTATGACTGACAAAAGTCCTTCAAGTCCTCTGGGGGCGATTTCTCGAAGAGCTCTGTCCACCTAGCTAGTCAAAGCATGCAAAGAATGTGCTTTGCATTTTGTGCAACCCTCCCATCCATGGTCGGGGCCAAGGCAGCGGAGGCAAAGAACGTGGGGATCCGATGTAGGGAAGAGCACCTCGCAGGCTGGACACCTGCTGAAGCCCGCTGAAGTCGAAATGCATCGGGGAGGAAAGACAGAAGAAAGTATCCGGGGAAGAGCGCGTGGTATTACATGTCCGAAGACAATCCCAGGAGCGCTGGTGAAATGGGCCTGTTCCTGTTGACGCGGAAAAGGGGACTGGCGCCGGTGGGCAGAGTGAGGCGAGCGCATGCTCCCAGGGCTACGCCCCCGCGTACCTCTAAATTTAAATGGGAAGATTTCTTCTGGTGAAAAAGGTTCCGTCTCCCTTCCCTAACGAGAGGCGCCCATGCAGTATGGAGGAAAGGGGACAGGACGAAAGAGTACAACAGTTACAGGTATGTAACTTGTTCCTTCTCCAGCATGGGGTCTGGCATGGATTCACATAAAGAATAGCAGTACAGAAATACACAACGACGTGAGGTGGCAAGGCTCAACAGAAGCAATTACTGTTACCTCCGGAACAGGCTCACCTTCAAGGGAACAGGTTGCGTAGCACTGCTTGGCCGACCCTGGAGTCCTCTCTGGAATCCCTTTCGACGCTGTAGAATCTTGTGAAGGTGTGTGTAGACCTCCACATAGCAGCCCTGCAGATGTCCAGCAGGGGCACACCAGACAGGAACGAAGTCGTCGCAGCGATCGCTCTGGTGGAATGAGCTCTCAGCCGGTCAGGCATTGGTCGGTTTGCCAAACGGTGACAGTGTGTAATACAGGCGGAGAGCAACCTGGAAATGGAAGCCTTGGACCAAGCTTTCCCATGGTTCACAGGACCAAAGTTCACGAAAGGTTGAGACATCTTCCGTAAACTCTTTGTGCGTGCCACATAGAACTTCAGAGCACGCGCCACATCCAGCGAGTGCAAAGTCCTTCCAGCCAGCGACAAAGGTGTCAAAAAAAAAAAGGGGAACACCAAATGTTTGTTGAGATGGAATTCTGACGGAACCTTTGGCATGAAGGAAGGGTGCGCCCGCAGCACCACCCTCGTGATGTGAAAAGTCAGATAAGGCTGCTTGCAGGACAGGGCCTGGATCTCAACTACCCTCCTGGCAGGGATGATGGCCACAATAAAAGGCGCTTTCCACGAAAGGAACTTGAGAGTGGCCTGATGCATAGGTTCGAAGGCGGCCCCCATGAGCCTTGTCAGTACCACGTTGAGTTCCCACGCCGGGGCTGAAGCCTTCACTCTGCCAGACCTGTGAGTCATTCGTGGAAGGCCTAGACTGTTGATGGTGTGTCGAGGTCTTTTTCTCATCTGCATCCACCAGGGTGTCCGGCTTGTCTGGAACGAGTGGAGGGGTGCTGGGCGCCGAGGGCTGAGGTGTGGAGACCGGAGCCGGAGGCTGCAGCAGAGGCTAGTACGGAACCGACTGAACAGTGGAAGGCAGGGGCGCCAGAATCGAAGGAGCCGGCTTGGCAGCAGGGGCTGCAACGGGGCCTGCAGTGCTGGAGCTATAGGAGGAATAACTATAGGTGCAGGGGGAGGGGCCAGAGCGAGCATGTCCATGATTACATCCCTAAGGAAGGACCCCATCTGAGGACATGAGCATGAGGAACTTTTCAAAGAACCTGTCGTCGCAGGCCCGTGGGTTGGCAGGTGATATTGACGGGTAGCGGACAGCTGCTGATGCCGCTGCATACTCTGTCTAGCTGTTTGCGGGGTAAACCTGTCCTGTGCTGCTGAAGGATAAACTGTAGGCCACGTACCTGGTTGACACCAGTCCCACCTTGTAACTCGTTCTCCCACCTGCTGCATTCCTCGGGCGGCCATCTTGTCTGGCGTGGTGGCCATCTTGTCGAGCTGCATGCCACGTGCCAAAGTCATGGTGCTTGGCTCACTGGGCCCGGCCTCCTCCAGGACTCTTGACGATGGAGCATGAGACCTACCCTGCACCTCAGGCCGAGGCCTGGTAGGAATGTCACCCTCAGCAGAGTTGCCGGTAGTGCTGGGTACAGGCGCCCCCTCTGCCATGTTGCAGGTACAAGTGCAAAGCCCCTCAGGTGTACACCCGGTAAAAGAACCTTGCTGTCTCTCAGCACTATCTCTGGAAGGATCTACAGACCCCTCGGCCTGGCGGCCGGTAGCTGAATTAGCCTCGGTACCCGTGCTGGTGTGAGAAACTGAGCGGTTCCTCCCGTCTGGGCGTTTCCTTGGGAAGAAGTCGCCCTTGCGGGGTGCACTGGAAAAGAGCAGCCCTCCCTTAGGCCTTGACTTATGACTGACAAAAGTCCTTCAAGTCCTCTGGGGGCGACTTCTCGAAGAGCTCTGTCCACCTAGCTAGTCAAAGCACGAAAAGAATGTGCTTTGCATTTTGTGCAACCCTCCCATCCATGGTCGGGGCCAAGGCAGCGGAGGCAAAGAACGTGGGGATCCGATGTAGGGAAGAGCACCTCGCAGGCTGGACATCTGCTGAAGCCCGCTGAAGTCGAAATGCATCGGGGAGGAAAGACAGAAGAAAGTATCCGGGGAAGAGCGCGTGGTATTACATGTCCGAAGACAATCCCAGGAGCGCTGGTGAAATGGGCCTGTTCCTGTTGACGCGGAAAAGGGGACTGGCGCCGGTGGGCAGAGTCAGGCGAGCGCATGCTCCCAGGGCTACGCCCCCGCGTGCCTCTAAATTTAAATGGGAAGATTTCTTCTGGTGAAAAAGGTTCCGTCTCCCTTCCCCAACGAGAGGCGCCCATGCAGTATGGAGGAAAGGGGACAGGACGAAAGAGTACAACAGTTACAGGTAAGTAACTTGTTCCTTCTCCAGCATGGGGTCTGGCATGGATTCACATAAAGAATAAATAGCAGTACAGAAATACACAACGACGTGAGGTGGCAAGGCTCAACAGAAGCAATTACTGTTACCTCCGGAACAGGCTCACCTTCAAGGGAACAGGTTGCGTAGCACTGCTTGGCCGACCCTGGAGTCCTCTCTGGAATCCCTTTCGACGCTGTAGAATCTTGTGAAGGTGTGTGTAGACCTCCACATAGCAGCCCTGCAGATGTCCAGCAGGGGCACACCAGACAGGAACGAAGTCGTCGCAGCGATCGCTCTGGTCGAATGAGCTCTCAGCCGGTCAGGCATTGGTCGGTTTGCCAAACGGTGACAGTGTGTAATACAGGCGGAGAGCCACCTGGAAATGGAAGCCTTGGACCAAGCTTTCCCATGGTTCACAGGACCAAAGTTCACGAAAGGTTGAGACATCTTCCGTAAACTCTTCGGAAAAAACACAGGCAACACCAAATGTTTGTTGAGGTGGAATTCTGATGGAACCTTTGGCATGAAGGAAGGGTGCGCCCGCAGCACCACCCTCGTGATGTGAAAAGTCAGATAAGGCCGCTTGCAGGACAGGGCCTGGATCTCAACTACCCTCCTGGCAGGGATGATGACCACAATAAAAGGCGCTTTCCACGAAAGGAACTTGAGAGTGGCCTGATGCATAGGTTCGAAGGCGGCCCCCATGAGCCTTGTCAGTACCACGTTGAGTTCCCACGCCGGGGCTGAAGCCTTCACTCTGCCAGACCTGTGAGTCATTCGTGGAAAGCCTAGACTGTTGATGGTGTGTCGAGGTCTTTTTCCTCGTCTGCATCCATCAGGGTGTCCGGCTTGTCTGGAACGAGTGGAGGGGTGCTGGGCGCCGAGGGCTGCGGTGTGGAGACCGGAGCCGGAGGCTGCAGCAGAGGCTAGTACGGAACCGCCTGAACAGTGGAAGGCAGGGGCGCCAGAATCGAAGGAGCCGGCGTGGCAGCAGGGGCTGCAACGGGGCCTGCAGTGCTGGAGCTATAGGAGGAATAACTATAGGTGCAGGGGGAGGGGCCAGAGCGAGCATGTCCATGATTACATCCCTAAGGAAGGACCCCATCTGAGGACATGAGCATGAGGAACTTTTCAAAGAACCTGTCGGCGCAGGCCCGTGGGTTGGCAGGTGATATTGACAGGTAGCGGACGGCAGCTGATGCCGCTGCATACTCTGTCTAGCTGTTTGCGGGGTAAACCTGTCCTGTGCTGCTGAAGGATAAACTGTAGGCCACGTACCTGGTTGACACCAGTCCCACCTTGTAACTCGTTCTCCCACCTGCTGCATTCCTCGGGCGGCCATCTTGTCTGGCGTGGTGGCCATCTTGTCGAGCTGCATGCCATGTGCCAAAGTCATGGTGCTTGGCTCACTGGGCCCGGCCTCCTCCAGGACTCTTGGCGATGGAGCATGAGACCTACCCTGCACCTCAGGCCGAGGCCTGGTAGGATTGTCACCCTCAGCAGAGTTGCCGGTAGTGCTGGGTACAGGCGCCCCCTCTGCCATGTTGCAGGTACAAGTGCATAGCCCCTCAGGTGTACACCCGGTAAAAGAACCTTGCGGTCTCTCAGCACTGTCTCTGGAAGGATCTACAGACCCCTCGGCCTGGCCGCCGGTAGCTGAATTAGCCTCGGTACCCGTGCTGGTGTGAGAAACTGAGCGGTTCCTCCCGTCTGGGCGTTTCCTTGGGAAGAAGTCGCCCTTGCGGGGTGCACTGGAAAAGAGCAGCCCTCCCTTAGGCCTTGACTTATGACTGACAAAAGTCCTTCAAGTCCTCTGGGGGCGACTTCTCGAAGAGCTCTGTCCACCTAGCTAGTCAAAGCACGCAAAGAATGTGCTTTGCATTTTGTGCAACCCTCCCATCCATGGTCGGGGCCAAGGCAGCGGAGGCAAAGAACGTGGGGATCCGATGTAGGGAAGAGCACCTCGCAGGCTGGACATCTGCTGAAGCCCGCTGAAGTCGAAATGCATCGGGGAGGAAAGACAGAAGAAAGTATCCGGGGAAGAGCGCGTGGTATTACATGTCCGAAGACAATCCCAGGAGCGCTGGTGAAATGGGCCTGTTCCTGTTGACGCGGAAAAGGGGACTGGCGCCGGTGGGCAGAGTCAGGCGAGCGCATGCTCCCAGGGCTACGCCCCCGCGTGCCTCTAAATTTAAATGGGAAGATTTCTTCTGGTGAAAAAGGTTCCGTCTCCCTTCCCTAACGAGAGGCGCCCATGCAGTATGGAGGAAAGGGGACAGGACGAAAGAGTACAACAGTTACAGGTAAGTAACTTGTTCCTTCTCCAGCATGGGGTCTGGCATGGATTCACATAAAGAATAAATAGCAGTACAGAAATACACAACGACGTGAGGTGGCAAGGCTCAACAGAAGTAATTACTGTTACCTCCGGAACAGGCTCACCTTCAAGGGAACAGGTTGCGTAGCACTGCTTGGCCGACCCTGGAGTCCTCTCTGGAATCCCTTTCGACGCTGTAGAATCTTGTGAAGGTGTGTGTAGACCTCCACATAGCAGCCCTGCAGATGTCCAGCAGGGGCACACCAGACAGGAACGAAGTCGTCGCAGCGATCGCTCTGGTGGAATGAGCTCTCAGCCGGTCAGGCATTGGTCGGTTTGCCAAACGGTGACAGTGTGTAATACAGGCGGAGAGCCACCTGGAAATGGAAGCCTTGGACCAAGCTTTCCCATGGTTCACAGGACCAAAGTTCACGAAAGGTTGAGACATCTTCCGTAAACTCTTTGTGCGTGCCACATAGAACTTCAGAGCACGCGCCACATCCAGCGAGTGCAAAGTCCTTCCAGCCAGCGACAAAGGTGTCGGAAAAAACACAGGCAACACCAAATGTTTGTTGAGGTGGAATTCTGACGGAACCTTTGGCATGAAGGAAGGGTGCGCCCGCAGCACCACCCTCGTGATGTGAAAAGTCAGATAAGGCCTCTTGCAGGACAGGGCCTGGATCTCAACTACCCTCCTGGCAGGGATGATGGCCACAATAAAAGGCGTTTTCCACGAAAGGAACTTGAGAGTGGCCTGATGCATAGGTTCGAAGGCGGCCCCCATGAGCCTTGTCAGTACCACGTTGAGTTCCCACGCCGGGGCTGAAGCCTTCACTCTGCCAGACCTGTGAGTCATTCGTGGAAGGCCTAGACTGTTGATGGTGTGTCGAGGTCTTTTTCCTCGTCTGCATCCACCAGGGTGTCCGGCTTGTCTGGAACGAGTGGAGGGGTGCTGGGCGCCGAGGGCTGAGGTGTGGAGACCGGAGCCGGAGGCTGCAGCAGAGGCTAGTACGGAACCGCCTGAACAGTGGAAGGCAGGGGCACCAGAATCGAAGGAGCCGGCGTGGCAGCAGGGGCTGCAACGGGGCCTGCAGTGCTGGAGCTATAGGAGGAATAACTATAGGTGCAGGGGGAGGGGCCAGAGCGAGCATGTCCATGATTACATCCCTAAGGAAGGACCCCATCTGAGGACATGAGCATGAGGAACTTTTCAAAGAACCTGTCGTCGCAGGCCCGTGGGTTGGCAGTTGATATTGACAGGTAGCGGACGGCTGCTGATGCCGCTGCATACTCTGTCTAGCTGTTTGCGGGGTAAACCTGTCCTGTGCTGCTGAAGGATAAACTGTAGGCCACGTAGCTGGTTGACACCAGTCCCACCTTGTAACTCGTTCTCCCACCTGCTGCATTCCTCGGGCGGCCATCTTGTCTGGCGTGGTGGCCATCTTGTCGAGCTGCATGCCACATGCCAAAGTCATGGTGCTTGGCTCACTGGGCCCGGCCTCCTCCAGGACTCTTGACGATGGAGCGTGAGACCTACCCTGCACCTCAGGCCGAGGCCTGGTAGGAATGTCACCCTCAGCAGAGTTGCCGGTAGTGCTGGGTACAGGCGCCCCCTCTGCCATGTTGCAGGTACAAGTGCATAGCCCCTCAGGTGTACACCCGGTAAAAGAACCTTGCGGTCTCTCAGCACTGTCTCTGGAAGGATCTACAGACCCCTCGGCCTGGCGGCCGGTAGCTGAATTAGCCTCGGTACCCGTGCTGGTGTGAGAAACTGAGCGGTTCCTCCCGTCTGGGCGTTTCCTTGGGAAGAAGTCGCCCTTGCGGGGTGCACTGGAAAAGAGCAGCCCTCCCTTAGGCCTTGACTTATGACTGACAAAAGTCCTTCAAGTCCTCTGGGGGCGACTTCTCGAAGAGCTCTGTCCACCTAGCTAGTCAAAGCACGCAAAGAATGTGCTTTGCATTTTGTGCAACCCTCCCATCCATGGTCGGGGCCAAGGCAGCGGAGGCAAAGAACGTGGGGATCCGATGTAGGGAAGAGCACCTCGCAGGCTGGACATCTGCTGAAGCCCGCTGAAGTCGAAATGCATCGGGGAGGAAAGACAGAAGAAAGTATCCGGGGAAGAGCGCGTGGTATTACATGTCCGAAGACAATCCCAGGAGCGCTGGTGAAATGGGCCTGTTCCTGTTGACGCGGAAAAGGGGACTGGCGCCGGTGGGCAGAGTCAGGCGAGCGCATGCTCCCAGGGCTACGCCCCCGCGTACCTCTAAATTTAAATGGGAAGATTTCTTCTGGTGAAAAAGGTTCCGTCTCCCTTCCCTAACGAGAGGCGCCCATGCAGTATGGAGGAAAGGGGACAGGACGAAAGAGTACAACAGTTACAGGTAAGTAACTTGTTCCTTCTCCAGCATGGGGTCTGGCATGGATTCACATAAAGAATAAATAGCAGTACAGAAACACACAACGACGTGAGGTGGCAAGGCTCAACAGAAGCAATTACTGTTACCTCCGGAACAAGCTCACCTTCAAGGGAACAGGTTGCGTAGCACTGCTTGGCCGACCCTGGAGTCCTCTCTGGAATCCCTTTCGACGCTGTAGAATCTTGTGAAGGTGTGTAGACCTCCACATAGCAGCCCTGCAGATGTCCAGCAGGGGCACACCAGACAGGAACGAAGTCGTCGCAGCGATCGCTCTGGTGGAATGAGCTCTCAGCCGGTCAGGCATTGGTCGGTTTGCCAAACGGTGACAGTGTGTAATACAGGCGGAGAGCCACCTGGAAATGGAAGCCTTGGACCAAGCTTTCCCATGGTTCACAGGACCAAAGTTCACGAAAGGTTGAGACATCTTCCGTAAACTCTTCGGAAAAAACACAGGCAACACCAAATGTTTGTTGAGGTGGAATTCTGACGGAACCTTTGGCATGAAGGAAGGGTGCGCCCGCAGCACCACCCTCGTGATGTGAAAAGTCAGATAAGGCCGCTTGCAGGACAGGGCCTGGATCTCAACTACCCTCCTGGCAGGGATGATGGCCACAATAAAAGGCGTTTTCCACGAAAGGAACTTGAGAGTGGCCTGATGCATAGGTTCGAAGGCGGCCCCCATGAGCCTTGTCAGTACCACGTTGAGTTCCCACGCCGGGGCTGAAGCCTTCACTCTGCCAGACCTGTGAGTCATTCGTGGAAGGCCTAGACTGTTGATGGTGTGTCGAGGTCTTTTTCCTCGTCTGCATCCATCAGGGTGTCCGGCTTGTCTGGAACGAGTGGAGGGGTGCTGGGCGCCGAGGGCTGCGGTGTGGAGACCGGAGCCTGCAGCAGAGGCTAGTACGGAACCGCCTGAACAGTGGAAGGCAGGGGCGCCAGAATCGAAGGAGCCGGCGTGGCAGCAGGGGCTGCAACGGGGCCTGCAGTGCTGGAGCTATAGGAGGAATAACTATAGGTGCAGGGGGAGGGGCCAGAGCGAGCATGTCCATGATTACATCCCTAAGGAAGGACCCCATATGAGGACATGAGCATGAGGAACTTTTCAAAGAACCTGTTGTCGCAGGCCCGTGGGTTGGCAGGTGATATTGACAGGTAGCGGACGGCAGCTGATGCCGCTGCATACTCTGTCTAGCTGTTTGCGGGGTAAACCTGTCCTGTGCTGCTGAAGGATAAACTGTAGGCCACGTACCTGGTTGACACCAGTCCCACCTTGTAACTCGTTCTCCCACCTGCTGCATTCCTCGGGCGGCCATCTTGTCTGGCGTGGTGGCCATCTTGTCGAGCTGCATGCCATGTGCCAAAGTCATGGTGCTTGGCTCACTGGGCCCGGCCTCCTCCAGGACTCTTGGCGATGGAGCATGAGACCTACCCTGCACCTCAGGCCGAGGCCTGGTAGGATTGTCACCCTCAGCAGAGTTGCCGGTAGTGCTGGGTACAGGCGCCCCCTCTGCCATGTTGCAGGTACAAGTGTATAGCCCCTCAGGTGTACACCCGGTAAAAGAACCTTGCGGTCTCTCAGCACTGTCTCTGGAAGGATCTACAGACCCCTCGGCCTGGCCGCCGGTAGCTGAATTAGCCTCGGTACCCGTGCTGGTGTGAGAAACTGAGCGGTTCCTCCCGTCTGGGCGTTTCCTTGGGAAGAAGTCGCCCTTGCGGGGTGCACTGGAAAAGAGCAGCCCTCCCTTAGGCCTTGACTTATGACTGACAAAAGTCCTTCAAGTCCTCTGGGGGCGACTTCTCGAAGAGCTCTGTCCACCTAGCTAGTCAAAGCACGCAAAGAATGTGCTTTGCATTTTGTGCAACCCTCCCATCCATGGTCGGGGCCAAGGCAGCGGAGGCAAAGAACGTGGGGATCCGATGTAGGGAAGAGCACCTCGCAGGCTGGACATCTGCTGAAGCCCGCTGAAGTCGAAATGCATCGGGGAGGAAAGACAGAAGAAAGTATCCGGGGAAGAGCGCGTGGTATTACATGTCCGAAGACAATCCCAGGAGCGCTGGTGAAATGGGCCTGTTCCTGTTGACGCGGAAAAGGGGACTGGCGCCGGTGGGCAGAGTCAGGCGAGCGCATGCTCCCAGGGCTACGCCCCCGCGTGCCTCTAAATTTAAATGGGAAGATTTCTTCTGGTGAAAAAGGTTCCGTCTCCCTTCCCTAACGAGAGGCGCCCATGCAGTATGGAGGAAAGGGGACAGGAGGAAAGAGTACAACAGTTACAGGTAAGTAACTTGTTCCTTCTCCAGCATGGGGTCTGGCATGGATTCACATAAAGAATAGCAGTACAGAAATACACAACGACGTGAGGTGGCAAGGCTCAACAGAAGCAATTACTGTTACCTCCAGAACAGGCTCACCTTCAAGGGAACAGGTTGCGTAGCACTGCTTGGCCGACCCTGGAGTCCTCTCTGGAATCCCTTTCGACGCTGTAGAATCTTGTGAAGGTGTGTGTAGACCTCCACATAGCAGCCCTGCAGATGTCCAGCAGGGGCACACCAGACAGGAACGAAGTCGTCGCAGCGATCGCTCTGGTGGAATGAGCTCTCAGCCGGTCAGGCATTGGTCGGTTTGCCAAACGGTGACAGTGTGTAATACAGGCGGAGAGCAACCTGGAAATGGAAGCCTTGGACCAAGCTTTCCCATGGTTCACAGGACCAAAGTTCACGAAAGGTTGAGACATCTTCCGTAAACTCTTTGTGCGTGCCACATAGAACTTCAGAGCACGCGCCACATCCAGCGAGTGCAAAGTCCTTCCAGCCAGCGACAAAGGTGTCGGAAAAAACACAGGCAACACCAAATGTTTGTTGAGGTGGAATTCTGACGGAACCTTTGGCATGAAGGAAGGGTGCGCCCGCAGCACCACCTCGTGATGTGAAAAGTCAGATAAGGCCGTTTGCAGGACAGGGCCTGGATCTCAACTACCCTCCTGGCAGGGATGATGGCCACAATAAAAGGCGTTTTCCACGAAAGGAACTTGAGAGTGGCCTGATGCATAGGTTCGAAGGCGGCCCCCATGAGCCTTGTCAGTACCACGTTGAGTTCCCACGCCGGGGCTGAAGCCTTCACTCTGCCAGACCTGTGAGTCATTCGTGGAAGGCCTAGACTGTTGATGGTGTGTCGAGGTATTTTTCCTCGTCTGCATCCACCAGGGTGTCCGGCTTGTCTGGAACGAGTGGAGGGGTGCTGGGCGCCGAGGGCTGAGGTGTGGAGACCGGAGCCGGAGGCTGCAGCAGAGGCTAGTACGGAACCGCCTGAACAGTGGAAGGCAGGGGCGCCAGAATCGAAGGAGCCGGCGTGGCAGCAGGGGCTGCAACAGGGCCTGCAGTGCTGGAGCTATAGGAGGAATAACTATAGGTGCAGGGGGAGGGGCCAGAGCGAGCATGTCCATGATTACATCCCTAAGGAAGGACCCCATCCGAGGACATGAGCATGAGGAACTTTTCAAAGAACCTGTCGTCGCAGGCCCGTGGGTTGGCAGGTGATATTGACAGGTAGCGGACGGCTGCTGATGCCGCTGCATACTCTGTCTAGCTGTTTGCGGGGTAAACCTGTCCTGTGCTGCTGAAGGATAAACTGTAGGCCACGTAGCTGGTTGACACCAGTCCCACCTTGTAACTCGTTCTCCCACCTGCTGCATTCCTCGGGCGGCCATCTTATCTGGCGTGGTGGCCATCTTGTCGAGCTGCATGCCATGTGCCAAAGTCATGGTGCTTGGCTCACTGGGCCCGGCCTCCTCCAGGACTCTTGGCGATGGAGCATGAGACCTACCCTGCACCTCAGGCCGAGGCCTGGTAGGAATGTCACCCTCAGCAGAGTTGCCGGTAGTGCTGGGTACAGGCGCCCCCTCTGCCATGTTGCAGGTACAAGTGCATAGCCCCTCAGGTGTACACCCGGTAAAAGAACCTTGCGGTCTCTCAGCACTGTCTCTGGAAGGATCTACAGACCCCTCGGCCTGGCCGCCGGTAGCTGAATTAGCCTCGGTACCCGTGCTGGTGTGAGAAACTGAGCGGTTCCTCCCGTCTGGGCGTTTCCTTGGGAAGAAGTCGCCCTTGCGGGGTGCACTGGAAAAGAGCAGCCCTCCCTTAGGCCTTGACTTATGACTGACAAAAGTCCTTCAAGTACTCTGGGGGCGATTTCTCGAAGAGCTCTGTCCACCTAGCTAGTCAAAGCACGCAAAGAATGTGCTTTGCATTTTGTGCAACCCTCCCATCCATGGTCGGGGCCAAGGCAGCAGAGGCAAAGAACGTGGGGATCCGATGTAGGGAAGAGCACCTCGCAGGCTGGACATCTGCTGAAGCCCGCTGAAGTCGAAATGCATCGGGGAGGAAAGACAGAAGAAAGTATCCGGGGAAGAGCGCGTGGTATTACATGTCCGAAGACAATCCCAGGAGCGCTTGGTAAATGGGCCTGTTCCTGTTGACGCGGAAAAGGGGACTGGCGCCGGTGGGCAGAGTCAGGCGAGCGCATGCTCCCAGGGCTACGCCCCCGCGTGCCTCTAAATTTAAATGGGAAGATTTCTTCTGGTGAAAAAGGTTCCGTCTCCCTTCCCTAACGAGAGGCGCCCATGCAGTATGGAGGAAAGGGGACAGGACGAAAGAGTACAACAGTTACAGGTAAGTAACTTGTTCCTTCTCCAGCATGGGGTCTGGCATGGATTCACATAAAGAATAGCAGTACAGAAATACACAACGACGTGAGGTGGCAAGGCTCAACAGAAGCAATTACTGTTACCTCCAGAACAGGCTCACCTTCAAGGGAACAGGTTGCGTAGCACTGCTTGGCCGACCCTGGAGTCCTCTCTGGAATCCCTTTCGACGCTGTAGAATCTTGTGAAGGTGTGTGTAGACCTCCACATAGCAGCCCTGCAGATGTCCAGCAGGGGCACACCAGACAGGAACGAAGTCGTCGCAGCGATCGCTCTGGTCGAATGAGCTCTCAGCCGGTCAGGCATTGGTCGGTTTGCCAAACGGTGACAGTGTGTAATACAGGCGGAGAGCCACCTGGAAATGGAAGCCTTGGACCAAGCTTTCCCATGGTTCACAGGACCAAAGTTCACGAAAGGTTGAGACATCTTACGTAAACTCTTCGGAAAAAACACAGGCAACACCAAATGTTTGTTGAGGTGGAATTCTGACGGAACCTTTGGCATGAAGGAAGGCTGCGCCCGCAGCACCACCCTCGTGATGTGAAAAGTCAGATAAGGCCGCTTGCAGGACAGGGCCTGGATCTCAACTACCCTCCTGGCAGGGATGATGGCCACAATAAAAGGCGTTTTCCACGAAAGGAACTTGAGAGTGGCCTGATGCATAGGTTCGAAGGCGGCCCCCATGAGCCTTGTCAGTACCACGTTGAGTTCCCACGCCGGGGCTGAAGCCTTCACTCTGCCAGACCTGTGAGTCATTCGTGGAAGGCCTAGACTGTTGATGGTGTGTCGAGGTCTTTTTCCTCGTCTGCATCCATCAGGGTGTCCGGCTTGTCTGGAACGAGTGGAGGGGTGCTGGGCGCCGAGGGCTGCGGTGTGGAGACCGGAGCCTGCAGCAGAGGCTAGTACGGAACCGCCTGAACAGTGGAAGGCAGGGGCGCCAGAATCGAAGGAGCCGGCGTGGCAGCAGGGGCTGCAACGGGGCCTGCAGTGCTGGAGCTATAGGAGGAATAACTATAGGTGCAGGGGGAGGGGCCAGAGCGAGCATGTCCATGATTACATCCCTAAGGAAGGACCCCATCTGAGGACATGAGCATGAGGAACTTTTCAAAGAACCTGTTGTCGCAGGCCCGTGGGTTGGCAGGTGATATTGACAGGTAGCGGACGGCAGCTGATGCCGCTGCATACTCTGTCTAGCTGTTTGCGGGGTAAACCTGTCCTGTGCTGCTGAAGGATAAACTGTAGGCCACGTACCTGGTTGACACCAGTCCCACCTTGTAACTCGTTCTCCCACCTGCTGCATTCCTCGGGCGGCCATCTTGTCTGGCGTGGTGGCCATCTTGTCGAGCTGCATGCCATGTGCCAAAGTCATGGTGCTTGGCTCACTGGGCCCGGCCTCCTCCAGGACTCTTGGCGATGGAGCATGAGACCTACCCTGCACCTCAGGCCGAGGCCTGGTAGGATTGTCACCCTCAGCAGAGTTGCCGGTAGTGCTGGGTACAGGCGCCCCCTCTGCCATGTTGCAGGTACAAGTGCATAGCCCCTCAGGTGTACACCCGGTAAAAGAACCTTGCGGTCTCTCAGCACTGTCTCTGGAAGGATCTACAGACCCCTCGGCCTGGCCGCCGGTAGCTGAATTAGCCTCGGTACCCGTGCTGGTGTGAGAAACTGAGCGGTTCCTCCCGTCTGGGCGTTTCCTTGGGAAGAAGTCGCCCTTGCGGGGTGCACTGGAAAAGAGCAGCCCTCCCTTAGGCCTTGACTTATGACTGACAAAAGTCCTTCAAGTCCTCTGGGGGCGACTTCTCGAAGAGCTCTGTCCACCTAGCTAGTCAAAGCACGCAAAGAATGTGCTTTGCATTTTGTGCAACCCTCCCATCCATGGTCGGGGCCAAGGCAGCGGAGGCAAAGAACGTGGGGATCCGATGTAGGGAAGAGCACCTCGCAGGCTGGACATCTGCTGAAGCCCGCTGAAGTCGAAATGCATCGGGGAGGAAAGACAGAAGAAAGTATCCGGGGAAGAGCGCGTGGTATTACATGTCCGAAGACAATCCCAGGAGCGCTGGTGAAATGGGCCTGTTCCTGTTGACGCGGAAAAGGGGACTGGCGCCGGTGGGCAGAGTCAGGCGAGCGCATGCTCCCAGGGCTACGCCCCCGCGTGCCTCTAAATTTAAATGGGAAGATTTCTTCTGGTGAAAAAGGTTCCGTCTCCCTTCCCTAACGAGAGGCGCCCATGCAGTATGGAGGAAAGGGGACAGGAGGAAAGAGTACAACAGTTACAGGTAAGTAACTTGTTCCTTCTCCAGCATGGGGTCTGGCATGGATTCACATAAAGAATAGCAGTACAGAAATACACAACGACGTGAGGTGGCAAGGCTCAACAGAAGCAATTACTGTTACCTCCAGAACAGGCTCACCTTCAAGGGAACAGGTTGCGTAGCACTGCTTGGCCGACCCTGGAGTCCTCTCTGGAATCCCTTTCGACGCTGTAGAATCTTGTGAAGGTGTGTGTAGACCTCCACATAGCAGCCCTGCAGATGTCCAGCAGGGGCACACCAGACAGGAACGAAGTCGTCGCAGCGATCGCTCTGGTGGAATGAGCTCTCAGCCGGTCAGGCATTGGTCGGTTTGCCAAACGGTGACAGTGTGTAATACAGGCGGAGAGCCACCTGGAAATGGAAGCCTTGGACCAAGCTTTCCCATGGTTCACAGGACCAAAGTTCACGAAAGGTTGAGACATCTTCCGTAAACTCTTTGTGCGTGCCACATAGAACTTCAGAGCACGCGCCACATCCAGCGAGTGCAAAGTCCTTCCAGCCAGCGACAAAGGTGTCGGAAAAAACACAGGCAACACCAAATGTTTGTTGAGGTGGAATTCTGACGGAACCTTTGGCATGAAGGAAGTGATGTGAAAAGTCAGATAAGGCCTCTTGCAGGACAGGGCCTGGATCTCAACTACCCTCCTGGCAGGGATGATGGCCACAATAAAAGGCGTTTTCCACGAAAGGAACTTGAGAGTGGCCTGATGCATAGGTTCGAAGGCGGCCCCCATGAGCCTTGTCAGTACCACGTTGAGTTCCCACGCCGGGGCTGAAGCCTTCACTCTGCCAGACCTGTGAGTCATTCGTGGAAGGCCTAGACTGTTGATGGTGTGTCGAGGTCTTTTTCCTCGTCTGCATCCACCAGGGTGTCCGGCTTGTCTGGAACGAGTGGAGGGGTGCTGGGCGCCGAGGGCTGAGGTGTGGAGACCGGAGCCGGAGGCTGCAGCAGAGGCTAGTACGGAACCGCCTGAACAGTGGAAGGCAGGGGCACCAGAATCGAAGGAGCCGGCGTGGCAGCAGGGGCTGCAACGGGGCCTGCAGTGCTGGAGCTATAGGAGGAATAACTATAGGTGCAGGGGGAGGGGCCAGAGCGAGCATGTCCATGATTACATCCCTAAGGAAGGACCCCATCTGAGGACATGAGCATGAGGAACTTTTCAAAGAACCTGTCGTCGCAGGCCCGTGGGTTGGCAGGTGATATTGACAGGTAGCGGACGGCTGCTGATGCCGCTGCATACTCTGTCTAGCTGTTTGCGGGGTAAACCTGTCCTGTGCTGCTGAAGGATAAACTGTAGGCCACGTAGCTGGTTGACACCAGTCCCACCTTGTAACTCGTTCTCCCACCTGCTGCATTCCTCGGGCGGCCATCTTGTCTGGCGTGGTGGCCATCTTGTCGAGCTGCATGCCACATGCCAAAGTCATGGTGCTTGGCTCACTGGGCCCGGCCTCCTCCAGGACTCTTGACGATGGAGCATGAGACCTACCCTGCACCTCAGGCCGAGGCCTGGTAGGAATGTCACCCTCAGCAGAGTTGCCGGTAGTGCTGGGTACAGGCGCCCCCTCTGCCATGTTGCAGGTACAAGTGCATAGCCCCTCAGGTGTACACCCGGTAAAAGAACCTTGCGGTCTCTCAGCACTGTCTCTGGAAGGATCTACAGACCCCTCGGCCTGGCGGCCGGTAGCTGAATTAGCCTCGGTACCTGTGCTGGTGTGAGAAACTGAGCGGTTCCTCCCGTCTGGGCGTTTCCTTGGGAAGAAGTCGCCCTTGCGGGGTGCACTGGAAAAGAGCAGCCCTCCCTTAGGCCTTGACTTATGACTGACAAAAGTCCTTCAAGTCCTCTGGGGGCGACTTCTCGAAGAGCTCTGTCCACCTAGCTAGTCAAAGCACGCAAAGAATGTGCTTTGCATTTTGTGCAACCCTCCCATCCATGGTCGGGGCCAAGGCAGCGGAGGCAAAGAACGTGGGGATCCGATGTAGGGAAGAGCACCTCGCAGGCTGGACATCTGCTGAAGCCCGCTGAAGTCGAAATGCATCGGGGAGGAAAGACAGAAGAAAGTATCCGGGGAAGAGCGCGTGGTATTACATGTCCGAAGACAATCCCAGGAGCGCTGGTGAAATGGGCCTGTTCCTGTTGACGCGGAAAAGGGGACTGGCGCCGGTGGGCAGAGTCAGGCGAGCGCATGCTCCCAGGGCTACGCCCCCGCGTGCCTCTAAATTTAAATGGGAAGATTTCTTCTGGTGAAAAAGGTTCCGTCTCCCTTCCCTAACGAGAGGCGCCCATGCAGTATGGAGGAAAGGGGACAGGACGAAAGAGTACAACAGTTACAGGTATGTAACTTGTTCCTTCTCCAGCATGGGGTCTGGCATGGATTCACATAAAGAATAGCAGTACAGAAATACACAACGACGTGAGGTGGCAAGGCTCAACAGAAGCAATTACTGTTACCTCCGGAACAGGCTCACCTTCAAGGGAACAGGTTGCGTAGCACTGCTTGGCCGACCCTGGAGTCCTCTCTGGAATCCCTTTCGACGCTGTAGAATCTTGTGAAGGTGTGTGTAGACCTCCACATAGCAGCCCTGCAGATGTCCAGCAGGGGCACACCAGACAGGAACGAAGTCGTCGCAGCGATCGCTCTGGTGGAATGAGCTCTCAGCCGGTCAGGCATTGGTCGGTTTGCCAAACGGTGACAGTGTGTAATACAGGCGGAGAGCAACCTGGAAATGGAAGCCTTGGACCAAGCTTTCCCATGGTTCACAGGACCAAAGTTCACGAAAGGTTGAGACATCTTCCGTAAACTCTTTGTGCGTGCCACATAGAACTTCAGAGCACGCGCCACATCCAGCGAGTGCAAAGTCCTTCCAGCCAGCGACAAAGGTGTCGGAAAAAACACAGGCAACACCAAATGTTTGTTGAGATGGAATTCTGACGGAACCTTTGGCATGAAGGAAGGGTGCGCCCGCAGCACCACCCTCGTGATGTGAAAAGTCAGATGAGGCTGCTTGCAGGACAGGGCCTGGATCTCAACTACCCTCCTGGCAGGGATGATGACCACAATAAAAGGCGCTTTCCACGAAAGGAACTTGAGAGTGGCCTGATGCATAGGTTCGAAGGCGGCCCCCATGAGCCTTGTCAGTACCACGTTGAGTTCCCACGCCGGGGCTGAAGCCTTCACTCTGCCAGACCTGTGAGTCATTCGTGGAAGGCCTAGACTGTTGATGGTGTGTCGAGGTCTTTTTCCTCGTCTGCATCCACCAGGGTGTCCGGCTTGTCTGGAACGAGTGGAGGGGTGCTGGGCGCCGAGGGCTGAGGTGTGGAGACCGGAGCCGGAGGCTGCAGCAGAGGCTAGTACGGAACCGCCTGAACAGTGGAAGGCAGGGGCGCCAGAATCGAAGGAGCTGGCGTGGCAGCAGGGGCTGCAACGGGGCCTGCAGTGCTGGAGCTATAGGAGGAATAACTATAGGTGCAGGGGGAGGGGCCAGAGCGAGCATGTCCATGATTACATCCCTAAGGAAGGACCCCATCTGAGGACATGAGCATGAGGAACTTTTCAAAGAACCTGTCGTCGCAGGCCCGTGGGTTGGCAGGTGATATTGACAGGTAGCGGACGGCTGCTGATGCCGCTGCATACTCTGTCTAGCTGTTTGCGGGGTAAACCTGTCCTGTGCTGCTGAAGGATAAACTGTAGGCCACGTAGCTGGTTGACACCAGTCCCACCTTGTAACTCGTTCTCCCACCTGCTGCATTCCTCGGGCGGCCCTCTTGTCTGGCGTGGTGGCCATCTTGTCGAGCTGCATGCCACGTGCCAAAGTCATGGTGCTTGGCTCACTGGGCCCGGCCTCCTCCAGGACTCTTGGCGATGGAGCATGAGACCTACCCTACACCTCAGGCCGAGGCCTGGTAGGAATGTCACCCTCAGCAGAGTTGCCGGTAGTGCTGGGTACAGGCGCCCCCTCTGCCATGTTGCAGGTACAAGTGCATAGCCCCTCAGGTGTACACCCGGTAAAAGAACCTTGCGGTCTCTCAGCACTGTCTCTGGAAGGATCTACAGACCCCTCGGCCTGGCTGCCGGTAGCTGAATTAGCCTCGGTACCCGTGCTGGTGTGAGAAACTGAGCGGTTCCTCCCGTCTGGGCGTTTCCTTGGGAAGAAGTCGCCCTTGCGGGGTGCACTGGAAAAGAGCAGCCCTCCCTTAGGCCTTGACTTATGACTGACAAAAGTCCTTCAAGTCCTCTGGGGGCGACTTCTCGAAGAGCTCTGTCCACCCAGCTAGTCAAAGCACGCAAAGAATGTGCTTTGCATTTTGTGCAACCCTCCCATCCATGGTCGGGGCCAAGGCAGCGGAGGCAAAGAACGTGGGGATCCGATGTAGGGAAGAGCACCTCGCAGGCTGGACATCTGCTGAAGCCCGCTGAAGTCGAAATGCATCGGGGAGGAAAGACAGAAGAAAGTATCCGGGGAAGAGCGCGTGGTATTACATGTCCGAAGACAATCCCAGGAGCGCTGGTGAAATGGGCCTGTTCCTGTTGACGCGGAAAAGGGGATTGGCGCGGGTGGGCAGAGTGAGGCGAGCGCATGCTCCCAGGGCTACGCCCCCGCGTACCTCTAAATTTAAATGGGAAGATTTCTTCTGGTGAAAAAGGTTCCGTCTCCCTTCCCTAACGAGAGGCGCCCATGCAGTATGGAGGAAAGGGGACAGGACGAAAGAGTACAACAGTTACAGGTATGTAACTTGTTCCTTCTCCAGCATGGGGTCTGGCATGGATTCACATAAAGAATAGCAGTACAGAAATACACAACGACGTGAGGTGGCAAGGCTCAACAGAAGCAATTACTGTTACCTCCGGAACAGGCTCACCTTCAAGGGAACAGGTTGCGTAGCACTGCTTGGCCGACCCTGGAGTCCTCTCTGGAATCCCTTTCGACGCTGTAGAATCTTGTGAAGGTGTGTGTAGACCTCCACATAGCAGCCCTGCAGATGTCCAGCAGGGGCACACCAGACAGGAACGAAGTCGTCGCAGCGATCGCTCTGGTGGAATGAGCTCTCAGCAGGTCAGGCATTGGTCGGTTTGCCAAACGGTGACAGTGTGTAATACAGGCGGAGAGCAACCTGGAAATGGAAGCCTTGGACCAAGCTTTCCCATGGTTCACAGGAGCAAAGTTCACGAAAGGTTGAGACATCTTCCGTAAACTCTTTGTGCGTGCCACATAGAACTTCAGAGCACGCGCCACATCCAGCGAGTGCAAAGTCCTTCCAGCCAGCGACAAAGGTGTCGGAAAAAACACAGGCAACACCAAATGTTTGTTGAGATGGAATTCTGACGGAACCTTTGGCATGAAGGAAGGGTGCGCCCGCAGCACCACCCTCGTGATGTGAAAAGTCAGATAAGGCTGCTTGCAGGACAGGGCCTGGATCTCAACTACCCTCGTGGCAGGGATGATGACCACAATAAAAGGCGCTTTCCACGAAAGGAACTTGAGAGTGGCCTGATGCATAGGTTCGAAGGCGGCCCCCATGAGCCTTGTCAGTACCACGTTGAGTTCCCACGCCGGGGCTGAAGCCTTCACTCTGCCAGACCTGTGAGTCATTCGTGGAAGGCCTAGACTGTTGATGGTGTGTCGAGGTCTTTTTCTCATCTGCATCCACCAGGGTGTCCGGCTTGTCTGGAACGAGTGGAGGGGTGCTGGGCGCCGAGGGCTGAGGTGTGGAGACCGGAGCCGGAGGCTGCAGCAGAGGCTAGTACGGAACCGCCTGAACAGTGGAAGGCAGGGGCGCCAGAATCGAAGGAGCCGGCTTGGCAGCAGGGGCTGCAACGGGGCCTGCAGTGCTGGAGCTATAGGAGGAATAACTATAGGTGCAGGGGGAGGGGCCAGAGCGAGCATGTCCATGATTACATCCCTAAGGAAGGACCCCATCTGAGGACATGAGCATGAGGAACTTTTCAAAGAACCTGTCGTCGCAGGCCCGTGGGTTGGCAGGTGATATTGACAGGTAGCGGACGGCTGCTGATGCCGCTGCATACTCTGTCTAGCTGTTTGCGGGGTAAACCTGTCCTGTGCTGCTGAAGGATAAACTGTAGGCCACGTAGCTGGTTGACACCAGTCCCACCTTGTAACTCGTTCTCCCACCTGCTGCATTCCTCGGGCGGCCATCTTATCTGGCGTGGTGGCCATCTTGTCGAGCTGCATGCCATGTGCCAAAGTCATGGTGCTTGGCTCACTGGGCCCGGCCTCCTCCAGGACTCTTGGCGATGGAGCATGAGACCTACCCTGCACCTCAGGCCGAGGCCTGGTAGGAATGTCACCCTCAGCAGAGTTGCCGGTAGTGCTGGGTACAGGCACCCCCTCTGCCATGTTGCAGGTACAAGTGCATAGCCCCTCAGGTGTACACCCGGTAAAAGAACCTTGCGGTCTCTCAGCACTGTCTCTGGAAGGATCTACAGACCCCTCGGCCTGGCCGCCGGTAGCTGAATTAGCCTCGGTACCCGTGCTGGTGTGAGAAACTGAGCGGTTCCTCCCGTCTGGGCGTTTCCTTGGGAAGAAGTCGCCCTTGCGGGGTGCACTGGAAAAGAGCAGCCCTCCCTTAGGCCTTGACTTATGACTGACAAAAGTCCTTCAAGTCCTCTGGGGGCGATTTCTCGAAGAGCTCTGTCCACCTAGCTAGTCAAAGCACGCAAAGAATGTGCTTTGCATTTTGTGCAACCCTCCCATCCATGGTCGGGGCCAAGGCAGCGGAGGCAAAGAACGTGGGGATCCGATGTAGGGAAGAGCACCTCGCAGGCTGGACATCTGCTGAAGCCCGCTGAAGTCGAAATGCATCGGGGAGGAAAGACAGAAGAAAGTATCCGGGGAAGAGCGCGTGGTATTACATGTCCGAAGACAATCCCAGGAGCGCTTGGTAAATGGGCCTGTTCCTGTTGACGCGGAAAAGGGGACTGGCGCCGGTGGGCAGAGTCAGGCGAGCGCATGCTCCCAGGGCTACGCCCCCGCGTGCCTCTAAATTTAAATGGGAAGATTTCTTCTGGTGAAAAAGGTTCCGTCTCCCTTCCCTAACGAGAGGCGCCCATGCAGTATGGAGGAAAGGGGACAGGACGAAAGAGTACAACAGTTACAGGTAAGTAACTTGTTCCTTCTCCAGCATGGGGTCTGGCATGGATTCACATAAAGAATAGCAGTACAGAAATACACAACGACGTGAGGTGGCAAGGCTCAACAGAAGCAATTACTGTTACCTCCAGAACAGGCTCACCTTCAAGGGAACAGGTTGCGTAGCACTGCTTGGCCGACCCTGGAGTCCTCTCTGGAATCCCTTTCGACGCTGTAGAATCTTGTGAAGGTGTGTGTAGACCTCCACATAGCAGCCCTGCAGATGTCCAGCAGGGGCACACCAGACATGAACGAAGTCGTCGCAGCGATCGCTCTGGTCGAATGAGCTCTCAGCCGGTCAGGCATTGGTCGGTTTGCCAAACGGTGACAGTGTGTAATACAGGCGGAGAGCCACCTGGAAATGGAAGCCTTGGACCAAGCTTTCCCATGGTTCACAGGACCAAAGTTCACGAAAGGTTGAGACATCTTCCGTAAACTCTTCGGAAAAAACACAGGCAACACCAAATGTTTGTTGAGGTGGAATTCTGACGGAACCTTTGGCATGAAGGAAGGGTGCGCCCGCAGCACCACCCTCGTGATGTGAAAAGTCAGATAAGGCCGCTTGCAGGACAGGGCCTGGATCTCAACTACCCTCCTGGCAGGGATGATGGCCACAATAAAAGGCGTTTTCCACGAAAGGAACTTGAGAGTGGCCTGATGCATAGGTTCGAAGGCGGCCCCCATGAGCCTTGTCAGTACCACGTTGAGTTCCCACGCCGGGGCTGAAGCCTTCACTCTGCCAGACCTGTGAGTCATTCGTGGAAGGCCTAGACTGTTGATGGTGTGTCGAGGTCTTTTTCCTCGTCTGCATCCATCAGGGTGTCCGGCTTGTCTGGAACGAGTGGAGGGGTGCTGGGCGCCGAGGGCTGCGGTGTGGAGACCGGAGCCTGCAGCAGAGGCTAGTACGGAACCGCCTGAACAGTGGAAGGCAGGGGCGCCAGAATCGAAGGAGCCGGCGTGGCAGCAGGGGCTGCAACGGGGCCTGCAGTGCTGGAGCTATAGGAGGAATAACTATAGGTGCAGGGGGAGGGGCCAGAGCGAGCATGTCCATGATTACATCCCTAAGGAAGGACCCCATCTGAGGACATGAGCATGAGGAACTTTTCAAAGAACCTGTTGTCGCAGGCCCGTGGGTTGGCAGGTGATATTGACAGGTAGCGGACGGCAGCTGATGCCGCTGCATACTCTGTCTAGCTGTTTGCGGGGTAAACCTGTCCTGTGCTGCTGAAGGATAAACTGTAGGCCACGTACCTGGTTGACACCAGTCCCACCTTGTAACTCGTTCTCCCACCTGCTGCATTCCTCGGGCGGCCATCTTGTCTGGCGTGGTGGCCATCTTGTCGAGCTGCATGCCATGTGCCAAAGTCATGGTGCTTGGCTCACTGGGCCCGGCCTCCTCCAGGACTCTTGGCGATGGAGCATGAGACCTACCCTGCACCTCAGGCCGAGGCCTGGTAGGATTGTCACCCTCAGCAGAGTTGCCGGTAGTGCTGGGTACAGGCGCCCCCTCTGCCATGTTGCAGGTACAAGTGCATAGCCCCTCAGGTGTACACCCGGTAAAAGAACCTTGCGGTCTCTCAGCACTGTCTCTGGAAGGATCTACAGACCCCTCGGCCTGGCCGCCGGTAGCTGAATTAGCCTCGGTACCCGTGCTGGTGTGAGAAACTGAGCGGTTCCTCCCGTCTGGGCGTTTCCTTGGGAAGAAGTCGCCCTTGCGGGGTGCACTGGAAAAGAGCAGCCCTCCCTTAGGCCTTGACTTATGACTGACAAAAGTCCTTCAAGTCCTCTGGGGGCGACTTCTCGAAGAGCTCTGTCCACCTAGCTAGTCAAAGCACGCAAAGAATGTGCTTTGCATTTTGTGCAACCCTCCCATCCATGGTCGGGGCCAAGGCAGCGGAGGCAAAGAACGTGGGGATCCGATGTAGGGAAGAGCACCTCGCAGGCTGGACATCTGCTGAAGCCCGCTGAAGTCGAAATGCATCGGGGAGGAAAGACAGAAGAAAGTATCCGGGGAAGAGCGCGTGGTATTACATGTCCGAAGACAATCCCAGGAGCGCTGGTGAAATGGGCCTGTTCCTGTTGACGCGGAAAAGGGGACTGGCGCCGGTGGGCAGAGTCAGGCGAGCGCATGCTCCCAGGGCTACGCCCCCGCGTGCCTCTAAATTTAAATGGGAAGATTTCTTCTGGTGAAAAAGGTTCCGTCTCCCTTCCCTAACGAGAGGCGCCCATGCAGTATGGAGGAAAGGGGACAGGAGGAAAGAGTACAACAGTTACAGGTAAGTAACTTGTTCCTTCTCCAGCATGGGGTCTGGCATGGATTCACATAAAGAATAGCAGTACAGAAATACACAACGACGTGAGGTGGCAAGGCTCAACAGAAGCAATTACTGTTACCTCCAGAACAGGCTCACCTTCAAGGGAACAGGTTGCGTAGCACTGCTTGGCCGACCCTGGAGTCCTCTCTGGAATCCCTTTCGACGCTGTAGAATCTTGTGAAGGTGTGTGTAGACCTCCACATAGCAGCCCTGCAGATGTCCAGCAGGGGCACACCAGACAGGAACGAAGTCGTCGCAGCGATCGCTCTGGTGGAATGAGCTCTCAGCCGGTCAGGCATTGGACGGTTTGCCAAACGGTGACAGTGTGTAATACAGGCGGAGAGCCACCTGGAAATGGAAGCCTTGGACCAAGCTTTCCCATGGTTCACAGGACCAAAGTTCACGAAAGGTTGAGACATCTTCCGTAAACTCTTTGTGCGTGCCACATAGAACTTCAGAGCACGCGCCACATCCAGCGAGTGCAAAGTCCTTCCAGCCAGCGACAAAGGTGTCGGAAAAAACACAGGCAACACCAAATGTTTGTTGAGGTGGAATTCTGACGGAACCTTTGGCATGAAGGAAGTGATGTGAAAAGTCAGATAAGGCCTCTTGCAGGACAGGGCCTGGATCTCAACTACCCTCCTGGCAGGGATGATGGCCACAATAAAAGGCGTTTTCCACGAAAGGAACTTGAGAGTGGCCTGATGCATAGGTTCGAAGGCGGCCCCCATGAGCCTTGTCAGTACCACGTTGAGTTCCCACGCCGGGGCTGAAGCCTTCACTCTGCCAGACCTGTGAGTCATTCGTGGAAGGCCTAGACTGTTGATGGTGTGTCGAGGTCTTTTTCCTCGTCTGCATCCACCAGGGTGTCCGGCTTGTCTGGAACGAGTGGAGGGGTGCTGGGCGCCGAGGGCTGAGGTGTGGAGACCGGAGCCGGAGGCTGCAGCAGAGGCTAGTACGGAACCGCCTGAACAGTGGAAGGCAGGGGCACCAGAATCGAAGGAGCCGGCGTGGCAGCAGGGGCTGCAACGGGGCCTGCAGTGCTGGAGCTATAGGAGGAATAACTATAGGTGCAGGGGGAGGGGCCAGAGCGAGCATGTCCATGATTACATCCCTAAGGAAGGACCCCATCTGAGGACATGAGCATGAGGAACTTTTCAAAGAACCTGTCGTCGCAGGCCCGTGGGTTGGCAGGTGATATTGACAGGTAGCGGACGGCTGCTGATGCCGCTGCATACTCTGTCTAGCTGTTTGCGGGGTAAACCTGTCCTGTGCTGCTGAAGGATAAACTGTAGGCCACGTAGCTGGTTGACACCAGTCCCACCTTGTAACTCGTTCTCCCACCTGCTGCATTCCTCGGGCGGCCATCTTGTCTGGCGTGGTGGCCATCTTGTCGAGCTGCATGCCACATGCCAAAGTCATGGTGCTTGGCTCACTGGGCCCGGCCTCCTCCAGGACTCTTGACGATGGAGCATGAGACCTACCCTGCACCTCAGGCCGAGGCCTGGTAGGAATGTCACCCTCAGCAGAGTTGCCGGTAGTGCTGGGTACAGGCGCCCCCTCTGCCATGTTGCAGGTACAAGTGCATAGCCCCTCAGGTGTACACCCGGTAAAAGAACCTTGCGGTCTCTCAGCACTGTCTCTGGAAGGATCTACAGACCCCTCGGCCTGGCGGCCGGTAGCTGAATTAGCCTCGGTACCCGTGCTGGTGTGAGAAACTGAGCGGTTCCTCCCGTCTGGGCGTTTCCTTGGGAAGAAGTCGCCCTTGCGGGGTGCACTGGAAAAGAGCAGCCCTCCCTTAGGCCTTGACTTATGACTGACAAAAGTCCTTCAAGTCCTCTGGGGGCGACTTCTCGAAGAGCTCTGTCCACCTAGCTAGTCAAAGCACGCAAAGAATGTGCTTTGCATTTTGTGCAACCCTCCCATCCATGGTCGGGGCCAAGGCAGCGGAGGCAAAGAACGTGGGGATCCGATGTAGGGAAGAGCACCTCGCAGGCTGGACATCTGCTGAAGCCCGCTGAAGTCGAAATGCATCGGGGAGGAAAGACAGAAGAAAGTATCCGGGGAAGAGCGCGTGGTATTACATGTCCGAAGACAATCCCAGGAGCGCTGGTGAAATGGGCCTGTTCCTGTTGACGCGGAAAAGGGGACTGGCGCCGGTGGGCAGAGTCAGGCGAGCGCATGCTCCCAGGGCTACGCCCCCGCGTGCCTCTAAATTTAAATGGGAAGATTTCTTCTGGTGAAAAAGGTTCCGTCTCCCTTCCCTAACGAGAGGCGCCCATGCAGTATGGAGGAAAGGGGACAGGACGAAAGAGTACAACAGTTACAGGTATGTAACTTGTTCCTTCTCCAGCATGGGGTCTGGCATGGATTCACATAAAGAATAGCAGTACAGAAATACACAACGACGTGAGGTGGCAAGGCTCAACAGAAGCAATTACTGTTACCTCCGGAACAGGCTCACCTTCAAGGGAACAGGTTGCGTAGCACTGCTTGGCCGACCCTGGAGTCCTCTCTGGAATCCCTTTCGACGCTGTAGAATCTTGTGAAGGTGTGTGTAGACCTCCACATAGCAGCCCTGCAGATGTCCAGCAGGGGCACACCAGACAGGAACGAAGTCGTCGCAGCGATCGCTCTGGTGGAATGAGCTCTCAGCCGGTCAGGCATTGGTCGGTTTGCCAAACGGTGACAGTGTGTAATACAGGCGGAGAGCAACCTGGAAATGGAAGCCTTGGACCAAGCTTTCCCATGGTTCACAGGACCAAAGTTCACGAAAGGTTGAGACATCTTCCGTAAACTCTTTGTGCGTGCCACATAGAACTTCAGAGCACGCGCCACATCCAGCGAGTGCAAAGTCCTTCCAGCCAGCGACAAAGGTGTCGGAAAAAACACAGGCAACACCAAATGTTTGTTGAGATGGAATTCTGACGGAACCTTTGGCATGAAGGAAGGGTGCGCCCGCAGCACCACCCTCGTGATGTGAAAAGTCAGATGAGGCTGCTTGCAGGACAGGGCCTGGATCTCAACTACCCTCCTGGCAGGGATGATGACCACAATAAAAGGCGCTTTCCACGAAAGGAACTTGAGAGTGGCCTGATGCATAGGTTCGAAGGCGGCCCCCATGAGCCTTGTCAGTACCACGTTGAGTTCCCACGCCGGGGCTGAAGCCTTCACTCTGCCAGACCTGTGAGTCATTCGTGGAAGGCCTAGACTGTTGATGGTGTGTCGAGGTCTTTTTCCTCGTCTGCATCCACCAGGGTGTCCGGCTTGTCTGGAACGAGTGGAGGGGTGCTGGGCGCCGAGGGCTGAGGTGTGGAGACCGGAGCCGGAGGCTGCAGCAGAGGCTAGTACGGAACCGCCTGAACAGTGGAAGGCAGGGGCGCCAGAATCGAAGGAGCTGGCGTGGCAGCAGGGGCTGCAACGGGGCCTGCAGTGCTGGAGCTATAGGAGGAATAACTATAGGTGCAGGGGGAGGGGCCAGAGCGAGCATGTCCATGATTACATCCCTAAGGAAGGACCCCATCTGAGGACATGAGCATGAGGAACTTTTCAAAGAACCTGTCGTCGCAGGCCCGTGGGTTGGCAGGTGATATTGACAGGTAGCGGACGGCTGCTGATGCCGCTGCATACTCTGTCTAGCTGTTTGCGGGGTAAACCTGTCCTGTGCTGCTGAAGGATAAACTGTAGGCCACGTAGCTGGTTGACACCAGTCCCACCTTGTAACTCGTTCTCCCACCTGCTGCATTCCTCGGGCGGCCCTCTTGTCTGGCGTGGTGGCCATCTTGTCGAGCTGCATGCCACGTGCCAAAGTCATGGTGCTTGGCTCACTGGGCCCGGCCTCCTCCAGGACTCTTGGCGATGGAGCATGAGACCTACCCTACACCTCAGGCCGAGGCCTGGTAGGAATGTCACCCTCAGCAGAGTTGCCGGTAGTGCTGGGTACAGGCGCCCCCTCTGCCATGTTGCAGGTACAAGTGCATAGCCCCTCAGGTGTACACCCGGTAAAAGAACCTTGCGGTCTCTCAGCACTGTCTCTGGAAGGATCTACAGACCCCTCGGCCTGGCTGCCGGTAGCTGAATTAGCCTCGGTACCCGTGCTGGTGTGAGAAACTGAGCGGTTCCTCCCGTCTGGGCGTTTCCTTGGGAAGAAGTCGCCCTTGCGGGGTGCACTGGAAAAGAGCAGCCCTCCCTTAGGCCTTGACTTATGACTGACAAAAGTCCTTCAAGTCCTCTGGGGGCGACTTCTCGAAGAGCTCTGTCCACCCAGCTAGTCAAAGCACGCAAAGAATGTGCTTTGCATTTTGTGCAACCCTCCCATCCATGGTCGGGGCCAAGGCAGCGGAGGCAAAGAACGTGGGGATCCGATGTAGGGAAGAGCACCTCGCAGGCTGGACATCTGCTGAAGCCCGCTGAAGTCGAAATGCATCGGGGAGGAAAGACAGAAGAAAGTATCCGGGGAAGAGCGCGTGGTATTACATGTCCGAAGACAATCCCAGGAGCGCTGGTGAAATGGGCCTGTTCCTGTTGACGCGGAAAAGGGGATTGGCGCGGGTGGGCAGAGTGAGGCGAGCGCATGCTCCCAGGGCTACGCCCCCGCGTACCTCTAAATTTAAATGGGAAGATTTCTTCTGGTGAAAAAGGTTCCGTCTCCCTTCCCTAACGAGAGGCGCCCATGCAGTATGGAGGAAAGGGGACAGGACGAAAGAGTACAACAGTTACAGGTATGTAACTTGTTCCTTCTCCAGCATGGGGTCTGGCATGGATTCACATAAAGAATAGCAGTACAGAAATACACAACGACGTGAGGTGGCAAGGCTCAACAGAAGCAATTACTGTTACCTCCGGAACAGGCTCACCTTCAAGGGAACAGGTTGCGTAGCACTGCTTGGCCGACCCTGGAGTCCTCTCTGGAATCCCTTTCGACGCTGTAGAATCTTGTGAAGGTGTGTGTAGACCTCCACATAGCAGCCCTGCAGATGTCCAGCAGGGGCACACCAGACAGGAACGAAGTCGTCGCAGCGATCGCTCTGGTGGAATGAGCTCTCAGCCGGTCAGGCATTGGTCGGTTTGCCAAACGGTGACAGTGTGTAATACAGGCGGAGAGCAACCTGGAAATGGAAGCCTTGGACCAAGCTTTCCCATGGTTCACAGGAGCAAAGTTCACGAAAGGTTGAGACATCTTCCGTAAACTCTTTGTGCGTGCCACATAGAACTTCAGAGCACGCGCCACATCCAGCGAGTGCAAAGTCCTTCCAGCCAGCGACAAAGGTGTCGGAAAAAACACAGGCAACACCAAATGTTTGTTGAGATGGAATTCTGACGGAACCTTTGGCATGAAGGAAGGGTGCGCCCGCAGCACCACCCTCGTGATGTGAAAAGTCAGATAAGGCTGCTTGCAGGACAGGGCCTGGATCTCAACTACCCTCGTGGCAGGGATGATGACCACAATAAAAGGCGCTTTCCACGAAAGGAACTTGAGAGTGGCCTGATGCATAGGTTCGAAGGCGGCCCCCATGAGCCTTGTCAGTACCACGTTGAGTTCCCACGCCGGGGCTGAAGCCTTCACTCTGCCAGACCTGTGAGTCATTCGTGGAAGGCCTAGACTGTTGATGGTGTGTCGAGGTCTTTTTCTCATCTGCATCCACCAGGGTGTCCGGCTTGTCTGGAACGAGTGGAGGGGTGCTGGGCGCCGAGGGCTGAGGTGTGGAGACCGGAGCCGGAGGCTGCAGCAGAGGCTAGTACGGAACCGCCTGAACAGTGGAAGGCAGGGGCGCCAGAATCGAAGGAGCCGGCTTGGCAGCAGGGGCTGCAACGGGGCCTGCAGTGCTGGAGCTATAGGAGGAATAACTATAGGTGCAGGGGGAGGGGCCAGAGCGAGCATGTCCATGATTACATCCCTAAGGAAGGACCCCATCTGAGGACATGAGCATGAGGAACTTTTCAAAGAACCTGTCGTCGCAGGCCCGTGGGTTGGCAGGTGATATTGACAGGTAGCGGACGGCTGCTGATGCCGCTGCATACTCTGTCTAGCTGTTTGCGGGGTAAACCTGTCCTGTGCTGCTGAAGGATAAACTGTAGGCCACGTAGCTGGTTGACACCAGTCCCACCTTGTAACTCGTTCTCCCACCTGCTGCATTCCTCGGGCGGCCATCTTATCTGGCGTGGTGGCCATCTTGTCGAGCTGCATGCCATGTGCCAAAGTCATGGTGCTTGGCTCACTGGGCCCGGCCTCCTCCAGGACTCTTGGCGATGGAGCATGAGACCTACCCTGCACCTCAGGCCGAGGCCTGGTAGGAATGTCACCCTCAGCAGAGTTGCCGGTAGTGCTGGGTACAGGCGCCCCCTCTGCCATGTTGCAGGTACAAGTGCATAGCCCCTCAGGTGTACACCCGGTAAAAGAACCTTGCGGTCTCTCAGCACTGTCTCTGGAAGGATCTACAGACCCCTCGGCCTGGCGGCCGGTAGCTGAATTAGCCTCGGTACCCGTGCTGGTGTGAGAAACTGAGCGGTTCCTCCCGTCTGGGCGTTTCCTTGGGAAGAAGTCGCCCTTGCGGGGTGCACTGGAAAAGAGCAGCCCTCCCTTAGGCCTTGACTTATGACTGACAAAAGTCCTTCAAGTCCTCTGGGGGCGACTTCTCGAAGAGCTCTGTCCACCTAGCTAGTCAAAGCACGCAAAGAATGTGCTTTGCATTTTGTGCAACCCTCCCATCCATGGTCGGGGCCAAGGCAGCGGAGGCAAAGAACGTGGGGATCCGATGTAGGGAAGAGCACCTCGCAGGCTGGACATCTGCTGAAGCCCGCTGAAGTCGAAATGCATCGGGGAGGAAAGACAGAAGAAAGTATCCGGGGAAGAGCGCGTGGTATTACATGTCCGAAGACAATCCCAGGAGCGCTGGTGAAATGGGCCTGTTCCTGTTGACGCGGAAAAGGGGACTGGCGCCGGTGGGCAGAGTCAGGCGAGCGCATGCTCCCAGGGCTACGCCCCCGCGTGCCTCTAAATTTAAATGGGAAGATTTCTTCTGGTGAAAAAGGTTCCGTCTCCCTTCCCTAACGAGAGGCGCCCATGCAGTATGGAGGAAAGGGGACAGGACGAAAGAGTACAACAGTTACAGGTATGTAACTTGTTCCTTCTCCAGCATGGGGTCTGGCATGGATTCACATAAAGAATAGCAGTACAGAAATACACAACGACGTGAGGTGGCAAGGCTCAACAGAAGCAATTACTGTTACCTCCGGAACAGGCTCACCTTCAAGGGAACAGGTTGCGTAGCACTGCTTGGCCGACCCTGGAGTCCTCTCTGGAATCCCTTTCGACGCTGTAGAATCTTGTGAAGGTGTGTGTAGACCTCCACATAGCAGCCCTGCAGATGTCCAGCAGGGGCACACCAGACAGGAACGAAGTCGTCGCAGCGATCGCTCTGGTGGAATGAGCTCTCAGCCGGTCAGGCATTGGTCGGTTTGCCAAACGGTGACAGTGTGTAATACAGGCGGAGAGCAACCTGGAAATGGAAGCCTTGGACCAAGCTTTCCCATGGTTCACAGGACCAAAGTTCACGAAAGGTTGAGACATCTTCCGTAAACTCTTTGTGCGTGCCACATAGAACTTCAGAGCACGCGCCACATCCAGCGAGTGCAAAGTCCTTCCAGCCAGCGACAAAGGTGTCGGAAAAAACACAGGCAACACCAAATGTTTGTTGAGATGGAATTCTGACGGAACCTTTGGCATGAAGGAAGGGTGCGCCCGCAGCACCACCCTCGTGATGTGAAAAGTCAGATGAGGCTGCTTGCAGGACAGGGCCTGGATCTCAACTACCCTCCTGGCAGGGATGATGACCACAATAAAAGGCGCTTTCCACGAAAGGAACTTGAGAGTGGCCTGATGCATAGGTTCGAAGGCGGCCCCCATGAGCCTTGTCAGTACCACGTTGAGTTCCCACGCCGGGGCTGAAGCCTTCACTCTGCCAGACCTGTGAGTCATTCGTGGAAGGCCTAGACTGTTGATGGTGTGTCGAGGTCTTTTTCCTCGTCTGCATCCACCAGGGTGTCCGGCTTGTCTGGAACGAGTGGAGGGGTGCTGGGCGCCGAGGGCTGAGGTGTGGAGACCGGAGCCGGAGGCTGCAGCAGAGGCTAGTACGGAACCGCCTGAACAGTGGAAGGCAGGGGCGCCAGAATCGAAGGAGCTGGCGTGGCAGCAGGGGCTGCAACGGGGCCTGCAGTGCTGGAGCTATAGGAGGAATAACTATAGGTGCAGGGGGAGGGGCCAGAGCGAGCATGTCCATGATTACATCCCTAAGGAAGGACCCCATCTGAGGACATGAGCATGAGGAACTTTTCAAAGAACCTGTCGTCGCAGGCCCGTGGGTTGGCAGGTGATATTGACAGGTAGCGGACGGCTGCTGATGCCGCTGCATACTCTGTCTAGCTGTTTGCGGGGTAAACCTGTCCTGTGCTGCTGAAGGATAAACTGTAGGCCACGTAGCTGGTTGACACCAGTCCCACCTTGTAACTCGTTCTCCCACCTGCTGCATTCCTCGGGCGGCCCTCTTGTCTGGCGTGGTGGCCATCTTGTCGAGCTGCATGCCACGTGCCAAAGTCATGGTGCTTGGCTCACTGGGCCCGGCCTCCTCCAGGACTCTTGGCGATGGAGCATGAGACCTACCCTACACCTCAGGCCGAGGCCTGGTAGGAATGTCACCCTCAGCAGAGTTGCCGGTAGTGCTGGGTACAGGCGCCCCCTCTGCCATGTTGCAGGTACAAGTGCATAGCCCCTCAGGTGTACACCCGGTAAAAGAACCTTGCGGTCTCTCAGCACTGTCTCTGGAAGGATCTACAGACCCCTCGGCCTGGCTGCCGGTAGCTGAATTAGCCTCGGTACCCGTGCTGGTGTGAGAAACTGAGCGGTTCCTCCCGTCTGGGCGTTTCCTTGGGAAGAAGTCGCCCTTGCGGGGTGCACTGGAAAAGAGCAGCCCTCCCTTAGGCCTTGACTTATGACTGACAAAAGTCCTTCAAGTCCTCTGGGGGCGACTTCTCGAAGAGCTCTGTCCACCCAGCTAGTCAAAGCACGCAAAGAATGTGCTTTGCATTTTGTGCAACCCTCCCATCCATGGTCGGGGCCAAGGCAGCGGAGGCAAAGAACGTGGGGATCCGATGTAGGGAAGAGCACCTCGCAGGCTGGACATCTGCTGAAGCCCGCTGAAGTCGAAATGCATCGGGGAGGAAAGACAGAAGAAAGTATCCGGGGAAGAGCGCGTGGTATTACATGTCCGAAGACAATCCCAGGAGCGCTGGTGAAATGGGCCTGTTCCTGTTGACGCGGAAAAGGGGATTGGCGCGGGTGGGCAGAGTGAGGCGAGCGCATGCTCCCAGGGCTACGCCCCCGCGTACCTCTAAATTTAAATGGGAAGATTTCTTCTGGTGAAAAAGGTTCCGTCTCCCTTCCCTAACGAGAGGCGCCCATGCAGTATGGAGGAAAGGGGACAGGACGAAAGAGTACAACAGTTACAGGTATGTAACTTGTTCCTTCTCCAGCATGGGGTCTGGCATGGATTCACATAAAGAATAGCAGTACAGAAATACACAACGACGTGAGGTGGCAAGGCTCAACAGAAGCAATTACTGTTACCTCCGGAACAGGCTCACCTTCAAGGGAACAGGTTGCGTAGCACTGCTTGGCCGACCCTGGAGTCCTCTCTGGAATCCCTTTCGACGCTGTAGAATCTTGTGAAGGTGTGTGTAGACCTCCACATAGCAGCCCTGCAGATGTCCAGCAGGGGCACACCAGACAGGAACGAAGTCGTCGCAGCGATCGCTCTGGTGGAATGAGCTCTCAGCCGGTCAGGCATTGGTCGGTTTGCCAAACGGTGACAGTGTGTAATACAGGCGGAGAGCAACCTGGAAATGGAAGCCTTGGACCAAGCTTTCCCATGGTTCACAGGAGCAAAGTTCACGAAAGGTTGAGACATCTTCCGTAAACTCTTTGTGCGTGCCACATAGAACTTCAGAGCACGCGCCACATCCAGCGAGTGCAAAGTCCTTCCAGCCAGCGACAAAGGTGTCGGAAAAAACACAGGCAACACCAAATGTTTGTTGAGATGGAATTCTGACGGAACCTTTGGCATGAAGGAAGGGTGCGCCCGCAGCACCACCCTCGTGATGTGAAAAGTCAGATAAGGCTGCTTGCAGGACAGGGCCTGGATCTCAACTACCCTCGTGGCAGGGATGATGACCACAATAAAAGGCGCTTTCCACGAAAGGAACTTGAGAGTGGCCTGATGCATAGGTTCGAAGGCGGCCCCCATGAGCCTTGTCAGTACCACGTTGAGTTCCCACGCCGGGGCTGAAGCCTTCACTCTGCCAGACCTGTGAGTCATTCGTGGAAGGCCTAGACTGTTGATGGTGTGTCGAGGTCTTTTTCTCATCTGCATCCACCAGGGTGTCCGGCTTGTCTGGAACGAGTGGAGGGGTGCTGGGCGCCGAGGGCTGAGGTGTGGAGACCGGAGCCGGAGGCTGCAGCAGAGGCTAGTACGGAACCGCCTGAACAGTGGAAGGCAGGGGCGCCAGAATCGAAGGAGCCGGCTTGGCAGCAGGGGCTGCAACGGGGCCTGCAGTGCTGGAGCTATAGGAGGAATAACTATAGGTGCAGGGGGAGGGGCCAGAGCGAGCATGTCCATGATTACATCCCTAAGGAAGGACCCCATCTGAGGACATGAGCATGAGGAACTTTTCAAAGAACCTGTCGTCGCAGGCCCGTGGGTTGGCAGGTGATATTGACAGGTAGCGGACGGCTGCTGATGCCGCTGCATACTCTGTCTAGCTGTTTGCGGGGTAAACCTGTCCTGTGCTGCTGAAGGATAAACTGTAGGCCACGTAGCTGGTTGACACCAGTCCCACCTTGTAACTCGTTCTCCCACCTGCTGCATTCCTCGGGCGGCCATCTTATCTGGCGTGGTGGCCATCTTGTCGAGCTGCATGCCATGTGCCAAAGTCATGGTGCTTGGCTCACTGGGCCCGGCCTCCTCCAGGACTCTTGGCGATGGAGCATGAGACCTACCCTGCACCTCAGGCCGAGGCCTGGTAGGAATGTCACCCTCAGCAGAGTTGCCGGTAGTGCTGGGTACAGGCACCCCCTCTGCCATGTTGCAGGTACAAGTGCATAGCCCCTCAGGTGTACACCCGGTAAAAGAACCTTGCGGTCTCTCAGCACTGTCTCTGGAAGGATCTACAGACCCCTCGGCCTGGCCGCCGGTAGCTGAATTAGCCTCGGTACCCGTGCTGGTGTGAGAAACTGAGCGGTTCCTCCCGTCTGGGCGTTTCCTTGGGAAGAAGTCGCCCTTGCGGGGTGCACTGGAAAAGAGCAGCCCTCCCTTAGGCCTTGACTTATGACTGACAAAAGTCCTTCAAGTCCTCTGGGGGCGATTTCTCGAAGAGCTCTGTCCACCTAGCTAGTCAAAGCACGCAAAGAATGTGCTTTGCATTTTGTGCAACCCTCCCATCCATGGTCGGGGCCAAGGCAGCGGAGGCAAAGAACGTGGGGATCCGATGTAGGGAAGAGCACCTCGCAGGCTGGACATCTGCTGAAGCCCGCTGAAGTCGAAATGCATCGGGGAGGAAAGACAGAAGAAAGTATCCGGGGAAGAGCGCGTGGTATTACATGTCCGAAGACAATCCCAGGAGCGCTTGGTAAATGGGCCTGTTCCTGTTGACGCGGAAAAGGGGACTGGCGCCGGTGGGCAGAGTCAGGCGAGCGCATGCTCCCAGGGCTACGCCCCCGCGTGCCTCTAAATTTAAATGGGAAGATTTCTTCTGGTGAAAAAGGTTCCGTCTCCCTTCCCTAACGAGAGGCGCCCATGCAGTATGGAGGAAAGGGGACAGGACGAAAGAGTACAACAGTTACAGGTAAGTAACTTGTTCCTTCTCCAGCATGGGGTCTGGCATGGATTCACATAAAGAATAGCAGTACAGAAATACACAACGACGTGAGGTGGCAAGGCTCAACAGAAGCAATTACTGTTACCTCCAGAACAGGCTCACCTTCAAGGGAACAGGTTGCGTAGCACTGCTTGGCCGACCCTGGAGTCCTCTCTGGAATCCCTTTCGACGCTGTAGAATCTTGTGAAGGTGTGTGTAGACCTCCACATAGCAGCCCTGCAGATGTCCAGCAGGGGCACACCAGACATGAACGAAGTCGTCGCAGCGATCGCTCTGGTCGAATGAGCTCTCAGCCGGTCAGGCATTGGTCGGTTTGCCAAACGGTGACAGTGTGTAATACAGGCGGAGAGCCACCTGGAAATGGAAGCCTTGGACCAAGCTTTCCCATGGTTCACAGGACCAAAGTTCACGAAAGGTTGAGACATCTTCCGTAAACTCTTCGGAAAAAACACAGGCAACACCAAATGTTTGTTGAGGTGGAATTCTGACGGAACCTTTGGCATGAAGGAAGGGTGCGCCCGCAGCACCACCCTCGTGATGTGAAAAGTCAGATAAGGCCGCTTGCAGGACAGGGCCTGGATCTCAACTACCCTCCTGGCAGGGATGATGGCCACAATAAAAGGCGTTTTCCACGAAAGGAACTTGAGAGTGGCCTGATGCATAGGTTCGAAGGCGGCCCCCATGAGCCTTGTCAGTACCACGTTGAGTTCCCACGCCGGGGCTGAAGCCTTCACTCTGCCAGACCTGTGAGTCATTCGTGGAAGGCCTAGACTGTTGATGGTGTGTCGAGGTCTTTTTCCTCGTCTGCATCCATCAGGGTGTCCGGCTTGTCTGGAACGAGTGGAGGGGTGCTGGGCGCCGAGGGCTGCGGTGTGGAGACCGGAGCCTGCAGCAGAGGCTAGTACGGAACCGCCTGAACAGTGGAAGGCAGGGGCGCCAGAATCGAAGGAGCCGGCGTGGCAGCAGGGGCTGCAACGGGGCCTGCAGTGCTGGAGCTATAGGAGGAATAACTATAGGTGCAGGGGGAGGGGCCAGAGCGAGCATGTCCATGATTACATCCCTAAGGAAGGACCCCATCTGAGGACATGAGCATGAGGAACTTTTCAAAGAACCTGTTGTCGCAGGCCCGTGGGTTGGCAGGTGATATTGACAGGTAGCGGACGGCAGCTGATGCCGCTGCATACTCTGTCTAGCTGTTTGCGGGGTAAACCTGTCCTGTGCTGCTGAAGGATAAACTGTAGGCCACGTACCTGGTTGACACCAGTCCCACCTTGTAACTCGTTCTCCCACCTGCTGCATTCCTCGGGCGGCCATCTTGTCTGGCGTGGTGGCCATCTTGTCGAGCTGCATGCCATGTGCCAAAGTCATGGTGCTTGGCTCACTGGGCCCGGCCTCCTCCAGGACTCTTGGCGATGGAGCATGAGACCTACCCTGCACCTCAGGCCGAGGCCTGGTAGGATTGTCACCCTCAGCAGAGTTGCCGGTAGTGCTGGGTACAGGCGCCCCCTCTGCCATGTTGCAGGTACAAGTGTATAGCCCCTCAGGTGTACACCCGGTAAAAGAACCTTGCGGTCTCTCAGCACTGTCTCTGGAAGGATCTACAGACCCCTCGGCCTGGCCGCCGGTAGCTGAATTAGCCTCGGTACCCGTGCTGGTGTGAGAAACTGAGCGGTTCCTCCCGTCTGGGCGTTTCCTTGGGAAGAAGTCGCCCTTGCGGGGTGCACTGGAAAAGAGCAGCCCTCCCTTAGGCCTTGACTTATGACTGACAAAAGTCCTTCAAGTCCTCTGGGGGCGACTTCTCGAAGAGCTCTGTCCACCTAGCTAGTCAAAGCACGCAAAGAATGTGCTTTGCATTTTGTGCAACCCTCCCATCCATGGTCGGGGCCAAGGCAGCGGAGGCAAAGAACGTGGGGATCCGATGTAGGGAAGAGCACCTCGCAGGCTGGACATCTGCTGAAGCCCGCTGAAGTCGAAATGCATCGGGGAGGAAAGACAGAAGAAAGTATCCGGGGAAGAGCGCGTGGTATTACATGTCCGAAGACAATCCCAGGAGCGCTGGTGAAATGGGCCTGTTCCTGTTGACGCGGAAAAGGGGACTGGCGCCGGTGGGCAGAGTCAGGCGAGCGCATGCTCCCAGGGCTACGCCCCCGCGTGCCTCTAAATTTAAATGGGAAGATTTCTTCTGGTGAAAAAGGTTCCGTCTCCCTTCCCTAACGAGAGGCGCCCATGCAGTATGGAGGAAAGGGGACAGGAGGAAAGAGTACAACAGTTACAGGTAAGTAACTTGTTCCTTCTCCAGCATGGGGTCTGGCATGGATTCACATAAAGAATAGCAGTACAGAAATACACAACGACGTGAGGTGGCAAGGCTCAACAGAAGCAATTACTGTTACCTCCAGAACAGGCTCACCTTCAAGGGAACAGGTTGCGTAGCACTGCTTGGCCGACCCTGGAGTCCTCTCTGGAATCCCTTTCGACGCTGTAGAATCTTGTGAAGGTGTGTGTAGACCTCCACATAGCAGCCCTGCAGATGTCCAGCAGGGGCACACCAGACAGGAACGAAGTCGTCGCAGCGATCGCTCTGGTGGAATGAGCTCTCAGCCGGTCAGGCATTGGTCGGTTTGCCAAACGGTGACAGTGTGTAATACAGGCGGAGAGCAACCTGGAAATGGAAGCCTTGGACCAAGCTTTCCCATGGTTCACAGGACCAAAGTTCACGAAAGGTTGAGACATCTTCCGTAAACTCTTTGTGCGTGCCACATAGAACTTCAGAGCACGCGCCACATCCAGCGAGTGCAAAGTCCTTCCAGCCAGCGACAAAGGTGTCGGAAAAAACACAGGCAACACCAAATGTTTGTTGAGGTGGAATTCTGACGGAACCTTTGGCATGAAGGAAGGGTGCGCCCGCAGCACCACCTCGTGATGTGAAAAGTCAGATAAGGCCGCTTGCAGGACAGGGCCTGGATCTCAACTACCCTCCTGGCAGGGATGATGGCCACAATAAAAGGCGTTTTCCACGAAAGGAACTTGAGAGTGGCCTGATGCATAGGTTCGAAGGCGGCCCCCATGAGCCTTGTCAGTACCACGTTGAGTTCCCACGCCGGGGCTGAAGCCTTCACTCTGCCAGACCTGTGAGTCATTCGTGGAAGGCCTAGACTGTTGATGGTGTGTCGAGGTATTTTTCCTCGTCTGCATCCACCAGGGTGTCCGGCTTGTCTGGAACGAGTGGAGGGGTGCTGGGCGCCGAGGGCTGAGGTGTGGAGACCGGAGCCGGAGGCTGCAGCAGAGGCTAGTACGGAACCGCCTGAACAGTGGAAGGCAGGGGCGCCAGAATCGAAGGAGCTGGCGTGGCAGCAGGGGCTGCAACGGGGCCTGCAGTGCTGGAGCTATAGGAGGAATAACTATAGGTGCAGGGGGAGGGGCCAGAGCGAGCATGTCCATGATTACATCCCTAAGGAAGGACCCCATCTGAGGACATGAGCATGAGGAACTTTTCAAAGAACCTGTCGTCGCAGGCCCGTGGGTTGGCAGGTGATATTGACAGGTAGCGGACGGCTGCTGATGCCGCTGCATACTCTGTCTAGCTGTTTGCGGGGTAAACCTGTCCTGTGCTGCTGAAGGATAAACTGTAGGCCACGTAGCTGGTTGACACCAGTCCCACCTTGTAACTCGTTCTCCCACCTGCTGCATTCCTCGGGCGGCCATCTTATCTGGCGTGGTGGCCATCTTGTCGAGCTGCATGCCATGTGCCAAAGTCATGGTGCTTGGCTCACTGGGCCCGGCCTCCTCCAGGACTCTTGGCGATGGAGCATGAGACCTACCCTGCACCTCAGGCCGAGGCCTGGTAGGAATGTCACCCTCAGCAGAGTTGCCGGTAGTGCTGGGTACAGGCGCCCCCTCTGCCATGTTGCAGGTACAAGTGCATAGCCCCTCAGGTGTACACCCGGTAAAAGAACCTTGCGGTCTCTCAGCACTGTCTCTGGAAGGATCTACAGACCCCTCGGCCTGGCCGCCGGTAGCTGAATTAGCCTCGGTACCCGTGCTGGTGTGAGAAACTGAGCGGTTCCTCCCGTCTGGGCGTTTCCTTGGGAAGAAGTCGCCCTTGCGGGGTGCACTGGAAAAGAGCAGCCCTCCCTTAGGCCTTGACTTATGACTGACAAAAGTCCTTCAAGTACTCTGGGGGCGATTTCTCGAAGAGCTCTGTCCACCTAGCTAGTCAAAGCACGCAAAGAATGTGCTTTGCATTTTGTGCAACCCTCCCATCCATGGTCGGGGCCAAGGCAGCGGAGGCAAAGAACGTGGGGATCCGATGTAGGGAAGAGCACCTCGCAGGCTGGACATCTGCTGAAGCCCGCTGAAGTCGAAATGCATCGGGGAGGAAAGACAGAAGAAAGTATCCGGGGAAGAGCGCGTGGTATTACATGTCCGAAGACAATCCCAGGAGCGCTTGGTAAATGGGCCTGTTCCTGTTGACGCGGAAAAGGGGACTGGCGCCGGTGGGCAGAGTCAGGCGAGCGCATGCTCCCAGGGCTACGCCCCCGCGTGCCTCTAAATTTAAATGGGAAGATTTCTTCTGGTGAAAAAGGTTCCGTCTCCCTTCCCTAACGAGAGGCGCCCATGCAGTATGGAGGAAAGGGGACAGGACGAAAGAGTACAACAGTTACAGGTAAGTAACTTGTTCCTTCTCCAGCATGGGGTCTGGCATGGATTCACATAAAGAATAGCAGTACAGAAATACACAACGACGTGAGGTGGCAAGGCTCAACAGAAGCAATTACTGTTACCTCCAGAACAGGCTCACCTTCAAGGGAACAGGTTGCGTAGCACTGCTTGGCCGACCCTGGAGTCCTCTCTGGAATCCCTTTCGACGCTGTAGAATCTTGTGAAGGTGTGTGTAGACCTCCACATAGCAGCCCTGCAGATGTCCAGCAGGGGCACACCAGACAGGAACGAAGTCGTCGCAGCGATCGCTCTGGTCGAATGAGCTCTCAGCCGGTCAGGCATTGGTCGGTTTGCCAAACGGTGACAGTGTGTAATACAGGCGGAGAGCCACCTGGAAATGGAAGCCTTGGACCAAGCTTTCCCATGGTTCACAGGACCAAAGTTCACGAAAGGTTGAGACATCTTCCGTAAACTCTTCGGAAAAAACACAGGCAACACCAAATGTTTGTTGAGGTGGAATTCTGACGGAACCTTTGGCATGAAGGAAGGCTGCGCCCGCAGCACCACCCTCGTGATGTGAAAAGTCAGATAAGGCCGCTTGCAGGACAGGGCCTGGATCTCAACTACCCTCCTGGCAGGGATGATGGCCACAATAAAAGGCGTTTTCCACGAAAGGAACTTGAGAGTGGCCTGATGCATAGGTTCGAAGGCGGCCCCCATGAGCCTTGTCAGTACCACGTTGAGTTCCCACGCCGGGGCTGAAGCCTTCACTCTGCCAGACCTGTGAGTCATTCGTGGAAGGCCTAGACTGTTGATGGTGTGTCGAGGTCTTTTTCCTCGTCTGCATCCATCAGGGTGTCCGGCTTGTCTGGAACGAGTGGAGGGGTGCTGGGCGCCGAGGGCTGCGGTGTGGAGACCGGAGCCTGCAGCAGAGGCTAGTACGGAACCGCCTGAACAGTGGAAGGCAGGGGCGCCAGAATCGAAGGAGCCGGCGTGGCAGCAGGGGCTGCAACGGGGCCTGCAGTGCTGGAGCTATAGGAGGAATAACTATAGGTGCAGGGGGAGGGGCCAGAGCGAGCATGTCCATGATTACATCCCTAAGGAAGGACCCCATCTGAGGACATGAGCATGAGGAACTTTTCAAAGAACCTGTTGTCGCAGGCCCGTGGGTTGGCAGGTGATATTGACAGGTAGCGGACGGCAGCTGATGCCGCTGCATACTCTGTCTAGCTGTTTGCGGGGTAAACCTGTCCTGTGCTGCTGAAGGATAAACTGTAGGCCACGTACCTGGTTGACACCAGTCCCACCTTGTAACTCGTTCTCCCACCTGCTGCATTCCTCGGGCGGCCATCTTGTCTGGCGTGGTGGCCATCTTGTCGAGCTGCATGCCATGTGCCAAAGTCATGGTGCTTGGCTCACTGGGCCCGGCCTCCTCCAGGACTCTTGGCGATGGAGCATGAGACCTACCCTGCACCTCAGGCCGAGGCCTGGTAGGATTGTCACCCTCAGCAGAGTTGCCGGTAGTGCTGGGTACAGGCGCCCCCTCTGCCATGTTGCAGGTACAAGTGCATAGCCCCTCAGGTGTACACCCGGTAAAAGAACCTTGCGGTCTCTCAGCACTGTCTCTGGAAGGATCTACAGACCCCTCGGCCTGGCCGCCGGTAGCTGAATTAGCCTCGGTACCCGTGCTGGTGTGAGAAACTGAGCGGTTCCTCCCGTCTGGGCGTTTCCTTGGGAAGAAGTCGCCCTTGCGGGGTGCACTGGAAAAGAGCAGCCCTCCCTTAGGCCTTGACTTATGACTGACAAAAGTCCTTCAAGTCCTCTGGGGGCGACTTCTCGAAGAGCTCTGTCCACCTAGCTAGTCAAAGCACGCAAAGAATGTGCTTTGCATTTTGTGCAACCCTCCCATCCATGGTCGGGGCCAAGGCAGCGGAGGCAAAGAACGTGGGGATCCGATGTAGGGAAGAGCACCTCGCAGGCTGGACATCTGCTGAAGCCCGCTGAAGTCGAAATGCATCGGGGAGGAAAGACAGAAGAAAGTATCCGGGGAAGAGCGCGTGGTATTACATGTCCGAAGACAATCCCAGGAGCGCTGGTGAAATGGGCCTGTTCCTGTTGACGCGGAAAAGGGGACTGGCGCCGGTGGGCAGAGTCAGGCGAGCGCATGCTCCCAGGGCTACGCCCCCGCGTGCCTCTAAATTTAAATGGGAAGATTTCTTCTGGTGAAAAAGGTTCCGTCTCCCTTCCCTAACGAGAGGCGCCCATGCAGTATGGAGGAAAGGGGACAGGAGGAAAGAGTACAACAGTTACAGGTAAGTAACTTGTTCCTTCTCCAGCATGGGGTCTGGCATGGATTCACATAAAGAATAGCAGTACAGAAATACACAACGACGTGAGGTGGCAAGGCTCAACAGAAGCAATTACTGTTACCTCCAGAACAGGCTCACCTTCAAGGGAACAGGTTGCGTAGCACTGCTTGGCCGACCCTGGAGTCCTCTCTGGAATCCCTTTCGACGCTGTAGAATCTTGTGAAGGTGTGTGTAGACCTCCACATAGCAGCCCTGCAGATGTCCAGCAGGGGCACACCAGACAGGAACGAAGTCGTCGCAGCGATCGCTCTGGTGGAATGAGCTCTCAGCCGGTCAGGCATTGGTCGGTTTGCCAAACGGTGACAGTGTGTAATACAGGCGGAGAGCCACCTGGAAATGGAAGCCTTGGACCAAGCTTTCCCATGGTTCACAGGACCAAAGTTCACGAAAGGTTGAGACATCTTCCGTAAACTCTTTGTGCGTGCCACATAGAACTTCAGAGCACGCGCCACATCCAGCGAGTGCAAAGTCCTTCCAGCCAGCGACAAAGGTGTCGGAAAAAACACAGGCAACACCAAATGTTTGTTGAGGTGGAATTCTGACGGAACCTTTGGCATGAAGGAAGTGATGTGAAAAGTCAGATAAGGCCTCTTGCAGGACAGGGCCTGGATCTCAACTACCCTCCTGGCAGGGATGATGGCCACAATAAAAGGCGTTTTCCACGAAAGGAACTTGAGAGTGGCCTGATGCATAGGTTCGAAGGCGGCCCCCATGAGCCTTGTCAGTACCACGTTGAGTTCCCACGCCGGGGCTGAAGCCTTCACTCTGCCAGACCTGTGAGTCATTCGTGGAAGGCCTAGACTGTTGATGGTGTGTCGAGGTCTTTTTCCTCGTCTGCATCCACCAGGGTGTCCGGCTTGTCTGGAACGAGTGGAGGGGTGCTGGGCGCCGAGGGCTGAGGTGTGGAGACCGGAGCCGGAGGCTGCAGCAGAGGCTAGTACGGAACCGCCTGAACAGTGGAAGGCAGGGGCACCAGAATCGAAGGAGCCGGCGTGGCAGCAGGGGCTGCAACGGGGCCTGCAGTGCTGGAGCTATAGGAGGAATAACTATAGGTGCAGGGGGAGGGGCCAGAGCGAGCATGTCCATGATTACATCCCTAAGGAAGGACCCCATCTGAGGACATGAGCATGAGGAACTTTTCAAAGAACCTGTCGTCGCAGGCCCGTGGGTTGGCAGGTGATATTGACAGGTAGCGGACGGCTGCTGATGCCGCTGCATACTCTGTCTAGCTGTTTGCGGGGTAAACCTGTCCTGTGCTGCTGAAGGATAAACTGTAGGCCACGTAGCTGGTTGACACCAGTCCCACCTTGTAACTCGTTCTCCCACCTGCTGCATTCCTCGGGCGGCCATCTTGTCTGGCGTGGTGGCCATCTTGTCGAGCTGCATGCCACATGCCAAAGTCATGGTGCTTGGCTCACTGGGCCCGGCCTCCTCCAGGACTCTTGACGATGGAGCATGAGACCTACCCTGCACCTCAGGCCGAGGCCTGGTAGGAATGTCACCCTCAGCAGAGTTGCCGGTAGTGCTGGGTACAGGCGCCCCCTCTGCCATGTTGCAGGTACAAGTGCATAGCCCCTCAGGTGTACACCCGGTAAAAGAACCTTGCGGTCTCTCAGCACTGTCTCTGGAAGGATCTACAGACCCCTCGGCCTGGCGGCCGGTAGCTGAATTAGCCTCGGTACCCGTGCTGGTGTGAGAAACTGAGCGGTTCCTCCCGTCTGGGCGTTTCCTTGGGAAGAAGTCGCCCTTGCGGGGTGCACTGGAAAAGAGCAGCCCTCCCTTAGGCCTTGACTTATGACTGACAAAAGTCCTTCAAGTCCTCTGGGGGCGACTTCTCGAAGAGCTCTGTCCACCTAGCTAGTCAAAGCACGCAAAGAATGTGCTTTGCATTTTGTGCAACCCTCCCATCCATGGTCGGGGCCAAGGCAGCGGAGGCAAAGAACGTGGGGATCCGATGTAGGGAAGAGCACCTCGCAGGCTGGACATCTGCTGAAGCCCGCTGAAGTCGAAATGCATCGGGGAGGAAAGACAGAAGAAAGTATCCGGGGAAGAGCGCGTGGTATTACATGTCCGAAGACAATCCCAGGAGCGCTGGTGAAATGGGCCTGTTCCTGTTGACGCGGAAAAGGGGACTGGCGCCGGTGGGCAGAGTCAGGCGAGCGCATGCTCCCAGGGCTACGCCCCCGCGTGCCTCTAAATTTAAATGGGAAGATTTCTTCTGGTGAAAAAGGTTCCGTCTCCCTTCCCTAACGAGAGGCGCCCATGCAGTATGGAGGAAAGGGGACAGGACGAAAGAGTACAACAGTTACAGGTATGTAACTTGTTCCTTCTCCAGCATGGGGTCTGGCATGGATTCACATAAAGAATAGCAGTACAGAAATACACAACGACGTGAGGTGGCAAGGCTCAACAGAAGCAATTACTGTTACCTCCGGAACAGGCTCACCTTCAAGGGAACAGGTTGCGTAGCACTGCTTGGCCGACCCTGGAGTCCTCTCTGGAATCCCTTTCGACGCTGTAGAATCTTGTGAAGGTGTGTGTAGACCTCCACATAGCAGCCCTGCAGATGTCCAGCAGGGGCACACCAGACAGGAACGAAGTCGTCGCAGCGATCGCTCTGGTGGAATGAGCTCTCAGCCGGTCAGGCATTGGTCGGTTTGCCAAACGGTGACAGTGTGTAATACAGGCGGAGAGCAACCTGGAAATGGAAGCCTTGGACCAAGCTTTCCCATGGTTCACAGGACCAAAGTTCACGAAAGGTTGAGACATCTTCCGTAAACTCTTTGTGCGTGCCACATAGAACTTCAGAGCACGCGCCACATCCAGCGAGTGCAAAGTCCTTCCAGCCAGCGACAAAGGTGTCGGAAAAAACACAGGCAACACCAAATGTTTGTTGAGATGGAATTCTGACGGAACCTTTGGCATGAAGGAAGGGTGCGCCCGCAGCACCACCCTCGTGATGTGAAAAGTCAGATGAGGCTGCTTGCAGGACAGGGCCTGGATCTCAACTACCCTCCTGGCAGGGATGATGACCACAATAAAAGGCGCTTTCCACGAAAGGAACTTGAGAGTGGCCTGATGCATAGGTTCGAAGGCGGCCCCCATGAGCCTTGTCAGTACCACGTTGAGTTCCCACGCCGGGGCTGAAGCCTTCACTCTGCCAGACCTGTGAGTCATTCGTGGAAGGCCTAGACTGTTGATGGTGTGTCGAGGTCTTTTTCCTCGTCTGCATCCACCAGGGTGTCCGGCTTGTCTGGAACGAGTGGAGGGGTGCTGGGCGCCGAGGGCTGAGGTGTGGAGACCGGAGCCGGAGGCTGCAGCAGAGGCTAGTACGGAACCGCCTGAACAGTGGAAGGCAGGGGCGCCAGAATCGAAGGAGCTGGCGTGGCAGCAGGGGCTGCAACGGGGCCTGCAGTGCTGGAGCTATAGGAGGAATAACTATAGGTGCAGGGGGAGGGGCCAGAGCGAGCATGTCCATGATTACATCCCTAAGGAAGGACCCCATCTGAGGACATGAGCATGAGGAACTTTTCAAAGAACCTGTCGTCGCAGGCCCGTGGGTTGGCAGGTGATATTGACAGGTAGCGGACGGCTGCTGATGCCGCTGCATACTCTGTCTAGCTGTTTGCGGGGTAAACCTGTCCTGTGCTGCTGAAGGATAAACTGTAGGCCACGTAGCTGGTTGACACCAGTCCCACCTTGTAACTCGTTCTCCCACCTGCTGCATTCCTCGGGCGGCCCTCTTGTCTGGCGTGGTGGCCATCTTGTCGAGCTGCATGCCACGTGCCAAAGTCATGGTGCTTGGCTCACTGGGCCCGGCCTCCTCCAGGACTCTTGGCGATGGAGCATGAGACCTACCCTACACCTCAGGCCGAGGCCTGGTAGGAATGTCACCCTCAGCAGAGTTGCCGGTAGTGCTGGGTACAGGCGCCCCCTCTGCCATGTTGCAGGTACAAGTGCATAGCCCCTCAGGTGTACACCCGGTAAAAGAACCTTGCGGTCTCTCAGCACTGTCTCTGGAAGGATCTACAGACCCCTCGGCCTGGCTGCCGGTAGCTGAATTAGCCTCGGTACCCGTGCTGGTGTGAGAAACTGAGCGGTTCCTCCCGTCTGGGCGTTTCCTTGGGAAGAAGTCGCCCTTGCGGGGTGCACTGGAAAAGAGCAGCCCTCCCTTAGGCCTTGACTTATGACTGACAAAAGTCCTTCAAGTCCTCTGGGGGCGACTTCTCGAAGAGCTCTGTCCACCCAGCTAGTCAAAGCACGCAAAGAATGTGCTTTGCATTTTGTGCAACCCTCCCATCCATGGTCGGGGCCAAGGCAGCGGAGGCAAAGAACGTGGGGATCCGATGTAGGGAAGAGCACCTCGCAGGCTGGACATCTGCTGAAGCCCGCTGAAGTCGAAATGCATCGGGGAGGAAAGACAGAAGAAAGTATCCGGGGAAGAGCGCGTGGTATTACATGTCCGAAGACAATCCCAGGAGCGCTGGTGAAATGGGCCTGTTCCTGTTGACGCGGAAAAGGGGATTGGCGCGGGTGGGCAGAGTGAGGCGAGCGCATGCTCCCAGGGCTACGCCCCCGCGTACCTCTAAATTTAAATGGGAAGATTTCTTCTGGTGAAAAAGGTTCCGTCTCCCTTCCCTAACGAGAGGCGCCCATGCAGTATGGAGGAAAGGGGACAGGACGAAAGAGTACAACAGTTACAGGTATGTAACTTGTTCCTTCTCCAGCATGGGGTCTGGCATGGATTCACATAAAGAATAGCAGTACAGAAATACACAACGACGTGAGGTGGCAAGGCTCAACAGAAGCAATTACTGTTACCTCCGGAACAGGCTCACCTTCAAGGGAACAGGTTGCGTAGCACTGCTTGGCCGACCCTGGAGTCCTCTCTGGAATCCCTTTCGACGCTGTAGAATCTTGTGAAGGTGTGTGTAGACCTCCACATAGCAGCCCTGCAGATGTCCAGCAGGGGCACACCAGACAGGAACGAAGTCGTCGCAGCGATCGCTCTGGTGGAATGAGCTCTCAGCCGGTCAGGCATTGGTCGGTTTGCCAAACGGTGACAGTGTGTAATACAGGCGGAGAGCAACCTGGAAATGGAAGCCTTGGACCAAGCTTTCCCATGGTTCACAGGAGCAAAGTTCACGAAAGGTTGAGACATCTTCCGTAAACTCTTTGTGCGTGCCACATAGAACTTCAGAGCACGCGCCACATCCAGCGAGTGCAAAGTCCTTCCAGCCAGCGACAAAGGTGTCGGAAAAAACACAGGCAACACCAAATGTTTGTTGAGATGGAATTCTGACGGAACCTTTGGCATGAAGGAAGGGTGCGCCCGCAGCACCACCCTCGTGATGTGAAAAGTCAGATAAGGCTGCTTGCAGGACAGGGCCTGGATCTCAACTACCCTCGTGGCAGGGATGATGACCACAATAAAAGGCGCTTTCCACGAAAGGAACTTGAGAGTGGCCTGATGCATAGGTTCGAAGGCGGCCCCCATGAGCCTTGTCAGTACCACGTTGAGTTCCCACGCCGGGGCTGAAGCCTTCACTCTGCCAGACCTGTGAGTCATTCGTGGAAGGCCTAGACTGTTGATGGTGTGTCGAGGTCTTTTTCTCATCTGCATCCACCAGGGTGTCCGGCTTGTCTGGAACGAGTGGAGGGGTGCTGGGCGCCGAGGGCTGAGGTGTGGAGACCGGAGCCGGAGGCTGCAGCAGAGGCTAGTACGGAACCGCCTGAACAGTGGAAGGCAGGGGCGCCAGAATCGAAGGAGCCGGCTTGGCAGCAGGGGCTGCAACGGGGCCTGCAGTGCTGGAGCTATAGGAGGAATAACTATAGGTGCAGGGGGAGGGGCCAGAGCGAGCATGTCCATGATTACATCCCTAAGGAAGGACCCCATCTGAGGACATGAGCATGAGGAACTTTTCAAAGAACCTGTCGTCGCAGGCCCGTGGGTTGGCAGGTGATATTGACAGGTAGCGGACGGCTGCTGATGCCGCTGCATACTCTGTCTAGCTGTTTGCGGGGTAAACCTGTCCTGTGCTGCTGAAGGATAAACTGTAGGCCACGTAGCTGGTTGACACCAGTCCCACCTTGTAACTCGTTCTCCCACCTGCTGCATTCCTCGGGCGGCCATCTTATCTGGCGTGGTGGCCATCTTGTCGAGCTGCATGCCATGTGCCAAAGTCATGGTGCTTGGCTCACTGGGCCCGGCCTCCTCCAGGACTCTTGGCGATGGAGCATGAGACCTACCCTGCACCTCAGGCCGAGGCCTGGTAGGAATGTCACCCTCAGCAGAGTTGCCGGTAGTGCTGGGTACAGGCACCCCCTCTGCCATGTTGCAGGTACAAGTGCATAGCCCCTCAGGTGTACACCCGGTAAAAGAACCTTGCGGTCTCTCAGCACTGTCTCTGGAAGGATCTACAGACCCCTCGGCCTGGCCGCCGGTAGCTGAATTAGCCTCGGTACCCGTGCTGGTGTGAGAAACTGAGCGGTTCCTCCCGTCTGGGCGTTTCCTTGGGAAGAAGTCGCCCTTGCGGGGTGCACTGGAAAAGAGCAGCCCTCCCTTAGGCCTTGACTTATGACTGACAAAAGTCCTTCAAGTCCTCTGGGGGCGATTTCTCGAAGAGCTCTGTCCACCTAGCTAGTCAAAGCACGCAAAGAATGTGCTTTGCATTTTGTGCAACCCTCCCATCCATGGTCGGGGCCAAGGCAGCGGAGGCAAAGAACGTGGGGATCCGATGTAGGGAAGAGCACCTCGCAGGCTGGACATCTGCTGAAGCCCGCTGAAGTCGAAATGCATCGGGGAGGAAAGACAGAAGAAAGTATCCGGGGAAGAGCGCGTGGTATTACATGTCCGAAGACAATCCCAGGAGCGCTTGGTAAATGGGCCTGTTCCTGTTGACGCGGAAAAGGGGACTGGCGCCGGTGGGCAGAGTCAGGCGAGCGCATGCTCCCAGGGCTACGCCCCCGCGTGCCTCTAAATTTAAATGGGAAGATTTCTTCTGGTGAAAAAGGTTCCGTCTCCCTTCCCTAACGAGAGGCGCCCATGCAGTATGGAGGAAAGGGGACAGGACGAAAGAGTACAACAGTTACAGGTAAGTAACTTGTTCCTTCTCCAGCATGGGGTCTGGCATGGATTCACATAAAGAATAGCAGTACAGAAATACACAACGATGTGAGGTGGCAAGGCTCAACAGAAGCAATTACTGTTACCTCCAGAACAGGCTCACCTTCAAGGGAACAGGTTGCGTAGCACTGCTTGGCCGACCCTGGAGTCCTCTCTGGAATCCCTTTCGACGCTGTAGAATCTTGTGAAGGTGTGTGTAGACCTCCACATAGCAGCCCTGCAGATGTCCAGCAGGGGCACACCAGACATGAACGAAGTCGTCGCAGCGATCGCTCTGGTCGAATGAGCTCTCAGCCGGTCAGGCATTGGTCGGTTTGCCAAACGGTGACAGTGTGTAATACAGGCGGAGAGCCACCTGGAAATGGAAGCCTTGGACCAAGCTTTCCCATGGTTCACAGGACCAAAGTTCACGAAAGGTTGAGACATCTTCCGTAAACTCTTCGGAAAAAACACAGGCAACACCAAATGTTTGTTGAGGTGGAATTCTGACGGAACCTTTGGCATGAAGGAAGGGTGCGCCCGCAGCACCACCCTCGTGATGTGAAAAGTCAGATAAGGCCGCTTGCAGGACAGGGCCTGGATCTCAACTACCCTCCTGGCAGGGATGATGGCCACAATAAAAGGCGTTTTCCACGAAAGGAACTTGAGAGTGGCCTGATGCATAGGTTCGAAGGCGGCCCCCATGAGCCTTGTCAGTACCACGTTGAGTTCCCACGCCGGGGCTGAAGCCTTCACTCTGCCAGACCTGTGAGTCATTCGTGGAAGGCCTAGACTGTTGATGGTGTGTCGAGGTCTTTTTCCTCGTCTGCATCCATCAGGGTGTCCGGCTTGTCTGGAACGAGTGGAGGGGTGCTGGGCGCCGAGGGCTGCGGTGTGGAGACCGGAGCCTGCAGCAGAGGCTAGTACGGAACCGCCTGAACAGTGGAAGGCAGGGGCGCCAGAATCGAAGGAGCCGGCGTGGCAGCAGGGGCTGCAACGGGGCCTGCAGTGCTGGAGCTATAGGAGGAATAACTATAGGTGCAGGGGGAGGGGCCAGAGCGAGCATGTCCATGATTACATCCCTAAGGAAGGACCCCATCTGAGGACATGAGCATGAGGAACTTTTCAAAGAACCTGTTGTCGCAGGCCCGTGGGTTGGCAGGTGATATTGACAGGTAGCGGACGGCAGCTGATGCCGCTGCATACTCTGTCTAGCTGTTTGCGGGGTAAACCTGTCCTGTGCTGCTGAAGGATAAACTGTAGGCCACGTACCTGGTTGACACCAGTCCCACCTTGTAACTCGTTCTCCCACCTGCTGCATTCCTCGGGCGGCCATCTTGTCTGGCGTGGTGGCCATCTTGTCGAGCTGCATGCCATGTGCCAAAGTCATGGTGCTTGGCTCACTGGGCCCGGCCTCCTCCAGGACTCTTGGCGATGGAGCATGAGACCTACCCTGCACCTCAGGCCGAGGCCTGGTAGGATTGTCACCCTCAGCAGAGTTGCCGGTAGTGCTGGGTACAGGCGCCCCCTCTGCCATGTTGCAGGTACAAGTGTATAGCCCCTCAGGTGTACACCCGGTAAAAGAACCTTGCGGTCTCTCAGCACTGTCTCTGGAAGGATCTACAGACCCCTCGGCCTGGCCGCCGGTAGCTGAATTAGCCTCGGTACCCGTGCTGGTGTGAGAAACTGAGCGGTTCCTCCCGTCTGGGCGTTTCCTTGGGAAGAAGTCGCCCTTGCGGGGTGCACTGGAAAAGAGCAGCCCTCCCTTAGGCCTTGACTTATGACTGACAAAAGTCCTTCAAGTCCTCTGGGGGCGACTTCTCGAAGAGCTCTGTCCACCTAGCTAGTCAAAGCACGCAAAGAATGTGCTTTGCATTTTGTGCAACCCTCCCATCCATGGTCGGGGCCAAGGCAGCGGAGGCAAAGAACGTGGGGATCCGATGTAGGGAAGAGCACCTCGCAGGCTGGACATCTGCTGAAGCCCGCTGAAGTCGAAATGCATCGGGGAGGAAAGACAGAAGAAAGTATCCGGGGAAGAGCGCGTGGTATTACATGTCCGAAGACAATCCCAGGAGCGCTGGTGAAATGGGCCTGTTCCTGTTGACGCGGAAAAGGGGACTGGCGCCGGTGGGCAGAGTCAGGCGAGCGCATGCTCCCAGGGCTACGCCCCCGCGTGCCTCTAAATTTAAATGGGAAGATTTCTTCTGGTGAAAAAGGTTCCGTCTCCCTTCCCTAACGAGAGGCGCCCATGCAGTATGGAGGAAAGGGGACAGGAGGAAAGAGTACAACAGTTACAGGTAAGTAACTTGTTCCTTCTCCAGCATGGGGTCTGGCATGGATTCACATAAAGAATAGCAGTACAGAAATACACAACGACGTGAGGTGGCAAGGCTCAACAGAAGCAATTACTGTTACCTCCAGAACAGGCTCACCTTCAAGGGAACAGGTTGCGTAGCACTGCTTGGCCGACCCTGGAGTCCTCTCTGGAATCCCTTTCGACGCTGTAGAATCTTGTGAAGGTGTGTGTAGACCTCCACATAGCAGCCCTGCAGATGTCCAGCAGGGGCACACCAGACAGGAACGAAGTCGTCGCAGCGATCGCTCTGGTGGAATGAGCTCTCAGCCGGTCAGGCATTGGTCGGTTTGCCAAACGGTGACAGTGTGTAATACAGGCGGAGAGCAACCTGGAAATGGAAGCCTTGGACCAAGCTTTCCCATGGTTCACAGGACCAAAGTTCACGAAAGGTTGAGACATCTTCCGTAAACTCTTTGTGCGTGCCACATAGAACTTCAGAGCACGCGCCACATCCAGCGAGTGCAAAGTCCTTCCAGCCAGCGACAAAGGTGTCGGAAAAAACACAGGCAACACCAAATGTTTGTTGAGGTGGAATTCTGACGGAACCTTTGGCATGAAGGAAGGGTGCGCCCGCAGCACCACCTCGTGATGTGAAAAGTCAGATAAGGCCGCTTGCAGGACAGGGCCTGGATCTCAACTACCCTCCTGGCAGGGATGATGGCCACAATAAAAGGCGTTTTCCACGAAAGGAACTTGAGAGTGGCCTGATGCATAGGTTCGAAGGCGGCCCCCATGAGCCTTGTCAGTACCACGTTGAGTTCCCACGCCGGGGCTGAAGCCTTCACTCTGCCAGACCTGTGAGTCATTCGTGGAAGGCCTAGACTGTTGATGGTGTGTCGAGGTATTTTTCCTCGTCTGCATCCACCAGGGTGTCCGGCTTGTCTGGAACGAGTGGAGGGGTGCTGGGCGCCGAGGGCTGAGGTGTGGAGACCGGAGCCGGAGGCTGCAGCAGAGGCTAGTACGGAACCGCCTGAACAGTGGAAGGCAGGGGCGCCAGAATCGAAGGAGCCGGCGTGGCAGCAGGGGCTGCAACAGGGCCTGCAGTGCTGGAGCTATAGGAGGAATAACTATAGGTGCAGGGGGAGGGGCCAGAGCGAGCATGTCCATGATTACATCCCTAAGGAAGGACCCCATCCGAGGACATGAGCATGAGGAACTTTTCAAAGAACCTGTCGTCGCAGGCCCGTGGGTTGGCAGGTGATATTGACAGGTAGCGGACGGCTGCTGATGCCGCTGCATACTCTGTCTAGCTGTTTGCGGGGTAAACCTGTCCTGTGCTGCTGAAGGATAAACTGTAGGCCACGTAGCTGGTTGACACCAGTCCCACCTTGTAACTCGTTCTCCCACCTGCTGCATTCCTCGGGCGGCCATCTTATCTGGCGTGGTGGCCATCTTGTCGAGCTGCATGCCATGTGCCAAAGTCATGGTGCTTGGCTCACTGGGCCCGGCCTCCTCCAGGACTCTTGGCGATGGAGCATGAGACCTACCCTGCACCTCAGGCCGAGGCCTGGTAGGAATGTCACCCTCAGCAGAGTTGCCGGTAGTGCTGGGTACAGGCGCCCCCTCTGCCATGTTGCAGGTACAAGTGCATAGCCCCTCAGGTGTACACCCGGTAAAAGAACCTTGCGGTCTCTCAGCACTGTCTCTGGAAGGATCTACAGACCCCTCGGCCTGGCCGCCGGTAGCTGAATTAGCCTCGGTACCCGTGCTGGTGTGAGAAACTGAGCGGTTCCTCCCGTCTGGGCGTTTCCTTGGGAAGAAGTCGCCCTTGCGGGGTGCACTGGAAAAGAGCAGCCCTCCCTTAGGCCTTGACTTATGACTGACAAAAGTCCTTCAAGTCCTCTGGGGGCGATTTCTCGAAGAGCTCTGTCCACCTAGCTAGTCAAAGCACGCAAAGAATGTGCTTTGCATTTTGTGCAACCCTCCCATCCATGGTCGGGGCCAAGGCAGCGGAGGCAAAGAACGTGGGGATCCGATGTAGGGAAGAGCACCTCGCAGGCTGGACATCTGCTGAAGCCCGCTGAAGTCGAAATGCATCGGGGAGGAAAGACAGAAGAAAGTATCCGGGGAAGAGCGCGTGGTATTACATGTCCGAAGACAATCCCAGGAGCGCTTGGTAAATGGGCCTGTTCCTGTTGACGCGGAAAAGGGGACTGGCGCCGGTGGGCAGAGTCAGGCGAGCGCATGCTCCCAGGGCTACGCCCCCGCGTGCCTCTAAATTTAAATGGGAAGATTTCTTCTGGTGAAAAAGGTTCCGTCTCCCTTCCCTAACGAGAGGCGCCCATGCAGTATGGAGGAAAGGGGACAGGACGAAAGAGTACAACAGTTACAGGTAAGTAACTTGTTCCTTCTCCAGCATGGGGTCTGGCATGGATTCACATAAAGAATAGCAGTACAGAAATACACAACGACGTGAGGTGGCAAGGCTCAACAGAAGCAATTACTGTTACCTCCAGAACAGGCTCACCTTCAAGGGAACAGGTTGCGTAGCACTGCTTGGCCGACCCTGGAGTCCTCTCTGGAATCCCTTTCGACGCTGTAGAATCTTGTGAAGGTGTGTGTAGACCTCCACATAGCAGCCCTGCAGATGTCCAGCAGGGGCACACCAGACAGGAACGAAGTCGTCGCAGCGATCGCTCTGGTCGAATGAGCTCTCAGCCGGTCAGGCATTGGTCGGTTTGCCAAACGGTGACAGTGTGTAATACAGGCGGAGAGCCACCTGGAAATGGAAGCCTTGGACCAAGCTTTCCCATGGTTCACAGGACCCAAGTTCACGAAAGGTTGAGACATCTTCCGTAAACTCTTCGGAAAAAACACAGGCAACACCAAATGTTTGTTGAGGTGGAATTCTGACGGAACCTTTGGCATGAAGGAAGGGTGCGCCCGCAGCACCACCCTCGTGATGTGAAAAGTCAGATAAGGCCGCTTGCAGGACAGGGCCTGGATCTCAACTACCCTCCTGGCAGGGATGATGGCCACAATAAAAGGCGTTTTCCACGAAAGGAACTTGAGAGTGGCCTGATGCATAGGTTCGAAGGCGGCCCCCATGAGCCTTGTCAGTACCACGTTGAGTTCCCACGCCGGGGCTGAAGCCTTCACTCTGCCAGACCTGTGAGTCATTCGTGGAAGGCCTAGACTGTTGATGGTGTGTCGAGGTCTTTTTCCTCGTCTGCATCCATCAGGGTGTCCGGCTTGTCTGGAACGAGTGGAGGGGTGCTGGGCGCCGAGGGCTGCGGTGTGGAGACCGGAGCCTGCAGCAGAGGCTAGTACGGAACCGCCTGAACAGTGGAAGGCAGGGGCGCCAGAATCGAAGGAGCCGGCGTGGCAGCAGGGGCTGCAACGGGGCCTGCAGTGCTGGAGCTATAGGAGGAATAACTATAGGTGCAGGGGGAGGGGCCAGAGCGAGCATGTCCATGATTACATCCCTAAGGAAGGACCCCATCTGAGGACATGAGCATGAGGAACTTTTCAAAGAACCTGTTGTCGCAGGCCCGTGGGTTGGCAGGTGATATTGACAGGTAGCGGACGGCAGCTGATGCCGCTGCATACTCTGTCTAGCTGTTTGCGGGGTAAACCTGTCCTGTGCTGCTGAAGGATAAACTGTAGGCCACGTAGCTGGTTGACACCAGTCCCACCTTGTAACTCGTTCTCCCACCTGCTGCATTCCTCGGGCGGCCATCTTGTCTGGCGTGGTGGCCATCTTGTCGAGCTGCATGCCACATGCCAAAGTCATGGTGCTTGGCTCACTGGGCCCGGCCTCCTCCAGGACTCTTGACGATGGAGCATGAGACCTACCCTGCACCTCAGGCCGAGGCCTGGTAGGAATGTCACCCTCAGCAGAGTTGCCGGTAGTGCTGGGTACAGGCGCCCCCTCTGCCATGTTGCAGGTACAAGTGCATAGCCCCTCAGGTGTACACCCGGTAAAAGAACCTTGCGGTCTCTCAGCACTGTCTCTGGAAGGATCTACAGACCCCTCGGCCTGGCGGCCGGTAGCTGAATTAGCCTCGGTACCCGTGCTGGTGTGAGAAACTGAGCGGTTCCTCCCGTCTGGGCGTTTCCTTGGGAAGAAGTCGCCCTTGCGGGGTGCACTGGAAAAGAGCAGCCCTCCCTTAGGCCTTGACTTATGACTGACAAAAGTCCTTCAAGTCCTCTGGGGGCGACTTCTCGAAGAGCTCTGTCCACCTAGCTAGTCAAAGCACGCAAAGAATGTGCTTTGCATTTTGTGCAACCCTCCCATCCATGGTCGGGGCCAAGGCAGCGGAGGCAAAGAACGTGGGGATCCGATGTAGGGAAGAGCACCTCGCAGGCTGGACATCTGCTGAAGCCCGCTGAAGTCGAAATGCATCGGGGAGGAAAGACAGAAGAAAGTATCCGGGGAAGAGCGCGTGGTATTACATGTCCGAAGACAATCCCAGGAGCGCTGGTGAAATGGGCCTGTTCCTGTTGACGCGGAAAAGGGGACTGGCGCCGGTGGGCAGAGTCAGGCGAGCGCATGCTCCCAGGGCTACGCCCCCGCGTACCTCTAAATTTAAATGGGAAGATTTCTTCTGGTGAAAAAGGTTCCGTCTCCCTTCCCTAACGAGAGGCGCCCATGCAGTATGGAGGAAAGGGGACAGGACGAAAGAGTACAACAGTTACAGGTAAGTAACTTGTTCCTTCTCCAGCATGGGGTCTGGCATGGATTCACATAAAGAATAAATAGCAGTACAGAAACACACAACGACGTGAGGTGGCAAGGCTCAACAGAAGCAATTACTGTTACCTCCGGAACAAGCTCACCTTCAAGGGAACAGGTTGCATAGCACTGCTTGGCCGACCCTGGAGTCCTCTCTGGAATCCCTTTCGACGCTGTAGAATCTTGTGAAGGTGTGTAGACCTCCACATAGCAGCCCTGCAGATGTCCAGCAGGGGCACACCAGACAGGAACGAAGTCGTCGCAGCGATCGCTCTGGTGGAATGAGCTCTCAGCCGGTCAGGCATTGGTCGGTTTGCCAAACGGTGACAGTGTGTAATACAGGCGGAGAGCCACCTGGAAATGGAAGCCTTGGACCAAGCTTTCCCATGGTTCACAGGACCAAAGTTCACGAAAGGTTGAGACATCTTCCGTAAACTCTTTGTGCGTGCCACATAGAACTTCAGAGCACGCGCCACATCCAGCGAGTGCAAAGTCCTTCCAGCCAGCGACAAAGGTGTCGGAAAAAACACAGGCAACACCAAATGTTTGTTGAGGTGGAATTCTGACGGAACCTTTGGCATGAAGGAAGGGTGCGCCCGCAGCACCACCCTCGTGATGTGAAAAGTCAGATAAGGCCTCTTGCAGGACAGGGCCTGGATCTCAACTACCCTCCTGGCAGGGATGATGGCCACAATAAAAGGCGTTTTCCACGAAAGGAACTTGAGAGTGGCCTGATGCATAGGTTCGAAGGCGGCCCCCATGAGCCTTGTCAGTACCACGTTGAGTTCCCACGCCGGGGCTTAAGCCTTCACTCTGCCAGACCTGTGAGTCATTCGTGGAAGGCCTAGACTGTTGATGGTGTGTCGAGGTCTTTTTCCTCGTCTGCATCCACCAGGGTGTCCGGCTTGTCTGGAACGAGTGGAGGGGTGCTGGGCGCCGAGGGCTGAGGTGTGGAGACCGGAGCCGGAGGCTGCAGCAGAGGCTAGTACGGAACCGCCTGAACAGTGGAAGGCAGGGGCGCCAGAATCGAAGGAGCCGGCGTGGCAGCAGGGGCTGCAACGGGGCCTGCAGTGCTGGAGCTATAGGAGGAATAACTATAGGTGCAGGGGGAGGGGCCAGAGCGAGCATGTCCATGATTACATCCCTAAGGAAGGACCCCATCTGAGGACATGAGCATGAGGAACTTTTCAAAGAACCTGTCGTCGCAGGCCCGTGGGTTGGCAGGTGATATTGACGGGTAGCGGACGGCTGCTGATGCCGCTGCATACTCTGTCTAGCTGTTTGCGGGGTAAACCTGTCCTGTGCTGCTGAAGGATAAACTGTAGGCCACGTAGCTGGTTGACACCAGTCCCACCTTGTAACTCGTTCTCCCACCTGCTGCATTCCTCGGGCGGCCCTCTTGTCTGGCGTGGTGGCCATCTTGTCGAGCTGCATGCCACGTGCCAAAGTCATGGTGCTTGGCTCACTGGGCCCGGCCTCCTCCAGGACTCTTGGCGATGGAGCATGAGACCTACCCTACACCTCAGGCCGAGGCCTGGTAGGAATGTCACCCTCAGCAGAGTTGCCGGTAGTGCTGGGTACAGGCGCCCCCTCTGCCATGTTGCAGGTACAAGTGCATAGCCCCTCAGGTGTACACCCGGTAAAAGAACCTTGCGGTCTCTCAGCACTGTCTCTGGAAGGATCTACAGACCCCTCGGCCTGGCTGCCGGTAGCTGAATTAGCCTCGGTACCCGTGCTGGTGTGAGAAACTGAGCGGTTCCTCCCGTCTGGGCGTTTCCTTGGGAAGAAGTCGCCCTTGCGGGGTGCACTGGAAAAGAGCAGCCCTCCCTTAGGCCTTGACTTATGACTGACAAAAGTCCTTCAAGTCCTCTGGGGGCGACTTCTCGAAGAGCTCTGTCCACCCAGCTAGTCAAAGCACGCAAAGAATGTGCTTTGCATTTTGTGCAACCCTCCCATCCATGGTCGGGGCCAAGGCAGCGGAGGCAAAGAACGTGGGGATCCGATGTAGGGAAGAGCACCTCGCAGGCTGGACATCTGCTGAAGCCCGCTGAAGTCGAAATGCATCGGGGAGGAAAGACAGAAGAAAGTATCCGGGGAAGAGCGCGTGGTATTACATGTCCGAAGACAATCCCAGGAGCGCTGGTGAAATGGGCCTGTTCCTGTTGACGCGGAAAAGGGGATTGGCGCGGGTGGGCAGAGTGAGGCGAGCGCATGCTCCCAGGGCTACGCCCCCGCGTACCTCTAAATTTAAATGGGAAGATTTCTTCTGGTGAAAAAGGTTCCGTCTCCCTTCCCTAACGAGAGGCGCCCATGCAGTATGGAGGAAAGGGGACAGGACGAAAGAGTACAACAGTTACAGGTATGTAACTTGTTCCTTCTCCAGCATGGGGTCTGGCATGGATTCACATAAAGAATAGCAGTACAGAAATACACAACGACGTGAGGTGGCAAGGCTCAACAGAAGCAATTACTGTTACCTCCGGAACAGGCTCACCTTCAAGGGAACAGGTTGCGTAGCACTGCTTGGCCGACCCTGGAGTCCTCTCTGGAATCCCTTTCGACGCTGTAGAATCTTGTGAAGGTGTGTGTAGACCTCCACATAGCAGCCCTGCAGATGTCCAGCAGGGGCACACCAGACAGGAACGAAGTCGTCGCAGCGATCGCTCTGGTGGAATGAGCTCTCAGCCGGTCAGGCATTGGTCGGTTTGCCAAACGGTGACAGTGTGTAATACAGGCGGAGAGCAACCTGGAAATGGAAGCCTTGGACCAAGCTTTCCCATGGTTCACAGGACCAAAGTTCACGAAAGGTTGAGACATCTTCCGTAAACTCTTTGTGCGTGCCACATAGAACTTCAGAGCACGCGCCACATCCAGCGAGTGCAAAGTCCTTCCAGCCAGCGACAAAGGTGTCGGAAAAAACACAGGCAACACCAAATATTTGTTGAGATGGAATTCTGACGGAACCTTTGGCATGAAGGAAGGGTGCGCCCGCAGCACCACCCTCGTGATGTGAAAAGTCAGATAAGGCTGCTTGCAGGACAGGGCCTGGATCTCAACTACCCTCCTGGCAGGGATGATGACCACAATAAAAGGCGCTTTCCACGAAAGGAACTTGAGAGTGGCCTGATGCATAGGTTCGAAGGCGGCCCCCATGAGCCTTGTCAGTACCACGTTGAGTTCCCACGCCGGGGCTGAAGCCTTCACTCTGCCAGACCTGTGAGTCATTCGTGGAAGGCCTAGACTGTTGATGGTGTGTCGAGGTCTTTTTCTCATCTGCATCCACCAGGGTGTCCGGCTTGTCTGGAACGAGTGGAGGGGTGCTGGGCGCCGAGGGCTGAGGTGTGGAGACCGGAGCCGGAGGCTGCAGCAGAGGCTAGTACGGAACCGCCTGAACAGTGGAAGGCAGGGGCGCCAGAATCGAAGGAGCCGGCTTGGCAGCAGGGGCTGCAACGGGGCCTGCAGTGCTGGAGCTATAGGAGGAATAACTATAGGTGCAGGGGGAGGGGCCAGAGCGAGCATGTCCATGATTACATCCCTAAGGAAGGACCCCATCTGAGGACATGAGCATGAGGAACTTTTCAAAGAACCTGTCGTCGCAGGCCCGTGGGTTGGCAGGTGATATTGACAGGTAGCGGACGGCTGCTGATGCCGCTGCATACTCTGTCTAGCTGTTTGCGGGGTAAACCTGTCCTGTGCTGCTGAAGGATAAACTGTAGGCCACGTAGCTGGTTGACACCAGTCCCACCTTGTAACTCGTTCTCCCACCTGCTGCATTCCTCGGGCGGCCATCTTATCTGGCGTGGTGGCCATCTTGTCGAGCTGCATGCCATGTGCCAAAGTCATGGTGCTTGGCTCACTGGGCCCGGCCTCCTCCAGGACTCTTGGCGATGGAGCATGAGACCTACCCTGCACCTCAGGCCGAGGCCTGGTAGGAATGTCACCCTCAGCAGAGTTGCCGGTAGTGCTGGGTACAGGCGCCCCCTCTGCCATGTTGCAGGTACAAGTGCATAGCCCCTCAGGTGTACACCCGGTAAAAGAACCTTGCGGTCTCTCAGCACTGTCTCTGGAAGGATCTACAGACCCCTCGGCCTGGCCGCCGGTAGCTGAATTAGCCTCGGTACCCGTGCTGGTGTGAGAAACTGAGCGGTTCCTCCCGTCTGGGCGTTTCCTTGGGAAGAAGTCGCCCTTGCGGGGTGCACTGGAAAAGAGCAGCCCTCCCTTAGGCCTTGACTTATGACTGACAAAAGTCCTTCAAGTCCTCTGGGGGCGATTTCTCGAAGAGCTCTGTCCACCTAGCTAGTCAAAGCATGCAAAGAATGTGCTTTGCATTTTGTGCAACCCTCCCATCCATGGTCGGGGCCAAGGCAGCGGAGGCAAAGAACGTGGGGATCCGATGTAGGGAAGAGCACCTCGCAGGCTGGACATCTGCTGAAGCCCGCTGAAGTCGAAATGCATCGGGGAGGAAAGACAGAAGAAAGTATCCGGGGAAGAGCGCGTGGTATTACATGTCCGAAGACAATCCCAGGAGCGCTGGTGAAATGGGCCTGTTCCTGTTGACGCGGAAAAGGGGACTGGCGCCGGTGGGCAGAGTGAGGCGAGCGCATGCTCCCAGGGCTACGCCCCCGCGTACCTCTAAATTTAAATGGGAAGATTTCTTCTGGTGAAAAAGGTTCCGTCTCCCTTCCCTAACGAGAGGCGCCCATGCAGTATGGAGGAAAGGGGACAGGACGAAAGAGTACAACAGTTACAGGTATGTAACTTGTTCCTTCTCCAGCATGGGGTCTGGCATGGATTCACATAAAGAATAGCAGTACAGAAATACACAACGACGTGAGGTGGCAAGGCTCAACAGAAGCAATTACTGTTACCTCCGGAACAGGCTCACCTTCAAGGGAACAGGTTGCGTAGCACTGCTTGGCCGACCCTGGAGTCCTCTCTGGAATCCCTTTCGACGCTGTAGAATCTTGTGAAGGTGTGTGTAGACCTCCACATAGCAGCCCTGCAGATGTCCAGCAGGGGCACACCAGACAGGAACGAAGTCGTCGCAGCGATCGCTCTGGTGGAATGAGCTCTCAGCCGGTCAGGCATTGGTCGGTTTGCCAAACGGTGACAGTGTGTAATACAGGCGGAGAGCAACCTGGAAATGGAAGCCTTGGACCAAGCTTTCCCATGGTTCACAGGACCAAAGTTCACGAAAGGTTGAGACATCTTCCGTAAACTCTTTGTGCGTGCCACATAGAACTTCAGAGCACGCGCCACATCCAGCGAGTGCAAAGTCCTTCCAGCCAGCGACAAAGGTGTCAAAAAAAAAAAGGGGAACACCAAATGTTTGTTGAGATGGAATTCTGACGGAACCTTTGGCATGAAGGAAGGGTGCGCCCGCAGCACCACCCTCGTGATGTGAAAAGTCAGATAAGGCTGCTTGCAGGACAGGGCCTGGATCTCAACTACCCTCCTGGCAGGGATGATGGCCACAATAAAAGGCGCTTTCCACGAAAGGAACTTGAGAGTGGCCTGATGCATAGGTTCGAAGGCGGCCCCCATGAGCCTTGTCAGTACCACGTTGAGTTCCCACGCCGGGGCTGAAGCCTTCACTCTGCCAGACCTGTGAGTCATTCGTGGAAGGCCTAGACTGTTGATGGTGTGTCGAGGTCTTTTTCTCATCTGCATCCACCAGGGTGTCCGGCTTGTCTGGAACGAGTGGAGGGGTGCTGGGCGCCGAGGGCTGAGGTGTGGAGACCGGAGCCGGAGGCTGCAGCAGAGGCTAGTACGGAACCGACTGAACAGTGGAAGGCAGGGGCGCCAGAATCGAAGGAGCCGGCTTGGCAGCAGGGGCTGCAACGGGGCCTGCAGTGCTGGAGCTATAGGAGGAATAACTATAGGTGCAGGGGGAGGGGCCAGAGCGAGCATGTCCATGATTACATCCCTAAGGAAGGACCCCATCTGAGGACATGAGCATGAGGAACTTTTCAAAGAACCTGTCGTCGCAGGCCCGTGGGTTGGCAGGTGATATTGACGGGTAGCGGACAGCTGCTGATGCCGCTGCATACTCTGTCTAGCTGTTTGCGGGGTAAACCTGTCCTGTGCTGCTGAAGGATAAACTGTAGGCCACGTACCTGGTTGACACCAGTCCCACCTTGTAACTCGTTCTCCCACCTGCTGCATTCCTCGGGCGGCCATCTTGTCTGGCGTGGTGGCCATCTTGTCGAGCTGCATGCCACGTGCCAAAGTCATGGTGCTTGGCTCACTGGGCCCGGCCTCCTCCAGGACTCTTGACGATGGAGCATGAGACCTACCCTGCACCTCAGGCCGAGGCCTGGTAGGAATGTCACCCTCAGCAGAGTTGCCGGTAGTGCTGGGTACAGGCGCCCCCTCTGCCATGTTGCAGGTACAAGTGCAAAGCCCCTCAGGTGTACACCCGGTAAAAGAACCTTGCTGTCTCTCAGCACTATCTCTGGAAGGATCTACAGACCCCTCGGCCTGGCGGCCGGTAGCTGAATTAGCCTCGGTACCCGTGCTGGTGTGAGAAACTGAGCGGTTCCTCCCGTCTGGGCGTTTCCTTGGGAAGAAGTCGCCCTTGCGGGGTGCACTGGAAAAGAGCAGCCCTCCCTTAGGCCTTGACTTATGACTGACAAAAGTCCTTCAAGTCCTCTGGGGGCGACTTCTCGAAGAGCTCTGTCCACCTAGCTAGTCAAAGCACGAAAAGAATGTGCTTTGCATTTTGTGCAACCCTCCCATCCATGGTCGGGGCCAAGGCAGCGGAGGCAAAGAACGTGGGGATCCGATGTAGGGAAGAGCACCTCGCAGGCTGGACATCTGCTGAAGCCCGCTGAAGTCGAAATGCATCGGGGAGGAAAGACAGAAGAAAGTATCCGGGGAAGAGCGCGTGGTATTACATGTCCGAAGACAATCCCAGGAGCGCTGGTGAAATGGGCCTGTTCCTGTTGACGCGGAAAAGGGGACTGGCGCCGGTGGGCAGAGTCAGGCGAGCGCATGCTCCCAGGGCTACGCCCCCGCGTGCCTCTAAATTTAAATGGGAAGATTTCTTCTGGTGAAAAAGGTTCCGTCTCCCTTCCCCAACGAGAGGCGCCCATGCAGTATGGAGGAAAGGGGACAGGACGAAAGAGTACAACAGTTACAGGTAAGTAACTTGTTCCTTCTCCAGCATGGGGTCTGGCATGGATTCACATAAAGAATAAATAGCAGTACAGAAATACACAACGACGTGAGGTGGCAAGGCTCAACAGAAGCAATTACTGTTACCTCCGGAACAAGCTCACCTTCAAGGGAACAGGTTGCGTAGCACTGCTTGGCCGACCCTGGAGTCCTCTCTGGAATCCCTTTCGACGCTGTAGAATCTTGTGAAGGTGTGTAGACCTCCACATAGCAGCCCTGCAGATGTCCAGCAGGGGCACACCAGACAGGAACGAAGTCGTCGCAGCGATCGCTCTGGTGGAATGAGCTCTCAGCCGGTCAGGCATTGGTCGGTTTGCCAAACGGTGACAGTGTGTAATACAGGCGGAGAGCCACCTGGAAATGGAAGCCTTGGACCAAGCTTTCCCATGGTTCACAGGACCAAAGTTCACGAAAGGTTGAGACATCTTCCGTAAACTCTTCGGAAAAAACACAGGCAACACCAAATGTTTGTTGAGGTGGAATTCTGACGGAACCTTTGGCATGAAGGAAGGGTGCGCCCGCAGCACCACCCTCGTGATGTGAAAAGTCAGATAAGGCCGCTTGCAGGACAGGGCCTGGATCTCAACTACCCTCCTGGCAGGGATGATGGCCACAATAAAAGGCGTTTTCCACGAAAGGAACTTGAGAGTGGCCTGATGCATAGGTTCGAAGGCGGCCCCCATGAGCCTTGTCAGTACCACGTTGAGTTCCCACGCCGGGGCTGAAGCCTTCACTCTGCCAGACCTGTGAGTCATTCGTGGAAGGCCTAGACTGTTGATGGTGTGTCGAGGTCTTTTTCCTCGTCTGCATCCATCAGGGTGTCCGGCTTGTCTGGAACGAGTGGAGGGGTGCTGGGCGCCGAGGGCTGCGGTGTGGAGACCGGAGCCTGCAGCAGAGGCTAGTACGGAACCGCCTGAACAGTGGAAGGCAGGGGCGCCAGAATCGAAGGAGCCGGCGTGGCAGCAGGGGCTGCAACGGGGCCTGCAGTGCTGGAGCTATAGGAGGAATAACTATAGGTGCAGGGGGAGGGGCCAGAGCGAGCATGTCCATGATTACATCCCTAAGGAAGGACCCCATATGAGGACATGAGCATGAGGAACTTTTCAAAGAACCTGTTGTCGCAGGCCCGTGGGTTGGCAGGTGATATTGACAGGTAGCGGACGGCAGCTGATGCCGCTGCATACTCTGTCTAGCTGTTTGCGGGGTAAACCTGTCCTGTGCTGCTGAAGGATAAACTGTAGGCCACGTACCTGGTTGACACCAGTCCCACCTTGTAACTCGTTCTCCCACCTGCTGCATTCCTCGGGCGGCCATCTTGTCTGGCGTGGTGGCCATCTTGTCGAGCTGCATGCCATGTGCCAAAGTCATGGTGCTTGGCTCACTGGGCCCGGCCTCCTCCAGGACTCTTGGCGATGGAGCATGAGACCTACCCTGCACCTCAGGCCGAGGCCTGGTAGGATTGTCACCCTCAGCAGAGTTGCCGGTAGTGCTGGGTACAGGCGCCCCCTCTGCCATGTTGCAGGTACAAGTGTATAGCCCCTCAGGTGTACACCCGGTAAAAGAACCTTGCGGTCTCTCAGCACTGTCTCTGGAAGGATCTACAGACCCCTCGGCCTGGCCGCCGGTAGCTGAATTAGCCTCGGTACCCGTGCTGGTGTGAGAAACTGAGCGGTTCCTCCCGTCTGGGCGTTTCCTTGGGAAGAAGTCGCCCTTGCGGGGTGCACTGGAAAAGAGCAGCCCTCCCTTAGGCCTTGACTTATGACTGACAAAAGTCCTTCAAGTCCTCTGGGGGCGACTTCTCGAAGAGCTCTGTCCACCTAGCTAGTCAAAGCACGCAAAGAATGTGCTTTGCATTTTGTGCAACCCTCCCATCCATGGTCGGGGCCAAGGCAGCGGAGGCAAAGAACGTGGGGATCCGATGTAGGGAAGAGCACCTCGCAGGCTGGACATCTGCTGAAGCCCGCTGAAGTCGAAATGCATCGGGGAGGAAAGACAGAAGAAAGTATCCGGGGAAGAGCGCGTGGTATTACATGTCCGAAGACAATCCCAGGAGCGCTGGTGAAATGGGCCTGTTCCTGTTGACGCGGAAAAGGGGACTGGCGCCGGTGGGCAGAGTCAGGCGAGCGCATGCTCCCAGGGCTACGCCCCCGCGTGCCTCTAAATTTAAATGGGAAGATTTCTTCTGGTGAAAAAGGTTCCGTCTCCCTTCCCTAACGAGAGGCGCCCATGCAGTATGGAGGAAAGGGGACAGGAGGAAAGAGTACAACAGTTACAGGTAAGTAACTTGTTCCTTCTCCAGCATGGGGTCTGGCATGGATTTACATAAAGAATAGCAGTACAGAAATACACAACGACGTGAGGTGGCAAGGCTCAACAGAAGCAATTACTGTTACCTCCAGAACAGGCTCACCTTCAAGGGAACAGGTTGCGTAGCACTGCTTGGCCGACCCTGGAGTCCTCTCTGGAATCCCTTTCGACGCTGTAGAATCTTGTGAAGGTGTGTGTAGACCTCCACATAGCAGCCCTGCAGATGTCCAGCAGGGGCACACCAGACAGGAACGAAGTCGTCGCAGCGATCGCTCTGGTGGAATGAGCTCTCAGCCGGTCAGGCATTGGTCGGTTTGCCAAACGGTGACAGTGTGTAATACAGGCGGAGAGCAACCTGGAAATGGAAGCCTTGGACCAAGCTTTCCCATGGTTCACAGGACCAAAGTTCACGAAAGGTTGAGACATCTTCCGTAAACTCTTTGTGCGTGCCACATAGAACTTCAGAGCACGCGCCACATCCAGCGAGTGCAAAGTCCTTCCAGCCAGCGACAAAGGTGTCGGAAAAAACACAGGCAACACCAAATGTTTGTTGAGGTGGAATTCTGACGGAACCTTTGGCATGAAGGAAGGGTGCGCCCGCAGCACCACCTCGTGATGTGAAAAGTCAGATAAGGCCGTTTGCAGGACAGGGCCTGGATCTCAACTACCCTCCTGGCAGGGATGATGGCCACAATAAAAGGCGTTTTCCACGAAAGGAACTTGAGAGTGGCCTGATGCATAGGTTCGAAGGCGGCCCCCATGAGCCTTGTCAGTACCACGTTGAGTTCCCACGCCGGGGCTGAAGCCTTCACTCTGCCAGACCTGTGAGTCATTCGTGGAAGGCCTAGACTGTTGATGGTGTGTCGAGGTATTTTTCCTCGTCTGCATCCACCAGGGTGTCCGGCTTGTCTGGAACGAGTGGAGGGGTGCTGGGCGCCGAGGGCTGAGGTGTGGAGACCGGAGCCGGAGGCTGCAGCAGAGGCTAGTACGGAACCGCCTGAACAGTGGAAGGCAGGGGCGCCAGAATCGAAGGAGCCGGCGTGGCAGCAGGGGCTGCAACAGGGCCTGCAGTGCTGGAGCTATAGGAGGAATAACTATAGGTGCAGGGGGAGGGGCCAGAGCGAGCATGTCCATGATTACATCCCTAAGGAAGGACCCCATCCGAGGACATGAGCATGAGGAACTTTTCAAAGAACCTGTCGTCGCAGGCCCGTGGGTTGGCAGGTGATATTGACAGGTAGCGGACGGCTGCTGATGCCGCTGCATACTCTGTCTAGCTGTTTGCGGGGTAAACCTGTCCTGTGCTGCTGAAGGATAAACTGTAGGCCACGTAGCTGGTTGACACCAGTCCCACCTTGTAACTCGTTCTCCCACCTGCTGCATTCCTCGGGCGGCCATCTTATCTGGCGTGGTGGCCATCTTGTCGAGCTGCATGCCATGTGCCAAAGTCATGGTGCTTGGCTCACTGGGCCCGGCCTCCTCCAGGACTCTTGGCGATGGAGCATGAGACCTACCCTGCACCTCAGGCCGAGGCCTGGTAGGAATGTCACCCTCAGCAGAGTTGCCGGTAGTGCTGGGTACAGGCGCCCCCTCTGCCATGTTGCAGGTACAAGTGCATAGCCCCTCAGGTGTACACCCGGTAAAAGAACCTTGCGGTCTCTCAGCACTGTCTCTGGAAGGATCTACAGACCCCTCGGCCTGGCCGCCGGTAGCTGAATTAGCCTCGGTACCCGTGCTGGTGTGAGAAACTGAGCGGTTCCTCCCGTCTGGGCGTTTCCTTGGGAAGAAGTCGCCCTTTGCACGGTGCACTGGAAAAGAGCAGCCCTCCCTTAGGCCTTGACTTATGACTGACAAAAGTCCTTCAAGTACTCTGGGGGCGATTTCTCGAAGAGCTCTGTCCACCTAGCTAGTCAAAGCACGCAAAGAATGTGCTTTGCATTTTGTGCAACCCTCCCATCCATGGTCGGGGCCAAGGCAGCGGAGGCAAAGAACGTGGGGATCCGATGTAGGGAAGAGCACCTCGCAGGCTGGACATCTGCTGAAGCCCGCTGAAGTCGAAATGCATCGGGGAGGAAAGACAGAAGAAAGTATCCGGGGAAGAGCGCGTGGTATTACATGTCCGAAGACAATCCCAGGAGCGCTTGGTAAATGGGCCTGTTCCTGTTGACGCGGAAAAGGGGACTGGCGCCGGTGGGCAGAGTCAGGCGAGCGCATGCTCCCAGGGCTACGCCCCCGCGTGCCTCTAAATTTAAATGGGAAGATTTCTTCTGGTGAAAAAGGTTCCGTCTCCCTTCCCTAACGAGAGGCGCCCATGCAGTATGGAGGAAAGGGGACAGGACGAAAGAGTACAACAGTTACAGGTAAGTAACTTGTTCCTTCTCCAGCATGGGGTCTGGCATGGATTCACATAAAGAATAGCAGTACAGAAATACACAACGACGTGAGGTGGCAAGGCTCAACAGAAGCAATTACTGTTACCTCCAGAACAGGCTCACCTTCAAGGGAACAGGTTGCGTAGCACTGCTTGGCCGACCCTGGAGTCCTCTCTGGAATCCCTTTCGACGCTGTAGAATCTTGTGAAGGTGTGTGTAGACCTCCACATAGCAGCCCTGCAGATGTCCAGCAGGGGCACACCAGACAGGAACGAAGTCGTCGCAGCGATCGCTCTGGTCGAATGAGCTCTCAGCCGGTCAGGCATTGGTCGGTTTGCCAAACGGTGACAGTGTGTAATACAGGCGGAGAGCCACCTGGAAATGGAAGCCTTGGACCAAGCTTTCCCATGGTTCACAGGACCAAAGTTCACGAAAGGTTGAGACATCTTCCGTAAACTCTTCGGAAAAAACACAGGCAACACCAAATGTTTGTTGAGGTGGAATTCTGACGGAACCTTTGGCATGAAGGAAGGCTGCGCCCGCAGCACCACCCTCGTGATGTGAAAAGTCAGATAAGGCCGCTTGCAGGACAGGGCCTGGATCTCAACTACCCTCCTGGCAGGGATGATGGCCACAATAAAAGGCGTTTTCCACGAAAGGAACTTGAGAGTGGCCTGATGCATAGGTTCGAAGGCGGCCCCCATGAGCCTTGTCAGTACCACGTTGAGTTCCCACGCCGGGGCTGAAGCCTTCACTCTGCCAGACCTGTGAGTCATTCGTGGAAGGCCTAGACTGTTGATGGTGTGTCGAGGTCTTTTTCCTCGTCTGCATCCATCAGGGTGTCCGGCTTGTCTGGAACGAGTGGAGGGGTGCTGGGCGCCGAGGGCTGCGGTGTGGAGACCGGAGCCTGCAGCAGAGGCTAGTACGGAACCGCCTGAACAGTGGAAGGCAGGGGCGCCAGAATCGAAGGAGCCGGCGTGGCAGCAGGGGCTGCAACGGGGCCTGCAGTGCTGGAGCTATAGGAGGAATAACTATAGGTGCAGGGGGAGGGGCCAGAGCGAGCATGTCCATGATTACATCCCTAAGGAAGGACCCCATCTGAGGACATGAGCATGAGGAACTTTTCAAAGAACCTGTTGTCGCAGGCCCGTGGGTTGGCAGGTGATATTGACAGGTAGCGGACGGCAGCTGATGCCGCTGCATACTCTGTCTAGCTGTTTGCGGGGTAAACCTGTCCTGTGCTGCTGAAGGATAAACTGTAGGCCACGTACCTGGTTGACACCAGTCCCACCTTGTAACTCGTTCTCCCACCTGCTGCATTCCTCGGGCGGCCATCTTGTCTGGCGTGGTGGCCATCTTGTCGAGCTGCATGCCATGTGCCAAAGTCATGGTGCTTGGCTCACTGGGCCCGGCCTCCTCCAGGACTCTTGGCGATGGAGCATGAGACCTACCCTGCACCTCAGGCCGAGGCCTGGTAGGATTGTCACCCTCAGCAGAGTTGCCGGTAGTGCTGGGTACAGGCGCCCCCTCTGCCATGTTGCAGGTACAAGTGCATAGCCCCTCAGGTGTACACCCGGTAAAAGAACCTTGCGGTCTCTCAGCACTGTCTCTGGAAGGATCTACAGACCCCTCGGCCTGGCCGCCGGTAGCTGAATTAGCCTCGGTACCCGTGCTGGTGTGAGAAACTGAGCGGTTCCTCCCGTCTGGGCGTTTCCTTGGGAAGAAGTCGCCCTTGCGGGGTGCACTGGAAAAGAGCAGCCCTCCCTTAGGCCTTGACTTATGACTGACAAAAGTCCTTCAAGTCCTCTGGGGGCGACTTCTCGAAGAGCTCTGTCCACCTAGCTAGTCAAAGCACGCAAAGAATGTGCTTTGCATTTTGTGCAACCCTCCCATCCATGGTCGGGGCCAAGGCAGCGGAGGCAAAGAACGTGGGGATCCGATGTAGGGAAGAGCACCTCGCAGGCTGGACATCTGCTGAAGCCCGCTGAAGTCGAAATGCATCGGGGAGGAAAGACAGAAGAAAGTATCCGGGGAAGAGCGCGTGGTATTACATGTCCGAAGACAATCCCAGGAGCGCTGGTGAAATGGGCCTGTTCCTGTTGACGCGGAAAAGGGGACTGGCGCCGGTGGGCAGAGTCAGGCGAGCGCATGCTCCCAGGGCTACGCCCCCGCGTGCCTCTAAATTTAAATGGGAAGATTTCTTCTGGTGAAAAAGGTTCCGTCTCCCTTCCCTAACGAGAGGCGCCCATGCAGTATGGAGGAAAGGGGACAGGAGGAAAGAGTACAACAGTTACAGGTAAGTAACTTGTTCCTTCTCCAGCATGGGGTCTGGCATGGATTCACATAAAGAATAGCAGTACAGAAATACACAACGACGTGAGGTGGCAAGGCTCAACAGAAGCAATTACTGTTACCTCCAGAACAGGCTCACCTTCAAGGGAACAGGTTGCGTAGCACTGCTTGGCCGACCCTGGAGTCCTCTCTGGAATCCCTTTCGACGCTGTAGAATCTTGTGAAGGTGTGTGTAGACCTCCACATAGCAGCCCTGCAGATGTCCAGCAGGGGCACACCAGACAGGAACGAAGTCGTCGCAGCGATCGCTCTGGTGGAATGAGCTCTCAGCCGGTCAGGCATTGGTCGGTTTGCCAAACGGTGACAGTGTGTAATACAGGCGGAGAGCCACCTGGAAATGGAAGCCTTGGACCAAGCTTTCCCATGGTTCACAGGACCAAAGTTCACGAAAGGTTGAGACATCTTCCGTAAACTCTTTGTGCGTGCCACATAGAACTTCAGAGCACGCGCCACATCCAGCGAGTGCAAAGTCCTTCCAGCCAGCGACAAAGGTGTCGGAAAAAACACAGGCAACACCAAATGTTTGTTGAGGTGGAATTCTGACGGAACCTTTGGCATGAAGGAAGTGATGTGAAAAGTCAGATAAGGCCTCTTGCAGGACAGGGCCTGGATCTCAACTACCCTCCTGGCAGGGATGATGGACACAATAAAAGGCGTTTTCCACGAAAGGAACTTGAGAGTGGCCTGATGCATAGGTTCGAAGGCGGCCCCCATGAGCCTTGTCAGTACCACGTTGAGTTCCCACGCCGGGGCTGAAGCCTTCACTCTGCCAGACCTGTGAGTCATTCGTGGAAGGCCTAGACTGTTGATGGTGTGTCGAGGTCTTTTTCCTCGTCTGCATCCACCAGGGTGTCCGGCTTGTCTGGAACGAGTGGAGGGGTGCTGGGCGCCGAGGGCTGAGGTGTGGAGACCGGAGCCGGAGGCTGCAGCAGAGGCTAGTACGGAACCGCCTGAACAGTGGAAGGCAGGGGCGCCAGAATCGAAGGAGCCGGCGTGGCAGCAGGGGCTGCAACGGGGCCTGCAGTGCTGGAGCTATAGGAGGAATAACTATAGGTGCAGGGGGAGGGGCCAGAGCGAGCATGTCCATGATTACATCCCTAAGGAAGGACCCCATCTGAGGACATGAGCATGAGGAACTTTTCAAAGAACCTGTCGTCGCAGGCCCGTGGGTTGGCAGGTGATATTGACGGGTAGCGGACGGCTGCTGATGCCGCTGCATACTCTGTCTAGCTGTTTGCGGGGTAAACCTGTCCTGTGCTGCTGAAGGATAAACTGTAGGCCACGTAGCTGGTTGACACCAGTCCCACCTTGTAACTCGTTCTCCCACCTGCTGCATTCCTCGGGCGGCCCTCTTGTCTGGCGTGGTGGCCATCTTGTCGAGCTGCATGCCACGTGCCAAAGTCATGGTGCTTGGCTCACTGGGCCCGGCCTCCTCCAGGACTCTTGGCGATGGAGCATGAGACCTACCTTACACCTCAGGCCGAGGCCTGGTAGGAATGTCACCCTCAGCAGAGTTGCCGGTAGTGCTGGGTACAGGCGCCCCCTCTGCCATGTTGCAGGTACAAGTGCATAGCCCCTCAGGTGTACACCCGGTAAAAGAACCTTGCGGTCTCTCAGCACTGTCTCTGGAAGGATCTACAGACCCCTCGGCCTGGCTGCCGGTAGCTGAATTAGCCTCGGTACCCGTGCTGGTGTGAGAAACTGAGCGGTTCCTCCCGTCTGGGCGTTTCCTTGGGAAGAAGTCGCCCTTGCGGGGTGCACTGGAAAAGAGCAGCCCTCCCTTAGGCCTTGACTTATGACTGACAAAAGTCCTTCAAGTCCTCTGGGGGCGACTTCTCGAAGAGCTCTGTCCACCCAGCTAGTCAAAGCACGCAAAGAATGTGCTTTGCATTTTGTGCAACCCTCCCATCCATGGTCGGGGCCAAGGCAGCGGAGGCAAAGAACGTGGGGATCCGATGTAGGGAAGAGCACCTCGCAGGCTGGACATCTGCTGAAGCCCGCTGAAGTCGAAATGCATCGGGGAGGAAAGACAGAAGAAAGTATCCGGGGAAGAGCGCGTGGTATTACATGTCCGAAGACAATCCCAGGAGCGCTGGTGAAATGGGCCTGTTCCTGTTGACGCGGAAAAGGGGATTGGCGCGGGTGGGCAGAGTGAGGCGAGCGCATGCTCCCAGGGCTACGCCCCCGCGTACCTCTAAATTTAAATGGGAAGATTTCTTCTGGTGAAAAAGGTTCCGTCTCCCTTCCCTAACGAGAGGCGCCCATGCAGTATGGAGGAAAGGGGACAGGACGAAAGAGTACAACAGTTACAGGTATGTAACTTGTTCCTTCTCCAGCATGGGGTCTGGCATGGATTCACATAAAGAATAGCAGTACAGAAATACACAACGACGTGAGGTGGCAAGGCTCAACAGAAGCAATTACTGTTACCTCCGGAACAGGCTCACCTTCAAGGGAACAGGTTGCGTAGCACTGCTTGGCCGACCCTGGAGTCCTCTCTGGAATCCCTTTCGACGCTGTAGAATCTTGTGAAGGTGTGTGTAGACCTCCACATAGCAGCCCTGCAGATGTCCAGCAGGGGCACACCAGACAGGAACGAAGTCGTCGCAGCGATCGCTCTGGTGGAATGAGCTCTCAGCCGGTCAGGCATTGGTCGGTTTGCCAAACGGTGACAGTGTGTAATACAGGCGGAGAGCAACCTGGAAATGGAAGCCTTGGACCAAGCTTTCCCATGGTTCACAGGACCAAAGTTCACGAAAGGTTGAGACATCTTCCGTAAACTCTTTGTGCGTGCCACATAGAACTTCAGAGCACGCGCCACATCCAGCGAGTGCAAAGTCCTTCCAGCCAGCGACAAAGGTGTCGGAAAAAACACAGGCAACACCAAATGTTTGTTGAGATGGAATTCTGACGGAACCTTTGGCATGAAGGAAGGGTGCGCCCGCAGCACCACCCTCGTGATGTGAAAAGTCAGATAAGGCTGCTTGCAGGACAGGGCCTGGATCTCAACTACCCTCCTGGCAGGGATGATGACCACAATAAAAGGCGCTTTCCACGAAAGGAACTTGAGAGTGGCCTGATGCATAGGTTCGAAGGCGGCCCCCATGAGCCTTGTCAGTACCACGTTGAGTTCCCACGCCGGGGCTGAAGCCTTCACTCTGCCAGACCTGTGAGTCATTCGTGGAAGGCCTAGACTGTTGATGGTGTGTCGAGGTCTTTTTCTCATCTGCATCCACCAGGGTGTCCGGCTTGTCTGGAACGAGTGGAGGGGTGCTGGGCGCCGAGGGCTGAGGTGTGGAGACCGGAGCCGGAGGCTGCAGCAGAGGCTAGTACGGAACCGCCTGAACAGTGGAAGGCAGGGGCGCCAGAATCGAAGGAGCCGGCTTGGCAGCAGGGGCTGCAACGGGGCCTGCAGTGCTGGAGCTATAGGAGGAATAACTATAGGTGCAGGGGGAGGGGCCAGAGCGAGCATGTCCATGATTACATCCCTAAGGAAGGACCCCATCTGAGGACATGAGCATGAGGAACTTTTCAAAGAACCTGTCGTCGCAGGCCCGTGGGTTGGCAGGTGATATTGACAGGTAGCGGACGGCTGCTGATGCCGCTGCATACTCTGTCTAGCTGTTTGCGGGGTAAACCTGTCCTGTGCTGCTGAAGGATAAACTGTAGGCCACGTAGCTGGTTGACACCAGTCCCACCTTGTAACTCGTTCTCCCACCTGCTGCATTCCTCGGGCGGCCATCTTATCTGGCGTGGTGGCCATCTTGTCGAGCTGCATGCCATGTGCCAAAGTCATGGTGCTTGGCTCACTGGGCCCGGCCTCCTCCAGGACTCTTGGCGATGGAGCATGAGACCTACCCTGCACCTCAGGCCGAGGCCTGGTAGGAATGTCACCCTCAGCAGAGTTGCCGGTAGTGCTGGGTACAGGCGCCCCCTCTGCCATGTTGCAGGTACAAGTGCATAGCCCCTCAGGTGTACACCCGGTAAAAGAACCTTGCGGTCTCTCAGCACTGTCTCTGGAAGGATCTACAGACCCCTCGGCCTGGCCGCCGGTAGCTGAATTAGCCTCGGTACCCGTGCTGGTGTGAGAAACTGAGCGGTTCCTCCCGTCTGGGCGTTTCCTTGGGAAGAAGTCGCCCTTGCGGGGTGCACTGGAAAAGAGCAGCCCACCCTTAGGCCTTGACTTATGACTGACAAAAGTCCTTCAAGTCCTCTGGGGGCGATTTCTCGAAGAGCTCTGTCCACCTAGCTAGTCAAAGCATGCAAAGAATGTGCTTTGCATTTTGTGCAACCCTCCCATCCATGGTCGGGGCCAAGGCAGCGGAGGCAAAGAACGTGGGGATCCGATGTAGGGAAGAGCACCTCGCAGGCTGGACATCTGCTGAAGCCCGCTGAAGTCGAAATGCATCGGGGAGGAAAGACAGAAGAAAGTATCCGGGGAAGAGCGCGTGGTATTACATGTCCGAAGACAATCCCAGGAGCGCTGGTGAAATGGGCCTGTTCCTGTTGATGCGGAAAAGGGGACTGGCGCCGGTGGGCAGAGTCAGGCGAGCGCATGCTCCCAGGGCTACGCCCCCGCGTACCTCTAAATTTAAATGGGAAGATTTCTTCTGGTGAAAAAGGTTCCGTCTCCCTTCCCTAACGAGAGGCGCCCATGCAGTATGGAGGAAAGGGGACAGGACGAAAGAGTACAACAGTTACAGGTAAGTAACTTGTTCCTTCTCCAGCATGGGGTCTGGCATGGATTCACATAAAGAATAAATAGCAGTACAGAAACACACAACGACGTGAGGTGGCAAGGCTCAACAGAAGCAATTACTGTTACCTCCGGAACAAGCTCACCTTCAAGGGAACAGGTTGCGTAGCACTGCTTGGCCGACCCTGGAGTCCTCTCTGGAATCCCTTTCGACGCTGTAGAATCTTGTGAAGGTGTGTAGACCTCCACATAGCAGCCCTGCAGATGTCCAGCAGGGGCACACCAGACAGGAACGAAGTCGTCGCAGCGATCGCTCTGGTGGAATGAGCTCTCAGCCGGTCAGGCATTGGTCGGTTTGCCAAACGGTGACAGTGTGTAATACAGGCGGAGAGCCACCTGGAAATGGAAGCCTTGGACCAAGCTTTCCCATGGTTCACAGGACCAAAGTTCACGAAAGGTTGAGACATCTTCCGTAAACTCTTCGGAAAAAACACAGGCAACACCAAATGTTTGTTGAGGTGGAATTCTGACGGAACCTTTGGCATGAAGGAAGGGTGCGCCCGCAGCACCACCCTCGTGATGTGAAAAGTCAGATAAGGCCGCTTGCAGGACAGGGCCTGGATCTCAACTACCCTCCTGGCAGGGATGATGGCCACAATAAAAGGCGTTTTCCACGAAAGGAACTTGAGAGTGGCCTGATGCATAGGTTCGAAGGCGGCCCCCATGAGCCTTGTCAGTACCACGTTGAGTTCCCACGCCGGGGCTGAAGCCTTCACTCTGCCAGACCTGTGAGTCATTCGTGGAAGGCCTAGACTGTTGATGGTGTGTCGAGGTCTTTTTCCTCGTCTGCATCCATCAGGGTGTCCGGCTTGTCTGGAACGAGTGGAGGGGTGCTGGGCGCCGAGGGCTGCGGTGTGGAGACCGGAGCCTGCAGCAGAGGCTAGTACGGAACCGCCTGAACAGTGGAAGGCAGGGGCGCCAGAATCGAAGGAGCCGGCGTGGCAGCAGGGGCTGCAACGGGGCCTGCAGTGCTGGAGCTATAGGAGGAATAACTATAGGTGCAGGGGGAGGGGCCAGAGCGAGCATGTCCATGATTACATCCCTAAGGAAGGACCCCATATGAGGACATGAGCATGAGGAACTTTTCAAAGAACCTGTTGTCGCAGGCCCGTGGGTTGGCAGGTGATATTGACAGGTAGCGGACGGCAGCTGATGCCGCTGCATACTCTGTCTAGCTGTTTGCGGGGTAAACCTGTCCTGTGCTGCTGAAGGATAAACTGTAGGCCACGTACCTGGTTGACACCAGTCCCACCTTGTAACTCGTTCTCCCACCTGCTGCATTCCTCGGGCGGCCATCTTGTCTGGCGTGGTGGCCATCTTGTCGAGCTGCATGCCATGTGCCAAAGTCATGGTGCTTGGCTCACTGGGCCCGGCCTCCTCCAGGACTCTTGGCGATGGAGCATGAGACCTACCCTGCACCTCAGGCCGAGGCCTGGTAGGATTGTCACCCTCAGCAGAGTTGCCGGTAGTGCTGGGTACAGGCGCCCCCTCTGCCATGTTGCAGGTACAAGTGTATAGCCCCTCAGGTGTACACCCGGTAAAAGAACCTTGCGGTCTCTCAGCACTGTCTCTGGAAGGATCTACAGACCCCTCGGCCTGGCCGCCGGTAGCTGAATTAGCCTCGGTACCCGTGCTGGTGTGAGAAACTGAGCGGTTCCTCCCGTCTGGGCGTTTCCTTGGGAAGAAGTCGCCCTTGCGGGGTGCACTGGAAAAGAGCAGCCCTCCCTTAGGCCTTGACTTATGACTGACAAAAGTCCTTCAAGTCCTCTGGGGGCGACTTCTCGAAGAGCTCTGTCCACCTAGCTAGTCAAAGCACGCAAAGAATGTGCTTTGCATTTTGTGCAACCCTCCCATCCATGGTCGGGGCCAAGGCAGCGGAGGCAAAGAACGTGGGGATCCGATGTAGGGAAGAGCACCTCGCAGGCTGGACATCTGCTGAAGCCCGCTGAAGTCGAAATGCATCGGGGAGGAAAGACAGAAGAAAGTATCCGGGGAAGAGCGCGTGGTATTACATGTCCGAAGACAATCCCAGGAGCGCTGGTGAAATGGGCCTGTTCCTGTTGACGCGGAAAAGGGGACTGGCGCCGGTGGGCAGAGTCAGGCGAGCGCATGCTCCCAGGGCTACGCCCCCGCGTGCCTCTAAATTTAAATGGGAAGATTTCTTCTGGTGAAAAAGGTTCCGTCTCCCTTCCCTAACGAGAGGCGCCCATGCAGTATGGAGGAAAGGGGACAGGAGGAAAGAGTACAACAGTTACAGGTAAGTAACTTGTTCCTTCTCCAGCATGGGGTCTGGCATGGATTCACATAAAGAATAGCAGTACAGAAATACACAACGACGTGAGGTGGCAAGGCTCAACAGAAGCAATTACTGTTACCTCCAGAACAGGCTCACCTTCAAGGGAACAGGTTGCGTAGCACTGCTTGGCCGACCCTGGAGTCCTCTCTGGAATCCCTTTCGACGCTGTAGAATCTTGTGAAGGTGTGTGTAGACCTCCACATAGCAGCCCTGCAGATGTCCAGCAGGGGCACACCAGACAGGAACGAAGTCGTCGCAGCGATCGCTCTGGTGGAATGAGCTCTCAGCCGGTCAGGCATTGGTCGGTTTGCCAAACGGTGACAGTGTGTAATACAGGCGGAGAGCAACCTGGAAATGGAAGCCTTGGACCAAGCTTTCCCATGGTTCACAGGACCAAAGTTCACGAAAGGTTGAGACATCTTCCGTAAACTCTTTGTGCGTGCCACATAGAACTTCAGAGCACGCGCCACATCCAGCGAGTGCAAAGTCCTTCCAGCCAGCGACAAAGGTGTCGGAAAAAACACAGGCAACACCAAATGTTTGTTGAGGTGGAATTCTGACGGAACCTTTGGCATGAAGGAAGGGTGCGCCCGCAGCACCACCTCGTGATGTGAAAAGTCAGATAAGGCCGTTTGCAGGACAGGGCCTGGATCTCAACTACCCTCCTGGCAGGGATGATGGCCACAATAAAAGGCGTTTTCCACGAAAGGAACTTGAGAGTGGCCTGATGCATAGGTTCGAAGGCGGCCCCCATGAGCCTTGTCAGTACCACGTTGAGTTCCCACGCCGGGGCTGAAGCCTTCACTCTGCCAGACCTGTGAGTCATTCGTGGAAGGCCTAGACTGTTGATGGTGTGTCGAGGTATTTTTCCTCGTCTGCATCCACCAGGGTGTCCGGCTTGTCTGGAACGAGTGGAGGGGTGCTGGGCGCCGAGGGCTGAGGTGTGGAGACCGGAGCCGGAGGCTGCAGCAGAGGCTAGTACGGAACCGCCTGAACAGTGGAAGGCAGGGGCGCCAGAATCGAAGGAGCCGGCGTGGCAGCAGGGGCTGCAACAGGGCCTGCAGTGCTGGAGCTATAGGAGGAATAACTATAGGTGCAGGGGGAGGGGCCAGAGCGAGCATGTCCATGATTACATCCCTAAGGAAGGACCCCATCCGAGGACATGAGCATGAGGAACTTTTCAAAGAACCTGTCGTCGCAGGCCCGTGGGTTGGCAGGTGATATTGACAGGTAGCGGACGGCTGCTGATGCCGCTGCATACTCTGTCTAGCTGTTTGCGGGGTAAACCTGTCCTGTGCTGCTGAAGGATAAACTGTAGGCCACGTAGCTGGTTGACACCAGTCCCACCTTGTAACTCGTTCTCCCACCTGCTGCATTCCTCGGGCGGCCATCTTATCTGGCGTGGTGGCCATCTTGTCGAGCTGCATGCCATGTGCCAAAGTCATGGTGCTTGGCTCACTGGGCCCGGCCTCCTCCAGGACTCTTGGCGATGGAGCATGAGACCTACCCTGCACCTCAGGCCGAGGCCTGGTAGGAATGTCACCCTCAGCAGAGTTGCCGGTAGTGCTGGGTACAGGCGCCCCCTCTGCCATGTTGCAGGTACAAGTGCATAGCCCCTCAGGTGTACACCCGGTAAAAGAACCTTGCGGTCTCTCAGCACTGTCTCTGGAAGGATCTACAGACCCCTCGGCCTGGCCGCCGGTAGCTGAATTAGCCTCGGTACCCGTGCTGGTGTGAGAAACTGAGCGGTTCCTCCCGTCTGGGCGTTTCCTTGGGAAGAAGTCGCCCTTGCGGGGTGCACTGGAAAAGAGCAGCCCTCCCTTAGGCCTTGACTTATGACTGACAAAAGTCCTTCAAGTACTCTGGGGGCGATTTCTCGAAGAGCTCTGTCCACCTAGCTAGTCAAAGCACGCAAAGAATGTGCTTTGCATTTTGTGCAACCCTCCCATCCATGGTCGGGGCCAAGGCAGCGGAGGCAAAGAACGTGGGGATCCGATGTAGGGAAGAGCACCTCGCAGGCTGGACATCTGCTGAAGCCCGCTGAAGTCGAAATGCATCGGGGAGGAAAGACAGAAGAAAGTATCCGGGGAAGAGCGCGTGGTATTACATGTCCGAAGACAATCCCAGGAGCGCTTGGTAAATGGGCCTGTTCCTGTTGACGCGGAAAAGGGGACTGGCGCCGGTGGGCAGAGTCAGGCGAGCGCATGCTCCCAGGGCTACGCCCCCGCGTGCCTCTAAATTTAAATGGGAAGATTTCTTCTGGTGAAAAAGGTTCCGTCTCCCTTCCCTAACGAGAGGCGCCCATGCAGTATGGAGGAAAGGGGACAGGACGAAAGAGTACAACAGTTACAGGTAAGTAACTTGTTCCTTCTCCAGCATGGGGTCTGGCATGGATTCACATAAAGAATAGCAGTACAGAAATACACAACGACGTGAGGTGGCAAGGCTCAACAGAAGCAATTACTGTTACCTCCAGAACAGGCTCACCTTCAAGGGAACAGGTTGCGTAGCACTGCTTGGCCGACCCTGGAGTCCTCTCTGGAATCCCTTTCGACGCTGTAGAATCTTGTGAAGGTGTGTGTAGACCTCCACATAGCAGCCCTGCAGATGTCCAGCAGGGGCACACCAGACAGGAACGAAGTCGTCGCAGCGATCGCTCTGGTCGAATGAGCTCTCAGCCGGTCAGGCATTGGTCGGTTTGCCAAACGGTGACAGTGTGTAATACAGGCGGAGAGCCACCTGGAAATGGAAGCCTTGGACCAAGCTTTCCCATGGTTCACAGGACCAAAGTTCACGAAAGGTTGAGACATCTTCCGTAAACTCTTCGGAAAAAACACAGGCAACACCAAATGTTTGTTGAGGTGGAATTCTGACGGAACCTTTGGCATGAAGGAAGGCTGCGCCCGCAGCACCACCCTCGTGATGTGAAAAGTCAGATAAGGCCGCTTGCAGGACAGGGCCTGGATCTCAACTACCCTCCTGGCAGGGATGATGGCCACAATAAAAGGCGTTTTCCACGAAAGGAACTTGAGAGTGGCCTGATGCATAGGTTCGAAGGCGGCCCCCATGAGCCTTGTCAGTACCACGTTGAGTTCCCACGCCGGGGCTGAAGCCTTCACTCTGCCAGACCTGTGAGTCATTCGTGGAAGGCCTAGACTGTTGATGGTGTGTCGAGGTCTTTTTCCTCGTCTGCATCCATCAGGGTGTCCGGCTTGTCTGGAACGAGTGGAGGGGTGCTGGGCGCCGAGGGCTGCGGTGTGGAGACCGGAGCCTGCAGCAGAGGCTAGTACGGAACCGCCTGAACAGTGGAAGGCAGGGGGGCCAGAATCGAAGGAGCCGGCGTGGCAGCAGGGGCTGCAACGGGGCCTGCAGTGCTGGAGCTATAGGAGGAATAACTATAGGTGCAGGGGGAGGGGCCAGAGCGAGCATGTCCATGATTACATCCCTAAGGAAGGACCCCATCTGAGGACATGAGCATGAGGAACTTTTCAAAGAACCTGTTGTCGCAGGCCCGTGGGTTGGCAGGTGATATTGACAGGTAGCGGACGGCAGCTGATGCCGCTGCATACTCTGTCTAGCTGTTTGCGGGGTAAACCTGTCCTGTGCTGCTGAAGGATAAACTGTAGGCCACGTACCTGGTTGACACCAGTCCCACCTTGTAACTCGTTCTCCCACCTGCTGCATTCCTCGGGCGGCCATCTTGTCTGGCGTGGTGGCCATCTTGTCGAGCTGCATGCCATGTGCCAAAGTCATGGTGCTTGGCTCACTGGGCCCGGCCTCCTCCAGGACTCTTGGCGATGGAGCATGAGACCTACCCTGCACCTCAGGCCGAGGCCTGGTAGGATTGTCACCCTCAGCAGAGTTGCCGGTAGTGCTGGGTACAGGCGCCCCCTCTGCCATGTTGCAGGTACAAGTGCATAGCCCCTCAGGTGTACACCCGGTAAAAGAACCTTGCGGTCTCTCAGCACTGTCTCTGGAAGGATCTACAGACCCCTCGGCCTGGCCGCCGGTAGCTGAATTAGCCTCGGTACCCGTGCTGGTGTGAGAAACTGAGCGGTTCCTCCCGTCTGGGCGTTTCCTTGGGAAGAAGTCGCCCTTGCGGGGTGCACTGGAAAAGAGCAGCCCTCCCTTAGGCCTTGACTTATGACTGACAAAAGTCCTTCAAGTCCTCTGGGGGCGACTTCTCGAAGAGCTCTGTCCACCTAGCTAGTCAAAGCACGCAAAGAATGTGCTTTGCATTTTGTGCAACCCTCCCATCCATGGTCGGGGCCAAGGCAGCGGAGGCAAAGAACGTGGGGATCCGATGTAGGGAAGAGCACCTCGCAGGCTGGACATCTGCTGAAGCCCGCTGAAGTCGAAATGCATCGGGGAGGAAAGACAGAAGAAAGTATCCGGGGAAGAGCGCGTGGTATTACATGTCCGAAGACAATCCCAGGAGCGCTGGTGAAATGGGCCTGTTCCTGTTGACGCGGAAAAGGGGACTGGCGCCGGTGGGCAGAGTCAGGCGAGCGCATGCTCCCAGGGCTACGCCCCCGCGTGCCTCTAAATTTAAATGGGAAGATTTCTTCTGGTGAAAAAGGTTCCGTCTCCCTTCCCTAACGAGAGGCGCCCATGCAGTATGGAGGAAAGGGGACAGGAGGAAAGAGTACAACAGTTACAGGTAAGTAACTTGTTCCTTCTCCAGCATGGGGTCTGGCATGGATTCACATAAAGAATAGCAGTACAGAAATACACAACGACGTGAGGTGGCAAGGCTCAACAGAAGCAATTACTGTTACCTCCAGAACAGGCTCACCTTCAAGGGAACAGGTTGCGTAGCACTGCTTGGCCGACCCTGGAGTCCTCTCTGGAATCCCTTTCGACGCTGTAGAATCTTGTGAAGGTGTGTGTAGACCTCCACATAGCAGCCCTGCAGATGTCCAGCAGGGGCACACCAGACAGGAACGAAGTCGTCGCAGCGATCGCTCTGGTGGAATGAGCTCTCAGCCGGTCAGGCATTGGTCGGTTTGCCAAACGGTGACAGTGTGTAATACAGGCGGAGAGCCACCTGGAAATGGAAGCCTTGGACCAAGCTTTCCCATGGTTCACAGGACCAAAGTTCACGAAAGGTTGAGACATCTTCCGTAAACTCTTTGTGCGTGCCACATAGAACTTCAGAGCACGCGCCACATCCAGCGAGTGCAAAGTCCTTCCAGCCAGCGACAAAGGTGTCGGAAAAAACACAGGCAACACCAAATGTTTGTTGAGGTGGAATTCTGACGGAACCTTTGGCATGAAGGAAGTGATGTGAAAAGTCAGATAAGGCCTCTTGCAGGACAGGGCCTGGATCTCAACTACCCTCCTGGCAGGGATGATGGCCACAATAAAAGGCGTTTTCCACGAAAGGAACTTGAGAGTGGCCTGATGCATAGGTTCGAAGGCGGCCCCCATGAGCCTTGTCAGTACCACGTTGAGTTCCCACGCCGGGGCTGAAGCCTTCACTCTGCCAGACCTGTGAGTCATTCTTGGAAGGCCTAGACTGTTGATGGTGTGTCGAGGTCTTTTTCCTCGTCTGCATCCACCAGGGTGTCCGGCTTGTCTGGAACGAGTGGAGGGGTGCTGGGCGCCGAGGGCTGAGGTGTGGAGACCGGAGCCGGAGGCTGCAGCAGAGGCTAGTACGGAACCGCCTGAACAGTGGAAGGCAGGGGCACCAGAATCGAAGGAGCCGGCGTGGCAGCAGGGGCTGCAACGGGGCCTGCAGTGCTGGAGCTATAGGAGGAATAACTATAGGTGCAGGGGGAGGGGCCAGAGCGAGCATGTCCATGATTACATCCCTAAGGAAGGACCCCATCTGAGGACATGAGCATGAGGAACTTTTCAAAGAACCTGTCGTCGCAGGCCCGTGGGTTGGCAGGTGATATTGACAGGTAGCGGACGGCTGCTGATGCCGCTGCATACTCTGTCTAGCTGTTTGCGGGGTAAACCTGTCCTGTGCTGCTGAAGGATAAACTGTAGGCCACGTAGCTGGTTGACACCAGTCCCACCTTGTAACTCGTTCTCCCACCTGCTGCATTCCTCGGGCGGCCATCTTGTCTGGCGTGGTGGCCATCTTGTCGAGCTGCATGCCACATGCCAAAGTCATGGTGCTTGGCTCACTGGGCCCGGCCTCCTCCAGGACTCTTGACGATGGAGCATGAGACCTACCCTGCACCTCAGGCCGAGGCCTGGTAGGAATGTCACCCTCAGCAGAGTTGCCGGTAGTGCTGGGTACAGGCGCCCCCTCTGCCATGTTGCAGGTACAAGTGCATAGCCCCTCAGGTGTACACCCGGTAAAAGAACCTTGCGGTCTCTCAGCACTGTCTCTGGAAGGATCTACAGACCCCTCGGCCTGGCGGCCGGTAGCTGAATTAGCCTCGGTACCCGTGCTGGTGTGAGAAACTGAGCGGTTCCTCCCGTCTGGGCGTTTCCTTGGGAAGAAGTCGCCCTTGCGGGGTGCACTGGAAAAGAGCAGCCCTCCCTTAGGCCTTGACTTATGACTGACAAAAGTCCTTCAAGTCCTCTGGGGGCGACTTCTCGAAGAGCTCTGTCCACCTAGCTAGTCAAAGCACGCAAAGAATGTGCTTTGCATTTTGTGCAACCCTCCCATCCATGGTCGGGGCCAAGGCAGCGGAGGCAAAGAACGTGGGGATCCGATGTAGGGAAGAGCACCTCGCAGGCTGGACATCTGCTGAAGCCCGCTGAAGTCGAAATGCATCGGGGAGGAAAGACAGAAGAAAGTATCCGGGGAAGAGCGCGTGGTATTACATGTCCGAAGACAATCCCAGGAGCGCTGGTGAAATGGGCCTGTTCCTGTTGACGCGGAAAAGGGGACTGGCGCCGGTGGGCAGAGTCAGGCGAGCGCATGCTCCCAGGGCTACGCCCCCGCGTGCCTCTAAATTTAAATGGGAAGTTTTTTTCTGGTGAAAAAGGTTCCGTCTCCCTTCCCTAACGAGAGGCGCCCATGCAGTATGGAGGAAAGGGGACAGGACGAAAGAGTACAACAGTTACAGGTATGTAACTTGTTCCTTCTCCAGCATGGGGTCTGGCATGGATTCACATAAAGAATAGCAGTACAGAAATACACAACGACGTGAGGTGGCAAGGCTCAACAGAAGCAATTACTGTTACCTCCGGAACAGGCTCACCTTCAAGGGAACAGGTTGCGTAGCACTGCTTGGCCGACCCTGGAGTCCTCTCTGGAATCCCTTTCGACGCTGTAGAATCTTGTGAAGGTGTGTGTAGACCTCCACATAGCAGCCCTGCAGATGTCCAGCAGGGGCACACCAGACAGGAACGAAGTCGTCGCAGCGATCGCTCTGGTGGAATGAGCTCTCAGCCGGTCAGGCATTGGTCGGTTTGCCAAACGGTGACAGTGTGTAATACAGGCGGAGAGCAACCTGGAAATGGAAGCCTTGGACCAAGCTTTCCCATGGTTCACAGGACCAAAGTTCACGAAAGGTTGAGACATCTTCCGTAAACTCTTTGTGCGTGCCACATAGAACTTCAGAGCACGCGCCACATCCAGCGAGTGCAAAGTCCTTCCAGCCAGCGACAAAGGTGTCGGAAAAAACACAGGCAACACCAAATGTTTGTTGAGATGGAATTCTGACGGAACCTTTGGCATGAAGGAAGGGTGCGCCCGCAGCACCACCCTCGTGATGTGAAAAGTCAGATGAGGCTGCTTGCAGGACAGGGCCTGGATCTCAACTACCCTCCTGGCAGGGATGATGACCACAATAAAAGGCGCTTTCCACGAAAGGAACTTGAGAGTGGCCTGATGCATAGGTTCGAAGGCGGCCCCCATGAGCCTTGTCAGTACCACGTTGAGTTCCCACGCCGGGGCTGAAGCCTTCACTCTGCCAGACCTGTGAGTCATTCGTGGAAGGCCTAGACTGTTGATGGTGTGTCGAGGTCTTTTTCCTCGTCTGCATCCACCAGGGTGTCCGGCTTGTCTGGAACGAGTGGAGGGGTGCTGGGCGCCGAGGGCTGAGGTGTGGAGACCGGAGCCGGAGGCTGCAGCAGAGGCTAGTACGGAACCGCCTGAACAGTGGAAGGCAGGGGCGCCAGAATCGAAGGAGCTGGCGTGGCAGCAGGGGCTGCAACGGGGCCTGCAGTGCTGGAGCTATAGGAGGAATAACTATAGGTGCAGGGGGAGGGGCCAGAGCGAGCATGTCCATGATTACATCCCTAAGGAAGGACCCCATCTGAGGACATGAGCATGAGGAACTTTTCAAAGAACCTGTCGTCGCAGGCCCGTGGGTTGGCAGGTGATATTGACAGGTAGCGGACGGCTGCTGATGCCGCTGCATACTCTGTCTAGCTGTTTGCGGGGTAAACCTGTCCTGTGCTGCTGAAGGATAAACTGTAGGCCACGTAGCTGGTTGACACCAGTCCCACCTTGTAACTCGTTCTCCCACCTGCTGCATTCCTCGGGCGGCCCTCTTGTCTGGCGTGGTGGCCATCTTGTCGAGCTGCATGCCACGTGCCAAAGTCATGGTGCTTGGCTCACTGGGCCCGGCCTCCTCCAGGACTCTTGGCGATGGAGCATGAGACCTACCCTACACCTCAGGCCGAGGCCTGGTAGGAATGTCACCCTCAGCAGAGTTGCCGGTAGTGCTGGGTACAGGCGCCCCCTCTGCCATGTTGCAGGTACAAGTGCATAGCCCCTCAGGTGTACACCCGGTAAAAGAACCTTGCGGTCTCTCAGCACTGTCTCTGGAAGGATCTACAGACCCCTCGGCCTGGCTGCCGGTAGCTGAATTAGCCTCGGTACCCGTGCTGGTGTGAGAAACTGAGCGGTTCCTCCCGTCTGGGCGTTTCCTTGGGAAGAAGTCGCCCTTGCGGGGTGCACTGGAAAAGAGCAGCCCTCCCTTAGGCCTTGACTTATGACTGACAAAAGTCCTTCAAGTCCTCTGGGGGCGACTTCTCGAAGAGCTCTGTCCACCCAGCTAGTCAAAGCACGCAAAGAATGTGCTTTGCATTTTGTGCAACCCTCCCATCCATGGTCGGGGCCAAGGCAGCGGAGGCAAAGAACGTGGGGATCCGATGTAGGGAAGAGCACCTCGCAGGCTGGACATCTGCTGAAGCCCGCTGAAGTCGAAATGCATCGGGGAGGAAAGACAGAAGAAAGTATCCGGGGAAGAGCGCGTGGTATTACATGTCCGAAGACAATCCCAGGAGCGCTGGTGAAATGGGCCTGTTCCTGTTGACGCGGAAAAGGGGATTGGCGCGGGTGGGCAGAGTGAGGCGAGCGCATGCTCCCAGGGCTACGCCCCCGCGTACCTCTAAATTTAAATGGGAAGATTTCTTCTGGTGAAAAAGGTTCCGTCTCCCTTCCCTAACGAGAGGCGCCCATGCAGTATGGAGGAAAGGGGACAGGACGAAAGAGTACAACAGTTACAGGTATGTAACTTGTTCCTTCTCCAGCATGGGGTCTGGCATGGATTCACATAAAGAATAGCAGTACAGAAATACACAACGACGTGAGGTGGCAAGGCTCAACAGAAGCAATTACTGTTACCTCCGGAACAGGCTCACCTTCAAGGGAACAGGTTGCGTAGCACTGCTTGGCCGACCCTGGAGTCCTCTCTGGAATCCCTTTCGACGCTGTAGAATCTTGTGAAGGTGTGTGTAGACCTCCACATAGCAGCCCTGCAGATGTCCAGCAGGGGCACACCAGACAGGAACGAAGTCGTCGCAGCGATCGCTCTGGTGGAATGAGCTCTCAGCCGGTCAGGCATTGGTCGGTTTGCCAAACGGTGACAGTGTGTAATACAGGCGGAGAGCAACCTGGAAATGGAAGCCTTGGACCAAGCTTTCCCATGGTTCACAGGAGCAAAGTTCACGAAAGGTTGAGACATCTTCCGTAAACTCTTTGTGCGTGCCACATAGAACTTCAGAGCACGCGCTACATCCAGCGAGTGCAAAGTCCTTCCAGCCAGCGACAAAGGTGTCGGAAAAAACACAGGCAACACCAAATGTTTGTTGAGATGGAATTCTGACGGAACCTTTGGCATGAAGGAAGGGTGCGCCCGCAGCACCACCCTCGTGATGTGAAAAGTCAGATAAGGCTGCTTGCAGGACAGGGCCTGGATCTCAACTACCCTCGTGGCAGGGATGATGACCACAATAAAAGGCGCTTTCCACGAAAGGAACTTGAGAGTGGCCTGATGCATAGGTTCGAAGGCGGCCCCCATGAGCCTTGTCAGTACCACGTTGAGTTCCCACGCCGGGGCTGAAGCCTTCACTCTGCCAGACCTGTGAGTCATTCGTGGAAGGCCTAGACTGTTGATGGTGTGTCGAGGTCTTTTTCTCATCTGCATCCACCAGGGTGTCCGGCTTGTCTGGAACGAGTGGAGGGGTGCTGGGCGCCGAGGGCTGAGGTGTGGAGACCGGAGCCGGAGGCTGCAGCAGAGGCTAGTACGGAACCGCCTGAACAGTGGAAGGCAGGGGCGCCAGAATCGAAGGAGCCGGCTTGGCAGCAGGGGCTGCAACGGGGCCTGCAGTGCTGGAGCTATAGGAGGAATAACTATAGGTGCAGGGGGAGGGGCCAGAGCGAGCATGTCCATGATTACATCCCTAAGGAAGGACCCCATCTGAGGACATGAGCATGAGGAACTTTTCAAAGAACCTGTCGTCGCAGGCCCGTGGGTTGGCAGGTGATATTGACAGGTAGCGGACGGCTGCTGATGCCGCTGCATACTCTGTCTAGCTGTTTGCGGGGTAAACCTGTCCTGTGCTGCTGAAGGATAAACTGTAGGCCACGTAGCTGGTTGACACCAGTCCCACCTTGTAACTCGTTCTCCCACCTGCTGCATTCCTCGGGCGGCCATCTTATCTGGCGTGGTGGCCATCTTGTCGAGCTGCATGCCATGTGCCAAAGTCATGGTGCTTGGCTCACTGGGCCCGGCCTCCTCCAGGACTCTTGGCGATGGAGCATGAGACCTACCCTGCACCTCAGGCCGAGGCCTGGTAGGAATGTCACCCTCAGCAGAGTTGCCGGTAGTGCTGGGTACAGGCACCCCCTCTGCCATGTTGCAGGTACAAGTGCATAGCCCCTCAGGTGTACACCCGGTAAAAGAACCTTGCGGTCTCTCAGCACTGTCTCTGGAAGGATCTACAGACCCCTCGGCCTGGCCGCCGGTAGCTGAATTAGCCTCGGTACCCGTGCTGGTGTGAGAAACTGAGCGGTTCCTCCCGTCTGGGCGTTTCCTTGGGAAGAAGTCGCCCTTGCGGGGTGCACTGGAAAAGAGCAGCCCTCCCTTAGGCCTTGACTTATGACTGACAAAAGTCCTTCAAGTCCTCTGGGGGCGATTTCTCGAAGAGCTCTGTCCACCTAGCTAGTCAAAGCACGCAAAGAATGTGCTTTGCATTTTGTGCAACCCTCCCATCCATGGTCGGGGCCAAGGCAGCGGAGGCAAAGAACGTGGGGATCCGATGTAGGGAAGAGCACCTCGCAGGCTGGACATCTGCTGAAGCCCGCTGAAGTCGAAATGCATCGGGGAGGAAAGACAGAAGAAAGTATCCGGGGAAGAGCGCGTGGTATTACATGTCCGAAGACAATCCCAGGAGCGCTTGGTAAATGGGCCTGTTCCTGTTGACGCGGAAAAGGGGACTGGCGCCGGTGGGCAGAGTCAGGCGAGCGCATGCTCCCAGGGCTACGCCCCCGCGTGCCTCTAAATTTAAATGGGAAGATTTCTTCTGGTGAAAAAGGTTCCGTCTCCCTTCCCTAACGAGAGGCGCCCATGCAGTATGGAGGAAAGGGGACAGGACGAAAGAGTACAACAGTTACAGGTAAGTAACTTGTTCCTTCTCCAGCATGGGGTCTGGCATGGATTCACATAAAGAATAGCAGTACAGAAATACACAACGACGTGAGGTGGCAAGGCTCAACAGAAGCAATTACTGTTACCTCCAGAACAGGCTCACCTTCAAGGGAACAGGTTGCGTAGCACTGCTTGGCCGACCCTGGAGTCCTCTCTGGAATCCCTTTCGACGCTGTAGAATCTTGTGAAGGTGTGTGTAGACCTCCACATAGCAGCCCTGCAGATGTCCAGCAGGGGCACACCAGACATGAACGAAGTCGTCGCAGCGATCGCTCTGGTCGAATGAGCTCTCAGCCGGTCAGGCATTGGTCGGTTTGCCAAACGGTGACAGTGTGTAATACAGGCGGAGAGCCACCTGGAAATGGAAGCCTTGGACCAAGCTTTCCCATGGTTCACAGGACCAAAGTTCACGAAAGGTTGAGACATCTTCCGTAAACTCTTCGGAAAAAACACAGGCAACACCAAATGTTTGTTGAGGTGGAATTCTGACGGAACCTTTGGCATGAAGGAAGGGTGCGCCCGCAGCACCACCCTCGTGATGTGAAAAGTCAGATAAGGCCGCTTGCAGGACAGGGCCTGGATCTCAACTACCCTCCTGGCAGGGATGATGGCCACAATAAAAGGCGTTTTCCACGAAAGGAACTTGAGAGTGGCCTGATGCATAGGTTCGAAGGCGGCCCCCATGAGCCTTGTCAGTACCACGTTGAGTTCCCACGCCGGGGCTGAAGCCTTCACTCTGCCAGACCTGTGAGTCATTCGTGGAAGGCCTAGACTGTTGATGGTGTGTCGAGGTCTTTTTCCTCGTCTGCATCCATCAGGGTGTCCGGCTTGTCTGGAACGAGTGGAGGGGTGCTGGGCGCCGAGGGCTGCGGTGTGGAGACCGGAGCCTGCAGCAGAGGCTAGTACGGAACCGCCTGAACAGTGGAAGGCAGGGGCGCCAGAATCGAAGGAGCCGGCGTGGCAGCAGGGGCTGCAACGGGGCCTGCAGTGCTGGAGCTATAGGAGGAATAACTATAGGTGCAGGGGGAGGGGCCAGAGCGAGCATGTCCATGATTACATCCCTAAGGAAGGACCCCATCTGAGGACATGAGCATGAGGAACTTTTCAAAGAACCTGTTGTCGCAGGCCCGTGGGTTGGCAGGTGATATTGACAGGTAGCGGACGGCAGCTGATGCCGCTGCATACTCTGTCTAGCTGTTTGCGGGGTAAACCTGTCCTGTGCTGCTGAAGGATAAACTGTAGGCCACGTACCTGGTTGACACCAGTCCCACCTTGTAACTCGTTCTCCCACCTGCTGCATTCCTCGGGCGGCCATCTTGTCTGGCGTGGTGGCCATCTTGTCGAGCTGCATGCCATGTGCCAAAGTCATGGTGCTTGGCTCACTGGGCCCGGCCTCCTCCAGGACTCTTGGCGATGGAGCATGAGACCTACCCTGCACCTCAGGCCGAGGCCTGGTAGGATTGTCACCCTCAGCAGAGTTGCCGGTAGTGCTGGGTACAGGCGCCCCCTCTGCCATGTTGCAGGTACAAGTGCATAGCCCCTCAGGTGTACACCCGGTAAAAGAACCTTGCGGTCTCTCAGCACTGTCTCTGGAAGGATCTACAGACCCCTCGGCCTGGCCGCCGGTAGCTGAATTAGCCTCGGTACCCGTGCTGGTGTGAGAAACTGAGCGGTTCCTCCCGTCTGGGCGTTTCCTTGGGAAGAAGTCGCCCTTGCGGGGTGCACTGGAAAAGAGCAGCCCTCCCTTAGGCCTTGACTTATGACTGACAAAAGTCCTTCAAGTCCTCTGGGGGCGACTTCTCGAAGAGCTCTGTCCACCTAGCTAGTCAAAGCACGCAAAGAATGTGCTTTGCATTTTGTGCAACCCTCCCATCCATGGTCGGGGCCAAGGCAGCGGAGGCAAAGAACGTGGGGATCCGATGTAGGGAAGAGCACCTCGCAGGCTGGACATCTGCTGAAGCCCGCTGAAGTCGAAATGCATCGGGGAGGAAAGACAGAAGAAAGTATCCGGGGAAGAGCGCGTGGTATTACATGTCCGAAGACAATCCCAGGAGCGCTGGTGAAATGGGCCTGTTCCTGTTGACGCGGAAAAGGGGACTGGCGCCGGTGGGCAGAGTCAGGCGAGCGCATGCTCCCAGGGCTACGCCCCCGCGTGCCTCTAAATTTAAATGGGAAGATTTCTTCTGGTGAAAAAGGTTCCGTCTCCCTTCCCTAACGAGAGGCGCCCATGCAGTATGGAGGAAAGGGGACAGGAGGAAAAAGTACAACAGTTACAGGTAAGTAACTTGTTCCTTCTCCAGCATGGGGTCTGGCATGGATTCACATAAAGAATAGCAGTACAGAAATACACAACGACGTGAGGTGGCAAGGCTCAACAGAAGCAATTACTGTTACCTCCAGAACAGGCTCACCTTCAAGGGAACAGGTTGCGTAGCACTGCTTGGCCGACCCTGGAGTCCTCTCTGGAATCCCTTTCGACGCTGTAGAATCTTGTGAAGGTGTGTGTAGACCTCCACATAGCAGCCCTGCAGATGTCCAGCAGGGGCACACCAGACAGGAACGAAGTCGTCGCAGCGATCGCTCTGGTGGAATGAGCTCTCAGCCGGTCAGGCATTGGTCGGTTTGCCAAACGGTGACAGTGTGTAATACAGGCGGAGAGCCACCTGGAAATGGAAGCCTTGGACCAAGCTTTCCCATGGTTCACAGGACCAAAGTTCACGAAAGGTTGAGACATCTTCCGTAAACTCTTTGTGCGTGCCACATAGAACTTCAGAGCACGCGCCACATCCAGCGAGTGCAAAGTCCTTCCAGCCAGCGACAAAGGTGTCGGAAAAAACACAGGCAACACCAAATGTTTGTTGAGATGGAATTCTGACGGAACCTTTGGCATGAAGGAAGGGTGCGCCCGCAGCACCACCCTCGTGATGTGAAAAGTCAGATAAGGCTGCTTGCAGGACAGGGCCTGGATCTCAACTACCCTCCTGGCAGGGATGATGACCACAATAAAAGGCGCTTTCCACGAAAGGAACTTGAGAGTGGCCTGATGCATAGGTTCGAAGGCGGCCCCCATGAGCCTTGTCAGTACCACGTTGAGTTCCCACGCCGGGGCTGAAGCCTTCACTCTGCCAGACCTGTGAGTCATTCGTGGAAGGCCTAGACTGTTGATGGTGTGTCGAGGTCTTTTTCTCATCTGCATCCACCAGGGTGTCCGGCTTGTCTGGAACGAGTGGAGGGGTGCTGGGCGCCGAGGGCTGAGGTGTGGAGACCGGAGCCGGAGGCTGCAGCAGAGGCTAGTACGGAACCGCCTGAACAGTGGAAGGCAGGGGCGCCAGAATCGAAGGAGCCGGCTTGGCAGCAGGGGCTGCAACGGGGCCTGCAGTGCTGGAGCTATAGGAGGAATAACTATAGGTGCAGGGGGAGGGGCCAGAGCGAGCATGTCCATGATTACATCCCTAAGGAAGGACCCCATCTGAGGACATGAGCATGAGGAACTTTTCAAAGAACCTGTCGTCGCAGGCCCGTGGGTTGGCAGGTGATATTGACAGGTAGCGGACGGCTGCTGATGCCGCTGCATACTCTGTCTAGCTGTTTGCGGGGTAAACCTGTCCTGTGCTGCTGAAGGATAAACTGTAGGCCACGTAGCTGGTTGACACCAGTCCCACCTTGTAACTCGTTCTCCCACCTGCTGCATTCCTCGGGCGGCCATCTTATCTGGCGTGGTGGCCATCTTGTCGAGCTGCATGCCATGTGCCAAAGTCATGGTGCTTGGCTCACTGGGCCCGGCCTCCTCCAGGACTCTTGGCGATGGAGCATGAGACCTACCCTGCACCTCAGGCCGAGGCCTGGTAGGAATGTCACCCTCAGCAGAGTTGCCGGTAGTGCTGGGTACAGGCGCCCCCTCTGCCATGTTGCAGGTACAAGTGCATAGCCCCTCAGGTGTACACCCGGTAAAAGAACCTTGCGGTCTCTCAGCACTGTCTCTGGAAGGATCTACAGACCCCTCGGCCTGGCCGCCGGTAGCTGAATTAGCCTCGGTACCCGTGCTGGTGTGAGAAACTGAGCGGTTCCTCCCGTCTGGGCGTTTCCTTGGGAAGAAGTCGCCCTTGCGGGGTGCACTGGAAAAGAGCAGCCCACCCTTAGGCCTTGACTTATGACTGACAAAAGTCCTTCAAGTCCTCTGGGGGCGATTTCTCGAAGAGCTCTGTCCACCTAGCTAGTCAAAGCATGCAAAGAATGTGCTTTGCATTTTGTGCAACCCTCCCATCCATGGTCGGGGCCAAGGCAGCGGAGGCAAAGAACGTGGGGATCCGATGTAGGGAAGAGCACCTCGCAGGCTGGACATCTGCTGAAGCCCGCTGAAGTCGAAATGCATCGGGGAGGAAAGACAGAAGAAAGTATCCGGGGAAGAGCGCGTGGTATTACATGTCCGAAGACAATCCCAGGAGCGCTGGTGAAATGGGCCTGTTCCTGTTGACGCGGAAAAGGGGACTGGCGCCGGTGGGCAGAGTCAGGCGAGCGCATGCTCCCAGGGCTACGCCCCCGCGTACCTCTAAATTTAAATGGGAAGATTTCTTCTGGTGAAAAAGGTTCCGTCTCCCTTCCCTAACGAGAGGCGCCCATGCAGTATGGAGGAAAGGGGACAGGACGAAAGAGTACAACAGTTACAGGTAAGTAACTTGTTCCTTCTCCAGCATGGGGTCTGGCATGGATTCACATAAAGAATAAATAGCAGTACAGAAACACACAACGACGTGAGGTGGCAAGGCTCAACAGAAGCAATTACTGTTACCTCCGGAACAAGCTCACCTTCAAGGGAACAGGTTGCGTAGCACTGCTTGGCCGACCCTGGAGTCCTCTCTGGAATCCCTTTCGACGCTGTAGAATCTTGTGAAGGTGTGTAGACCTCCACATAGCAGCCCTGCAGATGTCCAGCAGGGGCACACCAGACAGGAACGAAGTCGTCGCAGCGATCGCTCTGGTGGAATGAGCTCTCAGCCGGTCAGGCATTGGTCGGTTTGCCAAACGGTGACAGTGTGTAATACAGGCGGAGAGCCACCTGGAAATGGAAGCCTTGGACCAAGCTTTCCCATGGTTCACAGGACCAAAGTTCACGAAAGGTTGAGACATCTTCCGTAAACTCTTCGGAAAAAACACAGGCAACACCAAATGTTTGTTGAGGTGGAATTCTGACGGAACCTTTGGCATGAAGGAAGGGTGCGCCCGCAGCACCACCCTCGTGATGTGAAAAGTCAGATAAGGCCGCTTGCAGGACAGGGCCTGGATCTCAACTACCCTCCTGGCAGGGATGATGGCCACAATAAAAGGCGTTTTCCACGAAAGGAACTTGAGAGTGGCCTGATGCATAGGTTCGAAGGCGGCCCCCATGAGCCTTGTCAGTACCACGTTGAGTTCCCACGCCGGGGCTGAAGCCTTCACTCTGCCAGACCTGTGAGTCATTCGTGGAAGGCCTAGACTGTTGATGGTGTGTCGAGGTCTTTTTCCTCGTCTGCATCCATCAGGGTGTCCGGCTTGTCTGGAACGAGTGGAGGGGTGCTGGGCGCCGAGGGCTGCGGTGTGGAGACCGGAGCCTGCAGCAGAGGCTAGTACGGAACCGCCTGAACAGTGGAAGGCAGGGGCGCCAGAATCGAAGGAGCCGGCGTGGCAGCAGGGGCTGCAACGGGGCCTGCAGTGCTGGAGCTATAGGAGGAATAACTATAGGTGCAGGGGGAGGGGCCAGAGCGAGCATGTCCATGATTACATCCCTAAGGAAGGACCCCATATGAGGACATGAGCATGAGGAACTTTTCAAAGAACCTGTTGTCGCAGGCCCGTGGGTTGGCAGGTGATATTGACAGGTAGCGGACGGCAGCTGATGCCGCTGCATACTCTGTCTAGCTGTTTGCGGGGTAAACCTGTCCTGTGCTGCTGAAGGATAAACTGTAGGCCACGTACCTGGTTGACACCAGTCCCACCTTGTAACTCGTTCTCCCACCTGCTGCATTCCTCGGGCGGCCATCTTGTCTGGCGTGGTGGCCATCTTGTCGAGCTGCATGCCATGTGCCAAAGTCATGGTGCTTGGCTCACTGGGCCCGGCCTCCTCCAGGACTCTTGGCGATGGAGCATGAGACCTACCCTGCACCTCAGGCCGAGGCCTGGTAGGATTGTCACCCTCAGCAGAGTTGCCGGTAGTGCTGGGTACAGGCGCCCCCTCTGCCATGTTGCAGGTACAAGTGTATAGCCCCTCAGGTGTACACCCGGTAAAAGAACCTTGCGGTCTCTCAGCACTGTCTCTGGAAGGATCTACAGACCCCTCGGCCTGGCCGCCGGTAGCTGAATTAGCCTCGGTACCCGTGCTGGTGTGAGAAACTGAGCGGTTCCTCCCGTCTGGGCGTTTCCTTGGGAAGAAGTCGCCCTTGCGGGGTGCACTGGAAAAGAGCAGCCCTCCCTTAGGCCTTGACTTATGACTGACAAAAGTCCTTCAAGTCCTCTGGGGGCGACTTCTCGAAGAGCTCTGTCCACCTAGCTAGTCAAAGCACGCAAAGAATGTGCTTTGCATTTTGTGCAACCCTCCCATCCATGGTCGGGGCCAAGGCAGCGGAGGCAAAGAACGTGGGGATCCGATGTAGGGAAGAGCACCTCGCAGGCTGGACATCTGCTGAAGCCCGCTGAAGTCGAAATGCATCGGGGAGGAAAGACAGAAGAAAGTATCCGGGGAAGAGCGCGTGGTATTACATGTCCGAAGACAATCCCAGGAGCGCTGGTGAAATGGGCCTGTTCCTGTTGACGCGGAAAAGGGGACTGGCGCCGGTGGGCAGAGTCAGGCGAGCGCATGCTCCCAGGGCTACGCCCCCGCGTGCCTCTAAATTTAAATGGGAAGATTTCTTCTGGTGAAAAAGGTTCCGTCTCCCTTCCCTAACGAGAGGCGCCCATGCAGTATGGAGGAAAGGGGACAGGAGGAAAGAGTACAACAGTTACAGGTAAGTAACTTGTTCCTTCTCCAGCATGGGGTCTGGCATGGATTCACATAAAGAATAGCAGTACAGAAATACACAACGACGTGAGGTGGCAAGGCTCAACAGAAGCAATTACTGTTACCTCCAGAACAGGCTCACCTTCAAGGGAACAGGTTGCGTAGCACTGCTTGGCCGACCCTGGAGTCCTCTCTGGAATCCCTTTCGACGCTGTAGAATCTTGTGAAGGTGTGTGTAGACCTCCACATAGCAGCCCTGCAGATGTCCAGCAGGGGCACACCAGACAGGAACGAAGTCGTCGCAGCGATCGCTCTGGTGGAATGAGCTCTCAGCCGGTCAGGCATTGGTCGGTTTGCCAAACGGTGACAGTGTGTAATACAGGCGGAGAGCAACCTGGAAATGGAAGCCTTGGACCAAGCTTTCCCATGGTTCACAGGACCAAAGTTCACGAAAGGTTGAGACATCTTCCGTAAACTCTTTGTGCGTGCCACATAGAACTTCAGAGCACGCGCCACATCCAGCGAGTGCAAAGTCCTTCCAGCCAGCGACAAAGGTGTCGGAAAAAACACAGGCAACACCAAATGTTTGTTGAGGTGGAATTCTGACGGAACCTTTGGCATGAAGGAAGGGTGCGCCCGCAGCACCACCTCGTGATGTGAAAAGTCAGATAAGGCCGTTTGCAGGACAGGGCCTGGATCTCAACTACCCTCCTGGCAGGGATGATGGCCACAATAAAAGGCGTTTTCCACGAAAGGAACTTGAGAGTGGCCTGATGCATAGGTTCGAAGGCGGCCCCCATGAGCCTTGTCAGTACCACGTTGAGTTCCCACGCCGGGGCTGAAGCCTTCACTCTGCCAGACCTGTGAGTCATTCGTGGAAGGCCTAGACTGTTGATGGTGTGTCGAGGTATTTTTCCTCGTCTGCATCCACCAGGGTGTCCGGCTTGTCTGGAACGAGTGGAGGGGTGCTGGGCGCCGAGGGCTGAGGTGTGGAGACCGGAGCCGGAGGCTGCAGCAGAGGCTAGTACGGAACCGCCTGAACAGTGGAAGGCAGGGGCGCCAGAATCGAAGGAGCCGGCGTGGCAGCAGGGGCTGCAACAGGGCCTGCAGTGCTGGAGCTATAGGAGGAATAACTATAGGTGCAGGGGGAGGGGCCAGAGCGAGCATGTCCATGATTACATCCCTAAGGAAGGACCCCATCCGAGGACATGAGCATGAGGAACTTTTCAAAGAACCTGTCGTCGCAGGCCCGTGGGTTGGCAGGTGATATTGACAGGTAGCGGACGGCTGCTGATGCCGCTGCATACTCTGTCTAGCTGTTTGCGGGGTAAACCTGTCCTGTGCTGCTGAAGGATAAACTGTAGGCCACGTAGCTGGTTGACACCAGTCCCACCTTGTAACTCGTTCTCCCACCTGCTGCATTCCTCGGGCGGCCATCTTATCTGGCGTGGTGGCCATCTTGTCGAGCTGCATGCCATGTGCCAAAGTCATGGTGCTTGGCTCACTGGGCCCGGCCTCCTCCAGGACTCTTGGCGATGGAGCATGAGACCTACCCTGCACCTCAGGCCGAGGCCTGGTAGGAATGTCACCCTCAGCAGAGTTGCCGGTAGTGCTGGGTACAGGCGCCCCCTCTGCCATGTTGCAGGTACAAGTGCATAGCCCCTCAGGTGTACACCCGGTAAAAGAACCTTGCGGTCTCTCAGCACTGTCTCTGGAAGGATCTACAGACCCCTCGGCCTGGCCGCCGGTAGCTGAATTAGCCTCGGTACCCGTGCTGGTGTGAGAAACTGAGCGGTTCCTCCCGTCTGGGCGTTTCCTTGGGAAGAAGTCGCCCTTGCGGGGTGCACTGGAAAAGAGCAGCCCTCCCTTAGGCCTTGACTTATGACTGACAAAAGTCCTTCAAGTACTCTGGGGGCGATTTCTCGAAGAGCTCTGTCCACCTAGCTAGTCAAAGCACGCAAAGAATGTGCTTTGCATTTTGTGCAACCCTCCCATCCATGGTCGGGGCCAAGGCAGCGGAGGCAAAGAACGTGGGGATCCGATGTAGGGAAGAGCACCTCGCAGGCTGGACATCTGCTGAAGCCCGCTGAAGTCGAAATGCATCGGGGAGGAAAGACAGAAGAAAGTATCCGGGGAAGAGCGCGTGGTATTACATGTCCGAAGACAATCCCAGGAGCGCTTGGTAAATGGGCCTGTTCCTGTTGACGCGGAAAAGGGGACTGGCGCCGGTGGGCAGAGTCAGGCGAGCGCATGCTCCCAGGGCTACGCCCCCGCGTGCCTCTAAATTTAAATGGGAAGATTTCTTCTGGTGAAAAAGGTTCCGTCTCCCTTCCCTAACGAGAGGCGCCCATGCAGTATGGAGGAAAGGGGACAGGACGAAAGAGTACAACAGTTACAGGTAAGTAACTTGTTCCTTCTCCAGCATGGGGTCTGGCATGGATTCACATAAAGAATAGCAGTACAGAAATACACAACGACGTGAGGTGGCAAGGCTCAACAGAAGCAATTACTGTTACCTCCAGAACAGGCTCACCTTCAAGGGAACAGGTTGCGTAGCACTGCTTGGCCGACCCTGGAGTCCTCTCTGGAATCCCTTTCGACGCTGTAGAATCTTGTGAAGGTGTGTGTAGACCTCCACATAGCAGCCCTGCAGATGTCCAGCAGGGGCACACCAGACAGGAACGAAGTCGTCGCAGCGATCGCTCTGGTCGAATGAGCTCTCAGCCGGTCAGGCATTGGTCGGTTTGCCAAACGGTGACAGTGTGTAATACAGGCGGAGAGCCACCTGGAAATGGAAGCCTTGGACCAAGCTTTCCCATGGTTCACAGGACCAAAGTTCACGAAAGGTTGAGACATCTTCCGTAAACTCTTCGGAAAAAACACAGGCAACACCAAATGTTTGTTGAGGTGGAATTCTGACGGAACCTTTGGCATGAAGGAAGGCTGCGCCCGCAGCACCACCCTCGTGATGTGAAAAGTCAGATAAGGCCGCTTGCAGGACAGGGCCTGGATCTCAACTACCCTCCTGGCAGGGATGATGGCCACAATAAAAGGCGTTTTCCACGAAAGGAACTTGAGAGTGGCCTGATGCATAGGTTCGAAGGCGGCCCCCATGAGCCTTGTCAGTACCACGTTGAGTTCCCACGCCGGGGCTGAAGCCTTCACTCTGCCAGACCTGTGAGTCATTCGTGGAAGGCCTAGACTGTTGATGGTGTGTCGAGGTCTTTTTCCTCGTCTGCATCCATCAGGGTGTCCGGCTTGTCTGGAACGAGTGGAGGGGTGCTGGGCGCCGAGGGCTGCGGTGTGGAGACCGGAGCCTGCAGCAGAGGCTAGTACGGAACCGCCTGAACAGTGGAAGGCAGGGGCGCCAGAATCGAAGGAGCCGGCGTGGCAGCAGGGGCTGCAACGGGGCCTGCAGTGCTGGAGCTATAGGAGGAATAACTATAGGTGCAGGGGGAGGGGCCAGAGCGAGCATGTCCATGATTACATCCCTAAGGAAGGACCCCATCTGAGGACATGAGCATGAGGAACTTTTCAAAGAACCTGTTGTCGCAGGCCCGTGGGTTGGCAGGTGATATTGACAGGTAGCGGACGGCAGCTGATGCCGCTGCATACTCTGTCTAGCTGTTTGCGGGGTAAACCTGTCCTGTGCTGCTGAAGGATAAACTGTAGGCCACGTACCTGGTTGACACCAGTCCCACCTTGTAACTCGTTCTCCCACCTGCTGCATTCCTCGGGCGGCCATCTTGTCTGGCGTGGTGGCCATCTTGTCGAGCTGCATGCCATGTGCCAAAGTCATGGTGCTTGGCTCACTGGGCCCGGCCTCCTCCAGGACTCTTGGCGATGGAGCATGAGACCTACCCTGCACCTCAGGCCGAGGCCTGGTAGGATTGTCACCCTCAGCAGAGTTGCCGGTAGTGCTGGGTACAGGCGCCCCCTCTGCCATGTTGCAGGTACAAGTGCATAGCCCCTCAGGTGTACACCCGGTAAAAGAACCTTGCGGTCTCTCAGCACTGTCTCTGGAAGGATCTACAGACCCCTCGGCCTGGCCGCCGGTAGCTGAATTAGCCTCGGTACCCGTGCTGGTGTGAGAAACTGAGCGGTTCCTCCCGTCTGGGCGTTTCCTTGGGAAGAAGTCGCCCTTGCGGGGTGCACTGGAAAAGAGCAGCCCTCCCTTAGGCCTTGACTTATGACTGACAAAAGTCCTTCAAGTCCTCTGGGGGCGACTTCTCGAAGAGCTCTGTCCACCTAGCTAGTCAAAGCACGCAAAGAATGTGCTTTGCATTTTGTGCAACCCTCCCATCCATGGTCGGGGCCAAGGCAGCGGAGGCAAAGAACGTGGGGATCCGATGTAGGGAAGAGCACCTCGCAGGCTGGACATCTGCTGAAGCCCGCTGAAGTCGAAATGCATCGGGGAGGAAAGACAGAAGAAAGTATCCGGGGAAGAGCGCGTGGTATTACATGTCCGAAGACAATCCCAGGAGCGCTGGTGAAATGGGCCTGTTCCTGTTGACGCGGAAAAGGGGACTGGCGCCGGTGGGCAGAGTCAGGCGAGCGCATGCTCCCAGGGCTACGCCCCCGCGTGCCTCTAAATTTAAATGGGAAGATTTCTTCTGGTGAAAAAGGTTCCGTCTCCCTTCCCTAACGAGAGGCGCCCATGCAGTATGGAGGAAAGGGGACAGGAGGAAAGAGTACAACAGTTACAGGTAAGTAACTTGTTCCTTCTCCAGCATGGGGTCTGGCATGGATTCACATAAAGAATAGCAGTACAGAAATACACAACGACGTGAGGTGGCAAGGCTCAACAGAAGCAATTACTGTTACCTCCAGAACAGGCTCACCTTCAAGGGAACAGGTTGCGTAGCACTGCTTGGCCGACCCTGGAGTCCTCTCTGGAATCCCTTTCGACGCTGTAGAATCTTGTGAAGGTGTGTGTAGACCTCCACATAGCAGCCCTGCAGATGTCCAGCAGGGGCACACCAGACAGGAACGAAGTCGTCGCAGCGATCGCTCTGGTGGAATGAGCTCTCAGCCGGTCAGGCATTGGTCGGTTTGCCAAACGGTGACAGTGTGTAATACAGGCGGAGAGCCACCTGGAAATGGAAGCCTTGGACCAAGCTTTCCCATGGTTCACAGGACCAAAGTTCACGAAAGGTTGAGACATCTTCCGTAAACTCTTTGTGCGTGCCACATAGAACTTCAGAGCACGCGCCACATCCAGCGAGTGCAAAGTCCTTCCAGCCAGCGACAAAGGTGTCGGAAAAAACACAGGCAACACCAAATGTTTGTTGAGGTGGAATTCTGACGGAACCTTTGGCATGAAGGAAGTGATGTGAAAAGTCAGATAAGGCCTCTTGCAGGACAGGGCCTGGATCTCAACTACCCTCCTGGCAGGGATGATGGCCACAATAAAAGGCGTTTTCCACGAAAGGAACTTGAGAGTGGCCTGATGCATAGGTTCGAAGGCGGCCCCCATGAGCCTTGTCAGTACCACGTTGAGTTCCCACGCCGGGGCTGAAGCCTTCACTCTGCCAGACCTGTGAGTCATTCGTGGAAGGCCTAGACTGTTGATGGTGTGTCGAGGTCTTTTTCCTCGTCTGCATCCACCAGGGTGTCCGGCTTGTCTGGAACGAGTGGAGGGGTGCTGGGCGCCGAGGGCTGAGGTGTGGAGACCGGAGCCGGAGGCTGCAGCAGAGGCTAGTACGGAACCGCCTGAACAGTGGAAGGCAGGGGCACCAGAATCGAAGGAGCCGGCGTGGCAGCAGGGGCTGCAACGGGGCCTGCAGTGCTGGAGCTATAGGAGGAATAACTATAGGTGCAGGGGGAGGGGCCAGAGCGAGCATGTCCATGATTACATCCCTAAGGAAGGACCCCATCTGAGGACATGAGCATGAGGAACTTTTCAAAGAACCTGTCGTCGCAGGCCCGTGGGTTGGCAGGTGATATTGACAGGTAGCGGACGGCTGCTGATGCCGCTGCATACTCTGTCTAGCTGTTTGCGGGGTAAACCTGTCCTGTGCTGCTGAAGGATAAACTGTAGGCCACGTAGCTGGTTGACACCAGTCCCACCTTGTAACTCGTTCTCCCACCTGCTGCATTCCTCGGGCGGCCATCTTGTCTGGCGTGGTGGCCATCTTGTCGAGCTGCATGCCACATGCCAAAGTCATGGTGCTTGGCTCACTGGGCCCGGCCTCCTCCAGGACTCTTGACGATGGAGCATGAGACCTACCCTGCACCTCAGGCCGAGGCCTGGTAGGAATGTCACCCTCAGCAGAGTTGCCGGTAGTGCTGGGTACAGGCGCCCCCTCTGCCATGTTGCAGGTACAAGTGCATAGCCCCTCAGGTGTACACCCGGTAAAAGAACCTTGCGGTCTCTCAGCACTGTCTCTGGAAGGATCTACAGACCCCTCGGCCTGGCGGCCGGTAGCTGAATTAGCCTCGGTACCCGTGCTGGTGTGAGAAACTGAGCGGTTCCTCCCGTCTGGGCGTTTCCTTGGGAAGAAGTCGCCCTTGCGGGGTGCACTGGAAAAGAGCAGCCCTCCCTTAGGCCTTGACTTATGACTGACAAAAGTCCTTCAAGTCCTCTGGGGGCGACTTCTCGAAGAGCTCTGTCCACCTAGCTAGTCAAAGCACGCAAAGAATGTGCTTTGCATTTTGTGCAACCCTCCCATCCATGGTCGGGGCCAAGGCAGCGGAGGCAAAGAACGTGGGGATCCGATGTAGGGAAGAGCACCTCGCAGGCTGGACATCTGCTGAAGCCCGCTGAAGTCGAAATGCATCGGGGAGGAAAGACAGAAGAAAGTATCCGGGGAAGAGCGCGTGGTATTACATGTCCGAAGACAATCCCAGGAGCGCTGGTGAAATGGGCCTGTTCCTGTTGACGCGGAAAAGGGGACTGGCGCCGGTGGGCAGAGTCAGGCGAGCGCATGCTCCCAGGGCTACGCCCCCGCGTGCCTCTAAATTTAAATGGGAAGATTTCTTCTGGTGAAAAAGGTTCCGTCTCCCTTCCCTAACGAGAGGCGCCCATGCAGTATGGAGGAAAGGGGACAGGACGAAAGAGTACAACAGTTACAGGTATGTAACTTGTTCCTTCTCCAGCATGGGGTCTGGCATGGATTCACATAAAGAATAGCAGTACAGAAATACACAACGACGTGAGGTGGCAAGGCTCAACAGAAGCAATTACTGTTACCTCCGGAACAGGCTCACCTTCAAGGGAACAGGTTGCGTAGCACTGCTTGGCCGACCCTGGAGTCCTCTCTGGAATCCCTTTCGACGCTGTAGAATCTTGTGAAGGTGTGTGTAGACCTCCACATAGCAGCCCTGCAGATGTCCAGCAGGGGCACACCAGACAGGAACGAAGTCGTCGCAGCGATCGCTCTGGTGGAATGAGCTCTCAGCCGGTCAGGCATTGGTCGGTTTGCCAAACGGTGACAGTGTGTAATACAGGCGGAGAGCAACCTGGAAATGGAAGCCTTGGACCAAGCTTTCCCATGGTTCACAGGACCAAAGTTCACGAAAGGTTGAGACATCTTCCGTAAACTCTTTGTGCGTGCCACATAGAACTTCAGAGCACGCGCCACATCCAGCGAGTGCAAAGTCCTTCCAGCCAGCGACAAAGGTGTCGGAAAAAACACAGGCAACACCAAATGTTTGTTGAGATGGAATTCTGACGGAACCTTTGGCATGAAGGAAGGGTGCGCCCGCAGCACCACCCTCGTGATGTGAAAAGTCAGATGAGGCTGCTTGCAGGACAGGGCCTGGATCTCAACTACCCTCCTGGCAGGGATGATGACCACAATAAAAGGCGCTTTCCACGAAAGGAACTTGAGAGTGGCCTGATGCATAGGTTCGAAGGCGGCCCCCATGAGCCTTGTCAGTACCACGTTGAGTTCCCACGCCGGGGCTGAAGCCTTCACTCTGCCAGACCTGTGAGTCATTCGTGGAAGGCCTAGACTGTTGATGGTGTGTCGAGGTCTTTTTCCTCGTCTGCATCCACCAGGGTGTCCGGCTTGTCTGGAACGAGTGGAGGGGTGCTGGGCGCCGAGGGCTGAGGTGTGGAGACCGGAGCCGGAGGCTGCAGCAGAGGCTAGTACGGAACCGCCTGAACAGTGGAAGGCAGGGGCGCCAGAATCGAAGGAGCTGGCGTGGCAGCAGGGGCTGCAACGGGGCCTGCAGTGCTGGAGCTATAGGAGGAATAACTATAGGTGCAGGGGGAGGGGCCAGAGCGAGCATGTCCATGATTACATCCCTAAGGAAGGACCCCATCTGAGGACATGAGCATGAGGAACTTTTCAAAGAACCTGTCGTCGCAGGCCCGTGGGTTGGCAGGTGATATTGACAGGTAGCGGACGGCTGCTGATGCCGCTGCATACTCTGTCTAGCTGTTTGCGGGGTAAACCTGTCCTGTGCTGCTGAAGGATAAACTGTAGGCCACGTAGCTGGTTGACACCAGTCCCACCTTGTAACTCGTTCTCCCACCTGCTGCATTCCTCGGGCGGCCCTCTTGTCTGGCGTGGTGGCCATCTTGTCGAGCTGCATGCCACGTGCCAAAGTCATGGTGCTTGGCTCACTGGGCCCGGCCTCCTCCAGGACTCTTGGCGATGGAGCATGAGACCTACCCTACACCTCAGGCCGAGGCCTGGTAGGAATGTCACCCTCAGCAGAGTTGCCGGTAGTGCTGGGTACAGGCGCCCCCTCTGCCATGTTGCAGGTACAAGTGCATAGCCCCTCAGGTGTACACCCGGTAAAAGAACCTTGCGGTCTCTCAGCACTGTCTCTGGAAGGATCTACAGACCCCTCGGCCTGGCTGCCGGTAGCTGAATTAGCCTCGGTACCCGTGCTGGTGTGAGAAACTGAGCGGTTCCTCCCGTCTGGGCGTTTCCTTGGGAAGAAGTCGCCCTTGCGGGGTGCACTGGAAAAGAGCAGCCCTCCCTTAGGCCTTGACTTATGACTGACAAAAGTCCTTCAAGTCCTCTGGGGGCGACTTCTCGAAGAGCTCTGTCCACCCAGCTAGTCAAAGCACGCAAAGAATGTGCTTTGCATTTTGTGCAACCCTCCCATCCATGGTCGGGGCCAAGGCAGCGGAGGCAAAGAACGTGGGGATCCGATGTAGGGAAGAGCACCTCGCAGGCTGGACATCTGCTGAAGCCCGCTGAAGTCGAAATGCATCGGGGAGGAAAGACAGAAGAAAGTATCCGGGGAAGAGCGCGTGGTATTACATGTCCGAAGACAATCCCAGGAGCGCTGGTGAAATGGGCCTGTTCCTGTTGACGCGGAAAAGGGGATTGGCGCGGGTGGGCAGAGTGAGGCGAGCGCATGCTCCCAGGGCTACGCCCCCGCGTACCTCTAAATTTAAATGGGAAGATTTCTTCTGGTGAAAAAGGTTCCGTCTCCCTTCCCTAACGAGAGGCGCCCATGCAGTATGGAGGAAAGGGGACAGGACGAAAGAGTACAACAGTTACAGGTATGTAACTTGTTCCTTCTCCAGCATGGGGTCTGGCATGGATTCACATAAAGAATAGCAGTACAGAAATACACAACGACGTGAGGTGGCAAGGCTCAACAGAAGCAATTACTGTTACCTCCGGAACAGGCTCACCTTCAAGGGAACAGGTTGCGTAGCACTGCTTGGCCGACCCTGGAGTCCTCTCTGGAATCCCTTTCGACGCTGTAGAATCTTGTGAAGGTGTGTGTAGACCTCCACATAGCAGCCCTGCAGATGTCCAGCAGGGGCACACCAGACAGGAACGAAGTCGTCGCAGCGATCGCTCTGGTGGAATGAGCTCTCAGCCGGTCAGGCATTGGTCGGTTTGCCAAACGGTGACAGTGTGTAATACAGGCGGAGAGCAACCTGGAAATGGAAGCCTTGGACCAAGCTTTCCCATGGTTCACAGGAGCAAAGTTCACGAAAGGTTGAGACATCTTCCGTAAACTCTTTGTGCGTGCCACATAGAACTTCAGAGCACGCGCCACATCCAGCGAGTGCAAAGTCCTTCCAGCCAGCGACAAAGGTGTCGGAAAAAACACAGGCAACACCAAATGTTTGTTGAGATGGAATTCTGACGGAACCTTTGGCATGAAGGAAGGGTGCGCCCGCAGCACCACCCTCGTGATGTGAAAAGTCAGATAAGGCTGCTTGCAGGACAGGGCCTGGATCTCAACTACCCTCGTGGCAGGGATGATGACCACAATAAAAGGCGCTTTCCACGAAAGGAACTTGAGAGTGGCCTGATGCATAGGTTCGAAGGCGGCCCCCATGAGCCTTGTCAGTACCACGTTGAGTTCCCACGCCGGGGCTGAAGCCTTCACTCTGCCAGACCTGTGAGTCATTCGTGGAAGGCCTAGACTGTTGATGGTGTGTCGAGGTCTTTTTCTCATCTGCATCCACCAGGGTGTCCGGCTTGTCTGGAACGAGTGGAGGGGTGCTGGGCGCCGAGGGCTGAGGTGTGGAGACCGGAGCCGGAGGCTGCAGCAGAGGCTAGTACGGAACCGCCTGAACAGTGGAAGGCAGGGGCGCCAGAATCGAAGGAGCCGGCTTGGCAGCAGGGGCTGCAACGGGGCCTGCAGTGCTGGAGCTATAGGAGGAATAACTATAGGTGCAGGGGGAGGGGCCAGAGCGAGCATGTCCATGATTACATCCCTAAGGAAGGACCCCATCTGAGGACATGAGCATGAGGAACTTTTCAAAGAACCTGTCGTCGCAGGCCCGTGGGTTGGCAGGTGATATTGACAGGTAGCGGACGGCTGCTGATGCCGCTGCATACTCTGTCTAGCTGTTTGCGGGGTAAACCTGTCCTGTGCTGCTGAAGGATAAACTGTAGGCCACGTAGCTGGTTGACACCAGTCCCACCTTGTAACTCGTTCTCCCACCTGCTGCATTCCTCGGGCGGCCATCTTATCTGGCGTGGTGGCCATCTTGTCGAGCTGCATGCCATGTGCCAAAGTCATGGTGCTTGGCTCACTGGGCCCGGCCTCCTCCAGGACTCTTGGCGATGGAGCATGAGACCTACCCTGCACCTCAGGCCGAGGCCTGGTAGGAATGTCACCCTCAGCAGAGTTGCCGGTAGTGCTGGGTACAGGCACCCCCTCTGCCATGTTGCAGGTACAAGTGCATAGCCCCTCAGGTGTACACCCGGTAAAAGAACCTTGCGGTCTCTCAGCACTGTCTCTGGAAGGATCTACAGACCCCTCGGCCTGGCCGCCGGTAGCTGAATTAGCCTCGGTACCCGTGCTGGTGTGAGAAACTGAGCGGTTCCTCCCGTCTGGGCGTTTCCTTGGGAAGAAGTCGCCCTTGCGGGGTGCACTGGAAAAGAGCAGCCCTCCCTTAGGCCTTGACTTATGACTGACAAAAGTCCTTCAAGTCCTCTGGGGGCGATTTCTCGAAGAGCTCTGTCCACCTAGCTAGTCAAAGCACGCAAAGAATGTGCTTTGCATTTTGTGCAACCCTCCCATCCATGGTCGGGGCCAAGGCAGCGGAGGCAAAGAACGTGGGGATCCGATGTAGGGAAGAGCACCTCGCAGGCTGGACATCTGCTGAAGCCCGCTGAAGTCGAAATGCATCGGGGAGGAAAGACAGAAGAAAGTATCCGGGGAAGAGCGCGTGGTATTACATGTCCGAAGACAATCCCAGGAGCGCTTGGTAAATGGGCCTGTTCCTGTTGACGCGGAAAAGGGGACTGGCGCCGGTGGGCAGAGTCAGGCGAGCGCATGCTCCCAGGGCTACGCCCCCGCGTGCCTCTAAATTTAAATGGGAAGATTTCTTCTGGTGAAAAAGGTTCCGTCTCCCTTCCCTAACGAGAGGCGCCCATGCAGTATGGAGGAAAGGGGACAGGACGAAAGAGTACAACAGTTACAGGTAAGTAACTTGTTCCTTCTCCAGCATGGGGTCTGGCATGGATTCACATAAAGAATAGCAGTACAGAAATACACAACGACGTGAGGTGGCAAGGCTCAACAGAAGCAATTACTGTTACCTCCAGAACAGGCTCACCTTCAAGGGAACAGGTTGCGTAGCACTGCTTGGCCGACCCTGGAGTCCTCTCTGGAATCCCTTTCGACGCTGTAGAATCTTGTGAAGGTGTGTGTAGACCTCCACATAGCAGCCCTGCAGATGTCCAGCAGGGGCACACCAGACATGAACGAAGTCGTCGCAGCGATCGCTCTGGTCGAATGAGCTCTCAGCCGGTCAGGCATTGGTCGGTTTGCCAAACGGTGACAGTGTGTAATACAGGCGGAGAGCCACCTGGAAATGGAAGCCTTGGACCAAGCTTTCCCATGGTTCACAGGACCAAAGTTCACGAAAGGTTGAGACATCTTCCGTAAACTCTTCGGAAAAAACACAGGCAACACCAAATGTTTGTTGAGGTGGAATTCTGACGGAACCTTTGGCATGAAGGAAGGGTGCGCCCGCAGCACCACCCTCGTGATGTGAAAAGTCAGATAAGGCCGCTTGCAGGACAGGGCCTGGATCTCAACTACCCTCCTGGCAGGGATGATGGCCACAATAAAAGGCGTTTTCCACGAAAGGAACTTGAGAGTGGCCTGATGCATAGGTTCGAAGGCGGCCCCCATGAGCCTTGTCAGTACCACGTTGAGTTCCCACGCCGGGGCTGAAGCCTTCACTCTGCCAGACCTGTGAGTCATTCGTGGAAGGCCTAGACTGTTGATGGTGTGTCGAGGTCTTTTTCCTCGTCTGCATCCATCAGGGTGTCCGGCTTGTCTGGAACGAGTGGAGGGGTGCTGGGCGCCGAGGGCTGCGGTGTGGAGACCGGAGCCTGCAGCAGAGGCTAGTACGGAACCGCCTGAACAGTGGAAGGCAGGGGCGCCAGAATCGAAGGAGCCGGCGTGGCAGCAGGGGCTGCAACGGGGCCTGCAGTGCTGGAGCTATAGGAGGAATAACTATAGGTGCAGGGGGAGGGGCCAGAGCGAGCATGTCCATGATTACATCCCTAAGGAAGGACCCCATCTGAGGACATGAGCATGAGGAACTTTTCAAAGAACCTGTTGTCGCAGGCCCGTGGGTTGGCAGGTGATATTGACAGGTAGCGGACGGCAGCTGATGCCGCTGCATACTCTGTCTAGCTGTTTGCGGGGTAAACCTGTCCTGTGCTGCTGAAGGATAAACTGTAGGCCACGTACCTGGTTGACACCAGTCCCACCTTGTAACTCGTTCTCCCACCTGCTGCATTCCTCGGGCGGCCATCTTGTCTGGCGTGGTGGCCATCTTGTCGAGCTGCATGCCATGTGCCAAAGTCATGGTGCTTGGCTCACTGGGCCCGGCCTCCTCCAGGACTCTTGGCGATGGAGCATGAGACCTACCCTGCACCTCAGGCCGAGGCCTGGTAGGATTGTCACCCTCAGCAGAGTTGCCGGTAGTGCTGGGTACAGGCGCCCCCTCTGCCATGTTGCAGGTACAAGTGCATAGCCCCTCAGGTGTACACCCGGTAAAAGAACCTTGCGGTCTCTCAGCACTGTCTCTGGAAGGATCTACAGACCCCTCGGCCTGGCCGCCGGTAGCTGAATTAGCCTCGGTACCCGTGCTGGTGTGAGAAACTGAGCGGTTCCTCCCGTCTGGGCGTTTCCTTGGGAAGAAGTCGCCCTTGCGGGGTGCACTGGAAAAGAGCAGCCCTCCCTTAGGCCTTGACTTATGACTGACAAAAGTCCTTCAAGTCCTCTGGGGGCGACTTCTCGAAGAGCTCTGTCCACCTAGCTAGTCAAAGCACGCAAAGAATGTGCTTTGCATTTTGTGCAACCCTCCCATCCATGGTCGGGGCCAAGGCAGCGGAGGCAAAGAACGTGGGGATCCGATGTAGGGAAGAGCACCTCGCAGGCTGGACATCTGCTGAAGCCCGCTGAAGTCGAAATGCATCGGGGAGGAAAGACAGAAGAAAGTATCCGGGGAAGAGCGCGTGGTATTACATGTCCGAAGACAATCCCAGGAGCGCTGGTGAAATGGGCCTGTTCCTGTTGACGCGGAAAAGGGGACTGGCGCCGGTGGGCAGAGTCAGGCGAGCGCATGCTCCCAGGGCTACGCCCCCGCGTGCCTCTAAATTTAAATGGGAAGATTTCTTCTGGTGAAAAAGGTTCCGTCTCCCTTCCCTAACGAGAGGCGCCCATGCAGTATGGAGGAAAGGGGACAGGAGGAAAGAGTACAACAGTTACAGGTAAGTAACTTGTTCCTTCTCCAGCATGGGGTCTGGCATGGATTCACATAAAGAATAGCAGTACAGAAATACACAACGACGTGAGGTGGCAAGGCTCAACAGAAGCAATTACTGTTACCTCCAGAACAGGCTCACCTTCAAGGGAACAGGTTGCGTAGCACTGCTTGGCCGACCCTGGAGTCCTCTCTGGAATCCCTTTCGACGCTGTAGAATCTTGTGAAGGTGTGTGTAGACCTCCACATAGCAGCCCTGCAGATGTCCAGCAGGGGCACACCAGACAGGAACGAAGTCGTCGCAGCGATCGCTCTGGTGGAATGAGCTCTCAGCCGGTCAGGCATTGGTCGGTTTGCCAAACGGTGACAGTGTGTAATACAGGCGGAGAGCCACCTGGAAATGGAAGCCTTGGACCAAGCTTTCCCATGGTTCACAGGACCAAAGTTCACGAAAGGTTGAGACATCTTCCGTAAACTCTTTGTGCGTGCCACATAGAACTTCAGAGCACGCGCCACATCCAGCGAGTGCAAAGTCCTTCCAGCCAGCGACAAAGGTGTCGGAAAAAACACAGGCAACACCAAATGTTTGTTGAGGTGGAATTCTGACGGAACCTTTGGCATGAAGGAAGTGATGTGAAAAGTCAGATAAGGCCTCTTGCAGGACAGGGCCTGGATCTCAACTACCCTCCTGGCAGGGATGATGGCCACAATAAAAGGCGTTTTCCACGAAAGGAACTTGAGAGTGGCCTGATGCATAGGTTCGAAGGCGGCCCCCATGAGCCTTGTCAGTACCACGTTGAGTTCCCACGCCGGGGCTGAAGCCTTCACTCTGCCAGACCTGTGAGTCATTCGTGGAAGGCCTAGACTGTTGATGGTGTGTCGAGGTCTTTTTCCTCGTCTGCATCCACCAGGGTGTCCGGCTTGTCTGGAACGAGTGGAGGGGTGCTGGGCGCCGAGGGCTGAGGTGTGGAGACCGGAGCCGGAGGCTGCAGCAGAGGCTAGTACGGAACCGCCTGAACAGTGGAAGGCAGGGGCACCAGAATCGAAGGAGCCGGCGTGGCAGCAGGGGCTGCAACGGGGCCTGCAGTGCTGGAGCTATAGGAGGAATAACTATAGGTGCAGGGGGAGGGGCCAGAGCGAGCATGTCCATGATTACATCCCTAAGGAAGGACCCCATCTGAGGACATGAGCATGAGGAACTTTTCAAAGAACCTGTCGTCGCAGGCCCGTGGGTTGGCAGGTGATATTGACAGGTAGCGGACGGCTGCTGATGCCGCTGCATACTCTGTCTAGCTGTTTGCGGGGTAAACCTGTCCTGTGCTGCTGAAGGATAAACTGTAGGCCACGTAGCTGGTTGACACCAGTCCCACCTTGTAACTCGTTCTCCCACCTGCTGCATTCCTCGGGCGGCCATCTTGTCTGGCGTGGTGGCCATCTTGTCGAGCTGCATGCCACATGCCAAAGTCATGGTGCTTGGCTCACTGGGCCCGGCCTCCTCCAGGACTCTTGACGATGGAGCATGAGACCTACCCTGCACCTCAGGCCGAGGCCTGGTAGGAATGTCACCCTCAGCAGAGTTGCCGGTAGTGCTGGGTACAGGCGCCCCCTCTGCCATGTTGCAGGTACAAGTGCATAGCCCCTCAGGTGTACACCCGGTAAAAGAACCTTGCGGTCTCTCAGCACTGTCTCTGGAAGGATCTACAGACCCCTCGGCCTGGCGGCCGGTAGCTGAATTAGCCTCGGTACCCGTGCTGGTGTGAGAAACTGAGCGGTTCCTCCCGTCTGGGCGTTTCCTTGGGAAGAAGTCGCCCTTGCGGGGTGCACTGGAAAAGAGCAGCCCTCCCTTAGGCCTTGACTTATGACTGACAAAAGTCCTTCAAGTCCTCTGGGGGCGACTTCTCGAAGAGCTCTGTCCACCTAGCTAGTCAAAGCACGCAAAGAATGTGCTTTGCATTTTGTGCAACCCTCCCATCCATGGTCGGGGCCAAGGCAGCGGAGGCAAAGAACGTGGGGATCCGATGTAGGGAAGAGCACCTCGCAGGCTGGACATCTGCTGAAGCCCGCTGAAGTCGAAATGCATCGGGGAGGAAAGACAGAAGAAAGTATCCGGGGAAGAGCGCGTGGTATTACATGTCCGAAGACAATCCCAGGAGCGCTGGTGAAATGGGCCTGTTCCTGTTGACGCGGAAAAGGGGACTGGCGCCGGTGGGCAGAGTCAGGCGAGCGCATGCTCCCAGGGCTACGCCCCCGCGTGCCTCTAAATTTAAATGGGAAGATTTCTTCTGGTGAAAAAGGTTCCGTCTCCCTTCCCTAACGAGAGGCGCCCATGCAGTATGGAGGAAAGGGGACAGGACGAAAGAGTACAACAGTTACAGGTATGTAACTTGTTCCTTCTCCAGCATGGGGTCTGGCATGGATTCACATAAAGAATAGCAGTACAGAAATACACAACGACGTGAGGTGGCAAGGCTCAACAGAAGCAATTACTGTTACCTCCGGAACAGGCTCACCTTCAAGGGAACAGGTTGCGTAGCACTGCTTGGCCGACCCTGGAGTCCTCTCTGGAATCCCTTTCGACGCTGTAGAATCTTGTGAAGGTGTGTGTAGACCTCCACATAGCAGCCCTGCAGATGTCCAGCAGGGGCACACCAGACAGGAACGAAGTCGTCGCAGCGATCGCTCTGGTGGAATGAGCTCTCAGCCGGTCAGGCATTGGTCGGTTTGCCAAACGGTGACAGTGTGTAATACAGGCGGAGAGCAACCTGGAAATGGAAGCCTTGGACCAAGCTTTCCCATGGTTCACAGGACCAAAGTTCACGAAAGGTTGAGACATCTTCCGTAAACTCTTTGTGCGTGCCACATAGAACTTCAGAGCACGCGCCACATCCAGCGAGTGCAAAGTCCTTCCAGCCAGCGACAAAGGTGTCGGAAAAAACACAGGCAACACCAAATGTTTGTTGAGATGGAATTCTGACGGAACCTTTGGCATGAAGGAAGGGTGCGCCCGCAGCACCACCCTCGTGATGTGAAAAGTCAGATGAGGCTGCTTGCAGGACAGGGCCTGGATCTCAACTACCCTCCTGGCAGGGATGATGACCACAATAAAAGGCGCTTTCCACGAAAGGAACTTGAGAGTGGCCTGATGCATAGGTTCGAAGGCGGCCCCCATGAGCCTTGTCAGTACCACGTTGAGTTCCCACGCCGGGGCTGAAGCCTTCACTCTGCCAGACCTGTGAGTCATTCGTGGAAGGCCTAGACTGTTGATGGTGTGTCGAGGTCTTTTTCCTCGTCTGCATCCACCAGGGTGTCCGGCTTGTCTGGAACGAGTGGAGGGGTGCTGGGCGCCGAGGGCTGAGGTGTGGAGACCGGAGCCGGAGGCTGCAGCAGAGGCTAGTACGGAACCGCCTGAACAGTGGAAGGCAGGGGCGCCAGAATCGAAGGAGCTGGCGTGGCAGCAGGGGCTGCAACGGGGCCTGCAGTGCTGGAGCTATAGGAGGAATAACTATAGGTGCAGGGGGAGGGGCCAGAGCGAGCATGTCCATGATTACATCCCTAAGGAAGGACCCCATCTGAGGACATGAGCATGAGGAACTTTTCAAAGAACCTGTCGTCGCAGGCCCGTGGGTTGGCAGGTGATATTGACAGGTAGCGGACGGCTGCTGATGCCGCTGCATACTCTGTCTAGCTGTTTGCGGGGTAAACCTGTCCTGTGCTGCTGAAGGATAAACTGTAGGCCACGTAGCTGGTTGACACCAGTCCCACCTTGTAACTCGTTCTCCCACCTGCTGCATTCCTCGGGCGGCCCTCTTGTCTGGCGTGGTGGCCATCTTGTCGAGCTGCATGCCACGTGCCAAAGTCATGGTGCTTGGCTCACTGGGCCCGGCCTCCTCCAGGACTCTTGGCGATGGAGCATGAGACCTACCCTACACCTCAGGCCGAGGCCTGGTAGGAATGTCACCCTCAGCAGAGTTGCCGGTAGTGCTGGGTACAGGCGCCCCCTCTGCCATGTTGCAGGTACAAGTGCATAGCCCCTCAGGTGTACACCCGGTAAAAGAACCTTGCGGTCTCTCAGCACTGTCTCTGGAAGGATCTACAGACCCCTCGGCCTGGCTGCCGGTAGCTGAATTAGCCTCGGTACCCGTGCTGGTGTGAGAAACTGAGCGGTTCCTCCCGTCTGGGCGTTTCCTTGGGAAGAAGTCGCCCTTGCGGGGTGCACTGGAAAAGAGCAGCCCTCCCTTAGGCCTTGACTTATGACTGACAAAAGTCCTTCAAGTCCTCTGGGGGCGACTTCTCGAAGAGCTCTGTCCACCCAGCTAGTCAAAGCACGCAAAGAATGTGCTTTGCATTTTGTGCAACCCTCCCATCCATGGTCGGGGCCAAGGCAGCGGAGGCAAAGAACGTGGGGATCCGATGTAGGGAAGAGCACCTCGCAGGCTGGACATCTGCTGAAGCCCGCTGAAGTCGAAATGCATCGGGGAGGAAAGACAGAAGAAAGTATCCGGGGAAGAGCGCGTGGTATTACATGTCCGAAGACAATCCCAGGAGCGCTGGTGAAATGGGCCTGTTCCTGTTGACGCGGAAAAGGGGATTGGCGCGGGTGGGCAGAGTGAGGCGAGCGCATGCTCCCAGGGCTACGCCCCCGCGTACCTCTAAATTTAAATGGGAAGATTTCTTCTGGTGAAAAAGGTTCCGTCTCCCTTCCCTAACGAGAGGCGCCCATGCAGTATGGAGGAAAGGGGACAGGACGAAAGAGTACAACAGTTACAGGTATGTAACTTGTTCCTTCTCCAGCATGGGGTCTGGCATGGATTCACATAAAGAATAGCAGTACAGAAATACACAACGACGTGAGGTGGCAAGGCTCAACAGAAGCAATTACTGTTACCTCCGGAACAGGCTCACCTTCAAGGGAACAGGTTGCGTAGCACTGCTTGGCCGACCCTGGAGTCCTCTCTGGAATCCCTTTCGACGCTGTAGAATCTTGTGAAGGTGTGTGTAGACCTCCACATAGCAGCCCTGCAGATGTCCAGCAGGGGCACACCAGACAGGAACGAAGTCGTCGCAGCGATCGCTCTGGTGGAATGAGCTCTCAGCCGGTCAGGCATTGGTCGGTTTGCCAAACGGTGACAGTGTGTAATACAGGCGGAGAGCAACCTGGAAATGGAAGCCTTGGACCAAGCTTTCCCATGGTTCACAGGAGCAAAGTTCACGAAAGGTTGAGACATCTTCCGTAAACTCTTTGTGCGTGCCACATAGAACTTCAGAGCACGCGCCACATCCAGCGAGTGCAAAGTCCTTCCAGCCAGCGACAAAGGTGTCGGAAAAAACACAGGCAACACCAAATGTTTGTTGAGATGGAATTCTGACGGAACCTTTGGCATGAAGGAAGGGTGCGCCCGCAGCACCACCCTCGTGATGTGAAAAGTCAGATAAGGCTGCTTGCAGGACAGGGCCTGGATCTCAACTACCCTCGTGGCAGGGATGATGACCACAATAAAAGGCGCTTTCCACGAAAGGAACTTGAGAGTGGCCTGATGCATAGGTTCGAAGGCGGCCCCCATGAGCCTTGTCAGTACCACGTTGAGTTCCCACGCCGGGGCTGAAGCCTTCACTCTGCCAGACCTGTGAGTCATTCGTGGAAGGCCTAGACTGTTGATGGTGTGTCGAGGTCTTTTTCTCATCTGCATCCACCAGGGTGTCCGGCTTGTCTGGAACGAGTGGAGGGGTGCTGGGCGCCGAGGGCTGAGGTGTGGAGACCGGAGCCGGAGGCTGCAGCAGAGGCTAGTACGGAACCGCCTGAACAGTGGAAGGCAGGGGCGCCAGAATCGAAGGAGCCGGCTTGGCAGCAGGGGCTGCAACGGGGCCTGCAGTGCTGGAGCTATAGGAGGAATAACTATAGGTGCAGGGGGAGGGGCCAGAGCGAGCATGTCCATGATTACATCCCTAAGGAAGGACCCCATCTGAGGACATGAGCATGAGGAACTTTTCAAAGAACCTGTCGTCGCAGGCCCGTGGGTTGGCAGGTGATATTGACAGGTAGCGGACGGCTGCTGATGCCGCTGCATACTCTGTCTAGCTGTTTGCGGGGTAAACCTGTCCTGTGCTGCTGAAGGATAAACTGTAGGCCACGTAGCTGGTTGACACCAGTCCCACCTTGTAACTCGTTCTCCCACCTGCTGCATTCCTCGGGCGGCCATCTTATCTGGCGTGGTGGCCATCTTGTCGAGCTGCATGCCATGTGCCAAAGTCATGGTGCTTGGCTCACTGGGCCCGGCCTCCTCCAGGACTCTTGGCGATGGAGCATGAGACCTACCCTGCACCTCAGGCCGAGGCCTGGTAGGAATGTCACCCTCAGCAGAGTTGCCGGTAGTGCTGGGTACAGGCACCCCCTCTGCCATGTTGCAGGTACAAGTGCATAGCCCCTCAGGTGTACACCCGGTAAAAGAACCTTGCGGTCTCTCAGCACTGTCTCTGGAAGGATCTACAGACCCCTCGGCCTGGCCGCCGGTAGCTGAATTAGCCTCGGTACCCGTGCTGGTGTGAGAAACTGAGCGGTTCCTCCCGTCTGGGCGTTTCCTTGGGAAGAAGTCGCCCTTGCGGGGTGCACTGGAAAAGAGCAGCCCTCCCTTAGGCCTTGACTTATGACTGACAAAAGTCCTTCAAGTCCTCTGGGGGCGATTTCTCGAAGAGCTCTGTCCACCTAGCTAGTCAAAGCACGCAAAGAATGTGCTTTGCATTTTGTGCAACCCTCCCATCCATGGTCGGGGCCAAGGCAGCGGAGGCAAAGAACGTGGGGATCCGATGTAGGGAAGAGCACCTCGCAGGCTGGACATCTGCTGAAGCCCGCTGAAGTCGAAATGCATCGGGGAGGAAAGACAGAAGAAAGTATCCGGGGAAGAGCGCGTGGTATTACATGTCCGAAGACAATCCCAGGAGCGCTTGGTAAATGGGCCTGTTCCTGTTGACGCGGAAAAGGGGACTGGCGCCGGTGGGCAGAGTCAGGCGAGCGCATGCTCCCAGGGCTACGCCCCCGCGTGCCTCTAAATTTAAATGGGAAGATTTCTTCTGGTGAAAAAGGTTCCGTCTCCCTTCCCTAACGAGAGGCGCCCATGCAGTATGGAGGAAAGGGGACAGGACGAAAGAGTACAACAGTTACAGGTAAGTAACTTGTTCCTTCTCCAGCATGGGGTCTGGCATGGATTCACATAAAGAATAGCAGTACAGAAATACACAACGACGTGAGGTGGCAAGGCTCAACAGAAGCAATTACTGTTACCTCCAGAACAGGCTCACCTTCAAGGGAACAGGTTGCGTAGCACTGCTTGGCCGACCCTGGAGTCCTCTCTGGAATCCCTTTCGACGCTGTAGAATCTTGTGAAGGTGTGTGTAGACCTCCACATAGCAGCCCTGCAGATGTCCAGCAGGGGCACACCAGACATGAACGAAGTCGTCGCAGCGATCGCTCTGGTCGAATGAGCTCTCAGCCGGTCAGGCATTGGTCGGTTTGCCAAACGGTGACAGTGTGTAATACAGGCGGAGAGCCACCTGGAAATGGAAGCCTTGGACCAAGCTTTCCCATGGTTCACAGGACCAAAGTTCACGAAAGGTTGAGACATCTTCCGTAAACTCTTCGGAAAAAACACAGGCAACACCAAATGTTTGTTGAGGTGGAATTCTGACGGAACCTTTGGCATGAAGGAAGGGTGCGCCCGCAGCACCACCCTCGTGATGTGAAAAGTCAGATAAGGCCGCTTGCAGGACAGGGCCTGGATCTCAACTACCCTCCTGGCAGGGATGATGGCCACAATAAAAGGCGTTTTCCACGAAAGGAACTTGAGAGTGGCCTGATGCATAGGTTCGAAGGCGGCCCCCATGAGCCTTGTCAGTACCACGTTGAGTTCCCACGCCGGGGCTGAAGCCTTCACTCTGCCAGACCTGTGAGTCATTCGTGGAAGGCCTAGACTGTTGATGGTGTGTCGAGGTCTTTTTCCTCGTCTGCATCCATCAGGGTGTCCGGCTTGTCTGGAACGAGTGGAGGGGTGCTGGGCGCCGAGGGCTGCGGTGTGGAGACCGGAGCCTGCAGCAGAGGCTAGTACGGAACCGCCTGAACAGTGGAAGGCAGGGGCGCCAGAATCGAAGGAGCCGGCGTGGCAGCAGGGGCTGCAACGGGGCCTGCAGTGCTGGAGCTATAGGAGGAATAACTATAGGTGCAGGGGGAGGGGCCAGAGCGAGCATGTCCATGATTACATCCCTAAGGAAGGACCCCATCTGAGGACATGAGCATGAGGAACTTTTCAAAGAACCTGTTGTCGCAGGCCCGTGGGTTGGCAGGTGATATTGACAGGTAGCGGACGGCAGCTGATGCCGCTGCATACTCTGTCTAGCTGTTTGCGGGGTAAACCTGTCCTGTGCTGCTGAAGGATAAACTGTAGGCCACGTACCTGGTTGACACCAGTCCCACCTTGTAACTCGTTCTCCCACCTGCTGCATTCCTCGGGCGGCCATCTTGTCTGGCGTGGTGGCCATCTTGTCGAGCTGCATGCCATGTGCCAAAGTCATGGTGCTTGGCTCACTGGGCCCGGCCTCCTCCAGGACTCTTGGCGATGGAGCATGAGACCTACCCTGCACCTCAGGCCGAGGCCTGGTAGGATTGTCACCCTCAGCAGAGTTGCCGGTAGTGCTGGGTACAGGCGCCCCCTCTGCCATGTTGCAGGTACAAGTGTATAGCCCCTCAGGTGTACACCCGGTAAAAGAACCTTGCGGTCTCTCAGCACTGTCTCTGGAAGGATCTACAGACCCCTCGGCCTGGCCGCCGGTAGCTGAATTAGCCTCGGTACCCGTGCTGGTGTGAGAAACTGAGCGGTTCCTCCCGTCTGGGCGTTTCCTTGGGAAGAAGTCGCCCTTGCGGGGTGCACTGGAAAAGAGCAGCCCTCCCTTAGGCCTTGACTTATGACTGACAAAAGTCCTTCAAGTCCTCTGGGGGCGACTTCTCGAAGAGCTCTGTCCACCTAGCTAGTCAAAGCACGCAAAGAATGTGCTTTGCATTTTGTGCAACCCTCCCATCCATGGTCGGGGCCAAGGCAGCGGAGGCAAAGAACGTGGGGATCCGATGTAGGGAAGAGCACCTCGCAGGCTGGACATCTGCTGAAGCCCGCTGAAGTCGAAATGCATCGGGGAGGAAAGACAGAAGAAAGTATCCGGGGAAGAGCGCGTGGTATTACATGTCCGAAGACAATCCCAGGAGCGCTGGTGAAATGGGCCTGTTCCTGTTGACGCGGAAAAGGGGACTGGCGCCGGTGGGCAGAGTCAGGCGAGCGCATGCTCCCAGGGCTACGCCCCCGCGTGCCTCTAAATTTAAATGGGAAGATTTCTTCTGGTGAAAAAGGTTCCGTCTCCCTTCCCTAACGAGAGGCGCCCATGCAGTATGGAGGAAAGGGGACAGGAGGAAAGAGTACAACAGTTACAGGTAAGTAACTTGTTCCTTCTCCAGCATGGGGTCTGGCATGGATTCACATAAAGAATAGCAGTACAGAAATACACAACGACGTGAGGTGGCAAGGCTCAACAGAAGCAATTACTGTTACCTCCAGAACAGGCTCACCTTCAAGGGAACAGGTTGCGTAGCACTGCTTGGCCGACCCTGGAGTCCTCTCTGGAATCCCTTTCGACGCTGTAGAATCTTGTGAAGGTGTGTGTAGACCTCCACATAGCAGCCCTGCAGATGTCCAGCAGGGGCACACCAGACAGGAACGAAGTCGTCGCAGCGATCGCTCTGGTGGAATGAGCTCTCAGCCGGTCAGGCATTGGTCGGTTTGCCAAACGGTGACAGTGTGTAATACAGGCGGAGAGCAACCTGGAAATGGAAGCCTTGGACCAAGCTTTCCCATGGTTCACAGGACCAAAGTTCACGAAAGGTTGAGACATCTTCCGTAAACTCTTTGTGCGTGCCACATAGAACTTCAGAGCACGCGCCACATCCAGCGAGTGCAAAGTCCTTCCAGCCAGCGACAAAGGTGTCGGAAAAAACACAGGCAACACCAAATGTTTGTTGAGGTGGAATTCTGACGGAACCTTTGGCATGAAGGAAGGGTGCGCCCGCAGCACCACCTCGTGATGTGAAAAGTCAGATAAGGCCGCTTGCAGGACAGGGCCTGGATCTCAACTACCCTCCTGGCAGGGATGATGGCCACAATAAAAGGCGTTTTCCACGAAAGGAACTTGAGAGTGGCCTGATGCATAGGTTCGAAGGCGGCCCCCATGAGCCTTGTCAGTACCACGTTGAGTTCCCACGCCGGGGCTGAAGCCTTCACTCTGCCAGACCTGTGAGTCATTCGTGGAAGGCCTAGACTGTTGATGGTGTGTCGAGGTATTTTTCCTCGTCTGCATCCACCAGGGTGTCCGGCTTGTCTGGAACGAGTGGAGGGGTGCTGGGCGCCGAGGGCTGAGGTGTGGAGACCGGAGCCGGAGGCTGCAGCAGAGGCTAGTACGGAACCGCCTGAACAGTGGAAGGCAGGGGCGCCAGAATCGAAGGAGCCGGCGTGGCAGCAGGGGCTGCAACAGGGCCTGCAGTGCTGGAGCTATAGGAGGAATAACTATAGGTGCAGGGGGAGGGGCCAGAGCGAGCATGTCCATGATTACATCCCTAAGGAAGGACCCCATCCGAGGACATGAGCATGAGGAACTTTTCAAAGAACCTGTCGTCGCAGGCCCGTGGGTTGGCAGGTGATATTGACAGGTAGCGGACGGCTGCTGATGCCGCTGCATACTCTGTCTAGCTGTTTGCGGGGTAAACCTGTCCTGTGCTGCTGAAGGATAAACTGTAGGCCACGTAGCTGGTTGACACCAGTCCCACCTTGTAACTCGTTCTCCCACCTGCTGCATTCCTCGGGCGGCCATCTTATCTGGCGTGGTGGCCATCTTGTCGAGCTGCATGCCATGTGCCAAAGTCATGGTGCTTGGCTCACTGGGCCCGGCCTCCTCCAGGACTCTTGGCGATGGAGCATGAGACCTACCCTGCACCTCAGGCCGAGGCCTGGTAGGAATGTCACCCTCAGCAGAGTTGCCGGTAGTGCTGGGTACAGGCGCCCCCTCTGCCATGTTGCAGGTACAAGTGCATAGCCCCTCAGGTGTACACCCGGTAAAAGAACCTTGCGGTCTCTCAGCACTGTCTCTGGAAGGATCTACAGACCCCTCGGCCTGGCCGCCGGTAGCTGAATTAGCCTCGGTACCCGTGCTGGTGTGAGAAACTGAGCGGTTCCTCCCGTCTGGGCGTTTCCTTGGGAAGAAGTCGCCCTTGCGGGGTGCACTGGAAAAGAGCAGCCCTCCCTTAGGCCTTGACTTATGACTGACAAAAGTCCTTCAAGTCCTCTGGGGGCGATTTCTCGAAGAGCTCTGTCCACCTAGCTAGTCAAAGCACGCAAAGAATGTGCTTTGCATTTTGTGCAACCCTCCCATCCATGGTCGGGGCCAAGGCAGCGGAGGCAAAGAACGTGGGGATCCGATGTAGGGAAGAGCACCTCGCAGGCTGGACATCTGCTGAAGCCCGCTGAAGTCGAAATGCATCGGGGAGGAAAGACAGAAGAAAGTATCCGGGGAAGAGCGCGTGGTATTACATGTCCGAAGACAATCCCAGGAGCGCTTGGTAAATGGGCCTGTTCCTGTTGACGCGGAAAAGGGGACTGGCGCCGGTGGGCAGAGTCAGGCGAGCGCATGCTCCCAGGGCTACGCCCCCGCGTGCCTCTAAATTTAAATGGGAAGATTTCTTCTGGTGAAAAAGGTTCCGTCTCCCTTCCCTAACGAGAGGCGCCCATGCAGTATGGAGGAAAGGGGACAGGACGAAAGAGTACAACAGTTACAGGTAAGTAACTTGTTCCTTCTCCAGCATGGGGTCTGGCATGGATTCACATAAAGAATAGCAGTACAGAAATACACAACGACGTGAGGTGGCAAGGCTCAACAGAAGCAATTACTGTTACCTCCAGAACAGGCTCACCTTCAAGGGAACAGGTTGCGTAGCACTGCTTGGCCGACCCTGCAGTCCTCTCTGGAATCCCTTTCGACGCTGTAGAATCTTGTGAAGGTGTGTGTAGACCTCCACATAGCAGCCCTGCAGATGTCCAGCAGGGGCACACCAGACAGGAACGAAGTCGTCGCAGCGATCGCTCTGGTCGAATGAGCTCTCAGCCGGTCAGGCATTGGTCGGTTTGCCAAACGGTGACAGTGTGTAATACAGGCGGAGAGCCACCTGGAAATGGAAGCCTTGGACCAAGCTTTCCCATGGTTCACAGGACCAAAGTTCACGAAAGGTTGAGACATCTTCCGTAAACTCTTCGGAAAAAACACAGGCAACACCAAATGTTTGTTGAGGTGGAATTCTGACGGAACCTTTGGCATGAAGGAAGGGTGCGCCCGCAGCACCACCCTCGTGATGTGAAAAGTCAGATAAGGCCGCTTGCAGGACAGGGCCTGGATCTCAACTACCCTCCTGGCAGGGATGATGGCCACAATAAAAGGCGTTTTCCACGAAAGGAACTTGAGAGTGGCCTGATGCATAGGTTCGAAGGCGGCCCCCATGAGCCTTGTCAGTACCACGTTGAGTTCCCACGCCGGGGCTGAAGCCTTCACTCTGCCAGACCTGTGAGTCATTCGTGGAAGGCCTAGACTGTTGATGGTGTGTCGAGGTCTTTTTCCTCGTCTGCATCCATCAGGGTGTCCGGCTTGTCTGGAACGAGTGGAGGGGTGCTGGGCGCCGAGGGCTGCGGTGTGGAGACCGGAGCCTGCAGCAGAGGCTAGTACGGAACCGCCTGAACAGTGGAAGGCAGGGGCGCCAGAATCGAAGGAGCCGGCGTGGCAGCAGGGGCTGCAACGGGGCCTGCAGTGCTGGAGCTATAGGAGGAATAACTATAGGTGCAGGGGGAGGGGCCAGAGCGAGCATGTCCATGATTACATCCCTAAGGAAGGACCCCATCTGAGGACATGAGCATGAGGAACTTTTCAAAGAACCTGTTGTCGCAGGCCCGTGGGTTGGCAGGTGATATTGACAGGTAGCGGACGGCAGCTGATGCCGCTGCATACTCTGTCTAGCTGTTTGCGGGGTAAACCTGTCCTGTGCTGCTGAAGGATAAACTGTAGGCCACATAGCTGGTTGACACCAGTCCCACCTTGTAACTCGTTCTCCCACCTGCTGCATTCCTCGGGCGGCCATCTTGTCTGGCGTGGTGGCCATCTTGTCGAGCTGCATGCCACATGCCAAAGTCATGGTGCTTGGCTCACTGGGCCCGGCCTCCTCCAGGACTCTTGACGATGGAGCATGAGACCTACCCTGCACCTCAGGCCGAGGCCTGGTAGGAATGTCACCCTCAGCAGAGTTGCCGGTAGTGCTGGGTACAGGCGCCCCCTCTGCCATGTTGCAGGTACAAGTGCATAGCCCCTCAGGTGTACACCCGGTAAAAGAACCTTGCGGTCTCTCAGCACTGTCTCTGGAAGGATCTACAGACCCCTCGGCCTGGCGGCCGGTAGCTGAATTAGCCTCGGTACCCGTGCTGGTGTGAGAAACTGAGCGGTTCCTCCCGTCTGGGCGTTTCCTTGGGAAGAAGTCGCCCTTGCGGGGTGCACTGGAAAAGAGCAGCCCTCCCTTAGGCCTTGACTTATGACTGACAAAAGTCCTTCAAGTCCTCTGGGGGCGACTTCTCGAAGAGCTCTGTCCACCTAGCTAGTCAAAGCACGCAAAGAATGTGCTTTGCATTTTGTGCAACCCTCCCATCCATGGTCGGGGCCAAGGCAGCGGAGGCAAAGAACGTGGGGATCCGATGTAGGGAAGAGCACCTCGCAGGCTGGACATCTGCTGAAGCCCGCTGAAGTCGAAATGCATCGGGGAGGAAAGACAGAAGAAAGTATCCGGGGAAGAGCGCGTGGTATTACATGTCCGAAGACAATCCCAGGAGCGCTGGTGAAATGGGCCTGTTCCTGTTGACGCGGAAAAGGGGACTGGCGCCGGTGGGCAGAGTCAGGCGAGCGCATGCTCCCAGGGCTACGCCCCCGCGTACCTCTAAATTTAAATGGGAAGATTTCTTCTGGTGAAAAAGGTTCCGTCTCCCTTCCCTAACGAGAGGCGCCCATGCAGTATGGAGGAAAGGGGACAGGACGAAAGAGTACAACAGTTACAGGTAAGTAACTTGTTCCTTCTCCAGCATGGGGTCTGGCATGGATTCACATAAAGAATAAATAGCAGTACAGAAACACACAACGACGTGAGGTGGCAAGGCTCAACAGAAGCAATTACTGTTACCTCCGGAACAAGCTCACCTTCAAGGGAACAGGTTGCATAGCACTGCTTGGCCGACCCTGGAGTCCTCTCTGGAATCCCTTTCGACGCTGTAGAATCTTGTGAAGGTGTGTAGACCTCCACATAGCAGCCCTGCAGATGTCCAGCAGGGGCACACCAGACAGGAACGAAGTCGTCGCAGCGATCGCTCTGGTGGAATGAGCTCTCAGCCGGTCAGGCATTGGTCGGTTTGCCAAACGGTGACAGTGTGTAATACAGGCGGAGAGCCACCTGGAAATGGAAGCCTTGGACCAAGCTTTCCCATGGTTCACAGGACCAAAGTTCACGAAAGGTTGAGACATCTTCCGTAAACTCTTTGTGCGTGCCACATAGAACTTCAGAGCACGCGCCACATCCAGCGAGTGCAAAGTCCTTCCAGCCAGCGACAAAGGTGTCGGAAAAAACACAGGCAACACCAAATGTTTGTTGAGGTGGAATTCTGACGGAACCTTTGGCATGAAGGAAGGGTGCGCCCGCAGCACCACCCTCGTGATGTGAAAAGTCAGATAAGGCCTCTTGCAGGACAGGGCCTGGATCTCAACTACCCTCCTGGCAGGGATGATGGCCACAATAAAAGGCGTTTTCCACGAAAGGAACTTGAGAGTGGCCTGATGCATAGGTTCGAAGGCGGCCCCCATGAGCCTTGTCAGTACCACGTTGAGTTCCCACGCCGGGGCTTAAGCCTTCACTCTGCCAGACCTGTGAGTCATTCGTGGAAGGCCTAGACTGTTGATGGTGTGTCGAGGTCTTTTTCCTCGTCTGCATCCACCAGGGTGTCCGGCTTGTCTGGAACGAGTGGAGGGGTGCTGGGCGCCGAGGGCTGAGGTGTGGAGACCGGAGCCGGAGGCTGCAGCAGAGGCTAGTACGGAACCGCCTGAACAGTGGAAGGCAGGGGCGCCAGAATCGAAGGAGCCGGCGTGGCAGCAGGGGCTGCAACGGGGCCTGCAGTGCTGGAGCTATAGGAGGAATAACTATAGGTGCAGGGGGAGGGGCCAGAGCGAGCATGTCCATGATTACATCCCTAAGGAAGGACCCCATCTGAGGACATGAGCATGAGGAACTTTTCAAAGAACCTGTCGTCGCAGGCCCGTGGGTTGGCAGGTGATATTGACGGGTAGCGGACGGCTGCTGATGCCGCTGCATACTCTGTCTAGCTGTTTGCGGGGTAAACCTGTCCTGTGCTGCTGAAGGATAAACTGTAGGCCACGTAGCTGGTTGACACCAGTCCCACCTTGTAACTCGTTCTCCCACCTGCTGCATTCCTCGGGCGGCCCTCTTGTCTGGCGTGGTGGCCATCTTGTCGAGCTGCATGCCACGTGCCAAAGTCATGGTGCTTGGCTCACTGGGCCCGGCCTCCTCCAGGACTCTTGGCGATGGAGCATGAGACCTACCCTACACCTCAGGCCGAGGCCTGGTAGGAATGTCACCCTCAGCAGAGTTGCCGGTAGTGCTGGGTACAGGCGCCCCCTCTGCCATGTTGCAGGTACAAGTGCATAGCCCCTCAGGTGTACACCCGGTAAAAGAACCTTGCGGTCTCTCAGCACTGTCTCTGGAAGGATCTACAGACCCCTCGGCCTGGCTGCCGGTAGCTGAATTAGCCTCGGTACCCGTGCTGGTGTGAGAAACTGAGCGGTTCCTCCCGTCTGGGCGTTTCCTTGGGAAGAAGTCGCCCTTGCGGGGTGCACTGGAAAAGAGCAGCCCTCCCTTAGGCCTTGACTTATGACTGACAAAAGTCCTTCAAGTCCTCTGGGGGCGACTTCTCGAAGAGCTCTGTCCACCCAGCTAGTCAAAGCACGCAAAGAATGTGCTTTGCATTTTGTGCAACCCTCCCATCCATGGTCGGGGCCAAGGCAGCGGAGGCAAAGAACGTGGGGATCCGATGTAGGGAAGAGCACCTCGCAGGCTGGACATCTGCTGAAGCCCGCTGAAGTCGAAATGCATCGGGGAGGAAAGACAGAAGAAAGTATCCGGGGAAGAGCGCGTGGTATTACATGTCCGAAGACAATCCCAGGAGCGCTGGTGAAATGGGCCTGTTCCTGTTGACGCGGAAAAGGGGATTGGCGCGGGTGGGCAGAGTGAGGCGAGCGCATGCTCCCAGGGCTACGCCCCCGCGTACCTCTAAATTTAAATGGGAAGATTTCTTCTGGTGAAAAAGGTTCCGTCTCCCTTCCCTAACGAGAGGCGCCCATGCAGTATGGAGGAAAGGGGACAGGACGAAAGAGTACAACAGTTACAGGTATGTAACTTGTTCCTTCTCCAGCATGGGGTCTGGCATGGATTCACATAAAGAATAGCAGTACAGAAATACACAACGACGTGAGGTGGCAAGGCTCAACAGAAGCAATTACTGTTACCTCCGGAACAGGCTCACCTTCAAGGGAACAGGTTGCGTAGCACTGCTTGGCCGACCCTGGAGTCCTCTCTGGAATCCCTTTCGACGCTGTAGAATCTTGTGAAGGTGTGTGTAGACCTCCACATAGCAGCCCTGCAGATGTCCAGCAGGGGCACACCAGACAGGAACGAAGTCGTCGCAGCGATCGCTCTGGTGGAATGAGCTCTCAGCCGGTCAGGCATTGGTCGGTTTGCCAAACGGTGACAGTGTGTAATACAGGCGGAGAGCAACCTGGAAATGGAAGCCTTGGACCAAGCTTTCCCATGGTTCACAGGACCAAAGTTCACGAAAGGTTGAGACATCTTCCGTAAACTCTTTGTGCGTGCCACATAGAACTTCAGAGCACGCGCCACATCCAGCGAGTGCAAAGTCCTTCCAGCCAGCGACAAAGGTGTCGGAAAAAACACAGGCAACACCAAATATTTGTTGAGATGGAATTCTGACGGAACCTTTGGCATGAAGGAAGGGTGCGCCCGCAGCACCACCCTCGTGATGTGAAAAGTCAGATAAGGCTGCTTGCAGGACAGGGCCTGGATCTCAACTACCCTCCTGGCAGGGATGATGACCACAATAAAAGGCGCTTTCCACGAAAGGAACTTGAGAGTGGCCTGATGCATAGGTTCGAAGGCGGCCCCCATGAGCCTTGTCAGTACCACGTTGAGTTCCCACGCCGGGGCTGAAGCCTTCACTCTGCCAGACCTGTGAGTCATTCGTGGAAGGCCTAGACTGTTGATGGTGTGTCGAGGTCTTTTTCTCATCTGCATCCACCAGGGTGTCCGGCTTGTCTGGAACGAGTGGAGGGGTGCTGGGCGCCGAGGGCTGAGGTGTGGAGACCGGAGCCGGAGGCTGCAGCAGAGGCTAGTACGGAACCGCCTGAACAGTGGAAGGCAGGGGCGCCAGAATCGAAGGAGCCGGCTTGGCAGCAGGGGCTGCAACGGGGCCTGCAGTGCTGGAGCTATAGGAGGAATAACTATAGGTGCAGGGGGAGGGGCCAGAGCGAGCATGTCCATGATTACATCCCTAAGGAAGGACCCCATCTGAGGACATGAGCATGAGGAACTTTTCAAAGAACCTGTCGTCGCAGGCCCGTGGGTTGGCAGGTGATATTGACAGGTAGCGGACGGCTGCTGATGCCGCTGCATACTCTGTCTAGCTGTTTGCGGGGTAAACCTGTCCTGTGCTGCTGAAGGATAAACTGTAGGCCACGTAGCTGGTTGACACCAGTCCCACCTTGTAACTCGTTCTCCCACCTGCTGCATTCCTCGGGCGGCCATCTTATCTGGCGTGGTGGCCATCTTGTCGAGCTGCATGCCATGTGCCAAAGTCATGGTGCTTGGCTCACTGGGCCCGGCCTCCTCCAGGACTCTTGGCGATGGAGCATGAGACCTACCCTGCACCTCAGGCCGAGGCCTGGTAGGAATGTCACCCTCAGCAGAGTTGCCGGTAGTGCTGGGTACAGGCGCCCCCTCTGCCATGTTGCAGGTACAAGTGCATAGCCCCTCAGGTGTACACCCGGTAAAAGAACCTTGCGGTCTCTCAGCACTGTCTCTGGAAGGATCTACAGACCCCTCGGCCTGGCCGCCGGTAGCTGAATTAGCCTCGGTACCCGTGCTGGTGTGAGAAACTGAGCGGTTCCTCCCGTCTGGGCGTTTCCTTGGGAAGAAGTCGCCCTTGCGGGGTGCACTGGAAAAGAGCAGCCCTCCCTTAGGCCTTGACTTATGACTGACAAAAGTCCTTCAAGTCCTCTGGGGGCGATTTCTCGAAGAGCTCTGTCCACCTAGCTAGTCAAAGCATGCAAAGAATGTGCTTTGCATTTTGTGCAACCCTCCCATCCATGGTCGGGGCCAAGGCAGCGGAGGCAAAGAACGTGGGGATCCGATGTAGGGAAGAGCACCTCGCAGGCTGGACATCTGCTGAAGCCCGCTGAAGTCGAAATGCATCGGGGAGGAAAGACAGAAGAAAGTATCCGGGGAAGAGCGCGTGGTATTACATGTCCGAAGACAATCCCAGGAGCGCTGGTGAAATGGGCCTGTTCCTGTTGACGCGGAAAAGGGGACTGGCGCCGGTGGGCAGAGTGAGGCGAGCGCATGCTCCCAGGGCTACGCCCCCGCGTACCTCTAAATTTAAATGGGAAGATTTCTTCTGGTGAAAAAGGTTCCGTCTCCCTTCCCTAACGAGAGGCGCCCATGCAGTATGGAGGAAAGGGGACAGGACGAAAGAGTACAACAGTTACAGGTATGTAACTTGTTCCTTCTCCAGCATGGGGTCTGGCATGGATTCACATAAAGAATAGCAGTACAGAAATACACAACGACGTGAGGTGGCAAGGCTCAACAGAAGCAATTACTGTTACCTCCGGAACAGGCTCACCTTCAAGGGAACAGGTTGCGTAGCACTGCTTGGCCGACCCTGGAGTCCTCTCTGGAATCCCTTTCGACGCTGTAGAATCTTGTGAAGGTGTGTGTAGACCTCCACATAGCAGCCCTGCAGATGTCCAGCAGGGGCACACCAGACAGGAACGAAGTCGTCGCAGCGATCGCTCTGGTGGAATGAGCTCTCAGCCGGTCAGGCATTGGTCGGTTTGCCAAACGGTGACAGTGTGTAATACAGGCGGAGAGCAACCTGGAAATGGAAGCCTTGGACCAAGCTTTCCCATGGTTCACAGGACCAAAGTTCACGAAAGGTTGAGACATCTTCCGTAAACTCTTTGTGCGTGCCACATAGAACTTCAGAGCACGCGCCACATCCAGCGAGTGCAAAGTCCTTCCAGCCAGCGACAAAGGTGTCAAAAAAAAAAAGGGGAACACCAAATGTTTGTTGAGATGGAATTCTGACGGAACCTTTGGCATGAAGGAAGGGTGCGCCCGCAGCACCACCCTCGTGATGTGAAAAGTCAGATAAGGCTGCTTGCAGGACAGGGCCTGGATCTCAACTACCCTCCTGGCAGGGATGATGGCCACAATAAAAGGCGCTTTCCACGAAAGGAACTTGAGAGTGGCCTGATGCATAGGTTCGAAGGCGGCCCCCATGAGCCTTGTCAGTACCACGTTGAGTTCCCACGCCGGGGCTGAAGCCTTCACTCTGCCAGACCTGTGAGTCATTCGTGGAAGGCCTAGACTGTTGATGGTGTGTCGAGGTCTTTTTCTCATCTGCATCCACCAGGGTGTCCGGCTTGTCTGGAACGAGTGGAGGGGTGCTGGGCGCCGAGGGCTGAGGTGTGGAGACCGGAGCCGGAGGCTGCAGCAGAGGCTAGTACGGAACCGACTGAACAGTGGAAGGCAGGGGCGCCAGAATCGAAGGAGCCGGCTTGGCAGCAGGGGCTGCAACGGGGCCTGCAGTGCTGGAGCTATAGGAGGAATAACTATAGGTGCAGGGGGAGGGGCCAGAGCGAGCATGTCCATGATTACATCCCTAAGGAAGGACCCCATCTGAGGACATGAGCATGAGGAACTTTTCAAAGAACCTGTCGTCGCAGGCCCGTGGGTTGGCAGGTGATATTGACGGGTAGCGGACAGCTGCTGATGCCGCTGCATACTCTGTCTAGCTGTTTGCGGGGTAAACCTGTCCTGTGCTGCTGAAGGATAAACTGTAGGCCACGTACCTGGTTGACACCAGTCCCACCTTGTAACTCGTTCTCCCACCTGCTGCATTCCTCGGGCGGCCATCTTGTCTGGCGTGGTGGCCATCTTGTCGAGCTGCATGCCACGTGCCAAAGTCATGGTGCTTGGCTCACTGGGCCCGGCCTCCTCCAGGACTCTTGACGATGGAGCATGAGACCTACCCTGCACCTCAGGCCGAGGCCTGGTAGGAATGTCACCCTCAGCAGAGTTGCCGGTAGTGCTGGGTACAGGCGCCCCCTCTGCCATGTTGCAGGTACAAGTGCAAAGCCCCTCAGGTGTACACCCGGTAAAAGAACCTTGCTGTCTCTCAGCACTATCTCTGGAAGGATCTACAGACCCCTCGGCCTGGCGGCCGGTAGCTGAATTAGCCTCGGTACCCGTGCTGGTGTGAGAAACTGAGCGGTTCCTCCCGTCTGGGCGTTTCCTTGGGAAGAAGTCGCCCTTGCGGGGTGCACTGGAAAAGAGCAGCCCTCCCTTAGGCCTTGACTTATGACTGACAAAAGTCCTTCAAGTCCTCTGGGGGCGACTTCTCGAAGAGCTCTGTCCACCTAGCTAGTCAAAGCACGAAAAGAATGTGCTTTGCATTTTGTGCAACCCTCCCATCCATGGTCGGGGCCAAGGCAGCGGAGGCAAAGAACGTGGGGATCCGATGTAGGGAAGAGCACCTCGCAGGCTGGACATCTGCTGAAGCCCGCTGAAGTCGAAATGCATCGGGGAGGAAAGACAGAAGAAAGTATCCGGGGAAGAGCGCGTGGTATTACATGTCCGAAGACAATCCCAGGAGCGCTGGTGAAATGGGCCTGTTCCTGTTGACGCGGAAAAGGGGACTGGCGCCGGTGGGCAGAGTCAGGCGAGCGCATGCTCCCAGGGCTACGCCCCCGCGTGCCTCTAAATTTAAATGGGAAGATTTCTTCTGGTGAAAAAGGTTCCGTCTCCCTTCCCCAACGAGAGGCGCCCATGCAGTATGGAGGAAAGGGGACAGGACGAAAGAGTACAACAGTTACAGGTAAGTAACTTGTTCCTTCTCCAGCATGGGGTCTGGCATGGATTCACATAAAGAATAAATAGCAGTACAGAAATACACAACGACGTGAGGTGGCAAGGCTCAACAGAAGCAATTACTGTTACCTCCGGAACAAGCTCACCTTCAAGGGAACAGGTTGCGTAGCACTGCTTGGCCGACCCTGGAGTCCTCTCTGGAATCCCTTTCGACGCTGTAGAATCTTGTGAAGGTGTGTAGACCTCCACATAGCAGCCCTGCAGATGTCCAGCAGGGGCACACCAGACAGGAACGAAGTCGTCGCAGCGATCGCTCTGGTGGAATGAGCTCTCAGCCGGTCAGGCATTGGTCGGTTTGCCAAACGGTGACAGTGTGTAATACAGGCGGAGAGCCACCTGGAAATGGAAGCCTTGGACCAAGCTTTCCCATGGTTCACAGGACCAAAGTTCACGAAAGGTTGAGACATCTTCCGTAAACTCTTCGGAAAAAACACAGGCAACACCAAATGTTTGTTGAGGTGGAATTCTGACGGAACCTTTGGCATGAAGGAAGGGTGCGCCCGCAGCACCACCCTCGTGATGTGAAAAGTCAGATAAGGCCGCTTGCAGGACAGGGCCTGGATCTCAACTACCCTCCTGGCAGGGATGATGGCCACAATAAAAGGCGTTTTCCACGAAAGGAACTTGAGAGTGGCCTGATGCATAGGTTCGAAGGCGGCCCCCATGAGCCTTGTCAGTACCACGTTGAGTTCCCACGCCGGGGCTGAAGCCTTCACTCTGCCAGACCTGTGAGTCATTCGTGGAAGGCCTAGACTGTTGATGGTGTGTCGAGGTCTTTTTCCTCGTCTGCATCCATCAGGGTGTCCGGCTTGTCTGGAACGAGTGGAGGGGTGCTGGGCGCCGAGGGCTGCGGTGTGGAGACCGGAGCCTGCAGCAGAGGCTAGTACGGAACCGCCTGAACAGTGGAAGGCAGGGGCGCCAGAATCGAAGGAGCCGGCGTGGCAGCAGGGGCTGCAACGGGGCCTGCAGTGCTGGAGCTATAGGAGGAATAACTATAGGTGCAGGGGGAGGGGCCAGAGCGAGCATGTCCATGATTACATCCCTAAGGAAGGACCCCATATGAGGACATGAGCATGAGGAACTTTTCAAAGAACCTGTTGTCGCAGGCCCGTGGGTTGGCAGGTGATATTGACAGGTAGCGGACGGCAGCTGATGCCGCTGCATACTCTGTCTAGCTGTTTGCGGGGTAAACCTGTCCTGTGCTGCTGAAGGATAAACTGTAGGCCACGTACCTGGTTGACACCAGTCCCACCTTGTAACTCGTTCTCCCACCTGCTGCATTCCTCGGGCGGCCATCTTGTCTGGCGTGGTGGCCATCTTGTCGAGCTGCATGCCATGTGCCAAAGTCATGGTGCTTGGCTCACTGGGCCCGGCCTCCTCCAGGACTCTTGGCGATGGAGCATGAGACCTACCCTGCACCTCAGGCCGAGGCCTGGTAGGATTGTCACCCTCAGCAGAGTTGCCGGTAGTGCTGGGTACAGGCGCCCCCTCTGCCATGTTGCAGGTACAAGTGTATAGCCCCTCAGGTGTACACCCGGTAAAAGAACCTTGCGGTCTCTCAGCACTGTCTCTGGAAGGATCTACAGACCCCTCGGCCTGGCCGCCGGTAGCTGAATTAGCCTCGGTACCCGTGCTGGTGTGAGAAACTGAGCGGTTCCTCCCGTCTGGGCGTTTCCTTGGGAAGAAGTCGCCCTTGCGGGGTGCACTGGAAAAGAGCAGCCCTCCCTTAGGCCTTGACTTATGACTGACAAAAGTCCTTCAAGTCCTCTGGGGGCGACTTCTCGAAGAGCTCTGTCCACCTAGCTAGTCAAAGCACGCAAAGAATGTGCTTTGCATTTTGTGCAACCCTCCCATCCATGGTCGGGGCCAAGGCAGCGGAGGCAAAGAACGTGGGGATCCGATGTAGGGAAGAGCACCTCGCAGGCTGGACATCTGCTGAAGCCCGCTGAAGTCGAAATGCATCGGGGAGGAAAGACAGAAGAAAGTATCCGGGGAAGAGCGCGTGGTATTACATGTCCGAAGACAATCCCAGGAGCGCTGGTGAAATGGGCCTGTTCCTGTTGACGCGGAAAAGGGGACTGGCGCCGGTGGGCAGAGTCAGGCGAGCGCATGCTCCCAGGGCTACGCCCCCGCGTGCCTCTAAATTTAAATGGGAAGATTTCTTCTGGTGAAAAAGGTTCCGTCTCCCTTCCCTAACGAGAGGCGCCCATGCAGTATGGAGGAAAGGGGACAGGAGGAAAGAGTACAACAGTTACAGGTAAGTAACTTGTTCCTTCTCCAGCATGGGGTCTGGCATGGATTTACATAAAGAATAGCAGTACAGAAATACACAACGACGTGAGGTGGCAAGGCTCAACAGAAGCAATTACTGTTACCTCCAGAACAGGCTCACCTTCAAGGGAACAGGTTGCGTAGCACTGCTTGGCCGACCCTGGAGTCCTCTCTGGAATCCCTTTCGACGCTGTAGAATCTTGTGAAGGTGTGTGTAGACCTCCACATAGCAGCCCTGCAGATGTCCAGCAGGGGCACACCAGACAGGAACGAAGTCGTCGCAGCGATCGCTCTGGTGGAATGAGCTCTCAGCCGGTCAGGCATTGGTCGGTTTGCCAAACGGTGACAGTGTGTAATACAGGCGGAGAGCAACCTGGAAATGGAAGCCTTGGACCAAGCTTTCCCATGGTTCACAGGACCAAAGTTCACGAAAGGTTGAGACATCTTCCGTAAACTCTTTGTGCGTGCCACATAGAACTTCAGAGCACGCGCCACATCCAGCGAGTGCAAAGTCCTTCCAGCCAGCGACAAAGGTGTCGGAAAAAACACAGGCAACACCAAATGTTTGTTGAGGTGGAATTCTGACGGAACCTTTGGCATGAAGGAAGGGTGCGCCCGCAGCACCACCTCGTGATGTGAAAAGTCAGATAAGGCCGTTTGCAGGACAGGGCCTGGATCTCAACTACCCTCCTGGCAGGGATGATGGCCACAATAAAAGGCGTTTTCCACGAAAGGAACTTGAGAGTGGCCTGATGCATAGGTTCGAAGGCGGCCCCCATGAGCCTTGTCAGTACCACGTTGAGTTCCCACGCCGGGGCTGAAGCCTTCACTCTGCCAGACCTGTGAGTCATTCGTGGAAGGCCTAGACTGTTGATGGTGTGTCGAGGTATTTTTCCTCGTCTGCATCCACCAGGGTGTCCGGCTTGTCTGGAACGAGTGGAGGGGTGCTGGGCGCCGAGGGCTGAGGTGTGGAGACCGGAGCCGGAGGCTGCAGCAGAGGCTAGTACGGAACCGCCTGAACAGTGGAAGGCAGGGGCGCCAGAATCGAAGGAGCCGGCGTGGCAGCAGGGGCTGCAACAGGGCCTGCAGTGCTGGAGCTATAGGAGGAATAACTATAGGTGCAGGGGGAGGGGCCAGAGCGAGCATGTCCATGATTACATCCCTAAGGAAGGACCCCATCCGAGGACATGAGCATGAGGAACTTTTCAAAGAACCTGTCGTCGCAGGCCCGTGGGTTGGCAGGTGATATTGACAGGTAGCGGACGGCTGCTGATGCCGCTGCATACTCTGTCTAGCTGTTTGCGGGGTAAACCTGTCCTGTGCTGCTGAAGGATAAACTGTAGGCCACGTAGCTGGTTGACACCAGTCCCACCTTGTAACTCGTTCTCCCACCTGCTGCATTCCTCGGGCGGCCATCTTATCTGGCGTGGTGGCCATCTTGTCGAGCTGCATGCCATGTGCCAAAGTCATGGTGCTTGGCTCACTGGGCCCGGCCTCCTCCAGGACTCTTGGCGATGGAGCATGAGACCTACCCTGCACCTCAGGCCGAGGCCTGGTAGGAATGTCACCCTCAGCAGAGTTGCCGGTAGTGCTGGGTACAGGCGCCCCCTCTGCCATGTTGCAGGTACAAGTGCATAGCCCCTCAGGTGTACACCCGGTAAAAGAACCTTGCGGTCTCTCAGCACTGTCTCTGGAAGGATCTACAGACCCCTCGGCCTGGCCGCCGGTAGCTGAATTAGCCTCGGTACCCGTGCTGGTGTGAGAAACTGAGCGGTTCCTCCCGTCTGGGCGTTTCCTTGGGAAGAAGTCGCCCTTGCGGGGTGCACTGGAAAAGAGCAGCCCTCCCTTAGGCCTTGACTTATGACTGACAAAAGTCCTTCAAGTACTCTGGGGGCGATTTCTCGAAGAGCTCTGTCCACCTAGCTAGTCAAAGCACGCAAAGAATGTGCTTTGCATTTTGTGCAACCCTCCCATCCATGGTCGGGGCCAAGGCAGCGGAGGCAAAGAACGTGGGGATCCGATGTAGGGAAGAGCACCTCGCAGGCTGGACATCTGCTGAAGCCCGCTGAAGTCGAAATGCATCGGGGAGGAAAGACAGAAGAAAGTATCCGGGGAAGAGCGCGTGGTATTACATGTCCGAAGACAATCCCAGGAGCGCTTGGTAAATGGGCCTGTTCCTGTTGACGCGGAAAAGGGGACTGGCGCCGGTGGGCAGAGTCAGGCGAGCGCATGCTCCCAGGGCTACGCCCCCGCGTGCCTCTAAATTTAAATGGGAAGATTTCTTCTGGTGAAAAAGGTTCCGTCTCCCTTCCCTAACGAGAGGCGCCCATGCAGTATGGAGGAAAGGGGACAGGACGAAAGAGTACAACAGTTACAGGTAAGTAACTTGTTCCTTCTCCAGCATGGGGTCTGGCATGGATTCACATAAAGAATAGCAGTACAGAAATACACAACGACGTGAGGTGGCAAGGCTCAACAGAAGCAATTACTGTTACCTCCAGAACAGGCTCACCTTCAAGGGAACAGGTTGCGTAGCACTGCTTGGCCGACCCTGGAGTCCTCTCTGGAATCCCTTTCGACGCTGTAGAATCTTGTGAAGGTGTGTGTAGACCTCCACATAGCAGCCCTGCAGATGTCCAGCAGGGGCACACCAGACAGGAACGAAGTCGTCGCAGCGATCGCTCTGGTCGAATGAGCTCTCAGCCGGTCAGGCATTGGTCGGTTTGCCAAACGGTGACAGTGTGTAATACAGGCGGAGAGCCACCTGGAAATGGAAGCCTTGGACCAAGCTTTCCCATGGTTCACAGGACCAAAGTTCACGAAAGGTTGAGACATCTTCCGTAAACTCTTCGGAAAAAACACAGGCAACACCAAATGTTTGTTGAGGTGGAATTCTGACGGAACCTTTGGCATGAAGGAAGGCTGCGCCCGCAGCACCACCCTCGTGATGTGAAAAGTCAGATAAGGCCGCTTGCAGGACAGGGCCTGGATCTCAACTACCCTCCTGGCAGGGATGATGGCCACAATAAAAGGCGTTTTCCACGAAAGGAACTTGAGAGTGGCCTGATGCATAGGTTCGAAGGCGGCCCCCATGAGCCTTGTCAGTACCACGTTGAGTTCCCACGCCGGGGCTGAAGCCTTCACTCTGCCAGACCTGTGAGTCATTCGTGGAAGGCCTAGACTGTTGATGGTGTGTCGAGGTCTTTTTCCTCGTCTGCATCCATCAGGGTGTCCGGCTTGTCTGGAACGAGTGGAGGGGTGCGGGCGCCGAGGGCTGCGGTGTGGAGACCGGAGCCTGCAGCAGAGGCTAGTACGGAACCGCCTGAACAGTGGAAGGCAGGGGCGCCAGAATCGAAGGAGCCGGCGTGGCAGCAGGGGCTGCAACGGGGCCTGCAGTGCTGGAGCTATAGGAGGAATAACTATAGGTGCAGGGGGAGGGGCCAGAGCGAGCATGTCCATGATTACATCCCTAAGGAAGGACCCCATCTGAGGACATGAGCATGAGGAACTTTTCAAAGAACCTGTTGTCGCAGGCCCGTGGGTTGGCAGGTGATATTGACAGGTAGCGGACGGCAGCTGATGCCGCTGCATACTCTGTCTAGCTGTTTGCGGGGTAAACCTGTCCTGTGCTGCTGAAGGATAAACTGTAGGCCACGTACCTGGTTGACACCAGTCCCACCTTGTAACTCGTTCTCCCACCTGCTGCATTCCTCGGGCGGCCATCTTGTCTGGCGTGGTGGCCATCTTGTCGAGCTGCATGCCATGTGCCAAAGTCATGGTGCTTGGCTCACTGGGCCCGGCCTCCTCCAGGACTCTTGGCGATGGAGCATGAGACCTACCCTGCACCTCAGGCCGAGGCCTGGTAGGATTGTCACCCTCAGCAGAGTTGCCGGTAGTGCTGGGTACAGGCGCCCCCTCTGCCATGTTGCAGGTACAAGTGCATAGCCCCTCAGGTGTACACCCGGTAAAAGAACCTTGCGGTCTCTCAGCACTGTCTCTGGAAGGATCTACAGACCCCTCGGCCTGGCCGCCGGTAGCTGAATTAGCCTCGGTACCCGTGCTGGTGTGAGAAACTGAGCGGTTCCTCCCGTCTGGGCGTTTCCTTGGGAAGAAGTCGCCCTTGCGGGGTGCACTGGAAAAGAGCAGCCCTCCCTTAGGCCTTGACTTATGACTGACAAAAGTCCTTCAAGTCCTCTGGGGGCGACTTCTCGAAGAGCTCTGTCCACCTAGCTAGTCAAAGCACGCAAAGAATGTGCTTTGCATTTTGTGCAACCCTCCCATCCATGGTCGGGGCCAAGGCAGCGGAGGCAAAGAACGTGGGGATCCGATGTAGGGAAGAGCACCTCGCAGGCTGGACATCTGCTGAAGCCCGCTGAAGTCGAAATGCATCGGGGAGGAAAGACAGAAGAAAGTATCCGGGGAAGAGCGCGTGGTATTACATGTCCGAAGACAATCCCAGGAGCGCTGGTGAAATGGGCCTGTTCCTGTTGACGCGGAAAAGGGGACTGGCGCCGGTGGGCAGAGTCAGGCGAGCGCATGCTCCCAGGGCTACGCCCCCGCGTGCCTCTAAATTTAAATGGGAAGATTTCTTCTGGTGAAAAAGGTTCCGTCTCCCTTCCCTAACGAGAGGCGCCCATGCAGTATGGAGGAAAGGGGACAGGAGGAAAGAGTACAACAGTTACAGGTAAGTAACTTGTTCCTTCTCCAGCATGGGGTCTGGCATGGATTCACATAAAGAATAGCAGTACAGAAATACACAACGACGTGAGGTGGCAAGGCTCAACAGAAGCAATTACTGTTACCTCCAGAACAGGCTCACCTTCAAGGGAACAGGTTGCGTAGCACTGCTTGGCCGACCCTGGAGTCCTCTCTGGAATCCCTTTCGACGCTGTAGAATCTTGTGAAGGTGTGTGTAGACCTCCACATAGCAGCCCTGCAGATGTCCAGCAGGGGCACACCAGACAGGAACGAAGTCGTCGCAGCGATCGCTCTGGTGGAATGAGCTCTCAGCCGGTCAGGCATTGGTCGGTTTGCCAAACGGTGACAGTGTGTAATACAGGCGGAGAGCCACCTGGAAATGGAAGCCTTGGACCAAGCTTTCCCATGGTTCACAGGACCAAAGTTCACGAAAGGTTGAGACATCTTCCGTAAACTCTTTGTGCGTGCCACATAGAACTTCAGAGCACGCGCCACATCCAGCGAGTGCAAAGTCCTTCCAGCCAGCGACAAAGGTGTCGGAAAAAACACAGGCAACACCAAATGTTTGTTGAGGTGGAATTCTGACGGAACCTTTGGCATGAAGGAAGTGATGTGAAAAGTCAGATAAGGCCTCTTGCAGGACAGGGCCTGGATCTCAACTACCCTCCTGGCAGGGATGATGGACACAATAAAAGGCGTTTTCCACGAAAGGAACTTGAGAGTGGCCTGATGCATAGGTTCGAAGGCGGCCCCCATGAGCCTTGTCAGTACCACGTTGAGTTCCCACGCCGGGGCTGAAGCCTTCACTCTGCCAGACCTGTGAGTCATTCGTGGAAGGCCTAGACTGTTGATGGTGTGTCGAGGTCTTTTTCCTCGTCTGCATCCACCAGGGTGTCCGGCTTGTCTGGAACGAGTGGAGGGGTGCTGGGCGCCGAGGGCTGAGGTGTGGAGACCGGAGCCGGAGGCTGCAGCAGAGGCTAGTACGGAACCGCCTGAACAGTGGAAGGCAGGGGCGCCAGAATCGAAGGAGCCGGCGTGGCAGCAGGGGCTGCAACGGGGCCTGCAGTGCTGGAGCTATAGGAGGAATAACTATAGGTGCAGGGGGAGGGGCCAGAGCGAGCATGTCCATGATTACATCCCTAAGGAAGGACCCCATCTGAGGACATGAGCATGAGGAACTTTTCAAAGAACCTGTCGTCGCAGGCCCGTGGGTTGGCAGGTGATATTGACGGGTAGCGGACGGCTGCTGATGCCGCTGCATACTCTGTCTAGCTGTTTGCGGGGTAAACCTGTCCTGTGCTGCTGAAGGATAAACTGTAGGCCACGTAGCTGGTTGACACCAGTCCCACCTTGTAACTCGTTCTCCCACCTGCTGCATTCCTCGGGCGGCCCTCTTGTCTGGCGTGGTGGCCATCTTGTCGAGCTGCATGCCACGTGCCAAAGTCATGGTGCTTGGCTCACTGGGCCCGGCCTCCTCCAGGACTCTTGGCGATGGAGCATGAGACCTACCCTACACCTCAGGCCGAGGCCTGGTAGGAATGTCACCCTCAGCAGAGTTGCCGGTAGTGCTGGGTACAGGCGCCCCCTCTGCCATGTTGCAGGTACAAGTGCATAGCCCCTCAGGTGTACACCCGGTAAAAGAACCTTGCGGTCTCTCAGCACTGTCTCTGGAAGGATCTACAGACCCCTCGGCCTGGCTGCCGGTAGCTGAATTAGCCTCGGTACCCGTGCTGGTGTGAGAAACTGAGCGGTTCCTCCCGTCTGGGCGTTTCCTTGGGAAGAAGTCGCCCTTGCGGGGTGCACTGGAAAAGAGCAGCCCTCCCTTAGGCCTTGACTTATGACTGACAAAAGTCCTTCAAGTCCTCTGGGGGCGACTTCTCGAAGAGCTCTGTCCACCCAGCTAGTCAAAGCACGCAAAGAATGTGCTTTGCATTTTGTGCAACCCTCCCATCCATGGTCGGGGCCAAGGCAGCGGAGGCAAAGAACGTGGGGATCCGATGTAGGGAAGAGCACCTCGCAGGCTGGACATCTGCTGAAGCCCGCTGAAGTCGAAATGCATCGGGGAGGAAAGACAGAAGAAAGTATCCGGGGAAGAGCGCGTGGTATTACATGTCCGAAGACAATCCCAGGAGCGCTGGTGAAATGGGCCTGTTCCTGTTGACGCGGAAAAGGGGATTGGCGCGGGTGGGCAGAGTGAGGCGAGCGCATGCTCCCAGGGCTACGCCCCCGCGTACCTCTAAATTTAAATGGGAAGATTTCTTCTGGTGAAAAAGGTTCCGTCTCCCTTCCCTAACGAGAGGCGCCCATGCAGTATGGAGGAAAGGGGACAGGACGAAAGAGTACAACAGTTACAGGTATGTAACTTGTTCCTTCTCCAGCATGGGGTCTGGCATGGATTCACATAAAGAATAGCAGTACAGAAATACACAACGACGTGAGGTGGCAAGGCTCAACAGAAGCAATTACTGTTACCTCCGGAACAGGCTCACCTTCAAGGGAACAGGTTGCGTAGCACTGCTTGGCCGACCCTGGAGTCCTCTCTGGAATCCCTTTCGACGCTGTAGAATCTTGTGAAGGTGTGTGTAGACCTCCACATAGCAGCCCTGCAGATGTCCAGCAGGGGCACACCAGACAGGAACGAAGTCGTCGCAGCGATCGCTCTGGTGGAATGAGCTCTCAGCCGGTCAGGCATTGGTCGGTTTGCCAAACGGTGACAGTGTGTAATACAGGCGGAGAGCAACCTGGAAATGGAAGCCTTGGACCAAGCTTTCCCATGGTTCACAGGACCAAAGTTCACGAAAGGTTGAGACATCTTCCGTAAACTCTTTGTGCGTGCCACATAGAACTTCAGAGCACGCGCCACATCCAGCGAGTGCAAAGTCCTTCCAGCCAGCGACAAAGGTGTCGGAAAAAACACAGGCAACACCAAATGTTTGTTGAGATGGAATTCTGACGGAACCTTTGGCATGAAGGAAGGGTGCGCCCGCAGCACCACCCTCGTGATGTGAAAAGTCAGATAAGGCTGCTTGCAGGACAGGGCCTGGATCTCAACTACCCTCCTGGCAGGGATGATGACCACAATAAAAGGCGCTTTCCACGAAAGGAACTTGAGAGTGGCCTGATGCATAGGTTCGAAGGCGGCCCCCATGAGCCTTGTCAGTACCACGTTGAGTTCCCACGCCGGGGCTGAAGCCTTCACTCTGCCAGACCTGTGAGTCATTCGTGGAAGGCCTAGACTGTTGATGGTGTGTCGAGGTCTTTTTCTCATCTGCATCCACCAGGGTGTCCGGCTTGTCTGGAACGAGTGGAGGGGTGCTGGGCGCCGAGGGCTGAGGTGTGGAGACCGGAGCCGGAGGCTGCAGCAGAGGCTAGTACGGAACCGCCTGAACAGTGGAAGGCAGGGGCGCCAGAATCGAAGGAGCCGGCTTGGCAGCAGGGGCTGCAACGGGGCCTGCAGTGCTGGAGCTATAGGAGGAATAACTATAGGTGCAGGGGGAGGGGCCAGAGCGAGCATGTCCATGATTACATCCCTAAGGAAGGACCCCATCTGAGGACATGAGCATGAGGAACTTTTCAAAGAACCTGTCGTCGCAGGCCCGTGGGTTGGCAGGTGATATTGACAGGTAGCGGACGGCTGCTGATGCCGCTGCATACTCTGTCTAGCTGTTTGCGGGGTAAACCTGTCCTGTGCTGCTGAAGGATAAACTGTAGGCCACGTAGCTGGTTGACACCAGTCCCACCTTGTAACTCGTTCTCCCACCTGCTGCATTCCTCGGGCGGCCATCTTATCTGGCGTGGTGGCCATCTTGTCGAGCTGCATGCCATGTGCCAAAGTCATGGTGCTTGGCTCACTGGGCCCGGCCTCCTCCAGGACTCTTGGCGATGGAGCATGAGACCTACCCTGCACCTCAGGCCGAGGCCTGGTAGGAATGTCACCCTCAGCAGAGTTGCCGGTAGTGCTGGGTACAGGCGCCCCCTCTGCCATGTTGCAGGTACAAGTGCATAGCCCCTCAGGTGTACACCCGGTAAAAGAACCTTGCGGTCTCTCAGCACTGTCTCTGGAAGGATCTACAGACCCCTCGGCCTGGCCGCCGGTAGCTGAATTAGCCTCGGTACCCGTGCTGGTGTGAGAAACTGAGCGGTTCCTCCCGTCTGGGCGTTTCCTTGGGAAGAAGTCGCCCTTGCGGGGTGCACTGGAAAAGAGCAGCCCTCCCTTAGGCCTTGACTTATGACTGACAAAAGTCCTTCAAGTCCTCTGGGGGCGATTTCTCGAAGAGCTCTGTCCACCTAGCTAGTCAAAGCATGCAAAGAATGTGCTTTGCATTTTGTGCAACCCTCCCATCCATGGTCGGGGCCAAGGCAGCGGAGGCAAAGAACGTGGGGATCCGATGTAGGGAAGAGCACCTCGCAGGCTGGACACCTGCTGAAGCCCGCTGAAGTCGAAATGCATCGGGGAGGAAAGACAGAAGAAAGTATCCGGGGAAGAGCGCGTGGTATTACATGTCCGAAGACAATCCCAGGAGCGCTGGTGAAATGGGCCTGTTCCTGTTGACGCGGAAAAGGGGACTGGCGCCGGTGGGCAGAGTGAGGCGAGCGCATGCTCCCAGGGCTACGCCCCCGCGTACCTCTAAATTTAAATGGGAAGATTTCTTCTGGTGAAAAAGGTTCCGTCTCCCTTCCCTAACGAGAGGCGCCCATGCAGTATGGAGGAAAGGGGACAGGACGAAAGAGTACAACAGTTACAGGTATGTAACTTGTTCCTTCTCCAGCATGGGGTCTGGCATGGATTCACATAAAGAATAGCAGTACAGAAATACACAACGACGTGAGGTGGCAAGGCTCAACAGAAGCAATTACTGTTACCTCCGGAACAGGCTCACCTTCAAGGGAACAGGTTGCGTAGCACTGCTTGGCCGACCCTGGAGTCCTCTCTGGAATCCCTTTCGACGCTGTAGAATCTTGTGAAGGTGTGTGTAGACCTCCACATAGCAGCCCTGCAGATGTCCAGCAGGGGCACACCAGACAGGAACGAAGTCGTCGCAGCGATCGCTCTGGTGGAATGAGCTCTCAGCCGGTCAGGCATTGGTCGGTTTGCCAAACGGTGACAGTGTGTAATACAGGCGGAGAGCAACCTGGAAATGGAAGCCTTGGACCAAGCTTTCCCATGGTTCACAGGACCAAAGTTCACGAAAGGTTGAGACATCTTCCGTAAACTCTTTGTGCGTGCCACATAGAACTTCAGAGCACGCGCCACATCCAGCGAGTGCAAAGTCCTTCCAGCCAGCGACAAAGGTGTCAAAAAAAAAAAGGGGAACACCAAATGTTTGTTGAGATGGAATTCTGACGGAACCTTTGGCATGAAGGAAGGGTGCGCCCGCAGCACCACCCTCGTGATGTGAAAAGTCAGATAAGGCTGCTTGCAGGACAGGGCCTGGATCTCAACTACCCTCCTGGCAGGGATGATGGCCACAATAAAAGGCGCTTTCCACGAAAGGAACTTGAGAGTGGCCTGATGCATAGGTTCGAAGGCGGCCCCCATGAGCCTTGTCAGTACCACGTTGAGTTCCCACGCCGGGGCTGAAGCCTTCACTCTGCCAGACCTGTGAGTCATTCGTGGAAGGCCTAGACTGTTGATGGTGTGTCGAGGTCTTTTTCTCATCTGCATCCACCAGGGTGTCCGGCTTGTCTGGAACGAGTGGAGGGGTGCTGGGCGCCGAGGGCTGAGGTGTGGAGACCGGAGCCGGAGGCTGCAGCAGAGGCTAGTACGGAACCGACTGAACAGTGGAAGGCAGGGGCGCCAGAATCGAAGGAGCCGGCTTGGCAGCAGGGGCTGCAACGGGGCCTGCAGTGCTGGAGCTATAGGAGGAATAACTATAGGTGCAGGGGGAGGGGCCAGAGCGAGCATGTCCATGATTACATCCCTAAGGAAGGACCCCATCTGAGGACATGAGCATGAGGAACTTTTCAAAGAACCTGTCGTCGCAGGCCCGTGGGTTGGCAGGTGATATTGACGGGTAGCGGACAGCTGCTGATGCCGCTGCATACTCTGTCTAGCTGTTTGCGGGGTAAACCTGTCCTGTGCTGCTGAAGGATAAACTGTAGGCCACGTACCTGGTTGACACCAGTCCCACCTTGTAACTCGTTCTCCCACCTGCTGCATTCCTCGGGCGGCCATCTTGTCTGGCGTGGTGGCCATCTTGTCGAGCTGCATGCCACGTGCCAAAGTCATGGTGCTTGGCTCACTGGGCCCGGCCTCCTCCAGGACTCTTGACGATGGAGCATGAGACCTACCCTGCACCTCAGGCCGAGGCCTGGTAGGAATGTCACCCTCAGCAGAGTTGCCGGTAGTGCTGGGTACAGGCGCCCCCTCTGCCATGTTGCAGGTACAAGTGCAAAGCCCCTCAGGTGTACACCCGGTAAAAGAACCTTGCTGTCTCTCAGCACTATCTCTGGAAGGATCTACAGACCCCTCGGCCTGGCGGCCGGTAGCTGAATTAGCCTCGGTACCCGTGCTGGTGTGAGAAACTGAGCGGTTCCTCCCGTCTGGGCGTTTCCTTGGGAAGAAGTCGCCCTTGCGGGGTGCACTGGAAAAGAGCAGCCCTCCCTTAGGCCTTGACTTATGACTGACAAAAGTCCTTCAAGTCCTCTGGGGGCGACTTCTCGAAGAGCTCTGTCCACCTAGCTAGTCAAAGCACGAAAAGAATGTGCTTTGCATTTTGTGCAACCCTCCCATCCATGGTCGGGGCCAAGGCAGCGGAGGCAAAGAACGTGGGGATCCGATGTAGGGAAGAGCACCTCGCAGGCTGGACATCTGCTGAAGCCCGCTGAAGTCGAAATGCATCGGGGAGGAAAGACAGAAGAAAGTATCCGGGGAAGAGCGCGTGGTATTACATGTCCGAAGACAATCCCAGGAGCGCTGGTGAAATGGGCCTGTTCCTGTTGACGCGGAAAAGGGGACTGGCGCCGGTGGGCAGAGTCAGGCGAGCGCATGCTCCCAGGGCTACGCCCCCGCGTGCCTCTAAATTTAAATGGGAAGATTTCTTCTGGTGAAAAAGGTTCCGTCTCCCTTCCCCAACGAGAGGCGCCCATGCAGTATGGAGGAAAGGGGACAGGACGAAAGAGTACAACAGTTACAGGTAAGTAACTTGTTCCTTCTCCAGCATGGGGTCTGGCATGGATTCACATAAAGAATAAATAGCAGTACAGAAATACACAACGACGTGAGGTGGCAAGGCTCAACAGAAGCAATTACTGTTACCTCCGGAACAGGCTCACCTTCAAGGGAACAGGTTGCGTAGCACTGCTTGGCCGACCCTGGAGTCCTCTCTGGAATCCCTTTCGACGCTGTAGAATCTTGTGAAGGTGTGTGTAGACCTCCACATAGCAGCCCTGCAGATGTCCAGCAGGGGCACACCAGACAGGAACGAAGTCGTCGCAGCGATCGCTCTGGTCGAATGAGCTCTCAGCCGGTCAGGCATTGGTCGGTTTGCCAAACGGTGACAGTGTGTAATACAGGCGGAGAGCCACCTGGAAATGGAAGCCTTGGACCAAGCTTTCCCATGGTTCACAGGACCAAAGTTCACGAAAGGTTGAGACATCTTCCGTAAACTCTTCGGAAAAAACACAGGCAACACCAAATGTTTGTTGAGGTGGAATTCTGATGGAACCTTTGGCATGAAGGAAGGGTGCGCCCGCAGCACCACCCTCGTGATGTGAAAAGTCAGATAAGGCCGCTTGCAGGACAGGGCCTGGATCTCAACTACCCTCCTGGCAGGGATGATGACCACAATAAAAGGCGCTTTCCACGAAAGGAACTTGAGAGTGGCCTGATGCATAGGTTCGAAGGCGGCCCCCATGAGCCTTGTCAGTACCACGTTGAGTTCCCACGCCGGGGCTGAAGCCTTCACTCTGCCAGACCTGTGAGTCATTCGTGGAAAGCCTAGACTGTTGATGGTGTGTCGAGGTCTTTTTCCTCGTCTGCATCCATCAGGGTGTCCGGCTTGTCTGGAACGAGTGGAGGGGTGCTGGGCGCCGAGGGCTGCGGTGTGGAGACCGGAGCCGGAGGCTGCAGCAGAGGCTAGTACGGAACCGCCTGAACAGTGGAAGGCAGGGGCGCCAGAATCGAAGGAGCCGGCGTGGCAGCAGGGGCTGCAACGGGGCCTGCAGTGCTGGAGCTATAGGAGGAATAACTATAGGTGCAGGGGGAGGGGCCAGAGCGAGCATGTCCATGATTACATCCCTAAGGAAGGACCCCATCTGAGGACATGAGCATGAGGAACTTTTCAAAGAACCTGTCGGCGCAGGCCCGTGGGTTGGCAGGTGATATTGACAGGTAGCGGACGGCAGCTGATGCCGCTGCATACTCTGTCTAGCTGTTTGCGGGGTAAACCTGTCCTGTGCTGCTGAAGGATAAACTGTAGGCCACGTACCTGGTTGACACCAGTCCCACCTTGTAACTCGTTCTCCCACCTGCTGCATTCCTCGGGCGGCCATCTTGTCTGGCGTGGTGGCCATCTTGTCGAGCTGCATGCCATGTGCCAAAGTCATGGTGCTTGGCTCACTGGGCCCGGCCTCCTCCAGGACTCTTGGCGATGGAGCATGAGACCTACCCTGCACCTCAGGCCGAGGCCTGGTAGGATTGTCACCCTCAGCAGAGTTGCCGGTAGTGCTGGGTACAGGCGCCCCCTCTGCCATGTTGCAGGTACAAGTGCATAGCCCCTCAGGTGTACACCCGGTAAAAGAACCTTGCGGTCTCTCAGCACTGTCTCTGGAAGGATCTACAGACCCCTCGGCCTGGCCGCCGGTAGCTGAATTAGCCTCGGTACCCGTGCTGGTGTGAGAAACTGAGCGGTTCCTCCCGTCTGGGCGTTTCCTTGGGAAGAAGTCGCCCTTGCGGGGTGCACTGGAAAAGAGCAGCCCTCCCTTAGGCCTTGACTTATGACTGACAAAAGTCCTTCAAGTCCTCTGGGGGCGACTTCTCGAAGAGCTCTGTCCACCTAGCTAGTCAAAGCACGCAAAGAATGTGCTTTGCATTTTGTGCAACCCTCCCATCCATGGTCGGGGCCAAGGCAGCGGAGGCAAAGAACGTGGGGATCCGATGTAGGGAAGAGCACCTCGCAGGCTGGACATCTGCTGAAGCCCGCTGAAGTCGAAATGCATCGGGGAGGAAAGACAGAAGAAAGTATCCGGGGAAGAGCGCGTGGTATTACATGTCCGAAGACAATCCCAGGAGCGCTGGTGAAATGGGCCTGTTCCTGTTGACGCGGAAAAGGGGACTGGCGCCGGTGGGCAGAGTCAGGCGAGCGCATGCTCCCAGGGCTACGCCCCCGCGTGCCTCTAAATTTAAATGGGAAGATTTCTTCTGGTGAAAAAGGTTCCGTCTCCCTTCCCTAACGAGAGGCGCCCATGCAGTATGGAGGAAAGGGGACAGGACGAAAGAGTACAACAGTTACAGGTAAGTAACTTGTTCCTTCTCCAGCATGGGGTCTGGCATGGATTCACATAAAGAATAAATAGCAGTACAGAAATACACAACGACGTGAGGTGGCAAGGCTCAACAGAAGTAATTACTGTTACCTCCGGAACAGGCTCACCTTCAAGGGAACAGGTTGCGTAGCACTGCTTGGCCGACCCTGGAGTCCTCTCTGGAATCCCTTTCGACGCTGTAGAATCTTGTGAAGGTGTGTGTAGACCTCCACATAGCAGCCCTGCAGATGTCCAGCAGGGGCACACCAGACAGGAACGAAGTCGTCGCAGCGATCGCTCTGGTGGAATGAGCTCTCAGCCGGTCAGGCATTGGTCGGTTTGCCAAACGGTGACAGTGTGTAATACAGGCGGAGAGCCACCTGGAAATGGAAGCCTTGGACCAAGCTTTCCCATGGTTCACAGGACCAAAGTTCACGAAAGGTTGAGACATCTTCCGTAAACTCTTTGTGCGTGCCACATAGAACTTCAGAGCACGCGCCACATCCAGCGAGTGCAAAGTCCTTCCAGCCAGCGACAAAGGTGTCGGAAAAAACACAGGCAACACCAAATGTTTGTTGAGGTGGAATTCTGACGGAACCTTTGGCATGAAGGAAGGGTGCGCCCGCAGCACCACCCTCGTGATGTGAAAAGTCAGATAAGGCCTCTTGCAGGACAGGGCCTGGATCTCAACTACCCTCCTGGCAGGGATGATGGCCACAATAAAAGGCGTTTTCCACGAAAGGAACTTGAGAGTGGCCTGATGCATAGGTTCGAAGGCGGCCCCCATGAGCCTTGTCAGTACCACGTTGAGTTCCCACGCCGGGGCTGAAGCCTTCACTCTGCCAGACCTGTGAGTCATTCGTGGAAGGCCTAGACTGTTGATGGTGTGTCGAGGTCTTTTTCCTCGTCTGCATCCACCAGGGTGTCCGGCTTGTCTGGAACGAGTGGAGGGGTGCTGGGCGCCGAGGGCTGAGGTGTGGAGACCGGAGCCGGAGGCTGCAGCAGAGGCTAGTACGGAACCGCCTGAACAGTGGAAGGCAGGGGCACCAGAATCGAAGGAGCCGGCGTGGCAGCAGGGGCTGCAACGGGGCCTGCAGTGCTGGAGCTATAGGAGGAATAACTATAGGTGCAGGGGGAGGGGCCAGAGCGAGCATGTCCATGATTACATCCCTAAGGAAGGACCCCATCTGAGGACATGAGCATGAGGAACTTTTCAAAGAACCTGTCGTCGCAGGCCCGTGGGTTGGCAGTTGATATTGACAGGTAGCGGACGGCTGCTGATGCCGCTGCATACTCTGTCTAGCTGTTTGCGGGGTAAACCTGTCCTGTGCTGCTGAAGGATAAACTGTAGGCCACGTAGCTGGTTGACACCAGTCCCACCTTGTAACTCGTTCTCCCACCTGCTGCATTCCTCGGGCGGCCATCTTGTCTGGCGTGGTGGCCATCTTGTCGAGCTGCATGCCACATGCCAAAGTCATGGTGCTTGGCTCACTGGGCCCGGCCTCCTCCAGGACTCTTGACGATGGAGCGTGAGACCTACCCTGCACCTCAGGCCGAGGCCTGGTAGGAATGTCACCCTCAGCAGAGTTGCCGGTAGTGCTGGGTACAGGCGCCCCCTCTGCCATGTTGCAGGTACAAGTGCATAGCCCCTCAGGTGTACACCCGGTAAAAGAACCTTGCGGTCTCTCAGCACTGTCTCTGGAAGGATCTACAGACCCCTCGGCCTGGCGGCCGGTAGCTGAATTAGCCTCGGTACCCGTGCTGGTGTGAGAAACTGAGCGGTTCCTCCCGTCTGGGCGTTTCCTTGGGAAGAAGTCGCCCTTGCGGGGTGCACTGGAAAAGAGCAGCCCTCCCTTAGGCCTTGACTTATGACTGACAAAAGTCCTTCAAGTCCTCTGGGGGCGACTTCTCGAAGAGCTCTGTCCACCTAGCTAGTCAAAGCACGCAAAGAATGTGCTTTGCATTTTGTGCAACCCTCCCATCCATGGTCGGGGCCAAGGCAGCGGAGGCAAAGAACGTGGGGATCCGATGTAGGGAAGAGCACCTCGCAGGCTGGACATCTGCTGAAGCCCGCTGAAGTCGAAATGCATCGGGGAGGAAAGACAGAAGAAAGTATCCGGGGAAGAGCGCGTGGTATTACATGTCCGAAGACAATCCCAGGAGCGCTGGTGAAATGGGCCTGTTCCTGTTGACGCGGAAAAGGGGACTGGCGCCGGTGGGCAGAGTCAGGCGAGCGCATGCTCCCAGGGCTACGCCCCCGCGTACCTCTAAATTTAAATGGGAAGATTTCTTCTGGTGAAAAAGGTTCCGTCTCCCTTCCCTAACGAGAGGCGCCCATGCAGTATGGAGGAAAGGGGACAGGACGAAAGAGTACAACAGTTACAGGTAAGTAACTTGTTCCTTCTCCAGCATGGGGTCTGGCATGGATTCACATAAAGAATAAATAGCAGTACAGAAACACACAACGACGTGAGGTGGCAAGGCTCAACAGAAGCAATTACTGTTACCTCCGGAACAAGCTCACCTTCAAGGGAACAGGTTGCGTAGCACTGCTTGGCCGACCCTGGAGTCCTCTCTGGAATCCCTTTCGACGCTGTAGAATCTTGTGAAGGTGTGTAGACCTCCACATAGCAGCCCTGCAGATG